>NC_071403.1:89620861-92164611 GCF_017976375.1 Cuculus canorus
ATTTTAGTAATACAAAACGTCATTCAAGCAGTAGCCTAGAATCCATGTAATTCCACAGGAGCAAACTGCTCAATGAAAATAACTCTTCTTCCTGTGACATCAGTTCAGTAATTTCTTAAATGTTGAGGAGGGGGACAGCTGAGCTTTGCAACGAGTCTAAAAATCTCCGTACTTTGGAATTCAATCCTCTGCTCATCCCAAATCACCAATTCTTCCAGCTCCTTCTGCCATAGTCTCTTCACTGATATCTGAAGTGGCCGTTTGGTTTGAGTTTGCTTCATTCAGTTTAATACAAATTAATCCCTGATGATTGGGAGGCTGTTTGCTTTCAGGTAGATTTTTGTGTGATACATTAAATGAAAGTTGAGTATGACTGTAATGTCTGTTCTGGTTGCTGGCTAAGTGCTATATTCTGTCTGTTTTGTTAACAACTTTGAGGTATAGGTCTGATAAGGACATGAATTAAGTTGCATAATTGTGTTTGATACTGGTTGAAACCTTTAAGTTTTCTGAATTGTAAGGCAGCCGCTTTATTTCTCTTTCCTTTGATTTGGCTTGATAGTGATAGGTACAAGTCTAAATGCGTTCACTAGCTGTATCACAAACTTGTGAACACCATCAGCGCAAGAGGAGACTAATGTTCTTCTATGACTTCTTTCAACCAAGAAATACTGTGGCTGTTTAAGATAAGGTATCACTTGCCCATTTCACTGGCAGGTAGATGCTCTAGCTTTCAACAAGATGAAATAAAACCGAAGCTTAGCATTACCAGTGTCGCTTCAGCAGTTGTCTGAAGATAAGTAGTTTTGCACTGCTGCTTGTAAAAAAAAAATTGGTAATTATGCATATAAAATTGCTTTGTAAGCCTCTCACCATTTCCAGACAATGTTTAAAGAAAAACATTTGTAATGTATCTGTGTTAAAAAACTGTCAACAACTGTTCCTAAGTTTTATGAGCTGGGAGATTTGTCAGTGTATAACCTACATATTACTTAATTTTTTCTGACCTGTATCAGGATAAGAAGTGAAAAAGATCAAGTATCTTTCTGAACCTACCTCCTTCAGTAATGGAAATAGGATGCTAAGTAGCTTGCAGTTTAGAAACACGCTAATTGGATTCCTTGCTCAAAGTTTAATATATTTCTTCTCTCTATAGTTGATATAATTTCCTAGAAGTGCAGCTAGAAATGGATCCTTGGTGTTAATAGTTTTGGGTTGTTTTTTTTAATTTATTTTTCCTAGCATTTCTGACATAGCTGAATCTTTGCTTAGACAGATGGCTAGCACTGAGGCTCTAATATTAGCTCTTCATTTTAGGAAATGTGTTGGTAGTCTGACAATATTCCTTCAGAGATCTGTACCTGAAGGGGACAGTTTGTCTCTAATAATTCATATAAATTTATTTTGTTTCTTAGTATATATAAAGACAGCATATAGAATCTCCAAGTAAAGTAAAATAAAGGAAGTCTACATAGATAACTCCCCTTTTACTCTAGAATTGCTTACAATTAAAGTTTGGGTTTTGCAGTGTCTTTTTCTGCTGTTGTTTTCTGATTTCTTTTATTAACTTAGGTATTTTAAGTTGTACTTTATGCATAAAAGGAAAGCAGATTTAATGTTAGCTGGGCATACTCTTCAGAAATTCATAAAGCTGTAGATGACAAGCTTTGTGCAAGAGTTCGCAGAAATTTAAATTACTTCTGAGGAATATTAAAGATTACTTTGTGGATAACAATTTGCTTTGCAAGGCAGCTGTTACTTACGGTCATAAAAAAATAAAATCGTATAGTCTTCTTCTCTTCAATATACCTGGAGAATGTCATTGATCTTTGCTTGCAGTTGGCATCATCACCTGTTCTGGTGCTGCCATAATTGGAGATTGTTTAATTTAGGATCTCCCTCTAGTGGATCTGTAGAAGCAGAGAAGACACTAGGTGCCTGCACCGCTGTGATGCAGTGATGGGCTTTTTTTCATTCTAAAGAGTTCAGAATGCAGAATGAAAGTGCTTGAGAGCAAAGGCTTTTTTTCTTCTAAAAAAAAAAAGAGTATAGGTTTGTCTTGAAGGACTCTGAACCAATGACTGCCTTGTCAGTGGAAGAGTCTGAAATGCACAGTCTATTTTTTTCCACTCTTCCCGATTTGCAGTGCTGATCACGTGATTGTCCTAATTTCTCTTTTTAAATCAATGTAGAAGTCAGCGTTTTCACTCCATTCCAGTTTAAATGACTGCATTAACAAGTAGCTACTCAATCAGACCCTGTTTTCCTGCTGGCTACATAGAGCAGGTTGTAGACCACCTGCAAATCCAGAAGAGAAAAACAACAGTGCAGAACTGTACTTTCTTCGGAATATCCTGCAGATGGTATTGATTTATTTAACTTTCAATACTTGCCTTTTTTAATTTGTGGTATTGTAGTTTCAGTAAGCAACTGTGATATTCTACTGCTGAAGCTTTGTCTCTGTCTCCCCTGCATAAAAGGATGGCAGAGGGAAACTGCATTCTTTTATGCCAGTCCCAGCAAGCCAGTGCTGAGCCAAGCCCGGCCCCCAGGTTATAATCACTGTTTCCAGATCTCTGCAAGGCTTAGCTTCACTCTACTTACAATTAAATGTATTTTAATGAGTATTTTTGTTATTCTTGACCCATTTTATTACCTTCGTAAAAGTGCTTGTGAAGTGAATGGAAAGCATTTACTTTCAGTCTAGAAAATGCAGAAGAGTTAGGCTGTGCTAAAATAAACTGATTAGTAAATTAATTCAACTGAAGGTATGCAAAATGGTAGCCGTGTGTGAGGAAGTAGATATTTGAAGTGGAGAGAAGCTGGAAGAAAATTCACCCCAGTAGAAGTACTAGAGAATAGTTTTGTCACTTGTTAATGCACTCATTTTTGATAGTCTTGCTTATAAATTCATAATACAAGCCTAGGTCTAGAGTGGTGCCGTTTAGTCCCACTGGAGGCTCATTAGCAGGTCTGTCCAGACTTTGTTCTGTAATGTCCTAGAGCAGGACCGGGTCGGAGTGGGAGGTGAAAGAGCTAGGGAGAAGAGAAAGAAGTTACTTTATAGTAATACCTTTTTTTTTTTTACTGCTTCCTGAGGTAGATCTCTGAAAAAGCCTGCTTCCAGTTCATTCAGGAAATATTTAAGCGTTTAGCAAACACTTCTAAAAGTTCTTAAATTTTATAACAGAAATACATCTTTTCGCTGTGATTTTGAACTCTCACTTGGGGTATGTTCTTTGCTTAGTAGGTGTACTCAAACCATCTTTTTCTAAAGATTATAATTAGTTAGTACACTAATTTGCTGTCTGCTTTCAATCTATTCTTCCTTGGAAAAGTCAGTCATACTTTGATTTGAATATGAGTGTATAATTGGAAAGTTGCTTATTTTTGGCACTAACATGCTGTGATATGAAGGAGTGGGAATTCTTAATTACTGAGATTTTTATAGAAACTGTTGCTGGGGGAAAACTTGAGATCTTCCCCTCAAACTAAAATTCTCATGTAATAGTTGACCAACTTTTAGGAAAAGGTACTATATTTTTTTTAAAATATTTTTTTTTTCTTTTAATGCTGTACTGTGAACAGTACAGTAATCACAGACTGGGTTTTTTGTGTGTGTTTTAGCTTTCTTGGACCCTAGGGTGTGCAGGGTTCTGAGGAAGGTTCATGCCATCTGACTACCAGGAGTCCCCGAGAAAGCACTTCACAAATCCTTATGTTACCAGCTCCAGAGCAAGCCTGTCCAGCTAAATGAAGATAGATGTTGTATATCCTGTAGTGTATGTCTTGTTCTTATCTTCAACAGTAGATACTCAGGAGATGAGCGTTAGGGCTATTACCTCATAGGAATATGATGTCTTCAGAATGCTATGTCAACACTGCTAGCAAAGGACAGGGTGACAATAAAAGAAGTGGAGTGGAGAGTTCAGTTTGAAACTTCAAAGCAGACAATGTAATTGTGAAGATTGAAGGAACTGTTGAACCAAAAAGCATGGAATGAGGAGAAACCGTGTGTATCTCCAGCTTGCTAATTATACTTTCACAGGAACTGGAATACTTTCTGTGCAACTGGAACTAATTCAGCTCTTGAACGATGATATGGAGATAATTTTCACCTCCAACTGATTCCTTAAGTAAAGAGTTTCATAAACTACAACTGTGTTTGTGGTTTAAAAAGGTGGTGTTGGGAGTGCTTGTTTGGCTCAAACATCCCCCAGCAGTCTGATGTCATTCTCTGAGATATGCCAGAATAGTTGTGTGTCTGACCACACGGAGGATCAGAACTGGTCCTGATCTAACTGGTGGAAACACTTCATGCAAAGCTTTTTCCGCTGGGATTTTTAATGCATTGGATTTCCAGTCCATCTCTCAGTATACAGTTGCCAGAACTGTCATAGAGGAGGGGTCATGCAAAGGTGAGAATAAGCTGAAAACCAGGAAGCATTTAAACCTGAACGGCTGCTGAACAAATCAGTATGAAATTATATCCTCTGCCTGTCAGAGTGTGCTACAGAGTGCGCTATCTGTGCTTTGTTTAGGAAAAGAAAGATGTTAGGCTTTCCTTAAAACTCAGACTGAATAGACCATTCAGCCTCATTTCTTACTTGGGTTGTACTGGTTTCTGAAGATAAAGTGGTCCTGTACAGGGATCAGACTTTTTTCCCAGGCAGTATCTATGAATATTTCTGTTGGACTCAATGTTTATGAAATATCTTGGAAGTGTTCAGAAACCTCTGAGAGAGCTTGTGATTAGCTAGCTCCTGCTTATTTATTTGTTATGCTATCTGTCCAACTATCCAGACAGTTGTATTTTAGCAATGAAGTGCTTGCTATAATAACTTAATTTGATGGGATAAGACATACTTTTCCACCTGGTATGTACCTTTAACTTGCCAGCATCCGTTAGCATTGTGGTTATTAGGAGCCTTTTTGCAGAGAAATTTGTTGGAGAACAGGCCAGATGACTTGAGAGCTGAGCTTTCCTTTCTTGAAAGCCTTTGATACACTCAGGTTGTATTTCCTTATGGCAAAAATGTCTAGAATAACGATGTTAATTGTTAGTGGGTGATTGCATTTGGCTCTCTTGTATGTATAGCTGTGAATCAAGCACATGGTGTACTGGAGTAGGCTTTCAAGGTTACGCTAGCTTGGCCTGCTGCTGATTGTGTACTGCGGAATTGACAGAGAACATGATTCTGACAGACTGCTCTGGAATGAAGTTCGAGACTATCAGAATGGGTTTTCTGACAGCTAGACTGGTTTGAATAGCCAGTGCAAGTGAAACTGTGGTTTGCTAGCGCCAGTGGAAACCAAAGAAAGAGTTGGAGACACTGGCAGAAGGGTTGTAGAGTGGCAGCCCGAACTCAGTTCCTATAGCGTGGTAATTCCTTGTTTGAAAAGACCGTTCAAATATTCTTCAAGGTTAAGTGGGTGAAAGTTTGTGGTTTTCCTTCTACTGTATTTTCAGTACAAAATAGTTCCAGTTGGTAAATGTCCATAGTATGACCGTTTCTTTTTATTTTTGGTCTTTCTTACTACATTTTAGGTCTGTGTGTTTCATATTGAGCAAGGGAAGATCTGAGAGAAGGGAGTCTATTAGATGTGGCAAGTGGTAGCGGTAAAGAGCACCTTTAAGCAGCAACACAGCTGCTGCCTGATTTGTCTACTTCTAACAGTCCATGAAAGGCTGCAGCGTGGTGCAGACAGCAAACAGCCCAGCTGCTTCTCCAGCTGCTTGCGAGCTGTGGTCATGGCTTAATGAGCATAAAAGCCTACCTACCACCTGTCACACAACGGAGATGACAGAGGAGGACATGTGACCTCAGTAGTTTTAAAGTTTTCCAGATAAGCAATCTGACAGATATATCTGTAATACTTACTTGCAACTTAATTATAATTATCACTGCAGTTAAATCTGTTTCATTAAAAATACTATAGATCTATATCTCTGGATGTTGCTTGGAGATACTCCAAGCGAAAGGGCAGCATCGTGTACTTAGGTATGAGGACCTAATGCTTGCTGGAAAGAGTAAATACAGAAGAAACAAACTCTGTAGTACAGTTTCTGCTTTTATCTTCTAGAACTAAGTTTTTACATTAATTTTTATCTGTAGGATGCAGTAGATGGTATACAGTTTTATAATTTTAAGGATTTGTTGTCTTTGACCACAGTGGAAACAATACTGTGCTCTTTTGAGTAAATTAACCTTTCTGTATATATAGTCTTTAAACATGGCACTTTTTTGCTGAGTCTGAGGCAGATTGCCTGTCCTTGATGTCTACAATATATCACACATGGCCTCTTCATGTTTTTGGATGACTTTCGTAAGTTCAGATGGCAAACAAATTTTCTACTTGATATTTGAGATGGGGGAGATCTCATTACAAGTCCATCACTCTTAGCCTAACTAGTTTGATGGAATCTCAGCAAGAAATTACTGGTTTGCTTTGAGACCTTTTCAGAACCTAATAAGTTTTTATTGTTAAATTTTAATTCTGCTTGCTTATAAATTCCATAATCTTAACTATAGCCATAGTCTAAAGAATTTCCTGGTTTACTGCACACTTTTGCATAAACAATGCATTAATGATCTACTGTACTCTATTCCACACTTCTTCATCCTACACTTCTATTAATTCTTTTCAAATAATTTTGTGCTGTAAATACATTGGTGAGGAAAATGGAAAAGCCTCTTTGTTTTTAGAAGAATACAATTATTTGAAAGATGTATGATTCAGAATTGCCCTTCAGTAAAAGCTGAAGATGAATTTGCATGTCCTCCTCATTTGCATTTCTTGTGCTTAGTAGAATGCAGAATTTGTACGTTCATTATGTGCCTCTGTTCCTCTGGAAACAATACTTGCCTATCCACAAAGGTCTTTAATTCAATTTGACAAGCTAAAATTTGAGTAAATTTTGGTTTGTTCTGTAGAAACATACTTTATCTTCCTTTCCTTCATATGGTGATAAGCTTCTGATGTTTTTTTCTCCTGTTCTCCCCCTCCCCACCCCCCCATTTCCAGTGTTCTATTTAGGTGAGTGTTTTCATTTTTCTGAGCCTTTTCTGTTCCTCTTCTGTTCCTCCTACTTGTTCATTGTTTTACGAAAACCTCAGACTTGAGTGCTTTTCAAAGCTTTTGTCAAGTTCCATCATATATAAAATTTGGTTTGCATTCCTATAAAGCCTTTTCATCTGTGTGAAATAAATCCATTCTGTAAATATGTAAGGTAACATTTGTTGAAGTTTTCATTTGCTGGATTATGTTGTTGAGCTTGTTTGCTTAAAAAGCAGAAGTGAACAGTTCTTATAATGTCACGTGTTGGCTGGCCTTTTTCCTTGACTTTCTGCTTTTTCTGTATAGTAGAAGTTCAAATCATTAATTTGTGGTCTGTCTTTGCCTTTAGGTCCTACATTGCCTCGACAGAATTCACAGCTTCCCTCTCAAGTGCAGAATGGTCCATCACAAGAAGAACTGGAAATCCAGAGAAGGTATGGTATTGTGAGTGAACAGCTGTTCAATTAAAGAACATAGTAACTCTTCACTAATGGTGAGAAATTAAGTGTCAAGGACTTAGAATTACTTTTGCATTAGGGCAGCGTTTATATGTGTGCGGTTTTCAATAGTGCAGCTTTACTGTGTAAAAAACTTTGATTGTCACTAGATCCCATGTTTGTGATCTCCACCCATTCAAATAGTCTAATTGCTTATTGGCCAGTCATGAAAGAGTTGAAGATCAGTCAGGAAGCCTTGGAAGATTTCTCTGCTGTCAATTTCAGTCAGCCTAATTAGTTTTCCAGTGACTGTTGTCTCTTCAGTTTTTGACACACACTTATAAAGAAAGCAGAAAGGAAGGAAGGAAGTATTAACCTTTAGAAACATAGAATTAAGTCATGATGGAAAATGACATTTTTTGTTCCTGAAAGTGGATTTATTAGATAAAAATACTGTATTGGAAAGCTTGTTCACTTTTATACTATTAATTTCTTAGCAGAGCAAGGTTAGTTTTCTGCTTTTAGCATATAAATTTATGAAACCCTTAGTAGTTTAACTTTCGACTGTGGCAGTACCAGTTATATGTGTGCTGCCCTCAGAGAGTAGTCGAGTGTTCCCCTGACCAGTTGGCACTACCCAAGCTAAGCTGTTCCCTTCAATGTCAAGCCACTATATCCTGTC
The DNA here is from genome assembly GCF_017976375.1 of Cuculus canorus. Lineage (NCBI taxonomy): Eukaryota > Metazoa > Chordata > Aves > Cuculiformes > Cuculidae > Cuculus > Cuculus canorus. Next base: position 89,629,040 of record NC_071403.1, read on the forward strand.
CGTTGCCCTGTGGGATATTTTTCAGACCAATAACATTTGTAATGTGCTTTCTTCAGTTCCGTTTAATAATTGCTACATATTGATCATGTGCCCAAATTCTGGGAACAAACAAATTGGTCAGGAGTATCGGTCTGCTTGAGGGTGGAAGGGCTCTGCAGAGGGATCTGGAAGGGCTGGATCAATGGGCAGAGGCTGATTTTATGAGGTTCATTGAGGTCAAGTACTGGTTCCTGCACTTGAGTCACAACAACCCCATGCAAAGCTACAGGCTTGAGGAAGAGTGGCTGGAAAGCTGCCTGGTAGAAAAGGACCTGAGGATGCTGGTCAACAGCTGGCTGAACATGGGCCAGCAGTGTGCCCAGGTAGCCAAGAAGGCCAACAGCATCCTGGCTTGTGTCAAAAATGGTGTGGCCAGCAGGACCAGGGAAGTGATTGTGCCCCTATACTTGGCACTGGTGAGTCTGCACCTTGAATACTGTGTTCAGTTTTGCACCTCTCACTGCAAGAAGGATTTTGAGGGGCTGTAGCTTGTCTGGAGAAAGGCAGTGGAACTGGTGAAGGATCTGGAGCACGGGTGGTCTGGGGAGTGGCTGAGGGAGCTGAGATTGTTTGACCTGGAGAAGAGAAGGCTGAGAAGAGACCTCATCACTGTCTACAGCTACCTAAAAGGAGGTTGTAGTGGGGTGGGTGTTGGTCTCTTCTCCCAAGTGACTAGTGATAAGGTGAGATGAAATGGCCTGAGGTTGCATTGGGGTGGTTTAAGTTGGATATTAGAAAAAAATTCTTTACTGAAAAAGTGGTGGAGCATTGGAACAGGCTGCCCAGGGAAGTGGTGGAGTCACCATCCTTGGACGTTTTAAGTAAACATGTAGACGTGGCGCTTCGTGGCATGGTTTAGTAGGCATGGTGGTGTTGGGCTAACAGTTGGACTGGATGATCTTAGAGGTCTTTTCCAACCTTAATGATTCTGTGTTTCTATGAATATGGGTTAGTGCTTAGATTGAGTGTCTGGAATATGGGTATATGAAATGGCAAAGTCTTCTAGGATAGTGCTCTCAAGCTGGGTTAAGTGAAAACAGCAAGACCTTGGACTGTCTCAAGCATACTGCTTGTGGTGCAATCCTGGATTGTTTTACAGTCAATATTCCCAGGAGATTAGCTGTTCCCTTCCAGAAGGGATGCTGGGAGCACTTTAGGTCACATGCAGTACAGATGCAGGGAACGCGATCCTTGAATGAAAAGGACATAGTCCAGATTGATGGTGTAAATGCACTTAATAGCTTTCAGTGATAACTGAAAAAATATTTTAACATGTTGGGTCTAATTGGCACTGAAATTTTTTCTGTTTTGATATTTTGCATTTTGTTTGTTTGTGCAAAGGTGAGCAGAACCAGATTGTTAGTTTGGGAATAATTCATATTATAGATTTGATGATAACTATACACATTGGACAAAATTGAACATACATGTTGAACATCGAAATTTGTCATACTTGCCCTTCTGCAGTATGTTCTTCTGAGCAGGAAATGTGTTATCTGAAAGTCTCCTTGTTCAAAGACAAATAGAAAGAAGCTTATTACAAATTCGTCTGTGTTTATAGGCAAGTCTGCTGTCATGTTAAAGGTCTTTCGTGACACTTCTTTTGAATGACTTCTAAAAGACTTTTTCTTCTTTATTTTTTTTTTACTTTTAATGACTTTTAATGTTTTTATTTCCCATCTGTTTCTTTAGAAGGCTGTATTAATTGAAATATGTAATGCTGAAATACTTTTCAGAGAAGCACTGTAAATAGACATCTCTCCAGAAAAAAGTGCTGCCCATATTAAAAGCTCTGCAAGTCTCTCTTGAAGTTTTTTCTGTGTGGGACGTATTATCAGATGGCATTCTTATGGCTACACTTTCTTATTTGATCAGTGTGCTCCACTTGTTCTCATCTAATGTCCTCTTTGAAGTCTGGTCCTGTTTTTGATTTATTTTTTCCCTTAGAATATGGATAGAGAACTGGAATGAGTGTTTACTCATGTCGCTAGCCAGATTGTCTGTGGAAGGGCTATTGTTGTTGTGTCCTTAAGCCTGAGAACAACATGTGATTTTGTTAAAAACTCTCACAAGTGCTTCTCAGGTCTCTTTACTGCTGTAACTGCATGGTTATAATACAGGTCAGTTAACTATAAGCTAGAGCTTCTCTTCTGTAGTGACTGTCTTTGAGCTTTCAGACTGTAATAACAATAGTCTTACTACCATAATGCAGAGAAGAGTAAACAGTTGGGAGGAAAAGGTTTAGGTATGTATTACTTTTAACATATCTACAAGTGATGTTTCCAGTCTCAGTAAAAGGTAAAGGCAGTGTGGGCAGAATTGAATTCTGTGGGGAGCTGGAAGACTACAGGGAGTTGAATGCAAGGGAAAGGAATAAATGTTATTGTGTAGAAGGAACGTGGCTTTTGTGATGCATCAGTAGAAAGGCGGGCTTTGCTAAGTCTATTGCTTGTGAAATGTTTAAGAAGTGACTTGATAACACTTGTGTATAAGTGCCCCTTACATGTACTTGGATTCAGTAGTGTTTGACTCCAATGTTTAAGTTCAGGAAAATATTTCTCGAAGTTATTCTAAGCCTGAGAAAAATCTGCTTACATAAAAATTAAAGTTGAAAAGGGGACCCTGTGGAAGTCATCTAGTCCAATCCTGTGCTCAAAGCCATGCTAATTTCAAAGTTAAATTGTTTCTTGTGGCTTCAGGGTTTTCCTAGGCACAAATAGAAACATTTCCTCAGAAATGTTTTGCCAAAGGAGTGACTGGTGAAGAATGGCAATTAAAGAGAGCTCTTCAACCGATCTGATGTTTTCCTTCAGTTTTATAACAGGCATTCAGGAATCCTGGGGAAATTGGGAACTGAAGAATTAAATTAGATGATTGTCAACAAAAGTATTATTTTGACTCAGGATGCATTATATGTTGGGTAAAAGTGCTAAAGTAGTAACATTACTTAATTTATTTTGCTGCAGAGCTTGTTGGCTGAATATTTGCATTGTTATCTGTACAATGATGACAATCTGCAAAGCTGCTGGGACCAGGTGTGCCTTCTAAAATGCTGAGGTTTTTATGAGGCCAAGATTGCACATAAGGTGGTCAATGAAATATTTTTTTCTGGTGAATTGAGAACTTTGTTACTTCCTTTTAAGAAACCTTAACCCATGTTATATGCACTCCCTGTCAGGGAGAACTTGAAGATAACTGTAATTTTCATTAACTTACACTCATTTAAATACATTAATAACAAGCTTTAAAAACACTCTAGCTTCCATTTTTGGTCTTCGAAAATGAAGGGATTTTTGTTACATATATTATTTTTCATTTTGTCAGAGTGTACTAGTCAGGCGGTGTTTATAAATTCCACTGATTGTTTGATAATGAACCAACTTCAGTTGACATACATGTTGGTTATAACTTCAGAGTTACTTAATGTCAAATACTGTTTTAAAATAAAAGATTGGTTCATGGCATGTCTCTGTGTGCTACTTGTGCATGTAAATTTACCATCTCTTCCAGCCATGATAAATATACTGTCAGGCATATGAGTCACTGAGATGGTATCTAATATGACACTTGGGAATTTAATGAGTTAATGTTTATAAATAGCTTCAAAATCACCGCTGCTTCATAAATAAAGGAGACCAAGAACACCAGAAACAGAGAAAGTATATAGATTGTAAGGAACAATGAGGGTATACAAGCCACCTGTTGTTCTTCAGGGACGTAATGGACCAAAACTTGACCGACTTCTGTCGTAAGTACTCAAAAATATTACAAGTTCACATAAACACAGCGGTGGGATGTTAGGGGGTTTTGCAGTAGTTAAATACTTCAAATTTCTTTACAATTTTGGTTTATATCATGGATCAATACTGTTAAAGAGTACTTGGCTTCTCTGCTAGAAAGTAGTATTGATATGGTGTGGTTTTCATTGTATCTTTGGGAGGCTTCTTAGTTTCAGGTAGTACAAGTTCAGAGGCTGAAAGGGGTAGCAGTTTCTTATTTACTGATAGACTTAAAGGAATGTTTTTTATTTTACAGATTAAATGTGGGGGTTTTTTTCTGAGATTTTACTGATCTTAATTTTTAGCTATGGTAAAAGAATTTTTTTTTTTGCCTGCAAATTATTAATTATTACATATATAATTCCTGAAAACATGTGGAAGTAACTGAAAGAAGAAACTGCATCATGCAATTCAGTAGCAATGTAGCCATAATAATAACTTAAAGGAAGGAAAGTTTATGCGTCACTCTCCATCCCTGGTTTTGTACTGGTTTCCCACAGCCCATGACCTTTGCCTAGTTAGTGGCCAAATGTACTGTTTACAGTTTTTCTTTGCTTTTGACCTTGTGCCATTTATCCAACAGCTTATTTTGAGGAAGTAGGACTTTCTTTAAAGGTATATGGATTGATTAGATTGTAGCTAAGCAAACAGTTGTAATCTGAGATAGGCACATGAATATAGTATAGTAGCTGGCTTTTTAGTGTATAAGAGTGGTCAGTCGAATACAGTCATACAGTATTGCGTGCTGTGCGTGTTATAAAATCTGCATGAAGTTTTCATCCCAGGAGCATGGTTTAGATGGAATGAAAGGGTGTTTTTAGTAGGACATGAGTCAAAAGGAGGCAGCAAAAAGGCCCATCAGTATTGTTTATCTCATCCTAAAGACTTGGGTGGAGATGTTGTTACCCCCAGAGTTTCTGGAAAAGAGTTCTGGTACCCATTTGAGTTCTGGCCTCATTTTGTTTCCATTCACAGTGAAGTTTTCCTTAGTTCTGTCAGGTCTAGCTTTCAGAGACTTGATAACTGGCTTTAGGGAGAAGTAGTGGGTGCCCTCTGGTTACAATGCTGAATAGCTGTAAATGTTGGGTAACACTGATGTGTTTAGCAGGCTGAGGAGAGCACTCTTCCATTAAGCAGTCTTTTGACTGCATTGGCAAAATTGCTGCCTCAATTGCTGTAGTTGAATATGGATGTTGGTTGAAGGATGATTCTGACAAGTATCATAGTTAACACTTTTGAAAATGTCTCCTTGAAAATCTTACCCTTTCTGCAAAATTTTTCTCTTTAATGCAAAACAAGACATTGGGATTAAACTGTTCTACATTTTTCCAGACTTTTTTTGTTGTGATTGCCTTTCATAAACTTAGTTCTGTCCTGAACATACTCATTACAATACCACTGAAAGGGAGTTCCCCGTGAAAGCAGGGTTTTCTGCTATTGAGAGTATTTTTTTCTAAAATTTCATGTGCATAGATGACTTTTGGCAATGTGGATTCTGCCAGATAATTTCAAGTTTTCTGATAGTTTATGTAATAATTTGAAAAGATCAAGATGAGGAAGATGAGACTTGATTAGCTTTCATCAAAAAACATTAGTAGATCTGTTTCTCTATTAGAAATCAATAACCTTTAGGTTTATGGCTGCCAATTCATGTCTTTAGTGTGGTGGTTGGTTACCAGTTTTCGCTTGACTGATAAAATTGAGTTCTTTCTCTTATTTTCTTATTTCCAACTAATGTGGTACATTTTATAACATAAAAGTTAGACCTTAAATCCTTTTTGATTGAGGATTTGAAGGCCTCTTAGTTTGACCTGTGAAATGTGAAAAGCTTTAGCACTACTTTTGAAGAAAAGAATAATCAACCAGAGAAAATCACAGTAAACTGTACCCAGATACTATTTCCTTCTGCAAAAGAAGAAACGCGATTTATGTAGTGTTCCTGGGTTCCAGTAAAGCATTTGACAAGTATCGAGAGGGAAGTTCCTAGTTAAGGTAGAAGAGAGGACGATTGATGTGGAGTTGTAAGGAGAATAAGAATAAGCAGTTTCTCCTGCATCATTGGGAATGACGCAGTTTTATTTGGTGCTTTGCTGAACAAAATAAGCATTTGCTGCTAATGTGAGTTGAGATGTGAGTACAAAGTAGAACAGGAAGAGTTGGATAACATTGCAGATTTTGACGACCACAACGAAATGAGAAATAATGCATAGCCGGTGTCCTGGTTTTAGGCATTTTGGGGTGGGGAAACCCCAACCTGCAGGCGAAATACTAGTATTTAGTATGTCTTAATACTAGTGTATGGGGAAAATCAAGTCAGCAGGACAAGTGTTAGATGCGATGGTGATCCGTCAGGGTAAAGCTGCTTGAACATTGGAGATAGCTGTAATGGCCTCTAGATTTGCGTAGTGCTTGAAGATCATGGTACATGTAGTTAATTAAAATGCCTTTATAATTTTGCATTAAATTACATGTAAAATATTCTGTGATGCAAACATTAAAAAAGACATAATTAAACAGTATCACCTTTCACTACTGCTTAAAGACCTAGAGGTCCACCACTGTTGAAGCTGAAGTCATTGTTAGTTCCAGAGTATACATAAACTCATGTCACAAACCTCTTGGCTTTGAGCAGTCAAACTTCACTCATCTGCTAAGTGTCTGTTTCTTGCTCCTTTTACTAAGTCGACTAGCTCTTGTCTGGATTTCTCTGAAACAATGTGTAGTGTACTCAGGGTGGAAGCTGTCCTACCTGTCTAGTGCTTGGGGGGAAAAAAATAATAAAGCTAACTTGATAAGGGTTTCAGTGAGAGCATGTAGCAAGAGTTCAGTGTGGATGCTGTAGACTGAAGTTCATACAACTGAGAGAGCTTAGGAAGATGGGAAGAAGTTAAATATAGGTTTATGTTATTGGTGCATCAGGTGTACTTTCTAGTCATGAAGGCTCTTAGTCTCAGTGGAGGCTGCCTGTGTTTGGAAATGCTATCCCTGTGGGCAAGATTTGGATTATATTTTCTCTTTGTAAATGAATTATGAAATGTGTGTTCATGCCATGCTACATAAGCATTAATGTGTAGGCCTTGAGATATGTATTTAGTAGGTTTATGTATCCATACAGAAGAGTGAGCTCTGTGGCAAATGCCGAATTTTGGGATGATGAATAAGTATTTAATATTAAAGATGGAAGAGCAAGTTTAACATTGATATTCAGGTCTTATTATTCAGTTAAGTTCCTGCAAGTTTGATGGGCCATAGCAGATGCATGTCTTCCTTTTCTTAACTTGTGCAGAAGATGATCAGAGGATTAAGCTATTAAAACTCAAGCTAGCAGCTAAGTTCAGAATAATCAACGTTCAAGTGATCAACTTTTAATATTGTTTTATAAATGGTTATAACAGCAATAAAGTAAGTTGACTGTGTGTAGTTAAATTTATGTCCATAGAGTGCGTGTGGTTCCTTACATTCACGAGATAACTGCGCTTCTGTAGATGACAACATGCTTCAAATGGAGATGAGGTCACCATGCATCTGGTGTTAGTGCCTCTAGCTCAGCTATGCGTTCTGTAGCCTGTTTGCAGCCAGCTGCTCTGTTTGTTGCAGTGACTCAGTGGTGGGAGGAGAGCCATCATGTGAGATGTATTCTAGTAGGTAGTGACTGTTGCATTAGATAATGTTATCTATGCCCACATGCTGGGACTTTAAGCATTTTACAATAAAACTCCAAACATTACTGTCTTGTTTATTGCTCCATAGATCATGGCAGGGTTAGAGGAGCTGGTGCAAGAGCTCAGAGCAGCCCAGAAAGCCTAGGAATACTGCAACTCCAGGACTGGGATACTACAGACATTTTTGCATAGTGCTTGTCATTGCAATGCAGCTTTTTAAATTGGTAAATGAGTTTTAATGGTTAAACATGTTTTAATATTTAGTTAATTGGTAATCATAAGTTTAATGGCTGAATCAACAATGTATTTTTATTAACTCCACTGGTTTAGATTGATGAATCTGAGTGTAATTATGGTTGATACTATACACTTACTTTTAGAATTTTGGTATAGTAGCATTATTCTTAGATTTCTTGTTTGGTTGGTTGTAAACTTTACATTTTAAAAAAAAAACAAACTAGTGAAGCACAGAATGCAAGATGCACACATGGTTGAATACTTCTATATAATCACACTTTGGTTTCTTATACAGAAGTCTTAATGGTAACTTTCAGAATAGTTAGAGTAGAATATATTACTGCAGTGTTTTAAGCTATTACTAGTTTAGCAACCTTTTGTTATCTTAGAATAGTTAACAACACAAACAAGAAACTATTTTTCAAAAAAGGCAAAAGACTGTGTGGGAAGACACTGAAGAGAATCCGTTTTATGATTTTTTTTTAAATGCAACATTGTCATTTTAGTGGCTCGACTGATGGGGTTTGGTGTCCTTTTTCAATATACTCATTAGTGTGGTTTTTCTCTATCCTTGTTCTTGTCGCACCTTTTAGCGGACAAAACAAGGATGGTATTCCTATTGATCTGAGTGATATGATGCCCTGCTGTGACACCAAAGTGACCTGCCAGAGCAAGACAGATATTAACTTTCACAAATGGATACGGTACTTCTAGGTTTTTTCTCTTGGTGCCCTTGTGACATCAGCTCCGTTTTTCAACACAATGTGAGTTGCTTACTGTTGAGGCATACTGTCTTTGGTGGAATGACAGTCTTTCCACCATCACTAAAGTGAGACATTAGTGATAATTCTTGCAGACCAGGGCATGGCTTAAATGTGAAAAGTGTTCCAGGAAACAGCAAGTTCACTCTGACTCTTAAGTCTGCTATGACAGAGAATATTATTTTACCAGTAAACTAATGGCAAGTCTGTTTTGCAGGTGTTGTGTAGGAGAAGTTATAAACACCTTCACCATCACAAAGTTTTCATTTTGTTCAGCAGGGACGCAACAGTGTGTATCTAAGTCTGCTTGTTGCATTTTTCTCCTTATGTTATTTCAAGAATGTAGTCATGCTCCTGATTGATGTCTGCCCAAAGAACTGGAGAATTAATGCTGATAGAGTTCAAGTTACAGGAAAGTATTGTAAATGTGATTCTCTTCATTCTCTGACTATGTACCTACTCTTTAATTGGACAAAAGTATAAGGGCAAAAATAGAAGGGAAATAACTTTAAAAGCTATTGCAATTTTAAAGTAAGTTAATTTAAAACCAAGAACAAACAACAACTAGTACCTGCCCTCCCCACTCCAGGGTGAAGATTCTTAAGATGCTTTTGGTGTGGAACTAATTAAAATCCAAAACGAGAGATTCATGAGTAGAGTGCATGATAAAGCTAGCGTCTGTTCAGAAATTCTGAAGTTGACTCTTCAAATCTAAACTGTGAATTAGCTCTTAGATTCTAGTAATTCAACCCTTTAAAATAATTGACTCACTTTGCCTTAGAATAATTAGCATTTCACTATAACATAGATTTCTGGGACATTTTTAGTAGCTCACTAGTGTTTTCGAAACATGTGCTGGTAGCTAGAAACTATGCTTCTAAAGGCTGAAGCAGTTTCATGTATTTCTTCCACAATATTCTTAAACTCTTTTGTGCTTTAGAACTACCAAAGTCTTGACATTTCAGAAATGCTTTAATTGATGTGTAGTAACTGTTCTTAATCTGTTAATGATTTTGCAACAATGTAATCGTGATCTCTGACAGAATTTTAAAATTAAATTACGTTATCTAATGCTAACTAAACAAAACCAGTGAGATCTAATGCAAACAGATTTATGTTCTGTTTTGTGGTTGGTTTTTTTTTTTAATTAGCAAAATGAATTCTTAATCTTTTTAAGCTACAGCTCTTATACTTGTTAAGCTTTGGTTCTTATTACATGAAATTCATCCTTGCTCATTAAACTGTGTTGAAGCAACAGGACTGCATTACTGGCATACAGATCTTTTGACCTGTGCCACTTTTGGTTTTCTGGATGGTTTATTAGAATTGTTAAAAATACTGAAAAAAGTGTATGGGACTTTGGTGGGTGGTGTTTCAGTTTTGGGGTTTTTTTTCCCCTCCTTTTGCTTGTTCATAAAGGGATGCTTCAGTAATGTCTAATGAGAATAGTTTAAAATTATTCTCAAGGATAGTGTATTGCATCTCTTATATCTCACTGCATGGGAATTTTATAAAAGATAGGAAATGTTTGCAAGGTATTTTGCTGCCCTCTCTTGGTAGACCATTTTTATCATAAGCAAAATGCTAAACTTATTAATAGTTTTCATTTGTATGTTTAAAAAAAATTTGGTTTTTTTCCTTTACTTCCTGGCTAAATGGAAAGTGAGGATACTTTACAAACTAAACCATTAAATACTGAATCACTCAATATTTATTTAATCATCACAACTGTTCCATTTAGATCCTGTGTAGGTGAAAGTGCTTATTTCATGACATTTATCTGTATTTTAGTAGACAGCCAATACAGTTTTGATAGTGTTGATTGCTGACCGAAATATTTTTTACTTCACATGAAGGTTAAAGTATATAAACACTTAGGTATGTTTTGTTATGACGTGGGCATTGTCTCTTTATAGTGCTCAGAAGAGGAGGAAAAACCCCAGGTAAGCCTCAGGATCATGTTTATACATATTAGGAGAACTAGTCAATCCCAAACAAACGTTTTGATTTAGACATACATCTTACACTTTAGCTAAAATTGCATGTAGTTACATGCTATATAGAGACAGGGTATACATTTACAGAGTACACAGTCTCTTCATGTCACCCTGTTAAGCTCATATATAGTACATGCATACACACACATAGACATGCCCCTCTTGGTAGTCAGAAAAGCTTTAAGTAAAACCTAGTGGGAGTCCCTGCCCTTCTAAGCCAGGGCAAAAGCCTAGAATACTTCCTCCACTACTCTCCAATCATCTGCACATTTTGGTTCAGCAGCTTCTTGTGCATGATGCAGTTTCTGTTTCCTAAATGACCTTCCATGAGTTTTTGGGTTTTTTTTAGTTTACTGGGCTTTTTCCTACTCTGTCTTTGAATCATTCTGGCGAGGAGTCCCACAGTTCATCTCCCTGATATGCAGAGGTGCTCACTATTTATTTATGTTAAAAGAAAAATATTTTTTCAGCATTGCTGTTATTGGTTGCTTTGACTCTTTCTTCCTAGCTGTTGTGTTAGAATGCTGTCATGGCTCAGGATTTTAGACTTCCAGTTGTCTTCTCCAGAATGCAGAATTGCAGTTTCTTAGTTGTTTTTTGAATGGAAACTGGTAAGTTTGTTCATAGCATTGGTGCTTTTGAACCTTTTCGGTTCTGCTGTTTTCACCGTTTTCAGATGGAAACAGAGGTGCATGATGAAAACACTGTGTTTCTCTAATAATAAATTTTATCTGAGGAGAAAAGACCACATGATAAAGCTGGTTTGTACAATACAAAGCAAGCAAAAATGCAATGCCATAAATATTTTTATTGCCTTTTTGAAGTTTAAATTTCTGTGGCTTGCATTGTATTCTGTTGATAATTTGTACAAATCCAAATATGTATTAGTCAATTAGTAGACATTTTGGTGGACTTCAGAGGCTAAAAATCAAGCATTTAACAAGCTGAGTTGTACTCTAATTTCTTAATGACTGCCATTACAACTTACATGAGAGAGCAGGAGCTGATGGAAGAACTGATACAGGAACAGAACTATTTTGCAGCTTCTGAGGATGTCAGGTAACAAGCTCAGTAGGGAAAAGTCCTTTTGTGGGATGTAACTGGAACTTAATTGCTTATAGCAATCACAAAATTTCAATATTTTACAGGGTTTTCTTTGTTTGATTTTAAAGGAAAAACATTGTTCTGAAAGAAGATGAACTTCGGTAGTAACTGTGCATAAGCTGAGATTTCCGATTCTGACGGTTTTTCCTGAGCAGAAAAGGAATAGGAATGAAATAGTTGAAGTTCTCTTCATTTTCACATGTCAGTTTTACATGGCTGTAAGGATGTCGTGTAGAATTAATAATGACCTTTCCAAATAAGGTTGCCCAGTAGCTATCTATAGAAGGCGCATATCTTATAGCTTAAGGTGTCAAAATTTAGGTCTCCGTTTTGCTTTATATTTAGAAGCTGCCTGTGCTTTGTATTTGTTTAGAAGCTATCTTCAGTTTGCATCTGCATGGCAGAAGAAGTGACTCTGTGCTTTGTATACAAGTTCTTTTTAACATCACAATTTCTTGAAAGTAAGAATTCAAATAAAGGGTGATAACTAACGATTTTCAGCGATACAGACTGACAGAAACGCATTGGCTGCAGTTTTGAGGAGGATGTGTTTAATTCTTCCTTTAGTAGTGAGCTCCCCCAGGAGATGAAAAAGATTTGAAAAATCAAAAGCTATATTTTAACTGACTAGAAATGTGCATTTTATTTGAATGTACATTGTTTATAAAACTCAAGAAATTATAATGCAAGTGTGTGGGAGAGGGGTGTTTAAAGCTTTTCCCACTGTGTTTTTGCATTAAAGCCCTTTCTATTCAGCCATCCTGGTGGGTTTGGGCAGCAAATTTTGCACGATTCCCTCTTACTCTTTGGAAGTTCTTTATATTTCCTCTGATTGGCTTTTACTTGTTTTTTTACTCTCCACATCTTCACCCTAGTCTTTCCTTTGCAAAGACTTCCATGAGCTGGAAACTCCAGCTCTCTACAGTGTTTCCTTGGCTGCTGCACCCTGTATTTTTTTCTTAGCACTTCCACTTTTTCCTGGCCTTCGGGGTGTTCTCGCCTTGACACCATTTAAGTTGTATGTTCATGTAGTATTATGTAGGTGGAGAGGGATGTGTATACATTTTGATTCTGTAAAATCTGGATAACTACTGGTAGACTAGCTTATCTTTAAAGCATAATTTGTTTGGAAGTGGGGTTTTTTGACAAGTGTGTTACTGCTGTTTCACTGTACTTTTATTAATTGCTTCAAGTACAAAATACCGTGTGAAGAATAAATGTGACTCCGTATCCCAAACTGGGAGGATTGCATCAGTTAGTAAAGTATCAATGACAACTTTCTACTCTTGCCTCTTGAAAGCTCTCTCAGAATGTTAAATCAGTTAAGAGGAAATTGGATATATGATTTTTACTGTAAGCACAATACAACAGTTATCCATCTCAGAAAAATAACATGTAGAATTACAAATTTTGTGTAGGTACAAATACCATACTTTTGTCCTTGCTGGTACGAAGATCGTTGATTAGTTTATCGCTTCTTGTCCTGGACAAGTTGCTCTGTTTCTGGTTTTTGCTTTGCAGCTTAGTCTTTTCCCTTTTTTTCATGATTGTAGACAGTTGCAAGAGCAACAGAGGCAGAAGGAGCTGGAACGGGAGAGGCTGGAGCGTGAACGAATGGAACGGGAGAGGCTGGAGAGGGAGAGGCTAGAAAGGGAAAGACTTGAAAGAGAGCGCCTAGAACAGGAGCAACTGGAAAGAGAACGGCAAGAAAGGGAACGGCAAGAACGCCTAGAAAGGGAGAGACAAGAAAAAGAGAGGCAGGATCGAGAACGGCTTGAACGACTTGAACGAGAAAGGCAAGAAAGAGAACGGCAAGAACAGTTGGAAAGGGAACAACTGGAATGGGAAAGAGAGAGAAGAATTTCAAATGCTGGTAAGAATTTCAGAACCGAGTGTATTCAAGTACCAGACTACTATTTATGTGTTTGGGTGGTGGAGTGGGAGAGAAGCAACGGAAGGCAGTGAGTACAGTTGTGCAACAACAGTCAGTATTTTGGGCTTCTATTTGCTGGAATTGCTTCCATTTTTATGACAAGAAGTCCAAGATCTGTGACTTTCCTGCCATAATTTTCTATGAACACTGAAACTTTTTTTGCACTATTTGCTCACTCCATTTCCATACTCTCTGATTGCTTGAAGAACTTGAATCATATTGGACACCTCCAACATTGGTTAAAGTATGATGAGTTAAAGTTTCTAAATAGCTTATCATTGTTTGCTCTGTTAAACAAGATGTATTCTGATTATATAATCTGAGGGGAAAAAAATGTGTTAATGTAGAAGGTATGTACCTACATGAGGCAAAGTAATAGTGCAAGAGATGCCTTTCCGTATAAAGTTTTCTTAATGTATTGTTGTAGTAACATTTCGCTGAAATGTATTATATGTGTTTGTAGATAACATAGCGCACTGACTGTGGAAATGTATCCAGTGGCAACTGAAAGTTGTCTTATTTTGGCAATATAATGGAACGTTAGTCAAGTACTTAGTTGTTCTTTAGTAACAAGCTCAGTTTACTTAAGAAGTCAGCTCATAGTAAAATTTGAGGTATACTATGTAAGAGCTGGTCACTTTAGAGCAGAGGATTTTATTGGTAGTTTTACTCCCAGTAGTTTCAAGTTTGTGATTGGAGCTTTTTCTGGGGAAGAGAAAGATGATGCTTGCTGCCAATGGTGTGAGTTTTGTTAGTGGACTTGTAGCAAATGTTAAGATCACTACACTTGCTTGCAATTTGCAACCAAATAAGAAGATAAAAGCTGATAAAAGACTGATTAATCAACCCTGTATCTAATCGATCTCACAGGTGGAAGTGAGAAAACTTACTCTAGAATGTACTTGTAAATTCAAATGTTGGCACAAAAATAGTTGGTAAAATTTAAAAACAACTGTTGATAATATGTAAAACTTTCCTAACAGTGTTTTCACTTGTGCCTAATCCTCTGGTACTAACTGTAGTCTACATTTATACATTTTGTTTGAATGCTGGTTTTGTTGCTTCATTAGCTCCCTTTTTCTCTTTCTCCTTTTTTTGTCCTGCCTTTGCTGCTGCTTTCCATCTTCTGTCCAGCTCCATCTTTCGACAACTCCCCGTATAGCACTCCACTTCCTGACTACTCCAGTTGCCAGCCTCCTTCAGCACCTCCTCCATCATATGCAAAAGCAGTCTCAGCACCAATGTCAGAGGCCACACCGGAGTATGCTGTAGTGACTTCTGCACCACCGACTTCCACTCCCCCTACACCGCCTCTAAGGCACTCTGCATCACGTTTTGCTACATCTTTAGGCTCAGCTTTCCACCCTGTTCTCCCCCATTATGCTACGGTTCCTCGTCCACTGAACAAAAGTTCTCGGCCTCCTTCTCCTGTCAATGCCCCAGCGACTTTGCCTCCAAATACAAAGCCTGTGGCCTGGTCTGCACCCAGTTTTGCCCCCCTCCCCCCATCTCCTCCAGTAATGATAAGCAGTCCACCAGGCAAAGCTACTGGTCCAAGACCTGTCCTCCCGGTGTCAGCTTCTAATCCAGTGACCCAAATGTCTACGTCTCCCACAGCTCCTAATGGGCTTCCTGAAAACCTGGCTTTTCCAGCTCCTTCACCTTCTACCTCAGGTCCAACTCCACCTCTGCCACCTCCTCCCCCCCCACTGCCTTCCTTTCCGCCTCTGTCACTCTCTGGACCTCAAGCTTCTCCTTCTCCCAACTCCCCGAATGCCTCGACTCCCTCATCCAAGCCTAGTGTTCTCCCTTCTCCCTCTGCAGCTACCCCTGCCTCTGTTGAGAACTCTCTAAACTCTGTGCTGGGAGACTCCTCTGCTTCTGAGCCAGTCTTGCAGGCAGCCTCTCAGCCGATTGATCCTACGACCCAGCAGGGTAAGGCTTTCTGTTATTGCTACTAATGCACTAATCAGGAATGCAGTCAAAACCAATTGGTGTCAAAGCCCATAACTGCCCCAAAGAATTAGTACAGTGCTTTCAAAGTTGCAGTGATCTTAATACCACAACGAAATACCATTTGGAAAGCTGAGGTAAGGGAAACTTTAAAGCTTTGCAGAAAAGAGCCAGCTTCCTGTGATCTACCAGAAGTAAATTTCTGATTTCTTAGATTCTCACCTGTTAAGAGAAGAGCTTATTGAATACTTGCTTGGTAAATCTTGCACTGTTAGTTATTTGGAACATGGTGTTAATAGGTAGCATCATAAGTTTCCTAACGGCAGCCAACACAGAAGAACACGTGTGACTTTGAACATGTGAGTGACCTGGAGCAAGGAATAGTCTGAACCACTTTGATACTCTGTTCAAATTTTGAAATTTCATTTCCTTCTGGACAGTGGTTGTATTATGATATCTGGCTGTATGCACGCACTTATGGAAAGACAAGATCTACCAGTGTAGCTAAAAAGACTTTAGAAAACGAGTTTGGTTAGGCACGTGACAGTCTTAACAGGCGCTCTACCAATATGATAGAATTGTGTTTTACAGGGATGGAAATACCTCTGTTAACCTGAGTCCTGCTTTTGTGTTGATTCAATAAATTCAGGTCTTTGTATGCAAGTCTGCAGTAGCTTGACCAACTGTGTGGGCAGAGGGGCTTCTGGGGGATGAGCAGGCTGTGGCTTCATCGCACACAAGCCAAGCAGCGCAGATGCTGCTTATACCCTCTTGTCTTAAATGAAGGTGTGAGCTACTCTGGAACGGAGTGGGAATAGGTTGAATGGCCTCAGGTGTAGCGTTGAATAAAAGTGTGCGCTTGGACCAAGGAGTTTAAATGGCTCTTAAATTTACACAGTGGTTAGCAGAGTAGGAAACCAGAAAGAGTCATATGTGAAATGCCTGCCTGTAGAGGTCACTTGAGGTAGTTGTGCAGCTTTTTTAAGTAGCTTATGGCAATTTGATTGAGGTGGGGGAGGATGCGTGGAGCTGTTTTCTTAGTCACAGTTTCATAAACTGTTCTTGTAACAGTGATCATCAGCATATCCTTTCTTCAAAACACAATTTGTATTGCATACCAATGTGAACTTAAAGCATTAAAGGAATCATAAATCAAAAATAGAAGAGCTTCTTCTATCAGCTTAAAATGTCAGCCTTCTAACTCACTAATTAGTGCTTGTATTAAATTATTAAAGTTGATTCCTAGAATGTTTTTTAGAGGGAACGTTTTTAAGTAGCTTAGAAACTAGCTTTGGCACTCAAACAGTTCCAGGGTTTAGATGTTTGGGTGGTATGTTAAATGCTTGTTAAAGTCTCTCTGCGTTTAGCACCATTTCAACACACAGGATTGTTCCTACGCAGTATAATGCTTGTGCCTTACCTAACTCCTTATAAAAAGCTTTGTCTGTTTCCCGGTATAAGTTTCTTCTTGGTTGCAGCACAGAACCTGACTGGAGGGGTTTTGTATGTAAACATCTCTGAAACTGTCTGATCTCTCATTGTATACTATGTAATATTTTTAGAGTATTTAATATGAATCCTTCTCTCCTACTGAAACTTGCAGTGTTTTCTTGCCTATAAAAAGGACCCTTACCAGTATTGACATCTTGTACACTGAGCAAAAGAACAGATATTTCAATAGAAATAAGATATTTTTATTCTGAATCCTTAACATAGTCTATTTGTTTCTTCTTTGATACTAGGTGTTGTCCAAGGACCACCTGCACCTCCTCCCCCACCTCCTCTACCCCCTGGCCCAGCTCAGTCTTCAGTAGCAGCCCCACCTCCTCCTGGCCCACCACCACCACCTCCACTTCCAGCAGCAGGGCCGCCACCACCGCCACCACCGCCACCACCTCCACTTCCTAGCCAAGCTCCTCCTGTTCCCCTGCCACCTCCTGCTCCCCCACTCCCTGCCTCTGGATTTTCAGTGGGATTTGTGTCCGAGGAAAATCGCCCTTTAACTGGACTAGCAGCTGCACTTGCTGGAGCCAAACTTAGGAAAGTCTCCCGGGTAAATATAATTCTTGTTTCTTTTTCTGATTCCTGCCTCTAAATCTTGTTTGTCTTCCTGAACTGTTTGTAATTTTTGTTCAAGACTAATAGCAGTATCAAGACTTTTGGAGTAGGTTTAATTAATTATTAGAAAAGCACTGTAGGATGTGCTGCCAGCCCATCACATTCTTTATACAGTTATTTCTTTTTCGTACGTTAACTTTGCTGCTTATTATTAAGTCACCTGTATTTTTATTTACACATATATGTATTTATCTGCTCTTATTTTGTGTGTTCTGAAGGGTGAAGACTCTTCCAGTACAAGTGGAGGAGGAGGCAGCTCTGCTTCATCTAAAACAGACGGTGGTCGTGGAAATGGACCACTTCCCTTGGGAGGCAGTGGGTTGATGGAAGAAATGAGCGCCCTGCTAGCCAGGAGGTAAGGACCTGTTTCTACTATGCTCCAGCCTCTTATTTATTATAGAGGTAGGATTTTGGGTACTTGTTTGCAGCTGGGTAAGGATCAAAGAAACATCAGCTTGGTCATGTGATTGTTTTGTGAAGTTAATAACATTTTGTGAATAGCCATTTTTACTTGAGTATAATAGAGTACTTTTCTTCTGTGTAGATCTTTGTGCAGCAGTAGGGGAGGGGATGCAGACTTCAAGAGGAGAAAGAATTGTACAGTTGTTTTAGCCAGGAGTGTTGTTTCCTTGAAGCTAGTTTGAAAGTACTTTTTTAAACACTAATTTTTAATTATCTACATATCAAGTCTTTTAACTATACTAAAGAATATTCTTCCATCCTGCAGCCTTGATGATCATGGTAACTTTTGTCTCTGCTTATAGGAGAAGAATTGCTGAAAAGGGATCAACAGAACCAGAGCAGAAAGAAGATAAAACTGTGAGTTTAGGAATTTTATCTACTTCACATTATTCAGTACTAGATTATGAGAAGGATTCTAATGATGTACATAAGAGATACCACACAAATTGCCACTGTTTTGTGAAGTGCATATTCCTTGTGTAGTTTCTACAGACAATTGAGCAGAACCGTTTAGATCTATATAAAAAGTGAAATAAATATTTTTCAACAGTTGAGAAATTACTCCTGTTAATCTAACAGACTAAAGGTGTGTTTTTTCGCTCTTCCTCTCCTCCCCCTATTCCATTTTCTCCTCCCTCTTCCCTCTCCCTTTCTCTTCCCTTTTAATCAGGAAGAATCAGAGTCTTCAACTTCTAAGGTTTCTTCAACAAGCACACCTGGTAAGTAGCACACGTTTGTGAATTCTGTGACTATAATGCTGAAACCTAATGACAAATATGTCAGCTGTGCTGAATTTTGGAGCCTGCCTCTTCTCCTGTGATAGCAGCTTGGCATTTTCTGTAGAATGGGTCCTGTTCAGAAGCATTTAAGTGATGACAGATAAAAAGAACAAGCACTGGAACGCTGCACTTGGTTTAGGGTCCTCCCCTGTCGAAGCTGTGGGGCTGATGCACAGAAGGCAATTGGTAGTGAATATGGAAGCAAGTTGTCTCAGTCATTGCAGGACACGAGTTGGGACAGGAGTTTGTTTCCTTCAAGGCAGATGTACCAGACTGTGAGAGTCAGACAGAAACAGTTGCCATTTCCAGGTATTTCAGTAAAAATTCCCTCATGTGCAAGTGTTCTTTCTAAATCGAGACAAATGCATGGAGCAGAAATCCTTTAACTATGATTCCTTTGAGTTATGCTTGTGACAGGGTTTGGAACTGTGTAGCCGACACTTCTGCAGTCAGTAAGGAAAGCTTACATATCACCAGTTCTGTGGTTGGCCAAGATGTATTGTCAGCATGCATACGTATTCATGTGGTCAACGCATGTGTTACAAGGACTTGTGTGACACTCAAGGCTTTTGTTTCCTGTCCCTCAGTAGTACCTTCTTGTACCCTTAGCTTTCCTGGCCAGCTCCCCTTGCTTGCATAGCAAAGGGGGAGGATATGCTGTATAACCTGGAGTTAGTCATCCTAGAAGGTACTGCAAGCAGATAGCAGAGGAAAGTGACTGAGTAATGAATGTACCAGCCTTCAGTATGTTCTGGCTTTCTCTGTTTGTTTTCCAGTGTGTATACTTCAGTCACTTGATGGTGTGCAGGCCTTAATGTTGGAAACCATTGTTCTAGGGTGAACAAAACCCAGGCAGTCACTGGCTGTGGGATGAAAAGGAGAGCTAGGACCTAAGTGTGTCCAGATGGAAATAACTGGAAGACTGTTAGTATTGAGATACAGCTGATAATCAAAAGAAATTAGACCACAAGGCAATAAATGACTTAACATAAATTAAGTTTTTCATCTCCACTCCCCTGCCACTTAGCTTAGGAGGTTGCTTCATTCTGTTGAACAGAGAGATGGTATTACCTTTGGGGAAATGACTGCTTTTGGAACAGTTCTTCTAATAAGAAAGGCTCAAAAAGTGAGAAATGAAAAATTATGGAAGTGAAATGGTTCCTTTAATTGGTTGTCATGATAAGAAGCCTCATCATTTATTTTTTTCCAAATGTCAAATACATTCAGAGGAGTTGGACTGTTTCCTTCCAGTGGGGAGATTTCACTCCATTTCTTGATGTAAAATGCTCTGGTAATGCTGTGTCTTATCATTGGAACATGTCTTTAAAATATTTAAGAGGATGCTTGGCGTACTGAGGTCAGGTCAAAAATTTGCATAATTATGTCTAATTACCATTAATAATATAACTAAAATTGTTATACACAGGCTTGCCAGCATTTACATCTTTCTTAGGTGCTGTGCTTACCCTTGCTATGTGCTGTTGTGATGAACTATCAGAGTTCCACATTCTTTGTCAGGAGAAGTGTAATGCTGCAAGGAGGGACATTTCTTCTGTCCTGAGCTTGGGTCACTTTGCCTTTATTTTGATACATTTCAGCTGTGTTAAGGGGCTGTACTCCTGTTGCTTACAGAGAAAGTTACATTGTAATTACTTACAGGTATGAGTTCTCCTCCCTATGTGGCCAGTTTCTTTTAGGGGAAAAAATACAGAGTCACGTAAAGCTAAGTAAAACCTAAGTTGAAACATGATGGATAATAACATAAACAAAACAAGCTCAAAACCACAGGACAGGCAGGGGATATGTGACCCTTGGATAATGCTTCTGTTTCAGCTAGATAAGGATAATCAATTGATCCTTGAGCAAGCTGTAGCCATAGCAAAAGTTTCTCAATTTTGCAGATACAACTGAAATAACTCCTATGGCAGAACATGTCCTGAAAGCTGGTATATCAATTTAAGATTATTACTGGCATTGACAATTTGTAGTTGGCTGAGTCGTAGGCTATGCAAGCAAACTTGTGCAATTCAGATAGGCTTCTCGGTATCTAGCTGCATCCCACAGAACTTCTTGGTCTGAAAGGGCATTTCTGCCTCTCAGCTTGCTGAACTTAGCGAAGCTAAACAATACAAAAGAAAGGTAACAAAGCATACAAATCCCAAATCTGAAATAAAGACTGGTAAGATTAGTGGCACATTAAAGTCCTGAGTAAGTAAGGAAAGGAAGTAAGTAATAATAATTCACACTACTGAAAGACTGTTTTAACTTGTCTAGATTGTAAGGAATGAAATTCTGATCTGTAACGAAGGAAGCGTTTGTTGTGATAAGTGTATGTCCTGAGGAAGGGCTTAGGTGAGACCACTAATGGGAAAAACCAAACCTCATTCACCAGGCAAGGACACAAAGTAAACTGTCCTTAACTGAACTGTTTGCCCTGTTTCAGCTGTGATTTTTATCTATCTGCTGCTGACAAACAAACCTACACAATAAAGCTAGCATTCACGTGTGACTTTAGATCAGTGTAATAAGCTCAGGATAGTGAGTCAAAGCTTATTGGAGAGGATTCTATGGAGAACTGGAAGCAGGCTTCATAATGGGAAGTGAAGCACGAGCATTTATAAAGATAAGTCGGGTTTTTTTAAGCTTGACTACAAATTGGACTCATGCCTATAGACTAGGCCCAATAGTCCTCTTCCACGGTGTAGAGTAGAGTACTTGTGTTTAAGAGTATAAGCTGCCCAGATGGGAGAAGAGATGCGTAGTAAAACTACATCTAATATTCCATGTGGTAAGTAAACTACAATCTCTTCCGAATCCTAGGGCAGTGTACCTTTAGTTTTTGAGTCTGCCTTATTTTGAAAAGGGGAAACTTTAGAAGTATCTTTTTTGAGGAGGAGACTTTGGAAAATAAATCCCTTGTTGCTGAAAAGTATTCTAGTCGTGTGAGGTTGTATCATGCCTGATGTTGCTTCGTTGAAATTGGCACTGAATTACTTTTATTTAATTCATTAACAGCTTAGGAAAACTCCGTTAGTTTAAAAACATCTTCCCCCAGTATCGGAAGGTGACTGTTTGATTATAGTTCCAGAATTCTATGTTTCACAACTGAAGCAATGAGATTTGTGAAGTATAGGCAGACCTTCTCCCAGTTGGATTAGGAATCAAGTGGCATTTAAAATGTCTAGAACAAAAGTGAGACTTTAAGATGCTATCACAACATAAATGATGGTATAACAAAAATAAGATTGTTACAACAGGGATTAACTTAATATGAAAGAACTAATACAAATGTAGTAAAAGAAAAAAACCCAAACCAAAAAAAGAACTAAACACCCTCCTCCCCCGAAAAATCCCACCAACCAAAGAAGGCTGACTTAAGTTGCCAGGTACTTGGAAGTTCATCACATAAATTACACAACAAATGGAAAAAGACAGGTTCTAATATTTTCATTATGTTTTCCAGAACTAACGAGAAAGCCTTGGGAAAGAACAAATACAGTGAATGGAAGCAAGTCACCTGTTATCTCCAGGTACTCCCTTTTGTACCAACTATCTTTTCCTTATGTTTGCTGTTGTAGCTCGTGCTGCTAAAGACACTGGACTAAAATAGCAAGACTCGCCTTAATAGCATTAAAAGCAAAATGTCCGGTTTTAAAATTACTGCTGTGAAACGGTTTTTGGCAGTTTTAATTAAGAATGAAAAGTTGCTTTGGGAAAGTGCTAGTAAGTGAAACTTCTAGCGGTAAAGCGGAAAGCCAAAAGGTTCTTTAACGATTACTGATGTGTAACTTCAGTTATTAAGGTATGTGTTTGCCTACAGCAATGTTTAATTCTTTATTTCTTTACACTTTAATATCTGAAATTTCCTGCAAGTGGAACCCAAATGCAGAGCTGTGGTTCATATACTCAGTAGGAAATCTAGTTAAGTTTTCTTGTTTTTGTTTCTGTGCTAGTCATAGAATGGTTCTCTGGATACTTGAGCTATCTTGGTAAGGTATGATTCTGTGACAATTTTTAGTAGCCATCTCAAACTAGTCCAAGTAGTTCCATAGTGAAGAAGTGTAGAAGTATCATACATCCTTCAGTGCATTAGATTTTTGTAACTTGCCAGCAGGAACTTTGTTAGGCAGTAGGCATTTCAGTAGGCATTTTGATAAAAGAGTGAAATGGCTGCTTTAGCAATTTCTTTGATTTTTTGAGGTATAATTATTTGCCATTTACTTTAAGGAGTAAGCTTGTTCACTTTATAATTCCTGTATATTCTTCACAGAGATCAGAGGATTATGAGATGTAATAATCTGACAAAGTTACCCTAATTTATCGAGAGAAAACAAAAGAACGTGTTAAAATTGAGTGTTGGTTTTGGGATGACTAGAATTCTCCTTAAAATTCTGGCCCATTGTTAACAGCTATGCAAGATTTAAAAGATTGGGCTAGGTGATCGCCAAGGTCCCTTCCAACCTGGCATTCTATGATTCTATGATTTGATGGTTAGAGAACAAAACCCAGTTATTCTCCAAGTGGCTTTACTTGTAGTCAGGGTTGCTGTCGAGTTCTTCAGTTCTGAAACAGCACTAAACACCCTTAAACTATATAAGTATCCTTGTCTTGCCTGTCTTTCCAGAACTAACCAAGTCTAGGAGCTTAAAATGTCTACAGCCTTGATTCTGGTTGCTTGTTTTGTTTTGGTTTTTTGTTTTTTGTCAAAAAGCAGGTGACATTGGTGATGGTTTCCTCTCTGCTATACTGTCAGTGTAGGAAAATGCTGCTTTACTTTTGGCCTTGACTTCCCCTTACCTTCTCCCTCATTCCCCAAAGGGCCTTACGTACTTTTAACTGTGGTCTCTTGTTTTCAAGCAGATTGAAGTATCAATATATGACATTGAGGACGAACTTGTCACAGAAATAATTTGTGTAAGAAATCCTAAAGAGTATTTTAGATCTCCTATTAAGACAGCTGCTGCCCTTTGGCTGTAGATGCCCTATGGATAAGCAGTTGAAGAAAGGAAAGCAGAGGGATTAATAATAAGGCAGCTCTCCATATCACTCCTTTGAGGAGTCTGAAATGTCCTTAACTCTTCATTCTACTTGTCCTGACAGCTGTAGCTTCTTGTAAACTGCTTTATGCATGCTATTTCATTTATCTTGTTTTAACCAGTGAAATTCGGAGGTTACTGAGGTCCATTTAAAAATGTTTTCTGACCTAAAGGAGTACAGAGGAGTTTTGAGACTTCTCTTGAAACATATTGAAAATCTCTCCATCAGGCTTTTTTTCATCAGTGGAAAACATGGGTAGAAATCAGCTTGAGGAGAGCCTCCCTGGATGTGTAAGATAAAAGTCTTTCAAAAGAAGAATTCTGTGTTTATTGAATGTCAGTATTTTCCAGCATTGTCATAACCTGCTGGAAGGTGCCATATTATATATTTTAAGAATGCTGGTACAGTTTTCTAGTCAGTGTTGAGAGTCTCTCTTGGATACCCTTCCATTTTTCTTAGTTCTCTACATATACCAAGTCTGTCTCTGCAAGCAGCTTGTTAAAGTAACTTCAAGTGAGCTAGTCAACGAGTGCTGCTGTTTGAAATGCTCATACCATGTTTGCCAAAATGAGATACCTTTCAGCTGGTAAAAATCAAGAGCCTGCTTCTGACTTCTACAGAAAGGGTATGAACCATTTATAGGGATTAAACAAAGCATTTACCTAAGGAACTAGCAAATAAGCAGAATGTTCTCTCCAAAGCTTCTAAATAAGTAGACAATGAAGGAGTTGTTATTTGGGATGAATGTTCTAAGTAATTTAAAATAACTATTGTACTGTTTGAAATCAGACCTTTTTTTTTATTTTTTTTTTTATAGCAGACTTCGAAAAGATTTAAGTTACGTGCTTTTAGTATTTCCTGAAATATTCAAATAGAACTCTTGGAACACAACTAGTAAAACTCCATGGTATTCAGGGTGCTAAAACTGAACAAAATTAAGAATTGTTGCTTGTTAAGGTAGTCTTTCTCCCCTTCATAGACGGGAATCTCCATGGAAAAATCTGCTTGCTTCTGAAAACAGGTTCTATGATTCATTAAGCAGGTATCATCCTGTTGGGATTTGAGACTTTATAATAACCGTTTTGACCAGTTCAGGGTAGGACTTTTTCTGCATGGATTAGTAGTCACCAGTCACACTACCGGGTTCCTCTTCACATTTTTTGTCCAGTTGAGCCCATTTTTGGACTGGCTAAAAGGAGATGGTGTCAAAGGCAAATTGAGATGGCTTAAGAACCAGCTATGAATTCATTTTAAATACTGATTTTCTGGCAGTCACCACCTGCAAAGGTACAAATTCCTGTTGGATATGCAATGATTTAGTGAATCATTTATAGTGTTTTGAGAAGCAGGTTTTAAAAAAAGTTTAGATACACAGGAACAGCAATTAATTTTCCAGGTGAGTTTTAACATCTGCTTTTCACAGATTAAGTAAAGATAACAAATAGATTTTGCCAGACTTAAACATTGGAAAGGAAAACAAAATTATAAAAAGGATTTTTTAAACATAAATTACCATTTTTGTTTGGAACATATTCACAAGTTAAAATTAATATAATATGCATTTTAAGCTGTAGATCTCAGTTTCACTCTCTGTAGTGGTAGTCGTAAAATATTGGCATTGAAAGCCTTCAGGTTTGAAGAGATTTCCACAGCTAAACATGTTAGAGCCCTTCAGGATTACTAAGTCAAATTCCAGCTTTGTTTTTCATGAAGGCACTCATTGTGGTGACTACTTAATCTTTTGTATGAAAAGTTCCCCTTTTAGCTACTTATCTTGGATGGTGTATTCTGCATGTTGGTATGAATAAAATCTTTATCTTGCATGCTTGATTTCAGGTGTTCTAGGGACTGTTGAGGTTGTGTCACTGTCTTATTAGGCAATGCTATGAAAAACCACATGGGAGAGCTCTTTAGCCATCTTCGGATCAAATGGTTGGGATGTTTTATTCATTATATTTCGATAGTTAATGTTTTTCTTAATGGCAACTGCATTCACCGGTAGTCTTTCTTCTAACCAAGTTGAAGAAGGAAAACCAGGATAATTTTGGGGCAAAGAGGGCTAGATTTGCCTGAGATTAGAAATTATCTAGTTTACAAATGACAATCCTCATTTTTTTGAGTGGAGAATGTCTTGCATTTTGGAAAGCAAAAGTGGAATACATTCTTAAGATTGAGTGGCAGAGTTTTTGAAGAGGCTTTCCTGTTGAGAGTTTTGACAGATAGCGGGAGTATATAATGTATGATTGCCAGAGCTGTCTTTTTATTCTGGAGATCTGAAGCAAAAGAAACATGAAAATATTGTTCATAAGTAATTCTATTATAATATTAAAGAATGTTCTCACTTGAGTTCTTCCATTAAGGCAGGTAGTATGTGTCTATTATCAGTAGCCAGGAATTGCATTTAAGGGGACACGGGTTCATTTTTCGGTCATGTTGGGTAAGTGATGTAATGCCACAGTGCATGGGAAGAAAGTGATAGTCAGTGGAAATGGACAATCTGAAAAACTCATTCTATTCTGCTTGGAGTAAGTCAGCATTCATAGTTTGAAGTATAAACTGCAAGTAGTACTTTAAGTATCAGATACTTGATGAAGCAGTGATTGCCAGAGATCTCATCTTGAAGAATATTTTTGAGCAAGGCATTCTCTCCTAATGAACTATCGATATCGAAAGGGTTTTGTAGAAGATCCTAAACTGTGGTTTGTCTTCATAGCATTAGCGCACACTGTAGATTTTTCTGGTGGTTGCAAGGTGAATTCTATTTTCCAGCCTCTTCCATTATCAAGTTATTGAATATTTAATCTTCTGTCTTTCTTGGTGATTGTATTAATTTTGATGTGTTTCAAGCAGTAACACTAGCAATTTCTCTCTTGGAATTTACTTATAAACTGCTATAGACTTATGTCTAAACAGCTGTAGCAATTGAGCCTTTTGATCCTAAGTGAAGAACCAAGCTGGTATAACAATACAAGATTTTCGTGCACCTCTCTGCATTGGTGCAAAGTCCAGCAGCAAAAGTTAATACGATCCCTTCTGCTGACTTTTGTGCAGTTAACTGCTGACAATTTCTTTCTAAATGGGTGCCCCTAGGCTTGTCATAACCAACTTGTCAGTGCACAGAAATAATCATGAGGCATTAAAAAAAAAATGTCAAGAGGTTTCTACCACCTACACTGGAGTTATTTTCTTTTCAAAAGACTTGAGTGTGACAATTTAAAATGTCCTGTCACCAGGATGACTCAGTAGCTATGAATGTGTATGAAGGTTTTCGTGAATTCTTTCTATGTGCCAGGCACTTCAGTGACAGCCCGTTACAGTTTAGGGTGAGGAAAATAAGGCAACTCTTGTGTCCCATGTTGTTTCTTAACATTTTTTCACTCTGGGAACCTGCAAGAGGTAAATATATCTGCTGGAGAGTACAAGCCTCGAAGTGCCTGTGGTATCAAGACGACACTTTGGTGTGCATGGCATTTTCTCTTGGGAGTTGCATTTCGAGCATTTTCCTTTGGTTAATAAATAAGAAGATGGCCCTGTCAGGTAATAAACACTAAGACAATCCAGTATGAGGCTCGTTCAGCTCACACTGAAGACAGTGTAATCGGACAATTTCTTTATGGATGAACTGCTGTCTTATAAGGGAAGATGCATGAAAGCTGAAGGTGGTGATTTTGTAAAAACAAAAAAATACGCTGTTCTTTACATTATTCACCATTCTTTTTCTTCTGAGTGAAAACATAGCTTTTTTGTGTTAGCTAAATTAAAAATACATAAATAAATGGAAAAAACTAAAGCGATGATATACTGCTTGTGTCCCTCACACATTCTGCTTTATTCTGGAGAAAGATAGTATTATACCGTATATTTGAGAGAAGATAAAGTGCAGATCTATCCCTTTCCTGCTGGTTTGTCTTTTTTTATTTCTGGCCACCTTCCGTCACAATAAATGAAGCTGCACCTTCAGGTAACAAATCCAGAAAAATGCACTGATTAATGAGTTCCTCTTATGTAAGAATTTTGAAGTGAGACACTGAGTTTGGGCTGGACTTTTTTGCTCAGTGATGCCACGTATAAGAACAATGAAACCCAGTTTGATCTAATACTGTGCCCTTCCTTCACATGAGCATACTATGATAATTCTAAACACTGGGGAAACCTCGTGACGTGAATTGTTAGCAATTTTATCAACAGGTTCTTTTTTTTAGCCTAACGTTTTATAGAGTAATGGAAAGAGAGTGCTAGCCGACATGTAAAGAGTAATTAAGAACAGCAGAAAATTCCTTCCTCTGACCCACACTACCCATCCATCCATCTGTGCTTCTGAGAACCAATTCTGTATTCCTGCTGTTAGCATCTAGGTTCTGTTTCTACTCACAGCTTCAGGCCCTCTGGAAGTGTAGCAAGTACCTGAGTCTGAGTTACACCTTGTATAAGCAGTGGGGATCAGAAAAGAGAATTGAGAAGGTAGAAAATGCATTTCTTCTGAAATACGTGTTAAAAATGCAAGATGATCTTGGTAAACAAGCTTTCGGTATCTTATGAGAGTATTTTGTAAACCAGCGTAGAACACGACATAGTCCAAAACACTAGAACTTCCTCTCAAGTAGCATCTTGTAAATCTTGCTGCCGTTACAGTATTTGCTTTCAGTAGCTTAGAAAGCAATGGACAGAATAAATTACATTGGAAGGGAGTTAAATAAGATTGCTTAGCTATGTCCTGTCAAATGTTGAAAATGTGCCAGGGCGATTCCACAGCATTCAGACAGTTACAGGAGTGTTTCTTTGAGAGGACCTCTCCTGAAATGAGGGGTAAGCAGTTGAAAAGGGAGAAGGGAAAGTATTTGACATTTGAAGGCATTCATCTTTTCATGCCCATTATGAAAAAATCAGAAACCACTGACTGTGAAATCTGTCTGCTACTTGAAAAGTTCTTGTTTTGAACTAATAACTCTTATGCTAATTAATATACCTGTCTGTGGAAAATGCTCTTGGTTTTTCCTTTCTATTCTGTGTGGTATTTTGGGTCTGTCTGATTTTTTCCCACCCTCCCACTTCCAACATTTTGTTTCATTCTAATTATATACTATGTTTTTGATAGACAAATGTTAGCAGTTTTGGTGAGGAGGCCCTATGCATACTGTAATAATGAGTCGCCACTAATTCATGAATTTTTTTTGTCCTGCAGACCAAAATCTACATCAACAGGGCAACCCAGTGCCAATGGAGTGCAGTTGGAAGGTCTAGATTATGACAGGTTGAAGCAGGTATGTATAATGCTTTGAATAGAAAACTTCCTTATCCACTGAGTGGTCCATCCGTCAAATCTATGTGTTTTCAATTTAGAGACCAGAATGTCATGTAGGACAGTGTTAAATGCTCTGCACAAATCCAGGTAGATGGTGTCAGTTACTCTTCCCTTATCCACCAATGCTGTGGCCCTGTTGTAGAAGGCCACTAACTTCATCAGGCACGATTTGCTGTTAGTGAAGCCATTTGATTGTCATCATTCACCTCCTTATTTTCCCTGTGCGTCAGCAAAGTTTCTAGGAGGATCTGCTCCATTATCTTGCCAGGCACAGAGGTGAGACTGACCAGCCTGTGGTTCCTGAAGTCTTCCTTTTTTTTCCCGTTTTAAAAATGGAGGTTATGTTTCCCCTTTTCCAGTCAGTGGGGACTTCACCAGTCTGCCAGGACGTCTCAAATAGGAGGGATAGTGGCTTAGCAACTTCATCTGCTATTTCCCTCAGAACCTGTGGATACATCTCAACAGGTCCCATAGAGTTGTGCACCTTCAGGTTCCTTAGGTAGCCTTGCACCTTTTCTCCTACAGTGAATGGTTCTTCAATCTCTCAGTCCCTGCTTTTGTCTTCTGTGATTTAGGTGGTGTGGCTTGAGCACTTGTTGGTGAAGACTGAGGCAAACAAGTCACTGAGTTACCTCGACCTTTCCCCATACCCTGGGTCACCAGAGCTCCCATTTTCTTCTGGAGAGGGCCCTACTTTTCCTTTTATCACCAATGTATCTACAGAAGCTTTTCTTGTTGCCCTTAACATCTTTGGCCAGATTTAATTCTGTCAGGCCTTTAGCTTTCCTAACCTGATCTCTGGCTGCTCGGACAATTTCTCCGTATACCTCCCAGGCTGCCTGTCCTTGCTTCCACCCTCTGTAGGCTTCTTTTTTATATTTTTAAGTTTGTCCAAGTGTTTCTTGTTCATCCCTGCAGGCCTCTTGGTGTTTTTGCCTGAACTGCCTCTTGGTTGGGATGCATCACTCCTGGGCTTGGAGGGTGTGATCCTTGAATATCAACCAGCTTTCTTGGGCTCCTCTCTCCTTCAGAGCTTTATCCCATGATCCCGTACTGAGCAGATTCCTGCAGAGGCCCAGATCTGCCTGAAGCCTGGGGTAGTGAGTTGCTGTGCACTCTCCTCGCTGCCCTAAGGATCTTGAGCTCCACAATTTCATGGTCACTGCAGCCAAGGCTTCCTTCGAGCTTCACATTCCCCATCAGCTCTTCCTCGTTGGCAAGAATAGGGTCCAGCATAGCACCTCTCCTTATTGACTCTTTTGTCACTTCGAGAAGGAAGTTGTTGATGCACTCCAGGAACCTCCTGGATTGCTTGTGACCTGCTGTTGTCCCTCCAACAGATGTCAGAGTGGTTCAAGCCGCCCAGGAGGACCAGGGCATGTGAATGTGAGGTTGCACCCATCTGTCTATAGAGGGCCTCATCTGCTCACTTGATCGCTTTTCCTGGTCCAGTGGCCTGTAGCAGACCCCCACTATAACATCACCTGTCCCTGCCCTCCCTTTAATCACGTTTTATGGATGATCACGTTTTATAGATTTAGAGGATTCACTTGGAAGGAAAAAGGCTGGGTTGTGCATTTCAAAAAAGGTTGGAGCAATTTCAGATTTTTTCTCCACAGGAAATTACGGGTGACAAAACTGATGTGTTCATGTTGCAAAACTAATCTGTTGTTTATGCTCCGACACCATAGGACATTTTAGATGAAATGAGGAAGGAGTTAACGAAATTAAAGGAAGAACTCATCGATGGTAGGTATCAGTCTGCTGCTGTTATTCAGTCTTGGAGTGAGTAACTACAGGTGCACAACAGTGTAAATATAATGTGTTTCTAGCCTGAGAGTGACAAATTGGTAAAAGTAGCTTTGTTGTTAGTCTGGTGATGGCATACTTCTGGTTTGTGCCAAACCTGTTCTTTGTTCTACTTTCGTTTTCTGTCCTGTGCTTTTTGTTTTAATAGCACACTGACATCAAGTAGTGTCTTTTAAGAGTGGTTGGACGGATGCTGTATTTGAGTGATTTGCAGTCACCCCATGTATTGTGTGGGTTGTTTTTAAGTAATCCAGAGTTGCAGAGGTGCATATGATACTACTGCTGGTAAAATATCAAATGCCATCAGCTGATGTCATAAAAAGAGCTGGCTGATATGGGGCTGCAGGGAATGCAGTTCTTTTCCCTATATTTTGAGTGTGATGTGTACCACAGCCTTTTACAACAGGATAATGTAAACAATGAGAGCCCTAAGGCTGCTCTTAAATGAACAAAAATAAATTAAATGAGCCCACAGGTATGCTTCTTGATACTTGCAATTGTAGTGATTATCATCAGGTAGGATTATAAGCTTGCTGGAGATGCAGAACTGAAAAATAAGATGTTAAACATTTTACAGGAGGAAAAAGGGTACTGCATGGTTGAGAATGACACTTGTCTGAAGGCACATGACAGTATCTTACATATAGGTTAATTATGTTATAAGACTGTTGGAGCAAAGTGAGCCTTCTTTTTAAGGGGTTAGTTGTGTATTCTGGCTTTCTACTTTGACTATTTGATTTGTTAACTTTTCTCTCTCTCTCTCTAGCTATCAGGCAGGAACTCAGCAAGTCGAATACTGCATAGAAAGACTAGTACTAAGCTGATGTGACTCTCTAACTTGGTATAAAACTGACTACGTTTTGTGAGCTGTTAGAAGAAAATGGAGACAAACAGACACTTGGAAGGAGGGAGAAACAACCTATTCTGAAAAGCTTCAGATGCATCACTCTGGTGATATGCTATTGCCCTCCTAGTTTGCAGCTTTTTTCTGACCTTTACAGCAGGGTGGAAAAGACTCTTAAAGTTACTGTAATGATTATGCAGAAATTCCTACACCTATCAGACAAGATCACAGTGCTTTGAAGTCTACTCATGTCAAGATAAAATTGCACATGTTTCAGAATTTGTTGTTAAGACAAAAAAAAAAAACAGGGAAAAGCTTGGGAAGGCTTTTCAGAGAGGTTTTCTTTGTTAATGAAGGAGTTAGCAAGTTCTACTGTTGTACTTCAAATGCATCTCAGGTTTGTCTTCCTAGCATATCTGATATTTCCATGAATAATTTAAAAGATCAGATGTGTAGAAATTCAGTTCACAAAACATGGAACAAATAGAAGTGTGTACTTTTAAAGGGCAATATTTGTAAGTGAATGACCCAGACCATGATGACATATCAAGATTTTGGAATTTTCTGATAGGAAGCCTCTCTAGTTAGCCTTCATGCAATTTTATAGGAAAATAAAAAGCAAATACAGTCCAGAGTTTAAAGATGTAGATGCCTTCCTACATTGTTACAATGCTTTACCAAATCTAAGACTTCTACATAATGCAAATCAGCAGTCAAATGTAAATCATTAGTATGTTGTAGATTTACAGTAGATTTTTGGGGCTTTTTTTAGATTTATGCATGTGGACATTTTTGTAATGTAACACAACACAGCCAGCTTTTTAATTAAAAGAAAAATTGCATGTCACAGAGTAGCCTTTTCATTTGTAAGGCTTGATTTATGCCCAGAAAGATGCGGGATGAGGGAGGGGGAAGGTGACACACTTTTATTACTTTCTACACTTTTTCTTCATCTTACATGCATGTGTAATAATGAGGAAAATGTGACTTTTATCAGTAACCATGTTAATGGAACCAGGTACTTAATCCTTTTGTATCTTTTTTTCAGTTTTCTATTTGAAATTCAGTAATACTTCCATAATGGTTCTGAAACTCCCATGAACCTAACTCATTTCTCAGTGAGAGAACAAACATGTAAGCCTCAGTTACTGAAGATGCCCCTGTTGTAAGTGCGTTGTTGTTCACCTTTTCACCATGAATGACCCTTTGCTTCACTCTTTTCTTAGACTCCTTTTTGATCATTTAATAAGACAGGATCACAGTCAGTTACCTTAGAACAAAGGAGCGTCAGGTCACAATAGATGTCCCCTTCTCTTCATATCTGCCTCCCTTCTTCAAAACAACTCAAAACCCCACAGCTCCACAGAACCTAAGCACTGAAAAACAGCAGTGGTGTGCCATTGGTTTCAGTCAGCAATTTGAGAATCACTTTTAGGGGATGCGATACCTTTGTTTCCCACGGTTATCAGATTTTAGGCTTGTAATTTTTTTTTTTTTTTTTTTTACATGTGGTACAGTTCAGTGGAATAAAATTCACATAATTTCTATCTGTAGTGTTTTGGACAAAGGATATGGATAAAAATCTTCCTTTTTTCTTTGCATTGTCAATTTTCCTGATCCGTAACAGTGCCATGCTTGCTTTGGGATCTGTGGCAATCCAAAAGAAAAGTTCACTTACAACTTTTGGAGAGATTAATGTTTCACCTTAAAAGTATATAGAGCTCTATTTGTAGGACAAATGCTTTCAATAACATACTGTCTTTAGTGCTGCACACCAAAGCAAAGCAGCACTTACAACTTTGGAAAGGCTTTAATTGGAAACTTTTCTCCAACTGAAACATTTACTGTTTCTATAGATTCATTCGAAGAGAAGACTACAGTGGAAATATTGCCTAACTCCATGTATTAATCTTTTTTTTTAAATTAAAAAATAAAAACAGTTTTCTGCATGCATTTATAGGAGGCATTAAAAAAATCTGTAGTACGCTTGTTGGGTACTGTTTTTCTCAAAACAAGAGGAGGCATTTTCATCTTTGTCAGTGTAACTTTTTGTTTTACGCAGACGTTTTCAGCATTAAAGAAGTTTACCCTTGTCAGAAATCATATTTGACTTGTTTCTAGGATAGTTCAGGAGTAGCATAGTGGGATAGTTTGAATGGGTATAAGTGGTCCAAAATTAAAGGCTGAACTACTAGGTTGTGCAAGGAACTGGCTTATGCACTAAACGTTTTGTGCCTTGGTCTACAATTAACATGATTTCTGTTTAAAAGAAAAAGGAACGTATGTTGTCTTTTGTGCTGCTTCTACATACATACTTTCTGTAATCCCAAACTGCCGAATTGATTCTTTCCAGAAAATCGGATTGAATTAAAGATTACTGTAGACATTTCCTGTCCTACTGAGAGTTGCACCATTTCCAGAGATTTCAGTATTGAAAATGAACTGCAGAAGCGAAGATTATTTTGCTTACTGGTAACTAAGTTCCTCTAAAACCATATTGTGGTGGTTCTGTGCTTTTGTACAACGGATGTCTTAAGCTGACGGCAGTTTAAGGAATCCTTTCTAATGCCAGGGAAGCATTGCTTTCCTCAACACTGTGATCTGACCTGTGATAAACCTGCACTATAGACAAGTGGCTACTAAGTCAACTGCAAACCAACTGAATGTAAAAATCTTAGTGCTGGTGCTGAAATCTCTTCAGATAGTCATAATGATTTCCAGTTCATTGTTTTAAAAGGTTATCGAGCATCGAGTGTCAATCAAAGAATGAAGATGATCACTAATGAATGTTGACTTTTCATGCATTTAGGTTTACCTTCTTTTTAGTTTCTCAGTTCATTCTCTGCTATTTTTATCATATTGTGTCATTTTAAATTTCTTACATGCTAACGTTTTGTTTGAGCGAATGAAATAAAATTGCAATATATACATGTTGCCACCATTTATTTCTGGAACTTCGTAGAAAACTCTCTGAGGTTTACTACTCAAATTCCCAAAATTTTAATGACAATTACAAAGACTGTAATTGCAGGGACTGTGTGACATTCATGAACGATAACTGCTATACATAAATGAAAATCCATTTAAAATGTATGTTCGATTTACATTCTCACACAGCATACACCTCGATTTCTGTATCCATGGAGAACTTGGAAGGGAGGGAGAGGGAAAGACCAGGGGACAAATAATTCCTGTTAGTCCAATTTTCTTCTCTTGCTCCTTTTATGTTGGTGACGTATTTTCAATAGTAGTAATGAAAAACCTACCATGAAAGATTAATATAGCTTTCTCTACACCCTCAGGACAGTTTTGCTCAGTTTGTCTTACAGTAGAACATTGCAAGTAGCTGTCTAAATGTTCTTGACTTAACATCCTGAAAGCGATGTTCTCTGCTTTTGCTTTTTTTGTTCAGAGAGATAATGGGACAGTCCTGCTTTGGTAAACCATTAGTATGAGTACCAAGTTTGGCACCAACCTTAATGATTTATAAAGAGGAGTTTTAAAATAAAATTATCACTAGATTAAAGAATAGTCTGCTATTATTGGGGTAGTGTTTAGGCAACAATTATTAAAAATTCTGTTTTAAATTTCTGAACAGTGTTAAATCTCTTGGTGTCAAGGGATGTACAGAATCTGTTTTTAAAGGTTGTGTATTACGGAAGTAGGAAGGTGGTCTGTGATTAATCAGAGTGCTCATTATCGGCACTTTACATAGGCTCTTCTGAAAAGGTTTGAAGTAGGCTCAGTTCCAGTGCTAAATACAAGCATGTCTCTTACAATAAATAGTACAAAGCTTGCAAAATCAAGATTGCCTCTGGTTTTGGTACATGAAGACTGGGCTCATGGGGAACAAGGTAAAAGTGGGATGTGATGAAGAGCAGGTGAAAAGGGAAGGAGTCGGTAATTACAATGGATCTGGGGCCAGGGTAAAGTACTTGAAGAATAGGCTAAAGTTCCCTTAAATCATTTATCTTAAGGTGTGATTTTTTATTATGGAAATGCTGACAATTATTAATGCTCTGTTGCATCCATCTAGGAGAATCTTAAGGAAGTAAGTTTGTTAAATCAACTGTCACACTACATATTTTTTTCCCATTCAAAAGATTCTTTCTTTAAGTTAGCCCATATGAGAATGACTGACAGGAGTTAAGTGTTTAAACTTGGAGATGATCACCCAAGACTGTTGAAATGGATATGTCATGTCAGGAAATCTATTCAAGATGATTTGGATTTATAATTAAAATCTGAATTTAAAAAATACGTTCATAAAACTTCATGTAACTGTCCAAGGTCCGGAAAAGAAGGTACAGCTCTAGATGTTGGGAAAGCTCAGCAAAATCTTATGGTTACATCATTAGTGTCTGCATGTTACCTGGTAATCAGCATCTTCGTTGCACAGGGGGATTCTACAGGTAGAAGAATTGTCACAGGGATGCTGGAAGTCAAGGAGCTTTGTAAAATTACCTCAATTTATAAATGGATTCCAGTTGAACTCTCAGTCAATAAATGCGTTTTCTAACAAGCTTCTGTGGAGCTTGGTGTCCTGAATCCTGATGAGTATTAACTTTATCTGGTATCCTACATTGATAAACTGTTAAATGGAAAAGATGTGGAGCAACTCTTGCAGGTGAACTCTTGCTACTCTGGCTGTTGCAGCTCTGTGCTTCAGGCTGACAGTTTTCTCTGTTGACATGCTTAATTTTACCATCATTGCTCAGTCATGTGGACCACCTTCTCCTCCCTTCCCATCCTATTTTTAGAGCTGTTACTGTTATGATACCTGACTGCAGGTCACAGAGACAAAAAATTGCCCAAAAATGTACCTTATCATCTCTGCCCAGTAATCTTTGTTCCACTAATGAAAGAACCTCTCCACCGCTCTGTCTCATTGGCTGACTACATGCCAGTGTAAGGAGTGGAGAGGAGCCTGATGGGAGACCAGTCGCAGTGGAGTTGATCCATCAGGGGACTTCATAGGGTAAGTGAAAAATCCTTTCCTGTGTTCAGAGTGAGTGACTAGGGAATTGCAGCCCTGAGGAGCACTAGCTGATATTGCCATGAGCCCACGATGAAAGAAGGATGTTGGCATTCATAAAGGAATATCAGCACATACACTGGGTTTGTCAGTGGATCCTCAAGAACAACCAAAACAATCTGCAGTAGTGCAACACACCTTGTAGCCTGGCCTGAAGGGCAAAGCTTTGTATTCTGTGCATAATGCAGCCTTAAACATTCTTTTCTTTAACTCAGATATTTGTCTGAGTGTATTGTCAGTGGTGAGAAGCTTTTTATATCCTACTGTTTTGCTATGTATTATTAGTTAGAAAGGGATCTCTTGGTTATGGAGTCAGTTCATGTGTTCAGCCTCTCAAAAGTGACTTTTGAAGTAGGAACTAATCACTTTGAAAACTGAAATTACCACTGTTACATGACTTAATGGACCATATGTGAAGATGTGACCACCATACCCAGGAGCAGTTGGGAAGCTGAAGAGTGCCCCTGCCCAGTCTTTTTTATTTAAAAAAAAAATCATTTAAAAATGTAAATACTGTTCTGAGATGCCATGGAGTTAAGCAAATATTTGTGATATCCAGTCACAAAATCTTCAAGGTCTCTGTCCTACACAGGTCTCAAACTACATGGAAGAGGAAAACAGGTCGCATACTAGTGACAGCTTTCAATACTCTTTAAATAATTTCTTAAGAGAAAAAAAACACTCTTCAGCAAAGACTTACAAACTGATCAGGTTCTGCAATTTCTTGACTGCAACTGAAAAGGAAAGTTTTCAGTTCTTTACTCAATCTGTTAGTTTGTGTTCCTTTTCAAATGTGCGTCCATCTCATTTCACTTGCATGGTGCTTGGTGAGCTGCTACTTGCTGTAATAATTCATTGTAGGGTCAGTGAAAGACTGACCAAAGTCAGGACCAAATAGTTGGGGTTCTGCAAAAGGACTGGGTTTGGTAACCACTTGCAGTTAGCATTTTAGGATGACTGGAAAGGACAGGTTGTGTGAGCTGGTTGACCTGGCGTAATGTTTGAAAGTCACCGAAAGGTAGAGATTTCCAGAGGTGAGCTTAGGTATGGAAATGGGGTTGTGCATCTTTAGGGAAAGTAGGTAAGGAAATCACATGTCTACAGTAGTGAGAGGTAAATGAGAGGACTCCAGGAGGGAGTGTTTATGTCAGCCAAAAATGCAAATCCCTTCCTTGAAAATGAAGGAATCGAGTTGTAAAAGGCTCTTAAGATGGTGGCACACTTAGCATGGTCAAAATAATGAATGCTGGTTGGAGCATCTGAGTTTCATGTGTTCGTAAGTGTTGTGTATGAGGGAAACCAGAGGTGTCGAAGTTAAAAATTGATAATAATCAAGGGAAGGGGAATTAAAATTCATAAATAAATACTGGTTTTTCTTGCTGTGTTGCTTTTCACTTACATTTTGATTTTTTCATTAACGACATAGAAATGTAAGGCGAACTGCATAACTGAAGTTGTGTCTTTTACGTATTTGACTAACATAAAAGGAGAGGCGTTCAGGCTAAAGCATCACTCCCTACATGCAGAGCCTCACAGTGTTGCAGCTTGAGCTCTGAATGCAGCGCAGACAGACCCAGCACTGCCTCATTGTGAAGACTGGAGCACAACCAGGGCCTGCGCTAGCAGTGAAGTCTTTTTTATTGTGGAATAAATTGCTAATTACATTTTATATATATCTGCTGAAGGATGACTTCATTGCCATGAAGTCATTGGTCTTCTGGGGGAAGAAGTGATGCCTCTAAGTGTCTGTCGGTCAGCCTGCAAACTTTAGGGTAAACAGGTCGTTATATATTTACCCTGTGCATTATTTGAAAGGCAGTAGGTTTTGTGCTTTGTTCAGCTGCACCCAAATGGCAAATATTTATCTATATGCTCTCAGCTATCAAGAATTAAAAGTGTTGGACATCTTCAAGCCTTAAGTATTCCCAGCTTCTCTGAATTCAATACACATTGTATTATGGAGTTTGGTCTTTTTAGTCTGAAATGTTTCTAGTCATCAGATTTGTCTTGTGTTTATATAATAGGATCTAGTAAATACTGCCAGCATTTTTTAATGCATCTATGAAAAATATGTAAGCAATAAAATATAACTTGAATTACAAGTAAATAGCTTTTTTTTTACTGGAGGTTGATAATCCTATTTCTAATACTGTCGGGGTGTAACAGAATAGCTCAAACTTTTAATTGCTCATTTCCAACCTATATGTGCTCTGGAACGGCCTGCCTTTTATATAGTGTTGTGTATTATCAATGTCCCAGTAACCTCACATATTATAATATGACTGCACTATAGCAACTATAGCATGCTGTCAGTAAAGAATAAAAGGCATTTGGCAACATTTCTAAACTAAAATGGATTTGTAAGTAACTGAGATACAGATACTGAACAATTAAATAGCAATTACTGACAAATAGTGTCTCCTTTTTGAGTGAGGAGCTGAATGGCACTGTCAGTTGCTGCAGTCTGGGTGGAGCCGGTGTTCCAGGGTGATGCAGCCATCACAAACGTTCAGGGATTTTTGAACTCTGTAGTACTGAATTTGCTAGAGGTAAGGAAAACAGCTTTTTATGGAGATATTCCACACTAATAATTCAGAAATGGATTGATGTCTGCTTAAAAGTAATAAAACTGAAAATGCTCCACTTACAAGGTGATCTGTGAGTCTTTTTCAGATGTAATTGCCACCAAAGCTAATGCTCCCAGAGGAAAACTTCAGTGCAGTGCTGCAAAGATGCATCACAGCTGGGCTGAGATTCTGTATTGCAAACAGTGCCTTAAAAATTGGTTTTTTATGAACTGCATGTATGTTTCATGTTCCAATTAATTTAAGTTTTTCCTCTTGAATATATGTTGATTCAGGAAGAAGGAGGGAGAAAAAAAACTTATCACAAGTTTCTTGATAGTAGCAGATTAAGTTTTCTTTTCCTCCTCCTATCCATGCTTTCTTGGTTAGGAGAGTTATTTTGAAACAGTGCAATATCAGTTTTCTTTTTTAGCAGTTATTTGGGATCAATGTAAGGTGTGTACGTTTTTCTCTAGCAATGGAGTTGCTAATTTTTCTGATGTTGTAGAAAGGTAATTGAAGTGCTTGAGAGAGGACAGAAACCAGAAAAATGTCAGCTCTATGTTAGCTTGCTTTTGAGAAAAGGATTTAGATGTCCAGCGTCAAGGAAAATTAGAACAGATTTGTTTCACAGCCATCATAGTTTCAGCCTAGGGGTTGTGCTATGGTGCAGTTGAAGCATCACTGAACTGTTAATTTAACTGGTACCTTCAAAATCTGGATAACATCTTCCTTCCTTAAAATAGCTTCAGAAAAGGCAGGGGATGACTGTTCAGCCATGGTCTTTTTAGGCTTAAATCCATCTTTACAGGTAGACACAAAGCTATGGATTCATTTTCTTCCTCCAGGCTTCTAAAAAACTTTTCCCTTGGCAGCATCTCACGTGCCTGTTGACCAAGACTGTCCTCTTGTACCGCGAGCCTGAGCTGGATTTTGAGGCAGGAGCAAGGCATTTCAATTTCTCCAGCCAATTTAATTTTTTACCTGCTTTGTTTCTGCTAGGTGGTCCAGCGATTGACAAGCCCAGACTGTGAGGAGACAGGAATAACCTCCAACTTCTTTGTGACTGAGCCTGAGTGTATACAAATGATTGCTTTGTGAAGCAAGCTTTGACCCTTCCTAACAAAAGCTGAGGCCTCCAGATACCTGATTAAATGATAAATGTGAAAAACATTCTCCTTCGTTCATAAACTTTTACATCCTTTCTCATGTATATTCATTACTTAAGTGGTATTTTCTTGAAATAAGCTTTATTTGCCCCATACTATTGAGGGAACAACTCCAATTTAACCAATACAAGAACCTAAAATCTGAAATCGTAGAACGGTTAGGGTTGGAAGGGACCTCTACAGGTCATTAGTCCAACCCCCCTGCAGGAGAAGGGACATCTTCAACTAGACCGGGTTGCTCAAGGCCCCATCCAACCTGACCTTGGATGGCCCAAGGATGAGGCCTCCACTACCTTCCTGAGCAACCTGTTCCAGTGTTTCACTGCCCTCATTGCAGAAAATTTCTTCCTTATCTCCAGTCTGGTTCTCCCCTCCCTTAGTTTAAAACTTTTATTCCTTATCCTGTCACCACAGGCCATGCTAAAAATACTGTTCCCAGCTTTTCTGTAGGTCCCTTTTAAGTACTGGAAGGCTGCTGTAATGTCTCCCTAGAGTCTTCTTTTCTCTAGGCTGAACAATCCCAATCCTCTCAGCTTTGCTGCTGCTGCAGCTGAAGTTCCCCATAGGCTGCAGGAGGAAATAATTGTAATTGTGCTGCCATACTGAGCTCATTGGCTTGTTTTTCTTGAGCCTGCCACCATCCAGCAGTTGGAAACAGTACAGCTAAAGTTCAAGGAAGCCCTGTTTGTCAGCTGCAGAGACTAACCCTGTAAGTCTGAAAGCATTTTCATTTCAGCTAAAAAGCCTTTTTATAGTTAAAAGGCACTTTTTAGGTGAGCTAAAAAGGACTTGTTAAAGCCACAGCGAACTTTGTATTATAAACTTAGATCCGGTGCTGTAGCTGCTGGATGGAGGGAACAGAGGCTGTCTAACCTCACCTAGAAAACAGCATTATGTCAAGGATGCACAAGATGAATTCTGGATTCTGCACCCTGGCTTTGTTGGCACAGCATCTATACCCTGAGCTACACGTGAGGCAGATTTTCTTAGCATTTACTGTGCTTTAATTTTTGTAACTGAACCAAAGCAGATGCAACCTTTCCGCTACAACACACAATATTTTTGCTGCTCATCATGAGCAATCCTATTCATATAATCATAGAATCACTAGGTTTGCAAAGACCTTTGATATCATCAACTCCAGCCATACCTCTCACTACCAAATCATATCCCCAAGCACCTCATCTACCTGCCCTTTAAATACCTCCAAGGATGGTGACTCAACCACTTCCCTGGGCAGCCTCTGCCAGTGCCTGATAACCCTTTTGGTGAATAAATTTTTCCAAATTTCCAATCCGAATCTCATCTGACGGAGCTTAAGGCTATTTCTTCTTGTCCTGTTACCTATCACTTGGGAGAAGAGACCAATACCTACCTCCCTACAATCTCCTTTTAGGTAGTTATAGTTGTTATTAGACTGCTGGTGCCTAATGTCTCTCTGCTAATGGTCTTTCTGCTTTGACACGTAATCTAACCTTGTCAGATAATAGAAGACAGAAATTGGATTGGCCAGTTTATGCGTCAGCTCTTTCCCTAAACTGCTTTTGTTTTAGAC
Organism: Cuculus canorus; assembly: GCF_017976375.1. Taxonomy (NCBI): domain Eukaryota; kingdom Metazoa; phylum Chordata; class Aves; order Cuculiformes; family Cuculidae; genus Cuculus; species Cuculus canorus. The sequence continues at coordinate 89,671,179 of NC_071403.1, forward strand.
GTGATCTCAGTGTTGCAAAGAAAGCTCCTGAAGGGTGAGTAGAGAGCTTGCAGAGAGAGCAGAGTATCTAGCATAATACTAAGGGTGAATTGCCCCTTCCACGTCAGCAATTTGCCATTGTCACCTGCTTGATGGTGAAGGTCAGAGGAATATTATTTGGTGCCAAAATTATGCAGCTTCATTTCTCAACTATCAAAATATTCCCAAAAGCTTTTTTGTAACTTCTTATGAACTTGACACTCGACTGGTTTTGTTGGCTTTTTGAGACACAGAGGAAATAAATAGTCAATGCCACAAAAATATACAAAAATGTTTGTACTTGATTTAACAACGTCCAGGCTGCTGAACTAAGCAGCTTCTAAAGTGTCCCTTTCATCTGATTCAGAACCACCCTCCAACCTAGAACATGATCTGGAACCCTGTCTAGAACCTTAACCCAATCCCAAACTCCATCTAGAACCTCCTTTCCATACACTCAGGGGGAATGTCAGTTGAGGAACAGCGCTCACCTTCAACTTCATCCTTTGGGCTACAAAGAATGCTATGCTTTGTAATTCAATCAGGAATTGTCTCTTTGCTATCAGAGATTATTTCTTAATTAATGTTTTGACTATGTTGTGTGCTGCAGCCTTTTAGAATAGCAGGATTCCAACAAGGGAGGGTCTTGGGGCTGCTCTTGAGAATGACACTTGTCTGAAGCCACATGAAGCTTACATATATGTTATTTACATTCTGAGGCTGTTCGAGCAGGGTGAGCCTCGTTTAAGGGATCAGTTTTGTATTCTGGCTTTCTGCCTTGACTTTGACTATTTCTTTTCTTAACTTCTCTTTCTCTCACTGTACTTTAATGGTATCAAGTACCTAAATACTGGTTATGCAGTGACATTCTTTTCTGCTCATGCCTCTAATACTTTTCTTCCATAGCAGGGCATTTCCTTTGTGTTTTTATAGTTAAATTGTGTCGTTTGGGGTCAAATGGATTCATATAGCTTTGTACAAAGAAAGGGTCTTCACCTCAGAGCTTATATGGTCTGGTGATGGCTTTTCCACCAGCATATATAATATATATATGATTTGTATCATACGATTTTCAGAATCTGTTTATTTTTGATGCATTCTGGTCCAGAATTAAGTATTGCAGACTTACTGAGCTTCCAGGGCAGTACATGAGATGTCCTACTCTGTTCAGGGAAGAGGTTGGGATTTTATGGTGAGCCTTATCAGCCAAGACTGGTTCTGACCCTCTAGATATGAAGCTACTTTGCAAATCTTTGTTAAGGTGACTTTTGTCGTGGCAATTAGTAATTAAGTTTCTGTTCAAGAAGACCTGTACCTCACCATATTTTTACTTGCCACTGGTGAGACCACACCTTGAGTGCTGTGTTCAGTTCTGGGCCCCTCACCACAAGAAGGCTGTTGAGGCTCTGGAGCGTGTCCAGAGAAGAGCAACAAAGCTGGTGAGGGGGCTGGAGAACAAGACTTACGAGGAGCGGCTGAGAGAGCTGGGATTGTTTATCCTGCAGAAGAGGAGGCTGAGGGGAGACCTTATTACTCTCTACAACTACTTGAAAGGAGGTTGTGGAGAGGAGGGAGCTGGCCTCTTCTTCCAAGTGACAGGGGACAGGACAAGAGGGAATGGCCTGAAGCTCCGTCAGGGGAGGTTCAGGTTGGATATCAGAAAAAAATTCTTCACAGAAAGAGTCATTGGGCACTGGAACAGGCTGCCCAGGGAGGGGTGGAGTCACCTTCCCTGGAGGTGTTTAAGGGACGGGTGGAAGAGGTGCTGAGGGGCATGGTTTTTAGGGAGTGTTAGGAATGGTTGGACTTGATGACCCAGTGGGTCCCTTCCAACCTAGTGATTCTATGATTCTATGATATTTCACTGGGACTTTATTAGCAATCGAATACTCGTGTTAATTCCCTACAGGAGGACTCCCACCACATCAGGATCTTCTTCAGTTGTATCCAAATATAGTGATCATAGAATCACCAGGTTGGAAAAGACCTCTGAGATCATCTAGTCCAACCATACCTATCTGCCACTAAACCATATCCTTAAATACCTCATCTACCCGTATTTTAAATATCTCTAGGGATAGTGACTCTTATCACCTCCCTGGGCAGACTCTACCAGTGGCTGATGACCCTTTCAGTGAGAAATGTTTTCCTAATATCCAGTCTGAACCTCCCCTGGAGCAGCTTGAGGCCATTCCCCCTTGTCCTATCACCTGTCACTTGGAAAAAGAGACCAGCACCCACCTCTCTACAACCTCCTTTCAGGTAGTTGTAGGCAACGATAAGGTGTCCCCTCAGCCTCCTCTTCTCCAGGCTAAATAATGAATGGAAAAATAGTCTGGAGGAGGGTGGATGAGGCAGCGAATGTGGACTGAGCTGCTTAGTAAAGTGATCTTTGCCATTAAATAAGAACAAAAAGAAAATACCTGACAAGCCTTAGGTCATAATTGGACAAACACCCAAGCATTTAGTCCAGTATCAAGAATGCAATTTAGAAGTAAAAGCTTATTAAATACCTCCTAAGAATGCTGAAACTGGAGTGTTACTCACATGACTCACATGAGCAAAAAATCATTTGCTGTGAAATCACTCAGCAAAGGCAGCAGCTGGAAAAAAATTGCAAGGCAGTTGCACTCCAGATACAATGACCGGTATTGTGTTATGTCATGGGAAACGCATAAAACAGCTGGAGCCAATGAAGAGGAAAAATAAGGTCTGTGGGAACAGAGGTATTAATTGTAATGGCACAGGGGACTGAGGTGTTGTTCATACTCTGCTAGTTTCAGCAAAAATATGATGGGAGAGTTAAGAGAAGGTGTTCCTACGTATGATCTCTATTGCTAAAGAAACATGGGGTTCATGGAATGGCAGTCTGCATGGGAAGTAGAGGCACGGAAGTACCACTGAGAAGGCAAGGGTGGAAGTGCCTGAGAGCTGAAGAAAGGGTTTACCTGTTTGGGGGTAAGTCAGAGAAAATGAAGGGTGGATCTGTCCTCCTTGCTGACTTGCAACTGCTGGGACAGCAGGTATGGCTCCTCACAGCCAAGCATTATTGATCAGTACTGTTCTTCATTTTCAGAAGAAGTCTTGGCTTAAGGACTGGGTATTTATGCCTATTTATTATAATTCCTATGTTTAAAATGGCTAGTTCCTTACAAGCAGGTCCTTATTTCTGTAGTTTGCATCTGTGCTCAAAATTTTCATTTCTTTTCCTGAATTTAAGCTAAGGTAGAATATTATACTTCCGTTCAAATGCTTCTGCTAGCTTTAGGGAAGACATTTTTTAGTGCCTGTTATCCTGCAGAGCCAACAATGCTGTGTTGAACTGCATTCTGGTTTCTGCACTGCCCCACAACTGTTAATTGGGATATTTCCAGCTGTGGGATTACTATTGCTAATTAAGGTTGATTGCTGCTGATAGCAGTGGGGTTCCCAGAACGGAAAGAGCTGACCTCCTGAGGTAGGGTTAATGTTTAGGACTATCAATTGGAAGAGTCATCTCTGAGTTTGTAAAATGAACAAATCATAGAAAGATTGACGCAAAAAGCATGATGCATTACAATGCTCTTACAACTCCCTTTTGCAGAACAACTGCACAGTAAGCAGTAGTAAAACTGCACAAAAAAAGAGGCTTTTCAAAGGCATGGCTTCATTCTTACAAGAAAAGTTAACATCATTATAGCTGCACAGCCTTTTTATCTTATGAGGTGCATTTTATAGTGTTGTGGCCCACTCCTGACACCAGTAGTGTCAGGGTCCACCCTGACCTGCACAGTTGAAGAGGGACGATAAGAAGGTTTCTTTTGATATCTGTGTGGCAAATCAGAGACCAGCAAATCAGAGACCAACAAATCTCCCAGGTTAAATTCAAATGCAGTATTTATTTGGGGGGCAGCCAACGTCACAAAATATACTTGGGTGCATTCTGAGTGACAACTTCTCTAAGTTGGAAAACCAGATCCCAATCTGTTCAGACCACAATCTGATACCTTGAACACAGCCAAGGTCGCTGAACAAACTACAACTATACGCCATAGTGCCAACGAAAAGAAGGTACAGTAAAATAAGTCAGAGAAAGAGCGAGAAAGAGCAGAGGAAAAAAAAAAAATTGCCACTCCAGTGGGGCACAGCCGTTCCTCAGGAAAATGTGGTCCATCCAGCAGCAATTCTTCAGGAACGTGTGGTCTGATAGTTGCTCTTCAAGCAGGTCCTTCCTCAGGCTGGTTCCATTGGGTGGTGGGAGTGCCTGTGCACTGTGCCTTCTTGGCAGATACTATTTGTAGGGCAAGTCTATGCCCTATTAGCAGGTGGGGGGGAAGCAGTGTCCGCTTCTACATCTCCCCCTCTCGTTGTTAACCAGTAGCCACAGAAAGGCCCCTCAGGCACACAGAGCCCTGCACTCAGTGTTTGAGACGTGACATGTACAAGTAAAGAAGTCAGTCTTTACAGATAGGATCCAGAAATACATGGTGTGGCATTTAAATGTAAGTGATTGTTTACAGCTCTGCCTCTCTATATTGGTGGATTTTGGTAACACAGTCTACATATTACTAAAGAGAAGAGGGTTAAAAAAGGAGGACTGGGGAAATTGTGGACACATCAGTCTGGCTTTGATCCTCAAAGGTGCTGAAATTATTAAAATGTGCTATTGTCAAAAAGTAATTTAATTTTAAAAGAAGATTGAAAAAAAAAAAGCTGTGCTGAATTTGAAGAGAAAAACCTACCCAAACTTCTTCCTTTAATTGAGGTCATCTGCTTAATTGAGAAGGAGAAAGAGCTGTCTTGACTTTAATGACTTCATGAGTGTCCCGCAAGACCCATAAGGGAGGAGAAAGGGTAGCCTAGAACTCACTCCTGTTACGGTAATGGCTTAAAATGAAAGAAAGGAAGAAAATGCTTACAAGGAGTATTTCTTTGCCTGCCCATATGGAGAGGGAAGAGGACATGCTGTCAATGGAATCTAGATGAACATCTGTCCTTCAGATGCTCACTTCCTTTAGTCATTTTAGATAAATGACTGAGACTTCAGAACAAGTCAGATAAATTGAAGGAATGGCCTTAAATCTAAATATGACATTCAGTGTAGATGAACTGCAGAATACTTGAGTGCAAGAGAAGCAGATATGGCTGTGTTATATTCACCAGGAGTGGGTGACAAGGCTGTTAGTTGAATGGGATGCCGTGGGGAAAATGGGGGTAGTTAGCTGGGTGGTACACCTGATGGGAGCCCATAATTGTGGGAAAAACAGTGTGAAATAACTTCGATTAGAGGATCTAATAATTTTGTTTTCATTCAAAACTGACACTTTCCTTGCATGAGGACTGCAAGATTTAACTTTTTAAAAGGAAATTTTCATATTTCTGTTAAATATTCTTAGCAAACTACATCAAGAATATCACAAGAAATTTGTGGTCATTCCTCCGATTACACCAGCATCTGCTATTTTCTTTGTCTAGCAAAGCAATTTAATTCTTGATGGGTTTTTCATCCATAAATCTTAACTCTTAATTTAAGCCAACAATTACAATGGCTTCCACTTTTTTTCAGGAGCAGAAAACATGTAGATGAGTGATTTTCATGTTTCTGGGCAGCAAGACATACTCTGGGTGTTTAGTCTGCTTTCCCTATCACCCAAAATTTATACTGAGCATGCACAAATACTAGGTCGTGTTACAAAAGGAGCAGTTAAAATGCGAAGTGATGATGCAAAGTGATGATCAGGTACCAACAGCCAGCAGGGAGGAAGGAGAAGAGGTCTGCATCTGCTGCTTCAGTTCTGTCAAATGTACAGTTGGCACAAATTAGTGATGGTTTTACTTCAGTGCATTCATTCTTGTAATCCTTTATTATTATTAAAATCCTAGATTAAAGGATTTCTCTGTTTCTTTTGTTTTTACTCCAGTGACTGAGTGGCTCATGATCTCAGCCCTTGGTGTTATGTTCAGGTAAAATTTTCTGAAAAGCAAATATAATCATCCTTCAAATAATCAAACGGTAAAAAAATGCATTTTACCTTCTAATAAAAATCTGTCAGTGACACCTTTGTAATTCTAAGGGCTGACCCAAAAACCTGCTGCTAAAATTGCAAGGAAAAAAGAGAGAAGGAAATCTTGGTTCTGCAGTTTGAGTTATGTTATTTCCTGACATGAGGCAACACTTTCATGTGCCATAAACATACAGTTAATATAAGTTGGCAGAAAATGGCCTTGTGGAGAGTTGCTAATCCTGTCAATGTGTTCAGAACAGAGATATACAAGTGGCACCATCCCACCACCAGTGGAGTTTGAGGCTGGTAGAGCAAAAAAAGTCTAGGGAATTAGTAAAGCTAGAGTTGTTGCTGATAGGAGCCTGGAAATATTATTTGTTTAGCTGAATGTTGGTGCTAATACACAATGGTATGTGTTGGTGCTGAGGATGCAGCAGCTCCCGTTGCTGCAGAACTGATGCCACCTGCAGTCTCCCTGAATGTCTGCTCTGTCCCCAGAGAGATGGAGAAGTCCCTTAGGAGCGGCACTGAGGCATCCTCTTTTTCCAAGTGTGACTGGAAGAAATCGCAAACTCGTGGGAACAGGAGAAAGACAGGAGTGTTAATTCCCAAGAGTAGTGCTGATAGTTCTAAAGGAAACCCACAGCTTCAGGAGTGATTGACACCATCTCAGTTTTTACACCAGGGTTAAACCTTCAATTCTAATTCACCATCTTGGATAACAGTTGATGAAGAGAAACCAGCATCACCAGAGGATGAAGGCTTCATCGCTCTCAGGCTGTGACTGGCCAATACGGAGCTGTTGGGGCCACAGTCATTCAAGGAGCAATTTCTTTTGGCTTTTTCTCCCAAGGAATTTGTTCCAGTTCCCTGACTGCTGCACAGCTGGTGGTTTCGGTACTGTTATAAATAGTTTTCGATAATCCAGCTTTAGATCAGTGAGATTACAAAGGAAGAGAGACTCATTAAACAAGGAGCAGGCTCCTGTGGGGGCATCTCCTTCCTCAAGGACATAATGAGTAGAGAAATTTCTTTCTGAGAAACCCAAGATCCCCGTGGAGACTTCCCTGTCTCTCTTGAGAGCAGAGTGCTTTTCTCCTGTGTCCTCCTCCATCTCTTTCAGAAGCTGGGGGGGGTCCTTTAGTTCATAGGATGTTCAGGAACTGATGCCATGTTTTTTGTTTAAGTGTCTGCTTTTTTCCTATTACCCCTTCTATGTAAAGCCATTATAGATGTGTTTTCTTGCCTTCCCGTGCCCACTACAACTGTCTTCAGAAAGCAGCGATACCTGAATTATTGTTCTGCAATTTGAAGATCCACCTCTATGACATTCAACCTTTTTTATCATACATGAGCCACTGTATGTGACCTCCCTTCCACTACCTTTATGGTGCCTTGTAACCAAAAGTTTCATTTAAAAAATAAAGTCAAGATCCTCAGGCAGCTGCAGGAAGTCAGGGCGTGGTGTTGCCTGCCTTGCCACTGTGGTGAGCTGCTCCTTGGATAAGTCATAGGCCACCACTGTGAAGACCCAGCCCAACATTTTGAGCCTTATCAGGTTTCTCAGGCTGACTAATTGGCAGCAGGCAGGAGCATTCCTGCAGCTGGGCTTTTCCTATCACTGAGTAACTGTCTCTGTCTAATGCAGGCTAAGAAAAGCAGATGGGTTTCTCCATGATTTCCCCACAGCCTCTTCAAGAACAGACATGTAATGTCTGGCCAGTTTACGAGTAGTAGCACTGCTCTTTCTGTTTCTGAATAGTGTAAGGATGTTCAGAGACTGAGAGCCAAACAGACCTGATCAAGAAAATCCTCCATCTGAGGTGATGCCTGATCTTCCCCAGACGTGGCTTCTGGTGCCTGCTGATTGCCCGCTTTTGATGCTTGTGCCTGGCCAGGTTTCTTGTATCAAGAAGCAACAGTTTATGGTGACACTTCAAAAACTAAACAACAAAGAACCCAGACCAAAACCCAAAGCCTTTTCTAGTTCCTTCCTTATGGAAGGAGCTGAGATGCTTCAGGCTGCCTGAGCACCAGCAGGTCTCTGAGGAGTCAGACAGCACAAACTGCAGGAAGGATGCTCCAAGTGTGGCTGTTTCTTGAGATTTCTGTCACATCCTTCGTTGTTTGCTTAGCATCTGCCAGGGTAGGTTAAATGCAGGGATCAGCATCTGCCATGTCTGGCCTTTCTGCCTGTGTCAAGCAATACCTTCACTCTTCGCAATGCTGTGCTCTTCTTTCTGTGCTCAACCCATGAAAACTCTGTAACCTGGGAGGGATGGAGGGGGTGCAGGATTTGGGAGATTTTATTCCAATGAACAGCTTCTGGTTTAAGCAAATCTATGAAATTGCTCGGTGGGTACCAAGATGTACCAAGGAACAAAAGGTCTTAATCTTGACTAGGTATTTCATAACAACTTTGCTGCAGTGGCATCTGCTGGCAAGGTTTACAACTGCAGTGTTTTCAGTGATAGAATAGCTGGGTATTAGTGCAGGCACTACAGAACAGTCTATTGACCTATTTAAAATGCCGTATCAAGGACATTTAAAGCTCTGAGTGATCAGGCTCGACCTTACAGCTCACCCTGGTTTAAGCCAGAGGTTGGATGAGGCACTCCTTGGGAATGTCCCAGATGGACTTGCCCGGTAACCCCCTCTACAACTTTAATTCTTTAAATATAGTGGAACAAACATCGATTTTTTTTTTTTACTTATTTTAAGCACTTTCTTTCCCTGTATCAATGTCAGTCCTAGAACATCTCAGCCCTGCTGAAGTCACCTTTTCTTCTCATCCGGCACAGATGAGAAATGGCTGAACCACGTGCATGTGTTTCCCTAGTCAGTCCAGATAATTTCAGCATTTTTCAGTAGAACACTGTGGGAGCAAGGGATAAACCCTCAGAAAGAAGGAATGCAAGAAAAAAAGGAGGTACTTGAAGAACACTGAACACATCTCTAGCTGTGTGTGTATTTTCCTGGCACTCATCCACATCTGTGCACTCTTGAAATAACCGTACTGTGAAAACACATCAAATACCATGCAAATTTGGGGAATTGTGTTACACCCTTGGGACTGAGCTTATTTGAAATGCTGAAAGAAGTTGCTTTTTAGACAAACATTCAGTGATTTAAACTAAATAAGCAAAACTCTCCTTTATTCTCCCCCAAGGCTCCCCACCAGAAAAGACATAGGGTCATCCGAGTTTCACACATCAAGTGAAAGAATGCAATATATGCTAAACACCAAAGGGATTCATTCTTCTGGAGGTAATTTAAAAAGATGCATTCAGCTAACACATCTCTTTTTACACAGTGTCACAGTGGTAAATGAGAAGCCGTTGTATTAGAAGCTTAAAAGTCCCTGTAGCTCGTTTTATCACATAATTCAAAGCAGTGCTCTGTGGCACTGATGTTTTTGGAAGACCCAAATTGCATGGTTGGGTCAGTTTCAAGCTGTGGATTTTTATCTAAAATAGCACTAAACACATAAAGTATAATTAAACAGTCGCAAAAAAAAAAAAAATAGTAATCTGAAAGATATTTTTTCCTTGTGGAAAACTTTAACTTGGCATACTAGACCTGCCCAGGTAACTATTGGGTTCCATGTTTCAGATTAGTATAGAAAATGCATACATATATTTGATAATTATATTAGTGAAATACTAAATTATATAGATGGGTCTACAGCTGTACTGTGTAATAATTTGGCAAGCAAATATGTTGTTGGGGTATAAATCAAAGGCATCATAAAACAGTTTAATTTTATCAGTGGAGTTGCAAGAGCCATTCGTACACATAACTTATTTTCTATAGCAGGAAACAATAGAGAAATTATACAGCAAATGGCTGATGAAGCTTTGAGAAAACTGTTGTGCAAGGTCATCTCAGTGCCGATGAAAGAAACTGTTTTCTGAAGGGCTGTGTTATGTTTCAGAGCTGCAACAGGGTAAACACAGCACAGCTCGGGCTATTTAATGCAGCAGAATTTGATCCTAAGTGGTGCTTGAAGTTTTTAGTGAGGCAACCCAATGGGACTGGTGCTCTGACACAGTATATTATGCTTTGAGAATGATACAACAGGATCTGGTTTGGAAAAGAATAATAAAAGGCATAAAGGAGCTTAATGTTGACCTAAATAACCCACCATATCATTTTAAAATAACTCTTGCCATACTGCCTGGGTGTTTGACTCCTGACAGCTTAAGAATACTTCATTTGTTTCTGACAAAAATCCTTGTTTCATGGTGAGCACTTCAGCACTAACACAGAGAAATGAGTGAGCTGTGGCAGCACACAGGAAACAATCTGAAGCTCAGAAACCACGCTGCTGGGACAGCAATTTAGTCGCCCTGCAAAAAGCTTTCTGCTCTCACAGCACCAAAATAAATCCAAACCAAGAACAAAAATGCTGGTCAATTCCTCCTCACATTTCAGATGCCACTAGCTTGTCATGAGGGCGGACAGGAGCTGAATGAAGTTGTAAATAGTGTTGAAGCCTTCATGCCCTGTCCCTAGTGTGGGCATCTGCTGAGTGCATCTTCACAACCCCCCACAAATTCATTTCCTTCTGAAGAGTTTGACTGTGCCTCGTGTCTGGCTCCACCTGGAAACTTGAACAGTCTGTTTATGTGAACTCTCACTGAACCTGAATCCTAGTTTCCATATTCACCGTCTCTTCTGCATTCAGTAGTAGGCAAATCCTGCTTCTCAATCCATGTCCTGTGGAAGAAAGTCGGGAGTTCATGCAGCCCAGCAGCTTAGGTGCAGGAATGGGTGCACGAGTCCTGGATGTACAGCTAGTGCCCATGCCCATGCCCATGTTAGCTGCACATCTGTTACACATCCAGTGTCCCTCACACCACCGACGGCTTCCGGACATGCTGACAATGGACTATCTGAATGAATTCTATCCAACCTACTGACTTCGAACCAGAGAATTTTTTAATTTTGCTTTATCTTAATTTTTAAATTGCACAACACTTAGGAGGGAAAAGTTGCTGGGAAAGTCCTGCCCAGGCTGCTGGAATTGAAGGAATTCAAATAAATGACATCGAAGTGCATGCCGGTTGTTTTGGAGGAGGGGAGTATAGGAAAGAAAGCAGTAAATTATCACATATCCATGGACAACTACAGGCGTACCTACACCCAGAAAGTCTACGGGGATACTACTATTTTCCATTTCTTTCTCTCGAAGCCAGGAACTGCAAGAGCTGGTGTTCCTTTGTTGCATGTTTGGTGAGAAGTATCCACTGTAAATGGGGTACAACAAAAACGGACAGGCTTCAGGATTTAGCATAAAATGCTGTATCTCACCTCAAAATCTAAACATGCACAACTTGCTACCAAGGGCAGCTGTAGAGGCCACAGGTGTAATGTTAAAGGTACGTCACTGGTTTGTTCACATGCAACTCCCAGTAAGTTAAAAATGTTTCATTTTCTGAAGACTACCAATACTTTTAAAATCTCTTATGAAATATATGTTTCCATGAAGAGCAACAAAGCTGGTGAGGGGGCTGGAGAACAAGTCTTATGAGGAGCGGCTGAGGGAACTGGAGTTGTTTAGCCTGGAGAAGAGGAGGCTGAGGGGAGACCTTATTGCTCTCTACAACTACCTGAAAGGAGGTTGTGGAGAGGAGGGATCTGGTCTCTTCTCCTAAGTGACAGGGGACAGGACAAGAGGGAATGGCCTGAAGCTCCGCTAGAGGAGGTTCAGGCTGGACATCACGAAAAGATTTTTCATGGAAAGGGTCATTGGGCACTGGAACAGGCTGCCCAGGGAGGTGGTTGAGTCACCTTCCCTGGAGGTGTTTAAGGGACAGGTGGATGAGGTGCTGAGGGGATTGTTAGGAATGGTTGGACTCGATGATCCAGTGGGTCCTTTCCAACCTAGTGATTCTATGATTCTATGTGCCATGATTCGGACAGTTTCAGTGACTTCTGACAATGAGGTGGTGGGACAGGAAATCAATATTTAAATTATCATTTTGCCCCTTGAGTCTAAGGTGCTATTGGAATTATTCTACATCTTTCCTTAGGAATACAGGAATGGTCTAAAGAAAAATTAACTTTTGAATGCTTTTTGGACTTTACATAATTTCATAATTTAAAATATTTTTAGTGAAGCTGAGGTCTGAGGTGATCTCTCTGAAGTGATGCCTGGTAAGGCGTGTCTGTTGGTAATCTGAATTGGACCTAACCCTGAATGTATGCATTATAACTGAGGCTGAACTTGAATCAAAAGAAATGCCAGTTTGATTCCCTTCTATCTGAGTTGACCTTTCTAGTCCTTGAAGCATATTTCAACAACCTGCTTGTTATTTTTCCTCTGAGTTAGCCTATGCTATTGTTTTTTCTTATCTATACGTTTACTTGATTATGGGGCTGCCTTATGAGCCTGTCATTACTGTGGCTGCTTTATAATGCACATAATTGTTTCTCTGTTGGCTGCCAGACCTGCTAATGATGCTGCATTGGCTGTTGCTACTGCAAGAGGTGGGGGCTGCATGCTCACTTCTGCAATGTGACTGAAGCTGGAGCACGGCTGGTAAGAGCAATGTAGGTCAGAGCAGTCCCAGAATTGCTTTGTGGGGGCATGAATGGTGGCTGGGGCGTTTGTACTGAGTTCATAACGACTGTGAGGGCCGTTGGAGTCTCTGGGACTTTCAGAAAAAGCATATTCTTGTGTGTTTATACTGTAGCATTTGATTTGTGTGTCACCCACAGCTCCTGATGAGATCCACTTCTTCAGGGTCCCTGAGGTTGGTGGTTTTATGAACTCTCTCCTGATTAAAATCTGGCTGTAGGCTCAAAGCACAATGTTCAGAACTGGATGCTGCTTCCTGATGAAAAAGTGTAACCAATTAGTTCCTCCAATTTACCAGCCAAAGCAGCCTTCCCAGTTTTCCGCATTATCTGGAAGTTGAAGATGAATCCAGAAAGCAAAAAATTAATCTTTTCTTTGCTGCTTATACAAATTCACCCATCAGCAAGTAGTAAATCCAGCAATGATAAAAATCAAAACCTTGTGTAACCACAGCTTGAAATTACTTTTGTTAAATGGTAGAGAAATAGTTTTGCATTTCAGTTTATTAAACTCATGTTGCAGAAGTGTAATGCAATTAATAACACACTAGCACTGTGGCACGGCAAATGCTGTCCTTGCTCTTGGGCGACTCTACACAGCACTAGGTATAGGTCACAAAACGGGCAAGGAAGAGACAACAAAAGCAGTATCAGGTCAAGATTTAATGCTATTTCCCATGAACAAGAGTGGGGAAGGGAGAAAAAGTGGGGACAAGAAGTGTCTCAGCCTCAAGATTTCTTTGGCACAGCCTGTTTAAGGCCAGCACCTAGAAAATCAGAGCTGGTTTTACAGGATAAGCAGGGTATGAGCCTGAGAACAACATCTAAAGCAGGGCACAGCAAGGTCGCAGCTGCACACAGGGTAGATTGCACAACCCCTGGCCTTCACACGCACTTGCGCACATACACTCTCGCATTCTCTCTCTGTACTCATCTCACTGTTCCGCAATTCTGTTTTCATTAGAGAGGGGCACTTGCAGGCTCCTGGCTTTGGAAATGAGCTCAGGAGTGCACCGGGAGCCCCATGCGGGGAGAGTGTCCTGGCTACACCTCAGAGGCCACCGGGTCAGGCTACACTGTAACATAGCGCTGCCATTCCCAGCCAATGAGTCTTCTGTGATCTGCCAATGACTTCCAGGAAAATGCAGAGGAAAATGAAGAAATGTAATCCTTTTGTTCAGAGTCCTACAACTGCAAAGCAGTGGCTTGCACTTCCATGGAAAAATGCGTTACAAGTCTCCAAACAGGAAAGAATATGACAAGATACAGGCAAAGTCTAGCAAGCCAATGGAATGTACTTTTTTACACCTAGGAAAAGACAGGGATAGAAGGTTTACAGGCCATTTTTTTCTCACAGTTCATTGGCATGCTAATGACAATGTGCTTAATACACACCCAGCTTGAGCGGTCAGGGCCTACACTGATTGCTTTGCTTTACCCTGGTTTAGCTGCAGCACCTCAAACCAGAAGACCCAAGTTCACAGCGCATGCTCTCAACGGGCATTAGAGGTGCCGGTAAACGGTCTCTTGCACTCTGAGTGCGTTATCCTCCCTGGTTTTGTAAGTGAGGTTGCTGCTTCGGATTTTTGCTGAGAAAAGCATAATTCACCTTGAACTCTCACAGCGCTGTGTGGCAGCCTGTCAGAGATGGAGTAAACCCATTGTCCCAGCTCTGATATTTACAGGTTGGCTATGCGCATACACATGTGAAATGCTGTTTCAGCTGTTCTTTTAATGAGAGGAGTGAGCCAAAGAGAGCTCCCTTGCACACCGCTCCGCCAACCTGATGCTTTGCGTGACCTGAAGACTATGGCAGAGTGTTGGTGTCTCATCCCCAGATACATATTTTATAAAAGCAAACACTATGGCTCCTGTAACACAGAGAAATACCCTTTGGGTAATAATACAATATTAATGTTGGCACAGGGCAAGCTTGCTCAGCTCATGACAGTCCTGTAGTTATCAGCTTGTTAGATGTGCATGGCAAATAAATCCTAATTTTCAGATTGAGTGTGAAAAATACATACCAAATATCATTCTCTGTCTCAAGTTGCACTTGAGATGCCTTCTCAAAGAAAAGAAAAAAGAAATACATGTACTTAGAGAGTGGTAGATGCAGGGTTAGAAAAGTAATGGCATCATGCTGTCATCTAATGCTGCTTCAGCTCAATGGTAACTTCTGCACTCAGTGAATTGTGTATATTTATCCAGTTCTAGACATCTCCCTGTGAACATTAGTAATGATAGCTCTTCAGATGGAGAGCTGGAATTATCAACAAAGCTGTAACAGACTGAATTTGCTGCTACACTTTCAACAGCCAAAATTTAGAGGAAACATTTTGTAAGTGCTAGATAAAAATAATTTATCAAGTTAGTAAATCAAAGTCTTTTTTTTTTTTTTTTTAAGTTAGAACTATTCCTGGGGCTATCAAGAAACCAGGACAATTAAACCGTGGTATAAGAGTTGTTATTCTTCCTTCTGCCTCCCTTAAAGTTTTTCTAAGAGGCCTCAGAAAGCGCAGAAGAGGAAGAGCTAACTGCATCGGTGGGAAGACGCCTGCCCACCTGACATCCTCCCCCATGCCCAGTGAGGCCCCAGTTCAAAGCCATCAGTTTGGGCTTGCAGACCACTCCCCTTGGTCTCTTGAAAGCCATGTAACAACCTGAGCATGCAGAGTCCACAGGTTGGGTTGGGCTGAAGGTTATGGAGGAGATTTTGCTTGCTACCCACTGCCCTTTAGGGAAGGAGCACAGTGATGTGCTCACGCAGACAGGACAGCTGTGCATGCAAGTGCTCTGTATCACCTTTCAGAGGGCTTCAGTAGAGAAGGGTGTGAGTGGGCAGCCGAGAGGAACAACTTTAGATGAAGGAAAGAAAACAGGCTAACTTCTGTATGCTTTTTCTCTCACACTGTGTGGGTTGTTTATCCCTAAAATAACCCCACAGCCTGCTCTAGCTGAAGTCCACAGGGAGACAGTCACAAAGTTGGGACTTCAGGATAAGCACATAAATTAGTCAGGCGAGGGGGCTGTTGGTATCCAGCTCAGTAATAATCATGCATATACTACAGCAGTTGAAATATGTATTGCAAAGGAACATGAATTAGAGTTACACAAAATGAGGTGTGGAGTAGCCTATTGGATATGTTTAACACTCCCATGTTTCTAGTTAGCGTGACAGGAAGAACTCCAGCTTCCATCAGTTTAGGCGAACCTCGCATCCTAGCTCCCATAAAAAGATTCTTCCTTAATGTTCTGTGTATTTATTAACTTTGCCCCTAGTATTTTTAAAGTATTATTTTGTTGGGATCAGCAAATACATAGAGTTAACTGTGAATAAACTAGCTGCATTTTGTGCAAAATATGTATAATTCACTGTAGATTTCCTTTGCCTTCCTTGCCCCAGTTTTTTTAGACCCATCTGCATGATCCTGCAGTAAACCAACACCTGAGATGACATGAAGACGAGAGGCAGCTCACTGTGACATCGACATCAATGGTTTCTGGGAAAACACTTCTAAAAATGTGTTTCTGCTGAGAGGTAACAGGTTGGTTCCAAATCAAAGCCCCAGGATACTGCATGTGTAGGAAACAAGTCTGTATATTTCTGGTGTCGCTGCAGTAACGCTGCTCTGGGAATGGCACAGCACTGTTTTTTCCCTCCTGGTGTCCCCTGCTGTGCTGTGCAGCCAAGCACCCACACCCTGAGGATTCAATTTTTTCAGCAGGAACAGTTGAGGGCTTGTTTTCCTCCCACGATGAAGCTAAACAAATCCAGAATGCAACAAAGCTCAACTCTTCACCTCATCCATGAGCGTAGATGTTAGGCAAGACTGGCTGCTTTGCAATGGGATGAAGGGAGGTGGGAAGAAACGTGTAGAGAAGCAATGAAGTAAAGAAAATTGCTTAAAAATTAAAAGCTTGGATTATTTTCTTTGTGTTTTTCTTCTATTTTTCTTTCTTTTCTTCTTTTTTAGTTTTTCTTTCCTCTTTCTTTCATTTCATTTTCATTTTCTTATTTTTTTCTTTTCTTGTTTTTTTTTTTTTTTTTTAATTTTCTTTTTCTTTATTTTTATGTTTTATTTTACACTTGCACTGGGGCACATTCTCAGATTGGGTAACTTGCGGCAGCTTAAGCAGAAATTACTGTAACAAGCTGGACTCTTGAAGACCATATCTCAGAACCACCCCAGCTTGGGCATCTGCTGAGGATGCAGGCAGTACAGTGCTTTTCCTGTCTGAGGGGGAAAACAATGAGGCTCAGACACATTGCTTCTGCAAATGCTTGCTTAAAAGCAAAATTTTTACACATTGTATGTGCTGTAGCTATAAATTAGATCTTAACTCTGTTGTGTACATTTGAAGTAAAAAGTATTCTCCAGAATTCCAGAGAGAGCTAGCTCATAGCTGGCTTTACAAGAAAAAATTTTGTTACAAAATTTCTGAAGTGCTTGTATTACATAGATATAACAAATGGATTTATACATAACAAGTGCCACAATTATAATTTATATAACTCTGCATATTTTTAGTTACTAATTATATATTGTGAGTTATGTGCAATTTATAGCCTATATGATTACATAAATTTTCATTTATAAGTTTCCTACGTATTTTTAAACACAATTTCTACAATGTTGATAAACATTTAAACTCTAATTTCCTTAGCATCACTTGTTAACTATAGAGTTAAAGAAAACTTCTCTCAAGTGCATGACCCAATTCCTCCTCAGCCCTCTGGGAGCTCTGACATCGTGTCTATTTGCATGCACATGAAAATCAGCATTGCATAGCCAAAACAGAACCACACAATGCATGTACCAGCTCTACTGTGTCAATAAAAATACCGTAAAAGAAAGAGGATAAGGGGGCATACATCTCTAAAGACTAGCAGGGGTCTCATTTTGCAAAGGGAAGTTAGTGGAAATCACTAGTGCTGATTTACCGAGAACTGGGGAGCGAGGCAAACCAGAAGCTGGACCCCCATTTTGCATCGAAGTGCTAATGTTAACTCCATGTGTCTGCTCTGAGGAGGAAAGGAAGGTTCAGACACTTACGGCTAATGAACAAAGCAAATGAATGAATACCACAGGGCCAAACACATTAGCATTTTTCATTTTTTTTTGTTTTCTGAGCAGCTGCATACAGTAACTGGGGGATAGACTGGGGTGCAGGGAGGGACCCAGTGCTCTGAAAAGCAGAAATTCCTCTCTCCCGGGAAGGGAAACGTGCTGAGCTTTGAGAATGCTCAAGAAGCGGGTGCCAGCTGTGTACAGGAAGAGGAAACCATCTCATCTTGAACTTGAAAGCAAAACTCAGTTGCACATGAACACTAAAGCAGCAGCAGCAGCATTGGCAATGTTTACGGTTTGCATGATATATACAGTTTCTTCTCTGAAAAGTAAATATGCAGCTAAGAAAGCATTTGGAGAAAGGCCTTTCCCTGAGGATTTCATAGAATCATAGAATGGTTTGGGACCTTAAAGACCATCTGGTTCCAACCCCCCTGCCATGGGCAGGGACACCTCCCACCAGACCAGGCTGCTCAAATTCCCACCCAACCTGGCCTTGAACACCTCCAGGGAGGGGGCAGCCACAGCTTCCCTGGGCAACCTGTGCTAGTAGCTCACCACCCTCATTTTGAAGACTTCTTCTGAAGCAATATGAGAAACCTCTGCAGATTTTGTCTATTTATGGCACGTGGGACCACGAGCACGGGTGGTTCACTACATGTCTACAAACCTGAATGTTGTACGGTGTTTCTGGATATCTTGAATAGGAAAGCTTTTGCCACCCAAGCCTATGTGAAGCCTTTAAAACAAGACTTGAGCACACAGTGATGATCCTCTGATTTCTGTTTAGCCTTGCCTGGAACCCACGTGCTTCATCCTCTCAAAGCAGCCCTGGCTTTTTTGGGCAGCAGTAGCTGCCTCATGACTTTATCTGGTTTTGGTACTTTTTGGTACTTTTCTCTCTCTCTCAGGGGAAAGATCACACTGTGTCTCAGTGCTGAGGTGGGAGGTAAACATGGGGCAGATGCTGCACCTCCATAAAGCCCAAACTCGGGTAATCCAGGAAATCACTTTGCAGCTGGCTACCATATCCCACCACAGCTTCACCAAAAGGCCAGTTCTACATTGTTAAGTGTTGTAACTGGGGGAAATGTGCTCCGGGTAATGTTTTTATGTATAGCAGTGAAGAAAGGAACAGAGAAGTAAGAAGGCTAATCAGGTATTTTTTAGATTGTGGTGTGTTTAGATTGTGCTTTCATCAGGAGTGTGCATGTGTAAGATGAGTAACACCAATGCTTTACAGGAATAACCTCAAACACACACTGGCAGCTTCATCTCAAGAAACAAGGTGAGAGAAAGGAAAAATGAGTCAAGCGCAGCCTAGTTTTACACACTGCTAAGATCTGCGAGTCTTCCAACACACAGGCTTGTGCACACCACGGCTTTGGCCGTTGTAGCAGGATGGCCCCACCCAGCCCAGGTCAGCCAGAGTGATTTTGAAGGGAAAGCACACTTTAACAGTAAACAGAGTCATGTTGCTTGTTGGCAGAAACGCAAAGTACGTAGGAGCAGGAAGCATCTTTGGTTTTGTGCACAGGAGGGTACTTTCAGGTCATGTTATTGCTGAGGTGATTTCTGCCCAGCAAAATAATCGCTTGCTTTGGCAGTGAGACCACCTTACTAGACAGAGGGGGAAGCATTTTCACACAGCTCAGCATCAGGTACTTGTATCATTGCTTTTTGTATTTAAAGGGGTATTTAACAGCCCTGAAATCTTAAACCAGAATCCTACCACCTGTTGCCCATGAAAATGCCTAATGCACTGTGTGCACAGTGGTCCAATTCTGGCCTTAAGAACCTCACCAAATCTTTCTGGGACTGGTCAGCTCTGCACAGGCTGGGAAAAATATTTGTGAGCAGACTGAATTGCCCTACCAGAACTCTGAGCCAAGGTACTTACATCTGCGGCAACGCTAGCCTTCTTTGAGAACAAAGTGTAGTTTCCTTTTGTGTGTGTGTGGTTAAGTAGCACTGAACAAATAAACATTGTGTGGGAATCGGTCATAACAGAAATATTTGTTCCTTTTTATTATTATTTTTTAAATATCTGAGTCATTTGTTTCAGAACACTGACCTGTTTATTCCTTGGATATGCCTGCAACTGCTCTCAAGAAACTTGAAAATTACAGATGTATCCATAGTGAGAAGAGATGATTATCACATTAACAGTCAGGGATGATTTTGCATTTAAAGTTTAGCATAAGAAAGAAGTGTCTGTAAACTGCTTAGTGCCAGAATTAATTATGAAGTCGGTTTGTAGTATAGTTTAGGCTAGAAACCACTCTAATCATCCTTTCTCCTTTAATTAAAGGAGACAGTAGCCTCTGCTTCCCATAACTCCTGTGGTAGGCTCAGCTTCTCCTGCCTTGCAAATGGGAGTACTGGAGAAAAATGGGGGAGAGAGATGAAGTACTCCAGGTACTGGCTCACTGAAACTTTCCACATTAATATTGTCTTTCACCACTTCTGTTCCATCTGCTAGCTGCTCACTGCTTAAGTTAAGAACATGGAGACCAATTTGCTGTTATGTTAAAAATGAGCTATGTATAAAGGGATGGCCAGAGTATGGATAGACAGACTTCGAAGTGTAAGGAAGGAAAGCATGAAAGATTTCTGGAAATGAGGGAGGCATAGGCTTGTACAGGCAAATTCTGCCCTGAGCGGTTCCAATTAATTTACTTGAAATTGCTTCTAACAAAGTAACTTTATGTGGATATTTTTTGTAGCAAGAATTTTAGACATGGAGTGATGAAAAATGCCCACCTATACACAGAAGCACACCTCTAATACTTACTTATTACTATTATTTATTAAAGTGCATAACTGGAGACATGTATGCTAGTTTGGAGTTTAGAAATCTTTTCTTTTGTCCAGCTCTATTGGGCAGTTTCCATAGCAGATACTAGAAGAGTAATGTGAACTCATCCCAAATGTCACATGCAGGATTTACAGTTTTGGTGGTCACATCTGAATGACTCTTCTATTTTTTTGTTTCTTTCTTGCCGACACCTGCTTAAAGCTTCCATCTTGAGAAAACACAGTGGAAAAATTAAGTATGCTTACATATTTTAACATGTTAGTAAAAAATATAGCTGTTGAAGTTCAAAGACTTCATTAGCATTTAATTACTGTATTTTTTTTTAAAAAAAAGACTAGTTGAACAGGTTTAATCAGAGAAGAAACCAATTTAATTGAAGCAGATATGCAACAATACCAGCAATACTCCTGCGCTGAGGTATGTGAGCTCATCTTTTGCAAGATTCTTCAAGCTGTTTCCTTCATTTATTGCTTCTGGTTTGGGACTGCACATTTCAGTAACTGGATTCTTTTTCTAGAGTTAGATGAGAGATGTGAGGATAGCAGTGGCACCACATACAAGAGACCGAATATGAGCACCAGTTAAAAAAATAATTTTTTTGGTGTCTATACTCTGGTAAGAAATTTATCATCTTTTCTGTGTACCCGAGTATTATAAATATTTATTACAAATATTTGTCCAAATTTACCCACATTATTTTTCCTTAAATGTTTCCCCAAGAATTACAGTATTTTCTCTTTTTTAAATTAAATTAAAAACACTACAGTGAACTTATAATACAATTTAGAAAACTGGCTCTGGGTGCAAATGTCCACCTTGATGCAGTGCCTCACATGCCACTGGCCTGGCCCAGTCTGCACCCTGTTGCTGATCCCTGTCTGGCTGAGCACCACTAGCTCTGCCATTTGCTCATTCTGGACGAATGGCACGTTGCCCTCTCTGTCCTGTATTACAAAGCATCTTAAGTATTAGTTTCAGACGCCGCAGGGAGCTGTGCGTACTTCCAGCTATGGGCATAAATATCCTAAAAATAAGGTTGGAGAGCAAATGCTTTTGTTCACTCTTTATACATATACATATACATATACATATACATATACATATACATATACACATACATATACACATATGTATATTTTATACCCCCACACACACACGTAGACATGTGTACTTGTTTGGATTGTCACTTTGAAGCCTTGGGGTGCCATCTGTTTTGCATTTGCCAAGGTTTGGGAGGGTTGTTTTTTTTTTTTCCAGGCACCAGTGTGCCTTCATGGTTTAGGGATGTAACATTAATAATGTGCTCCACACGGGGATCAAGGCCAAATTTCTCCCTTCATCCAGGGCAGGTTGTCACATACGAATCAGGGGAAGGCATGTTCTGCCCCTCCCAACCTGTGGAGAACCCAGATGGCTGCAGCATCAGCTGAGGTCCCTCTTGACTCTCTAACTTCAGAAGACTAAAGGTTCAAAAGCCAGAAGCCTTCTGCAAAACTACTTGAGTCAGGAGGTGCTTGGGTTGCAAGGGTGGCTTTTCTCAGTATTTTAAAATAACCAAGTTTTCTATCTTTTCGAGAATTAAAACCACTTTCTGTTTAAACATTTACTGTACTTTAATACACGTACCTCTGACGCATCTTATAAACACTTGGAAATTTTGTAGTCTATGTTTTCCACAAGCTTTCACAAAATCAACTGTTTCAAGGACTCACTGCTGGCGTAATTTAACAGTTGTGCTGCAAAAAAAGGGGAAGGTAAGCAGCCCAGCAGATGATACAGCAGCCAAAACTCTTATCTTGATACTCATTGCTCAGAGAATTGCATCAGCTTCCCTTCGTCAGTTTATAAATTCTCACACAATACAGAAAGGAAGCTTGTTGCACTGTTGTGGAGATCAAAGTTTCAATGTGTTTTTTTTGTCCTTCTCCTGTTTAGAGAACTGAAGTCAGTTTGCATGTATCTGTATCCCTCTCCTTATTCTAAGCCCAGCACAGTTGATAGCCTTGGGCATTTTTTAAAAGCTGTTTCTGAAGATAAACATTTTGCAAAAATTCCCAGAATGCAAGCACTCAGCTTAGTTTACCCAGAGCTGTACTGTTTATTAGCAGGCTGTTTCTTTATAGGGGATTTTAATATCCAATTCTACATATCATAAATTAATATATAATGAGAAAATTCTGTGGCCAAGCGTGGAATCCCTGCCTTACTGAGGTCCCTGCAAATGAAACCTCAATTGATTTAGTTCAGTAAAATTCAGAGGGTAATCCCTGATCCTTTTTAAAGAACCGTTCATATCACTGAAAAAATATGAATAAAATTACATACACTAATCAAAACCACCCCCAAAGTGCCCAAGTGCATTCACATTCTTTAATTTTTAAAAGTGGATTGTCCTCAGTTTTTCAACAGCAGTTTGAGAATCAGAGAGGTGATGGGTTTTGTCACTGAGCAGAATTCAGTCCGTCTTTTCTCTCAGATCACACTTTGTGATCTAAAATAGATAATGTGTGTGTTCACCAGCACCTACTTGGCTACAGCAAGTAAGTGCTCAGCTGCGTGTGTTGTGAAGAGACAACTGCCAGCTAGGCGATTTCTTTTTCTCAGGCAAAGAGTAGAAGCGTTTTCACTAGACAGGCTAGGATGCTTCGATTATATATCACACTAGAGAGAGGGAGAAAGAGAGAGAAAGCATATGTGTATGCCTATGCACTATAGTCTTTACAGTGTATGCGTATATAGCATACACATATAATACACACAGGTATATAAAATAAATACACAAGGGTTTTAACAGACTATAAAACCCCTACCTTACTGTGAGTCCTACTGGTGTTTTCTTCCACAGAAGCAAAGAGCTAATCAGGAGAGGAAACAGAAGCTCATTACCACACCCACCTCCAAAGCCTCTACTAAAGCCATTTATCATAATGTTTCCTGACCTTCTTGGGTTGGCAGCTGTATAAGTGGACTCATTTTTTTTGCAAACTTTACAGCTCCTATTAAAAAACCAAGAAAATATCCCCAAAGTAACAATAACACTTGTCTTAAGCACAGAGACGACTTGGTACGGTACCGGTACATGGGAGTTCCCAGGACAGTGAGGCTGTTAGATCTAGCTGTGGGACTTGAAAAAGATCAACTTTGGCCAGGCATATTGTAAGAATTTCAGAGCTAAACAAATGTAGGGAAGTACATGGTCAACTCATATTAAGTTTGTATTTCCTGAATATTGGAAATATTTGTACACTTTTTCCCTTAAAGCTGCATAAGTGGTTTGGTGAATTTAAAGTGGGTTTAATTCTGTGACAGATAGGTACTGGTATGAGAATTGTCTTTTTTTAAAATATTTATATTTTTAAAAATAAAAATGAGCATCTTATTACACTAAAAGAGATAAGGACATGGACAGAAACAGTGTAAAACATGAATATAAGAGCTTTAGTTGCTGGTCAAGAAAGTTTTGTTAATTTTTTTGGTCTTTCAACTCCATTGGAATGAGAACGCTCCAAGACTGGATTTATTTTGCTTGTCTGCCACAAACATTTTCATGTAAAATTAAAAATAGGAAAAAAACCTGCAAGATAGACATTAAATATGCAAACATAGCTATGTAACAATGAAAAATAAAGGTCAAAGGCTTTATAGTAAAATTTAACATTTCAGGAAGTGTTTACAGATCATGAATTAAAAGAAGACAGATTGGATATAACCTGAGTTTAGTTCCATAGACTTGACTTATCTGAGGGTTCTACCTGAGTTTTTGTACAGCACTTGGAAAGCATACAGTTACGAGTCACCAGATGTAACAGCTTAAATATCAGTACACACAGTAATACTAGTAGTTCACAGCATCACAGGCAGCCATAACCCAGTTAATAACAATTCAGGGGACTTGAATGGTCACTAATTCTGACCTGTAAGTCTTGGGAGAGTTAATATCCCAGTATTTTTAAAGATTTCTTTTATTAAATTAAATAACTTAGTATCTTGGGATACTAAATTCAGTGCCTCCAGTCTAAGAGGAGTGGGAGAAAGGTCTTCTGTTCTCCCAAGGCCACTCAGTACAACTGAACTTCCCAGACTACTTAAGTGCATAACCATATGTGAGTAACCATAGCCTATAGAAGCCCTCCTAGCTGTTAATTAGAGCCCTTTGAGACTTCAGTCCAGTAGAAAATGTTATGGTGGCAGGCAGCATTGATGGGACCAGCACCAGAGCTCTCTTACTGAAATCAGTCGAACTGAGGGCTGAACTTTGAGGGAACAACATCTTACAGGGGGCACAGTTGTGGTAGTGTTCTCAAGTATGTAGTAGTGATCAATATTTATTGTTAAAATGAAAGCCTGGAGAATTATTTTCTCAGTTTTATGTTGTGGGAATTGAAATGCTTTATGTGTAGATTGGCAAATTTCTCTGCTTCTGAGGCCTTTATACAGACACTGAAAACCTAATCCTGGGTAGTGCACAGGCAATGTAATTTTGATGGTGATGGTCTGACTGGATTTCACATTCATCCCATTTAATTGCTCACCTGAGACAGTCCCATAAATATTTCCAAAATAAGCTCTCAAATGTATACCAATTATCAACAGGTTCATTGTCAGAATTGTAATAAACAGTTCTTAATGACACAATAGCTTTCCAATCCAGGTACAATAAACAATCCCCCAACCAAACCATTACTCTGAAGGCGTGTTTCTTCTCTAAATGAGATTACAACTGAAAACCGTCATATTTAAGCATATTAATTGCAGGCCTCTGTTGCCAAAGAGTGAAGCAGGCTCATTCCAAGCATTTGTTGCTGTAATTAAAACATCTACCAAAAACAGTTCTTAAGATAATGATTGTAAACTCTGCAATAGTCATAAAGCAAAAATCCTAGCTGGAACAAAAGCCAGAAATGAAGCTTCAGCTGCATTCTTTTGCACACTAAGTTATCAAATGTCTTTCAGATAAGACCTGTTTGCCTTAACACAACTAAGGACCAAATTCATCCTGACTGCATTTATTTAAATCTATGCTTAAATACGACCCTGGATTCACTGAGTAACTTCTAATGCCATTTAGATGCACCATGTAGTAGAAAATACAATGAATGTATAAGAAAACGCAACCTGACATTTTGTATAAAAAGGGGGAGATAGAAAATCAAATAAAATTAAAAGCTTGGGGAAATTCAGTTCAAGGCCAAACTACGCAGAATAAATAGTAAAAATGTACTGTTTTTAATAATGCACATATGAAGGCCCATTTCCTGCATTCATTTACTTAGGTATAATAAAGAGCTTGCCATGCTCTTAATTCAAACATTCTAGCTAGAAACTTATAAACAACATATAAAATTGTATCACAAATTTGTGAGCAAATAAATAACAGTAAATCTCAGCCAAATTAAGCCCACGGTTACCATAAGTCCTACTTATGTCTCTTCTTCTGGGATTGTGGTTTTGTGGTAATGTTATTCCTTTGGGTTTTTTTTTTTTTTAATCTGAGATTTTTTGCTGTGTCTGTGTGGTATTGCCAGTCTTCTATATTGGAAAACAGTGGTCTTGTCTTTCAGCAATTTTCCTTGATTTGGGAATCTTTATTAGGCCCGAATGACTTGTCAGCCTGTGTCCAAATTTAGACACTTCGGGATATTCTAGAGATCGTACAAATGTATTTGTATTTCAGGCTTAAATTACTTATTTTTTTTTAAAGATTCAAGCACTTGAAATAGACATCTTATTTTACATCAAAACTCCCTGCGTATGGTGATTTTCACAACTTATTTCTCCTCCGCCTCCCGAAGTATTGCTTAGACTTCCTGATTTCAAAACCTGGTGGTTACTTGAGTGGCCTTTCTGGAAAAGTTTCCGGAACAGCGTCGACCACATGCTGTTGGGGTTTTTTGTCCTTTTTTATTCGTTTGTAGAGACAGTGGCTAGAGAACAAGTCTTAGGAGGAGCAGCTGAGGGAACTGGAGTTGCTTAGACAGGGGAAAAGGTGGCTATGGGGAGACCTTATTGTTCTCTACAACTGCTTGAAAAGGGGTTGTATGAGGAGAGGGGAGTTGGTCTCTCAAGTGACAGGTAACAGATTCAGAGGGAATGGCCTCAAGCAGGGCAGGTTCAGACCGGACATTAGGAACAATTTCTTCACCAGAAGGGCTCTAGGCCCCTGGCAGAGGCTGCCAGGGAGGTGGTTGGGTCCCCATCCCTGGAAGTGTTGAAAAGACAGGTGGATGAGGTGCTCAGGAATGGTTTAGTACTAGACGAGTACGGTTGGAGTTGATGATCTCAAAGGTCTTTTCCAACCCAGTGACTCTACGATTCCCGCCTCGCTGAGTGCCAGAGGCGCCCACCGGCGAAGAGCACGGGCGGCGACACACACACACAAGCGCGCGCGCATACACACACATACGCACCCCCCCCCCCCCTTCATTGTTTACCGGCGGCCCTCGGCGGCTCCCGCCGCCATGGCGACCGCGGCCCCTCCCTCCGCCCGCGGTGCAAGGGCCGAGTCGCCCCGCTCAGCGCCGCGGGACCGCGCCATCGCGCGGCGGCCAATCGCGCGCGGCCCCCCGCCATTCAAACGGCGGGCAGCGGCCAATGGGCGCGGCCGTCGCCCGGCGGGGGGCGGGGCCGTAACCGTCGCCGAGGGCCGTCGCTCCCTCCCTCCCCTCCCTCCGCAGATCGCTCCGCGCTTGGGGCCGGTTCCCGCCGCTTCGCATAGGCGCCTCCCGCCCGGCCCGGTGAGGGGCGGCCGGCAGGTAAGGGCACAGGGGGGCGGCGCGGGGCAAGACGGGACCCACCCTCCCCCCTGCCCCCTCCGCGGCCTTCCTGGGCCGCAGCGCCGCGGCCAATCGCCGCTGCCTCTCCCCGCGCGCGGGCCGCGGCCCAGCTCGGGTGTCCATCCTGCGGCGCCGCCGTTGAGTCCGCCCCCTGCGCCGTTCGCTTGGGCGCCGCAGGCAGGGCGGCCGGCCTTTGTGCTGGGCGAGGCCGCGGGCGCTCGGTGTGGCGGGAGGCGCAGAGGGGGCGGCCCGGCCCCGCCCCCTCCCCCTCCTTCCCCCTTCCCCCCCCATCGGCCGCGGGGGCTCGCGCCGGCCGTGCGCGCGGGGCGGGGCCGGGGGCGGTGCGCGGGGCCCTTCCTGTCAACAGCTACCCCCCTCCCCCGCCGGGAGATCTGCACGCCCGCCCGCCTGCCCGCCCCCTTCCCTCCGCCTTCGGTTCTTCGGAAAAGGTTTCTGTGAAAGGGGGAAAAAAACCCTCGTTTTCTCTCCCTGAGGATTGACGTGTTTTTTTTTTTTTTTTAATGTTTACCTCGAGGCTTATTTGCGCTGGGTTTTAGCGGTGAAGCTGGTTTGGTGGTTTAGTCGAGGCAGTCTTGATAGGTGTCTCCACCGTGATGGAAGTAAAGAGGTGGAAATAATTGGGTGATCTCGAAGAGGTCCTGCACAGCTCGGTCTCTTTGGTGAATTTAGTAGTAGGAAGTATGGAATTGATGACTTCCATGTAGGAAGCTGTGCCTTGTTAGACTCATAGAACAGTTTGAGTTGGAAGGGACCTTAAAGATCATCTGGTTCCAAATCCCCTGCCATGGGACACATCCCACTAGATCAGGCTGCCCAAGGCCCCATCCAGCCTGGCCCTGAACACCTCCAGGATCCATAGCTTCCCTGGGCAACCTGTGCCAGTGCCTCACCACTCTCATAGTGAAGAAATTCTTCCTTATGTCTAACCTAATTCTGCCCCTCTCCAGTTTATTCCCCATCGTCCAGTCACCAAAAGCCTTTGTGAACAGTCCCTCCCCAGCTTTCTTGTAGCCCCTTTGAGGTACTGGAAAGTCACTATAAGATCTGCTTGGAGCTGTCTCTTCTCCAGGCCGAGCAACCCCAACTTTCAGCCTGCCCTCATAAGGGAGGTGCTCCAGCCTTTGACTGCCATTGTTTATCTTCCTGCATTTCTCTTCTTGCATTCAACTGGCTCCCTCTGACATACACTACAGTGGTGAGATGTCAGAATTAATAAGTGGAATCACTGAATACATACGAACTTCACTCTTCCAAGAGAGAAAAATTTGTATAGTGTATTTTTAATTTATTCTTTCTCAAAACTGTGATCCCAGCTTCTGATGATGTGGTATAATTGTCTGTTGATTATGAGCTAGCAGTCTTCTTTTCTTGACAGGAGTGAAATATCTTTCCATGTATCTGGAAAGTGGAGTGAAATGGTCATTAAGAAAGACCAGAAATTGATGTATGGGGCAATATGTTTCCTTGCCATATTTCTCTTTATTTGTTTTCCTTCTTGGTTGAGGCGGCACTAACTTTTAATTGACCAACTTTTAATATCCAGGGAGTTTTGCATTAATTGCCTTGGCTTGGTATAGGACACCAAATCCTTTTGAGCCGTTTCCTTAGAGTCTTGAGTTCCTAAAGGAAAATCATAGCGGTGCGCAAAACATAAATTTCATCTTGGGAGTAAGTGAATATACTTGCAATCGGGTATTTGTACAGTACAAGGTTCATTGAATGAAATATATATCCAAGCAATATCAAAAGAAAGTTATTTTAAAGCGCTATAAATGAAAAAGTTTGTATAGGACTACTGTGAACATTAGGCTGATGTCAGCTGATACCTGAAAACTATCAGGGGTCTGTGTAGAGCTTGAAAGAGCAATAATTTCAAAATGTAATTTTTAAACTGTAATTATTTTAAAGGCTTCCTATCTTTATTTTTCTTGTTGCCGTCAATGGCTCTGTTATCGGGACAGTTAAAGGCTGACTTCCACTTTTTGAAGTGGGATGTATAGAATGAGAATTGCGAACCTCACAAACAGGAGACACAGGGGTGCAGAACAATGTGGTGGTTTTTGATAGGGTAATAAGTGATATTTACTCTTTTTTTTTTAGTGCTTAATGTTGATCTCCATAATAATGTTTAATCTGTAAGGAAAAAATGGAAGAACAAGTAGGTCTTTTCACTAATGAGATTGTTTATTACTTTTGAATTGCAGGATATTTTTTTCACTTGATTACATCTATTTATTACTAAATATAGTTGATATTTACCTCAGTCTGAATTATATAATATTGGTTTAGCTTCAAGTCCTTCAACTATATTTTCCATGTTCCTAAAACTAACTTCAGCTCCTTTTGTGAACAAGGTTGGAGGAGAGGAAGGTCTTTCTGGCTTTGAAAAGAATTAAATCACGATGTTATTTTTTATTTGGACTGTCTTCGTGTTTGGTCTTAAATGGCAAAGATTCTCTTTTTCATAATTTTGTCCTAGGATCTGGCAGCTTTGTTCCAATCAGGCGTTGAATTTACAGATGATGCCCAAGGTGTTCCAGGTCAGGAGAAGAAACAGTTGGCTGGAGTGTAGGAAGTGAAACGGCAAAGAGGAAATTATCGCAGATTAGGTCATGACTTTTGGTGAAAGCTATGACTGGACTTGGTGGATGACCAGTGTTTAGGCTGTTTTCAGATGCGGAGGAAGAAGCTGGATCTGTGTGAGAGACTATGGAAAGAGCGGTAGGAGCTATGGATCTCTTGAAGAACTGGCTTTTGGGTGCGAAAACTAGGCAAGGAGACAGAGATGGGGATTGAGACCAGAGTTTGATCCCAGAGGTGGTGAAGAGGTACTGAACTAGTTTGATGAACAAGGGCAGAAAAGGCCATCCCTTCCCAAGGAATTAAAGTAGGGCATGGAGAGAATGGAGAAGAATTTGAAATGAAAACATGGAAATTGTTTTAATGGAATCATAAGAAAACAAGAGTGTGAATTTGACAGGGTTAAACTGACTGGGATAAAACAGTCAGAAGAGTGGGAGTTCAAGAAGAATAAGAAAATAATGGGACTGGAACAAGAAACACTGGGTAGAAGACAGATGAGCTGGAAGAAGTTGTGCCTACAAGCACAGACCAGAACTCATAGTTTTTGTTACTAGGAGGTCTCAGTGAAACCAAATTATAAAACTTACTCTTTTCACTCCTTCAAATGTTGTACAGCAAAAGAGATGACCAGATGCTTTTGTTCTGAAGGAATTAGGACTATTAGCAATAAAATCCACATGAGGAAATTTTGCAGAGTTTTTTGTTTCCTCTTTGACTTCAAGGGCTATGCAGGTGTAAAATCTAACAGCAGCAACAGCTTCAGGAGATGCCTGAATGAAAGTTGGTTAAGCAAGCCTCACGTAGCCCTATGTCCCAGTGCTTTATGAAGGCGTATGATTGCGTATTAACAATATATTTTGCCAAAGAATCTGAGTTTCATTGTGGGTTTGTTAATGTGTAATGAATGAGTATCTAGTTAAATATTAGTTTTGGTCTCGTTTTGTGTGGCTTCACATCTTGTTTATAGCAAACAAGTTAAAATGCGTTGAAAAAAAACTATTTGCTGTTTTGCTTGGTTTCTCCCCCCCAATTCTCAGTTCCTGTGTTCATCATACAAATGGCGATAGGACATAAGTTAGTACATATTTTACCTTGGACTTCTAAGATACAATCATTTTCTATGTTGAGACCTGAATCACAGAGAAGTTCAAGTCAGAAGTTCAAGAAGTTTTGCTATTGACACCTATTTTATTAAGGCAGTGACATAATACTAGACTTTTCAGAGCTATGCAGGACTTCACATTTAAAAACATAGCTTTCTTTAAGTTACAGTTGTGGTTTTCCCAGTACCCTGGGAAGGTTAGAATGGTAGTCATTTAAACCATGTTTTGCTAATATCGAGTAAAAACCGTATGATGCAAACAGAGGGATACAACTTAGTTTTTCAGGATATTATATAGTTGCTCTGATGCTGTTCTTTGGTTTCCTGCAGGCTCCTATGAAAGGCTTTAAATGCCTTTTACTGAATAGGTGGAAAAGAGAAAATATTCAACCCAGGCAGGAGCCTCAATTCCTGTATTTCCTCATTTTTGAGTGTTTGGCATAATAAATTGAAGAAAGGATGTAATGTGGCTGTGTGTATTGAATATATCTGGGACATTTTATTTTAGCATTTAGAAATGATTACTTCCGTAATTTTGGTAGAACCAGAGGAAAAGAGGGCTAGAGGATACTTAGCGTCTAATTTACTTTTTTTCCCTTTAGGTGAGATCAACTGCATTTATGTAATTTTGATCAAATACATGCTTTGCCTGGTTTTGTTGGTTTCTGATGATGGAGATTGTATATTATAGCTGAATATTGATCTAGGCATACTCTTAACATATTTGAACATTTTTTCGTGACATCCAACTTAAATCTTTGCTCTATTTTAAACCTGTTTCTTCTGTGTGCTATGAATTTGGCAGATGGATCATCATTTTTATCTTATCGGGCAGCTTTTTGCCTACTTAAGGTGATGAGTTGTTTAAGTTTCCCCGTTCCAGACTAAACAATACAGAAAGAGTAGGGAAAAATGAAGCCTAATGTTTAGCTCATATGTATTGATTTCTTTCTGTTGTAGGGATTCTTTTTGAAAAATGCCAAACCGGAAGTTTGCTGATGGTGAGGTGGTGATGGGCCGTTGGCCCGGAAGTGTCCTGTACTATGAAGTACAAGTGACTCATTACGATGATGTTTCTCATCTTTATACTGTTAAATACAAAGATGGGACTGAACTTGCATTGAAAGAAAGTGATATAAGGGTGAGTACACGTTCATATAATTATGAATATTTCTAATGGAATATTATAGTGAACTTGTGATGTAGAGAAAAATACAACTTATCATTGGATAAGTTGTATTGGGTTGCCTCGGGAGCTTTCATTAACTGTCTTCAGCAAGACAGTTGGTGCTAAATAATAGCTTTTTTCCTACATGACATCTCAAGCAGAAGTTCAGAATGCTGACTAAAGAAGCATAGTTGTTTTCTTTGTATTGAAAAAATAGTGATACATTTTGGGGAAAACGAGTCTGATCATAAAGGAACTCTATATCATGATTGTTTAGGAAAAATTGGGTTTGGGTAGCTTATATAGCTAGTATTCAGAGGGTAGACACTAATTTGACTTATTTTTCCACTTACAAATAAGATTTGAAAACAAATGCAAGCACGTAAGATTACTGTAAATATAAATAGTGCGTACCCTTTAAGCATGTAGTTGAAGTATCTGTGAAGAGCTTGTACTGTTCTAGGTCCCCAAAGTTTTCATAAGGTATTTTGCTACATTTGTGACAATTTGTGACTTTAGAAAAAGGATTCTGTCCTATGTGTATGAGCACACCCCTTCCTATTTACATACCTTTATTATTTCATTTTCTGTTACTGATAAAGGCCTTTAGAACTCTGCGTACAAATTTCACTTCAATTTAAATGTGGTAATGCATGAGACAAAAAGCTATTTGAATGCAGTTGATTTTTAAGACCTGTAAGTTCAAAGCTAACTTGTGTATCTGTATGTGAACTGTACTTTCAATTTTTGGTGGCAATGTACATGCCCCACAAATGCCCTTTTTCTTTTGGGACAAAATGTTTCTGCCTTGAGGTAGACAGATGTTTTCGCTGCTTTAATTCCAGCTTCTTTAATTCATGCTTGCAGGATAGCAAACTCAAGCTGAGAAAATGCCTTTCTTTGTCATTAGGCATCTGTGCCCTAAAAAAGCTGTGTTATAAAGATTTTACATGGGAAAGCAAGCACTGTAGACTTCACAGAAAAAGAAAACGAAGTACTTTTCAGGAAAAACTGCTTATAAAATTAGTTATCACATCTAATGTAATGATTTGGCTGACTTGGGGTCTTTTAAAGTTGATTTCAGCTGTGTTGCCTTGAAAAGATTTATTGCATCTTGATATGTCAATTGTATTAATAGAGGTAACTAAGATGATAGCTGTCTCTTAAAGACAGCTATCCTTTCATTTACTTGTGCGAAGTCTTAAGTGGGCAGCATGGTGCTCACATTGATAGCTTACATCCATATCCTGATGTCTGTAGCTTTGACAGGAATTGTCAGCAGCTGGACTTGGGGCAGGATTATTTGGGTATTACCAGAAAAACGAATATACTTCAGTTGCTCTTCTTAACAGCCTTTGCATAGCGTCAGTAAAGGAAATCAGAGACAGTTCTGTAGAACTAGATGCCAGAGTCCTCATCACAAAAAAAACCAAGTTTCTAAAATTGTTCTTTGGAACACCTAAGGTAAGATTTTGTTTTCTTTCTCTCTTTCTCTTAGTCACAGTCATCATTCAAGCACAGGAAGAGCCAGTCCTCTTCAAGTTCTCCTTCCAGAAAAAGTAGATCTCGATCTAGATCTCCTGGTCGGCCAGCAAAAGGCAGACGTCGTTCTTCTTCCCAGAGCAGAGAACATAAAGATGACAAAAAGAAAACCATTCAGGAAACCAACTTGGCTCTACTGGTACTCATTTTTTTTTACTTGTTTGTTCTGTTTATGTGGATTTATTAGAATTTTTTTTTAAAAACTAATCTTTGCTATTTGCAAAAGATTTGTTTCATGCATACTGTGTTTATTATTGTAAAAGCCAGCTGTAGTTTATGTTCTATGAACAACATAATTACCTGCAAAAGTGTATCCAGAACTGCCTTTTTTCTTTGAAAATAAGCTTTCTACCTTGCAGAAGTTGTTAGGAAGTTCTTGAAATGTAAGCATATGTTGTTAAGTTCCATTTGAATTTGCTGGTACCATGAAGTTCTAGGAATTCAAACAAACACAAATTCTTCAATATTTTAATATTGAGGTCATTGCTTCACATTGAAGACAAATGCTCCCTCTTGTGAAATGAGGCAAAGGAATTTAGCTTACTTTTAAGATCTGCTGATCAATATATAGCAGGTAGCTATAACTAGGGGGTTTTTTTTCTGTTATCAGAAGCCGAGTGAGAATAACACCAGAAGGTACAATGGTGAACCTGACAGTACAGAAAAAAATGACACATCCTGCGTTATCTTGGAGGTATGAGCATTGTATTTACTCTTAGTTTTATGTTGTGTCCTAACTTAGCTTTCTCAAAAATCCCTGGAAGAGGGCAGTATAATAATCAAGGAGAAATAGAATGCAGCATGGAACTTGGAGATTAAGCTTACTTTTCAGCTAAGTTCAGGGGAGAGGAAGTTGTCAAAAGGGAGGAGTATTAGAGCTGCCTAGCATTTTTTTTTCTTGTTTTTTTTTTTTTTTCCCATCAAATTCTTACTGGTTACTTGTACTCATTCCCGTGCTTTTACAGTGTGAGAGTTTGGCCATAGAAAGTGGTTTTTAATTACTTTTTTTTTTTAGCCAAATCTGTTCTTTAGTCCTGATTGTTAGCTAGTGTACAGAGTTATGGCAGGAAGGAAGGAATGAGTGACTTGTACTTGACCTGCTGCTGATATCTAATCATGGCTTAAGTGATCACTATTAAACTGCTTTTAGCAGGCTCTTCATATAGGTGCATAAACTATATGGAAGTAGAACACATTGTATATTGGTGTTTCATGGTGAATCACTCCAAATATTAAATAATGGACTACAGTAAGGTAAAATCACTAGGAATTTCTTTAGTGAATTATTTTTATTCATTAACAGCAAAAGTTGAAACCAGACCTGGAAACAGAACGCGTGTTTGAACAGTACAGCTTGCGTTCAAGAAAAGAAGAAAAGAAAAAAGAAGAGATATATTCTGAGGAAAAGGGTTTTGAGACAAAAACATTCGATAAAGCATCATCAAAAACAAAGGACCTAGAGTTTGGTGGAAGAATTGGTATGTGTGCAAGTTGTAATAGTTGAAAACGAGTATTTTTTTTTTTTATTTCATTTTTACTTATTGACCATACTGTCATGTCAAGAACTGTTTTTCCAGTTTTGGACACTAGTTGCAAAGTCCAGTCTCATGTGACAGTGCTTCCTGTAGTCCGTACTGGTACTGGTGGCAGTCAAAGAATTGTTATTAGACTTGGTTCTCTTGTGAAATATAGTGAAGCTCTTGTGTCTTCCCTTGCACTGTTAGATGTGAACATTCCAAATTAAATTGAAGGCACTAGCAAAGTTTTTACATTTTCAAAACCTAGGTGGTTCAAACTCAACAGTGAAGTATTCTTTATACAGTTTATTGAACACTTTTAAAGAGATGTAGTGGATGCGATCCTTCAGTTTGATTACATGACCGCATATGGGAGTGAGAAGAATATCACTGTATCCCATTACATGACTAGGGGATTGTCACTGTCTTGCTTCAGGAATAGATAATGACAACCTCTTCTTTGTTACTAAAGTTAATATTGAGCTTTATTAGGGGGATTGAAACTATGTTTTTTATTTTCTATGTTTATATTCTAATATGGCATGCTGTCTGTTTACAGGGGCGTTAGTGCTGATATTTTTCCTGCCTGCTACTGTATTCTACTTGCTGTTGATGTGCAAACAAGATGATCCCAGTCTTTTGAACTTCCCTCCTCCTCTCCCAGCACTTGAAAGTCTTTGGGAGGCTAGGGTGTTTGGTGTTTTTCTTCTGTGGTTTTTCCTTCAAGCTCTGTTCTACTTACTGCCAATTGGAAAGGTAAGCTGTTCAGTAGCAACTGAGTCTTCATCGATAATTAATTTGTGTGTTAGGCTGGAAGGTAGGGTAGGTTCTTAATTCATTGAATTTGAAAGCAGATTAATTAGTTTTCTGTATTAAGATGGAATGTGGCTACTGCAGATTTATGTAAGCTTAAAATAGCACAGTTGGTTAAGAATTTAGTGCCTGTGCATTTCACAGTCTTACAGTATAAAAAAGGCTGAAGGTATATAGGAGTTCAAATCAAAGCATGGATAAAATTTGTGTGATAGAATTCTAGATTCATTCCAGGTGTCTCACTTCTAAATTGACAAACTTTGATGCCTGGTTTCTTATTGATATCTAGTGTAATCTTTTAGGGGAAGCTATAAACCATTCTAGCCATATGTATATCAGGCAAGTGGTCTGTTTCCATCTTTTCATGACTAGAGGGATGCTGGCAGATTCTGAAAGAACACTCTAAATAGATCATTCAGTCATTTTGGTCTGTTGCTATACATGTTTACAGTGATTGGACCTGTTCTGTTTTCTTGAGGCTGGTTAGGAAGAGGATTTTTTTTTCAGTATTTATATTTGGATGTGTTCAGCTGCTTACCTTCATTGAATGTCTGTGGGAGAGATGTGCTTGGATTTCTTTCCCTGCCAGTGCCCTCAGAAAGTCCTTTGTTGAAACACTAGTATTCTATTCGTCCTAGGTTGTAGAAGGCCTGCCTCTTTCAAATGGAAGGAAACTGCAGTACAGGATAAATGGTAAGCAAGTTGTAGTTTCTGATTCTGAAATTTGATACCAGTATCTGATTTGCCATGCTTGGTACCATAAGATACCAATTAGGAAAGATAAACTCTATGGTCCAATTGGGTATCTGTTGTGAATTTTTCATAAAACATAATAAGCTTTTTCTTGTGAAACGGAGGTTGCTAACTGTCAGAAATTAACTACCCCATGAGCAAGATACTATGCTGTACAGGGCACCTGATCTGCATCCAGTTGTGACCAGTGACTCCTGTCTTATTCCTTGCATAACTGTTAAACAGGCAGTTGCCTACCAGAAGTGTTAGTAATGTTCGTGTAACGAGGACTGCTCTGGAGAAAATGATCAGGAGCGATTTGAAGAGATCTTATCCTGTGTGTCTAGATTGTCTTTGATATCTCTGATTTACAGACTAATAAATGTGTTAAAATTTATGTAAGATGTTCTTATTCTTGCCTGGCAAGAACAGTTCTTAGTCCTTATGATTTCACTTCATATGAATAAGGCATATTTCTCATCTAGGTTTAAAGTATGTTTTAACATACTTCAGCAGGACTGCTTTTCCAGGCTTAAATGGAAAAGGGTACTTTGCCTTGCAGGTATTCCAGACCGCCTATTGGATTGGTTAGTCGGTTGAAAGACACTGTGTGGTGCTAATGGAATCTAAGTGTTATATTAAAAAAACGAATGGGGTTTTGTTATAGTCTGATAAGTTGCACCATTTTAAAGTGGCATTTTTAAGATGGAGTAGGGCTGTAAATCATAAAAGCAGAGTGAATTGGATCCTATAGAAGTGAGCCATATTGAGGCTGCCTTGTAACTTCTTTTGGTTTAGATGATTTTAAAAAAAAATGTAATGCCATTAAAAGCTAATCTTCAAAGCAACTCTGAAAGCCTTCTTGAGGAAAGGAAGGAAACCATTGACAGGACAAGAGGCAGTGGACACAAACTGAAATACAGGAGATTGTATCTGAGCATCAGGAAACGCTTATTACAATGAGGGTGACTGAGCACTGGTACAGGTTGCAGAGAAATTTTGGAGTCTCTGTCTTTGAGGGTACTCAAAACTGTGTGGACATGGTCGTAGGTAACCAGCTCCAGGTGGCCCTTCTTGAGCAGGGTGATTGGACTAGATGAGCTCTGGAGGTCCCTTCTAACTTCAACCTTTGTGACTGACGGTAGGCACTTATGTGCCTTCTATATATATATACAGCCACCTGCTTATATTTGGACATTATTCCATTGTATGCAGTTTTATGCTCTCAAAGTACAAAAGTTTTGTGTTCAAGTTTTGGCTTGAAAGTTATTTTAATACTTTAATTACTGGTATCTGTATCAAGGTTTGAATAAAGATAAATACCTAGAGAAGAAAACGTGTTTCTCAGAGCTGTCCAACAGATAAGACTTTTGGTCTGCTATCATTATCCAGTAGCAGTATCAGTGTCTATTTTTCCACTAGAATCTGAAATTGGATCTTATGTTCTTATCAAACATGTAGGAGCATTTAGACTGTTTCTGCCTCTTGTCCTTCTGATGAGGAGCACAGGAAGTTTCAGGGCATAGATAGAATGTCTAGGGGGTATTGGTGTACCCCAGAAGTCTGAACCTCAGGAGCACGGGATGTGTAAGACATTGGAATAGACAAATCTTGAAAGAAGTGGAAATGCAGAAAGGCTGGACTGGGTAGATTCTACTAGAATTATATTTTTATTTTATTTTGTTTTAGCTAATATGTTTTTCTTCTACATCCTTTAGGGTTTTATGCTTTTATTTTGACTGCCTCAGCTATTGGAATTTTATTATACTTTCAATTTGAACTTCATTATTTGTATGATCACTTCATGCAGTTTGCGGTGTCAGCTGCAGCTTTTTCTATGGTATTGAGCATTTATCTGTATATTCGATCACTGAAAGCACCTGAGGAAGAACTAGCACCAGGTGGAAATTCTGGTGAGTTATAGATATTGTAGATAATGTCATTCCTATTTTGTGCTACAGTTTCATTTTTATTAATTAAAGGCTAGATTTAGGACTGGTTATTATAATACTGTGACTTGTACTTTCTACCAAGGTAAAATTCATGTTGTGAGTTAAGTGGCAAATTTTTGTTCACACTCGGATACTGTAAAATGCTTAAAATTTTAGTTGGATTTAGTTGGTCTGTTACCTTAGTGATGAGAGGACAGTCCCTTCCTTTTGGTTTTCATGGGGCCTGTCACATTCACCTCATAGTGCCACTGCTGGTGGGCCTTTTCCTGAAGCAGCTGGGAATAGAAAGAAAACTGAAAAATCTCGATCTTTTGGTAAAGGGAAGTCAGGTACAGAACTTGAAAGTACGGTGTATTGCTAAACTTTTATTTTTGCTGCACACTCTTACATCTAGTTAGCTAAATTGAGTTTTCAAAAGAAATCTTGACTTAGTCAGGAGACTGCCTACCTACAAAGTATCAATTGTATGCATATGGGTTTTTAGGACAAAGGATAAGTTGAGAAGCTTATTAGCATTAAATATTAAACTACTATTAAAAAGGATCATAGGATGACTAAGAAAGGGAATTTATGGACAGAACACTTAGCGTATTAAAATGAAGTATTCAGATATCTTCGGTTCCTTTATCAGTGCAGTGTGTGTGTGAAGGGAAATAAATTATCGTGAATTGTTTTTTCTTTGTAAAGTGCAGTTCTGTTTTCTCTAAGTGGTATAGTAGCATTCTGTAACTGTACTGCCAGGTGCTTGTTACTTGCTAACTCAGTGCAGTGTATCTTGAAGTCAAGGTACAGTATTTTTCTTCTGGTCCATCTCTTGATGAACAGGCAATTGTCACAGTTCAAAGAATTCTTGCTCCTAGGGGAAAGCAACAAAGTAGGAGGAGAAGCAGGATTAATTAATACCATAAGATCCTGTTCATGGAAACTGTGATGTCAGCTTCAGGATAAGGCTGAAAGAAGGAACAAGTGTCAAGGGAAAATAAGCCTGCAGTAACTTCTAAAGTGTTTAGCCTTAATGAATAAAATATTTGGGCCTCTTAAAATACAAACCATGTGAGTTTTACTTTGTATTTTGCATTCACTCACATGTTTCTTGCCAATCTAAAGGACTTTATTTATAAAAAGAGAATATTAGTAGAAAGTAAGAACTGCTTTACAGAAAGAAGAGTAGTGGCAGACAAAGGAAGAATATTGCTAACAAAGACTGTCTTATCTGCAGGGTATTTTATTTATGATTTTTTTACTGGACATGAATTAAACCCCCGTATTGGCAGTTTTGACCTCAAATACTTTTGTGAGTTGCGTCCAGGATTAATTGGCTGGGTGAGTAAGTAAACTTAGTTTTTTTCACTTGTTTAAACATTACACAAATAGCTTTTTTTTTATATACATATAATATATATTATCTAT
Source organism: Cuculus canorus (assembly GCF_017976375.1). NCBI lineage: Eukaryota > Metazoa > Chordata > Aves > Cuculiformes > Cuculidae > Cuculus > Cuculus canorus. The sequence continues at coordinate 89,711,266 of NC_071403.1, forward strand.
ATATATATAAAATTGGTATTATGGCTAAAATATGTATTTATAAACAGGAAAAAAACCATCCTTCCAAACAGTTTCATCTTGCCAAATTTATAATGGCTATTTTTATTCACTTTAGGAAAATGTCTACGTTTTACCTTCTTTGCTAAATGAAAACCCTAGTTGCAAACTGTTGCTTGTGAAACAGGTTATTTTTTTAATTTAAAAAATGGGCCAAACCCATCTGTATTAAAATACTGTTTGTCATAATAGAAACTATCACTTTCTTTTACAAGGAGAACTTGTAACAAAGTATTTTCTACATTAGGTTGTTATAAACTTGGCAATGCTCTTGGCTGAGATGAAGATACACAATCAAAATATGCCATCTCTGTCAATGATACTTGTGAACAGCTTTCAGCTTCTTTACGTGGTGGATGCTCTGTGGAATGAGGCAAGTGGCAATTGTATTAAACTAATTCCATTTTTAATTGTGTTAAATGAATGAGGCTTTGTAAATTATAAAGTTCTTCCTCCTTTTTTCTAGGAAGCTATTTTGACTACAATGGATATTACCCATGATGGATTTGGATTTATGCTAGCATTTGGAGATTTGGTGTGGGTTCCGTTTGTCTACAGTCTGCAGGCCTACTATTTAGTTGGTCATCCTAATGCAATTTCTTGGCCTGTTGCTGCTGCAATTACTGTTCTGAACTGTAAGTTATAGTACCTGTTATTGCTACTGGTAGTATTTTGTTTCTTTGAGTTGAGATGAAGCTATAGCTAGGGTGAAGTTGATTATATTTTCTGTATTACCACAGATAGTGGGAGCATGCGTCTGGCTACTGTTTAATACAAACAGTATAATAAATTTTCATTTTACTGAATAAGGGATAAAATGAGAGTCTGGACACCTAATCATTGTGTTGAGAGGCATCTTTATATGTATCCTGTCTGGAGTTGCAGAAGTGACTTAAAACACTTTGAATGAAATGTAGCAAATGTCTTTTAAAGCCAGTCTGGGTAATGGTGGGTGACTCATAAAAAAGAAGTCAGCAACTTGTTGGCCATGGTTTACTGAACCTAGGAGAAAGGAAGTTTAATCATTTAACAGGTTGCATATTCTTCCTCAGTGCCCATAGTTAGGAACTCATGTCCATGGAAAACACCTCCTTTCTTCTAGCTGAGTGCTTTGAGAGAGGATCTCACATCCTTGTGGAACCTTAAATTTGCACCAGTATGGCCTTGTGGTTTGTCCCTTTTATCTAAGTAGTAAATGTAAAAGAAAATTTTTAGTAGTTATGACAAAGGAAATGGAAACACTCGGAAAGAATATGAAGGCATGCAACTTGGTATGTGCAGTTCTGAGAAATACAATATCGTTTCTCATTTTCAGTTCATATATTTCTTTTTTTTAACATCTTAAAGTAGTTGTAATCATGCTATTTCGATACAACCTCAGAATTGAATTTAAACTACCTTGTAAAAGTGATGGGAGGGGGGAATTTCAAAGCAAGATAATACTTCATGGTTTCATTCTTTTGATATTGTGAACTCATAAATAGTTGGTTAGTTTATGGAATAGACACTGTAGCAAAATACTGGGCTGCTAATAGAGCTATAATCTAAACAGCAACACATCAACTTACATGAATTTCAAATTCAGTGTTAGGTTAATGAAGTATTTCAAATATGATTGTAAAAGTAGATGTGAAAGTAAATCTTAAAGTTAGTAGTGCGTGAGAACATATGGAACGCAGGTTCCAGTAGCATTTCTGTCTTGTTAGAGCTCTGAGAACTGGAGAATATCAGTTATTATCTCTGAGGAAAAGACTTTGTAGTAAGAGTGGCAGAGAGCGTAACAGTGCTTTTGTTGAAGGAGAGAAAACTGGCAAAAAAATGAAAATGCAAAATTAATAATATTTATTTCCAGGTATTGGATATTACATATTCCGTAGAGCAAATTCTCAGAAAAATAATTTCCGAAGGAATCCATCAGATCCCAAATTGGCCTGTAAGTGCATTTTTTATTTGTTCAGTTGCTATACAATGGCTTTTTGTGAAATTCACGTTTCAGTTGTTTTATGGACTCTGTTCACAGATCTGAAATTTATACCCACTGCAACTGGAAAAGGACTTCTTGTGACAGGATGGTGGGGTTTTGTTCGTCACCCTAATTATCTTGGCGACATCATCATGGCTCTGGCATGGTCACTGCCCTGTGGTAGGTTCCTGAAACCAAAGTGAATTTTATCTAAAATGCTTTTATGTTTTGGCATCTGACTGAGTTTGAAATGCAAAGCAGTAATTACTTGAGATCCTAATACCTATTATTAGTTGAATGGCAAATTTCTGTGTTGGAAGCTTAATCTGACACCTGTTTTCTTACATCTTATCCTTTATATTTTACTATAGATTTGACATATACTATAGATTTGACTCTTCTTTCTGACACTACATCATTCAGTACTGTTGGGGCTTGCTTGATAATAAGTTGTACGTTACATTTTTTACACTAGTGCTGTGCTATAGTGCTTTCAAAGAGAGTTCTCAGAAAGTGGGAGTTCTGAGATAAGGGCTAACACATACAGAGATTGACTTGAAGCAAAATACTTTAGAAAACAAAAAGTCATCAAATACAAAGGGATGGAATTCTATTTCAAAGATTTTGTTACTGAATACTTCCTGGGTTTCATAAAGTTTACACTTAGAGAAAGTTAGGGGGAGCCTTTTGTCCAATGGAGTTTTGTAGTCCCGATTGTTTGCAGGAGCTTCAAAAGAGCAGTAGGAGTTTCAGAAAATACAACTGATCATGGTTGTGCTGCCCCCTTTCATTCAAGTTTGAAAAATGGCTTTGGGTGCCTCCCTTCTCTGTAGGAGTTTTTCTTTTATAGAAGCACAGAAATGAGCATGACAATGGGGAGTTTTGGTAGAATGGGACTTTGTCACCAGGTGATTAATGCTGCGACCATGGCCATCAGCAGTGAGAGGATGCCGGAGTTCAGGTTAATTTTAATTTAGATTTTAATTGAATGTAGACAGTGCTAAATAAGCATATGCACTTGTAGACAGTATCCTGGAGGAGAGTTGCCCTCTGAAAATAGGAGAGACTAATCCTCTGTCAGCCTTGTGATGGCAGAAGTGGAAATGTTGCTGTAGCTGCATGGGAGTCAGAGGGGATCATTTAAGTAGATGCTTTGAGCAAAGCTAGAGTTACTGCCTGACAGCCAAAATGCCCCTTGTGTGGGGTAGCTCCATGCTGCAGAGGTTTAACTCTTTCTCAGGTTTTGATAGCTAAAGAACTTAAAATGTGTCAACTTTGCATACATTGAGAGTGAAGTCAGTAGATTTTGAGACCCTGAATTTTAAAGATTACTTCTTGGATTTTTTTCTTCCTATCTGCATGTAAACATCACTCAGTTTTCACACTATCCTGTTAAGTATTTGATTCTTTACCATACAAGTATAAGATACTTCAGTCCATAACAAGTATGTATCACCAGCTTAATACATGTTGCTAACATTTCTGTTTTAGTTTTTTTCTGTATCTAACATGACTTTCTCGCTTTATTCTACAGGTTTTAATAACATTTTACCGTATTTCTATGTGATATATTTCATCTGCTTGCTTGTCCATCGAGAGGCTCGTGATGAACATCATTGTAAGCAAAAATATGGCTTGGCATGGGAAAGGTATTGTCAGCGTGTACCATACCGCATATTTCCTTACATCTACTAGAGTGCTCCAGATGCCTGATTTGCAACTTACTTCTAAAGTTAGTTTCTTTGCAAATAAAAATATACCTCTTACCTTTGCACTTGGTCTAGTTGTTATTTAGGCTTTTTTTGTTTTTTAAAAAAAAAAGTGACCAAACAGTGGCATGCATCAACAGGTATTTGCATTAATTTTAAATATATGAGTTATGTGAACTGACTATCTGTGATTTTTAAAAATTGTGAATTTTCAAAAGTCTTGGAGCCCTAATTTTTCAAGCTAAATTTTATCTAGAATCTTGAGTTTACATTTTTTATTGCATTTAATTAAGCACTGTGATGTAAAGTATGTTATTTTCCTAATAACAATAAATACAGAATTCCATGCAGTTCTTTTTCTAGTGTTACCTGTACCATCTAACTTCAGGTGTCTGACTTAATTGCTGGAATAGGAGGAGCAGCAGGGTCTTTTTGGTCAGTGGAGCTGGAAGCAGAGGATTTGACCTACGTGAGTGGCACATACCACTGGCTGTGCTGCCCTCCAGTCCCTGACTCAGAGCTGACACAGCTCCAGCTGGGCGGTTGTCCCTTCCTGGCTTTTCATTATTGGGATTTTCTGATCAGGGAGGCTTAGGTGGCCCCTCCTGCACTTCATCTGCAGGAGGAACAAAGGGATGGGATTGGGAGAAGTGAAGGGGCACAACTGTCCTCTCCCATGCCATCCCCAAATTTTTGAGGAAGTTTTAGCATGGATTAAGGGAGACTTTGAGCTGCTGCCTGGCAGTGCTCCTGACCCTAGAGAGCAGGCGCGCTTCTGGCTCAGACTTCTGAAGGTAGATGATACAAACACTTGTTTCAGCTGTGGAAGTGAGTAGTGAGATCTGATCATGCATCTACTACTGAACACAGGGGAGCAAAAGGTGCAGTGTATGCGTATTTGACAGAAAAGAATAAAATTACCACAGTTAGCTTATTCTAATCTTTGTAAATTATGTCTTAATGTACCATAGTGTTTACCGAGTGTGTATAATAAAGCCTCCATGTTTCTGCTGTACAGTGTTTGGATTTGGAAATGCCATAGCTTTTGTAGAACTAAATCATTTTCCAGTATTTTTTTTAAATGTTCATTGAATAAAGGTTTTTGTAAATTAACGTATTAATTCTCGAAACAATTGAAATGTTCATTTAAATATTTGTATTGACAAATATGGCATGAAAATATAGGAAATGCTCCTTAATCCAAAGTGGGGGGTTTTTTTTGGTTTTTTTTTGGTTTTTTTTTTTAAAATTTGGCATCGCTACCTCATATGTAGGTTTTGCCTTTTGTACTGTTGCAGATAGAGAAAATAGCTATTTTTTTGCTATTGCTATTTAAAACATTTTTTTACATGAGCCTGTGGTTGAACTCGACCACTTTCTAATATATTTTTGTATATATTTGACTTTTTAACTGATGTATGTGTTCTAGACACTAGTTACGTGTTTTTTCCTCTAACTGGCTGTAAATCAGATGTCCTTGCAGTATTTACATCACAAGTAGAATAACTTTATATTTTACTGAAATAATCTTGCATTAATTAACTAGCTTTTATTCTGTTGTCACAACTAAGTGCTTTTCACATACTTCACACATGAGGTTTATAGCACAAATTTTTCAAAAAAGCTTATTAGAATCTTAAATATAGTGGAGAAGGAGCTCAGGTACCTCTGCATTTGCTTGTAGGAAAGTTCCTAATAAATCGGAATGTTTCTATTCATCTATTGGTTTCATTTCTCTAAAAATGTTGATGTAATTGAAAATCTAGCATGTGACTTTTGTAATAAAAGAACTCTCTATTTTGTACACAGGCATTTTTAAACATAATTGTACATTTGAATTGTATATAATGTAGCTTGAGTATGGCAGTCTTCTCAGAAAACCTGTGTGTTGGTGTTGTAAGAAAAATGTTTTAAGACAAATACTTTGATTCCTGGAAAAAAAACAGCATTACCTGTAACAATCCTGAAGAGCATTTCCTCCTGTGAAGTAGCAGATTACACTGGGATGCTTTTTTTCCAATGGTTGCTCAGTCAGTTAAAGGGAAATAGAGCAATCATTTAACTGCACCAGTTTGCAGCTGTTGTTTTAAAGTGTGTGGGGACAGGTGGGTGGCAGTTTAACTCACCCTATAAACTAGGAGGTGCCCCTGCCATCCCAGTTTCATCTGTTGCCATGCAAGTATATTAAAATGTAATTCAGAGCCTTTGTTTTTCAGAAACAGATCTTGACCAATGATAACTTTGATTTATTTACACGCTGAGTTTTTTGTGAATTTGAAGTAATTGTTGTTAATACACACAAGCCTATAAACTAAAATAAAGCTTTTTTTTATTAAGTAGGGTTTTTTTTCCTTGTAATTTGTGATGTCTGAAAAAAATTTACATTGATTTTAGCTTATTCAGTAAAGATGCAGGTTTGTTGAGGTTCTCATTGTATCAGTGGTTGTGGGTTGAGGGTTATGCATAGTGCTTTTCTTTTCCTTAAAACTCCTTGACAGGCTAAGGAAGCCTATCCATTTAAAAGGAGATCTTCAATTCTCCCTTTCTTCTCCTTCTCTTTATGCAAAAGTTTATAGCTCCACCATCATCCCAAGAGCACATTTGTTCTCTGCATCAGCTCTATGTCAGCTGTTTTGCTCATCTGCCTGCACTGAAGAATATGAAAGCACTGAGAATTAGGTGGCATGTCAGGGGAAGGAAAAGCAGGCATGAAAACCTCAATGGATAGCAACTGCAGTTGCTGAGTTAGGAAAAAATGATTATTTTTACTGGAAAAGATAATGGCTTCAGAGCCATGCTTAAATGTATCTGAGAATTATTGGTCATGGAACTGGCACAGCAGGGCACCTGGTTTTGTGACTCTGACTTGGTCCTTGCTGGTGTGGTATGTTGGCTGCTGTTACAAAGTGAACTGGTAATCCTCGAGTCTTTAGGGAGTCCAGTGAAGTGGGCAAGGCTAATGCATTACCTCTTCTTGATCCTCCATTCTGTTAGTCCAAAAATAAAACTTAACTGTAAAAAGACAGATTTAACACTTGTTTTGCCTGAATCATATTTTTTTTTCCCCTGCAATTTCTAATAAAAGTCAAAGCCAAACACCAGTTTTGTGTAATCAGGGGATGCAGCCAAAGGGGTGCTGTACAGGACATAATTCCTGTGTGAATGTGACCTAATGTGAACAAGACTAGTGGAAATGTGATGCTCATGCAAAGCTATTCAAATAGATTAATGGTTTAAAGAAGCAAAGTAGAACTAGTTCATGCTCTTTTCTACTTGTGATTTTATGACCTTAAGATTCCTCTGAAAGCAAACAGATATTGTAGACAAACGTAGACATTATTATAGTTCTGTGATTTCTGTATATGTTTATATCTGCTTATCACAGCCTTTGGGAATGGAACTTTGCCAAACTAAAAATTCTCAATTCCCACCAAAATAGATGGGAGCTGGTAGTCCTAGCAGCTAGTAAGACTGTCTGGGGCGTTTTCAAATCTGAAAATGAACACTAATGACATTGTAGCTGCACATACTCTGCAACAGTTCGTGTGTCTGCAGGGGTGATTTCTTCATCTAATTTAGTGTGTTCAAATCTCTGTCATAGAGAGTCCCTCTGCAGCTTCCACAGTGTCTTCTGTCACCTGCCTGAGAAGAAAAGAATCTTTGTGGTAGGAAAACACTTTGTGAGAATTTCAAGAAAATATGACAGTTACTGAGCGAGGAACGTCTCCAAAATGAGTGAGCAAGGAATGTCACAGGTTTTCAGTGTGGCTGAATCTCTTGCATGGTGCACACACGTGTATATGGAGAGAAAGAACTGAGATCAGGCTGATAGGACTGAAAGAACCAGAGGTTTTTATATGCTCATGGTTCTTTAGATGGGGGAGGCTTTTAATTTCAATTTTTAAGAGCAAGCCACAGGGTTACGTATAGGAAATATGTTTAGAGGTGAAATGATAGGTGACAGTAAAGATACGGAAAGATACTGAATAAAACCAATGATGCATTTTGAACTATCAATTATTTTTCTATTTGAAGCCCAAGGACAAGTAACTCATGCTGCATTTCTGCAATTGCAAGTGTTGGTTAGACCATTATGAAAACAATCTCTGAAAATAAAATTGATTGCAATGTGCATTTCACAGTTATATCCTTGATTATCATTATTATTTATTTCATTATCTATGATTATTGTTTATGATTATTCCATTATTATTATTCCTTTATTATTATTTCTAATAGCAAACTTAGGTCTGCTATTAGAAATAATAGCCCAGATTCAGCTCACTGTTTCAACCATTTTTCAGACAGCATCTGATGGTGGGATGAAAGCTGAGATTCCGTGACCGTGGAAAATTGGCAAAACTTCCTCTCCATGAGCTCAAAGGTCATCACAATCAACTGCATACATGCAGCACAGTAACAGAGGACATTAATCCATTGCACTAAGTCAGAGCTATAAATAATTGTGCCACTCATTAAATTATAGGGAGATATAATTTACAATTTACAGAGGCTTAGCTACTTCTGCCTAACAAATGCACTTAGGCTGTTTTTAACATCATTTGGGAGTAACCCTGAACATAGAGCTGAAGCAATGATTAAATAAAAGGTGGAGGTTTGGGTACTTTCAGACACAGATAGACAATGAACTTGTGAGCGTCAAAGTACTTATATTCCATGGTTACCTGCAGTAAACTTCAGACTGCTTCTCCCCACCACACCGAAGAATGCTTTGGTTGGGTCAGGGACCTTAAATTCATCCAGCTCCAACCTCCCTGCCACGGGCAGGGACACCTCCCACCAAACCAGGCTGCTCAAAGTCCCATCCAACCTGGCCTTGAACATCTCCATGGATGGGACATCGACAACTCCCTGGGCAACCTGTTGCCAGTGGCTCATCACCCTCATTGTGAAGAATTTCTTCCTAATGGTCTAATCTAAATCTTTCCCCCTCCAATTTAAAGCCATTCCCCCTTCATCCTATTGCTACATGCTCTTATAAAAAGTCCCTCCCCAGCTTTCCTGTAGCTACCTTCAGGTTTTGGAAGGTCGCTATAAGCTCCACCTGAACAAGCCCAACTCTCAGCTTGTCCTCGTATGGGATCTGCTCCAGCCCTCTGATCATCTTCGTGGCCTTCCTCTGGGCTCACAATAGCAGAGCCTAAGAAAGGTTTCCTCTTATACCACTGTTTAAACTTGCAGTCCCTACGCTGGCATCATTCTTAAACAACTGTTTTTCCATTTTTAAAAGAATATTAGGAATTCACCTCAGCTATACTGGAAGTTCATCTGCAGACTACCACTTTGTTATTCATTCTTATGAAGAAAACTCAATACATGTGTAATAGCAAATACATCTATAACATCACATATCAAGTGGCCCAAGCAAAGGTAATTTTTTGAGTGTAACAAAATTAAATTTGCATTTTAAAAACATAAATGAGACAAAACTGACTCCAGAGACTATTTTTTATTTTGAAACTTTGCTAAATGCCTAAATAGAAGTTTCCACTCTTCATATAATTAATGTTCAATATGCAACCTGCAGAAAAATTAAAAGAATAGTTTATCTCATATTACTGTAATTAGCTTTTTCATCAATAGCTGCAAGGTTCACAACAGTATCATCCAACTCCTCCTTCTCATATAAATCAAGCACTTCTCCAAAATTCAAACTGCAGTTTAAATCTCCTAAATATATTCCTGGTAAAGGACATCAATTAATCATCTTCCTGCTCCTGAGACCATCTGGGCTGAGAAACCTCAAATTTCACGTACTTAAAACTATTTTGCAGAGAGGAGGTCATATCCTGCTACTGTACAAAAAGGAGAGGAGTTGAGGCTATAATCTCCAGGTTTGTTTTCCTAAAATGTTTTTAGTACTTAGAACAGCAAGAGCTTGGAGGCAGTACTCTGCTGGAAATGTAAGACCTATAGAATGAAAAATTCTGGATGAATTTGTAACATTATTTAGCATTAAAATAGTTTCCTTCAGAGTACAATTTTCAGGCTTCTACCTTAGTTCCATTTTTTAAGATGCATCTACTAGGCAGGCTGCAGAGGTGCAGAGAGCTTAAAGTAACTTTCATCAGAACAAGTGAGGATTCTAAATGGAAAACTGTTTTCATAAGGATCGCACATTTTGCCTTTTAGGATAATTCAGAAGAGACTGTTTTTCTTAACAGCACGATGTGTTCACCTGGCTCTAAAAAAACCCCATGCTGTCCCTGTAACATGTTCAGCAGCTTCCATGGACACCGAGCGAGTCTGTGATAAAGTCAGAAGACTACATTCATTCTATGAGAAAGCAACCGCATGACATTTGTGAATGTCTGTAGAAAAGCTGGAAGGGACAGGCAATTCTTGCTGCTAAGAAGTTAATGGAAAGAAAGCTAGATACTTATTTCTTCTCCCTTTAAATATCCTGGTTTCTTTTTAAAATAGTTAATTGTAAAGAACAAGTCATGGCCCAGATTATGCACATTTTTTCAATTCCACGTACTGAAGAGCCCAGGTTTCCCATGGGTTTTTTTTCTGTGTCAGCCTCACTGATGCCACCAGTGCAGTGCAGACCCCCTACACAAATTACAGCAAATTTGCAGCTGTGCACAAGTAGCAGCACATGGACTGACACTAACACAGCTTTAGAAAATGTTCAAACAACCTTTACAACTCAACTCCCTTTAATAAGCCTCATGGTGTTAAAGTGGGGTAATTGTGTGTTACGTGTGTTGATTTTTAATTACTCAGATCCTGAGAAGTGACATGGTCAATGCTGGTCTTGACAGGTGGTCTGTGATGGCAATTCTCAAAAACCCAACCACAGATTTTAGGATAGATGATTTGAGCATTAATCGTGCAACAGTCGTGAAAGTGGCCATAGCAGGATCGACAGCAAGAGCGGCAACAGAAGTACACTAACCTGACTTCTGGATCTGAAGAATCTAGAGGAGTAGCCAGCAAAGACAAGACATCAGTCCTCAATTGACTTCAAAGAGCCAACTATCAGCCCAGTTCAAACGCCTTTTGCTAAATCAAGAAGTAACCTTAGCTTAGTGATGAATCCACAGTCCAAACAAAAGAGCAACTACAAAATAGCTTCAGAGTTTCATTGCAATCAACCACACACTAAGGAAAATAATGTGAAGTGCCTTCAGTGAGCTCCTAAAGTACAGCCCATGCTGCAGTGCTGGTCATCACTCCTTTAAGTAAATGAGACACAATTTATGAAAATCACGACTGTTTATCAGCTAAACAAAGAGGGTGCTTTTCTTACAGTTAATGTATTTGATCCATTAGATGCAAATGTTTCAGAGATTCAAATGTGTTAATCTAGCAAACAAAAATGCCAAAGCTGCAACTTCTTTCTGCTCCTTTCAATTATGAAGGAAACAGAAAGTCATCAACAGTGCTAGGAAAGGTAAGGTTCTGTACAAATGTCATTATTACTAATTATTTCTAATTATTTCTAATTACTAAATATTATTGAGCACAAACATTATTAAAACTGTCATTAAAACTCTCTATAGTCTAATTTCTTTGGGTTTGTTTGCCTTGATCTCCATTCAGAATAAAAACTCCACCGAATTGGACAAAAGATTCGTTTAGCCCCATAAGCAGGGAGAGTGGATGTAGCAACTGGGATGGCAAGTCCCCAGCGGTCTTTGTCTCTGAAAATTCATAGTTCATAAGGCTTCCTTAATCCAAGACATTATCTTTGTATTCAATAGCACTTGGTAAATTTTTCTTTTATGAGTTTTTCTAACCACTCTGAATCCATATAAACTTGGCATTGTACATAACTGAAGATGGAAGACACTAAGAGAGAGAGAGCAATCCAAGAGAGAACCAGCACTCTCAAAGTGAATCAGGCCAAGATTTTAAATCACAACAGAAGATGTATTATCCTGTTAAAGCATAAAAAAAAAAAATAATTCATAGACTGTCTTTATTTTATATAATGAGAACTGCTGCATTCCCTTGTTTAAATGAAGGCATTTTGGTAGCATTGCCCATTTGTACATGCCCTGCAGAGGGCTCTGATATATCAGGTTTCATTCCAAGGCAGCTGGAAAGAGCAAATCTAGAAATTGCTGTGTGTTGCAGCCCACTGTCTGCGTCCCCACCGTGTGACCAGAGACACGCTGTCAACCCTGAGCCGTGCTCTTCAGCTAAACCTCCAGCCTGGGGCAACTCTGAAACCCTTGCAGCAGGGCTAGCAGTGGGATGGACTTTCTTTCTGGAGAAGATTTTACCTGACTGGTTTTTTTGGTTGCTTTTTTCAGCCAGTGCTTTCTTCTGTAATGTGGCAAGTGGCACCAGCCTGTGGCTTTTTCATATCCAGCCTAAGTCTATGGAAGTCTGAGGCCCATACCTGGGTTCAGCTCCACATGCTTTGGAAGTTACTCAGTGCTCTTGTCTGGGGGTTCAAAAGTGTGGGAGTGAGGGGCACTTTTCTTAAGCCCAGGATTTGCTTCATGTGTACACATGTAATTATTAATATTTTATAAATAAACATTAAAAAATTAAAATATTTTTTTAAAAAAACATAAAATCAGTTTCACAAGTGATTATTCTTGTTAAAGAAGCTGGGAAGAATTACCTTTAAATATTCTAAAGTTCCTTTGACAGAAGTATCAGCTAATTTCTTTTTGTTCTTGCCTATGAAGAAAATGTGAATTATATTCTTCTTTATAATTACCTCTTTATAATTAATTTATATACCTCTTCATAATGCCATCATTATCATTGATGTTACAGTTCCATTGTGTTTCACTTTCTCCAATATATCCCTTAACACCATCAAAATAAAGGTTAGCTACAACTGATCCTACTAATACATAATCAAGTAAAACAGATGCTGCTACAAGGCTTGTGCATTATACCCATTGTGTGAATACAAGTGTATTAAATGTTTAAGTAGAATTGGGCATGATGACATTTGGAAATTTAAAAGCTGGAGCTGTCATGGTATAACATCTAGGGAAGACCACCAGCCAATTAATTCCTGACTAAGGTAAAAATTGGAATATACTATAGGGAGAAATTTAGGTTGCAGCCTGGAAATAACCAAAAGAGCACATCAGCAACAGGAGCGTGAAGTTTTTCTTACTGCTGTGGATGAGGCAGCATCAAGAAAGGACACTGACAAGCGAAGTAAGAATGAAGGGCTTCCCCAGCTAGGCTAAGAGAAGTGAATTTAAATTTCCTGAGAACAGATCCTTAACAAGTCTCCACTGGTTGGCAAGCCCCCAGGAATCTCACTGCAGTCAGAGAAGAAAGCACCACTCTTTGTCTTCAGGTAGGTGATGAGGAGACACGAGTGTGAAATGTACCTTCACAAAACTACTGAATAGCCTCCCTGATTCCCTCATTTTAAGTTGCTACCATTGCTGGAAGAGGTTTCAAGAAGTGATAGAACCTTCATCAGCATCCCACAAAAATTCTGCATGGCCATTTACCTATACTTCTGGGATTCTTTCCTACTGTATACAGTATTATAAGTCACAAAAGAGAGACAGTGGTTTAACAGTTAGAATAAACCAACATCCAGGCAGTGTAAGGCAGACACCAAAGCAATAGGTAGGTTTGGCTTGTTAAAGCTCAGTGGGAGCATATCGCAGATTAAGAAATAAGTGGAGCTCCAAGTGGCTGCTTTGCAGTTTCCATCTGCAGACACACTTCATGAAAAAAAAACCCATTTTTTTTCTGAGCTGTCACTGGATGAGCCCTGACAGGTGCAGAGGACTCCCTTTTAATGACCTTGTAACGCGTTTGCTGAAGTCAGTTATGCTAGGGAGAAATTATCTGTAATGAAATATGTAAATCTCAGGACTTCTTAGCGTCTGAAACTAAGAGATAAGGAATGCCTTTAAGGATGTTGTCCTGTTGGTATAAAAAGAAAAAGCTCAACTAATACTCAGTATATGACAGCAAGCTCCTGCAGTGGATTCATATGGGTTTGGAAGAAATCCCAGGCAAATTCATTTTATGACTTACTTGGAATATAGATGGATGCAAGGTGCTTGGAAGTGTCCTAAATGTTTCCTCAGACTTAAAAAAATAGTATAAAGAAAACCAGTTATCAGAAGTTTGATTTTTTTTTAATATAAAGGACTTTCCTATCAAGAAGTAAACAGAATATCCCATAAGATTGAAGTCATAGAATCATAGAATCATAGAATGACAGGTTGGAAGGGACCCCAAGGATCATCTGTGTCACATTGATGGACTGGATTAGAAAAAAAAACTCTGATCAAAATTCTAGGAAATGTACCCTGAGAAACAAATCAATAGTCTCCAATCTATTCATAGAATCACAGAATGGTTAGGGTTGGAAGGGACCTTTGAAGATCACCTACTTCGAACCCTAGACCCCAGATCTGGAGATATAAAGCCGAAAAAGATGCAAAATAAAGTCTGAGTAATCTAACAAAGAGATGACATTTTCAGGTCTAGGAGATAGTTCCAGTTCTGAGAGGTCAGAGTTGAAGAAATGAAAGGTAATACAGAAGAATGCAATCTGCTTGTAAACCCTGCCATAAAACGTAGAGAATTTGTAAAAAATTCAATTTCCCAATAATTTTAGCAGCTCTGTGGTAAACCACAGAGGTGTCCTACTCTCAGGCCAGGAGGAAGAGTAAAAGAATTCTGATATTCATGTCAATCTAAATGTATGGTGAGTGATCTGGCAACTTGTCTCTGGGATGCTTGAATTCCCCAACCTGTGAGTCCTGGAATAAAACCAAACAAAGCCAGGCTGTGGCCAGCAAGATCAGCAGTTTGCTGTACTTCACTTTGCTTTTTCTCTTGATGGGAAGGGGAGAAATTTGAATAAACTTTCTTGCCTCAGGTTCAGAAACAGATCTAGAGAAGGGAGTAACCCTAGAAAATATTTTCATGTAATTACTACCGACTTCTGAAGAAAAAAATCTTCATCCTGGGAGACCATCAGTCCTAAAAAATTTTTGCTGAAAGATCATTGCAAATTTCCATTCATGACACAGTAAATTGCTGGTCGGAAATTTTGGGCCTCTGATTAAGTTGTTTTGGTTTTTTTTCATTTAGCTTCCTAATAATTTGTGACGGTTGGGTAACTAAAAGCTAGTCATTAAGATACACTTGTCTGAAGTGGCTGCAGTTTAATGCAGTTCAATTCTGTCTGAGATTTCAGGACGCTTCTTCACACTTTTCTTTGATTTCTGATTTATAAAGAATGTGTTGAATAGGTAAAAGCTGCAGAGAGCCTCTGTGACATTTATGCAGAGATACAACTAGTTTTGTTATCAACATCAACACACAAATCCAATATAGCATAAAAAATAAACGCATCTAAATTCCTTCCAGGGGACAGTCCAAACTGTGTACTGCATTTGGATTTGTAACTCACAGTAGTTGATAGAGTTTTGGCTCAAGATGGGATACAGTTTATTAGCAATATCAGGAGTACAGGGAAATCTATGTAACTGAGCACAGCTACAACAACCAAAGAGCACTCAGCATACACTTTTTCAGCCTTTTCCATCAACAGAATAAAGAATTATAAGTTCAGAAATACAAATAAACCAGATCAATTTTCAGAATGGATCCTCAAACTTTTGTTACCTTTTCAGATTCACTCAAAGAGAAATGAAATGACGTTTAGTTTTTACGTTGAAATTGTTTTCAGATTTTGAAATCTTTCTCAGTGCTGAGGGGCAATTTGATCACTGATCACAACTGAGAAAACTCAATCTGTTTTGGGGAGATACTTGAAAGTCTTTTTGCATTTTATCCTCCAAAGCTGATTTTGTAATATCTAAACGCCTTTCCTCCTTATTGTACAAAGAGTATATGCAACTACAGAGTGCAATATGAAAAAGAAAAGAACTATTTCGCTCAAAATGTTAGAGACCATTTTTTTTTAAGTATCCATCTGCTGTGCTGACTCCTCCAAATTATCTGGCCTATTACCAAAAAAATATGTTACAAGGACTGTAACAAAGGTGGAGGGACAACTAGAGTGAAAAATATGAGAGAAGATGATAACTAATCATATTTCTTCCACCACTTGAAGAGGCACAGTCTGCACTTAAGGAAACATCTTAGGTTTTGTCACTAAATTCACTTGCCCATATCTCTGTTTAGCCAACTTCATGCTGAGTTCTATGCCTCACACAAAGCATGTAGATAAGAATTGCTTCATGTCAATTTGTCATCTGCATTTCTCACATTCTGTGCAAAAAGTATGCGGATCCAGAATTCATAAAAATTAAGAAGCCATTATTTTAGCTGATATTTTCCCTCTAGTGCAGAAGATCACATGGAGTCTTTCAATAGCCCTTGGTATTAATAGTCACAACACATTGTTGACCTGTCTGTGACTTATGGTTAGGTTGAAGAAATAGTCTTTATACTTTTGCTTTATTTCAGTTCACAGAGATGCACAGGAGAAGGACATGAGTTAACGTTCTAGTTAACCCTGGATTTCTCCAACGTGCAGGTGCCTAGGATGCTGTCCTCAAATGGCTGCTGGTAAGGAATATGAAAAACTGCTTATGATAAGGAAAAAGTGGAATAGAGATGCTTTATATTGTCAAGTAACTTTGACCACAGTGCCGCTGTAGTAACCATTTGACAGGCACACCTGGTATGGAATTAATTTTCCAAGATGCTGAGCTGTGTGCCACAAAAGCACGTGATGCCAAACCTCTATAGAAGCTCCTAGGTTTGTAATGATCTCACAAATTTTTATATTTTGTAGTAAAGATATGGCATAGTCTTACCCTGTAATCTCTGATCATTTTTGGACTTAAGACCCAGGTACTTACAAGAAGTGAAGTAGTTGATAAACCCATGGTTTAACTTACAAATTTAAATGCAGTGTGACTGCAGCAGCTGTAATGCTCATCTGGTTAAAGAAGTGTTTTTGGTAGCTTCTCCTGGCACCAGTATTTTCTTCTGGACATTGTGGACTACAAGAATTGTTAAGCACAATTTATAACAAATTTTATTAGAGTTTAATAATCTGCTGCTTTATGAAGGATGAAGTCACCAAGTCACAAAAAGTATCATTCAAAGGAGGCACCATCCTTTATAATGACAGACATGGTTTGTGGAAGACAATCTGGCACTGAATTTGAAAACAGAGAGAAAATTTCTCATTGGATTTGCTTCTTAAATGTACAAAATTATATTAAAATAGAAGGCTTTTAAAACCAATCATGCATATTAATTGAAGATTTGGACTTGAAAAAAAAATCATAGCAGAAACACAATAATATTAATAGATGACATGCTGCATGTTTCATATATAAAAAATATGAAGGAGTGGTTCTCCTTTGAGTATGTCATGCATGGAATTATTGAAACTAAATGGTACTCCTGTTATTTTTTCAAGAGTTTTATATAGACTGTGTGAGTCAAACACAGGAACAACCACAAAGCCACAGATAGAAAGAAAATAATAAATCTGTTGCTGTTACCTGATGATCTGGGGAACTCCAAAATCAGCAACAGGGCAGGTAAACAGAAACACAAGTATTGTGGAGCTTGGTCTTCACTCATGATCCAGGGCAACCCCAAAAAGACAAGAAAGAAACTTCATAAGCCAGTATCCAAAAATGCCAGGCTGGTGTTATTCTGATGAGTGCCTGGACCACTCATGCCATGGAACATAGCATTAAGAAATACAATGCAGTAAATAAACTTCACCTTATTTTAATGGCACTAATATAAGTTCAATGAATCATCTTCATCCTTCAATTATAAGAAGCAGAAACTTTCCTAAAGGATCATGTCAAGGTGACACATTCTTAAAAACACACAGCAACCCCTGATCACCATTGTTAGAAGGCATTTACTTGTTCACTATTTACTTAGACTGTCCAACACCGCCATCAGAGATTCTTCACAATACCCTTCTGATGCACAGCAATGACTGCATTTTTTGTGTTTATATAAAAAGTTTCATCTTTTTCCAAACTTCTTCAAAAGAAACTAAGTTTCTGCATAATTATTCTTAGAACTTCAGTAGACTTTTAGTAATGAAGGGTTTCCACCCTTCATTGTTTTGCTTCTGCTGATAAAAAAGACTGCGTATTTTTTCATTATATATTCAAATACATTTATGGTCTGTATAAATATATATATATATATATAAAAATATATATATATATATTTAAGCTTAATATTGCAACCTTTGATGTAAATGCTTATTTTTGCAAAAGATTCCAAGAAGACCATGAACAAACACAAGTAAACGATTAGACATTTGTTATTATACTTAAAGTCACCACATTTATACTTACTCCTTATTTTCAACTAGCAATTGGAAGAAGAAATCGGCAGAAGGTCGATTTCTACTATCCCTTCAGGAATAGTAGGTTGCTTTCTCTGGAAAGTAAACAATAAAATTGCCGCATCATTACACAGTAAAGAAAAAGAGGATGAGAATGCCAACACAGATATATGTTCTTCAGTGACCATGTTGATTAGTAGCACTAGGCTATATGGTCCCTCAAGAACACATATGACTGCTTTTGAATTTCATCTTCGTGACTTCGGTGATAGTTATGCTCAACATAAAAATCTGCACACAGGGTCAGCAAGTGCAACATTCTAATAGCAAGAGAGATTATTTAATTTATTAAAAAAAGGTGCATGTATTTGTCAGAGCGTTATGGTACATGTGCATACAGCAGAGACAGCATGAAACTGTGCCATTAAGCCATGAATTTACCTGAGACTACAACTTTAGTGTCTATTGCCATCTCAGTGCCTTGTCTGCCTTTTAACTTTAAAATAACAAATTCTTGTTTAAGACAACAAAATCTTAAATTCTTCATGGTAAAAGGATTTCACATCTACTAACAGTACCTGTTCTGGCTTGAGAAAGAAATCCCATTTCAAGCATCATTCTGACTCCCATGGAATATTTCATATATAAAAACATGCATACATATGTATAATAATAAATGATTACTCACCCACATATGTATATTACAAATATATCTGATAGACACAAAGAGCTCACAAGCAGCCAAATCTGTCTATAAAGTAATCCTTTTCATTCCCTGCTACTAAAAATTTCTCTTCTACCAATCACCTATTTGATAGCTAAAAGAAGGTACAGAAAAACATGGTTTTATTAATGCTGCTTGTAGAGAAAATTATGCCTTTAGAATACCTCCTTTACAGAAAAACATTTTTTCCTAATGTTATTCTACTTGGGCATCATGTCCTAAGAGGTATGAGATATATAAAATAAAGATGCTGTATTTGTCTCCAAAAATAAAAAAACCCTGCTCTTTAACAATTTAAGGATTTTAATTTTAAAAGACAGTTGTCAGAAAAAGCTTTTAAAAATCAAATGAAACCTTCTGCTAGTTTCCTGCTTAACAAGAGTATTCAAGCTTAAAATTTAGTATATGTGATATTAAAGTCACAGACTTTTTAAGCTCTGCTTCACTATTATCTATAGAAGACTGTTATTTGAGCCAAAGTCTGTTAATGTATTTGCTTCTAACATTATTTATTTTACTAGTAGGTAGTTTTATAACATTTTAAAATAAATTTTCTTAAATTTGAATATGGTGTCAGATAAAGCTGAATAAAAACACAAAAAAGGGACCTGTTGAACCACTAAATCAAGTCTATCCTAGATTTGGAAACAAGTAATTTTAACATTAACTTTTCTCAAAAGCTGCAATAGGAGGAAGGGGGCCTTAGAAAGTCGTAGGATCTGTTCTTCAGGAAGAAGCTCATCTACCTATAATTTAAGAATTTAAGAAATTTAAATATTTTTTTCAAAAGTATTCCCCATAAGTGAGGTTTCCAACATGCCTGAAAGGAGGGCTGTAGATTAAAGCAGTAGCTCAAATGTAGTGCCCATGAATATAGCTTCCTGATCCTTGTGATGGATCCTTATTATTTTCATAACCAATCATCAGCTTTTGTTAAATTTCTTCCAACTCTATGAAAATAAAACTCCTCAGTTTGCCATACATACTCCTTATAGGGGCTCTAAGTTTGGAGGATGGTGGAACACAGGCACTCAGATCCAAACCCCTTTTTGTCCTGGCATTAACGTAAGGGTACATCCAGCTCTTTCCTCAACCTTGACACATCAGGTTGGAGCACACTGCTAAATAGTATTTCTCTTAACCACAATGCTCGGAGAAACTTCAAGAAAGAAAAGGAGGAATGTAGTGTAAGACTATGTATAGTGAAGAACTCTAGTCATAACTTTCTGTACTCAGAATAATAGTCTACATAGTATTATTTATTATATTATATATGTTTATTCTATAGTTTGGTGATACCAAATGCCATGAAGGCACAACAAATTAGAGGAAGATCTTGGAACTTTTCATACAAACACAAAGCTTGACATCCTTTTGCTCAAAACAGCATTGACTGTGGATAACATGCAGATTGCTGGGGGGGTGCAGAAATCCGGATGGTTTCTGTGACTATGCTTTGGAAGGAATGATTCTTAGGCAAGAGCACTGACACAGCTTCAGATCTATGGAAACAGATCACGGTATAAGTGGTAATAAATGATAAATAATAAATAATAAATTTAAATAATAATAAATACTTTTCTCTAATTCAACAGATCATTTACAAACATAGCTTGAGTCCTTAGCAATTAAATGAAACTATTTGGTGCAGCATCTGAAGATTTGACCTTGGATATAAAATCACAAACAGATTCTGTTGTTCACAGTGTGCACCCTGAAACTGTGAAGGAAGAGGGGGAAAAAGACGCAATAATTAACACATTACTAGCAGAATAAAAAAAAGTATCTAAAGAACTACTCAGCAGTTACTACTCAGCACACACACCTGTTGAAAAGAAAGGAGGATTTCAGAATCTTACAAGATGAGGAAGAAGTTTCTGCTAACCAAACGCAGTCGAAGATGACAGACAATATGAATTCTTCCAACTGAAGCAGGGAGTCCAATATGAGAGGAATCAAAATGTAAAGAACAGACTTAAAGTTGACAGAGCAATCTCAAAAGGAGTTATTTCACATAGCCAGCTCATTATATCTAGTGAATTGCTTCCTACTGTCTGTAAATATTTCCATTTATGTGTGAGACTTGTTAGAATCTAAGTTTTTAGCTACAAAGTTATAGACATAAATTATGTAAGTTATAATCTCCAGTCTTCCTCTCTCTGTTAGCATATTTTATAGAAAGAGACACCTCTCATGATACACTTGGTTTTAAAACCTGTTATAAGAAGCATCCTCCCTTATTTTCTGCTAAAGGTCTGAAATTAACTCAGACTGTTTGTCAATGTGCTCCATGCTGCTGGTGAAGCAGACTGTTGATAGTCTAAAACTGAAACATCACCCCACAAGCTAACAGCTTTTCAGCAGAAAGCAAAGTATCTTTTCCCCATCCCACTTCTTGATTTAATAATTCTCGATTTAGTGCAATATGACAGCAGTCAAGACTCATCACATGGCTTCTCACAGTTCTGAGCTCTGGAAGAGTTATTAATGATACTAAGGATATCTGGATATTAAGACTCGTTTCCTCTATTTCCTGCATGTCCTGGGTTCTAAAGCTGTCTGTGTGGCACCCAATTTAAAAAACAAGGGATCTGTCTATCATCACTGATCTGGATCAGTGAGAGAGGACTGGGAGGACATGGCAATGCATAAATTGAGATGGTATCTCCAGGACCTTAGAGTGACAGTGCCTTTTGGAGGAATCACTGCATTTATGAGGGCAGAAGATAATGGCAATAATCCACCCTGAGGTAGGAAAGAGAAAGATGAGATTAACTGAAGCAGAAGAAGCCAGAACAGCCTGGTAGTACCTTTGATTTTGCATTCTCCTTGTTTATGACGGTAAGAGGGTTGTGATGGCACAGGTGACAGAAACAAAAAGTGTTGCAGACATTGAGTGTGAGGACTTGAACAGCCAGAAATAGGTCAGGGTAAGCTGCCTACAATTACTTAAGTAAACAGGATAATTTGATTTGGATTGTCATTGAAAAAACTCAGTCCCTCTGCAGGGACAAGAACTGTCTGCAATTTTTCAAGACACCTGTGAAAGAGAGACAGGCTTGCCAGGCATGCAGTTGTTACCTCCAACGCACAAGAGACTGTAATAAGCCTCTATCACAGCCTGAAAGGGAGGCTGAAGAGCTCCAGATGTCTCTGGAGCCCACTAATGGAAGCTTAAAATGTCATGACATTAAAATCAGATCTGACAAAAAGCTTTTGATAACTTGTGTGCCTGAACTTAAGAAATCAAAAGAATAAACCCAGTTTATTTGGTTGCCTGATTCATTGTCAGGTGTCTTTGACCTTTCCTTTCCTGCAATTACTAACCAAAGTGAGGGGAATGCACAAGAAAAGTATATAAGTAATTGTCCCATGGATCTAATAACTGCCATCCAGTCTTTTGGCAGACAGCTAGAGTACGTAGTCTGTCAATTCTGGTGCACAGTTTACAAGACAGACAGCTTTATGCTTTTAATTTCTCCCTTCTAGAGAGGTGTAATATTTTCAAAGCCAGAGCATATCATTAGACAACCTCCAAAGACATGGTTGCAAGAACAAAAAGAAGGACCAACACATGGAAGGCTTGGTACCAAGAGTTATCCGCTTTGCTGCTGGGTAGACCAAGTTTGGAGCAAGCCTTCTTTCCAGTGTGTTCTCAGGTACTGATGCAGTTACCAGACCTCACCAGATGCACACAGCAGAGACTTGAGGAAAGGGACTTATAGGAATTATAATGTCTCCTCTACTATTAGAGAAATGTAATTTATTTGATCAAATTGAACTACTCTTTATTTATATTGTGTAAGATTTTGAGCTTACAGAAATCAGTATTTAAGCACAACTGAGGTCAGTGGCATATCACGCAGTCTTCAAGCCTGTATCGGTGTAAGTACTCCTCAATGTTTAAATGCAGGAAAATATTTTCACAAGACCTCTCAGTAAGATCACTTAATTTAATTTAAAAGGATTGGACAAATGTTTCTCTCTATACATACAACTCTCATCCCTCAGACTATTAACTAGGATAAAAAAACAGTTCTACAGAGAATGCAGTATAAAACCCAAAAGGAAGAAGTTAATGAGAACAAGCTGGAAATGTCAACATTACCAGACATTTTTTACTATTTCATGTCTAAAGAGTGAAAGAGGTATAATAAAATCAATCTTATGTTCAATAAATACTGCATAAATATTGCTAACACGAACACACCCAAGACTGTAAGATTACATGAAGGCATTGCTGAAAATGCAAGAAAACAGAAATCCCAGGCAGACATCGGCAATGTGAGGCATTCTGAAAGGAAGTTATGGAACACTGTGCAACTTTGTTATGATGAAGAAGGGGTGAAATGGAATGTAGTGGTTTTATTACTTGTGAATACTTAACTTTATGGATCTTCTTTTAAATATCGTACAACAGGCATCTTGTGGAATGTGCAGGGATACAAGACAGAGCACACGCAACGTCATTGTAGTCTTAGCACACACAGCATCATGCATTTATCAGGGTTATTCTGAGGTTACATGAGGAGGAGAAGAGTGGGAAATACAGACCTCAGACTTCAAACAATGAAGTTACTGGGCATAATTTCCTTGAGCAATGTACAATTGCATGATGGATGATTCTAAAATCAAGCCTCTAGACAATTGCAATAAGCAGATGGTTTTGGAATCCTTCAGAGAAATAATTGAAGGACCATGCTGTCAATAACTGCATCTGTGCTAGGTGGTTCAGAAATGGTGTAATATTCCAAGGTGGCATGGGAAGAATCACAGGTGGCGGAATCATTTTAAGAATGTAGACATGAAATAGTGTGTCACTACTTGTAACTGAAAGGAATCGGAATGACTGTGCCTTATTTTTCATGTATTCAGGAGAAAGGGAAGTGAAGTATTGGTTGGCCCACAACATACTATCCTAATAATACCTCTTGACAGAGTAGACCTGTGCATATGCACTTTATGAGTACACATACAGGCTATCGTACATGTCACATCAAGACAGAACCATGACATATACAGAATGCAGTTCAGAGCGCCAAGCAGACATTGTAAGTGTCTATTGACATCATTGTCAAGAAGAAACATTTGATTTGAAAGTATCACTAAATTTTAACTATGGAATGCAATCACATAATATATCCTCATTTATCTCCATCAGATTCTATATCTTACCAGCTATAAATCCACTGAACTGAAAGAGATGTGAATTAATTCCTTCAATTTTACTATTCATAGATGAATGCATTATATTAAGGAAATGGAAGGCTGTCAAAACATGGAAGGCAGTCTTTCTGATAGTAAAGCTTTGACTATGATCATATATCTATGCTTTTCTGTAGTCCTTACTACAACTTATACCATAGCATTTGTGTCCTTCACCAGAATGTTCTTGAAATTTGAAGATACTTCCTTTTGTAGTTCTGATTTTGATGATTGCAATGTTAGCATTATTCACCATGCAAAGGTAATATAAACTGTCTACTGTAGGATTATACTTCTGTTATTCGCCATCTGTGAATTTAACATTGTAGAAGAAAAAAAAGTAAGTTTCATTCTGTACAATAGAAATATCTAACTAAGAATCGTTAGGATTTTGTTAGGGTAAGGATTACTTTCACAAACCTATGTGCAATAGCAACGTTCTTGAAGCATGCACAGTAAGACGAGATAGAGTACACAACTTAATTTCAAGCAATTACTTAAACACACTCTAAACTGCTGCAGCTCTGAGAAATCACATTAACAAAAAAGCAAACTGCTATAAAGAGAACAAAACTGTATTTTCTTACATTTATTCAGCACAATCATTTTAGTTTGTTTCAAAGCCTACCTAAAAATTCTTGGTTTATGATATCAGCACTTTCAGTATTACTTCCCTCTCAGGTTATTCTCCCTCAATATTTTGTTATTATTATGTTGACTTTTCAGGACAGATATTGCTTCATTTTATACAGCAGTGCACATACTTCTAGTGCTTCAATATAGACTTTCTGGAATTGCTCTTCTACAGTTAAAGTACCATTGCCAGGTAAGCTGCATTACTTAATCTTGAAACACATGCATTGTTTTGGTAGCCTAAGTCTATTGCTATATGTAGTTCCCAGTCTAGTCATGGTTGTAGACACTGTTTTCACTCTTCTTTATGGCAGCCTTCATAGTAGAGACTCACAGCACACGTTCCTGTAGAGCTACTCAAGCCAGATGGAGGAGGCTCACACAGGAAAAACTTCAGCCTTGCATCCTGGGGAATTTTCTCAAGGAATTGCAGTTATTGTACAGTATCTTTTTCCTTACATACTCTCCTATTCTATTTTTTTTACATCTTCTGTATATAAAATTACTATTTTGGTCTGGAGTATCCTTTGGGATAGTGGTTGTACTGCGAATGTCCCTGAACCCTCACCAAACAATGTAAAAAGCAAGTCTTCTTCCTTCTCAGTTCTTTCACAGTGGTTGACATGAGTTGCACATAGGTCCCTTGCTGAAGCTATATTACAACACGTGTTTACATCAAATATTCCAAGTATTGATAATTTAAATATTTCACTATGGGGGAAACGGGCTAAAACCAGCTCTTCACTATCTCATAGTAAGCAGTATACTAGGGGTAGCATGTATCTAATTCACACATCAAAAAAACCCTCATCCCTAAATGCAAATCCCCATTTCAAAATTCAAAACAACCAAGACCCTTAGAATTGAGAGAAAACACTAAATAAGAACAAAGAATGAAGATGAAATTGGAAGAAGCAGAGCAACTGATTGTCTGTTTAATAACCATGTTGCTGTTCCTGAAATGTTATACCCAAAAAAGAAATGACATAGAAAAATCCATAGCATTTGTCAATCTGAATGACCAAATTAACTGCCCTGAATTTGTTAGGAAACTGCTGATATAATGAAGCAGTAAACAGAGAAGGGGAAAAAGAACTTGTAAAAAACTTGCACTTCTTCCTTGATTTGGCTTCAGTTAGACAGACTTATTAGCAGCTTTTCTCACTCAAGAACTCCTTTTATTATCTGAGGTTTCATTTTTACATACAGAACTTTGCTCTGTTTGGCAAGCTCTTTCTAAAATCTGAAAGTAGTTGTCTTCTCTTTCTGAAGAATGCATGAAATAATGAACTTGCCTCTAACACCAAATAAAGAAAAAACATTTTTTTTCAGAAGCTCACTCATTATATACTATTCTTAATTATACATTCAATTAATGACAGTTTTCAGATTTTCTGCAAGATGCCTGTTTATTTAAATACCTTTTCTATTTCAGTAACTTTAAAACTAGACAGATAAAGGACTACCTGACAATTTATGCCTTTTCCATTTGAATGTTCAAACAGAAGAAAAAGGCCATCAGCCTTTGCAGTTCCTTATCCTTAGGTACAAGTGAAAGATCTATTCCATAAGCTCTCAGCACAAAGCTAATAATAAGCCCCAGAAAGAAGTTTCTTCCTAACACAAAGGCTAATTAAAAAACTGTAAGAATAATCTTAACTCTAGGAGACATTTTCATACAGGGGGAAAAAAGAGTCTTGTAAAAAGTTAATAATATCTTTTTCATTATCAAACATACACAATAAAAATACTATTTAAATGTTTTTAAGGAGAATAAATGAAGTGCAATGAGATTTTGTTTACTTATCTCAACATACAGACTGAAGTCCATCTTCTAATTCATATCAGCCTGGATTTGCTGCACCCACTCCCGTTTTACAATATAACACTATATTAATTATTGTTTTCATCACATTTATAGCTCAAATCCCTAGCCATAGAGTAGAATTCCACTGTGCTTGGCACTAGAGGAACATCAAATTAAATCTCAGGTTTCTCCAGATTAAAATCCCGGGCTCCTTCACAGCAAGATAAAATTTTATTAGAATAAATATTCCATGCTTTTATCAACAGGAAATCTGGCATTTGTATAATGGTCTTTGTTGATTTATAAATTATTCAAGGAAAATAAGTTACAAATTGGTAAAGGGTACAGCTGGAGATGGAGTATTCTTTAATTCTTCTCCCATGAAAAACCCACATTCAAGCTGACTTAGTCTTGTTCATCTTGCTTCTTCTAACATTTTTTCCAGACTAGAAAGTATTTCTTCAATCCAGAAGCAACAGAAATAGCTATTTATACATGTACATTTTACAGACTCTCACACCTGCTGTTGTAACAGCTCATAAACAGCATTTGCATTACTGGGAGACAGACGCGGGTCTACTTAGATAATATCCACTGTCTAAATCTGCTCCCAAAAATTGCCTTTTTTTGTGCTGAGTAAGAATACTACTGCCTCTACCAATGATAAATCAGAAGATTTAAGTTAGCTCTGCCTTGGTTTAACTGCACCAAGCCCTGGCTTGGCCAGTTAGGCTTGTTACCAACTTGTTCTGAGAATTTCCTGTGCAAGCTGGACCTTGGTACTAGACGTTTCTTGTTGGGATGTGGGTTAAGCATGGCATAACAGTAAAGGCCTTGAAAATATGGCCACAGGCTGAAAGCAAAAGGTCCCAGAACCCATAAATCAGTGAGGGTCAATTACTGGGCAGTGACAGAACACAAGTTCTGAAGCTGGGTGAACATTACTTTTGCTATAAGAAAAGAAGCAGCAGCTGACTAAGGAATATCAACGAAGAAATGAAAAAACAAGCCAAGTTACAGGATAGTGTACCTGCTGTAGCCTTGGATAATACCCATCAAGCTTTTTCAACACTTAGCCCAGAGGCAGAGGCCAGTTTTATATAAACAATATAAACACATTTATAAATAAGTAAGATCTCCAGTTTGGCTGGATGGGAAGAAGAGATGCAACACATTCTTATTGTTTCAGCTTTCCTTGGTAGACAGATTTTGAGGCTTATCTTCTCAACCTTGGTGACTAAGGCAAACAAGAAAGATGCTAAACACATAGTGTCAACTCTGTGGTGCCATATGCTAACAGGGAAAAGGAAGGCTTAACAGGATATGAAGTGATAATGACTGCTAATGACTGCCAATGGATATGAACTAAACATTAGCTTAAAGCACATAGTTAAAGAATGTCAGTCTTGTTAATTTTTTTTTTAAGTTTATAAGTGGCTTATCTGTCTTCTAAACATTCCCACCACAGCAATCTTTAATTCTCTAACTGATGCATATACAAATATATTCAGTAACAATAAAAGTTGTCAGAACTTCGTGGAGCAATGCATTGAAATAAAATCATTATTACTTTAGTTATTCTTTGCACGTGGAGTGTGGAACTGGCAAACACAAAATACAATTTAACAACTGTGTGGAATTGGTGATGCCATCTTTGTGATGACTGGTGAACGCATTTACATAATACAACATAGGACACAGGGTTGAGCACCATAACTGACTTAATTCCAGCAATGTTCTCTAGATGAAAGTAAAAAATAAACCAAGAACATTTTTTCCAATAAAAAGTAATAAAATTTAAAAATCAAGACATATGTGTAGCAGGTGAATCTTTAATATTTATTGAAGCAAGGGGTTAAAATTCAGCTATCATGGTTTTACTGTTTCCAAAGCTGCCAGGCACTAAATATTTTCTTCTGTTTTACACTACCTAATTTGCTTGAATGCATTCTTTGTAAGGTGAACGGTATTAGCTATGGCATATATTCCACATAAAGTGAAAGAGAATAATTGGAAGAATTGACTTGCCTCCTAAAATTTAGTGCATAAGAAGGTATTACTAGGGGTATTTTTACAGTTTTTAAGGTTAAATAAACAAACGAAGAAAAAAACAAAAAGGATAAGAGGATGTTTTGTCACATTAGTGATATGGGCAGGAGAACTGAAAAGATTTTGAGTAGTCTTTAAATACTGTAATTCTTGAAAATGCCTACGTATGCATACAGTATTAAGTTGGCATTTTATCATACAAAGGTATTGAATATTGTTACTATAATTGGTTAACTTTAATTATATTTTTTTTCATTTTCTTACCAGCAACTGGAAAATAAATTTAAATTGAATTATAAAACAGCTGTCTTTCACACAGCCATTGTGACACTGGTATTATTTTAATTTCTCCTAATTTATGGCCTGCAAAAAACTAGGGAAAAAAATAAGAAAAAATACACACCTCCTTTTCAAAATGGATTTGACACATGTTGCCAAATCTTTGTTATCAAAGACAAAAAGCATGCATGCTGATGACTTCAGTGGTGGCAAATTTCACCACATTTTATATTGTCTACTATGCAGTTTTTGTTTCATTTTGAACAAGCTTACAGTTACTACATGTTTTTATCCTTTAAATATTAAAATATTTCTATCATTCAAAACATGTCATTATGGCACATATACTCTTATCAGGAAAGTATTCAGGCAGATGTCCAAGTTTGTCTCTAGTTCGGAAAGCCTCTCAGTACATTTTAAAATCCATTTATTTAGGCTTGCTGAATACCTTCCTAGTATAAAAAATGCTTTATCTCACAGACAGTATGCAAGAAGGAGAAATCTGAATGCACTTCTTTACTGTTAACTATCGATTTTTTCCCATCAGTGCACGATGCAACACTGAATAAAGGAGAACTATTGTGTAAAGATTTCCAACACATTGTGAGCAGACATACCCATCCAGAGAGCAGTCACCATAACACCTTACAAACGGTTGGAAGCAAACCATTACATAAAAGGCAGCAAACACCAAAAACCCTTATCTTGAACCTCTGCTCTATATTTTGGGTAGGCAGTAAATGTCTTAGAACCAAATTAACAATGGGGTAAGTAAATGGATTTTCATTCTCCAAAGAGAATGTATACATCTGAGTGAAAGGATATGAAAATTACATATTGTAAATTAGCATAATGCCTTTTCAAATGACCGGAGTCTGACTGACAAGAATAGAGTAAAGTGGCAAAGGGCAGATGCACTTTTGTAGAAACCTTCATTATCTTTCATAGGAGTATAAGTGATAGAAGGCAGGCTATGAAGCACTAATTAATTGTTTTGAATTCTGTAGTTTAACCAAAGCAAGTAGTAGTTTTTTTATTACAGAGATTTCAGAACAAATCACTTGGTGTATAAATCAAGTCTGTACTTCAAATTTCAGTACAATGGCAACCATTCTGAAGGCAAAGGAAGAAGGCTGTAACTTTTTTTTCCAGTCAGGCTCCAGACATTTGTTCTTTTCTTCCAATTTGGTTTCATAAAAGCTTAGTACCTCCACTGGTAAAAAAATACATTTCCCCCAATTTAACAACAGTAATTGCATCAGTTTCTAAGCCATGTCTGCAATTTTTCTGACATTTAAATTATCTCATAGATATTACAAAAAGTTTAACATCCAGCAACAATCCAATTATGTAAATTATGCAATTATCACTTCTTCCATGCAAGTTTATTGTCATGCTAGTTCTAAAATTTACTGATGCTAAAGAGAAAAAGGGCTTCAAAGTTGTGTTGGATTCAAAGGCATTTAAGAACTGAGGAAACATCATGCAATGTGGCACTTGTAGTCTTAAAAGGTATTTTTAGTGCTTCTTTTAGGAATATTAGTACTTTGTGCTCCTAGTGAGACAGATTAGCTCTCTAGTATGACTGAAAATTAACCTTGCAAGCAGGTAAATATGCCTATAAAGTGTTTTCATACATTTTCAGCTAAATGAGTGAGACAATCCAACATACCAGCCATGCAATCAGCCGTGCCAGTGTTATGGAGAGGGTGGCTTAGAGCCAGTCGCTCAATAGCCTTACATAGGCTTAAATCAGGCACGAGACCTCATTCTGAGATAAGCTATGATCTTTTATTTTTTTTTTAAAAAAAAGAAAATGCTGTAAAGACTAAACAAAGACTAATCAGTAAGTCACTAAGGGCTTACCTATCTACCATGCAGAGTAAAATAATAGAAAAAGCAAAGGAATATTACTAATTTCTATCTATAACTACCAGCAGAGGGTATGGTCTTGTCTGAGATCAGAATATGCAGGATGTAAGTGTAATCCTTGTCATAGAATCATATGGGGTGGAGATCATCTTTGAGATCACTGAGTCCAACCCTCAAACCCACCACTAAACCATGTCACTAAACACCACATCTACATGGCTTTTGAATATCTCTACAGTTGGGGACTCAGCCCCTCTTGTTCATTATTATGCCTAGAAATGCAGAAAGTGGATTACTGTGTGCTAAGTTTTAGGTTACCCATCTTCTGATACACCTGGTGCACCTGGGTTCAAACCAGATATCACAATTCAAGATGTTAACACACACCTGTGCAAAAGAATGAAATACGTTAATCTCAAAGCCAACAGAGGATTTGTCTTCAGGAGGGACAGGTAAGCTCTTAAGTAATGATGATACAATTCAATGGGAATGTGACATAATAATAAATGAAAAGAAAAATGTTCTTTCTGTGGAAATCTGTGGGTTCATGTTGTTCCATGTTTTAAAACGTGCTATCTTAGAGAGAAATGAAGCTGTAACAGTCCAATATTCTTTGTTTTGTACAGCTGTATTTGTACAGGCAGCCTGTAAATCCTGTGGGTGCTGGGGAGCTTTAAAGTTGTTCCTGTTTCATTGAAGACAGTATATATATTCCCCACTATCTTTCAGCAACAATGGTCTCTGTCAAAAGATGAAATTATTTACATGTATATATAATTTATTTTCATGATTCAAAGTTGTATATCTATACATTTTACTATGAGAGAAAAAGTTAAAAAGTACCTCAATGTTAGTAGCAACACTAAATTAACCAGAAAGTTACTCTATTATCATTATATTTTTCTATTATTTCTAATCTAAATAATTATTTTTCAATTCCACCAACAGCTAGTTAATTATTACTATTTCTTGTTGAGAAAATAGTCTCATATAACCCTATTAATGCTGTGACTTTTTTACCCAAAACTGAACAAACTTTTTTGTAGTTAAGTTTCTCCATCTATAGAGCCAGTGGCAAACACTGTTAAGATTTAAAAAAGCACCATAAAGCTCTTTAGTAACAAACACCTATATAGTTAAAGATTGCAAATATTGGTGATACCTAGTTGTTTTGAAAACATGTTATTATATCTGGAAGAAATTTTAGTTTTGTTTACATTTGTAATGCTTCTTAGAGAATGTGCAGCCATATTTAAAATCTAAAGTCCCAAGGGACAAAATATAACATAGATTTTATTTCAGTTGTGCATCCAAAATATTTCACATTGTACACATTGAAAGAAACCTAATATTTTTTGCACTGCCTATTGCTTTATTGTTCAAGAAAAAGTATGAAAAATTATAATTAAACCAGATATGTGGCTGTCATTGAATGTACCAAACTAGTAAGAGAACAGAGTCGGTGTCCCATTTGGCTATGTCAAGAGCAGACTGCTCAGTGCCACTCACAACAAATACCGGCGTCATACTTGGCATGTCTGAGCAGGACATGATCTGACTCTGTAGCATGTCCAGAGAGCAACAAAGCTGGTGAAGGGGCTGAAGAACAAGTTTTACAAGGAGCAGCTGAGGGAAGCAGAGTTGTTTAGCCTTGAGAAGAGTAGGCTGAGGAGAGACCTTATTGCTCTCTACAACTACCTCAAAGGAGGTTGTAGAGAGGAAGGTGCTGGCCTCTTCTCCCAAGTGACAGGTGATAGGACAAAGGGGAATGGCCTCAAGCTGCACCAGGGAAGGTTCAGACTGGATATAGGGAAAAAATTTTTCATGGAAAGGGTCATTGGGCACTGGAACAGGCTGCCCAGGGAGGTGGTTGCATCACCATCCCAGGAATTATTTAAAAGACGGGTAGATGAGGTGCTCAGGGACATGGTTTAGAGGCAGATAGGAATGGTTGGACTCAATGATCTAAGAGGTCTCTTCCGACCTAGTTATTCTATGATTCTATGATCTCAGTTCCACTTAGTGCTAGAATATCTTAACTATAGAACACTTAACACTGGCTAAGTTCTCAGATGAAGTGATTGCTATACACCCTGAGACGGAATAAATAATTCTATGTACCACTGATCTCCCAGAATACTTGTAGGTAGCATCTCCTCCCAAAACTACGCCATGGCTTGGACTACTGCAAAGTGTAATTTGGCTTCCACTTCCTATTTTCAAGAATTAGAATTCAAACCTGCTAAATAGAACCTTTGAAATAAGGTTTAAAATGACAGCACTTTCTCATTTACAGTTGTACCAGCTCTCCCCTGCATGTGCACTCTTACTCTAAGGCAGGAGACAGATGAAGAAAGAGAGTAGCTGTTGAGTATATTCTCCATTACATCAGCATCAATCTGAAGCAAATATAAAAGCTGTACAAGCACAACAAAGACCACAGCCTCCTCCGCTAATGCTACAACTTACATATCTATTCTATCATTAGAATGAACTTTGGTTCTCAGAGGTTTTTTAGAAGATGTTTCAATTTTCTGTTGCACAGAAGTTTTTTTATGGCAACTTGGTTCCAAAACAGCTGTTTACATTTCAGTCTTTCTAATATTATCTGCAACTGACATTAAAAGGGAAAACACTGATATTTTAAAGCAAATCACTACGCACAATATTTCTCTAATTTAAGTAGTTTCATTTCCCCATAGGTACAACTTGCACGAATTATGATTTTGAGTGAAGTGAGAGCTGATCTCACTTCACACTTCAAGAAAACCCAAGCTGATTGGAAGACAGCAGGAAAGGCAATCATGTATTTAATTTTCATTAAGGAAAAAAGCATATTCAAGACCCATTACATGGCTTTCTCACTAAACAAAAACTTTCAATAGGTAAAGCTACGCAGAAAAGAAGTGCAGATAGCTAATGTTTTAAAAGCAGAATAAATGCATGCTCATGCACTTTGCAGTTTGTATACTGAGTTAAAGTCAGTGTTCCACTCCACTATTCCATTTTTTCTTTTTGTTTTTTAAAAGACGGAAAGTTTTACAGGAGTCTTTTTATGTATTCCCCCATATAAAGAAAGTGTCATTCACGTGCCCTGTAATGTCCAGAAAGAGCACTCTCTTCTAAAGGATTCAGAGAGAAGTACAGAGTGTATGTTCAATCATACAGGCAAAGTAGTACAATCAACTAAAAGATGACTTGTATAATGGCTTGCACTTATGATTAAGATACAGCTCTCCTGTGGAACAGAATAGGAACTTTATTCATGATGAATAAAACATACAGTGAGGATAGGGAAGGAAATAAAAATAAAATTACAGTCCTATCTCTTGTGCTCTGACGCTACAGGCATTAGTATTATATAAAACCTGATCAATATTTTCGTTAGCTTCAAAGGTAAAAGGGCTTTGAGATTAAACTAAGTTTAAACTCTGGGAAACACAATTAAGAAAATAATACTTAAAAGAATCAGTACCGTAGTTTGTTCTTATTCTTAGTAATTCCAGCAGCATGGTAACTACTGTGAAAGCAGAGAGAAGATCCTAAGTTGTATTTAGTCTTTCCTAGAGAAAGCATAAAAATAAGAATCCTCTAATGCAGGATTTGTATTATATTGAGGTTTTTTTCAGGTTCACTGTTAGATATGTAGACTAATCTGGAAGTCTCTGAAATAAGTTCAATATGCATGAAAATATAATCTAACACGAAGCTCGAGAGCTCTGAAAAGTATATAACCTACATTAGCCTGCCTGTATGAAAACAAGACAAATAAATATCAGCAGTTAAAATAAAAAAAAAAAAAAAAGGGACACAGAAGAGTCAGTTACATCAGCTTCTTACACATTTGCGGGTGACAGCTTCTGGGCTGCGAGCACACATTGCTGGCTCATGTTGAGCTTCTCAGTGACCAGGACCCCCAAATCCTTCTCCACAGGGCCACTCTCAATCACATCATCCCCCTTCCTGTATTGAAAACGGGGATTGCCTCTACCCAGGTGTAGGACCTTGCACTTGGCCTTGCTGAACCTCGTGAGGTTCTCACAGACCCACTTCTCCAGCCTGTCCAGGTGCCTCTGGATGACATCCCGTCCATCCACTGTGGCAACTGCACCACTCAGCTTGCTGTCATCTGCAAACTTGCTGAGGATGCACTCGATCTCGCTGTCTATATCATTGAAGAAGATACTAAGCAGCACTGGTCCTAGTACGGAATACTATTTGTCATGGATCTCCATCTGGACTCTGAGCCATTGACCACTACTCTTTGAATACGACCATCCAATCAGTTTCTCATCCACGGATCTGTTCACCCATCAAATCCATCTCTCCAATTTAGAGAGAAGGATGTTGTGGGTTAATGTGTCAAAGGCTTACAGAAGTCTAGATAGATCGCATCTGTTGGTTTACCTGTGTCCACTGCTGTGATTACCCCACCATAGAAAGCCACGAAGTTGGTCAGACAGGACTTGCCCCTGGTGAAGCCATGCTGGCTGCCATTAATCACCTCCCTGTCCTCCATGTGCTTTAGCATAGCTTCTAGGATCTGTTCCATGATCTTCCCAGGCACAGAAGTGAGGCTGACAGTTCAGTAGTTCCCAGTGTTGTCTTTTCTACCCTTTTTAAAAATGGGCACAATGTTACCCTTCTTCCAGTCACCCGGGACTTCTCCTGATCACCATGACTTTTCAAATATCATGGCGAGTGGCTTGGCAACCGCATCTGCCAATTCCCTCAGGACTCTGGGATGACTCTCATCAGGTCCCATACATTTATTTATGTTCAGGTTCCTTAGGTGGTCCTT
Organism: Cuculus canorus; assembly: GCF_017976375.1. Lineage (NCBI taxonomy): Eukaryota > Metazoa > Chordata > Aves > Cuculiformes > Cuculidae > Cuculus > Cuculus canorus. The sequence continues at coordinate 89,746,643 of NC_071403.1, forward strand.
TAAAGCATACACAGTTTAGATATTGTTTTAATATGCGAAGATCCAACTAAGTTCACCTGTCAAGGCAAAACAAAAAATAAACAAAAAGCATGAAGGAAGTAATGGTGCATATCTTGCTCTCATTTAAGCAATTATATCTTCAGTAACAACCAAACATAAACCATGCAGTTCTCACAGGGGTATGAAATATCAGTGCACAAGTCTTTAAGTTTCTCTTCCAGGACAGAATTCTATAATATAGAAACTACTAAAAGGAAAAACAGAGTGAACACTGTTCATACCAAAAATACATCTCAAAGAATTTACTGTATTCCATAACTTCTTTCTTCTCCTTGTACTTGTTCACCAGAAGTCCTTTCTTCTGGTACATGCACACTTAGCTGTGGGTTCCTTTTCAAGATTGATTTCAGGTCTTTGACAAAAAGAGCAGCTTTCGGCAAAAAGAGGGCTGATACAACAGCAATCTTGGCTAAAAGGAACAGCTACCTTAGCATTCTCAGTGTGGCTCTTCTAGAGATGTAAAACCTTGAAGCCTTCCATGAATGTTCTATGTATTCATTCTGTGACTGATCAGAAAGAACAGGGACAGCACCCATTTGCCAGAAAGATGGGAGAAAGTGAGAGAAGGCCTGATAACAGAGCAGAGATTATCTACTATCTAGGCAACCATATGCAGTTATTATCTAGGTATCAAAAAATTTACTGATCATCTGGCAGAGACCACAGTCACTCCCTTGCACATACCTCAGTCGGCAGTACATGGATGCAGGACACAACGTGGCCCAGAATAGAGAAGGAAGTCCTTGTCTCCCTTACGAGACTGTCAAATTAAGGAGACACCAATGTCCACTCAGATTTTGAATTCTCAGAGGAGCTGTAAATTGGCCAAACTCTGACATGTTTCTATAAATTGCATTCTTTCTACTAGAATAAAGTTTGATTTTTGCATTTTTACCCTTCCCTGGGTTAAGGCTGTGAAACTGACTCCTGCTAACTGTTAGGAAGAAACACTTTTTCTTTTTAAGCTAATATCTTCTCTAGCTAGGATACAGTACTGCACTGTGCTGCTCTGCTGTCATCTCACCTAGACAGGTATATCAGTAGAATCTTCCTCCGCAATGGCCCTCACACTATTAATTACATTTTTGGTGTGATAACATGCAGTCAAATATGACAACTTATTCCAAAATATGAGGCATAAACCAGCTCCCTAGCTACAAAGAAGGATTATTATCTTGTGTTTGAGTCTATGAATAGAGACTTGATCTTCCTTAATTCAAAGACATAGGGACATCTTTTATTTTGGGAACTCTGACATAACTTCACACTCTCACAATCAGAGCAGAGAAGATTTCTTAAATTCATCAGAAAAATATAAAAAAGTAGTGGAGAACTAGACTGCTGAACTGGATGGTGCCAGTGCACAGAGTTCTGTGCTTAGGGGAGATTTGCCTTCTGAAAGCAGAAGCGTGAAAGCAAAATGTGAGGCCTCAAGCAGAAATTAGCAACCCCAAATAAGATTCTTCTGTTGACTGAAGAATGATAATGTGCAGGCAAAGTCAAATCCAGTATGTGAATGATGAGACAGAAATCTGTGGTAGCAGCCTCTGATATGCCAGTAGCAGCACTTATGGGCTTTTCTCAGGACAGATGTACAAAGCCAAAAGTTTCATCTGCGCAAAATACACAAATACAAAATAAGTTGTACTGTGAACACTGAAACTAATGAAGTCTGGCAGTTTCCTAATCTGTGCTTTAATACTGCCTAATCACTCCCCAGAAATACCTCCATTTTCAGTTTCCGTGGCTGGATTCCTCCTCACAGCTTTTTCTAACATCAGCTACTAATTAAACTAAAGAATTAGCAGCATGTATTGTGGCTGGTGATACAAGTGAGAATGTAAATCCTTACTGATCAGATACTTCCCAGTATCCAGGATGGAGACTATTTTGCCTGGCTTAGGATTGATTAAAATTGAGGCTCCTTACACAAAGACTCATTTTTCACAAACTGAGAAGTTCACATCTTACAGATGTTTACTTCTCTTGCATAAATTCAGATGCAAGTGATCAATTCGTTCAAAATCCATTGAGAAGAAACTGGTAGACAAACTTTATTTTTAAAAAAGCAGTTTAAGATAAAACACCCCAAATGTGGTTTTAATCCATCCACAAAATCCAGGCTTTATCTGTAAGAAGGCATTCACTCAGAAAATATTTTCCTTTCTTAGCATTTGTATGAAAGAGAAAGGAAACAAAAAGATCAACTGTGCCAGAAGACTAGGGATTATGAACATCTAAAGCTTCCTGCCACTGGTATCTGTGGAGGATGACAGTAAGAGGAGATTTAAAAAGGGAGAAGACAAGTTCATAGTCAATAGGTTTATAAACAGATGTGGGGCAGAGCACTCCCACAACTGCACAGGCATTAAATATGTATCAACATGTATTCGCATACCATCTTCCCAATCAGAAGCCAGATTTAAAAAATAAATGCTGTATGTAAACATACTGTCTACCTAGGATTATCCTATGTATTCCAAGCTTACCCATACAAAGGATGCCTGCTCACACATCACTATTTTTTCAGTCTTACAAAGCAGCCCAATATCCCCAAAACTGCATTGGCAAACAAAATCTCTTGTGCAAAAAATTACTTTCGTGTTAACACTGTTACAAAGAGTTCTACAAGCTCCTATATGCTACTTCAAGTCTACTTATAACTTGGTTTTGGACCACTTGTAAGACACCTGTAACAGCCCAGCAATGCTACAGTTCCAAGAGCCGCAGCCACCCAGACCAGGAGTGCAGTCCAGAGGCACACATGCAACAGCACTGGCTTTATTTTACGAGCCCACTAGCTCACCCTGCCTCCAGGACAGCCCATGGCACCAGGATATTCATACAGCAACAAAGTTCATACTTCCAACAACCAGCCCCTAGACATTCCTTGAACCAGAAGTTATACAGGTTTGATTACACTCAATTGGTAATTTATTTTGTTGTCTGTAATATCACACAACCTTAGACTCTTCAAGGTTGGTTTTACTCTCTTACTATCCTGAAGAGTTCAGTAGCTTTAGTAGGCATGGTCAACTTGTTTCCACTCCCCCTCATCATATTGGAGCCTTTTAAATGCAGGATAAGTGGAAAATTAACCGAAACTAAGCTACAGCTAAAGAGAAGCATACTTTTCCACTACAAACAGCTTTAACATTTCTGTGTATAGAGATCAATCTTGCAAGCTTTCATTTAGCACCGAAGAAGTGGTTCTGTTCACCACCTCCATGGCTGCTGACCTGGATGTTACCTCCAACCACAAGCCACTGTGCAGGACAGGACAGGGCCCCTGGCTATGAGTAGAAGCCATTGTGGGGTCCTTGTTGGGGACTGCTGGGGGTTGCTGGGCGTTGCTGAGGGCTGATATCTATCTCCCACCAGGCTATGTTGCCTGGCTTTTGTACCATCAACCTTGGTTTGGGATGTACCAACCTCTCACAGGACAGTAGTCACTGAAGCAGTAAAACAATATAATTGAGAGAGGAAGTAAGGTTAATGTTTGGTGAAAAACATTCATTTTTTGATGAAAATCGTTCCATGGTAAAGCTTAGAAAAGCCAGTAGTAAAAGAGTTCACTAACTTCTTTCAACAACTTTTGTAGTATGGCTCCGGATCATGGAGAGACACTTCAAGCTATGGGAAGTTCAAGAAGATGTTAATAAAGCAAATATTTAAGTGAAAAATTTCACTGTCACTACACACCCACTAAAGTGAATTTTTAAAGGTGAAATTATTTAGTGCTTCAGTATCTTAAAAGCAGCCCACATATAAGTTCTCTTGAGTCCCCAGTGTATACAGACTATATCCCTCAACTTGTTTCTAATTAATCATAATGTTATTCCATAACTGAAAAACCAAGTATACTTTTAGACATGTAAGTATATTTTATCTAAACTGCCAGGATGCTAGAAATCTGGAAAGGAAAAATAAAAGTCTGCTCGGGACTAGCACATCCATACTTGGTTTGACCATACATGTCTTTCCCTAAAGATGCAAATGGTGACTAATCCTTTATTTGTTAATCTGAAATGCTTATACTCAAATAAAACATGACTTTTTCAACCACATTGAATAACTTTGACTTGATGAGTCAGTAATAAGTGTTATCCTAAGGAAATGAAATCTCAAAAGATATCAAAAATAATTAAGCACTTGCATGAGACTCATCTGTTTTTCCACTTATGCACAGGAGATTTACATGCAAAGCACCCACTGAAGCTACTTGAAGTTAATGTTCAGCACTTACGATATAGAAAACTGGAATGCTGGAAAAAACTAGCATTTTCTAGCCACAAAACTGCTTGGTTTCATTTGTATATGCAGATTTTTTACAATGTTTGGGGTTTATGAAAACTTTACTTGAAAGGATGACTTCTCAGACTGGGACTTTCAATATTATCCTATTATTCTAGGACAGGCTCCGCTGAAGGATTTTCACTTTTAATCCAAAAATAAAAAAAATCTTTTTTAAGGGCTACTATGAATCTGGATGCATTTAATTTGAGAAGCAGTTCTGATTATGTTTTCTGGCTTAAGGAATTGCATTAATGTGGTTAATATTTAGAACCAGAAATATTCTATGTAGCTTTGAAATTAACTTCAAGTGTTTTACTTTTTTTGTTACATATGACTGTGTTTGGTGCTAAGGCTGGCCTTCAGGAATCCCAGAACCAAGAGGAAAGACAGAAAGTCTGGAGAAGGCAGGACTGTACCTTGGTTGAGGAGAATCTGGATAGAGACCATCTAGACAAACTGGACACCCACAAATCCATGGGCTAGCAGTGTGCCCAGGTGGCCAAGAAGGCCAACAGCATCCTGGCTTGTATCAGAAATGGTGTGGCCAGCCTGACCAGGGAAGTGATCGTGCCCTTGTACTCGGCACTGGTGAGGCCGCACCTCAAGTCCTGTGTTCAGGTTTGGGCTCCTCACTGCAAGAAAGATATTGGGGTGCTGGAGTTTGTCCAGAGGAGGGCAATGAATCTGGTGAAGGGGCTGGAGAACAAGCCTTACGAGGAGCGGCTGAGGGATCTGGGGTTGTTTAGTCCTGGAGAAGAGGAGGCTGAAGGGAGACCTTATCACTCTCTACACCTACCTGAAAGGAGGTTGTGGGGAGGTCGGTATTGGTCAGTTCTCTGAAGTGACAAGTGGTAGGATGAGAAGAAATGGACTCAAATTGAGTCAGGGAAGGTTTAGACTGGATTTTTGGGGGAATTTCTTTAATGAAAGAGTGGTAAAGTGTTTGAACAGGCCGCCCATGGAAGCTTTTTTTCAAAAAAATTGTTGAGATGGCACTTTGGTACCTGGTTTATCAGGCATGGGAGTGTTGGGCTCAAGGTTGGACTTGATGATTTCAGAGGTCTTTTCCAACCTTAATGATCTATGATTCTTTGCACGGGAAATTTCTGGCCCCTTTGTGCTGAGATAAATAACATTATTGCAAACGTGACTGAAGTGTAATATGCTCCTAATTAAATAAAGAAAACAAAATTAGAACGAACACATGCCAACAAACTTATAGTTTGCTAAAGCAAGCGCTGTACTTTGTTAGGGGATATGAAGTAATGTTTCTACAAGAATTTTTACTCTAAATCATTACAAAACTAATCCAAAGGCATTCAGGAATGTCTGGGGAATGGTAAGAGGAACCATGTTTTTCTATGTTTTTCACATGTTCAAATACATTTCAGTAAAAATCTTTAATAGCATTTTAAATAGAACACTCACTGGGTTTAATAAAAAATTACAAGAACACACTAGTCAGCAAAGCAGCTAAATCCACCTGAATCCTACATACTTTCACGGAATTATTTACATCACTGTCATGTGAAGGAATGTTTGTAATGGGTGAAGGTGCCACCATGTTGGGAACCCCAAGAATGACATGGATAAACAACTATCAACTTGAAGAAACCTATTTGGAGTTTTCAGCCAGCTAGCATAGGAACTGCTATAGGAAAATTTTTACTCACTGATATAAAATGAAGAAGCCAAAATCAAATGTATTATTCCAGCCAAACCAGGATCCCTTCCAAACAAAACCTGCATCTCACCCAAAGGTGAGTGATGAGGGTGATGAAGTACCAAACTATGGTTCTAAACAGCAAAGATTACGCAACTGTATGACAAACTTCTTGGCCACAGCATTCTGACACTCGTGCATGATCAGGGGAGAAGAGCTTTCTTGAAGAAGCCTTTGTGAGTTGTTTTTGCAGAGGTATGGGCAATAACAAGTGTCCACTGATTTTCAGGAAAAAATACTGGAAGCCAGTGTCTCCCCACAGCCTCTGAGGCTGTTCTAGCCAAGTCAGCTCAAATGCCCTTTGGGTATCAATTTGCTGCACGACTGCTCCCATTTGCTTTCAAAGCATGCCAAATCTTCACATGCAAAACATGCCAGCAGAGTGTCATGTTCACTGGCTTTGGTTTTTTTCAAGTGGTTCTTTTCCTATCATGAGTACAGCCTGGTACTGCATGCTGAATTGCTTTCACAATAATTACAGTGACACTGATCAGACTGCATTAACTTGGCTGCTCCATGGATGTGACAGATAGATTTTACCCAACGGATTCTCTGTCTTACAGCAAAATTAAGTATTTTCTCTTCACAGAAAAGACCTCAGGTACATAGATCATGGTGAGTTCATGAGATCATTTGGATCTCTCAAATTTGCTGGACAAGATACTCTGTAAATTAAACTTTATTTATGAGCTCACTAGGAAAAAAATCAAATACAACAAACAAGTGTTCAATCCCATTTGCATGTGAATTCACCACTTAATGAGCTCTCTAACTCACAAGTTCTTTAATTCATAACTTGTAACTCCTAACTTGTTACCCACGCACCTATGAGTAAAATAGTTACCTATGCAATGGTGAAGAAGCTCATCTTTCATCCTCTGTCAGAGTGTAGGCATTCCTTGTGTCACACCAGGAAGCATGAAAGCCTCAGCAGTCCAGCTGCTGTTGGATCCGCTTCCAAAACTTTTTCAGTATGTATTTAGCCTTGCTGCTGAGCAAACACATCAGTTTCAAGAGAAGCAAAAAAATATGACTGAAAATCAGACTATTCTCTGATAAATAATCATCATTGTCCTTATGAAACACCAGTAGTACTGTTCCACACTCTTTTTCACATTAACTAAATACTTTTATTATTCCTTTTTTAATGCCTTTGTCAAATTTCCCTCTATCAGTGTGAAATTCATTTATGATAGCTTTCTTAGCCTGCAGGTACCAAAAGCACAAAAAATGCCCTCATTGTCAACCTCATGGTCAGCTCAGCTGGAAGACCACATACTGATGGGAACTGGAAATAAGCTTAAACATTATAAACAGGTCAGCAATAATTACCATGTAACATGGCAACTCCCATTCAAAAAAAAGAAAAAGAAAAAAAGTCATGTAGACTGGACCCCTATGATTTTCAAATAAACATCACTTACTATTATATATTAAAATTTTCCACTCTATGAGGGCTGAGCTTTTGCCCTAAAAGGCAGAAACTCCCAATTCTTTTAAAATAAACTGACAGGGCTGTTCATGACCTTGCCTTCTGCAGGGTTTGTTTTGTCTTCTGAGTTTCATTTGAGATGTAACAACCAATGCTGATGTGTGTCAGCCCAGCAGGCTTAACTGAGACTGAATTTCTAGCATTCTGCAGGGCAAGTCTAGGACCTAATATAGGAAGTCAAAGAAAACCCTTCAAACAGTATTAATAAAAAAGAGATTAATTTTATCTTCTTTAAAAGCATGGCTTTTACAGTAATCTTCTAGTCAAGCTACTGCTGCTGGACTCCACTAAAACGCTGTTTGTTCTACTTTCTGAGAAAGATAGAAGGGAGAAGCACATACTGGCAACAAACATGTAGTCAGGTGCCTGGTCCAGCTCTTGTTTGTTTGTGGTATTTTTAGGGTTTTTTTTCAGAAAATGACTGTTTTCTATTCACCACTCTGAAATTCTTCACAGAAAAGTGCTGGCAAAACATTGTTGATGCACAGTTTACAACAGCTTCCATTATTCTCTGTTATTGAAAAATGCTAAAAGCACCAAATTTCACTACAGTTTTTATTCCATAAAACTCCAAGATGTTCTGAATGAACAATCCTATAAAAAAAAAAAGGAAAAAATAATAAGTTGTTAGCCAAAGATTTTATTTTGAGAAGTCAGTATTGTCACTGCCCTATGGATGGTTGTGTAACCAGTTGCCTATATCGCTTGGCAACTCCAGGCCGTCAATAAATGTCAGGAAATGCCCTTTACCATCATTGCAGGTTGTTCATAAACTGGATGGAGTGCTGAGGAAGAGTCTGAGCAATCAAATGATTAAATGTCTGGTGCCTTAAATAGAAATATTAAATAATGATTAAAGCTGTCAGCCACTAAAGCATAAACACAAACATGCACACAGAATTTTTTCTCATTTCCGTTATGAGATTGCTGAAAAAATATTGAGCTGACAACGTTATATAGCATTGATTGATTATTCATGCCCAGCTATGTTCTCACTTCTTTGAGCTGGAAGATTCAAGCTGAAAGCGGCATCATGAGTAATTTTTGTATTCATAAACTGTGTGTTCACAATACAGTAAAAACATCACTGCTGGTGGTGTAGATTATCCATCAGAAGAGGGAAGGGTCTAAGAGAAAAGGAATTTTTTTGTATTAATAATGGTAATGATAATGCAGGATTATAATGACTGTAATAAATTGTTTAAAGAAAGATCTTTTCTATTGTGTATCCAGTTAAAAATAAAACTAATGAAGCTGCACATACAGTTCCAAAAGAGTGATTTTAGCTCTATATCAAAAGAAACTTGTGAACTTCCAGTTTTCTCTGGAACTGTCACGTTACTTTCTGCAAACTAGTCATTGAAACTAATCCAGCATTCCTGAAATAAAACTCCTCCTTGAATCTTACATAAATCCATTTTGTAAGCTGTAACAAAACCCAAGCCTAAGCACTATGTTGTTTTTCCATTAACTGTAATCATATCAGGGCATTATCTGTAGTCAGTCAGCAGAAGACCATGAGATCACCCATTCTTTTGATCAAAACTCCCACTTTGAAGGAGGAAGCAGAGATAGATCAACCACTGCACTGCAGCAGCATAGACACCACCACCCACCGTTCCACTGAAGCAGACAAGCAGCATCTTTGGTATCTTTGAAACCACAGCTGAGTTCATGTTAGATCCAGAGTGGCCAGTAAGACACCCCTCTCTCACCACTAACCACAATCCATCCCTAGAAAGGATAAAAACATCAAACAGCAGAATGTTACTCAAATAAAGCTTGAACATATATAACAATATTTACAGATAATCAAGAGCAAAGACACAGAAAAAGTAGCATATTTCTTTTACAGGAACCCTGAGATGGTCTAATTGTGGCCCAGAACAAGCAAGGTATCTTGCTTTTACTTATCTGCATATTTGCCTCAGCACTGGTCTCTCTCACCTCCAACACTTAATGTACCTGTTGTATGGGAAAGTTCACCTTATTATAAGGAGGAGATACCAGAAACTGCCCTTCTCTCATGATAAACACACATACACACACAGCAGACAGAAACAGTCACTATACACAGATGGCAACAATGGCCTCATCCTGTTTCATCTATGGCTGATCAGGATGAAGGTCCATTGGTGGAAAATACATATATGCCTGTATAGCGTGGTCCCACGAGCCGGCCCTTGGATCCTCTCAGCTCCAGTTGCCTCATACATAGACAAAGATGTGCAAACTGGTCTCAGTCAGCCTCAGACCCCATGGTCTCACTAGTAGTTGGCTTTGACCTCCTGGTCCCTCTAGAAGACACTCTGTGACATTGATCTCTCCAGTATCCATCCAGACTTACAGCCACCTCCACATCTGGCTCCCAAGCCTCATATCCTGCTTGTCACTGGTCCTGCTTGGCAGTCACTAGTTATCACATCCTGACATACACACCCACACGATGGGCAAGGACTCCCAACCTTGCCAAAGACACATTGAACCCTGCTGTGACCCATGGTCCCTACCCCGGGTGCTGACACTTAAATCACACACATATATGCAGAACAGAATCTCCTCACTGGTGACAAGAGTCAGAAACAGAGTTTAATGAGAAGACAGCGCAGACTGCTGATGAGGCCACAGGGGGCAGTCAGAGAAGTATACTGATCAGAACCTCTTGTACATGGCTGGCCATATAAACTTCATAAATTTATTGTCTGCAATTTCTGTTGGGGCAGACACTGCAGCTACAAGAAGAATAAAACAATTTCAAGTCAGTCCAGGGAAAGAGAAGATAATATGCAAAAAGTACATGAATTCTTTTGAAGGACAAATGTTGGCTCAGCACAAAAGACATAATTCAAGTTTTTTAACAAAACGGTAATCTTGGATGCTAAGGAGCTAAGAAATTATAGCATCATGTAACCACAGCTGCATGGAAGCACAAAACCCCACAGAGGTTGTCACTTCCACAGCTCAGGCCCTTCAGTTCTCCCAAAAGAATTCAGGATCCATTGAAGTCAAAGCAACAAAAAAATTAGGGGGGGGGAGAGGAAGGAAAAAAATGAAAAGCCCTGTGCAGATCAGAGGCAGAGCTGAGCCTCGTTCAGCTCTCTGAACTGCTCTTTCGTCCAGAGATTCCACCTACAGATTCTCTGCGGTAGGGAAATAACTTGTGAGATAATTGTACACACACATTTTCCGTATATCCCGTGAGCTGTTAAATCTGAAATCAGAAACATAATCCCCAAAGGCTGGAAATCCTGTGTGATGCAATGCAACAGCGGCCAAATGAGTACCTCCATAAACAGCTAATTAGACACATTATTCTTAATAAAAATGAGTCTAAGTTTAAGTAACCATGAAATACTCAGCCCTTTGCTTCAAAGGATGAATGAGTTTGAAAGGAGCAGGCTGTTACAATACAAATAGCAGATTTAACTACAAGCTGCTTTTCAAGGGTGAAAGCCTAGTGGAGCAGTTTAGGTTTAGAAACTTTTATAGATCAAAAGGTGAAAGGAAACCAAATGAAGAACAATTTTGCATCTCATCTTTAATTTAATGTAATGTGGAATATATAAGCAAATTAAATTTAATAACAGATACACAATGATCAGACTTCAGTCCTGACAGCAACAAGCTCCTGCAGTGCTTATTATTATAACTTATTCTGTACCACGAGACAGGTCAGATTAGAAATGGAAATCAGCAAGCTCAAGTTCAGGGTTGTACTTGCCACAATTATTTTGCTCCTATGCTCTGAGAAATCGTAAGCTTTTGAGTCTGCATACTTGGAATTGGGTTTTCTTGGAATTCAGATAACCAGTAAGAAATATATATGGAAAGACAGAATAAATTTATTTATCATTTTAAATTCCTCTTTCCACTTATCTGTTCTTCTCCCTTCTTAAGTGAGCTTTTGCCTCTATTTCATCAATTAATTTAGCTGGATTACCTGCCTGCTTCTCTTGCTGTCTTTATTCTTTCCTCCTCATCACAGAACACAGACCTGAATTTATGCCTTTTTCACCAGGTCCTTCTATTTCAGTGAGACAACAAGAAGACCTAAATAGGTATGAGTTACACACAGATACTGTGGTAATGCACAAATCTGACAGCAGGTGTTCAAACCAGTAACTGCTGACCCTTGCCAGGCAAATCTAAACTCCACTTACGCAATTCGACATGCCAAGAAATAATCAGTCTTTGCACGTTAGTTTGTATACGGATTTTGCCGTTCACACAAGCATTCTGTCTAGCCCTTTTTCTGCAACAGTTCACTCACCCACTGTATACATCACATTTACAGAAACTGCACAGCTGCATTTAGACATAGAGTTAATATAGACTGTAAACTAAAATTACATTTTCTATGTGGTATTTCCTGATTAATAAAAAAATCCCTAATGAACTCTTTTGTTCAACATGGTTACTTTGATTTGATTTACACTCTAATAAAGCTGTCAATGTTCACGCAGCACTTAAAAGGTTTTCTGATCCTTCCTCCTCCTGGAAGTCTTGTCATTCAACCTGGTATATGAAGCACAGCATTTATATTAGCATTCACTGCATGCATGGCAACACTGACCTAGTGTCTCATGTGCCTTTAACATCTGAGAGACACGATTAAAATCCATGGGAACATAAAGCCTAACAGTGGGAGGGCAATACGTGTTGAAATAAAAAAGATGGAAATAAAAAAACCCACATTCTATGTGACCACATATCTACATTAAGAATATTTTTACTGTAAAACCATGCATTTAACTATGCAAGAAGTAATCAGGCAAATAGCGTCATTATTCTTTAAGTCTCTCAGAGAATGTTTGTTATGATTACTGGACAGCTGAGAGTGATAGCTGTGGGGATAGCTGGTCACTTTGCTTAGTTCCTTCATTACCCACTGTTTAATCTAAGGAATGTCAAATGTCATCACTTCATGGGATGAATGGCCTGGATCACAAGTACCCACAGCAGACAGCAAATATCTAATCAGCAGGATGGAGTTTTTAAAGTAGTTGTAGAGACCCATTTTGAAGATCAGACTGCTCGACCTTCACCTCTCTGCCTTCTTGAATCTCCAGCTGTGAAGCGGATGTAACGTAGCTGCTGAAGCAAGCTACAGGGATACAGCTGTTTGCTTGACCGATTCGCCCAGTGTGGCAGAAGCCAGCACTGCTCCTGTGTGTCACATCTTTACTATAACACTAATAGAGGGCGAAAGTCCCCTGGAATCATAGAAGTAATGTCTAGACTATGAGAAAATGTTACTCGTAACAGTTATCTATCTAACAGAAATAATTGTTCTATGCTATAAAAAAAATGAAAAATGTGTCTCTGACACAGATATTACTCGTGAAATATAGTCTTCCAGTCCGATGGATGTTTCAGAGAAGCATTCTGGCATCTTTAGCTTTTTCCCATTTTTAGCATTTATTTTTAACTTTTAGAAGTTTTGTAGTTTTATTATTTTTCACTATTTTCTTCTCCAATTTTAGCATTTGTATGGAGCTTGTGGGTTTTGTGTGATTTTCATGTTTTATGTGATTTTAGGATGTTGTAGCATGTTATACTGTTCTCTTCATTTTTTGCTCTTTTTGTGTCTGGTTTTTGTGGGTTTATTGTGGGTTTGTGGGGTTTTGTGATTTGTGCCTTTTATCAGGCTTAGTGTATTTTATTGTTTTAAGCAATTTTTTAATATGTTTTAGCATGTTTTACCAGGTTTAGCTTTGGGTTTTTGGGTTTTTTTTGCACCTACAGCTTTTTTGAGGGTTGGGTGTGGGCTACAATTTCTATCATTTTTTAAACGTTTTAGTGGTTTTAGTGCTTGAGCTTATTCCTTTTGCCTTTTTCCTAGGCATAGGGTACTTCTTTGCATAAAAAAAAAAAACCAAACAGCAAGGAAGTGACTTTCCTCTGGCTACATCAGTCTAATTATCACTTAACTAATTTCTGAAGATGAACCAGCAGATCTTCCCCAAGATACTAATAAGGCAACAGAGAAAAGTAGAGGAAATATTTTCAAGAACAGCAATTTTTGAAAAATTTATAAACAGAAATGAGCAGTTTTTACTTACTTCTTACCTTTTGTCTCTAGTGAGTATTTATAAACCTTTCCCTCTTCAAATGTCAGGAAGGAATTTGGAAACCAGAAAGCCAAACCAGGGCTTAGGCAGAGTATTCTTGAACTACAAATAACCTAGTGGGGAATTTAGTCTCATTCTGAAACCAAAATTGGTTTTTGAGAACATAATTATAAAATTGAGTGGTTTGACATGCATCATAGCTTGGGCTCAGAGAGTAAATTTAATGTATAAACCTAACAGCAATTCTACTTTTACTGTAGTGTCACAGCATAACATAAGTTGTGTTAGAAGTTTGTAGCTCTTGCTTTTAATGTGTTTTCTGGTACAGAGCTAGGAAGAGACTTGCAATTCCAACAATAAACAAAATACTTTTACAAAAAAGAAATCCAAGCCAAGCCTAATTTAAATTAATTACGTTTTTTACCCCAGGATTTTAAAGACCCCTATAAATTCTGGCTTTAACACATCATTGGTGTGAATGACCCATTCCCACCTTGGGAGCCACAGTTCAGAACTTGGAGAACAGAACCATAATATCTCCTCAAAGACTTGTCAAATTTTCAGCCAGACTTTTTGACAGTATAACAGATAACTAGAATGTTGTGGTTGTTTCTTTTTTTAACTGCCATTTTTCGAGCTGGAAATGTAATGGAATTGCTGTACCACTGTGCAACCCCAATGTGCCTAATAAATTAAATATTCCAAACAAAAATGAATGCATTTTCGGTCCACTATTATAAACTGTTTCTATAGGTCAGAACTCAACCTGCTGTGCTGCTGAGCCAAAATTGCTCTTTGGTAGTTGAAATGAGTGATGACTTGACAGGCACAACATTAGTTATGTGAGTTTTCATTCTCATATAGACTCTCAAGTGAATTAACTTCACTGACCTGAATCAGAAGACTACAGCAGTGCCGTTTTATAGACTCCCTTGACCATTATGTCCCCCTTCACTTGCTGAATGTGAATAAAACTCAGTAATTCTGATAACTGTCAGGCAAACAGTATGTTCCTGAGAGTGATTGTGTCGTCAGACCTGAAAGACTTCTATGTCACGTGTCACAATCCACAGGTCTATAACTTGGAGTGCTAAAAAATGCATTAGAGTTCTAACAAACAGGAGCCGAGCTGATGTACTTGTGGGGCTATTATGCAAATAAGGACTTACAATTTATTGAAAAACAAAGTCATTTAATAATAGTATTTTACAGACTTCTGCTGGATATTTCAACATTCATGCAGTTTTAAAGAGAGGGGGAAATCAATGTTCCTGAAAGTAGAGTGATGCTTCATTGACAATAAGTCATTAGGACAATCAGAAATAAAGCTACGCTTCCCTGACACATATACACTGCCTCTCTTCATTAGAAAAGGATTTGGTTTTGTTTGTCCTTTTCTTAATGTAATGTGTGATATTCGATGTATTCAATTTCTTTGAGTCACAATGTCCTTAATCTCCATTATAAGCGTGAAATAAGAGAAGTGTAGATATGTTAGGCCGTTTGACCGTGACTGTATACTGAACCTGTGTCAGAGTACAATACTTCATCTGCTTCTCAAGTTTGCAACAATGACACTGAAAATGTACCTCCAAAGATCTGGTGGGCTTGTTCAGATGACCACCTACCCATAACACTGATTATTAAAACAAACCAGCCTTCTCTGGATGCAGGAAGAAAACTCGCTGTTCAAAAGAACAGATTTTTGCTTTTTTTCTGAGTTTTGTCTACCACTCCCAGCAACAAGAGAATAAAGAGACTCGCCAAAAAGATTCAGTCCAGATTTTAAGGCCAGGGTAATTTTGATACAATCTGAATGCCTTTTCTCATTCCCATCTAGTACATATGATCTGAATGCCAGAAAAAAAAGTCATTACTTTTCCTGTAGGGATATTAATAACTCCAGTGGGAGCTCCATCAGCTTTACATGCCACAGCTTCAGGTGTTACTCTTTGTGACCACCCAGCCTGCTCCACACTACAAGCAGCAAGTGCGTGCAGCTTCCCCGGACAACACAGTCTGCAGTATCGTCAGACGAGTTCAAAGGGCTGGCAAATGCAAGAAAATACTTTGCAACAAAGTGGACTGGGGAACACTCACACAAATCAACTTGTCACAGGGGCACAGGCAGTAGCTTTGAGAAGAGAAATGGTGATAAGCAGCTAGGTAAGCTGGTTGGGTAAGTACTTGATAAACCACTGCAATGAGACCCGGAAAAGTAGCTCAAGTGGTGGGCAGAGGCATCTGTTCTGGTAAATGGATGGGCCACTAAGTACATATTCCAGTTCATCTGTACAGGTGCTAGGTGGGTTCAGAACTTATACACACTGCATACTGTTCTGGTTCTCTTCAAAGTTAATTTTCTTAATCCACCTCTGTGTTCCCTCTCTCCTCTCCTCTCCCTCTTACAATGCTGTATCTCTCAGCTTGAGAAATCAGAATGAGCAATGCTTCTGTTTGGGGCTGTACGCACCTTACAGGTGGCTTGTCTGAAGTAATGCTTCTGCTGCAGAACTACAGGCCAGAGCAAAGAAGTTGTGCCACGGCTCTGTTTGGCCCACGATTATATGTTGCAAGGGCTAGCGTATAGCTTTTGAAATAAAGTGGCTATTTTGGATTCCAAATCCCGAAAAGGAGTTAGTCCAACTGGATACCTCAGTTCAATCTGCCCAACTGGATATCTGCCCAACTGTCTATCACAGTCGGAGAGCTCAGGGAAGGCTTCTGCTTTATGGCAGCTGTAATTTAAACACAAAAATATAAACATGCACAGTTGCATGTGAAGCAGAAAAAGGAATAACACAGACAATACAAAAAAGTTGTTCAAATCACCCAAACTAAAAACATATGCAGTTATGTTATCACAAGGGAGAAAGGCCAAGATGAAGCATAGAAATGTAAGTGCAGAGAAGCACTTAGATTTCTCATATTGACCCCTAAAAAAAAAGACAAATTGGTTTATGATAGAATTTGATAATCAATGTTATATAGGTGATACATCAGGAATTTTTGTCTTGCCAACCTCACAACCAAAGAGAGTGGGAACTTTTAATGAAACTGGGAATTCATTCCAAAGCAGCAAAAGAATTTTCTTTCCCAAACAACATTGAATACTATAGAGCCTGTGACAACATAAATCCAAAAATTTAGCTGGAATAAAAAAGCTTGGATATTTGCGTATATAAAAAAATTAGTTATAATTGATGCTTCAGGGACATTCAGTTTTCAGGAGCTTGTACTAATCTCCAGCTATAAGAGATCAGGATGAGACTTAACATGATAGACAGACCATGCCACATCCATCACTACACTTAAACATTCCTCTAAGGCTCTGGTCCCCATAGGAAATAGATTACTGAGCTAGGCAGTTGGTATGAAGAGCCAGGTTTGAACATTCACTGATAGGATCATCCTAGGCGTATTACAGGGCTTAGAGTTACCAAAGACTGGCATATATGACAGGATGAGGTCAGACTCCTCTGCCTTCAGTGAAGACATAGACCAGCCACCACATCCATACTCTGGTTTCCTGGGACGTTGCTGTCTGAGCTGTGCATGTAATTACACCTTGTGTAATTCCCATTTTTTTGAAAAGTTGTAGCTCCAGACACCATGTGGCAGAAACTGAGAAGACAAGCAATGGAGGAAGCTTTTCTAGTAGGAACAGAAAGAGGCAGCTAGAAGTTAAGTCACTGAAACTGGTTGTAGGTGGATCAAGAATCCAGCTGTTGAGATGGATCCTCATGTGAAGAGAGTTCACCAGTCACAGTCCAATGAATAACACAGACCAATACTTTGAGAGTTTTCTGAACATACTGGGGAAACCATAGATTCAAAAGTCAGGCTTAAAAAAGAACACATCAATTCCAATATCACTCTTTCACCCACTATTGATGAAAACACTGTCCTGATAAATTCACCTCTGCATATGTAGACTGCAGGGTAAGTCACCAGTGACTGAAATGGAAATTTTCATAGTTGGCTAGAATTGATAAATACCTGTCCACTCTGAGATGATTTAAGGAGTCTGTAGCCTCAGTACAAACTGGCAGAAGAACATTACATAACTCATGCACTTTTGTTCCGCCTCTCCAGGTTGACTACATTACTTCAATGTATTGCTGAACTGAAAGACTGGAGAAACAAAGCTAGAACTGGCAGAGCAGCCCATCGCTTAACATAAGAAAGCTGATCGCAGCATGGGCCAGCTAATAGCAGTTCCCAAGGAGCCACTTCAGCAGTCAGAATCAGCAAGGTAGAATGAAGTCCTACCAAGAGCCCATCACTCCTGATCATTGGCAAGGACATGGTAAAGCAGTTCTTTTCCATTTGCACTTTGCAAGGTGTCAAGAATCCTTTGTTGACCAGTTGCTCTGTCTTTATGAAAGTCATGAAACAAGGCAGGCATGCGGAGATGGCTTAATACACATGAGAAACTATATCCAGAGTTTCTTCAAGTTGTACAGTATTAAAGCAAACTTTTAAAAGGGCCTGTTATTTTTGTAGCCAACAATATTGGTGACTGCAAAGGGTATGATAGTCATAAATAAATTTCCAGGTCTTTTGAGTTTCCAGTGCTTGAATGCAGTAGTTCAGACTCTAGCCGCCAGCAGGGTGAGGCGCAAAAACAAGATGACAAAACAAGGATGACAAAAAGTAATGTCCTCATTTATGAGAACACATTATTTGTCTCTGACAAAATTTGTACCAAGTTCTGGGAACAACCTATCTGCTGGAGATACAGATGTTAAAATATGGTGTAGAGAGAAAATAGAGACCTACAAATGCATGTAAAAAAAACCCAAAAAAACATTACCAATTTATAATTACTCCCAGTGCACCAGCATAAGAGATTGTCTCTAGACATGGTCAACGGATTCATTACACTTATAACACCAATACAAA
Organism: Cuculus canorus; assembly: GCF_017976375.1. Lineage (NCBI taxonomy): Eukaryota > Metazoa > Chordata > Aves > Cuculiformes > Cuculidae > Cuculus > Cuculus canorus. The sequence continues at coordinate 89,765,190 of NC_071403.1, forward strand.
AAATATTCAAAAGAATCCTTGTAATGCGTCAACTTTTATTGGGATTTCTCTGGAAAATATCCTTTTACATAGGCTTTTATTTACACTAGAAACACAGGGACAAGACTTTATAATCCAGTGATGCATCAGTGCTCAGCACTGGACTGAGTGCTCATAGGGTAAAAAAGTAGATGCAGTCATAACAAATTGTTTCTGAACTTCTTCGAAGCTTATAGAAGTGTCATTATAATTTGAAGGAAGCTTGACAAGGTTCATCAGAAATTCATTGCTTGTTGTGTAGACTTCGAATGATGAATGAGAGAAGGTACATTAAAATTCTACTGCTGCCACTACCACTTCAGAAAGCTTTTGGAGGATAAATACTGCTTCTAGTTAAAGGCAACAGGTTTTGAAAGAATGATTCACTTTTTTTAATACAACTTAACAGTATTATTTAATAATTAACTTTAAGGGGCATTACCAACTCTCATAAGACAAACCCAGGACAGGAAATACAACAGATTCCTCCACGTATAGTCAAAGCTAAAGTGCTGGCTGCTGCTGTAAGAATGAGAGTGCTCTGGATAACAGGCAGGACTGGTCAGCTTTAATTTTTCTCCCACAGACCTTGATAACTGCATTTAGGATTTCAAGGGCAGAGGAAAAGAATGAGCACATTCAGGGAATGCTTTGAAAAGGCTCTCAGATGATCTGAGTTGGTGTGGATTACAATGACCACACAGCAGCTCCTCTGAACCTGCTTGCAGCGCTTGTAAAAATGAATTTTGAATAAACTTGTTAGAAAAGCCACTGCAGTCCAGATACACGGCTTCTTCTTCCTGCTCAGTATAATCCCATAAGTAATACTACTGTTTGGATCTGCTGTATGTGGGAGATACATAGAGAAAAACAGAAAAGCACATCCCTTTGTTCATTATATTAACAGACAAGAATTTATCTTCTAGATAGCTTGTGTGTGTATGTGCATATCAAGAAGCATTGAGTTGAATACTGCAGTATTTAAAGGTTTATAAACGGCCAGTAAAAGAGATACAGAAAAACCTTATGATTCCTTTATGGTTCACCTCACGCAAACTTCTAGAAAATATATACGTAATGTCTTGAAAAACAAGTCTACTTGAGTGTTGAACTCAAGCATCTAGAACAGAAATATTAATTTCCCAAATTCCCAGAGGGTTTTACTTCTCTTCTGATTATAAACACTGGCCCCACAGTGAAGTTAACCTGGGAACATTCCTCAGCCACTGCAGTGCATTGGCTTGAAAGCCAAATGCCCCCTGGTAACCTGCATGACTCTGCACCAGGAAATGTGTTTACACCAGTGCTTTCTAGGGGGCCACGCCCCCACCTGTGAACACCGCTCTGCTGTTTTGCACCTGTGTTAGAGCTATAAAAAAATTTATCATCATTTGCCAAATCAAGCCAACTTTTGTGCTTCAAAATGCCTCTGCTCTAGTCTAATAACAAATTCATGCTAATGTGGGTAAATATATTTAAATATCATGTCCTTATACAGATGGTGCTTTATTTGTACTTCAGAATAAAACGTATTTCTATCAAATTAGCTAATTCCAATTGTATCTAGTTAAAACCAAAACAGAATAATTTTCTTCTCAAATGTCCAGAGCCAGACAAGTGATCGGGATTAGAACCAGCGCCACTGTTTTAGCCTGAGCTTGGACTGAGCTTGCTTTCAATGCAACAATGAAAGATAAGTAAAACAGAATGTCATTGTATGATAAAGGAAGAGGATAAGAGGGTAGAGCAAAGAGGAACTATCATAGAATCCCTAAGTCAGAAGAGATCTTTGACATTGTAGAGTCCTACCATACCCATCCACTACTAAACCACATCCCTAAACACTTCATCCACCCATCTTTCAAACACCTCTAGGGATGGTGATTCAATCACCTCCCTGTGCAGCCTCTGAGAGTGCTTGATAACCCTTTAGGTGAAGAAATTTTTCCTAATGTCCAACCTGAACCCGTCCTGGTGCAGCTTGAGGCCATTCCCTCTTGTCCTATCACCTATCGCTTGGGCAAAGAGACCAGCACCCACCTCTCTACAATTTACTTACAGACAGCTGTAGACAGTGATAAGGTCTCCCCTCAGCCTCCTCTTCTCCAGGCTAAACAACCCCAGTTCCCTCAGCTGCTCCTCATAACACTTGTTCTCCAGCCCCCTCACCAGCTTCATTGCCCTTCTCTGGACACACACATAGAATGGTCCAAAATACTGAAATGGGGAGCTGTTTGGATTTTTTTTGTTCTTTACATTTTATTGCTTTTTGGCAGCATCAAATTATAGTTTACATGCATTCAAAAGCTAAAGCGCTCTTCAGTTTGTTGGTAGGCCCTACGGTGCAGCAACATAGCAGCTCAGGTACCAATCCTGGTGACAGCTGAATAAATATATATTTAGACTAATTCCACTGCATTCAGTTGCTTCCTCCCATGAGAAAAAGTATTAATTATTTATGATTATAATACCATCTAGGCATGTAATTCCCCTTTTCAGCTATGCAGTGCCAGGCATTACTCAGAGAAAGAAACAGCTCCATCTCACAAGAGTTCATAATCTAAACTGACAAAACAGACAAAAATGGGGGAGAAAGGAAGCACTATCACCTCTAGTGCGTATAATAGATCCTGAGCTGCTCAGATTTGTTCTGATACACCATAGTGCCAGGGGAAAACGAAAGGCGTGGTAAGATAAAGGAAAAGAATACGAAGAGGAAAAGACAGAGAAGGAAAAAGAAGGAAGTAGAAGGGGGAAATGAAAAAATCACCACTCCAGTGGGGCACAGCTGTTCCTCAGAAAAACATGGTCCATCCAGCAGCAATTTCTCCAGCAGCAGTTCTTCAGGAATGTGTGGTCCAGTAGTCTTCAGCACTTCTCCAGGTCTGGTTGGGCAGTTTCCTCATGAAATGTGATCCATGGGGTGCTGGGTGCACACACTGTGCCTACTTGGCAAGCACTATTTATAAGGCAAGCACATGCCCTATTAGGATGTGAGGGGTGGTCTTGCTGTGAAAGTTCTCAAATTGGGGCAGGCACAGAAGCTCCTTCGCCAAGGTTCTGGAACTGGGGCTGGGGGTTCCAGAGTCACTGGCAGTTCAACAGACCCTTGCCAAAATAATCTCTCTGTGAACTCTTAGGGTGCAGGTGAGCATGCACAGTGAGGGGGAGGCAGGCAGTGCCTGCTGCTGCATCTCCTCCCACTCCTCTGCAGCAGCCCCCCAGGACAGTGAGCCCACCCAAAGTGTGGGGCATGGGGGACTAGTGTCTGCTTCTACACTCTCCCCTCCCCACTGTTAACCAGGAGCCACAGGAGAAGCCCCTCAGGCACACAGGGCCTTGCATACAGATAATGCTTAAGATACCACAAATGCAAGTAAAGAAGTCAGTCTTTATACCCTGGATGGAAAATTAATGTGAAGAGCAATGAAGGACTGAATATATCAGCTATTCTGCATTAACTTCCTCTGTGGGCACCTCCAGTGCAAACTACCCATGAAACTGCAGACTTCGCTTTACAAGGCTGTAGTGCAGAGTACAAATACAAGGATTTAGTGAGGAACAGCTACCACATGGCAAATCCTTGCTGCATCCGTCTGTGAATTGAAGTCATGGCATGTAGATAAGTGTTTCATCTCACTTTCATGAGGTTCTTAGGTTCTTTAGCTCTATTAAGTAAATACCCAAATATTTTGTGGAAATCAGACTCTGAAGTAATTTAGGAGCTTTTGAAATTTTCATCGCCAGTACAGAGAAGTTAATACTTTCAAACATTGTTTCTAATTCAGTGGATGTTCTGGATTTATCAGTTGAGAACAGAACCTGAGCCCTTCAATGAAAACAGCAATGGTCCACCTGGCTTCAGCTGCTGTCTCTTGGTAGCAGCCACCCCTAGACATTGGAGAACATAGTGGAAAACATAACAGACAAACTACTCATAGGCTAAATATTTTGCTGAACTCAAATCACTGGCGATTGGATGGGTCCAGAAAGCTGTGCGTTTCTAACTCTTCTACAGTTTTATTCTTTCAAATGTAACTATGGAAGTGTTTCTTATAAAACCGTATAGGTTCACATGGAACCTATTCAGTGTTCCGACACTTTTATTTTTGTGACAGTACATTCATTGATTAAAATGGAGTACACGAGGTCCAACACACACACACAAAAAACCAAACCCAAGACTATGCCTGTAACTCTTTTTATTTAATAAATTAAGAAAATCAACCATGATCACCTACAAAATGGTTCCCATCTGAGCAAACACACAACTGCTTATGATGCTGCCAGCGTTCAAAGCAATTCTGCAGAACATTTCCTAAAATGCAATCTCCATCGCTTTTGCTTTCACATCTTCTGCCAACAAAAAATGGCTTCCTTTAAGCACTGACTTGATCTTTGGGAAAAGGCAGTTATTAGCTAAAAAATGCTTCACAAAGTGTTGTGGGTTGGCACATTGCTTTGCTGTTAACTGACTGTTCACTCTTGCACACTGACATTTTCTGACCAAGGGTAAGAAAATGTCTATATTTGAACACATGCCCACTCATACTGAGCGAAGCAATTGAGTTGAGCTTTGTCTCACTGTGACAGGTTAGAATGTATTCTATAAACATCTCCTTTTCTCTCCCTTCCCACTCTTGGTTCCTGAGCTACAGCTTTAGTTGAGGTTTGTTTTGTGTCGGATCTTGTATAGTTCTTCAAATGTTTCACATCTTTGCCTCCCAATTTTCTTTCAGTGCTCCCATTTTTTTTTTATGTTATAAGAAAAGATAGATAAGCGCCCTCCTCCCTCCACTGCTTATTTGATACAATTTTATAATTAATTTATACACCTCTTTATGTCTGGATGACTACTGAGCACTGAAAGAGCAGGAACTTCGAAAATAGTGCACGTCAAAAATGTGGATTTAGTACACTTCGCTATGTACTAAAATGCACCCAACAAATGGGTGGGTGGGAGGAAGGCTTCCAAAACCAACATAGTGATGTTGGTCATTAGGCACAGGAAATAAATCTTCCTTGCAGACAAAAAAGCCCCACACCAAAACAATAAAAGCTGAAGCTCAAGAAGAATTTTGTACTGGGATATCGTTATCTTCTGAAAGGGCAAGTGATTCAAAGTGACAAAGTGGATGTTGCCTGCTCTGTAGTGAATAAGGCTACATGACATGATATTTCTGGGCAGCTAGGAAGACAGAACCAAGCTTGTATTTGCCCATATTCTTGCAGAACAGTTGTTGTCGATAATGGTAGCATTTAAGTGGGCTTCAATAGTCCAGAGACCCACAATAAATGACATCAAACCTAGAAATTACCCTTGAATAACAAGGCTTTCCAGAAATTTGCTATATTTCATGTTTGCATTTGCATGTAATTTGAGATTTTTGTAATACATTTAAATTTGCTATATATTGAGAGTCAGGCAATGTCTAAAATGTGTTAAATATATTTTAGAAAGAAACAGGGATTCTTATTCCAAAATAAATGAATTTATGTATTTCTAAAGCTACTATTAACACTACAACCTGCACGTCCAGTAACTTTGAGCTGTCAATAAATCTGTCAGCAACAGATTTGAAATTTTTAGACACAGCTATGGTCAAACTTTGCACTCCTGTTAGCTGCTGCAGCCTGATCATCTTCTGTCTTGTAATTTATATTGTTTTTTACACAAAGCAAAACATTGTATTACAAAAAAATGTATTATTGGTAGAGTAGAAATTCTGGTTTGCTTGTACTATGACTTGTAATATATATTACTGGTACTACTATTTGTGTGGTACTCCACATTACTCTATAATTACTCTGTTACTATGCACAATGTGAGCTATTCCATTAGACTGGATCTCTGCTACTGAAGACATTGCCATAAATCTTGGTGTGGTTTGTAGGAGTTATGCTTTCCAGTAAGTGTTTCATGCTTACGCTCACTGGTTGCGAATCTGTTTTACACGACTGGAACTATCATAACAGAAGGTTAGTTAGATTTCTTCAGATCTGTCAGGAGCCTGCTGATATTAGGGACAGTTCACAGGAAAAAAAAGGAGCAACATTTATTCAAGCTTTGGACTAAATAAAAGATATTAGCTTTTTAATTCTTCATTGAGAGTTTTACTGAGAGTTTGACTACCCAGAAAGTCACGTAATTGGGCCACAACAGTACATCTTCTCTTACATGAGAAGTGGGCCAGCAATTTAAAAGTAAGAAAATGACTACTTTAATTGTATAAGCACTTAAAGATATTCCAAGAACTAAAATTTATTAAATTGCAGCAGAATATTATGTGCAGCAAATGGCTTCATTCTTAGGTTGAGGTGCACCACTGAAATACATCATTAGAATTTGTTACAGCAACTTCATAGGTTATCTGGGAGATAAAAACAGGAAAGCTGTAGTTTAGAACAGTATTTTCCCTCCTTCCCACCTACAACTGCATTACTGTACAGAACAAAAATAAATCAGAACAATGTGTACATGAGTAATGGATGATGAAAAACCATACCAGAGCAGGACTGAAAACCGAGATCACCAATGCAAAGTTCAGTGCAGCATGGATAGCAGGCTAATATTTATTACTTCTTAATTTCTTGCTCCTGCTTTATTTCAACCTTTTGATCTCCTGTTCTATTTGCAGCAAGACAAGCTTTACCTAACATCCTACAACGTTTTTTATTAACTAAACCTATTGGGTTTGAGGTTTTTTCTATTTTTAATATCCACTGACCTCTTGATGGAAATTGTACAATGCTAATCTGGGCTTACATGAAATAAGAGGTAAGATTTCCATTAAATTCCACGAAGCCAGATTTTTACAAGGTTGATATAACTTTCTGTGAGAGTTTGGTATGAGCATTGAAACGGTACACTTATCCCTCTGAAATACATGTTCCTCTTTCATTAACGTAATTCAGTTAAATGGATGCGATACCAAGATCTAAAGGACAGGATCCTTACTGGCAAAATTCTAGGGACCTTCCAATGTGAAACGATTTCCCATGCAGCTCTAGAGTAAGGCACACTAAGTGAAGTCTATTGGAAACAACAGCAAATCCTCAGTAAATTCAAGGATTTTGGATCATGCCCTGTGAATTATTTTGTTTTTACAAAAATATCTATGCAGAGATAGAATGGAGAAAGGAAAAACAATAGATGCCCATATTAATGTACAACAAATTATGACCCTAACAGCAGTGCCAGATGATCACTACTTCAGTATAATTTCTGTAAGGAAGTGTAAGTTTAAGAATTTTTTCTTCCAATGTCAGTGACTTAGTGCAAAAAGAAGAGAAGCCCAAGGAAACAGATGGAAAAACATTTCTGACAGCTTAAGTGCAGTTAATTATTTGTAGGCGAAGCATTCTGCTATCAGCATTGATTTGCTGTATTTGAAACTGAAAAAGTCATAGCAGTGACAATTTTATTCAGAATTGCTGCAATTACTTGACTATAAATAGGACAGGCAAAACCAGAGCAACACCTTGACGATGCAACTGCCTTTTCATCATTTTCAGGAACAGCCAACTACAGGTCAGCATGCTGTGCAGCTACCCCACTGGTAAGCAGTTCATTCAGGTCTCATCCTCTCCCAATTTTTTTCCACTTCCTGCCTTTTTCCTTTAAGCAGATTCAACAGGTATGGAAAAAAAAATTTAAAAAAAAAAAAAAGGGCTTATCATATGTATGGAACGATCTCACAAGCTAGGTACCACCATTCTCACTTTATAGATGGTGCAAATGAGAAAAACAAATACTCATTTAAGCATGTGCTTATTGCAGACCTGTTCAAAGGCACAAAGGGAGATGACATGGTTTTTTATGACTCTATGGGATTTATCTGTATAACTAGAGAACGTGAAAGAGGAAAACTGCTGCTCCTAAGTAATGACATCCATCTTTCCAGGAAAAGAGACAGGAAGGCAGTAGGCTTGGGGAGGAAAATTCAAGCCTTCACCACCCAACTAGGAGAAACTGGAGACAAAAGGAATACTATAGATTATTTCTCCCTTAAAATGTGACGTGGAGAAGAGACTAGCTCATGACCAAACAGCACAGCATTTTTTCTGTTCTCCATGGATAGCTACGCGGTTCTTCACTTCCACTGCTTTGTTCAAAGTATGCTTAACTTGTGTTTAGCCAGGTAGGTGGCCAGGGATTAAGAGCACAACAGGTACATTGTATCCCTCATTCTTCTTTCCTCTATTTGTAGTTCTTTTATAATAGGGCTGCCAAGTCTAACAGAGAAAATTACAAATCTGGTCTTGAGGACATCCACTATATATGAGTACAACTGTTCAGGGACCAGAGCACACAGCTGTAACATAGAAGAATCCAGGGTAAATTTCTGGACTTGTACAGTAATCATTATAATCTAGTTACATAAGAGAGCTACTAGACTTCAGAAAAATATTTGGGGTTTTTTTTTGTACCCTTTGACAAATCCAGAGAGATAATTCTGCAATTGTAAGAAAATTACTAATTTGAATACCAGTATGCATATGCTACTGAAGTCTACCTACCACTACAGCAGCACCATTGCAAAATGGTTTAGCACTGGACTGCAGTAAATTGGTGGTAGTCTGTTTGAGTAACCCAGCAAGATACTACAAACCACCTGGATAACAAAACAAAACAAGGAACATGCTGAGGGATGTATCTTACTCTGTTGTCTGTGACATCCACAGCATTAGCAACTTCTTGACACTGCCAGACACCTTACAAAGTCTCACTACTCCTGAGGTCTGGGTTGGAGATACCTGCTTTAAATTAAAAACTTGCATCAATTAATGCTTTGAGCACTTTCATAAATTATTCCTGCTCAGGAGAAGCATAACTGAATTCAATAAAAGGGAAGGTATCCTCATATTACACATTTTTTCCATGGACTTTAAGATTTTTCTTGAAGAGAAACAAAATGCTGTTGAGAGCAGTAGGATTATTTTTTTTTTTTAATAAGTATCATGGGAAAGAACGAAGAATATTGTCTTTCATTGCCCATTCACAGCAAGGACTAGTTAGGGTAAGACAGTCTCCTGAGTACTCCGGAACAGCTATCATCATACACTCTCAAGAAAGTTTAGTTTGACTGGCAAGGCAACAGAAAAATCCTTTAAAGAAGACACAGAAAATGGAAAGCTTTTCAATGGGAGGATGAAGAAAAAGATGGTTCACTTCTAACAGAGTGGAGGCTGAAAAGAGCTGACTGCTCTCTGTATGTATCAGGTCTGAAGAACCAGGAGAGAGGGTGTATTTTGGCTAATGCTGGCTCAAAAGCAAGTGGAATAAATTACCCAAGAATAAATTTATTCTCAAAATGCAGAGAAACTTTGTAGTATCAGAGCAGCAAGATACTCATAGCACAGTGGGATCAAAAAATTGTTCTGCTTTCAAGTAGAGTTTGATAAGTATATTGATGAAGTTGCCTGAAATAGAGTTTTAAGTTACCTTGCATGTCCATTCAACCATTATGTCTTTGAAGTCACCTGAAACTTTCACATTCAGAAGACCTACGTCGTCAAGCGCCTCTTGTGCAAAGCCAAGAATTAGATGCCAGTGTCAGTTACATAAACTCACAGAGCTCCTACTCAGTCCCATCAGCAAGAAATCGACCTGCTGATAGTCTAGCTCATGCCTAAATCTCAGGACTTAAAAACTGTGTGTTTTCAGGGAAAACATGATCATAGTTTGACCCATTCAACCTCACAAAAAAATACAGTCCTTCCAATGAAACTGACTTGAAAACACGTATCTGGAATATAGGAAACTTGAATTAATTTCTTTCTACTTCCTACGCGTCCTGGGAGATGCATGGAAAGATTCAGTCACCTGCTCATAGTTGAGAGTTTTATGAGGTAGCAAGATAGCAATTCCTGTAATTTGTTCTTGTGAATCTAGTTCCTATACTTCTGTAGGACTACATGCTATAGCTAGACGTAGAGAAGGAATTCCATTATAGACAACCATCAGCATTTTATGCTTTATACCATGAATTAATTATACCATGGCAGCAGAGCTTTATAAGTTAGCTCTGTAATGATGCAGCAAAGTTTCTTAGCTCAAGCACACTCCAAGCGAATTACACCGTCAATGTGATTTCAAGTTCAGTTTAGCCACTTCTGTAGTGTATGCAATCCAACCTAATGAACCACCAAAGCCCAGATTAGCTCCACAAGTAACCCAACTTGGCAGACCTTGTGAGCTTCCAGAGCTGGGAATTCTATGTTTTAAGAAGCTAAACTACATCCCGTAAGATCTGCTGGTTATGTCTGTAGTTTTTAATTCAAGAATGACAACTTAATCACCTAAGTATTGTTAGAATGACTCTTGGTATAATTTTTGTGCAGGCCAGCTAGCACTCTTCCAAGCAATGCCCAGGCATGATCTAGGAGTTGGCACGGTCCAGGAGTAGAAAGTTTACGTGCAGCAACTGTGCTTTGCAGGCTAACAGAATTTAATTGTGTTAACATAGCCAGAACAAACCAGGAAGAGCCTTGGCGCTGTACATATGCAGTAACTCCAGCTCAGTTCGGACCTTGCCAGACATGACAAGACTCCATTCAGCCATTGCTTCTACACCATGCTCTGAAACAGGGTATGTTAGCACAGAGGCAGCGCTGAATGAGAGACTGCATGTCCCGATGGAATCCTGTGCCCAGACTAAGAAGTCCTCAGAATGTGGTACAGGAACAATCTATTGGCTCTTAATAGCCAGACCAAGTTTAGCAGTGTCAACAAGCTAACAAGACCAGTCGTAAACAAGCTGGAGTACAGATGGGCCTCACTGGACTGTTCTCTGCAGCATCTCCGGTAGAAACATATCCTGCTAGCTCATTCACAATACAAGACACAAGTCATATATGTGCATGGACTGGTGTTAGTCTTGATCTTATAGGCATGTCTACTACCAGTGGCTGCACTGAAATACCTTAGTAACTTCGAGGGAGTCAGCACTGGTCCACTAGGTTCAGGGCTGAAATATATTTAACAGCAGTTCTGGACGCTTGATGCCTTTGACCTGTCAAACAAATTAACCTAAAATATAAACATATTGTGAGCATTTATGTAAATGTGTATTTGTATATACATACATATGTATAAAGATATACAGCTATATACATATATACATATATGTGCATTTAAATGTGAATTATATGATAAAACCTAGAAACTTTTAAATTACAAAAAAATGAACATCTTTCAATCCAAACCTCATATAAAACAAAAACATTTTGTGCATTAATTTCAGCTCAAATTTGACAGCAGAAATAAAGCTGCAAAACAGAATTACCGACCACGATTAGCTGGTTGAGTATATTGTTATCCAGCATTGTGATGAATATAATACCTATATTACAATTATCCTTAATATAGGCGGCTTTTACTTTTCTTTTGCAGTCAAAGGAACATTGTTCTGATAATTTCTTGGAACAATTAGGTCAAGCCCAAGGTATTTATACATATTACTACGTTGCTGATGCATGATAAATGAAGTACAGGAAGATACTGTATGTTCACCTATGGGAATAGCATATAATTAGAAAATAGCAACTGCTAATTCTTTTGTTATTATTGTTATAGGTGGAAAAAAAACCACTGAAGCAATACACGAGATCCAACATTCCACTTTGATTAGTGCCTAGGTGAATATCCCTGCAGAAGTCACACATCTTGTCTGAACTCCAGTCGATGCTCACTGTCAGAATGTGTCGTATAGCTGTTCTTTCCACGTAAGATGGTCTTGCCTTCTGCTTCCTCAGTCCAGAACTGCCATTAAGGAAAAAAAAACTTTGCTCCCTGGAAGACAGCAGGGGCTACAGTTTAAAATGAACTTGCTTAACCATGCAGATCACCCCCGAAGAAGTCACTAGTTCTGTAACTTGGCCCACCTTGTTGCATTTTTTTGCTCTGTTTAGGTTTTGAAAGTCATTTACTAACATACACTGAGAAATAGGAGATAAATACAGTTAACTCAGCCACTCTTCCATGGTATTCTTGCCTGGTCTCTCTTTCATGTACACTATTTACTTCTTGGGTTCAAAGTTTTCTTCTCTTTGCATTTTTTTTTTAATCATGCATCACTCGGTTCACCCATCTTGCACCTCCCGCTTTTGTTGTTTTTAGTCTTTTGTGATGATCTTTCAGTTAAGAGCTCACCAAAGTGTAGATCATGCTGAATGTAAAAGAAAGACACCACATGAAAGTATTCTTTTGAGGCATACAGAGCACTTTGATTTTTATAACCCTTTACTGTCTGTTCATCAGTTCTGACTGTAATGGCCTGTGCTTTCCTTTGCATTCTTTCCATCTCTCTAAAGCATCTTAATTATGGTGTATTCAAGATGGGCATCAAAAAGCACTCAAGAAATAACAAATTCATTATCAACACCACAAGCTGTGTTTGAGCTTATTAAAGTGCTATCTGATGTTTGAATTTGAACAGTGAAGAAACAAAACCATTTTGCTTTTGTGTGTTTGATCTTTCAAGCTTCAACTAGCAACTCTTGGTAGGGTAGGCAAGGTTTCCCATGAACCATATTATTTTGTTTTCTTTGGAAAATACTCCATGCAGTAGAAGAAACGTAATATGCAGACACCGGCTGGAGTGAATCTATACATATTAAATGCAACTCCGGAAAGCAAAGAAATCACAATAAATTGCCGTGGCTCCTTTTTACAGCAATTCTAATCTTGTCATTACCCAGGAAACCACAGCAAAAGTGAATGTAAATAATACTATTTTACTTAGCACCAGGTAGGGGATTTTGGCTTATGGACATGTTTTAGAATGAAGGAAGTAGTGTTCAGAGGAACCTGCACAACAATAAAATCTCAGCAGAAATACTAGAGCACACTACATAGCTGACTTTGACAGAGTGTTTTAAACAACAAAAAAAATGTGCAGTTAAAAATGCTTCTCTCTTCAACTGTCTCTCCTTTCAACACAAACAGAGCTTGTCATTAACTGCCATGCTTTCCACCCTTGTCCCCAAGAGGTCATGGGGGCCAAAGACACTGGTGGATCAAGGCATTCAGCCCAAACCTACAAAGCTACTGGATGCTGAACTCCTGCTCAGATTCTCATGCCCCGTCCATCTCAGTGTGATGGCACCTACCAGCTTCTGTGAGTTTGGGTTCTTCTACTTTCTTTCTCCCTCTCAGGTATGCAGGCACAGGCACATACACATGCACATGTAGACAGAAAACTTTCTTGTCTATACTATTTAGAAGCAATATTGAGACATGTCAGTCTGCAGCAATGACTCCTCAAGATATGGGGAACAAAAGAACAGATAATAGACCAGTGATCAAAGGAGAAATATTTATCTTCTTCCACCAGCCCACCAGCATACAAACCTGCCTTACAGAGGCATTACGGCATGTAAGATTGGCTTGAAGAGCCACTCTATGCAAATATGTTATGGAAGATGGAGTAGAAGAAAGGTGTCATAAAACAACAAAGCGTGTGAACCTTTGTTGTCAAGTAGCTTTACGGTGTGATTACAGGGATGAAAAAGCATAGGGATTCTGCCATGGCCTTACCTCCAATATGATCCTCACATATTCTTGCACTGGGCATTTGTAATTATGCACTAAGGACATCTGACAGCTGAAGGGGGCAAGGGGAACAACACACAACTGGGGTGCCTATCTTCAAGTATATACTTAAAGTACAGGTCTGGACCATGCACAGGCTCACCCTGTTACTAAAGGGAGGTTGTAGGAATGACTACAGGTACAGTGCACCTCATGTTCCTACCTACCACCTACCTACCTATTTACTAACCATCTGAGCATGACTGTACCAGCAGCTGTAGTCCTTTTTTTATGATTCTCTTGAATCATAAGAAAAAAAATCAGCTTATATAGCACAGAATAAAATTTGATCCTAAACAGGTACATTTTAATTTTAATTTGATGTAATTTCACTATTAAAACATTTGCTATTTTGCCTATCCAAAGAGACCATTCAGAGGAGCAAATATGTTCTCTTTGGGGTTCTTTAGGTAAATGCTTAATACTCTGTACTGAGGTGTCGGCAGCTACAAGTACACGCTACTGTGAGCATGCTTCCCTGAATCAAGAGCAGAAGCAAGTTTTGTAAGACTAAGGAAATAAGCCAGTTGGTTCCACTCATCCCTAAATACAACTCTACAGGTCAAATGAAAAGTAGCTATTAGTGAAATGACCAGACTTACCAGTACAGATAGTAGAAGAAGGAAAGGAGATAGAAAGCTAGCTTACACCAGGCCTCTTTTTGACAGTAACTCAAGGTATCTGCATTCATGACTGCAGGTGGATCATATGCTAGCTCTGAACTATCTGCTGGGCAACGAAAATATCTGAAAGAGCAGCAGAAGACATCTGGCAACATTCTGTTAACATTCTGTATTAAACACATGCAGATATACACTCTCCTGATCACCAGCTATGAAAAAAACCCAATCATCTTCTGTGATACAGGAGGAATTTTCCTCTCTTTATCAAGCCTCTATTTCCAGATGTTAAAATTAGGACATTAGTCTAAGCAGGCTGTTCTTACAGAACAAAGAAATTAATTAACATGGACTTTTCGTGTGCTACTAATTCTTTAGATTGAAACATGTCCTTCCCTACACAGTTATTTCTGGCTTACTAATAACTTACCTATGAGGAGCGACAATATGTGTCAGCTTGTGATTACAGTGTGGAGGGAGGATTACTGGGCTTTAACTGTATGTGCACAACTGATTTCAGACATAGTGAAAGGTGATGTTCTCAAACAACTGATAGCCCAGTTTCTCCAACTCTGAAAAGTCAAAACATCAATATGGAATAATACTAGCAGGTTGACTAATGTTTTCTACACCTAGCACTGCTCAAGAACATATCATCCAAATAATTTTAATTGGAAAAAGTTTTTCTTCTTACATAGGATAAATTTCTAGTTATTCTCAGCAATAACACGACATTGAAGAAAATCCTGACAAAATAACTTATTTTTTTGGCAAAGGGAAAAGCAAACAAAAAAAGAAGTCCTTACCAACGTTAATTAACTGCTTTAAAATCAGCACAAACCTGATGAAATATTGTTACTTCTGTTGCTTTGAAATAGTAATGCAACCACCGAAGATTGCTGGGATTGCTTATAGATAGATAAACAGACAGACAGATAGAAAGAAATATACCTCCCAAATGAGTGACCAGCAGCAAACTTCGGAAGTAAATGTTCTCATAATAACTCTGCCTTCCCCTCTTCCATTATCAGTAACATCCACTTACAATCTCTAATAACATTACAAATTCTTTTGCAGAGACCACAGGTGAAATTTTGCTCAATTATCTTCACAAGGAACCCAAACCTGTCTGTGGTTAAACCAGCAGAAATTATGGAGTAATTATAGCAAAGCGTATGGAGAACCATGGGAAAAAAGACAATCAAAAGTTCTCTCCAAATGTTGAGATCATTATTTAGAGCCTGACCATTTTCACCTTGGATATAAAACACAATTTTGATTTTTTTTTTAATAAAAACAATATTATTGTCACACTTTGTTTGCTAACCCTTACTCAAATAGAATCATAAAACACTTTACTGTACCCAACCAATTGGGAGAAAAGAAGTCATAGCTTCTGACACCAGTACTGGCACTCTACCTTCTGAATAACACACTTTACCATATGACTCTGCATTACTAGCAAGCTTTTGCAGAAAATAGTGTAAAAAAGCTACTACTTTTTAGTTACTGATTGAGACAACAGTTTTACTTCACAACAGGAGCTATCTGCTGCCATATATACTGTTGTAACACAAAGAGAACCTGACAGCCCCAAATCATCTGTGCTTTTACAAACATTGTGGAATTGAAGAACTAGGGAAGACTTCAGACTGACAACCACAAAACCCAAATTCTCTTGGTTATCTTCAGAGGCAACAGAAGGCTGATCCTCCACAAGAACGCAGAAGATGCAGCAGCGGGTGCACTGCCTGTCCAGAAAACACTAAAGCTACTCAACAGCAGGTCTTACGTGATCAACTTTGAAAGCCCCTCACTGACTACAAACACATAGCAGAGATCCAGAGCAGAAACACTGCCCACTTTTTTGCATGGGCAGGGTCAAGACAACAGCTCTTCATCTTCTGCAATCCCTACTCCAAGAGTGCCTAATACAGACTTCTCTTGCAGAACAGAAATTCTGTACTCTATAGCAAGAAATACCTTATTTCATACCAGAAGAAAAAAAGAATAAAAAGCATAAAGCTGCCAAAGAAGATGAGAAGCAAATTTTCAACCTGCCTAGTCTCTATTTCACAGCTCTACTGGAAATATTTCCTTGCTAGGGCTGAATTAATAGGTCCAAAATCTTTCAGATACTAATTGCCTTATAAGTCCCTACCTGTGAAGTATTTAGAGCCTCACCAAGTTCCATTTCCAGATTTTAGCCTATTTAATGTCCACGTTTTCATTCAGTTGTGGTGAACGCATCCTGACACCCTTCAGAACCATAGAATCATAGAAAGATTTGGGTTGGAAGGGACCTTAAAGATTACCCAGTTCCAACTCCCCTGCCGTGGGAAAGGACATCTCCCACCATATCAGGCTGCTCAAGGCCTCATCCAACCTAGCCTGGAATACTTTCAGGGAGGGGACAGCCACAACTTCCCTGTGCAACCTGTGCCAGTGCCTCACCATCCTCATCACGAAGAATTTCTTCCTTGTGTCTAATCTAAATCTTCCGCCTTCCAACTTAAAGCCATTTCCCCTCACCCTACCACTCCATGCCCTTGTGAAAAGTCCCTTCCCACCTTTCTTGTATGCCCCTGGAAGGCTACTATAAGGTCTCCTCAAAGCCTTCTCTTTTCCAGGCTAAACAACCCCATCTCTGTTTTCTTCACCCATGTAAATGTTCACAAAAAAATATTTACTTTTTCTCTGGAAATGTAAATTTTAGCTACTTATAGGCAAAACTTCTAGGGAAAAGATACTCAACCACACTCCTGTCACTGCACTTCATAGCTTACACCATTTGCATGTGTGCTGAGTTGGCAAATAATGCAAACAAGCAGTCAGAATATAAAAGACGGGCTTACCTCCAGAAGTGATAAAAAAGCAAAGGAACATTTAACCCCAGTGTGAGCCACTCTTGAGCGCACAAAAACATTATGCAGAAAAGACTATGGATAGAGTACTCTGGCAACACCAGCTAAAAAGAAAGGAACAGAAATAACAGATATCAGTAAAACACCTCTTTGATTTTAGTCACCTAAGCAGTTTTTCAGAAAGCAAATCACCTCTACAAGCCCTTGTGTCTCTGTGTCTGTCCCTTGACATACTTCAGTTGGCAGACAGCTTTGCTCTGAGCAATGAGCACAAGATGCAGTGCCAGTTTTGTCCAGGTTCTAACCATGGATATACTCCAGGGGCTTGTTGACACTTACTGTCTCACCTGGTGCTCCAGATTTCTGTCTACAAAATCTGTAGACGATTTTACTGCCTCCCTCACAAAACCATTATGAGACTAAGCGAATGTCTGTAAAGGAGTGCTTGAAGAACTATGTGTCATTACTGATATATTCAGAAAGGAAATAATGAAGGTACTACTGAAGCTTCACTTCTATATTGGAGGACCGTCCTTGGAGAAAAAAAAAAGGCTGTTTCTACCATTTTTATATGTTATATACAACCCCAAAAGATCAAATCCATTACTGAGTCAGAATTGTGAGCTAAAACCCACTACGACAGGAAACTCACTTCCTTAGTAAACACATGGCTCCTTACCCTACTTGTTTCAGACCAAGATGATTCTTTCTATTAAAAGACAAAGTGAGTGGGCAGCTGGCAGAAGCAGAAAAGTATGTGATGTTGATTCAGTGTAGTTATTTCTACAGGCATTTTGCTTTTTTTCACTGTTTTCCCACTTCTTAGCTGGCTTTCTTCTCTTGTTTTCTTCTAATACCTTTTTTTTTCCAGAAATCTCTATTTCTTTTCATCATTCAGGTCATAGAAGAGAATAATTTCCAGCGGTACATATTTCTCCAAGCTAGATCATCCCATGCACAGTTCATTGGCATCCCTTGCTGCATTTTGGAGCTACATCAGTCAAAGCTAAACCATAAAAAGCATTTGAGGGGCTTCTTTTGATGTAAATTCATTTTCATCTGTCAAATAATTAAAGTGAGCTTGATTTTTTCGAACAGTGTAAAACCAACTACACAGCTACTCCCAATGCCTACCTATTCCCATATTGCTGGGCTGCAATGAGTCCCATCTTCTTGCTTCTAGATGTCTTTCCACCTCACACAGAACACACTTTTTTACTTTCATTTAACTTCACTACTTGAAGTAGTTAACATATTCGGATATCTCTGTGCCTACGCCTTCACTAAAACATTCAGAAAAGCTTATCTTATATGGATGACAAACCAGATACAATTATATAGTTCAGATTCCAGATGGTAGTTACTTATCACTGCTGGATTATTTTTTTCTTTTTAGAATGTGACTTACAACATGACTATAACCTTTCCCAAAAGAATGATTCATTTTAACCACAAATTGCAGACAAGAAAAGTCTTCATGATGTATATCTACTGACTAAACATCACAACACTTAAAAGCACATTACATTCACTATCACATATTTGATTTCTGATTCCCAGAGAGTCCACAAATTTAGCAATAACACAATCCTTGCGCTGAATCAAAGGCCTGGCTGGTAATAACCAAGAAGAAAACCTATGGTGAAAACTTATGTGGAGCTCAAAAAAAAAAAAGACAAAGACCTGCTGTGAAACTACCAATGAAACAAAGGAAGCAGTGGACTCTCAGAAACACTCACTTTCTAGTCACAGTTCCTTGTGTAAATTACATCTACTTGTGTTTTTGATAGAACAAGAAATGGGTCATTTACGTCTCTTCACTCTATTCTTGGAGTGATATTTTCGTGGAGATGTAAATAAATTAAGGATCAGTGCTGATCACAGTTTCTTAACAGAATTCATGCAAAGAAGCAAAGCCCAGCTTGCAAAAAGAATTACAGTTTATACTCAGACCATTTACCTAAGAAACCAAACCTAAAGAATCTGAGAGAATCAAAAGCATACAGTGTAGAAAGGAATTAACAGCAAGGCTTGTGAGGAAAGGAAACTGAATAGCTGAATAACTAAATAACTAAAAAAATAACACTGCCTCAGTCCTTGGCTCTAAGAATCATCCTGCAGTTTGACACAAAATCATCTGAAACCAATGGAAACTTTCAATCAACTTCAGCAAATAAGGGATTCAGCTCCTGGAGAGAAGAAAGCTGGTGGAAAAACAAGTAACAGCCAATCCTTGTTGTTCCTGCTGAGGTAGTTAACTGCAATAGCAACTTTGTGTTACAGATGGTTGTGTGATAGGAATACCTTAATTCATTTCTGGGAGAGCATATGCAGCCGTCAGACAGTAAACATGTTAGGATATAAATGGTATACTTTGATTTCGAAACAGGTACACCCTGATTCAGATAACAACCTCTGCTTTCTGACACAATTCAAGATGAAGTCTCAAAATGGTTAGTGAATGCAGATTTGAAGGAGAAAGTGCTGTAACCTTGCCACTTTGAGTCCCAAGCTAATGAATGGTGCTACAAATTTATCACTAGAAATCCCACTGGCTAATATTTACCTGTGGAAAATCACTGGAAAGACTGAAAAGGAAGTCAGGTTCAAGATGAAAATGCCGCTAATCAGAAACCCCTTTTGCTATAACATGAGCAAAGGAAAGAAACTGCTATACCTTTCTAATATGTATTTTAAAGTAAATAGCCATATTAGTAAATACTCAAAATCCTTATTAGCAATACATCATTTGCATTTAAAACATAAAATGTTAGATAGATATCACATCAAGTCATTATCATCTCACCATAAATATTCAGTGGACCCACACACAGTTGTACAGACATATACGCACATGTAAATAGATTCTTCCCCTTCTAATTGAAAAGAAAATAAGGCAAGCCTTGCTCTGTGTGGACATCTATGTTTGGCTGAATTAAAGCATGGGAAAACAAGCACTGAAGCTAAGCAACCATCAGGAGCTTCTCTGTGTTTATAGGAAGACAAGGACATGTGTAGATTGCAACCACAGAAGAGCATCCCTTGGGAAGCTCAGTCCCACATAATTCTAGTAAATTTCCCATTTCCTAAAGATATTCTGTTCCTCTTATACAAAAGATAAACCCAGCTTTTTCCATCAGTACTTCTCCTCCTTATTCTGTTCATAACATATGGATACCTCCTTCTCAAATGTAATTTTGTTTTTACAGAATATTAGATCATTTTTACATGGAATGACTCATAGCTTTTCTTGCCAGTGAACAGGGCATGTAAAATACCTCACAGAAAACAAAATTGAGAAGATAATATAGGAGGAACAGTAATCTTGCTTCATCAGTTCTTTAAATTCTCATGCTTTGAAAATCATCTGTAATAAGTGAATGAAACAGTTCCCAGTCACTCTTTAAGCCACTGAAATGTGAAGTCCTCATTCATCTGTCCAGCTCTTTGCTTAGGACCAATACACCTGGATGCTAGTAATTCTCACAGAACTGCTATTTCACCTCCAAAATTACTCTGAGTGAACATCAGTCTCCATATGTGAGTGCCAGACTCCATACTGCAACCACAGATTTTTTGCTGTATCCAGAAATTGCCAGCTATTATGCACTCAACCCTCCCCAGGATTTCTGAGAGTCTTCATTACACTGACAGAGACAACTTCCCTTCTTAAAGCATGCCTTCTCCTCCACAGACAGAAGGAAAACAACTGAAGGGAATCTCCTTCACATAACGAAGTTGAATCTCCTTCATATAACAAGTAGTTCACCTTACACAGGAGAAACTGAAAACACCATGCATGTATTGAACCACTCCAGGTCCCCAAACTAGGCCTGATATAAGTACATGTTGCTTTGTCACACGGTTAATGCTGCTGCAGCTTCTTCCACTAAAGGATAGCTGCAGCTCACCACTGTAGTGCTCACATTGCTTTTTTCCACCATATCCCTTGCTAAAGCTGACATGTAGAATTTTTCCTCATCTGTAGCAGAGAAAGAGGGGATTAATATGTCAAGGTTTTCAGAACACAAGAGTTATTTTAATTACACTTTAAAGCCCATCCTAACAGAGCCTGCCAGAGCTGACTTGGGTTACTGAGGAGTATCAGCTGCTGGATTAAAGATATTGCAAGGCCAAATGGAGATGACTTTTTAATGACTCTAAAATTCTACTAATTGAATAACACAGATGATAAAAGTCAGAAATGTTGTGGAAGCAAATGAAAAACAAAAAGCAAAACCAGAAAAAAAAGCAGTAGCATGTGCCTTAGCCTAGACCAGGCATGTACATAGAAACAAGCAAATCATACCTGTCTGCTTCTGCTGTTGTACAAACCAAAGAAGCACGGTCAACTGTGTATAACTTGAACAGACAGACCATACATCTTAACATTTGCAACAGCTTCAAACATACTGCTTCCATTTATCAAATACATGAAACACATTCAATTTACTGTTGAAATACAGGAAGGCTTCCCAGTTATGTTTTCCAGTGTATCTTTCTAATCTACTTTAAATTACTTGAGTTACTTCACTTACAAAACCTCCTCTGAAAGGCTGCCCTGGAGCCCAATACAATGCTGTCACAGTAAATACACTAAGGTTTTCCAAATTTTCAGGTTCAATTTTTTTTGATTCCTTATTGTTATAAAATCCACACTTGATTGTGCCTCTACAAGCTCTGTTCTCTAGTTGCTTATAACAATCACTTAGAAGTTCAGTTGTGTAGTTAAAATTGTTATAACACACAACTATAGCCAAAGCATATGAAGTAATTCAAAACCATGTTATGCAAACCTCTGGAAGTATTCGGCAGTTTTTCACATAGATGTATGCAAATACATGAAAAAAAAAAGTCTGGAAAATGGATTCCAGATCCTCAAAAGAACAACCTGCAGATGAACCTACTACGTTCACATATACAGCTTTATTTTTAATGTAGGGAGAGCAATGGCACACGTATGCAAGACAACATCATGGGCAAATGCAGAGTAGAAACAGAAGAAAGGATAAACACTTGTGTTTTCACACTTTCACCTTTCTGGATCACAATGAAGTGAAGCGGCACAAAGACAATGTTTTGTAAAGGAAATCTCATTATTTCTAATGTACTATTGGAATTTCTTTAGACAGTATTAAGTGGATGTGAATGTAAGTCACTCCACAGCACAAACATCAGACAATGAAACGAATAACACAAAGAACCTAATTATCATTCCCACAAAGCAACCCATATCCATCTGTAACGGTAGCAGATCTAATATTAAAATAGAGGATTTCTGGATGCTCTTTCCATCTCAGCTACTAAAGACATCTACATTTAGGCCTATTGTATGACTTGTCATTTTTGCCTTTGACAACATGGGGATAATTATATCTAAAATCTATAGATTCCACTGGAGCTAGTTTATAAGTTTATATTTACTAGAATATTTAAGCTTTGTCATAATAGAAATAACAACTTCAACAATGTGACAGAGGAAGATCAGGTCTTTAAGGGACATTCATCAAGAGTATAAATATTTCTGTACCGCAGAGCCTATGGGAGGTCATAACAGCCAACAAGTAAAGGAGTTCCAAAATGGATTTTTAAAAGAATTCTCCACTCTAAGGCCTGCAAGGCACCAGCACAACTCAAAAAGTGCCTCATCCTTGGATGGCATGTCATTAAGGCAGACATCCTGTGATCTTACAACTGTACCTCCTCTGCTAACTGTTCTTTTCCACTCGGCAGGGATCAGGAGATATCTTCACAACCTTTCTTTTTTTTTAACACTAATTCAGAAACAGCAACAGAAGCTGGGTTAGCCACCCTGGAGTGTGATCTTCTCTAATTTTCCTAACACTGGTACGAAAGAGAGTAACAAACGCTTTATTGCCCTACCTACTCATTGCATTGCAGAAACAACCAGCTGGGCCACCCCGCAGCTGGGTTATTCCAAGTGCTCATGCCATCTTTGTCTGCTCTCCCCAAACTAGTGAGAATGACAATTAGTACCACAGCTGTTCATTAGAATCTAGAAACCAGCCCCTCATTTCACAGGCAGGTCTATAAACGTAGAAATCTGAGTGATCATTAAAATGAAGTTCAGCCACATGCACAGCACAGGAAGGACCCTCAGGCCTTCTCCCAGGAGTCTGCCTAAGACTGACAGTTTAGTAAATGCTGAAAACCAAGTGTTCACTAAAAGGCTGTTTCCATATCTGGCGTCTAACGCCTGTCAATCTGAGGAAGCAGATTTGGTACAGTGCTGCCATGGTAAAGACAATCCCTTTCCTCCTATTCTAATAGCTTTATTGAAAACTTCAGCATCTAAATGCAAGGTAGGACACTTAATTCCCAGCAGAAACAATTTTCATCCATAAAACAGGTATGATGTAAAATCATTGCATTCTATTTTTAAGTATCATAGTATTTTTTATAATTGCACAGTAGCCTTATCAGGTTTGATCCTAACTTAAATTCACAATGAACATTCTGCTAAAAATAACAGTGACATTTGATTCAACCCTAATCTCTTTAGCTTTCCTTAAACTCAAATATTTACTCTACTGCATACCGAATTAGAGTAAATACAGTCTATTAGCAAGTCAAATTTTGCCAGTTTCTTCAACACAGCTCTTAGAAACAGTAGCATAAATTACACTGCCTCAGGCAGCTGAGAAGTACACTGTTCTCAGGAGGACATTACACGCAACAGATACTCATACACATTTTTGTTGCATCTTCAGCTTTATTTTACTGTTACTTGTGATGTTCTAACACATATGTTTACATACCTTCCAGAAGAGTATTGGAAGAAGCTATTGTAAGGCCAGACGATGCCTTGTTACAAGGTGATATTTTGTTTGCTACTTTGATTATTGAATAAACATTTAAAAGATGAGATTAACACAAAAATAAAGTTGGTAAACCTGAAGTATTTTTATACATAAATATTTTAATAACATTATTAATAACCACATGTACCTCCCTTCAAAGGATATTTCAGTTTCCATCAGGCACCACAATGGTGAATCTTACTTCCTCTCCAGATAAGAGGAGGGTAAGGACCAAACTGTGGCTGAGTCACAAGTTTGAACTCTTCACTCTTAAGGTTGCAGTAGGTTTGTAACTTTTCCCCTTATGATCTACCTGCTTTGAAAACCTGTACAGGCACAGCAGGATGTATCTTCATTATCCTTAGTTAAGCACGCAGACATCCTTAGGTAGTGATTACTAAAAATAACAATTGTTATGTTCTGTTCTAACTTTTGAAAAGTGATGAATTCAGGAATTTAAAATTTGACTAAAACCAGTGAATGAAACGCCTGCCAGAAATACTCTATGTCCTGTAAGTTCTTAAGTCCTATCTTAAGGACTTTCTTTTCATATACGGTACCATATACATGGAAAAGATGAAAGGGATTATGTTCACTACTTTTATTGCAATAGCAATACTCTTCTACTAATATGAATCCAATATATTATCAGGAAAATATAAAGTGCGAAGAAAAGATGCACTATGTCTAGTCAGGTGACATTTATGAAATTATTTGTGCATAAAGTATAAACACTCTCAGCTCTTTGGACCCAGTTCTACCATTAGTTCTGCAAAATAGCCAAACTCCACTTCTTCTGATGAAATTAAAACTATATTTAAGAGAGTGGTTGCACAGGGCACACTCCCATTTTACCTCATTCCACACTTCATAGACAATAAACATAACATATGTGTAGATAGGAAAGTTTAAAAGAGGGAAGGAGAGAAGCTTTCAGATCACCTGTACCAAATGTCCTACCAGTGTGCAAAAGAGAAAAATGCAGCTCAGCAACAAAGGCCTAAGTATTGTCTATACTGGAAATCTATTGCAAGATTGAGAGATAAACATTGTGTCACTCATGTTTCCAGATACAAACGAAAATCTTTGTCAAGTGTGAATCACTCCAATATTTTAACCCCATGCTCTTTTAGGCAAGCTGCAGAAAATAATTAAACCAACAGAGAGCTAGTGAAAGTGTATAATACTTTTTTTTCCCATATCCCCACTTCCCCTGTCATGCTACATTCTTCTTTCACTTGTACAACCTAAGAACAGTCCTGCTGTTTACACAAACAGCAGATTTTAAAATTATCTCATGCCTAGTTTGAGTAACAAGAGATGCTAGAGATACTATACCAAAATTGTTTAAAACCAACTCATTCATAAGTCATGATTTCCATAAACTAAAAATCACATACATTTTTAGCTAATTTCAAATTTTATCCTTAGAGTGTAAAAAGTTACTCATTCCTAACATAAAAATACCTTGTCAGAGACACTCTGAAGGCCAGAAGAACAGCAGCGTGTCATCTAATAGCAGTTTAGCGGTATCATTCAACTAAGTACTGAAATAAACACAAGTTTTATGCTCAGCCTAATGTACTTTAAAAAGTCATAGGTCTCTTCAAACAGAAGAGAACCTAAACGAATTCAGTTTTACGAAAGATGTTGCATTGACAGTCCAAGTCTTAACTGTTAAATCCTACAAAATCTGCAGATCTAATTAATGGTTTAGAAACAGCAATAACCTTTATTGCAGTGTCTGCATGCAAACTCCAGAATTTCTTCTGAGGCAGCTTAGGAGCTAATTATGTGTGTACATAGATAGCTGGGGGGTGTAGCTTCTACTCGCTATGATGCTGACATATTGACAATCTCATCATATCGTCTACATTTATTAGTATTTCTGTAGAGCAAGCACCACAAGTGTCTGTGTGTATGACATAAGATAATTTTACTCCCAACAGTCATCAACTGGACTACAGTAGTTTGAGTCTGACTCCAGACTGGGCTGGATTTGAACTACTGCTCTAGAGATTAAAGACTACAGGCAATTATTAACCAAATTAACCATCAGACCCTTCGAAACCAGTGAACATTTTTAGCTTCAATTAAAACTAAGAGATTCAAAGAAAACTAAGCAGCTGTCTGAAAACAAGATTTATATCATGAGATCAGCTACACAACCTTTTCTTTTCTGTTGTGTACACATCTTGTGAATGTCAACAAATGCTCTCCATATTCATTATCACGTGGTTTTTGTAGCACCTGGCACAATAAGGTTTATTCTTTACTTGAGCTTGCAAGCATTGCTGCAACATAAGCACTAATAAAAACATGACAGAAAAGGAGAGCCAAGTCTCACTGAAGGGAATCACTGGCTGATACACAGCAGGGCTTTTAAAAGATCAAAGTATCCCACTAAGGAAATAAAAAGAAAATGCAAAATTCAAACAGTGGCAACATATAAGACAGCAGAATAACCGCCCCACCACAACAAAAGCAGATTTACTTCTGTATTATATTTTCTTCAAAAAAGAAGACAAATAGAATATTCTGAAACCACACTTTTAAATTTACTGAAAACTTCTTTAAAATATGAAGATTTTTCATATGATGATGTTAATTCCTGTCAGATTTCCTGCTACCCAGATAATAAGTAGGGAGTCAGCAGTTTCATCATATTGATGAGATATGAAAAGAGAGAGCATCAGATACATCAATAAATACAATTTGTACTAAGAAATCAGAAACAATGGTGAACCATTTGGTCTCTAAAGAGAGTGGAAAAAGCTCATGTGCTCCATCATTGTAATAATCACTACTAATGGGAAAAATGGCACATGGTGCCATTTTTATTCCCTCTGTGATCTTTGTTACAGCAGCAGTTTATCAGAACTCTGAAAACATCAGCCTCTATGTCCTGGAAGGCAGAATACTACTATCTCCACAGTCTAAAAATAGCTTATGACTACACAAAAAATTCTGTTTTCTTCTCAGATAACACAAGCACCCAAACTTCAGAGATGAAAGGCTGACTACCAGTTAGGAGGTGCTGAATACAATACACATCACAAACCTGATATCTATTTACCCTGCAGATTTATCCCTCTAGTGTGGCTATGCTGCAACATTTTCTCTTTCTGTCAAATGTAACTAAATGAAGAATTAAAACATCTTTACTGAGGTTATAAAAGAATTATAGCACTACAAAAGGTAAAACTATTCCAAGCTCTGCAACAAATGAATTGTCTTATTGCTGTAGTTTCTATCTATCAGATTTTTAAACCCCAGTAAGAAAGCGTGATTACTTCTTACATATGGATGGATACACACCACTTAAAAGATTCCTTCAAACATCACATATGCTAAGTTTGTTTATATAACCTTACATTAAGCATTGTAATAAACCACGCTATAGGTTTACAGAAGTACTCTTCTAATGGCTCATAGACTGGCTAAAAAGTTGTCACACATCTATAAATCCCTAAATCCACGATGAAGCAATCAACTGACATATCCAGAAACACACACTTAAAACCCATCACACTATCTCAGGCTTGCCAGTGACTATGAAGCAGAACAGCAGAAGGAGTGATCATTGTAATAACCACCAAATTTATCAAGAAGAAAAGAATATGATCAGTCTACTGAAATCAGCTACTGTGACACCTGACACCCTCCAAAGGATATGTCCACTGCAGCTGCTGCATGCAGAGAACAGTAGGAGCTACTTGTAGATGAAGGTCTGGAACCTAACAAGGTCCGAGTACAACAATATTTTCATATGGCAATTACTCCAGTGCATACTGGTCAGTCTCCCTCATCCAAAATACATAGGAAAGAAAATGCCAGCTGAATAAGGATAAACAAGGAAAGACAAGGCTTCTTTTCAGAAATGCTGACTTCCCATAATATTTATCTATATGTAAAGTGGAACAACCTCCATACTCAGAAAATACTATTTTCACCTGCTATTAAAGAAAAGCTAAAAAGCTAGCTTGTTCCCTGTTAGCTGATCCAGTGAGCTCAGTAACATTTCACTGAACATATCGTGGGTTTTTTTCCCAAGTTTTGAGGATGTGCATTCAACACTGACATAGAGGCATGACACAGACACAGGACCAAGCCTTATCTTCTTCCTCGGAATGCTCTGTTTATAGTTGAACATGTGGTGCTAACCTACAACCCTTCAAACTTCTTGTTACTCATGCTTCTGGATTACTGTTACTTTCATAAATGTAAGTAATCTTGGCTTTTTTTTCCAGAAGATTTAAATATGGAAACATACTAAAACTAAACTATACATAAACACTCTGGTGTCTGGAATTATATATTATGCTCCCTAGGTTTTACATTTTATTCACAGTATCTCAGTCTGAATGGAATGCCTTCTATAATTCCTATTTCAGGTAACATTGGTTTTGGTTACTTACCAAGGCCTGCAAATACAGCAAAACGTAACTTTGATGTGTATTAGGATATATACTATGGAATATAAATTTTAAAGATAGATTTATTTTATTTTTGCAGAGTAGTAAAAGCCAGAATTGAATCTGGTAAACACCACAGCTACCGAGTACAGAATAAATATCCACCACTACTTCCGCAAATCCAACTCCACTGGAAAGCACAGTGACAGAAAAACAGACCAAGTATTGGCAGCTCCCAACTTCCTACCTAAAACATGAACACTTGCTTCAGAAAAGATTAGGTGAAGAGGTTTTAGCATCTATTTAAACATCCCAGCTCTTGATTTGCAATCTACTGTTGCTGTTGCTACTGCTAGTACTGGGGTGCTGAACCGGGTAAGTTTGGTTATTCAGAAGTTATACCTGCAGGGTTTTTTGTCTGTGTATTCGTTCATATTTTTGAAGACAGTCCAAGTACATCTGGAACATCTTTGAGATTAATGTCACTTTGCCTGTGGTTAGATTTCTTGCTGAATTTGCTTTCTTCCAATCATTCCTTCAGGACTTGCCAAAAAAAAAAAACAAAAACCCAACCCAAATAAAATCAAGAAAAAGGATTGAGCTCTAGTACAATATTTTCTTATACTTACAGTTTTATGAATTTTATTCCTAATTTAACTACAGTGGTCCACTAGGGCAGGAAAATTACCAAAAGGCTGTCTAACTTAAGCTACCGCAATTCTCTCCCAGGTAAGTTCCAGTTCCAGTTTTGCTATTCATAAATCACTGTTACCTTAGCCTAATGGGGTTTAAAACTGAAGTCTGGAATGCACTTGTTGAACAGGAAGCAAGTTCAATTAACTCTCCTCCTTAGAAAGGGTGTTTCAGATTAATTTTAAAAGTATGATTTATAATCTAATCACAACTTAATCTAAATCCCCTTAAAGGTAAAGTAAATCAATTTTAATAACCTCACCAAAATATTTAATCACAAAAATCACAGTAGACCTAAATGACACAACGCATCTATCCCACTCCTAAACAGGGTTAGTACACCTCAGAAGTCTGTAGTGCTGTCTACTGTACTGTTTCCACTAGCACAAGACAGCTCATTCACAACTAGTTCGTGTTTCTCTGTACATTGCATGTGTCACTTAATCATATCCTTGGAGAAACAAAGGCAATTTAGCCAAAAGACAGCACAAACTCCAGAGCATTCGCCAAAACTAGCGTGTGTCCTATGTGAATCATGTAACATTTGTATGACACATCGATGTCCACACAACGGACAGTGGTGGACATTCAACAGTGAAACAAGTACACATGTGAACCAATATATCTACCATAAAGCCCCCAAAACATGCCACTGCATGAAACAAGATACATGTATCCTGAGTGAACCTCACTTTGTGCTGCCTGCAGAAAATAGGTCCTTCCTCTCATTTACTTCAGGATCAAAGAGATGTGACCATGACCATACAAAGTTCATAGCTTCTTTTCACATGATTTATAATTCTCCAGTCATCAGAAAACTTATCCTGGTCTAACTCTGTAGTGCCATAAAAAGATGGACCTACATGCACATGCAGGTATGCATGCCAGCAGCACGTATATCTGTTTCACGTCATCCCTACTTGCTTTAATGGTATGGAAACTTTTTCCCCAAACCAAACATCAGAAAATGCCTGGCTTCAGAACAATTACATCCTCCATTCTAGTTTGGAAAAGGTAAATAAGTGGTACAATATCTGACGACATATCACACACCCGGCCACAGCCTGCTAACAATGTTCTCCACGTATTTTGGAGGTAAAATGAAAAATCTGTCCTACTGTATGCCTATTTAATAATCCCCAAGAATCCCTTGCAAACCTAAGATATAATGAAAGTGAACACATTTTTAAAGCCCACCTATAAGCTCTTCAAAAAACAGATTTACAGCAGATCTTAAGCATTAAGTTCTAATGTAAGATACCACTGTTTTCAAAGACCTTTGAAAGAACTATCCAACTTCAAGACATAAGAAAACAGATGCATTGTTGCTTCATAAAAAAGAGAAAAAGACCTAAAGCCACACACCGTTACAATAAGGGATATATTTAGTGCTTGCTGAAAGCATTCTAACTGCTGTTTTCCTGTATCTTTATAGCTGGCACTCAATTCTTTACTGTTTTTCCAGAATTTTCCCCAACAGTAAATATTTTATACTACATAAACTAAAGCTATTTTTAGTGACTGTCAGATTTAAAGATTACAAATCTCTGCAGCTATTGCACCTTCCTCTTACTGCATATAATGTCTCAATTAAAACAAATATGTCCCCAAAGAACTTTGAGGAAGAGGTTGAATTAACAAACTGTTTAAGTAAACTGGAAGCAAGCCAATCCCTTGTGAATACAGAGCCTGTAATTAGCCAAAATTCTCCATTTTGCTGTTCACAGTAAGGCTGAGGCTCAATAAAAATTAGACACTGATGCAGGCAAGGCATTCCCATGTGGCTCACATATAGTAATATATTAACACTCACCAGTTGCTTTACATCAAAGAAACTGGGACATAGCTGCCTGTTTGGTAAAATGGAAAACTATTGGTGATATGCATTTTCTCTTATTTGCATATTCCTGGTGTCATAATCAGGCTAAGTAAGTGCTTAAATGTGGCTCCTAACAGTTGCATGCTCATAAAGTTTCCAAATAGATACAACTCAGGTTCTGCCTGATCAGGGAATGACAATTCACTGTTTCTGTATGGAGTCACAGTTACGTCTTTGGATCACCTCAAACCAATAATCCCTAGCAATGGCTTTCCCAAAACTCTGAGGATGAGGCCATTAGCTTCTTAAAACCACATAATTTAGTCATTAGCTTGATTAGGATGCAGTTAGCAGTCCACACTTGAGTGACGACCTTATGCAAAAAAAAATGCAGAACTATTTAGGTGGCTCCATTACTATTCTCCTGAAGGCAATTTATAGAAACTTGAGTATATAGAATAAAATAGTTTGGAAGCATGATTATTTTGATTTCAAGAGGACAGAGTAAGGAAAACAGGAAGTGTTCTTTCAAGCCTCTTTCAAAGCCTCTTTCAACCTACAGATGAGTAACCCATGAATGTATCAATCCTACAATTTATCACCTCCTTCGTATCCCTCAGAAACTGAGGCACTCAGCATCTTTCTGTCATATTACAAAAAATACTACAGTATTGATAGTATTTACTATAGTATCAATTTCATTATATATGTAGTTAATAAAATGTTTAGTTTATCAAATAGTAAGCAACTGCTCAAAAAAAAAAAGTCATTTCTAAAGCCTATACTACAATATCAACATCTGGTATGGCTATAAAAGCTGCAACATCAAAATTATTCAAAAAGCATGTTCCAAAATGAATGGGCTGATGTTCTGAATTTTCAGTTCTTATCCAGAAATGCTCTATTACATTAACATCTTATAATGTCTTACTCTGTCCTTACGAGGTCATCATGACTTCTACTTCTGCAGTAGAATCCATCTATTGATCAATGGAGTGTGAGGATCATTCAAGAGAAAATGAATTCACATCACCACCGGATGGCTTTAATTCTCATAAACTTCACAAATACTAGGCTAGTTTGTGCTCACCTTTCGCAGGAGGAAGCAAATACGTTCAATATTTCTCAGCCGCTCTCTCTGTCAAGAAAACGTGAGAAAAGGGGAAAAGGTAGGAGATTAGCTGATATTATAAATTAAAAGCAATATATTACAATTACAATGGATCAAGGTCATAATTAATGGCTGCAGGGAAGCAACACACATTATTAATATGAAATTATAATATTAATTTCTTACCTGCTGCTTGCAAGCCAAATTATTAAACCAATTCAAAGCGCCGGTAAGTTATTTTTTCATCTGTTACTGTGTGTAACAATGTAAGCTGGGCATTCAAGTCTATGTTAGCCTTGAGTGAGAGGCTGCAACTTCTTTTTTGGCCACGTCTGTGGCACTATCCAGTCGTGCCAATCTATACCACAGATACTTGGTCTTGCATTTTCAGGTACACAGCCTCTGAATACAGAATGGGGAAACAACTGCAAAGTTGGTATGGCAGTCCTGACACTATCACTAAGAGGGTGCCCGTGCAAC
Organism: Cuculus canorus; assembly: GCF_017976375.1. NCBI lineage: Eukaryota > Metazoa > Chordata > Aves > Cuculiformes > Cuculidae > Cuculus > Cuculus canorus. The sequence continues at coordinate 89,797,625 of NC_071403.1, forward strand.
ATGAGATATTAGAATTTAACCCAGTAGCAAAGAATATCTGAAATGTCCTAGAAATGCCACTTTAAACAAGATGCATTCGTAAACTGGAAGTTACTGTACTTAAGGACTGTGACTCAAATGACATTCTAACCTCGATTCACAGAAAGAAGACAAGTCAAAGACAGGTTTTCTTTTTTTAAATGACTCATTATGAGAAATTCACTAGTAAAATCAGACTTCACACTGCATAACCCTACTACTTGAGTTACTGGGAAAGATTCTGCTGTTGGTTACACTGAAGAAGGCAGAGTGGTTTTGTTCTTCAGAAGACTAGTATTTTTGTTTAGACATGGCAAAGAGTATTCTGAACCATGACCTTTTTTAAACAGGTAATGTAATATACCAATGTGAGAGCCAACTGTCCCTAGATTTTTGCTTTTCCAATGTTTTCAATTTGCTCCAAGTTTAAGTTTTATTTCTGTTCTCCAAAGAAATGTCTCTTTTCTTTTCTTGTCCCCAAGTTTATGACATTTTTTAATACTATCATTTTGGAAAAACAGTGAGACAGTGGCAGCTTGATAGGCACCAGACAAATATCATGCCCATTTCTGGTGTCTCTGATCTAAAAGAGATTCAGAAATTTGAGACTCTCAGTTGCAAACATAAGAATGCATGTGTGTGGACATGCCTGTGAAGCTGCAGAAAGGTTTTTTGCCTTCAGCAGGAGATAAATAGAGAGGGAAAGAAAACCCTCTCAATTTCCTTTAGAAGACAGATGCCTAACTGCAGCTAGCCTTGGAGAAGTCGGAAGTTTATCCACAGGACAGGGGAAGTCTAGGAGACCAATTCCTTTACTATTGCAAAATAAGAGGAAATTATCTCCATGGACCATCATACGAATTTTAGGAAGATAACAAATTACTGGAATTTGGTACGTATAAATACACATTTCTTCAGATCTCAAGATGGGAAGTAAAAGCAGATAAAGTGAAATCAAAACCAGATTCCTTCTAGTAAATTTGAAAACCAGATCATTTCCATTGTAGTCTTCTATAAGATTTCTTCATATAATTTATTTCTTCTGTTATTATTCTTCACTTTTGTATAGTGAACAGTAAACAAGTCTTCTTATTCAAAGTTTCATGTAAGGATTACGCTTAAAATCTGTGGTCTGAGCAGTGCTGCAAATCACAGAATCACAGAATCATTTAGGTTGTAAAAGACCTTTAAGATCATTGAGTCCAACTGTAAGCCTAACACCACCGTCAAGTCCACCAACAAACCATGTTCCTATGTACCATACCTACAAATCCTCTGCTGAGTTACAAAACAACGTTAAAAGGCAACATACTAGCTTCTGAATCTGGTTATCATTTGTAGGTAATTCAATAGCTTGATACTCTGTAGAGATCAAATACAGCACCTATCATAATCATTGTAATTCCCAGTGAGTTGCCAGGGAGCCAAATTCTGCTCTCAGTTTTGGTGGTACAAATCTGATGCATGTTTAACTGTAATCAGTTAAGTCACCCTCGATTACAGCTTTAATTAACAGAGGAATTTTCATACGCTTAATTCTGGGTTGCATTTTAGTTCATTAGGTAAAACTGAGTTTACAGTCCCAGGGTGATATTTAACATTTTCCATAGCAGATGCAGCAGAACACGTTATTCACTCTTAAAGCAAAGGACAATTTAGAGCTCTGCCATGGGACAGAGAGGTCTAGGAATGCACCTTTCATCAAATCCCTTCAAGCTTTTTACTCACTGCCGCAGACAGTACAGGAAAATGTGGGCATTCCATGCTTGAACACCAAGAAAGCAAATTGTTTTGAAAACAAAAACTTGTGCCACAGAATGAAAATATAAAAAGAAACATTAGCATCACATTACATTCCTTCAGTTTTTGAACTTCAAAATTATTTTCCTGCCTCCTTCAGCAAAACCAAAAGCCATTAGCATAAAGAATAGCCATCTGGCTTCCTGAGACTGGCCCAATACATCAATTTTCCAAGTTACAGTTGACTTCACAACAGACTCCACATTCAAGTCCACACTCATACTTTCACTGACAGCTCAGTGAATCTCCCTTTCTCTGGTAGCTGCTGCTTAGCAAGCCACTGGTTGTACTCACTGCATGGGCTGGGTTGCACTGATCTATTGGGCTTTTGAAGTCCGTCCGAAGTTCATCAAAGGCAATTATCTGAAAAACAATTTTTTCAAATATTGTAATGAATGCTCATTCAAACACTTATTTTTCCTTTTGTGACTGGTTAGGTGCATTACCTGCCTTCCTTGCTTTCCAGAGAAAATATAGGATACTAGTTTCCCCAACACGCGCCTTTCAGAACTAACTTGTTAAAACAAAACATGGGATACTCCTACGTATGACACCTAGAATCTATTAATCTGCCACTCCATAAATATTTGTAGCCTTTCAGCTTCATTACTTTCCAGATTTCTCCCTTCACGTTACGTAGAATTTTCTTCTCCAGCTTCCAAATGACATAAAACTATTTCACAAACAAATATATCTCCAGACTTGACAGAAAAAGTGTCCATATTTCATTCAGAGATCTCAAAGTACATTCTTAAGTTTATTTTATGTTTATATTCTAGTAATATCTTTTCTTCTGCTTGCTTTACAATAGGAATGGAAGTTTACTATGTCAGGCACCACATAAACATGTTAAAAACAGTTTTTCCTTTTTAGACAATTTACAACCCAGGAAAGTATTTATTCTCAATAAAAAGATGATGGAAGTACAAGGGAGCAGTCAGGTAATTAATACATGAGTGCAACAACCATTCTGTGACATGTTAGAGCATGCCTGTTGCCTAGCTTTTAAAAAAATAAACAGCTGGGTGTCAATACAGACCTGCTGTATAGGTAAAACACACTCATTTTTTAGGTATGGAATGCAGGAGCAGAAATCCTCATGGCCTAGCCATGATTAATGTAATAACCTGGTGAGAGGATTGAGAATAAACCAAGAGCTACCATCTGCAAATCTAAGCCCTATTCTGTGTCCCACTCCAGTGCTGCATTCATCACACTGAGGCACACTTAAAATCAGAAGTGTGGCATTTTACAGAATTCAATTTATTCAACTATGACAAGACAAAGTGCCAGAAGAAACCACAAAGAGAGCTATAAAACATGATTATAAGTGAAGCATTTCTCCTCATGGATACAGTATCTCTGCAACTTAGGAATTAAATCTGCAATGGATGTTTAGACTAAGCTAAAGGGCAAAAAAAACAGCGGCTGAGGGGGGTGGAGTACAATTGTGAAGAATCAGGCTCCTGATGCCCCTATATTTAATACTTCTTGAGAAGGTCTTCATATTAACTAGCTGGGGCAACTGTTAAGAGGGTATCAGCCGCGGGAGTCAGATGCACACACTTCTGTTTGCAGCTGGGTATCAACCCAGTACCAACTGCATTGTCAGAAAGGAGTAAGGACAGCCTTGTAACAGGTAAGAGACCAGCCTTAGAGACCAGCTCATAGCCATGCCACTGATTTACTTTGGGATCCTATGCATCGCCCTTAAGTTCTCTTGCCTCGCTGTGCTGGTACTTACAGATGTAGCTTTAAGATAGAAAATTGGCTTGAGTTTTAAATGACAAATGTTTTTAATAATGTGCACTGGGAACAGTGTTTTTCTTGTTGTAAATGTAGAGGTGAGCTGAAATCTCCCCGGGAAAAAAAGAAAGTTAATGTGCTGTATTCTTCCTTTTGAAAGTCGGTAACAGCACCCAGGAGTTTGAAACAATCACAAAACTGACAGCCAGTACAAGACCCAGTTCATGCTGTGAGGAAATACTGGCCTGAAACAACAACACAAGGAACCCGAATACCAGATCATAAGGTAGACTTCCTTCAAGAAGTCCAGGAAAGCCTCTAAAGATTCATTGAACAGAGAGATAGGATGCTAACCCTGAAGCATGTTTAAATGTAGAAGAATTAGGTCGCTCTGAAAAACAGAACCATTAAGGCAGGGCCCTGTTGAGCGAGCTTTAAGTGATGTAGCAAAGTGTTAAAGAAATTCTAAATGATAGTCTGGAAAACAGATTAGCCTCAAACACACTACACATTTAGATTTCCTCATTTTTTTGCTTTCTCTTTTTTTTTTTTTACCAGTATTCCCAATTCTGATTTCAAAAACCTACTCTTTAATTTCTGGCATGTGATTTATTTTATGTCATACTTGCAATATATTGAAGTGTACTGAAACAAATCTGACAGTATTAAGTACACTGTTTTCACAGAACCAGGAAGTGTAAATATAACAGTCTCACAGACAAACCTTTGGGGACACCTGCAAATTATGACAATGCTATGAGACATTCCTGCTACACCCGCAATAAACAGATTGAGGTCTGGTATCAAGCACACAGGACTAGCGGACATTTTCTTCAGTTAAAGTTTCAAGCTCTCTCTGAAGGAGCATGACAAAAATAAACCCTCCACAATTCTTAACAGTTTATTTAATAAAAGTTCCATAGTTGTTTACACTTTGTTAATCCTCAAGAACAGAAATTCAGTGACAACATGAAGATATATGTTTCAATTTATGAAAAAGCACATTCCTATTTCTCAGTCACTGTGAAAAGCTTGAAAGCGTAACACTAGGTAGGCTCACAATTAAAAGGAATACACAGAAATTCCTAAAGTGTGGGGGTGAGGCATGGGGCTTTGTGTTGCTCTTTTAAATCTCACAATGCTGTGAGGGCTAATTCTAGAACTAAAACTGTAAATGAGAAATGATGGAAACAAAGTTTTGGCTTTTTAAGATTGGCGGTTGCTCACGACACAATATGTAACTGTGCAACAAATTATTTTGTATTACTGAAAATAAGGCTGCTTTGTGCTGCAGTGTGATTTGCATAATCAAATAAAAAACATGTTCCTCTTCCAATTATAACTAGCTTTCTGTAGTAGCTTAATGCCCTAAGGCATGTGTGGCTGGAGTTGCCATTTTTCCCCACAAAAACCCAATAACTAAGTACTTATCTCCATTAAGTATTTCACAATGTTTTCACAGGAGGTGCAGTGTTCTGGCTATACTCTTGAAACAATCTTCTGCCCATTTACCTTTCAGCTGGATGCAGTACAGATACCTGCTTCCCACACAGCAGCCAATCAGAGTTGCTGAATGTTCTGGGACAGCACCTGGGTATGCTCAAGGTCTGTTGCACCTCAGAAATTCCCACACTTATCAGCATCTTGACAGAGTAGATCATTTGGAGGCGAACAATGTAATATAAACAAAACCAAGTCAGGGCACTTCAACACATGAATTGCCGTTATTTCATCTTTGTAAATGAAGGTATTTTGTAAACCTTTCAATATATAAAAGCATCATTCTTAGCAATAATTTGTACCACTACTACATAAAGGGTCCAGGGACTGAATGGGCAACAGACGCCAAATTCGGGGATTTTCTGGGTGATTCCACATTGCAAAACGTTGCAGGAAGTTTCTTCTGCCACTGCCCTAGCCATGCTTTTTTTCTGTTGATACAAGTATGCTTGTGGCTATTCTCCACCTAACATAACTAACGGTTTATCAAAGTATTGGTTGCATTCTCTGGTGATTCACACCATCTGCAAATATTCCACACGAGGACAGGCTGAGAGAGTTGGCGTTGTTCAGCCTTGAGAAGAGAAGGCTCCAAGCAGACCCCATAGCGACCTTCCAGTACCTGAAGGGGGTTACAAGAAAGCTGGGGAGGGACTGTTGACAAAGGCTTGTACTGATAGGACCAGGGGTAATGGGTATAAACTGAAGAGGGGCACATTTAGACTGGACATGAGGGAGAATTTCTTCACTATAAGAGTGGTGAGACACTGGAACAGGTTGCCCAGGGAGGCTGTGGATGCCCCATCCCTGGAGGTGTTCAAGACCAGGCTGGATGGGGCCTTGGGCAGCCTGGTCTAGTGGGAGGTGTCCCTGCCCATGGCAGTGGAGTTGGAACTTGATGATTTTTAAGGTCTCTTCCAACCCAAACCACTCTATGATTCTATGCTTCTATGTTCTCATAACTCAAAGTGTAAGTCAGCAAGGAGCTTGCCCTGGTTTAAACACATACTGAACAGACGAGATTGTGATGACAAGGTATGTTTCAGTACAGCTACAATGACAATGATATTCATAAAATTTGTTTTCATTACCCACGCTATCTGTGCTCAACTCACCAGAAAATAACTTTGAATAATGAAGTATTCACATAAGATTGAACCTGAGGGGGGGGGTTCCTATGTTTATGCACCCATCAATTTCACCTATTAATGGTAGGAATTAATTATGATCTCTCATTTTTAAGGAAGATACTTTTTTTTGGTTTTAATCATTCAGCTCTTACAGAAATGTATTTTAATTGCGAACATGATGTTTTAAAGTGGCAGCGGAGTCGGTGTGGGTGTGATTTCAGTGCCAGCAAAGACGTTGGATAATAGTGCTTACTGACATCTTAGAAAAGTCCAGGTAAAACAGAACTTCATGGCAACCACACTAAGCACAGAACAGAACCGTAACACCTAACATGTTTACATGCCACCATCCTGTCAATACACCACAATCCCATCTTGAAGAAACTGTCTTTAATGGTTAATTTAAACAATTTGTCTACCTCTCCACTCTCATGTACACAGTTTTTACAGCACTCATACAAGCTCATAGTTTGCAAGTCAGCACATGGACAGAACTGGGATAGGCTTAGGAGCATGCTGTGCTCCTAAACCTCATGCTTGCCGATCAACTGCCATATAGACATATCTACTGTGTTTGGGAAATAGGGTTGAGCATTTATCATGTTTGAACCATATTGATGCAAGCTTGATGAGTTGCTTTGCTGGATTTTGTTGAGCAGAAGCAGCAACAGAAGAAATGCGTGAGAGACATTCAGTCAGGTGAGGATAAGGACCTGAAATAGAAGATAAGTCACTGCCTTGACCCAATGGAGTAAGGGGAACCCATAGAGAGATGAAGAAAGCAGTGACATCAACAAAGCATCAGACTCAGAACAATGTTTGCTACCCAATTTTTATCATGATATAAAACGAATCTATCTACTTAATGCCTTCTTTGCTTCAGTCTTTAATAGTAAGGAAAGTTGTTCCCTCTGTGTACAAACCCAGGAGTTAGAGGAGCAGAGTGAGGCTCCCATGATCCAAGAGGTGGCGGTTAGAGACTTGCTTGCCCAGCTAGACACCCGCAAGTCTATGGTGCCAGATGGGATCCACCCAAGAGTATTGAAGGAGCTAGCGGATGTGCTTTCCAAACCCCCTTCCATCATCTTCCAGTGGTCCTGGTTGACTGGGGAAGTTCCACTGGACTGGAGGCTGGCTTATGCTCATCTACAAGAAGGGAGGACCCAGGGAACTACAGGCCTGTCAGTCTGACCTCAGTGCCAGGGAAAGTCATAGAACAGGTGATCTTGAGCGCCATCATAAAGCACATGCAATTGAACTGGGTGATCAGGCCCAGTCAACATGGGTTCATGAAAGGCAGGTCTTGCCAAAGTAACCTGATCGCCTTCTATGACAAAGTGACTCAACTACTGGATGAGGGAAAAGCTGTGGATGTAGTCTTCTTGGACTTCAGTAAAGCCTTTGACACAGTTTCTCACAGCATTCTGCTTCAGAAACTGTCTGCCTCTGACCTGGACAGGCGCACACTCTCCTGGGTTGAAAACTGGTTGGATGGCCGGGCCCAGAGAGTGGTGCTAAATGGAGTTAACTCCAGCTGGAGGCCAGTTACAAGTGGGGTTCCCCAAGGCTCGGTACTGGGTCCACCCCTGTTCAATGGCTTTATCAATAACCTGGATGAGGGCATTGAGTGCACCCTTAACAATTTTGCAGATGACACTAAGCTGGGTGGAAGTGTGGATCTGATGGAGGGTAGCGAGGCTCTGCAAAGGGATCTGAACAGGCTGGACCGCTGGGCTGAAACCAATGGCATAAGGCTTAACAAGGCCAAATGCTGGGTCCTGCACTTGGGGCACAACAACCCTATGCAGTGCTACAGACTAGGAGAAGTCTGGCTAGGAAGCTGCCTGGAGGAGAAGGATCTGAGGGTGTTGGTTGACAGCCAACTGAACATGAGCCAGCATGTGCCCGGGTGGCCAAGAAGGCCAATGGCATCTTGGCTTGTATCAGAAACGGCATGACCAGCAGGGACATTATTCTCCCTCTGTACTCGGCATTGGTGAGACTGCACCGCGAATACTGTGTTCAGTTCTGGGCCCCTCATCACAGGAAGGATGTTGAGGCTCTGGAGCGTGTTCAGAGAAAAGCAACAAAGCTGGTGAGGGGGCTGGAGAACAAGTCTTATGAGGAACGGCTGAAAGAGCTGGGGTTGTTTAGCCTGGAGAAGAGGAGGCTGAGGGAAGACCTCATTGCTCTCTACAACTACCTAAAAGGAGGTTGTGGAGAGGAGGGAGCTGGCCTCTTCTCCCAAGTGACAGGGGACAGGACAGGAGGGAATGGCCTCAAGCTCTGCCAGGGGAGGTTCAGGCTGGACACCAGGAAAAAATTTTTCATGGAAAGGGTCATTGAGCACTGGAACAGGCTGCCCAGGGAGGTGGTTGAGTCACCTTCCCTGGAGGTGTTTAAAGGACAGGTGGATGAAGTGCTCAGGGGCATGGTTTAGGGATTGGTTCATGCTACAAAGCAACATAAATACAGCAAGAAAAATCCATTCTCTTCTATTAGGGTTCCTCTGAGTTGACATCTCCGCTGTGATCACCAATAAGAATGCTCATTTGAGCCTCAGTCACAATACTTTCAATATTCTTGTAATACCCTATAAATCACCAGAGATGTTAACCATAGAATAATTTTATTAATGTTATAATCTCTGATATGGCCCAGAGACCATACATGACACATCAAATAATGTAGACGTGAGATTTAAACTGCCTTAGTCTTCCTCCCCCTCTCTAAGACCACTTTTTGTTAAATTCAGCATTCAGAGCATCACAGATGACTGAAAACAGGTTTGAATCAACCTGACAATCTTCTTTTAAGAACGTTATAAAGTGCTGACAATAGGCTAAGATTAAAGAAATGAAATCACTTAGAAAAAATTCTGCCTGCGATACTAACAAATCCTGTTACAATACTAAACTATATGTGAGTACACCTGAGAGCAATTTGGCCTACTTTTCTTCATTAGCACAGGAAAAAAATGGAATGCAGGTTGTCCTACGGCAGGAAATATCTTTCTTTTATTTGCCAGTGCTTGAGTGTATTCTTCATTATTTGTTTTTATTAAACATCAGGAAATGTCTGGCGTGCTGGAGTTATCAAGGCCCTGAAACCAAGAGCCAGCTGCTCAAAGGAAACGGTGTTCATTTCTCATTTCATATTCATAGTATCATAGTATCATAGCATAGTAAGGGTTGGAAGAGACCTTAAAGATCATCTAGTTCCAATGCCCCTGCCATGGGCAGAAACATCCCACTAAATCAGGCTGCCCAAGGCCCCATACAGCCTGGCCTTGAACACCTCCAGGAATGGAGCAGCCACAACATCCCTGGGCAATCTGTTCCAGTGTCTCACCACTCTCATGATGAAGAAATTCTTCCTAATGCCCAGTCTAAATGTGCCCCTCTTCAGTTTATACCCATTCCCCCTGGTCCTATCCCCACAAGCCTTTATGAATAGCCTCTCTCCAGCTTTCCTGTTGGCCCCCTTCAGGTACTGGAAGGTCACTATAAGATCTCCTCAGAGCCTTCTCTTCTCCAGGCTGAACAGGCCCAACTCTCTCAGCCTGTCCTCATAGGGAAGGTGCTCCAGCCCTCTGATCATCTTTGTAACCCTTCTCTGGACCTGTTCCAACAGCTCCATATCCTTCTTAGGTTGAGAATTCCAGAACTGGACACAATATTCCAGATGAGGTCTCACAAGAGGGGAATTGATGGGCAGAATCACCTCCCTCGACCTGCTGGCCTCGCATCTTTTGATGCAGCCCAGGATACAGTTGGCCTTCTGGGCTGCGAGCACACATTGCCGGCTCATGTCGAGCTTCTCATCGACCAGCACCCTCAAGTCTTCTCTGCAGGGCTGCTCTCAAACACGTCATCCCCCACTGTGTACTGAAAATGGGCATTGCCCCAACCCAGGTGCAGGACCTTACAGTTGGCCTTGTTGAACCTCATGAGGTTCTCACAGATCCACTTCTCCAGTCTGTCCAGGTCCCTCTGGATGACATCCCGTCCTTCTGGTGTGGCAACTGCACCACTCAGATTGGTGTCATCTGCAAACTTGCTGAGGGTGCACTCAATCTTGCTGTCAACATCATTGATAAAGATATTAAACAGCACCGGTCCCAGTACGGACCCCTGAAGGACACCACTTGTCATGGATCTTCATCTGGACTTTGAGCCACTGACCACTGACTCTTTGAATACAACCATCCAATCAGTTTCTTATCCACCTTACCATCCACCCATCAAATCCATATCTCTCTAACTTAGAGAGAAGGATGTTGTGGGGGACTGTGTCAAAGGCTTACAGAAGTCTAAATAAATCGCATCTGTTGGTTTACCTGTGTCCACTGCTGTGATTACCCCACCATAGAAAGCCACGAAGTTGGTCAGACAGGACTTGCCCCTGGTGAAGCCATGCTGGCTGCCATTAATCACCTCCCTGTCCTCCATGTGCTCTATGTAACACAAAAAAGTTGTTGAATACCTCAGCCTTTTCCTCATCTGTTGATACATGATCCCCATTTCCAGTCATTAGTGGGGTTACATTCTCTTTATCTTCCTCTTTTGATTATTGTACATGTAAAAGCCCTCCTTATTGGTCTTTACTTCCCTTGCCAAGTTCAGCTCCAGCTGCGCCTCGGCCTTCCTGACTTCATCCCTACACAACCGGACAGTGCCTCTATACATGTTCCAGGTTACCTGTCCCTGCTTGCACTGCCTGTGCAGTTCCTTCTTCTTTTTTAGTTTAACCAGCAGGTCTCAACTCAGCCATGCCAGTATTGTATTGTAATGAATTGATGCCTTTCTACAACATATGGATTGCCACTGATCTGCACAGCTTTCACAGCCTCTGAATGCAGAAAAAGGAGGACTTAATTTGCACTGCAAAATCACAGCCTACTGTTGCACTTTCTTCCAGCCTCTCAAAAAAGGGCATCAAATAAAAACATGAAGGTACAGTGATGGGAAAACATCCAGAATGTGTGCGTATGCACTTTATAAACATGCTATAATTGTTACTTAAATAGAAAACTAACTTCATAGAAAGCATGCAGGCTCAGTTAAGAACATGCACAAACCTTTTACACTATACCTGCATTTCTTTGTAATAGAGGGGTTATCAGTTGATTCAATTTTTAAGACATCTGGAGCTGGATAGACCGCAGGAAAAGAGTTGTTCCCAGATTCTCTTCACAAGTCACTTTCTGTCTTCTGAGAACTGGACAAAGCAGGCTGTTACAGCTCAGGTTAATTCAGGAGAAATTAAATAGGCTAAACAGAGAGGCTGATGCTGCACAGCATCATCATATATGCTGACCGGAAGGTGAGAAGACTCCAGGTCTTGGAGTTAACTTTCACACCCTTCAGAAAATCTCCAGATCAATATAACTCTCTGCTTTTCATTTATTGGAGACAGAATTTTTATATTCTTATTTCATAGTTACTAAGCAAGATGAGCATTTATGGTGCTACTCACTCACATTCTTAACACTAGTGATCTGTACCCGCTATTAGATTTGTATTTAAAGTTCATGAAAGTTTTCTGGCAAGCCTTAGAGCTGCTATATGTTCAGGTTCAGAAGTTTTATCTATGACCCACTGAAAGAGCATAAAATTATTCATCACAGTTACAATCATAACTATAGCATTTCAGCAAGCCAGCTACTGAAGTACATTGACTTAAAAACGCTGGAGCTGTGGGATATTACCAGTTTAGAAAGCTGTTCTCATACATGTCCCCAAAGACTAGGTTTTTGGGTGTAAAGAAGTCTCCAATAAAGTAATAGTTCTTCATAAAATAATAAAGAACTCTTCAGTTTAGTGGGGATCCAAAATTTGTTACGGTGCAGATTCACTAATACATACTCACAATGGGACTGGGCAGCTGCTCTGTAACCATTATCAGTGCTATGCAAAGAGATTAGAGAAGGAAATGAAGAAACGTACTGAAACTGCAGGACTGGAGGATTTAAGGCAGCATAAAGCAAAACTTAAGCTACAGTTTGATCAAGACATGGAAGTCTACAACCATATAAACTTCCGAGGAAATGTTTTAGATCTATTTTAGCCTCCTATTTCATCGAGAAGGAAAAGCTACCAATGATCCTGCACACTAGCATTTTGTTAACTAGCACAAGCAAACAGATCCTCATTTTTAGTAAGAAGAGGATTAGGTATACATATCAGAGTTTTCAAAAGTATGTGTCTTCGCAATGTCAGAACAACAAATGTTTTCAGCATTTCCAGTAAACTAATTTTAAAAGAATTTCCAGATTAAAGACAAAAATCAAAATTCTGCTCAACAATATATTTTTGCTTTGGAATTTATTTTGTTTTTAGGAAAACCAGATTATTATGAAGTAATTCAATATTCCATTATATTTAATTTAAAGGAAATACATTGCTTAGTAGACATTGAAACATTTTATCTTCCTTTCTAGATCAAAGTCTCATTTGTCCTATAATGAGACAGTTATGCCAGTAAATGTTACTAATTTATTGTCACTTAATTGTCAAAACGGAATCCATAAGAGATAATCGGAGGTGACTTCCTGGGCTGTCACCTTCAGCCCCCCATTTCTGCAGACATCACATCAGAAGCAGTAAATATACCAAGCTTATTTTAAGAGCAGGGAGGAGGCATACGATTTCCCTGTTCATTGCTCTATTTGGAACACAGCACAAACCTGCTGTGAAAGTTGGGAGCCTTCTCCTGATTTTTTAATCTATTTAGAGATAACACAAACCATGTATGTCATTGCCAAGACTGCTTTGTTACAACAGATACTTAATTAAATGAGAAAGTTTTATTTTGTGGAAACTTGCATCAAAATTGGCACAACTCAAAAACTATTTGTCTTCAATTCAGCAGAAACTCCATCCCAGCTCATGCTAATTGACATTCATACAAACCCACACATACACAAATCTTGTGCATTACAGCCCTTGTATGTGAATTAATAACAGAGCTAAATGATGCTGGTGCAGTATCTCTACTTATTTTTTTTCCTAAAAAAATGATTGATATAATTCTTGGTTGTCTGGAGGATTTTATCCTGACACCTGCCAAAAGAAAACAGATATAACCAAGCTCTCTTTTTCAAAAAGTCAAACCCATTTTTTCTTGCCAAAGTTCTTTCAGTACCTTTATACATAAGTTACAAACATGGAAAGAGCCATAAATGTATTAGTACAATAACGAGTGACAGAGGAAAAAAAGTGAAATAATCCACCTGGCTATCCAGAAGATTCAGCTCTCTGTAGCTGAGTGGACGCTACAGTGTTTCCTTGGGACTCCCCCTGCCAATCTAAGTGGGCACTGAATCCAAAAAGAACTCCGTGCCTGCTGATTTATCCCAAGGGAAGAGGTGTCTCTGACAGGAAAGCTTTTCCTCTGATTCTAGTACTGTTCATCTCTAGAGCAAAGCATTGCATTAAGCAGAGCCTTTTGGGATTAAGATTGCAAATGGATTTAAATCACTCAAGGGTAGAATTTTTTTTCTGTTTGTCAGATTTCACACTAACAATTGTACAGCATTTCCTTGCTCCACTTGAATTTCATAAGCTGCCACTTTTAAACAGTCCATGTAGAAATCCAAACACATTGCTAATGCAAATAAAGCTCTTATGGCTCCATTAGGGCTGCACAAACACACCTGAGCACGTAGTCTTCAACTTTTTATTGAAGTCTTCAGTGTGTAAAAGGATGTCACAGATAGGCCAACACGATGTAAACTTTTCAGGCTCTAACAGGAAGCTTCATCTAACTTAACAGTCACAAAAATCTTACTGTGATTTCTCAAGTACTTAATGTAGATCCTACGTCTTTTACAATAGAAACTCCAATGTGCAAAATTAAAAATGCATAATAACCATTCTGCAAACATGACTCAAAAGTCTTTCCTATATATCTATGGAAATGCAGAGGTATAATTATACTACTCTAAATAAACATTAACAAAAATCCATAGAAAGAGGCTCTCTTGCTGAGAGCACACATGCACAAACATGCCAGTCTCCACTGGTATAGTTACACTACTTTATTCCCCTGTGTAAATAAAAACTATACAAATGAACAAAAAAACCAGAACTTTAGAAATGGACAAAAGCAGTATTATTGCTTCAGCTACAGCAAATCAGATTTTCAGGCCTGCAGAGAGGTACTGGAGAAACCACTAAAAATAATTATTTTGCATTCACCTGAAACATCTCATCTATTAGCGCAAGAATTAAAAACTTCACCCACATTGTAAAAAGAAAAAATTTATCTTAGGGAATACAACCACAATGCACAGAGCTTTGAGTGCTTTGAATGGAAAGTTACTATCTCAATGACTTACTGGCTATTATTGCAACAAAGCAGACAACAATTTGAAAAAGCAAAGAATTCACTTATTGTTGTTCAGTTTCGACAAAACTATTAAAACAACCTCAGTAGATGCAAAATTCTGTTGCAACTATAATGTTGCCAGAAGGATGATTTAACAAGAATCTACTGACAGATTTCTACAATTGTTATGAAAGGGGCTTTTTAAAAATCATTTCGTCCAACTGCAAGGAGAAATAGGCACACTGGCTGACAGCAGGATTCTGGACACAGATTTCACTTGTTCACCTGAAAGATGTTTCCCAGTGATCCTGAAACTGAGAGATGCCAATCCTCTCCTTCAGGAGAGACACAAGTCTCACCTTTTCCCAAGTACAGAGTTCAATATTACCAGTGCTTGTACCATAACTTTATACCCACTCACTGCCTTCCAGTCTAGATGAGCTGAAATCCAGCCAGGCAAAAACCAGCTGTGCACATATAAACTTCAATTCATTAAGAAAAGGAAGACGAACAAGTGAGCTGTGAAGGTGGAATGATGCCAGTATAGCTGTAGACAGCCTGTTTGTAAATAAGCTAATGGTTTTGCTCCCTGCAGCTAGAACACATTTCAAAACAGACCTCAAGTGGAGGAGGAATTTTTAAGGTAAATCCAGGCTGCCACGCTTCCCCTGCCCTAAAGCGTTTCATAATTTTGTTGTCACAATTATTTTTTTAAACCTTACGTTATGCCACTCAGTACAGGGCAATAGTTCAGAAAGTAGAAGTATTCTACAAATCAAATACACTCCTTAACTTTTTTTCTAAACCAATACTAAGAAAAAAACCCACATTTTCAATTAGCAACCAAACTGGTGAATACACCACATTGTTCTGAACAGAAAAAAAACTTGCATGTCTACAGACATGCATTACTAAAGTTTAATTACAGTTGGTGTTGTTGAAACAATTCTTCTGCTGCAGTTGACTTAAAAACCATGTCTCCTGTCTCTCACAAGAGAACCTGAACCATCAGGTCACTCAATTTTTATGAAACATGGATAACAGTGTCATTTCCACTGCTGGTATCATACTGCAGTGCATAAATATACCCTTCACTGAAGGGATTAGAG
The DNA here is from genome assembly GCF_017976375.1 of Cuculus canorus. Lineage (NCBI taxonomy): Eukaryota > Metazoa > Chordata > Aves > Cuculiformes > Cuculidae > Cuculus > Cuculus canorus. Next base: position 89,813,259 of record NC_071403.1, read on the forward strand.
AGGCAAAAGACTTACTTATTTTTCTATATAATGTTTTATAATGTGAAACCATTCCACCTAGCAGGATACTTGTCTCTGGAGACTATGGGTCAGCAGTGAAACTAATGCTAGGGTCTGAATCAAAGGCAGCAGATCTGAGGTTAGCACTCCCCATGCTATTCTCCTACCAATAAAGATTTACAGAGGATTTGACAATATTTCCCACCAGCCCAAACACACTTTTGTAGGCTATGGGAAATACAGATTGAATTTCCATAGCAAAAGGAACTGAGTATAAATCCCCCACACTCCCTGTACTTTCAACACAAGCATGCTGCCAATATTCTGCCCTGCATATGGTCTCCTCCTCCTACATGCAATGGAGTATTTTATGTGGATTCCTTCTAAAACAAATTGGCTTTTCCATTTAGAGAAAAAGATCAAAACCTTTTAAGCATTTCAGTATCTAACCACCTCTGACTCCTTCAGTTCAGCACTGAAATCCCAAGATTAGTCACTCACAGAAGCACCAGTGACAACAAATTGACATGTCGTATCAGCGATGCTGTTGCCTATTGGGTACTAACTTGATCTGACAGTCAGTACTGTCTTGAAAAGCAAACAACCTGTTACAGGATGGATTCCCAGTCACAATCACACGGTCAGCAAGCTAAGAAAGAGCATCCTAGCAAAGATCTTGCAGTCTCTTGCACCAGCTTTTTCTTCTGCTCTGGAAAAGACGCAAACAAAGACCATATCTGCAGACAAATTAAACAAGGACACATGTATACAGTTACTTCAAAGCTTCAACCCTAGTCTGAATCTCTTCAGTGGGCCAAGAGCAAATTATGGGAACTTTACGTCTGAGTTGTTGACCTCAGATTTGTGGCTCTGATTCAGGTAGCAGCTAGTGCAGACGAACTGGTTTGTAGATCTCTCAACCAAGTAGTGTGGGAAGAAAACAATATTATTTCCTATTCATGCCCAGGGCAGACTGGAGAACTCTGCTTTCAGCACTGCTTTGCCCTTGCTTCTCTTCATACTAAACTCGAGACCAACTACGATAGCACAGGAAGAAATGAAACAATAACGTATTTTTCACAATCTCTGTATCACAGATTCATCGCTACAGATTTGCACACCTTCTACTTGTACAGGCCAAATTCTTAATTAGCTTTTCTCATTCCAAATCAAGGACAGGCTAGACTTGAGTTGGTGAAAGACTCAATACACAAAAGGCTGGCCAAATGTCAAAAGCAGGAGGAAGAGCCTGGTCACATTGGATCAATAGGCAGGTTAATTCTGGCTGCAGGCAACATAACTGGCTACTTATAGGATGTGAGAGGGTATATTCTTCTGTCTCTGTTTTTTCTTGAAAATACAAATAATTTCTGATAAAATACAATGTGCATCCATGCAATGTTTCTAATCACCTTTTTCTTCTCATCAAATCTACAATATGTGAGATATGCAAGGAGAAAGACATGGACACATTAAAGCCACAAAGCTCCCTCCTCATAAATTATTCTGAAAGGGAATTGAAGCACTTTTTCTATCAACACAAAGCTGATAATCCCAAAGCCATGGATAAACAGGATGTTTCTGGAAAATAATTTCAGGGAAAGGGTAGTAAGCAGATGGGAAAATATACCAGAACAGATATAACTAGGAAAAAAAAACATGTTCTAAAGATGGTAAGAGAACAAGCTCAAAAGAAAGGACTTTTGTTTCAGTATGACAAGCCTTTGATGAGAGACTGGCCAGTTGGCTAGTCTGTCTCTAAGTAAGTTTCCAATCTTATCACAACACCACAATTTATTCTGTTCCCGAGCTTTCAAAGATTTCTACATATTGTTATACTGATACATGCTTAGGGTAAGTATTACTTTCCTTTCCCTGCCAACTGCCTTACTTTGAGTTTTCTTCTGTTTCCTTACAGGTTTCACATTGCTGCTGCTACCTCTTTTTTTTCCCCTCTTTCATGTTCTCCATTCTTACCAGCAGTGACTTACGCATATTCACCAAAATCCAAGAAGCACATAAGGGCATCCGGACCCTGCTGCTACAAAAAGTATCTGTTCAAGCATGTCACACATTACCCCTTACCAATACAGAAGCCTCATTACACAAGACCTCAAAAAATGTCCACCACTTGAACTCAACCATACCTTCTGGATTCAGTCAGCCTTCCCTTCTCAAATATTTGTCTCTCAGACAAGAATTCTGCATTCTCAATCATCCTTCTTTTTTATTCCCTTACTCGTACAATTATCATCTTCCTCTCTTTTGCTCTTTCCTTCACATCTTTCTTCCTGGACTCCTCTTTCTCACCATCTCATTTCTCCCTTACCACACTATTTTACTCCCTCACTACTCACTCAACAGTGGGGTTCTACCAATGCAGTCTCAGACAGGAGCTCACTGTGGAGTGGCAGGCAGAAATGCTGTGAGATCTGTGCTTCCTGCCTCACAGCAGCGCAGCAGGAGCCGAGCTGGACCAGCAAGCGGACAGACAAGGGAACAGGAGCTCTTCTAACGCAGGCAGCATCAGGCAGAGATGACCAGACTCAAGGCCTTTCCCAAGTTTCCTTTCCTTCCCAAAAAGAGGCCAGGTAGAACTTGGAGGAAATAACTCCATCTGGAACACAGCTGTGTTTGCAGAGATCATGCAAGGTGAAGCAATGCAACAGCAAAAAACCAGGACAAAGATAAGTGATACAGCAGCCAGTAAAAATGATCAAACCTTGACAGTAAAGTAACAGCAGCCCAAAAAGCATCCTTGTTGGTTCGTCTATGTTCTTAGGAAACTTGCTACTTTTGTTACAGGAGCTTGATTAAAGGCTAAGATTTCATTTCAGCATAGCTCTAAACAGGGCTGCCACTTAAAAGATCAGCAAGTCAATTTTCTGAAGGATCTGTGAATAGTGTTTATAAAATACTGAAGAAAAAGCAACTCTGAAGCACAGGTAAAGTAATCTCAGTGGAGCCTTCATTATTCTTTCTTATAAATGCCCATTGTGTGAACGTACAAGGCAGTACATCGGTGATATAACGTGGACCATTTAGCCAGAACCCATAATGTAATAAAATAATAATGCAACAAAAGATTGATTAAACAATCAAATACTTGAAACAGTGACTCACAGCATGAAGATAGTTGGTATTTAAATGCATTAAAAAATCAAATGTCATTTTATTAAAAAAATGGCACTTGTATCAACAATGCCTGGCACTTGCACAGCATCTGTTATCAGAGAATTGCAAGGACTCAAAGATACTAGTTTTCACTGTTTTAATGCAGATCTCCTCATTTTTTTAAACTCTAGTTCCTCCAGTGACTTGCTTAGCTTAGATTTCCAGCTGTACTAAAAAAAAAAACAAAAAAAACCAAAAAAAAACCAAAAAAACCCCACTTATCTCTGATAGCTAGAATATGACCTGATCCAGAAAGGGCAGAAATACAAAAGGACACAAAACCAACTCAGAGGTTTTCCATGACACATTGCATTGTTAAGGAGTTGCAAGCAGTATGCTATGGGACAACTCAATGAAGATACTATTTTTTCATATCCCTTATGTTCTGTTTCATGTGCTCACATTATCAAAACTAGAGCTGCAAGTTCAGCACTCCTGCAGTATCTTGCTGCGAAAACCTACTTTCATTGTAAATGTTTTGTGATTTTTCAATGCCTTCTAAAGTAACTTTTCACAATGACATTCCTAAAATAAACCCTTGCTTTATATAGTAACACTTTTCCAAGGGGAAGCAGAGAAAACTATAAAGAGACTTGTCCTGTCTTCAGAGAGTGCACTGATATTCCTCTGACTTTTCCTGGGCACACAATGAAACAAGAAGCAAGGGGAAGATTCTGTGTCCCAGCAGAAAAGTTTTGTACTCAAACTGGAGGGATAGGACGGGCATACTACAAGGTGAAAAACTTGCTGTACCATCAGATTGAAAGGGCAGTGGTCTCTGGCATGAATTCTGATGGATGCCCAGTTAGAAGTGGAGTTCTTCAGGTATCAATACTAGAGCAAGTCTTGTTTGAGATCTTAATCAATGACTTGGAAAATGAGACAGATCAGGCAACTTTGCAGAGAGATCAGCTGACTTACTGGAGGGCACACAGCTGCTGTTTCAAGCAGCCTTAAGGGGGAGGATTTGGCCAGTGAGAGCCCCATGACTGTCAGCCAAGACAAGGACAAAGTCTTGCACCTGGGACAGACTGGGTTGCCTGCGAATAACCCAGCAGAAAAGGACCTGGCAATTCTAAAAGACAAAGGAAATTTGAAGCACATGACATATAAGGTTGGATGGAGGGAAGTGGGTTTGGCTATGGTAGGATCAGATCACTGTGTTCGGCTTCCTGGGGCGAGTTAGACAGAAATCAGTAAGAAAGCTTCTCCGTGGCATGCACCAAGAGGACAAGAGACAAAAGTCAGAAGCTGCACCCAGAGAAATTCCAGCTGTGAGTAAGTAAACAAATGTCTACAGTGAGAGGAGTAAAGTACTGAAACAGGTTCCCAGAGAGGCTGTGGACTCTCAACCCATGGGGAGTTCATAAGTCATCTGGACAAGGTTTTGAGCAGCCTGGCCTAACTCTGAAGAAGAAATTTGACTACATTATTTCCTAAATGCCTTCCAATCAAGATTATTCTATGAACCTTGTATTACCTCTTTTAACAGGAACTGGATGTTTCTGAAGTTGTCATTATTATCAAGGAACATAGGAACCATTCTGTCAATAAAACTGCATCTTGCTCTTTGCACAGCATCACAGTCACAAATTGACTATTTGGATGGGAATTTCCAACCATGAAACACTGGAAGAAATTGATCTAGTAAATCAAGTAGTATTTGACATTCTTCTGCCTTCACCTCTTCAGCTGACTCTGTCCTGTGACTTTGACTATCTCTTTGCAGAGTGGAAACAATGAAAATTCTTACTTGTTTTATATAGGAGAGATACTTCATTCCCACAGAAAGTGGAAGCATTTTCCAAACCACCAGCTTCCAGAGGAGTAAGTCTCTCAGTATCCCCAGTTTATGACTTAAGCGAGACCTAGTTTCACTGCCTGGCAGTCATTTCCAGCTGTCAGCAGCAACACTGGCTTGAAATGAACAGCATGTGAGAAGAACTGGGGAAGAGGAATGGGTCAAAGAGAAGTCTAGTATCTGTAAGGAGAAGATTCTTATTCTCTGCTGAGCTTCTTCCTCCTTCTGAAAAATATTTTGATATAAAGATATCTATGTTGGGGTGGAGGAATCAATGAAGCCAGAGGTCTGAAGATTGAATTCCGTGTTCTAAGGGTGATTTAGTGTAGTATGTGGTGGCTGAATAAAGATATAAATGAAACAAGAGCTATAACCTCATGCCTCAAATTCAATCCAAGACTTATACTGAACAGTGTAATAAAATATATTGCCTTGCTATATTTCCTTGCTTATTAAAAAGCATAGCAGTTTTTAAAAAGCACTAGAAGTACATATTTTACCAATTTGGATATAAAACCCCTTCAGCAAGTAGATTTACCAACTAACCTTAAAACCAAAAGAAAATATTGGATATGTGACAGCCAATTAATGTTTAAATAGTTCTCTGTACATTTTTATGGGAGGCACAAGACCACACAGAATAATTTATTTTACACAGATAATCGAGTCACTGTGACTTATGAAGCATCTGGAATCACAGCCAGTGGCAACCACTCACAATTTAAAATCCTTCTCCAAATAAATCTCATGATGACAATTCAAGTGTACACAGAGATCCAATTTAATCTTTCCAAAGCATTTAAATCTGTGGTAAAGCCCAAAGACTTCTATGCTTTTTTAATTATTATTTAAGTATGACAAGGTAACTAAACGAAAATACAGTTATTTTCCAACATGTAAAGCATAGTTTGCTCCACAGCCTGTGCTGCCTAGCCTAATATCTGTCTGTCAGCATTAACATGACAAAGTTCTGAAAGAAAAGTCGTAAGAGAACTGTCAAGCCATGTTACAGCCAGGTTAATCTGGTTTGTGCTGTCTTTAAAAAGAGCGGAAATATCAGACTCATTCCTTAAGCTGTCATGACTACAAAACCTTCAGGGACAATGTGCTTAGCTGCTTAGAGAAGAAAAAAATATCTTCAAGGAATATGTATAACATACAGCAACAGCATTTGTGCTCCTGTTCATCAAACCTTAATCTGATTTTATTTTTAATCACATAATTATCCAATATTCTCAGAGGACTGAATTAATGACTCATTAAAGGGCAACACCGAACTTCAATATCTGAAAGAAAATTCAAGCTTGACCACAAGTCTGTAAGGAAATTACTTGTTTTTCAAGACAGGCTCTAAAGCAAGAGGTTAAGCTGAGATGACTATCAGCCTTCACAGAAGAGAAACACAGGTTCAAATGAGCCCATGGATCTCTTTACTGGTTTCAGGTAAGACAGACAGCTACCCACCAAATCAAAGTTACAGTTACACTGACACAGAGAATATTGAAAGACTAGCACCTAGTTTGTGACCAAAGTGCTTTGCTCAACTGGATTAGCTATCAACCTAAGCTTTAAATGATTTCTTGTGTACTTTTTATGTATCTTTAGAATTAAGGTAGTAGAATTTATCAAAAAATAAGCTAGGAATTTTACAAGGGAGTCTAAGCAAGTCAGATACTGAATACTCACCAAATTCCACGCACATAACTCTTAGAGAGCTTTCAAGTTGTTTTTTTTTTTTTACCTAAATACTGCAACGTGAGCACTAATGAAATACGGTCCACATCACCAGGACAGTACAGTGATAAATAACAGAAGTGGTAACATCTTATATGTACACAGCACCTTCTGTGAGAAAGCAAAGGCATTTCTGGGACTAATGTTTGCAAAAAAGATGCTTTAATTTAAAACTAAAAGTTAATCTTATCTTGTATTACTCTGTTCAATCACTCCCTCCCACTGTTTTTAAGTACATCTGTGAACGTGTAACTGTTAAGTCAAACTACCTTAGTATGACTTTGGCTTATCAGGATTAGTACTATCCTCACAGTTCAAAAGAAAATTGGGGGCAGGGGGCATAAAACAAAACCAAAAAAAAAAAGGCTTTTTTAATCTTCCTATGCTTGGTTCAAGTAACTGTCACAAACATCAGCGCCCACAACTCTTGTCATGCCAGAGAGCTGTTCCCAGACCCATTTGAATTTACATTTTACCAAGATACTCTAAAAAGCATTCAATTTTGTACAACTTCTCAGGTAGGCGTCATTAATTTTTTTACTGGCATGATACTCCTAATACTTTCTGGCAATCCTTAAGTACTACTGGTTAGGAAGCAGTTCCATGCATTCAAAGACATCTGGCATGAGTTCAAAAAGAGATGGTTCACCACAGAAATTCCTTTTTTAAACAGTAATGTTCTTGGTACTTATGAATTGGTTTACTGTGGTATTATGACATGGAACACTTTGAAAAGTGCTTTTCTGTGCTTTTAATGCTTTTCTTAAAATAACAAATCTCAAAGTAGATGATTTCCTCATAAAATATTGAAAAAGGGGAAGGACTCAGGTTACCCAAACCAAATGTATTTTAAGAGAATAATAGTGCTGCAGGACTTCACATAAGCACGTCGCATGTTAAGTGGTGACAAATAAACCACACTTGGGTCAATTTAAGTGAGCTTCACTTCAGACACAATGCAGTTGGAGCTATACTAGAAATGCAGAACACTAGTAATGTGGTATGTCAGATCTTGTTGGGAGTTCTAATAGATTTAACACAGCTCAGTTAAATAAATGTCAACAGGAAGCTAAATCTTAGTTCAAGACAGTTTAGGAATGGGGTAGAACTGATTAGTAAAATGCTGTTTACAAGGAAAAGACATAAGTACAGCAAAACAAAGCGTCTGTGATCATTAGCAGAGAGACCATATACTCTGTTCCCAAGTTGACAACATGATCCGGTGAGAATGTAAAATTTTATAGTTACTACACCAAATTCTGCCGTTGGTTGTATCGTGCAACTGCCTCAAAATATGCTCAGCTGCATTAGTCCAGATGAGAGTACACGCTGGCCAAAACACATTTAAATGACACCTCAGCTAGTAAAGGCAACGGAGAGCAACTGTAACTGCATTTCTGCAAGAAGGGTCACATGCAGTATATACTCAAATCAACTGTACTGAGGTATCTCTACGTATTTCTGCGCCCCCCCCCCACACACACATATATGCACGCACTAAAGTTCGCTCCATATTTTGATGCTCACTAACTTTGTTTGAGACAGTCTCATTTAGCCGATACACATTCTGCTAGTATGGCTTCAAATACAACCCACTTTACCAAGCTGTATACTTCTGAAAATTCACACTTCGGGAAAGCTACAGGCCTCAGATGGAAAAGTTCTCCTGATTTTTGACAGGACAAATTCCCAGTCTTAAGTAAAGTTCACTCTGCACATAAAAGGAGTTGTTCGAAACAGACAGCATAATTCTATAAAGGGAATGTAAGGCAGAGGATTGTTAGAAGAAACCAAGCAGAAAAAAGGCACCATCCTCTACTAATTCTGTAGTACTTTGCACAACAGTGGCTTGAAAACATTGGCTTCTACATGATGTTTCTAATATTGTGTCATTACAGACAGGTAATGTGGTCATTGAACATCCTAAATGCTTAAAAAAATTCCCCTATCACACAGAGTGGTATTGGTACTATGTAGTACACAGAGAATTTGATTTTTCAGCCCTTTTCTTTCATTCAGTAAGTAGAACTACCAGCAATAATGCATTAAGATAAATCTTGTGCATAGTTTAAACAAATGTTTCTGATAATATCCAGTTTGAGGGGGGCACACTGGTGACCCATATAATAAGATCACTCAAAGGCAGGAAAAAAGCTATTAAATGTTTCAGGTATCTGAAGAAGTTTCTGTATTTCATCTACAATTCCTTTAAAATATTCCAACCAGCTTCATTCTGTCTGCTCCCAAAGAGTGCAGAGCACAGGAATGTATAGACTACCTTTAACTCCTTAGAGGAAATGCATTAGAAGCTAAGTGTTTCCAAAAATAAAAATTCTCATTTACACTCTTTTGAGTTTGTTTCACAGTTTTTATTGAACCTATTACATTAATATTAATGAAAATCTGACTTGTCTGCAGAAAGAAAATTAGATTTTATTTGATTCACTGTTAATTCTTTCCAGATACTTGCCCAAATTTCAGCCAGCTTCAGGTTATAACAATATCAAGTCCAAATGCTAGACTTTTTTCTTGTCCTTTAAAATAATTTACAAAATATAAATTCTCATTCAGTCTTAGAACATCCAAAATCTTTCAAAGTGATGGGATGCTCCGATAAATCAACAACTTATTCTTAATAATCAAATGCATTAGGTTTTTCTTTGGGGAAAAAAAAACCCAAACCACTTTAAAAACAACTTAACAGGAAAATATTATTATTATTAAAGTTCTCTATTGCACTTACGAGAATCAATTTAAAATATTTACTGATCCTTACAAGTATATTACAGTAAAAAAAAAAAAAAAAAATCAAGTCATAGGGAAGGAGCAGGAGTTTTGTTTCTTTGGAAGATTTTTACAATGAGATGTTAAAGGTTAAAGAAACTTCTATGACTCAATCAATAAGCTACATGTTAGACTACATTCTAGAAGAAAAACGAGACTAGATTACAAAAGGTCTTATAAAAAGGATAATAAAAATCCTTGTGTTTTATACATGTGGGTAACAGGTATGCTTAAAAGATTATTCTGGCAAGGTGTTAAATCTGTTATTCTATGACCTTCACAAACCACGTATTTGAATAGAATTGCTATCTGTTTATAAGAACAGATGGTACAAATTCTTGCTGTATTACAATAGAACAAAGTTTCCAGCCATTTTCAATTTCAATCACTCAAAAATTTTTCAACAGATGTAAGAAACATGCAACATAAATATAGGCCTATTGAGAAAAGGTTTCCTTTCCTAGCTACCTCTTATGGAGCTCTAGAACTAACGGATTGCTCTCTACAAGTTTACCCACTGAAAGTTGAAACATGTTTCACAAAGAACAGATTTGCAGTAACTGCACTGTTTATGGAAGAATAAATAACCAGATTTGCTGGAAGTACTATGTCTTTAGAAACAACATCTGCCCAGGAAAAAGACAATGCAATTACAGACCTCAAATTCATCAAAATAATCATTAAGATTATAATAGTAACGAAGATAATCAACTGTTTAATTTGTAGAAAGAGACTGAGAGAAGAATACACTTTTAAATCTAAAAACTTTGAAAAAGCTCTAGAATTCTCACTTTTGGGGGCATAAAGATTTGGGGAAGAAGAGGGAAGAAATATATGACTAACCATCTAAATGTTAACAACTCCTTTTTTAAAAGAATGAGAGCGCAGTAGCTGACTGCTAGAGATCCCTTCCATCACTACAGTACCTGGCATTATCATCACACTTTCATGGTTTTATTAATAAGAAAAGCCCTGTAACTGCATGATTAAGTTCAAAATAATGCAATTTCAAGGAATTCTCACAACAAAGTGATCTATTTCATACTTCTAATCCAGTCATATAGCTAAGCTAGCAGCTGTACTCTGCAATAAAAATAACTTCTGTATCCTTTGCTTGTTAGTCAAAGGAGGGTTTTCTAACCCTACTCCAGCAGGTATCTGTAGAGACACTCATGAGATCTACTCTATTTTTCAACTTGTCCTGTTGCATCCTGAATGTTTATGTCATGCAGTTATTTGCATAGCACACGCAGAGCATAAATAATGCCAAAAATACATGACCACTTAAAAGAATTGCAAATTACGCATAACAATAACTTCACTATTGTGGAAACAAACACTTTCTCAGCTACATGCCTACACCTAACACCATCACCCAGAGCACAGTAAGGTAAGAAGCAGTGTAGCCGCTTCTGAGTGAAATCAGCGAAGGTGGGCTCCAACACCAACTCTGTGCATGAGAAGGATGAGGAAGTTTCACATGCTAATTATTTTAGGAAAAACAACCTGATGGCTTCATCAGTTATGGGGTGGTTTCTCGCTCCCAACACTCCATTCGCAGGCAAGAAAATCGGCTGTCCTTACCTCGCAGATCTCACGTTTTAGCACCGCCAGTGCCAGGCAGGGGTGCCTTTTCCCTCAGCCACAGCAGACAGAGGGCTCGCAGCACCCAGGCAGACGGCAGGGTACGTTCTTATCGGCTATCACAGCGTTGCCATTGGCCTTTACGCTTGTAAAAAACTTCATAAAATCAACCAACCCCCGCTGAGGCTCCAGGGCGCCCGGGCAGGACCGGGAGAAGCGCCCGCTCCCACTGCGGGACGCCGGCAGCGGGGGCTTTGCCTCGACTGCCCAGCCCAGACTCTCCTGCCCTCCTCTTTGCCCCCAGCACCCGCAGACTGTCCTACCCCCGTCTCTCCCTCGGCACCCCAAGCTCGTCCTGCCCCCCACTCTCTCCCGGGCACCGAGGCTCTCCCAGCCCGTCCTGCCCCTCTCTCTCTCCGCGGTATCCCCAGCCCGTCGCGCCCCTCAAACACCCCCTGGTACCCTCAGCCCCTCCTGCTCCCCTCTCTCCTCTCAGCACCGAAGCCTCCCAGCCCGGCCTGCCCAATTTCTTCCACTGGCACCCAAGTCCTGTCCCGCTCCCCCCCGCAAACCCCAGCCCGTCCTCCCCCGCTCGCTCTCTCCCGGCCGCACCGAAGGCTCCCAGCCCGTCCTGCCCCCCTCTTTCCCCCGGCATCCCCAGCCCGTTCTGCCCCCTCAATCAGCCCCCGGCACTCCCAGCCCGTCCTGCCCCTTAATCTCCCCCTAGCACCGAGAGCTACCAGCCCGTCTTGCGTCAAATCTTTCCCCTGCGCCCCGAGCTCGTCCTGCCTCGCTTTTTCCTCCCAGCCCCGAGGGCTCCCAGCCCGTCCTGCCCCCTCCACCGAGGGCTCCCAGCCCCTCCCGGCACCCCCAGCCCCTCCTGACTCCCTCTCTCCCCTCCGGCACCCCCAGCCCGTCCTGCCCATCTCTACCCCGCGGGGCTGCAGCCGGTCTGACGCCGCGGGCGGCGGCGGGGCCGGGGTACTCACATGCCAGATGGCGAAGAAGATGAGGGCGGCGCAGAGGACCAGCGACAGCATGTAGCAGAAGGCAGCGAAGGTGAAAGCCATGGCGGGGACAGCCCCCCGCGCCGCCCGGGGAAGAACGGCGACCCCTGACACCCCGGCGGGGAGGACGGCAGCACCCACGGGCAGCGCCGGGACGCCTTCGCGGCTCCGCCGAGCCCCGGGCTCCCCGCGCCGCGCAGCCCCGCCGCCCCCTCCCCGCGCCAGAGGGGCGGTGCCGCGCGCCGGGGCGGGGGGGCTCCGCGGCGGGAGGGTCCCTGGCACCGACTGCCGCCGAGGGGGTCTGGCTGCGGTCGTATCGTGAGAGGGCGCAGGGAGCTGTTTAGGCCAATTCCTGAAAAGACAGAATCGTAGAATCATAGAATCGCTGGGGCGGAAAAGACCTCAGAGGTCGTCAAGCCCTGCCGTACCTGTTCACCACTGAACCAGGTCCCTGAGCACCTCATCCACCCGTCGTTTCAACACCTCCAGGGATGGGGACTCGATCACCCACCTGAGCAGCCTCTGCCAGTGCACGATAACTCTTTCGTTGAAGAAATTGTTCCTTATGTCTAATCTGAACCCGCCCTGGCACAGCTTGAGGCCATTCCCTCTCATCCTGTCACCTATCCCGTCACTTGGGAGAAGAGACCAACTCCCACCTTTCTACAACCTCCGTAGACAGTGATAAGGTCTCCTCTCAGCCTCCTCTTCTCAAGGCTAAACAGCCCCCAGTTCCTTCAGCCACTCCTTGTAAGACTTGTTCTCCAGCCCTTTCATCAGTTTTGTTGCTCTTCTCTGGACATGCTCCAGGATCTCAATGTCTTCTTTGTAATGAGGGGTCCAAAACTGAACACAGTTCAAGTGTGGCCTCGCCAATGTCGAGGACAGGGACACGATCATTGAAACATAGAACAATTTGGGTTGGAACAGACCTTGAAGATCATGCAGTTCCAACTCCCCTGCCATGGGCAGGGGTACTCCAATACATCAGGCTGCTAAAAGCCACGTCCAGCCTGGCCTTGAACACCTCCAGGGTTGGGACATCCATGAGTTCTCTCAGTGAACTTCAATTAAATGCCACAAATTGGGAGAATGCTCTTGATGACTTTCAGGTATACACAATATCCACATTGCTGAAGTATGTATTTAAAGTAAGGAAGGAAAGGTAAAGCCCCTGCCCTCTTAACATGCCTTTAACGGTATCCGTGGTGTCTCTGGGGATGCCTTAGCCATTTCTGCAGGAGGTGTGTTTTAGAATTGTCATCAAAAGTTCTTCCACCTCTTTGGAAAACATCAGCTGATACAATACAGGTTTGTAAAAAAAAAATTTTCAGAGGAACAGACCACAGAAGCACCTGAAGCCCCATTTTAAAACATACCGAAAACCATGAATGAAAGCTATATATATGTATATCCTTACATAAAAGGAATTTCAGTTCACAGCAATTTTTTCTACCCTTCTGCGTATGGAAGCAGGTTCAGTAATCAGACTATCTAGAAATGTGCCAGCGGTCAACTGTGAAAGTCAGTTCTGTGTTCAACTGTGAAAGTTCATGGTACAAGAGATTGTAGTTGCATCAAAGCCAAGTTTAGTGCAAGCTTTCTTTTTAAAGTTTACAATATATTTTTGTTTAAAATTATGGTGTAGCATTTTTAACATAATATGCACTTTTATCCTGAGGAAAGAGTACTGATGTGAATCAAGAGTCAAGGCTAGTAATTAATAAACCAATCAGGAATAAACTGATGGATGTGACCTTTTATAATTGAGCTGCTCCAGACTGTACATGTGATTTGATGTTTTAATTAAGAAGGACAGAACACAGCAAATAGTAATGAGTTTGCTGTCATACAGGGATGCAGTAAACACATTATAATTCTCTGACCTTTTAATTCTTTTGTATCTGAAATCCTGCAGAGTCTATGCTTGCAAAAGTAAATGTTTTATTCATAGCCGCACATTTTGAAAGGAACTGTGAATGAGGTACAGAAATAATCTTTGGATTTTTTCTTTTCCACAATTACTTTGATATCTGGGTATATGTTACCTCTGTTAAAATTCAGCACATAAAAACTGATGCTTCTAAGAAAACCAAAATAAAACATTTCTTTCTGGAGCACTTACTTGTAGGCATATCTATAAAAATATACTCTACGTATCACAAAAGACAGAATTGGAAACAACCATTAAATCTCAGTTTAAGACTACACTCTAAGGTAATATTCTCCTGCTTTCACTGTCATCTTCATTTACATTCCAGCAATGTATTTGGAGCTCTCCAATGAACGCAGAGGCAAAATATGTTTCTCACACTGCAAGGAAACAGCTTCACAGCCCAACACTTCCAAGACCACACAGCCTTTCCTGCTGCTCATTTTGAAATATATATTATCCATTAGCCATATTTCTAGTCATTAATCATTGCCAGTGGCTTACTAATTACAAAAGCTTCTGATACACAGTGAAAGCAAAATCTACCAAGATGCATTTAGGATGTTTTTCACCTGTTGCTGTCTTCTTACATTCTAACACGAGGCTACCTCAAGCATGTTGAGGTGTTTAAGTGGAGAGTGGTGGAAAAATCCACCGTTTACTCAGTATATCACTGATATATGTCTCGGTAATGACTAAAGTCTTCCTTATCTCTATTTTGTTACAAGCTCACTACAGCTCTCTGTGACATGAAGAGCTCACAGCACTGAGCCATTACTTTGACTTTTCTGACTTCTGTGAACCACGGCCTCTGAGGCAAAAGGTTAAAGAAATATGGATGTGACTGACCCTTTTCTCACTGGTTTAAGCCTTCATGAACATAGCAGGAGTATCAGCCTGTCTATTAGCTGCCCATCCACTTCTAAGGTCTTGGTCCTGACCTTCAAATAAACTGATGGACCTGATCCTAGCTGCATGAGCATTGTTTCAAAGGAGGACTGCATGAGAAATTGCAGTCCAGCACCTAGCTGTCCTCCTTTGAAACAATGCCTATCACAGAGACCAGAATACAGGGTATTGGAGCTGAGGATGCAGCATTACCAATTGAAGGAATCTGGAATATGCACACCAGACAAATGGAGAGTATAACCACCTATAGAAAAAAAACCCTGTTGCTTTCAAAACTGCTATTTTAACACTTATTTTCCAAAAATAAACAAAATCATATCCACATACTGAGACACACCTGGGTTTCTTTTCTATTATTAGAAATAAAAGGTCCAGAAGCTCCACAGCAGTCCTTTAAGAAATACGCTAATCCTTGCTCTCTGGTGTTCAGCATCTCATTTTAGCAGCCACAGTATCAGAGTTAGCACCTCATCCTTCATTCTTCTGTCGTCAAAATTTCATGAATGCTTATGCTTCCCCCAGTTCGTGTACGCCCAACCAGTTTGCAGAAGGGACTGCTGATCTCACCCTGTACACCTGTAACCCATCAATGCAGCAGCAAAAATTGTTCAGAACACTGAATCAAGGAAATAAACTTCAGGCAAAGTAGAAAGTCAGTAAGAAACAGAAAGTAAATTCATGTTCAGATTGGTAAAAAAAATTGTTTGATTTCTCTCCTCTCATCTTTAACCAAAGGCTATTTCTGTTAAATGTATTTTTCTGATGTGTCACACAAGGTACTTCAAGCTTAGTAATAACTTCCTAGCACAAGTTTTTACACGAGCTGAATTCAAGGATATTGACAGTGTGTTTGTAAAACCTTTGGAAGAGGTTTTTTTTTACAAAAGACTGTAAGATAAGTTATCACTGAAGCATCTTTTGCGGTTTGGATTTGTTGTTTGTAGACAGACAGTAAGTGTCTTTACCATGCATATTTGTTGGAAAATAAAACTGCAGGTTCCTGAAGGAATTAGAGAATCAAGCAGACCTGGTTTTGCTATATAGCCTGGTCCCGTTTTTGTACGGAGTCATCACAAGAGGACATGTGGTAGTCCTGCTTTTGTACAACCAAGATGCTGATTTTCAAAGCTGTCACTCTGCGGATATATCATAGGTCAAAGCAGAAACAGAGAGGATTTGAGATTTTTTTACTTAAGGATGGCTTCTTATTTTGCGAGAAGCTCTATGAAAGGACCAAAAAAACCAGTCACTAGGTAAACAATAACAAAGGAGTACAACTGGTGAGCACACAATGGCACACAAAATCAGATGACATCTGATGTTCCTATAGAAGTTGTGAAAATAGATTTAGCAAATCTATATGTTCAGGGTGTCCCTAAGTTGGCAGGTCTTGGAGCATTTAATTTTACATGAAATGACTTTTTGTGCTAGAAAATAAAAATGTCTGAAAGTACTTAAAGAAATTTCCAGTGGCTAATTTATAGAATGGCATCGGAGATGAGAAAGGGCTGCTAACAAGTCCTTTCAACTCCCAAGTAAGTACCAGAACTATATAAACCTCAAGTCATTATAAGACCCTGAAGTGAGAGGCTAAAATCCACCAATGAGATGCTGCATCCTCAGCAAAGGTGGTTTATAGTTTTAAAATTGATATGTTATTGTTATAGTGCATGGTTCTGTGTTGCATATTATTGAATAACTCTTAGAGTGTATTAGTTACAGTAGAGAATTGTCATTCATTAGATCAAATATATTTTAATAATACATTTGACACTCTTTTGTGAACTCTAAGTAATACTAAATTATTAACAATGCTTAACATACAAATTGCCATCATTAGGCTTTCCAGCTAATAACCCACAGAGATTAACAGAGGCATTATACATTATTATTTCAGATTATCTGCAGATTCCAGATGAAATGACTGTATTACTTTATGGTCAGTTCATTTTCAAAAGGTTACTTTTGCAATAATACAGGCAAGTGACATTTTGTTAATGAAGTCTTTTTTTTCAGACACCAGGAATATGATAGTTCACAAACCCACTGACAATAGTCTCATTTTACTGGCAAGTGAATGAATACATTATTTCACCAGCTGTTAGCAAGAACACTGTTCTCGTCTTCTTTTGCAGGAACTGGCTGAACAAATTTTAACTATATTATCATAGAATCGCAAGAAAGTTTATGATAGAAGGGACCCGAGGAGGTCTTTAGTCCAACCTCCTGCTCAAAGCAGAGCCAAATGCAAGGTCAGACCTTGTTGTTTAGGGATTCATCTGGTCAAGTCTTGAAAACTTCCAGGGACAGAGATAGCCTGACCTCCCTATTCTGCTGCCATGTCTCAGATCATCTTCAGTAGATTTGTCAGTTCCCAGTCTGGATCATTGCCAGGGCTTCTTCCTTTCCTAGTACATAACTTTACATTTGTCCTTGCTGAGTTTCATAACTCAACAAGTGCCTGTCTGGCTATGATCTCTATGTTTAATATTGAAATCCACTTTAAAAAGCACGGTTTAATATGCAATACAGAAATTTTCCTACATAGCAAAATAAGACTCTTTGGAGCATGGCTCTACACTGCTTTGCTTCTACTGTTCACTTGCCAGCCAATATCAGAATTATATGCTATCACACTCATGTCCATAATGGCCACTGGCAAAACTGGGGCTTCAGACTTGTCACTTAGATCACTCACCTGAACTAATTTATCTTGGTAACTCTTCTGTCCTATGCTTTGATAACTAGCACTACAGAGGTATGGTATACATTTCAACTTTTTGTGTCACTGATGATATGCTAGCAGAATGTTTGAGAACAGGGAATCTGGGACTTTTTCCATTATCTGCAAGGTTGGTGGAGCAATTTTGTGAGCACAGATCTCATTGCTCCCCTTCATTCCTAAGCTATTCTTTTGTACCCTATTTCTCCAGCCTGCTCTCCCTTCTACTGCACAGTTCTTGCCCACTAGTTTGTCTTTCCCTTATCTTTTTGCTAGTTTATAGTCTCAGCCTGGTCCATCCACTGCCTCCCACCTCCTCCAAATTCAGCTTTTGTTTCCTGGAAGATTATTAAGACTATTGCTTTACCAGTGATGTACTGACAGGATACTAAGCATCCCAGAAAGACAGGATCTCTGCTCTTGGTTCCATGGCAGGGTACCAAAAATAAGTGGAAATAACTATTGCAGGGGAGGTCCTGCTTTAAAGCACATCCAGTGAAATGGAATGGGAAAAGAATTTGTTTAATTTCAACAGATCTCTAAAAACTATGCAAATTTTCAGAAGGATTAAAACTAGCCAAAGACTATAATTATTCATAGCAACAGCAGAAGTCTTGTTCATCCTACAAAAAAGTTACCGCCTTCCAGATGTAAAGTCTTTCCAATACATGGAGAAGACAGGAACCTTCCATAACTTAGTAATAAGATTTTCCACACTGAAAAAAAAAAAAAATCTGCTTTTTTTTCCTGTGAACATCTTTCTGAACTGTTGAAGACCATTAGCCTGGAGAGGAAGTTCGGCATAAAAATGGATGCCCAAGCAGGGAACAGAAGGTAAGGTCTTAATGTGGAACATCTGAAACAGTCTCAGTTGCCTTGGACATTACCTGTTTTGCTTCTAAGTACACAAGTAATTCTTGCTAGCATTTGTTAATCCTGCTAAGAAGGAGTTTAATTTGAGTCTGTGTTTGGGAGAATGGGGCCTCCAACTTTATAAATTCTGAAAAACTGAGTTCAATCAAAGAGCTCAAAATGGAATAACAAATTTATTGAATAAGAAACCTGTGAGAAATCCTTCATCAGTCACTGAAGATCCTGCAGAACTAGCTATACCAGTAAGACAATTAGCATAAAATATGCATTTGTCCATACACTGAAATAACATTCTGGGTTACATTCCTCTGATTTTAATGTTCTTTCATTTTTTTCCCACTCTAGACCCTGAAACATTCTGCTAATCTACAAGCCTTGCTGGTTGCTATCACCCATTGCAGACTATCAAATCACACCTCATGACTCTGTCATTCTGAACAGAGAAGCCAAAACAGAGTCAAACGTGATGCCCTTCAACAGTACCCCTTCTCAGAGGAAGATTAAATTCTCTCATATTAAATCAAATGCTCTTCTTCTTTATCTCTTTATACTGAGGCTGCTCTTGCAACTGAACGTTCATCCCTGTGTTCAGAAAATAACAATCTGGTGGAATAAACCAAGACTTGGTGTTTTCACGGTAGTTTTGGGAGATTTCAGTATGTCACCAAACTGATATATGTGTTCTAACTGAGGTAATGATCTTAGTAACTTTTTACTTGAACACATGAATGAATAGTACAATATGGTCTGCATAAATAATGTTGAGTAATGAATACATAGACATTAAATTATGGTTGTATTTATTTGGAAAAAGTGTTTTCACTTTTGATGCAGTTTTATAAGAGGTGGATATATCTGTGATGAGAAAGGAAGGAGAGGCTATGCAGTTGCATAGCTGCATGCACTGCAGGGACAGTACCAATGGACTGCTTGCCATCAGCTCAGGACGCTTTTAACCCCACCTCCTTGTCCTCTGCCTTCGCTAAATTACTGTCAGCTTTTACTGATCTCTGTCTAAATGGAAAAAAAAAAAAAATCATTGCCCCAAACCCACAAATTGTATTATTAACTTAATAACAGAAGCTTTATCAAATGCTGAATTTAATTAAAGATTGTTCAATCTGATCCTCTAAGCTTTTGTAACTTAGAGACAAATTTCATATGTTATACCAGAGAGAAAAATAAAACCCCACAAATAGAGATATTTTTTATCACCGGAGCTAAATTAATGATTGTAGCATTCTATATCACTTAGAATTTCTAGTCAGTTCCACTAAAGTCTCTTATAACAACTATTTTATCATTTGACAACAAAAACTGAATTCATATTATAAATTGGAAAAATACCAGAAGAAAAGGTTGGAGGTGGCAACAGAGTGGGAACATGTTTAGCAAGAAGTCTCATGAGAATGCTGTGCTGAAAGATCATTCACATTCTAAATATAAACCCTTAATATATTAACCATGCTGTTTCTAGCATAATATAAAATATTTCTGGTCTGAAGCAGAACCAGCAGGACAAGTGATTCTCTGTGATTTACCCATGGAGAAGATAGAAGTTTGACATCCCAATTGGAGGTTCTAGCACATTTTATACCTCAGATATATTTTCTTCGTTTAGGTTCTGTTTAGGTTTAGGTTCTGTTTTCTCTTCTTCCTGTATTCTTGAAAAGTTTAAACAAACTTGATCACAAGAATCAGATCACAAAAAGTCTTGGTCTAGATCTTTAGTGAATATTCAGAATGCTATCTGAAATACTCAGCTCTGGGAATATCTAGGAGAAACCGTGGCTGTGAAGGAGTAAATAAAAGCTCTGCCTTTGTTTGGCTTATTTTCGGAAGTCAATACAAAATATGCCATTCAGAGTTTCCTTTTTCCAATTCCAGTATGTTTTTTACCTACTTTATCACTGGTAACATTAATCAGTAAGAAGGTGTGCTTGCTTTTGTTAAGCCAAATTTCGCTTTTATTTCTGAAGCAAAAGTGGTTGAACAGTAATAGGTGCCAGCTCTAGTCATCCATGCTCCCCACGTGGAACTATCTTGTGTTAAAGCCTTTGCTTGTCACTCAGAAGTCTGAAGCAGTTGTTCACTGGAACATCAATGAAATACATATCTTGGAGGTTACTAGAGAAATGGAAGAGAAACGGAAAAGCTAAATATGAGCTTAACTAGTCATTACCTGGGAAGAGAACAATGACTCATGTCAACTTCAGCACATTAAACAGCCTTCAAGAAACTATTGTGACTCATAAATACTGCACACACACAGTCTGTTCGTCAGTGCAAGGCATTAGTTCTTCTATAGAGAAACTAAGCTTTCTTTTCCTTGAACCTGCTACAGACTTACATAAACATAATTGTCTTGACATCAACCAGTTAATTGATTCAGAAGGCTAGATGCTGTATATGTGTTTCTTGCTGACTGGCTTACATAAATTGTTGATCTGTAAACTGATGTGAAACAGCATATAATAGGAATGACCTTTTTTTTTTTACATAGCAGGTATTGTAAGAATTTGCTTTGGATTGCAATTATAAAGCAACTCTCAAAATCAAACTGAATCCAGACAGGTTTTCTTTGTGGAGAATCTTATGTAAAAGAAAAATATTTTTCAGCAATATTTATAATAAGTGTGTGTGTGTGTTTGTCTTCTGAAACAGTTGTTTTAGTGACAATAATTACATATCTCTTGAAAAGTCAGCAAAATTATTCAGTTAAACAAAGCTAATCAACTTGGCAGTCTCAGACTTGAAGTAGAAGCAAATATAGTATTTTAGCACTACTTAAGAAGTCTGAGTAAAAAATTCCAAGTTAAAAAGTTCCTCTGATTCTCTCAGACAACCTGCTTTTGTAAAGACGTGCACATTTATATAGTAATAGAGACCACACTTTTTGTAATCACGTTTTCCTTCCACATCCTTCCTACCTAAAACAACCCCTTGAGCTCCTTGGTGGTAACTGGGAGGCAGTGTTCTAAAGTGCTCCTGTCTTGTTGTGCCTTATGGGATGGGATGGGGAGAAGACACATACACAAAATCAAATATATTTAGAATGAAAAAGGTATTTGGAGCTACACAAGATACAGTTAGACTTTTCCTGACCAGTCAGGATATGTGAAACCATGTCAACAGAAAGAGGGAAGCAGTCAGTAGATATTAGCAGCAACTACACAAAATCGATATGGAGGGGTAGAAAAGCACAGAGAAGACTTGGTTGAAGGTTAAAGTGATATTGCTGGGATGTGTGCTTATGAGTGAAACAACAAGAAAGTCAACAGGATTCAAGAGAAATACATAAAAGGCTATTGCTGCAAGACAAGCAGCTAGGCTTAATCAGTCAACAATCAGCTGAACTGGATGAGGTGAGGAATAACTGGTTTTCCAGAGAGAGACACTGCAGAAAAGGAGTCAGTGGTTCCAAAAATCTGCCTTTGCTCCTCCGTAGCAAGAAAGGAAAATCTAATTAGAAAAAGCTCCTTCGAGTTTGCTAAGATTCTAAGCAGATAAGAAAATTAAAATGAGTAGTTTCTTTCAATCATTACTGCAGTATGTCACATTTATTCTCACAAATCTTCAAAATAGCTCCTAA
Source organism: Cuculus canorus (assembly GCF_017976375.1). NCBI lineage: Eukaryota > Metazoa > Chordata > Aves > Cuculiformes > Cuculidae > Cuculus > Cuculus canorus. The sequence goes on from NC_071403.1 coordinate 89,835,372, forward strand.
GCGCAACATGAAATTCAAAAACCCTCAGAACAAGGAGGCAAAAGGATTACACAAATATTTTTACCAGAAACAGTTATTTAAATTTATGTACAGATTGCAACAGACAGACTAAAAGCTATGTTGTAATTTATTTCTCCTTTTTTTAAAAAAAAAGAAACTAAAATTGGCAATATATTGGCTAATATCGGCCAATATCAGCAAACTTAATTTGGGTCATCATTACTAAGGAGATTGTACTCAGGCATCTACTCACATATGGACACTAAAGCAGAAGCCTCTTTTTGATCTTGATGCACTGTATGTACATTAAAGTTTTTATTTAGCATTGTACAGCTGCACTGGTTCCCTCCCTCCAATTCATAGCTTCTCCTGATGCTGTTAAATTGTTGCAAAAGTGCCTTTTCCAGCAATACAACTTGTACAAGTTCTGGCCTTGCTTTTGATTTTACAGCAAGGAGACACACCGTGTGTTAATATTAGGGCAAATATATCTTGGTTACTCTCAGCAAGGCTTCTGCTTTGTGTGAAACATGCTCAAGCATACAGCCAGTACATATGTTCACTTGCAAGAACAAGTGTGCCTATCACGCTTGCTCTGCACTCCATACACAAAGTGTGAATGAAAATAATTCAAGTTCTGGCACTTATGTTATTTTTGTTAATACCAGCCAAGGCACAGTTGTGTTCTCTTTCCAATTGTCCCAATTTCTTAATTAGTAATGGTGTGTTCTTTTTCAATTACCTATGACCAATACTGACATTTCCAATTCATGTAAATGACCTATCAGTTACTGTTGTCACTAACATGTATGTATGTATACTAGTCTCTGAGAGATACTGAGAACATCCAGACAAATGAAAACCAGAAAGTGTTGTTGCTGCTCTGAGCTGTAGAACAGTTTTCCACTGTGATAAACTGAATATGACCAGACAAATATCACTGGAAATCATACTGCAGGAAAAGGTAACACACTGGACAACACTCTGAGTATAGTTCATATATTTGGTCTGGTTCAGATAGAGAAGTTAATTTGTGATAATCGTGGTGTAATTTTCCAAGCACTGCAGCTTAGCTGCTCCAATTCCCACTAAGGCCACTTTGTCTCACTAGGAGAAAGCAATCTTCCTTTGAAAATACGATAAGCTGTTTTGCCTTTAGCACTGAAGTGTCTCCAGCAAGAAGAGTATGAATTAGTGAACTCTAAATTATACCTGATGTGGACTTCTGTTAACTTCCTTCTGTTAGAATGTCCATAAATAAGGGCAGTGGCTTGGAGCTGACTAGCAGGCTAAAAGATGCCCAGAGAGAAACAAGTCTATCACAGAAGTGACTGGGAAAATGAATCAAGATTGTCTATACCCACAAATGACATTACTGAATCCCTTTTCATCTTGAAGAGGTAGGATTAGTACACCCCAAGGAAGAAGGTAGAATTTTTGAATAAGAAGTTAAGTAGTTGAGTAAAACCTTCGATGTGCCTGCCAACTAACCACTCATCCAAGCAACTAGGGTAGCTGAGTATGGCAAGGTATGTACACACTGCTTTGACCCTAACAAAGCAGCCAAGAGAAGTTGTCCTCTGATGGTTGTTCACTGGCCTATCTGAAATAAGCAAATCCAATTCTTACCAGAAAAGTATCTGCCTTGCACAACTCAGAAGTGTACCAAGCACAACGAGATTCCTCTGGTAATTATCTCAGTGCAAGTAAAGGGGAACAAAGACTTAATTACTTTTCTGCTCCAACAAATGTTACTGCCACACTAATATCCAGAAACTGCACTAGGGAGCATCTGCACCTTTTCCCACTTTAAAATTACCTTCTGTAGATTATTTAATCCTACAGGGCTTTAAGGTGTTAATTAAATCTAAACTCATCAAGTTTCCAATCCTTTGATTGTATTTATCAAAATTCTTTGTTAGCAGGGGTGGGACTTTCTTTGAACTTAATAAAAATATGCTCATAAAACATTGACTGTACGTCCCAAGGGTAGTGCTGTTTTTTCTAAAGATGTAATTTGACAGTAAAAGGCACAGAGGGCTCTGAGTTGCTTTAAGTCAAGTATATTTACTTCTATGTTTGACAACGCATTCTCACTTTCACTTTTTAGAAACCAGGTAAACTAAGAGCAATCATCTGACTGCATTTCAGTCCAAAGCCACACTGACCATAGTCATATGAACTATTTCTATGCACAGTATCTTTTGTTATCTTAGTGTCCTCTGTCCCTGAATATCAGATGTAAATTCCAAACCATGTAATTTTGGGCCCCAAATCTGAGGTATCTGAATTTACTGCCATATTATATTATGAAAGTAGGTCACCGTATGAATTAATACCTGAATATCTGTCAATTTTATGGGGGCTAACAGCAGATATTCACCCTTCTGTCTATACAACTTCTTAAATTACATTCTGCTTCAATGCACAAATTTTATGGTATCTGAATGTGTTGTGAAAATGTGCTTTTTCACAATAATAACTAATACTTTACTATCTTTGACAGCAAGAAAAATGCTCATTAAATACACTACAGAACATTATGAGACAATATGAGATATCCAGGAACTGTCCCTACAGGAAAGCTGGTTTACCTAAGGACACCAGCACATGTTTCCAGTGCCATTTATATTTTTAAAATTGATATAATCTTAGACCAACTACATATCTGAGAAATCCTGAAAGACAGATGAGGTTTCAGAAGACTAGTAAAGATAAACACCATCTTCAGAAAGGGCAACTTTTTGGCATGTTTAATTATTTATTCCGTAAGTTTTCTGTTGATTTAAAATTAAATTAGTACCTAGAGAGAGCAAGTTAAAAAATAAAAAGGACCAATGATTAATCAAGGTAAAATTCTATTAAATGAAGCATATCATAGATATCATATATCTCCATAATAAAGTAACAGGCCTTGGGACTAGGAAAGAAGCCATATATCCTAGCTCTTAGATTTAGACACTGTTTCACATATCACTTTCAAATGTAGGTTAAGGAAGCATGTTTTGGTTGACATTTTTATGAGACTGTTAACACCATATTGGGAAAACACAGCTGGTTTTGCTCTTCATGACTGACTGTCCAAGTAGAAGGATTTTACACATGGGATTGTGTAGGATTCTACCTCAGAGCTAGCACTAGTAAAAACTTCAACTGGTATTTTGGATAATGCAGTAGAGAAGAATATTAAATAGAGCCATCAGCTGCAGAGGATACCTTAACTGCCTGTGAAAGAGTAGGATGCAGATTGAGAATCATCACAAGTTAAGAAATCAGTGTGAAAAATATAGTCAAGTCAACAAGGGAAAATGAGAAGTACTACATTTAGGTACAACTAATTAAATACACAATGTTAAGAGTGGGACCAATTAGCAGTCCTCAGGAAAAGAGTTGCTTCTTTCATCACAAAGTGAATGTGAGTCAATAGTATCAATCTGGAATGAAAACAGAAAACTTGGTACTGGGATGAATAAGCAAAAATGTAGCACCGAAGATGTGAAGTAATGAAATTTTAGTACATTACACTTCTGAAAACTACATGCATCATTTGGAGATATTTCAGGAGATATTAGAGATGTAAAACACTTGGCTTCAGAGATAAGGCAGAAAGAATTAAGCTCATTTCACCTAAAGAAAACTCTGAAGACCTACATTAACGTGGTCTTTAAATACATAAAAAGGTAGTCAGTACAGAAACAGAGTGTAAAATTCTTTGCCCACTACCGGTAGAAGAAAATGTAGTGTTCTTAAATCACAAAAACTTATTTAAATTAGGAATTAGAAAGACTTTTCTATTGGTAAAGACAATGACGTAATGGAACCAATTTGACCACAGAGATCAATTCCATGGTTTTCAAATATTTTAAGAACAGTTTACACAAACCTATGTCAAGAAATATTTGATCTAAGCCATTCCTCTTTCACTTTAAAACCTTTGCCCCTTGTGCTGTCACTACAGGCCTTGGTAAAAAGCCTTTCTCCATCTTTTCTATAAGCCCTCTTTATGTATTGAAAGGCCACAATAAGGTCTCCCCAGAGCTTTCTGTTCTCCAGGATGAGAGAAGGTATTATTAGTTAGGTATTATATTTTGAATGGACTAGAGAGGGAGAAGTAGGAGAGGTGTCAGAAAGATAGAAGACAGTGGAATATGACTTAGCTAGGAGAGGCTTAGTTCAGGGACTGACCTTTCAGCACTGTAAGCGTGCAAGGTACTGACCTCTCCGGTGACAATGTGGCTAAGGAAATCTTCAGATTTCTTGTCTATATCTGCTCAAAGTTTTGACACATCTACATCCAACAATCACCAGTTGCTGTACTGGGGTAAACCTCCAGTAAAGAATGACTTGGTTGTGAAAATTAGGTTTGTTGTGGCCTTGTAGGACAAGTGACTTAAGCCCCAGAAGGCAGGCCACAATGGAAGCATGGGAAAGAAAAAAATGTCTCAAATTATTAAAATAGGAAAGGCCCACTTATCCTTCAAGTTGTATTTTGTGTCCAGTTCTGGGCTCCTCTGTACAAAAGAGACAGGGGCATACTGGAGAGAGTCCAGCAAATGGCCACAAAGATGATTAAGGGACCGGTACAGCTGGAAAGGCTGAGAGAGGTGGGACTATTGAGCGTAGAAAAAGAGACAGCTCAGGGAGATCTATCAATGTACGTAAATACCTGAAGGAAGGGTGCAAAGAGGATGGAGCCAGCCTCTTCTCAGAACCGTCTGAACACAGGAAAGGAAGCAATGGGTACAAACTGAGATACAGGAGGTTCCCACTGGAAATCAGAAAGTACTTTTTTACTGTGATGGTTATTAAACACTGGTACAGATTGCTTAGAGACATTGTGGAGTCTCCTTCCTTGGAGATAGTCAAAAGCTGTCTAGGTAACTTGTTTTAGATGACCTTGCTTGAGCAGGGGGTGGACCAGATGACCTTCAGCTGTCCCTTCCAACCTCAACTGTTCTGCGAACTTGTGAATCTGTAGTCTGCTGCTACTGAGCATGGAGAGAAGTCAGTTCGTTTTGCAGGTTTCCTAATTTTATTTAGGCATCATGCTGCAGAAATCAATGAAGCAGATCACAGGTGAGAAAAGCTCCAGCTTCTTGAACTTCAAGCTGGTGAGGCTGAAGATCTCAGACTGAGAACTACAGAGACGGAAGAAACACAGCAACCCTGCAGATAGTTAAGGGTTCTGTTCACAACAGTGTTTTAAAGTTAGTGAATCCGTGAAAACTGCAGGATCTAAGACTGATGAAACTCAAAAGAAAATGCTGTGATAAGACTTAATAAATGAATCATGAAGAGTAATCCAGTGATAACGTATCTCCTTGGAAAAATGCATATATGATTTCTAGGTCCTGATTTTAATATAACAGACTTTCCAATGTCACCAAATCCAAATTATATTGACTGACTGTACCTGCACAGATCAGCTAAGCATGTGCCATTAATTCAACATAGAGCATCACTTGCTTGTTAGTTACCGAGGTGTTAATATGCGTGTGTGCAGCTGCCATCATCTGAGTTTTGGTCATCTGGCAACAATAAATTATTTTCCTGCTGTCTGAAACAGCAGCAACTACCTGTAAGAACATGTTGTTCTGGAAGCCTTGGCAAGCATGTTGTTTACCTATTTAATCCAATGAGTGACTGCATTTCAAGTAGATAAATAAGCCTGGAAGCACTGCTCATTTAGGCATGCACTAACTAGCTGAACTTAAAATTTGAGTAACTAAATGATTTTATGAATCTTACCCTAAAATGACTGACCGAAAGCCACAGAATGAGCAGTTATGTCTCAGTCCCAGGCTCTCAGTTGCATGACTGGTGGTCAATGGAGTCAACTCCAGCTGGAGGCCAGTTATAAGTGGAGTTCCTCAGGGCTCAGTACTGGGTCCAGCTCTGTTCAATGTCTTCAATGTCTTTATCAATGACCTGGATGAAGGCATTGAGTGCACCCTCAGCAAGTTTGCAGGTGACACTAAGCTGGGAGGAAGTGTAGATCTGATGGAGGGTAGCGAGGCTCTGCAAAGGGATCTTAACAGGCTGGACCGCTGGGCCGAGACCAATGGCATGAGGTTTAACAAGACCAAATGCCAGGTCCTGCACTTGGGGCACAACAACCCTATGCAGTGCTACAGACTGGGGGAAGAGTGGCTGGAGAGCTGCACGGAAGAGAAGGACCTGGGGGTGTTGGTTGACAGCCGACTGAACATGAGCCAGCAGTGTGCCCAGGTGGCCAAGAAGGCCAACGGCATCTTGGCTTGTATCAGAAATGGGGTAACCAGCAGGTCCAGGGAGGTTATTCTCCCTCTGTACTCGGCACTGGTGAGACCGCACCTCGAATACTGTGTTCAGTTCTGGACCCCTCACCACAAGAAGGATATTGAGGCTCTGGAGCGTGTCCAGAGAAGAGCAACGAAGCTGGTGAAGGGGCTGGAGAACAAGTCTTACGAGGAGCGGCTGAGAGAGCTGGGGTTGTTTAGCCTGGAGAAAAGGAGGCTGAGGGGAGACCTTATTACTCTCTACAACTACCTGAAAGGAGGTTGTGGAGAGGAGGGAGCTGGCCTCTTCTCCCAAGTGACAGGGGACAGGACAAGAGGGAATGGCCTGAAGCTCTGTCAGGGGAGGTTCAGGTTGGATATCAGAAAAAAATTCTTCACGGAAAGAGTCATTGGGCACTGGAACAGGCTGCCCAGGGAGGTGGTTGAGTCGCCTTCCCTGGAGGTGTTTAAGGAACGGGTGGATGAAGTGCTTGGAGACATGGTTTAGGGAGTGTTAGGAATGGTTGGACTCGATGATCCAGTGGGTCCTTTCCAACCTGGTGATTCTGTGTGATTCTGTGTATGACTATCATTTCCACCTCATTATTTCTTGTAGCAATGGACTGAGTTTTCCAAGAAAGTGACTGTAAATTTAGAAGAATATAATCCAAGACTGGGCAAGCAGGTCATAAAAAATCATATGATAAACATCTCAGCAAGGTTTGAACATGTTTTTTTCATCTTCCCAGTCCTTGCCTGTAATAGAAATACACTACTAATAGTTCCCGGTTAATAGGTTTCTCCAAGTGTCTGCCATCGCAATGTTAATTTTCTTTTTATGTTATAAAATGAGGATCCAATCCTGAAACACCTCCAAAATGCAAATAACATGTATGTATTACATGTACAAATAATAAGTTTTACTTTTCTGAGTGTACCCACAGATGTTCCGTGAGTAGGAATCACTCACAACAAGAAGGCTTTCAAATCAGATCCAAACCTCACAGATTACATTTAAACCAATACTTGAAGAAACATGAGAGAATATATTTTGTGTTTCACTTTTTATTTTGTAGAGGATTTTTTAATTTAAAATATAAGTTGTACGAAGGCTGAGTTCCAGCTTCTGCAAAGGAACAGAGGCAGAGTTAGGCTACATCACTTATTCTAGGGTTGAAAACATTTTGCATGACTATTGAGAGGTTAAGTTCTTTATAAAGTCCAATGCTGATTTCAGCATGAAATCTTTTCACAACACAGATACCAGCACACTTTGGGACTGACAGGCAAAGTCATCAGCTAGTCCAATTATGCAGGTACAAATGTCTTTTCGAATTTAAGTTAGATACAACGTCTTTCTGAGTAGGAGCCCTGGAGCTTACAGCAGCAGTCGGGGAAGGGAGCAGAATAATAACTGGCAGGAGAAAGGTCTGCTACTTGCCCAGATTTCTGCATCCGACCCTCGTTTTCAGCATTGAGAAGCAAAGAGTTATCTTTAAAAATATCAGCGCTGAAAAGAAAGTCTACGTTGAGAGTACGCCTAGTAACTCCAATACAGGAGCATAGTCCGGAAGCTGTCATTCCAACAGAATTATGCAGATTTGGTGCCCCCTGCTGTCTTTTGTTTTACTGCCACAGTGGCCGATGAAGAGTATGTGTGAATAAAGTATGTGTGCTAAATGCACCGATCAGCACAAAACACCCCAAAGGGCAAAATAAGGACTCTCCTCAAAAGGACACATTTAAACTATAGGGTGAGTTCACAGACTGTTTTGGTGAAGCATTCGGGAGCTGAGAATAGCAAAGCCCTATGTTGGTAGAGTAATGATCACAAAAAAAGGGAAAAGCATTGAGTGCATCATCACTGGAGAGAAATGCACTAACACCTGAGCTTCAGCCTTGACACAGTCCATTGCTTGAGAGCAGGCCCACAGAAATTATTCAGTCTTTGATGAGGATAAAGCTTTATGAAATCTTTGTGGGCCCTCTTTACTCACTCAGGACAGTACCTGCTACATTCCTGCCTCTTGCCCCCAAACAGAGGTTTAAATAGATTCAAATCTTTTGTATTATGGCAGTACCTATAAGTCTCAGGAAATATTAGTACCAGTGGTAGACCCAGTGCATCTACTGAGCTTTTGTACCAATTAAACTGGAATATCTACTCCAGGACCATAGCCAATACAGCCACCTCCCGCATGGGAAAAGCCTGGAGCTAACCCAAAGTAAAACGCCTCCAGTGCATACAGTGTGGCTGTTGGGACAGCTGCACAACCTGTTTCTCTCTATAGAGCAAAACCTTTTGGACTACACTGTGTGCTAAAGTGGATGTACCCACTAATAATGAGACTCACTGCTGCCAATGGCTGTTGGCTAACCTCTCCCTTCCTCTAGCTGCTCATTCCCAGGCCACCCATTCTGTTAGTACCAGCAACCATCTGGCAGCACACAAGGTTTGCTTAACTTTCAGATTCAATTAAAAACTAATCTTTTTTTCTTTTTTTTTTTTTTCCCCCAGAGCAGGTTTTTGGTTGGATTGGTTTATTGCATGGTCATGTGGGTGCCTGGTGTGATGTAAGAAAGGGGAGGAATGTCCTTTTTGGCAGCAATACAGTCTTAGATTGGCTTAAGCTAATCATGAAACTTCTGGCCTAAAACAAATAAGGGTGTGAGATGCAAACAGGTACAATGGCTTCTCCAAAGTAATACAGCTGGGTTGAAATCCTGCAGTATTCAATGGCCAAGATTTTATATCTCTTTTTTAATTTCTCCATTTATTTCTTGCCCCTTACCTGTACTTCTCCTGGAATTCTGCACAATGTAAGTGATGATGAAGCAACGTTACAGACCCCCATCTGAGCCTCCGCAGAGCAGCAAAGACTTTTCAAGAAAGAATGTCTGTTTAGGTGATTTTCTACTGTCAATCAAGAGTAGGCTAACAAATGATAACATGGTCTGTTTATTCTCAAAGACATTTCTTTAAAGGGGCCGTTGTTCAGTAGTCACAGCAATGCATCGGTCAGTAAATTCCATCCTCCCTTTGGTATCTGTGCTTGAAGATGAAAAAATAACCATGAAAACTGCACAGAGAAGAGGCAGTCCTGTCTTGCCACAACAGAGGTGTTTAACAGTTAAGACTGTTGCCTCTATTCCTGAAAATACTAGTGCTAAGATAGCATTGTGCTGTACTTCAAACAGGTGTGTGGCAGAAGATGCTTCATTATTTCAAGTTCTCCTCATGTTGGAAGGCTTTTAGGCCTGACATTGAAACTAAGAATCACCAACTGTTCTGGAAAGGCCTTCTTGTAGAAACATTTTATATTAACGAAGGCCACAATGCCCTTGAAGGACCATGAATGGTGTAGTAAGAGGAAACAACGGATAGCAACAGTAAGCTATGGCTGTATGCCCAGAAGCTGAGAGGGAGGTGTAAGTTAGAAAAGTAGAAATCGTGATAATTTAGGGGAAAAGCATGTAAAATATGCAAAGCTAATTAACCAAGTAAGCATTTGATCTAGGCGTGTGGACAGTAGCAACTAACCAATAGTAGTATAAATTTATATGCATGAACAGTTGTTTGTAACCAATCAAATTATGCCAAGTTTTAGGTGCAATATAATATTGTGTATATAAGGAGCTCACAAAGAGCAATAAAGGTCTTTGATCCAAGATATCAGAGTCCGTGTCATTAATCTCCTCACTTTCTGGTGAACAAGATGAAATTTCTGTCTTTTGTAGGGTCTGAGAAGGGGTTTCAGTTTCAAGAGAAAAGAATTTATCCAGCTTCTCTGACACTTACTTATACACACAAGTCCTAAATGGCCATTTTCAACTCTTGAACTCCTGTGACTTAGTGAGGAGATGGCATGATCTGGATTACATCTGCTGTAGCAGTTTTTAAACAAACATCCTTGAAAACATTTTGCTCCCTGCTACCATCCAGAAATCCTCTTTGATGTTTCACATGTTTTATTTTTATACCTCACTGTTCAAAACACCAGAAGGCAGGAGTTTGGCCTGGTAGTTATTGCACCCTTGTACAAAATCAACTTTCTAGCTATATCCTTTATACTTGTTATTTTACTTGGCATATTGGCTTTGGGAGCTGAGTCTAAAAATTCACTTCTGCCTCCTTCGACCATTGTGTAAGTCGGCAGTCTGTCCTCTTTTCACCTCTTTTCAGGGTGAAACACATCCACACACAGCTATGTCAGGGGTTGTGCAAGAAGAAGATTACAAGGGTGGATCCACTTGTTTTTTTCTCCCTACAGAGCACTGTAGCTCACCCGGCTGCCAGGCTCGTGCAGCTGCCTTCTTGCTCTTTTTCCAGCCCTAAGCTTTCTTCTTTTGTCCTTTTTTTTTTGTCTCTGAAATAAATTATGGAATTAATGTGCCTATCTAGCCACCACCATCAGTTGCAAAAAGCCAGATCTCAATGGTGTTAAGAGCGAGGAGATAACTTTTAACTACTGAAATGAACTTGAGTGCGGAAAGGGCTAGTGGTCTGAAGAGGGATGAGCATGGACGTTTAAGTCAGAAGGTTTTTATCACTAGGCCTCAAGGCACCGGCTAATCAGTAGCGGTGTAGCTGCACTGCAAAAAAAGTATATTTTATGGTATTTATGTCTGTATCTGAAACATTTGGTTTTGGTGAGACATCAGAGGGGCTTCGTGAGCCGCTGGTGCACTGAACCATAGCAGTTAATAGCAATTACCAGGAGATTCCCTTCCAGGTGCAGGAAGGGATGAAATATATAACTAGCTGTGCTCTTCCCAATATGTAAAATAAGGTAAATACCAAAATACACATCAGATTTGCTTCTTCTCTCAGCATACTATTTTTCCTACAGTTCAAGTATTGGAATGCATTCCTTCCAGTTAGTCTATATCTGGATCTCCTTTTATCTAAAAATACATATTTGTGAGTGGTAGCTTTCTCCTCACAGGACAAGAAAATACTGTTATAATAAAGAATACAGAATTGGGCAGCAAAAACCCAAACTCAGTTCGTGATGTAAGCAAAAGATCTTGCACTTACTACACTTGATATACATCCTGTCTAGAATAGGAAAGCAGATTGTCCAAGGCTGTGTTTATGCTGGCTAGCAAAAAACGCTATAAACAAAGTAGAAGACAAACTGGTTTCTAGAAGGATTTGCCCAGTCTGTGAGGACTAAACCAAAACTTTTTAAGGCAAAGAAACAACAACAAGAAACCCAAGCAGAGGGACTGAAATTGGCTACAAGTAATATAAAAAAACCCAAGAGCAGGCATCTGTTACCTAAAGCCAGAATTCAATTCAAGTCATTCGAATATAAAATAAATAGCGGAGGGACATGAGGACAATAAGCAAAAACAAATTCCTATAGGAAATATCCATATTTAGGGTCTGTTTAAAGAGCAAAATATCCATTCACGGTTTCCTTCCAGACAGGAAAATAGAATGGTTCTTGTTAGTACATGTATACATGTTAGTATATTAGTAAGCAGCAGTATATATTCTTATATTAGAACAGTGTTGTACCACATACTTTTGTTCTTATCAGAAGGCAGAAGACAAAAAGACTCTTCATCCTGCAGTTAAGAACACCACGTGTGAATCAAGTGATAATCCATTAGTATATGTAGTAAACAATGCACTTTATGAAGCATTATTTCATTTTGTTTGGGTGCCCTCTTCTATCTGTTTCCATCTGCAGCTACCTGTGTTATCTTTAGACTGCAGCCTTTTAAGAGTAGTGACTAATTTTTACTTTTTGTCCTTGTAAAGAGCAAAACAGCACAGTCTGAAACCGGGACTACTAAATATTACAGGAATCCAAGTAATGAAATGCTGCAAACTCTGTATTTGTGATGATAAACCAATAGCTTCAACATCTGCAGTTATAAGTTATTTTTATCTTGAGTTTAGTATTTAAGCATCTGGTTATGACAAGTAAATATTTCCTTTCATGTGATCCTATTAAATGTGAAACTGATGATTCTTAAAGAAAAAAGTGAAAAGTGTAATAGTCATGTTCTTGGAAAGTGATGCTGTAACATAGCCTTTCAGCGTGCATAGGCGTGTCTGCATGTGAGTGCATGCATGTGTGTGTGTGTCTTGAAAGACTCATTGCTCCCTTTCTGGCTACAGTTTCCGTGCATGGAAAATGGGTAGGGTAGAGATGAATAAACAGTAGGAATTCAGTTGTCATCCCAGTTCTGGATGTAGACAGGATGTATGCCCTCCGAGAGCTTAGGAGCAGCCCTCAGGCACCCATGAAAGCCACAGCTAATGCAGCCAACAAGAGGACCTTAGGCAATAACTGACTTTGCAGCTCTGTCTAATCTCCAGGTTTATAAGTGGATGCCTTCTGATGTTGCTCCTTTTACTGTGTAACTCTTCCTACTTGTAAAAAAGGCTTCGGTAGATCCATGCGACATTCCCAAATGATAGATAAAACAATACATATAATGGGCATGTGCTGCTTGGTCCACTGCAACTAGATGGTATGAATTTTGATGGTATTCCTTTATTTAAAAGATGCCACCCAGAGTAAACATTTTATGGTCAGTGATCTATAAGCAATAGAATTTAATTTCTTGTTTACTGGGTATGTGGGACTAAATTTGTATCCAATGTGATGTAGTAAAACACAGCTCATAAAGTAATATTATGCTTTGGAATATAAATACAACATTATACACGACATATAATTTAATCATTCCTGATTATGGCATAAATGGTGGAAGGTGAATGCTGCTAATTAGTATTAGACTAATTAGTATTAGACTAATACTAATTACACCTTGCACCTTCATGAATGTACTGACTGAAATACTTATCAGCTGTGCACACAAGCAGTTTGCTTTATGTCACTCAACGAGTCGGTTACAAACAAAGGAGGGAAGGAGGGGAAATAAGGTCCCTTTATCTCCCAGACTTCTGAGCCAGTTTCTCAGCAAAAAGAACTAAAAGTCGTTTCATACTTCATAGTGATAAAGTTACTTCTTGCCAGTCATCCAATGTGTTTGATTTGAGTTGTAACCTCAACCTCACAAGACATTAAAAAGCTTTGTACAAGTAAATACATATATATATATATATTTGTTATACATGGTAAAACATGAACTAAATGGATGAAAGTCTTACAATGTCTAAAGTAGTTTATTTTTACTATCTCTACACATTACAAATGAAAAGAGTACTACTCTTAAAACACACATTTATTATGTAAACCTCAGTATTTTGTGTAGCCCATAGGTTCACCGCAGTCATTCTGTGCTACATTTTTATGGTTCTTCAAACGACCACTGGGTGTCACAGTTTTCAACAATAAACTCAACACTTGGAGAACTTTTCCTGGTTCATTTCAAACAAATCCATATTAGCAGAGATAATGAGTATATATTCTTATACTCATAACATTAATAGCAAGCCCCACTCCAAGAGAAGGAAATAGTTTCCTCAATACAAACAAAAATCAGAGTTAATAAAAACCACTTTCTAGAAAGTATGGCAAAATGGAGATATTTCTTTCACACAGGTAAGATTCTGTCATATTGCACATTTGTGAAGGATTTTCACTAAAAAATGAGGCAATTTAGACTTCATGGACTTGCGGAATAATTTCCATAGGCTTTCTCTTTCAAAGTGTATATGGCAAGAGAATCAATTCTTTCCTCTTCATTTTTAAAGAAATCTATTCACTTGAAGAAATTCTATACATTTTGGTAGTACACATAACACTACAGCATTAGGCTTCATGTCCCAGCTCTCAGAATCCTGTAACTAGCAGAAGAATGTGAGTTTTCATTTTTTTTATTTATAAGTAAGTTTGTGGTGTTCACCACGGAAAAGAAAATGTGACCCTGCTATAATCAGTGCCTACTCAAGTTTGTGGACAACAGCTTTAAATCATGTGAACTGCTTTGTGTCTTTGCTCAGTTGTCAGCCTCAAACAGACGACCCAGTGCTAATGACACAAAGGACCCCATGAGCTGAGGAGTGTATCTGATTGGCTGGTTTCACTCCTATTTATGCCTTACGTCTAGAGTACTGAAGGCTGCTCGATGCATTGAAAACATAAGCAGCATCGAGTAAATTATTTGTAATTATACAGGCAACATACTACATAATTTAAACCATGCAACCATTAAGCTTCTGTATATGATCAGGAAGGGCTGGCATAGCTGTGGACATCTGGGAGAGGATAGAGTGGACAGCCAAAGTGAGTAAGGACAAGCGGGCTGGTACTCCGAAGTGCCTGTGGCCAACACAATGCTTGCAGGATGCCCAGGAAGTCTCTATTGTTTATGTGATACAGGATTCTGGTCTAGAACAAGTGTTGAGATCAGTCAGGAGCTTGTGTTTGGCATCATCCTGGGCAACAGTGTTTTGTGGATCTTTGCCAGGACCTGTAAGATGTGAAGAAGGAAGGAAGAAGGTATTTCCTAGCATATATCGGAGTTTGACATTTGAGGGCTGAATTCCCTGACATTTGAAAGTGGGCCTAATTCTAAGTCTGTCCCCAATAGCTAGGCAACTTGTAGCTGCTGCAGCATTTCAGGATTTCCCATTCTCTGCCTTTTCTTACGCATCTCTGACTTTAGAAATGGAGGGAACCAAAAATGGAAGTAGAGAACTAACTTAATCCCTGAAACTGAGTCTTGATAGAAGCACCTAAGGTTCCTGGCCACAGTCCAGGTGACGGGTGAGAAATACACGCTGAGACATGGGCAGGTGAGACAGAAATGCCAAACAGGCACTGTCATAAGAGCTATGTAACACATGGCAGGCTTCAGCCTCTCTATTGTGTTCTATGTTTAGGGCCTTAGATTGCCTTAAGCAAATTGCCCTGCCCTGCCCAGCATTTTCCAACTCCTCCATCTCAGATCCTTGCTGCCTGATTGGCTAAGAAGACTGTTTCAGCCAGAACTGTATTTTTTCTGTTGTTATTTTTTCCTTTAACCTATTTTCATCCAAGCCCAAATGTACACAAAAAGGCACACTCGTAAGAATATGAGCATTATCTAATACATAAAAGATGGATGCAGAGAGGAAGAGAATTAAGCTGATCTTCATGCCCAGCACGGCAGGATATGAAGCAATAGGTGTAAAACTGCAGGTGGGAGGTTTAGATTAGACATTAGAAATGGCTTTTTAACAGGCATAGTTAAAGACTCAAACAGATTACTTGAGGGTGTGAAGGATTTAAAAAACAGGTTAGACAAACATTTATCAGGAATCATATTGGTATACGTGTTCACAGACTGAGGCAAGGAATGGATTGTTCAAAGTCCCTTCCAGCTGTGTTTCCCTGTGATTTTATGATTCATGGACGTCTAATGGCCTATCTTCTGCCAGGGATAAATCTTAAACAAATCCTTAATCTTAAACCACTGCCAACAGAAAAACAGGAAGGATATTTTTTTAATTAACATAGTTACAGTTCCCCATCTCCTTACTCAAAAAGGCCTCTCACTCTTCAAGACATTCAACTGCAAAGCTGAATACAGGTGGTAAAATACTGAAAGCTTTCTACTAGCAGCACTGAAAGACACAGTGGCAATAAAACAGCAAGTAACCTGAAATCTATGTTTCTTTTCACCAAGTTCTCTCCCCTTACATCATTCTCGCCTCCTCCCCACCCCAACACAATAACAAATTTTCTAAATTACTGGAGCTGTTATGCACACTTTCATTAACATAGCAGGTGCAGTTATTCAGACCATTAACATCCTAGCAGTAGTGTAAGTTAGGAGTGACCCTGCTGCAAATTAACAGTTCAGACACAAGAGGTGAATGGTGCCTTAAAATACAGCTGGAAATCTTCCACTGTACCCAAATAGGACTTGATCCAGCATCCTTGTCTGAAAGCTACTCCTTTAACACAAGTCACTTGAGTTGGAGGAGAAAAGCATTAAAGATTAATTCTGGTTTGCAGAGAAAAGAGGCTCTTTTCTTCCAGCTGAAGTTAAAAGCTGCCAGCAAGCATCAGTAACCTATTTGGAAATTTTGGACTGACTCTTCATGTGATTTGACTATGGACTTTTTTTGTCATTGCTATTGTGTTATTTCTATGAAGTCAGTTACCAAAAGCTTCTCCGATTCAAGTTTATTCTTTCTGCCCCTTCCCTTCATACTGCTGTGCCACTACTTGTCTTCCCTTTCCCCTTCCTATTGCTGTTCAATAATAACTTCCTGTTCAATAGCTTGAAAAACTGATACCAACATAAAGAAAAAGCCTACAGTGGAATGCCCTCTATTCAAACCACTCTGTTCACATTACCATCCCACTTCGTCTCCTCTTTCTAAACTGTAATTTTACTGGGGCATGGACATTCATTCATGTTATGTTTGTACTAAACATCTGCAAAAATACAGGTCTGTAGGGAATACTGGTCGATGGATGTTAAAAATGCTGCATGTACTGTAGGTTTTGCAATATTGGATTGTGGTTACTACTACATACTTTACTAAAGAAATAGAAAATATAACCTCTAGGAATTCTTCCTGAAATATTACGAAAAAAAAAACCATGAAAGGCGGGAGATACCAAAAAAGGACAGTATGATACATCATATTGAGAAAGCTCCTGTGCTGTTTACAACCCCACGTGCTGAACCACACTGACAATTACTGAAAACAGCACTGGCCACAGAACAGGGGCCCACAGTGTTTGTTTGGTATTTGCATCACCTGTGCTACATATTCTGAACAGCTTTAATTTAGCTACCTGACTTATTACTCACATAAACCTAGAGCTAAATGTAGGGTATGACTGCACAGCTCAGCACAGCTCCTCTACCAAACCAACTCCAAAACAAGATGCTGTATGAGTGTGTTATTAGGGTGCTCCACCCCAGCTAATTAGCACTGCAAGTGGCTGAGAAGGCAGGCTAAGGTCTGTGGCTTCCACAGCCCCAGCCCACAGTCCAGTGTCCCTGTGGCAATGAGAATAAGGAGTAGGCCAGATGCTAGACCCATCTTACTTCAGAGACTTCAAGAAATAGCCTTTTGATGTCTAGGTAGAACATGTAGATGTAAAGATAAGATCCGCTTCTCTTTGAACTGATGGACGTCTTTAAGTGAGATTCCAGTCCATTCGTGCTCACAGTTGCCTAAATTGCTCTTTTTCTGCAGAGCTACAAGGATGGCAATGTGATCAGAAGTTACAACAAGCTGGGTCTTATATTGTTGTTGATCAATTACGCCATTCAATAAGTGCTAATTTGTTTCAATGGACCCTACTGTGACCTCACACCAATAAGAATCACAAAAAAGCTACACTGAAGCCAGTAGAGGATTAAGCCAGTCTTAAACTAACATTAATCTAATTTAAGAAAACAAATAACAGCATGAATTTATCATCTATCTGAACTTACTAAAATGGAAATCTATACCAAATATCATTTGAGTAATCACCACAGGTCATACCCAGTGAACTTCATTCAGATATCACTTATTCTTCCCCCACATAAAACTTCTGCAGTGTAAAGAAGGGAGGGTTAAGCCAAGCAATCCCATGAAATCTTTAGCTTCCTGCCACAAACATAAATCAGACACGCGTAAGAATAAAAAGCCAGTTTGGCAAGATACCATAATGCCAAGTCAGGTCAGTCAGGTTATAGTAATTTCTAATCAACACTCTTCCAAGTTTCAGTGTTATTTATTTGCATGCTGGTGTCACCCAGAACAATATGATGTTCTTTCCTGCCTATGAAAACCTCAAAAAAAAAAAAAGAAAGAAAAACTTGCAGCTTGATCTGTACAAACAGAAATCCAATATAATAACAAACAAAAAAGATTGTTCAACTTGGCAACCTTTGATGAAAACATCGTTAGAAATGAGAAGACTGATGTGTGTCCACTGATCAAGAAAAGAAAAGCATAAATCTGCAGAGGCTGAATATCACTAGAGACATGATTTCTAGCTCTTATTTCGATTACATCTATCCAAGAAGCAAAACTTCCCCCATCTTAAAGAGGGGAGATATATTGGCATGCCCCTGATAATGCTCGCTTTCAAAACATGGAGTAGTGCTATTCCCTAAGGATCACAAAAGCCCAACAAAAAAAATCAGCAGGTTAATCCTGCTAGAAAGCTCCATTAAAAATTCAATATTTTAGTTATGTTTGAAAATTGCCTGATAGTGCAATAACTATACAAATATTATTCGAGAAGAATTGTTTCAAAAGTAAAACCATGGAAGCAGTTCTGTTGACAACATGAATCTGCCTCAGCTTAATTCATTCACATAATAGTGCACATATATTTTGCTAACATTATTCTTTTTAAACAAAAATGGTAAAAACATTAGTACTTAATCAATGATAAAAGTAAGTAGTACAGCAATATATCAGCTCTGTGTAGAAGATAGAATAAGGACATTTTAGCACTAAATATCTTACAAGACTTTTATGAAGTCACAGTGTGTTGATACCAGACATTTTAAGGTACCTGCATAGTCAAGCTTTTTTAACAATGAAGTAGATGATCCTTAGTTCCTTCTTGATGTTAGAATGTTACTGAAATATTGCTGAAGAAAGCATTGCAGGCATCCTTTAGGGGGTAAGCAACCTTATAAAATTTAAAAATTAATACAAAAAATGAATGGGTTTAGAGGACAAAAGGTCATATTTTAGACTTTTGTTGAGAAAGCTTTATTTCCAAGATGGGATAGCCAACACCAGTAATTTTTCTTATTTCCATGAAGGAAAAGAGATTTTTGGGAATAATGAGAAACTGCTGGAAGTTTTTTATATTCAGAATGTTTACTGTATTTAATCAGTAAACGTTATTAAGCATTCATCTTGGTTTTTGCTCCTGTATAAGTGTCATAATATTTCTATAGGAAGTATAATGATTTTCATGTTTTTAAATTAACAAAACTAATTGAGCAGCAGTGACCAGCCTTTGCCATCTAACGAACTGCATATATTAGACCCTAGTGAAGCCCAAGAGCTGCAAGACACATACGCTGAAGAACCAAAAGGATGGTGAGCTCTGGAAGCAGCTTCCAGGCATGAGGAAGTAGGTTTAGAACCTCAGAGATTCCTAAAGGTCATCCTACCTGAAGGTCTCCTTAGAGACCTGCTTCCTCTTAGGTGATCTGTCAATACTGGCCTCAAGATCCCTTCCTAGCTGTATTTTCTGCCAGGTGACTATTAGGAACCATTACAAACATGTGACAGCATGGCTCCAACTTGGCTCTGTGAGCTGCATGCAGTGCATGAGCCACAGCTTGGCCTCCCAGTAATAAGAGAGTAGGTGTTCGACTGTCATAACTTACCATGACTGTCAATGGACTTTTATCCATAATGGCAGTGTCTGCGTTTTCCAATCTGACACTAAAGTTGAGGCATTTACCTCTTTTAACTGCACTAATCTAGAAGTTAGTGATGTAGACTAATATATTTGAGCTAGGCTTCCCAACTGAGAAAGACACCAGAAAGTGATTCATCCCATCCTAAAATATGTATCTGCAATGAATCACCTCTATAGGTGTCTCCATCTCGCCAGAAGAAGCCTAGAAAAAATTGCTTCTACTTGATGCTTAACTTACAAAGGTATAAAGTCAGGCTAGATGAATATCATTAACTATGTTTTTTTAAAAGCAAAGTTCTATCAAGGTGTCCCTGCTAATATATTGTTACAAAAACAACAGCAAAGCAGATTAATCAAGCTACTTACTTTGCATTTGTGTCGATGCTCCCAGCAAAATGAAATTCATCTTGTTCAGCTGTGTCTTTGGCACTACATGTCTTTGGCAGTGGACTTCTAACAACACACGCAGATTCTTTTAGCTTCAGGGACAGGAGCCCATGTTTTTGTGAGAGAAAGCCTGAGCTCATTTCAGAATGCACTGTGAGGTTTTGAGTGGCCATGGTGTGAGATATAGTTAACTACTTTGAGGTGGCAGATTTGTTATAATTCATAATACCAAGTTCCAACTGTGAAAATGCAGTAAACACTACTACCCACGGAAGTATGTCTACATGTGCACTGAAATATTGAGAAGACCAAGCCTTTGATCCTAATTTTAAAAAACCTCCCTTTCCTCCTTCCATCTGGAACTACTCCCCACCATGCCTCCCAGCTCTGTGTGTATACAGCAAGACACACTTCTCTCTTGGATGTGGTGTTCTGAAGAAATACCATTAAACAGGAGATACTTACAAAGAAGAACTGGTTCTTCTTCCAGTTCATAGAGAACTGGAACTATTTTAAAAAATTTATGGACATAATTGAGTATGATCTTGTGCTGATGGATAAAAATATGAATGACAATATATAGGGAGCCCTTCCCATTAGTCAAATTGGTAACGAGTAATGCATCCAAATGAGTGTCAGTAAAGTTTGCCTCCCATGCCATACTTCAAAAACCCTCTCAGCACTATTTTTTGAGAGAAGCCACAGAAGCATAAAGGTTTAGTTTGCTTCTATTTGAAATCACTATATTATTTGTGAGGCAAAGATTCAAACAAAGTGTGTTAGGCAACCCAAACAGGTATGAGTAAAAACTATCTCTGCCTCTATTCCACAGATTGTACCCTCTTAAAAAAACAAGTATTTTAGAAAATTTGAGGAACATTAAGATTTCTGTTTGAGAAATCATTCTGGTTTAGTACCAAAAATCCAAATGTATTAGTCAAAGACAAATAAATTAAACTATAAGATACTAGGAGCTTTTGGAAAAGGATCAGAATAAACTCTTCTGGAAATCATAATGTAACATTTAAAGGTCATCATATCACATGGGTTTAACATCTTACTGCTTCCTTTTAGCTTCAGGAGGAACTTTCTCGCTTGAGTGATCAGCCTTCAACACCGTGCCATGGCTCTGTTTTCTGCATCTCGGACCAGTACCATTCTGGAACAACATCTTTTTTCAAGCAGGCAGAAGAAGTATTTTTGTGCTGGGTTATTGGTAGTGTCATGTGTTCTTTATTACAGTAGCTATTAGAAACTTTATGAGGCCCTAAGTATGAGAAGTAGTGCCAGAACTGGTGTACTGGAAAAGAGTGACAAATGAGATGAATCGGTGAAGATTTTCACTATGTAAATGTATGGAACCACATGAAGGAATCTTTTCTCTAATTTTATGGCTCTCTATTTCTCATGTAAATACTATGCACCCAAAAGGATGGAGAAGCTTGTGCAGAAACTTGGATTTTAAGCACAGGTACAGTTGCAACTAAAATATAGTAATTTTCCTTAAAATAAGGTACTTAATTAGCACAATGACATTCTTATGACACTAACCTGTAATCTCTGGCCCAAAGCAAGTAAGGAAAGTCTGGCAGCTCACTTGCTTTGTTTTTTTTTAATAATATGGACTTGGGAAAACCATATATTCCTGATTAAAAAGGCGGAAAAAAAAAAAAGCATACTAAGTGATCCAAGGGCTCCAAAGAGGTATTCACAAGCTTAATGTTAAGATATAATCTGCTGGTGATTATGTAACAATTTCCCCTCTCTACCCATTCCAGGGTGGATATGAGATACTAGAGTCTACATGCCCGGTCTTGAATGTTCAGTACCAGGTGTAAGAGCTCATTGCAATATAATCCTCTAGAGAAAACAAAACAAACAACAAAAAAAAAAAAAAAAAAAAAAAAAAAAAGCAGAGAGAAAGGACTAGTGTAAATGTCATCCTGGGAGAGGTCGGACTTAATTCAACAGCTAGGCAACAGAAAGTGGTGTGGTGTGTTACCCTACTCAGGGTTAGGCGCTAGGAGCTACATCGAGTTGGCAGACACAGTTGAGTCTGAAATAACAATTGCCTTGAGAGCAAGCAAGAAGTAAAAGGCAGAGGAGCAGTCCCCCAGTAGGGAAAGCAAAATAACAGCAACAATAGAACGATAAATCTAACCTCACATAAAAACACTGATAACCCAGCTAAGCCCTGGACATGAAATCAACACACTAATATTAAGGAACACAGACTACAGGAGACACTCTAAATAACAGGCTTGGAAATCCCCATGGGACCAAATCAGTGCTAGGCTTTTCCATGGAATACCTGCCAGCTCCTGCTGCACACAGAGGTCAGAAGGATTTAGTAAGTGTTGGAGTGAACATTTATGCCTATCAAGAAGTAGAGAGGAAAAAAATGTCCAAGCACACTGTTATTCTGTCCATCACAAGTGTGGAAATATCTCTGTGAAGCACAGACATGGTGGCCTGACATCTTTTCAAATTCTAGCTACACATAACTTCCTAATATATCTCAAAATGACTGATATACCATGGTATACACAGACAGATTTTGCAGGCTGATACCTAGGATAGTCCCAGACAAAATAAAACGTGCATGCAAAGCAAATCTGACGAGTCAGGTTCACATCATATGCAATAGTGTCTTGCTGTACATGCAGAGAAGCTGCACAGCAAGTACAAATCTGGCATTAGACTTCTTGCACATGCACGCTTTATCTGTCCACACAGAGAAGCCCAACTTCTTCCAACACGTGGCATTCTGCACATCCAGAAAAACACCTATGGCAACAGAAATACAGGGAAAGGCACGCCACATGTACTCTTCCTATAGGAAATGATTATCTAGTGACCATATAATAATATAACACAGCCTGTATTAAACAGGACATTCTGTGCTACATGGGATCCTCAGCACTTTCTGACATTTATTTTTGTTACCATGTCATGCTGTGACTGCCCAGGAGACTGCAGAAGTCAACATCAGTGTCTGTGCAAAACTTTGGCAGACAGAAGACACAGTGTGATTACCCAATATTTAATTAAGTTACAACAACAGCACTAATGACCTTATCCTTGCCCCGTGAGCTCATCAAGGCAACATGATATCCTTACAGAAGCTTTGGGACATCAGTAGCCCCTGAGACATGACAATTATTGAGTAACCAGTATCATTCCCCCAATACCACAGGGATTCTTCTAGGAAGTGTATTTATAAGCACAGCAAAATTAATGTTTTGGGTGAGATCCTCTGCAGGTCACTGGTTCAACCTCCTTCTCCAAACAGGGCTATCTTCAAAGCCAAATTAGGTTGCTCTAAGCCTTGTCCAATCTATTTTTTATCCCCATGGGTGGGAAGTCCACTGCCACTCTGGGAACGTGCTCCAGTACTTGAGCATTTTCACTTGGAACTTTGCTTTCTGTAATTAGATCCTGGTGTGGCCAAACACACTTCCTCAGCTTCTCCTCTCACATCACATGTGCAACCCACCTTAGCAGCTTCTCCTCTCACATCACATGTGCAACACCCCTGCTCAGCTTGCTCTAGACTGTTGCTGGAGGGCCCAGGACAGTGGGTATCTATCTAATGTGACATCACTTGTGCTGCACAGACAGCATACATACCTGTGTTTACAGATAATGCACCCCTGTAAGTGTCAAACTCCCATGATTTAACTTCTTTTGTCCACTAGGATGTCCAGGCCCTTTTCTGCTGTGCTACTCTCAAGCCAGTTGGCACTCAGCCTGTAGCACTGTATAAGGATAGTCTGTCCCACGTGCAGGACTTTGCACTTGTTGACCATTACAAGGGTCTTATTGGCCCATTCCTGCAGCTTGCCAACGTCACCCTGAATGACAGCTGCTGCCTCCACTATGTTAACTAATCTCCCCAGTATGGCACGGAGATCAGCTGAGAACTTGCTGAGGGTGCATTCTGTTCCACTCCCTGAGTTGTTAATGAATATATCAAACAGGACTTGCTCCAATACTGATCCCTGTTCCCAACTAACCACGCATCAGCCAGACTTCAAACCAAGGAGGCACTATACTTCAACGCTAGTGGTACAGTCAGTTTCTCACACACATAGTCTCCCCATTGCATCCACATCTCCCCAACTATAAGTCTACTGAGGGAAACCCTATAAAAAGCTCTAATAAAGTCAAGCTTAAATAGAATCTTCTACTTTTCCCTTGCTCAGTAAGCCAGAAATCAGTGGGGTTGAATCAGATATATCTGAATTTAAAGGCATAACATTTGCCTTTTTCAGTTATCGTCAGTCTTCTAAACACCAAAGCCTTTCAAATGTCGTAGGGAGTGACCATACAATAACACTAGTCAGCTCCCTCAATGCTCAAATGCATGACAGCTGGTCCAGTGAATTTCTATGTGTTCATGTGCTTGTATGGATTCAGTGAACTTCAACTTGTTCTACTGTGAGTAGTTTCCCACCTCTCCCTAAACTCTGCTAGCAGACATGGAAGCATGGGACATGTGGGGATTTTTCTCAGTAAAAGCCAAGGTGAAGGAGGCCTCGAGTATCTCAGCATTTTCCTTGACCTATATCACTAGATCAATCACCCAGTTCTGCAGCAGGTCCACATTTTCCCTTGTCTTTTGCTGTCCACGTATCTGTAGAAGCCCCTTATGTTTCCCTTCACATTCTCTTTCAATTCTAACTCCAGCCAAGATTTGGCTTTCCATATACCTTTGCTAAAATACTGACCATCCTTGGCATGAAGTGGAGGAATTGCAGCCCAGTGTAATTTGCTTACAAATCCTCTATCTATCAAATGCTTTCTAGAAATGCTATTTAAGGAAGGTGGTTGTTTTTCATCTGTATCTGATCTTGTGAAAGTTGCAACCATATGCAGGTGCCTGCTCAAGTGTTTATTTAGCTGGTACTGGAGAAAATGCCATTGTTCTAAATTATTCTTTCTTCCTTTGTTCTTTGCTATTAGTTGGTTTGGTTCCAGTAACCTCAAATTTGGTGCAGAAGGAAAGGAAAGGTTTACACACATACACCTGATAGGAGGGAATCAAATTACTCACGTATCTCTCCAGGATTTTCTCTAGTATTTTGCAATATTTCAGCTCTGCCTAAGCAACTTCTCATGACTATAATTAAAAAAAACCCATTCCTTTAATGAAAGAGTTCCTTCCTATTATTCAGATCTGGACTTCCTCTCCCATT
The DNA here is from genome assembly GCF_017976375.1 of Cuculus canorus. Taxonomy (NCBI): domain Eukaryota; kingdom Metazoa; phylum Chordata; class Aves; order Cuculiformes; family Cuculidae; genus Cuculus; species Cuculus canorus. Next base: position 89,860,524 of record NC_071403.1, read on the forward strand.
CCCCTGCAAGGCAAAGTTAGAAGGAAAAAAAAAAAAAGAGAAACTATCCAAGTTCTATTAGCCAGCCCATAAATGATAAATTCAAGATTGTTTTTCAATTTTTTAACTATCCAGACCTAGAAAAGGGAGGTGCTTCTTGCTTTTCAGGCACTTGCATTTAATCTAGTGCCCCCAGACAGTTTTCTTAAGCACAAAGACACCACTTGTTCAACATACTCTGCACATGGTCATTTAATTGGTAGTTTTTGATACAGTGATTGGTCTCTTCAGTCTTCCAAGCTTTCATGGTAACAAGACATGTTTTTGCAACATTTACTATTAAATATATGACTCTAAACAATAGGAAGTTGTTTGAATTACAACACGTTCTGTAGTTATGCATAACCTCTGTACTTCAGTAACACAGCTGATATTATGACAACTGTTTAAATTTGCCAAAACTTGTCTTTAAAATTCCTTTCCTGGGTGTTTAGAAGCTTGTCAAATTTTATTGCTAAACTGTCCCCTTAGAAAGGGAAACATTCCCTGGGATTCTGAGAAACTTTCAGATGTTGTATTCCAGCTTCCCCTGGCACAGGAGCCGGGGCCTTCTTCCTCCAGCTCTTTGTGTTTCTGCTAGGATACTTCCTCGCCCAAGGAGGAAAATTAGGTAGGGGTGGGAAGGACTTTCCATTTCTTACATCACAGATTTAGTCTTCACAGAGTCATCAAGAGAGGAGCTGATGTGTGGGAACAGCAGGTTACATGTAGATTCTCAAAGCAGTGACTGACTAGGGAATGCCAGGCTCTCCAGAATGTGCGAGAGCAGCACGGCAGGGCAAACAGCTGGAGGGACAGTGACACAAACAGCCATGGCCCCAGACACTGAGGCACAGGGCAGGAAAGAATGATGGACAACTTTACCTTTCACTGTGTTCAGTGACAACACTCTTTCCAGCTCCTCCCTTTTTTTGTAAGAGCACTTCAGCTGGTATCAGCCTGCTCTAAACAGGGCCAACATATGGGATCTACTTCAACTGGCCAGGCTTCCATGAGGTCTCATACCTTCTTGCTTTCATTTCTTTCATGGATTTTCATTCTTCACAGACTTCTCCAGTGGTCTTGGCCAGTGGTTTCCCTCAGTCGGACTTCTTCAAAGCTGTAGATGAAAGAACAAACTACTGTTGAGTTGTACTTGAAAGAACGAATTACTGTCCACTTGAAAGAACAGACTATTGATCCATTTTAACGTAAAGTCAGTAACACTCTGTACTTCTAAAACCTCAGCTTCTGAATATAAGAAGACAGGATGTTAATCTCAGCTTTCATTAAGAAAAGTTTTGTCCTTTTCCTTTGGGTTTTGGAGAAAGGCTTGAGGATATAAAAAAAATGAAAATTCCAAGCTCTAAACCAAATAACATGCAACATATTATTTCAAGACACTATTTTTAATGACTGAGATTTCACTCATCACACTAATTTTGACCAGAGACTTGGCTGAGGATTTCAGTCTCCTCTCCACTGTACAGGAGGGAACAGGATAGAGACACCTCAGAGCAGAGACTGGGACCCTAAAAATGCCCAGCGTCTTCTGGTAGCCTGTCCTGACAAATGTGCCCCATCTCTCAACACTCCTGGAAGATCTATGGCAAAAACAGCCTTTTTGCCTCACTTCTGTGCCAAGGCACACAGAAACTACAAAAGACAAGACCAGCAGCAGGCCTGAGCCTTTCCAGTAACCAGCCTGGGCAAGGACAGGATGCAACCTCATTGAGCATTTATACTTTTTTTTTTTTTTTTTTTTTTAAATGAAAACAGGTCACTTCAGGGAATTACCATCCTTCACACATCCCTGCCACCCAGGCACACACATAGGACCCCAGCCATCCCCTTGGGGACCAGATGCTCCCCCTGCCCCCAGACACATGCGCAGGACCCCCATCACCCCCCTGGGCATGGCACGGACCACCTGCCATCCCCCGCAGCACCGGCACAAGACTCCACCATCCCCCCACGCACACACATGGGACACCCGCCATCCCCTAGGCACATGCACTGGAACCACAGCATCCCCCCGACACATGCACGGAACCCCTGGAACCCCCCCAGGCATAGGACCCCTGCCACTCCCCCAACATATGCACGCAAGCCTTGCCACCCTCCTGGGCACACATACCGGACCCCACCATCCCCTGGGTGCACACGCAAGACCCCTGCCATTTTTTAGTCACACACACGGCACCCCTGCCATCCTGTAGGCATGGGATCCCCACCATCCCTCCAGGCAAGGGACCCTCGCCATCTCCCCAGGGCACACACATACAGGACTCCCACAATCCCCTTTGCACATGCACATGGGTCCCACCACCCTCCTGGGCACAAGCACCGGACCCCCACCACCCCCCACGGCCACGTACAGGACCCTTGTCATCCCCACGGGCACGGGAACCCTGTCACCCTCCTGGGTGTACGCATAGGATCCCCACTATCCCACCGGGCACGGACATGCATGGGACTCCCGCCACCCTCCCAGGCGCACATACGAGACACCCCACACCCTGAGCAGACACAGGGGACCCACGTCATCCACCCACGGACACGTACGGGACCCCGGCCACCACGGGCACGAGACTTTGGCCATCTCTCTCTGGGCACACACACAGGCTCCCTGCTACCCCCACAGGGGACCCCCGGGCACGGAACAGGACAAGATCCCCGTCACCCCCCCCAGACACACACACGGGACCCCTGTCATCCCTGCATGGGCACGCACGGGACCTCCGCCACCCTTCCGGGCACAGGACCCTCGCCATCTCCCAGATACACACACACGGGACCCCCGCCGACCCCCGGTCACACACCCACACTGCCCCCCGCCCCCACCCCGCAGCGCCCCTGCCCCAGCGACCCCCGGCTCGCGCCCGGCGGAAGTGAGCGCGGGGGGCAGTGTCGGAATTTCCTGTGACGCCCCGGCGCGGACTCCATTAGGCTGCAGCTGGGCTGAGAAGAGACAAACCCGGCGGGCAGCGAGCGGAGCGCGCCGGGGCTGCCGGGCGGGGGCTCAGGGCAGCGGCGGCCGCTCATCGCCAGCGGGAGCTCCCAGCGGGCGGTGCCGGCGCCGGCGCCTCCGGGACCCCCGGGGGGCACAGGGCCCCCGCTCCGCCCCCCCCCCTTTTCCCTCCTCCCCGCCCCCGCCGCCCCCCCCTCCCCTCCGCCCCCCGGCTTCCCACCACGGCCGCTCTCGGCGAGGAAACTCTGGCCTCCGCTTCCTCCTCCTCCGACTCGGACACCGGCGGAGCCTCCCCGCCCCCGCGGAAGAAAGCCCGGGCCTCCCCGGCGCCGGCGGCGGCGGAGGGAGCAGGAGAGCCCGGGGCTTCCGCGGGCAGAGCAGGCCTCACCTCGTCCCGGTCCCCCTCGCTCCCCGCCCCGCTCCGAGGCGGCAGCAGCGGCGCCATGCAGGCCAACGGGGCGGGAGGGGGCCAGCAGCCGCCGCAGGGCCCCGAGCTGGGTTGCCTGGGCGCCCAGAACGGCGAGGGCACGGCGGGCGGCGAGCAGCTGGCCCACGCCAATGGGCTGCTGCCCCCCGCCGCCGGCGTCAACAACGGGGTCCCCGCCGCCGGGGGAGGGGGGGGGGCTGGCCCCGCCGCCGCAGCCGAGCTGGGGGGCGGCGGTGGCAGCGCCCTCAAAAAGAAGAAGCGGCTCTCGCAGTCTGACGAGGACGTGATACGGCTGATCGGGCAGCACCTCCATGGGCTAGGTCTCAAGTAAGTGACCCCCGGCCGGGGCGGGGGGGCTCCGGTATCGGTCCCTGGGGGGCGTGGGGGCCTCCGGTATCGATCCCTGGGCGGGGGGGCTCAAGGAGGCCCCGCACTCCCACCCCATCCAATCCTGCCCCCTGTCCCCCGCCGCTCGCTCTCCGTCCCCGCGGGAGGGGGGTGGCAAAACCTGCCCCGTCGCTGGCTGGTGGCCCCCACCGAGGAGAGAACAGCGCCTGACGCGGGGCAGTCAGAAAAAATGGAGCTGGGAATGCGTTGTCTGAGCCTGTGGCTGCCAGCTTGGTATCTCTGCCCGAGGAGGGACAGGCCGGGAGCTTCCCCTTCCCAGGGATGGCGACATGAAAGTCGAGTTGCACACCGATAAGGGCAGATCGATACGAACGTGTTAGCGGGGGAGAAGTTATCTGGTAAACATAATGGAGCCCGCAGTGGGGGTGGCTTTTTTGCGGATGTGCTCCAAGATTTGGCTTGTCAGCTGGCAAGAAGGGAGTGCATATGAAACTGCCACTGAAAATAGGTTGTTTGGTTTCACTCTGAAAATCTTCGTCCCTTGTAAATGGTGAAGGCTTCTGCAGATTTGTGCTGGACACATGTTTTTGATAATAATGTTATCTGATGACTGGAAACAAGTATGTTTGCTATTTATTAAAATCGAAATAGGAAAAATAATTTCCCAGTGGAGTAGGGGAAGTCTTAGAATTTAATTGCAACACTCGCTTTGTGAGTAAAGCTAAAACCAACATGTTATGATTTTGGAAGGAGGCTAGAGAAGTACTGCAAAGTCTGCATGTAGCTACCACAAAAGAAGCCTTCAAAACACTGTGGAATGGGTCAATTAAAAAGAACTTAGTACGTAAAATAAATTCTCTGACATGAAAGGCAAGTTTACAGCAGCAGACAACTCGTGACTATTCATAGACGACACCACAGTAAATAAGCTATTTTTAGTGTAAAAGGGGGAGGGCTATATGTTCATGAGTTTGTTTATTTTATTTTAAGGAGCCAGTCTTTTAATATGTAATGAAGAAGGAAAAGTTAGGCCTGTTGCAGATGGGGTAGCACTCTTTGGTGGTTCGGGGGTGGAGGGGGGTTGTACAGGGAATAGTAGCCAGCAGCTAACAGCTTTCTGGCCTGTATCGTCCTTCATCAAGTCTGTCTGCTGTGCAGGCATGGATGTTTGTGGTGGCTGGTAAGTCACATACTTTATGGTCCTTCAGCAAAGCTTTAGAACTTACTGTCAACTTGCTTTAGCTATAGGTAGCTGTTTACACGTCTCAGGCAACTGAAATAGCCTATTTGGACAAGCGTCTGAATCTGGTCATAGTATTCTTACTTTATTAAAGTTTTAAATATGGTTAACTGTTATCATAGCAGGCGGTATATTTGTAAGGGTAAAACTGGTCGGGTTTTTTTACACTGTATCTCTCCTGCAGCCAGACTGTTGATCTTCTCATGCAAGAGTCAGGATGTCGTTTAGAACATCCTTCTGCTACCAAATTCCGCAATCATGTCATGGAAGGAGAATGGGATAAGGTAACGTAGGGCTTATAGGACTGTATTAACCACTGTTTAAATTTATAGTATCTGTGAGACAATTCAAAATCCACCCTCCTTATATACTTTTTTTCTTTGTTTGTTTTTTTGTTTGTTTGTTTTCTTATGCTGATTTCTGCAGGCTGAGAACGACCTGAATGAACTTAAGGCCTTAGTGCATTCTCCGCATGCAATTGTGGTAAGAGGCACACTTGAACTCTTTCAGAGCTGTATAGTTGGATTAATTGTAGTGGTGTAATCTCTCGCTATGGAGTTGGTTGTCCATAGTTCTTGTTTTCTCTTCTGTTTACTTTTGGTGGCTAGCATGCTATCTCAAACGTCGTACTAATCTGTACTCTTAAATTCTCTTTTTAGAATGTGAGATAGGGAGCCCAAAAATATTGAGGCTAATATTTGGTGTACCGAATGACCGAACGTTTAAACTTTGTTAAACATACTTAACTGATAAAATATAAATCCTATAACAGTCCTAAAATAGGTCAGTTCCTGTAGAAACTACCCATGTTCGATACTAATTTCAAACTTGAAATGCTTCTCACAATCTTTGTGTTTATGTGAGTTAAGTTTCCTTGAGGAAAGAGAAGTTTAGAAACAAAATGCAGTTGATACTAATGTGGAGTTGGCATTGTAATAGCACGTTACAGGAATATAGAGGCTGCTATAGACCATGAACAATACTGTTGCTTTTCCAGATGGCTTCTAAAGAGCAAATGTATTTGAATTGCTGTTCGGGATTTTATTTGGAGCTTTTTCTCTTTGGCTGTTTTTTTTTTTTAAAGATGAACCTAGAAATAGAGGTTTGTAGGTCCCGTGGCTTGACAATTACAATATATGTTGTTATGATTGTAGTTACTTTGAAGAAAGGGCTTCTATTTTCTAAGAAAATAGAAAAAAAAATAGATTTTTTTCTATCTCCAGCTAGAAAAATCATTACTTAGCTCTTTAAATGGCTCCTTCTTTTTTGCTTATAGGTTAATTTTAATGAAATTAAGTTAGAACAACTTTTGCCACTTAGGAGGAAAACAGCAGCAAGGCTTTTTAAAGTGTCTGACTGTAAACAATGAAGAATCAGCTGATGGCTGTTTAGCTCCACTTCTAGCTGATTCATTTGTTGTCAAGACAATTTCCTGTTTGGTGGGGGAGGGAGAGAAAGAGAGAACAGGAAGTGAAGTAGGAAAAACAGATGTTTAACAAAACATCAAGGGGTACTTGGGAGAAGTTTACATTCTGTTCTATTAATTGATCGAAGCTTAGCACTTCTTAATTAGAGGAGTAGTTTACTTTTTTCTATCTCAAAGATTTGATACATATAAGATTTACTGTTAAAGTAGTTTAGAATATTGCACAAAGCTTTCAATAGTTTGTGGAAACTGAAAATATGAAACCACTGTATGTGAATATGAATGGCCGTTTGAAGGAGATCTTGCCATATTTCTAACTTCTGAAGTTATCAAGTTTCTTTGTAGTATTAGTGTTCCATGTGTCTGGGAGTCAAGAAGTTTTTATCAGCATTGCACTTCTTAGAGAAGCTTAATTTGAGGGGGGAAAAAAGGGACATTTCTGTTGTTTTGGAGGGCTCTGAAAGCAGGCTCTTCTTTAATCTTGATGTCTATCTGTTTCAGTAAGACTCAGTGCCAGAAAAATGCTTGGTTTAGGCTAAGCTTTACCTGAACCAAATATTAACTATTTTCTTTCTAAAGTTGTTCTCCTTTCTGTAAACTTCAGATAATTTAAAACGGATGATAGTATCAAATGTCTTACATGTTAGTAAGACAGTACTGACTTGCAAGGGTAAGTTGAGTGCGTGCGTACCGTGTCCACCTCCCTGCCCAGCTTTTTTGTACATAGTTGAGAGTAGAGGTGGGTTTAGCATAGCCAGCACCCAGAAAATTAGTGAAAGATCGCTGCAGGTAAGGAGGAATGCTTTATGCTCTGTAGGTAGTACTGACTGCAACAAAGTTAGAACTAATAAAGATGATAAATGTCTTGATTGGGAAGTCCAAACAAGGTCCTGCTGTAAGAGACTCTTTTTAAAAAAAAAAAACAAAAAAAAACAAAACAAAAAAAAAACACAAAAAACAACCAGAAAATTAGATTGTGGGTTTCCTGACTTGTGACTCGTACTGCATGACTAGATGTTTCAAAAATGTGTATGTACACGAGGAATAGGTACCCAAAAGTTAGATGACACAGAGTATTTAAAGTAGGGTGTGTGCGTGTTTGGTGCTTTGGTTTTGGTTTGTATTCCTTCCCACCCCCTGCTTATATCCTGGTTATTTTGTCCAGGTCATATTAATTATATAGCTGCTTTTGAAATGCCTGGTCCTTGAAGGGCATACGTATGTATTTTGAGAATTCTATTCCTGTTGTAATTTCCTTATTTCTGCATAGTGCTGCGAGTTCTACAGGTGAAAACACTAAAAATGAAATGGCTGATCTCAATTTCTAGACTTTGGATGCTGTGTGTTGATATGTTGGGGGGGGTGAGAATCTGCTATTTTATTTGTGTCAACACAACTGAGTGCTGTATAATGTGTGGTTACTTGCATTTACTTTTCCAGTGTATAAGATACAGCTGTGTCTTGAGAAAAGCTGTCAGAAGAATTTACAGTTGGTTCAAGCATGTTATTTTTCCTTGAGTAACATTTAGAACTATTGACTTCAAGCCAGCCTGATGTTTTGCTTACTTTAGGGGTTCTTGGGCGTTTGTCTTGAGTGATTAATTGAACCTAGGAAGAAATCTGGAGACTTATTCCTCTATAGTAATCTAGAATATACTTTAAAATTGTCCTCTCTACTTTTACTTAACTGGGGCTTTCCCCTAGTTCTGAAGGTATATACAGTCCACAGCAGGCAATAGAATAAAGAATTGATATATTTCTTGTCATTTGAGCGGAGCACTCCACCTGTCTGTCTGGTGTCCCTTTTGCTACCAGCATTAAAGGCAGTTCCCTGTTGGAATTAATTCCTCTTTAAAGTGACGGGATTCAGTATGTTTGAAGCCTTGTTAAATTTTATAGGCCGGAGTATCTTCTGCCCTCTGCATATCAAATCTTACATTTAAGTTTTGGGTGGGTTTTAAGTGCTTTTATCAGCGTTTTACGAGACAAAGTGGTAAAGACTGCAAGATAATGAAAATTGAGGTCTTAGTTCTGCACGCTACAAGCAGATAGCTACTGCTTTGAGGTTTTCTTGAAATATCAGCTGTTAATTTCAGCATGTCTTTAAGTTGTCTTCATTTCAAAGAAGAGTTGTTTCAGCAGTGTTTACTTACTTATTTTGAACTCTTAGTACAGTAATAAAACTTCTTAAATAAAAGAGTCGAAGATAACACCAAAGTCTAATATTGAAATGAGGTTAAGCCTTTTGGTGTTTAGAACTTCCAAATATTTGCTTCTGTAGCCAATAATCAAAATGACCCAATTTCTTGACTGTGGCAGGATGCTTGTCATAGTATTTTCATAGTTGTGTTGTTGAGGCTTTTGCCTTCGGTTACTTAGTGCTGGTGAATCATGGCGCATACAAAACTTCTAGAATATAAGATTCTGCAAGGGGCTTTCCTCAAACAGGACAGTGAAGGAGTAAAGTAATAAGCACTCATGTTAATAATCAAAGGCTGTAGTTTGAAGAAAGCAAAATGCTACTATTACATACGTAAAAACAAACAAAACAAACCCCCTTAAATCTGTTGCCTCTGTCTTAATTTTACACAAGGGTGATTGGAGGCTCAAATTACACTTAAATAATAGCTTTTAGAAACAACGAAGTAAAGCACTTTGTTCTCATCCTCTCCTCTATAGAGGTGAAAGACAGGATGAGGTAGTAATAACTGAACAAAAGCAGCCAGACTGCAGAGTTGAAACTGTTGTTTAGGACCCATGGAAGAGTCCAATGGGGCGAAGAACCTATGCTATGAGCTAAGTAATGGTGATGTGTGGGTTTAAATTGTTCAGCAGTAAAGAGTGTCATGATGTTGTATTTCCATAGCAAATACTGAGATGATAACAAATCCTAGGCACTTTTATTACATTGTACACTGTATAATTTGGATTATGATAACTTTTATTTTCCTTCTTTGGAAGGCAGCTAAAGAATATGGAGAATGAGTAAGCTGTTCTTTTGGGTGCATTGCATCATATTAATGTTATACTTGTTCTACTGAAATGGTGGAATTTGTGCTTTTACTTTATAGTTGCCAATATTATAAACAGTTCTCTTTCCTTTTAGAAAAGTTTGTTTGAGCTCTAGAAGAGACAATGTGCTCAAAATGGTTGTCTGCCATGAGAAGGTGGCATTGGAAATAATTAGCAGTACTATTAGTAAGGAATATAAGTAGAGAGTAGTAGTTGAAGATAAAAAAAACAGTTGTTCAGTGAAGTTCGTTTGTCAGTAAAGTCAGTAGTTGCACAAAAATGGCAGGAGGCCATGAGTGTCCTGATATAAAAATGGCTTGAAATATGTTGTCACTGGAGTGTGACTTTTGCCCTAAGGAGACTTTATTCATGCCATTGTTTGAGTATGCTGTAGGGCAAGTTTTGAAGCGGCTATCAAAATAGCTTGGAAAATAATCAGTTTAATTTCCCTACCAACACTTTAGTCCCTGCCTTTTGCTATAGATCAGTTACAGTTTAGAACTACTTATCTCTTATTCTAATTCTCTGTTATGTTAACAGAAGACTCCTGCATGAGATGTACAGCGCTGTTGTTCTGAAGGCTTTTAGATTCCTAGTTTGCCAAGGTCACAGATGACACTGACTGACTTTGGTAATTATAGTTTCTCACCCAAACTTGAAGTTATAAGTCTTTGGATAACTTGGCAACAGCATTCTGCATGTTCCTGTAGTGCTTCCATGGAATTGTTTGGACGGGTGTTACAAAAACTGTTTTTTAGGGTTGTCTGCTCTTTTTACTTTTTTTCCTAAAGAAATGAAATTAACGTGCCAAGTCCTAGAAGTAGGGAGGGAGAAAGAAAATTAGGTACAGATATAGTTATCACATTTAAGGGAGAGATTGTATAAGCTTAATAAATATTATACTCAGTGAATGGAGAAGGAGGAGTTGGAGGGATTCTGGTTTTTTTATTTCAAACTTGAAATATCAGGCTGTTTTTTATCTGCTGGTGATCATCGGTGTGAGGAGACCAAGAGGAGTGAAATAGGGTATGTGGCTACTACCTGAGTGGCTCCGTGCATTCTTGTGAGCATGTACAGACCTGGGAGAGGAAGCTGTTACCCCTCCTGCTGCTAGCGTATAAGCAAACAGCATGTGGTCTGCTGGCCTGCTGCATGGAATCAACTGCTGAGACTGTAAATAATTGGGATGTCTTTCTTTTGGTTGCCTACATGTCAGAACACCAAAAAATGTTGTCTTGCATGGAAAACAGTGCAGTGATGTTCTTGGCAACTCCAAATCCAAGTAAACTTAAAAGCTGGGTAGGGAATATGATACGGGTTTGCTTGTCACATACAAAACAGGGGAGTACTACAGATGTGTTTGAACGTAAATCACCTTTACTATGTAAAGGTTTATGCTTCACAAAGTTATGTGGTAAGTTACTAGCACTGTGTGTGCTATTTCAAAGAACCGAACATCTATGGAAGCTAAAACTTCTTTATGTTTTAACTTTGGATTTTACAAACAGTAAGCTTTAAGCTTACCTTTAAGCTTTATAGGATAGGAGAATCTTAAACTTCCTATTTATCCCTCTATTTAAGGAGGCTAGCAGTATGTTTGAAACTAAGTAAACGTTGACCAAATATGAACATGAAAATAGTGAGGTGCCTGAGGCCTGACAAAGGAAAGGAAGCCGGTGATTGAACGGGTCATGTATTTATTAGAAAAGCAAATCAATTTGCTGCATCTAATCTTCGTTCTGTTTCTCACCGATATATCTAAGAATTTACATTTTTCTCTTTAACCTGGTGAGTCCCGTGGACCACTAATGTCTTTTTCTGTCTGATAACTGCTAGGAGCGAAGGTAATGTGCTAACACAGAATAGTTGTTTTTATCTAGAAACAACCAAACTGTGTTTCTGATAAATTGGTATTGGAAATTTCTAGGACTTCAGTTTTTAGTGTATAGTAAAAGAAATACCTTGGTTTCTTTTTTATCCCGACATTTGTTGTTAGCATAAATAGCAGGCTTGATTAGTTTTTTTTTTAATAGAAAATAACCAAAACTGTACTTGATGGAAGGGACACTGAAACTGCAGCAATTACTTCTGAGAGGTGAAGGGATTCCTAAATAGAGGAAACCATATTTTTTCTGTAATCCTGAAGAATTATATAGCACCCAAGGAAAACAACTTCACATGGAACTACAAAGCTAAACCTCAGGCAGTGTCAGTTTGTTGTTGCTGTGTGTTATGCAGCTAAGCAAACAGTCCATGTCAGCTTCTGTGTAAGCAGTGTGAGAACTTGTTGAGTTGGCCTGTTGTATTCTGTGTCATGCTGTCTAAAATACACGATTAGCTGCCTTTAGTCACTTTCTTGATTGAATGTAAGGTTGGAAAGAGAAGTGAGACAAGTTAAAGGGAGAATCTGAGAAATGAGGTAGGGAGGTGCTTGGAGCCCTGTAAGACCTGAAAGAAAATCATGAGTGACTTAATTGCTACAGTGTTGTTGACAATCCAGCAAAAAGAAGTTAAGTAATGAAAGACTACATGTAGCTATATTTCTGAAGGGCATAGTAGAATGGTTTCTACTGTTCTGTTTAGGCTCAAACGTTTTCTGAAACTTCAGTCAACCTTTTTCCTCTGACTGCTGCTTTCTGTCATGGTAGAGGATGAAGTTTTTGCTGCTGCAGCAGAAGTACCTGGAGTACCTGGAGGATGGCAAGGTCCTGGAGGCACTTCAAGTTCTACGCTGTGAACTGACACCTCTGAAATATAATACAGAACGCATTCATATCCTCAGTGGGTAAGTGTTTGGACTTAAAGAGCTCTTTTGGTGGAATTTTCTAAGGAATTCCATAGCTTTTGATAGCTGACACTGAAAACTCAAGACTGTATTAAAGCTATTACCTTGTTAATTAATAAGCTGTAGTGAAGTGTGCTAAAATCTTAAGTAAAGAAGAATATTTAGTAGCCAATGTTCTGTTTCAGATGCTTGACCATTACCTGATTGTTACTTAATTTTACAGTGCTAGAATCAAAATTAATGCACCGATGTGTATGGTCATCTGATTTTGAGAATTATTAGCTTCTTATAATTGCATAAGTAGGTGAATGTAGTCTGGTTTGGTTTTGGATGAAAACAAGACATTTCTACCTTCCCAAAATCTGTTTGTATTCTGTTTGGGTTTTTTTAATATTGCCAGTTTGTAGATATTAGTCCTGAAGAACATTCATGTTTGTGTGCAATAGTTCCATGCCTTTTTTCGTATCAGTCTGAAGCTTAAGTTGTCTGTTTCAAGTCCATTAAAAATGTTGTTATATATATTACATTTAAAAGTGAAAAGAATGATTCCAGAAAGACTTGGTCTGTTGGCGTGTGTGCGCTTTTTTTAAACAGGTATCTGATGTGTAGTCATGCAGAAGACTTGCGTGCAAAAGCAGAGTGGGAAGGGAAAGGAACAGCTTCCAGATCTAAACTTTTGGACAAACTCCAGAGTAAGATGTTCTAGTGTTTAGAATCTATTCCCGTCTCTGTAAATCCAGTACATCTGACTTACTGACAGCCCAGGGAACTGGCTTAACTGTATTTGCTAGTTGTTGTTTTTGTATTTCTTGATGAATGGAGATGCCTTTACTCATTGGTCTTCTGTATCTAACCTTTTGCAGTCTCTGATAAACTCTTTGTAATAGGAGCTTTTGTTCCTTAGCTCTGCTGCATGCACTAATGGTATAACTTGGTGATTAAATGTGCGGTTCAGAGGGCGGGGGAAGTTTTTAAGTGCCAGCTCTACTGAGAGGTTGAAACTAATTGTGGCCTGTTAACTATTAGTGATACTAGGATTGATTGATAGTAGTCTCAGACTTTGCTACGAGTTATGTTTCTCCTCTCTTGTGGCTGGTGTAATATTATGTACCAGAGTTGTAAAACCCGTGGTAGTCTTCATTTTGATGATGTTAATATAAAATTCCTTAAATGAACATAGCTGCTACTGTTGATTTTATAATTTTACAGGTTTTGTTAAATACTGGGGTTTCAGTTAGCTTGTGTAAATGGCGCTTTTTGGCCAGGACGATGTATACTGTAACTTCATATACCTTGCATACACCTCTGTTTTTCAGAAGTTTGTGCTTATAATTCCAGATGCATAGCTGTAGATTTAACAAGCCATGTGCACATTTTTCCTGTAGCTTTTGAACTCTGTTTTCTAGTATCTCTCCAAAACCACTCAAATCAAAACATATTTTTACTTGTAAATTGGTTTTGATATATCTCTTTGTTTTTCTTAATAACTCTTTTAAAGCGTACCTACCCCCTTCAGTGATGCTTCCTCCAAGGCGTTTACAGAACCTGCTACGTCAGGCCGTGGAACTACAACGGGACCGGTGCCTATATCATAATACCAAACTAGATAGTAATCTAGATTCTGTCTCGCTGCTAATAGATCATGTTTGTAGTAGGTAAGAAACCCTTGCTACTTTTAACATGGGTAACTATCTTTTTTTTGCCTTTTAAAATTAATCTAATTGTACCTATCAGTTAAAGAAACGTGAAGACTATTTTGAGCTGGTTTAATAGGAGTTGACTGGGAAACAACAGTTCTTTTTAAAATGAGTAATGGGGTGGAATAGAGAAGATGTGTGTAAGAGAGTTCATTAACTACGTATGGGGCAATGGGGTCAGACCAATGCATTAAAATTTTAATCAGATATGAATGAATAGCTTATATTGCTATGCTAACCCTTAGCCACTTGTCTCTTGTAATTTTGCACAGACAATCTGTTTATTCATCAACGTGTGATTGCTGTGTTTTTTCACTGGAGAGTCACTAATACATTACTTATCTATATTCTGTCTTCACACTTAATGGAATGCAGAAAGCCTGCGGAAGCATACATGAAGTCAGCTTTCAGCTTCAACTTTTAGTAGTGGACAGTGATGCCCTGTTAGACACAAAGGTTAAAACAGAGTAGAAATGTGCAATAGACATTTCTGGTTTACGTAATACAAAAATGAGTGATATAAGGAACTATTTTTCTCAGATTTGTAAGGTAATAAGGATTTGAACCTCTCTTATATCTACTTCTTGGCTCTTAAAACTATCTGAATAACTTTTTTTTAACAAAACTGATGCTGCTTTAAAATCTTCAAAATACCGTACGCCTAGTAGACATGAAGCAGGAAGATATTTGTAACAAATGGCTGACATGAGTGGCTTTTCCTCATACAGCAGAACTCTGTCAAGGACCTAAAAACTCAAGTGTAGCTTTTTTCAAAAGCTGCTGTGCCTGGTGGAATGAAGGTTAGAGCATCTGGAAAATGAGGGCTGTGTATGATACCCTTATGTTTGTTCATGTAACAGACCGGCACCGGGGCTTATAGGGGAATTTTTTAAATGTTAAAGTTAGATCATCTGAGGAAGTTGAGTACTGACAAACTTGCTTATAGAAACTTTCTGAACCCAGTTGCTTTGTCTTGGGTTATTTGGAATCTGTTTTTAAAGATGTAGACTTCCATAGTATGTCAGTGTAGCCATCTTAAGGTTTTAATGTCCTTGGCACTTCATGTATTGAGGTAACTTCCTTAGACTATTGTCTAGCTTGCAGTTTTGCTACATAACATTGCTGCAGCAGATTCGCCTGTGTGTAGTGCAGACATTTGACTCTTCCCCATTTTAAGAGCTATTGGAACTGAATAGATACTGGAATTGTGGCTTCCCTACTTCAGAAGTGAGTCTTAAAACCAGCCTAATGGAAAGAGATTTAAATTTACTCTTTTTACGAGTCCATAAATAACATTGGATGTTCTTTAGGGGTTTGATTCATCAGACCCCAAAGAGCATTCAAGCCAGCTGTAAAGAGCATGGTTTATTGAAGTCAGACTAGCTAGAGCCAGTTATAAAAGATACTATATGCAAGAAACCTGGGATTGAATTTTACTTATCTGAATCTGTTTGACCTAAGTTTGGCCATATTGTGGCTTTTCTCTTTTTAAACTTAATGTGATACTTCCTATGCTTGCATGTTTGGTATGTTTGTATACATACTTACAACTACTTCAATTCCCAAAAAAAGACCCACTTCAAAATTAAGGCTTCCATTCTGTCCTCAACTCAACCTATTGTACCTACCTGTTGCAGGGGTCTGAGATCAGTTTGTGGTGCGCTGTACATGCTGCCATGCTTGGGCATAATGAGGTGAGTTAAAGACAGTGGAAGCCAAATTTTTATTCAAATGTCAGAAGTAACAGTAGTCTCACAGCTTAGACAATTTAAGTTCTGTACTACTTAAATGGTAGAAACTGACAACTTTCCCTTATGTAGTTGGAACTAATCTGTTTTGGACTTCTGGCAATATTTGTGATCCAGCATGCTTGAATTACACTAGTAGGTAAGATGTTTAACAAAAACTTAATCACTTCATAAGAGTGGGAGATGATAGGGGGAAGTTGATGAGAGTGAAGGAGAGGAATTTCTTCTTATTATGCCCAAGGTTTTGATAAAGAGGAATTGATGCTCTTGGGGGTGGTCACTTTTTGTTTGGGAACCTTCAGCCTAACTGGGTGTTTTGTTTATTCCCCTCCCTCTCTGGAATTCTTTTGTCTTGCTTTCATGTAAATAAACTCGAGGGTGTCTTTACAAACAAACATTGAAGCCCAAATGAGAGGTGAATGCTGCTGCTTTCTAGGTACTAGTGTAATGTAGCTTTTTTTGGGGGGAAAAAAAAAATCATTCTGGAAGTTGAGGAATAAATCTTCCATTGCATGTAGAAGGAATAAAAAAGTAGCTGTTTGGTGTTGTATTTAGAATTTTGGACTTCTTTAAATACAGCAACAGATAACTTTGTTAGATACTTTATTTCAGCATGTGAACAACATGATTCAAGTGTGTTGTGCAGACCAGAACAATTTGTAATGAAACACTTGAAAAAAAAAAGAAACTTCTTGAGCTACAGTATCATCTACCAGAAATTGTTAGACAGCTGGTTTTGGTTTCTTATTTCAAGTCTTCTGCTATTTTCCTCTGCAGAAGGGTTGTTTAATGTGTGTTCTGCTATCTATGCATCAAACTTGCTGGTTTGTGTGTTTTGTTAGTTGAGCGAAGAGGACTTTTTGTGAGAGCACTCTAATCTGACAGCGTTATGAATAGCATAATTCAGTATCGGGATGTGTCTGCTGCAGCTGTGTCAACTGTGCCTGTTAGCCATTTTAGGAACCTAAAGGCCACTTTACTATGAAAATTGTGTACTCAAGCATTATACTGCTTGCTTTTCATGTCTACAGAACCTTGGCTGCTTTTCTTGAGCTTTAAAATACCAGTGCTGTTGTTCTGTAGAATATTTTTTAAATGAAATATGCTGAAGAGGCTTTCTTGGGACACAGCATACCCCTTGTATTTTCTATGAATAAAAACTTTTTCACTTCCTAAAGCAAACTGCTGTTCTGAGGAAAAGCATTAACTTAGTACAATATGGCTAAATAATAATAAAACACTCTTCCTGTAGGTGCACATATCTGTGTAAGGGCTTGCCTACATCCCTCTAGACTGCAAGGAAAACAAAGTCTTCTTTCATGGGTGGGGCTTTTTACCTTGGGCTCAGTGTTCCAGTGGCAACTAGACAGCTCCTGGTCATCTTAAAGCAGGAGCAGAACACACTTGTGTTTCTCTATAAACGAGTAAGTAGACATACATGAGGAAGCCAACTACAGATATGTATATGTATGTTTTGTTTATCCTCCTTTACTTTATGACAGGGAATTAGGGGTGTATGGTTTAGTGCTGCTTAGTAGTTTTTAAGCATGAACTTGGAAAGATCTGCTAGTAAAAGAAAATAGATTGAGAGGTTGTAGACAATGTATTAAGCAAAACTTTTTTTCTAGCTTCTGGTAAGTAGGAGTTTTTCAGGTGTTTGTCAGCTTCACTACCACCAATCTGTATTTTTTAAACACACATTTAAAGGCAGTAGGGTTTTCTTTTCAGGCCTGTTTGTCTCCAGTGATAAGTACAACCATGCATTCACAGAGGTGGCTGTTGCATTAGTACTGTTGTGTCCCACTGGAGCTGTGTTGTCCTGTTGTGCTGAGCACCATAAAAACTCAGCATAAGAATAAACCACTTCAGGATCCCTACAGTTCAATTAAAAAAATGTCTGTGGTTAGAGACTGCCTTTTAGTGCGTCTGAACAATGAACTTGTAGTTCCTGCAGTATCGTTTATTAAAGCAGCCATCTGCTGTGAAAGCCTAAATTTATTTTTGCTTAGCTCTCAAAATTCTATACTGTGGGCGAGCTGTAAATAAAACTAGTCTCTAGTTCTTACCGAACTTAAAATTTTGACTGTTAGCTTTTCCTCAGTGTGTAACTAGAAGATTAAATATGAGCTCTAGAGAAGTGTTTGACTCTTCTTCTTCAGTATCTTATCATATAATATTTTGTTTGATAAACACTTAATGTTTTGCAAAATAACATAGATTTTGTAAGGGAAAACAGTTGAAGGTGAAAGCTTATAATACTATCATGTTAGTTATGCTTAGCTATTGTATGTACTACTCTGAAAGAAAGTGAAAAATAGCACAGAAGGAAGGCAAAGAATACGTACCTTATTGCAGGATCACATTAAAGAAAAATAGACAAGACTGTTATTTTAGTCAACTTCTATCTAAGATTTCAGAATCACTTCTGAAGATTTGGCAAGATTCAGTTAGGCGAGTTAGATACTTGCAACAACCTCGTCTGTAGATAAAACATTGCAGGTAGAGTTCAAAGTGGTTTGGTCTCCAGTATTTTCTATACATCATAGAAGTGTCTGGTAATAAGCTGTTACACTCCTGATGAGGTCAGTTTTACTCTAAATAATGTGAAAGCATAATAAATTATATGAGCATAATAAGAATAGTTCTAAGTTCTTACAATTAGTCACAATCTCTTGGTGATGTGAGCTGTTTACCAGATGAGACACTTCATTCTGTACTCATTTGAAGCAGCTGTTAATAGACAGATTTTCTAAGTTGCATTTAAATAAGTTTTTTTGTTTGAGTTTTTACTAGCTCAGTTAAAAAATATCTCTTACTGCTTTCTTATTAATCTGTGAATAAATCCCTTTCTTTTCCCAGGAAACAGTTCCCATGCTATACACAGCAGATACTAACGGAGCACTGTAATGAAGTGTGGTTCTGTAAGTTCTCCAATGACGGCACTAAACTAGCAACAGGATCTAAGGACACAACTGTTATTATATGGCAGGTTGATCCAGTAAGTGTGTGACATGTTAAAACATGTATGACTTGTCTTTCCTTTTCACTTTCTCTTGCTAGGATGGCTTGATTTTTTGGCTAACATGTACTGTAGCCCCCCAGCTGGGTTATTTCTCTGGGATGTAAAAGACTGCAGATCATGGTTAGTGTAAGTTAATGAAGGAGGACGCTTGAAAACCTGATGCCTGAGTGTAAGGCTTGAACTGTTGGCTGCTTTGGGGCAAGAACTTTGTGTGCCCCTAACCAGTGCCATAGGGTGTAGAGCCTATATGGTGCCCTCTAGGGGAGCTTTCAGCTTGAAAGCCTCGAAGTATTGGGTGAGCGTGACATACAGGATATTTTCTTCTAGATCACTCTAATAATACTTCTGATCTATGTATATGACTAACCCCTTTTTGTTATCTTGTTACTACTAGTACACTTGGATTTAAATAGTCTATCCACTTCACCTTTTATTACTTTATTTCTGAGTAATAAAGTGATATGTCCTGAACAGAAGTTGTACCAGTTCATTCTAGCTGCTGTTGTAAGATTTGCCTTGGCTTGAGATGAAGAGAGAAACGCTTTTCAGAATCCACTGACACTTGGAAGTATACTCGTCCATTTTCTTACAGACTGCAGTTTTAGGTTTTTATATTAATATCTGGCACCGTTTCTCTTACGAATATCCTACAGCTACAAGATTTATCTTTCCTACCCGTATCTATTATTATGTAAATAAAAAGATCGAGCAGTGAATCTTAGACTTTGTCTTGTAGAAGTATAAGATACTATGTCCATATATTTCATAACAATTGAAAACTGTGAATGAACTTGAACACATGCTCACGATATTTGAAGTCGTTAATGCTTGTGGAACATTATCAGAAGTAAGATTCAAGATTCTTAGAGTTTTAACCACACAACTGTGAACTGATGTTCTAAGTGGAAGGTGAAAGGTTTTTGCAGTTCCATACCAGCTTTCAGTAAGATTTGAGAGCTGAGCCTAATGCTTTTCTTCCACTCCAGGTTAAGTAGTCATATAATTTGAGTCCTTCTTGCTTAAAATGATGAGAGAAATTTAAAATTCTCTTCCATATGCATAGCTGTTTATAACCCCTGAAATAACAGCAAGTGCTGTGGATTTTTCAGGCATAGAACCGTTGTGGTTTGTTTGCTGCTGGAGCCAGTGTGCTTGGTGCCATGAGATGCATAGCAGCATAAACTGACTTCTGATATTTAGGAAATTATCTGGTTTTGTTTTTGTTTTTTTTTAACAAACAGGGTAATTCAAAGTAAATTAAGGATCAAATGTTTTTGCCGTTGACTTGTCACTTGATTGTAGAGACACATCTTCCTTTTATACTGATAGTTTTTAATACTAAACATGATTAGCAGATTTTATAGTGAATTGTTAGCTAATAACTGGTTAATCAAGCCAAATAAATTATTTGTGAGTGTTTTAGACTGACTCTTTGGGCAAAGGGTTGCTATAGAAACAGCATCTCTAACATCTCTAATAAATAGTTAATGGGAAAACAGCTTCCTAGAGTTTTATCTTCTGTATTGAGTACTAAAACTATCTGAAACCCTTTCAAGGAGGTAAATGCCTGAGTAACATTAGGCCACATCACTCAAATATTTAATTTTCATTTTTGCCAGAGCATGCTTCTCACTTCCGGTGGCAGCTGGCAGTGTCTTTGGAACCATAAGTTTAATTGGGTTTTCAAGGCTTTAGGAATAAAGATTAGAATAATTCTCTATATTAACTGCAGTGACACATGCATCCAACTGCAGGCAAGCAATGCAAGAACACTATTTTAGATGAACAGTATTCTTTTCTCACACGTACTTCATGTGGATGAGAATCTTTTATTTCTCTTTTTCTTTTCTTTATCACCCCTCTTGAAGTGTAATGACACTCGTTCCCTGCTTCTGTCTGTTTCCTTAATTTCATACCATGAATTTATCTATTTTCTAAGACTGCTACATGTCTGAGCTGTCTTAACCCATGCTTCTGTTTTTGTTTTCATTTGTTCATTTCAAAGTCCTTATGCAGGCCCAGCAGCATTAAATAATGCCTTGAGTGAACTAGGTTTGTGCGTGGAATGCATTATTTGATGGTTACTAAGCGTGGCGGAATCTCTAGAGCACAAAACATAAGCACAGTAGGTGCATCACCTTGTCTGGCATACATCTTCTTTGAGAGAGCTCACGTTTAACTTATTCCTTACAGAAAGCTGCTTTTCTCTGTGCTTTCTAAAAGCCATTTACAGGTTTTTTGCCTTTCAACCAAGGAGCTCAACTGCTGCAGACTGAAGTTGATACCTGAATAGTTATTTCTTCTACATAATAAAAATCTGGGAATCTATATGTAAGGGATAGAAGTGCTGAGATTTCTTTTAGTGGTGGGTGGAAGGCAGATTGACTAAATTTGGAGATGTTTTCCCAAAATACCGTTGACTACCATTTTAGAGCAAACCATGGTAGGATAGTTTTGCTCTATTTGGAGTCGAGTACAAGAGGAGCATGAGAGATAGTAACAGGCACAAAGTCCTGTCATTAGGAGAATCTTGTGTATCTTGCTCTACATGAGTCTCAAATATGATGCAGAAGCGACAGACTACTTTAATCTTGATGTAAAAAGAAATATATTGGTTGTAGGCAAGCTCCACTATGCAAGATAATGTTAAACGTGACTCAGCTTCATTGCAGATCGGTTTAGCTATAGAAACAGCGTTGTCTAATATAGACCAGGAATAATGGAATGGAAAAGGGGCCTTGGGGAGGTCCATTCATTTGCCTCTCTTCTTTGTGCTTTGGAGATTATTCTCAGCTGAGAATTCCTCTTTTGAGGAATTCATTTTTTCTAGCCAGCAGAACCATCAAAGCTGCAGACTTGGCTAAGAGTAACCAAAATCCCTCGCAGCTGATCCCGGGAAACAGTCCTTCATGTCACTCTTCCTCTGTTGACGATGTTCTTTCTCTTTAGAGTCAAAACGTGCTCTGCTGATTAATACTAAAACAAAAGAAAAAGAATGGACAGTTTGAGAAATTAAGCTAGATTTTCAAATTAATCACTCCTTTATACCTCCTACCTCTCTTCAAAAAACTACCATGTGGGAAAAATGAGAGGAGGGAGGAAAATCCACTTGCTCTTTTCCAAGAGGTTTCACGAAAATTATCAACAGTTTAACAAGCTCAGTTCTACTTCCAATATGTGCATGTTGTTGTCAAGAGTCAGTGCCAATACTGTATCGAAGCATGTTTCTGTATTTAGGAAGCCAGTGTGTGGTTGTTTCACAGTATCTAGCTGTACTATTTATTTTTTACAAGCTGCTTGAAAGTCAAGTTCCTGTGACAAGGTAGCAGTAGAACAGTTGTAGCATAAAGGTGATAGAAGATACTCTGCATGAGCGATGTAAGCTTCATTCACTAAATCTGGCAGAAAAGATGCAGCAGCTTGCTGTAGGCAACACTTCTGAAATTAGAACACCTCTCAAGGAAGCTTTTAAAAATATCTTTCTGTATAGCTTCTTTTTGGGCAGCACACACAGATACACTCAAGTTCATAAAAACATTGTCACTTGGAGGTTTTCCCTATTCAGTGTACATGAAACTTTTGGTCCTCCTTAACCATAAAAGACTTCCAACATGTCTTTACTCTCTTAAAAGTAGTTTAATTCTCTATCATATAAAAAATAGTGCTTTTGTATTCCAGGAGGTGGAGGGAGACTTAACACTATGGAAATATTCTATACTAAAGCAAGCATAATGTAATTTACAACTCTATGCAACAGTATTTTGTGAGTTCCACATGCAGAAACACAGAAGATTGGAACAAAAATACCTAGGAGCGTGCTTGTTTTGCACATTGAAACTCAGAAACCTAAATTTTATGGTCCTTCACTGTGAACTAGCAATGGCTTTTCCGGTAATAACCTATTCAGTTGTCTTGTAAAATGCAGTTGTGAAGTTGCGTGAAGCAAACTTGCCATGCTGTACTTGGATGCGCTGTATATGTGAAATCTAGTAGGAGTTCATTTGCATTGTTTCAACAGAATCTCTCTTGTTTCAGGATACTCACCAGCTAAAACTACTTAAGACGTTAGAAGGTCATGCATATGGTGTCTCTTATATTGCTTGGAGTCCAGATGACAACTATCTTGTTGCCTGTGGCCCAGACGATTGTTCTGAGCTTTGGCTTTGGAATGTACAAGTAAGTGGTGACTAAGGGTAAAAAATAAAACTTTGTTCTCAGCCTACTGCTTTTGTTTCAATATCTAAATATTAAATATTAAGCATGAAAGAAGTCATTTCTATAACCTTGTTGTGCAAAGGCATGCGTGTAAAGAAGGGAGACTGATCTCCTTGCCCTCCTCAATTTGAAAAAATGACTGTGGCAGCCTGCAAATTGTTCTCTGTACAGAACTGAATAGAATTCTAAAGTCTAAATGCTTGGGACTGTGCAGCAATTCTAGTGTATCTGGTTACTTTTAGTTTCTGAGAAGGGGTGGCATAAGTCCATAGGACTGTAGAGAGCTACTGAGGAGAAGAATAGTAAATTAGTCAAAACAAACAGAGGGAAGAATTATTATCTAAGGGGAACAATTGTTCATTGAAGATTTCTAACAAGTAGCAAAAGTGAAAGATAAAGCTTTTTTTACTTTGTGTGACTCTCCCAGTGATGTTAGCAGAAGATCCACAGAGGTTTACATTTATGATTTCAGAACTTCATCCTTCTATCAGGCACTAGGGCGTTTTGCCATTTCCTCCATGAATTTGAAAATCCTTTTCTGCCGTTGATTTTTATGGGCACTTGAGTTGATAGAAAAGCTTCCACTTCCTCAGTTGCAGGCTGTATAGCGCTTGTGCTGCCTTGGACTCTGAACTAGTTTAGTTTTCTAAAATGAAAATGTTCCCTCTTTTTGACTATTGGAATACTTTTACTCTGTTTAATTGACTAAATTGGCTCAGTGAAGAGCACTAGAGCTGGCACAAGGGAATAGAGAGAAGCTTTTGCTGTTTGGACAATGGTAACCTACTCATTGGCACTCTGTCTTGTGAAACAGTAGTGTTATAAGCTAGGGATGAAAGCTGAGTTTTGGCATGGAGCCCTGGCTCTGGCAAGTGTTCTACTCTGATACTCCCAGCTTTTTACTGAAATGTATTTTGTCATCTCGATGTTCTTGTAGTCTCCTCTTGCCTCCTTGCTTTCCCCAGGTGTGTGGGTTTTTTGTTTTATATTGCTTCTCTTATATGTTCTTCCAACTTCTTTTTATTCCTCCCTTTACTCATAATCTTCCAGTTGCCTAACATACTGACTAGAGTCCATCCTTCTTGACTTGAAGGACAAAAGAAATTGTCCCCAATCAAGTCCAGGGTCACTGGAAATGCTGAAGTAGTTCTGCCTTTTTATTGCACTTTTTATGGGTGTGTGTTGCTTTTAATAAACTTGTTGAAATATATGCACTTCCAGATTCTGTGCATGTCAGAATTATTGATGACTTTTTGGGAAAGGGTTCTGGTGTAAGGTCTTGCTGCCTTTGTTTTCTAGACTGGGGAGCTGAGGACGAAGATGAGCCAATCTCATGAAGACAGTTTAACAAGCGTAGCCTGGAATCCTGATGGGAAGCGTTTTGTAACGGGAGGTCAGCGTGGACAGTTCTATCAGTGTGTAAGTTATTTGCTTCTGTCTCAGTGAAAACAAACAAGAAATGAAAGCTTTGTCACAGTCAAATTTGAGATTACTGTTTTTCCGTTTTTTCATGTGTGTGTACAGCAAAATCTCTGATGCTTTGTAATTCAAAGGCACAATACGTTAATGCTAGTGTTTCAGCAGCGTTTCCATATGTAGCAGTTAGAAGGGTTCAAGCATCTTTTGTTTGCCTAAAGGAGGATTTGTGGACTGGGTTGTTGTTTGGGTTTTTTTCTTATCTGCTCTTGAAAACACAAACAAAAAGTAGTGCCTTTGTCCACAAATGTTATTTATTGTGCAGAATTCTGACTATATCTTTCTTAAGTTTTTGCATGCTGTCTTTGCTTAGTATAAACAGAAATTTGAAACCCTCGTTATTTGACCAGTGTTAATTTTGGTTGATGGTCCAGAGTATGACCCTACCCTTGATTATTTGTCATCTGAATTGGTGCCCAGAATAATAGTGCAGTATGCAAACCTCACTCTCTGCAAAGGTGGGCTCTGTGATATGGTGTAGATTGCACACATCACACACAGGAAAATAAGTTATCAGAGGGATTCTCGGCTTTCCAGGAGGGATCCCTACAAAACGCCTTTGGTTTAGACAACCAATTCCTAATTTGTTAAGTCCTCTCTTTTAAAGAATAAGATTGCTTTCTGTAGCAGTTGACTGAACAGAAGCTGAAAAAAATACTTGTCACAACTCCTCAGAAATCTTAGACTAACAATTCCGGTTTTTTTCTTTCTTCTGCTCAGGATTTAGATGGTAATCTCCTTGACTCCTGGGAAGGGGTGAGAGTACAATGCCTTTGGTGCTTGAGTGATGGGAAAACTGTTCTAGCGTCGGACACACACCAGCGAATTCGGGGTTATAACTTTGAGGATCTTACAGACAGGAACATGTAACTACCTCTTTCTCTGGTTTTGAATTCCTGGGTTTGTGTCAGAGGGCTAAGGAAGGGTTTGTGGGGAAGGACAGGAAATAAGTTATTAAAATGCTCTTGATATTAAAAGAAGAGAATAACATGAGATGAGAATTAGTGAGTTCTAGTTGCAGCAAAAAGCATTAGTGTTAGAAATATCTACTCCAGTTCTTAAGTAGCTTTCCTGTGCATGTTTTGACATTTCTGTCTTCAGGAGTTGTCCTTTTCTCAATTCCTGGCATATTTTAGTAGATCCTGCCTTGACATTAGGAGTTGGATTTGAGGTCGGAAGTCTCTTTTGGTTTTGGAATTTGTCATAAGCATAAGCAACCTATTGCAGACCTGGCTTGTATTGACATAGAGACAAACCTAATTTCAAATATAGAACTGTCTTTCCCTGATAATATTACAGAGACAGGACATGCCTTCTGTGCTGGTATGGCATTCTTGTTGGGTTAAGTGTACTCCTAACACCAATGTGTCTTACCATTTCAGAGTCCAAGAAGATCACCCTATTATGTCGTTTACTATTTCAAAAAATGGCCGTTTAGCTTTGTTAAATGTAGCAACTCAGGTGAGTTGGTGATGATAAATGGAAATGCAAATAAATCTGCTTGCAACTGCTACCTGGTTTTAAATATTTTGGTGCAAATTGGAATGGTTTATATTATGTATCCAATAAGAAGGCCTTAATATTCATAAATATAGCATGGTATTCTTTGACAAGACAGTCTAATTTTTGCAATGGATTTTTTTGACTGATTCATAGTCGAGTGTCATACTATGAAATATATACTATTAAACACTAATACTCAGCTGTTGCATTGAGAACCCAGGTACAGAACAAATTGTGGTAGGTTGACATGTGTTAGGGTGTGAGAATTAGATTTTTTTTTTTTTTCTTTCTTTCTGCTTTTGGAACCTTGGTAAGAAAGAAACCTTCAGAATGGGAGAGACCACAGACTGAAAGTTTAATCCAGTAGTTTGGTATATCTTTACTCTCTTTACTTAGTAACTGTACTAAAGTTGGGTGAAGTAATTTACTTTTGTGATTAATGTTTAAGCATTTTGAAAGAACACAATTAATAGTATTTAATGATAAAGAATGTTATTTTATATTTCTTGCTCCCAGGGAGTTCACTTATGGGACTTACAAGACAGAGTTTTAGTGAGAAAGTATCAAGGCGTTACACAAGGATTTTACACAATTCACTCGTGTTTTGGAGGTCATAATGAAGATTTCATCGCGAGTGGCAGTGAAGGTAACATCATTCCTTTTTGTGCAGAAATCTGGAACGCTGTATCCTTCCCATACTTTACTTTTATAATGTTGTTAGCAGCTGTCATCTGTAAAAGCAAGCAACAAGCTTGTTTTTACAGTAAGTTTGAGGAGCGCTAAGATTGTGACATCAAGAAATAATGGCGTGCTAGCAGAGACTCTTTCGAGAGGGTGGTAGTAGTAAAAGTATTAATGAATTGTTTGTGTTGCTTCTCTAAAGCAAAAGCATTGGCCCAGTTGTAATTAGAAATGGGTGGGGTATTCTTGAGGCTTTTGTTTTGTGGTATGATACTTAGGTTTATGGTTTGAATCAAAAGTACTTCTGGGGAGTAACAGCTTCATTTCCCTGTTGAAGATATAGTTGTGGTGAGGTTATTTTCATTTCAATAGCTTCATCAGCTTATTACAGAAGTAGTCTCAAATTAGGCAGTTGTTGACATAGTCTGGTAGGGTTTCTTGGTCATCAAAGGCTTTGTGGTATATTTTTTTTATTCAACTGCCTATGTCAAGAATAGAAATTAATTAATGGTTTATATGCTGAATTGGTTCAGTTCTGTCACTGAGACAGTGCCATCGCCTCCTGCAGAGGTCACTTAAGATTTGAGCCTATGCAAGGCTAAGAATTAACACTTGGATATGTAAGCAATCACTGGTAGTACTATGTGACTCACAGCTGTTGGGAAATAAGGCTGGCCAGGACATTACTACTGTCCTTTTCTGGAAAAGACCAAATATTTCTAAACCGTTTCACCCTCTGGCCAGACTTGGTGGGATACAGTGACTGAACAACAGCACTTCCAAGCACTTCCAATCCAGTGATGCTTCATGGTTGAACAGGGTTCTTGGTTTGGAACCTGAGTACCCAAAAGTTCAATATTTGTGTTTAGCCATACTGATGTGTGTGTAGCTGTGTGTACCGTGTGTTGAGCCATACTGATGTGTGTGTAGCTGTGTGTACAGTGCACCAGTCCTTTTTTTTTTTTCCCCTATTTATTTATTCTTTTTAATCTTCATTGTCTAAAAACTACCAAGCAGTACTTGAAACTGATAGCACTTCTTTTAAATTTGGACTGTCTGAAGCTGTTGCCTCTTTGCACTGAATTGTTGCAGAGGTAGCTACTGAGAAGGTCTGTTTCTTAAAAAAACAAGCAAACCAAATAAAAATAACAGATCACATTGTCATAGCCTTTTCAAAAAAATGTAATAAATTGATGACATTGTCATAATCTCTTAAGTTTAACTCTTAACTTATATTAGGCTTTTTTTCTCACACTTGGATCAACAGGAAGAAAATTGAGGTTTCTGTCTAAGAGGGAAATTGACTGTTGCGCTAATCTAGCTAACATGTTTTTTCCAAAATGAAATACAGTCATCATGACAAGCACCAAAATACTGATTTGTGTTTAGGCTTTGATTCTCCCAGACAGGAAAAGCTTGTGTGTCCAGTGTTTAAGCAAAGAGTGAATTGTGTTGTTTGATGAATAGCATGGACATGTAGTCTCTTGAAATTGTAAGTGGAATGTAAACACAACCAGAGCATTTGCATCAATACCTATATATAAAGGTGTTGTACTCAAATGAGCTGATTCAGCAGAAGACAGTTGAGGTATCACGTGATTCCATGATGCTATTCTAGCAGGTAGGTCAGAGAGCACGTTTGTTTTGTTTGAGGGGCTGGGAGGAGGAATAGAGGAAGTTTGTGTACTAAGCCTTCAGAATGACTTCCAAGTTAAAAACCTCTCAAACAGATTTAAATACTTTCATTTGATATGGTAGACCTAAATACTAGGCTTTTGTGTAATACTAGTAATACCTATTTGTTTGGTTTGTATAGCTCTATTTAGAATATTCCAAAGACATTCTTAGAGAGGTCAACCCACAGACTTGTTAAAGGCAGCTGTTCTACATCTGGGGAGAAAACCCACGTCTGTAGTCATCTATGTCTAGAAATACTTAAGTTTCTTATCACAAAATAAGATCTGTAGGGTTGTTTATAGTAGTTACTTTAATATGTACAAATTCACACCTTTAAATACCACACAAGAATTTATTGTTGTCAAAGACAGTAATAGCTCACAAGTTGAGATATTTAAGCTTTGTTATTCTCCCTCATTTGCTCTGTTTGCACTTCCATTGGAATGTTTTAGGTCTTTGTTATCAAGAAGTATTTCATAAAATATAGAGCTGTGGTTTTATCTAGTACTCATCAACAGGTAGTAGTTGTAAATGTTCAGCCTTTTATAATTTGTGCACTAATTTGTAAATATGATTGTTAAAGGAAAAAAATAATCTGCAAGACTACCATTTGAATAAGATTGCAGCTTCATGATTTTAGTTCAAGAGTAACTTGGTTCCCCTCTTTAGCCATATATTGTCTTACTTGCATTGTAGTAAAATATTTTCTTTCAAATACCAAGTGTAGTAGACTTGCAAGTCTTAAATGGGAATATACCTCTTAGAGTATGGGTAAAGCTCTCCCACTTCTGATCACTTCTAGAAGAAATGTTTTGCTAGTGCTATTGCACATTTAACGGACACGGGTCTTACAACATTAATGGGTATCTCAGTTGCTGAGAGCTTGTGTGGAAGTGCGATTTGATATGATAAATAGGTCTGTGCAGAGCAGTTTCTCATTATGTTTTTTTTAAATGCGTATTTTATTTAGATCACAAAGTGTATATTTGGCACAAGCGTAGCGAGCTGCCAATTGCGGAGCTGACAGGGCACACACGTACTGTTAATTGTGTGAGCTGGAACCCGCAGATTCCATCCATGATGGCCAGCGCCTCTGATGACGGCACTGTTAGAATATGGGGACCAGCGCCTTTCGTAGACAACCAGGATATTGAAGGTAAAAACCTCTGTCTCTGTGTGTGTGTGTGTGTGTGTGTGTGTGTGTGTGTGTGTGTGTTCTTTAATAGCTAAAAGCTTACATCAAAGGCAGCCGGGCTGGTGAATTTTCTTTACCATAAATAGGATAGAAAAATGCTTTTAACTCTTGGGTTAGAATAATTACTTTCCCTGAAAAAGAAGTTACTGATTTTTTTTTTTTTTTTATGCAAGCTATTTATGGTTGTGGAATAAAAAAGAAACAATTGGTATTTCCAGAATGATATTCAAACTTCTGACATAGCCCAGTAGAAAGCTACGGTGTCATTAAGACCTCAGGATTACATTAATTTATTTATGTAGACTGCTTAAAAAATCTGGCATCTGATGCTTGGGGTTTTTAATTCAATGGAATTAAAATTTCAATAATGCATTCTGACCACACTGTAAATTGAATAATAGTATTAACAGTGCTTACAAAAGGAATCTCCAGCATCTGGAAAGAGTGAAGCTTCCCACCACAAAATCTGTACTCAATAGATTCTTTCTTAACAACCAGCAATCATCTGTGCCCAGGAGAGACAGATTTGTTTAACAGCACAACTTTTTTTGCTGCCAGAATGCACACTTGTTCCCAACCCTTCCCCCTCCCTCTCTGGAATTCTTAAAGATAAGACAAGCAACGGGGAAGGGGTTGCTCTGCAGTTTATAGGCTTCTGTCATTACACATTCAACCTTGTGAATTTACAGTAGACATTAAAATGAAATACAGTATATCCCATTGATACAGGAGCTCATGGATACCAGGTGTGGACACGAGTTCAAGGGGAACCAGGACAAAATAATCAGAGAAATCCATTGAGTGCTATTAGATAAGTAAACGCCTCTAGTTTAGAATATCCTCTAGGTGAAAATGGCTGGAAGTTGGAAGGAGATGAGGAGGAAGAATACCTCCTCTCCTTGCTCCTGTGCTTTCAGATGCATCTGCTTCTGGTATTGGACTAGGTGGGCCAGTCTGACCAATCTCCTGTTTGTTATGCTTTGAATGCACCCGTAAGGACTCGGAGCTTATTCTCCAGCTGGTTTTACTCATGATTTTGTACTTGTTTTCTCCAGTTAGCTGCTTGCTCACTCTTTCTTGGTTCCTCCAGAAAATGAGATAGTAAATGCCATAAAAATCAAAACAATAGAAAAGGGATTTCTTGCAGCATTTCTTCCACAAGGAGTGTAGGTGCACAGAAATAATAGCTAACAACTTAAGAATCTTAAATAGATGACAGACAGCTTTGTAATTAGCACAGTCCCATGGAACTTGAATGCAAACGTGTGTTATTTCTTTTTGGAAGAGATGCTTTTTGTGTACCAGTACCTAACATGCGAAATTAATCTCTAAATTAATCTAAATAATGGTATCTAAAATAAGTAAAGTTTAGCATGCGATTCAGTTACAGGATAAAAATTAGATCCATTAAGTAATGCATGTTCAGTAAAACTTAAATGCACTTTATTAATAACCTTATAATAGAAATATTAACTGTTGATAAGATCTTCAAGGTGTCATTTCTTTCTCTTATGTTTTTGTTTTTGCTCAGAGGAATGCAGTAGCATGGATAGTTGATGGCAAATTTGGAGCAGACGACTTCCGTTTAACTTAATTAGTCGTATTTTAAATGGCTTGGGATTTGGTGCAAACAAACATGATTGATAGCTGGACAGATATGCTCGTCATGAAAAAGAACCATTTCTGAAGCCCGGTCGGGGCCAAACATTTACCACCTTGCTTCATAGTACCCAGTCGAGATGAAGCACGTCGTTAGAACGTTGTTGGACACTGTGTTGAAATTATCCCCCCATCGGTTGTGAAGAACTGTGCTACATTCAG
Source organism: Cuculus canorus (assembly GCF_017976375.1). NCBI lineage: Eukaryota > Metazoa > Chordata > Aves > Cuculiformes > Cuculidae > Cuculus > Cuculus canorus. The sequence goes on from NC_071403.1 coordinate 89,891,786, forward strand.
GCTAACCATTGAACTCAGTATATATATTTTTCCCTCCTGCCTTTTTGTCTGGCAGGCTACTGTTCTTGTTGCTCTTCTGTGTAATGAAGTTTAAGTGCTTGTTTGGAACACTTTATTTAACAGTTTAGAAGGCTTGATAGAAAGAGTGCTTTAGTCTGAAGAGTATACATTGGATAGGAAAGTATTTCCTTCTCTTGTTTCTCAAGTCTCTCTCCGCCTTACTTAAGCTTGAGATCTTTGCAGCTTGGTTCATGGATTCTAGCCTTGCCCGTTGCGCAGTATATATAAATTGAGATGATAAACCAATGAACTATGTCAAAAGCACTCTCAGTATCACATTTGACAAAAAGTTTTGTACTTTTCACATAGCTCGTTGCCCTGCAAAGGGGTTAACAGCACAATTTTTTAAAAATAAATTATTTATAGGATTAAAATGACTTCATTTGTATACATTTGGAATTAAAACAATGCAAGAAGTGTCCTGAAACACAGTATCACTGATGCTTTTCCAGAGTGTCTTGAGACCCAATCAAAAGCAGTGGCTGGAAGGAGCTTTAGGTAGGCAGTGAAACTTGGTTTAGAAGGAGAAACTCACTGTCCATCTTTACAGATGTTTAGGGAAAAAGTGTTCAGAGTGCACCACCAGACTAAAAGTTTAATCAATACAAGGTCTTTTTGGGTTTTCATAATTACATAAATTTATGCAATGATGCTGATAAAAGGTAGGCTACACCTTGAGGGAAGAATGTGTTGAATCCATTCTTCACAAAACCAAAATTTTGTAAAAGTAATTAACATACAAATAATAATTAAGTGCTTGTATTATGATGGAAATTTTCCTTTGATAAACAAAGGTGTATAGATTTTTTTTTTTGTTTAATATACTTTTAACTTTGCAAATGTTAATGCCTCTCCCAGACCTTGTTGCAAGCTGGTGCTGTGAACATTTTGACCCATCTAAGAGTAGTTCCTTTAATATCCCATGTTAAGAAAAGAGAAAGACATTTATAATTTAAGTATTTATTCTGCTTGACATAACCAGATGCCTTGGCATCTCTGTGCTTCTGCACTGCACACAAATTCATTTTGGGGTGGCACTAGATTACCTTTTGCCACCTTGGATAGAAAGGTAGTGTTGGTACTGCTGTTAAATAATGCTGGAGCAGGGAAAGGCTTGCCACCAAGAATGATATGAACAGAAGTGTGGACTTCATCCTTTAATGAGGTAATAATCTAGTGTCCTTATTAGTCATGTGTGGAAGAAGGGTGGGGGAAGGTTTGCTGAAGTTCTTGGGAAGTGTAGCTACTTTGATGAATGGGAATGTGGTGTTTGACATAAATAGTCCCCTTTTTTCTTCCCCAGAAAAACGAAGTGAAGCTTAGCAGGTTAGATATTTTTTTAGGTTCCAGCCATCAGATGGTGGGGTTTTTTTTCTTAACTTGTGTGTAAACTTAAACATGATTTAAGATTCTGATACTTTGGTTGAGACCAGCCCTGACTCTGAAAATAAGAACGTTAAGTTCCTACTTAATTTTGGAGGTTCTAAGAGAGGAGTATGTCAATCTAGTACATTTGTCTTAATTTTAAGGTGAATTTCTTTGACAGTGATTTCTGTTCAACGGTACTGGGAATACATGTGTAAACTTACGACTACGAATCAGTTCCTTCTCCCATCAGCTAGTTCCAGAGGAAGCTGTTTGTTTATCTTCCTAGTTCAAACAGTGTAAGATTAGTCAGTCTTGTTCCTATGGCATCAGTGTTGCAGGGAAACTGACAACTTCCTGAAGTCAAATTTGGAGAATGCTAAACCTTCGGTTTAAAATAAAAATTGAGTACCTAAATTGTAAACAGTGTTTTAATGTTCAAAACAGGGTATAACTCATAACCAATGCCAGCATGTGATTTTTTTTTTTTTTTTTAAAGTCACCCTAGCATTGTCTTACTTGAGAACTTAGGTTTTCAAACAAAACATTGTTTAGGGAGAGTAAAAAGGGTAATCCTGGATTTGATGTCTCTTAACAATTCTTACACAGTGCTCTGGCAGTACTTGCTTACCTCGTACTCCTGGGACTAAAGTGGGAACTTCAGGCAGGACTGAAGGCTGGATCAAATCTCAAATTTAGATTTAAAGTCTCATACCCTTCAACAGGCATTTTTGTTGTGGCCATACCTAAACAACATGAGCCTTCTTGCCTGGTACGAGCTGTGCAGGGTATATATGGGCTGATGCCTACTTTCCACCACAATGTCTTATAATTAGAAATGTAGTAGTACTCTTGCCAAAGTACTGCCCCATTCTGGGGTTTCTCTTCTGGACTTTGTTTGTACCTCTAAAATACACTTCAGGTATTTAGAAATAGAATTAGAGAGAGACACGTATTCTGATGCTCCCCTTCAGTTTCGTGGTGCGACTATGCAATGTAAAGGAAAGCTCCACGTAGACAGCACAGTGTCCAGAGTGTCTTGCTAACAGTGCATTGCGTAGCTGTCTGCTGCTCACAGCTGTTGAGCAGAGATGAGAGAAAGGGGAGAGGAATCTGCACTTCACCACACCACTTGGTCCCACAGTAAACCCATGTTCTAGATCTAGCAGTAATTACTGCCGTGTCACCCTGAACACTGAAGAGTAACTTAAACTATTTATAAGAGGTCACGTAGTCACAATACGTGAATTGAAAAGTACCAATACTTTTTGTGCACAGACTACAAAATGAGACTGTGGGGTGGGGGGGGGAACAAATAAGTTTGCTCATTTGCAACACATCGATTTCCATGTGCTTAAAAATGTTGGTAGGCTAGAGGCTAAGGCTGGAACAAGTACATACCTGCAACAAATCGCTGTCTTGCTAGTCAACAGGCCTGTCCTGTTAAGGAGGAGAATACTGTATGCATGTACTCCTTTTGTCTGTGGTCAGCTGTTGGCTTTCAATATTCACAGTAGCCCCAGGTTATTGTCAAGGCAGATCTTCAAGAAAATTATGCCGAAGCAGTTTATTGTCTGAATGTTCTTTAGTTATTCAGGTAAGTAATTTTCAAGGCACAATGGAGCACAAAAGGGAAAATGCTAGAGCTATCCTTTCTTTTGGAGGGGAGGGCAGTGGGGGGGGAAACAACACCTTTTGGGTTTTTTTGTCTTTTCTGAAGAGCAAAGATGCAGGCTAGAAATCCATCCAGATCTTGCCAGTTACTTCTCAACTTTGCTTCAAACAGGTAATATTTAATAAAGCTCACTATTTTCTTGGGAGTGTGTTTCTAGTTGTATGCTGTTACACTGCTAAAAGGTACTCCCACTCAAAATCAGTTTTGAAGGCTTCCTTAGCAGGAAACCAGGACTCGTACAGTCAGCTGTAATTTGATGGGAGATGTAGACCCAAATGGGGAGGGAGGTAGAGAAAGCTGAATGAACTTAAGAAAGCAAGATTTACTGACCAACAGACAAACTACTGTAACTCAAGGGGGAGGAGGAAAAATGCACTTTCAATAGTTTATCCATGTTTTTAGCTACAAAACACACTTGTATCTAATTTTTTAAGACAATTATGAAGAGGAACACTCATCCCGTAAACAGCTAATCCACTTTTTGACCTCCTTCTGTCTTTTCCACATTGGCTTGAGTCCAGTTTCCCCTGCCATACTTCATGTTGAAAACTGCTACTTTTAATGATGTTCAGAAAGGAAAAAAATTGATTAACTCTGACACTTTTTTAAACAGGGTGGACTTAACTGAAATGTGCAGTGTTGGACTACTGCTGCAGTAGCTGCCTCTAGTTGTTGAAATAAACTGTAGACAAATTTTCTGTCTTATTAATCCAGATAATCTGGATTCAGTAAAATGTCTGTGAGAGTGTTCCTCCCATCTGGTATGAATGTGCGTGTGCATGTGTTCCACAAACAGATAGAGAACCAAATGTTCTAGGTACTTGTCATGTTTTATTATGTACTTTAAGTTGTGTGTATGTGAAGTGTCCTTTGACCAAAAGGTTTTGGTTACTATATTTTTATAAATTCAAAATTCATCATGCCCCATCTTTTTTTCTTAAACACTTTTCATTGTTAAGGTATATATGCTAGATTGGAATCTTAACATTTTTAGGCACAGATGGAAAAAGTTATTGGCTCCTTGAAAACATATGGGACAAAATGGATCCTCAAACATGTATGTACTTACAAACCAAGCTGTAGAGATCAAGAAAAGAACTTTATTGTTGATCTGAAGATTTCTAAATTGTCGAGATTTATATGGAGTTGTGGTGGAACTAGTTAACACTTAGAGCTTTTGGTATGTAATGACTATTTGCTATGGACTGATATTAAATGTTTCAAAGAACTGCGTTCTTAAACTTTCTGGATTTTTGTTACTCTCTTCAGATTATATTAAGTAGTTAAAAATTTCTTTGCTATATTACATTAAAAACATAAGAACTTTGGGTCTCGTATTTATTTTCACTTGTTTTACTAATTATTTACAGAACACCATTTTAACTTTTTTATTTTATAAATGTGTAGTATTTTAAACATATCTTTAAAAATTGTTCAATTGGAACTACCTTAACTTCTGATTTGTTTTTATTAGGATTTTTAAAAAAAGAAATTACACTTTTTCCATGTTGGTGCACAGCACTTAACAGAACTGTTTGTATTCCCTTTCTTTCAATTCAATAAACAGAATAAATAACTGGAATGAATAGTTCTTAGTTTCCCTAACTTCACTTATATGACTGACTTGGATGTTAATTTCTTCATCATTAATCATAGATTTCTTCCCTATTTGTAGTATTTTATTCCCTCACCAAGAAAAATCACCTGTGACCATTTAGTTTAAGATGAATTCACTCACTGCTGTGTGCAGGCTTTCCAGTTCTTGATGTTTGGCTCTAATCTATCACACTTGTGTTTTCACTACACTTAGCAGTCCTGTTCTGTGCTTATCTAACTTGGTGAATGTCTGGCTCCTTTCAGGTTCTGTGAAAGCCTTGATTCCTTAACCCTCAAGCTTGCTTAAACAACACACACAGGTCCTTTTAGACAATCACTGGGGTTTGTGGGGGTTTTGGTATTTCACATTAAGAAGGTGCTCTTAAAGTACACATCTGTGGCTTAGACTTCTCTTAAATGGGAGATCAGGAACCTCCAGACTTCTACCTGAAGTTGACCTAAGCAGCTTCTGTGGCTGAGAGTTCTTGAAGAGGCCTCTCAACTGTCACCTCTCTTCTCTCCAACTAACCCTGCATTCTTGTCCCTCTTTCCTGTGCCTTAAACTAGAACCTCATATTTGTCCTGCATATTAGGCATTTTTATTCAGCTTTAGGTAGTGTTCTGTTAAATAAAAAGCTAAATTTGTTTTCCCCTTCCTGTAGCTTTTCCAAACTCAAACCTTCGGCTGAATTTGGGTGGGAAGTTTGCACTCTCATAGAAGTACAGCTTGTTTAGTAGCTGACAGTCACTGCTGAGGAAACATCTATTTTTTTTGTTGGTCTATCATGATTAATAGTTCACTTTGAGGAAGAAGGTGGGGAAGAATCCACAATAACATCCTTCTAGGTCAGGGATGTGCTACACCCATTTCCGCCCCCATCCCCCCCAAAATGATGTTCTTTTCCCTTATTCGTCCTTGTCCTCCTCCTGTCCCTGAAAAAACACTTCCCTTAGTAGACAACCCAAGCTTTTCATGGTCAGTGATCAACTACCCCTTCTATTAGGGAACAGGTCTACTCTACTGTCACTTTAATTTTGAGGTGCTAGTAGTCAGAAATAAGACACGTATCTTGCAGACATTTTCATCAGTAATAGACCTTCAGAATAAGATACAAAACTGCTAGTTAAGTGGTGGACTTGCAGGTTAACGATCATGTTTCACACTGAGAAATGTCTTAATGAAATTTATTTATTGTTAGCAAGGACTTTAAGCAGTTTACTAACACCACCCTTCCAATAGATAAAAACCAAAACACGTGTAGTATGTTTTTTCCACCTACAAATATGATAACTTCATTGCCTACCACATAAGCTGCTACAAAAAAATTAGCAAGTTTCCCCTCTTTTAAAGTTTTATTTACTCTCCTTTTCCCCACCTACATCCTGTGTAGGATTCAGCTGCATAAGGCAGTACACTGTCTGTAGTTTGATTTCTGTAGTGTTGGGTAGGTGGGGGTGTGCAGCTGTGGTAGCTATTTCCCTCACTTATTTTTTAATGAGGGTAATTTTCAGCAGTCTTTCATCTTTGCAACATCTGAACTTAGACTCCATCCATCATAATATTAAATCCAAACTTTTCCTAGAACAAACATGAAACACAAGGTATCTAGAGAAATCAAGCTTCAGGGTTGTCTTTTTCACTGCTGACTATGAAAACCTGCCAACTCCAGCTATGCACCAAAGGAGGAGTATTTAAGATGGAAAAGTTAATGAATATTTGTGTTTCACTTGATGCGTTTGTTTCAAAAAAACCTGTTACTATGCACATAAAATAAAATAAAGGGCAGAGGATAGAATGTCAGCTTTATGTACCTATCACTGATGCAAGAGGTACTCAAAAACAATTCAGTTTGCTGGTGTCTTTGAAGCAGAGTCACATCAGAACTGGGATAACAGGGTTACAATTTACTAGCCCACCTTTCTGAGCTAGACATACTCTTGATTCACCTCACTGGATATGGACACAGCAGGCTCATGAAGTAGTGACTGCAGACAATCTTTTCCTCTGTAATCAATTCCAGCCCTGGTGCGACATGATGTTTACTTTGTATGGAGGTCTATGATGTATTTCAGTGATATAACAGGAGATGAAGAGAAAAATTTGCAAGTATCAATCATGTTTCTTATTTATCTGTTTTTCACTCTTACACAAGTGTCACTTTCACCAAAGGGACCTTCATCCATCCAAACACAAAACTTCATAGAGGTGGGTGGAAAGGGAGAAAAGCATGACTTTTATTCCTTTGCTTTTCAGCTGAAAAACACACTGACACAGAGATGCAAGCTGTGCTGCTGTTCCACTTTGAAATCTATGTTCCAAGTGGTGCTTCAAACTAGGCTCTCTTAGGACAGCTTGGCAGTCAGAGGCACATCCTGACACCTTTCAGTAAGAAGCAGGCATCAGAGCTGCACTTAAATTTGTTCTGGAACCACCCCTACCACCCCCTACCCACTATATTTCAGACCATGCTGCTGAAATGAGTTTCCCTTTTTACCATTTAATGTCTATGAGATTAGTTCTGTAAGCAAGGATGTCATCTTACAGAAGGAGCAGCTCCAGCAGTTTGGCTTGTAAAGGAACAAAAACAACTGCTACACAAATCCAACATATTTTGAAAATATTTTATGTTAAAAATACAGAAAAATATTTCTTGTCCAAAGAGGAAAAATATACTGCATGACGACACTGATCTAGGTTTGTTCAGAAGGTGTGGCTCCACAACCAGTCACTGGAGTGTTGACCCAATTTGGCAGCTAACAGTTCTTTTTTCAACTTCTCAATCATTTATCAAAGCCAGAATCATACTGTGACAAAACAGAAAACACGACACCACTGGATTACTGAAGCATGTGCAAGTAGGAACAGCTGTCACTTTGATGAGAGAACTACACTTAGTTTTGAAATAGAAAGTCCGGGCAGCTATGCTATGTGATTTGATTAAGACAAGGACTGCAGAAGTATTACTGCAGTAGAAGAACAGCAGTTCTTCCATCTTGTAGATAGTGGCCCCATCACAAAACTCATCCATTTGCAACTTAGCCAGATCACCTTTATTTTCTAAAACAGAACCTGTAAAATAAACTTGGTCCTTGAGATCATTTCTGTTCTAAACAGGACACCTATTTTTGGTGTGGAAATAATGTAACTCTCTGTGGCACTTAGTGGGCTTGAGATTATGGAGTTGTCTGTGTTTGCAAACAATGTTTTATCAAAAAGAATAAAGGCATATAATGAGCATGGAGGTAGCTGTCAAAATATATTATTGGGGCTTAGCATGATGCAAAAAGATAAAGACACTTAAGAATACCAGCATTTACATTAGCAGAACAGAAGATATAAAAATAGCTGGCAGACAATTCCTTTGTTCCCTGGGAACAATTTTTGAAACTAACCTGTAAAGGTACATGAAGAAACAGAGCAGGTGAAAGCCTAGTTTAATCATGGCTTCCTTCATGTGTGATTTCAATTGTCCTCGGTTATGGATCTCTGTGGGATCAAACACCCCCATGTTTCCACTTGGCACCATAATGTACCTGGAAGTTAGAGGAAAAAAAAAAGCAACAGAAGTACAGTCATCAAAACGTGAGGGAGGGGGAGAGGAAAGGGAGGGGGAGAGAGAGCTTGCACAGGAAGGACTTGCATCTCCAGAATTGTTTCATAATTCAACATAAGGAAGCACCTTTTTGATTGATTTCAGTTTCAGGATATCGCATGTACCTTTGTCACTGAGACCAAATGTAAAAATGCATTTGAAAATAGGAACCAGAAAATCCTGCTGAAAGGTCTCTAAAATAGGTTAGCACCTATTAATGACTTGTAGAATGTAATTAAGCTTCTTTTGCGTATGGCAAATGAAAAGAACATAGAAGCCCTTTCATCAAGAGACCTGTCTAAACCAAAAGGAAGACCATTGTCTCGGCAGGATCCCAAGCTGATGGTTTGCCAGCTAACATGAACTCAGCAGAATTTTTGAAGGAACTGGACAGAGGTGATTTTGGCAAGGGGCATCGCAACTGCCTCACTGACCGCTGACCTAAGAAACCTTCCAACCAACAATTTGGACACTAGAGGGCTTGCAGAGCTAATTTACATCCCGAGTGAGGACCGAATTAGCCAGTAAGACACAGATAAAATAGATTACATCAGATTTACATTTATTGGTTATTACAAGCAGAGGCTTGTTAGTGAAGAATGGGATAAATACTGTGTGAAAGTCTCTTAAGGTGTGCTAGTTTTGCAAGATTACTCAACAAACACCCCAATTGTGCAAACTGGAATAAAACTCAATACCTTGACTTTGTGTTACTGGCTTGCATAGCAGGTAAAGAATGCCACGAGTTTTGCAACATCACCACTACAACCCACAAACAAGACCAAGAGGACAAGAAGTACTAAGAAGTACTAAAAGCATCAGCCCAGCTTCTCATGTGTAAATGGGAAAGTTTCAGGTAATAGCCAATTCCAATTCATTTTAATTGCTTTCATGGTTACTCGGTGTTATGAAGGAAATATCTACTAACAGTGCAAAGACATTAGATGAAAGTGTCTGGAAATGAATTAATTTTGCTAAGAATTAGAGACTTGTTTACAAAGCAACCCCAAACAGATAATCAAACTCCAGTGGTTAAAATGAGACAGCTTAAGACAAAAAAAAGGATGTTACTCCCATCTTTGTCACAACCTCAGTGGACACTGAGGCTGACAGGATGAGGGCTGGGCAGAACTCAAGAAGTACTGCTGTCTGAACCCATAGAATAACAAGAATGAAACATAAGCAAAAGTAAGAATACAGCAAAACAAATGTGACAATTCAATAAGCAGCATGTTCTTTTGTCATAATTTTCTCAATGCAAGCAAATAAAGTTGTCGCTCCAGCTGAGCTCAGTCTATAAGGGTAAGATTATTTCACTTAAGTGTCACACAGGCACTTCCTGGCACATCCCATCCTGGATTAATACCCTTTACTGGAATTTAACTTCCCGTCTTACACCTGGAGCAAAAGCATGCTCTCAGAACCGAACACTTTTTGATTTTCTTTATATACTTCTACTCCAAAAGGCACTTGTCCACCTCTTACAACACTCATTTCAGTAACAGGAGGGAAAGAAAGGGAACAGGAAACACAGATGTTTTCTAGCAGCAGCAACAAAAAAAGAAGAAAAAGTTAAGATCACAATCTTTGTCTTTATAGCTCAGAGGCATTACAAAGCACTGCAGTGTATTTGATTAATAACGAAGACAATTATGTCCCACTAAAATGCTTCATGTGAAGTAATTACACTTTGAAAGTATCTTCTAAATTTGAAGGTTTAACAATTGTTCTATTTTTAGTATTATAACGCAAATTATTTTCTGGAATGTAATTCATTTTATTGAAATAAAAGGAAGAAGACAAGTTTCCTTTATCAATTTATCCTAGAGTGCATAGTTTTATTAGATCTCTAGGCTACAAGTGCCATAAAGGTAGTATTTCTTAGTTTTGCTTTTTAAGAAAATGATCACAATTAAAAGAATGATCACAATTAAATGATACAACTTAATTAAAGCTTGCAAAACTTTTGAGGTAGTTTTTCCCAAGAGACCCACAAGCAAGTACAGCTGATATTAAACGTCTAAAGAACTGTAGTCCTGGATACAAGGTGCCAGATGCTGACAAACAACTCAAGCCAACTGTTACCCTCTAAACAAAAAAACTTCTGCAGGAAAACCACACACTATCTCTAGTCAGTGGAAGCTGCCACCACAGGAGGTTTCCCTCTAGATCACACAATTTTGTAAGGGATGTAGAAGTCCTGGTCAGAATTTTTATTGTATTTCGAAGACTTTTTTTTTTCTTACTCCTTCAGTTTTAAGTGGGATATGAAGCACTTAAAGACATGACAAGAATCACATTATTTTCACCTATTGCCTCAAGCATGTCTATATAACAAAAAAGAATCAGTGAATCACAGAATCAGTTACATTGGAAAAGACCTTAAAGATCATCAAGTCCAACCCTTAACCTAACACTGGCAACTCCACCACAAAAGGATGTCACTAAGCACCATACCTACAAATACTTCCAGGGATGGTGACTCCACTTCTTCCCTGGGCAGCCTTTCCCAATGTTTTACAAGCCTTTTGGTGAAAATTTTTTTCCTAATGTCCAATCTTAACCTGCCGTGGTGTAACTTGAGGCCATTCCCTCTCATCCTATTGCCTGTCACTTGGGAGAAGAGACCAACACTCACCTCTCTACAACTTCCTTTCAGGTAGCTGAAGAGAGCAACAAGGTGTCCCCTCAGCCTCCTTTTCTCCAGGCTAAACAACCCAAGTTCCCTCAGCTGCTCCTCATAAGACTTGTTCTCCAGCCCCTTCACCAGCTTTGTTGCCCTCCTCTGGACATGCAAAAGGAAAGTGTTCAACTTTCTTCTTTTTTTTTCAGAGTTGCTTTCTTTTTGTCTTGTCACAGTGAGCATTCCTTTGTAATTCTTCCTTCTTTTGCATAGTAGCAGGTCTAAGATATATTTGAGAACTAAAAAAGTATCTATTTTGAAACATGATTAGATTTTGAATAAACTGCTTCAATACCTAGTTTTAAAACAAGAAGAATGTAAGATAAAACTATGTCCCACTAGAGACTGTGTAAGACATTACAAAATTCAGCAAGAAATAAACCAAATTAAATGAGCATCCGAGTATGCTGAAGAAGGGACAGTAGGATATTACAATGAACAAGCTGCAACTCTGAAAGTCTCCCCTGGTGCTGTTTTTGACCAATTTATCTCTCACAGCTTTTGTTCTTGATGCCCTTTCACACAAAGCCTCTCTACTCCCACTGAAATCATTGAGACACTTAGTAAATTAAGCCAGTACAGCCTGTAACCACACCATTTACTCACCAAGATTAAACAGGTTTTGAAGGAAAAAGCATATGGGGAAGGGATTATTATTCCACCTTTCTCTCTATTATGCCTTAAATGTACTACAAAATACAGACTTCTTCAATCTCAACACAATTATGTTGATTTCTATATTCACCTTGGAGTAGAATGATAATCTCAATGCTTCCTGAATTCATGTGCAATGACATTTACTCCAGTAACTGGTTGTTGAGATACTACAATGTGAAGAAGATCTAAACACATTCAGCTGATGCTGGAAGTTGGTGGCTCATGATAATGGGTTCACACTTCATCTGTTCCCACTTAATCCTAGTTTAGTAATTGACACCTTCTGCCCTCTTCAGTGTATTCAAACTACTTTACAGTCCACTGGTTTTCTGACTACCATACCTTTTGTCTATTGAACACAGGGTCAAATGTAACTTCAGCCCCAAATCATCAGATTTCCTTTATAATGCTAAACAACACAGTTGCTTTTGCAGACTAACTCTCACTATCCATGGAATAGTCCAGGCTATTTATGTGAGTGAGCCCCTTTGATCCTCAGAAAGAAGGCAGGATTAGCAATCCAGGCTTAACATTTTGACTTCTTGTGGCAGGACAGGCAAAGTACCATACTGTCATATTCATTTATTACCTACATTGCACACCTAAAATTGAGGAAATTATCCTAGATTTTAGGATATTCAGAATATCTACCCTACGTATGACAAACCCAAAATGAGAGCTGTCAATTCAAAATTGCAGTCAAAGCTTACTGTCTGAAGTGTGGAAACAGAAATAATTGTATCTTTTAAAATTCTCTCACACCAGGTTTAGAAGGGAAAGGAAGTGGCTACTTTAAACATTAACATAAGTAGCAAAAGAAAGCCGCAAATGGCTAACCAATACATGAAAGCATCAAAGCCTCAAAGCAAAATATTTCCTGGGTGTCTCTGCAGAAGAGCCCAGCCTAAATGAAATACCAAATGCGAAGTCCACGCTTGCTAGCAGATACCAAAGGGAACACGGGTCATTTTGTGCAACAGGGTATAATACAGACCTACCTAGGTGTGGCCAAAGAAAACTATCCCTGTGTGTGCATTTAGGCAACATTTGTTCATTAAGGATACAAGTTACACCATCTTTTGTTACTCCAGCTTAGAAACATTTGAAGGCTCTGCTAGCCATTTTGTAGAAAACAAGAGTGAGAAATGTATGGAAATTTTGCCCAAGAACAACCAGGTTATCAGTAAAGGGATCCTCAACTTGTTTTTAATGAGAGCTATGAAACCCCTTGTTTAATCTTCCCAGCAATTCAACCCATTGCTGCAAATAATTAGCCCTAGGAGGTTCAGGCAAACAAGAATTAGAGCCAATTTTTCATATCTTAAACATTTTGTCTTTTGGACTTCCTGTAGTGCAGTGATTAGAGCCAACATGCAACAAACCCACACCCAGTTTTCATTAGCATGACATCTGTAAAGGTTCGATTCTCTGCACATCAACTGATACAAAATGAAAATGACATTTTTTAACTGAGAGTCCCCATGCTGCCACATGGAAACTACTCCTGGTAAGTAAACAACTTCAAAGCACTGGACGGTCCAGTGTACAAAGATCAGTAACACTGACAGTCATCATAAGACAAAGTCTGCAAACCCTTCCAAATACAAAGAAGCAAGATAGGGCACCAAAACCAATGCAAACAACGGGGAGAGATGAGACAGTAAATCAAGGAGGGTGCTTAATGGTTTTACAACTATCAGCCATGCTGACCTAAGTACTTTTACGCTGATATTGCTATTGGGCATGTAGGCACAGCACAGAAAAAAATAACTATCTTTGCAGTACTACTTTATAATCCCAATTAACATTCATTATTTTCTACAAACTTGGGAATGACTCACAAATCAAGATTCCTGGGCACTAGAGAGAACACAAAGGTCAAAAGTTTTCGTATACTTTGCATTGTTGGGTTTCTCGCAATTTTAATTGCGAGGAGAGTTTCATGTTAGTTAGACCCACGAAGACTGTTAAAGCTCAAGAACACAACCGAAACATCTCATCAAGACATATTATTTATGTTCATACTTCACGTAAAACTAAACAAGTAACTGAAAAAAAAAAGCACACCCCCCTCCTTTGCACTTACCTATATATATTCCATGTTGCTACTGGCAAATTAAGGAGAAAGATGAACCAGTGCAATGAAATAAGCATTAATACAGTTACAACAGCGTGGCCAATCACCTCAGGGACCACCCACTGTAAAAAGGGAAGAAAAGAAAAATGTTACATACACAAATGTAAATTCCTTTCGGAAAAAAAGATATCTATTTGGAGTTATCCTCTGACTTTAATCATGTAAAGCTCACAACAAAATTCATGGCAGGAGTATGCAATTTCATCACAATGTGGGTAAATTAATAACTTCAGACAGATTCCATGTGAGTAAGCCAGAAATCAGGACCCAAGATATTATAACAGAGGTACTTTATCCAAGTATTAAAAAAATCTTGTAACTCGCAGTAGCAAGATAAGAAAGTATACAGTGCTCATTTGGAATCACTGCAGAGAACAGTAGATTTAGGAATGGGAGAAGCAGACAATTAAAATCTGCACAGTTAGGACATACAAACACAGCTTGGAACAGATAGTAAAGTTGATCAGCATGAAAACAGGCATAGTTAAATTGAGTGATCCCTTGATAATTCTTGGCTTGACAGTATCCTCTAGTATTCTATTAAGAAAGAAAATACCTTTAAATCAAAGTGATCACCCATGTAGGAAGGACACATTGCTTGAAACTGATTTCATTAAATCAGATTTGGTTAAAATAGTACTTTTTCTCATTATGGTAAAACTCTCCACAGTTCAAAAGAGGTTATAAATTATATTGAAGTATCAGAGTTGCTATAAAGATCTTGGAGTTCAGTCACAAGTAGACAGCCCTGGTGTGGCACATCTACAAGAACAAAATCACAGAACTCCTGAGCTCTGTGAAGAGTTAAGTCTCAGCTCCCAAATTCAGAGTAGCAGCCCACCTCAGAGCACCACAGGTCAGTAGAACAGCCTTTCATGACTGAATTTGCTGAAAGATGGGCATCCGATGGGCATAGTGACCTTCCAGTACCTGAAGGAGGCCTACAGGAAAGCTGGAGAGGGGCTATTCATAAAGGTTTGTGGTGATAGGATGAGGCGGAACAGGTATAAAATGGAGAGGGGCACATTTAGACTGGACATTAGGAAGAATTTCTTTACCATGAGAGTAGTGAGACACTAGAACAGGTTGCCAAGGAAAGTTGCGGATCCCTGGAGGTGTTCAAGGCCATGTTGGATGGGGCCTTGGGCAGCCTGATTTAGTGTGATGTCCCTGCCCCAGGGCAGGGGAGTTGGAACTAGATGATCTTTAAGGTCCCTTCCAAGCCTAAGTATTCTATGATTCTATGACAAAGACAAGCAGACTGAAATAAAAGATTCATGCAAAATCTTGCCAAAACAATGCTCTTCAGGTATACATTATAATAACCCGTTATTTGTGATGCTAAAATGAAGGCTGTTTTCTTAAACCACATTAAATGCAAAGAAGAATAATTTACTTTATTGAGCTTTGAGCAGCATGATCTAGCGTTAATGTAGTCACATTCCAAATCTGATAGTGTAATTATCTGAGATACAAGATAAGGAAAAACTGTGCGGTAACTCAGAATACACAAAGCTTTATTTTTATCCAATAAATTAGGGACAGCACTCTGCTCTCAGCACGCACTGTCTTGTTCTACAGTTGACCTGCCAAAGGTATATTTCAATTAGTTATAACTCATTCCTACTTTAGGTAGAAAGTTGGGCCACATTTTATCATTAGGCCAAGTGATTTTATTGTGGTTTTTTCCAAAGACAACTGTTGCACAAGTGCTAAAGTTCAATTCAACACTTAGACCAGGGAAGAAGACAATATTTTTAGTATCAGAACTATTACTACAACAGTTGAAAGCAGAACTTAAAAGGAAGAAAATATCAATACACTTTTTAAAGTCTCTCTACAGTAAAGCCAAACAGTGCTGTTTTAAGAACTGGATCTACCTTCTTCACATTTACACTGACATTGGATTAACTCGTGCTTTTCTAGGAAATAAGAAGGTAATGTCATTATAAAATGAACTTTCAGCAACTGAAACTTGAAGATTTCACACAGGAAATTAACCTCAAAAAAGGCTTCAGATGCATGTGTGCACACCATCATGTCATGTCCTGTAAAGCTCACAGTCTTTGTCTTGAAGAATATGAAAAACCATGAGATTTTTTTCTTTCCCTAAAAAATAGGTGAAGTGTTTTCATTTATCAACAAGTAAGTTATCCTTCTAGGATTAACTTATTTCAAGCATTTCTGTACCTTTTTTTTCTGTTAGGAGGACTGGATAGATTCTGAAATAGCATCAGAATCTTAAAATATACAAGCACCAACTCCCTTTTATTCAGAAAGATAGAAAGCCAAATCAGTGCATTTACATTCTCACCGTGCCAGACAGCAAAGACTGCAGGCAACTTTGTATCAGAGAACACAGAAACTCTTGTTTCTTGAGGAACTGGTCTCCCAGCTATAAGGTCGCATATACAATAGAGTAAGGGATCCTTACAACTAAAAGACTGGGTGTAACTTTTTCGGCCCGAGTAATTCCTGAGGGCGTCAAGCACGCTTCAATGCCCCTTCCTCCACACCAATGCCAAGTACATGCTACTTCTGCCGAGGCACAGTGCGTTACCTTCAGCACCGGCCGCTCACGCCCTGGCAGCCTGCGGGCCTGCGCTCCAGCCCTTGAAAGGAGTGATCGGATTTTGGCCCCGAATCACTTGCCATTTCCCTGCAGCGCGGGGCTCCTGCCTACCAGGAGAGAGACCCTGCCAGCGGCACTCGCCAGAGGGAAGGAGCCTCTGCCACTGGCCTTCACCCTGCGAGAAGGCGGGGGGAGGGAAGGGAGGCGGAGGGGGCAAGGGAAGAGAGAGAAGGGAGATGAGGGAGACGGAGAAGGAGAGAGAGAGAGAGGGAGGGAGGGAGGGAGGGAGCCACGGCCCTGGTCCCGCACAGGCCCTCACCCAGCCCCGCTCTGCCGCCCACGGCTGCCCCTCAGCACGCCCGGCCCCGCCAGGAGCAGCCCCAGTCCTTCCCCACCGTGCGCTTCAGCGCACTGAGAAGGATACGAAGTAGACGGAGAGGAAGATGAGGGCGCAGCAGTCGATAAGCGAGAAAATGAAGACCACAGACTCCATGGCGCCGCGCGCCGCCCGCGCGCTGCACGCCGGGAGATGGAGTCCGTGCGGCAGCGGGGGCGGTGCTGCCAGGGGCCCTGGCGCGGCGGGGGCGCCTTGGCGCCGCCTGCGTGCGCTGCCCGCGCTGCCAGCCCTCTCGCCGCCGGCCGCCCCGCGCAGGCAGAGTGCCGGGCAGCCCGGACCGGGGAGGGGACCTCGGCCGGAGCTTGTGGCCGCCATGCGGAGCCGGCAGGGGAGGTTCGTGGATCTGCGGCTGAAGCAGCGCGTGAAGCAGGTACTGCCCGGGCAGCGGCGGGGCCAGACCTCTCCCTCCCTCTCTGCGTTCCTCCTCTTTCCTTCTGTTCTTCCCTCCAACCCTCTCTCTTCCTTCCTCCCTTTCTCTCCATCCCTCTCTCTTTCTTCCTCCCTTTCCCTCCTTCTGTATCTTCCCTTTTCATTCCTCCCTCTCCCTCCCTCTCTCTTCCTCCGTCCCCCAATCTTTCTTCCTCCTTCCTCCCTCTTCCTCCCTCCCTCACTCTGTTCCTCACTCTCGCTCTCGCTCTGTTCCTCTTCCTTCTTCCCTCCCTATTCCTCTCTTTTTATCCCTCTTCCTCTGTTCCCCTTCCTCCCTTCATTCCTCTCCCTCCTTCCTTTTTTCTCCTTTCCTCTCCCTCCCTCTCTTTCTCTCCTATGCTCCTTTTGCCTGGGAAATGTAGCAGCCAGTTAGCTTTGTCTTCACAAATAGTTCATTAGAAAGTACTGTCTAGGGTGTTCCAAGGCAGTTCAAAACTGTTTCTGATTTTCATTTTGTCTTCTAAGAAGGGTAGAGTTTGAAATAGGCATATTAGAACTAGCTGTTCTGATGAAGTTATTGACAATGATTTTATTGGCTGCTCAAAATTCTTCATTTCAGTATCTTGCAAGTAGTAAATGCGGCGAGTATGTTGATATTGGAGTTCTAGCATCTGATTTGCAGAAAACATACAGGTGAGCAAAGATTTGTATTCTTGTATTCTACATTCAACAAATGGAATATATTATCTTGTTATTTTGCAGTTGTGTATTTTTAATCAAAATTTTAATTTTCTTTATGTTAACTTCATTACCAGTTGTTCAGGTTGATTTCCACTCCAGTGTTTTCCTCTGCTACTATATCTAATAACTTATATTTCATTAATGCATTGGCAGCATTGCAAGATCCAGTTGTGGTTTGGGTTTGGTGCGTGAGGGAAAATAACACTTTGGTGCAGGTAGATGGGGAGATACAGGATTGAGTAAGACATTAAATCTTGCTCAGTCGCTCAGTGGGACGATCGGTCTTGCCACATTATTTTTAGGATGTTACGCTCTTCTGGGTGGGGAGTGAGGTTGAGTTGGTGGGTGCAGGGGTTAATGAAGGTGGGAAAGTATGTTCATTCGAATTTGCATGTTCTGTTATTTTTTGGTTTTCCTCTGTCAACTGAGGCAAATGAACAAAATATACCCTCAGTAAGTAAAACTACTATTTTGATGATTTTTGTTTGCATTTAAGGTTGCTCACTCAGTAAGATTTTCTTACAGCAACTGTTAATTATCATAGTTATTCCTCACTGGACTGTTCTTTCTAAACCATAGTTGTGTGTCTGTGTGGTTTTGTTTGAATTAAAGTTAAAAAATCGGTATTCTTGTGAAATAGAGTCCAATGTGCTCATTTGTACATTGCTGCTTCTCTGTATCTACAGTTAAAGAGGACCTTGATAATTTTTAGTGACCATCCCTTTAGTGACCAGTATAGTTTAGTGGGTTTGTTTCATCTCAGTGATTGAGATATTCCAGGCTTAAGAAAAAGCAATCATATTTTCACAAAGTTGGGTTTTAATAAGAACTTGTGTTGGTGCAACGTATTTAGGGGTTTTGTTTGTTTGTTTTTCAGTGCAGAATATGGACGAAGAAAAAGAAATGCTTTTAGAATACAAGTTGAAAAAGGTACTTCTGTTACTGTTATGTCCAAGATGCCAAAATCTTTGATTATGCTTTGGCTGTTCTCTTAACACATTTGAAACTTTTTTCCTTTCAGTGTTCAGAATAATCAGTAATGAAAAAGAACAAGAAGATTTAGCAGTTTTAGAGGCTGAACATGTGGCAAAAAGAGCAAGACAACAAGACGAAAATGAGGAGTGAGAATTTTTACCGTTATATTACTTTTAAAATGACATTAGTGTTTAACATTTCTTTGAAGTTTTCTGTCTTCATATTATTTAATTTTGGTAGTTAAAAAGTTACAGATAGATCCTTGATTTTCTGTAGGCTTGTCTTCATTAGAAGTTACCTGTGATTAATAGAAGCATTTATTTTTTTACTGAAGAAAAACAGGTACTAAAGCCAATCATGATTTCTTCATTATGGGGAGCATATAGCCCTGAATTAGTGGATAACCTTGGGGCTTCCTTGACAGATTTCCATATGAGGCATCAGTCATTATGTGATTCAGTTGTTTTGTTTTATTCTTAGTCTTTCTTGGTGTGAGAGTTATTAGCTGAACTTGAGAGATTTTCAAGACTACTAGACAGGCTATTCAGATCTGGGTATTCACCATGGAGTATGAAATTGGAAATAAGATTTCCTGACTCCTCACCCTGTGCAGAGTCTCATGGACTGTTCTGGTTGTGACAGATACCTGTGACAGATACCTGTGACAGATTAGGACATTGTTGTCAGAAGGACTAGTCTAGTTCAGCAGTGATTTGCTACCACTTCCGTTGTGCCAACACTGCTGATTGTGTGATCTCTTGGTGAACTGAATCAGATTGATATGACATTGCTTCTTTTTAGGACTGCCTTTCAGCCAGGTTGCCACCTTGATCCAACTCATCACAAGCTTGGAAAGGATGCATTTTTTAACTCTTCGTAGTAGTAATTTTAGAATGTCCTAGTCAGGAGTTTTGCCTACTCTTAGACTACAGATCATGATTGTGGGGAACCATGTTAAGGAAATTGCATTTGTTCTGTTTTGTGGGTGTCGCACTTCCAGTTATGCTCTAATACATTGATAGTTTTTGTCTTCCTTCTATGTAAAGGACTGAAGGAAGTGCCACGGATGTCTCTGATGATGATGATTATCCAGAAGATCTAGTAAGTTGTATTTTATTATGATTGTTTTTGCATATCACATGATTCTGTGCTGTGAAATTGCAACGCGCTTGGAGAGTTTACGAATGGAGGTAAGTATGGCCAGAGCTGGCAATTCCACTTGAGACTCTATAGAGCTAAAAGGAGGCTGCTTTCTAAGAAGAAGAAAGAGCCTGTGGTGGGGAATCACTTTTGAGGAAAGCACATGGGAGGCCTAAAAGACTTGGCTATCAAATGAAGTAATTGAAGGAACTGACACATCTGACTAATACTTACAAAGGCTGTTGTTTTTTCAACCAGAAGATATAGTTTTGTATGCAGTCATTTGATTTGCAGAGGAGTGGGTAGGAAGATGCAGGACTGCTTTCTCCAGCAAAGATGCTAACTGAGGTTTATTAAAGTTTTTATTGGTCTCTTAATATAAATAATCTAAGTTATAACTTGGATGTTTTCTTTAAACACGCTTGAATCTGCAGTCTACAAATCACATGAACAGTTCCCTGTTGAGCTTATACAAGAAAGGAAATCCCAATTCTGTTCCGACCACTCCAAAAAATGACCCAATGGAAACCCCCCATCCTGTGCATACAGGTCCTCGAACAAGCACTGTCTCATCAGAAGCACAAGTTGCAACACGAATCTCTGATGGGGGCTGGTTCATTGATAAAACCCCATGTGGAAAAGACTTTTTCATTGACCTTTCTGAGGATGGAGAAGGAGACAAGAAGATGCTCATTTCTGAGGTACTGCATTTTACAAACTCAATGAGATTTAAGTAGCAAATATGAATATAATTTCCTGTGTAATTTGACAGGCTTCTGATGGGTAATACTAAGACCAGAAGGATTGTTTGTCTTTCTGGATTTTTAAAATATATCACTTTTATCGCAAACACATATGCTGGCTCATTTCAAGCATGTTTGTGTGGGAGGTAAAAAGTCACAAAATTAGGAATTTCCTCCACAGTTTTTTTAGGAAAATATAATGCTCAGTATTAGGGAGAGACCCAGGTTAGTGCCCATACTGAGAGAAAGATAAGTGGAACTTAGCTGGTATTTATTACACTTGTCAGGAACCACAAGAAGCAGCTGGCATTCTGTGGCCACAGCATATAGTCTCCCTTAGCCAGCAGATAAGTCTTAGTGATCCTGGGCAAACCTGAAGTTTGGGGGAAATTGAAAGTAAATTTCATTGATTTGTAAAGCAGTTAAAAATAGTTCCTACTCCTCATCCATACTTATTGCTCACTTTGTGACACTCTCTTTTTTATTTTTTTTCTTATTTAGAAAAAAACAACTTTGTTCAGCTATTGAAAACTTCTCATTTATGTATCAGAGATAATGTTTGTGTTGTTTGGCTGACCAGATGTTTTGCCAGGATGCTCATTTTTTATGTAAAGGAAGAACTACATTTACATCTACTTCTCTGAATTAAACAAATACTTGCTGAATTAGGCAGATTTTACAAATTATCACTTTATTTATTAGTAATTATCCCTTTTTTATTAGTATTGTGTTCTCTATATAAGAGAAATTGAATAAAAAGGCAATCTTAAAATTGTAACATATTTCCAGTACTGTACTCTTAAAAAAAAAAAAAAACAAAACCCCAAAACCCTAACTTTCATCGAACCTTTTCTTTCATTTCTCCAGTGTTAGTGCTTTTCTTACATGCAGTTAACTTGTATCAGCACTAAGTAATATTTTCTTACAGCTAATGGCTCACTAGTAGTAAAAATTGTTTCTGTTGGAGTAAATACATGGATACAGTTTTATTCATCCCCAAAGTGGGTTGCTCAGGGACCCTGTGGATACCTCAGGGCCAGGTTGGATGGGGCCTTAGGCAGCCTGGTCTAGTGAGGCGTGTCCCTGTCCGTCACAGGGGGCTTGGAACTGGATGATCTTTAAGGTCCCTTCCAAGGCAAACTATTCTGTGATTCTATGCTCTATGGTACGCGAGTAACTGGGGTTTGATTTTGGTTAGTGGTTTGGGATTTTTGGTGGGGGCATTGTTTGGCTTTTTTTCCTTATAAGTATGTACTTAGAGCAAAAACATGACCAGTGTAATCAATCCTTTAGAAAAAGGCAGATCCTAATGAAACAAAAATTCTCCAAAAAGAAGGGGCTAAATTCCTGCCTTGCTTGTGTTCGTTCATATGATGTGAGTCAGCTAGGCATCACAGACATTTGCACATTTTGTTCATTTAACTATTTGCAGGAATTCACTGACTTGGAAGGTTTTGTATATATAATTCTGGTTTTGTGGTCTAGAAATCAACAGAATTTTCTGTCTTGGAAAATGAAAGAAAGAAGACAAAGGGTAAGAGAGCAAAAAGAAAAAAAGAAGAATTTCCAGATGTAGATGGAGAAATTGCTTCTGTCTTACTTAAAGGGAAAGGTGAGAAGTTATTTTGTCATGCAACTCCAAACAAAGAGATATTATTTGACCATGGAAGCCATTACCAGAGAAGTGTTTTCTGAGGTGCGGAGGTGTAACCTTTAGTGTTTTGTTAAGAAATTTAACCTAAATATTTTACTAAAAAAAGTATTCCAGTCCTTCATCATCTATCAAAAAAATAACACTACTCCATGTACTTGGCTAATTGTTTAGGCTGAGTTCTTTCTGGTTCAGTGTTACCAACTACTATTATGCCATGTCTGAATTTTCCTCCTTAACAGTTAGAAGCCAGCAACCAGAGCTTTACCATCCTTCAGTGAAGTTTGAGGATGTAGGAGGCAATGATGAAACTTTAAAGGTTAGTTAAAATATGATCTGTGGGATACAGAATGCACTGCATAAATTGTTGCATAAAAAATGACCAAGAAGAAATCTGACAGAATTCATCTGCGTGGAGCTGACAATAGCTGCTTGAGCCAATAGCAAAAAAGTTTTGAGTTCTTTCCTTCCTTAAAGCAGTCACTGAAATCACACTAATAAACAGAACCTGCTTTATTTTGCTTTGTTTATCATATTAGCAATGACACTATGACACTAATTTCTGCAATTTAAATTGAGGTCTCTCCTGTTCTTATCAGGAAATATGCAAGATGCTCATTCATGTCCGTCATCCTGAAGTCTATAACCACTTAGGTGTGGTACCACCTCGTGGTTTTCTTTTACATGGACCACCGGGATGTGGAAAGACACTACTTGCACAGGCAATTGCTGGGGTGAGATAGCTTTAATTTTAATTTCTTCTTTTGCTGAATTACATTTAGAGAGACAAAAAAAATTCCTCTTTGCGATAGACTTGATCTTTTCCTGCTTCTCTTTTCTCTCCTTCCTGTCTTAATCTAAACTGTATTCATCTTTACTTCTTTTAAATTGCATCTGAATCTCTACTTGATAGAACCTAATGTATAAAGAGGGAACATAGTGAGAGGGATTTGTGTTTGACATAATTGTTTTAAGGCATTCCCAGGACAGAAATATAAGTATGGATATTGAGAAAGCTATAAAAGGAAGATACTTATGGTTGAATTTACCATAGTATTTTGCTTCAAGTCTGGACCCAACCTCACCTTCTTTCATGAGTCATTGCAATGATTCTATGGGGTGACATCCGTTAAACCGTGATTACTGAATTCCAAAACTGGTTATTGCCTTGCCTCTGTCATACTCATCGTTTCTTAGCATATGATATTATTGATGTTAATAGTTCACTGTGTGGTGAGGCTTCTGTGCTGCTATGTGCCTGTTTTGGATATAAATTTAGGGGCTATTTAGGGCTATTCAGTGATAATCATGGATGTTTCTTTTTCTTTAATACAGTTGTTCCTTAAATGTCACAGATTAGATTTAGACACATGTAAATTATGAACTTTAATAGTGCAGCTATTATCTTTGAAAGAAAATACTGATGTTTATTCCTTAAATGTTGATTACACCTTTCTGGCATTGTTTCAAATGTTTTCATTGAAAAATTTTGGGGGTTTTATTTTTAATACTTTACTGTAAAAAGGTACCCATTGAATGACTCGGTGGTATTTAATACTTTCGTGCATATTTGTATCCTGGAAAGGTACTAAATTTGGGGAAATAAACACAACACAAGTGAAAAATTTTTAGTCTTGTGATATAATTTCATGACTACTTCTTAAATAATTTTTCTTAAATAAGACATTTTCAGTAGTGCTATTTAAGGCAATTTATCTCTTTCAAGCCCCAGATAGTGCCTCTTGTGGCTGTGATTTATATAAATTAGGAATTTTTTTCATATGTAATTCCAAGACCTTGAAATAGGCTGCAGCTACTTGTAGTGCTAGTGTTCTAGAGTCTATCCAAGTTACAATTCTATTTCTTTATTTTTCATAGCAGAAAACCTTGAGCATGGGCTTTACAAGTACCTTCTTGTACAGTCCTGCTCAGATATTTCTGGAGCAAATCTAACGGAACCAAACCTGGTGAGGGATCTTTTCCACACTAATAAGCAGTGCTTTATTGCAGGTGCAAATAGACAGTGTTCTCAAGATGGGAGCCCAAACATGAACTGCAGTAACTGTGTTGTGAAAGACTGGGGTGGGGACCAGGGTGCAAAGTTGTTCTCTAACTGAATTAGGGAAACTCGATTTTTATATCCATTATTGTTCATTTGGCCAGATGACTCAGACCCATCAGAATTAGGGAAACTCGATTTTTATATCCATTATTGTTCATTTGGCCAGATGACTCAGACCCATTTTAAAATGGAGGATGCTACTGATCTTTTTTAAAAGCTCTTTAAGTTTTAGTCTTGATTATGTAATATTTGGTGTAAAAGATGTTGTATTGGAAAATATTTGTCTTCTAGGACAGCCAACGTTTCTAACCTCTGGATGGATCATACAACATTCCTTTTCTCTTTCAGGAGCTTATGCTTCCAATGCTGAAAGTGGCAGCAACGGAGATGGTGTCCGGTGTGTCAGGGGAATCTGAGCAGAAACTGAGAGAATTGTTTGAGCAGGCTGTGGTGAGCTGCCCATTGGAAATCACACTGTGAATTTTTTGTCCTCTTCTTTGTAGAAATTCATACTTTGTTGTTATGTTTTGAATTTGAGTGAATATTAGTGAGTGAAATCTTTATACTGCTGTGCACAAGTCATAGTGTCTCCCCTTCTGTGGCTAGGATTTCATTGTGTTGAGTGTCATGCTGTCATAGAGCAAAAGATTACTGTTCTGAAGTCGTGACCAAAGATAGTTCACCATATCAAGGGATCAACATAAATTATTTACCTGTTTGGAGCTACTTGGCTTGATTTATAAAAGTAAAAAATATGTTAGAGCAATATACTGGGCTTTTTAGTTACAAGGGAGGGGGTTGCTGGTTTTGCATGGAATTTGAGTGAATGCGAGGGATTTAAGACTTTGGGTTTTAGGTATAAAGTAAGAAATTTGTGACAAATATCATAAAAGTCAAGTTACAAGTTGAAGTCTTGCTGTGGTGCAACTTTCAGACTTAGTAAGAAGGAAAGAGATATTTTAATTCAAACAAATGAAGATTTTTCTTTTTTTTTTTTTTGTATGTGGCTAATGTTTTGTCTCGTGAGGGCAGTTTTCTGTTCCTGATCTCAAAGAATGTTCTGTTTTTCCAACTTTATTCTGTTCTTCAACTCTCCTCCACACCTATGTATGGGTGTGTGGAATATGTTCCTGTATAAAAGGATGCCAAACGGGGCAAAAGGATTGATTGTGCTGCTCTAATAATTACAATTATTAGGGTTCTAGTTCATACTACATTTTAGTTTTTAGAAAGACCTGTTAAGATGTTATCTAGAATAAAATTAAACCATTGCACAGAGTTTTCAGAAATTACATATCTTTTTATGTATACTTACTGAGGGGAGGTTGCTATAAAAATAATTTTTAAAAAATTATTGCATAAAATCTGTTTAAAAATTAATTCTGTTCCCTTTCTTACAAACCTTTGCATACATTTAAGTGGCTTGTACGAAGTTATTGTGTGTGGGATTAAAAAGGACATAGTTTTACTGTACCTTATGCATGTAAGTTGCTTGTTTTCCTCTATCAGATAGAGGAAAAGTGACTGACAACTAGATGGTGCAGATGCTGCCTGATAACACAGAATGAATGGGTTTCAAAATACTATTTTTTTTATATGGGACTTTTCCTGAAGTGCTTACCTTAAATATTTCTTTTCCTTCTTTTCCTTCCTGAAGTGTTCTAGTGTTTTGCTTAAATATACGTTTGCACTACTAGTACTTTTGAGGATGTTAATCATCTTATGTCAGTTAAGCACTTCTTGTCTCTTAGTTACACTATTTATTATTTTTTATTTATGTTGGCTTTTTGTGAACATGACATACACAGAATTTTACGACTCTATGGGAGTTACTCATTTTTACTCTTTGAACATGGGCTTTACAAGTACCTTCTTGTAATAATTGTAGTAATCTGAAGAGCGGTAGATCATTTTTCATGATCACCACGGCTCTTTTTGTTTGGCTCTGTGTGTCAGTGATACTAGCTCTTGAAATTCCACAGCTCTGTTGTCACTAACAAAACAAACAGATGAAAAATCCCAGAGCTTTCTTGTCTGTTTTTCTCATTGGAATTGAACAAGTAAGCAGTTACAATGGAATGTTTATGGAAATCATAAAGCAACATGTAGGGACACTTAAATTTTAAGCAATATATAAGAGACACGGCTTAATTATTTCATAGCCTCAGTTCAGCACAGCTTCATAGTCTGGCAGCTCTCCAGGTAGTCAATAAGAACAGCAGAATTGCTTCAGTACAGGTTGATTGTGCAGCAGACTTACAGTAGTAATTATAAAACAGAAAATCTGGAAAAATTCTTCCTCTCTTGTAATACCCTGTGTCATCATAATTTTGTAATGATTCATATTTCTTGTTCCTAGTCCAGTGCACCATGTGTACTTTTCATTGATGAGATTGATGCAATTACCCCAAAAAGAGAAGTTGCATCGAAGGACATGGAGCGGAGAATTGTTGCTCAATTCCTAACTTGTATGGATGGTGAGTTTTGGAATCATCTGTACTAAACTAAACTTTGTAATTATCGGGTTCACTGTCTGCTTTCTTTCAGTAGTAACTTGTGGTTACTTTAGTGGTGATACTGGTAATATTTCTTCACATTTGACACAGTTTACCCTGATGGGTGGTGGGAAGATTTTAATAACGTAGTAGCATCCCCTCAAATTTATTTTCACAGTGGTCAGCACAATGTTATATAAGCCTATCTGTTATATAAACAGATACAATGGGAAAATGTCACAAATGTCACTTGAACATTTTGGTTGATTTTGCAAAACACAAATTCTGGGTGGTAGAAATAAGGATGAACAGCAGTGTAGTATGGCTGTTGGTTAGTTTATCTCTGCTGCTCTAAGTATTATTTTGTGCTGCAGAAACTAAGTCACATAGATATCAGAACAAAGTTGAGACAGTGAGTATGAGTACTAACTTCCTTCCTTCCTTTAGACTTGAACAACGTGAATGCCACTACCCAGGTCCTTGTTATTGGAGCAACTAACAGGCCTGACTCACTGGATCCTGCACTGAGGCGAGCTGGGAGATTTGATCGAGAAATTTGTTTAGGGATTCCAGACGAAGCAGCAAGAGAAAAGTATGCGTTACAAAGTTTAACCTTATTTTTGATTAATTAAATAATAAGGAAATAATGTGTAAGTTAACATAAAAATTAAGGAAAAGCACTTTATGTTTATTCCTGTTTGTGCCTGTACATGCCTGTGGATCAGCACACACTGAATGAAAAGTGCCGAAGATGCTAAGTGTGCTACTTTAGTCTTGGTAGCTGTATTTGGAGTGGTTTCCTTTCTTGTGTGCAAATCTGCTTTTAGCAATATATTAATGGGTTTTCAAGTGCTTTAACAGCATAGATGATTTAATTAAATATATCTTTTCTGTTGCTCAGGAAGTTATCATTCTCTCTTTGGTGCTCCCTATGTAATTATTAAATTAATAATCTCCCATTAAAAAGAAGTGTGAAGCATAGCACTTCACTGACAGTTATGTAGAGCTGTTTTGTATTAGTGATGGAATCGCATAGGTAGGTAACCTCAGCTTCTGAATAAAGATGATGTAATACACAATGTGTACACATAAACTGTGTGTTGCCTGTTGGAAATTTTATTGATTAACTGTATTTAGTTATGTTCCACTGACAGCGGTAGGGGAAAGGTACTCAAGATTAAAAGACAGAGCTCCTCTCTGTCTGATTTCATTCGCACCTTGCAGAGTGGTTTGTTGTGGATGTTCTTCAATAAATAAATAAAAGAGGGATGGAACAGACAATGCAGACTCAGGTTGTTAGTAACACAAGGCTAACTACACCAATGGATAACGTTTGCGCACCTCTGGCTGAGATCTGCTTTCTCAGTTTCGAATCATAAGTCCACTGGTTCACATTGTCTGGCTGATGCTGTTGGTTTTAGTTTTAAGAACATAGCATAGTTTTGTGTGCATCAGTGTTGGTTACTTCCTAGTTGAGTGAAAACTGTTCCCACTGCACCACTTTAGTTACTATGCACCGAAAGAGACCTTAAATCAATGCTGTTTGGTTTCATATGAAAATATAAAAAGCCCTAGCTTCATCTTTATTTTGTTGTACTTCTTCTCCCTCCTTGACTAGAATTCTTCGGACTTTATGTCGAAAACTTAAGCTCCCGGAATCCTTTGAATTTCATCATTTAGCACGGCTGACTCCAGGTTACGTAGGTGCTGATCTGATGGCACTTTGTCGTGAGGCGGCTATGTGCACAGTGAACAGGATCCTGATAAAATCTGAGAAGCAGAAAAGGAAACATGTACATGCTGGAGGACACATAGCTGAGGAAAGTATGGGAGTAGGGGCACACATCCTGGTGGAAGAGGATACCAAACAACTAGAACTTCCTCCTGAGGTATTTGTTCCTTGAAGCATGTATGTCTTATATATTAAAAAATGAGCCCGTTTGTAGTTGTGATAGTAATTGCTCATAAATCTTTAAACATCTTTGGCTAACATAATATTAAATTTAGAAACATCAGCGCCTAAACCCAGCTCCTAATGACCCATGTAATGGGTCTGAATAAGTGGCTTCCAAAACCCACAACCTCTACAAAATCATGTTAATGTTTTACACAGTATGTCTTTTTTTCCCTTGTGTTTTTCATCGTTGTTATTTGTGTAGCATTGTTTTGTTTTCTAGCAGACCAGAGGTTAAAACAGTGGGTATATCTCTCTTCAAAATTGTAAGAGAATTGTAAGAATATCAGACTTGCAGTGAGTTTTTACCAAGCTGTTTGCAGTGCACTCAGTAAAACATCTATTATCATGCCTGGGGCTCTTCCCTGACTCTGGTATGGCTACAGTTAGCCAAAATCTGGAAGTATCTTAGTGAATCTGCATTTTCCCTACAGCTGTGTGATTACTTGCAGTAAATCACATGTGGTGTCTAGTACACTAGAGTACACTAGAGGAAGAGGTATCTGTCTAGTAGAAAAGTTGGGTTAGCAGTGTGACTTGAGCTGCAGAGAAAGTATCTGTTAATGTGCAGTACAGCTCAAACTGCGTTGCAGAAAATAGCATTTCCAGTCCCAGCATTATTCTGTGGCCCCACTAACACGGTGTGGTCAGTGAACCAGAACATCTTTATTCTTGGCCCCAACTCTCAAAATTTGGAGTGCGTACATGCCTTCATTATTTGTAGGCTTTCTAAAGATCTGTCTGGAGAAGTAAAACAAAATGGTTTTAAATCCACATTGTACCCAGATTTGTAGTTAGCAAAAAACAGTGTAAAAAGCTATAGTAAGCCTTTGTCTTAGAGTAGCATAATCGTGCTGTGTACCTCCTGGTGTTTCCTGGGGTCTAATGGAGCCAAAAGAAAGTGGGAGGGGCAGGTAGTTGCAGTTTTTATCAACATCACCATGTTCAAAGGGGTTATTGAGGATGAGGAAGTCTAATCCTAACAGAGCCATGTTTTGGTAGCTGGCAGGAGGTTGACATAGTCTAATACAGGGTATTGTCATTAAAACTATTATATTATGTTTATAATATTATGTTATAATAAAAAATAAACATACAAAACCTTTAAAAATCATTCACACAATTAAAGTAAACAAACCCGGTGATCTTGGCTATTTCAGAGTTTCTCTTAATGGTTCTGCTAAGAAGAAAGAGGGCTTTAAAAGAATATCAGGCACTATAAACACTTCTGTTTCTTTGTGATGAGTTGTAGAGCTGCCTTAGTTGCAACATATAAGAAGTAATACTTCTCCCTCCTACTGCTGCAGGAAAAATGTGGAAACTTAACAGTCTTTACAGGTTGGGTTTTTTTCTCCCTACATTTTGTGGTTAAAATCCTGGTATAGTTTTGCTTGTCAACTTTACTTTGTCAGTTTTCTTTGATAAAGCTTTTCCATAGTAGAACTGGAATGTGTTTGTGTTGTGAAGGCATAAATTTCTCTAAGCAAGTATTTTGTTGGAGAGTTTCAACAATAAGAAACTGGAGAAATTGGAACATACCTGCCTGGGGTACTGTGGTTTGCAAGATGGGACAGTGTTGAAAAGCATTACCCCGTATCTCTATTCTGTTTACACAAAATTTATCAGGGCCTGGTTATAAAATGTGGTCTAATCAGCCTGAGGAAATGACTTGATGATGAAATCAAATTATATTAAATAGAAGTGTATAATCTAAAAGTGTGTGTGTGTATTGAGAGTTTTGAAGTTTTATATGTAACTGAATATCCTGCAAATTGCTGGAATTGTGCTGTTCATCAGAGTTGTTCACTTTTTCTTGAAAGCAATTTTTTATTAAAACCAGAATTAATACATATAATTAGTACTTATTTTGGAAATTTCAGTGTGGAAAGAACTTTCTCCTAATCAGTGTGGGGGAACTAGTAGGAAGAATTTGAAGACAAAATACATATGTTAGCTCTGTTTTTGGACTATCTAAATTAAGATTGTAGTTTGCCAGATTGGTGCTTTCACAAGTGTTACACTTATGTAGGGCTTTCCTGGGACATTTTTATCATTAATGTTAATATTTATGTTGTTTTACAGATTTTATGTGTATTATATGTAATTATTTTATAGTAATTAACATTACAATTAAAGAAAGTATTGCTTTGAAAAAGCCTTTTAAAATGGTTCTTAATATCTAATCCAGTGCATAATGTTTTTCTCTCCCATTCCATGTGCTCTAAGGATGAATTGCAGAGACTTTTGGATTTGCTGAAAAAGCAAGATCCTTTGCCTGAGGAGCAGCTGCAGAAGTTGTGCATTGAGATGAATGATTTTATTGTTGCACTGCCATCGGTGCAACCCTCTGCCAAGAGAGAAGGCTTTGTCACAGTTCCTGATGTGACATGGGCAGATATCGGAGCCCTGGAGGATGTTCGAGAAGAACTGACTATGGCAATATTGGTGCGTCTTAACCTTACTTGTGAAGATTTTTTGCACTTCCCCCATGTAGAAAAAAAACCCTATGCTTGTATTTTTTTAATATTTATTTAAGGTATAATGTGCTGCCCATGGGCTCTAACATGCTACAAACTAGAAATTTTTATCTTCACTTAAAATAGTCAGACTTCTATAATTTGCGTTCAAATTTGTTACAAGTCTGGTGCATGTATTTAACATTTCACTTACTATATTCATGATTTCTGTTTTCAGTATGTGCATTGTTGCTGAATCTTAAGTATTCTAAAAGTTTTGTGCCAACACCCTGAGTTATGCAACTGCCACACAAAGAATTAGAAGGGGTGTAGCTGGAAGATTAGCAGTCTCGCTGAGTCAGAGAGACACCAAACACAGCACCTTAGGTTGACAACTTAGGGCAGTAATATCTTTGCATCTGAATAATGACACTTCCCCCATTTTCTGGTACTTATCAGTGTAAGATAAGAAGATGCTGATGGACTGCTTCTTTTAGTTGTATAAAGAACTGGAATAAAGAACTTGCTTACAAATTATTTTTTCATCCAATTGTAGCCAAAATGAAAAGTTTCCTGTTAGCTTCTTGTCACAGATAACTATGATAATTTCTTTTACAGGCACCTGTCCGAAACCCAGAGCAGTTTAAAGCTCTGGGTCTGACTACTCCAGCTGGTGTCCTGCTTGCAGGGCCTCCTGGCTGTGGCAAAACACTGTTGGCTAAGGTAATCAATTTTCAAAATGGGTTTAAAAAATACTGGAGACTCTTCTTGAAGTGGATGTTTTTGTAAGAATGCCTGAGTATTGATAATACTGCCACAAGTTGGGCTCTTTTACCACTTCCCATCAGAAAGTTAGATTTGGGTCTGTGTGCTAAAATTATTTGATTTCCTTGTCATAAAGTTCCAATTTTCCTTGAAGAGGGAATACTGCAAAACCTGAAGGAATGAAGTTGGTTACAAAGAAAATAGCAAAGCTAGGAAGATAACCACTTCTAGGGAATAGTTCACTGTAACTAAATAATGTATTTTGAAATAGTCTACACTCTATTATATGTATGTATTTTTTATTTATTCTGTTTTACCTTACTGAAAATCCTTTTGTTTTCCTTCTCAAGCATGTCAGTTCTTAGGGCCTCTCCATGTAAATGCAGATATTCATGCGAATTTCTGGATTATCACTCATCTTTATCTCTAAATGCTGGTGTAATTGAATATCTCTTTAACTCCCACTAATTATTGAGAATTCTTCCCTAATACAGGGGAGAGAGGCGGTGTGTGAATCTGAAACACTGCCGCACTGAAGAGTGCAAACACCTTGCTAAATTCCCTGCCCCTCTCTTACTTTTATTTGCATATAATTGTACTATTTTATGTATTTTACAAACAGTTGATAACTGTTCCTTCCATTAAGTTTGTTTATCACTCCATAGACAGAACCTGAAAAAACGTGAGAAATATGTGGTTCATATATAAACTTGTCTTTCCTTTTTTGCTAGGCTGTGGCAAATGAGTCTGGACTGAACTTCATCTCTGTGAAAGGTCCTGAACTGCTAAATATGGTATGCATTAATCATTGTGCTTTTGTTATTTATGGAATTCTTGTCCAAAGTGTGGGGCAAGCAAAATTCCTGATAATTACACAACTGATACTGGTGCAACTGAAATTGCCTCATTTAACCTCTGCTTCAAGTTTTTCGCAGTGAAGTTGCTCATGTGAAAACAAAAATACTGTCTGGATAATTGAAGTATGTATCTTCGTTTAAATTACCTGACAGATGGAGCCTTCTTTATTGAAGTGGGATTTCTAAATGGCCAACTACATGCATCGTCACTTTTGTGTACATCAGGGAAAAGAACAATTCAAATCTACAGTGAGAATGATTGGTAACCGGTAACTGCAAGTCAGCAGATTTCACTAAGCAAAAGAAAATTCTCAGCTTTCAAGTTCAGAAATGTGTTTTGCCAGTCATTTTAGCTTCTTAATGGAAGTTTGAAACCTTGGAAAGCAATGTGGGGTTTTTCAGTTGATCAGAGTGATTTTTAAGGTTTTAAATGTTAACACATAAAAGTGCTACAGTCTTGAGTTTTTTAAGCCCTCAACTTCTAAGTGTTGTAATATGAATTCAGTCCCTTTTAGAGTTTAGAGGACATGTTGAACAGACCAAAGCAGCTGCAGTCCACACCTCAGAAGACCACGGCAGTTACCTGCTTATCAATAATGTGGAAGCTAAAACCAAAATAGTGGATTTGATTATTCTTTTCCCAAACGTTTTTGTGTACTTTAAGTAGTGATCCAGGCAGGAAATATAACACTGAATTGATGAGCAGCCCTTCTTCCTTGTTAAGTAAAAAGAAAATGTCTGGCCATGAAAATTGTATCAAATAGTGTTTGTTTGGAAAAAAATGTTTGTATTCTCAACTTGGCACCTCCCCAGCTGTACAATTTGCCATTCAAAGAGAAATTCTGGTTTACTTTTCAGTTCTTGCTGTCAATCCCCCGTCTCATCAGGCTAGATGAACTAGATGAACTAGTTCACTAGATGAACTTCAGATGTTCATTGTGTTCAGATTGCTCACTGGGTTTGTTTAGGAACAATTGAAGAACCAAAAGGTCCTTAATGAAGATTGTTAATTCTTATGAGCAGAATGATGCCAAGTTAGATTCATTTCCCAGGAGGAAGGAGTTCTGTTAAATTCTGAGTGTACTGCAAACTGTCAGAAGTGAGCTGGTGACAACTTGTTCCCAAGTAAATCTTAATCACCGAGGAAACAGAGATAACAGGCTACTATCAGAAGTGAACTGGTTAGCAAGGTGCACTTCTTCCTTGTAAAACATCTTAAATAGTGTTTAAAACAGTGATTATTTTTTTTCCCCAAGCAAAATCTTCACATCTTACATTGTTTTGCCATGATTTGTCATTTGTTTTAGTATGTTGGTGAAAGTGAACGGGCTGTACGTCAGGTATTCCAGCGTGCCAGGAATTCAGCCCCTTGTGTTATATTTTTTGATGAAGTTGATGCTTTGTGCCCTCGGAGGTCTGACCGTGAGGTGAGTCTCTCCTAACTTATTTATGGTGATATTTTATCTCTGTCAGAGTTTTTGCAACATTGTGGTAGCAACAGAAGTACCTGCAAGGCCTCTACATTCAGAGTCTCCCAAGAGAAACAATCTAATAGACTTTCTCACATTTAAGGAAAAATGCTGGTCAAATTTTCTAAAGCTTAATCCTTTATTTAGCATCTATGCATATGGAAAAAAAATGTGTACATATATGTGTATAGAAAATAATACCCAGAGAATTTGTGTATATCCACCAACTTGGCTGTGTAAAGCCATAGGAAAAGATGGAGTGTGCTTAAATATAATGTTTAATTTATGGCCAAATCCTGATACCTGTATGCAACTGTAATGCTGGCATGAAGTACGTATTGATTTGAACAACATGAACTGGATCATGAAAATGTTTGAGGCAGGAGCGTAGTGAAATGCAGTAGCTTCAGAGCTATTCCACCCGTGAAGTTTTCTCTGTCTTAGTTTTTTTTGTTCTAGATTAGGAACTACCTACACCTAGAATTAACAGCTTCTTTGGGGAGGGTTATTTTCTTAGCGCAAGGTGTTAGTGTGTTGAGAGGAAAGCTGCTCTGTTTCTTATGCAGATTAAGTGCATCTGACTTATGATACTGTACTGGTGCATGGATGTTGATGGCTGAAAGAAAAGATACTTTTTTCAACAGAGGTTGAGTAGAGCACTGTTCAAATATTGCCATCAATTATTTTAAACAGGAAGACTGTAGTTCCAGTCTGTAGGAGAGAGAGGAAGTTTCATCAACTGTTTCTGAGTCGTACCTTGTCTTCTGAATTTGCATACTTTGCTTCTTATGAAAGACAGCTAAGCTGAAGAGTTTGGACTTGAATTCTTGAATGTCCTGAGATGATAGTTCCCACAGAGCCATAAATGACAGTGTCTAGTACTAGGTACCACACTGGGCATAGATTGGGAGCTAAGGAGGGGGAGCAAGCGTGCTTTGGCCTCGCTGTATTTCACTTCTGTGGCAGTAGCAGCTTGGTGCTTAGAAACTCACTCCTGCTCTTCACAGCCTCCTTTAACCATGTAGAGGTGCTGTCTGGGCAGGAGACTGGTGACTGACTCAGGCTCTAATACTGGTGACAATCCTTGGGATTCATAATTGAAACTCAGGGATGTTTGATTGGCTTTTTGAGACCTATGTGCATTTTCATCATGTATTTTAATTATCCATAGGTGGATTTGTATTTTTGTTTGTTTGTTTAAAATAGAACAGTAATACTTAGAACAACATTCTTGAAAATCATTGACTGGTTTTACTGCATAATTGAACTCTTGTTATCCAACTCCTGTGCCTTCTCTCTCTTTCTCTGTCTCCCCAACTCTAAAATGAAATTCAGATTAAGTATAGAGGTTGGTTATAGGATGTAATTAATATTGAATTAACATTTAAGTATTGAGTAGCTCAGCTACTGAAAGAATTCTTTTTTCAGAGCCTGAATATTGAGATCATAGAATCATAGAATAGTTTGGGTTGGAAGGGACCGTAAAGATCATCTAGTTCCAACCTCCCTGCGAGGGGCAGGGACACCTCCCAGCAGACCAGGCTGGCCAAGGCCCCGTCCAGCCTAGCCTTGAACACTTCCAGGTATAAGGCATCCGCAGCTTCCCTGGACAACCTGTACCAGTGCCTCACCATCTTCATTGTGAAGAAATTCCTCCTTATGTCTCATCTAAATCTGCCTCTCTCCAGTTTATACCCATTGCCCTCGTCCTAACACTACAAGCCTTTGTGAACAGTCCCTCCCCAACTTTCTTGTAGCCCCTTCAGGTACTGGAAGGTTGCTATAAGATCTCCTCAAAGCCTTCTCTTCTCCAGGCTGAACAAGCCCAACTCTCAGCCTGTCCTCATATGGGAGGTGCTCCAGCCCTTGGATCATCTTTGTAGCCCTCCTCTGGACCCATTCCAGCAGTTTCATATCCTTATGTTGAGGATTCCAGAACTGGACACAATACTCCAGATGAAGTTTCACAAGAGAGGAGTATAGGGGCAGAATCACCTCCCTCAACCTGCTGGCTATGGTTCTTTTGATGCAGCCCAGGATACGGTTGGCCTTCTGGGCTGCGAGTGCACATTGCCAGCTCATATGTTTTGGCTGTTCATGTTGGGATAGATGGAGGAATGTTTAGTATAAATACTTGTATGTGCTTCTTTAACCGAGTCCTTCATCTTGAGTGGGAAAGAAGAGGTTTGCCACATGTTAAAATGCATCGTGGGTATATAGGTATCATGAATTTGGGGTGGAAACCAGCTAAGAATATAATCATAGAAATCCAGAATGCAGCTACATTAAAAGTGTGAAAAGAAACCTTTTCTTTTAATAGTATTTTTTTGCTTGTTTTCATTTGAAATGCTCACATTCCCACTGTTACCTCAATTTTGTTGACAAATTTCTCCTTTTAAAGTCAGGAGCCAGTGTCCGAGTAGTTAACCAGTTACTGACAGAGATGGATGGTCTGGAGAATCGTCAGCAGGTTTTCATTATGGCTGCCACAAACAGGCCAGGTAAGGACCCAAAAATCATAAACTAGAGAAATCAAATGTCATTGGTATCTTCTTGCGTTCTTATGTATTTGAATTCTATAACTAACCTTGTTCTGTACTTAAAATTACAGTCTCCTCAAATCCAAACCTTTTCTGGTCAATTACTCTGTTCCACATTCTTGTGACACTGCGGAATGGAGCAGCATCTTTAACGCGTGTCTTAATTAGCACCTGATACTACTGCTGTAAAATGCTTTGAAAGACCTTTGACTTAATTGGACTTTAGTTATGTCCTTG
This sequence comes from Cuculus canorus, assembly GCF_017976375.1. Lineage (NCBI taxonomy): Eukaryota > Metazoa > Chordata > Aves > Cuculiformes > Cuculidae > Cuculus > Cuculus canorus. The sequence continues at coordinate 89,928,975 of NC_071403.1, forward strand.
AAACATAAAATAGCAAAATAGAATTAAAAGATAAATTACATGATTTTTGCTGCTTACATTGATTTTCTGTTCAAAGCAACCTTAAGGTTTTCTGCTTGTTTTAATTATTTTTCCCTTGCATCGGGGTCATGTTAAATCATTTTTCTGTTTGCTTATCTTTTGCTTCCTGGGCTTCATGTTCCAAACTTTGTTCCCTCAGCCTGATTTTATTCTACTGTTCGTTCATGTTCTGTCAAGCTTTGATATTGACTGACATCTGTGCTCCCTTGCTAGCTCTTCAATTTTTGGTAGCTTTTGCAATTCCTGCAGCATCTTCTTAGTTAATAAGCTAAACTCTGATATCTATTATTCAAACATGTTGTGTTTTACAAACAACTTTCTGCCTCTTTCTTTTTTTATGTTGTGGAGTAGTCTTGTGTTTTACACATAGCAAGAAGCTTGTCTCTTCCTGAATTTGAACTCCATTTAGATGCTGACAGTTGAAACTTGCTATCAGTATAGAAATATGCATAAAGGTATTGCCCTGGGCCGTGAACATTTTTCTGAATATTGCAAGTGAAATTAAATATAGGGCTACTAGTCTATCTTGTTAAAACTATGCTGGTGTGGGTACTAGAATTTTTGAAAGAACCTTTGCACCTTGAGCATATATTTGGCAAATTACTGGTGACAACAAGATGCAGTTAGTTTTTTCATACATGCATTTATTAAGAAAGGACAAGATGTAGAATTCTGACAAGAAATGGCTTAACAGGAAAAAGAAGTAGTGTTGCTACTTTGGATATAAATTAGAATATGAGAGTTTTTTCCCAGTGGTCAAAAAATTCAAAGACTTTTGAGGAAAGTTTCTTGTCCCTCAAATCCTTCAAAGTCTTTGCACCAAGACACACTTCACATGGTGTAGTATGAGCAATAGATGCTTAAATCTATATGTGCTTGTAGAGATTCTTCGATTTAAAGTGGTAAATTTTTCTGGCATGAGCATGATGATTCTGACCTATCTAATTCAATGTGGAAAAGAGAATAAGGTTACACAATATAGCGCATCTATATATAGATACAGCTGGGTGTACCAGGGGGTTGTTAGTACTAGTGTCGTTAAGTTGCCTTAGGAAAGAGAGCTCTTGCTAAATTAGTTGTGCTCAGTTCAAGCAGGCTGGCTTTGAGTGTTTCTCAGGGGCTTCATATCTAATTGCTGATGGCAGTAAACTTGTCGTTATCTCTGATTAGTAGCTTGGAGTGTGAATTCCAACACTGTAGAAGTTGAGGATGCATCCAGCTTGACTTCCTGTGGGGCCACTTCAGGAGTACCATGGATATACAGGGGTGAATACGGTTAAGGGCAGCGTGTGTACGTGTTCTGTTTTCTGCTCATGCCTTCACTTGTAGAGGCTGCTGAGTGCAAGTAGTTTAGTAGCTTTACAAAGGCCAGTTTAGAGTAAATGTTGCTCAGATGTTAATTTCCAGATATGAATAGTTGTGTGTGGCAGGTTTGTCCTAATTCCCAGCTTTGCTGTTCACCAAACTAAATTTTCCTAGTATGGTTTGGGTACTTAACAGAAGCACACTGCAGATAGAGAACAGGGAGTCTGTGCTAGCAAAGCACTCTTACCATCCTGAGAACGAAATGTCCAAGCAGGGACCTGTAGGACAACCATAGCTTTTACTGGTGAGTGTATTGAAATTATTCCAGCAAACAATACAAGTTGTGGTGCCCGAAAAGCTCATTTACTTCTATGTCTGACATTTGTATGAAAGATATCATGACTATAAAGATATGTCATAGTTGTGTTGAATTGAGGTCTTGGCTGTGTGTGTAATATAAATCTAAATAATCTATGTGTCTCAGCAGAACTTCCTGAAATCTTCCACTGGGCCAGTATTGTGAAGTGCAAGATCTCAGCTTTTTTAATCCATGCTAACATACTTAAATGGGAGAGAAAATGGCTTTTCAAGATGCTTTTTTAGAGTTGTTGCATGCACGGTAGCTTTTATAGTTGGTTGCTGTTACTGTTTGTGACTGTTGGTGTGTGTTGTCAGCATTGTAGTCTTGGAGACCATCATGCCAGACTTCTTCTGTAGTTATAGTTGCTGCTGTTGTTGTAGTTGCTGGCTCAACCAGTTTTGGCATCAAGGTATGTACCTGGCATAGTCGTTCCAGTGAGGCATTAGCACCTGTGAACAGCTATTATTTTGAAATAGTGATGTTTTATATATCCCATGGCTGAAGACTGCTAATTTTTTCACATCCTTTAAGGACTTTTAACACTTTTAATTCCCATTTCACCAAAAGGCACTATAGATTGGTTCCTTTTGTTTATCATATGCAGTCTGCAAGTGGTAATTCTTACTCTGGCAGTGCTGAAGTAAGCTTTTGGTCTGTTCTTCAAAGCACGATATTTGGATGTTTTTTGCACTTATTCGGTGACTTTGAAAGTCCTTTGTAGGTCTTTCTTGACTACTGCTAAATTAGCAGGTATGCCATATTCCCAAAGCAATCTCTTTCCACCTAAATGCAGAACCAGTGTCAAACTTTCCCTGAAGAGGGAAATCTGTGAAGCACTCAATGTCATTACAAAGGTGGGGGGGGGGGGGGGGTAGGCGGGGGGGGGGGGGGGGGGGGGGGGGGGGGGGGGGGGGGGGGGGGGGGGGGGAAAGGGCTGAAAGAAATGTCATGTCCTGTTAGAAACTTTATGGGTCAGAATAATTATATTCTTTTTCAGCTTAATTCCTTCCCTAAATCCAAGATTTCCCACAATTTTCTAGTCACCAGTGAGTTTCAGTATTGGATACTGCTGCTTTCTGCTCTTTTCTTACTTCCTCGGGCTTTGATTGTTAATAAACTCTTAAGAGAAATGCTGACCAAGAAACTAGCAGCATTTACCGTGGGATCTAAGGAACTGTATGTAACCTGAGGAAACAGACAAACGCTAAAAGCTGGTCGTGATTTAAGCTTGACGTTATTGCGGTGATGTCTTTGCTTTTATTCATGGTCATTTTCTCTAGCTTTTTAAAATTAATTCTTGCAGATTTCCACTTCTGCTGTTAACTTGGAGCATAATCCTAGTTTCAGTGAGTTCTGGGTTTTTTAGCAAGTTTATGTTAGTTTTCTAGAGCTATGCACCTGAACCATGTTTTGAAGCAGTAAAAATAATCTTTAATCTCTGACAATAGTTTGGTTTTGGTTTTTCAATTGTTATGTTTATCCCTGTTTATACATGTTGCTGAATTAAAGGCTAGATAAGATCTAAGAAAAGCACTTGATATGTGAGGCATGGAACAATTTATTTCATGATAGTTCTAACTCACACAAATTATATTTCTGCATTTCAGCAGCCCTTGAACATTACCTATCTTTCACAGTAACTTTAGGGGAGTTTGTTGTTTGTGTAGGAGAAACTAGTTAACATCACTGTTTATCTGGAGTCTCAGAAAAACTTTTAGAGCTTCTGAGCATTCTAGAAGATCACAAGGTGACACCCTAGATCTTGTATTCTTCAATATAATTTTAAAAGCTGTAGTCACTATGGAAGTATGATGGACTCACCACAATAGTCATAGTTGCTGGTATGCACTGAACTTTCATAAATATCGACTCTTGTACATTTGAGATAAGACGTGAATAATCAACTGGAAATGAGTGTGAGACTAATAGAGTTTTATTACAGGACAATAGGATGTCACATTATAGGGATTATTGCGAAGATACTTTCAATATAATTTAATAAAGAGAATAGAAGTTTGCAGTAGTCTGGAGAGGAGTGTATCAGACTGAACTATGACATGATTCTCTACAGGGTGGTGCCTGTTTCAACCTTTACAAACAAGGCAAGGAATGGATGCACTCTAAATGTCATCTTGTGTAATTCTGCCAAATTTATTTGGAAAATGGTACTACTGTCTTGTAACAACATAGACAACACCATTGACTACATAGAAAACCAGGATGAAAATCATTAACTAGACATTTCTCTTAATACAAGCATAGTCTCTCTGAGACAGCTTCTTGGAAAAGAAGCGCATGTGTCATCAAGTTTCTGTGTTTAGCTTTCAAACTTAAGAGATAATCATAGGCTTTGAAAGAGGTTTCTATGATAACTACTTTAATTTCATTAAAATGTTAAATATATCTAAAATTACTTGACTCTGTTTAGATTAGTTTAGAACTAATAGAGAGAGAACGTTATTATTTATAAGGATGGCATACTTTGAAATTCCTGAAAGGGGAGAATGATTCAGTTCTTTAAACAGATATAAAGTGCACTCTAATGAGTGAGTTTGACCAAGGAGTAAATACTAATTTTCTGTGTTATGTGACTTGAATTTTCAAGAACTTCATGCCCATATATGAACCAGCAGGGTGAATTGACTTGGAAGGAGATGGGGACTTTAGATCTGTGTTTTAAATTTTATGGTGGTTTTCTCATTGTAAACCTCCATAACTCAATGAGTTACCACAATGAGTTCACAATCACTAAACCAGTGAGTTGTGGTAACTCCTTGTATGCAGGCAATGTAATAATTTACATACAAATAGATCACTGCATCTTTTGACCTAGTTACTCACTTTGTATAGTTGCCATGTTCTCAGAGTGCAAAACGGAAACAGTATTTTCTGTATCAAGCTTAGTATTTATGAAGAGCTTTTCAAACTTCAGAATGGATAAGTTATCAAGTGCATGGTGTTGTAATGCAATCCCTATTGAGAGTCTTTGTTTTGATTTTGTAATTTATCTGTTAAGCAAACTTTGTCATCTCATTTAAATAATGTGGCAAGACTTCCATCCACGGAGACGCAAAACCAGGAAAGTGCAGTTATGCCAAAAGCAAGATAAAGTATCATACAGCACTATGCACAGATGTATAAGAGAGATGTCTGTCTGGGCCTGCAGTGGCAGGGATTCAGTTTAACTCTTGTTTCACCTGGTCTGGATTAATTTAATACATCAAGTTCTCCCTTTTTTATTCTCACCATTCTCATTATGGATGGTTTTCTTTATCTTCTATAGGTTCTTTTGTGACTTTGCTGTTCACATTACTGTAGTATGTAGGAAATCATAGAGCCATTTATGTTGAAAAAGGCCTTAAAGATCATCAAGTCTGACTGGTAACCTAATGCTGCCGAGTCCACTACTAAACCACATCAACACATCTTTTCAAATACCTCCAGGGATCATGCTGCAATATAGTTCCTTAGTGAAATACAGCAAGTAATATCATCATTTTTGGTAGATGGGGAAATGGGGCATCAAGAAGCATTTAGAAACATCATCCAGGCAGTTTGAGCTGAAATACAAACAGGAATTGAGGTCTTTCTCACGTTATATGCCCTGTTCATATCTCTTGTTATTTCAGTAGCCCTTAGTATTTATATTCTGCCTTACTGTTTGTGGAAGTTCAGTATTGAAGCCTATAGTGCTAAAATCCTTCTAGAATTTCTAGATGTTTAAGCTTAGAATAATTTTATAGAAAAGTTTGTGGTGATTTTTTTTGTTTCTTACTTCTCCACCCATAATAACATCTGGAGTCTGTAGTTCTTCCTGAGCAATTTTGTACTTTGCAGGTCTGGTTTGTGTTTTCATGGGTTTCCTATTTTACCATTCAAAAAATTAATACATAGTAGAAATGCAAATGACCTATAAAATTAAGTTTGTATATGGATGCTTATAACTGGCCTTCTGTACTTGTTCTTCTTAATTTATCACTGTGCCTTTCAAGCAGATTTGCACTTGTTAATATAGGTAGAGAACAAACTGGAAACAATTTTCCCCCTTGTTTTGAATTAATGTGGAATTCCTCACTTGACCATGTTTACCTATGACAGTGAAAATGTAGTGGTATTGTATTGCCCAAGTTAGTGTCTTCATTTGTGAAGAGATGAAACTGGTATTTGTGAGCCATCTTTGGACAGATGTAGCTTAACTATGCTAGGTAATAGAGGCTCCTGCTTGGCAGAGATGAAACTGTTCTATTTTAATGCTCAGAGCTTCATGTCATGGCACAAATGCTGCTCTGAATCTCTGTACAAGTAGGCACATATTACTTCTCATGCATACACTTTCCTAAGGGTGTATCTTATTTCTGGATATTTTTTTCTTTTCTCTTTTTCCCCTCCCTAAGATATAATCGACCCAGCTATCCTGCGTCCTGGTAGACTGGATAAAACACTCTACGTGGGTTTACCACCACCTGAAGATAGACTCGCTATTTTAAAGACCATCACCAAAGTGAGTATTTGGAAATCAATTCTGATCCTGAAGCCTGGTGGAATGATTTAATATAAATTAAGTTTTGCAGAGAATTGCAGGATCCTGTCTTATCAAACACTTGAGGTCATAAAAGTAAATCTTCAGCCATATCTACTGTTAAATTTGCCTCAAGACTGCAAGGGATTCATAAATTTTGTAAGGCAAACCTGTTAAACGTAGAAACTGCTGCCTTTATAGTTACAGTTTGAACAGGCTTAAGTAAAAGATTCCTATCGGTATGAGTAATAGGCCTAGAAGTGTTTTGTAAGCTTTTTTGAGGGGGTTACACATATTCACCAAAATGCTTCACTAGCTCCAGCTACGTTTGCTCAACAGTAATTGGGAAAGGAAGCTTGTGATGAAAAGAGTTGTAAATGTAAATGTGAAAATGTAAAGTACCTGCCTTCACGGGTCCTCCTTGCCACTTCGGAGATTTGGATTATAGAATTCCATTTGAGTATTTCTCTAAGTACAGCACAGCAGTAATTAAGCCTTTGAAAAAGAACATAGAAAGCATTATGAATTACTTAGCTATTCCCTACTTTTTCTGTAGGGAGCAGGTGTCCTACAAGGTACTTTTTTTTTTCAGCTGCAAAGGAGAACAAATCTTCACTATAAAGAAAAGATAGCACAGTGTTATGAATAGTGTTATGAAAAATGTGGCAAAGCTTATTTAGTAAATTTGAAAAAAAGGCAGTTCAGACTGCATAAGTTGTAAGCATAAAGTTGTGGCAGTAGTTAATCCCATAGGAGAACTCAGAAAGTGAGAATTCAAGCATGAAATCATTCAAGCATGTTCGTTCATGCCAAAATGGTTGTTCAAAGTCAGTCTCTTTAAATCCAGGATGCTAGACTTCCCTTCAGTTGTTCTACACATGACTTCATGGAGGAGGAAAAGTGTGCCCCCTTATGCTATTAGCAGTAGATCAGTTCATTGTTTCTAAGTTTTATAAGAATATTTCAATTAAAACTTTTTACAACTTTTTTCCTAAAGACAGTTGCCTTTTAAAAGACCTAGAAGGAATTTGAGCATAACATCCATGAATCATTTTTCAAATACACTGTAAGGAATTATGGTTTTTATTTTACCGATTTATTGTTAAAAATAACTCAGTGTTGTTTGAAAATTGGGCTTTTATGGTGGTTCTGATGTAATACCACCAACCTGCTTCTGGAAGAAGTGGGTAGTAAGGGTCAGCCACCAGACTGTCTAAACAGAGCAGAAGGATTCTGGTACAGAGTTTACATCTGCTCTGTTTTTTAATGTACGAATGTTGAGCCTTGCTCTCCCTAATTTTTGCTGGAGTCTGTGGAGATTTATAATGGTCTCAAGTGCTCTTTGTAATTAGTGATGCAGGAAAATAGAGTGGCTAGGCTTGGTGCAAGGCTTCATGGGAAGGTGATATTAAACAAAAGGGATTTCTCTCACTTTCTGCTCAGTTTCACTTGCTGACACTCCCACAGCTACATACAGTCACCAAGATGCAGACATCTAAGTGGTCGGGCTAGGACCATTTGTGTGCAACACTGAGGAACTCTGTGTTGAGTCCTCACCTCTCAGCTTCCTCTTGCCTGGCAATGACTTGTTAGAACTGTTTTCTAGATTCTCCTTAAGAATTAAACAGTTTAGAATCATGCTTACTTCAGCTGCCGTTACTGTTAGACAAGGCAGCTGAAAAGTGTCTTAGCTCCATTTTTCTGGCAGTCTTAATGGCTACTGTCTATCCTCCTGTTGGGATAACACCAAGAGGAGTGGCACATGATGTGGTAAGATTATAAGGTTACAACACACACTCTGATAACCCTGTTATCAGAGCATATTTCTCTTCTGCTGACGAGCCACCTTTGCTGTGGCCCTATCTGATTATGGGCCTTCTTGTGATGTAAGCAACACATTGCATAGTGTTTACCAGCTTGGGTTGTGTCAATCCTATCCTTGGTTATCAGAGCGTGTTATTTTTTAAATGCCTGATACTTCCATGCATACTTAATTCATAGTTGTCTGAGTATTTTGGTTACAAATCTTTGTAGTGAATGAGTCTTTAATGGATTTTTTTTCTCAGTTATGAATTAAGAGGCCAGCAGAAATGAGATAGAAAAACTCTCTTTGCCTTGCTCACTCTGTGAGGAGGCTGGTGCTGTCCTCGCTTTACTACTTCTGCGGTCACTAGAGTTCTCATAAAGCTAGGAAAAGTTTTTTATTTCTAGTGTTAAGAACAAGAAATAGGTTGTCGTTTTCTTTAAAAATGTATAGGAGTTATCTGCCAGAAGAACACAGAACATGGAGAGAGGAAAATGTTTTAATTACTTGAAAGACCTTATTTTTTGTCACACTTCATCCATGCATTCTAGACAAGGAAATTTGGAAAATTTGTGTACAGGAACACTTGCTTAAATATGTTTGGTGCAGGTGTGAGTGGCTTCTGGGTGGTGGTATGCATTCCCAGAATTCCCTGAAGAATATAGGCACAGGACGTGGAAACTGAGAACTGTTGCTGAAGGATAACAGGGATTACAAATGCTGCTTACAAAGGCAGCATAAAGAGTAGGAAAGGGAGTTACAGGGAGGAACAGGTTGTAAGGAAGACAGGCAGCCTAAATGTGGTTTGAAGATTTATTGTGAAATAGTTTTATTTCAGTTAACTTATAAAAATGTATAATTTTCAAGTTCCATATTAATTATGCATGAGAAGCATGTGTTCACATGTTTAAGTGTACATTCCTGCAAGCTGTATCAAGCTTCTCTGGCACACATACTGCTGAGCTTGTCTGCAGAGTAGGCAGATCATCCCACTCAAAAATGCCCAATGCTTGTTACTCAAATTGAGAGGTAAAACATTTCCTATTAGCAGAGGTGTCGTCTCTGGCTTGCAGTCCTGTACGACAATTACTGCCCCATATGAAATAGTACAAGGCTTCCTTATTTCATAGAATCATAGAATATAGTTTGGGTTGGAAGTGACCTTAAAGATTGTCCAGTTCCAACCCCCCTGCCATGTGGGAGGGGGGATATCTCCCACCAGATCAGGCTGCCCAAGGCCCCATCCAGCCTGGCCTTGAACACCTCCAGGAATGGGGCATCCACAACTTTCCTGAGCAACATCTTCCAGTGCCTCACCACTCTCATGAACGAATTCTTCCTTATGTCTAGTCTAAATCTGCCCCTCTCCAATTTAAAGCCATTCCCCCTAGCCCTATCACTGCATGCCTCTGTAAAAAGCTTTCTTGTAGGCCTCCTTTAGGTACTGAAAGGTTGCTATAAGGTCTCCTCAGAGCCTTCTCTTCTCCAGGCAGAACAACCCCAACTGTCTCAGCTGTCAAGTTGAAGTCCCTCCTTCCAAGATGTTTTGAAATCAGTTCTTCAGGGTTTTTTTTCCCCCTCCTCTAGCTAACTAGTATTCTACCAAAGACTCATTTCAGATTGCTCCCTTAGTCTGCACAGTCTTTGGTTATTCTACTGTCTGCTAAGTATTCAAGGGGTTTAACTTGCCAATCACTATACCTTTTATTTTTTTTTCTCTTGAAGGCATTGTAGGTATATTATTAGGTGCATTAGTTCACCTGAAGTCAGAAAGAATTGTATGAATTCGTGCATTTCTGTCAAATGAGTTTCAGGCAGAAATATTTAAGTTATATCAAAAAGTGTCCTTTCCTGTTTGAACTCAGGTGTTTGATACTGTAGACACCTTGATTCTCTGTACTACCACAACACAACTTCACTGTTGTCTAAAGGTAACAGGAAGATCTCCACGCTTTTGGGATAGCATGTGCAAAAGATAATGTTTTCCTATCTTTTATCTCATTTCTTTAGGATGGCACCCGGCCTCCTCTAGATAATGATGTAAGCCTTGAAGAAATCGCTTACAGTCATCATTGTGATTGTTATACGTGAGTAGGTTCTAGTTTTAGTATTTAATGTGCAGTCTTCTGATGCATCATAATGTGTGTCATGTTGCAATTATCTTAACTTTCAGGGTTTATAAGTCTTTTACCTTACACTACTTTTCTTGCTTTCACTTGTGGTTTTTTTTTTTTTCGGAAGAGTTGGTAGGAATATATAGAAACTAAAGTCTTTTTTCATCTGGAATAGCCCTCTTCATATTGTAAATGCTGCTCAGTAGAGGCCTTTTGTCTTTGCTTCGTTTTATTTTACAATTCTTGCACAATCTGAGAATATATGCAAAGGGATCTGAACAGGCTGGACTGCTGGGCCGAGACCAATGGGATGAGGTTTAACAAGGCCAAATGCCGGGTCCTGCACTTGGGGCACAACAACCCTATGCAGCGCTACAGACTGGGGGAAGAATGGCTGGAGAGCTGCACAGAAGAGAAGGACCTGGGGGTGCTGGTTGACAGCCGACTGAACATGAGCCAGCAGTGTGCCCAGGTGGCCAAGAAGGCCAACGGCATCTTGGCTTGTATCAGAAATGGGGTCACCAGCAGGTCCAGGGAGGTTATTCTCCCTCTGTACTCAGCACTGGTGAGACCGCATCTCGAGTACTGTGTTCAGTTCTGGGCCCCTCACCACAAGAAGGATGTTGAGGCTCTGGAGCGTGTCCAGAGAAGAGCAACAAAGCTGGTGAGGGGGCTGGAGAACAAGTCTTACAGGGAGCGGCTGAGAGAGCTGGGGTTGTTTAGCCTGGAGAAGAGGAGGCTGAGGGGAGACCTTATTACTCTCTACAACTACCTGAGGGGAGGTTGTGGAGAGGAGGGAGCTGGCCTCTTCTCCCAAGTGACAGGGGACAGGACTAGAGGGAATGGCCTGAAGCTCCGTCAGGGGAGGTTCAGGTTGGATATCAGAAAAAAATTCTTCACAGTAAGAGTCATTGGGTACTGGAACAGGCTGCCCAGGGAGGTGGTCGAGTCGCCTTCCCTGGAGGTGTTTAAGGAACGGGTGGATGAAGTACTTAGGGACATGGTTTAGGGAGTGTTAGGAATGGTTGGACTCGATGATCCAATGGGTCCTTTCCAACCTTGTGATTCTGTGATTCTGTGATATGAGAGCCCTCTAAGTTGTGGGCCCATATACAATGATGATGAAAGCAAACTGGTTAAACAACCATAAACAGCTTGTTCTGCTACACTCTTGAAAGCAATGTGTTTGTCAAAGCAATGAGGGCCTATTTCAGCTTGTGCTTTGGGAATGCCATGGTGTGGTTTTTAGGAAAGCTTGACAGCCAGATCTGTCGGAATAATTTGCAGTTGTATTCTACAAAACTTCAGAAAGATTTAATCTGTTAAATGATTTATTAATAGTTAATGCTTTTCTGGAGTTCACAAAAGATAAAGTTAATGATATGCTGCTTGTCACAATATTGCTTTTGAATCTTGGAAATGGAGGCTGTTACTCAATGATTTTTAATTTGCCATTGTTTCATACTTACGAAAGATGAGGATTTTATCTCTCTTTCCCCCTTTCACTCATTGTGGGTTTTTTTTTGGGGGGGGGAGTGGTCTTTGGGTTTTGTTTGGGGTGGAGGGGGGTGGGGGTGGGTTTAAATATAGCAGTATTTCTAGCATCCCCAAATGATGCAGGGGGAGTTAATTGTGAACATTTTCTTTGGTGAAGTGATTTGCACCAGTCTGGAGGCTTGTGAAAAGTTCAATGGCTGGAAACTGGTCTTTCTAAGTGTTTGTTTCCAATCTGACCATATTTTTCGTGGATACTGTTATTTTAAGAGCATGTTAACTGTTGATCCAGTTTTGAGCAAGGCAATAATGGGTGATTCCATAGGAAAAAAATGTGTTGGGTTCCTACCAAGTGACATGATATTAATCAGTCCTTTGGCATTTCCAAGGATGCTCAGTAGGGTTTTTGCCTCTTCCCTTGCTTCTCATTTATTTGATCTTAATCTGTGGCTAAAATCTGGAGGACATCACTCCATAATGAAGGTTGCAGGGTAGTCCTTGGACCTCTTTCCAGTGTTCCTTTATGACAGCACCACCAGTCTCTTACCATTGTTTGTAGAGTCATGCCTTTCTATATGCCATCAGCAAAAGATGAGAGAAATCTATGGTAAAATAACCTGTTTTCTTTGTATCTCTAGAGGGGCAGACCTTTCTGCTTTGGTGCGTGAGGCTTCGGTTTGCGCCTTGAGACAGGAAATGGCCCTGCAGAATACTAGAAGGGAGAAAGGTAGGAAAGCTTTATAAAAATCTTAACTGAACAGTGAGAAAATAAAGGGAATGTAAAGTATTTAAGGTAGTTCAAGACAAGCAGAAAGGCATGCATGCTGTACATAAATGATTGGCGACTCTGAGCCAAACAGAAATTTAAGTCAGATTTCTTTCAAGAACATATAAACATCTTTGAAGTAGATGTAGGGGAGACTACTGGAAAAAAATTGGTTGATGCTAGAGGTTCAGCATAAATATTTTTTCTGAAATAATGTGTGTATGTCTAGATTTTTTCCAGTATTTCATTTGTTATTTTACACTTAAGTCAAAATGCAACACTAAGATGGAATTGTGACTTTTCAGGTGATTTCTTTGGAAAATACATTAGGTTTTCATTATGCCTCCTATTTCTAAGAACCATGCTGGAATATTAATGTCTTTGAATCATTCTTTTTAATGTGGTACCTATCCAGTCTCACCTGGTTTTTATCAGTAGATAGAGAGAGAAGAATATTTGCATTTCTTGTCTCGAGGGAACTAGCATGTTCATTTAGAGCAAGGGGGAAACTCAAACTATAAAAATCTTTGTTGTATGACTTGGTTACCCGTTTCACTTGCTGTAGATGGAAGAAGCTCTTGATGTGAGATGAAAATTGGTGAGTTTATCCTGCCTGGGTTTATAATTATCCAGAATACAGCAGACTTGGTCAAAGATGGTAATCACTTGAATTCAGCCTTCACATCTAGGACTGCAGCCTGAGCACTTGTTGTGTGGATGTGCTGGCATCAGCAAGCCCATAACAGCTTTTTTGGGATGTCCTTGTAGTTGGATTTCCGAGATGTCAGCCCTGGCTGGTATGAAAGTGTGTAAGGTGGTTCCTGATTGATAAACCTTGTTGCCACAGGACATGCACAACTGACTCCCCTCCCATGCTCTGTATGTGATTCAGTGCTGTGTGTCCTCATCAGTCAGTACATTAAACTGCCTGGCTGAGATTGAGGGCTGCTCCTTTCTATTTTGTAGAAACTGATACTACTTCCTTGCTATACCTGATCTTCTCCCTCTCTAGTAAATTGAGGGGCACATTTGTTTTTGTTTTTTTTAACATTTGAGAGTGGCTTGCTTGAAGGGACTCTTCATAGTGAAACATACACTCACTCTTCATGGTATTTTTGATCATGTTAGTCCAGTCACTGTGGTCTCAGAGTTGCCAGTTGTCAGATATTGCAGTTGGGGTGAAGGGTGGGGAGGTTGGGTGGATTTTCAGTGTTATCAGGTTCCTCTGGAGTTCTTCATCATTACCCCAAGCATTTGACTGCCTAGAAGAGTTCAGTATCTTTCAGTAGCTTACTACTTCCTATACATTTACTTACAAAGAATCCTTACAAAGAATGCACAGGGTATCAGAATCTCCTTGACATTTTCAGCTACAAAGACAAATGCAGAGAATTCACTGACTTTTTCTAAACTACGACTTTATCCCTGAATGTCCCTTTTTGTAAATGTTTTTTTTTTTTTTTAAATAGCCAGTGACCCCACATCACCAGCATAGTCTGTAAAGCTGATCTTATTAAGTAAGGGGTCTATGAGATGAGATTAGTCTTATATCTTTGCAGTTGAATTTGAAAAGCAAGATCTGGTCCTTGTTTGATAAGAGGAAAGGGAACCAGCTGTAGATCACTGATCTATATAAATGTAGAAAGAAAAAAAATATTTGGTTTTTAAGTACTTAGTCTTATTTTAAAAGAACTATACTTGTTGATACACTTTGTTGTTTTATCAAGATAAATTGTTTTAATACTAAATCATTTTATCACCAGAAATCAAGGCAAACTATGTTAATGCCAAGGTATAGATTACTGACAGCTAAATTTTCCACAGTACCATGCGTTGTGCCTGCTTTTACCATGCAATGAGCATTAAGTAGTCTAACTTACTTTAAATGAGAGGTAAACTACTTTACCTATCAGTAGTGAAAAGAATGTTTGTACCTAGCCATAGCTAACTCTTAAATTGATAGATAGACTGTTTCACCTTGATTTTTTCTGATAACTGTGCCCTTATTGATCTCCTAACTGATTAACAGGGCTTTCTCTTTCCACTCTTCCTGTGATTGAGGCTATATACTGTTGCACAATTTGATTAAAATGTTACAGGCTTAAAAAGCAAAAACTAAATTAAATTCTCACAGCTTCACTTTATTATTTTATGGAGTTTTGATGACTCATTCTGAAAGTAATTTGGCTTCTGTGAAAGACACAGTTTGAACTGTTTTTTCTTTCTATAAGGAGTGTTTCCTTGGGGAAATATAAAATACATATACATATAAAATATCAGTATTTTAACTTTTTTGCTTACAGTGGTGTAGCTTTTATGGTAATTGGAAACTTGAAAAGAGCTTCAGGCAACTTGAGATGAGAGAGTAGCAAGGCTGTATGTTTAGTTCAGCAAACTTTAACCTTCATCTTTACTTTTAAAGCAAGTAATCATAATTGTAGACTATTTGCTTTTATGGTTTATACCTTAAACAAGCTCTAATTTTTAATGTAGTGCCTTCCATCTGCTTTGTAGTCTTGCTATATCAGCAGAATGTTTTTTTTTAAACTCAGATATCAAATATATTAATGAGTAATCTTAACACTATTTTCATGTTGACACATCTCATTTCACATTAAATATATGTGATGCAAAGGCAGTGGCGGTACTTATCTGTGGGATCAAAAAGTGTCATAGTGAAATACGTTAAAAATGCATCAAATTGACTTCATCTGTATAATACTGGTATTTTGGGATTCCCAAGTCTCAATTAAACCAGACGCTTGCTTATATGAGCAGAGGAATCCTTTATTTATGTTGAGGTATGCTTACATTTTAACATATTAAAAAAAGCCTGTTCAAAAGGTTAAGATTAGGACTAATTACTGTGGATTGCTGCATTAAGGTAAAAAAAGGGGTTTGCATAAACTTAAAAGAAAGGGAGTTAAAGGGAAAGCTTTCATCACTTCTGGGTAATGCTGGACAAGACAATTACATGAAGTAAATTATTCATGAATTGAACATCCTGTAGTAGAATGTGAGTGATAACAAAAACATTTCCAGGTACTCAATAACACTGTAGGGGGAAGCTTAATATTAAATATATATAGAAAATAAAGCCCAGAATTGGATGTGTTAAAGGACTTAAATTCTGACTGGATTTGAGGTAAGTGCAGTTCACATCTTTGAGAATTAAATTCTTAATTTGTAGGTAGAAACATCTAAAATAATATTTACTTGTTTCAGAAAGTTCCTTGGCTTAAGGTGCAAGGTGTAGAGGGATGAAGATCTTGCCTAAGATCATAGACAAGAGGCTACATAAAACAAGAGTTCAGGTGTTCATAACACAACTGAATTAGATCTCATCCAGCTGATGAGCACACACAGTTAGGTGTTGTGAATGCTGCCTCAAAATACAAGCAAAAGTTCCTTGATTGTCACTTGCCTGCAGGTTAATTTAGTAACCAATTATGCTTTCTTCTTTAAGGAGATATCAAGATTTCCCATAAACACTTTGAAGAAGCTTTTAGGAAAGTGAAATCTTCAGTATCGAAAAAGGTAAGATAAGCTTCAAGCCTGTAACACTATACTGATTCCCATAAAGAGAATATCCTCTGCAGAGAAGTAAAGTCTGCAGTACACTTGGATGTACTTCAAACAAGTGACACTATTTCTGCATTGAACAAACATGATGTTTTTCATAAGTTCAAAAACAACAGCTTCCCTTTTCACCTGCAGCTGATGCATTGCAGGTAGATAGATTACCATGCTATCAAGGTTATCTTTTAGTATAGCACCTTAGACTCATTGGCATTACCAGATTAGTTTATCAACCTGGTCCTAACCTCTCATGTCTGTGGAATTTTCAGTGAAAGGTCAAGGCCTTTATAGTGCACTACAACTTGACACAAGCCCCTAAAGATGCTCAACCATTTCTGTTAGCATGCAAAGCTATCAATTTGAGATAGAACATAAAACACGCTTTATTATCGTAGTTATCTCTTATCAGTCTTTTCATTATTTGCATTTGTCAAGGAAGTTTGTTTTAAAGGTTTTCTTACAACTTGTTGTTTTTAATGATTGAAAGGAAGCGCGTTCAGTCATCTTAATTATAGGAATTGAAAAGCTTATTTAAGAATCGTTAATGCTGATAGCTTTTGTATATAGGTCTGTGTTGCCATGAGTGTACTGCAGCCAAATACATTAATATATTCGCTTCTAACAGTAGCCAGAAGTTAACTAGTTAACTATTTCCTTTCATTATTGTTTGTACTGTATTATATGTATGCTCAATAAGCTTCTCTAAAATTTAAAAGTGGACTTTGCTTCAAAGACTGTTTAAAAATGGTGTTGGTTGTTGGGTTTTCCCACCTTTGCCAATCACCAAGCAAACAGTTCAGAAACAACAGCCACAAAAACTTAAAACATCTCCTTTAACACAGCAGTCACTGGTAGGTATTAGGACATACTCCTTCTGGTTCTAAAAAGTTAACCAGTAATGGCATTCTGCATCTCAAAGGCAGCTTATATCATGTCTCAGATTTAATTGAATTATAGGGCTCTATCTGAAGCACTTTTAGTTAGTTATTATGAAATATTTTTGGGAGTACAAGACAAATAATCTCCCATTTCCAGATGCTAATTCCTATCTGCTAAACAATTTCATCTGACAAACTCTGCGCACCTGCCTGTGAATACCAGCAGACACAGGAAGCCATGTCATTGATTTAGCGATTCTGACTCCTCTTTTCCCTCTGATACACATCTGAGTTCAACTGACTTGCTTTTAAATAGTTGAATTGAAACTAACCAAAATAAGTTGTTCTTCATAAGCTATGGACAGATACAGATGTATCTGAAGCCAGTTATTTAGTAAAAGTCAACATCTTTAAGTATTCAGTTCTTTTAAACTGTCATTTTGAGAGACTCACAAAAAGAATTAAGGAACAGCTACAGTTCAGGTTAGACTAGCAGAAGATTATATCATCTGTTTGTTTTGGCAGAAATAAATGGGGGAGTAGAGTGTCAATTCAGCAGTTCCTCTGGCAGAGAGGGCAGAATCTTCGTAGTGTAGCTGCAGTCTGAACCTAGCATGGCAATATTAAGAACTCTTGACAAAGGCTTCTGTTAATTACATATAACATTGGTGACTTTCACTGGAGAATCTCATTTATGAGTCACATGGTAGGGGCTTTTTTCTGTATTTTGGTTTTTGGTACATGTTTTTAAATATAGCTACGGGCTCACGTGCTGTTTGTTTCACTTTCTTTTTAAATGATATATATAAAAAGTCACTTTAAAATGTTGCGCTTTTTTTTTTACCGTTGTCTGAAGTAATCTTTTTCCTCTTATCTTGGCACTGCTAGGATCAAATAATGTATGAAGAACTGCGTCAGTCACTGTGCAGGTGATGCATTTGGACATTTCCCAAAACAGACCTATTCTACATCGGTGGAGAGTTTTGTAATACTTGTGACTGATTTCAAGAGACAGGTTGGAAGGAAGCTCTCTCAACTTTTTAAACTGTACCTGAAAAAGCTCATTGTAACCTACTGCTCTAAACCATCCCTAATTTAACTATTTCCAGAATAAAAGATACAATACACACTTCCTGTTTATCATGGTTTAAGTTGTAAAAATGAATGCTTGTAGCACTAAAGAGCTAATACCATTCTGACATATTTTCTGTCCTTAATCAGAAATCCCTCAGAGGCAGCAAGGCTAACCCTTCAAAGTGTTTACATAAATGAAAATAGCTGTTTTCAAGAACAAGGACTCTGGAAGGATCCCTGGGAGAACAGAGCTGTGGAAGTAGCCTGGGAAAGTACTGCACTATGTTATCGTACCTTTAATCATGCCTTTCCCAAAGGGTGACTCATGATGACTGTGCCAGCACAGGTTCTCTGAGCTACTAACAGCTTCCCTTCACATTATCAAAAGAAACTATCTGGAGATAGCAAGCTGTCTTTATCTACAAGAGAATAAAGTTTAGAAATCAGAGAAATGTTATGAAATTAGGATTTAACAGCCACCTGAGAAACATTTGAAGCAGTAAGAGCTACCCCACAACCTGGTTCTCAATTTATTTATTTTTTGACAGACAAATCTGCAACAACAAAAAATTATGTTACATACTTGAATTTCTGAAGTGTTTTTGTATCCTCTGGAGGGAGGAAAGTGTTACTGTTTAAGAAACAAGCCAAGAGCCTCAAACTTTTTTTTAAATACAAGAAATTCCATCTTGGAAAGAGGGTTATAACTTTCAGCATCAGCAAACTATGAAGCACTGAATTAAGATAGAACACTGAAGTCTGACAGATACTGAGCAATTCGTTCCTGAAACCTACAAGCCTTCATGGAATTGTTTTACCACTGTGATCATTCTTCGAAGTTCTTTAATGATTAATCTCAATTCCTACCTTTGATCAGTCTTACTCTTTCTAGATGGGAAATGGATGCTTTCTCCTAAAAGACTTTCCATTAGATTTGCCAAGTTTGATAACACCAAACTTTAAATAAATATTTAAACTCATGAAAGTTCCATATGAAACAGTAAAATAGTTTCTGTAAGCCACGTTTATTCTGCAATCATACCTCCTAGTGACCCTAAACAACCTGATCTACCTTTATGACTTGCCTTGAGAGGGACCAGCCTCTTACAACTTAGATTCTTCTCTGAATTACCATCTGACAAAGATCTTGCACATTTTTGCCCAAGGGAAATGTGGAAGGCTATTACAAATAACTGATCATCAGACTTGTGTTTCAAAAATACTGCCACTCGGCAGCTTGGAGTTACCACTGATTTTTTGCACAACGTAGTGCGATATTCCCTCCCTCCTCTAACAAAGCCCAAGTCTCAGTGACTCAAGTTGTGGCACATGCAAAAATTGTGGCTAACAAGTCTCTGCATATAAAGGAGATCATCATGGGTCTGCTTGTAATTGTAAATCAGGCTTGCAGCTTTAAGAATTACCGTAATTCCCAGAAATCCAAGATGAAGTATCATCATTTCATCTCAGTAGTTTCAGTTGTGGATGTTTGTTATTGTGAGACAACGCAATTAGTACCTATCAGTTATGTGACTAATTTTAATGTAAAATCATAACTAGATGTCTTAAACAGAGCTATAAATGAACCACCTATTACATAAAACTTTCTCCTGATATAGGTCTAAATCTACAACTTCAAGAGTTTTCTTCCCACCTCCCTTAAAAGCTTTATAGGAAGCTACAACTGTGGGAAAGCAAGCTGTGAACCCTTTCAGTACAATAACATACTCAGTCCACCTGAGTGTTTGAGTTTACCAAACAAAAAAGAATCAAACAGGACCCCCATGAAGACCATACCTCAAATATCATTTTGCAGCTCTCAGACATTTTACCTTCAGATAGGATAATTTTAAAGGCCATCACTGTTTTTACCTGCCTGTGGCATGCATTGGTTTCAGAACAAAAAATATTTATACAAACTTGATCAGGAATAAAAAGTAGTCTCCTTACAACTTCAGTGACAAAGTTTTAAAATATTTTGTCATCCTTTCTTGGAAGAGAGATGCGGCAAGCAAGCAAGCTAGCCACATCTTTACAGGTGAAAACAACCACGTAAATGGTTTCTCCTCTACAGATACATAGAGGAAACTCCTGCTACCATGTTTAAGGATAGCTGCAGTCAATGAGCTTATGAGGGAGTAAAGTCCTCAAGCCCTGGCATATTCACTTACGATTTTTTCTCCTCCTTTCCTCTTAGGATGATATTATGCCTTTTTATATATGGAGAAAGGAAGCAAGGTAGGACTCGCAAGGCAAGACCACAGAGGACATCCTATTCAAGTAGCAGTAACAGTATTACTATGCAAGTAGTAATAAAAATAGTTTCGTCAAGAACACAAAACATTTGCTTAATATACAAGGTGTCTGGTGATTATTCTTAACTTGACAGTGGAAGAGGAAGTGGAGTGCATGACAGTTTGACTTTACAAGAAAATCTGAAGTTAAGTTGAAAGGCAAGCCCAGATCAGTCAGATGACCATATCCTGTTTGCTTACCTTGTCTGGCCTACTTGTGTGTCAAGGAACAAACAAAGGCAGGCAACTGAACTCTGTTCGGCTGTTCACACAAGAATGCTGCACGCACTGCTACTTTTTCTTGTGCGAAATTCTGCTCAGGCTATAGTACTTACTGATTTTTTTTTTTTTCAGTGGTACAAGATAAATTGCAAGATTACTTGTACAAAGAAAACAGAAATCACTTTAGGAACAAGCATTTTCATGCAAAACAGAGACCACTATTTCATTCTGCAGAAGCAGCTACCACTCCTCCTAGCAGACGTGGCTAGAGGTCTTCCCGCTAGTCATCTTGTTTCTGTTGGGACAGGATCAAGAAATTGTTCATCCTGCCCTGTTTTTCCTTTCCGTTTTCCTGAGGCTAGCCACGAGTCCAAATCACAATGAGTCTATCCTAGAGCATACTAGATGCTAACTTAAGCATGCATAGGGGCAGAGGCAGAGCAGGGAACTGTTAGCAGGAAAAAAAAAATACCATCTTTGTTCTTGGCTAAATAGGAAACTGTCAACATTCTGCCCTCACTAAAGTCTTGTATATCCAGACCTAATTGCAAAACAGAAGATTTGACAGAGAAGAGATAGACACGCAGTTTGCTATATGTGACTCAGACACACCTATTTGTCAGACTGCTTCCCTAGGACCTTGCAGAAACAATCTTGGCAGACCCAGAAGTGGCTCCTGTGCTTTGCGGTGTGCAAGCTAAAATAGCAGAACTTGCTTTGCTTTAAGTCTTCTGAGACTTTCAAATTACAAAGGATACACTTTCCAAAAGCTGTGTCTTAGACCACTTGTCACACAAGATCATGACTTTTCTTCTTATTCCAACAGGAATAGCATGGCAGTCTGCAGCCTACAGCATAATTTTAAACAGGGTAAGACTATATTATTGACTGTTGAACCTCATCTATAACAAGGAAAGAACAGCTTTAAGTTCCACTGTGGCATGCCACTTCACATGATACAAGGATAAATGCCAAGAAGGCAGATGTAAACCACTGAACTCTTTAACAGTGACTGCTTACCTAGAACAGACCAATTTCTCAACCCGTGTAGACTCAAAGCGTGCATTATGTGTTTGCCAGCTACATTTAAAGACTTACTTAAGCAGAGGAATTTTGAGAGACAGAACCAAAAGTCTTAGCTGCTTTTCAGCTGACCTCTGGTTCCAGGTAGGAAGTATTGCCCTGGATCTGAGAGTATGAAGCTCTGTAGCCAGAAAGATGTACCCATTTAACACATACTAAGTGCTCACTGTTGTGGAGTAGACAGGATTGATGGCAAACCAAGACTGCTAGAGGCAAGAGTTGTTTTGAAAGAGCAATACACTCATGCCCGTCCTGTGGGAAAACTCATGCCTAGTATGATCAGACTCCAGGATGCATTACTTATTCTACTTAAAGAGCTTCAAATAATTGGAGGTGGGTTGGGCATTACAAGCCATGCAAGGCAGTTTATTCTGAAAGCCCTGAAAGGGATTCAGAGCTCTGCACTATTTAATTGTAGCTAAAATACTTGGATGACATTTAACAAAGCTGACCCAAATTCATCTGTGTTTTGATAGTTAAAACTCCTGGCTTATTTCACATGAAGGAGAGGTTTGCTAAACTGACAAACTAGCAAGATGCTAGAAAGGAACAAACCCTAACAAGCATGTAGAAAGGACAAAGTTAATAAATTATTCAGATGGATGAGTTAATAATATAATAATTAGGTTAATAATATAATAATTAGGTTCTTAATGCTCTTTAGTTTTAATTTATTCTTCACTGGTCAAAGCTCCCTCCAACTTCCAAATAAAACATTTCAAAAGTTATACTAACCTGTTTCCACCAGGGTATATTTTAATAGAATTGATGAAAAATATGTAGTTCCTAAAAGCAATGAATAATGTTTTATATATATGGTTTTTTAACGTAACATTCTTCTTTCTGTGCCATGCCTTCAGACTAAATGCCACATTAAAAATAGGACTACAGAAAACTAGTTATTGATTTAGAATAAACCAAACACATATCAAGTAGTCCAGCTGGTCTTAATTCACCAGTGGTTCAGAAACCCTTCTATTCATTAGGAATGAAACTATGCTGCAGTAAACTATACGTTAATTTTCAGGTTAATTGCTTCTGGCAAAATCCCTACACTACTCAAGTTAGGTGTCAAGGCCTTGTGTATTGCACGCCTTACCAATGCTTGCAAGAATCAGACCATGGTTTAAAGCCAAACTTAAGCCTCACTGGCTCAGATTAACCTAGCCCAGTAAGTGCTCTCCAACAAGCAGACAGCAGGTGTTTCAGGAAGATTATGGCAAGCATAGGTATCTCCCTCAGAAACAATTATGCAGTTCTATAATCATCTCATTTTCACTTTGAAGATTGTAATTAGGACACCTTAAAGCAATATTTGCAGTTTTAAACAAGTGAGATAGCAACTTCAGTCCTGTTTAAAAGCAGGAATTCATCCTTGCACTATCCACCAGGAGGACAGCAAGGGGCATCAGTGATTCTATGAAATCAGTAACTAAGCCCAAGTGTGAAAGTTAAACTTTGAGCTCTCAGTTATCCTAGGATGAATACTTAAGATAAGCAATTTCTCAACTTTAGCTTTTAGCTGTAAAACCTTCTGGAGGCAGTTTCCATCCTTCATTCAGCTATGGTAATTCCACCGTTTACTTCTTAAATTGACAGCCATGCAGAAGTGGCTCTTTTTTGCGACTTAAGCATATTCAACTCTTTCCAAGTTAGATTTCTGACCAGTAGAAAAGGCAGTGAATTCTTTACAGTTCATCTATACAACCACTGAACAGAACAAGGTCTTACATCTGCTTTAAAAATACATCTTTCTAAAGCTTAAGTCCTTCAGCATTAGGGGACCAGTCAAAAATTCACTCAATGCTACTTTAATCTTTGCTTTTTAATTATATGTAAAAATACCAGATAAAGTATACTTTGACATTACACTGTACCCTGAGTGATATGCTTGCTAGCTAGCATGTTATTGGCATCATAATTAAGTCACTTTGTAAGTTGCTGGCATACTTTCATGCCATTTCTAATACTTAACCAACATTAAGGGCCCCCACCTACAAAACCCAAAACACACCTTAGAAACAGGACCACAATCAAGTCAGAGTTGAGATGTACGTTCTTCTTAGACACTCTGCTTCTTCCAAAAAAAAAAAAACAAAAAAAAAAACAACACAAAAGACACACTCACAAAATGCAGAGGCATCTAAAAATTACGTTACTTAGAGCAGACCAGCATGGACAGTAGCCAGGACTTCCACCTTTATCAGATTCTGTCTTTCAGATAAGTGAAGAACATACCATAGGATCACCATTTGAGATTTAAGGATGATTTATAGCCATCTTTGACAGCTTGAAGCCATCATCAGTGCATTACATGATAGAAGGCAAATATGCTGTGCAGAGGTATGTAAAGATTCATTTTTCTGGGTTCAGCAAGTCAAGCATTCTCTGTTCCCAATTTAAAAGCTTGTTAAGCAGGAAGTTTGTGCTCTCACCACATTTTAATATGAAACACAAGAGTTTATGTAGGGTACTGTAGGGTTGGGGGGTAGGGCAGAAATCAGGATCATTTAACAGCACCTTTCTGTGTACATAAGTGACAAATATGCTTAATAGGTAGAGTTGTCCAGGGCTGTGTCTAGCCTTGTTTGCCAAAACAATATCTGCTTCAATTGATTAACTTTTCTGTAAAAGCCACATTTCCAAGTGAGTGTAAATATTAGTTAGCATTTAAAACTATGGTAAGAGCAGAAATTAGGACAAGCCTAATAGTTTTTCTTTGCAGATCAGCAAAATCCTAAACCAGCAAGATTACTTCAATGTGAAAAACCTAATCAGTTTTATTAAGTTACGTACTGGCTTACACAATACAATTCTAAATGCTAGCTGCTCAATCTATATGCCAACACAAGCAGCTTAGGCTGTAGGTGGGGGAAACAAAGTTAGCAATATCCTTCAACTCCCCACCTTTTTACAAGGAAGTCACACAAGCCATTTCAAAACATGCCAATTTCATTCTGATAGATTGCTCCTTTAAGGTACTTAAAATAAAGTAGAACTTTAAAGCAATGCTTCAAATTACATGATAGATATATTTAAACAAAAGCAGACAACATTTCTGTGCAAATTCAGTTCTTCCATCCATAAGTTAAGAAACAAGTTCAACAGAAGGTTTATGTTAACAAATCAGGATTAACAGGTAAGTACAGCACTGTAACACTAGTCATCTAAGTAGCATGTTGTGGGCAGTGTACTACACCTAGAACTTTAAAAATATTACCAGTTGGACAGATACTTTATATAGATTTAACAACCACCAAAGTAAATTCTGTAACAAAGTGATTTAGGATTACGCATATAATACTGATCCTTAGGCAAACATACACACATTAAACCAATGAATCTGAGGACTGCAAGGAATGTTATAGCTGGCAGGAGTCTGCTACAAAATCTTTAAGGATGCATTGCTATGTTGCTGTAGATCTTAATACAGGACACTGGTGAACATCTTTAGCAAGAGACCTTATACCAGCCACTTTAAAGCAAGCAGATAAAGTATTTTGGTTGCCAGAAGTTTAATCTTGCTTCACTTCACCCTTTAAATGCCTTTTCATGCGTGAATATGGGCTGATTGTGTCATCCATCACGAAGTCATACAATACTTTTATCCAAGAGTTATATTGTGGCAGGTTGTCATAGTATTCAGCTGCTATTTTCTTCACCTGAAGATGAGATACAATGTTCATTTACTATTTACATTAGCACCAATTGTGACAACTTTACAATCCTCAACCAAGTTTCATTTTAGATGTTTAAGACTCTACAGGAAATGCCACTAGTGCCACAATGTTAAAATTCCCCAAGGAAAAAAATAACTCCCTACTTAGGTAAACTTCGCATTAGGCTTCTATGTTAGAGCTAAGCAGAACAAACTGTGCTAACATCCTGAAGTCCATTCACTGTGCTACCTACACAACAATGTAGCTCACAAAAGCAAGTGTCATAGAATCACTAGGTTGGAAAGGACCTACTGGATCATTTGAGTCCAACCATTCCTAACAATCCCTAAACCATGCCCCTCACCACTTAATTCACTCATCTTTTAAACACCTCCAGGGAAGGCAACTCAACCACCTCCCTGGGCAGCCTGTTCCAGTGCCCAATGACATTTTTGGTGAACATTTTTTTCCTGATGTCCAGCCTGAACCTCCTCTGGCAGAGCTTGAGGCCATTCCCTCTTGTCCTGTCCCCTGTCAATTGGGAGAAGAGGTCAGCTCCCTCCTCTCCACAACCTCCTTTAAGTAAGCTATAGAGAGCAATAACGTCTCCCCTCAGCCTCCTCTTCTCCAGGCTAAACAATCCCAGCTCTCTCAGATGCTCTTCATAAGACTTAATTGTAGACATAATTCTCCAAACAAAGTAGTTTGGTTGCTAGTGGAAGTGCGTGACTCAGTTCAGCACCAACTCATACATCTGACCATCACTAAAAAGGATGTTATAAATTCTAGGAAGAAATGCTTAACAATGCTATTTTTACCTGTAGTTTAAAACCTCAGCATTCACAAGAACAGAGACCTTATTTCGGAGGAACAGCTTGTTTGAGGACAGACACTCAAGGATGAACATAAACTGCTTCTGAAGACTTTATTCTCAGACATATGTAGACCATTGTTTTATAAGAGCTGGAATTTCAGTTAGATATCCTTCCTGATATTTATATATATATGTAAATATACGACCAAGCACCTAAAGCCTTAGAAGTTCAAACAGAACAAAACTGATTTTACACTGAATTTCATTGCTTCAGACAGAAGAATATTAAGCTGTATAAGCAACAAACCCACAAGGCATTTGCATACCCAATTTGGAGCTGAAGACAATTTTGATCCATCATCACACCTATAGATTGGTGCATCTAGCCAGTATACTTTATTCAACAGGAATTATTCTTGGCTCACCAGTAGCCCAGTTGGAATCAAGTGTTCAATACTTCAGTGATCTTTAGCATACAGCATAGCAGAGTCCAGTTCAATCAAGTTACAGTGTTCTAAAGGAAGACTTTGTTTTCTTATCAGAGCCATGGATTGAGTGTCCTGTGGCACAGCTGGGTATTTACCTCTGCAATTAAATACTTGAAAAAAATCATTTCCTCTGTACAACTTGCAAACTGGTGCAAGTGAAATGCTGGTTCACCAGCACAGATCTAAGTATCAAAGGTGAGTTAAAGCAACTTTAGCTGTGTTTCAAAGATTAAATCTATGAATAAGAAATCATTGTTTTTCAAAAAAAAAAATGAAAACCCCATAAAACCAAAATCTCAGCAAAGCAATTACAGAATTTAACTGCTCTGCTAAAGAAGTGCTGGAGTAATTTCATTTACAGTTCCACTGCTGACAACAGGAATAATCAAGATTAGACTCCACCAAAGACACAAGCATTACTGTTGCCCAGTGTAGTAACAAAGACTGTTAAACTGCAGTTTGAAAAACACTTTTCACTGAAGATGAGTTTTAGGTGTAATCCTGGAAGCCTGTCTTCCCATGTTTCAACTGGGAAACATGTAAACAATGAGAATTAAGTTTCTGTTTAAAAGAAGCAAAGACTGAAGTGAGGAGAAACCAGTTTGAAAAGTCACACCTGCTACTCATGCAGATGTGACAATTCTAAGTCTTAGTTATGAAGCCTTAATTCTGTCAGTGTACTGCTGACAACTTACTTAGGGTTCAAAGGCTCTCACTAGCAGAAACTGAGCTGCTCCAAAACAGAAAACTACTGAACATTTGCCAACAGCGCAACAAACATTACCAGTACATCAAACCACCTCTTTCCCCAACAGAGTACGGCAGTGATGGAAGACTGAAGGATAAACACGCATTACAATATTGTCCTTAAGATTTCAAAGGCAGAGACAACAGATCTCTGAAGGTATTTGCAACTTAACTAGTTTTCTACATACTTAAACTGAAGACAAGGCTCGTTGTAATTACATAAAACTAAAGTTAGTGCAAAGCATATGACATGCATTTCCTCCCCCTCCTTTTATGGAAGGGGCTTGAGCAGGCAGTACATTGGAAGCTTTTTTTCAGGACAGCACTAAAATAAGTAATTACTCCCTTCATCACTCAACTTAGAATTTGGTTTTTGTTTGGTTTGGAGATTTTTGTTTGCCTGGAGTTTTGTGGGGTTTGGTTTTAATATCCCAAATACAATTTTTCTAGTGGTGTTCTACCTAATTTTAAGTTAAATTAGTGCTCATTTTAAGGAAAAAGTAATAATCTTGGAAGTAAACTTACCAGTGGAAGGCTCTTGCCAGGAATATTGGGGAAATCATGATGCTCATTGTGATAGCCAACATTAAAAGTGAGCAAATTAAGTGGCCCATAGTAGGAGTAAGTCTCATGTCCTTTTAAAAACATGTAATGTTCAGCTATGAAGTGTCCTGAAATTGGATGCAACCCAAGTCCAAGTACTGAACCAGCAAGCATGTAAAAAATGGATTTGACTCCCCATAAATAATATATCATGACATCAAAGGAAAGCTGAGCCAACAAATTGATTATTTCAAGTCGACTAATGGGTTTGGGATTGATGCAGAGAGGTCTAATGGCATAGAAAAAAGGCTGAAGAACAATCCATATGAACTTCCTAAAACGGGTGCAGAAAAACCAGCCTTCGAAGTTGGTAGGAATGTCCACATCAATTCCATCACCTCCCAAGTAACGATGATGATCCATGTGGTATCTCTTGAAGGATATAGAGTATGGGAGACCAAGGGGGAGGTTGGCAAATATTCCAAACCATCGATTCCACATTGCTTTGCTGTTGCCAAAGGCACTGTTGTGAGAGATCTCATGAATAGCCAGGGTCATGGAGTGGCTAATACAGCTGCCAAAAACATATGCCCAGAAGATAACCCATTTCCAGTCCAAGTCTTTAACTAGATAAAATGCAGTTAACTGTGCAAGAACCATCAGCATGACCACCCAGATCAAGTTGTGGTCTGGCTTCATCAACGCTTTTATCTCTGGATGTTTAGCTAGATGGGAAAGAAATGAAAACTGATTTAGAAGCTTTCCTCACAGCCAACTATCCCAATTAGATTACAAAAGCCAATACACAGCTTCTGCTTCCCTTCCTCCTAATTAGAATGTCTGCAAAGGCAATGAAAATGTACCACCTTTCTGATGTAACAAGTAGTTAATATGACAAAAAGTGGAATATTTTCACTTAAGCTGAAGTAAAGTTTCATCGAAGTAACTGTGTTCTTTGAAAGTTAGACAGAATGTCTCCCTGAGAGGATGTTTCCTAATAGTGTTTTTCAAGACACTGTTTGTGCTTTGAATATATGGTCTTGTGTGCAGTGCGATCTGTGCTGAACAGATAGAGAGGCTGCAAATAGAGGTGATTATAGAAGCAGATGCATCTATCTCTAATGCAAGGTCAGGCAGAGCTGGAGCCAAAGCTCCAAATTCACAATAGTTTTAACTGTTGTGAAGTTAATAATAACATTAAAATTAGCCCTTGGAAAGTAATAGAATATGCATAAGATTTCTGGGAAAATTTATAGATATGCATGCAAGTAGGAAATACATTCTGTTCCAGCTCTCGTCTCACTGCACACGATGCATAGAGATCAATGTCTCGTGTTGCCCGGGACTGAAAGGATACTTGCTTTCTAAAACTCCAAAACAAGTCTTAGAGAACTTATTTCCTGGCATTTTTGCTATCATTTCCACTCGTGACATCTATTCCTATCGTGAATCCTTTTGGATGAAGCAATTTTTGCATTTTTCTGTTGCTTAGCAATTAGATGCATACGTGGCAGGCACCTCTAGCCCACCCAGGAGGAAAGCAGCTTTGAACTGACAGCCCTCCGGCAATTCAGAAGTGCTCAAATAAGCTCAACTGCGGTTTATTCGTCTTGCCTGAAGGCGAATATTGACCCCCAACACCGGGAGCCACGATGTCCTCTATGCAGGCACGCGGTCATTATTGACGCCAGGCAGTCACTTATCACTGGCACAGGTTGCCCAGGGAAGGCGTGGCTGCCCCGTCCCTCGAGCTGTTCAAGGCCAGGCTGGATGGGGCCTTGAGCAGCCTGGTCCGGTGAGAAGTGTCCCTGCCTATGGCAGGGGGGTTGGAACTGGTTGGGCTTTAATGACCCTTCCAACCCTAAGCCATTCTACGTGACCAATGGCTCCACCCGCTTCCTGCCCCGCCCGCCCCGCGGCTGCCTCGTGCCTCAAAATGGAGCCCGGGCCGCGCGCCCCGGGGCTCGCGGGAGGCGCGCGTCACCACCCCCCTCTCTGCTCCCCCCCACCCCCGCGCTCCTTCCCCGCAGCGGCGGCTACCGCCTCCACGAACGCGGACGGCGCCGCTTCCCTCACGCGGGCCTGGGCCGACCGCGATCCCAGCCATCACCGCCCCCGCCGGGAGCCTCTCACGGCGGCGACAAAGGACGGGCCCCCACGCCGCGGTGCCCCCGCCTCAGCTGGCAGCCATTTTGCTGGGCCCCCCCTCGATGTCTCCCCCGCCACGCAGCGGGCGGCAAGGAGTGCCGGCACAGCCACCACCCCTCCTACTCACCCAAGATCTCCTTGCGGCGGTCGGCGTGAGGCTGGTCCGTGTAGACCCACTCGAAATCCTCTCTGGCGACGGTGTTCCCCATACCGGCAGCGCCGAGCCCCGTCGTAAAACCACGCTAAACCCAATCCACACCACCCGACTCACAGCAACCCCCCCGGCAGCTGCCTTTTATAGCGCCGTGAGGCGCAAGCCACTCCCACCGCCGCGTCCGCTCTCCCCATTGGCCGTCGCTCGGCCTGTAGGGCTCGCAGGCCCCGCCCCCGGAGCGAGCGAGGCCGTTGCCCGAGGCGCCGGGCGGTGGCTCGCGCTGCCCCAGCGCCTTCGCCGGGCGGGGCCGCCCCGCAGCCGCGCTTCCGCCGCAGGGATGGAGCCGAACCGCTCTGCCCCGCGCCTCCGGGGCGGCACCGGGTCCTCCCGCTGCCGCGTGGCAGGCTGGCGGCAGTTCAGCCGCTCTGAGCGCCCTTGGTGGCCGCCCGGGTCGCTAGGGCTTGCGGCAGCTCTTGCTGCTCCTTGTGCCCTTGCTGCACCCCCAGCTGCTCAGAGTGGGCGACAGCGACAGCCGCTCTTTGTGCCCTTGATGGCTGCCCCGGATCCCCAGGGTGAGCGACAGCTCCGGCCGCTCCTTGTGCCCTTGGTAGCCGCCCCGGGTCCCCAGGGCTGCAGTGAGGGCTGCGAGGAGCCGCGGGGAACCGAGCGAGCCTCTGAGCCGGCCGCGCCGCTGCCTGCGCTGTTGGGCGCCTTTAATAATGCCCCGTACTTAAGGACAGAAAGAGAATTGTGGGCTGGTGGCGCCGGCCCTGCCCCCGGAGCCCTCCCAGCTCGCTCGCTGCAGTCCTGAGGAGGAGCACAGCCTCCCCGGCCGGGAATTCGGTGCTGGTTTAGGTGTCTGTGGGACTTCTGCGCCCCCCCGGTTGCTGGGCAGCCTGCCCAGGAGCCACCGCAGACGGCCGGGCAGCCCCCGCCGGATCCCTTGCTTAGGTCTGGAAACAGAAAAAGCATATCTTAGAGCGGCTCCTTAAAAAGCAGTGTTCCAAAGGTAAAAGGTTCGTGTTTTTAAGGGTCGTTTGTCCAAAATCTAAATTTCTGTAAGCTGCCAAAATTCTTACAAAATGCCTGTGCAAAGGTCCGAGTTTTCTTCACTTTCCGGGGCAAGGTGTTTGGAGAAATTCTTCGCTGAACTCCTCTGCAATAATTAAAACTCCATTTAACATGCCCCTACATCTATTTCTCGTCTAATATTGACTGTGGGCAGTACAAAGATTACGTTACGTAAAGTTGAATGACTACTTGCTTGGAATTTTAGTTGCTCATAAATCCGATCCAATTAAAATAATCTAAATCGATAACAGTATTAAAAGCAACAGAGGAAGTTATCACAAAGTAAATTGTGCCTTATCTCTCAATGTAATATGAGTATCTTGAGGTTTATGATGCATCACTTAAAATGTATTAGTAATAATAAAATAGGCTAACAAGTATTAGCTGCTAAAAAACCCAAGTGCAGCTGTGCAACTGTAGGGAATATACAATCCCAGCTTGAAAACGTTGCAATCTAAAGTAATGGACAAAAGCACAGGATCTGTAAAACACAACAGATTTGTGAATATTTTTGTTCACATGCATTTTTAATCTGTGTACATTAGGAAGTGAATTAAAAGTGGAAAAGGGAACAAGTAGAGGAGAGATGGAAAAGTTTATTCACAGCCTTTCCCTCCTTAGTCACACAATTTAAATTTTCTGGACTTTTGAGGATTGGTGCAGCGTAAGTGGTAAAACAAATATTTAGATTTCATCAAGGCCTTTTGTCCTTGCAAGGGATGTTCTGTCTTACTTTTCGCTCAGTGCCCACTTCACAATAAACCAGGAAGTGTTTTTGAGTTACCAGTGCAGAAGGTGACTGTAAAATTGCCCAGATCACAAGTGTTTCACTCAATTACACTCTAAGCACTGTACGTAAGGTTTCTGAAAACATTCTCTTCTTGTTGTAGTTCAAATATTAGCACTGCTATCCATCATTGTGCCAAAGACTTTCTCAGCCATGGGAAAGATCCTGCTGAAAGAACAAATGTATCTGCTGATAAGAAAGGTTTCAGACTTTCACAGGAGCGTTGGAGGAGACACGATTGAGTTCGGTACACAGAGACAAGTTTACAGCACTTCAAAGGTACATGGGTTTGTAAATGATCAAAAGTTTCAGCAAGGTAATTATAAGATCCCAGATTTATAAAGTAAACATTCTGTAGCAGCCAAACAAGGCTTAAACAAGTATGAAAAATATTAAATAGGAAAGTTTTGGAAAATTTAATTGCCCAAGTGTCCTCGGGTGCAAAGTGTTTTTCCTATTTAACACTGAGTCTTTCTGGTTTAGGCAGCATGTATAACAAATGCAGATTTATTGGGTCTTCACCAAACTAACAGGTTTTGTATCTGACATCTTCCTTTCCGAAGACAAAGAGATCCAGTACCTAGCACATTGTCAGCTGGCACAAAGCTAGAACAAAAACCCTGGAGTATACAGTTACATGTAAACCAAAGCCAGCAGCACACCCCCATCCAACCAGGAAGGTGAGATCCAGTAAGCACAGCTCTGCAAGAAGTGAGCCGGTCCACTTACGGTGCAAAGTAGTGCAGGAATGGAACTGGAGTGTGTCAGAATAGTTCACAGCTAGCAGACACATTGCTATAAAATACTTTAAACTGAACTTGCTTACGAATGAAATAACAATCTATCACTGTAATTTTCCAGTTACCTTCTCAAAACCACCAGGAACACCAAAACAACTAGTCTTCTGTCTGAAGACATATTTAACTATAGCCTATGTCATCCTATTTTCAAGCAGCTCTGATGTTGAAAATTCCTTAGGCGATCTTTAGTGCCACTCACAATTAACTGTTAGATCTCAGTAAGAGCAACTAAGTTTCTGTTGAATGCAGTCTTACCTTTTATGTTAAGAAATTATGTGAAAGCATCCTCATAACATTAATGAGCTATTGTGGTTAACATAATGTGCCATGCTGAGAAAGTGTCAGGGATTGAAGAAGTTAAAATTTGTTCCTATTTGTTCTTTAATCTGAGAATTTTATCTTTTTAAGTAGGTAGTCTTTCTTCCTTCTGGGCTTCCACCTACTAGATCCATTAGCCCTTGTTTAGAAGGTGCTTGTGTACTGCTTTTACATGTAGTTGTTCGTGTAATTTGGAGAGCTAGGCCTGGTTGCAAACATCTTTTCCCCCCAAAAAAAGCACCACTGTGGTATTTTCTGATACCATTTTGCCATATTCACTAGATACACAACTTTCTAAAATATCCCCACCCTACCATGAAACAAAAAGCAGTTTACAAAGCAAAGTGCTGTTTTTAGAAAGCAGGCTTGAAAAGGAAAGCCAGCCTTAGCAGGTTTAAGCTATTTTAAGAAACTAACAGATAGTATTGCTTTCTTTTTCAACCCTGAGCCCCAACTGTTTCAGCCCTTTGCTACAAGTACCAGAACTGAACACTGGCTGCAAACAAAAAAAAAATTTTCATGTGACTTTGTAAAACTACACCTTAGTCTCACTAGTCTGAGGTTCTCCCCTGCACAGATCAATCATACACTGCTACAAACATTGTACTTTCAAAGGCTGATGTACCAACTCATGTAAACTTGCAAAGTAATTTATAGTCAGAAGTCATTTCGGTTTACTTCAGCCTATTTATCAACTTCTTCACATATAGCAAAATACATCTTTTTACTTAATAAGGGACAATACACTGTCAGAAGTTAATGTTCCAGCTATCTTCTCTACACTATTAGTTCATTCTGTTTTCTATGTTCCATCTCTACCACTGGTGTATATTCCAGTCTGAGAGCCATCTGATACCAACGTTTCCCTCGTACCCCAGGAAATGAAAACAAAACACTGGCAGACCTTAGTTGTAGTATTTCTCAAAGCCTGCTTCTAACTATCCCCACTTCCTCTTAAGCCGGATGGGCCTTGTTCCATTTTACTATAGTTGGTAGCACACAGAGGATCAGGATGCACCTGCAAACCTTCAGCACATCATAATTCCTTGAGTTGAAGGTTCCAAGTTGGCACCATCCCCAGAGAATATTTCATGTAACAACAGGCTGTTATTCTTTCCAGCCTAGTTACGCAGAACTAGAGATTTGCCAATGTATACACAAACTGTACTCTCAAATAACCTCAAACTTTTGTATACTGTGAAGGGGGAAAAATTGTTTGCATCTTCTAGAATAAACTGAAGTGAAAGCTACTAAAAGACGTATGAAGAAATCTTTTTGACAAGCCTTTTCAGACGTTTATACTTGTTTAGAAGTATTTAACCACAAATATCTGGTAAATAGACCATTACAGGAATTTGTCATCATGAATGACAAATTAATTTATGACACTAATTTATGACATTATGAATTTAATGAATGATATTAAATGACTTTGTATCAAAGTATACACAGTAATTATAGCTCTCATGCTGACTCTTTGATTCAACATTATTTGTTAAAAGATAAAGTATATGCCAGTATTTTTAAACTGAACAGCAGATATCTATCTCAATGAGATCTTTAACAGGAAAAATTCTGTGCCATGGAAGACCAGTAACAGGAAATGCTCCTTTAACATTAACCTTTTCCCCAGATAACCTGTTATCACTTCCTTGGTGCTTTTCTTAAGAAACAATTCTTTTAAAAAAAGACTCAAACTACCCAACAAGTTTATTTGAAAATTTAAATGTCTGCCAAAAATTAGGCATTTGCAGTGTTACTTCTGATATGAGCTAGTATGTTTTAGAAGTAAAAAGTCTAGCTGAAGGTTCAGAAAAAATGTCAGTTTTCTCTCAATTATATAACATTTGACCAGACAATTTCTGATTTGTTTGGCGATTTAAACACAACCACTATGTTATGCTGACAGCCATACAAAAAGTAAGTTACTTGCGCTTTAACCAATGGTAATAATATAAAGATTTTGAACAGCTACAAATGCAGGATTTGCATTTTCAGTGCCATACAAAGTGTGAATTCAGTACTACCTAAATCCAAAGCAGCAGCTGATGAAAAAAAAAAGAAAACATAAGTCTAATGATAAAGCTACATAGTTTAGTACATTAAAACCAAAACCAAGGACAATGGTATCTGTATTGGGTTCCAAAAATATACAGATGGGGGGAAAAAAATTCACTGTACACAACTCTGAGGCTGTTAAAAGTAACCAGAGATTGAACAGTGCAAGACATGCCTTTCCAGTTACAAGCTCAAAACAGAAGTGCAAAAGGAATTAAAGCTTTGTCTGATGAGATTTAACTTTTAGGATAAGGAAAGCTTAGAATATTGTCATCAGCGTTACAGAGAAACTTCCATCCCACCCCACCCTCAACACATACACACAAAATAGTTTTAAGTTTTTCCATAATACAGCATTTCATTCAAATCGTGTTCCCATAAGCGTGGTTATCGTAGGGACAATTTGTCTGATACCCATTAGATGTTGGCCTATGAATCAAGTGATGCATAGGCAGCTTCTCAATTCTCCAGCTTTGGCTAACAATATCTGCAACTTACAATTAGTGAAAGTGGCAGATAGCCTGGGTTCAAAATCTCCTGCAACAGCTTCAGAAGACCACCTCATTGTCAGAAAGCAGTTGTGCTGAAAGCAGATGCTAAGTTATGGCTGAGGAGCAAAGAAATTGCTTTATAGGTCTCTGTATTCTCTTCCAGAGTTAAGAACAATTTCAGGCAAGTGCTTTTGGCAAGCTGACCAAGCTGTACATGCACCTATCCATGCAAATGTAGAGTATGGCTCCCAAGACCTACAACCAGGGTGTGTGCATGTGACGACTGGATAGAAGGCCCTTCCTTGTAAGTTTACAAAAATATATAGCCAATACTGTACCTTAAGAAGTCAGTTTTACTCATTACAGAGATCTCCGAAAAGTATTAACTACTTTTCAGACATTCCAGACAAGGTCACTTGTAACAAAAAACATCAAGTTCTCTAAAACAAGATTTTAAAAGTGGATCTTTCCTTCTTCAAGTGAACAGGACTTTTGCTTTTATACTTAACTTTTTAGTCAGTTAAGACTGAATTTATTTAAGATTTTATGTGAACATATGCATAAACACAAATAAGTTTACTTTAAACACATCTGCACAGAAAAAAAGATTAACCCTTCAAAACATAACAGAGCAGGTCTGGTTAGTATGTAACTATTGCAAATCTTAAAGATTCTGTGCGTTAGGCCCACCCATACATAAAGCAGGGGAAAAGTCTCAATGAAAGAAAATTACTGTTTCAGTCTAAGTGGTGTTTTGAAGAGCCAGCAGCCTAAGTGACACCATGAAGCTAGTCACAGTATCCAAACAAGCAGACCTGCTTGGGCTACTAAAGCAGTGTATCCTCCTGAAGGTGTCACTTTCTCCCAAGTTATTTTCTGTTTTGGAGGCGGCGTGATTTCCTAGGACAGTCTGTGGGTTCAACCACCTTTCTCCGTTTTCTAGAAGATTGTTCATTTGAGCCAGAACCTGAAGAATTTCCTACTGTACTCTCCACCACCTCTCGCAGCTTCCGTTCAAGCTCAGCCAACCGGGCATTCTGTTCACCTATGATTTGGGTTTGCTCTAGCAGTTTCTGATCTTGATCTTGGAGTTGTTTCTGTTGCTCTTGCACTTTGAGGCGAAGCTCTGAGATTTCCCTCTTTAGCGCTGTCATGCCTGTGCCATTTGCTTTTACTTGCTGCTGGAGTTTTGTGACTTCCTGTCTCGAAAAGTTCTGCTTGGAGAACAGCTGCATTGTTGTCAGTGCTGCAGAAGGCCCTGGACCTTCAAAGAAAACTGTGATTAATCCTCTACAACTTTTAAGACAAAGGTAGAAATTGTGTCCCAGTTTTCATATTTTACTTATTTCTACTTCCCAAACATGAATCCAAATACTGGTTGCAAGTTATGTAAACAGATTTACAGTCAACTAAGTGTATAACTAGGGCATATGGTATGTCAGAACACAACTAGGTTAGGCTAATTTAAATCACTTAGATTTTCAGTAGTCTGGAAAACAGCAAATAATTCAATTTCTGAATATAAGACCCCCCTGCTTTTGCTGTATCAAAAATTACACAGAGCTATTATGTTGTTGTCTAGATTTTGTATCACAGATGTTAAGTCAAATATCCACAATGTGTCAATAAATTACTTATTACAGAATAATTATATTAAACAAATGTTTTTCAACAGAGCCACACAATTCTGCTGTCTTAGTTGTAGACAGATGAAGTTCTAAAATTTTGTGGCTGGGGCTTAACAAGATATTTCAGTTTAACTTACATTTCAGAAGCAAGGAATTTATTTCCCATGGGTTTTTTTAAGGACTCCTTTTTCGTAAGTACTTAAATTATACTAGAATTGGAGCTTGGGAACGTTGATTTTAATAAAGTTCCAGCAAATGAAGGAGACTAGAAGCTACAGTATGAGTTCTTTCACTTTTTATATAATTTTACTCTTCTACCTATGCTGTGCAACGAAGATGCAACTTTTAAGTGGTACAAGGACAGAACAGTCTAGGAAAGCTTGGAATACTCATCCTCCTCAACTAACATCATCTACAGTTTTAGGCAATACTTCCTCAACTGAGAGACTCATTGAAATTGAGGAATAATTAACAGGATATAATTAAGACACGGTTTACACACTTACGGCTAGAAGGATGGACGGGATATACCAGAGACAACGAGCAGCTCCTACAGTTACCCTATCATTTTTGCTTAAGGTGTAATTTTGTTTTATTTTTTAATTTTCAGTAAGCTATCCTTTCAGAGTTCATTTCACAGTTCCTAAGAAGCTTGAAGATGTTCAGCAAGGCAAAACACTACAGTTCTACTAACCTTTTGCTTTTGGCTATTATATGAGGCAACTAGCTTAGACTTTGGTTCACAAACGTTCTGGAAATTCAGACAGATTACATGAAGGAGCAGTTTAATTGTTTATAAATAAACTGTTATCTTACTTGCCTTTTTGCTATTACCCTTAAGTATATTGCTTGTTAGTGTTTACGTTAGTGCCCCAGGAATGTAAAAAAGCACATACAAGTATGTTCTAGCTCTCTGCACTACAACAGCTTAGACTAATTCATTTGCTGATTGTCCTAAAAATAAAAGGCATCAAGTTGTCATCTCATGTGCCAAATTTCAACTAAGTGCAACGATGAAGTCTCATTCACTGGTGGCACAAAAGCGTTTGTTTAACGAATACACACTATGCATAATTCTAACATACATTCAAGTGACTGTTCTTTGGCTAGTGGTACAAAGGCTCCTTAAATTTCAAAGCAAATGAATTTTAGTTAGCATTCTTAAGAAACAAGTATCATATTTATGTAATAAAGCTCACATTTAAGGCAGGGAGCTTTAAAAATGATACAGTGCTGAGAATTTTTACAGAATAAATAAATAAAACTTAACTATATGTTGGAAATAATACCTGGGGCAGCTCCTATAAGACGTCCTGATACATCTGACCCGGGCATCTTTCTTTTCAGTATTGGAACAATCTTCTCATCAAAATATTCCATAGCCATGGAGGAAATGTCCCTTAGTTCTTGAAGAACTTCATGAGCTCTCTGAGGAGCTCTTGTAGAGTTTACATACCTTAGCACACGATAAATTTCATCTATTACCTAAAACATTTAAAGAAGAATTAGGATTTTCCAATAAAGTCAAGATTATTTTAGATCATTCTAGACGTACATTCTGTTACATACCACTGTGTGCTTTACTTTCAGACTAGCTAGTTGAAATGAAGTGCTGTTCGTGATACATGAGGGAAGCTATTCACTTCATCTAGCACAACAACTCTCTTCAAACTCAGGAAATAATGCTTATTGTGTGAAATTTTGTTTTACTGCCTCTATGCTTGAATTGTAAATTATATAATCTATACTCAGCAGAGCATAATCATTTATTTTTGAAGAATCCAAAGCAAGATACTCTAAGCTACACTGCAGAGAGTTCACTGCCCCAGCCAGTTACGAGGCATATGAAACACACTACCGGAACAGCAAGAATTATCATTATGCCAGTTTAAAGAGCTGTAAATATTTACTTGAGCCCATTTACATACACACAAAATATTGCAAACTCATATTAAGTCCAAAATACTTTAATTTATAAAACATCAGTCTACTACTGACGAAGAACATAAGCACTTGCATTACGGGTTTGATAGATAAGCCCTGTGGTTAGGAGAGATACAGAGAGATGAAGCATCCTGCTAACCCATAAATTATAGTCTGAGGCACATCAAGATAGGGGCGCTTGTCTCTTATTACCGAAACTATTGACACTGGTATTTTGCACAGGATTAAGAATGCTTGAAGAGTCTCCTGAAGAACACAGATCTTAAGGACTTTAAATCATAGGTAAGACAATTCAGTTGCATCTTGTGTTTTAATAAAGGAAGCTTGGCTAAAAAGTTGCAAAAGCTAGACAAGACTAAAGTGTGTCATCACACAATAAGCTTACAAAAGGCTTCTCTTATTTTACCCATATTATATCCTGCTGGCAACAAATCTTCAAAGCACTCTCCTGCCATCCTCAATAAAAATCTTGCAGCAGTGCTCTGCCATCACCAGGAAGTTTCACACGGTATGCCAAATCTCAGATTTGGATTCACACATTCTAACACAAATTCACTTCCCGACAATTCTGTGGTAGCTTCATACAAGTGAAATTTCCTGAGGGTAAAGCAGGGCAGGTGGAGGGGGAAACACAGTCTGTGACTAAGCTTTGAACCTGCCTGACCAAAAGAGCGTTTTCTGGTGAACCGATAACTGTGCTGAGAGCCCAGCAGCACTAGCAAGCTCATACACTAAGTAAACAATTAAAAAACCAAACTTCTTAGCTGTTATATCAGTATGCAAACAAGGTCCTTGTGACTCAATGCCCACAAGGAAAACGTCTGGCAAGCTCACTTGCTCAGCTCCTGCACATCCCAGGTCTATATTCAGTACTGCCTTTCTGTCTGCTCTTCAAAAAATACAGTACAGCAACATTTCTTTTGAGTATGCCAGGTATCAAGGCCTTAAGTTTATTTGACCTCGTGTTATATTATATTACATTGTTAAAACTGCATGATATATATAAAACTATAATATGAAGTCAACTAAGCATAAATATATTAATCATTTAATTTAAAGTTAACTAAATATCAAGTTGAGTCTACAGAAATAAAGTTCTCTCTTCAAGATAAAAATACCTTTCATGCCAATAGCCTGTCCTACTGTACTGACTATAAAAATGCCTGCCATGCTTTAGCTGAATCCAACAGCTAACTTTTCCATTCATCCCAGTGCAATTTACTTATCTGCTTATGAAAAATTAATACCAACATAGCCAAACCTCACATGGAAAGATCAACAAATAGAGCATTAGGCTCACGTTCATAGGTCTTGTTTCAACCCTGAGCTGTACCAGTCTTCCTCAGATCATGATTTTGTCAATACCCCCATGCAGTTGTTTTCACAGCTTATAGAACAGTGATATCTCTGATGTATATCTTGCTTGCATAATTTATGTTTGAGTAATATTCTGAAACACCAGAATTGTACAGCAGTATTAGTATTTAACACATTTTATCTACTTTTAAAACTAATTCAACCTACCAAACAAAAATACTCCATCCACTGTAATACTTAACAGTGTTTCCACATACTAAATATCTTAATTCAATTAATCTGAAGTACTCAAACCCTTAAGAAAGGTGCCTAAAATCCTCTTTGATCGAGTACTTGGTGTTATACATAAATTACTACATCTTCTGATGACCTGGCCTCCGGCTGTTTTGTACAATTAAAATTCAGAATTAAACCCTACATATCATGTGTTGCCTGTAAAAGGCTGTATAGGATGTATGCACCACAAGTCAAAATCAGAATTAAGAAACTCTAAGGCAAAATGGAAATCTAGTTTAAAATAATTAATATTTAGATATAGTCTGGTTCATTCATTTCAGACTGCCTGTCATAGCTGAGTATTGGCTTGCGTGTTTGCTTGCAAGTATCTGAAACACAACATTATAAAAATTTGTCCCAGGTTAAGTTACACCACCCTATTTTTTAAACACAGATATATATTCACATAATATAGTCTACATTTTACCTTTCCAGGTATGAAGCAGCAGAGATTGGAATCCACATACTTCATGAAAGTCATATTTAACAGAGAGAGTCTCGTTTCTACAGCAGCAAGGATGTCTGCATGACGAGCTAATGAATGATTTCTCCTTTCTGACTCTCGTCTAGAAGACAGATCATGAGGCCACACTGATTAAAGGATGAGTCAACAAAACGAAACTGTAACATTAGCTCAAGTCAATTTCACCCTTAAAATCCCCCAGGTTTGAAAAAGTAACCACTAACATTAGTTCCATTGTTACTAAAACTGATACCAAACTGACATTGTTAAGAAACTGATAGGGATTGAGAACCAGCTAGAAACAGCATACTAGACTAAGACAAAATTTGCTCTTCAAATAATTACTAAATCTTATGTGACCCATAAACTCTCTAAGCATTTTAGGACTATGAGCTCTGACACAAAATACCTCAAGACTAACCCTATAGCTTGGGAACCTGATCACTCAGTATGAGTGGATGAGTGTTCAAATAGAGGTTTTCTTACCCTTAGTTGGAAATGTCAGTGTGCAAGACTGAACATCAAGTTAACATCAATACAACGCTTTGTCTGGGAAGCAGTTTTTCACTAATAACTACCTCTTCCTAAAGATCAAGTCAGTGCTCCAAGGAACCCATTTTTTTGTCGGTTGAAAATGTGAAAGCAAATCCTCAACAGCCTTTCCACAGATCATTTTCTGAATCGCTTTGAACACTGGCAACATCATATGCAGCTGTGCGTCAGCTCAGAAAAGAACTGTTTAAAAGGTGATCCTGGTTGATTTTCTTTATTTGTTAAATAAAAAGAGCTACAGACACAGTCTTGGGGTTTTTTTTGTGTCGGACCTCGTATTCAAAAACAAGCTTTCAGTAGTGGTTAGGAGCAGACACTGAGTCTGTGTGAATACTTCTATATCTCATATTCATACAATCAGCACTTCAATGCAATTGACATAAATTTAATATATCATTAGTTCTTGCCAAAGTTTAGGTCAAGATATAAGCTCTTTGACAAAGGATCCCTACAGTAATCAGCATTTAGTTTCTTCACTTTGACTGGGAAATCTGATAAGCTGTACTTATTCACTGTGAAGAAAAGACATTGCTCTAGTGCGAAATTAGCTCCCAGTAGTGCTCACACACCTCTGCTCCCTTCCCCCTGCTTAATCCTTGGCACTGAAAAATATTGCTTTTTTTTAAGCAAAGACGTAGATAAATTATCAAGGAAGGCAGTCAGTCTTGGAAAGGAATGGCATTTATTCATTCCTAGGAGTCCTTGCTTGATTTGCCGAAAGAGTTAAGTAATACAGGACTTACTTTTTCTTTCTCTGTTTAAAATACCAGATACATTTTCCAATATTATAGTTCTTGGTATACGACAGCTTACATTCATCCACACCATTATTCTGTAATTACATCTTAGTTTCAAGGTGCTTTTGGAAAAAAAATGAAGTAAAATGAAATGTGACTCAAATTTTCAAGATATGTAAGTGGAATTAGCCAGCAATAAATTCCTTTTCAAATTTCTGTTTAAAAAAATTTGGCAAATTTAAGTTTAACTATAGTTTTAACTGGTACATACCTTGGAAGCTGAGCTTTAACTTGCTTTTGACACAGGTTGTGGTATCTTTCCACTTTCAGAAATCCCTGATTTAACATTCGCTGGCAAACCAAGTCCATTCGCTTACAAACCTGTATTTAAGTAAAAAGAAAAATTCAAGGCTCAATTAAGGCAATAAATCACTATTATCTTATCCATGCTTGCCAAGTAGTAAAAGATTCTCTTATCAGTTTGTGCTCCATTTCAAGAGGCAGAAACTGCAGTTGAGCTTAAAGGCATCACCATCTGTAGCAATGATCATGGTACTCCAAAAAGGAGCAGCTATATTGCACACTGTTCACCAATTAATCTCCTGACATTGCCTAACACGAGACAATAGGCTGAATGCCACCCATATATAAGCAGATACAATTTCCTCTGATTCTAATGGAAGTTGCAAATGCCTATGCCTGGCTTTCAATTTGGTCTCTAGAATGATTCTGGTTGATCAAGTTAACATTTTGTAGTCTCAAAAAATGAGCCCTTTAAACCAAGAAATCGTGATGGTTTTCTTTCAGCATTTAAGGATTTAAGGATTTTGTTTTTCAAGACAGACAGAATTAAGTTTAAAAAATTATGCAATAGAGTGCATATGAAACAAGATTCCTTTTCATATTCATATTTTCATTTTTTTTTTAAAAAAAGAAGTCTTTTCTTCCATTCAACAGATTCTTTTATTTGATATGTTGGATACCAACAGCCTCATTTTTTTTTCCAACAGATGCAGGGAGAAAGGACAATAATAGCTGCAGAAGATGTAATAAACTGCTAAATTTAAACCTTCACAAAATAATGAGTTACAAGACAAAGCCAACTCATACAAGAGTTCAAAGCTATTGCAATTCAGTTCTGAAGATACAAGAGCTCAGTCCTTTGAAATTGTTGTGGGTAGTTTTGTACTCAACCGCACAACTCCCACTGCAACCCCACTTTCCAATAGATTACCTTAGTGCTTCTAATTTATATTTTTTTTTAGGTAAACACACTGTCCCTCCATACACTACTTATTTTGCATTTAAGAAGATTCTCACTTCTTCCAGAGAAGCCTGCAATTATTTTCTGTTTATGTGGAAGGCACTACTTAAAGAAGTTATACTTCCTGTGAGTCTTCCTCTAGTCACAGTTAGTTTAAGTTCTGGGAGTAAGAACTGACTGTTTTCCAACAGATCTGTATTAACAGACAATTAAGCAATTGCTGTCGATCTGTCTATCCTCCTTCATATAAGATCTCCCTTGTTAACAGTCAAAGGGGAAGGATCAGACACATTAACTACAGAGGTACAGTCTCAGCACACTCTCTCCCACACTCACTGAATCACCTAAATCATCTCCTCTGTATAAAAAAAATAATGCCAGCCCTTCAGCTATAGGAAGGAGGAAACTGTCAAATTTCTTCTAAGATATCAGCTGCATTAGGGATGCCTAGATCAGTTGTAGTTGTGATGCTACCAAATCCCTGAACTAGGCACTAATACCTGCAGAAGGGCTATGGTAGCTAGGCAATTACTCAGTGCAAGAGAAAGAACACTCCTAGATTTATTATTAGCTACAAATTCAGACGAAGCACAGAAACAGTGATTTTAATCATGTGTATACTGACATCTGGTGGCAGCAGGGACCTTTCAGTGTGCTGAAGCCCTCCCACATCCAAGATAGACAGCCGCAATGGATAACACAAACTGCATTGCGATTTTTAAACACTGGATTTTTAAAATCTTACTAATTTGCTTACACCATGCGACATGAAGAATTATTTGCTCCAATTTCTGGACATTACCTATATCTATGCCAATAACCAGTCTAGAACCCAAACACCAAAGAGATAATAGGTATCACCAGAAACCAAGTTTGGTTGT
The DNA here is from genome assembly GCF_017976375.1 of Cuculus canorus. Lineage (NCBI taxonomy): Eukaryota > Metazoa > Chordata > Aves > Cuculiformes > Cuculidae > Cuculus > Cuculus canorus. Next base: position 89,973,668 of record NC_071403.1, read on the forward strand.
CTGCGACTTACGTCCCCAGTTATGTCTTAATTCTCAGCTAGTTCCTGATATCACCATTTAAACCATATGGCACCTGTATTTAAAGGAACAGTATAGGTCTTTTAGACTGCGTAGTCAGCAGTCACACACAAAGTAGTATTATTATACATTTAAGTGTTCATATTAGTCCAAGACAGTTTGATACTAGCTATCCAAAGAACCATAAGAAAGTAAAAAGTTAAATTTCATAGAATCATGGAACGTCCTGAGTTGGAAAGGTCCCACAAGGATCATCGAGTCCAACTTCTGTCCCTGCATAGTACAACTCCAACATTCACACTGTATGTCTGAGGGTGTTGTCCAAATGTTTCTTGAATATTGTCAGGCTTGGCGATGTGACTACCTCCCTGGGGAGCCTGTTCCAGTGCTCCACCACCCCCCAGAAGACCTAAACCTCCCCGGCACACCTTCCTGCCATTCCCTTGGTTCCTGTCATTGGTCACCAGAGAGAAGAGATCAGCGTTTGCTCTTCCTCCTCTCCTTGTGAGGAAGCTGTAGACCAAAATGAGATCTCCCATCTTCTCTTCTCCAGGCTGAACAGATCAAGTGACTTCAGCTGCTCCTCATACAGCTTCCCCTCTAAACTCTTCACCAAATTTGTGGCCCTCTTCTGGACACCCTCCAGTAGCTTTACTGCTTTTTTTATACCGTAATGCCCAAATCTGCACACAGTACTCAAGGTGGGGCTACACCACTGCAGAGTAGAGTGGGACAATCACCTCATATTTTTATTTGAAAATTTTTATGAACATCATCTTATTCTAGCCATAAAGCTGAAAAGCCAGAGTTTCTTCAAGCAGCAAGTCCAACCAGACACTGTATTAAATTTCAGTGTTGGAAAGTTATTATTCCAAGTCCACGTAAAAAGCAGAATAAGAAGCTGACTGCTTCTTAGCATGCTGACTTACAAGTTGTAACTAATTAGTTCTATGAAAGAACTAATTTTAAACTTAATTTGTATACAAAGTAAACTGACAGAATCTACTAGGCAACTACCGCCAGTTTTCCTTTCCTCAAGCGTGTCTTATTTCTTCCAAGCTTCACTAACAGATAACCAACATCAAAACAGAGATAAAAATATCCTGAAGCATTCAGATTCAATATATGTTCTTCTTCTTGGAGGCTACACAGATACCATGTTTCATAATGCCTTTCTAGGGTAAAGAAGAAGTAAGCAACAAAATGTTGATGACTCTGCAAGACGCTTTAAAATAGAAATGTCTGCAAATATAGATTTACTGAAACTGTGGGAAGATTAAAGCTGTGCTGTCCAAAAGCAACCAGTCCTTATTTCTGCTGTGCAGAAAATAAGCACAAGTTTGCCGTAGAACCTAAGACACTTCTGACGTGTCAGAATCTAAGATAACTTTCTCCTCAGGGTGTTCATGGATGGAAGCTGTGGACTGTTTGGTTTTAGTGATGCTTGCTGTAGTAATAGCCTGAATGCAAGGGCATTTCCAAGCTCATATATGTGAGTGAAAAGAAACCGGAATAAAGTATCTCATTACTATCCCACTCGGGTAAAAATTTCAGATCTTCTGCAAGTCATTAAAAAAATCACAGTAAAAGAAGCCTTCAAAAGCTGGAAGACAGCCAGCTTCCATATCAGCATGCAAATGAGGCTGTAGCTTGTCCAGAACATCACAGCTTCAGACATAACGATCTTCTGAGTTTTCTGTGTTTCCCTTATGATCACATATCAGAGAAAGTAGATGAAGTAAATACTCAAAAGAGCTGAAAGCAAAATGCTGTTGCTTCTCCCCTCATTCACTTTATCTGAACAAAATTTGAGAACTCATGATTTGCACTGAGGCATAATTTCAGACAAGACTGCATTCTGAATACCTACTGTTTAGTCTCCATTATTTTAGATCTACTTCTTTGCTTAACAAGTAGGCGTTTCATTTATGCTTTTAAACGCATTAACACCAAGAATAGCAGAAAGCATTATGCTCAGGAAAACAAGTGCTTCTTTGCACGATAAGAGGCCCATCATCCTGCCTTGCCTGGTGGCAAACATCATAAGCAGGAAACATACTTTACCTCGTCCTTTGGTGACTTATGGATCTTAAGCCTTAGATTATGTTCCTCATTATGCTCACATAAAAAAAATACAGGTTGCTATCTCTTTTTTAATCTGAAAACTTGCTGATGTTCTATGTACTCCCATCCAGCCCACTGCTTAGTCTGTCCTCCTGTACACACTCCAGCTCCAACACCAATTCAACCCAAAGAATTATATTTTTTTTAGACCACTGGGTTAAAGCGATCCAGAAAAAGAGACAGATTAGGAGATCAATTTCCTTCAATGCTGGGATTCAGAAAATGCATCAAAATAATCAGTTTTGGGAATCTTCATTTTGTATCTACAAATATAAAGTCAAACTTCCTTTAGGTCGATGAATGTCCTGGATCATATCTTCCTACCTTAGTAGAGATGCTTTATCCTACAGAAAGCCAAATTATAAGGGGTTAATGAAGGTCCTTTTGGGCACTTTAATATGCAGGAAAACTAAGCAATTTAATCCCTGTCATTCTATTAGTTTAGTCCTGCAATATATCTTCAGCGTTATAAGATTCACTCATTCATATTTGATAAGCAGCTCAAGTCAGTTCTCAGAGAACAAAAACTTCCTGTTCATGCAAGACAGATCTTAGAACAGGAATATACAAATGCCTCCCAAGGCTACTTGTAGCCTTTAGAAATTGGAAAGCGATGAAATGTCATTATAAATTTATGCCTAGGCATTATTATTTTAAAAGACTACCTCAATTCTCCATCAGCAGCATCTGGAGTTACATAAAACATGCAGTCTCTTCCTCCTTGTTTATAGGCTTCAGTGAATCACCAAAATAACACCTTTAGTTCCGAATGGCCATCCAAAAGACCTACCTGGATCAAGCTTATCTTGTTATGAGCTACACTTTTGACTAGGTCAAACCAAAAGGGCTTTAATTCTTTCAATTAGTGCTGGTTAACCTGGTTTTGCACATTTCAGAACTTCTGAAAGAGGCAGTTGTCTTTCAGAAAAAAAAACTTGTGGGTGCTACGTAGGAGCATAAAAGCGTTATGTTTTACTTCTTAAGCAGCAGGGAGAGTTAAACAGCTGGTTTAGTCCTTACACCACCAACTTTACCATTTTCAACTTCACTGCTAAAAAAGCATTGCTTAAGAGCATTAGCTTAGCCCTACGGAAAGAAAAAAAGCATTTATTGACCAGTGATCACCCCCACAGGTACTACCATTTAAAAAATTCAAAAGGAAAGCTGCAGTAAAAGGCTGCACCTAGCGTTACAATACAGAATGTTCAACACTAAGTACATCAAAGGCACTTTCCCACAGTCACGCTGTAAGTACGCAAAATCAAAGGATACAGTCCAAAAAGGCAGTACCACTTCTGTTTCACAGAACCAGTACCTGCTCTCACAGAAGCAGCTAAAGTTTTTACTGGACTGACAGCATACCAGAAATATTTAGGTGGTGGTGTACTTGGTGCGGTATGAATAGGAATAGATTTTCTGCTTGAAGAGCTTTCAGTTTATAGCTACACTCCGGATGCAACAGCCTATGTTGGTGATCCAGGACACATGCAGTGTAATTTAATGCAGAAATATGCTTGCAATATTATCCAGTTTAGGCCCACAGAGTTCTTAAAATAGAAACAGTACGGTACATGCAAGTTTACTGAGGGTTACATAAGCTATGCATTAATTCCCTCACTATTATTCCATGTACGACCTCATAAGAAATTCAGGAGGATAGCAGCTTATCGTATTATGTCATAGTTTACACCAGGCTCCTTATGCAGGCCGTTAAACACTGACATACACTATTCTCCTCTCTGACACCTGCGCTTATTTTTAACAGTATGAAGTTTGCAAGTACAAGTAATACCTTTTATTAAGTCTACTTCTATGACTGAAAGAAGCAGACAGCCCTTCATGCAGACAACGGCTTTCTTACACCCCGTGTTTTGCCCAACGTTTACTTCTAGACAGGGTAGGGTCCTTGGAGCAGCAGGCTCACCACCTACACTTGTAGACTTAAGCTTTGTAAGTAAAAATAAATACACATACAAGAAACAACAGAGTAGTCCCCACAAGGCAAGCAACCTCCAGGACAAAGAAGCCCCCCCAGCAGAGCAGTAATTTCTCACAGAGGATGAGTGGAATGAACCATTGAATCGTTAGGTTGGAAAAGACCTTTGAGGTTGTCAAGTTTATTAGTAAGCAATGGCCAAAGACATCTAGGAACATGTGGATAGGGGCACACACCTACGCGCCCGTACACGAGGCTCGGGGCGGATGGGGAACAGGGAGAAAGCCCTATCTCAAGCCATCCCACCCCATGCCAAGCCATCCCAACCTAACACAACCCACCTCAGCGAGACCCGCGCTCCCTGCCCGCCAGGCCCCTGGGGCAGGCTGCCCCCCCCGACCCCCGGCCCGCCCGCTGCAGGGACCCCCGCTCGGGCCGCCACTGCCCTCCCCAGCCCGGCCCCTACCAGCCGCAGCTGGCTCGTCTCATCGTAGGACAGGAAGCTGAGGATGGTCTCGATGGCCACGATGGGCAGCCCCATCAGCGTGTTGCTCTGAGGCGGCGGCTCCAAGGACGCCAAGGCCTCGGGAGACTCAGAGGCCGGGGGTGGGGAGAGCCGCGCCGAGCCCAGGGCACCGCCTTCCCCGTCCGAGAGGAGCCGCTCCTCCGGCGCCGCCATCATGGACCCGTCCTTCCCCAGCTGAGCGAGGGGTGGGGCTTCCTATGACGACACTTCCGCTCGACCGGGCGAGGCGTGCCCCGCGCCTCACCCGGTCGCTGGGGGGCGGTGCAGCGCAGGGGGAACCGGCCGCTGCAGCGCCCCCTGCAGGGCGGCGACACCGAGACCGCCCGCGGGGGAACCCTCTGAGACTGGTTTTGGAGTTTTGGAAAGCCGGCATCCTTTATCAGGGCAACGTGAGGCAGCGATCTCCACCCATCATGCGCAGCAAGACAAGAGCTGGGACAGGATGTATTTCCCACTTACTTGCACGTGGATAAAATTTCCCTGAAATCTTATGCATATTCTGTTACTTTCCAAAGGCTCATTTTAATGTTATTATAAACTTTACAACAATCAGCTCTTGCTGATTCAGAGCTTTGGCTCCAGCTCTGCCTGACCTTGTCTCTGCGATGGGGAAAGGCTGCAAACAGAGGTGATCACAGAAGCAGAGACACCTGCTCAGCACATATCACACTGCACACAAGGCATTATCAGCTCCAAAGAATGAACAAAGTCTGGAAAAAAACACAGTCTGAAGGAAAACGTGCTCCCAGAGGGACTTTCAAAGAATACTGTGATTTAGAATCATAGTTTGGGCTGGAAGGGACCTTAAACATCATCCAGTGCCAACCCCCCTGCCATGGGCAGGGACACATCCCACTGGATCAGGCTGCTCAAGGCCCCACCCAACCTGGCCTTGAACATCTCCAGGGATGGAGCGTCCACAACTTCCCTGGGCAATCTGCTCCGGTGCCTCACCACCCTCATTATGAAGAAATTCCTCCTTATGTCTAGTCTAAATCTGCCCCTCTCCAGTTTATACCCATGTCCCTTCATCCTATCACTGCAAGCCTTTGTGAGCAGTCCTTCCCCAGCTTTCTTGTAGCCCCTCTTTGGAAGGCTGCTATAGTCTCCCTGGACCCTTTTCCTCTCCAGTCTGAACAACCCCAACTCTCTCAGCCTGTCCTCATATGGAAGGTGCTCCAGCCTCTGATCACCCTTATTGCCCTCCTCTGGACCCATTCCAACAGTCCCATATCCTTCTTACTTAGCTCTACTTTATCTTAAATCAAAAATATTCCACTTTTTGTAATAGTAACTACTTTTATCAGAGGAACCACAGGTGGCTGCAGCTAGAAATGGCACCCTGTGCCCCCCATATCTGCAGTCTGACTCTGGGCAACTGGGTTTTCACATCTTAGTCTTACACGGGTCGCTGTGGAGCTACAGGGCTTTTATTCTGCCCCTCTACTGCAATATGGTGAGGCCTCACTTGGGGTATCGTGTTCATTTCTGGAGTCCTCTGCACATGGACATGAATCTGTTGGAGTGAGTCCAGAGGAGGGCACAAAGATGATCAGAGGGCTGCAGAACCTCCCACATGAGGACAGGCTGAGAGAGTTGGGGTTGTTCAGCCTGGAGAAGAAAAGGGTCCAGGGACACTTTATAGCAGCCTTCCAGTACTTAAAGAGGGGCCTGCAGGAAAGCTGGAGAGGGGCTCCTTATCAGGGAGTGCAGGGATAGGATGAGGGGTGATGGTTTTAAGATGAAATAAGGGAGATTTAGATTAGTTGTTAGGAAGAAATTTTTTTACTGTGATGGTGGTAAGGCACTGGAACAGGTTGCCCAGAGGAGTGGTGGCTGCCCCATCCCTGGAGGTGTTCAAGGCCATGCTGGATGAGGCTTTGAGCACCCTGGTCCAGTGCGACATGTCCCTGTCCATGGCAGGGAGTTTGGAACAGAATGATCTTTAAGGTCCCTTCAAACCCAAACCATTCTATGATTCTTCCCACTGGGTAGAAGAAGACACATGGGAGTAAGGCGGCTGAGGAGACTGCAGAAGCTCACAGAGACGTAGGCCATCCTGAGCTGGAAGGGACCCACAGGGATCATCCAGGCCTACTCCTTGCTCCACACAGGGCAACCGAAAAGTTAAACCATGTATATATATATACAAACGCTTCTTGAATGGCTGGCTTGGAGCTATAACCCCTTCCCTGGGGAGGCTATTCCTGTGCCAGACCACCCTCTCCATGAGGAGCTTTTTCCTAATATTGAACCTAAACTTCCCCTCAGGCAGCTTTACACCATCCTCTCATGCCCTCTGGCCAGACACTGGAGAGGAGAGATCAGCACCTCCCTCTCCATAACCCCTCTCAGGAGACTGTGTGAAGAGGACCTCCAAAAACTTCATCACTGCTGTTGCTCAAGAGTATGGCAGTGCTTTCTCCATCTTGCAGTAACAGCACCAGCTGCACAGGCACAGCAGCCCCACCAGAAAATAAGGCTGACTTACACTGAGGCAGCCGCAGGTTGGAAAAATACCTCCATAGCCTGTAAGTGAAGTGCAACTACCTAATTCTTACCAATTTGACCCTGGTCTTTCTATTCTGTGTATAGATGGTTGAGCCTGTGTGTCCAACTCCCTTGGCCAGGGTATGCAACAGGACCCAGGGTGCGTAGACATTACTGAGGAGGCAAAACAAACAAATTCTGCTCTTTTATTTGACTTCAATCCCATGTGTTAGGGTGGTTTCTTGCTTTTAATATTTGGAGCAGCAAAGGGATGGGATTCAGGGCTGTTTCTAGAACATTTCCTGGTGCTTCTGAGCATAGTTACAGACACCCATGCCATAGTGTCACAACCATTTTAATCCAATACAGTCTCTGAACTTGACACTGCCATGGTAAAGCATGGTGCCAGTCTCTTTATCTTTGGCTGCTGCTGCTTTTTCACATCATTGTGCATGCGTTTGACTGGGAATCTCGTGCTGCTGAAAACTGACTTGCCAAAGAAAATCAGGTTCCTGCCAGAAGCAACATTAGCAATGTGGATGGGAGAAAGCCACCAAATGTTTGGAGAGAATGGGACCATTGGTTGCAGTACCTGCGCCAAGGTAGTACATCTTAATTACTAGAGGACTAAGGCATTAGTTGCCTGCAGCATCCCTGTACATATTTTTCAGCTGTGCCTTTCTTTGAAGGTTTATCTTAATCCAATTTTTGCACACGTGAATCCATTCTTTCCTCAGAAACCCACCTGTAACCTCTTTCTTTTTTAAATTCCAACAGTAAAAGAATTAACTTAGGAGCAGGACAAATACAAGGGTAAGTCTTTATGTATGTCATCCCAATGGCACTCCAAAAATGTGCACTGAAATTAATATTTCCTTTTTTGGGAGCAGAACACTGTGTGTCTTGTACGGATTTGGAAGTGTTTTGTTCCTCCCGCCCCTCAACTCATCAATGTGGCTGTAAAATGATCTGGCTATCTTGCAACACGAGTTTTATTCTTGTGCATGATTTTAGGACCTGATCTCCTTTCACATGCATGCTCAGCAGTTTAAAACACACTCAAGAGAATTCTTTATAAACTTGTGACTTGGCACATGAAGTTTGGGCTAGCAGTCCATTAATGCTTTAAAAGGAAGGGGTTTTTTTCATCCTACCTAAGCGTATATAATATACCACAGTTTCAATAATGCTTTTCTGTTTTGTCATAGAATTTGAACAATTTGAGTTTTTAAGATACAGCTTTATTTTTAATAAACTGTATGTTCTCTGTGTTTATTGTTTTACTAAGTTACTAAGTTTACTATATATTAAAAACAAGCACAATGTATATTTTATATTATTAACTACAACTATTTAAATAGCTTTATAGTTAATAAGTCTGCTTTAGTAAGTAGGCTAATTCTGCTGCCTTACAAGTTCTGATTCACACCCTTCCCCAGTGTATCTTGTGGCATTTTTCTGAGCATGCTTCACTTTGCATTAATTTGCAATGATGCAGACCATGTGCACTTTCACAGAATCCCCATCACAGGCCCTCTGCTGGCTTTTCAATTACTATGGCATAGTGTAAAGCCAGACAACTTTATAATACTTCTTGAAAGGGATGAAATAAACTTATGTAGAGTCTATTGCATGTCAAGTAACATTCAAACATTTTGTCCATGCAAGATACATACCTCATTTGCCTTGTTTGGATTACCACTCACTTATATCTCTGCAATGCTTCAGATGGGAGCCACCTTTCTCAGAGGGGGAGGAGGATCTTTGCCCAGGAACTTGTGAGGCTTATAGATAGGGCTTTAAACTAGATACGAAGGGGGAGGGGGATAACACCGAGCTAGCCCTTAACAAGAGGTGGAAGGACAGGTATCAGGGGTCAGGTGTTAGGGAGGAGACTTCTCAAAAAGACCTTATAGGTAAAAGAAGGTCCACAGGGAAGGTGATACAACCAGCAGCCCAGCTGAAGTGCCTTTACACTAATACACAAAGCCTGGGTAACAAGCAGGAGGAGCTGGAAGCCACTGTGCTACTTGAAAACTATGATCTGGTTGCCATCACGATCATGGAAATGTGGTGGGATAAGCTCCATGACTGGAACGTGGCTATTGACGGCTACAAGCTGTTCATGAGAGACAGACTGGGAAGGAGGAGTGGTAGTATTGCCCTCTATCTCAGGAAAGGGATAGAATGTGAAGAGCTGTCGTTGAAGAACAGCCACAAAGAGGTTGAAAGCTTATGGGTAAAAATTAAAGATGGAAGAACCAATGGGAACCTTGTGGCTGGTGTATACTACAGGCCACCCAACCAAGGAGAGACAACTGATGAAGCCTTCTTCCTCCAGCTACAGGAGGCTTTGCGCTCGTAAGCTCTCATCCTACTCAGGGACTTCAACCACCCAGACATATGCTGGAGAAGTAGCATGGCAAGCTGTAAGCAATCCAGGAGACTTCTGGAGTGCATCAAAGAGAATTTCTTAGTCCAGCTGATACAGACCCTCACCCAAGGAGGAGCAATACTGGACCTTATGGTCACCAGTACAAGTGAACTCATCAGTGACGTTAGGATTAGTGGCAGCCTGGGCTGCAGCGATCATGCACTGGTGGAGTTCAAGGTCCAGAGGGATATGGGACAGGTGAGGAGTATAGTCAGGACACTAAATTTCAGGAAAGCAGACTTCCAGCTCTTCAAGGAATTACTCTATAGGACCCCCTGGGACATAGTCCTCTGACACAAGGGAGTGGAACAGAGATGGAAAATATTTACAGCAGCTTTCCACAGGGCGCAAGAGCGCTCAGTCCCCGTATATACAAAATCAGGCAGGAAAGGGAAAAGACCGATTTGGCTGAGTTGAGCCCTGCTGGTTAAACTAAAAAAGAAGAAGGAACCGCACAGGCAGTGCAAGCAGGGACAGGTAACCTGAGACGTGTATAGAGACGCTGCCTGGTTGTGTAGGGATGAAGTCAAGAAGGCCAACGTGCAGCTGGAGCCGAACTTGGCAACGGAAGTAAAGACCAACAAGAAGGGCTTTTACAGATACCTCATCAAAAGAGGAAGATCAAAGAGAATGTACCCCCACTCATGACTGGAAATAGGGATCATTTATCAACAGATGAGGAAAAGGCTGAGGTATTCAACAACTTTTTTTGCCTCAGTCTTCACCGATAACTGCTCTCCTTGCCCCTCTTTGGTCATGGGACAGCAGGACGGTGACCAGGGGGGTAGACCCCCTCCCACAGTAGAGGAGGATGAAATTCTCAAACACATGAGGAACCTGAACATATATAAGTCCATGGGATCTGATGAGATGCATCCCAGAGTCCTGAGGGAATTGGCAGATGTGGTTGCCAAGCCACTCTCCATGATATTTGAAAAGTCATGGTGATCAGGAGAAGTCCCGGGTGACTGGAAGAAGGGTAACATTGTGCCCAATTTTAAAAAGGGTAGAAAAGACAACCCCAAGAACTACCGACCTGTCAGCCTCACCTCTGTGCCTGGGAAGATCATGGAACAGATCCTCCTAGAAGCTATGCTAAAGCACATGGACGACAGAGAGGTGATTAATGGCAGCCAGCATGGCTTCACCAGGGGCAAGTCCTGTCTGACCAACTTCGTGGCTTTCTTTGATGGGGTAACCACAGCAGTTGACATGGGTAAACCGATGGATGTGACCTACCTAGACTTCTGTAAAGCCTTTGACACAGTCCCCCACAACATCCTTCTCTCTAAATGAGAGAGATATGGATTTGATGAGCGGATGGTAAAGTGGATAAGAAACTGGTTGGATGGTCGTATTCAGGGAGTAGTGGTCAATGGCTCAAAGTCCAGATGAAGATCCATCACGAGTGGTGTCTCTCAGGGGTCTGTGCTGGGACTGGTGCTGTTTAATATCTTTATCAATGATATTGACAGCGAGATTGAGTGCACCCTCAGCAAGTTTGTGGATGACACCAATCTGAGTGGTGCAGCTGCCACACCAGAAGGACGGGATGTCATCCAGAGGGACCTGGACAGACTGGAGAAATGGGCCTCTGAGAATCTCATGAGGTTCAACAAGGCCAAGTGTAAGGTCCTGCACCTGGGTTGGGGCAATCCCTGTTTTCAGTACATGATGGGGGATGATGTGATTGACAGCAGCCCTGCAGAGAAGGACTTGAGGGTGCTGGTCGATGATAAGCTTGATATGAGCTGGCAATGTGTGCTCGCAGTCCAGAAGGCCAACAGTATTCTGGGCTGCATCAAAAGAAGCGTGGCCAGCAGGTTGAGGGAGGTGATTCTGCCCATCTATTCCTCTCTTGTGAGACCTCATCTGGAGTACTGTGCCCAGTTCTGGAATCCTCAACATAAGAAGGAGATGAAGCTGTTGGAAGGGGTGCAGAGGAGGGCTACAAAGAAGATTGGAGGGCTGGAGCACCTTCCCTACGAGGACAGGCTGAGAGAGTTGGGCCTGTTCATCCTGGAGAAGAGAAGGCTCAGAGGAAATCTTATGGCGACTTTCCAGCACCTGAAGGGGGCCTACAGGAAAGCTGGAGAGGGGCTATTTGTAAAGTCTTGTGGGAGTAGGACCAGGGGGAATGGGTATAAACTAGAGAGGGGCACATTTAGACTGGACATCAGGAAGAATTTCTTCACAATAAGAGTGGTGAGACACTGGAACAGGTTGCCCAGGGAGGTTGTGGATGCCCCATTCCTGGAGGTGTTCAAGGCCAGGTTGGATGGGACGCTGGTCAGCCTGATTTAGTGGCATGTTTCTGCCCATGGCATGGGCATTGGAACTAGATGATCTTTAACGTCCCCTCCAACCCCTACTATACTATGATACTATGATACTATGAATGCTTGTAAGATTTAAAAATTCTTGGAATAACCTTAGTTCCAATTATACCATGTTAGAATGATAAGTATATGTGGACTGAATTTTTCTGGAAATGTCTCTATGACTCTGAAGAAGGATGTTAGGGGAAATTTATTGCTTTGCCCCTTTTAAGCAAAATTTTTTATAATCTTTTAATTTATGTGTTCAGGGATTAAATACCTCTGTCCTTTGATATAGGAATACAAGTTTTAAAAGGAAGGCTGCTTGGGCTAAGGATCTGTTTTGCTTTCTTTGTAGTAATCTGCAAAAAAAAATGTTGTAAGTCTTCATAAAATCTCATTATTTGTTTTCAAATTTGTAAAGTGAAATTCTAAGATGTATGTATACTGAACAGATTCAACCTCTCAGCTTGCTACAAGCTAATAAGACTGCATGCATATCATGCTCCCAAGTAATTTGAGTGTTGAGGGCAGCAGGGACTGTGAAATTTTACTGAAAGTATGTGGAATAGTTTGTTTGGGCTTTGTGTGGAATCAAGCAATGCAAGGAGCTGTGGTGAAGAGGAAGGAGTATGGCTCAAATACAAAGAAATCTGTAACTGCCAAATGTGAGAAAGGAGAAGAGATACGGGGAAGGGGAGAAAAAGAGACTGAGAAGCAAGAGCTGACAAGCAGACATCTGGGAAAATATCGATGAGGGAAGAAATCTAAGCGGCAGGGATTGGAGGTAAAGGAAGGTGTGGTAACTAAGTCAAGAACAGCCAGGAAATAAGGAGCAAAGAGAAGTACTGGTGCTCAAAAACTGAGGATGAGAGCAGATGTTGGGTGTGGAGGAGAACAGATTTGTTTTATGAAGTTAGTGTAATCAATAGAAAAATATAAAATGCCTTCCCACATGGCATATTTTCTTCTCTAGGGTGGCAGCAGTTTGCTCACTTTATAGATATTAAGGAATTTTTAAAAGGTCCTAAATTTGAAAGAAGTGTTGTATACTCACACAGCTGTATTTTCATGCAGTCTGATGGTACTGAGGCAGAAATAAAGTCTTGCTGCTTAAGTCTTTTTTTTTTGGGAGCCATTGAAAAAGAAATGGAAAAGAAAAAGCCATATTAAAATTTCCTTTTAGAATGTTCTTGACAAATGGGGTGTAAATTTGCTCAGATTCATGTTTTGCAGGTCAGACTTTTGATCCATTGATAGGTAACATAGTAATAATTGTTGCGTGGAGGCAGCTTCAGATAGGAATGTAATCCCAGTTTAATTAAATCAATATAAATATTTAAATGGATCCTTTGTAGTTTGGGGCCTAGTAGCACTATGTGTTGCATAAAAAGCTGGTTGAGAAAGTGCCTCTAAAACCTATATCTACCTGATAATTAATTTGTAATCCTGTACATTAGGTATCCGATAGTAGTCATAAGATGAAGCTGAGAGGCAGAAGAATGTGATGCTCCCTGGGAAATGAGAGGTAGAAGCAAGAAAACGGGTAGGAGACAGGATGAAAGAAAACACAGCCTCTAGAGATTTTTCTCAGCTAAAAGTATGAGGACCGGACTAATCTTCAGTGGGTTTTGTAGGCTAGGCATGTTGCACAGTCAAGCTTTCATTAAGTATGTTTTTCTATTTTAATTTCAAAAAAAGTTTTAACTAAAAGTATTTTCAATTCCGCAACAAAGCTGGGGGTTGTGGTTATGTAATATATTAATTAGGTAAATTGATGTACTTGGGGAACAGAAGCACAAGGGGTCAGAAAAACTTTTTATTTTTTTTGAGTCACAGTACCTTCCCTGAAAGAGGAATGCAGAATTGGGCACTAGATAGCATGTTATCTTGGCCAGGTTATGTATCCTCACACAGCTGTACTCATAAATATAAGCTCAGTGAAAAAGCTTATATAAACAAAAAGGAGGTTTTAATTAGATTACATGACTTTTACTAATTCTCTGTGTTATTTTCCTGTAGGATATTTGCAGGCCCTAGGACAGAGAATTAGTTTCCACTGTTAGAAGGGGCTCAGTTTTGACGTAAGTTGCAAGGAATTCCTTTGATTTTAGTATATGACCTCATATGTACACTACAATAAGGAAAATTCAGTGAAGACATCAGTAATATCTCTCTGTGACTTACCGGTTCAGCTCACGGACATGACAAACTGTACCAATAAAGTTGATGTATACGATAAAGATTGCTCCCAGCATGCCTTTTGTTGCTTATAGACTACATACCTTTGTTGGCCAGGGTTATCTAAAGCAGTGTTTGACTTGTTGGAGCACGGGACTATAGCTTTGTGTGAGAAGGTACAAAGAAAATACGTAAATTAAGCAGGAGAATGCGTTAACAAAGATGTGATCTGCTCAGTCCTGCAGTCACTTTACAAAAAAGAAATTGTGGGAGGCCCGATCTTGAAATAATTTTGTGTTTTCTGAAATCTTTCTGGTTTCATTCTCTCTTGATTCCAGAGGGATTTATAGCATGAGTTAAAGCTGGCTTCTTGGCAGCTGAAAAATAGGGATGAGGCAACAGTAAAATGGCAGTGTTAATTTAACTCTCCACATTCTCCCATCATCCAACTGGAATGGAGGTTGAGCTTCACTGTGCAGCCTTTTAGTGTCTGAAGGTTTCTGGTAAGGAATGAGATTGTAATCACAGAATTCCTGTTTGCAACAGCTGAATGTATATGTGCTTAATGAGGATGTTTTTTAGTTCCTTCCCTGTTCTTCCTCACTGATCATCTCCGTCATGAGGGTGGGTGACTGGATGTAAGGCAGGTATGGCTTTCTCACATTGGTGAGCAATTCTCTTGGCGTGTTCCCTTCTTTATTCCCCCCACCCCCCCAGCAATCCCAATTCCAAGGCTTTCCCTTCTTTCTTAAGCAGATGTTACAGAGGGTCTTCTGCCAGAATGTGTCCTGACATGGATGCAGAGTGAGTCTAGTGAGTGTAATTTAGCTATTACGAAGAACAGCACCTCTGTATGATGGATATGAAACACTAATTTGTGCAAGCGTCTCTTTTATTCAAATATACTGTGGACTAATGAAAGAGGAAGTTTATTTCTCCTCTCTTTAAGACATAGTGCAGACTTGCTTTAGCTGGCTGGTTGTTAAACTACCTGTGGAAAATAATCTGAATTTATATTACACAGAAAAGAATATTGAGTGAGGACATCAGAATTTGCTCTAGTGAGTAACTTGACAAGTTGGAGAAGCTTTAGTTTACTGAAGTTAAATAGTTCCAGGTTGAGCTGGAATAAGTTGAATACTTTTGTTTATTGTGAGTGATGCTTGCATACTATGGTATTAATGTTACTTTCTACTTTCATAGAATCATCCTTTGAAACTGCTGTGAGATTATCAGCTTAAGAGTATGGAATAAGTTCTAGCCAAACCGATGCAAATTTCTAAAGTAGTTTCTGCATGGTGCTGGTTTCTGGGTGCTGCTGGCTCCTTATAATTATTACCTTATTGAATAACGTGATTGAGTATGTACTTTGTACAGTGGGTGCATGTGTGACTCCCACAACTTAGATAATGAGATTAGTTTACAGAAAGGATGCAAGTTAAGCAAGAAACATTTTTAAATTAACTTTCAGGTTACAGAGTCTGAACTTGAACCTCTGTTGTTTCACGTAGTTGCTTACATGGGTTACCAGTTCATATATACAGTGGCCAATGATGTTTATATTCACTTTGTACAGAAGTAAGTGCTTTCACAACACAGGAGACTGGCTCTCACGCCTCTGAGTGAGGTAAAGGTAACTCAGCTATTCCTCATGTTGGGAAAATTTAGTTTTTGTTTGAATTGTGGCTAAGGAATGTGCAAGAACACTTTCTTTTGGGTGTAGAATTTAAATCAATATCACCAGTGTGTGAATAAAGAAGTATATCTCGTAACCAAAATGGGCTTCGTCTGACAACAAAACCTACCCTTCAACAAAACCCAAACCATTCAAGTAGAGGCCTGATGATGTTCTTCACTAGGCATGCATTGATGTGATAAACTCCCTGAAGGGGATTACTGCTGAGGAGAGTGATTTCAGTTGCCAGACACAGAAATTTTAGAGAGTAGTAGTTTATCACCAGGACTAAGTACTCCTCAATGTCAAAGACAACCTCTCCACTCAAAGAACTGGACTTGACAGAAGTTTTGACAAGCCACTGTGTCCTCACACAGCTGTACTCGTAAATATAAGCTAAAAGTAAATTTAATATAAATTATTAAATATAAGCTAAAAGTAAATTTAAAATTTACACCTGCTAAATGCGTCTTGATGTAGTGGTTTGAATGTGGCAGAGAGCAAAGTCTTTTGCTTTGGAAGCAGCCACTGAGGTAATATGAGATGTCCTAGCTAATGTGGTTAGCAGATCCCTTTAATGGCTTCATTAATCTCAGCTGTAGACTTAGAAACTAGCGAACTTCTTTTTTTTCCATCTGGGAGTAACTCAGTCATTACTGCGTGTTTTCCCCCAAACTGTTTTCACTTCAAGGTCTGTTATCTGATGTTTTTTAAAACAAATTAAATTGTAAAAATGCAACATTAAATAGAGAAAAAGATTCTTAACAACTACTGAAGGACAGCTTGTGGATTAGTAGACCTGTATGAAGGTGCCGAAGGTATAAAAACATCAGTTTTCTCTTCTCTGGCTGTTTTTGTCTTTGTGAGGAAAGTTGACAACACTGACTAGCTGAGGCTTTTGCTTTGAATCACTGTCTGGAAAAGCCGTATCTTGAGTTGGAGACAAGCTGTATAAATTAGGTGCCAGAAATTTGGGATTGCTGGAAAGACTCCCGACATGGGAAGCTGCTGTGCAATGCCTCAGCCCACTGAGTTGAGGTGAGCAATTCTCTTGGCATGTTCCTTTTTTTTTTTTTTCAGCAATCTCAATTCCAAAGCTTTTGCCTCTTTCTGCCCTCAGAAATTAGAGCTCAGAAGTTTGATTTGTCGGAGTTTTAACAGTAGGTGGCAGTGAGCAGCAAATCTAAACCAGCTGGCCTCCTGCTCCTCTTACATTGATGCTGTTGTGCTGATTTCTGATACTGACATTACTGTCTTACAGTCTAAGTATCAGGTTCACCTTCTTTTTGCAGAATAATTAAAGGATATAAATGACTGACAGATACAGCTTTTTAAAAATACTATTACGAGGTATTGCAAAAAAGAAGTGGCCTGATGTCTCTTGTCTGATAATCCTCTTGGTTGTGTCAGGGACTGTAGAAGACATGGCTGGCCTAGAGACAGTTTCAGCGAGGCAAATAGGGAAGAGGATGAGAAATTGCTGTTAAGATTAATTAGGTGAAGAAGTTAATCAAAGTTTTAGTGTTTTAAGTAGTATAGAAGTGGTAAGAAATACAGCAGTGTATTCCTGGCCCTTTCTTCTCCCCAGTCCAATCGTATGACAAGAACAATCGCAAGAAAAGCTGATGCTATTGATTTCTACTATCACTACCACTTCTGTCTGTATCATCTTTCTGCTACTGCAAGTTTTGTGGTTTCACATCAAGTAGATCTCTCACGTAGAAAAGAGTGGTTCTGCTGCATTTTTGTTTGGTGGTTTATTGTGTTGGTTTTCTTCAATTTTTTTCCTCCCTTCCCTTGAATGCTTTCCAAGCAATTCCATGAGTATTAACTTTGCTTGGACCCTTGCTGTGACTGCTTCTAGAGTACTGTGTGCGGTCCTAGTCAACTGCAGCATGCTCTGGACAAGCCGCCAAGAGTAGCGGGAACCCGGGAAGAGGTGCAGAGCTTCAGCTGTCTGTGCTGTCGGCTCCAGATCCTGCAGATCTCATCTTATGTTCCTGTTTATGATAACCCTGTATATACAGGACTGAGAACTTTGCCCCTTGCCAATTCTCCTGCGCATGACTTGGTTATCTCCAAGTTGACACTCTGCAGAGTGAGCCTGTGGTCAGAAACCCTCATCTGTTTCTCCCCACTGGGGACGTTGGGGAGAACCTCCTACACACTGCTCATAAAACCAAAAGTCTTTCCTGTAATTAATAATAACCTGTTGTGGGAAATTCATGTCATGCTTATCTAGTGAAATCATGTCTGAACTGCTGTAAGAAGCAGAAACATGGATGTTGTAGGGAAACCAAGAAATCCATACGGAAGAAATGCTGCTAAGGTATGCACAAGTCTGAGTGGATTTGACCCTGCTTTACCTGCAAACCTGGCAAGTGTCCTCTCCTCTGTTGGAGTGAAGCTGCGATCCAAACTGTGTGGCCAGATGGCACCAAGAGCCTCCACCTCAGCGGATGAATCACAGAGCCTGGACAAAAGCTGGAAAAAAATAGATGCAACCCCTTGAAGCTTCATTTCCTTAGCAGGGATGGGGTCGTGCTGAGGATGTACGAATTGGAAGATGCAACAACAGGGATTTATGTGGATTGACCTACAAGAGGCACACACTAGTAAAACATAGAGACCACTATCTTGTAGAATAAACTCAAACGTTGAGTTGAAAAAACTCCCTAATGGAAACTGGGACTGCAGGCCTCCTGTGGGTGTGATACCGAAAATGCTGGCAAATAAAATCTGTATGACTTGTTTTGGAAAGCTAGCATCCTTTATCAGGGCTGGGCAACATGAGGGAGCCATCTTCATCCATGGTGTGCAATGAGTCAAGAGCTGGGACAGGATTTATTTCCCACTCACGTGCAGGTGGATAAACTTTCCCAGAAATCTTAGGCATATTTGATTATCTTCCAAGGACTCATTTTAATATTGTTATGAACTTCACAACAGTCAAAGCTCTTCCTGATGTGGCGTTTGGCTCCAGCTCTGCCTGCCCTTGCCTTTGAGATGGGGAAAGGCTGCAAACAGAGGTGATCACAGCAGCAGAGACACCTGCTCAGCACAGATCACACTGCACACAAGGCATTATCAGCTCCGAAGAACGAACTGCGTCTGGAAAAATCCAGCTTGAAAGAAAACATGCTCTCAGAGGGACTTTCTGCCTGACTTTCAAAGAACACAATGACTTGGATGAAACTTTAGCTTAAACAAAAAACATTCCGCTTTTTGTAACAGTGACTACTACTTCTATCACGCACACTTAAGTCAAACAGCCACGTAGACCACCACTGCAGCGGGAAGCCGCGGGTCCCTGCCGGGGGGAGGCGCCCGAGCACGGCGACAGCGCGGCGCGCGAAGGGTTACGGGGCGGGGCCGCGGCGTTGCCGGGAGACGGCGCGCTGTTTTCGCCCGACCGTCCAATGGACGGCAGCGGAGGTGACGTCACGCGCCCGCGGCGCCTCTTCATTGGCCGGCGCGGCGTGGGGCGGGTTGCTACCTCCCGCCCAGGAGAATAAACACTACGGGAGGGGGACTGCATGGCCGGTTCCTGCCCATCCGCAGGAGGGTCTGCCGAAAGCGAAGCGTGTGCGCGTGGAGGCGCTTCTGGGGCGCGTTTTGCGTATCGCCGAATTGCAAAGCGCTGCGGCAAAAATAAAGGGAAAGAAAAATGCCCTTTGCGTTTCTTTGTAGCAATTAAACAACTAAAAATAAAAAGCTTTCTATCAACTTTTTTAGCGTCCCCCTCATCAGTATTGTATTAAGCAGCTTTAGAAAGAGATGTTTATATACAAATTAGGTCTGAGTTCTCCCTTCAACTGGGAGCTTCTAATCCTCTTCCCTCCTATCGTTTCAAATTATTGGGAAGATTTTAATACGAGTAGGAAAAACAGATGGAGCTGGTGTTCCTGCAGAGAGAGCCCTGTCGTGGTGCTGACAGGGCATGCTTTTCTTCCAAGCCTGCCTTGAGCTTTGGAAGTGCTGCTAGCAAAGCACCCGGGTTTGAAATGGGTAACCTGCACACCGGTCCAGGGAAAGGAAACTCTATTTTGTGTGTTTGTTTTTTTTCCTCTCTTAAGTGAGTGTAAAAGATTCGTGAAGTTGTGTTTTGGACAGCCCAGCCCTAACCTGGGTCCCTAAGACCCAGGAATTTGGAATTTCAGCATTGTTCTGTGAGGTTTTGATACCGAAAACACTGGTAAATAAAACTCTCTAAGACTCATTTTGGAGTTTTATAAAGCAAGCACTCTTTAATTGGGCCTGGGCAACACGAGGGAGTGATCTCCATCAATTGCGTGCAGCGAGACAAAATCTGTTTACAGAATATTTCCCACTTACATGCATATGTATAAACTTTCCCAGAAATATTACACATATTCTATTACCTTCCAAGGACTCATTTTAATGTTATTATGAGCTTCACAACAGTCAAAACTCTTGCTGATTCGGAGGTTTGGCTCCAGCTCTCTGCTTGACCTTGCCTTTGAGATATGGAGGAACTCCAAACAGAGATGATTACAGAAGAAGATACATTTGCTCAGCACAGATCACACTGCACATAAGACGTTATTGTCTCCAAAGAATGAAGACTATCTGGGAAAAATACTGTCTGAAAAAAAACCAGAGAAATAAAACATTCTGTGTAGCTTTCAAAAAAACCCCAAACAACCCAAAACAATTACTTATGTAAGAAACACTTATTCACTGGTAAAATACTGAAAAGGACAAAGTCTTTGAAGCAAAGGCAATAATATTTTTATTTTGCAATTAAGCGCTGAATTGGATGGTCTTCTAGAGAGGGCACCCCATCTTACAAAAGGAGTAGATATATAGTTTTAGATGAAGAACTGTGTAAGTCCTCAAAGAATGTTTATTTTTTTAGGTTATCCAACCATGCCTGGAGACTCCCTTCAGGTTCTCTCCTAACCTAAGACAACGACATCTCACAAGAAAATTAAGCACATCAATAAATTCTTGAAACTTTAAGAGAGTGTTTATTCTTTCAGGTTATTCACCCACGTCTGCAGATTGTCTGCATATTATCTCTCGATACAAGACAGATTTATATGACAAGATAACCAAACACACAAACCAGCTGCAGCAAAACCAGCTGCAGAAAAACTTATCAATTAATTCTCACACTTAGACGAAACTTAGCCCTACTTTGGCTTAAATAAAAAATACTCCACTTTTTGCAATAGTAATTACTTCTTGCACCATTTTAACTTGCCCACTGCAGCTCGACTGCCGGGTCCAACCAAAAACAGAGGAAAAACTAAACCGTACCTTGAGCGGTGATGCTAAATGTTCTGCGTGAAAGAAGAGCTAAAAGGAGATTAATCATAGAATTACCAGGTTGGAAAAGACCTCTGGGATCATCGAGTCCAGCCCTTCCATCCGAGGCAGCAGGGACTCGCCTACCAGTCTTTGGGACCCACGGGAAGCCCCCCAGGCGCAGCGGGATGCTCGGAGGGAGGGATCCCTGGGTGCCCCGTCCCTCCCGCGGAGCCGCGCCAGCCCCTCCCAGGGGTGGGCAGCGGGCGGGGCGCGGCGGCTCCTCCTCGCCGGGCCGGGGTTAGTTTCGGAGCGGAGCCGGAGGTGGGAACAAAGCGTTAGGCGACCTCCCGCAACAGGTTTTGGGTCTGCCTGCCTCCCTCCCTCCTTCCCTCCCTCCCAGCGCGCCCCGGGCTGCCGGGGTCCCGCGGCGTCTCTCGCTCCGGGCGGCGGGGCCGGCACCGGCCGCCCCCATGCGGTTCGGCTCCAAGATGATGCCGGTGAGTCCCCGGCGGGCAGGGCCTGGGGCGGCGCGGAGGGAGGTGGAAAGTTGGAGCCGGGCAGCGGCAGGGAAGAGAGATTCTGCAGACGAGAGGGCGACTGACTCCCCTCCCCATCCTCTTCTTTCCCTCCCTCCCTTTCCTTCCCTCCCTCCCTCTCGCTCTCCTTTTCCCTCCCTCTCGCTCTCCTCTTCCTTCCCTCCCTCCTCTTCCTTCCCTCCCTCCTCTTCCTTCCCTCCCTCCTCTTCCTTCCCTCCCTCCTCTTCCTTCCCTCCCTCCTCTTCCCTCCCTCCTCTTCCCTCCCTCCCCACCCCCCCCTCCTCGTCCCTCCCTCCTCTTCCCTCCCTCCTCTTCCCTCCCTCCTCTTCCCTCCCTCCCTCCTCTTCCCTCCCTCCCTCCTCTTCCCTCCCTCCCCCCTCCTCCCTCCCTCCTCTTCCCTCCCTCCTCTTCCCTCCCTCCTCTTCCCTCCTCCCTCTCCCCTCCTCCCTCTCCCCTCCTCCCTCTCCCCTCCTCCCTCTCTCCTCCTCCCTCTCCCCCTCCTCCCTCTCCCCTCCTCCCTCTCCCCTCCTCCCTCTCCCCTCCTCCCTCTCCCCTCCTCCCTCTCCCCTCCTCCCTCTCCCCTCCTCCCTCTCTCCTCCTCCCTCTCTCCTCCTCCCTCTCTCCTCCTCCCTCTCTCCTCCTCCCTCTCTCCTCCTCCCTCTCTCCTCCTCCCTCTCTCCTCCTCCCTCTCTCCTCCTCCCTCTCTCCCCCCCTCCTCCCTCCCTCTCTCCCCCCCTCCTCCCTCCCTCCCCTCCCTCCCCCTCCCCCCTCCCTCCCCCCTCCCTCCCCTCCCTCCTTCCCTCCCTCCTTCCCTCCCTCCCCTCCCTCCTTCCCACCCTCCTTCCCTCCCTCCCCTCCCTCCTTCCTTCCTTCCTCCTTCCCCTTCCCTCCCTCCCTCCCCTTCCCTCTCCCCTCTCTCTCTGCCGCGCAGGAGCTTCCCCTCCCCCTCCCGTCTCTTTCTTTCCCTGGCTTTTCCTTCCTTTCCTCCCCCACGCCGGGATCCTCCTGCCGGACAGCCCGGCCGACCCAGCGCGGGGGGGATGTTCCCCGTTCGCCCCGCTCCTCCGAAGGCTGTGGGGCTGCTCGCTCCCTTGCTCGCAGGGTAAACCGGCACCTCCTCCCAATCCAGCTTTTTTGTCGTTGTTGTTGTTTTTTGGTTTTTTTTTTATTAATGATATGAAGTTCTTAAAGTTTCCTTGAGCCGCCTCTGCCGCTCCCGGGGAGTGGAGGTGGCTTTGTTTCCGTGTGCCTTCGTTCCAGGAGGGAGATGGTGTCCATGTTGTTTGTGATTTAAAGGGATTAGGAGCTCTCGGGGAAGGGATTCCCACCCCCAGCTTGGGCGAGTTTAGGGGGTTGTGTGCGTTAAACTCGCCCTGCTCTGGGAGATGTTTTATCGCTTCTAAAAGGAACAGGGAGGACCGCCTCCTACCGGAGCTTTAAGATGGATTTTAAAACTACTCTTTTGTTTTTGCCAGCTGAAGTTGAATGCAGGCATATAGCACAGCAGTTTTGCTTGGTTTTCAGCACAAAATACGTGAAGGAGATGACATTAAACGGTTAAGTTTCCTTGAATAGGGATATGTACAGAAAATCCAAACAAGCCTAATACCTACTTAATGGGAGTTGAAGGTGCTTTAAAATGTTCTCTCCGCCATCCTTCTCCGGGCCATGTGGCCTTGCTTGATATCGAATAGCTTTGCAGGCAGAAGTAGTCCTTTAAACCGCACTCTCCTATTAAAGAGTATTTAGTTTAACTCTTCCAGGAGTTGACCAAAGTGAGGTGAGGAAAGAACTGTACTAGGAGATGAAACTTTGAATCCATACTGGAACAATATGGGTGTTTTAGGGGTGCTTAGTTTGCTATCAGTGGGAGGTTCTTCCTTTGCAATTAGGAGGAAGTAATGAGTGATGATAATTTGATCTCGCAGGACACTAGAGAAGGCTGGGTGACTATTGCTGTAACTAATGAGGGAGGAACAGAATATAAGCCCAAGTAGAGATTAAATAGCCAGTGTGTTTTGCAACTGTGGTGGTGTTTACCTATGAAAACTAAGAAAAACAAACACTTAATATAGTAAGGTTTTAATTCAACACATGTCAAAACCGAGCTAGGTGAGCTAGGTAAGCACCCTCATACAACAATGAAGTTTCTAAGAGATGCTGGCCAATTCCTTGTCACTGAGTTCCAATAAAGGAATAAACAAGCAGGAGAAGTCTTATCCCATCAGTGTTTGCAGGTGACAAGTTCCAGTGTATGCATTGCCCTGGTGGCTCAGACTTCTCTTTGGCTGATGACTCAGCTTGTTAATGATTCCGGTTTTTAACCCATAAATAAAGGGATGAGTACAGCCTTTTCATGTTGAGCTTATTGTGAATAATGAAAGATTTATAGAAGCTGAACGTGGCTAAAAGAATAAAAATAAATGTTATGAGTATTAAAACTTTGATTAACCTTTAAGAAAAACCCCGAAGATCTGAGTTTTAGTATAATCTTCAGAGGGATGAGATGTCCAACACTTACATTAAATGGTGCAAAGTGGTGTTAAAAAAGTGCTGTGGTCCATTGGTTATAAGGCAAATGGACTTGCCACTTGCTACTTTGAAAACATTTTATAACGAACATACTCAAGTTAATGTGAACCCAAAAGTGTAGAAAATGCAGTACTGAAAGTAGATCTTACTATTTGTCTTTTTTTTTCCTAAGTATTTCTACAGATTTCCTCATCTGTCTTCTTATTTTTTAAAAAATATTAGATTTTTTCCCCCCCCTCTGATTAAATTCTCATTTCTTCTATTAAAAAGATTGAAAGACTTTGGGGTGGGAAGAGAAGGAGAGGGAGCAGGACATCTGGGTGTTCTTTTGAGGTATTCACATTAATGACGTGTTCATCGTCTTGAGTATCTTTATCTTCTTTGTTTGAATGAGAAATAATTGGTTGGCCCCCAAATGATTTGTTTCTTGCTTAATGTTTCTTAAAGTGTCTCTTTCCCACCCTCCAAAAAAAGTTGTATAAGATCTTATGTCCATAGCTCCCCTGCTGCAGAAGGTAGTGTGGAAAAGGGATTAAATAACACAGCATGAGGGCTTGTGACCCCAGGTGAGGAATACAGCAAGAATGAGCCCATCCAAGAATTCATCTCCGAGGAGCTGCCAGTCAAAAGCCTGGAAACTGCTGTAGCAGCATGACTACTCCTGCTCTTAGGACACTACCCTGAAATGGGAATGTTTACCTTGTGGTGATGACAGATAGGAGCTAAACTGCTTCTGTAGCCATATGTCAGGACAATGTGTTTTAAAGTGTGCGTGAGGATGTAATGCAAAGTAATTTGTGTGTAGCTGTACTGATGAAGGTAATAACAGGGTTAACGCTGACAAGCTGTGTGAAGTTGTCTCACCTTTCATCTGCAAAGGCTTGTGGGAGTGTGACTGGTACTGTTAAGTAGTGAGAAGGAGTTGGAAACACTTTCAAGAATAGAATATTTTTCTCCAGCGTAATTGATGTCTCCTCCTTATTTTGCATTATTACTCTAAAGATGAGCATCAGTTGAGGAAATCAATTGTGTCGTTATGCATACTGGATAAATAGCTTTTAGAAGCTAGTTGGAGGTAACAGAGGTTTGAGCTACCCTTTTAATGCCCAGTGAAGTTTCTGGATCAAACCCACTTGATGATCTAGATAAGAGTTCATTTTGCGGTTTGTTTTGTGTGCAGCAGTTTTTGGGAGCCTTCTTGAAATCGGGATGGATCCAGGCATGCAGATAATATAATTTTAGGGTTAGGGACTAATTTGGCAAAACAGGGAGTGCTTAAATTCCTGACTTAGTTTTTGCCTTCTGTCATTAGAAATGACTTAAATTTCTGAATCTGAAGTTTCCTGATAACCCTGTCTTCTTTTCTAATCAAGTTAAACTATGCTTTAAGTGTAACCCTGCAGCTTTGATGTCACAGGGAATTGTACTTTCTTTTTACAGTCTGTTGAATGCCTTGTTCCAAGTGGGCTTCCCTGAGCTCTTTCATCCAGTGAACACTGAGCTTAAAGTACATATTTTCATTGTGGAGTGCTTCCTACTTTGGATATGTGTATTTATTTTTAAAAGATTTTAACCTTAAACCCCTACAATTAAAGAAGATTTGCTTGTTCCATTAGGCAGTTAATTGGAATTGCCATATTAATTCTGAAATACTGAAAACAGTAGTAGCCCATCTTGGACATTTTTCTTGGGAAAAGCTTTTCTTATTGCTTAACTGAAGATGTTTTAACAGAAATGAATCTCTCACACTTTGTAAGATGAGCAGCTATGAGTTTATGAGAAAACTGACACTCCTCAGCCCCCTGGTATAGTTTAACGACTTTCTATGATACCAGTAAGTGAGCCATAGGATTTCAGCCCCGTTCCGTATACACATATAAACAAGTATAATTGTTTAGGTGCTGATCAGGTATATCGGTCATTAACACTGTTTTTCTTGTATGTCTGCCTGGATTTCAGTGCATGAATAGGACTTCAGACTGTGAGCTCTTCTGAGCATATGCCTCATCTTCATCTGATTGAACTATTTGGTATCTGTTGTGTGTTCTTTTAACTGCATTTCCATTTAGTGTTAGTAATTTAAAAGTTTTAATATTGTGATTGTATTAAAAAATTTACATGTGGCATTCAGTGTTGAAAGTATTTTATCTAGAATGCTGAATAAAGCTTTTTGCTGAGCTTCCTTACATCTAAACTTCTATCACTTGCACTTATCACACACAATAGGAAATATCACCTTGAGGTTCTCCAAGTACTCCCTCCCATGATGCTGTTAAAACAAAATCTTTTTTCCATCCTATGAGTAATTGTTCCAGAAATAATTTTAAATGCATTTAATTTCTCTGATGACTTTTTTAATACCTTAGCCTTCCATCTGCAATTTCTGTTATATTATGCTGCAGTATGTTAAATATCTTTCTTTGTGTGGCTTTTATCTGAAATGGTTGAAGAGCAGTATCACAAATTCATACCAGATCAAACTGTAGAGGCCATGGGAATAGCTAATTATGCTGCTTCTGATCTATTCAACAGTTCAGGGCGTGTGTGCCTTGTGGGGCTCTTGCATTTACTGTTTCAAGGGCTAGTATGTGGTGATGAAGTTCAGGATGAGAGGGTAATTCACAGGAATTATTTTTTTATTATTATTTATTTTTTCTTCCTAGTGTTGCCAGATGGGATCTGTGCTTTATTAGTGAGCAGGTCTGCCTTGGGAGATTAATTTACATTCAAGTCAGTTGGACTTTAAGAGAGGCAGGTATAAAGGTTATTTCAGCAGAATGGCAATGGCAGAGTGCCTAGCCTGCCTTTCAAAGTATTGATTAAGAAACAGTCTTCAAAACGCTCCATTTGTCTAGCTGCTGTCCTTGTTAGCAGCCTGCCTCCGGGACTCTCCTTTCTCTCCCACTGTGCATGTTATTGAACTTGTTTAATTATGGGCACAGTTCTGCCTCGCTGCCATACAGTTTGTCTGAAGTGGGAGTTGGATAACCCCACAGAGACTGTCTTAAGCTTGATGGCACAGCTGGAGGAGGGCTTCTCCCTTCTTCTGCATGGGCCCACTGATAACAAAGGGAATTCCCAGATCCTTTTAATCTGTTGGCTTTTGACTTCCTATGAAGTGTAAAAGCTTATTTAGTGCTTGGAAGATGCTCCAATTCATGAGACAACGAGCAGATAAAGCTCTTCGCTTTGCTTTCAGTTTTATTATCTTTAGGCCTGCTTTCTCTCAGCTTGGTTACTGGTGAGTCAAGCAAAGTCTCTTTGATCTTCAGTTCTCAAACAGTTGGATGATACTGTGTATAAAGGTCACTAGAAATTGTGGACATCACGTGAAGTATAGGTAATTATCTTAGTCACTGTTGCTTAACTGTTTTAGAGTTTTCAGGCTTTTCTGTGGGACATAAAGGACTCGAAATGTCATTTAAAATATTGTTAGGGAGCTATTGCTATAGTTTGGGGTAAGTGCTTGTGGAGAGAGAACTAGAGGAAGAAAAGCAGTCATGGCACTGTCATGATGTTGGACCTTTTAAAGGGCAGAAACCAGTTTTCTGCATGCTTTTGCTATTTGTTTTTTGTTAATCATTAATATTCTGGATCTTGCTGCTGGTATCTAGAATTAGTCATCCATGTGTGCTCACAGTTGTTTCACCATAATGGTGGCATTACGTGGGTGTTGAATCCAGTTGGGTATAAAGGATGAGCACTTTAGGTTTTGTTGCTGTGGGGTTAATACCAAGAATTTTATTACTGAGATGATAGCATAGTTTCTGTACTGATCTCTTCTGTGCTACAGTGACACTTCCAGGTTTCAATACAATGGCTACGTGCAGTGCTCTAGCTTTTATGGGCATCTATTTTAAAAAGGAGGATTAGGGGAATAATTCTTGCCTTTTTATTGAGTATTTTATAATCCTGCTTTTACTTTGCTAAAAGATGGAGTAAAGATGTAAAGCATATACATTTTAAAGCCAAACATGTACCGCAGTTTCTGCATGGTCCTCTTGATTATGAAATAGATTGGAGAAGACCTTTATCTGCAGAATATCTGGGTTATAGCACCCAAACTCAAGTAAAAACATAGACACTTTGACACTTTGACATTGCTAACTTGAAATCTTCTGCCATTATTTTGAGTTGTTCAATATCAAACATCTGGTCTGTAAAATACTAAGTGCTACAGATCAGAGCATTTAATAAAAGGAGTGGAAGCTGCAGGGAGATTAAGCCACTTGCTAAAGGTCATGCAGTGAGTTCAGCCTGGGGTTTGGGAGACCTGTCGAGTCAAACCAACTGGTACATTGTGGTGCACCTGAAATACAAGTCTGTTGTATCTGACGTAAGTATTTAATGATCTGGTTATAGTAATTACGTTGCTTGCACCCCTGCTTCTGTAGGGTTAATCATGAATGGGGAGAGAACCTTGATGGTAGTTCATTCTCTTCCACACTTGAGAACAGTCCTCAGAAGAGTCGCTTGTTCATAAATTCTTCACATTTGTGTAAAGTGTTCCTGTTACACTGGAAGAAGCAGCATATGGGTTTTGTTTTGATTTTTGTTGAGCAAATTAGGAGGTTTTCCTTGTCTTTTGTTACTTTTATTTCACAAGGCTTAACTGCTTAAGGAGCAGTTTAGGTTTAAGATTAGATTACTAGTTTTGTCTGTTGCAATAGAGTGAGTGTTAAATCCCATTGTTTCTTTAAATTGAAAGTTAAGGAAGAGTCTCTAGATTAATATTTTCCTTACTTTCAGTTTCCTTCTGCCCTGTAAAAGAGGAAAGTTCGTATTTGCTTAGATCTTCTCCAGCAGATTCTTTTTTAGTGCTGTCACTGCTATCTCACTTGAGCTCTATGGTGCATCCAAACCACCTGTATGCTCTGGTGCTCCAGTGGAGCGATAGCCTGCAGGTCTGTGAACATGTCTCAGTCTTGCAGTGTGCAGATGAGGGGCTGGAAGACCACACAAACACTGGTGTAGAGTATCTCTCTTGTATTCTCTAGGCGTGGAAGCTCCACCTTCTGCAAGGTGACTGTCGCCTTCTTGGTTTTCAGTAGCCACAGCCTCCTTAGGAAGACACACAGGGTGTCCCCTCACCTTTTCATTAGTTTTGGTGGACAAAGCTGAAGTTGTGCAAATTGTCTGGAATAACAGTTCACACAGAAATGTACAATAAGGCTCTTACTCCCATAGTTGAGGCTTTTATTCAGTTTCTTCTGTCATACCTGTGCATAGTTATAACTTAGTGGTAATTTCTTTGCTGCTTGAGAGTGGCAGCTTGTAATTTATTTTTTTTTTTTAAAGTGTGTGCAAATGCTTTTTTTTTTCCACCCTGCTCAGCATCCTACTGTGTATGCTGCCCTGAATGCAGAACCTCGCCCACATCTGTGATTCCTGCCTTGGCTTCTTTAGGAAAGTGAAACATGTTTGTGCCATCTTTAGAGGGTCTTCCCAGCCCTAGAATGCCCAAAGGGTAAGATTCCCTGAGTTTGTTTGAGGTTCTCTGTTCTCAACTGTACTAAGACTCTGTGTGTGTGTGTGTGTCTCAACATAATGAAGTGTTCGGGAAAAGCTGACATAGCAGGGAATGTGATTGATTTCTGGCTGCAAAAGAGGGAGGGAGGTGTCACTGAGTTGTAAAAGGCAGGGTGCTTAGAGGCCAGGCAAAACACTCTAGACTTCCTTGAAGAATGCCTCAAAGCTCTCCTGTGAAATACCAGAAATTGCTAAGTGATTCTGCCATGGGTCATGTATTAACTGTGTTTCTGAAGGGCATTGCCTACTTCTTGTGCTGGCCTGTAGACACTTCATCAGTGATTGCCATGCTGTGCCTTCCAGTCTAATGAGAACAAGTTTTACTACAAGTAGGAGTTTATATGGGGAAGCTATTGAAACAACGTTGCCTACTTCTTGTCTTTGCATCATCATTCCTGTGCTATTGTATGTAGGTCTTGCTCACAAAGCCTTTCTGCAGTGTGGTTTCCTAGTGTTGTACAAAACCTTTATTATTTAGAGTGCTTCTTTTGCGAATAGGAGTTAGTTGGGTTGGGATAGAGGAAAAAGTTTTCTACCTCCAGGTAAGCAGAATGAGTGGCCAAATAGTAACAGGCTGAGGGGGAAAATTTCTGGAGTTCTTGGGGCAAAAGAAGTCTGTTAAAGAGCCCTGTGTAATATAAGTGTTGGTTTGATTAAACTGTACTGTTTGATTTAAAGTAGCTGTGACATCACCTCAGTGACCACCATTTCACACGAGATCGTCTGTGAAGGTCACTGTCATGACTTTGCCGGTGACAACATGCAGAGCCACTCAGCAAGCCTGCTGCCTTGTTCTAATGAAGTGCTCTCCCTTCCCTCCCTTGTCAGCTGATGTGTCTGTGTAGAGCCTGGTATTGCCTAGAAAGAGCTCTGAGGAGTAAGCGGCACTTAAATAAAACCTGTCAGACAGTGATCAACTGTACATCTTCCAGCCTTCTGCAGCTTCTGCTATAGCAGCTGAATGTTTCTTGGTGAAAGTTAAAAGCATGTAGAGCTCCACATTACAGGAGCGAAGGTTAGATAAGTGAGGTGCTTGGAGGGATAACTGGCTGAATGGCAGGGCAAGATTTCTCCTGCCCAGTTCTGCTGTAGTGGGTAGGTTGTACATATCCCCAAAAAAATAATTGCAAAATAAAAAGACCACCCATCTGTTTTGGTGCAAAAGCTAAATGTGTCTTTTGTGCTAGTTGAATGCATGCTGCTGTAGTGTAATATGCCGTGGTATCTGTTCAATTCCTAATAACTTTTTATGCCTGCACTGCTGTGCACGGGCTGCTTGCCCTTGGTAAGCTGGCAATCATCTGGGTCTGACAAGTAAAGATCAGTCTTCTATCACAACAAAAGTGGGTTCCTGCCCAGAACTGGTAGTGAATAGGAAAGGATTACCCTTCTGCAAAGATATGGTGTGACATTATATCTAATTAGTTTAATAGTAGGATGCTGCTCAAATGAATGGTCTTGTTCCTTTGGTTTACATCCCCACCCAAAGCCACATGTCTTTTGTAGTTTCCACTTGAATTTAATGATGAGTTGGGTGACAGCTCAGAGGAAAGGCTACCCACACTGAAGACAAAAAGCAACAGAAAGGCTTATATGGTAGAAGTGATTTGGCATGTGGCTGCAAAATAAAACATAAAGGTGAGAGATTTGAGAAAACCATGGCTCACCTCTGTCAGCTCACTATTTAGGTTAGCTCAGCAGTAGCAGTCAGATGATACTTTATGCTTTCCTTAACCTCCATATTGTCATGAGACGTGGTAATTGAGGGGAATTTCTTCAGTATCTTTGGGTATTGTCATTCTTTGCGAGCTTTGAGTTGGACTAACACAAACATATGTTTATCCTGGTGAGACTGAGAAGCTTATATAGCTGGCAACCTCTACTTCCTGGAGGCAGGTATATAGGAAGCCAGAGGTGACCTTGGAAGTGGTAAAGCATGCGCACTGTTGTGCTATGTGGGCTATTCCTGGGTTGGGTTTGTTTCTTTTTCGCTTGTCCTGAAGGTAGAACAGCATGTTCTGGAGTTGCAGCATAAAGGAGATGTCAGCCTGCGGTGTGCTAAAATGTCCCTGGACTTCACATTGTAGTAATGCACTTTAGGGTACCAGTCTGGTCAGCCTGAAAGTGCAGTCTATCCCATGACTTCTCCCATAGTGGAATTGCCCATGCACTTAAATGTGTCATTGTTTCAGGTGCCAGAAATGATATGTGCTCTGACTTTACCTGTGTGTGTCACCAGTGTTTTGGTTTCTCATCGATCTGCTTCCTGGGTGTAGGGGACAGATTTTGGCAGCTGTCTTCCTGGAGGAGTGATTAACATGATGCAAGGAGTTTGGCACTGAGCTCTATAAAGTTGCTGGGATTGGAGTAAACCAGTGTTTTAAAATGCTTCTTTTTTTTAAATGTTTGAGATAGACATTGACTCACGACCCCCCCCCCCTTCTTTCTACTTCAATGCTGTCCCCATAGGTGGGCCCAGAATCATAGCCCCCTGTTGCCAGTAGGTGGACGGTAACAAATTGCTTGATGTGTGGATCAGGTGTTTGTTGCATGATAAATATGGCTTTGACTTGTGTGTTCTGAGGGGCTGAGGTCAAGCACCTCCTGATGTGAATATTTATAGTCTTTTTATTGGTGAGATGATTATATATTGGCTGGAAAAGCAGAAAGTTAGTATTTTTAAACTTGGTGAATAGTTGGTGTCTTAGCCTGTGGGTGGTGTGATGTGGGTGGTATAGATGCCAGTTTGCTTGATAGCCTGTTTTGTTTAGGTGTAGGTTGTGTTAAATATGCATTCATCCCTGACACAGGTGTAACTTGACTTTTCTCTGTGAAGAGTCCTGGTTTGTACAAGAAATTTTGATTGCCAGGAAAAATACTAGGCTTTTTTTTTTTTCATTGTAAGAATATACATGCATTTTAAAGGACTATTTTGAGAGGTGTAATTCTAAAGTGTCCCGACAGAGCACTTCGTATGGCTTTTTATTGGCCCCTAGCCATCTAGGAAGCTGAGAGAACAGTAAGTCTTATTCCCAGTGGGGGGAATGCAAAGCTCTAGAGCAGCAAGAGCAGCTTGGTTTCTTTTTCATTTTCCTTTATTTAGTTGTTATTTTTTTTTAGTAGAAAGGCTGCCTCTGGGTTTGACGCAAGTACAGAAAATTGAGATGATTCAGGCTTAACCTTAAGTTCATAACCCCGCTCATTATGCTTGGATGTTGCCTTGGCTTTAGGCTCTTGTTAGGCGCAATGTGTGTTGCGATCTGAAGAATGGGAGAAGGAGCAACTGTAAACCTCTGTGGTTTTGTTGTGTGGGTTAGACTGTTATCCTTTTCCAGAGAAGAGTACCTATTGTAAGAATTACGTGGTATCAATTTTTATCTGTCTGAAAATAATACTGCTTTCTTCTCGTATACCGAGTGTTTATAACTCAGTGCTGAATGGAGAAGATGAGGTAGTCTGCCTGAAGGGGCAAGCCTCCAAAAACCACGTTCTCCTTCTCTAACTCCAGGAGGAGTAGCAAGCTCCATGCAGGGTACCAAAAGTGCGAGTCCAAACACTGTGTGTAAGCTTGCTTTCCTGCCAGTGAACTTGCAGCGGGGTTTGATGGAGTGTCCAACAGGGCGAAAGTGGTGGCTGTAAGGAGCCACGAAGAAGGATTTGGGCAGAAAGGGGAAGAGGTGTGGAATACGTGAAGGAGGGCAACTTCACAGATAGCAATGGGAAGAGATATGCTGATGTACTGCCATGTGGTATAATATGAAGAATGTGTTCAGGATTTGTTTACCATGAATTCCTGCAGTTGTCTTACTAAATCGATGCCAATCCACGTGTGGATTCAAGTGTGAGTAGAATGAGCTGTGCATGATGTGTTGGCAAACATGGGATGCTCACTAAAAGGCTGTAGTTTCCTATGTTTATAAACTAAATTTGTTTCAGTAACACCTCTTAAAAAACAGGTTGGCCCATATGTTTTAGAACATTTTCTTCTGCTTAACGCTGATGTTGCTATACATACTCAGAATAAAAAGTATAAGTGGCTTTAATAGCCACACTTGATTTGAGACATTCTTGCCTTCAATGATAGGTGGCAGCTCAACCAAGAAGTATGGAATGTGTTGCTTCTGTGCTTAATGTTCATTCAAAGTAGTAACCTTCATTTGGATAGACCTTTCTGATGTTTGGCTTATAGGAGGACTTCTGTTCTCTTCTTGTGCACGAGAATGACTGGGGGGAAAAAAAAAAAAGTCAAGCCAGAAAATGTAACTGTTTCTAAGCAAAAGGTTCTGTTTGGAAAGATCTCTTTTAAATGACCTTGTGCATAATGCCCTGCTGAAAGGGAGGGTGTGTAGGTTAGGAATTCTACATTAACCAGTCCTGAGCTATGCCTGATAGATTTCAGAAAACTAAAATGGTAAGTCTCAACTGAAGTGATTTCTCTCTTTGAGGCAACAGCCCACGAAGTAGGAGGGTTGTGAACCTACATCCATTCATTTGAAATGGTAATGGTGCTTGGCCAAAACTCAGACTGTTTTCCTTGCAGCTCTTCAGCTTCCCATAATGGTAGTTCAGATGCATGCCTGATAGTGAGATGTAATGTGGTGTTTGTGCTGTAGTGTTTGCTGGTTTAAGTACTGTATATCAAAAGCAGATGGCTTTCATTTTGTTCTCCCTACATTAAGGATATGAAGGACGAAAAAAAAGAAGGGGAGAGCAAAGCTTCCCCTTTGCTGTTTCCAGCTCTTTTTATCCATGACCCTAAAAGTGCACATAGATGTACATTGTATTTTAAGTCCTGGAAAAAACTGACCTTTCTACCAAAGATAAAATACAAATGCATAATAAACTTATCTTCAAAATAATATATATATAAGCAGAAACTACCGTGCCTTTTAGAGTAACTTTTCTTGTTTTCTCCTGTGATACAATTGGAAGGGAAAAGGGCTGTGCTTTATATAGACTGGGAATAATATGAATAATCCCACGGTGCTTCCTACCGTACTCCACCTACCTTGCATCATAACTTCCTTTCTCATATTTATGGCCAAAAGCCAGTACAATATAAATGGAGTAGTTTGTGCAGGGTGAAACAGCAAGAACCTAACTCCATGCATTTGAGCGTGGCTATAGGCAAATACTAAATTTTACTCTGCGTTTCTGTTGAACCTATTTTTATTGAACAGCTGAATATGAAAAGAATTGGAGATAGCAGTCATCCTGTGTGCCTGTTTTCTAGTAAGTCTATTATAATCTTTTGCTTACCTTAATCTTTCGCTTACCTTAATCTTCAGGTACAATACGTGAGCTGTTGCCTACTGAAGGACTTGTAGCGTTCTGAAGAACTTGATGCAAAAGAATAGCTGAATTATTTTGAGATATAGTTTATGTTAAATGGAGGGCTATAACTATGCATCAGCTTGGAATGCTGCTTATGAGAAGAGGAAAACGTGCTGGTGTGCAGGCTGTCTTCTGTTGTTTAGAAAGTTGCATCAAGTCAGCAAAAATATCTATTTTAGCAGCTGATTTCTTTGCTGCCTGGGAAGGTGCAGCATCAGTATTTCCAGTAGATAAGATGCAAGACTTCTATTTAAAACTCTTTGTTTGGAGGGATATTATATTTATCAGGAAGGACTCATTTGTGGGTATCAGGTTTGTGGGTGGAAGCAGTTATTTCTTGTTTCTGTCATCTGCACTTGCAATGTGATAGTTAATGTATTCATTCTAAAAATTCTGAGCTAGTTTTTCAGCTAGCTGAAATTAACTTCTAAAAATATATTTTAGCTCAGGATGTAAATTATGTTGTTGTAATTGTTTTCCATCCCATGCAGTGTTTAAAAAAAAAAAGCTATTTCACGTACTTGTGAAATATATTTTCTGTATTGATGTATATTGCTGCTGTGTAACCACATTGTGTAGGAAGGTCATTGAAGGGCATTCTGTGAGCTCTTTTTATGAGATTTATTTATCCAGCACATCAGGGGTGCATGCTCTCCATGTCATAGGAAGATACATCACACTTTTGCAGTGTAATATGGTAGGTATCACTTGGGTATCAATAGTAAGAATATTACTGCAAAGCATTGCATCGTCAACTTTAAGAGTGACTTATACGGCCTCCTTAAAAATGAGAGCTAAGAAAATTTGTCATGCAGGCTAAGCCTATTACTTAGCTGTGTCGTGCAAGTATAAAAACCCCCAACTAGTTTTGTGTGTGGTTCAATGGTATTAGGTTTTAGTCTGAAATGCAGAGAATATGGAATGTGGTAAAGAATTATATTATTAGCTCTAAAGCAGAGTAATGAAATGAACAGTGACTTCCAGAGACAGTATGCTTGTTTGGCTATCAAATAACATTCTGGCCTCCATCATTGTCTTGTTGTATGCCTCAGTTTCCCTGCCTGTAAAGGAGGAAACCACTTGCTTGTGTCACGACTTCCTGCTCATAAGATACTTTGAAGGTAAAAAATACCCCATGAGTAGATGCCACAGTTTGTATTGTATGTTACATGCTGTGCAGGAGGACTACATAAAGTTAGAAATTCAGCAAATAGTGAAAACCAGGGTTAAATTAGTTTTGTTATTAAATAGAGAGGAGTTTTTTATAGTAGAATTTTCTCTATATGCCTATAATATTTTATGAGGGACTGAGTTTTGCGCTGAAAGATTGTTGTTCGTTGTTGAATTTTTATGGTCTGAATTGGATGTTTCACTAGAAACTGTTTGGGATGGGAAAAGTATGTTCATCTATTAAACTTGGATAGTTTCAGGAGTTAATTAAGTCCTTGTATTTTAATTTGCATCATGCACAATAATGGCGTTTTCTTCTGAATACTTGCATTTTTCATATTTTAGTATTATTAGTATATTAATCAGAAAATGTCCAATTTGACAGCCTTTTAAACCTAAGATGTGTGATAGCAGTTTTATAATAAGGAGTAGAAGTCTGATACTTGCAGAAACACCATCAAAGTTGAAAAGTAAATTGCATTTCTGCTTTTAATCAATAATTGAGGTCTTCAAAAGATTGATATGAGGTTTTTGATGTGAAATGATATCTCATTGGACGGCATGTGTTTTCTCAGGTTCATATTCCAAACAGGTTTGGAAGCAGTTTTTGGGTTTTGATTCATATGACAGAGAAGGAGCCGAAATGTAGTGTGGGCACAGCCTAGCACTTCTGTAGAGTTAGCCATTCTTAAACATTTTACTTTCAGTTGGAAATGTATTTGCAGATGTTGAGACCTGTTACGTCATGTTTAATACCAGTGCAATTGTACAAAATGTTCGTGAGCTGTTGATAAGCTTAACAACAAATGGCTCAGATTTGTGCGCAAATGTAAGGCTGTTTGAGGCTGGCATACAGAAGAGAGCTGGGAGTCTATGAAAGGGGATGTGACTTGCTTTAATTGATGCCTGTTTCTGTCCTCCTGTCCGGTTGCTTTTCTTGCTACATTCTCTTCCTGTTCCTGGGTATGTTACAGTCCAGACTTAGTGGTGGTAGATGAAGGTGACAGATAAATAATAGAACGAAATTATATATTTCGTGCTGACACAAAATAGCAATTTATACCAATATGGATTTTCTTAGATTTCTGTCTCAGGTGGCAGACTTTTTTGAGACAGAGTTCTCCCTTATGTTTGGTCTTTTGCTGTTCAGTTCTTTGTATGTCATAGTTTTTGCAAGGAATGACTGCTACATATCTCTTGCTTTAGCTCATGTGTCCTTGGTCATCCCTTTGCCCTTGATGCATCCGATCGAAGTGCATCATTTGGTGGCTCCATAACTGCAAACTTCTGTTTTCTAAGCTGTAGCAGAGTCAGCTGAAACCTGTGATGTGTTTATAAAAGAAACTGCTTTAGTAGGTACACAACACGTTCCTGGTTTCTTGCAAGTATGCCACGGTATTGGAATCCTTACACATTTTGAAGCTTCTCAGTACCTGTAAACAGCGAGTATGTCTTGGAGGTGGGGAATGAGAGGGAAATCTTAATTTAGAACTTGGTTAAGGACCTCACTCCTGTTTAAAAGTATTCATGCTGAGCACTGAGTGCTCCTAAAACTCAGTCTTTGAAAGTTTGAAAGGAAAAAAAAAAATCTAATCCAAGGCTAAATGGAATTATCAGAAATTTCAGTATTTGCCAGGATGCAGTCTTTAAAAGATGTGCAGTGTCTGACTGAGACCTGTCTTTGCCCCTTTTTTATCAAGTCTTTCATGTATGCCTAGCTTGAAACAAAATTTTTTACATATTGCTTTTTACCTTTTTTTCCTTGTATATTAACTCCTGGATTCCTATATCTAACTGTCTTAACGTTGTTGGTTTTGGGGAGGATTAAAAGACCATTTTATGCTCTAGCTGGGTGCAATCTACAGGATTCAAACTTCTGAACAAGGTGTTATGAGAGTATTCTTGTTCACTTTGTTGTTTGCTGCTGCACAGCAATTGAACAGCAATATAAACTAACTAGTAGGATGGTTAATAAATGTTGCTTTTGAAGCATTCTCAAGGGAAGGACAATTTCTTAGGATCTGAGCTTGTGGTGGAAGCCAGAGCACCCACCAGGGGTTATGAGCAGTGCTGAAAAGCCATAGTGGGCTTTTGGCTCACGCCAGCTTCTCAACATTTTCCAGACTGCTCTGTGATGGATAGTTTCTGCTCAGTGCTTGCCCTGTCCTCTGATACGGCCAGGCCTCGTGGTTATGCAGGTGGTGGAGCAGACAAGGCTCCTTGCCTCTCCTTTGCTGGGCCGTAAATGTTAAAGCCATTTGGGTGGGAAGGGAGGGACACAAGTACTTAGAGGACTTCTGAATTATCTCAGCGTTGTCCCTGGAGCTAATGGGAAGTGGGATGAGGTTGTTGTAAAGGTCACATGAATTTTGGGGCCTTTTAGTTACTTTAGAGTCTTGAGACTTTGCAGTATGTTTTTAGGGAATTTACAGAGTTTAGTTGCTCCCCTCCCCAATTTCTAGAATGTGTGGGATGGAGATAATGCAGATATTATTAAGTCTCAGAAATGGCCCCCACAGACCAGGTTTGAGTGCTTTTGGCTTAATGTATTGGCAATTGTCTGGAGCATTGTGGATAGAGAGGGCAACGTGTGATCCTTCCTGCGTAGTTGTCTGTATTGGCAAATCCGAAGGATTAACAACTGGATATAAACACAGGCTTTGAAGGGTGAACAGCCCTGCTAGGGTTAGATTAGGTCTGCTTTGTGTATAATACCATGATTTTTATAATTTTCTTTTAATTCCGTCTATAAGCTCATATTTTAAAGCTAACAAATGTTACTGCAGATACACAGCCTGTGCGATTCAGTGTTGTTCTGAATACAGAATTATACAGCATTAGATGTGAAGTGGTGAAGTGTTTTATATACATACATAACGCTGCTCTTGCAGCTTTTTAGGAACCTCCTTTTTATTTTATACTTTTCTGCTCCAAGTTCTGTGATTAAGTGGTATTTTTTATGTGGTTACACATGGCATCCCTCACTGTCAGCCTCCTCCAGAAACATTGCATCTGAAAGATAGCACATTTGATGACAAAAGATTAAAGCTGAGTATCAGAGTTCCTGCTTGGAAAGCTTTATCTCTTAATTTAGGTCAGTACTTCAATGCACTGTGCTGTAAACAGCGCAATGTTTGTGCCCATCTCCACTGTGTGATAAGCATATGTGGTAAGCTGATCCTACCTGACTGCCTGCCACACAACTCTGGCCCACACAAAGCATACCAGAGAGGGAGCAGTGTTAAAACAAATTCTCTGCTGCTGATGGGTGTGCAGCTGTGACTCTGACTGGCGGGCGGGATGCTGCCTTTCAAGAGCAGAACTGTGGAGTGAGCAGCAGCCCTGACTCAAGCTAGAATCCTCAAGCACTGGGTATGCCGCTCTATCTGCCTACCTGCCCTCCACGGGATTTACCAGTTTCTGTCAGTCAGTAATCGGAATTTTGTTGCCATCTTTGCATTTTCCACATTCTCCCTCTTAATTCCTGCTCTTAGAAGTTCTAAATGTTTGGAGTTTCTTTTTGCCATGGCATGACAAGGAAATGCTTGGGAAATCTCAACATTTCCCTAAGGATTACAGACAGTTTGAGCTTTATTTCACCAGGTCTTTTCTGCTCTGTGAGTGTTTGTAGAAGTTCTTTAGGAATTTATTGGAAACTGTTGTCTTGAGGAGTCAGTCAAAAAAAAGATATCAGAAGCTCTGTGTGGCCTTGGTGCTGAATCTGGTGCAGTCCCAGGACCCACCTTATACTGTCACATGTATTAGGGAAGTGATTGTGTCCCTGTACATGCACTGGTGAGGCTGCATCTTGAATCCTGTGTTCAGTTTTGGGCCCCTCAGTACAAGGAGGACACTGATGTGCTGGAGTGTGTCCAGAGAAGAGCAGTGAAGCTGGTGAAAGGGCTGGAGCACAAGCCTTATGAGGAGCAGATGAGGGAACTGGGCTTGTTTAGCTTGGAGAACAGGAGACTGAGGGGAGACCTTATCACTGTCAACAACTGCCTGGTCGGAGGCTGTGGTGAAGTGGGTTCTGGTCTCTTCTCCCCAGGGACAAGTGATAGGATGAAAAGAAATGGCCTGTAGTTGAATCAGGGAAGGTTCAGACTGGATATTAGGAAACATTTATTTACTGAAAGAATGGTGAAGCGTTGACACAGCTGCCCAGGGCAGTGGTGGAGTAGCTACACTATGTGTCAAAAGTGTAGACGTGGCACTTGGGGATGTGGTTTTTAGTAGGCATGGTGGTGTTGGGCTGATGGTTGGACTCAATCATCTTAAAGGCCTTTTCCAACCTTAATGATTCTGTGATTCTAAGTAGGATAAATACTTACACTGTATAATAGGATGTGCTGGGTGTGGAGTGTTTTCGTGGCAGTTTTTAGAAGAATAAAGGCAGCTTCTCCTATAGGAATGGAGGGTATCTTGGCACTCAAAAGAGCCCTGCGAAGGGTTTTAAGACATCGGGGATGTGTGTGTGTGGTTGTATTTTGGGAGAATCCCCAAGAGGTGGTTCCTAAAACTGAAGAAGGTGGGGCTAAGTTTGATTTTTGCAGTGGCATAAAAAAAAATTGTTCCAGAGTATTCACTCAATATCACAGGAATAATGCTTGTGGTAATGAGGTTGAGTTTTTTACCTTTAAATTTAAAAGGATATTTATAGCTCTCTCTTGCCTTGTTTGATTTGGACATTTTTTTTTTCTACCTTTGAACTGTTGTTCGTAAGATGTATAATCCTTTTACTCCCTGACAGTGAAGACAGGCAAGGATTTGTGTTTCTGCCTGCAAGAACAACTTCTCCAGCTGTATGAAAAAGACTGAATTGTTCAGCTTACTGATAAGCTTTCTGTTGCTTTAAATGCTTAGTGGTATATTTGCTTTCTGGAGACATTTGGCTGATTTTTGTGTCTCTGGAAGTTGCGCAACTAGCAGCCAGTTGATAATGAAGTTGAGGATAGGTCTCAGAAGAG
Organism: Cuculus canorus; assembly: GCF_017976375.1. Lineage (NCBI taxonomy): Eukaryota > Metazoa > Chordata > Aves > Cuculiformes > Cuculidae > Cuculus > Cuculus canorus. The sequence continues at coordinate 90,014,712 of NC_071403.1, forward strand.
AATGGATATTAATTTTTAGCTAGCAGCTAAACTTTGATAGGAGTTTGATATTAATAGCATACAGTGAGGTGGTGTTCAGAAGCAACAATCGTCAATGTTTTCTATCAGATATAAAAAAAGGCAACAAATATTTAAAATGCTCATTTTCTACTTATGCCAGAAAAGACATGAACAAGAATAAAATCTAGCTGTATAGTGTGTTTATACATAAAAGTAACCAAAGATCAAGGATCCTTCTACAGCTCTGAAGAGAAAGCCAAGTAAAACATCCTTGCTTTCCTGTGAATGGTGTTTGGGAAGACGCTGTATTCAGACTGAGACTAAAGGTCTAGTAAGTTGACTTGTGCTTCTGAAAAAGCTTCAATGAAATGTGTTGTGGAAATAAAAATTATCTTTCGACTTCACTGCCTGTGTAGTAAGCTCCAGTCTTTTTTTTTTTTTTTTTTTAAACGGATGTACTTGCTGTTGTTTTTCACTTTAAAGAATATTTCTGAGCTCTAGATGACTTTTTCTTGCTGTGTCAAGTGCGTGCAGTATATACGTATAGTAAGGTGGGAGGAGTTCTGAGACCACCTTAAGAGAGAAGGAAGGAGCAGTAGGTCTGGATTTAAAAGCAAACAATCCTTCTGTAAGGTCTTTAGTTGAACATAGAATTACTTCATAGTGTCTCACTTGCTTGTACCTTAAAGAGAAATTAGTTTTCATTGGGGTTTTTTTTTTTTTCCAAAATTCTGCACGCCCAGTACTTGATAAGAAATGCTAAAATTGTGTTGAAAAGAATGGATTTAAGGAGAGGGTTGTGTTTCTGTGCAGTTTGGCTTTTGTGCTATAGAGTAACCATGTACTGTTGCTTTGTCTTTTCCAGATGTTTCTGACAGTGTACCTCAGTAACAATGAGCAGCATTTCACTGAGGTGCCAGTCACCCCTGAAACAACCTGCAGAGATGTGGTGGAGCTGTGCAAGGAGCCTGGCGAGAGCGAGTGCCACCTGGCTGAGGTGTGCTGTGGTTCAGGTAGGCTAGGCTTGTGCCTTGTGAGTGACTGGGCATTCAGTGACTGTGTAGCGCACAGAGACCTGGCAGATGTGGTGCTGTCCCAGAGCATTTCTGCCTTATTAATGTCCTCTTCAGACCTGCTGTATGAAAATGCATCTACAGAAACGCTAACACACACACAAGTGAGTTAAAGGGGAATCAAGCATGCAGGTGTTCTTGTGTGTATGCAGCCCTTCTCTGATTCAAGAGTTTCTGAAGTGTGTGGGGAAGTTTTCTTCCCACAGTGGGGTCCCTGTGGCCTCTGTGAGGATGGAGAAGCTATTTTTGACTGTTCTCTATCCTTTTTAAGTCTGTGCAAGAGAGGTTTTATGTATGTGCTCGATTATGACTTTTCTTCTGTGTTGCTGCTGATTTTTGTTTTGGATGTTCAAATCTTAGCTTGCAGTGCTCAATCAGACCTGGAGAAGCAAATTGGAAGATAAAGTCTGGCTAACTCTTCATGGCCTAAATGGGAAAGGGCTTTTGACTATCTGCTGTCTCCATGGTGCTCATTAGATACTAGTAGCCATCCAGAGATAGATGAATCTGTGGACAGGATTTTAAGTCATGAGAAATAATTATGTTTGATCCAACTCTTTTGAGATACTTCAACAAAATAATAAAATAATCTGATGATAAAGGCTTATGTTCCTGTCTTCCTCTGCTGTTTGTTCAGGCACACACCTGTTCAAAGAAGTCTTTGGTGAGCTGGATCTTTGTTTAGCAGCATCAGATACTCCTGACTTCTAGCCCCTGCTGACAGATGTGTAATGTTTCTGATATTTCTAAGTTTAAAACATGCGGCAGATTTTTTTTTCCCTTCTCCTTAGAAGAGAAAACATATTTTCTTTATACATGATAGTAAAATAAACTCGCCTGTCCAGCACGGAAAGAAATATTTTAGGAAAGCTTTTTAATTGTACATCTTTGGCCAACTCTGTCTAAAACAACACAATACCAAAAACTACAGTGAAAGACAAGTAAAATAAAGGTTTAGGTAAAACCACTGAATGTATAGTTAGCCTTAGCCCTGTGCGCTGCTAAAGAGGACAAGTTGTGATGATGTGGGACAAAGTTCTGCTGTCGTTACCATATTGGAGCCCTGCTAGAGTGGGCAGGTCCTCTTCTTGTGATTTCAGAAACTGGATTCTTGGTTGGATTTTGAGATGTTCATGTTAAGTATGCTAGAAACTGTCTTGAAATCAAGGGAGAGCAGCTGTACCAAGAGGCAAGTGAAGTACGCCAGTAGTTGGTGTCCAAATGTTCACTTTTCAGCTTAACAGGAGCTGGGTGGGTGGGATCAGGTAATACCTGGAGATTTATTTGTAAAATCAAGTTGTTAGCCTCTCTGCTACTAAAGGAGTTGTAAGAAACATAAAATGAGGCAGATAATTCTTTCTGAGATTAGTCTTTGCAAAGATGTTGTGACATGCCATGAGAATAGATGTCTAAGTTTGACTTGCACAGTTACTGTCATAAGAAAAAAAAAAGTATCATCCATTTACACAGAGAGAACCTTGACAAGTGTTTAAGAAACCAAATTATTCTTGTTCCACTCACTGATCCTGTCGTATTTACTAATTATTTCTGTGTGCAAGCACTGTTGAGTGTGTGTGTAAAAATTTCAGTCTGTAAAAAAAAATGCAGTAGTCTCAAATCATGTAACATTAAGAGACTTGAGTATTGGATGAAGTGCAATACATGCATTTTTTTGGATAAGAGATATCCTTTCTTAAGCATCTGTGTAACATTCAGTGGCAGCCATTTGCAAGATATGTTTTCATGGATTTCTTGGGTTTTGTTTAGAGGTGGAGGGGAAAGCAGCAGCGAGGAAGAGAAATGCTTTTAGCTTTTACCTAATCTCATCTTAGATGTCAGCAAAGTTGGCTATCTTGTTTTGCTGAAATATGCCATGTCTTCTATTTTGTTTGCCTTTTGCGCTGAACAAATTAGACTTTATTTTAAAACAAGCGTGGTGCACAGCAGCCAACCTCCTGGGGTAGAAACAAAAGATTTGTGTTCGAAATGACTTCTCAGACTTCAGTTACTGAGAACATTTTTAGATCTCTTGTCTCTCTCTTTTTCTGACGCTCGCTCAGGAATTTTAGCTTCTGTTGTCAGACCTTATTAAGCGTGCTTTGAAAGATTGCTGCAAGTGTGCTTGAGGCACTCTGCTCCCTGCAGGGGTCAAGTTTACTGCTCGCCCTGTCCTCCCAGTTTTGCTTGAAATTTGATGAGTATCAGGGCAAACTTTCTTGATCTTCTATCAGTGCCAGAATTCTGTTAGGAAACTACCTTGGTGACTCTAGAAGACAGTCAAAAGGTATGTGCATGTATAAAGGTTTTTATTTTTTTTTTAGACAGATGGGAAATAAAAAATTGAGTTTGTTTGTCCTTTCTTCTTGAGCTTTTCAAATGTAGTTTTGTTCAGTACTTGAAAATCTCTTTGACCTTCCTTTGAAGTCACTAAGTGGTATTGACAGAATCCTTGTGTAAAGGGCATCTCCATTGGTTATGCGCTCTCAGCTGAAGTATTGCTGAGCTGCTAGAAATCTGCCTTATAAGCCTGCTCTATATTCTTTAAGATGGAAATCATGACAGTGGTACTGTTGTTTTTTTTTTTTTCCCCTTGAATTAAGGTTTAGCAGATGAAGAGCTTTTTTAGCTGTCTAGACAAGTAACCGCCAAGAGACTGCTTTTTCTGTAACAGTGACCTACTTGCTTATTCTGTAAAGCTAATCTTTTTTGACAGTGACTCCAGAAATTTTCCTTCCTAGATTGCTTGAGCACAGCTGCAGTATTTTCATTTAAAGAAACACTTTCATATTGAAAATAGCTTTTCACAAGCGGAAAACATGTTAGTAACTCCTCTTCTTACAAAACTGAAAACATTTATGCTTAAGTCAGTAGTTTTTTTCCCCTGAAGTGATTTGCATATTAAGATAGTGACTTTGAAAGACTCTCCACTGAATATGAATAAACTACTCATTTGTTTTCTTTTTTCTTTTTCTTTTTTTTTTTTTTTTTCATTTTCCCTCCTCTTGCTTAAATAATGAAAGGAAACAACTAGCAGAAGCAATACCAGGAGAAAAGAAACTGGAGCAAAAGTGTTGCTATTTAATTTCAGTTTTTGTCTGCTCGTCTTATTTCTCTGGCCAGGAACAATATATGCTGTTTGTCTGGCACAAAACACAAATTAATCTAAGCTGATCATAGATCTCGGATGTTGTCATAAGATACTGTGGTGGTATCCTGACTACATAAAATTGATTAATATATTGACCATATGTTTGCCATCACTTTTAACATAAATGAAAAATGTATGGTAAAATGTCTAAAGTAACAAAAGCAGTTGCTTTTATGTAAAGGTTTGAGGACGGTAAGTAATTCTAATTATATCCTTTCTGTGAATGCTCAGCTATGAAGTGTGCAAAATTTGGAAGAATAGTAATACAGAAAGAGAGGAGTGCTGGTAAATGATGGTGATAATATAGACTCCCACTGGAATTTTGTAATATCAAAAGGCAATAAGTAAGGCTTAAAAATTACAGATGTGACTGAATCCTGAACATGGGAACAAGAGCAGGAAAATAAATTCAGTGGAACTTGTGGGCATAACTTTTTAAGAAACTTTATCTTAACTCTGAAAAGAATAGCAAGTTGTTATTGGAAATGCATTTCACTGACTGATGTTTCTTTCCTTTGAGCCGTGAATCCAAAATAGTTCATCTTTTCCGGATTTGTCAGAAGTGTGGCTTTTGAAATGTTTGTAATCTGAACTTCTTCAGAGTTGTTGTCCAAGAAAGTCAGGTGGTTCTATGGCTGACAGGAGCTATAGGAGAGCACTTGAAGTTACAGAAGCTGTGATGGCTTGCTGAGGATCAGACCCATTTGGTACTGCCTAGAAGCCTCTTCAGGGTATTCAGTGCTTCTGCCTGACATTGAACACAAGGCCTTCAGTCTGGTATTTGATTGCAGTCCTTAGGATGCGTTAAGAGAAGAATTCTTCTTCACTAGAGTTTATCTTTGCATCTCTCTTACTTCCTATTCCAATGACAATTGAGTCCCTGTAGGATTTGAGGCACAGGAGCCCTTGAGGAAGGTAGAAATGACTGAGAAATAAGTTTGTCTGGGGTACCACAGAAGTGGAGCAAAAGGTATGTCAGGACATTTCCTGTGATGGTGAGTGGGTGAGATAATTTGCAAATACAAAACTAAGGTACTAGAGCTGAAAGTTCTGAATTGCATGTTTGCATGTCTAAATTGCATCTGCTTTTCCCTTTGGGGTGGACTTTTAAAGGACTGTACCTGCTGTTGGTTTTAACTTCAGAAGAAAGGACTGGTACAGCGCCTTCCTAAGGGAAAGGTAGAAATGCCTTGAGTTAGGGCAAGGGTTAAGTGCACATACAGCACCTGAGTAATAGCAAGTGTTCAAGTGAAAGATGGAAACAGATCATTTTGGTTTTGGTGTGTGCCTAAGCTACATAGGAATGCAATAGTCAACTGGCTTTTTATGTTTTCAGAACGTCCCATAGCCGATAATGAACGGATGCTGGATATTTTGCAGCGCTTTAGGATGCAGAGAGGTGAGGTTCGTTTCTTTCTTCGTCATGAACGCTCTCCCTGCCGGGAAGCAGGTAAGTATTGATCTCTGCTGGTTCATTTGTCTTAAATTTCATTTCAGTCCTCAAGGTTAAGGAAACTGCTTGTGTATGTTAGTTATTAATGTTGGTAGTCAGTATGGTATTGCAGCCTGTTTTGGTCTGACCATTATTCTCTTTTAGGAGCAGAGAATACTAGTAACACAAAACTTGTTTGTTTTAGTGAAGACTTCATCGTCTCTTGCCAGATCTGGGGACGTTACATCCAAACTGAAACTTTCGCAGTTTAGCTAGAGCTGGTCATCACTACAGCATCTGAGGGCATCCTGTGTTAAATATATTAGCCACAGCTAAATGTCTAGAGATCTGTGACAATCTCTTCTTTTAAATCTAGTGACCGAATTGTTGTTCAGTAATGTAGTTTATTATTTAGGCTTAGGATATTTCACCTGGATAATGCTTTACTAGGTTGATAAACTTTGCATGCTTGGCAAAAGACAGAGTACTTTGTTTCTTCCACAATCTACACATGTATTTTCAGGAATAGAATTAAATGAACTGTTTAGTCAAATTCTCCAAGAACTTAATATCTATGCATTGTAAATCTAAATGTGAAGCCTGTAAAGAAAATGACTTGTTGCTTTTCAAGGTTTTCCTGGGCATCCCATACTAATCTCTTTAGTAGAATCCTTAAGACTTATACCTTTAAATCAGTCTACTGGATTCTTCTTCCTCCCTGTTTTCTGTTTTCATCCTTGGTATTGGAAATACTGCATTTGTGTCAAGTGGCATTGTACCCAGCATATGTTAAATGGCTAAATGTCTCTTGATGTTTTAAATATGTAATGAATGAGTACTTGAGAAGTTAAAGCCATGCCATCTCTATCTAATAAGAATCTTGTGGTGCAGTTTAGTTCTCAGGATGTAATTTTTCAAGTCTAGAGTTCTAGAAGCGTGTTATTGGCATTTTATTGGCCACATAATTGCTAAACAATATGTTTTAGAAAGAGCAAATGAATAGTGAGGAGTTCTGCAGTTACTCTTGCAGGAACAGAATTTCGAAGTAAATATTTGAAGTGGGCAAGAAGCTAACACAGGTGGCTTCATCCTGTGATATATGTATGTCCTATAGGGAAGTGAGTGAGCACTTGGTATTTAGCATCTGAGCACCTTTTGTACATAAGCAAATGGAAACGTTAAAGTAGGGTTCTAGTTAAGTAGCATCTTTACTATGTCAGAAGAAAAAGACTGTGCTTTTAAACCTTGTGCAAATCAGCTGTAGGTTAAACGGTATGTCTTTCACAATGGGTGACTAACCTTTAACTATTGTTTTCATATTCTCTGTGACACAGTTGACAAAGGCACACCAGAATATCTAGGTGTTAGTTTTAAAACGTTTTGGTCCAAATGCCTCTCTGAATTAACCAGATATTCTCTTGTCATTTGCAGGAGGAACATATTTTTGTAATTATTCAGCTGTAATACAGACTTACAGGCCTGTTGCCCATGGGAGAAAAACTGAAATAGCCCACTGTTGGTTAAACCTCTTTTATGTGTCTATTTTCAAACAGTCTTATATCTTAAAATAAATGTTAACATTGAATAACAAGCTCTTCGTAAAATGTCTTGTGTCATGAGTTAGGTTTATCTTAGTGGTAAAGCATAGGAAGGACAGATGTTCAATGCTAAACCAAAATGATTGTACTCTTTCTCCTTTTGTATTGAATGCTATGTCTAAAGGGATAAGAAAAGTCCTAAAATACCTTGTCATCCTTAACTCTACTGTATTTTTCTGTCTAGGGACTGGACATAGGTCTCAAGAGCTAGCCTTGAAAAGAAATGGAGTGAAAGTGCCTGGTGATCGAAGAATAGAGAATGGAGTAAGTGCTTGATGCAATGCCCGGTATAGTGAAAATTGAGGCTTCCCTTCCTTTGAAGTTATGATGTAAATCCTGTCCTGGAAACTAAGAGACTATTTTGGAGAGATTTCTAATGACCGCTATGAAGTGGACACAAAGCCTCTAACAATTATCACCCTTGATTTCAGTTCTTAAGATGTCTCAGATCCATTGGCTGCTGTATCTGTGTTACTCCCATTGAAAACCTTATCTTGTTTTCCTTCAGTTCATTGAGTCTTTTCACGTTCAATTTTGTGTCAGATCCCTTAGATTCAGATTTTAAGTTGAGACCATTAGTGTTTCAGCATTGAATCCATTGTCTGTCATTTATTCTTGCTCCAGAAGATGTAATTGTGGATATAAGATTGAATCTAGATTCAGGAAACATGTGAGCAGATAATTAATGTAATAACAGTGCTGCCCTTGAGGGCAGTGTTTTTATTCCCCTGACTACATTTAAACTTTCTATTTTTTTCAACTGACATTGAAGTGCTTTGAATTGCAACAATACACCTACGACCACAGATCCATCCTGCTGTCTGCTGAGCATTCTGGGCTCATGATTGATGCTGAGCTTAATTATAAAGGGCTCTGAAATGCCTTTTTAAAATGCTGCTGTGACTTTGCTAGAAATATTAGTATTTCAAGAGATGTCAGCTTATGTGTGTTGCTGAGTTGGACTATGTGTGTGTATGAGCTTACAACTATTTTTCTAGCATGGAATTATGCCATTTCTTTCCAATTATTTTATTGGATACTCAGTTCGTATTTTTTTTTTTAAAGACCCTTAGCATGCTTTGCTGTGGTAGCTCTGTTGAATTGCACAGTCAAATTAAAAGTTCCAGACTTGGCATGCTTAGGATTTTCTTTGACAGGTCAGTGCTCCAAGGATGGATATGACACTGGCTGAACTTCAGGAAATGGCATCACGGCAGCAGCAACAAATTGAGGCTCAACAGCAAATGCTGGCTAACAAAGTGAGTTTGGAACAAGATTGTTTACAGCCAGTAACAAAGGTAGTAAGTCATATGAGATGGGGGGAAGGTTGAGGATTTGGGTTTTTTTTCCACCTCTTATAAACAGAGGGCTCAATGTCTTTGGCTCACTCTTCATAAATCTGAAACTTGACCTGTGCAGATATCCGGTAGTAAAGACAATTAAGGTAATGCCAGTGATAGAAGTGACCATGTAGCTTACTAAAAGACTAAAGCATATAACATTAATATATTGTCGTTTGTCCTGGTGGCTCTGCTAGTGCTGTTTGTGCTCCATGTGGTGAGCAGCCATTCGTGGGTTTGGTCACTGAACAACGCTTTTGTCTCTGGATGTAATGCTGTCCTCTAATGATATTGTGCTTTCTCCTGATAGAGTTCAGTGTGCCTGGTTTCCCAGGGCAGCTGGCTGGAAAAGATGGCACGTATGTGATAAATGTAACTAGGAGAGTGATTTATAAAATGCTTGCTGAATGATAACAGAAAAGCTAATGAAAGTGCACAGAGTGCTTCTGAATTTTTTAGGGAAAAAAATACTCTGAATCCATCTGCAGAACAGTGGCATAAATTTTGTATTTGACTTAAATGTTGTTGGTACACGCTGCTCTTGAAAATACCATGGAAAATGCTGCTTTTGGCAGAGAATCATTAAGTGTGAGCCCATCCTGAAGAGTGCTTGGCTGTCTGGGTGGATGAGTTCTCATGCCTTTCAGAATGCGCTGTACAAGGGAAGAAGGCTGCTCCTGGGATCTTGTGTTGCTACTCTTCCTCTGTCAGAGCCTTGTCTGCCTCTGCTTTTGAGATCAGCAGGGTTTCTCCCACCCCTCATATGTTTAGCATCTTGTTCCCTTGGCTTTCAATAATTGTATTTCAGGGAATTGCTTCAAAGCATGTCTTGCTAATGGTTCTGCAGCACCTGCAAAGTGGTACTATGGCCTGTCAGAATAGACAATAAAAAATTATTTCTGTTTTATAGTAAGAATGGGTATGAGGAAGGTACAACTATAAATGTAAGAATTTTGTTAATCAACCAAGTGATTAGTTTTCACTTGAAGCTTAGCAGAACATTTAATGCCTGTTCTGCCTTGATTAACTTGTTAAGGCACAATGTTATCCTCAGTTCCAGCTGAGATGTGTTAAATATAAAAAAGAAGCTTAAACTTTCATGATTTTTGTCTGTTTCCCTCATGGGTGATGGTCATAAACCTTGATCTTATAAAAAACACTGTAGTCTCTCTATATATAAAACCAGAAATATGGATATATTTACTGGTAAGGGAGTAGTAAATTTTTTTAAATTTTTTGATTAAAGAAATTACGAGTCTGGATGACTACCCACCAGGTAGGTATCTGCTGTTTGTGGTTTGAAGAAGGGTGGCCTTGTGGGTGTCCCATTGGGTGAGTTTTGCACTTAACGTGCCTCTCTGTAACAAACCTGCTTTCCAACATGCCCTTTCAATGAGAGGCTTTCCATTGCCTCTTTCCTGCTTTCTGAAATCAGATGCAATACTAAAAACAGATTCTGTGGGGGTAAAATGCACTTTCTTTTTAGTCATGAGCTGTAATATCTATTTTTTGGCATTTCCTGCGTGGGATTGGCTCTAACCTAGCACTTAAACTGTAGGTGCTGGGTTTTCTCTGGAAGACAAACTTGCTTTTTACTCTACTTTTTTTATTCAAAGTGCGTGAGTCCCTGTTTCTAAATATGACTGGTAGATATTTTTTTGGAGGATGTGTTGAGTTCTAATGTTCTAACTGAGTTAGTAGTTAGAGGCTGTAGTTGCTTCTGAGAGTCTTAATAGTTCTCCTACCACTGGAACAACCTATCGTCTCCAGAACTGAAAGCTGTGTGTAATTGTCTTTATAGCTTAGATGATTTAATGATTTCTTTTAGCTTTATATAGACACCTCTATATAGCAACTGATAGTGCACCGTTTTACTCTTATACTCTTGGAGAGGCAAAAGTGTCCTCTCCACTGAGATGATGTCTGTTGTATAAATGGTGGCCAGTTTACTGTGAAGGTTACTGTGTCTTGAATCATTCTGTGTTGTGATAGCAGTGATTGCTACCAGGAAGTGGTAAATTTTCAGAGCTTTGGTGTGCAGTAATCTGCCATCTCCAGGAGAATCTAGTAGATCTAGTAAAGTGCAAAGAGGGATTAAAACGATCAATAACTCATGGAATACTTTCTTTACAAAGAATGTCTGATACTCTCCAGCATTACTTAGAGTTGTTTAAAATGTGATGTATGATAGAGATCTGTAAAGTACAAACGGCATGTGGAAGGTAGAGAGGAAATAATCATTAGCTTTTGCAACTGAAGAGCCAAGTAGCGATTAAATTAACTTAGCAACATAAATGCTAAAATTTTTCAAAGGATTTTGAGCAATTTCATGTAAGAAATGTTTACCAGAGGCTGTTTGACTTGGATACCAACTCTCATTCAGTAGGTTCTTGTACTACTGAATGGTTGTACCTAGAGGACTGCATTGGGACAGAATGGATACATTTGCTCTGTGCTTGATGCTCTGGGAAGTCAAGATAGCGGCCTAAAGCTGATCTGAGCTGCTGTGGTGATTGGTTTTAAGTTTTGAAACTGTTCTGTCAGTGTCTTGCTGCAAGTCCATTAAAAAAAAATCCTTGTCTTGACTGCAGGAACAACGTCTGAAGTTCCTGAAACAGCAGGATCAGCGACAGCAACAGCAAGCTGCTGAACAGGAAAAACTGAAGCGATTAAAGGAAATTGCTGAGAATCAGGAAGCCAAACTTAAGAAAGTGAGAGCGCTGAAAGGCCATGTGGAGCAAAAAAGGCTCAGCAATGGGAAATTAGGTGAGTTGCTGCTTGGAGAAAATAGCCTGTGATTTTTTGTGAAGGAGAGTTCTTGGAACTTTAAAGTTTTCAGTGATTTCAGTAAAAATTGTTCTTTTTCTCCCTCCCCATTAGTGCTCTGAGTAGGCCAAATTTATGTAACTTTGCTAGTGTGTTTCTTTTACAAGTGCTTCAAGGAAGAGCTGGCTTGACAGGGACTGTGAGTTTGTAGCAGCCGGCTGCAGCCTGTGTGGCATTGCTCCAGAGGCTGGCAGGGTGCTTCTGTCCCCTTAACCACTGCCTTGGTAGCAGCCTACGCTCGGCTGTTTCTCAGGGCAGCTATTGTGCTCTCTCGTCTTCTCCAGTGGAAGAGATTGAACAGATGAACAGCCTGTTCCAGCAAAAGCAGCGCGAGCTGGTGCTGGCTGTGTCAAAGGTAGAAGAACTCACCAGGCAACTGGAGATGCTGAAGAATGGCCGAATTGATGGTTACCATGACAACCAGTCAGCTGTAGCTGAGCTCGACCGTCTGTACAAGGAGCTGCAGGTAATGCAAAACCAACTAATGAACCACAACTCTGAGGGCTAAAAGTTAGATGGGTTGTTTCTTGCCTCATAGGAAAGAAATCCCATTATTCCTGATCCTGACAGAGCTCTGTGGCTGCCTGTGTGCTGAGGTTGGAGGGTTAGTTGTACTGGGTTCAAGGTAAAAAGGGGAAGGGGCACCCAGTATTTATATCTTTCCTTTCTGCAAAATTTGAAGGCTAACATTTTCTGTGGAGAAAGTTTGAGTTTGCCAGCATGACTTGACTTTTTAGAAGTCTTTTCTCTTTGTAACTGTTTCCTATCCCCCATCTTGAAAGTCAGTTTGTTTTGATTTTTGTTGCTTTCTCCTCCTCCCCCCACTTTGCTTTGTGGATTTATTCAGTTGAGGAACAAACTGAACCAGGAGCAGAATGCCAAGCTGCAGCAACAGAGGGAGTGTTTGAACAAGCGCAACTCGGAGGTGGCAGTCATGGATAAGCGTGTTAATGAGCTGCGAGAGCGCCTGTGGAAGAAAAAGGCAGCTCTGCAACAAAAAGAGAATGTACCAGTAAGTGTGGGGTATTTAACAACAAAAAAATTATTTTTTATTGGTGGTCCATACAGTCTGAAGTAAGAACTTGCTTGTGGGGAGAGTTACTCAGATGCTAGCTGTTGTATTTATCAATCCGTGGCGGGATTCTTATGTTATTAAAGTACTTTTCATGGTACGTGGTTGTTAACCTACTTACTCTTTGTGGACAAGAAGGAGTCATGAATTTTTTTTAGATGATATTTTTTAGGTAAATTTTTTTTTTTGCTGTTACTATCTCATGTTTACATCACTTAAAGCTTTTTTTTTTTCTTTTAAAAAAAAGCATTTTTAATATTGGAGTATCACTTTATTTGTTTAATCTTTCTTTACTTCAATTTCAAACTCTGATGGATGGATACTGCAATGTAACATTCTTTATATTTCTCTCTGCCCCTCAAGGTTTCTTCAGATGGGAATTTACCCCAGCCAGTGGCTTCTGCTCCAAGTCGGGTGGCAGCAGTAGGACCTTATATCCAGTCCTCTACTATGCCACGTATTGCTTCTAGACCTGAACTTTTGGTGAAACCAGCATTTTCAGATGGGACACAAGCTTTGCAGGTACCTGATGGTCCACTGAAAACACAAACTCTGCCCAACATGAGAGCTGGCAGCAGTTCACAAACTAAAACTTCTGCAGGTAATAGCTTACAGTTAATATTTCTTCTCTAGAATTGCTAGTTTTCTTATCTACTACCTCTGCATTTTTTTTCTTTTTCTTTTTTTTTTTAAAGCACAGTATGATTTGAGATGTCAGTCTTACTACTTGCAGTCTTCCTGTCCCAGTTAATATGCTCTATAAGCACTGAGGCTATAATAAAGTATTGTAAATTACACCTCTTAGTGAGCAATTTGAGTTGTTATGCAGTGTAGAATGTAGGAGGATTTTTCTGTAAGCTAGCTATTTATTTGTTTTAAATAGTTCTAAAAACTGTTCAACAGTGTTTGAGTTTCTAGAGGCAGTTTTAGGATATACATGCTGACAAACTGGTGCATGGACTTACCAACTAGCAAAACCAAGCTTTCTGATAGTGCGTTCTGGAAATGACGCATGGAAAGGATTAACTCAAATTAGAAGAGAAGTTATAAAGGAGGCAGTTGACTCTAGCACAGAAACATCAATAAATTTGCTGACATTTTGATGGCATAGGAGAGGTGCAAGTCCAACACCTAACAGAAAGCTTGGCCTCTCCTGCTTGGAGCGTTAATGAAGATTTGCGTGGCTTGTCTCTGTGGCTTTCTCCTGTGAGATACAGTTCAGCTCTGAGAGAGCAGAAGTGTAGAGAAATTGGAGAGTTGCAAATCTCTCTTGTGTGGTCTTGGGAGGAGAAGACTCACTTTTCAGCTGGGAGATAAGAGAAACACTGCTCTTCCCAAAAGCGGAAAAAATTGGAGGCTGAAGCTTGTAGAAGTTCTGGTTTTTATCTCCCTCCCTCCATCTCCAGTTCTGGCAGATATTAATAAAGTAGCCATGGCATGAAAACAGTTCAAGAGTCTCTTGCTGTACTGGAGAATGGGGAACTGTTACATGTTATCTGATTTGCAGATTCTAAAACTACTGACGTGGAATTTTATCTCTGTTCTATACAGAATTTGAGTGTTTGCTATATGAATGTGTGGTGGTGCGCTCTTTGAACTAAAATATTGCTGGTTATTTTTTAGCATTTGGGCAAAATCACTTTACTGTTGCTTTGATAATTGTTTCTGAGCTTGATTTTGTGTTCTCTTTAGTTTTTTGTTGATTTGTTTGTTTTATAAAGTCGTAGGATTTACAGTACTGAACCTGAATATGATACTTGTACACTGACTTTAAGTCATCAGAGGTAGGTGTTTTGTAAAAGTAAGTCAATAAAAAGATTATTTTAGCTTAATCATCTGTTCTACTTTTTCTTTCCTAGGTTCTGTGATTCCTGGTGCAAAATCTTCCTCGTCTGCCGCTGACTGGAGTGGTTCAAATCCAGACAATCAAATTAGTCAAGTATCAGCCTTGACTTCAGGAAAAGGAGTTGTGACTAGTGAAGGACAAGGTATGCTCTTACGTACTTGGCTAATCTTAAAATATGGAGAATCTGGTTAATGAAATCTGTCTTCTAAATGGTTCGGTAAATATGTAGAATTCATCTGAGAGCACAAAAAGTAAATCAAAGAATATCACCACATGTTCTTTAGTATGGTGTTGTTTTTTCTTTTTGTTTTAATAACTCATTTCGGGTAGTGAAGCGGATCCTAATGCTTTCATATGTGCTCCTGTTCAGTTTGCAAGATACAGCATTTGGCAGGCCCTTGAACAATTAGCGCAAGGGTAGGATGAATTCAAATAGCATCCCTGCATAGACTGTCTTGAATATTGCACAGAACAGGACTCTTATTCCTGCAGTTGTGTACCTTTTAAAAAAGTCTTCTCTCTCCTTAGCAACAGCTGAAGGAGAAACTTTTTTACGAGACAAAGAGAAGAAGGTGCGTCCATTTTCAATGTTTGATTCTGTGGACCAGTCTGCTGGGCTTGGCACGCTTAGAAAGAATCAGAGCAGTGAAGATCTCCTTCGAGAAGCACAGGTATGCAGGGAGCTCAAACCACTGCATTCCATCTGACAGGGATTAATACACACTTTTTCAAATATTGCTGTCGGGGAGTTCCTTGAAAAGTACGTAGGTCTTCTTTTAAAAGACTACTTCTGACGTAAAATGTCTTTTAGGCTTTCAGTGGGAGTTAGTTACTGAAAAGTATTCTCTACAGTCACTATGATGAAAATCTACATTTTGACTGAATGCATAAAAATGGCTGTAACTTGTACTGGTGTGTATATTTTCCCCTCCTATATTATATGTACAGAGACATTTCCATGAGCTTTTTAAAATTGTTTACACACTTGTTTCACTGTTTAATGCAACGTCATCCTTCAGATGTCTGATTGCAGCAAGATTTCCCACCTAAATTTTGGCAAGAGGGCATTATTTCGCCCTCCCATTGCTTGATATTTTAAACATAGCTGCTACAGAAAGAATTAAAGAGAATGGGTTCAAAATATAGACAACGATGGTGATAAAATGTTTCAAGAAGTTTCTTCCTCTTTCCAGTGATGATGTAAACAGTATTGCAGCAATAGTAGAAATACTAGATACTGTCTTTCTTTAAGGATCTCGAGTCCTTCACAGTAGAGGTGCTAAACCATGTTTTGCTGTTTAATCTTAATTAACTTTTTTTGTGTCTTTCAGACAGCTAATAAAAACATAACAAAGGTGCCACCACCTGTCCCCACTAAGCCAAAACAGATAAACTTGCCTTACTTTGGTCAAGCCAGTCATCTGCAACCTTCTGATAGTAAGCTGGATGGAAACCTGCAAAAGCTGCCTTTGGCTGTTTTAACTATGGGGAACAAACAAAAACCAGTGGCACAGCAGCCTTCCCATCCTTCTCAGCAGATACAGCAAAGAATTTCTGTACCTCATGCAGGTCCTTCATCTACCCAGGACCAAATTCTTCCCTCCTCCAAACAGGAGAGTCCCCCAGCAGCAGCTGTGAGACCTTTTACCCCTCAGCCGTCCAAAGAGACCTCACTCCCACCTTTTCGAAAGCCTCAAACTGTGGCTGCAAGTTCAATTTATAGCATGTATACACAACAACAGACTCCTGGGAAGAACTTTCAGCAGGCAGTGCAGAGTGTGTTGACAAGGGCACAGACCAGAGGACCGCACTTCCCAAGCGGTAAGCATGTGGCTCTCTACCTCTCTTCTGGCTTTGTAAGTACTTTCCTCCTGATCCGTGGGCATAAAGCTCTTCCTCAGGTGAATTAAGCAGGTTAGTGCAGCTTTAAGTCTTAGGTGGGTCTTACATGCTGTACATGAGCATTAACAAAAAGTGAAGAATATCTGTCTTGCATTTTTTCAAGATAACTAATAGTAAGCCTGATTACTAGATTAATTCTGTTTGGTTAATCATATTATTCTGATTCTTTGTCCTGTGTAGGTGAATGAGGTTGCATGTTGTTTTTTTAAGGTTTGCTGATAGAATATTCACATTTGTTTTTTTCCCCACCCCTCTGAACTGCTCTACAGTGTATGGCAAACCTGTGATGGCAGGAGCTGGCGTACAGAATCAGCTGCCACAGACAGAGAATGTCTACTCAAATCTCCAAGGAAAGCCAGGCAGTCCAGAGCCTGAGATGGAAACAGCAGCCTCTGCTCATGAGAACCATGAAACAGAGCGAATACCCCGTCCCCTTAGCCCAACGAAATTGCTGCCTTTCTTATCTAATCCATACCGCAACCAGAGTGATGCCGATCTGGAAGCACTACGCAAAAAACTGTCCAATGCACCCAGACCACTGAAGAAACGTAGCTCCATTACAGAGCCAGAAGGACCTAATGGCCCCAATATTCAGAAGCTGTTGTATCAGAGAACCACTCTAGCTGCAATGGAGACTATCTCGGCTCCATCTCATCCCTCCAAACAGACAACATCAGCTGCCAGTCCTGAAAGCCCAGCAGAAATCCCAAATCCTTATCTAAATGCAGAATCTGAAAAAGAAACAGCTGCTTCTATACCGGAACTGGCCATTGCTGAGGAAGCAGAAAACACACCAGCAGATCAGAGCGAAGCTGTTCTTCCCTCTGTAGCTCTGGACACTGTACCTGAGGGAGTATTGGATGGTGATGAATTCACACAGCCGAAAATGGAAGAACCAAGTGTAGAAGCTTCACTGCCACTGGAAGCATACATGGAAGAATATCCTCCATACCCACCACCTCCGTATCCATCGGGGGAACCAGAGAGTTTGGGGGAGGACTCATTTAATATGAGGCCTCCTGAAGTTACTGGACAGTTTTCCTTGCCTCCTGTAAGTATTAGTTAGCCTGCAACTTGGGTGCTCTATCAGTAAGTCATCCCAAGCTCTGCCATAAATCCTGTGTGTTGTGTTGTAGAGCAGATGTGGGAGAACAGTCACACAAATAGGCTAGAAGTCCCTCTGTGGTTATCTGTTTTATTTGTGTGATGCTTTTGTCTCCTGAGTGAATGACAGTAATGAAAAGGTTCTTCTGTCTCTACAATTAATGATACAATGAAGATTTTCAAATGGAATTTGATACTCAAATAGTAAAACTCTTCTGGGCTGTAAAGAACATTCCTTATAGAAGTCTGCCTATTATATCTAAACTGTACTTCCTCCTTAAGAGAAATTAAAGTTCTTTGGGGCTTTTTTGAGGCACGCATACAGATTTCACAAGCGTTTTCCACTATTGCTGGTATGAGATGGAAACTCATTATCTTGATCCCGGATTGCATTTGTTTATCTGAAAGCACAAGAAACTTCTTGAAAAGAAATGAACTTCTTTAGTTTCTGCTTTAAAAACTCATTTGTAGACATTAACTGCTTGCACTTCTTCAGCTAAAATGTTTTTGAATTGTTCTTTGGAACCAGATTTAACATCAGTCAGTTCTCAAGTTGTATCAAAATGGACTCCTTTTTGAGCTAATGGTAGGCAGGATTTTACCATCTTGTTTGTTTTGGAAGTTTGTATCTATGTGTGTGGAATGGTGTTATGTCATTGCTGTAGAACAGAAATGCTTACTACTTTCAGTTCCTCAAAGAGTTTCTTTTAAAACCTATCATGAATAGAATTTTAATAACTTGATACCTGAAAGTATGTTTCTTCCACCACTTCAGTGTAGAGAGGTTAAAAGCTTGAAATGTGCTTTTTAACCTTGTAGTTTTTCCATGGAGTAGTCATTGCATGTTTTCATGCTTTAAAGACTTTTGTCATTGCTCCCTTTTACAAGGAAACTTTAGGGGTAGGATTTCCTAAATTGTAAGAACTGTTTTTGGTTGGTCTTGTAATAATTCTGCAATGATGAGAAGAAACCTGTTCAGCTTCTTAATTTCATATTTAAATATTTGGGTTATGCTGACACATTCTTTCTTCAAAAAGCTTGTACTTTGGATATTATATATAAATCAACAGGCAAGAGAGTATTTTCTGGGAATCTCTTCTTAAGATATTTCATCTTCACATGCTTACTCTTGCAAAACGTGAGTAATTTCTATTCATCTTTGCTTGGACATCTGTCATAAGTTTACATACCCTTATGAATAGTGTTTATTGCTGCTGCACAACCAGCTGGGGAGAGCGCTGAGCTAATGCGTGCGTATTCTCTGAGGGAAAGAGTACAAACTCAGCTATAGAAATACTTGGCTTCCAGTATCACAGGGAGCATCTAAAGCATTTCTGCGCTTGGTTCTATATTCTTTGCAAAACCATCTTCCCCACCTATTTGTTCTGCTGACCTCTGCTAAGCTTAGGAAAATGTTAGGAACGTAACGTTGTTGCTTAAAGTAGTGTAAATGGTCTGAATTAAAAAAAGAGACATTTTTCTTTTTCCCGTTCTTTAGAGATTTGGGAATTTTATTGTTTTGTTGATGTATTTGATCAAAGTGACTTCTGTATTTGAGTTGAATAATGTCATTGTCTAGAGATAAAGGCAAAGATCTTTCTTACCTTGCCTACTATATTTGTAGTGTGTTGGGGAATTGGTAGAAAATAGTCTAAATTTCTTATTAAATGTGCCTTAATTGGTCATTTCTGCTGTCACTTCCAAATAAGCCATTCTGTATACTTGCTCTTCTCGGGGGGGAAAAAAATGCCTGAAACTTTTGTTACTTTTCACAGGGGAAGAGGACAAACTTGCGTAAAACTGGATCTGAGAGAATTGGGCATGGAATGAGAGTGAAATTCAACCCCCTTGCATTGCTTCTGGATTCATCTTTGGAGGGAGAGTTTGACCTCGTGCAGAGAATAATTTATGAGGTACAAGTGCTAACTTTTAATAGAAGGAATAGAAGTCCTGGCTCAAATTGGGAAGTTGCAGCTTTTCTGGACTGGGGAAGCTAAGATAATAGTGCAAATATAGAAATGCCCGTCAGGAGATAAATTCTAACAGGACATGGTTACTTAGGGGCTGATTTTAACGGTGTTAAATCCACACTGAATATAACAACAAGTCTGTAAATTTGCAAGACAACTTTTTCCTCATTTCTCATGTAGTATTTCATCCCTATCTGGCATGTCATCGGATAATTTGATAAGCAAAGTCCATGTGAATTTTACTTACAGTGAAATGGGCAAATATCAGACACATGTTATAAATGCTTTTACTAAGTTACCAAGATACTATTTTGCTGAAGGATTTTAGGTCCTCCCTATTAAAAGGAGGCTGCAAGTTTATTTGTGGATATTCTTATGGGATTTGTTACTGCTGTCTTTTTCTGCCTGTTCCTCATGTCCTTCATAGGAATGTGGCTCAAAATTGTATTTCAGAATACGACAACTAATTTTTATATGTATATGAAGAGGTGTTTATTGTAGACAGTGATACCAGAATGTGAATGGCTCCTTTTCTGGCTGAATAGGTTGAAGATCCTAGCATGCCCAACGATGAAGGGATCACTGCACTGCACAACGCTGTGTGCGCTGGGCACACAGAAATTGTGAAGTTCTTGGTACAATTTGGTGTGAATGTGAATGCTGCAGATAGTGATGGATGGTAAGACTTTCTTTAAGTGTTACCTTACAGATGCTGTCCACAAGTGAGCTACTTCTTGGGGGCTTCTACAGGTCCTCAAAGTCCCTCATAGAGCTGGCAATGGCTTTTTCACAATAGAGCAGTTGTGTTGGGAGCATCATATGAGAATGCGCATAGGAGGAAATAGGCAAATTATACTAATGTTCCCTATGTGAAAAAAGTCTGCGGCCCGAGTAGGGTGGATACAGTTGTCAGGAAATCGTTCTGTTTCTTTGAGATATTGAAGACAGCTTATGCATAATGAACCATTTGCTGAAATTCCCAATATCCTCTCTTTGAGACAACCTGTAGCTTACAAATGCTTTGGGCAGTATCTAGCCCTGCAGACTCTGTTCTTCGTCCAACAGTCAGGCAACTTAAAATAAAGCAGAAACCCGCAGTGTAGAAACTAGGCTTGCAAACTGATAATGGGTTACAAATCCTTCTTGTACGAAGCTAGGGAGCTTATTTACAGAAGTCTGGCATGGGAGGCAGTGATTTTACTATTATTTCTGCCTGTAACAGAAGTGTCTAAGGCTTGAGACTGAATAAAGGTGCTTGTGATCCCTTAGCTTTAATAGTTACCCCTATTACCTGTACTTGTCACCAAGTGAAAGTCTTGAAGTAATTGTCTAAATTGTAAGAGGCGTTATCAGGAGGATTTCTGAGTATGTTTTTTAATATTGATTTATTTTTAAATCAAATAACCTAACTAAAGTTCTTAAAATGTTAGTGGATTATAAAGAGGTAGCATAACTATAGAGATTCATATGGAAACACAGCTTTAGGGCTCAAGCAGCTCTTGGTAATTCCTGTTGTCTGTGAAAAGCAATTGAGCTTGACATTGTGGGTTAAGTGCTTCTGGTAGGAAGCCTTCAGCGATGCAGCACTGATTGCTAGAGGTCACTCGTGGAAGTGGTTTTCTCCTAGGATTCTGTAAGCACTGATATGAACAGTATAAGTAATGTGTCATCTTTTTCTTGGCTTGCAGGACCCCATTACACTGTGCGGCATCTTGCAATAACGTGCAGGTGTGCAAGTTCCTGGTGGAGTCTGGCGCAGCTGTATTTGCGATGACCTACAGTGACATGCAGACGGCTGCTGACAAGTGTGAGGAAATGGAGGAAGGCTACACACAGTGCTCTCAGTTCTTATATGGTAGGTGATGAGGACTGAGTTCTAGAGTGTGCTAGGGACTCACCTGGCACTTATGATATGCTCTTGGATGAGGAGTGGCAAGTTGCACACTGGGTTGTGTGTCTACGCCTTGAGTCTCTCTTGGAAAGAGAGGTTTTAGCCAGCTTTTTGTGACATAATGATGTCTGTCAAGACTAACTTCATAATATTCAACCTATAAAGAAGATCTGTGTAAGGAAAGGTTTTCCTACATTAAAAACCTTGAAATTAGTTAAGCCATGTGCATTGACAAACGTGTTGGTGTGAGACGACAATTAAGTGAATCTTACTGTATAAGTACTTTTACATAAAACCGAAAGTGGTATGGGTATCTCAGTAGGCAGTTCGTATCTACTACCTGGTTTCTTTAAATGAGGAATATTTCCTAATGTGTGCTTCGGAGCCAAGAAAGGTATTGCCAAGTTTCTGCCTTAAAAGGGAGATTAGTAAGCACTGAGTTTGATTGATTTTTCTTTCTGGCCTTATTCTCTTGCTTTTAAAAAGAAATAACATATTAAATTTAGATTTTATTCAAATAGTATGATTACAGGGAAACTATCTTTTAACAGAGTGAATGGATTCCCCATACGGTGTGATGAGTGTTAGTCAATGAGTTTTAAAAATTATTTACTTTGTATTTGGTGTGTAATGAGGCCTTAAATTACTTTTCTGTATGTTTTGTATGTACTTCTTGTCCACATGACATCTACCAGCTGGAGGGTCAGCTATCTGTAAGAAGCTGGAGCGACAGCAGTGTAATACATTGTAAAAAGCTGTAATGCAGCTTGTTTTTGTGGAACATTCAAGATCTAAGTCTCTGTAAGCTGCTCAGCCAGCATATTTCAAAACAGTCTGTCCAACTGTCTTCACTAAGCTTGAAAACAGTATCTTTTGGTGCCAAGTATATAGTTTACCCTGTAAAGGGAGGAAGCCTAGTTAAGTAGTGTTGAAATCTGTGGGCTAACCAAAATTCTATTTAGTTTTCTACCCAAACTCAACAGCAAACGGCCAAGGAAGATTGTAGAAATAGATTGAAACTAATAATATTTGTCCAATTTTTCTTCCTGGTTTTAACTCTGAGTTAAGAGATTGTATCTTTATGTTGAATAGGTCTTGAGATATTTCCTTCAGGAGTTTATGTAATTCTTCAAATTCAGGTAGACAGTCCACAAGATCATGTGGGGAGGAGATCCGTGATTTTATTATATACAGCATGAATAAACACATTCTTTGTGGGGCTTTTTGGGCCCACCTTCTGGTGATCTCGCTTGATATTGTTGGGTTTGGGACTTTTTTTACATGTGTGTTATGAGGTACTTCTCAATAGGTGCTGAAAGGACTGTAAGTCTTTGCCTTATTGCCAGCTTTTCCAAATTGAAAACACTGAAACTAAGGTATCTCTTGATACATTGGCTGTTCAGCTATCAAATTTCCATATGTTCATTAGGAATTAATCCTATAGCTAAGACCTGTCTCTGGTTGCCTGTAGTTCTAAATCTGTTTCTTGCTATAAAAGAAATTTGGGATGTGTATCTGTGTTTCCAGAACAGAACTGCATTACAACCTGGCCCTCTAAACTTGCCTGTAAAGTGAGAAACATTGATGTACTCAATTGCTTCACCTAATCACTTTTTTTTTTGCTGTAAAGAATGGCACAATATTGAATACCATCAACAAGTGCAGGCAGTTTTAAATAAAACTGCTAGTTCTTTACCACTTAGGCAGCGTCAGACTTGTCACTTAATATGTAGGTAATTTTCGCTTTTTAAGTTTTAATGCCTGTACTGTCTCTAAGAGCATGTTTGTGCTCTTGCCCTGATGTGACTGTTAAAACTTTTAGAAGACCAGATCCATTGTGTGAATCTCCTTTGTCCACTTTGATGTTCAGTGCTCAGTCTTACCTTCCACGTGGGTGCAGAGCACAGTTTTTGCCAAACTTTTTAATATTACCAAATGCAAAGCAAGGTTTCTCTGAGGAGAACTAAGCATGCAGTGGAAGTAATTTAATTGTACATGATGAGCCAGTATGCAGAAATAGAGCTTGATTTGAGCAGATCTTCCTTTAGCAACATAGGTAAGAATCCTATACAATAGGTTGTAATAAGTAGGAGATGGAAACTGCAAGTTTTGCAATACAGTGTTCAATAAACTCTTTGCTTCTGGCAACACCAAGAAAACCAAAAACCCCGTTAGGATTCAGTATTTTAAAATGGAATAATAACCTAAGAGAAAGTTTGGATCTGGTTTACTGCTTGGAAGCTGAGCACTGCATGCCAGAAAGAACAGCATTTCATCTTTGGCTACAGCTGTTAAAAATGAGCAAGTTCTAAATAACATCTGCAGGGCATAAGCATGGACTCCGCAACACTTTGGTCCAGAAGCAATGTAACAGTGTAATGTGTTTCTTAAGTCAGTGCTTAAAAAAACATTACATCAGCAGTGGAATTTGTTTCTCAAGTCAGTGCTTAAAAAAATAACGGCAGAAATTAAGAACTGCTGAGATAAGGGTTTGAGTTAACTGAAGGCAGCCAGTGGGTAGCACACAAATCTTTCAGGTATAGATCTGAGGAGCAACTTTGTTTAAAATTTTGAAATGCAGTGGCGTGGGTGGCAAATCACACCTCAAGCATAAAAATGACAATGGTGGTCAACATAAGTAGGTATTGCTATCTCCCTTTGACAGAAAAAGATTACTGGTGAACTAAGAGTACAAATAAGTGTTTCTTGCTCATCACTTAGTTACAGGAAGTGTGATCACTAGCCCGAAAATATAAACTTTGATCAATCGGTGTTCCTTTCCCGATTTACCTTGTATTTTTTGGAACATGTGTATGGAAGGAATCTGTCTGCTGTGTGTAAGGACTGACTTCACAATGCCACCTGTTGCAGGAGTGACTTTCAGTAGGCTGATAACAACAAGGTGCTCAGTGTGATAGGAACTGAGGTGTGTTGGTTTGGGTGGGTTTTTTTTCTCCTTTCCCTGGACTGTTTTCCAATAAGAGTACAGCAGTCTTTCCAACTTTCTTTTTCTTTTTTTTTTTTTTTTTTTTGTGTCTATTTACTGAGCTGTTCTGTGTTTTTAATGTTGCAGGAGTCCAGGAGAAAATGGGGATAATGAACAAAGGAGTGATATATGGACTCTGGGATTATGAGGCTCAGAATGATGATGAGCTCTCAATGAAAGAGGGAGACTGCATGACAATCCTGCGCCGGGAAGATGAAGATGAAATTGAGTGGTGGTGGGCACGGCTGAATGACAAGGAAGGCTATGTTCCCCGCAACCTGCTAGGGGTGAGTCTTTGATATTTCTAGAGTCAGAAAACCTCACCCCACTATGTGGAGTATACATGGCAGTATTCTCATGCACCTAGGTTAGGGTCAGTTTCAAAAGTGAAGAAGGAGGAGTTGATGTTTTCCATATATTCATTTGCAGAGTTGAATACCTTGGCAGAGTGAGTTAACACCCTCTGTTTAGATACTGAGCACAGATTATATTAATGGATGTGTAAAAGAACACATATCACCACCCTGCTATAAATAGCAGATTCTAATACTAACTTTGTCTCACCATCTTGGGGGAAAAAAACGACCTTTTATCTGAACATGATGTGTGTGTAAGGTTTTGTTGTGCATGTGAACAGAACTGGGTTTCCTGTATTTTAGAAAGTGATGCACTGGCACAAAGGGCCTTAAGAACTGGAACTTGTCTGAAGAATAAGTCACTAGTCCTTCCCTGTCTGGGTGTACACAGTGCACCTTGTGATGCGAGATGGTTTTACAGAGAGCTTTAAGATAAACACTGCAAAATTCTACAGTTGTTTTCTAGTGTAGAAAAAGGGATCACATAAATGCAGATCTTTCTTTTCTCTTATGCTCTTTTAGTAGTATTTAACCCTATGTCAAAGGCCTTAAATTTAGCCTCTCCTTTCCCCATCACCTTCTATACTGCCTCTTTTATTAAAAGCAACCGTGTACAAAGAAATATTTTCAATTAATGTCCCTATACTTCTCTGCATGACTGAGTTGCTAGAAAACTACAGCAGATGGACACATGTAGAAAAATTCTATTAGGCTTTTTTCTACATCTTCAGTTGCCCTGCTGCTGGAGATAATCTTTAGCATTGGCAGAAACTCTTAACTGCTGTGAATTTTATCTGATTGATATATGATGCTTGAAAGAGGCTGAACCTCCTTCCTCGTGCAGATGATCCTTACTCTTAAACTGGTTGGGTGTTGCAGAACAACTGTATCTAACACAAAATCATTTTTCATTTCTGGATCACTTTCAGGTCAGGTGTCCCCACCATGTACTGTAAAATTGTCCCTAGCAGTATTTCTGCTCAGTTTTTTCCTTTTCAAATGTGAACGTTTTTTAATTGAGTGCAGCCATCAGCACAACGAGGGCTTTTTTTTCCCCTACCCGAGTGTGAATTGTGCACAGGCTACTTCTTCATAAGCTTGTGCACTCAGCCTGGGCACAGGTGTGTGAAAACACAAGTAGCATCTGTACTTCTGTAATAAAAAACACAAGGCAAGACAGCTTAGACTGGGAATCATGACTCATCCTTCTAAGCACAACACAATCTGGACAGAACCTTTGGGGAAAACTACCCAAGTGCAGTATTAACCGTGAAGCTCTTTTGTCTGTTCAAATGTGCTAGTACTACTACCAAAATATTCTGTGGTTATTTGTAAAAGCAATTACTAGGCTTCAATATAGCAGCTGAAATCTAGGCTAAGACATGCCCACATGCAGCACAGAGGTAAATGTTTGGTAGTTTGATATATTAAGTTGTATTTTTATCACAGCAGCTTTATCCTTTTGCACTATCTGCATCAGTACTCTACCCTTCTTAGTGACTCATTAGCTGTCTAAGCTGTGTGAGAGCTCTAAAACTGAATGCAAGTAAGATAATGGTAAAAAATATGGACTTAATACCAAGCAAAATCTTTTGACCACTATTGTACTATTGTAACTGACTTCATCTCTGCTAGTGGTGAAGTCATAGCAGGCTGAGATAAACCTTGTGGGTGGAGTTGTTGGTCTTGACTTAATCATTAGCTGATCATGAAAAAGAAGAAAGCCAGAGTCTGGCTGAAGAGAGGAGGGCATCTTGAGGGAGAACTGCCAGGCAGTTAAGTGAATATAACTGGTTACCCACTATCAACTAACTAAAGCACAACTGCATGGTTCTTATGCAGCCAGATGTTTCCAGGTTGCCCAAAGCTTAGACTTACAAAGGCTGATAGGCATTAAGAGAGAGAAAACAAAATGGACTTTAATACCTCTGTTTCCTTCTGTGAACTACGGGATTTTTCCTTGTTTTATGAACACAAAGGTCTCTTAACTTACAAAGCCACGTACTTTTCCTAGCCCACCCATCTGTGTAGAGCTGAAGTTATTGAATTATGTGCTTTCCGACGTCTTCCTTTTGTACTGAAATAGTAATTTTTAAGCTTGCCTAAGGAGGCTAAACATATTTGTTAGTGCTCTGGGTGTTTTATAACCGTGCTTTTGCTACTATTACATTAGAATTGTAGCACCAAAGAGAGGCTTTTCTTCCCCCCCCAAGCAATGTTTTAAAGCACTAAAATTTTTAATCTCATTTCTATTTTGCCCTCAGCTGTATCCAAGGATTAAACCTAGACAAAGAAGCTTGGCGTGAAATAATACAGAAGCTAGATTCTTGAAGTACTAATAATGGATGACTTACGGAAAAAACAATCTTTTTGTGTTGGTTCCAATATCACGAGACTTATTTCAATGACAATGTAATTTGAAAGCTATGAAGAATGTGCTTTGAAAACAAATGAAGGATTGATGCATTAGCAAATGGATGAGGGCATTCTGCAAGATGAAATAATGCTTAAAGCAAATGACATTCTGCTGCCTTTGGTCTAAACAAGCCATTATGTTCAAGAACCCACTGATTTCTTCAAACATGGCAAAAAAGAATTTCACTTCTTTCTGCTTTCTTTCACGTATAAGGACCTTTTCAAGTTGCCATTGAAGGAATCATCATGAACCAGACAATTTGGCTTTGTCCAAGTTTATCCTGAGTCTTTTTCCAGATGGGAGAAATTTAAAAAGTATGCGCACAGCACCCAAATGCTAATTGCTGGAAATAGAACATTTGAAGAAGCAGCTAAACCGAAGTGCATCTGAACACTGACAACCATGTGACCAATCCATTAAGCAATAACTTCTAAAAATGCTGTAGCATCTTAGGATTCCATGTATTCCACATATTACGTGCTGTAACTGACAACGTAGTTTTAGATTCCTCTTTTTACAAAGAGCCTCATGTATTTATTGTATTTTGTACTTTGAAAACTAAGTGTAGAAACTTTCTGTAATCCTTGCAACTTACTTGTTTTTACTTGACTGTGATACCATTAAACTTTTGTCTCCTCTTAATCTTTAACTGGGTATTTTAGTGTCAAGTTTTTATTAGACCATCTGAAACTGTTAACAGTAAGACACTACTGCTCTACATTATACTAACGTTCAGCTAATTTTTGTATTAAATTGAACCCCTCCTCAGTTTGTTCAAGACAGTCTTCTTGCATTTAATATTAAGCTGAATCTGTTAGTTGCGTATAACCTTTGTGAACCTTAAAAGCTAAGGGCCATACTTCAGAAAAAAAACTTGTACCAAGTATTTTCCAAATAAAGCCTTGCCCATGGAACCATCCTTTATATCTACCTATTTGGGAATATTCATTTGATAATGAACACTAACAGAGAGACTCAACTCTTCTGCTTCAGCCTCATGTTTTCCTGCTAGGTAAGTCCTTACTGCTTTTGGAAAGCAAGAATAAGTACAAGAAGTTGTTCATAGGAAGGGGGACACAATTTCTCAGGTGGGTAAACTTAAGTCAGCAATAGTGAGAACTCCTGGAAGCAGCGATCTGCTCATGTACACAGCCTCATAATTTTAATTGGTTGGGTATGGGGTATACAATATCAGTTACTGTTCTTGGAAACCCTTAGTTTTTCAAGCATTAATTTTTTAAAGCATCAGATAAAGTATCAGGCTCTCAAGCATTTCATTGAGTGACACACAGCCAGCGCATCAGGGCCTAGTCAGCTCCAGAATGACATTTTTCCTCTTTAAAAGGCACCATACACAGCTTCTGGTGTCAGAAACAGACTATGCTTCCTCTAAGGCGATTGATCTCTAAGAAATAATGTGCTTTATTCTTTGTGCAAATAACAAGTCTTGGAAACTTTTTTTCTACTGCTTTTATTAAAATACCTTCTTGTATTTCAAAGGAAGATAAATAAGATTAACGGGAAATCAAGATTCTGCCTGTGAGCAGGGGCTTTCTCTCCGAACAGTCTGGTTGCTAAAAGCCTCCTGCTAGAGGCACATCATAGAATCCCTAGGCTGGAAAAGACGTTTGAGGTCCCTTCCACTATTAAATCATGTCCCTAAGCACTTCATCCACCTGTCTTTTAAACACCTCCAGCGATGGGGACTCAACCACCCCCTGGCAGGCTGTGGCAGTTCCTGGGAACCCTTTTGCTGAAGAAATTTTTCCTCATGTCCAGTCTCGACCTTCCCTGGCACAGCTTGAGGCCATCAATGGTCAGGAGGAAAAGACTTGTCCAGATTGGTCAAACTTGTACTTGCTATTGGAACTCTTTGAGGAATATTTAACTGGAATAGTAGTGGGGCTTGAAAGAAAGCACAAGGGACCCATGTCTTACCTCAACACCTCGACATTGCTTATTCAGAAATAAGCAATACCATCCCCTTTCTAGTTTTGGATAGAGGGTGGAGTGGAGCTGTTACTGAAAACATGCTTATTAAACCAGACTGTCAAGCTATAATGAGCTTTCTTCCAGAAGCCATGTAAACTGCCTTAAATACAAAGATATTAGTAAAGCAGTATATTCAGAAGTTACTCAATTAAAGCTTTTGTACAGGGTGTATATATAGTATTAGATATGGTCAGATCCATCAAATGAGGTTGCAGAGTCTTCTATTGTTGAAGTACGATGCTTTCCTCCTGATAGCCGCAGGCAAAATTTGTCATGCATAAGTTAAGGCACATTGCTGTTGGGATACTACTACTGTGTTTGCTTGGTTATCTTCACCTGATCTTGCTCTTTTTGAGGCGGCTTGAGCTGACATCATTTGCTCAAATGACAGTAAAGCACAGCCACTATAACGAGAGAGAAAGGAAAACGGCCCAAGGTTAAGTTTAGTAAAAATACCTGTAGCTAATACGCACGTTCCCATTTCTAGCATGAGGATGGAAGTCTGTTGTTAGAGAAGTAATTTTAGGATCTTTCCTGAATAATTTCATTTTATATCTCCTTTAAGTCAGAAGACTTTTTGGATGATTAGTGCATTCCTCATTTAGGTCCAGAAATAAGTTATGTTCAGGTAATAAGCAAGTCAAATGTGGGTAGGAAGACAGTTTTCTCCTAACCTAGCCCTTACTACAGGGCGCACGCAGTGCAGAAAGACAATCAATGCCATGAGTCACTACTGTACCTACATTTTACCCTGGTCTTGACAGAAAAGGCAGGGAAGAAGTAAGTGGCATCAGGTAAAGTAACCTGGCCTGTTTGTTAGAGGACACAATGCGATACAGGTACTTTTTTTTAAAGAAAACGGATAACCTTTCATAAGACTGCTTATAAAATACACAAACTATATAAATACATATAAGCAGCCATAAGCAGAACCATCTGTACTGTTAAACCATTCTCTCCCCCCAAAAAAAAGACAAAAAAATATTTTAGACATAAATGAACTTACATTAACAAGATTCAATTCTATTGTTCCAGTGTTTTCACTATCCAGTTTTCTAAACATTTCTGTGGTAAAAAGAGATGAGAGCAAGGATATGAATATAGGACCTAATTGGAAAACTTTCCCCTTCCTTGTGGTTCAGGTTCTAAAATTTGGCAGTAGTCTACACCCAAACCAGAAGGGGCCACTCTAAAGTCATTGCATGCTTGTGTGCAAGAACAAGACTGAACAATTTCAATGGTTCAATCTGTAATATTAAGACTATTTGTCAATCTACAAGTGTTTACGTTGATTTTTAAGAAAAAACAATATCACTATTTAGTTGTTAGCATGGAAGACTGTGGTTCCAATTCAGCAGCCTGGCCTAAAAGGCTGATTCCTAGATCTAGGAGGAGCATGCAAGCCAGGTTGTCAGATTTATAGCTCGGCTTTGAAGTCGCTTTGGTTCTAGTAGAAAGGTTTCCGAGTAACTTATCCTTGACTAGACTTGAGAACACAAAGCAACAGAGTCTGTCTGATTATTAAGCATCTACTCACTGAACAAGGTTTCCAGCCGAATTAGACACCGGACAAAGTTATCAAAGTCAATGATGAGGTCTTCATCAGCAAAACGAGCCACAATGATTTGATGTAACTGGCAGTTCAATTTGAACCCTAAAAATACAGTATCAAGGATTTAAAAAAAACACAGTGAGGAAGAAAAATAAAGCTTCAACCAGCAAAAAACGCCCAACCTTACACGCTGCTAGAAATTCATTTAGTTACTTTGAGTTAAATTCTCAAACTCCCAAACGCCCTTTCTGTACTTGGAGTAATTTTAACTTGTGACTAGGTCGTGTGTGCTATTCCTGCTGTGTGTGCTCTCACACTTGTACTCCCATTTCCCTGGGAACATGGCCAGTTGGTCCAGCTCATGGTTCTTCCCAGGATGACAAAGTGGCTGCCTCTGGAAGCACAAGATTTTTCAGTTTACAAGTGATATACAGACTATTTATTGAGCATCTACCAACCCAGCCTGAAACCGATATAATCCTAGAAAGAGACAGACCAATATCAATACCTGCTGTTTCCAGTGCTCTCCTCATCTCATATGAATTCATGGTACCAGATCGATCCACATCAATTTCCCTGTAAATTTTCTGCAGAACACAAAACCCAAAGTCAAAACTTGTCAATAATTCAGAGCATGTTTTGGCCTTTGTTAGAAGACAAACATTTTGAAATGCTGCCTGGGAGTGTTTGCAATGTTGGTTTGAAGGCCTAGGTACTTATCCCCTGGTTCATCTAAAAGCAGCTTTGCAAAGTAAATCTTTTTTAATGCAGCAGTCAGAGTGGATAAAGACTCCTGTGCATTCCTTGAAAGCCCATGTGAAATGGCACTATAGCTAACAAAGCAGCAAGAGGGACACCAAACTTGCTTTTAAGTGGGAAGGCTAAATATATTCAGGGGTGAGTTAAAACAACAGCTGTTCAGAAAGTCAGCAAGAAAGAGAGGCAGCCTCTCCTTCAACCCTTTGCCCCGGGCTGAAGCTGTCCCACCCCTCAATTCCAAGACGAAAAACCTGGGGGCACTGAGGACACAAATGCATCCTGAGCTGAAGAGAGAGTCACTGCTTTGCGAAGTGTGATTGTATACATTGCATGAGGCAAATTCTGCCAAAAAGGTTGTGTCTTACCTGGTATTTCTGAATCTTTGTCCAGAGGGTGTGGAATTCCTTCAGTCCCAGTTTACCACTCCCATCATTCTTGTTTGAGTTAAGGTAAGCAGTTTGGGAGGGAAGAAAGAGGTTTGCCCTCCTTGTGCTGGGTTTACTTACATGGGCAGTTGTGACTTCAAAAAAAATTGCTAAAAGCTCATCCTGTTGAATAGACAATTGCTGTCCAAGATATCTTTCTAAATCGATAAGGGGACTGATTCATTTAAATTGTGATCAGTTCACAAGCCCTTTGTGCTCCTCCTTTGGCAGCTCTATATCTTTTCAAAACACATATAAACCAGCTGCAATGTTGCCATTTTGTTCTGCATTGTTTCAACATCTGCAGTTGCAGGAGCATGAGTCCTAAGTCTAGATTATAAACAGGAAAAGGCACAACCACGGTTGCTATTTGGAGAACTTCAGTTCTTGCACAAACAGCTAACAAAAGAACCTGGTCATTGCGTTGATCCCAAAACCCGCTAAGAAGTCCCTGCGGACTGCCATATTTTACACCAAATTATAGTGGAGCATCATGCTCTTTTGGTAACTTCCCCTTTTTCTGACTATGCAATTCAACTCCCACTGCACAGAGACGCCTAATGCAACTATTCTTAGACTTGAATCCTTCACCCTATGCCTTTGCCCTTATTCTGAAGAGCAGAAGCTCCTAGAAGCCAGCATATTCTCTGGCTCCTGTATTTCTTTCCCTCATTTTCTATTTGCTAAATCCTCATGGTTTTAGGATGCCCTTACCAACACCAGAGAGATAACAAAGCAATGAAACACAATGTAAACTCTACTGTCAAGGCAATCCACGCTATGCTGAGAGCCAGGTGCTTTTTCCCAGCACAAACATCACTTTGTACCCAGCTAAACCAGAAGAAGCAGCAGCTGGGAAGACTTCAAAGCAGATCGTCCTGTATGAAAATGGACTTTCCTCACTGCCTGGGAGAATGCATGTGTCATGGTCCATGTTACCATTTTTTATGAGGGAAACCAGGGTAAAACCAGCTTCTCCACCTCAGGAGTCACTAGTACATCAGTGTGGACCTGCCACTGCAAAGGCAGCAGCTCACCTACTCCAGCACAGGCAGAAGAGTATTGTCTAGGAACAGCCTTAAAGGATACATCTAACAGGTCAACCATTATTTTGCATGTCTCAATACTAAAACCATCAGATTTAATATCTTGGCCTGTAAAGAAAGAGCAAAAGACAGAATTATCACTGTGTGCTGTATCACACAACCTTCCTAAATAGCTCATGAGCTCTGTAACTAGTGTATATACATCAGCCCTTATTTGCTTCTGTGCCATTCATACAATCATTAAGTTTGGAAAAGATCTCTAAAACCAGCAAGTCCAACCTTCAGCCCAACACCACCTTGCCTACTAAACCATGTACCAAAGTGCCACATTTGCACATTTTTTGAACACCTCCAGGGAAGAAGACTTCACTACTTCCCTGGGCAGCCTGTGCCAATGCTTCAGCACTCTTTTAGTAAAGACATTTTTTCCTAATATCCAATCTAAACCTCCCCTGATACAATTACAGGCCATTTTCTCTTGTCCTATTCCCTGTCACTTGGGAGAAGAGACCAATACCCACCTCACCGCAACCTCCTTTCAGGCAGTTGTAGAGAGTGATAAGGTCTCCCCTCAGCCTCCTCTTCTCCTAAATAACCCCAGTTCCCTCAGCTGCTCCTCATAAGACTTGTGCTCCAGACCCTTCATCAGCTTTGTTGCCCTTCTTTGGGCATGCTCCAGGACCTCAAAGCCTTTCTTGTAGTGAGGGACCCAAAACTGAACACAGGATTTGTGGTGCAGACTCACCAGTGCCAAGTACAGGGGCACCATTACTTCCCAACTCTTGCTGGCCACACCATTTCTGATACCAGCCAGGATGCTATTGGCCTTCTTGGCCACCTAGGCACACTGCTGGCTCACCTTGAGCTGGCTGTCGACCAGCACCCCCAGGTCTTTTTCCAGTGGGCAGCTGTCCAGCCACTCTTCCCAAGTCCGCAGTGTTGTTGCATGGGGTTGTTGTGACCCAAGTGCAAGACCTGGCACTTGGCCTTGTTCAACCTCATGCAGTTGACCTCAGCCTATTGATCCAGCCTGTCCAGATCCCTCTGCAGAACCTTCTTGCCCTCAACCAGATCAACAGTCCCACTCAATCTGGTATCATCTGTGAACTTACTGAGGGAGCACTCAATCCTTTCATCCAAATAACTGATGAAGATATTAAACAAGACTGGCCCCAACACTGAGCCCTGAGAAACACCACTTGTGACTGGCCACCAACTAGATTTAGCTCTGTTCACCACAGCTCCCTGGGCCCGGCCAGCCAGCCAGTTTTTTACACAGTGAAGAATACACCTGTCTAAGCTATCAGCCGCCAGCTTCTCTAGGAGAATGCTGTGAGAGACAGTGACAAAGGCTTTACTAAAGTCCATGCAGACAGCATCCACAGGCTTTCCCTCATCCACTAGGCGGGTCACCTAGTCATAGAAGGAGATCAGGTTAGTCAAGCATAACCTGCCCCTCATGAACCCATGGTGGCTGGGCCTGATCTCCTGTTTGTCCTGCACATGCCTGGTGAGCACACTCAAGATGAACCACTCCATAATCTTTCCTGGTATCAAGGTCAGGCTGACAGGCCTGTAGTTCCCCAGATCCTCCTTCCGGCCTTTCTTATAGAAGAGCATCACACTGGAAGGTGTCCAGTCATCTGGCACCTCCCCTGTTAACCAGGACTGCTAATAAATGGTGGGGAGTGACTTGGCAAGCTACTCCACCAGCT
Source organism: Cuculus canorus (assembly GCF_017976375.1). NCBI lineage: Eukaryota > Metazoa > Chordata > Aves > Cuculiformes > Cuculidae > Cuculus > Cuculus canorus. The sequence continues at coordinate 90,049,161 of NC_071403.1, forward strand.
CCCTCAGTGCTCTTGAGTGGATCCCATCCAGTTCCATAGACTTGCGAGCATCCAGGGGGCGTAGCAGGTTGTTAACTGCTTCCTCCTGGATTATGGGTGTTTATTCTGTTCTGAATCCCCACCTTCCAGCACTCCAGTCATGAGAGTCATCCCACCATGTTTCTGTGAGGATGACTAAGTCATAGCTATCCTGCTGCATAATGGCTTCCAGCTCCTCCTGTTTGTTGCCCATTGGCGGCTTCCTTTGCAGGTGACAAAAAGGCTTGGGGTGAAAGTTAGCTGTGGTGCTCCCCCAAGCAACCAGCCCAGTTAGTCTAGTTTGTAGGTGTGATACAGAAGCAAGAGAAAGAGAAAGCTTTTCTGCTCTTGTCTGCTTGCAATGACAAGGGTGGACTTTGGTGGACAATGTGGACTTCTGACCTATGGCAGTCAGCAGCAGGTAGCTTCACACAAGAGAAGAACATAAAATCAAGCTTGGTAACCAGCAATACACCATTGCTAGCTGGCTAGTGCACGCAGACATACAGCACAGTTCTGGCTAAGATTTCACTTTGGAAATTAAAGAAACTTATTTCTCCAAGCACTTATTTCTTGAGTGCTGTTGAATGGAAAGGAAAATAATGCAAAGCCAAGCTCTGAATCACTTCACACAAAAAGCAGCCCAGAATTTTGAAGTTTCTCCTCCTACTACTGTTTCAGTCCTGAGTGGTTCAATACTAAAGTAGCAGCAATGCCTTCTTTTGATTATCACCAAGCATTATAATCAAATCCATCCATCTTTCTGACAGCAGATCCTTGGATAAAAGGCACTGTACCTACCATACTAAAGCACACATACTGTGAAACACACCTTCAGTGCAGGCACAGCCTCAGCATTTTCGCAGCCCTCTGGAGGAGCAAAGATTGCATGTCCACACAGAGAGCCAAGCAGCAGGCCTGAGGCAGAGGCCAGGAGTTTGACTCTGCCAAGGTCGGTGGCGTACTCTGTTCTCTCATGGCCATGCTGGAAACGTTCTGGTGGCCAGCTGAAGATGCAGTTTGAGGAAGGTACTTACGTTTAGCTAGGACTTTATTCAAGATGTTGCGCAGTTCAAAGGCAGAGATCTCCGCATCCTGCAGAAAAGAAGAAAATAATTTTTTTTCACTGTGAACAGCAGAGGCCATCTCCTAAGCAGCCTCCTGCTCCTTTGAGCGAGTTGGCCAAGTTTAAACATTTCTTTGAGTTCAAATTTCGCTTGGATGGAAATGCAAGCGGTAAGCTCTCCCCACCATCCATTCCCAGTAGCACTACCAAATCCCAGTAGCACAGCCCTTCTGTGTGTGTTAGCAGGCTGGGATGTGGGGTCTGCCTGAGCCCTCAGGCAGGTGAGACCAGCCTTCATCATCCCTCAGAAACACCCATACACCTGCACCAAATGCCTGAAGGACAGAATTAGGGACCTGCACAGAGATAAAAGTCAAGTCTGTGATTCAAAGAGAGCAGGGATTTTTTTTTGGCCAGGTATAAGCGGACAGGTAACTACACAGATTTTTGCATGCACAGTTATGCACATGCCCAAGATCTGACTCTGCACTGGAATTAAACTCCATCCTGAGGTAGGCGCCTCCTTACTCACTCATCCATATTACTATTAAGTCCTTAACTAAACAATACTCACACTTCCTGCTAGCTGTCCAAAAAGCTTTTTAAAGCTGGGTTCAATATCATCTTCACTGATCTCGGTCTAGAAGAGGAAAAGAGAGAATATGGAAAGGAAGAACTTTTCTGCCCAAGAAGGATGTAATGCATTTCCTTACCCCTAGTAAAACACAACTTAAATGGCAAAGTTGAATATACAGAGTGCTTTTACTTTGATTTTAGTGTTTTATTTTCAGGGGTGCCTCAAAATGCTAGTGTTGGAAACAGTGCAGGAATTAACAACTTACGCAATGACTTTTACTATGAAAAACTTTTTACAATTCTTTATTTTATTAAAAAAAAATCACAGTCAAGCTCAGAACTTCACTGTTGCTGCTGCTACTAGTGTTGGACTAGTTGTCTTCATTTGAAGACAAAAAAGCAAAAGATAAGTTCTCTTCTTCGGAAAAAAAAAAAAAAAGAAAAAAGGAAAAAAGAGAAATCACACTGAGTGGTAGATGCATTAGCAGGTGAAACATCTCCAGCAAGACTAAACATATAGCAAGCCACTACATACTTACGGAAACGACTTTGCATGCAAACACACCCCTATGGCTAAAGGGCTGCACTCCTGCAATCCTGGAGAGCAAAGAGAATTTTCCATGGCTCCAGGTAACTGCAAAGAATAACCGACCTCCTCTACCTGGGAAGCCCAAGCTCACCATTCTGGACAAAGGACAACACATGTTTCCATTATTGCTCCTAATGTCTCAATTTGCCAGACATTGAGCTGTGGATATTGAAAGATCTGTTTCCAAAGTGGGACAACAGCTCTTGATAATGCCTATAGAAAAACATTGTTCGGCACAGGGGACAGGCACTCTAACCACACTTGCTTACGACAAAATTATCTCCATATAAAACTAAGTAAGATATACCTCTTCAAAATTGGCCTCAATTTCATCATCTATAACCCTAGAAAAATAAAGAAATCAATATTAAAATAAAAGCAAGTCACTTTTCTGATGCCCTTCCTTCAAGTTGAAGTTAGAGATTCTTTAAGTTATATAAGTAACAATGAGTGTTTAAGACCTACTGGATCAGTCAGCCACAGACACTGCATCTCGCTGGTGAAAGTAGTATTTTGCCAGCTTATGGCAACAAGAGTTTGAACACACCTTACAAACTGTGCAATGTCCTGCAGAGCTACACACAGCATTTGGGGTCAGACATAACTCTTTGGGTTCCTTAGTGCCACTGCCTACAGACCTTAGCCCAGGACCAGGCTCTTGAGTGCAAATTAAGCTTTATCTAGCCACTTTTCCCCCCTTCTTTTTTCCTTTAAAACAGAAAAAAATGAGAGCTTTCAAGTCATTTGGATGTGCCAGAGTGGGAGAAGTGTTTTCACGCTGTCTCCCTGCTGCTGTGGGAGCATCACACCTACAGATGGTGCATAAGCACTGCTAAGGGTCCACAAAAAGCTGAACGTGCCTTCACATAACCAACATCTCAATATTCTCACCACTACAGAAATATGCAACAAAAGATTATAGAATCATAGAATGGTTTGAGTTGGAAGGGATCCTAAAGATCATCTAATTCCAACCCCCTTCCATGGACAGGGACACCTCCCACCAGACCAGCCTGCTCAAGGCCCCATCCAACCTGGCCTTGAACACTTCCAGGGATGAGGCATCCACACCTTTCCCGGGCAACCTGTGCCAGTGCCCCTCTGCTCTCATTGTGAAGAATTTCTTCCTTATGTCTAGTTTAAATATTCCCCTCTCCACCTTTACAGTCATTCCTCCAAGTCCTATCAGTATGATAGGTTGCTTTGAATTAAGGAACTCAATAAAAGTTCCCACACCCCTTCCCAAGGCCTTAGTCTAGCTGCTCTTTTAGATGCGGTATGTTTAAATTTTTTCATGGCTTCACTGATAACACTATAGTTTGAGTCACTTCCATTAAAACCCATTTAAATTTTATCAAAAGTATTATTTGGTTGAATAAGCATCTTGAATATTTTTCCAGCCTGATCTCAAAGATGCAAGATCAATTGTTGTAATCAGTGTGTTCTCAGACACATGCATTTCTGTTTCCCAAGTGGAGAATCCAGCCTGCTGCTCTACGGAGCTTACTTCCTCTCCAGAGACCAACCTGTGCTATGGTACCCAGCTGCCTAGAGCCGAATAACTAAAAATGTCTGCCCAGGCAGGAGGATGATGATGATTATATCACCATTCCTTCCTGCTATATTTACTTAAACTTTCCTCAGTTGCACATGGGGAAATGGGACAAACAAAAACCACTGGTACCCTGTCCATGCAGTTGCACATCCCCTCTTCCCACTCCCTCCAGGAAGCTTATGCACCCCAGCTATGTGCTCCTCCATCTTTCCATGCCTGCAAGCAGGACCAGAGAGCACCCACGTGCCCGACTCTTACAAGGCTACAAAACACCTACATACGTGGAGTTTGCATTCTTTTCAGAGAAGACTCGCAGACAGAAATCGCCATTCTTGTTGGGTTCAAAGGTAGAAGGCACAATGATATATTCTCCCGCAGGAAGCTTGAACCGGTTCAGCACTTCTCGGAGGTTGATGAAGGTATTCGATCTTTCCCTTGCTTTGTTGGTCAGGAAAAAATTTTTGCTCAGATGTACATTTGTCTGGCCAGAAAACTTATGAAAAACAAAGAAAATAGTTAAAAAACCCCAACAAGTTTGCATGTATTTGCGTTTATAAATTAAAAATATAATAGATATGACAATTAGCTACATATGGAAAAAAAAAAGGTGTCTGTTCAACAGAACCAAAAGAGATAAGAGAAAGAGGGCAGGTGCATCCAATCACAGCACTCCTGAGCTGTTGGTGCAAATCTATTTTGCAGATCATCTCAAGAAATCATTTGGGTAATGCTTATGTTTGGCAGATGATGGAACAGTTTGAGAGGACATCTGGTAAATTCAGCCACCATCCATTTTTCTTTAAAGCTTTACAAGCCACGTCCCACTGGTCCTCAGAGCTGGTGCCACCTGGGGACTGCAGCTCAGCTCTGCCTCTGAGGTCGGGCTGCCTCCAAGAGTAAAACAAACATCACAATCTTATAAAAGCATACTGGGAGTGCAATATCTTCCAGAACAAACTCTTCTGCGCAAGGTCTTACAGGTGAGCTATCTTAGATCTAGAAGCAAATACCAGGAATGTGCATCATTCTGAAAACTCCTCCTTCCTGTCATCCCAGATTTTTAAGAATGCAAAACCTGTCAGACCCGCTGCCATGGTGGGAGATAAAATTCCACTTTTGAGGGTAAAACAAAAGTGCCAGGACTGATGCGACAGTCTCTTTTTTATGGAAATCAGGTTTTTGGACCACTAGGGCAAATGCTGAGCCGCTGACAGAGTACAGATAAGGCATTCAAAAGGTAGGTAATAAATATAATTAACTGGTAGCACCATTTCCTGATGAAACCACATTCTACATAACAGCAGCTGGTTTGAGTGCAGCCTTGGGAACCTCAAGGTGCCTCAGCTGCTTCACACACATCCTCACAGGTACAGCAAGCCCTGTAAGGTTATCCTTGCATTTTGCTCAACTGCATTCGTTCCTCTGAGGAGCAATAGGTGTCTGCAGCCCTGCCTCCTATTGCACAGGCATCATTGCACTGCACAGCCCCCTCTGATCCCTGAGGCATGCTTTATGTTACCTGGAGGTAGAAACAGAGAAACCAGTAAAGACAGTGCTTAGGGCAATGAAAATAAACACCTCCTTGGAATATTAGTTACTTGTCAAAAATGAACTCTGTGCAAACCTGAGAAAAGCATCTGTGCTCTGAGGTAGCAGGTGTGGGTCTAGGCTGGTGGAAAAGCAGCTTTGGCGAGTTTTTGCAATACAAAGAGCTCTTATCCCACCCTGAGGCACTGAAAACGCATCAAGGGCTTAAGCTCCCTTCCAGAATAAATGGCCCCTATCTTTAGACTCTGCACAGTCAATATTGTCCAGCAGTGAAGGAGGATCCTCTCAACTGTTCCTTCCCACAAGCCATTCAGCCCTGTACCTTGACCAGAACATATCCTCTACATACCTCTGGGGGCACCTGCAAGGAGAAAAGGAGAGAATTATTTGATTGTTGAATGGCAGCTCCAGGACTACTTATTTTCACTGTTGGTTAACAGGTACATCCACACTCTTGGAAAAAAAGCCAGCCCAGGGGGGAAGGTGAGTGCTGAGTCCATGTCTCCTGAGCCCATGTCTCCTGACCACTAAGCTCCCAAATCTATACTGGAAGCAGGTGGGGCTCACCTGGGGCAGTATAGGCACAGAAGCAGCCAGGTTGGTTGTGTTTTCCTGCCAATCCTCTACTCTGTTGCATGCTATGAGACACCCACATAGCTCTTTGGGCTGGCCTGGGAACAGTCAGTGATGCTTTCCGTGTACTCAATTTCTTTACTATTTCTTCCCACCTTCTCTTTCACCCTCCTGCCCCCTGTGACCTCTCCATCAAGAGAGGAGGCAGGGGCTGAGTATGACAATAATGCAGTTTTCAGTTTCCTTATGGGTTCAGGGGATCTAGCTTTGCCTATGGGGTTCAGATAATCTGACAAGCTTTTCCAAAGCCAGGGTATTCAGAAAGCAAGCAGTTGTACATTTTGCCTTCAGTCACAGAGCAACCTGCAGGCAAGACTATTATTCCTATTTTCACTGCCAGTTAGGTACTGCTGCTCTTCAACTCTGTACAAAATGTCCTAAGGGAGTTACCTTAGACACATCTCTGACCCTTCATTCAGCAGAAGGGTCAGGTGCTTATCCTGGTTCTGCTGCTGGGTTCGCACTCCCCAAGCTAGTGCAAGTGTTCCAGCTAGCATGTCATCCCTACCACGGCTGCTATCATCCTGCTGCTTTTCACCACAGCCTGACTACTGAAGGGGAAACTGGGTTTTGGCACTTTTAATTTTTATTTTTAAAATAGTTTTTCTGCTCATCCATTTAGAAGCACAGTCAGAAGTGGGAAGGGGCCTCTGTATGTCATCTAGACCAACCTCCTATTCAAAGCAAGGCCAGTACAAAAGTTAATAACATTGCTCAGGACCTTGTCCAGCCTAGGTTTAAATATCTCCAGGAATACAGATTTCTTCATCTCTCTGGGTACCTGTCCCTATGCTTGACTGCTGTTTTTTGGAGAATAATTTTCTAAACATCTAAGTGGAATTTTCCATGCTGCAGTTGGTGCCCAACTCAACCTGGCTGAGTTTTGATAGAAAGCCCAGTCTGAGAACTCCACTACCCTATTTATAGTGTAAGTAAGTTTTCCTTTTCCTCCCATGCACTTACAATGCCTTACTTGCCTCATAAATCGCAAAGCCAATGGTGTGCATGTCTTCCCCCATCTTTCTCTGCTTCCGCCGGTGCTTCTGAATCAGGCCAACGATGAAAGTGCAGCCCCTCTCAGGATCATCGGGATCCTCGTCTTCTTCCTCCAGTTTAATTAAGTACTGTGGGTTTGTCCAGAAAGTGTCTGGGAAGTGAATTTATGCAAACTGCTCAAGGTTTGTTTGAAAGCAACTGTGCTGATATATACATGCCCTCTCCAGCCAATTTAACAACCACAGCTAGACATTCAGGAAGCCACATTTCCCAAACCCTTGCACTTTTTGAACCTCAGTCCCGAATATCCCAGGTACATCTTCCTCCACAGGCCACCACAGACCAGCTCCCACAGAAGAAGCTCCCAGAGAAAGTACAAGTGGGCAAGTACAAAGGATTTCTCCATCTGAGTGGTGACCACATGCTCTTACTCGGGTAATTCCTGCAGCCCCCTGCAGTGGCTCCTCGCCTCCAGTTCCCATCCAGCTTCACCAGGCTCCACTTCTTGTACCTGTCACTTGCCAGGGTGTCTGGAGTCAAGTTGCAGATCTCTAGGCGGGAGTAATGTCTCAAGAAGTCATTGAATGCCATCCTGTGGGAGTCAATGCCACAAGCAACACCTCCTTAGAACAGACAACCACCTTATCCATCTTCCCTTTCTCCCAGTGTGATTTAGCTCTAGAATTTTGGATGAATTCACTCACTCATCTTGGAGAACGTACCAGGAGAGGTTACTTTGAGTTAAAAAAGCGGAGAAGACATTCCCTTCAACCTGAATGGAAACCCAGTGCTACTTACCAAAATTCCCCATCTTCGTGTCTCTTGGTCAGCCGCTCCCGCACCTCAGGGTCAATGCTGCTCCAGTTCGGGCAGCTGAAAGACAGCCCCACATCAACAGGGTACAGTAAAGTTTAAACCCTAATGTAGCTGTTCTGGCATAATGATTTCACTTCCTTACAACTCCAAGTGATCGCAGCTCTCTACCACATCTCACAGATAGCAGACCTAGGACTCTCAAACCACAGCAGCATTAAAATATGGGCACCTGGGATATTCAATATCTCACTTCTTAAATATCCAAGGCTAGGATAGAAACAGAGTTTTATTTGCAGAAAGTGCTAATGCCTTGACTGAGACAGAGCTTCATTTTAGAAAAAAAGCAACATTCAGAATAAACTGCACAAACTCAGATGTAAACTCCATTTTTCATTACTAACAGAAACGGATTTTAAAGCCCTTTTAGAAAGTAAGTTTTCAGAAGCTCATCACTGAACCTAGGCTGTTAAAGAAGGAGAAACTGCAGAGAGCCTTGTAGGAACCACCAACAAATTCACTGCCACTTACATAAAGTCAGGTGTTTGTATAAGGGGCACCACACGGTGCTACTGATGTGGGAGATACCAGTCACTGGTAGGATGCTTCCTTTAAAGAGCTCAGAGCTCACACCACATCCAGATGTGACTTAAAAAGGAATTTGAGGTAGGGAGAAGACAGGTGACAGCATGATCATGCCCCTCCAGTAAAAGCCTATGGGCAATGCGCAAGCCATCAACTCACTTGTCGCAAGCCATCAACTCACTTGTCGTTCCACTTTCCAGTCCACTCCACTTCCCCCCAGGGATTTCTGACTCTGATCAGCTTCTGCACTGTTCCTCGGAAGTTCACCTGATGGGATCAGAAGCGCATGGAGAGTTACCCAGGTACTCAGCACTGTGCTCCCTTCTACCTCTTCTATGGGAATTAAAGGACATAACAGAGTAAGTATCTCAGTGCTACACAATCACTAAAGTATGTATACACAAATGCACTCATCTGGTCCAAAAGCCGTGAAGTCAAACTGATTTTGAATGAGCTCCATGCACCCAAGTTTGTCCCATGAAGGTTTATAGCATGCACAAATCAAAGCTCATGATAACAAAAAGGTCTGGTCTGTGCCACTGAAAAAAGTATCTCTGATAGGATTTCAAGCGAAGGGAATGTAACGCTGGTACAGGACTGCCAAAAAGCAGGTATAAGGGGATCTCTCTCTAAAGGCGTCACCTATGTATAAACTGACTTTTCACATTCAAATGCCTTTTCCCACCCTCCCTACACAGAAGATGGGGCTATTACAACAGCTGTGATAGTCTGGCCACAACCCCTTTGACCACACACATGCCTGCAGGCCCAGGCTTGTTACGTGCTGACCTCTGTGCACACAGAGACCAGGCCAAGCAAAGCTGTACAAGTTTCACTGGGAACATCCAGTATTTATGGGGAGCACACGGTACTAATTTGAGGAAGGAGCTGGCACATTTCTAGAACACAAAGCTGGGAAAACTCTACAGAGCAGCAGCAGCAGTGCAAAGTCCAGGGATAGCGCTCCAGTGCCTGAGATGAACTATCCTTAAAAAGTCTGCACAGATCTCCCAAAAAGCCTGGCTAAGTCATGCCTGTTTGTGAAATAAGGTCAATAAACTCCCTTTTTGGTGCTTTTGCTGTGAGAGAAGGACCAAATACGCACACACAAACCTGCCTGTTAGCAGTGCCCACCTCAGCACAGCACTTCAGCAGGTCTCTAAACCTCACTCCAAAGTTTTGAGAAACTAGTTCAGGAACAATCGCTGGTGAAGCGACCAAAAGTCCGTTACACACCTTAGAAGGACACTACGATCCACTTCTTTTGTTTACTATTGTCACTCACCTGCTCTCAGACAGGCACCTTGTGTTTGAACACTGTGCCCTGTCCAAAGCTGATGTTTAGCAGGCATTTAAGGGACAATACTCTTTTTTTCCTGCTTTGCACACACCTCTCCCACATCTCGCCGTGTGTTTAAGGTTCACTGCTGCCTGCGCTACAGAAATATGTAACCAGCAGAGGGTGTGCCCTGCACATAGAGCTTCCCATCCCTCCTGCTCACAGGAAATAGCAGGGCTTACGGTGGAGGGCGGAGGGGTGGGGGGGAAGGGGAGATGGGTTGGCCAAATTCCCAAGAAGTTAAGTTTGTGTTAATCCAAAACATGCCAACTAATTCAGAAAGAAGGGATTCAAAACCTGATTTGATGCAACGGATGGAACTCCTTAAAGAATTTGCCAAGCTGAAGATGAATTTGTGGCTGCAGAGGCATGGGGAGGGATATGCACAAAGCTCACTGCATTTCAGCCCTTTGTGGAAGCGCACCTACCTCCTCTGCCCCAGTGACTGAGTACGCGTGTCCCTTCACCAGCTTCTGGGAGGTGACTGCCTCTGTCTCCGCTGCACTGGTGATCTGGAGGAGTGAAGAAGTTTGAGTGTGGCTTCCCAAGCAGAAGGGGATCAAATGGAGCAAAGCTTCCCCCTCCAACAGAGCTTTAGTCTCTCTGAGAAGCTGCAGAAGTGACTTAGCACACAGGCAATGAGAGGGATCTGTGTGAGAGAGCAGGGAGTGGGAACAGCAGCACATGTGGCAGTGCTGAAGTCCCCAGAGCCCATGTTTGTTGCATGGGGTGCACACCAGAAACTCTGCACTGAAAAGGTCCCTCCTGGCTCTGAAATACTTGGTGTGGTGCACCCTGTCTCATGCTGTACAAAAGGAATACACATGATGAACTCTTATGTTCTCAAGAGATCAGGAGAAACACAAGGAATGACTAGCTTGAGGCTGCCCGGGCATGACTGGGGATCACACCCAGACCCAGGAAGCCTTAGTGCTTTGCTTTTGGGTCAAAACACTCCCTTTGGTTCTACAGTAGGGTAGGAAGTTCCCCTTCCTTTCCCCAGCACAGCCACCTTAGGCCCTGCCATGCAGAAGAGCAAGGGAAAAGGCTGCACTTTGTATGCCATTCATACCTTAAGGCATATCGCCCTCTCACTGTTTCAGGGCTACAGTACTCAGTCAGTCTGTCCTATAACCACTGCAGGTAAAAAAACCCCTACTTCTTGCTAGGAAGTGACTGCTCAACATCTTGCTCTGAAGATACTTAGAACTTTATGAAACGTTTGCCGTTGCCTTTCCACCATTTCAGAAAGTGTGAGATCTTTAAACAAGCATATCTGAAGCTTAACAAAAGGAGAGTGTGGGATCAAGCAGGCAGGATTTCTGATATCAGTTCATGTCCTACTGTTGCCTGCAGTGCACTCCACATGTAATGCTTAACTTTTGTGTCCCTGTTTCTCTGATAGAAGGGAAGAAAAATTTTACAGGATTTTTCAAAGGCTAAACTCACTAATAATTAGTTTATAATATAGAAAGTGTCAGCACTTACCAACAAAAGAATATATTTACTTCCTGCCATGCTCAACAAGATATGTATCATTCTGGGGCAAAAATCATGATGCCAGATTCTTATTTAAATGTAAATTACTAAAACAGGTCTAAAAAGTGCTGCAAAGTCACATGCTGATATTAACCAAGTACTTTACCTGCTGTGAAGCCATCCTGTGACTCTGATTTAACTTAAAAATGAGAGGAAACACGAGTGTATGTTATGAATAGGGTCCTTGTAAACAGTTACCTTCCTTTTAGACATAACTAAGATGTAATCTCTGGGAGTAGAGTGATTATCACAATAACAATATATAGAGGCATTTCAGTGAGGCTACAAGCAACGCTGAATCCTTGCAGGCAGGGCCAAAGCTCCTCTCTTCTTTCCAGTGTTGCTTCAGCTTTTGGGGATGTGTTTTCCCATAAAGCCTTTTGAAGGACTGGCAACAGTCTGAGCCTCTCTGCTTCAAGAACAGAGGTTTTTTAAGGAACATTTTAGTACGATTTATATAACCACCTGCTCTGGCAAGGGTGAAGGTTGCCACCTCTGAGCATCTGACAGCAGAAGCCATTAGCGGCAGCTTTCTGTCCAAACCCACTCAGCCTGTACCAACCTGCTGCTAAGCTACAGGCTTTCTTAAGAACATATATCTTAACATATACACCAGGATCCCCAATGAGCAACCTGTACGGTCTGTTACCATGAACCCATGAAATAACAAAAGCTTTAAGTCTCAAGGAGGAAAAACATAGGAGGCATTGAGCATTTTTGCATGAAGTCAGTCTATTTTGATTTCAACCTATTTTGAGACTTAATACCCCCGAAAAGCACAGGCCTGTGCCACACTCTTGGGTCAGTGGGAGAGCAGAGAACCAGAGGCAGTGGGGGCCAGCATTCTTTCTGCACTTCCTGTGGATGAAGCACAGGTCCATCGCCCAGCTGCCTGCATGCACTGCAAGAGCAGACTGTCCAGCAATAAGCCCACTAACTCACATCAATGGAGCAGCCAAGGAGAGAGCCCTTCTGAAGTGCCTTCTGAATGATTTTGAAGAGGTTGGGTGGTGCCTTCTGTAGCTCATACCATTCTGCAATTCCACCGGTGAAGTCCTCAAAGCCTTCAGTGGTGGTGCCACCAGAGAGAGACTCATACGAACCGTTCAGCCTGCATGAAAACAGAAGCACACAACCATCAGGTTCCTTATTCTCCTTTTCTCTTAGAGAGAGGGACTGAGTTGTGCCAACTGCCACAGCCTTTCTGCTTTCAAGAGCACCACAGCGGCTACGAAAGTGCCTCCCGTTCAGCTTTGCTTCTTAGACCTCTATACTTGGGAAGGCCAGCATAAAGTCTTATACAATTATGTAGACAGATGTAGGTTTAGCCATATCAATGACAAAAGAGTCATGGATGCTATCTGAAGAAAAAATAATATTAGAAAAATCAAGACCTAACAATTTGCCTCTCTAGTTCCACATAGTCTTTAACAATTATGGGTCTAATTTTCAGCTCTGAAATCAGCTCAATTTCAGTCAATTGAAAACAGTAATGTTAGATGGCAGAATTTCTCACTGACCATCCAAAAACTGGAAATCTAGATTGAAGCACCTTCATCTTGAACAGAGACCCAGGCACATGGACTGGCATGCTGAAGCGCTGCAGCTGCAAGCCCTCACAGGTGTGTAGAGCACCTGAACAGAGCTTCCCAGGCCCCAGTGACAGAAGACAGCACTCCAGAAACAGACTTGCCATGAGATTCAGGAGCTATTTTTCCTGGACAGCAGCAAAACCAATACTTTCAGCTACCTATCTTAAGCACCTGTCAGCAGAGCTTTATTAAAGCTGCCACAGAAGCAGTCAAGAAACAGTCATACCCTAGAATTTTTAAAGGGTAATAACTAGGCTGGCATTTAAAATGCATTGTATCATCACTGCTGAGGATGCTACAAGGAAGCAGAGGCATGAGGGCTTTGAGTAGGGTGAAAGCAGTCTCTCTAGCCCTAGCAGGACTGCTCTGGCTTTGACTCACTTGGCATATGCCTTCTCCAGCAGTGCACTCCAGAACTCACTGCCCTCCGCCGAGTGTACGAAGAGCAGCTCCCCGTTCTTGGTGGGAAGCCTGTCGTCCACCACAACATCCACCCACTCTCCATACTGCCAGAACTGGAAAGAGAGCACAAACTCCTCATCACTGCCCCTTGCTGTGCACTCAAGTCACCAAGACTTTAACTCCTAACACCTGTTTCCTAGAGGAAAAGCAAACACTGTTGCAGTCGTCTTTGCCAACCCTGTTCAGGGATGCATTTCCTTGGCTGGATCTGCTGATGGAGGAGGGACCACAAAGACAGCCTATGCTCCCAGCTCTTTGGTTAGGGGTTACCTACTTCCCCACCCCTCTTGGATTTCTCCATTCTTCTGCCTAGCTATTTGATGTTCTTCAAAGTGCTCCAGGAAACACTACAGACGTAGACATGGCCAAACACACCACCTCCCAGCCATCAGCACTGGGGAGAAGGCAAAAGGCACATTTCTACCTACCTGGAAATGGAAAATTCCTGCGTATTTATCCTGGAAGCTCTGGTCTTTGGGAACAACACGGGCCAGAATTTCTTCATTTAGGGTAAGAGAGGCAATAGCAGCCAAGAGCCAACAGTCTCCTGTAAAAAAAAAGACAAAAAAACCCGACGCTGTTCATTATACAAAGTTTATTCTTTATTTTTTTTGTACTGCATATGGATTGTGCATTATAACCAATAATCACCTCCGCTATGATACGATCCCTCTCATCACTTTACCTCTAAGGCAGATGAAATGTATGCAAGTAAATACCCATGATTTCCAGGCAAGTGTTGCATTTCCTCAAGACCAAAGTAATAAAAAGAAGCAAAAGCAAGCTTTATATGATCTACCACTACAGTCATCACCCCTGCTGAGACTATTTGAAAGAAACTGTAATGTCCAGTTGAGTGTGTACAGGCTAGGAAGCAGCATGGGGAAAAAGCAAAGAGCAGGACCTGTAGGCACACACAGATACCAAGGGTGTAGTTTCTCTTCAAAAGGCCAGTGTTTCCTCTAGCACAGCGTGTTTTCCTTTCCCTCCCTCACATTTAATAAACACCTGTTGACTTGCCATCCAGAGATGTGTCCTACGGATGAGTTCCCTTTAACGTCTCTTGCCAGACTCCTACCAAATAGGAGCTCCTTTCACCTTATGTAACTCTGGAGGTTATTGCTAATGGCTTCTCTGTTCAGTCCCACATCCAGTCACCAGCGACTCAGGGAAGGTCTGAAGGCAGGCACTGTTCCCCAGTCCCACACACCTAGTCACTCTTTCTGAGACGGAGCCAACATACACTAAGCCCGCATGTCAGAGCCCCATGGTCTGGACTGCCTGGATAGTATTTTTCCACACCATCTCCGACCAAGCAGAGGGAGAAGGAGACCACAACTATATAAATATTACCTCTATTTTTAAAATTATTTTCAGAAACTAGTGTAACTAATAGAGTGGTTACCCTGCCCCTCAGCCGTGGGCCTCCTGCAGCTCACTAGCATGGTGATAAAGATTTAAAGAACCAGCTGATCCCCTGACTCCCACAACCCAACACTAAACATCTGCTGATGCTCTGCTTTGAGAACACAGGAAAGCTGGTATTACACATTAGATCCTACAGAGTCATCCTGCAGCATGTGTAAGATTGTAGAAGCATGAACCAGCCACAGCTGCTAGCAAGTCAAGAGGCCCACAGAGCAGCAATCTCTATACAGCCAGCTCTCTCCTATAGGAAAAAGGGCCAAAAGCTCACAGGTGAGAAGCTGGGCTGGGAGAAAGTCTTAGAGAAAAGCAGCTCTTGGTCACGCTCAGGCTCAAACCCAGCACCCATTCAGACAGCACCAGGAAGAACACGGGCAACCTGCAACTCCCTTCAGCTGCTCATCGCTGTTCACAGGTGATCCCCAGCAGCAGGTCTATGAATGACATTTCTCCCATGGCCCTTTTTGCAACTCACAAAAGCTGGAAGATGTGAAATTGCAGAATAATTTCAAAACCTGAAATGTTTTACTATTTCATAACTTAGAGAGGAAGAACCAAACATAAATTTTTCCCTTCAGCCCTGCCTCTGGCTGCTCGTACTGCAATGGAGAAATCATCGTTCCAGAGAAATTGAAAAAAACAGGAAAGTCACATTGCCATTCTTGTGTGACAGATTCTGAAGCAAGAAGGATGTTCCCCTCCCTTCTCTGCGACAGCACACCCATCTCACCCTGTAAAGCGGCAACTCTTCTTACAGCTTCCTTTGTAGCACTGAGGTACTCTTCCCTGGGATCTGTGCATCCTCTGGTGCCATGGTGCACTCAGAGGCACCACTAAGCACAGCAAATGTGCTTGCTGAGAAACAGATTGGAGATATCAAGAGGCATTTTAAGATGGGCTAATCTATGATTAGCAGTATGATCCTCTGTCCACAAGCTGCAGGAAGGCTTTAGCAGTTACCCCTCATGGCAACTCTGCTTACAAAGGAGAATGTTAAAGGGCTCTGCAAACAAATCCTTTGGTCAAAAGGCAACAGAAGGACATAGGCTTCAGTTCAGCTTAGGTCTGTATTCTTCCATGCACAGCCTGTCCATACAAAGTTTGGGGTTTTTTTTGACCAAAGGAGTCTTCAGACAAACCCGGCAACATGGTAATGACTTGGGAGAGAGGGCCCAGAGATTCCTTCTGCACCAAGGATACCTATTTTCATTAAGTCTCCGAAACAGGTAGTTTCTGAATAAGAGCTGGGGTTCTTCAAGTCCAACAGGCAACTCCCATCTAAGAGAACAGCCCAGGCACTTTGACCGAGGCTCTTGTAGGGTCAATCTGAATTAGTATCATACTACCTTTGAATTCATATCTCATTGTCTCCACTCCATCCTCCTTAACGTGTTTTTCTGCCACTGGCTCTCATTACACAGCAAGTCAATTACCCCAGACAAAAAAGTCCTTTTGTCACCTTATTGAATTAAAGGCGATCACAGCTTGTGACATAACTCTTATGGGTCAAGAGAGCTGTGGATTGTTGTGTATTTGGCAGTAGAAATATTGCATGGCAGAGGCATTGTGGGAGAAGAGGATGGATTTAAATATACATGAGCACAGGAACCAGCACACATTTCAGGTGATCTGAGAACTCTCAATCAACACCTCAGCATAGCAGACAGGCGGATAACCCTTGGCCTCCACACAAATATTCCTTTTCTGGCACCCAGAAGCCACTAAGTGTTTAAGACCGATAAAATCCTAAGAGGAAATAAGAAGGGATCTTCATTTTCCCTGCTATGCCACTGTATTCCTGCTCCAGCAAGAACAATCATTCACAGTTGGGAAAAGTTAACAAGCTCTACTGAGACTTTTGACTTCTAACAAATGGCAATCTCAAAACACTGGGAACAGGCATGAGACAAGTCACAAATACACAAACTGATATGTTAACCAGTCTCATCTCAGCATGGAAGCCAAATGACCGATAACCCGCAGACAGGTACCTGTCCAAGCAGCAAAACAACCCCAACACACATCCTGTGCTCTGTAAGGCTTTTACAGACTGGCATGCACAACTCAGAAGTGAAGTGAGTCTCTGGCATCTCAGACCTATGCTAGCTAGACTAAAGCCAGTAGAGGTATGCTTACCTACACTACTAGGACACCTTCACGTGTTTAGGCAGATCTATGCTCCCATTCAGCCTAAATTAGTTAAACCCAGAGAGAGAACAACTCAGCCTGCTTTGTGCAGCTCTGCTAGTCCTAAGACATAGCTGGATAAAACCATACAGCTCTTGGTCTTTACAGCAAAGCTGCAAGCAGAGCTGAAGGGACTTCATGCATGCTCTATTGGGTGGGTGGAAACAGCTCAAGGAATGTCCTACGCCCCTTGTTCACAGTCAGCTGTGGAGGCGTTTTTCCTCACAATTGCTCAACCTACAGCATAAACCAGTTGCACAGCCTTACTCAACCAGGCAAACTCGATCGCTCCAAGAGAACTTCAGAGTATCTGATATTGGTGTTACTAATCATAGCAAAACTGTGCTGATTTAAATTAGTACCATGTCTGGCTCAGAAAGCAGCTTGTTTCACTAAGAAACATTAGCATTTCTATTCCATAAACAAGGCAGGGGCTGGGCAGGCAGACAGCAGCACAGAAAGAACAAATGAACAACTCAACATAACCACAGTAGCTCAGGTAGCCTTGGTCAAGAAGCTGCTCAGGCATCTAGATTAAGGTCCTTTAATACAACTTTGAGTCAGATTTCCCCCTGTAGAAAAGAAGCACTGAAGTTCAAGGAGAAGAAATTACCCCCAGAAGACCTCTAAGTCCAGAAGCTGGGTTTATAAAGGATTTCCTTTACTTTCGAGCTGTCTCATCAAGGTAGACATGAAGAGAAACAAACAGCAGATTTTGTTGTAAAGCCTCTCTGTTGAACTTTACACTGGTTTCTAATGAGAATTTGGAGTCAGACAAATAGATCTGAAGTCAGACAACTCTGGGCAAGGTCTTCTTGAAGTTAATAGGCAGATACAGTATATATGGGAGACATGCAATGGTTTTCACATTTGAAAGTTCTCAACAGTTGAGATATCATCTCTCCTTTTCTGAATAGCCATCGCTAAAAGCAGACCTGATAACTCAAAGCCTGGATGAGAACAGATCTTGTGATAATACCTGGAGTTTTAGCCTGAACTAAGTAAGCCTGAGCAGGGTCTTTGCCAGATAGTCTTAACCGTAAGAAGTGGTACTTTTGTAAGGCTCTTGACAATGACTTTCCTTTGACAGAGAAGGAAAGTCCAAGATGTGGCTAACAAACAGGTTACATGAAGAATTTGAAAGGAGTGTTAGCAAGGCTAAGTTAATCATGGAGAATTTTTGTACATAATACAATAGGCAGAATGATGTTATCAGAAAAGGGAATATCAGGGTGTGAGTTTATTTATCTTAAAACGAAGTGCTATTTTTTCCCATTATGCTTCCTTTTTGCTGCCATCAATATTTTACTTCTTATTTCTATATATCCATCTCTGCATTTACCTGATCTCCAGCTATAAAAAGAACATTACAAAAAAACGTAATTGCAAGATAAGCATAAATAGCCATACGGGCTTAAAATTGGCCATTCTGGACAGCAAAGACAAGCAAAGCATCCCCATGAAGCACCTGGAGGGCTTTAAGCAAAAGGCAAGTCCTCTGGTCACTGCACCGCCCACGTAAGAGTATGCAGTCAAAGGAAAAATGTGCGTTCAGGCAATCACAGATAAGTCATTTTTTAAAACACTCATAGCTATAGACTAACAACTACTGAACATATTTATACTAATACTATGGACTCCAGGAAGTTTTCTGGTTAGAAACATGAGGCTGTGGCAACCCACTTACAGTAGGGTGGCTGCTAGCAGAGGAAATTCATGCATCTAATTTTCTAAATTAATCTATTAAATTCATTATTTTTTCCACACGTTTTTATGTAAGGAGGAGACACCTGTGTCTAAACAGCGGATGAGAGATACTGCGCTGTGTATGCCCCAGTGTTGTGATACCATGGTGACATCCCCTTCAAACAAGGCAGTTAAGAGTGAATAAGCTTCCTCTCCACAGCAAATTTGGTCACTGTAATGAGTCACAACATCCCATGTGCTGCCGTTCTTAGCCAAATACCATCACCGTCTAAAGTTCTGATGCTGCAAAACTAACTCCAAATACTTACCTTTAAGTTTCTTCTAAAAAGCAACAAAACTAGAATAAAGGATAAACCAAAGCCCAAAGGACACAACATTCATGTCTGGAGAACCTAATCAACTGCCACCTTGGTGAGGAGACGACCTTTTCTGTGCTGATGATCAGCTAGCTAGCTATGCCTTCTATGCATTACAGTATCATATAGTCGAAGTCAAAAACAACAAAACAAATCTGTAGGCTACACCTGGTCCACAGACCAAAGACTCTTGTGCTAAAAGGAACATCTGTACCACTGCTCATTAGCTCAGCCGGTTGCACATCCCCTGTGAACAAACCAATTGCAGCAGTGATGGCTGGGTGGGCTTTGGATGCCTCAACTGTCCCTGCAGTACTTCAAGTTGTTCTGAACGGCTTAGGAACAGCAATGAAACTCCACATGGAGTTTATCCCTTTTTTTGGAATACATAAGACTATGAAAGCTTATGGAAAAAAGCAACATAATAAAAAATACAAAGGTTTCAAAGAGCATCTGATGTCTTCCAGTGTAATCTTCCCTGTAACACCCTAAAATGTGATGGGACACCAGTGTCAGCATGCAAAGTTCAAGCAAACAGAAGCAAGCAAATACATAGATACAAACACTAGTATCAGATGAGGCAGCAGCAGCAAAAAAAGAATAATTCATACAGCACATCTGCTAGCCTCATTGTGTGAAAAAGTAGAGATTCAATACAGGCTCTCAGTAACTCAATGGCTATACACAGAAAAGATCAATAGCATCTAATGAAACACTGAACTGTCACAAAATACCAAAATCCTGCCCAGATGAATAAGAAAATAGTAGGGCAATTCATCCTAGTACTTAGTCATGGTGAAAACAGTAATACAGCCAAGAACACTAACAAACCTCCATTCAAACACTGTTTCAGGAGGTAAAATAATACCTCAGTCAGATATTACCTCAGTCAGGTGTTACCAAACAGCTTCATGAGAACATCTCACCAGTCCAAAGACCATTAAGGCAACAAATACTGTTATCAATTTAAAACAAGGCTTTGCATTAGCAACTGCAACTCCCCAACTTGAAAATGAAGTTACAAATCTTTCATTCCAGTGCTCTTGCTGCGTCTTGATAGAAAAGCTGGAATCCTGCAGAAGGCAGAAAGCAACTGAGTGTCTTCAGAAACAAGCATTTCCACAAAATGCTATATATTGAAAAGGCATTTCAATAAACTCTATTCAAGTTGAACACCTCCTTAGCTGTAAAGTTTCACTATAAGAAAGAGCACAGTTGTCTGGCATGCGTGTTAAGCACTGGAAAATGCTTTATGCCAAAATAGTCATGGTGGAAGATACAACATCAAGCTGAGAGAGAACACATGAAGGAAGCTGATGGCATTCCAAGGACTTCACCAGTCACTGCCACAGATGACTCTAGGGCATGAGGAAAACTAATTCACAGTCCAGGTATTTTTTTTGAGTCAAGGAGAAATAAATCTATGAATCATAGAATCACAGATTCCCTTTTTGTCAAGGCTTCTCACACAAATTTTATCTAGTTGTTCAAGCACTAACTTAAATAACTTCTGAAAGAAAACACAAGCACGAATTATGTGAAATAAGCTTCCCCATCCATTATATTTTTGGAAATGAAAACAGAAATACCAGCAGTGGGATTAGAAACTATGAAGCTCCAACATGGCAATGTTATACTGATGAAAAGCAAACAAACAGTCCTTTGCCAAAGCTGCTGCGAAAGCTCGACACTGCGTATTAGTCAAGTTTCCCTGTGCTGAGAACTTTCCCTCAATTATGCTGTCAGTCTAATCTAAAGCCCTCTCCCTACAGTTATGGAATAAATAGGAGCCGCTCTGCTAACACTTCAGCTTATTTCCTCTCATATCCCCACAGCTGTCTCCTTGCCAGCCTCCATGCTGTCTTCTGGGAGAAGAGGCATGAAAGCACTCACTAAAACCCCTCCTGGCAGGCAAGGCAGAACAGAGGCTTCAAGACTGGGATAGGTGCACATGCACAGCCAGGTAAAGCCACCCACTTCCCACTGTCCCCTGGTGCTTCCCTGCAGCTCCCAGGGCCCCTCCAGAGTGGCTGACCCAGGGGATGCCATTGCACAAGCTCAGGGCTCACAGGCCATCCCATCCCTCCCAATATATCCCAGTTTTGTTCTCCTGAAGAGCTGGAGAGCAGTAAAGAATCTCCCTATATAATTTGTTTCCAAGTTTCAGGGCATACCGCCTGCTCAGCAGCACTCTCTCTCTCTCTGAGGATAGAAATGCCCCACTACACACAGAACTGCTCTTCTAAGCAGACTGTTAGAGGCAGAAATTAGTCAGGCTGCTCTCAGGCACACAGATATGGACACAACAGGACCTGGTAGTGATTAGAAAAGCTATCAGGAAACCAGTTTGTATTATCCCTGCTTGGTGAACACAGCAAGGCCAAACACACACAGTCCCTACCTGCAGCTGCCAAGGAAAGGAAAGAAAAATGTGACTTGCTATGAAAAGAAGCAGTAGGATGCAAAGGATGTGGCTGCAGAGTGAGTTATAGCCTAGTATAAACTGTGGTGCTGTGGGGCAGCACCTGTATGGAAAACTCAGCTTTCTGCCTCTACCTTACCTAAGGCCCCTTGGCAGATGTCTGTGCGAGTGGCTCCACTGGCTATGAACTGAGGACTGGAACACAGCTCCTGGGAAAGAAAAAAGCCTTTCATTACATATATCCACAGATAAGGGAAGGAACAAGGTCCTACTTGCAGCAAATTGAAACAAGCAATTGACCACAGCAGGACAACACCACAAAGATGGAGCATGTCAGTAACGACTGTGAGGCACCAGACATGCTAAGCATGGTGAGATAGGAGGCTGGTGACCAAAGCTTGTGGGCAGCCATCTCATTTCACGGTTCGTGCCAGTAGGTCCACTGCATTTTTACACACATGCACAGATTGCTCTGTCATTATCTCCCTGCCACTGACTTCATCAGGGTCTTTCAGCAATGCTTAGGCACCTTGGAGTCCCTCTGACCCATGGCCAGACAGGGCTGCTGTGGTAGCCAAAGGCGCAGGCTGAGCAAGGGCTCATAAAGGAAGCCTCCACAACATGGCCAGCTCATCTCTCTGCTAAGGGAAAGAGTTATCCAAAATGACAGCCCAGAGTGCTATACAAAACAAGTGGTTTAATCACACCGAGTGCTCAGGTTGGAGAGTGGAACGGCTTCTTGGTTGTTTTCTTTTCCAGATGGAGGACGTCACCCAGCTGATACTGAAAATGTAGAGTCACCAATTTGATACAAGTAGTTACTATTACAAAAGGTGGAATATCTTTGGTCTCCCCCGACCTCTCCAGACCCTCTCCCGCAGAATTAAATCAAATCTGATTTTTTTGGGGGGGAGGGCGCAGTGGTGCAAGGATGATGCTGCTGGGACAGGGATTGTCCCCTGCCCAGGATCTCCCCTACCTGGATCCCGTGTCATGCACGGATGATGCTGGGTCAGGGATTCCTCCCTCCCCAGGGTCCACCCCTCCCCTGGATCCCGTGCCATGCAAGGATGCCGCTGCTTGGGACAGGAATTCCCCCCCTCCCCAGGTTCCCCCCTTCCCTGGATCCCGTGCCATGCAAGGATGCTGCTCCTGGGACCGGGATCCCCCGCGTCCCCGGGATCCCGTGGCATGGAAGGATGCTGCTGCTGCTGCTGGGACCAGGATTCCCCCGTCCCCAGCATCTCATGCGTGGAAGGATGCTGCTGCTAGGACCCCTCCTCTCCCTAGGATCCCGTGCCATTAAAGGATGATCCTGCCGGGACTAGGATCTCCCCATCCCCAGGATTTCGCACCATGCAAGGATGCTGCTGCTAGGACCGGGATCCCCGCTCCCCGGGATCCCCCCCTTACCGTGGGTCTGCGCCAGACGATGCCCTGCGTCTTGTAGGAGCTGGGTCCCAGCTCTCGGTAGCCGAGGGCGGCGGGGCCGGCGAGAAAGGAGGGGTCCTGGAAGAGCCGCCCCTCCTGTAGGCACTGCTGCCGCAGCGCCCCGAAATCCTGCCCCAGGTAGGGCACGGCACGGTCGTGCCGCCCCGCTCCCGCCGCCGCCGCCCGGTCCTTCACCAGCGCCGCCGCCATCCCGGCCCCGCCCCGGCCGGGCCCCGCCTGCCCCGCGTCCCTCCAGGAGTGTCACGAGTGCAGACGGGGCTCAGCCCGGCCGCACCCCGCGGGTGTCAGAGCCCCTCGGCGCCGGGGGGCACCAGCAGCCCCTCCGGGTCACGGGAGAACATCCCCCCCCGGTGTCCGTCTCTGTTTCCCGTGGAACATAGAATCATAGAATCATCAGGTTGGAAAAGACCGCTTGGAGCATCGAGTCCAACCATTCCTATCTGCCACTAAACCATGTCCCTGAGCACCTCCTCTACCCGTCTTTTAAATACCTCCAGGGATGGGGACTCAACCCCCTCCCCTGGGCAGCCTCTGCCAGTGCCCCATGACCCTTTCTGTGAAAATTCTTTTCCTGATACCCAGTTTGAACCTCCCCTGGCGCAGCCTGAGGGCATTCCCCCTTGTCCTGTCCCCTGTCACTTGGGAGAAGAGGCCAGCTCCCTCCTCTCCACAACCTCCTTTCAGGTAGTTGTAGAGAGCAATGAGGTCTCCCCTCAGCCTCCTCTTCTCAAGGCTAAACAACCCCAGTTCCTTTAGCCGCTCCTCATAAGACTTGGTGAGGATTGCCCCCTCACCAGCTTCGTTGCTCTTCTCTGGACACGCTCCAGAGCCTCAACATCCTTCTTCGAGCAAGGGGCCCAGAACTGAACACAGTATTTGAGGTGCAGTCTTACCAGTGCTGAGTACAAGGGCAGAATAACTTCCCTGGACCTGCTCGCCACGCCATTTCTGTAAGTATAGAAAAAAGAAAAGAAAAAACTAGTATGGTACATTCAGCTTGGAGAAGAGAAGGTTCAGGGGAGACCTTATAGCACTTCTAGTACTTAATGGGGGCCTACAGGAAAGATGAGGAAGTGCTCTTTATCAGGGAGTGCCGCGATAGGACAAGAGGTAATGGCATTAGACTAAGGGAGGATACATTTACACTGGATATGAGAAAGACGTTTTTTACAGTGAGAGTGGTGAAACATTGGAACAGGTTGCCCAGGGAGATAGTGGAGGCCCCATCCCTGGAAACATTCAAGGTCAGGTTGGCTGAGGCTCCGAGCAACCTGCTCTAGTTAAGGATGTCCCTGCTCCTGGAGGGAGGTTGGACTTAGATGATCTGTAAAGGCCCCTTCAAACCCAAAGCATTCAATGATTCACATTTGAGAGCAGCCCTGCAGAGAAGAACTTGGGGGTGCTGGTCAATGAGAAGCTCGACATGAGCCGGCAATGTGCGCTTGCAGCCCAGAAGGCCAACCGTATACCGGGCTGCATCAAAAGAAAAGTGGCCATCAGGTCGAGAGAGGTGATTCTGCCCCTCTATTCCTCTCTTGTGAGACCTCATCTGGAGTATTGTGTCCAGTTCTGGAATCCTCAACCTAAGAAGGGGATGACGCTGCTAGAATGGGTCCAGAGGAGGGCAACAAGGATGATCAGATGCTGGAGCACCTCCTGTAGGAGGACAGGCTGAGAGAGTTGGGCTTGTTCAGCCTGGAGAAGAGAAGGCTCCAAGGAGATCTTATAGGGACCTTCCAGTACCTGAAGGGGGCTACAAGAAAGCTGGAGAGGGACTTTTACAAAGGCATGTAGTGATAGGACTAGGGGCAATGGGTATAAGCTGGAGAGGGGCAGTTTTAGACTAGACATTAGGAAGAATTTCTTCACTATGAGAGTGGTAAGGCACTGGCATAGGTTGCCCAGGGAAGTTGTGGATGCCCCCATTCCTGGAGGTGTTCAAGGCCAGGCTGGATGGGACCTTAGGCAGCCTGATCTAGTGGGAGGTGTCCCTGCCCATGGCAGGGGGGTTGGAACTAGGTGATCTTTAAGGTCCCTTCCAAGCTGAACTATTTTATGATTCTATTATTCTTTGATTCTGTATGTACCCTCATATTGTCATCCTGTTAGAATTCTGAATGCTGCATGCAACAGAAATCCTTTACAGCTTGATTTGCTGGTTGTAACCAAAGCATGCGTTGCTGTCACTGCCTGCATGAGTCCATCCACAGGCCCTTGTGAAGCCCAAACTGCATGCAGTGAGCTTCCCCCAAATGTGTGCCTCTTCTGTGCAGTGCAGTAAAAGGAGTGTCCCTGTTCCAGTGGTGTGCTGCTGCCAAAGACTGCTTAGATGCTGCTGCTGGCATTGCATAGTACAGCATCCTCCAAGGCAGAATTCAAACCATTTGTTTCATATTTTAGGTCTGACTCAGGACGTGCTGGGTTCCAGGCAGCGTTCCCCTGGCAGCAACTAACAGCCCTTAGTGCTGCACTGGGGCTGGTAGCCCAGCTACCT
This sequence comes from Cuculus canorus, assembly GCF_017976375.1. NCBI lineage: Eukaryota > Metazoa > Chordata > Aves > Cuculiformes > Cuculidae > Cuculus > Cuculus canorus. Next base: position 90,074,515 of record NC_071403.1, read on the forward strand.
CAGAGGGAGAGGCACCTCCTTTTGTGCATTGATCCCAGAGCCCTGGGTGCACTAAACACTTGTTTGGAGCCATCTTATCTGACTAAAATAAACATTATTGATGGAAAAAGGTATAAAGAACCATAAAATACTTGGCTCTACCATTTGCTGTGGTCTGAAGTTTTCCTTGAGTATTACAAATCAGAAGTTTTTCTTCATTGCTGATCCACGGTGCCTTGATGCACTGGGAAACACTGTCCATTTCTTTGGTGGTTTTGGGCTTCAGTCATGATTCCTTTGCCCATGCTCAGCACAGGTCACAGAGTTATGTGGGAAGCCACTGCTATTAAATAGGAAAACAAGATAAGCATTGCCCATTCAATTCACAACATAGCAGAGGAGGCCCCGCAAATCTTACTGAAGTTAGATATGAGAGTGGCATGAGCTGCACCAGCTAGCAACATCCGTGTACATTATGGCTGTGCAGGGGAGCAGTCCTGATATCACCTGTGAGGTTGTCCAAACCTGGCCGAGTGCAGACCAGTTTCACTCTGCTTTGAAGGTGTCTGTTCGTCCTTATGGGTCAGAGACGCTCTCTCAATAAAGAGAATAATGATATTTTTAGTAGAATATTGAGGCTTGTGGGAAATCAATCACACATGAAGATCTGGAAGTGAATTAAGTAATGATACGCGCCATAAATGCTCTCTGAACAGAGCTGCCACCTGCTGTGTGCACTGAGTTACTGATACAACATTAGCCAAGGTCTCCAGCATGGCTGTGATGAAGGTCTAGCAGGACACAATGTCACCAGAGGATGGGTTTGCTCAACTATTTCGATCCATGAAACACAGCTGAATTATTTTGCAGGCAAGAAGGCCATCTACTGAAGCAGGAGACTAAGAGACAACAGCACCTCACCACATGGGAATTTAACTCACAACAAGCCCTGCTGCATCCTAACATGACAGATCCACGAGCTGTACAGGTGCTCAAAAAGCGGTTGTTTGGCTCCACACAGTGGTTCAAATCTGTACAGCTGCCACAGATCAGACCTCTGATTTTTCAGGTCACAGTGAAAGGAAAACAGTGTCAGTTTAAAGCAGCAGTTTTCACTGGCCCCCAAACCCAGTTTTGGCTTGTGAACTCTTCTACCCACTTTGCAGTGGATGCAGAAATTTAAAATGGATTACAATTCGTCATATAATCCCTTTGCTTTTCTTAGTCATCTGCCCCATGTTCCGTAGATGATATTCACAGACCACTCTAGGGTCTGCTGGCAGCGTGCTGAGAGCCTCTGCTTAGACAAGAAGATTGTGGTATATGGCTGCACTGTGCTGTCAGAGGTACCAAGATTTTCCTAGAGTCTCTGCGGTGGGACAAGGGTTGAGAAGGCCAAACAGAAAAGGAGAGGACAGAAGGGAGCAAAGCCAGAAGGAAACTGAGCCAGCAAAGATTCAAGTAGGTGGTGGGAGAGGTATGTGGTGTAATGCAGAGAAGAGGTATATTCGTCACCATGGCTTGTTAGACTGGTCCCAAACATACCTGGTAGTGTTTCAGGTGGTTTGATGATAGACAAGAATATGTTGGTATAATACAGGAATTCACTTACAAGATATGGGAAGTTGGACCATTCCAGCAGCCATCTAAACAGCCTACCCGCAAAATCCTTTGCAGCCAGGTAAGTTGGCAAATCTTCCAAATTCTAGACAGGCAGCAGGTGTAGATGTGAGTCTACATTTAGAGGGAAGGAAGTTCTTTTGAGCACTACATAGGCCAGTCCCTTCATCTTCTACATAGTCAATCAATGTGCCAGTTCTCTTTAGGGAAAGAGGTGATTTCCTCTTTATTATGAGACCAGTGTGATGCTCCAGGGTGAAATAGCACCAAGAATAGTTACCCACTAGTGTCCTTCTAAAACTAGGAAATTTTAGAAAGAAAAAGAAATCTGACTTTTTCTTAAGCTCTCTGCAGACCTGCAGCTCTTAAAAAAAAAGTCACTAACTTCCACATTTCCCAAGTAAAGTGGTTTGAGCTGTTGCTGTAGCAGCTCATGCTGGTTGCTGATAAGGAGCATCCAGCTGCCACTCACAGCGTGGAGTCCCAGGTAGGATGCACTTCTTCCCTCACGCTCACACTCAGCAGTTCTGGGCAGCTCAGTGCTCCTCTGCCTTAGAGCACTCTTCCTCTCTCTCACTCATCTGCCTTCTAGTACACATAGATATTGGGGAAGCAATGGGAAGGAGCAACTGGCCAGCTGCCCAGGAAGGGGGAAATGGGGCCACACATCTGCTGGGTTCCTACTCTTCTCCCTAGGAGCTGCCCTCCACTCACCAGGATGCGTGTTGTTTCCCAGAGAAGGAGCCTTGCAGCAGCAATGGTGATGTTTCACAATGAAGGGAATTGCTCTCCCTTCTGGAGCTGGGGTCTGGAGGGGGAGTGAGTTTTTTTTCATCAATGCAAGACTGGCTACAGCCCCAGCCAATGCAGCGGCAGCAAGGCCTGGGTCATCTTGTGAAATGCTGTTGCCCTTCCCAGCTCCTTACAGTGTTGGAAGACCACACCTGAATCAGCCCAGTTGTGTCACAGAGCTTTGCATCACATTATTACTGATGCAGCACATCGTCTTCCTCCTTCTCCTCCTAAGGTGCTGACAATTTCCTGGCTTTTATGAAACAAATGAACAGGATCTCTGCCAATGTCCGATGTGTTTCCCTGTACGGAACCTACTAGGCTGCGGCTTGTTAGCAGCTCCTCACTCCACAAACATGGAGGTGAAATATTGCAACCTCTAAAAGAATAGTCTTGTGGACAAACATTTAGGACCTTTCATCTCCTGCAGTAGTCTGCCTATTAATAGTCACTCTATTTTTGCAGTAACAGGGTGGGTAGGAGCCCATACATCTAGAACAGGCGAAGACAAGCACTCTAATTCAAGCTAATCCCTTTTCACACTGTAGGGTCTACAATATAGCTAAGCAGCTTTAATTCTCATTAGCAAAGTACTGCAGTACAGGAGAGCCATTTTATTTCCTTGTAATACACTACAGCAAAAAAAAAAAAAAGGTGATTAAAACTGTTAGGTAATTGGCAGCTTTGCTTTCAAGGAATTCGATTTCATTGGATTCTGCTTTTAAACCAAGATGATGCGGTTTCCTGATTTATTTGATTCTTCCCCATTTTTCTTACCCTCTAGCCATCATTAAGAAAGAGAGAGAGGGGAGAGAAAGGAAGAAGAGCCGGACAAAAATATGCAAATCCCAGAAGGAACAGAAATCAGAATAATTTACATTTCTTTTTTCTAGTAGCTGTTTGCCTAACCACTTTAGCAGCAGTTTTTGAGAGTCATGGGGGACCTGAAACCGCCCCTCCCCCAAAGTAACTGCCAGCTGTTACTGCAGTCAACAATACAATCATCATCTTTTCCTCCTCCTTCTAGCCTCTAGATGGTGCTTGTGTATCACTTTATACACAAAATAAATCGTGCTGTAGTGAATCTAGCTTAGAAATGGATTTGAAGTGCTGTACTACAGATCACTAGGAGCAGAGGTTATGGTGGATGCACTGGGTCGTTATTCAGTCCAAGCTTCTGTTGGAGAAAATGGTTGTCCTCAGCCTTTTCCCAAGTGTGAGATACAGGGCAGAAAAAGTCCTGTGGCACGTTTTACTGGAATTTATGAAGATTGAAATCTGATTGTATTTCCTCTGTATCACACGTTAACATGCTGGTTATGCCAAAAGGTTCACCCCTTCTGTGCCCGCTTGTGTCTGGTGGCAACTGGAGTTACACAACACACAGCATATCAAGTGCATGTCTAAAAAAGTACATGGGATACAAAAGATTCCTCATCATAATGGCATTTCCCAAATGCCAGAGCGCCATGCTTTTCACTGAACAATTTTGCTAAAGCTTGCAGCTTACAGCAATCGCAGCAAGATGGGAGGATGTCTCTGGCCCACAGCAACATAGGAAATTTCAGCAAGGAGGGAAAGGAACCAGTATTCTGCCTCATGAGCAGAGAATGTGGGTACCTCTAGATAAGTTTATTTGTCAGGGAAAAAAAAACCCTGATCTTGAAAGGAACACTCTCCTCTCAACCCTTTATTATTCCACTCTTGACTTTGACTCAGTACAGAGACCCACCTAGAAGTACTGAAATGTAGCAGAGACAAAATTCTGGCCACTCTTCTCCTTTACTCAATTTCAACAGTATTAATTTAGTTTTGAGATAACCAATATAATAATTCTCACAGCCCAGCCTTCTCTACCTGTGCCTTCCTGGAACTGAGCAACTAATTTTATTTCCTCTTTTTTTATTAATGCTCTTCAAATATTTGCAGACAAGCAACCTGGCTAGCCTCTGTTTGGACTTCTTATGTCAACAGGTTTCCGTCCTTAAAAATTCTCTTCCCTTCTCCACACCTCCTGTCTAAACTTTCCAAGGGGTAGTCATCAAATATTCTCTCTGGCAAACAGACTTAGCTGTTTACCTAGCTTTCAGCTGGACACGCACTGGATTTTGCCAGGGAAACCTGGGCATTAAGTAGGAAGACAGTAGAGAGTAGGTGTGCTGCATGGAGACTTGGTCTAGCTTCAGTTCTTGAACCCATAGACATCTGCAGGCATCTTGCCAGAGAGGTGTGCATACCTGTGTTAGTACAAGAAAGGGTAGAAGTTTGGGGTTTATTTTGACTATGAGAGCAGGAATTACTTTTTTTTAAAGGTCTAAAATGCCTTCTACACCCAAGGCTTTCTATTTTTTCACCAGCAAAAGACTGGAAATATGATGGCTAATTTCTTATTAGCTAAGACCCCATTTTTTTAGATAGGGAAGGTATGATGACGTTTGCTGAAGGTCACACTGGAGATGGGGAGCAGCAGTTACAAGTTTGCCTCCTATTTGGTGATATAGTTTTCCACTTTTGGTCTGGATTGTGCTTGTGGATTGTACCCTTGCCCTCTGCAAGGCCACTCTACCTCTGTCAAGTTCATGCCTTTTACTACTTATTAACTAATTCATAAAAATCATACTGCTTTGAAAGTATTTTTTTTTAAAAAAAGATCAATTATGTCAGAAGTGATTTCAACTTTTCAATACTATTCTGGATTTAAAACTCACTGGCATCCCCATAGCTGTGTAGGCTGTAGCAGTAGATATCTGGTACTAGGTTTTGTCACTGTTTCACCCTCCAACAATATAGAGTCTGAACTCAGAAGGAAGGAAAGGAGTTTTAAACCATCATCATCTGGATTTTTAAAGCACTGGTCCTCAAGCCTGAGTTTCAGCACACTGAAAGCACATAATCACTTTCCAAGTGTAAACAGGTGTGTCTGCAAAAACACCAGTTTCCCTTGCTCCTTGTTAAAAATGTATTTTTAAAAGGGGCAGGGAATCATGAGGTTTTAAGCAAACAGTGGGGGAGTAGCACAAGGCAGTACTCAGAGTCCTGGCTGTGGCTCCTGCCGGCTTCCTGCCCATGTCTCTCAGGTTCATCTCAGGTACATATTAGTGCTTCAGGTGTCTCCTCTCACCAGGGCTATTGGACCGTGTAGGGCAACCCCTGGCTCCACCCAATCCTGCTACCTGTCTGTATTCACCTCCTCTTGCCCAGGAGGCAACGACAGAGCTGTGCTGCACGCTGGGTGGGCAGGCTGGTGGTTAGGCATGTCTGGGGCCGCAGTGAGGCTGTGCCAAGAAAGAGCCACCACGGATGGGCTCGGATCCAACAGGAATGCCATCAAGTATTTGAAGCAGGATTATGAAGCCCTGAAGCAGCAGTGCCTGCAGTCTGGCACCCTGTTCAAGGATGAAGAATTCCCAGCCTGTCCTTCTGCACTGGGCTACCGGGACCTGGGACCATACTCCTTCAAAACTCAAGGGATAATCTGGAAGCGCCCCACGGTAAGAGTGTTTTATAACTGCCTGTTTGTTTTACTGTATTCAGATCTAATCAATGTCCACCTGGACATCTATGGTAAAACCGTGGTGAACCTGAATATCCACTATACGTGTATGTTTTGGATTTTTCTTCTATCTTGGTTTACCTCCATGGTTAGCAGAAGCAAGGTTGAAAATGGGTGGAAACAAAGAAATCTTCTAAGTCCTTTATAAAGCAAGGAATTCTGTAATTGCTTCATGGCAACCTGCTTCCTTTCTGTCCATCCCACCTTCGCAGAGCTACAAGGCCAAGGTACAATCCAGAGATGGGTACAACCACCCTATGTGTGTCCACACAGAATGCAAGGGACTCCAGGACCGTCAATTGCAACAGTACCCGCATCATGGTTCTGCCACTGTGCGCTTAAGGAAATCAGGCTAATACTTAAAGAAAATCCTCTGCCTTGCTTCAAGCCATCTATAAAGTTAAAGAGCAACTGGCTGGAGCTGTCATTACCAAAATACATATCACCCATGTATGGCCTTTCATTTAAAAATAGTCATTATTTGCTGAAATTCTTTGAAAGCACGAAATCAGAGCTTCAGAGATTTTTCCATTTTTCAGCCATTTTTTTCTGTCCTTACTTTGCACCTCCTTTGTAATTTTGCCCCTCCTTGCAACATCAAGAACAACTGAAAAAGAGGAAGGACAGAAAAAAACCCAAACAACTTCCCTTCCTCTGAGGGATAAAGGAGAATGAGAGGAGAAGGGAAAATTTCAAGGCTTTGATTTTTACTATGTTTTCACCTGAAAAGTGAGAAATGGAAAGTTGCAAGTTTAATAACTCCAAGTTTCTACCCTGGTAACAGTGTCTGCCCACCAGCATCTCACTCTGGCCCCTGAATGGTTCGGCAATAAGTCCTGTGGACGTAACTCTTGGCTTTGTTTACCCTGGGAGAACAGTAGCCTTAAAAAACTCATTAAATTATACTTTGGTTCCTCATGCAAGATAACGTTGTCCCCACCACAGGTTGAGGCGGAGTCACAAGCATAGCGTGGTCAGGAATAACCAAGGGCTGAAATCTATCAGGGCTAAATGTCCCAGCCTGCCAGAAACCTGCCCAGGTGGAATCCCTCTGACTACTCAACACTCAGCAGAGACACAAGCTTATGGATGCTTAAGACACAAGTGACAGGACCCACTGGCTTATCCCTATGCATGGGGTAGAACCTAACTTCACTGTGAGGCAACACAAGCAAATGTGCTGGGGACAAAGTCTGCTTTGCTCTTCTTTGGAGGAAGCTGGATCTGACCTACTTTTATGGATGAGCAGAGTCCAGTCAGAGGTCAAAGCCCTGCTCATTATTTGGACTTTTTCAACTAGCCAACAGGTTTCCATCGCAAATTCTGTCTACAACTGCAGGCTGATGGGATCTCCTTTTGCTTACCTGCCTATATCTGAAGTAGGCAGCAGGAGCAAGTGAGCAGTCTGGGAGAGACCTGCTGGAGAAATGCCCCTTGAAAATAAATATCTACTGTTAGGGTCATCTCCCCCAGGGTTTGTGACTGCAGGTTTGCTGACAGTGAATCTTAGACATGCTACCATCAAAGACTTATCTTCTGATCTCAACAGTGGATTTAGAGACAGAGAGAAGGTGAAAATGCAGTTGTGAGAGGGGTGTAGATGTCACTTGGCAGTGGCTCAGAAAGGACAGTGTCTAGGTAAATAATAAGGCATATGCAGCTGACTGCCTCTACTTTGGAGGGAAGAGGGAAAACCCAACACAAAACCTTTTCTCTGTGGTAGGTAACCTAGTCCTGACTCTTATCTACCAAGACAACTGTGAGGCAGCTGACCAGCTGGATAACCACAGAAACAAAAAGAATGTAGCTGAGATCACACCTATTGCTAGAGGAGTTTCACAAAGTGGCTTTTCGTCACAAATGCACAAGAAGAACTGGGTTGTCCCTGCCTCCATGGCTCAGTGACATGGGCATGCTTAAAGCTGACAATCACTGCTCTCTGGGAGAGCGGCAGCTGCCTATGGCTTCCTCAACAGTGGTGACTGAGTTAGGCTTCCTCAACAGTGGTGACTGAGTTAGGCTTCCTATAAAACACTGCTTGTTGCCAACCAGGATCTCGTGAAAAGTGCTCAGGAGAGAGGGAAGGCTTTTGTCTCTAGCAAGACAATATTAACTTCCCAATATAGGGGATGAGTGGTTGCAAGGCTCAGAACTGGGATAGGAGGAACAGTCATTGCCACAAACTATTTAGCTAGCCCCAAAGGGTCAGGAAGAAAGATTTGGTTCTATGGATGTCAGGGAGTGTTTGTCTGTCTGTCACTAATAAAAGCATTTGCATGGTTGGCCTCCCAGAAAGCAAAGTTAGGGTGGGGGAACCCCCTTTGCGCCTGTGGCAGTGGAAACTCAATAAAGTACAGAGCCAGCAGTGATGGTCACAAACTCATTTCCACTGCTCCAGCCAAAACCACAGCAAGATAAAATAAGATGTAAATGCCAAGGCTGAATTTTCACTGTTGTTCCCATAGAAGCAGAAATTCTCGTCAGTGTCACCAACAATCCTGAGTAACAAAGGGCTTTAGGATTTTTCTCCAAATGTACATACAATTTTCACTTTAATAAAGCAATGCTTTTCTGACACCAAATTAATCAGACAGAGGCCAAAGTATGTATTTCTTTAAGAAATGTTGAAAGTCTTAATTATTTTTTGAACATTGAAACAAGATGAGAAAGGGTGATACATACTTTGAAAATGTGTCTTTTCAGGAGTTGTGTGCCAACCCTCAGTTTATAGTTGGAGGAGCTACTAGAACAGATGTCTGCCAAGGAGAGCTGGGTATGTACAGCACTTCTGAATTTTATTTTGTAAGAGGAAAAGAATTGAAGCTTCATTTAAAAATTTCTCATAGATGGACCATTTTATTGGCTGCCTCCCAGACATAGTGTGGAGGGAGGCAGATAGCCAAGAAGAGAATTCATGCACCAGGACTTCTGCCTGAGACAGGATATATATGGGCTTGTAAGAGCTATGTCAAACCTGGGAGACACCAAACTGTCTCCTGGAGGTAAGAAGTTAACCATCCCTTTCTGGAGCAAAAGACCTGCTTGCTTTTCACCATTTGAGGCAGAGCTGGACACCAACTTAACCATGAGAACACTTGCTCTAGAGCAAGAGACTGGGCTTTGTGCCCACTCCACTAAGAACAGCTACAAAGATTCAGGGAACAAGGGACACCAGGGAAGTTTTGCCCTGTAGCGTGGTCATTAGGTATTTTTTTCTGAGAGGCAGAGCAACTGCCAGCCTCAGTTTCACACAAAACATACACAGTAACCAAGGAGCAGAGCAGGAGCTGGTTTATTACAGGGGCTGGGGGTATGAAGTGCCATTTTATACTGAGTAGGATGGCCCCTCTGCTTGCAGACATGAGTTAGAAACAAGGACCACATCATAAGAAAATGTACAACTATAATACCATCCACAACAAGCAAATTGTTCCAAGCCCTCCATGCTCAATGCTTCTTCTGCTTGTATGGCATTTGGAGTAGAGCTGCAAGCAGGGATAGGAGTGACCAGGCACTGGGCACACCATGTAAGCACAGCCAAAAAACACAGTGTTGCTCAATACCCCTAATTAGGGGCCGACACTGATGAGATGTCTCTCAGACAGCACATGTACTCTCCTGGAGATCCATCACAGCATTCAGATGAAAGCTGTAAGGGGACTCTGTTCCCCCTTCTAAGAGCTGCAACAGCAGCCTTCTCCTGTGCCTGCCTCGCTGAGAGGATCCAGCTACAGATGACACCAGCAGCAACCTCTCCTGACTACATACAGAGGCAAGAAGGCTGAAACTCTTGTAATGAGAATTTGATAGATTAGACACAGAGAAATCAGCCTTTCTCCCTCTTGCACTGTTTACTGCAGTACTTCTGACCTTACTGGTCTTCTAGCCCATCCATTGTGCAAATGAGATTCAAACAATTTCTGCAAGTCATTGACAATAAAGAATAGCAATGCTCACCCTGTAAACACAGCACCGTTAAAGCAATTGCTAAAAAATTCCCTGGTGTGTGGGCCTGTGCTCCAAATGCTAAAAATAAGATGCCTAATCATATATTTGCTTCAGGATATTTATTCTGTGGATGCTGGAAGAGAGTATGGGGAAATCACTTACTGTATTTTAGGCGAATGGTTCAGATAAGTAATAAAAGTGACACTTCTCATCACCTCCAATTTGGGGAGTTTCTATAATAGCATAAAAAAAATCATATCAAGGTAAAACCTTGATCTCCTTGACAGTTTACAAGCTAAAGGAGTAAAGAATATTACCTACTTTTAAACTAGAAGAGGTCAATGCATTATTTGTGTTAAGTCGGAAACTGAATGCAAATACCTTGAGCCCCATTTCATTTCTGTCAACACCTGAATGTCTCTGTGGATTTCCAGTCCCTTGTGCTAAATGGGCTTTCATTAGAGAGCAGTGCCAAAATCCATCAAATAGTGGTAATAGAACAAGAGCTCAAACCCTCCTGTGCATCTAGGAGTGGTGCCTGCCTTCGGGCTTTCCTAAAACAGCTTCTGGTGGGCAGTACCCCAAGCACTGTTCCTGAGAGCTACCCCTAAGCCTAGAAGAAAAGCCCCATGCTGGGTTTTTTTTTGTCAGGAGCCTCCTTTTCTTTCCTTCTCTCAAAAAAACCTAAAACCAAAATGGTAAAATAATCAAAGATAATCCAATTTGTTTCTGCAAGGTAGCTTACGGTCACTTCTACACATACTGACCCTTCACAAGAATAAACTTCAGAATATAGGCATGGGACTTACGTTTTTGTTTTCAGATGTTTGCTTTACATCACTGAGGCATACTATGCTTTTTTGGTATTTGATCCAATACCTTGAATATCAAAGTCCTTGTTGCTAAAGCCCTCATATAAAACACTTCTATTGAAACAGACCTTGATTACATATTTACATAAACCATGTATGTGACTCATTAACAAGTGCTTTAGGGAAATAGAGGCTATTTTTAATAATCGTCTTTGACATGGTTCTTTTCTTTTGAAAATAACACTGCAGGTCTGGGTTTAGATGAACAAAAGGAACAAGAAAACCCAGAGTTAGTCTCACTCCATTAAACTTATTTCTATTTTTTCCAGCATAAGCTAGATGGATATCAGCTTGGGAAATTTGATGGGAACTTGAAAGACCTGAAATATTTTAAATGTTCTTTGAACCATATCTTTTTGATAGCCTAGTAACAACTTGAAATGCAGTCACATAGTTTTAGTTATTAAAGGTGACTTATGAAGTTTTCTTGCAGCTATCTGAATAAGTTAACCCTAGAATTGTTTGCAGAAGGCCTTAAAAGCAAGTAGCATAAATTTAATTTAAGGAGTAGAAAGCATACTCAAACCCTCTCGATTTAATATTAGCTTTCCAGATCTGCATCATTTATATTCATGGAATGCTTTCTGTTCTGAAGGCTTAGAGGGTACTCCAGGCATTGCAGCTTCCTTGGCCTGGGCTGTCAGTTTAAGTCCCCTGAAGCCAAAATAGAAGCACCAGTTCACACCAGTGGAAGATCTCACTCCATCTGTGCTTTGTGAGTCTCTTGTCTAATGGGCAGATTTGAGAAGGTTATGAGTAGTTTGGGGAACAAACCAAAGCCTGACAGCTCTGAGAAGCTCTGATACCTGTTGAGGTTTGTTCACATATACTGTTCACAAATACTGCGTTTGTTCACATATTTTGCTGTAGACCTTAATACTTTTCTGATATGCAGTCCCATGGGCCCAGGGGTATTTGAGATCTTTTTTTTTAACAGACAAATCACATAGATCTCAAAAAATACATCCACTGACAACTTTGAGAACCTGGAGAAAATAAAGCTGGTTCCTTTGCTGAGTGTTCCTTTGCCTTTCTGTACACAGCTGCAGAGCTTAATTAATTTCCACAGAAAACCTTAGGAAGTCTTTAGAAATCTCTAAGCAGGAACAACCTGCACTGCTAGAAAGTCTAAAGCTAGTGCGTCAATGCTCTCATGTCTGGTAGGATGCTCCAGGTATTACAGGCTCTGAGGAAGGGCTTCCAGCAGACACTAAAACTGAGAGTCAAACCTGCTTAACAAACTGTGAAGCAAGAACCACAGCACTGTATTTAGATTCCTTCTGAAAACCAGGCATTGCTGAAATAGCAACAAGCCAGAGCACAGTCAGGACAGAAATATCTCTATATTGACTGGTTAGATTTTGGACTGGTTGGATCTTGGAAACAGATACTTGGACTTTTGGCTTATAGTCACCATGACCAGATCTATGAATAGCTTAGATGCTCTGTGCCTAGGCACTTTGATGGTAGCTAAACAGAAACTGAGCGCTGCTGTGTAGAAACTGAAACTAATCAAATTTCTCATTTATTTTATGGCCTCTGTGAGTACAATGTTCTTGAGTAAGCATCATCAATATAGAGGATTTGCTCAGCTCCCAGGTCACCACATACTCTATGTTCTCTGCCTCAACTCTATTATCTCTGTAAAGCCGGAGGCGCCTGCATAGCACTGAGAACATGAGCCAACTCAGTTCACCTGTGAACAGCAAGTGACTTTATTTCAAGCATACTAGTAGTCAAAGTAATTCTGCAAGACCTTGTGTGTGTATATGCATATATACACACGCATAGAGCCAGGTTTCATGTCAACCTTTTCCACCACAAACTCAATGTCAAAATTGCTTAATTTAAATAAAAAAAAAAGGAGCGGGATGACGACTTTAACAACATTACAAATTACTTCAGGTCCAGGAATCAAGCTGGCTCCTTTTTAGCACATTCAGCAGCAGCAGTAAACACTGTAACTGGCACTTGTCTGAAACTTTTATTCATGAAATATGAGACTGAGCAGTAAGTAATGTAAGTGCATATCAGTGATTTAGCCTTGCAGGGTTATTGCTGAGAAGACTTTTTTAAAAATTTGTTTTTATTATCTAAAAGGTTGCAATTTCAAATGCATGTAGTGAGCAGAAAAGTTTCTGGATATTGTAATTTTTCTGACTGTAACTGTATTAGAAATACATTGTAAATTCATTGGCCAGTTGGCCGCTTTTGCTCTCCCTCAAAAATTCACTTTTTAGGAATGGAATCAAATATTTTGAAAGATGAATTATAACCTGCAGCTGAACCAGGACAAGTTTTATTGGTCCTACAAAAGCTACGTTTCTAGTGAGGTTGTGCTGCCACATCACGCTATAGGCACACCTAAGAATAAAACTTTAAAAGCTGCTGCTGCTGGCAAAACAATACAATAAGAGGCAACCTATGCAGTTTAGGCTCTATCTTGGAAGTTCTTTCGTACAGATTCTTGCATCTTCATTAATTTTTGTTAAAGCCAGCATCACAGGAACCTTAATGTAATGCATCACTTGTATATAAACGTGAGCCCAAACCATCTGTATCTAGGCACCCTGAGCAAACTGTCCTTTTTATCAAGTTACTGTACAGCAGCCAATTCCTAGCTGATTCCTTTTGGAGGGCAAGGTTAACATTTGTTCAGCCAGAAGCTTAGCCAAAAGTATTGGGCCCTCAACTAAGGTTTAGCTGCAAGGCTCTGTTCTGCTTACTGCAGGTATAGCTCTTTTTAAGGCCAAGTTCACCACTGCAATTCTTCCAATACAATTCTTTCAACATATGTCTTAAGCAGAATTGCCCCAATGCTTCCCCAGGAAGGAAGATTGCATGGTGCATTTGTGGGAGGCAGTAGTGCCAATGCAATGCCACTTGCTCTGCTAGACACTAAGAAGTTAATTCATGTCGTGAGAAAGCTGTAAAGGATTTCATGCTACGTTTGGCATCTTATGGGGATGAGATTCTGAAACTGTTTATTTCCAAATCAGAGAAGTAAACAACATATTTAAGGAAATCCCTCTCGTTTTGCTGATTCTCCTGCCTAATTGTGCATCAAACATACACCATCCTCAACAAAGCCCAGAGCAGTTTCCCCTTCACTGCCTGTAAAAATCTGCCTGGACCAGGAAGGGGAAAACCTCCCAGGGTGTTGCACACTGGGACAACACCAACTTGTTAATGTTGCAGACCTTATCTGGTCTCACTGGGGGTAGAGGGACACAACAGGGACACTATGACCCCCACCCTGCCACCTTCTCAGGAACAGGGCCACAAGAAAGCCTGGAACAGCAGAAAAAAAGAGGGCTTCAGTTCAAGTTTTATAAGACTTTTCACTTTCTCCTGATGAACTGTTCCTCAGACTTATCACCATTGTTTCTACCTCTCCAAGGAAAAACATATTATAATGGCATAAGGCACAGACCAAGGAAATCCTCAAAGAGACAGGTACAAAACAGGTTGAGGTGTTCTCAGTCTCATTTTTTCCCGCATCTTTGTTTTCTTAGTGTTCTAGTGGAGGTTCTTAAAGCTTCTTTTCCCCCACCTTGTGCTCTCCCATTTTTATTATTATTATTATTATTATTATTATATAATTTGTAAAATATTGAACCTGAGAAGTCTTTTGCTTATAGCTGTGTTAGAGGCTGAGGATTTTGCACTCTCTCTTCTATATTCAAAACAGCAACTTTTTTATTTCCTATTTAAACATCTCACAAGCCTTTTATTTTAACTTCTCTTCTGCAAGGCAAACCTTATCTTTCAGTGAAGAGCTGTTGGCTCAAACAGCTTTTCTGCACAGTAGCGTTTACCCTGCCTTATGCTTCTTCTTGAAACTTCACTTGTGTAGAACGAGCAGGACAAGTTTTTTTTAAACTTCTTCTCATAAGAAATGTAAGTGGACAAGGAGAAGAAGGTAATCCAGCCATTTTCTACCCCCTCCCAGCTTGAATATTGTTTCCTGAATGTTGCAGCCAAGATAACACGGAGCAATCCTAAAGGAAGGTTTTCCCTCTTCATTGGAAATGCCTTAGCAGGTATAGTGGGTGGATAATGCTTTTGCACCCATACCCTATCAGCCAGCTCAGGTGGTTACAGGTCATCACATAGGGGCACTTCTTTACAGGTGTTTTCAAGTCACTGTTTGTCTAACTGGGAGCAGCTGTTTCTTGCTCAGCTCATAGGAAGCAGCTGGGCACCTCCCAGAGAGGTACAGACAGCAGAAAGCACACGGTATTAGGCAAGTGGCTGTTTCTTACTTTTGCAATTATATTCAATATGGCATAAAACATAAAGCTCAAGTCAACTTAAAGAAACTGCGTCTTGGCACAGATAACCCACAGGTAACCAGGAAATGAGTAGTACTTTCAGAACAGTTTTATTTTCCTGGACTTTCTGTACACCTCAGAAATAACACAGAATCACAAACGTTATTCTTGCTGTTTGCAGTACGCAAATATTGTAAGAAACTCAGGAGTCACTGTGTTTCCCAGGGGTACCACCTTTGGTGATAGAGGCCTCCACTTGCCCAGCCTCCAGTTCACAACATGCAGGTAACAACCCAGCAAACAGCTGTATCTGGGAGACACACAGCCTCCAGTGAGGGCTGGGCATGCCTGTCCTTTCCAGGATAAGGAGTGGGCCAGAGAAAGGACTCACCTTCTTGCAGAGTTCCCAGGAGACGTCAGCTTCTGTTACACTCATGGGCAAATCTGTGGCAGTACCTCTGGTGTTGTGCTGCTTCAAATTCAAACCTTCAAAGAAAGGGCTAAGCAGGAATGGCTATTCAAGTTTCTTGCTATCCTCTATATTTTCTCCAAAAGACAGGATGGAAGTCGCCAACACTCTTCTATCAACCTGGAGTTTTTGCCTCTTCTGGACATCTTCTGAGCTCTTGTCTATCCTTGGTGTTGCAGCTCAGGTCTAGTTAAAGCATCACAGGCCATTAGCTCTGTACTGCGTAGCCCTGCTTTGCAACCAACATACCCCAAATGCCTTCTCTCCTGGGCTATGATCCTGGTCTCCCGAGAACATTAACAAGATTAGGTAAAGCAGCCTGCTTTTGCAGCTTCATTAAAAAATTAAAATAGCAAAGCTCAAACAAGACCATTGAAATTACCACCGTGATCAGCCTCAGAGGCCTCAAAATATCTATGCGGTCTGGCTAAGTGGAAAATGAGAAAAAGAGATAAATAACACAAAAAAACCAAGAATGAATATATGAAGTAATACTGAGTCTTGCAGGCTTTTGCAAAGCACTTAATGCTGGTATTTTAGTCTAGGTAAGATCATGATATCCAGATGTCATCCAGAAGGACCTGGACAGACTGGAGAAGTGGGCCTCTGAGAACCTCATGAGGTTCAACAAGGCCAAGTGTAAGGTCCTGCACCTGGGTTGGGGCAATCCCCGTTTTCAGTACACAGTGGAGGAGGATGTGATTGAGAGCTGCCCTGCAGAGAAAGACTTGGGGGTGCTGGTCGATGAGAAGCTTGACGTGAGCCGACAGTGTGCGCTTGCAGCCCAGAAGGCCAACTGTGTCCTGGGCTGCATCAAAAGAAGCGTGGCCATCAGGTCGAGAGAGGTGATTCTGTCCCTCTATTCCTCTCTTGTGAGACCTCATCTGGAGTATTGTGTCCAGTTCTGGAATCCTCAACCTAAGAAGGAGATGGAGCTGCTAGAATGGGTCCAGAGAAGGGTTACAAAGATGATTGGAGGGCTGAGCACCTTCCCTGCAAGGACAGGCTGAGGGAGTTGGGCTTATTCAGCCTGGAGAAGAGAAGGCTCCAAGGAGATCTTATAGTGACCTGCCAGTACCTGAAGGGGCTACAGGAAAGCTGGAGAAAGACTATTCATAAAGGCTTGTGGGAAAAGGTATAAAAGGGGAATGGGTATAAACTAGAGAGGGGCAGATTTAGACTGGGCATTAGGAAGAATTTCTTCATCATGAGAGTGATGAGACACTGGCACAGGTTGCCCAGGTATGTTGTGGATGCCCCATCCCTGGAGGTGTTCAAAGCCAGGCTGGATGGGGCCTTGAGCAGCTGAATCCAATAGCATGTCCCTGCCCATGGCAGAGGGGTTGGAACTGGATGATCTTTAAGGTGCCTTCCAACCCTAACTATTCTATGATTCTATGACATAATGGTCTAAGGATCAGCTTGGCAAAATAGTATTTATTAATGAACATTTCTGCCTTGTAATATATGTGTTTTTAGGTGATTGCTGGCTCCTAGCTGCCATTGCATCTCTCACTTTGAATCCAGATGTTTTGTACCGTGTTGTTCCCAAGGCTCAGAGTTTCCAGGAGGACTATGCCGGGATCTTTCATTTCCAGGTACCTGTATGATCAGGGTATTGAGAACGAAAGAGGAAAATTTATTTAGCTAAAAGCAATTTATTTAGCTAAAAGTGTTTAGCTAAAAGCAACATTTTTTTGCACTTGGTACAGGTTAAGTACTCAAGAATTAGAGTTTTCAAGTGAAAACTTGTGGGACAAAAGAGGGAAAGAAAAGAAAAATGGAGTGAAGAAAAGTTAAATGACACCTGCTTAGTAGCTAGGTTATGCTGTTTTACAGCTGATGGGGCTTTGGTGAGTTATACAGGTTTTGTAAATGAGCCGAACAGTCATGCCACACAAGTCAAGCCAAGCTCTGTCACTGCCAACTGTCAAAGCATGAATTCAGGCTGATGCAGTTTTTCCTCCTTCTCTTCACTTGAATTCCTCTCCTACCGATCTAGTGTATTAGGACTGAGCCAGCCTGCTTTGACAGGAAGTTACGCTCAGGTGTGAGCAGTGTGGATTCACCCTGCAGAGCCAAAGGAGGTGTTTTGGTGAGAAGTCATAGAGCATGTACCTATCCCTTCCACTGGCTCATCTCAGCAGAGGGGTTATTATGTAAATTATCTTCTTTCTATGCATCAAATTCTAGATTAAACTTCAAGTGCTCAGGCCAAACAAAAAGTTGTTAACAATGTTTCACACGCTTCCCAGTATTTTCAGAAGGGGTTAGCCTAGTATTTCCCTGTGTGTGACCTCTCCTTGTAGCATTTTTACAGAGTGTTTCCCCCTCTGCCGCAACCTCCATCCCCACAATGGGTTGGGTCTTAAAAAGAGCAGACAAGAAAAGACTTTAGAATATCCTGCCTACGCACTACCTACCTGAACTCTTCACCATGTAAGCTCTGCATGCAGCACAGATAGTGCTCCAGATGTTACGTGCAAGAAGTTGCTATTAGTTTTACCTATCAGCAAACTTTATTACAACATTCAGAAGCCTGCTCAGTGCTTCACAGGGATGGGAAGAGTTTGCCTCTGTTATTAGGGAAAGGAACCCAACATGGGAACGAAATCTTACGGTGACTTCGCCAGGGGGAACTGATGAAACGTGAAGGGATAGGAACATGGTATGTTATGGGCACACCAGCCCTCATCATCTTTTCCTTTCTTTTTGTCAGTTCTGGCAGTATGGGGAGTGGGTGGACGTCGTGGTGGATGACAGACTGCCCACCAAGAACGGGAAGCTGCTCTTCGTGCACTCAGAGGAAAGCAATGAGTTCTGGAGCGCGCTTCTGGAGAAGGCCTATGCCAAGTACGGTGGCTAAGCAGGAGGCAGTGCAGAAGTTGACTGCCTGGGTGGTCAACAGTTCACTCAAATGCACCCTCCCTTCCACCCATTTTTTTCCGGTTTTCTTAGCTCCTTAAAGGGCATTGACCACTGTCTATTTCAAGGGGCTTTTACTTCTGGTGTCCCAGGTCAAACTGATGATCACATAGATGGAGGGATACTAAATTATAAACTCTTCTTTCTGCATTGCCAGTGCTTGCAAGTGGAGATGGTCCCTAAATCACTCTTGTCATCTCCCCTACAGGTTGAATGGCTCTTATGAAGCTCTCACAGGAGGGTCCACTATAGAGGGCTTTGAAGATTTTACTGGAGGCATCTCTGAGTCTTATGAGTTGCGGAAGGCTCCTTCGAACCTGTACCAGATCATCCGGAAGGCTCTGAGAGCTGGGTCGTTGCTTGGCTGTTCTATTGATGTAAGAGATGGCAGCTGCTTTACGCTTCTCACTCCTTTTCTCAGGGTTCTGGTTCATACTGCAGCAAAAGCTTGGACAAGTGTTAGACATAGGTAGGAAGGTCTGAATTAATGGGAGACATCTTACAATTAATTATTTCACTTACCAAAACTGGATTACCAGAATTCAAATTTTGATATGCCAGATCTCAACCGAGGCAGACTAGAGCTGAGTTCATGTGAATGTGTCTTTGCAGGTGACTGGGTCTGTTACCTGAGCTGGGAATTTGATTTAGATTTAGATTTCATTGTACATTCTTGAATCTCTGCTGTGCTAGGACTGCATATTCAGGGGTATAAAACTGTAGAGGTGAATTTCTGCTGTGTTTAATCACCTCTGTTTAATACACTGTGCATCAGGAATATTGATATTCGTTGTGCACACCACTTTGGATATTTTTCCTCATATTAATTTGCTCATGAAATCTGGTTCTGTACACGAGAGATAGTCCTAAATCAGTATACTTTTATTGCCCCAGATAACTACTGCAGCTGATGTAGAAGCAATCACAAGTCTGAAGCTAGTAAAGGGACACGCTTACTCTGTCACTGGAGCAGAAGAGGTAAGCCAGCCTCTCCAAGGCCATCACACAAACCAGCTTGGGCTTGCAATATTGCAGTACTTTCAACTTTCTGATGTATTTCTGTGACTGAAGAATAAAATGTTGCTAACTTACACACCCTCTTACAGAAAAAGAGTAAAAGGCATTAGTCTTGCCTTCACAGTGAGCCCTAGACACTCCTGCTCCTCTGAAACTGGAATCATTACAGAAGCGTCCATGCCAAATAACCTCTCTCCAGCCTTGCTGTGTTCCGTGATGTCTCCTGCTTTTGAGGCTGTAGATATGCTGTTGTTTTGTAGCTAGTGTTTTTTCTTGCTGTCATGATATAAAATGGTGAGTGGTGCAGCTAATGGCTCACTTTATGTCACAGGATAATGTAAAATAAGTGTGGAAGGCATCTAAGTGTCTTTTAACTATTGCAAATTGCAATGGACTGCATCACTCAGGTACAAATTGTGTTTTACTCTGTCTGAAAAGCAATTGCCCCATGATGACTGGAATGATGGAAATGCTCAGGGCCTGTTGGTTGTGGATCTTTCAGGTATATTACCGAGGACAGCCAGAGAAACTAGTGAGGCTTAGAAATCCGTGGGGTGAAGTGGAGTGGACTGGAGCTTGGAGTGATAAGTAAGTTTTTATATGCTCCTGCCTCTCTTCAGTGTATTTTAGTATCTTTTAAAAATTAATTTGGATTATGTAGTTAATCTAATCACAAAGCACATTTAGGAGAGATACTAAATCAGTGGGAATAAACCACTATTAATTTATTAGCAAGGCTAGAAATTGATCTCCTCTGCCCAGTGGACATTCTTCTCTGACTCAGGCAGAGCTTTCTAATAAGAAAAAAACAGCCCGTGTCTTAACTGTGGTCAGGCTAATGCGAGCCTTACCCACATCATTTTGCAAGATGACTTTTTTCAGATTGATCTGGCTGATGATGATTTTTCATGTAATACTTTGAGATTTCAGTTTCTTGGCCCAACTGACTGCAATACCAGTGCTGATGATGTATAGCACTTAAGGACAGAAAGCAGACAGAGATCAGGATTATTCTTACCTTTATCAGAACCACTTTGGTCAGCCCTAAGATAAGATGCTCCAGGCACAAATGCATGCCATATCCTGAATTTCTTGCACTCGTTTTGCCATGAGACAATCCTGCTGAGGCAGGTGCAGAAGTGCACCATCACATGGAGGCAAATGAGAGCAGAATACACCTTGCTGCACAGTAACACCAGAATGGGAAAGGAACAATGCACTTCTCTGCAGTACATTTTCAAATCCCAGCTTTTTGTTTTCTTATTCTTTGGTGACCCCAGCAGCAGAGCTTGTATTTTTTCCTTAGGGAGACTATTAGGCATTCTAACAGATCTTACAATGGAGAAGCTCTGCCTGACTTTCAGTCTGTGTGTTACCTAATCTGGCCAGTCTGCAATATTTTTACATTCTGGTACCTGGCAGCTATGAATCAATTGAAGTCTTATTTGTTGCAAATACCGTTGAAGTCTGATTCCAGCTCTGTATAGTCAAGTTGCAGTGTGTACTGCCATTGGGAGGGGCAGAAGGTCTAGCTGTTGAAGAGATACATGCTCCTCTATCAGCTGTAACCAAAGACAGAGCCTAACTCTCTGATCTTGTAGAATAAAATACAACAACTGAACAGCTTGCATTTGTGTTTTGTCTGCAGCGCTCCTGAATGGAATTTTGTTGATCCCAAACAAAAACATGCACTGGATAAGCAAGTAGATGATGGAGAGTTTTGGTGAGAGTCATACAGTTAGCTTAATCTCTTGGACATTTTATGTGCATGTATGATTTTTAAGCAGTCATTTCAGTTGAATGGTGAGAAACTGCCAGCACCAAGGGGGTTAATAATCATATGTATTGTTAGCCTCTTGCTTATCTCCCTTCCCAATCAAATATTACCTTTTATTAGAGTTTGCATTACTCAGTGCTTATCCAAAATATAGAGACCAGATGGTAATAAAATTAATGAGGTAGCAAGAATGAACCTCAGCTGCTCTATATTTTGAGGTTTGTTTTTTTACCTAAATGTGACACACTAACGAAATAGTTTAGATTACCGACTTGGGAAGAGTCTGTTTAACCAGACCTAATGGAAAGCCCATTCCAGTTAGCTGATTATATGGATCAGTACTGAATCCATGTTACTCTTTCCTACGTTGGAAAGATAAACACCCATTGTCTTTTAGAGCAATAAGTTATATGGGCCATGAGGCACTGAGAAATGAGAACAGACCTTTGCTTGCGGCATGAAGTGATCGAGGTCTGTCATTCATGCAAACCAACTAGGAATGGTAAAAACAAACATTAGAGAGAGTATTAAAGGAAAGCACAAACTGATACTGGTTTTGTGCAGAATGATTCTTTCATAAAGGCCAACTTCTACTTCCATTACATGGCATTGTCTTGTATATCCCCCCCTGTTTTAGTGAATTTACTTATGAAGTATGATCCATGAGAGATTGCCTATGGCTGGGGCATAATGTGTAACAACTGTTGAGAACTGTTTCCAGGCAATACAGCTCATTCAGGGAGTGGGAAATTTGTTTCCCAAAAAGTCAGTTCCAAGCTTCAGAGATCAACTAAATGGGGCTTTGGGCAGCTCTGTAGTACTGACATCTGCTGCCCTATTGGGAGAGACATCCATTTCACTCACCTTGACTGTTGCTGGCTGGTAGACTAACCCTGGTCTTTCTGTGCACAAGGATGGCATTTTCGGATTTTCAAAGGCAGTTCACTCGCCTTGAGATCTGCAACTTGACTCCTGACACATTGACAAGCAATAAGGTCAATAAATGGGACCTGACTCTGTTCAACGGACAGTGGAGACGGGGTTCGACTGCTGGCGGCTGCCAGAACTACCAAGGTGAGGATCCAGCCAAGTGGCACATGGTTAAATACCAACACAACAATAGAAATATATGCTTGTGAACCAGACAGAGCTTTGGTGGAAAGGGCTTGGAAATGCAGCTCTTTCCACAGGCTTTAGAAGCTTGGCAGCCTAAACAAAGATCTAATTCACACTTCTTTCCTTGTTGGGGATTACCAACCTACTAAGTAATTAATTCATGGCTAATTCATGTTTTTTTTCTGCTCTTCCTGCTTGCATAGCTTTTGCTACTGACTAGAGTAATCCTCCAAAGGGTTGAGTAGGCCAGGAATGTGCCAAATTCCATGGCAGTGTTTTTTCCCATTCATTTTCAGGCTAGACTTCTGGAGAGGCTCTCTGACATTTGGTCCTCTTGCAACAACAGCCTTAGCCAAGGGTGTTTCCTGGAGATAAATGACTGGCTGGAATTAACAATGTCAGCTCCTCCCTGCTGGTCATTAATCCCCAGGAAATACTTAGATGCTTTGATGTGCTGTGGCTCCAGCTGATATTCAGCATATCTGTGAAAACATAAAAACCTATAATGTAATGGAAAGGACTGGAAAACTTCCAGTCAAAAGCCCTGCAAAGAGATATTCTCCGTAATTCTAGTCACAAACATCTTGACTAAAACGACAACAAAATCTCCTTCTTTTTGTCTCACCTTGGGAATTCTTAGCAACATACTGGACCAATCCCCAGTTTAAAATCCGATTGGATGAACCAGATGATGACCATGAAGGAAGTTTGAATGAGCCGTGCTGTACTATACTGGTGGGCTTGATGCAGAAGAACCGCAGGAGACAGAAGAAAATGGGAGAAGCTTTACTTAGTATTGGTTATTCACTCTATCAGGTGAAGTTTGTTCCCAATTAAAAGTTTTGATTCCTGTTCTGCTATGCTAGAAAAAATCAGCAATGTGCTACATGTTGACATTCAGCACTACGCCTGAATAAGAACTGGATTTTGCATGATTCAAATCCTCTTGCATTTCTTCCTGACCCACATAATATGGGAAGATTCAGACAAATTCAAGCTCAGTTTTTGTCCCACTTTAACAGGAGAGCAGTGTGAAACTAGAGGCAATAATTTAGCCGCAGTCTCACTGAGGGCCTTCTTTTTCAAAATCTGAATGAGGGCAGGCTCAGAGTGCCTGGCAGTTCCAGATAAGTGCTTCTGATTACAGCCTATCGTTAGTGCTCAGTAGTCACTGGTTTTTTTTAAATTATTTTTTGCCTTGCATTTGTGAATTGTTTTGATTCATTGTCTATCATGCTATTTTTCAGTAATTTGGCTTTCTTTCTGATTCTCACAGAGTTGCTTCTGTCACATCTCATTTCTCTGATGTGAAGGGAGAGAAGCAAATATAAAAATTTCCAATCAGTATTACCATTCCCAACATCATATCTGGAGAAAATTATTTAAATATTCCACTGGATTATTACATTCCACTAGATGAAAGTCATAAACCAGCACAGGTGGGAACAGATGGGAATGGCTGACCTTTGCTAATATATCAGGCAAGGATGAGTCAAACCAGGACAGGATTTCCCTAGTGCCTAACTGTCTGCTTACACAAATGATTCTCGGCAAGTACATGTCTGTGTTGCCATCTGCATGGTGCCAAGCACCCTGGCCTACTGGTATCCTGAATTTGCACGTTAAGGATTTTTGTCTGCTCACACCACTGAATACGACCCTGGAGAAGTTAGCAGAGATTTTGTGCTTTGCATCCATTTAATCCCATTTGTCTCCTCTGTGACCTTTTCCGTAGCAGGGTAGACTTGGTGACTCTGACTAAGATGAAGACTTCAAAAAGAAAGTCATGGCTGCTAAGTCATCTCAGACAGACATCCAGCTATGATCCAAGTTACTTACTTGGATCATGCACTGTTGTAGATTTATATTACTGCAGCTAATGCTGTGGCTGAGGAGATCCAGTTAGAACAACATGGATGGTGATCTAAATCAGATCTATGTGCAGGAGAAGGTGAAAAAAAAGAGATTTTTTTAAAGCAAAACTTCTCAAACTGTAAGTGTGCCCATCACCATGCTCCTGGCCTTCTAGTATGCTTGTTACAAGGAACAAGACCTGAGGTCTGAAGGAACCATCTCAGGCTCCAGAATACTTGTATGGGTGATATTTTCAAATGCTGTTTTGGGACTCTGGAGGACACTCACTTTGGCTCTCACTGAAATCTGTACTCTCAAGACATACAATTGCTTTTGGAAAAGCTACCTTATATTAGGAGGTACAAATTAACATAGCAGTTTAGTTAATTTAAGAAGGGGTCAATCTTGAAATTAATTATTTTTCATAATTGCCTTAAAACAATCTCATCATCTTTGGTCTGATTGCTAGTGACAGTAGCCTTATATTTTTATCATATTTCACTAACAGTAAACTAGTAGATTTTAGGTCTGCTGTAATAAATGATCTGATTTTGGTTAGCAAAGTGGGGTTAACTTGTTGGCTTTCCTGACTGAACATTTAAAGGCTTACCCTAATATTTCCAACCAATAGTATCATTCACAACACCATATCAGGAGAAAAGTGACTAAATGTATAGATTCCTCCAAGTGAAGATCCCTTTTTTTCCTTTGGAACTATTCTAGCATGAGCTAGAACTTCCTGTCTAGCTGGCACTACAATATGTGGTTGGAAATGAAAATGAAAAAGAAGTGTCGAAACTAATGATAGATGTAGGTATGTAGCAGTCCTTTAACATCATCTCTTTCTCTTCCTTTCAGATTCCTACAGAGGTATGTAATTCCTATTGAAACTTCTAGACTCTATCTGGGCACATCCTGTTGCACTGGAGAATTTAGCTACCAGGAAGACGTTTTTCGTACTAATGACAGCTCTTCTGGAGAGCCTTTCTCTTGGATTACTGGACCAATATCTCAAGTTCTGAATAACCATTTCCAAGGGGCTGGGGCACAAGGCTTTATTACAGATATCTGAGTCCCAGTCTTGACTATATTGATACTTGTTTAAATTTGGCTTCCACTAAGATCATGTAACAGAGATCAGAATTTGTCTATTTAGTACAGGTGAAGGCAGGACAGGGTCACTTCACCCTGAATTTAAGAAGATGTAGCTAATGTTGTTCAGAAGAGATGCCAAACTCTGTGGATCTGCCTTTTTTATAGTTCTGAGCTGGAACTCGTGGTAATGAACAAACCCTACTCAGCCTTTCCCAGTCCTCCCAGATGTCAATACTAAAGTAAAGAGACTTCATTCCTGAAGTAAGAGAACCCAAGGGTGTCTGGCAGTGCAAATAGCGTGTGCTCATTACTGAGGTCCACCAGCCTGTGCTACCAATTTTTCCTCAGCTTTTCAGCCCTTTTCTTCCCTCCCAGTAAATGAATGTGTGGTCATGTAGCAATTAACTGTGCTCTTTTAACAGCCTTGCAGATGCAGAGGGAAAATTGACTTTATATATTGAAAAAGATATGGATCTGGCTTCTTAATCTTTGCAGTCCCACTTAGCTTAAGATTGAGTAAGGAGAAAGGATGGGACTGTTGAATAAATACCAGATCCAATCTTATCTTCAGAACAAAAGAAGAACAAGCCTGTATTTTTCAACAGTTTACAACAGAAACCCTGAATGATTATAAAAAGTTTAATAACATCTTTGTAGGGTCTGATCTTAAACAGCCAGAAAACTTATCCATGTACAATGTTCCCCACTCTATGTCAACCACACATCACTTTTTGTGAATCGTTGAATCACACTTTTTGAAAGATGTCCCTGCAGAGCAAAAGTTGTGAGTAAGAGATTGACAGCAGAGATGCTATTCTTACGGGATTGTTTCTACACTGTTGTTTCTTCTTACATCAGTGTTCTGTCTAATGAGCTATGCAATGTTTCACTTGCTTAGGAATACATTGGTATTAAGGAAAAGTTAAGTACTATCTTCCACATAATCCAAAGGAATACCCTTAGTATTGCTAATAGAAACTGAGTAAATCATCTGATGTGGCCGCAAAAGTCTCAACTTTGTGACTACTACTTTGTCCTATTTAGTACTCTTTTCTGTCTGCTTAAAGAAATCATAAACTACAATTCCTATGCAATTAAGAGAATTATCCCATAATATAAATTGCTCAAAAACATTCTGAAATTTAAATTTGTTCATAAGCAAACACGAAAGCAAAAAGCACTCAATACATGGACAACTTCAGTACAGCAGGTATTCATTCAACTGGGTATGAGCCCACATCATGATTTTTTAATTTATTTTGTATCACAGATGGTAAAGAGGCATGTGAAAAATAATCTTTATAGAGAAAGATCCTTTTCCCTTCTAGTTATCTGCCTCACTGTTTCCCATGACACCAGCCTGGTAGCTGTCTTTGTGCCATCACTCGTGGGTTTATTATTTTATGCTAAGTAAAACCTGAGATGACTTTAAAGCACTGAAATTGAAGTAAGGTGGTTGACTTGCCACTGAATTGTCAAATGGTTTCTAACAAATCCACATTTCTCACAGCTGGAAAATATCACAGACATTCATGTGAACCGTGCTTTCTTCGCAAGGAATCAGTCAGTAGCACGGTCTGATCCTTATGTCAACCTGCGCGAAGTCTCCAGCCGCATGAAGTTGCCCCGGGGAGAGTACCTCATTGTGCCATCCACTTTCGAGCCGTACAAAAATGGAGAGTTCTGCCTACGAGTTTTTTCTGAGAAAAAGGCTAAAATGCAGTGCGTATCTCCTCTGTAAAACCTCCACTTCTGCTGGTGAGACACATAAAGGAAAAGGCCAGATGCTGCAGCCACATCCCATGCTCTATCTTTTCCCTTAACTAGCAAAATAGTCCCATTTCTAGGACCTATTTTCTTAAGTAATGTACTACATGCATTGCATACACATCCATGGTAGAGATTTATGGCTCTTCAGATGGCCTCCAGCAAGAACTGAAGTGATAACTAGATCACTCAGGTATGTGAAGAAGATCCTACAATTAAAGAAATAATTTGAGAGTATGATGATGAGATGGTTTTAAAAATTGTTGAATCAGTAGTAGCCATTGAATGAGAAGGCAGGAGTGTGGCTACAAGACAAGAAGAAGAAGACTGGATTTTCTAAGGAAATTATCTTCAAAGAGGTGGGCCAGACAGAGGTGGGATGGGGAACATGGGTAGCAGGAAACCTGGAGGCTTGTTTTGTGAATTTGCTAACATCTTATATTAAAATAGTTTGTTTTGCTTATTATTTTAAAGGCAAGTGGTAGACTTGTAAATTGTCAGTTTTATTTTTTTCTTTTTTCCTTAGAATTATTGGTGATGTGATAGCTGCAAACCCATATGAGGTAAATGTCAGATAGGATGTTTCTCTAGCAGATTTTCATAATGTGGGGCAAAGCATTGGGGGAGATTTCTATTTCTCCTCTGAGCTGGAGTTGCTGTATGTGTTTGTACTTATGACGAGACATTGTTTTTGTTATGGGGATTCTTTACATATGTCCATGACTTAGTTTCACATGCATTTTCATGTATCTGGGCTCATGTGGCACAGAAACTGCACCCTTGTAGATTGAGTTGGAACACATTAAATTGTTCTTCTATCTAGTAGAGATTGGAGAAGGTGGGGAGGGCATTGACTGATCCTTTTAATAGCAAGAAATAGTCTTCCTGAAGCTTGAGAGATATTGTGGAAGCGGATTTCCAAGGAACTGCTGAATTGCTATGGCAAAGTGCAGCAACAATTTCACTACACCTATTTTTAAAAACTATCTTAGTAGTGGAAGGAAACTTTTTCATCAGTCTTAACAAGTTTTTACTCCCAAATGAAGCCAGCTTCTGGCTGGTCAGGATTTAAGTAGTGATTCTGGTTTGCCATTGCTGCAAAGCAAGTATAATTTTACATTGCTGTAAATAGCCCCCTGTAAAGCTACTTTATGATATCCACAGCTTGCTTTCTAGATCCAGCTTGTAAACCACACTCTCGTTCGTCTCTTTCCTCTAGCCTCATGTCAGTAACAAAGATATAGATGATGAGTTCAAGACTCTGTTTGAAAAACTCTCTGGAGAGGTAAGTGGATTAAAGTGAAAGAAAGAGACTGGGACCTCTCTGTTATGATTATGCTAATATTTGACTTGACGATTCCTTTTACTGTCTAGTCTTCAAAAACCAGTCAGTTCTCTTTTATTAACTCACAGCTTCATTTCAATTTATTTTATAATAGAGCAGTTTTACTACATTTTTCCTCTTATTGGTGCAAAATGTGATTTTCTCCCTTGGTAATGCAGAACATGGAATAACTTTGAAAACAGGGGGGATGGGAGTTAGGATTGTGAAAATATTTTCCCATGGTGAAATAAATTACCTATGGAGTTAGTGTATAAATATGAAAATTACCTAGTTGGCCAATCCCTTTCTTTTTGTTTAGGAGCGCCAGGACCGGAGAACTGTTGGCTGAGATTTCTATTTATTGTATTTGGCCAACATCAGTATCTACAAGCCCTGCTGTGTTAGCCTGTGGCTGTTACATAAGATTTTCTCTTAATGAACATGTGGCCACTGGCACTGGAGAGGGGAAATGTCTTATTACTTAGAAAGAATTTTTGAGCTTTGAGAGGGCAACTTTAATGATGCTTTGTTGTAGTTTCCATAAGCCTGAAAAATCTCAGATGGTCTCCTGAACCTCTTTAAATGAGAAAGAAGGCAGTCACACAATTAGTTAAACCTGCTAAACACCTAAAATACTGCTTATTTCCCTTTTGAAAGGCTAGGAAATATTAATTGTTTCTGAGGATCTCCTCTAATGGCAAACATAAATCATTAGAAAAAAATTAAAGGTTTACATGCCTTAGATAAGGCTGGAAGGAAGACAATCCTCAGCTGTCTGACAGCAAATTAATATAGTTTGTTTCAAATAATTTTTGAGTTAACATCTATAATACATTTTCTGTCCAGGACTGTGAAGTGACTGCAAATGAACTTCAAACCATCCTAAACCGGGTTTTGTCAAAGAGTAAGTGATGTTATGTATTCCAATTGAATGGAACTGAGAGGCATGTGCTGATGTGGTGAGACATAAAGTTGCTCTCTGGTCAGAACGAAAGTCTGGGTCCATCTGCACACAGATGGAATCTGCACTAACGAAACCCAGCACTATTATTTAAGGGTGATGAAAAAATTAGACTTTGTCCACCTCCAGCTGAGTTACTCCTGGTCTGTTGAACCTCTAATATGGAGCTAAAAGATGCCACCTGGTGCTGCCCTTCCAAGGAGTGCCAGCTGACATCCTGCAGAGGCACTACATTCCCTCTACCTTCTTGGGAGAACCATCATGGGAAGATATTACTATGCTGCTGCACGACTTCTGTGAACAGATAGAGGCTTGCCATCCCGAAACCAAAAACATTCCCTGCCTCTGTGCCAAAAAAGCCATGTTAAACAACTGAAGGGAAATAGGGGAAGAAATGGCAGAGCACTTATTTTGCTGACATGATTTTAAGGTGGCTGACATCTCCAAGGTTGTCTGCAGAAAATAATTGTCTAGAAGTTGTATCTGATTTGGATTTTTCCTTCCTTTCTGTACAGGAAAGGATGTTAAGAGTGATGGATTCAACATTAACACTTGCAGGGAGATGATCAGCCTTTTAGATGTATCCTTTGAATGTTACCTCATCACCTTTAAAGTTGCTGAATCTCCTTTGCAAAACTTTCTGGCAAGACAAGGCTAAGTTTACACTTCCATTGTCCAGGTGCATGGCTGGTGGTATAAAATTCACCCAAGCAGCTCTATCAGCTCAGCATTGCAGACACCCAAACCATTTAAAAATCAACTGCTTCTTTCACCTGCTCTGCATCTCTCATTGCTTAATCTTTTCCCTAAAAACAGCAAGGAGGAGATGCAGAGACCTTCTGTCTTGATGGACCTGCACAGTTCCAGATGCATACTCAGCATGCTTGGCAGGAGGCAGGTTTAAAGCACTACCTCAACTTCTGTCTCTAAATCAGGCACTGCTTATAGAGCACAGAACTCAAAGCAGCAGAGACAAGCTGGACAGCCTGTT
This sequence comes from Cuculus canorus, assembly GCF_017976375.1. Lineage (NCBI taxonomy): Eukaryota > Metazoa > Chordata > Aves > Cuculiformes > Cuculidae > Cuculus > Cuculus canorus. Next base: position 90,104,849 of record NC_071403.1, read on the forward strand.
CAGAGAGGGAAGTCTATGGGCACATGATGTGCTTCCCTCCCTTCTGCATAGCTTGTAGAGCACAAGGGAGCTAATAAGCTTTGTGTAACCAAGGGAAAAAAGAGAGGTCAGCACATCTGCCCAGTACTCCTTTGATGTGCTGGGAAGGCAGCCAGTGCACTGGGACACTCAAGAACCATTCTGCCAGGATTACACTACTGTGGGTCTCATGGTGTGGTCATGTTGAGGTCAGCAGGGATTAGCTGTGGATCTTGTGAATCACCAGCTGTTAGAAATGATGCCTTTGCCCTACACTCCCAACTCAAAAAAGGAACTCAGTATGTACAGCTTTGTAGGGCCAACTCCTAGTTTCTGTATAATTTTCCATAGTAAGGGATGTTCAAGGTCCTGAAGGACATGGGGGAAGACTGTGCAGCCTTCTATTGACTCTATTCACTCACAGTTACTGTTTCTGCTTTCTAACACTTGCCTGCTGAGAGGCCAATTCTTTGTTTCCCCAAGGGCTTTAATCTACTGTTAACTGTAGAAAATGTGAGTGGATCTAATCATGCTTATATATTTAGCAATCCCATAAATCATTCCTTGGGAGTGCAGATAGCCTAGAAATTCTTGGCATGCCTTTAGCTAAGCAAATGTAATGCTGTGGGCATGTCTGTATGAGATAGAGATGTATTAGAAGTGAGGATGAATATAGCATTAAGATGACACCGGGATGGGTGATTTGCTTTTATCAGAACTGGTCGCTATCCAGTTTTGCTAAGGGTGGAGAAATCCTGGTGTTTGACTCATGCCTTAACATCCCCAGATCAATGGGACCGGCACCTTGGGACTTATAGAATTCAAGATACTTTGGATGAAGATTCAAAAGTATTTGGTAACATAATATTTCTGACTGTCTCTTCTTCCCTCTCAGCTCTGAAATAGAGATCCACCATTGACATAGGGTTAAGCCACCATAGGCAGATGTACTTGGAAGCCTTCCTTCTGATGACTGGAGTTTGTTCCAGGGCTCAGAAACACCTCTGATTTAAGAGGACACATGGAGATCCTCTTTCCCTTTGGCCTCACTACTTTACGGAAAGACAGACTAATTGTCTTTCATTGCTGGCAAAGACAGCTCTCTGCTCTCTGCTGTGTTAAAAGCTCATATGAACATGTCTCTGCTGTTGTGATGTATTACATTGCCAGCTAAGCACCGGTGAACACAAGAAGCATATTTTTACGACACACAAAAATGTGACTTTGTATTTTTAAAATCTTTTAAAAGTGCTGAATTATTTTTCTGATGGAGGATTTAATATCCCAAGAAATACACCCAGCTTCAAGCGGTGAAAAGGCAGGTCACCTGCTTTGCCTTACCAGATCACTTTTGTGTACATCTGCTGTTACCCTGCTTGATGCTGGTCAACACAGAGCATCTGGCCTGGAGGTTCATGAGGAGACATTCAGCTCTCCTTCAGCCAGAGGCACTGGCTCTGTCCTGAGGCTGGTGTTGGCAGAGCAAGCCCTGAGAGACAATTCCAGTCTGAGCTGTAGGTCTGGGTGACTTCTAATTCTGGATAATAAACCTGCTGGCAGTAGGAAGCATCTGTCATCTTTCTGAAATATTAAGCAAAATGGACTTTGTCTTTTGCAGTGTTTGCCAAATGATAGGCTATTTTCCTCAATGGCCTGTCTGCCACCATAAAACATGAAGGCAGGCAGGCTGCCAGCCCATGGGAACAAGTCTTCTAGTCTGCCTTGTTTGCCAGTATCTACTTAAAACATTTCCCTTGCTCATTAGCATTTCAAAGAGTAGGAGCTTGGTCTTGTAGGGGCAGCCCCTGCCTCAGCCATCGGAAACCGAGGCTCTGTCTGCACAGCAGAGGTAGGCACAAATGTCCTGACTTTGATTTAGCTGCAGGAGCAGGGAGAATGGCAGGTCATGGGCTGCAGGGTGGACTAGCAAACCAAGGTTAAACCCTGGAAAATCCCTGTTCATTCTGGCTGCTGCCTCCTGGCGAGCCTTTTGTTACCATGTCTTCACAAGCATTGTTATTCAGGTGTGAAAGCCAAAGCCTGTCTGCCTGTGCTTGCTCCACCACATTGCTGCACTGGCACTCACTGAAAAGCCATTTCTGCATTCCATCATTCCTCTGCTACAGGCGATCTATAAGAAAGTGGACAGTGATTACTCTGGTACCATCGACTCCCATGAGATGCGAAATGCCCTCAGAGAGGCAGGTGAGTATGTTGCTTGGGACACTGCCGGATCACTGCAGTCCACCCGCCAGCTGACAAAAGAACAATGGTGGAGCCTTTAATGGCATTTCTTCCTTCCTGTTGCCTAGACACAGTGTGGCCAGTGCCATTCTCACTTGCTGACAGTTGCATACCACTACATCCTTTTACTATTATATACATCAAACCCCATCCTCAGTTCTGTGTTATGAACCACCGATATTTTTGTCCATGCTGTGACTATCTCTTATCCATCTCATTATTACTTGCTCTATTTTTGGCCTCATTATTTCCTAATCTAATTCTCCTCTTTCAGAGTTGTCCAGATCTTCTTTTTCCTTCATTTGCTCCCTCCACCATTCTCTACACTAGAGAAGGTGCAATCCTGATCAAGATGTGCCCCAACAACATCCTCTCTGATCTGTGCTATTCACTTTTGGAGCTGTGCTTGCTAGGGGACCACTGTTTTTTTGATCTGTCTTATGCTTGGTTGAGTTTGTGTGAATGATGCAGAGACAAAAATAACTCTAATATGGGCCTGAATTGAGCCCAGTGTATTATGTGAGCAATTGGCTCTACTGCAGTCACTGGCATTCAGCTGCAGCACCATGACTCACTAATTAGGGGTTTATCTGGGGAACACAGGGCTGATTGTGCTGTGAAACATTATGCAGTGTAAGAACTTTATGCCCTTCTTCACCCAGTACAATGGGCTTTGGAAAGGACCCACAGCAGAGATGGGTGACAGAGTCCAACAGACTTTCTTGGAGGAATACAAGTCCTCAGTCCTTCATTGAGGGTGGCCTGCAACTGTAGCAGTCCATGGATAAGTCACATCAAAGAAAGCATATTAACTTGCTGTGTCAGTGATTCATGTTCTTCCTATGCCTTCAGGTTTCACACTCAATAATCAGGTGCAGCACAGCATTGTCATCCGCTACGCCTGCAGCAAGCTGACCATTGATTTTGATGGCTTTGTGGCCTGCATGATTCACTTGGAGACCCTGTTCAGTAAGTGACTCCAGTCATCACCTAAGCGGAATTCCTGAAAACTTTGGGGTTTCATTAAGTATTTGGTGCCTTTTAATTCTAAATGTCACAATTGCCTGGAAAAGTGAGGGTGCCAGTAAAATTGTGTCTGTTGGAAAAAGCAGCAGAGAAATAGCAAAAGCCTTTCTATGTGGGTGACCGTGGAGCATGGGGGGCATGTTTTCATAACCTCCCATGATCTTCTGCTTTACAGTCATCTACACTTTACGGTCAGTACTGTGTCCCCCAGGTTGTCCCATTTCCTGTAAATGGTACCATTTATCATTTGCATTCCTTAATCAGAACTGATTTTGTCTGCTTCGTCCCTGGATCATACCAGATGCTCCTGCATCAGATTTTATACTTGTTCTGCTGCCAACTCTCAGTTTGCTGTAGATTTGATGATTCCACCCCATGAAGAGGGTTAGAAATTACTTGTAAGAGGAAAGAAGAACATCTGTAATACTCTCTTACAGATCCACTCTAGAATTCCAGTAGACCATGGCAAAAAGCCAGACTTCTAAGTTTTGTCAGACTGATTCTGTACATGCCACACTCTTTCATTTTTATCCAATATTTTCCCCTCCTCTTCTACTTTTCAGAAGTCTTTCATCTTCTGGACAAAGACAAGAGTGGAATCATCCAGCTCTCTCTGGCTGAGGTGAGGCTGGTCAGATTGAAATAATATCTGGTTAAGCTACAGCAATGGACTGCATTATAATACATTTATTTAAAATCATTATTATAAGCTGTAAAATGAACATGATTTCAAGGGACAGTTTGTCTATGTGAAAAGGCTCTTCAGCTTGGAAGTCTTGTCCAAATTAATAGAATAAACGTTATAGGAGCAAAAAAGTAAACATATGTTCAAAACTCCTAATGTTGCCTGAGAAGATGTTTACACATCATGTTTCACTGTCTCCTTTCACAGGGCAGTGGTCAATTCATTAGAAAACACACAGCAGAGCGTGTGTTTCTGTTGTCTGGCAGAGAATGTACTGATCAACCTGCCAGAATTAGAAGAGACCTTTTAAGATTCCAGGTCTTCTTTTTCCCCATATTGTTTTTAATGCAAATTTCTCCTGTTGAAGCTGTAATAAAAGTAATCAGTTTGAGTCTTTTCTTTGCAGAACACAAATATATCTCAGGAAATGACTAGAAGGGGCCCCACGAGGTCTTTCCAAATAGTCCTCTCAGCTGAAAACTGGCTCGAAGGGAGGAAGATGGATAGGAAGCCCTGTGACCCTCAGTAATAGTTAGTTAAATCTAGCTGCATTTGTATATTGCATATTCCAACCTAGAATTTTTCAAAGGTCAGGCAGCTTGCCCTGGAGAACTGTTCTTCTTTCAGAAGAGACAGCACTTGCAACCTCTGAGGCCAGTCTTGGTAATAAATTTCCCTGAAGTTCCAGAGTAGATGGATCCTACACATACAACAGATTAAAATGCAGCTCCAAACTTTACTAGCTTGTTCTCCCAGAGCTGTGGTAGAGTGCCCCAGTGGCATCCTGTGGACCTTCCAGATGGTCTGACTCCTCGTTCTCTTTCTCCTTCAGTGGCTGTGCTGCACGCTGGTTTGAACCACCGTCAATGAATTCAGCGGAGACCTCTGAGGCTCATCTGAGCATGGATGCACTCGGCTTCTCCGTGTTATGAAAAGCAGAGAAAGAAATTTGTTTTTTATTACTGGCAAATTATTTTAAGCCCACTAAAAATGAAGTGATCTCTTGTCGGTTAGAAAATAAACATACTCTTGAACAAAAAAAGATAAACAAACAAATAAAACAAATAAACAAACCCAAACCTTTACTTTTCCTGCCAATATAGTATTTCTGTGATTCATGCTGAAATGTCACAAATGTTGACATACATACATGGGCCCAAGTGGCTTTGTTTTGACTTCTGATTGTGCATCAAAGTTCATCATCATTGTTCATCAAGTTCAAAGCATCATCCCTGCAAGGGATCTCCGTTGCCTGCAAAGTTCAGTATGTGTTTCACAAAGAGAAACCTGTGCTCAGAGCCCAGGCAAAATTTGCTTGCCGCTCTGGCTATCCCCCTTCTGAGACAATTGTCCACTTTGGCTATGCCAAGTACCTGCAGAAGCTGGAGTGAGGAGCTCAAATGCAGATGATGAGCCACTGAAAGCACAGGGGAATTGGGCATGGACACAGGCACAAGGATGAACAGAGAATTAGGCAATGATGATGACACTCCTCCACAAGACTTGGCTCACTTTTCCAGGAAGAGGAGCAGGGATGGAAAGCCACAGGCAAGTTGCTGCAGTTATTTCAGCCGAGCCTTGCTGCTTTGAATGCTTGTCCATATGTGTACTTCATTGCTCAGAGGTGAGGTTTGCAGTTTTTTGAGGTGAGAGACTGAAGCCCAGAAGCTCATGAAGGCAAGTGCTAAGGGAGAAACATAAAACGCTCGTGTTCGTGGTCCAGAAGCTTGAGTGTGAGTGGGATGTTCTAGTGTGAATCACAATTTAAAATAAAAACTGAAGTTAATATTCACTGGCTAACAATGCTATGCTTTCCTAACATCTTTTAAAACCTTTGTTCATTTAAAAAAACTTCTTGCATTTAATTGCACAGTATAGTGAGTGATAGCACAGCAATTCAGGCAAGGTAATCTAGCAGGTTTTTTTCAGTGATCAGAAAATATTTCTGTAACTCGCAGTAACGATCTGACGAGATGACACGTCTTTGATGCTTCTCCCTGGGAGCAAGAGTGCAAGCAGCGGTCTGTGTTCCCAAGGCTCCATCCCCCTCTCTCTTCAGTGCTGTGTTTGAGAAAGGCCTTTCTCCACACCTGCTTACTCCCAAGCTCGCTCTTTAAGCAGGAAGAAAGCTGTTGTTTGGTTCCTGTCTCCAAGCACAGAACACCTAGCGACAAACCCCAAGCATTTCCTCTTGGTGCTGGCTACTGCTGTCTGGCTAAAAGGGAGGTATGATCTGTTTCAATGTGTGGCTCTGCCTTTCTAGTAGACAGTATTTCCTGCCTTCATTTAGAGTTCCTTTCCTAGTAAAAGAGAAATAAATACTTTTTAGTTCAGGCTGAAGGATAAATACAGCCAGTGGAGGAATCCTAGGCTTTCTGTCTGAGGGTGTGCTGTCCCTGTGCATGTATCACTGGTTGTGTCATACATGCCACTGTTTTAGTTTGTCACCAGTTTCTCATGGTAGGTATCTATGTGCTGACCAACAATAGACATTTAAGTACCTCCACCTGCCTGGCAGACAGAGCTACCTGATGCAAGATGAGGTCTCCAAAATCTTGAGATTTTTCTAGTGAATGGTCTGCCTGTTCAGTAAGATGAACATGTCCTTTTTTGGCCCAACATCTTGACTACACAACACGCTTCCTCGCTAACCATGCAGCAGGGTGAGCTAACTGTGTGCAGCTTCAGATTTGCTTTCTGCTCACAGGCGCTATTCATCAGTTCATTCCAATTATTATCACAGAGAGGACTCTCTCCACAGAACTGGGAAAACTCAAATATATGCAGAAATCCATTGCATGTTTCCAATTCTTCTCCTTTTACATCAAGCAAGATGCCCCCACCACAATAATTTTCATGGTTATCTCAATGACTTTCACCCTCCTGTATAGGACAGGCAGAGCGCTGCACTCCATCTTCCTTTATCTTTGGGAAGCAGGCGGCTCCAGAGGAGCCACCTCCTCTTTCATTTGTTTCTTGAGCACTGCATTTGGCTACCAGGTCTCAGAGAGCAACTGCTCGAAAATAAGCCTTTTCATGGGATTGGATGCACTTCTCCTTTTTACTTGACACATCTGCAAAAAGATGATTAACATCCACCTTATTTTCCTTCCTTGTGCTGCAAGCTGAACAAATGTCTTCACTCATCAGTTCTCCCAGTTAGTCTTGATGGGGCTAAAATGCCTTCTGATTAAAACACCTGCAGCAGCTTCTGTGGAAGCAGTGGGACATGCTGGCCTGAGCCAAGGCCTATGTGCCTGCACTCTGAACTCTTGTACCTTGCATGTTGTCTGTGCTTCATTTTCAAAGCTGTGAAAGCTACAGCTCCTGCTAGATTTGAGTAGTTCTGTCATAGGGAATCATCATGCATGCAAGTCAGAGGTTCATGAAGTTGTGATACATGCCCTGTCTCTATGAAATCTGTGCTGCGTGGCATTCTCAACACTTTATAAATAAGGTGGGCCAAGTGGAAACTCTGCAGTGGCTCTTCAGATCTTTCCTTTCTCTCTCCACTTTCCCAGAGAGTTGTTTTCATTTCCACTGCAGACATGTGAACTGAAAACTTTAATTCTGTCCATTATTGCTGAAAAAAGTGATTCACATTAGACCCTGTTCAGAGTTCCAACCTCGTTGTGCACCAATTGTCTTGTGGTTGTCTATAGAGGAATTTCCCATGCGTATAAATTGTACCGATCAGCATCTGACACCAGCTTTGCACCAAACACCTGCATGAGATGCAAAACAGTCACAGGGATCTGGGGTTTTGCCTAAAAGCTAAGAGGATAAAAAGAAGCAACCTTGTACATGCAATTGTCTATCATCTCCTAATCCTTCCAGAATGGCAGATTTACAGAGGGATCTTTCCTTTCACATTACTGCAAGTTAATGATCAGATCCATGACTGTGCATCAAGTAGCACAGAGAGAGCAGTTCTTTTCAAACTCCTTTTCATTCTTTACCTCAGACAATCTGACTGAACCTGACTCAATGGTAGGTTTTAGTTCTTCTTTTCCATACAGTTCAAACAACCTGGCAGGCCTGAAAGTGCTGAGATACTGTGAGCACATTTTCCCTTTCCATCCTATTCAGGATGCATCCAAAATCCCAGCCTGCTGTTGTTGTTATCCCAACCTAAGCTTATAGACTACAGATTCAAGTAACGACCATGAAAGCAAGTGAAATTCTGGGTGTGAAAAGAACTCAAATCCCAAATCTTTTGAAGTTTCTCCACCACTAATGATGTCCCCAGCGATAGTTAATCTTAAAGTAGTGCCTTGCTATTGCCTGACAAGCTTGTTGCCATGGTGTCTGTCTCTGCATAACATAATATTCTCTCTTTCTTTAAAAAAGCAAATTACTTCACTTGTTACCATTGGCCGCTCATTAACTCCTTCCTCCTTCTTTGAAATCTCTGATGTAGCTCTTACCTCAAGTGCAGGCCCCCGTCTGCACATCATCACCTGCCTGTGTGGGCAGGAGGACTTGACTAGTGTGGTTCTTGGGGAGACTCATGTTGGAAGGGAAAGGGTGTGAAACAGAAAATAATCTGTAGGAACATTTCTGAGCAACGGACTAAAGAAACACCTGAACAAATACTGAGACAGCAGCCAGGAAGAAGCTGAACTAATCACCTTTTCGTCCATGCAGGAACAATGTCACCCAGGTGCTCTGCTGAGGTCATATACCATTTTGAAAGAGCTCACATAACACAGGTGTGTGGGGCACAAAGGCCCCAGGAAAACTGCTAGGCTTTCCATGTAGAAAGCACCACAAGCCTTTCCAAAGATGTGTCTTCATTGTGTCGTGAATACTTGAGTATATTAAACACATTTCACTGTATATGGTTGTTTCTGCCATGTCTTTATTCAAACCTGTAGCTCCATGGGGGTGCTACTGAACTTCCCACCATGAATATCTCAGCCCTGGCAGTGGCAGCACGGATTACAAACTGAAAATAAGCAACCGATCTGCATACTGTTGAGAGCCTGTATTTAGACACAAAAGCAAATAAATTGATTCATTACTAGGTACCCATAGCTCTCATTGCCTTTCAGACCTCTGAAAGGAGTCAGGCTACTTTGTTTGCTGAAGCTTTTAAAGGAAAAAGAGAGTAGACCAGGGCAATGTGACATTGTTCTAATTATAAAATAATCAGTGGTCTCTTTAATATTTAATCAAATCTTTTTACCACAGCTTAGGTGCAGATAGCACAAGGTATGAGATTTCCAGAGATTTTTAATTTCAGTGTCTTATTTTCTCTGCATACCTTAACTACCTGGTTGGCCAGCACTCCTAGGCTAGTTCTTGGACACAGCTCTCTGGATTTGAAGATTTTAATGTCATCCATGTTTAATGTCATCCATGTAGGCTTGACCAGAAAAGAAAATATTTCCTTTTATTTAAAGAAATTTATTTGGTAATTGATACGAGTAAGATCTGGCACAGTCCTTAAGCTAGCTAGCTTAAAATTGTACACGTTTGTAAAACCATATATGTTTTTCCAATTCACAATCACACTCTTAGTCTGCTGTGTAAATTTACCCAGCACACATTCTGAAGCAGGTATGATGTCTTGGGATTTTAAGCAGGCTTTGTGGCCAGAACAGTTTATGGCAAATTGTGTTTTGCTGTGTTTTGAAAGCTCAGCGTATTTACTCATTAATTTGCAGGGAGCTGGAGCTCAGGAAATGTAGTGCCTGTCAAACACAGGATTAATTACTGGTGGTTTTTTGGTATTGTGGCAGACATTGGGGCATCCTGTGAGTTCTCTGTGCTGAAGGACAGTGGCATCTCTGGGCTGTTCCAAACTCCAGGTCGTGTCACACGAAGGATGCTCCCCTCTGCCTTGGGTGGCATCTTCTGCTGTGGAAGATCATAATTGTGAATACAGAAAACTAGGAAACTATAGTCAGTTTCAGAAAAAAAATCAGCATGAAATTAAGTAAACAGAAGGAAGGAGAGTAAAGGAAAAATGAGAAAATTATAAAGTACCAGCCTGACCTCTAATTTGTAAAGCACCTTTAGTCAAAATCCTGAGAGAATGAGCTGTCTGAAGCAGCAGTTGTTAACTTAATAATAACGAAGCTGATTCCAACAGAGAGTGCCAGCCTTCTACATGTTAATTTAATTTGAACTCGTCTCAGGTTTGGGCTGGGATTTTTTTGTAGCGTGTACTGATAATGTTTGAATTTCAGACATGCTGATCTGGTGCATGAAAGCTTGAATGAGAAATTAGCTAACAAAATTTTATTGTCCAGGCTGACTAGGGCACAAACAATGACCAAGATTTATGGAGAGAGAAAATTAAATTAATTTCACAGTTCATGACTTGCATTGTATGGTGACACCAGTAAGAATCCCTGAGCCAGCTTTGTCCATAGGACTGCCAATATCATTCTAGTTTAAAGGATATCTCTCTTCAGTATCTGATGTCCTATCACCATTCTTTGATGTCATGGAGCCATGTAATGGTAATGTTCTGTTGTCAATAGGGATATACTTTAATTTAAGACAAGGTACATTTTGAGTACAGCATATACACAAGCAGGTCTTGAAAAAATCACAGTAGTTGCTAAATCAGGGTATTGCTTCTATGAATTCCTACTTATAGAACAGATGAAATTTCCCCAAATACCAGGAGTATGACTTTTTTTTTTTTTGTTTTACTTTGAATGAACACTTCTGTTCTTTTACATAGATCTCCTTTAATTCCTTTAAAAGTAGCTGGCAACAGAGTGATATTTGGCTTGAGGATATTTGGTGAGAGAATGTTTCCATCCTTAAATTCAAGATCATTGCATGAGTGGATAGATACAGTTAAATCAGAACCTATCTAGAAGATGAAAGAGCCTGTCTGAACCAAAGAGGTTCACTGCATTAAGCAAAAACTGAGAAATAAGTTTTGATATGGGTTTTGGTAGGCTGAAGTATTCTGATGTATGTAGTAAAATATGATCCATGCCACTGGAGTGGTCAATAGAGAAGTCTGGGAATACTGCTCATTTAGAGACACTGTAAAACCAATTATACTACCAGCAGGCCTTAAAAGTACTACAGAGCTAGACAATACTGTGCTGCAACATCGCTTCAGCCTGCATTCCCTAAACATTTACTTCTAATTAATTTTCTTAGTTGCATAACCATGCACTTCCTAATCACACTGGGGAACCACTCTTGGATCGTAACAGGGTCTTTATCTATTGCTCACATTATTCTGGCTGTTGCTCTATCAGCATACTCCCTGGCTTAATTTTGTGCTAGCCTATATGTCTACAAGCACAAATTGCTTGGGGAATGCCTAACAGATCCTTCAACTGATGCAGCTACGTCTCCAAGGACCAAATGGATAACCTTATTCACGCTGAGTTACTACTTGAGTAGTGCCATTGAAATCAATGGTACTACTGTGGCAACACTTACTGCTTGATGTAAGGGTTTTGTTAAGAGCTCCTATAAACAACAGCCAGAGAAAGCCATTTGCAGTGCATATCCACAGTTTTATTGGTCCTGCAATACTCAGGAGCTAGACTATGTGTTCTCAAATGTTGCTAACTTGGGGAGTCACAAAGTCCTTATCAACAGATGTCATGCTCCTGAAACAGGGAGAAGAATTATCCCCCAAATTAGCCATTTTCACATGACGGTTACAGAAATTAGGAACCCATGACCCCAGATGCCTCTATTCATCCCATCCATGTGACTGGAATGCACAACAATATAGGGAAGTACATAACAAAATCATGCCAGAGTAATTACACTGTAGCAGTAAAAAAGACAGACAAACCAAAATTCCAGTGTGAGGAGTCTGATTTTGAAGGAACACACATCCCAGTGCTGCCAAATAAATCTGCCAGGCAGCAGTGCACTCTTTATTTCACTCGGCTACACACATGACTGAGGTTAAATACCTGAAGTGTATTCCTTACTTTTCAATTATACTGATGTGCTTTAACACAGTCTTGGTGGTTCTGGATTCCCACCACTACAGAGAAGCAACAGGAGTCTGTATCCTTTTTGCACTATCCCCATATTTTCCCAAAACTGACCAAATATTTTGTAATACTGCTTGGTAAATTTATATCTCTTTTCTTCCTTCTTTTTTAAATTTTGTGGAATCTGTCTTCCTAGGCAATGGGTTTATCAGGCACGCTCCTAAAAAACATCTGCTTCACTCCAGAATAATATGTTCAATATAATATTAAAGTAATGCATTTAAACCTGATCAAAGCAAATATATTTTTCAAAATCCTAACTAAAATGTGGAGCTTATTATTACCGGGTGTTGTTGGCCTACAGTATTTGGTAAGACGAGTAAAGGGATCAGAAATCTATATAGATAAAAAGGGTAATTGGTGTTCTAATAATTATTGCTTAAACATCTTTTGGAAAATTATGAAACCTCATGATTTCAGGCTTTGAGCTGACCTCTAATATTAGAGATTGAGAGAAATCTGCTGTGAAGTTTAAAATATCCATCTATCTGTTTGTCTACTCTGAAACACTTGATCTTGGGCACTTTGAGACAGGATGGTCCTCTGGATGGACCACAGGTAATTTCCAGGAGCTGAGCAAAGAGGAGTTGACATGCCATAAAGCAGAAGGAACTTGTGCCCTTTCAGAAAGACTTCAATTTTCCTCTTCCTTCCTTTGCTGCTTTTAACTGCATCCTAAATAAATACAACTGAGTGGTAATTTATATGTTTGTTCTTTATTTATAGCCTTATAAGGCAATGAAGAGTGTGAAAGGTATTTGCAAAGCACAGTTATGGACAATTACTGAGTTGACTGAGGCATGTTTGACCAGTAAAAATTTTTCTAAAGCAGAGGGCAATCTATAAAGGTGTAATTGTCTTTTTCTATAAAAATAACTTCCAATGTGTGGACTTGAGGGCACTAAGACGTATATTAAAAATACTTTACATAATTCAGGTCTCTGACAATTATGGAAAAACCTCACTGAGTCCCTAGGGCTCCTTCACGAAGCATACTATGGGGACAACCCGCAGCTCTGATTTCCAGATATGATGATACTGTGATTATAGTCCTTGGATCACCTGAAAACATCCTTTCATAATTCCTGTTTTCTAACAGCTCTAGAAGATTACTTGTGGGATTGAATAAAAACCTGATAGAATTTTAACCTGATAGAATTTTAAATCAGTGTCCTGATAAAGATCAGTCCACAAAGGGGAGGCATCTCAATAGCCAATGGAATTAGCATTTCTGTCTGCAAACATGCTTCTTTGTGGTGATGATACACAAACTATAACACTCCCTTTTCATCTAGCCCTTTTAACACAATCACAGCTACACATGGCTTGAGGCAGAGTTTTTCCCTGTCATCCTTTCCAGTGACCAAGTTCTGTGAGACAGATCTGCTTTCAAATTGCACAAGATGTATACCAGGTGCTGCATCCATTAGCACTGCACAAGCAATGAAATCCAAAGATTACATTTCAGCACAGCTTGATTAGAACCAGTCTAAAACAGGAGCAAGGGCTGCTGAACCTTAGGATCTGTCTTACTGCTTGTCCTCTGCAATGCACTTCAAACTGCGGCTCAAGTGGCTTTCCCACTACTGTGCTTTCTAAGAGTACAAGTGGAGGATGGCAGGCTGTGAAAGCAAAGGATGGTTATGCAGATGCTCTCAGACTGGCACTTCAGAGATTTAGATTGATTTGTGTGATTTTCAGAAAGTAATTTCATCTCTCTTAGAGTCTCCGTTTCCGGTATTTTCTGTCCTTTCTTCGTTAACTTGGCTCTACCACCTGTGTGAACTAGGCATAAACAGCTACTTAGCCTGCATTTCTGCACTGGCACCATGAATCAGTCATCATGTTGTGTCTCTCTGTCTGTGTAACAGTCTTCTATACTGGAAATGCAACACCATGCCAACCGTGCAACTATTCTTTTGAAAATGGAAAGATCCTCTGCATGCAGGCTGGCAGAGACCTGTGTCTTCTGTCACTCATGACATCCCTATGAAATTATATGCTCAGTTTCAAAGCAGAAGAGTTATTAACTTTCTCAGTGACACCATCAAACCAGGCAGATATTCCAGGACATCATGATGAATACAGGTTCTACACAACAAAACAGGCCCTGATATTTTTTTCAGCCTAGACTTCGACTGGCATCTTTGCTTTAAGTGAATTTGCGAAGTATGAATGTTTGGGAACTCAGTACACGATTTCCCTGGTGATATAGAAGGGAAATAAAATGTGGACCATGCTTTTCAGGTTTTATAGAAGTAACAAGTATAAATGGCAATAAAACGAATTATCACTAAAGCCACAAGTTTGTCTATAATACAAGCAAAGGTCACATCAACTAATGAAACAGTTCATTCTTTCCAGGTCAGTTTAGGAGGGTGCTTTAATCCTCAAAACATCCTTGTTGAATACAGTCACATAAGCAAGAGCCTGTGGCTAGCTCTAAAAATAAGAGGCATGATTCATTTTGGTTTTGGACAGGAGTTGAACTATAAAGATCATGACTTACTACACGGGGATGGGTCAAGGGAATATCACCAGTTCATACTCAGATGAAAGAGTAAGTATCATTTTATTTCAAATAAGGCTGGGACTGTTTAACTGCAGAGACCCAGTGAGTGCATGGTAGGACTATTAAAAAGATAATATGCCACATCCTTTTCACAAGGCCTGGCCATCTTTAAGTAGGGCTTTTCTTTTTCTTGTCAGATCAATGTCCACAAATCAAGGAAAATTTTCAGCTCACCTTGGACTCTGCCCTGATGTGTTTCTGGGTGCTCTCAGCTGTGAGAGCTCCTGGCTAGGAGTGTGCGTGGTGACCCAGCTGCACAGTGGCACTGGTAAGATGTGGCTGCCTTGGAGTTCAGAACAAGCTGTACCAGAGGAGAAGAGCAGTGAAAGAACCCTATAGGCATGTCCATCACAGTTTTAAAGTTCCTCTTCTGAGATACCTGAAACATGGCCAGAGTGTGCCAGAAATGTATGAATGATGGAAAGGTGTTGCAAGTACCTCCTCTCCCAAGAGAGACTTCTGAGTGACTCAGACCGATCTATCGTTTCTGAAGTGGTCTCCTTTTGGTTATTTAGAATAGAATTTATTTGGAAATTCTAATTATCTCTATTTATTTTGTACTTTTGGAATTTGTTATGTCCGCTTCTATCCTGAATGCTATATTTCCTGTCTCTAAGCAGACACAGACAGATTGCAAAAGATCTAGGTATTGATTTTGTCAGCACTGAACTTTAAAGTACAGCTAATTTCTGAGCACGTGTAAAGAGGATTGTGAATTTGTTTTAAAAAAGATCTCCATCAAAATGTACTAAAATTGGTAAGAATCATTTAGAAAAAATAACATAAACCTTGTGTTAACCAAATTCGAATGTAGTAGAGATGTATATCTTTTTTTGCTTTAGAAAAGAAATACGTAAAATGACAGGTCAATCAATTATACCTAAAATATTTCTTAGACTAATCATTACCCCTGGCTTTCCAGGTGGCTATATCCTCTATTTCCAGAGAAGGAAGGGGTGTTTCTAACTTTGTATTCAATCCAGTTGTGCTGCCAAGTGACTTGTCAGCATGCCTGTGCACTGGAACCATTTGACACTGATGTTTCAATGTAGTATCAAATTGCCAGTACAGAACTTATCCCAAGCTTCAGCCCAATCCCAGTTTGCATCAACTTCTTTGATGCAAACCTGTTCCCAAGCACAGGCTTTGAGTGAGCCCTGGTGCATGGATGTAGGGAGAGGAAGCAAGGACTGAGCCTGCATGTCCTTTTACCTGTGGTGTGGGCAGTGCTGATCCTTTGGCTGGTCCTCCAGTTCTGCATCCCATGGCAGGGAGGCAGAATCTGAGAAATGTCAGCCAAGGTGCTTCTTGGAAGGACTTGCCATCCTGTGGGGCAAGGTACCACAGGGCATGGAGACTGATAAGCCCCTAGAAATTCAGAGTAAAGAAGTACCAAGAAGTATCATCAGGCTAATTCTTAGACTTGTAGTATTGTTTTTCATAAGCAGCTGAACGTCACTATGAAAAACATTTTTACATTTTGAAGAATAAAAGAAATCTTTTTTATCGCTGAATTAAATCCCACTCTATGTCTTTGCAGTGCCTCAAGGCTGATATTTCTTACTTGTATTACGTTCATTTCTTACTTTGTTTTTACTTTGTGTTGGTTTGGAGTGTTTGGGGTAATTTTTTTTTGCTTATTTGAAAAACATTTTGTGTATGTGACCTGAACACCACAAGATAAAGATTATTTGGGTAATTTTAATGGTATCTGGTGGGTTGGGAGAGAGATTGAGGAGGGGTTTGAAGAAAGTATTTGCATTTCACACTGTGTTGCAGCAGCTGAAATGACATTCTGATTAATTAACCAGTATTAAGTGACTGTAATTACCTTTGATTGTCAGTAGTTTTTCAGTACATGCCAGACATCAAACAAGTAAATGACCAAGAAGGCATGGCCAGGCAGCAGGATGGTAGCAAAACAGGGAAGGAGGGTATTAATATGTTACATCTGGCATGTGCATGCTTCTATTTTTCGCTCCTACTTCCTACCCTCAGGCAGCATGATGTTAATAACCCTGTTATCTGGAGAGATAACACAGCACTGGTCATCACAGTTTCACTAAATAAGTGATTATAAATTAATTATATTGCATCCTAATAAGACCAGCTCTGGTTGACTTCTCACTTATCTGAGATTACTTTGTCAGGAATTGAATATATTAATTTTACAGATAAAGCTGTGTGTGCTTTGCACAACAGCTGATGCTGAATGTCTGTCTGTCTCACCAACTATCTGTACCTCTGTGACCTCCTAAAATCCTGATGAACAAGACTCACTGGGCATGGAAATCCAGAGAATTTTTCCCCCTCTCGTATTGCACTGCATGTTGCCATCTCACAGCTGTGCACACTTCCCATTGAGGTTTGTGTTACCTCAGCTATGCTGTTTTTTTCTCAAGGCATAAAAGACTGCTCCAAAGAAACTCCCTCAGTTATTTGGGTAAGCCCAGAATCTGACAGTTGATAAAGTAGCCCCTTTATTTTGATTTGCCAGTGGTGTGAATGGCATGGACAAGCTGCAGAACGGAGGAGTAATGGGCAAGTAGCAGAGTGGGCAGAGGTCATGTAAAGCTCTCAGCCTGCCTCTGTAACAGCTACTTGAGAAATGTTTCTTCAAAATGCTCTTTTTGTCAGAAAGGTACCTCTGTGTTGAAACAAATCAGGTCTACTGCATTTTCAGTCTCAGGGTAGAGCTGAAGCAGCATGGGAATATCAATAAAGTGATTCAATTATTTTTTCTCAAAATTTTAATTTGCAGGAGAAATGTTTGAAGTCAAAATATTGACATGATTGTAATATCATCTACAAGCAAAAAAACCTTGTGGTTTCGGCTTTTAAACCTTGATTTAGAATAAAGGAGAAGCACAGATATTCAAAGTAATCACATTTCTTTTGGGGCAGCAATAAATCCCCCACCAAATAAGGCTTGGCATGCTACAAACTGGACACAAATTTCAATTTTGGAACTAGTTTCAATAGTCTAGTTTCATATTCAATTTAGAGATCCTCCTGGCCCATGAAAGGTTCAGCCTTCAGAAACTTCTGAGCCAAAGATGTGACCTCCTCCAGCTTTGTTCATCTCTGCTCTGTTTTCTAGGATGACACACTACATCCAGGGTGAGGGAAAGGAAGGGGGAATAGAGGAGCACATTCCTAGTATATCTACGCATTGTTCATTGTAATATCACGGTGCATCAGTGATTGATAACAAATGGTGGCACCTAAACAGTAGGATTTGCTAAAGAAGGGAATAGCAATGAGACCAAGTCCTACTTTTGTTGAAACCTTTTGCCAATATGTCAAAGAAAATGTGTTCAGGGACTTACATGGCAGATTAAGATGCCACTTGTGAATGAGCCTGGGGAGAGTGATACTTAGCAGGTGAATCTGGGATTTTAAGTGTGCTGCAGACTTCACTCTACATTTTTAGTCAGCCTGCATTTGGGAAGGTGAAAAGCAGGTAAATGAAAAGATGTTAGGTGGGAGGTGGAGAACATACTTAAACCTCTGCTGTTAGAAAACCACAGGGAATTATATAGTGCCATTCATCAACACAATATGCAGGATTTTTCTCCCTGAGTATGCAATGTTCTCTAAGGCAGCATGTCTTGCATGCAGCCAAGAAGAAAAGACATCCCCTAAATGCTCTGTGAGATGTTGAACTATGTTATCATGAAAAAAATTGACTGGTCTTAAGCGAGTATGGAAGTTATACCTGTAAATACAAATGAGAGCAAGTAGATGGCATTGCAAGCTGTGTATGAGACACTAGATTACACCAATTCTTCAAGCCATTTTTTGGGTCCATGCTAAGGAGGATTTTCTTTCTTCAGACTATTAATCACACGTGCTAATGAGCTCTAAGAGAAACACGAGGTTAACTAATGTTTCCTCCTTTTACAGATGTTTTTCTTTGAGAAGAGTAGAAAAGCTCACGAGACACAGCAGTTCAGAAGGAGTTGCAGGAAGCATACCTAAGTTCTTCAAGATTTGTACCCTCCCAGCAGACATATTTTCACCCTAGGAAAATGAAACATTGTCTGATTAGCAATATTTTATCATTTTTAGCATAGTACATCTCCCTTCTCAACAGCTGTTTAGTTTTCCCAGTAAAATTTGCATCTATTTAAAATAACTGAGTCTAATGATTTAATTGATGAGTGCTATTAGATGTTCTCAAGAAGTATGATGTGAACTCAAGTTTGATAGTAGCAGGAGTGAATTATAACTTGAGTTTCTAGTCAAAGTAAATGGGTTTCAATGTCTCCCCAGAAAGAATTTGGTTATGATTTATGTTAATGGAGATGTATAACAACAGATGAGAGCAAAGACTGCTTATGAGAGGGGAAAGGATTATTTACTATCAGAATTAAATTGTTATCTTTGTTAGACCCAGTATGAAAATTCTGTGTCTTACAACCACATATTGGCCAATGGAAGTGTTTGCTTTTGGGTTTCTTTTTTAATAAGAGTGACTTTCTCCAGGCAAAGTCACTTTACACTTATTTCAACTCTGTGTATTGCCTTTGTTAAAAGACACGTCCACAGAGCCATTGCATAGTTACCTAGGCCCACGCTGTAATAATCCAAGGCTGGGGAAAGATGTCCAAAATAGTATGCTTTTACCAAAGCCCCTGAAGGTACACAATTCAACAGAATCTCAACACTTTCAGCACATTGATTTTGAATTAATGGAAGGCCTGGACAGTCCTGAAATTGAAACCTGAAACACTACTAGGAGCTGCTTTAACTTGTGTTCTAACTGATGTTATCCCACAATCTTTCTGCATCAGGAAAAAAAATGAACTAGAGATATACTACGACCTTTATCTCTGACTTCTTCTCTCTAGATGCTAACATGCATTTCGGAAATTTCCCAAATGGCTCTTACAAAGTGCATTGAGGAACTACAAGGGTCCAGGCTGATGTTTTGTGTCCTGTGCAGCAGAACTGAATGAGAACTATAATTTGCCAAGGGATTAATTTAAAATGTATGTTTTTTCTCAGCCACTCCACACAGGCACAGTGGCCTTGTCTGTAACACTACAGAGGGCCTTTCTCATTCTTCTCCTCCGTAAGCCTCACAGTTTTCATGTGCTTTTATCTCTTTTTAGATGGGACTTCTGGTGTATCATTCTCAGCTGAGACACATTTACCCAAGTAATTAGGTACAGTTTCAGTCTTTCAGCTAGGGTATGGAGCCTATATTCAAGTCTCTGTGATCTTACAAAAGTCCTAAGGGTAAGATATGCACCACTGTTGGCACTGGACTGTCATCGGTGGCATGATGCAGTGCCTCTCAGGGGGACTCAAAGAACCTTACCCTTGAGGCCTGTATCTTTTGGTTTTTTTCAGCAGAATGGGTTTTCTTTCCACATTGTGTACCAGACTCTTAGCTGCTACAGTGCTAGATAGCCCTGCATACTCCCTGGGAAGTCCTGTTACTCTGGAGGGAACTGTGGTATGTCACTGAGCCATGTGTACAGGACTGACTTCAACCTACCCCCAAGGTAAACAACATACAGGTGGAGAAGGTTATCTATTTTAATGGTTTTGTATGAAACGCTACATACAACCTCTTAGGGTTCATGAGCTTGTCTGGAAATAGCAACTGTATTTGGATCTTCTTGTAATAAAGAGAGGTACTTGTGGCTAGATTAAGGAAGAGGTGCAATCCTAAACCTCAGTGGAATTTACTTTGGGAGTATTGCTCAGAGGAGACATCCTGCTCAGAGGTGGGTAGCATCATAAATAAATGGCAGTTAAATTCAGAAGGAGGAAGGGGAGATGAGAAAGTGTAAGGAATAATAATCAGAAGTTAAAAATCCCTAAGGAAAATATGAGCTATAGTGTATCTGAAGTATGCAGCAATGTTTAAGGTCAGAGTAATTCTATTTTCAAGCCACATCATTGCCAGTATTAAGAATAGAAAGAAGAGACGCTATGTTTTCATTTCAGACTTTGTATAAATACTTGCAATATCACTGTCATTCAAGTCCCTCCTGTTTAGACGAGACACACTTTTTCCAGATTGTTTCTGTGCTTTGGCCATTTCCACTGTTCAAGCCTACTCTGACCTTGAGCAAGTCTCTCCCTGTATCTCCGTTGCCTTTCTGCAAAATGTGGGTGATAGCACAGCAAACCTGCAGGGAAAAAATGCCCTGAATGAACATTATCATAGTGGGTGGTGTAAACATAACTTAGGGAAATACATTCTCAAACACAAGGTGAATGGAGGTTAAAAACAGATACAATGTGAGGTTGATCTAAAATTTCTGTTCCAATTGCCCTTAGCTTTTTGGAGTGTTTCAAAATCAGATTTCAATGAAAAACACTGCAGCAATATGCAACGCAATGTGTTTGAGGGCTTGCACGTGCTGGTTCACATCAGTGCCCTTCAGTATGTAGGGCTGGCTGCCAGTCAAAGGCTCCCTTCATCCAAGCTCAAATTAATTCCATGTTGTTCAGCAATGCCCACTTTGCATGCATCTGCTGCTTCTCTTCTCTTGTTTAGACTAATGAGGACAGAGTCTGCACATCTTATTAAATGTTTGCTGTAGTGTTCACAGCCACACTCTTGGAAAGGTTTGAAAAAGAATGCCCCCAAATTAAGGTCAAGCACAGAAGTATTTCCATAACAGTTTTAGATACGACCAGGTACCCTGGACTTACTATTATATTTGATAAGAAAAGGGGATCCTGTGTTCATGAAGGTGCTGGGTATGCTACGGCATAGCCTGGAAACATGAAGGACACAAAGATGACTGGACTGGGACTCATCATGGATTCAGCAAGGAAAACTCTGCTTGCCCAGCCTGATAACCTTCTGTGGTGAAATGACTAGCCTGGGAGACGAAGGGGACTGCAGTGGTCATTGTCCACCCAGACTTCAGGAAGGCTTTCCACATTATCTGCCAGAAGAGCTTCATGGAGAAGCTGAAGAAACATGGTCTGGCTAAGCAGATAAGGAGGTGAACTGAAAATTGGCTGAATGGCCAGACCCAGAGTTAGCACCCAGTGCCACCAAGTCCAGTGGGAGCCCAGGAACCAACAGTGAACCTCAAGGGCATTGCCAGCAGATAGAGGGAGATGGTCCTTTGCCTCTGCTCTGTCCTGCTCTGGGGTCCCCAGTGCAAGACAGACATGGCTGTACTGGAGAGAATCCCCACCCCAGTGCCCCCTACCACTTTCCATTGAGGTCAGAATGTATGTCAGTTGGATCCAACAGTCACCAGATGCAGCAGGATGGAGCAGCTCTGGTATGGAGCAGTGCTGAGAGGAGGCAGGGTCTGACTGAGCAGTGCTGCCCTGCGACCAGCACACCGCTTCCCACCCCCACTGTTGTTGGATAGGCCATATCCTTAGTGCATGGAAAGGGTCCTCCTGTCCTGGGCAGGATGGACCAGGCCACCTGCTGCTCCTGCTCCAAGTGGATCCCCCCAGCCCACAGGAGAGAACGGTACTGTTCCACACTTGACATGATCCACTGCAAGTGTGCACTCTACATGTTAATTGGTCCAGACACTGGCAACAAGAAATGAAGAGCTGTAAATACCATTTCATTCCTGCCTTTGAGAACTTGCCGTCAAATTCAGACATGCCAAGAGAGGAAAAGTATGTAACAGAAACAGAGCTATGAGGGTGCTGGGAGCTGGGGATGTCAGAACTCCAGACTTGTGCTTTTGCACAGCCACTGAAGCCAGTGTCAGGTGAATACAAAATACAGTGCTCTGATCTTCTGTCATTTCGTGCCCATTGTGCATTTTGTATGAGTGGCTTTGAAAACAAGAAGCAAGGGAGAGAGTCTCTGGCACGAAGGTGGAGAATTGATGTAAGACTACATCTTTCGCTTGGAAAAGAAAGAGTGACTGCTGCCCATGGCAAACAATCAGGAGAATGCATCTGGTACATCGGGAGGCAAGAACATGGGGTAAAATGAGCCTAGATATATGTGAGACTTCGAATAATATGGAGAGGTCAGTGATGGGTGGAGCAGTTGCAGAATGAGACCTTCATAGCAGCATTTTGCACAATATTACATGTGAAGACAAGGAGAAAGAGGGGACAGGTTTTACTTTTTTCTTTCTGCTAGATCCAAGGTTTGGGAGTTCTTTTTTTGGTCTTCACATCTAGAGATCTGCTGAAACCTCTGTGTATGAATATGGAGATATTTTAATTGAAAAGCTGGATATCTTTGAAGGCAACTCAAAGCACAGCCTTATATTTACAGATCTGGTACAAAGCGTAGAAATAACAGACACTAAGAAAATGGCCATAATAAGCAGACAAGATACAAAGAGTGTCTAAATCCCAGTAACCCCATGGATAGTAATGCTGGAGGCACGTTCATGCTATAATTTGTATTCAAAACCTGAGCACTACAGAGAAAACATTTCTTGTACCTGGAATTCAGAACAGGCTCACTATAAAGATACGTCTGGAAGTTAACAAAATAGATGTGATCTCTTATCACCTTACTATTTGAGATGAGTCAGTTCAAGGTTTAATTTTATCCAAATAATATCCAGCAATCCACGTGGGGAAGTGAAAATTTAAAAACTGAATAAGGAAAGTTTGTTCACTCTTTCTTATAACGCAGGAATTAGCATGCAATACATAAAATTATTAATTACAATAAATTACAGGAAGAACATCTGCACACAATACATAATTAATTTGTGCATCTCCTTGCCACAGGATGTTTCGGATATAACAAGTATGAATGGGCTGAAGAAGCAATTAGACAGAATCGGGGAAGAAAGGTCTCGCATGGGCCATTAAGCCCTGGGAAGCAGGAACAGCCTCCAGAAATTGCTGAACTAGTGACCGCCAGTACATAGAGGGTACAGCAGGGGAAGGAACATACTATGCTTATCCTGCTTCTTATGCTTTTTTTTCCTACACATCATTCACTGTTCTGACTCAGAGGCAAGATGATGAGCTAAACAAACCTTTGGTATGACCCTGTATGCCTATTCTCATGAATTATACAAGATACAGTCCATACATGCTATAGATGTAATTTATGTTCACACAGAGCACATGCTTATGGCCTTGCAAATTCTACTGAATATTTAAGGTGAGAATTTGAGCAGAACCTAAGTGGCTGAGTTCATACATTCACATGATCATGTTTCACCCTATCTGAAATTGCATACTTCCTCTTCTGTGCCTGGTTTTTGGCTTGGGTGCAATTTGATATGCAATTAGTCAAACATTCTCTCCTGTGGTATCTGTCCTGTTGTGAACAATTAGCGTTGTATAAAGAAATACATTCTGAGGCTCAAATCATGGGGATTCCTGTCAATTTACATTGACAGCACGCTTACAAGAAAGGAACTGACAGGTCCAGCTGGAATTGAGTGTTAGCAGCCACAAAGGCAGCCACACAGCAGCCCACATATGGTCCACTTCTTACTCAGGATCATAGCTTTGCCTGCCTTGGGCATTCTTTTGTTTTTTATACAATGGTTATGCAAGCTATTGATTGTGTGTGAGTGTCCAGAAGTGCATTTCTTAATGTTTCAGCTATGGGTTAAGACCTCAAGTAGAATTCTTAGATATTTTAGTCTGCAACCCGTTGGAAGGAAATTATTGGGTTCATAGTTAATATACAGGACAGTTTCATCTTGTCAAAGAAGAGGGGACCAGCTGGTGGGAGGCTGACCTGGTGCTGTTCCCAGGGTGGCCAGATTACCTAAGAATACAGTCCACTTGAAGAAAGGACAACTTGAGTTTGCAAGGAAAATCAGCTTGCTTCTAACAGTGGTTTTCAAAAAAGTCCTGCTTCATGGGAATGAGTTTTTCTCCATGTTAAAGCCCAGTCATCAGTAGCTGGGTATCTTCTGAGTGCTTTCGGAAATTATTTATCAAAAGAAAAAAAGCCAGAAAAACTCCTCTCAAATCTGCCCTTATACAGAACTAAATTTTCTGGGGGAGAGCACAAAGAGGTAATTCTTCTAGTGATCAGAGCTCATGTGTTGGAAAAGCTATCAGATGCTGTCTTTTCTTAGCTTTTTAAAATCAATTAGCTGTGTTCTGAAAGTAACTGGCTGTTAGTATTCTGGCTAATCAGATCCCTTCTTTGTTTACCCTGGACTAATTGACTTTCATGTCTTCAAATTATTCCCAGTGCAGCTGATCACCTAAAGACCTCCCATCCCTGTGTATTAGCTGCTGACCATCACTAATAAGGTGAGATATTCTCTATCAGATGTCTTCCCAAACAGAACTAGATCAAAATGTTGAGCAGTGCCAAAATAGTGTACCAAACAACAGCCTTTTCTCTAGCTGGACATTTTCCCTCTCAGGGGGAACTGCCTACATTTCTGGATGCTGTTTTTCTATTATATGGTCTGCAACATGTTATCAGGAAACAAGACTCCATGCACATGGGACAGCTCAGCTTGATCAAGTGCCTTTGCCCTTCAGTGTCTGATAATCTGTGTACAGTAAAAGACTACAGCCCTTCACGAATTATAGGGTGCAGAATGAAACATCATTTTTCCAAGCATGAACAGCATCCCTGTGTTATATGCCATTGTGCTCCTCTGCACCTCTATAGGCAACAGCTTGGATGCAAGAGGAAGCCAAAGCCACACATCAATACTAAGGCACAGGATTTGTTGGTTTGACACATTTACAAGTGCCAGGCACAGGAAAACATCAGTCATTTAATGCTAAAAGATAAAATGAATTGGGATTTTCTTTGGAAAAGAGAGTTGAGACCACTGAAGGACTGTAGGTTAAGCATACTTTTGAAAGCCATCCCAGGGGTTATGTATTTCCAGTGTCATAGCTGTGAATGCATCACCAGCAATTCTCCCAAAACATTCAAAAGAGCCCTAAGAAAGATATGGAAATTCATCGTCTAGGAAGCTTTTGCTCATCTTTCTTTCTCTGATGTTACAAGAGAAGCCGTGACCTGCTTATGTTATTACTTGTACCTGAATTCCAAGCCTGAGGCTCAACATCCTGCAAGGGAAGATGGTAGCAAATATTAGCTGAAGCTGTTTGCTTGCCAAAGCAGCCTCAGGTGGTGTCCATCCAGTAGACTCAGTTTCTCTCTCCACCCAGACAGCCACAGAGAATCCCTTGTTATCCTTTCATGTTAACATTGGTTATTATTTACATGCCCAGCATTAGAGTCATCAACGCTAGTATCTCCAGCACTAGAATAAGCCACTGTTAAAGCCTTAACACTGAACCCAAACTTTCAGAGGGGCCCTTTCTCTGCGAGCCACCCCGAAATGCAGATCTGCATGGCTGCTGCAATCAGAAGTGTTGGAAATTCATATTTGGATATGAGTGTTGCAGCACAGACTGCAAATCTGCCCATTATTAACCTTCCAGATGACAAGCTGAAAATACAAGATGGGTGTACAATGAAATTTTAATTAATGGTCACTGACCTTTAGGAGCAAGGCATGGTGGTATGCAGTATGACAGACTTCATAGATATCTTAGGAAACTGCTGGAGTGTTGGAAAACACCTTTTTTCCCAGTTAGATTTCAGCAATCTACTTCAGATCAGCTTCTACTTTCTACTTTGAAATGTTGTTTATCTTGAAATGTTTCTATCTTGAAAGAAATGCTTTTCTTTCAAGGATCTTAACACCTTCTCAGAACTTCAGCAGACCACATCAGGATGTTCAGGTGGTCCCCCAGTGTTGATTGATCAGCATCTCCAAATTTGTCCTTTAACCTTACTTGTCCTAGGATACCTGTGAAAAGTTAATTAAGGTTAAACAGAGAGGTATGAGAGAGAATAGCTAAGCAGGAGCAAGTTTTTAATCTTAAGTTTTTCTTTTCTTGCTCACATCCTTCAATTTTGTCTCACTCAAAATTTCAGTCACAAAAATTACTCTTCAACACTGAGCTTCAGTGAAGCCAGTAGGTTTGAGTGATGATCTTGCTAAGACTCTGCTGTTTCCATATGTCTGTGTATCTTGGATATAAGCACAAAACCACTTTGCAGACAAAGTAACCAACACCTTCAGCTCCTCTTCTGATGGTGTTTATATAATTGTGCCACGATTTCTTGTTATTCCGTGTCCAAGTAAAGAGGAACTCTTAGCTACCTCTTGAGACAGATTCCTAGTGAAACCCCAGTTGCCCAGAAACTACTATTAGTTTCTTTGTTAAATAGGTGGGCTGGCTCAAGGTTGTGGTTCTGAGGGAGTTAGCGTTTTCCTCATATTTGATGCAGCTAGAGTATGTCTACTTGCTTTTGTGGTGGTGGGTATGAGATAGCTTTTCTGGTGTTCAGACCTGTCTGGAAGTCTGGGTTAATAAAATAGGCCTATATTATTGAATTCTACTGAGAGATAAAACCATGTTTCTATTCTAGCTTGGAGCATGAGTAGAGCAGATTCACTCCTGCCTATGTGAGGACTGCAAAGTTACACGGTACAGACCTCTCCAAGTACACCAGGGCATTCTTCATGGCTGCTGATACTCCACTCTACTCTTTTGTATGACAGAGGCAGTATCCAGGCTGCTAGGCAGAATGATGTGACCCAAGACTCCCACCTTTAGAAACAACCATGTTTTTTTCTGACTAGGCTGACATAATAAAGAATACTTCAGAGGGTGCTTCACTTGATTCTATTCCCAAAATTTATTCAAAGCTGCCTCTTACTCCGCACCTTTCAGACACATCAACCACAAGGTGTGAAGTTTCTTGAGGTCAGTATTCTTTCTCCTAGGATTTTGCTTATAGAAGTATCCAGACCACAAAGAAGCCACTGGCAGTCCATCAGACTTGCTATAAATGCTGGGTTGCAGGCCAGGTCTGAATCGATGCTGAAGAGGGAGGATTTCTGCAGATGAGCCTGATCCCACCTGTTGATCATCCACAAGGTGGCATGAACACTTTGAAGTACTGGGTTTACAGCAAACTGCTCCACTGATGTAATCTGCCTTGCAAATTAGCTACATGGTCCTTGAAGATGCAGTCACACTAGTTTGATAGTTTTACGTACGTGATTCTTCTTGGCTGCAGATCTCTTGAGTAATTTCCCTGATGCAATGAGGTAAAGAGGATACCTGCTCAGATTACATCTAGTTACTTTGGAATGGCAGAAGGCAACACAAAAACTGGAGTTTGAACCATTATTTGATCCATAGATCAGTCTGAGCTAGGAAGATATGAATGAAAAGGTTTCCACTGTCATTCAGGCATACCCACCGACTTTGTCCCAGAGAGACTTGATTTATGGCGAGAGCCAAGGAATAATTCGATTTCTGTCTGCTCAACTTTTGAATTGTTGTGACTCAGCATGGCCAGTTCAGCTGAATTGAGTTCCCCTGCTGTTTAGGGATGCAATTAAAGAAGACTCAAGCTCATTATGCAAAGGCGAAGTAAAATACATTATCAAAAGATACACTAGGCTTTTCCACAATGAAAAAGAATTAATAACATCCAAGATCATCCAGTTATTTTTCTACTGAAACGATTGCAACAAACAATGATCCTATTATAAAAACAAATTCATTTCGCCAGGCCACTGTGGTATTCCCTGTTTATTTACACATAAAAGATTTGTTCTGTGTCATATAATATAGCCATACAAAAAGGAATAAAGGAAATAAATGGTCTGAGTATTGAGTTATTTGGATTCCCTGCTACAACACAGAATAAAATATTCATGTGCACAGTGCATATCCTTATAGCACTGGAAACAGTGACACATAACACAGGAAACTGGAGACTTACCTCCCAGTCCAGCAAATCTGCAGGGCATTATCTCAGGGAAGATGAAGATCTCAGCCCTAGGGAGGATGAGATCTTCATCATTTACTGTAGGCAAAATACTAAAGATGAAGAGGGGAAAGGTTAAAATTTTCTAAGATGTCTAATGACCCTACGTGGATTTCAATTTTGGATATTCTGTCCAAGATACTTAGAATATACCTTGTTCTCTTCAAGCCCAGCTAGATAAGATTGTTGAGATATACATGAAGTAACCTTTCTAATCCTTGTGCTGGGATTCACAGTAGAATGTGAGGCACTGTTTTCAAAAGTTGTTTGAATAAGTGTTAGTGAACTGCACATGAATAATGACATCTTTTTGTACTTGGATGTGAGTTATAATTTCATTTTAATGTGTGTAATGCTTTAGGTTTTTTAATGCTGCCGTGTATGGCAGCTTTTAAGGTTTTAAACAAATTCTAATTTAAGATAAATGTAGAAATACATCTGCTTTTTGTTTAGTTTGGGTGTTCAAGTTTTGGGTTTTGGTTTTTTTTGCTATTTAATTTTAGACTGAGGAGAGAATGAAGAGAGAGAATCAGCAGCTTGCTAGCTTCTCTCTCACACTGTGAATGCATGTAAGACTGCTTCATAGAGGATGACGTATCCACTTTGCTGTGATAGATCAGATTTGTCAGTGACTGCACCCCAAACAAAACATAAATCCAAGTATTTCATAGAATCATAGAATAGTTTGGATTGGAAAGGGAAATTAAAGATCATCTGGTTTCAAACCCCCTGCCATGGGCAGGACACCTCCCACTAGATCACGCTGCCTAAGGCCCCATCCAACCTGGCCTTGAACCTGTCCCAGTGCCTCATCACTCTCATAGTGAAGAAATTCTTCTTTATCTCTTATACCCATTGCCCCTAGTCCTGTCACTACAAGCCTTTGTAAACAGTGTCTTTCCAAAAGAGAGGGACTGCCAAAAAAGGAAGTTATTCCGTAGCTTGCTGAGTTTTCAATATCAAACTTACCATTCCACAATTGATCTTGTTCATTTTCAAGAGAGACTAAAGCACTTTCAGACTTGTCTCAAGACTTAAGTATTTGTAGAAGAGAATTAATGCAGCAAGCTGATGTCAGAGCTGGTATCTTGGAATCACCTTCCCTGAAGGTGTACAAAAAATAAGTAGACATGGCACTTCTGGACACGGTTTAGTAGGCATGGTGATATTGGGCTGACAACTGGACTTCATGATCTTAGAGGTCTTTTCCAACCTTAATGATTCTATTCTGTGATTCTAAACATGCTTCTGTCTTGTTTTCTTCTTCTGGTAGATCATTTCTATGAAAATAAGCACATAATCATTCCTCCCACAACTTTCCTTCTCATCACAGTCAGACTTTATGAAGAGCATGGAATTTATGCAAGACATAAGCATAAACACTCTAATGTGATTTGGTTTTAATGGATTTCCTCCTTCTACAGTTTGTACAGGATTGTACATTGTTTCTCCTACAAATACTGTACAGTGGTCAAGTATTTCTTCTGTTATGCATAGGAACTTTCAATTTACTGGTGGCTATGCACAGCATTTATCTTACCAATCTGTGATTCTCGGCAGTTGAGCATGATATGCTTTTTAGATGTACTTTTCATGGAAATGTCCACTCATGGATTCTCTGAGCAGGTAGCAGACTCTCAGACTTCCTTGATGGCCTCAATGGCATTGCCCACTGTGTTTCTGCTTTTCTCTTCACAGCTGGAGTCTTCCTGTAGATTCTTAAATAAGTCAATACAACATCATAGAAAAGTAACAGAAAATTAATTATTATAGTCTCTGACAAACAAAGCTAGCAGCAAACTTTCCAGCAGAGAGCAGGACTATTCTAAATACCAAGACAATTAAGCTAGAGAGACACAATATCACAGCATTAATCAGGTTAGTTTCTTAGAATGTAGCAGCTCTTCCGTTGTACAGTTATTGACAATAATTACACCTGAAAACCGAGAGGTAAGAGCTTACAATAACTTCAGGATAATTATCACAGGGGGATATGTAATGTAACAGAGGTGACAGAGATACTGCAGAGGCTGAAAAGAAAGCCACTTAGATCAGAAGACCTATGATGCTGACTTCCAGACACATGCCTAGGACTGTGCTACTTAAAAAGGCAGCCACATATAGCAGGATACAGGGGCATTCTGCTTACAAGTTTCTGTGTTCAGCTTCTCACACTGCAGTTCAAACAGATCTAAACCAACTGATGAGAGCTTAGAAAAAGGCAAAGAAAATGATGAAAGTTCCAGAAAAAATGACCTAACAAGATAATGAAGGAACCAGGAAGATTAAAGTAAGACATTGTAGCAGTCTTCAGTTACTTTGCAGAGAGCAGCTGCAAAGATGGTGGGAATAATCTATTTTCTACAGCCACAGTGAATGGCATAAGCTTCTGCAGGAAGTCACGGAATCACATATCAATGATCCAGAAACCTCTCAGAGGACTTCTTGTAGTTCCTTCCAGCCCTATTTTCTATGATTGCTAGAAGCAATGTGCAGGTGTTTGAGATCATCCTCTTTCCCATCAGTAGTTAGCTACCGTTTTGCCACCTTCAGAGTTGGCTTAATGGTAGTTTTCCATTGGAGTAACTCTAATCCTTTATGGGGAAGTTCCTGATTTGCTGTGCTGTTAGGAAGATCAGAAGCAACTTTGTATTCCTCCTTCTTTAAAGCTATTCAAGACCTTGCTTGATCAGAGTTGAAGTGAAATTGGTGCTGATGTGAGCGAGCAGCACTGTGAATGGGGCTTAGGAAAAGGCTAAGGCTATGAACAACTTTTTTTTTCTCAAAGAACCAAAGTAGACATCAAATTCAGCAGCAGCTAAAACCTTGCTGTTGTACAGTTAAAATTTTAGATCTGTGGGCAGTGTTAAATGGGGGTATCATTCCTTGACAGTTTTAAACAGTATAGCACAACCATGACAATGATGAGATAAGAGGCAGATATGGGTGACAGTCTAGGAACTCAATCTGCTCTAATCTACTTGAGTGTAAATCCACTTATTTCAGCAGCATAGCTCCAGAGAGTGATTCCGGGGTGAGAAAAGAGAATTTCACCCACTGCATTCCTTTTTCTTGTTGTCGTGTCATTTCTATACAATTTGCTACCTCATAAACGCAGCAGAGCACAGATAAGCTGAAACTGTAAATTCTCCATTCTCAGCCAGGACTTTTATGTTCAAAAAGCTGGTATGTGTACTTACCTGTGAACAGGCATAGGAGGTATATTCATCACCATGACCTGTATGAGTACAAACAAGAGCAAGCAGATAGCCTAAAGATTTCAATAAAGATCCTTTAACTACTGAGGTCAAAGATGAATTCCCATGAATTACAAAGTACATGTGATCTTGGTCTCCAGCAGGTGCCTAAAGCAATCATGTCAGACCTGCCTTTGCTTGGATAGCAGTGAGGATAAACAGACTTCTGAAGGCATCAGGAAAATAAAGACTCTGTCCAACAGGACAATTAACCAGATATTTCTTTGTTTGTGCATGCTAGACTTACAGGTAGAGCCCATTGCAAGTTTGGTGTGGCACCAGTGGCAGGGACTGCTGAAGGAGGCAAGAGATGGAATGCCTGGGCTAGGAGGGGATTTGAGGGACTGGATGCAACACTGGTCCCCTGTTCACAGAATAACTTGTCCAATAATTATAACCATTGTATTATATATACTAAATAGCCCAAAAATTCTTATGAATGACATTTCCCTAGTCAGCACTGCAGCATGTTAGCATTAAATCATCGTGGTAGGTAATCCAGAGGGTAAAACCTTTAAATCTTTTGGAATGTTTGCTCTTCTTACTAGTAACTTAACAGTCTTGTAAGATACTCATATAGAAGAGCTTTCTGGCAGACAAATAGAGAAGGCACGGTGAAAAGAAAAGTCACATACTCTTCTAAATCTATTGTAGTGTCTAACTTAATGTTTCTAATGAATTATGAAAGGTGAGATGACGTATCTCTTTTTCATTTAAGCTAACCTGGTACCAGATACTGTGATTAAATCTGTACAGAGCTCTGCTCTCTTCCACCTATTTTCTGTGGGTTTTGCAGGTTTTTTTGGCAGGACAAAACATATATAAAATCAGGGCATTCATATAACACACATGCTTTGTTGCATGTGTTTTCCATGCCCTGTGCATGCTTATGGACATGACTGAATGATTATCATTACTTGATGAGCAAGTTATTTTCAATGCGCCCTTAAGAGTCTCTCTGGCTTTGCTGTTTGGGTTTCTCACTGATTTTGAGGATCATAACCTAAAAGCTTGATCCAAAGCCGAAAGAAATAAATAAGCATATTTCTTTGGCCTTGAACAACTGAAAGACTAGACAACAGGCTAACTCTGTACAGCTCTTGGGTCAGGCAGCTTTTAGTTTTGCTTTTCCTATGCTGATATTTTCCCTCGGGGAATTCAGTAAATGTTGCCTAGAAACATCTGTGCCTCAGAAACATCTGACACACTGCAAAATAGCCATAGAATCAGGTGTGTGAAAAAGCCCATCTGTTCCCATCAAAATGACTTTGGGGAGACAATTCCCATAAATATATTTGTACTAATCAAAATGCTGTTTGACCATTTTTCTCCTCAAAGCTTTTTAAGTATGGCTTGCATCGCCCACAAATTTACTAGTGAGGTTTAAAAATTTAATAAGTTCAGCTTATCAGTATAATATTCTGCTAGCTCCTGAATCAGTATAAGTAAAGGTTTTAATTACTAAAATTATGCAGTTATGAAAAAAATAATGAAATTATCCTTCACATTTGCATTCATGGGCTGCCTGCATTCAGGCATATGAGACGTAAATTGCACTGAACTGTGGTGAAATAATTCTGAATGCTGTAGCTCCACTTGAGGATGGTGCACCTTAATGGTTTCAGCTCCTAGTGAAATCAAACCACACGGAAAAGCATAAGTAAGGAGGATTGAATATAACGTATGTTTTTTGAAACCACCACCCTTTGTGTTTTGTGGATGGACCTATGACCTAGGCATATGTAAATTTATTTCACTGTCATAATCTAAGAGGACCAGTTTCTGCTTTGAGTGAAGTCCTTTGTGTAACGTCTTTTGCTACCATTGGTGCAGAATATGTGCCTTGCAGATGGAAGTTTCTGGATGATGTCTTAAGTAAAGTCTCCTCTCTAATCTGAAATGATATCCGTTTATTTCACAACTAATTACTTCATTCTTTTTTCCTCCGAAAAAAAAAAATCTTTGGTGCCTGAATGAGACTGCAAATGCTTTGGGGCAAAGACCACATATAATGAGATAATATTATGTTTCATAGAATCGCAGAATCATAGAATGGTTTGGGTTGGAAGGGACCTTAAAGGCCATCTGGTTCCAAACCGTCTGCCATAGGCAGGGACATCATTCAGTAGATCGAGTTGCTCGTAGCCTTATCCAATATGGTCTTGAACACCTTCAGAGGTGGGGCATCCACAACATCGCTGGGCAACCTGTTCCAGTACCTCGCCACCCTCAGTAAAAATGTCTTCCTAATATTTAACCTAAATCTTTCTTCTTTCAGCTTAAAACCATTACTCCTCATCAAAATACTGCATCCCTAATAATGTTTGCTAAATAATGTATTAAGAAGGAAGCTTGTGAATAAAATATAGGCTGAAGCTTTGTGATTCAGCTTCAGGTATAGGCAAAATTTTGCAATTTATCCCACATTTGCCATCATAAATAACCTTTTCCCTCGGATTCATACATAAATCATCAGCTGAAATACAACCTGTTACTCAAACAGTCTCAACTGTTAGGAAAATAATTTCTGATTTCACTATGATGGACCAAAATAGGACTCCTGGATTCAAATCAGCTGCAACAAAATTTCGCATACACAATTCCATTTTCTTCACAAGCTTTATGTATGGAAAGAACTACAATATCCTCTAAGACTATTTTGAAGGCACTTTTTCCTAAAACTCACATAGGTAACTGCTTTATTTCAAACACCTACCCTACATCAGATCTGTTCTGGATCCTTCTGTGACAGGTAAATCTGAGTGGGCAACGATGGAACAGTATTCACTGCTTGATAGTATTCAAATAGGGCAAAAAGAGAACAGATTTTTACACATTTTTAGTGTTTCAGAAGGACTAGTTTCTCAAAGATGAAGGAAAAACAGTGAAACTGATAGTGAGAAAAAAAAAAAGCAGAAGGCGCAAATGTGATGGAGAACTGTGAGCTCTTTCAAGAAGAGCTCATTAAACAGCCAAAAAGCTGTGATTCCAGTGCCAAGAAAGATGATAGCATTCCCTGAAAGGCCATCCAGAAACTGTGAAAAAATGAAAGCAGCAAATACCAATAAGCATTGATGTACGATCAATAAGAAAGTGTAATATATAACAATCAATTATAGATGAGAATTTGTGAAATGTGGGGAATAGAGAAGGGACAAAAAGGCTTGATAGTAAATAGTTTCAATTCCTTTCTCAGTAGTCATGGGACAGTTCGATCTTTTCGTTAGGAGCTTTGTAGGGAGTTACCACCGTGTAAGACAGTCATAGCTCCCTGCAAAGCCAGTATTGGGGCTGGTGGCTGTGATCACCCAGGACGGAGTGGTCCCTTTGAAAAGGGTCTTGGGCTACTACAGGCTTCTCAACAGTGAAAGCAAGCCTGAAGTTTTGTGCTCCAAAGAAGAGAAGGAACCGCTTTCCAAGAGACGACTGCCCATTTCTTCCTGCCCTTTCTCCCAGGACTGGGCAAAGCCTTTTAGAGCCCAACACAGGTTTCTCCCTCCCTTGCACAGGAGTTCAGCAGAGCCAAGCCAGAGGCAGTGGCTAGCAAGGGTGGGGACTCAAAAGCCCCCATCTCCTGCTGCTCACAGGGCAAGAGCAAGCTCAGCCAAGACCATCTTTGCCCTTACAGCTACAGCACTGGGGAGCGCAGTGGTGGCTTGAAAAGGTCCAGATTACACGGACCACCAGCTCAAGCAGCTGGAATCATGAAGCTTGGTGTGTCCCTGTCATCTGGGGGTCCTGCCCCTGTTCAGCCTCCCTGTGTTCCAGATGTCCCACACCTTGAATACTGTGTTCAGTTCTGGACCCCTCACCACAAGAAGGATGTTGAGGCTCTGGAGCGTGTCCAGAGAAGAGCAACAAAGCTGGTGAGGGGGCTGGAGAACAAGTCTTACAGGGAGCGGCTGAGAGAGCTGGGGTTGTTTAGCCTGGAGAAGAGGAGGCTGAGGGGAGACCTTATTACTCTCTACAACTACCTGAAAGGAGGTTGTGGAGAGGAAGGAGCTGGCCTCTTCTCCCAGGTGACAGGGGACAGGACAAGAGGGAATGGCCTGAAGCTCCGTCAGGGGAGGTTCAGGTTGGATATCAGAAAAAAATTCTTCACAGTAAGAGTCATTGGGTACTGGAACAGGCTGCCCAGGGAGGTGGTCGAGTCGCCTTCCCTGGAGGTGTTTAAGGAACGGGTGGATGAAGTGCTTAGGGACATGGTTTAGGGAGTGTTAGGAATGGTTGGACTCGATGATCCAATGGGTCCTTTCCAACCTTGTGATTCTGTGATTCTGTGATTCTGTATATAGTGGGACAACTCAAAGAAAAGCAAAGGTTAGAGACACATAGAAGGTCTGATCAGAAGACCTAGCCTGTTAACTGAAGCCCTTGCCATCATCACTACCATACATGGTCCCATCCATGTATATAATAACTGATGTTTTATGCACTAAAACTTTTTTTGACATTGCTATACCAGAGAAATTAGGATTCGTTTCAGTTCGTGTTCTACACTTTAAAGAAAGCAATCACCTCATACAAATAATATAACCTAACACTTTTAAATGGCACTAACCTTAAAAAAAAAAGGAATAATTAATATTATAACAACTAACCTGTTGATGAAGCCTAGACCTGGATGGATTCACTTTTCATTAGCAAGCATGAAGAATTAGATGACTCCCATGGGGAAGT
The DNA here is from genome assembly GCF_017976375.1 of Cuculus canorus. Classification (NCBI taxonomy): domain Eukaryota; kingdom Metazoa; phylum Chordata; class Aves; order Cuculiformes; family Cuculidae; genus Cuculus; species Cuculus canorus. Next base: position 90,141,087 of record NC_071403.1, read on the forward strand.
CAATTTACTCAGAAAGAAAAGACAGAACTTCTTCCTCTGTGTAGCTAAGTGATGTTTCAGCCCTTGCTCTGGGGAGTTGTTATGGGAGGGTGCACTAGACCTTGTGTGGAGAATGCAGGAACACGAAGAGGAAGACAGCACTGTTTCAGAGGCTTTCCCGATCCATGCTATTGACATATGCCGTGTCATTGGCAGACTGTAGCCCTCTCTTTCTCCAGATGTAGAAGGCTTGCTCTCTCTCACTCTCATGTCTTCCATTACCAAACAGATTGTCACAGGGTTACTCACCCCAATTCCAGCTATGCCCTTTTACCTCCCTCCTGCCCTGCCGTCCTGCCTTGAGTTGCCCAGTGTTTCTTGACCCACAGACCCTTTTCCATGGACTACAGAAGGGAGGAACAGCCACCAAAGTCACATACCCTGACACATAGCAGCAGGGATAGCGTAGACTTACTGTGGCCGTGTAAGCTGAATGCAGGCAGAGTGCAGGAACAACCACAAAGCCACAGATAAAATGAAAAAGATTTATTTCCATTACCTGACAATCAGGGACAACAATAAAACAGCACCTGGACAGAAGATATGCAAGCAGAAACACAGGCACTGTGGGGCTTGGTCCTTGTTCATGATCCAGGGCACCTCTGAGACAGCGTCCAGGCAGAGGAAATGCAAGTGGGAACACAAGAACCGCAGAGCTCAGTCCTCTCTAGAAAAACTGCATGTGTAGCCTGCCACTTTGCCTGTATTTATCAGGGGAAAGCAGAGTAGTTTTCCACTGTGCTTTGCTCTTTCTCACAGCAAGGCTGGAATCTCAAGCATGTTTTCTAGGATGGCACTGAGTTTCCAGGCCTATCTTACCTAAACACAAAAGGTTCTGCTTGTTAAGCACCCGAGACTAGGCAATTATAATTATTTTTGTGTTTTTCTGCATCCCAGCTGCAAGACCACTAGAGCATGCTCATAGTTCCTCCTTGCCAATCTTTCTGTTATATTCCCACAGAGAACTTCTTGCACACTCCTCCCCCTTTTCAAGAACTGCTGGTATTCTGTTTGTTTGGGGTTTATTTTGTTTTGGGGTTTTTGTTTGTTTCAGGTTTTTTTTTGTTTTGTTTTGGTTTGGTTTTTTTTCCGGGTTTCGTTTGGTTGGTTTTTGCTAAAGGAGAATAACTAATCCAACATAATCTAGTTTAGTTTTCTCTTCAGTTCAAGCTAATTTATTGAAAATAAATTTTCAGGTGGCAACAGTGCATAGTAATGGTGATCATGTTTTTTCTAAACAGCTTTAGACTTTTTATCATTTCACCTGATAAAAACTGACAGATATTCAACTACAGAAATCCAGCATCAAAAAGGAAAAAAAAAAAAAAAAGGATCACATGCAGGAAGAAACCTGAAAGAACCTGAATTGTTGCCTGTGTTGAGAGCCAAATGAACAGCTGATACAATTGGCACAACTCAGTGGTAATGTGGCTACAGCTGAATCAAATTATTTTTGTAGCTATATAAAAAAACTAGAAAATAAACATGGAAATTAGAGATAAGAACAGCTGAAATTCAAATCTCTGCTTCTTCAAAATGTGTTAATGCTGATCACTGTCTAGTAGCTTTTTCTTTTTGATTACTTTTCTATGAATGCGCTAATTCACACTGTATGGCTGTTGCTTGAGGGTTCTTGGAAAAGTTTTGCATCTTGATACAGCGTTTTTTTACTCAGAACACATGCCAAAGTAAGTTGCAAAAATCCTAGTGTAACAATGATGCAACTATACTTTTGTGGCTTTTGCATGTCTTTGCTACAAAATAAAGTTAACACACCTCCATCTGTCAAGAAACAGAAAAAAATGTGTGGAATATATAAGATGCATGTAACTGAGTTCTTACCAAATGCATACTTGACTATGAGTTATGGAGCTAAGGTATTGCATGGCATTTGGTTAGGACCCAGTATTAAAAATCTCAACAACTTAGCCATCATGTAGTGCTGTAAAATGGTGACATTTTATCTTTTTCTGTTATCCTGCTCTCAGGATTGTAAAGGTACAGGTCTTTGCGCTGGAAGGGTTCTCAAACAGCAGTTCTATTCACACCATAGCCTTTCAAAAAATACAGGTAAGCACACGTGCTTCAACTCTTTAATTTTCCTCTCTCACAGGGACTCCACCTGGATTCCTCCTTCTTCTTTCCTTGTGTCCTGAAGGAATATATAAGGCTGCTCTTTATGTGAAGAAAAAGGTAGAAAAGGTAGCACACTTTTCCCCCTCCCTCTCCACTTTTCTACATAGTTATTGAAATGCTTCTAGGCAAACACACTGTGTCTATACAAACCATGCAAATACATGAGATGCAAGGGCCTGAATCTCCTGGGCCATGGAAGCAGATTTATTCTGCACCTGGGTGGAGAGCTCAGCAGCTTGATTTGGACAAGAGAAGGCACGTGCATTCCAGTTTGAAAGAGACCCTTCTTCTGAGAAGCACCTTGCTATCTAACATGGTCCTGTCAATCCAGCACATGGAGGTACAATACTTCCTAGGTAAGCACAAGATCCCTGCTGCCAAGGCTGAGCCCGCACCCAGAAACAAACCTCAAACCCCTGGGATTTTTTTTTAAGAAAGAGTGAAGTTAAATTGCGGCTGAACAGGGGTCTGCAGATTGCAATTTCGAATTTAATTGCCCCTTTGGGGAGCTGAGTCCAAGGGTCTTGCTTATAGCTGTGAGTTCAGGCAGAGATAGGAAGGCATTTGTGTCCCTATGTGGTTCCCTGCATAACAGGCTGTGTGCCCACCCTGAAGGTGCAGTGGCATTCGGATGTGTGCCTCCTCATGCTGCTCTTTGCTGCCTCTGCCAGATGGGTTAAAAGGGCTAGGGAGTGTGACCTGAGAACTTTTCCACTGGGAAAATGGGTGGGGCTGGGCACCTTAGTTTACCCAGGCCAACCCTGGGTGAGTAATGAGCTGGAGGCAAAAGACACAAAGTCCTCTTGTGCAGAGCCTCAGGTATCATAATACAAAGAAAATTAACTCCGTCAAGTGTGCTTTGAACATAGAAAAATTATTAATGAATTTATACTTAAGGGTGATGAACACCATTCATGCTCAAAATGGTGTTGCAAATCAAACCTTGCATATTGCACTTTGTATTTGTTAGCCTCTTCCTATCCAAGGGGATGAAAACAAAAGCACTGATAACTGATTTAAATTATTTCAGGTCCTGGAATTGTTTTTGTTCACATTATTCTGCTAGAAACTGTTGTCTAATGGAAAGCAAGGGCCAAATGTAGTCAAAGGACCAGTGGCAAGTACAATTCAGCTGTAATCAGAAAAGTACAAAAATTTTCACGTATTTCAGCTGAAGAACAGACCTCCCACTAAGGGCAATGTAGTCCAATTCTCCAATTAGCCAAGTATCATTTCTTTTCTGTACTCTTTTCTAAACCGTGTTGATGGAAGTGAAAATAAAGTATACTTTTCTGTTAATTAAAACTTTTCATTAGTTATGTAGGTCATTTGGAAACAAGAAATTAGTTCAAACTCTACCTTCCCTCTGCTGCCAGTTTTTCTAATGAAATGTAATTAGCACTAATGGGTAAAACTACACTGATGGCTGGTTATTAATGTTTGTGTATTTGTCCCAGATGTGGTTTTGTGACTGTCAGTGCTAATGGCTCAGTGAAGGAAAAAAGAATTATTCTTCTGTACTCCTGTCATTCCCTTTCATCTTCTCATGCCCCCTCCCACCCCCCACCCTCCCTCAAACAAGAGTGTTTGGGGAAGGGAAATGTTTATAGAAGAGAAAGCCTCCTCTTAAATTCTGGTTTTCTGAGAAACTGAGTGTCTTCAACTCTCATTTGAATTTGCTAGAAGTTGAAAGCAACCAGCACTTGGCATCTGCAGAATTATTTTAGGGCTGCTTTTCTTTCTTTTCATGGTAATTGTTAGTGGTCCAGTATTTATCAAAATAATTATTCTCCTAATTGCATACCTGTTCTTTAAAGCACACTTATGAGGCAAGCGTCTCTCTAAGCAATCACCTTAAAGTATTTTGTTTAGAATAATTTCTTTCCTGCAATCCCTGTAATTACTGGATGGATGACAATCACCTTCTCCAGGCAGACATTGGCGAGAAAGCTGCGTTTTTAGATGGGCATGAACTGAAGTGATGAAGTCAAGATTTCCAATATAAATCTACCCAGAGAGGTGTAGGGAGTAGCTTCTTGCAGAGTCAAGCAAAGGCAATGTCACAAGGAAGAGGAGGATCACCAGGCATGCTCTGGCAGGAAACAAAGCACACTTAGAAACCAATTGAAAAACACTCGGGAACTCATTCACTTCTGAATCAACATTAACATCTAAGAAGATAAAACCTTTCTTTGAAAAGCATCTTCGTATTCTTAAATGTTTTAGTAAGGTTCCCCTCCCCAGGTCACCCATGCACACCTTATTTTTGTTAAATCTAGGCTTGTTAATATTTCTGAGTTAAAACTGAAATACAGCATACTCTAGGTGTGCTTGAATGGTTTATCTCAATTATAGAGGATAAAATTAGCAGAGTCACGTGTTTGTTTGAAATGTTTGAAGACGTGAGCCTGTTACAAGTAATATCACATATCTTAGGCTGTTATCTGCAGTAAGAATATGACAAGGTCATTATTAAACTTAGCTCTTGATACTTTTGTGCCTATTGTGCAGGACTCCCCTTAGCACTTCCCTGCATTTCATTGGATGGTGACCAAATTATTTTTCTTATTTGTACATACAGAATTGTCTATAATAACATGATACCTGTGGGCTGGAGGTGAAGGGAAGCAATAGTTCTTCCCTGTGGCTGATGAAAAAGAAAGGTGATCTGTAGCCAGGAGGTCTGAAGGATGTATTGCAATGATGTATACATAGAGCCTGGAATGAAGTTCTGGCAGCCAAATCTCAGTGCTAGTCATTGCCATTTTATACTTAAAAATAATGAATTGCAGGCTTCTGCATAAAGCTGTTTTTTCTCCCCTGTGGACTGACCACCCCGAAACTCATTCAACTGCAACTAACCTGTCTTGATGGCTTTTTTTACAGTTTCTCAATGCCACAAACAAATTCTCTCACTACCCTCAACTAAAATCACTACTACACCCTTTTCACCATAGTCAGAATCTAACTAAAGGGGGAAACCTATCGACCCAGCACCTGCATGACTAGGACAACTTTTTTTGACCTTGCTTTTTAGCAGATAAAATCTGGAGAATGAATATCTTAATAGGTTTCATAAAATTAAAAAGTACTTAATCACACAAAGACAGTACCTAATATTTTGGATTACATTTTTGCTAGCAAATTAAAGGTGCCGATGGGATTCTCATGAAGTGAGACTAACTGGCACAGAACAGTTGATGTCTATATGATTCTTTGCTTTTGGAAACTGAGAAGCTGTACAAAAACCACCTAAAAAGAACAGTGTCTGTCCTGTAGCATCTCCTCAGCCAGGCTTAGAAGAGCCTTACGTAGCCCAAGCTAATGGTGTGATAACATTTTAAGAACACAGAGAAATCAGATTTGGTGTCCTAGTACCATTTAATGTATGTACATAGATGGAGCTTCAGCATTTATAGTGTCCGTACACTGACAAAAGCAAAGAGATACAGATTTGAGCTCCTTTGGACTAAGGAATTTGGTTTCCCAATTCCTGGATGAGAGCTCTAACTGTTACATTGTCCAGCAAACGCAGGCAGAACCAGATTACTCCAACCTTGTTTGCAGTGTTTGCTCTGTGGAAAGCCTGAACTGGCTGGTGTGGAGGAGTGCCCTGACAGCGCATGTCACACATAGCCCCGCGTGTGTCTCCTGATCCTGGACAGCCTCAGGTTCTTGAGCTGCTGAGCATAGGACACTGTGGGAATAACTGCAATAGTGGGTGTCTAGAGGCTTCAGGTAAAAAGGGAATAATCTAATGAATTTTGTCATATCCCAGAATACAAAATAGCTGTTTCAGTTACAGGAGTAGAGCTGTATTGCAAATTCTGATTTTAAAGCCTCTTTTCCATCTGACTCCTACCTTACATACTGAGCAGCTCTTTGGGTGTTGTATACTCTGTTTTCACTCACAGATTGTCCATGCTGCACTCATCTGAATACATTCCCTAGCTCTTTTGGGGAGTGAATGGATTTGTTCCCTTTGAAACAATACCTGTCTGCAGTTCTGGAAATAACTCAGTCCAGAGAAGCAGTGGGAATCAGACTACGCCAGATTTGACGGCCCCTGTCCTCCTTTTGTCCTAGCTTTGCATCCTCAAGCATCCTCGAACACCTTTCCACACCACAGCACCAGCTGTGTAACACCTACCATCAGGTTCACACTGCAGGAGTACCATGGGGACTGGCAGCAGTACGATGTGTTGTCTTGGATGCTTTAAACAGCACTTCCTACACACAGAGAGGAAATGATTATATTGTATTAAGGACTCGGGGTAAAGTCATGTGTAGGGTGGGCATGGTCTTCAAGTTCCCTAGTCCTGAGCAGAGTCATTATGACTGCTCTTGTCACTTGGCCTGCAGGGAGGGACTGCTTTTGGGGTTGGATGCATTTAGCTGCATTTTCTAATGCAGCTTCTTCTCCACCATGGATCCCAAAATAAGATAATGAAATAAATGAGTGTGCATGGGAAGACAAAAAAATTAGTGAATAAGATATGTATGGCAAGATAAAAATAAAATCCTGTAACTTCAAATACAAACAAAATTGTTTTACTCGTGAGGAAGATTACAAAGCTTCAGAAGAGAGACACTGTGAGCCCACAAACGGCCAAAATGTAGATGGGAATCCCACCCTACACTTACTAGAAGCAGCCAGGAGCTTGCTGTGCACACCAGCTGGAGGGGAGCTGAATCCCTCTCCCTTTGATGCGGGCGAAGCCAGCTTGAAATGCCTCTCACCACATGGCAGCATCTACGACCTGCTACAGGGAAAGGGAGATCTCCCCCGTTACTGGCAACTCTTTGGTGTTTACATGCCCAGGCAATAGGAACCTGCTTTTGGTGGGTGCAGAGAAGGACTGGTGCTTGTTTTCTTGATTCTGGTGGATGACTGCTTATGTGAGGCAATTTTAGCCACAGAAGCTGTGCAGGGAGATGGAAGCAGCTCTTTGATGACCAATTGAGAAGAAAAAGGTCACATCATATTTCTGACCTGTTTTCACCCCATCTGCGTCAGCGCTGGTGTCTGGAGGCAATTCAGGGTCAGACCCTACAAGTCTGAGGCATGGCTGAAAAACTTGCTTAAAATAAATAGCAGAGAGCTGACCAGGTGTAGGAAGGCACGAAATCACAAATTCTGTGGCTGTGAAACACTGGGGGCTGATCGTTAGGGGACAAATCCTCCTTTATTTAACAGTCTGTATTGTGTAACAGCAGCTCAGTGCTTCAAGTCCAGCCTGTCGATCATTGCTCTGCCCCAGCTTCAGCTTAGGGGTATGCTCTAAAATAGATTACAGATGTCAGTTCTGGTCACTGAGCTGTTGTAGCCTTTCAGGCAATCTACCCCTTCCAGAAAAAAGTACAAACCAAAGTGGAGCAACTCCTTCCCCTCTATCTCTCTGTGGTTGGGCTTGCCTCAGGCTCCATCCTCCTCCACCTCCTCCCGATTCTGACTCAATTTGGGCTTTTCTGGGCTGCAGGAGTCCTTCACTGCTCTTGGCTGACAGGAATGTCCACCAAACTCCTTCATTCCCGGGGAGCCAGCCTCCCTCAGCCCTTTGGCCACCATCTCCATCTTACACCCTACATCCATACACAGCTCAGCAAGAGGTGAATTTTTACAATTCATTAAGATTTTGAAGAAAAGCCACTGCACAAATGAACATTGATTTCCTGGTGTTGTTTGGAGCTGTGGTACTCTGACTCACCCAGGGTGGCTGCTGGACACCCAGAGCGGTTGGTTGTCCTTCCTCAGGCTAAATGGCATCAGGAGCACAGCAAAAAAAAGGGTAAAGAGCAGTAAGGAGGATTAAGTAGTAGCTGTTAACACAGACTAACATTACTTCATCTATCTCTTCCTCCATGGAAGGCCAGCATGTATCTGGGCATAATTCCCCCATCCACATTGAACACAGACTTAGCAGCCAGCCCTTTGCATTTCAAACAGTGTAAAATAGAAACAGTGCTAGCTGACTAGGGACAGCATCCTTTGTTATTTTGATTTAAAAAATTAAAGCTACCAGTGACATCAAAATAAAGATCCCTCTATTACAGAAAACAGGAATTGCTGCATTATTGCTCTGTTCTGCCACTTGTAGTAGCCAGCAGCTTATTGCCTCAGAAGAACCACCTCCATCATGTGATTGGACCTGTACTTGTGCTGCTCATCTTAGAAGAGCTATTACTAACCTAAACTTTCTCTTTGGGCTGGACTGAGAAGTAACTCACCTGGTCAGTAAATGATGCTTGGGTGAAAATATTTTCCAAATTTTCCTCTTTAAAAGAAGCACCAAAGGCACCCCAGAGATAAAACACACTTCTACCTGAAAATTGGCCACACACTTTTCCTTTCTTAATGGAAGACTTGTATTTCACTCTGAGATGCCCATTTTCTCCAGCGAAGAGTAAAAAGATAAAGAATGACACTTCCTACACTGCTCTTTGAACTCATACATGATGAACTGATTTGACCTAAAATCTGTCTTGAATAGCCTTACATTAGAACTGAGAGGAGAAAGCATCAGGTAGGTGAGACACTTGAAAGCAATTTCATCTGTACGCACAGATTTACCAGTACTGACTCTTAACTTTGAAGCATCAGGGTATACTGTTTCCACATGCTGTTAGTAGAAGCCCATGTATATTTGGGTATGGTTTTGCACTGAGACCAGATACGTTTTGTCACAAACATGTCTTCTCTTGTCCCCAGTTTTCTTCCCCTTGTAGTGTCCCAGGAGGGTGCCACACACTTCAGTCTGCTTCACAAACACCATCTCTGCGACCTTCTCAGCTAGAGGACACACTCCATCTGAGTGAGGGAAGGCCTGCAGTGCCCAGCTGAGGGTAAAGGGTAAAGTTGCCCCTAACTCAGTGTACTAAGGAGGAAATATGGAGCTATCCCACAGCTGTTCAAGCCATGAGGCAGTGTCCTATTCAGTGATTAGTTGCAATGAATCTCACAGTTTGACTAAACCCAGCTGAGTGCTGCTTCCTAACAGGCAAATTGCTTCAACTGGCAGGCCAGGGCATCCTCCTGCCTTCCCTCCACAGCAGCTGATGGGCAAGAGTGCTTTGCAATACACCTTCTCACTCCCACAAACTGTGAATAATGTGGCATGGGCATTGGTGTTGATAAACGTATCTCATACATAACGTTATGTGTACCTGATGAAGCACGGGGCATCCTAAAGATCACAGAATCATGGATAGGGTTGGGTTGGAAGGGACCTGAAAGCCCATTTAATTCCAACTCCCCTGTGATGGGCAGGGACAAGTCGCACTAGACCAGGCTGCTTAAGGCCCCATCCATCCTGGCCTTGAACACCTCCAGGGATGGGGCATCATGTTGTCCCTCAGGGGTCCTTATTGGGACTGGTGCTGTTTAGTTTCTTCATCAATAATACTGACAGTGAGATTAAGTGCACCCTCAGCAAGTTTGTGGATGACATCAAGCTGAGTGGTGTCATTGCCACACCAGAAGGATGGGATGTCGTCCAGAGGGACCTGGACAGACTGGAGAAGTGGGCCTCTGAGAACCTCATGAGGTTTAACAAGGCCAAGTATAAGGTTCTACACTTGGATCGGGGCAATCCCTGTTTTCAGTACACGATGGGGGGTGAAGTGATTGAGAGCTGCCCTGCAGAGAAGGACTTGGGGGTGCTGGTCGATGAGAAGCTTGACATGAGCCGGCAATGTGTGCTCGCAGCCTAGAAGGCCAACCGTATCCTGGGCTGCATCAAAAGAAGTGTGGCCAGCAGGTTGAGGGAGGTGATTCTGCCCCTCTATTCTTCTCTTGTAAGACCTCATCTGGAGTACTGTGCCCGTTCTGGAATCCTCAATGTAAGAAGGTGATGGAGCTGTTGGAATGGGACCAGAGAAGGGCTACAAAGATGATCAGAGAGCTGGAGCACCTTCTATATGAGTACAGGCTGAGAGAGTTGGGCTTGTTCAGCCTGGAGAAGAAAAGGCTCAGAGGAGATCTTATAGCAATCTTTCAGTACCTGAAGGGGGCTACAAGAAAGCTGGAGAAGGATTATTCATAAAGGCTTGTGGGGATAGGACAAGGGAGAATGGGTATAAACTGGAGAGAGGCAGATTTAGACTGAGCATTAGGAAGAATTTCTTCACCATGAGAGTGGTGAGACACTGGCACAGGTTGCCCAGGGATGTTGTGGATGCCCCATCCCTGGAGGTGTTCAAGGCCAGGCTGGATGGGGCCTTGGGCAGCTTGGTCTGGTGGGATGTCCCTGCCCATGGCAGGGGGGTTGGCACTTGATTATCTTTAAGGACGCTTCCAATCCAAACTATTCTATGATTCTATGATCCATAACTTCCTTGGGCAACCTGTGCCAGAGCCTCACCACCCTCATCGTGAAGAATTCCTTCCCAATCTCAAGCCTAAATCCTCCCCCCTCTGCCCTCTCTGAGTTGCCCACCCGACCAGAAACAGAGAAAGCCCTGACCTCGCGTTTCTCCCCGTGTGAAGGCTCTCCGTCTCCCCCTCGCAGTGCAGCCGGCTCCCCCCGTCCCCGTCCCCGTCGGGACCCGCCGCGGTGCCGCAGCCCGGTGTGTGCGCGGTGCCGGGGCTGCCGGCGCTCCCGCAGCGCAGGGCTCCCCGCGGGCAGGTGCGCGCTGCGGCTCCGCGCTGCCCCGCTCCCAGGTAGGGCCGCCTGCGCGTGTCTCTGTGTGTGTGCGTGTGCGTGTGCGCGGCTGCCGAGCCGCAGAGGCAGCGGCACCAGCCGCGGAGGTGCCCGCCGGCGCTGGCGGGGGGGGGGGGGAATCCCCGCAGGTATCGGCTGTGAGGGGCGACCCGCGGGGCCGGCGCGGAGCCTGGGGGCAGCGGCCAAGCGGAGCGGCTCGCTCTCTCCCTCTCGTTGCAGGCGGCGGCGAACCGGATGCCTTTGGCGGACAGAAGATGTGTCATGGGAAGCGGGCGAGCGGCGGCGGTGCCCTCCCGGCGGGCGCTGGCCGCGGCGCTGTGGCTGCCGCTGGCGCTCAGCCTCGGCCCGGGGTCGGCGGCGGGCGGTGAGTGAGCAGACACGGGCACGGATTCTCCCTCCGACCCGGCCGAGACACCCCCTCCCCCGGCAGCGGGGAGCGAACTCCATACCCCTGCGTACGGCGCCCTGCGAGGGGTGCGAAGCGCCGCTCCGTCCCGGCTCACCGCAGCCCCCAGCTCGCCCACCCCTCGCCCTCCCGTTCGCCCACCCTTCGCTACCCCAGCTCGCCCACCCCTCGTCCCTTGCTCACCCACCCTCAGCTCCCCCAGCTCGCCCACCCTTCGCCTCCCCCAGCTCGCCCACCCTTCGTCCCCAGCTCGCCCACCCTTCTCTGCTCCGGCTCGTCCACCCCTCGCCCCCAGCTCTCGCCCCCGCCTCGCCTGCCGCGGGGTCGCGCAGCCTCCAGCACCCTGCGTGGGGACCCCGGGAGCGGAGACCCTCGCCCCGGCTAGGGAACAGTGGTCCCGTGTAAGTACAGCGTGATTTTGACACGGTGTCTCTCCCTTTTTTTTTTTTTAAATAAAAACAAAAAAAGAAGCCTTCCCCCTTCTGCGGTCCAGTCAAACATCTCTCAGCTGACTCTTAGTGCTAAATCCCCCTGCAGCTGGGGAAAGCAGACGATTTGGGGCTGAAAATGCAGTGTCCTTCAGCCCTCTCCTCGCCTTATTTGGCATTTTTCATTTTAATTACATTTTTTACACTATCGTTTTAAATTATTGAGGCTGTGAGATATTTTCAGCAGGTACATTTAATTACAAAATTGCTTTAAATTGATTCCATAATTAGACTTGGATTGCTGGAAAAGTCTTAAAGTAAACTGTGTTGCTGTAAAATTAACTTAGATGTGATGATGAGAGCAGCTTCATGTTTCTGCTCCGGCATGGTATAATGTTGGGGGAATAGCCATTTTATGATTGAATTGCATCACTAAGGCAGAGAGAGTCCAATGTAAAAATGGCCTGGGCTTCTTCTCATGCCAAAGACTTACGGCAAAATTTTCTAACTTGAATACCTAAGCCCAAGCAGCTCCGATATAGATGTGTTTTCTGTCACTGAAGATAGACTTAGAGGAATACCGCTGGAGAGTACCTCAAAAGGTCATCTTTTCCAACCTCCTCCTGCTGTGATTCAGTCCTAATTTTCTATCTGGAGATGATAACGCTGTTTTCCAGTAGAAATTCTGTGACTGCCAATGTGATTCCAGCTTAACAAGCTTTTAAACTGTTCCAGTCTCTACGAACCCCTCTTTAGGAATCAATGGCTTTTCTTTTCCTGCAACTGCGTTACACTCAGTCCCTGGACAGCTCACGTTTCAGCGTGATGATGCCATTCTGCCTCTCCTGTGCCTTCCTTACAACTGGAGTTGAGTGAGCTCCTGTCCTTCTCTACCCTCCTTCCTATGGCTCCATTCATAAAAATGAGGCTGTTCCAAGGCCCTCTTCTCCCTGAGGCTGTGTATGCCCTGCAGTTTGGTTGTTGGCATTTATTTAGCTTATTAGTGCAAGAGGTTCTTCAAAATATGGTTTATGTCTTCCTTGAACACTGTAGTCTTCATCACAGCCTGCAATAAATTCCTGTGTGATGTTGATCGTTATTAACACCACTGCTTTTCATCTTGGTATAACTAAATCTATATAAAATTCCATTCATAAGGCATTTTAGGATCTTTCAAGAACTTTTTTTTTGGTCCATAGTCTAGGAAACAGTAACACACTGAACAACTATGCATTGGTAAAATAGCCAGCAAAAGGTATTTATTGCTGGTCTTAAGTTCTTATTGCTGTTATTTTCTACTGTGGTTGTGCCTGTAAGTTAGGCACTATATAGATACCTGTAATAGCTCTTTCGTGTGGTATAGTACATGGATGTTGGGGTTTTTTTTTCGCCCTGAGTAATTTGAGTGGAGAAAAATAATGAGCTTTGTAATTAGAGCAGAGGACTGTAAATTAGGATCTCTCCTATTTTGGGCTCTTTGTATCTCTGAGAGAGCGTACTGTGCTTACACAGCTTGTGACCCAGAGTTTGAGAACTTGTAAGCAGCTGTTGACATGGACCAGAACTGTGGTTTCCTGGGACCTTTGAAAGTATTGTTTCTGTGGGACTCTTGTCTTATGGGTTTTTATATCCAGACAAAAGTCACGTGGCGCTACTGATTGCTTTGGAAAATGTAGCCCCAATCTCTTTCTATCTTCTCATTATCTGTTAAATAAGGATAATCATACTTCTCTCAGAGACGTGAAAAGGGCTTTGATGACATTTAATGAAAATACTATGGAGGTGGAAAGAATTTGTTTCAAAAGCGTTAGAAAAACAGCAGTAACAATATGCTGAAATAGAAACTACCTTATTAAAAATGAAAAGGAATAGTTTAAGGGTTATTTTTTCTATAAAACTATCCACAGCTTACATCTTGGATCTCATTTATAGCTTCTTCCCTTCCTTAGCTAATAGCAGGATTTGGCCCTTGTAATAATCCTGTCATGACTTGTGTGACTCCTATTTTATATCTGACTAAGCTCTATTGATTATCATGTTCTACCATTTCACCCCAAATCAATACTACTTATAACTTTTTTTTTTCTTGTCAATAACCCTACAGAGAATAACTCTGTTTATTACATTCTGACTTTCTCAGAAGTGGATCTAGCAGAAAATTTGCTGTAGAGGTGAACTCAAATGAACAAACCTTTCAGTTATCCATATCCCTCATTCCTCCCTGATGTATTTAACTCTGCTGACACCAAGGATAAAATAAATCTCTCATACTTTAGGTTGTGGCTTTCATCTAATCATCTTTGTTTATCTTGCTTTTCACTATAATTCCTCAGTGTAGGGAGAAAAAAAAGAAAGAAAATAAGAAAGTAGAAGCAGGGTGGGAAGGCTAGTAAGAGGAAAAATGAAATGTGCAAGTGGATGGAGCCGATGACAAGTTATTTCAGAGTTTTAAGGCAATGTACAGTTCACTATCGAACCTGTAGTATTGAGATAATAGCTCTAAGAATATAGTTTTACATACACATCAAATTCCTGGAATTATATTAAAATTGTGGAGGGGGAGGGAATCTAAAAGGAAAGGGAGAAAAGAATTTTGGTAAGCTTCTAGTTTTGAAGTTGGTTATGTGGCCACCATTGTACTCGGATGTCTACTGTGCTCATATCTGCTTTATTGTCCTCGGTCGGTTGGGTAATCTCTGTTCTTCTGCAGTGTCTACTGTACGGCCCAATGGAGAGCCTCAGAGCTACAACATGCATCTCCATTTGATGGGGACATGGGCTGTCACTTCATCTTGCCTCCTGACCTCAAGCAGGGTCAGGTGTACTCCTGTTCCTCTTGCATTTAATCTTCTTCTTAAAAATTCTCCACCTCTCCTTTAAGGACCCTCTGCCAGTGCTTCATCACATCAGCCTTCATACTGGAAATTTTTTACTAAGATCTAACCTGAAGCATCCTTGCTGCTGTTTAAGTCTACCATTTCTCATCTTGTTCATGGCGGATGCCCAGCAGAGCTGCTGCTCCTCAGCTTTCTGGCTGCCGTTCATGTTCTGTTACTTGTCTTCGGTCTTGTGCTGCAGAAATGCAGACTCCAGTTCCTCCAAAGACTCCAGTTTCTTCAAACTTTTTGTAAGTCTATATCACGTTTTGTAGGTTTCTTGTCATTCAGACCATGAGCTTGCTCCCGTGAAGTCGTGTCTTTGTGGAGTACGCTGCCCAGCAGCCTCACCAGCACTGAACAGAGCTGAGGGATAACTGTCCGTGCATTAGAGGCTCCATGGATATAGTGGCTACCCAAAACACATCTCTCATGTTTCTGAGGATGGTGGACTAGTTTCTTTGGGGTTTTCATGTGTGCTGATGGTGCGGGCCTACCATTATGCTTATTTTTTGTTAATCAGCAGTTGTTTTTGCAAGAGAAGACAGCCAAAGATTCCCCCCAATTGCCTTGCATACACTTTTGAGATTATAAAATTTTTCTGAATCATCAAAATGTTTTCTGATACCCTCTTGCTAAATTTGTAGTTATTTTCCTCACACCCTCTGTGTGTCTGCTTCACTTGTCAAGCAAAACAGACATTTCAGCCTCGAGTTCTGATATGGTCAGTTGTTTTGCAGGATTGTTGTTAACCTCCAGGTTATTGGAGAAACTCAGTATTTTGGAAGGAACAGATTTTCCCCACCGCGACACGATCTTATTCTCAATCCCAGATCTGCCTCATACAACCTCTGTTCCACTCTCTGCAGACTTGAGATAGCAGTTAAGTACCATTTTGTAACATTTCTGACTGCAAGTGGCAAGGCCAATGACATCTTAGGATGGCAGCTTGTCATTTGTCTTAGTGGCACATCATTCTTTAATTGGTTTCTTAGCACCCTGCAGGAAGCAGGTTTATCCCTCATTTGCCTTGTGATTTGGAGACTGCAGTTAACTTTCCTTCTCTGTTTTGCTCCCTTACTCCCAGAATTACAGTCGAGTATCTTTGATCTCTGTAATAGGGATGATTACAACTTTAGAAGAATGAATTAATTACGCTTTGCTTGATTTTCTCATCTGTAAAGTAGATAAGCAATGTATTTCACGGGCATGTTATAAGGTAGTTTGAGAACCTCCCAAAGAAAATGTTACAGGAGTGAGAAACAGGGATTTTAAGAAAGTATAAACGGAAGTTTACCAAAGTAGTACATCCTTGAACATTCGTTTTTATTGTCGTTGTGTGGGTTAATAATTAAACATTATCTCCAGACTAGGAAGATGTAATTAATTTTTTTTTTTTACTTTCACAGTTTATGGATTTTTGCTATAATGTTCATCATGTACTCTATTTTTTCCCAAGTATTGCCTACCTCTGATTGTGATCCATGGTTTTTATAACAAAACACGTTATTATAAGAAGAAAAACTTGCACTAATGCTGTGAATTTCAGTGATGTTTTAAACATGAAAAGGACAAGAAAGTGTAGCCTGAATTCATATTTGCTATGTGCTGGTGCACATGTGAATGAAAAATGGGCTGCATTTAGTGGTAAACGTAACTTAGTCAGAAAATGAGCTCGAGGGATAAAGCAGTGTACAATTTCATTCAGTAAGTGTAAAAATTAGCTTTGCTAACATATTAAGGAGATTGAAGGTACATGTATCTTACCAAATTCAGCAATTTAACTGTGAAACCAACATCTCCTCACTTGGTTTTACATCTTCTCAGCTACTTTCTTCGATGTGGCACAAGCATAGCACGATGAAACCAATTACAGGCTGTACATCTACTAGATTTCACAGTGAAGAAGTTTATAGCAGCAGTTTTAACATCCATGCTTATCTTCTGACTCTCTTAGCCCATTGCTTCTGTTGACAGAGTTTGGCTGTCTCTTTTCCAGAGGGGGCTCCCAATGGCTTTTTCTGAACAGCTGCGCTGCTGATGGGATTTATCTGAATCGCGATCTTTCTGTCTCTGCATACTGAAAACAGTGGAAGAAGTTGTTGGTGCCAACTGTGCTAACTAAGCTCCCCTGGGAACAATGTGTTGGATGTGTTTACACACTTGTAACACATGGGTGACTCCTGAATCATATCAACTTTTAATTTCGGTAGTGTCCATACTCGGTTGCTTTTCTGCTTGATACTAAGGGGTTATACAAAGCTTTTTCACTGCCAGGAAGTTCCAGGTGAAGATAACCAGGTGATCAGGCCCAGTGAATATGGGTTTATGAAAGGCAGGTCCTGCCAAACTAACTTGTTTGCTTTCTATGACAAGGTCACCTGCTTAATGGATGAGGGAAGGGCTGTGGATGTGGTGTACTTGGACTTCAGTAAAGCCTTTGAAACCATTTTTCACAGTATTCTGCTTGAGAAATTGACTGCCATTGTCCTGGACGGGCATACCCTCTGCTAGGTAAAAAACTGGCTGGATGACCGGGCACAAAGAGTGATGGTAAATAGAGTTAAATCCGGTTGAAGACAAGTGGTGTCCCCCAAGGCTCGGTATTGGATCCAGTTCTGTTCATATCTTTATCCATGATATGGATGAGGGGATTGAGTGTACCCTGAGTAAGTTCGCAGATGACACTAAACTGGGCGGAAGTGTTGATCTGCTTGAGAACCGGAAAGCTCTGCCCTGAGACCAAGAGGAGGAGGTTCATCAACGCTAAGTGCTGAGTCCTGCACTTGGGACACAACAACCCCGTGCAGAGCTATAGGCTTGGGGAGAGTGGCTGGAAAGCTGCCTGACAGAGAAGGACCTGAGGGTGTAGGCTGACAGTCAGCTGAACATGAGCCAGCAGTGGCCCAGGTGGCCAAGAAGGCCAAGGGCATCCTGGCCTTTTTCAGAAACAGCGTGGCCAGGAGGACCACAGAAGTGGTTGTGCCCCTGTACTGGGTGTTGGTGAGGCTGCACTTCAAATACTGGGTTCAGTTTTGGGCCTCTCACCACAAGAAAGACATTTAGGTGCCAGAGTGTGTGCAGAGAAGGGCAAGAAAGATAGTGAAGTGGCTGGAGAACAAATCTTATGAGGAGCAGCTGAGGGAACTGGGACTGTCTAGCCTAGAGAAGGGGAGGCTGAGGGGAGACCTTATCACTGTCTACAGCTACCTGAAAGGAGATTGTAGTGAGGTGGGTGTTGTTCTCTTCTCCCAAGTGACAGGTGATGGGACAGGAGGGAACGGCCTCAAGTTGCACCAGGGAAGGTTCAGATTAGACAGGAAAACTTTATTCACTGAAAAGGTTATCAGGCAAAAGAACTGAGGCTGCTGAGGAGGGTGTTTGAGTATATACAAGAAATATTTTACCAGGGTCTAACCTGGAGCATCCTTGCTGCTGTTTAAGTCTACTATTTCTCATCTTGTTCATGGCAGATGTTAAGCAGAGCTGCTGCTCCTCAGCTTTCTGGCTGCCTTTCATGTTCTGTTCCTTGTCTTTGGTCTTGTGCTGCAGAAATGCAGACTCCAGTTCCTCCACAGACTGGATGGTTCCAGTTTCTTCAAACTTTTCCCTAAGTAAGCATCATGCGTCCCTGGACGTGTTTAAAACATGGGTAGATGAAGTGCTTAGAGATATGATTTAGTAGTGGACAGGTATGGTTGATCTTGGTGATCTCAGAGGTTTTTTCTTAATCAAGCAATTCTCTGATTCCAGAATTTATCAGCAGGGGCATTTCTGTGTTAAACAAGCCTTGTATTTCTCAGTATGATGAACTTTAGGAACTAGAATATGGAGCTTTTTTCCCAGTGTTGCTACTTACTTTTGATAAGCATGAAACCCATCACTTGTCAAATATTCTTGCTTGTGTTGGTTTAATAGTAACAATGGTGACAAAAATGTGAGTTTTTTTTAAATACAGCCCTTCTCATGTATAGAGTTCAGAGCACTTCATAAAGAAAAAGTAAGTTTTATTATGTCCCTTTGTAGATGGGGAAATCACTATGGAAAGATTAAATACTTGAAGACGTTTCACACAAGAAAGAGATTTCAGCATAGACTGGGAAGAGATGCTCTGAATCTTTGTCCAGTATTTTATTCTGTAAATAGAATTTAGGGAAATTCCTAATCCACATTTGTATGATACGGCCTTCATTATAGGATTTTTGGCTGTAACTCTCTCCTGACTGAAATGAGCAGAAGATTTCTATTCACATAAATTGCCAGTCCAATCACAGAGGGAGTTTTTCCAGTATAGTTTATTTGCTTTACTCCCTTATGTCTGAGACAGCACGTGGCATGTTTCCAGACACTGAAAACATCATCCTCTGAATAATGAAAAAAATAAGAAAATGTTATAAGTTAGAGTTGAGCCCTGAAAAACAGTATCATGCAGTTTCTCATAGTGCAAAGCACGTATGAACAGGACTGATATTTCTGCCTTGCTTGATCACATGGTCCGTGATTATAGTTTACATGAAAGGGAAACATTAGAATAGTATTGCATGTGATTTTTAAATAATTCTAACATACTTACGCAGTTAGAAAGAAGAGCATTACATGAGCAGGTAGCTCCATGCAGGCTGTAGCATGAGTGCCGTTGCCTTATACCACCCATCACAGTTTAGAAATCAGTGCATTTAATGCGGTCTTGTAAAAAAATAGTTCAGCTTACAACTTGTTGTTCATAAAAACATAAGGTGTAGTGTAAACGACATAGAAGGATGAAATGGGTACCGTGTCTTGTCCTTAGCTGTTTTATTTGCTTCCTGCAGGTGGTAAAACAGTGCTAAATGCAGAGCTGAGAAGCCTCTCAGGGCTAGGGGTGCAGCAGAGTTTCTGTGTAATGCCAAATTCCTTAGTAAAAATTTACAAAAACTGAAAAAAAAAGAATTGCTTAGAAACTGTAAAAAGGATACAGGGCTTACAACAGGCTAGAGAAGAAAATAGGTTAGAGTTACTAAGGGTTAGATTATGTAGAAGCTGGGTTATCAAGGTTATCATGAGATAGTATCCTAAAAATAAACTCTCTTGTAGACTGCTAAAGGAAAAGCAGGGTACAGCATGCACATGAATTGGGGGAATCATTATATCACTGGACTCCCATTCTGGAGACCTAGAGAATACACTAAAAAGAAGAGGTTGTCTTTGAAAGTGCAAAGTCTTCAGATCTTTTTCTGGTACTGCAGAAAGGCAGCAGCACACATAGCTGTTGATCTGTCAGGAGACTGGAGAGCACCATACAGATTCAAGAGAAAAGCTCCCATACATGCTGGGAGGGAGAAGAACAATCTCAGAAGTGGAAGCCTGCATCCTGTTCTCACTTCCATCATTAGCACCTAAGGATGTGTAAACTGAAAAAAACATAGAATAAAACATTCATGTCCACCTGTCTGGAGATGGGACAATAGACTTGAGAGCAGAGTCACAGGACTGGAAAAGACCTCAGAAGCACCTGTAGTTCATCCTTTTGCCCAGAACAGGACTCTCGACCATACCTCAGGGAAGTTGATATCCAAGACCTTATGATGGAAACTCTACAGTAGTTTCCCTGAGTATCTGTTCCAGTGCGTCCCTCTCTTAACCATTAAAGAGGTTTTTCTGAAGTTTAATTTGAATCTTCCTCACTGTAACAAAGGGCTCTGCAAGGATTTATGTCTCTAGCGTGGGATTCCCAAATGTTATGTTCTCCGTGGTGCTGCCTGTCTGTGCAAATCTACCAGTGCTGTGTCTTTGACCATCCTGATTGCTGCTACCTCTTCCCTGGATCTGGGTGGGAAGAATCCTGGCTACTCCCACTCAGGAAAGTGTTCCTGAAAAGTGAGATATTAGTTAACAGCTAGAGAACTAAGGTTTAGCTATAACTGCCTCACGTTCATAAGTTGCTGACAATACAGAGGGAGTCTTTGTGATTCTTCGTGGTGGAACTTATATTTTTCTAGTTTACTTAAGGTCACAACTGAGTTTGTATTTAACACAAAATCAGATATCTTAGCAGCAATCAAAAAAACTCAGCTTTGCCCTGCTAGTTTGGAAGGGCTTGCAAGGATTTTCCAAAGTCACAATCAGAAAGAATCAGGAAAAAATCTCAGAGCGTTCTTATAAAAGATCCTTATTTACACTCTGTTCTCCTTGGGGATATTAGATCAACTCTTTGTACTTGATCGTGATATAAACGGTATGGTTATTGCCACTCTAAATTGCACCCAAGTGAATTTGTGTTTTAATTCTGTAGACTGAGTGAAGTTGTATATATTGAATAGCCCTGTGGTAATAGATTGCATCCACACAAAAGCCAGTCAGTAACTTAAGAATTCTGTGTGTGTGTATGCAAACAAACAATTTTAACAGGAATTTTTAGAAGCAGCTACTTACGGCTGTCACTTCCAGTACCTGAATCCCATTCCCAGTAAGATGGGTGCTAGGGGTGGATATCCAGAAAGATTGTGTCATTCAGGAATCTGGAGTGGCACAGGGAGAGGTGGGAGATGTTAGAACATGTGTGGGGAAAATTTGCTTTTCTAGGCTAAAAATGGAATTTTGAGAGTTTTAGAGCAATGCTAAGCTGAATTAGCAGGAGGAGAACTGTGATTGTGTGGGGATTGCTGTCAAAAGAATACTTGTTTAAGTAGTTTTTGTGGCTATAGCCTTCATGGCATAGTGTATGTCTTTTATTTATTTCCAATAGTCTTTGTAAGCCTTCTATGCTATTCCCGTGTTTGTGTGATAATGATTTGCATTCTGAAGGCCATTGGTACTTATGAGATAGACAGTCATTATTCTGCATCTCTCCACTTAGTTGTCATTTTTAGGGATATTTTGTACACATCATATTACTCAGAGAAAACACAAATGATCTACTTAGAACTGAAAATAAATAATAAATAATTTTATCTCCTGTAAATTGGACTTCTAAAATAGCTTGATTGCAATTACCAGCTTTGCAGTAATCTTGAAGGAATTAAGATAAAATGGCCTTATCATGAGCAACAGTAAAAATGAGAATACACAAACATTTGTCTTGGTCTTGTAAAATCCAGAACATCCTCCTCTCCTCCGAAGGAGGACCATGACTCCTAAGAAGAACAGTCACAGCTGTTCTGTGGAAGCATTAAGCATTACACTGCTGCAACTACAACACCAGCTCCCCCTCCTTAGCTTCAGACGTAACCATCCTGGGCAGTTCTAACCATTGCTGACTTGTATAAGCACATGCTCTCATTTTTGCATTCTTTTTTTTTTTTTATTTCTCTGAGACCTGAGGCTTTAATGTGAGTCTAGGAAAGAAGTATGGAGGATACAGCCTCTCTTTTCATTAAATGTAACTCCAGGTTAATAGCCCAGAGGTGCAGGCATTCAGTATCCCACCCCTTTGGGCTCCTCAGTAAGCCCTTCAGTCATGGAAGAAAGCAAGAAGCAATCCCAGTTCCAATAAATGATTGGGACCTTGGATTAAAAAATCAGTTATGATAGGTTTTACGATTTTACTTGGGTTTTTTTGTAGTATATTGATTTTTGTGCCTTGCTTAATCAAATTAGTGCAAAGCTTGATTGATAGAGCATTAAGACAAATATTAGTAATTCATGAAAACCAAAAAGGGGGAGATGTTGGAAGAGATGGTGAGCAAGAAATGGCCACGAGTGTTGTTAAGCCTCTGGAGCAGGAGTACAGAACATTTAATATCCAGCAAGCCATGGGCCTGAGAAGAATAAACATCGCTGGCAGTAACAAGAAGGCATGAAAATAATAACAGTGGTCACAAGGAGGTTGGAATGAGAAAAACATACTGTGGAAATTTTTATGAGGGACTTGTGGGAGTGCTGTTGACATTTTTCGTAAGGTATAAATATGAGCTTGTAACAATAAGCTAGGTCTTAGCTTGAAACGAAAGCTGAGTCTGTGCATGGTAATAAGCCTTGACACCCCTCTTTTAAGTCTTACAATTTTTTCTGCTGTAGTCTGGTCTGTCGGCAGCATTTGGATACCTCTCCCATTGCAGTGTCCACATTTTAAAACCTTCCTTCTCTGTTACATGATTCATATCTCAAAGAGTGGGGTCGTTGTGTCAGGCTTTAGCCCCTTCTCTTTTTAGAAGAATAACACTCAGACCATTTCTGACCAATTGCACAAATGGAAGAATCCATCTTTCAAATCTAGCAGAGGCATACTGATAGCCTGTGCGTCATCTGTCACTGTTGCACTTATCCCGTAAATTTATCTCAGAGACTAGCACAAAAATGGTATTGTCTAGGACTGATTTTGTCAAGACTAGGCTTGTTTGCAGAAGCTAGGATATTTTAGTCCAAAGGGAATATCCAGTGGAAATGTTCACCAAAAAAAATATACGAATTATTATGAAATGTGTGTAGATGAAGCCCAACTCCGTTATACATATGATCTCTGAAAATGAGTCAGGGTGAGACACACCACTGCACACCAGCTGTAAGAGCTGCAGGGGAAGAAATTGCAGGAAAGGGCACAGGGACCGGAAGGGGCATCTGGTGATAAAGAAGAGGTACATAACTATCTTTGTATGCACCCATGCAATAATGCACTTAAGTGTGCCCTTATTAACCTTATAGATCGATCGATAGATAGATGACAGACAGACAGACAGTGCATACACGCAGGATAAGATTAAGAAACTAAAAAAGACTCTAGCAGTGAAATTGTAGAAAATATGCTATTCTCATTGACTGTAATTCTAAGGTTCTTGTGGTTGTACTTAATATTTACAGGGTTGCTATTTACACTGCAAAATGGATAAGTGTTGCATCTAAGGCTTCTGTTTGGGTGCAAGAATGATATTAGATTCATATGAGAGATGGAGAACACAATTATGTTTGGTGTATTTAGATTCTATTTCAATTTTTTCATACACAGTAACATTACAGAGAAGGACTTCATTCCTCACTTAAAAGAGAAATCCATCAGATAAATTGCATTACTGTACAGAGAGGGATTTTGTCAAAACCAGGATGAAAGATGCCTTTTTGCAGTAGCCTTGATGTGATGGGAGGTGTTTTCAGCTCTGGTTTCTGCATGTGGTGGAGTTTTCTCAGTTCTTCCAACAGGCTATCTGAGAGATGTTGTAGAGCAAGTAGATCAGAAAGTTAGTATGTTGGCTAGGCCAGATTTGCCAGATTTACAAGGATCTAACTTGATAAATCATGCTGAAAAAATTCTATTTATTTAAAACATTTCTTTTAGAATGCTAGCATTATTAGTATATAAAGAAAATACAAGGGGACATTCATTTAAATTCTCTCAGGATTACGTCCACTAAAGAGATTATGCCACAGGGCATTAGTATCGCCGGTAAATGATTCATTACATTTGCTGTTCTGTCCTGTTTAAAGATGTGATTTAAAAATGCAGACTTTCAGAGGAAAGAGTTAGAAATCTGATCTGAAGTCTGATAATTATTTTTGTCAGGGAAACAATGTAACAGCTCCCAGTTGTGACTATGTACTCATCTTAGCATTTGCTTTTTGGTGTACTAGAATTCAGTTTAATTCTTTGGTTGTTGGATAGGAAAAAGTCCTTTGATAGTGTATCTATGCATATGTTGTTAGAAAAAAGAATTATCTATATGCTAATTTTTTCTGTCTTTGCGGTTGAGTGATTTGATTATCATAAAATTTCCTCTGGAGTACAAAAGCAAAGCAGTATGGGGAGCTGCAGCAGAGTTTCAAGAGCCAATGAGACTGGCAGCTTGCTGTGAGTGTTAACATGCTATTGCTGTTTGTTAGTTTGGAAATACCATTTCCTGGTTTTCCCCTGATCTGAATGTCTTTGGAAATAGGATGATGCAGGGGTTTTCCTATTCGTCAACTTTCCATATCTCCTTCTTGCTCCGAGGCAGTCGTTAAGGCCATGGAGGTTCTGATTGCCAGCAGTGCTGCAAGATTTCCTAGAAGAGCAAATTTAGATCCTCTATTTTATCTTCTACACTCGACCTTGGGAATGAAGGAGGTAGGGATGAGTGGAGGTTATATGAGACAAAGAGATTTGACCTTATGAAACAATTCTAAAACAGTGCCTCACCTCACTATACATGCAGGGATGAAGAAAATCTCGTGTTTCTAGAACACAAGATGATGACAGTCCTTCTGGTTGGATAAACAGCCTCTTCTTTTAGCATCTAAAGACCACTCATTCTTGCTTCCTTATACTCTTGTTAACCCATATTATCTCCTCCTCTGACCTATTTTCAAAAATATGTAACTGAAAATAAAACAAATAGGTGGATTGATGTGTTTTCAGGGAGATTCTCTGGGAAGCAGAAAGGCACTTTAAACATGCTTAATATGTTTCTTTTGTAATTTGTCTCCTGCTCAGCCTTCTGCAGATCATCTGGTCTAACTGTCTAGATCAGCCAGCTTTAAAAAAAATACAACACTAACATTTTATAACCATTTGACTTGATACCAAAAGAAGGATAGGAAAAAAAAAAAAGACAGGATGTAGTAGATAGGGAAGAATGGAGATTGAGTGATGTACTATTCAGAGGTTTATGTATAACTTCCCTTTTCTTCCTGGTTGTAATGGTAATTTCAGCTTTGACTCTCTTATTGAACTTGACTGTATTGATTTGGTTTGTTCCTGGACTATCGTACTAAGTTTTGAAACCAAGTGCTGGTTGGTGCCCAGTTCCTGAGTGCTCATGTCCTTACACTCATTTCATGATTCATGGTGGGAAGGGAATTATTCTGTGCATATAAGCCTAATGACCTGAATTTGTAAAGCTAAATAGCAACACTTCTACTGGCATGACTGCTCTGAAGGGGAGACAGTGGAGCAAAGGTTCGTCTTTCTGTACCAGCTGCGTCTTTGTTGTACAATCTGATCTAACTGAGAGGTTTAACTTTCATGTTTCTGTTTTTAATCAGACTTCTGCAAGATGTTACGCATCTGTTTGGTTTCTTGTCATAATAGCCTTGCTTTCTACTTTAGAGAATGGCTTTCTGCTCTTTTGGTTTGATATGGGTCCATGTTTAGTACTTCTAAGGACAGAGACTTTGCAACTTGAACTGTTGCTGGAAACAGCCAGATTAGAAAAGGTAACTGATTTAACTGAAACAGGGACACAGAAATCTTTGGATCGGGTTTGTGCTAGTCAAAGCATAAGTATTTTCTCCATTTCCCTTCAGAATGCTAATTATTTTATGTTTAAAGGATAATTTTCAGAGGTGAAACATTTTGTAGTACTGATACAGTAAAGGAAGAATCATGTTTTCCTGCAGGATAACTGATTCAGATTCAGTTTGTAAAATTACACTGACTGCTGAAGCTTTTGCTCCTCATCTTGTAGAGTGCTGCAAAGCCTGGCAGGTTGCATGCCCTCTGCATTTCTGCCAGGTTTACTTGAGAAATTAACTGGTCATTAAATTCCCTGTGGCACCCAAACAGTTCCAGTTTCTAACACTGAATCTCTATGTAAAGATGAGTGGTGGTACTGTCAGATTTGGAAGAGAAAAACATGCTTACATCTTAAAAAAATTGGTTAAGTGACTTTGCTGCTTGAGAATTGGCTTAGGCGCTGCAGTAAACTTAAGGTCTATAAACTTTCAGTGAAAAAAAAAGCCCTGAGCTACTGTGAAGGTGCAGAATAGACCAGAGAGGTGCTACTGCCTTTGAGATACTTGCTAAGAGTATGACCAGAGCAAAAGCATGCATTCAGATTACATGGATAATGTAGGTCTTAGAGTGTAGCTCATGGTGGTGATGCAGCATACTTGATAAGAAGACTGCTTGTACATTAGGTTGAAGAATAGATTTTTATTCTTAAATCACAGTAGGAAACTGCACACACCTTTTCTTGGAAAAAAAACCCCTTACCAGTATTATATCTAATTTGAAATATTTCTTAAGAAGGACATATGGTGGTGAATGTCAACTGAGCAGTACTAGTATGTTCTCTGTAATCAAGCCTCATTCTGCTACATATGGAAGATTTATCTGAGGCAAAAAAGGAAGTAAGGGCAGAGAATAAGGAATATGGGGGAAGAATGTGCCTTGCATTATCAGGGGATTGCAAACTCAGATATAATAAGGCACAGACATTTTGTCAAAGAAGTTGAATATGTAAGTTTAAAGCTTGCTCTAGGCACTTTTGACTTGGCCAGCACTTCCAGCAGCTGATAACCTAAAGTGACACTGACCTTGGCAGACCTACAAGGGTAAGCTTTGCACAGGGATGAATTATTTCTTGATCAGTTGCGCAAGTATATGAGGCACAGTTGAGGATTCCTTCTGTATTGATTATGGATGCTTGTTTTTTCCCAGAACAAACATATGGATTGCAGATAGTGGAAGTAGAATCAGTACCTCTGTGTATTTGAGCTCTTCTGTATCCATTACATGATATCGCAGGGCACAGTGATGCCACTGAGCTTATGCTATGCCTCCCTCTCCTTGCTTTTTTGACTCATTCCATTTTAAAACTGAAATGCGTGGAATAGGAAATATTGGTTTTGTTCAGTAACTCCTTGCACAGCTGGGTTTTTTTTTGCCGGGCTGCCTTTTCCTGGCCTTGTTGCGTTTATGTCCAGTGGATGCTTCATAACCTGTGCTTGTGGACACACAATTGCAATTCCACGGGTAATTTCCAAGCATCGTAAGTGTCTGCGTAGTGGTTGTCAATGTTTAGAGACATAGTGGTGGCAATTTAGCCGCAATGTCGCTATTTTTAATCCATCCTCTGTGTACTGAATCACTGTATCTTTTGCTAAATCAGTCAGGGTCTGTGGGTGTTAAATGCAGCTAGGATGTAAATCCTTTTTCTTGTGAGCAGCTACCCAGATTCAGGAAATAAAATGCCACAGTGAGAAGAGAGCCCAGTTGTACTCTTCCCATGCTAATTGTAGTGGTTTCTATTAGTGGAATTGGGCAATTCTGGATGCACAGCAAAATCCAAGCCCTATTCTGGAAGGTCACAAATTTTGACCCAGTGGACAGAGCTTTTTGATTTCTTGGACTAACAGAATGCTGTCAATGCCAGAAGTCCCACACATATTCTCATTTTAGGCTTAATATATGAAAATTCTTGTGATTAAGAAAAAGATACTCAACAAAAAAACAGCACCAAAAATGTTATCTGATACCTTAGGGAATGTGACAGCTGAAATGTCCCTTCTAGGTCTTCTGTTGAGTGACTTGCCAGGTTCAGAGATACATTTGCACATGCTACTTTGCCCATCTGTTCTCCCTGTTTTACCAGATCCCCTGAGCAGGCAGAGAAGCAAAGCTCAGAAGACTTTTGTTCTCACTGCTCTTCAGAGAAAAGAAAATTTGTCAACTGCAGTACACTGCTTGGACAGAAAAATCCCTAGCTGGCAGGAAAAAAACTGATATAGAATCCCTAACGTGGTTGCAGAAGGGCTCCCAGCCACCTTTCTTTTAGCAATGGTCATTGAGCTACAGACCTGGATTCCAATATTCTTGGGCAGCTGTGGTTTTTGTTTGTTTGTTCCTCTGACAGACATTTAAATTATAGACATTTAAATTGACAGATGACATGAAATCGGGGGGAGCTGTTGACACTCCTGAGGGCAGAGAGACCCTGCAGAGGGATCTAGACAAATTAGAGAGCTGGGCAGTCACCAGCCACGTGAAGTTCAACATGGGCAAGTGCCAAATTTTGCACCTCGGACACGGCAACCCTGGATGTACGTACAGACTGGGGAGTGAGAAGCTGGAGAGCACCCCTGCAGAAAGGGATCTGGGGGTTCTGGTTGATGGCAAGTTGAACACGAGCCAACAGCATGCCCTGGCAGCCAAGAGGTCAACCGTGTCCTGAGGTGCATCAGGCACTGCACTGCTAGCTGATTGAGGCAGGTGATTGTCAAGCTGTACTCCACACTGGTGTGGTCCAGCTTTCTGCCACCCACTGTGTGCAGTTTTGGGCACCATGGTATAAAAAGGATATAAAGCTACTGAAGAGTCCAGAGGAGGCCACAAAGTGGCCCTCCTGTTAGGAGAGGTGACTGAGGTTGTTTAGCCTGGAGAAAAGGAGGCTAAGGGGAGACCTTATCACTGTCTACAACTGCCTGAAAGGATGCTGTGGTGAGGTGGGTGTTGGTCTGTTCTCCCAAGTAACAGGCAATAGGACAAGAGGAAACAGCCTCAAGGTGCACCAGGGAAGGTTCAGATTAGACATCAGGAAAAATTTCTTTGGCCTGGAGGAGGCAGATGAGAGACCTCATTGCAGTGTGCAGCTTCCTCACAAGGGAAGGAGGAGGAGCAGGAGCAGGTGCTGATCCCTTCCCTCTGGTGACCAATGATAGGACCTGAGGGAACAGCAGGGACATGTGCCGGGGGGACATTTAAGGTGGATGTTAGGGAAAGATTCTTCACCCAGAGAGTGGTGGAGCACTGAAACAGGCTTCCTAGGGATGTTGTCGTGGCACCAAGCCTGAATATATTCAAGAAGCATTTGGACAACACCCTTAGATGCATGGTGTGAATGTTGGGGTTGTCCTGTGCGATGATCCTTTTGGGTCCCTTCCAACTCAGGACATTCTATGATAAAGGATGTAATACTGTGGTGAGAAATGGCTTAATTTATGTAATTTTCTTTAATACCATGGCCTTTAAGGTAATAACATGTTGTAAGACTCAAGCTCTGTGTGAGCTAAATCTCTGTTGACAGCACTTGATTGATTCAGTTTTGCAGATGGGACGGATACCCTTGTTGTATCTCAACCTGTCTTTTGATTGCTTGCACACAGACCTTGCCACTGACAAACCAAAAATGTTAATATGGATGAATGCTCACACATACGCCTTACACATATGTGAACACCCACTCCTTTATGCATTGCTTGAGGAAAAAATATACTTGTACACAATAATCCTGTTCTTGGTACACATGTAATAAGAATGCAAAGTTATATGGTCAGAAATAGGAGCAGGTGTTTGAAAAGTTGACTTGTAAAAAAATAAAAAATGAATATTGAATGTTTGTGTGTTCAGGAGGGGTGACTACAACAGGGATTTGTACTTGATCATTGATCCTGCTCCCTTCAATTGGTCATCACTTGTTAGCTCCAAATCTGAAGTTGCTTTCATCTGAAGGCCTTCTTTTACTGTATCCTTATGGAAAACTTTATCTGCCTCATAGCCCCAGGTCACTTGACAGTAATTCCTAATAAGTGCTGTCAGTTTTAAAGGAAAATTCAGTACTGAAAAGTCAAATTATTCTCCTGTCCTTGAAAGTTTTGTATTTAACAATTAACTGTCACACAAGACTCTGTGTGGTCTCTCCTGTGTAAGTTCTGGGTTTACCTGAATCAGTGAAGACCACAGGAGTTATTCTTTAGGTTGCATCAGAAGTAAGGTGTCATAATTAGTTAAAGTAATTCAATTTACAAATTTTCTTTGTGGGATCATTCATCTAGATATACTGTATAGGCACTGAAAGCACTTTAAAATATAAAATTTACCTCACTTTTCAATTTTTTTTTAATCTTAATGCCTGTTTAGAAATTGATATTTCTGTTCGATAGACTTCAGTTGTAGAAGGCTAACGACTACGCAGCAAAATTTTTCTGCCTTACGTGATCCTCTAACTTCTAAAACTGAGCAGGGAGATCCTTGGTCTCTCTGAAGACTATATTTTGACTATAGTTTATTTGCACAACTGATGGCTTGTGTTTCTTTTAGGTTGCAGAGTTTATCCTCTAAGCATTTATTTTCCTATTTAATGCAAAAAGACCGTGAAAGGTGTGATTTTATACCATCTTTTGAAACAGGATCCTGGGCTAAGACACCTTATTTGTATTGCACTATTAATGGGGAATGACTTCCAGCCACTATACTGAAATCTCTTTAAAACATGACCATCTGCCTAGTGTTCTGCAAAGGTAGGAAATGTTAATTACAGAATATTATGGCATCTCTGGGTTTATAATGCAGCTGAATTTGGCCCATTATGTTTATAAAATTGATGTTGATTCAAATTTATGTAGATAAAGAACTACATAGTAACACTATTGCTTTGTTTTCTGAACCGTTTTACCTTTGTATTAAAAGATTAGACTAAAAGGGCGTATTTTAAAGAGACATCCAGTAAGAATTTGCATGAAAACAGTACTGTTGCTATAGGGTTTATTATGAACTGTTACATAAGTAATCTGCTTTTAAACAGACTTTAAATATCTGTTTATGCAATGTAGCAGTTAGAAAAGTTAGCATATATTTTAAGACTAACAGTAGCTGAGTGTCTTCAACATCTTAGGTTTGTACAACAGAACATTTTTTTGCTTAACAACATACTTTAAAAAAATAAAGCAAATACCAAGAGAAATACCGTATATACACACTGTCTTTAAATGTAAAGTTCAAGTTGTATAATGAGTCATTTACAACCACGAAAACATTAAATCTGACAGTTTGTTAGTAAATGTTCTCCTATGTCTATATCTTATACAGGTTATTTGTCAATAGATAATGCTTTGTATGCTATGAATTGAATGAACTAAGACAAAAACGGTTCTAAAAGGATAAATTTTAAAAACCGGAACTACACATCAGAGCCATAGGCTCATCCCATTAGCTAACCTCATGAGGAGACTCCTCTTCAGCCAGAGTTCAGTTCTGCTTACTCTGTAGGCAAAACTGCTCACAGACTTGAGTTCCTGCTGAACAAGGGCAGTCTTGCTGTCGTAACAGTTATGGCTCTTAATATTGCTCTCTTGCTCTTGGGTCCAGCTCCTGATGCTTGGTTTTGTCCTCTGGGTGCTGACTCTGAACTGAGAGCTTCTACCACAGCCTCTGGGTGAGGTCATGTATCACTTGCTAGTGAAAACAAATGCACCATATGAGTGGATTCACCTCTTGTTAGGCCATTAACGACTCTTGCTTCAAACTTCAAATTTAACAGCAAAATTACAGGTTTTTACTAGGCAGTGAAATAATCTTAACATTGCTCAGGCTTGAATTTGTTGAGTTTTCATGCAGTGTACTTCTGAAATGCAATCGAATATTGTATTCTACCTACTCATTTTTCAGTTCTTCATGTACTTCTATACTCAAATGTTCGCTGGAGGCAGTGACTGCTTAAACAAGTTTTATTTATTTAAGCACGGATCTCCTATCCACACCACTAGAGCAGGTGACGGTTCCTAAGACTGATTGTTCAGGATGAATACCTCTCCCTTACTCAGTGACTAAGTGAGTGTGTCTTCTGCATGTGCAGGAAAGCATTCCTCTCAATCTGAAGTGGTCACCACTCTTGCTCACGGATACTTTCACTGCTGTAGCCTTGCCACATGGCTTCTTCAGGCACTGCTTGTGCCTACAGGTACCCTTAGAATTAATAGCCGTAGAATTGGCTTTGTTGTCTTCTGCAGCTTGTATGACAACATTGGAAAGCTGCTGTGTGAAATAAAGGCAATGCCTGTCCGTAGTGTATCTCATCTGAGCTGAGCCACTGCAATTCCACTGCATGTTGCACTTGTCATACAAAAGCAGCTGAGATGCCTTGGTTCACCTTGGTTCACTGGGACAGCATGGTGAGAGCCCCACCCATATCCCTCCTGCAGTGGAGTTTATTTCAAGGGTGGAAAGCTGTGGCTTCATGCTTAAAATCTGCAGGAATAAATAAGTGATATAATTGTTGCCAAGTTGTATTTGTATTTAGTTTTGAAATGGATATATGATTTTTCAGTGATGTGTTATCACTGGCAACTGTGAATGCTACTTAGGCAAAAGGTCTGACTGTTTCAAAATTACAATCATACAGAATGGATGTCACATGAAGAGGATGATAGTTTCATTCTTTGGGCATATGTCTGTGTAGGCTGAAAAAATTAGTGGAGCTGGTCTCCTGCCTCAATTTCCTTAATGTCCTGTATGTATTTTGTACAACATTTTTGTTTTGTGAATGATCATTCACACATCTGGTTTCTTTCTGTTCTATTTCTGACTCTGGGAACTTCTGCTGTGTGTAATGGGTCTGGAGTTGATGGCACATTGAAGTTAGAGATTTAAATTGTTAAATATCTGAAATAAAGTACATTTTTCTTTAGAAGCTTCGTCAAAACTTAAGACTCAAGCTATTCTTTGTTTTGAGC
Source organism: Cuculus canorus (assembly GCF_017976375.1). Classification (NCBI taxonomy): domain Eukaryota; kingdom Metazoa; phylum Chordata; class Aves; order Cuculiformes; family Cuculidae; genus Cuculus; species Cuculus canorus. The sequence continues at coordinate 90,173,746 of NC_071403.1, forward strand.
ACCTCTTGAAGACAAACCCTCTCTATGTCACTGTCTTCTAAATCTCCTGGAAGGAGGACCTGATCACTTGTAGCTTCCAGTCTAGTCTTGTTCTAGATACAGCCTTTGAAATGCATTGAGGTAATCGCAATCAATCCTGCGTTCATTTTTCTTATGAAAAAATCTGACTGATTTTCAGTAGAATTTTGCTTTGAGAGAACTGCAGAAGTAATGTGAACCATGCACTTTGACTTTCACAGTTTTAACCTCTGTTTGCCCTTGTGCATCTGTCTAATCTGTAAACATGTCCAATACTAGAGCCTTCTGTGAAAAAAAAAAAGCAATAACTGGTCATATATATACCCGCTTTCCGCTGTAGTGCATTAAGAGTGCAACATAGCTGATTTCTTGATGCTTTTTCCACTTCTCATTGAGAAAACTTCTACAGAACAAGCTGGAAGGTGACATGAGCCTTTTGTTTCATTCTGGTAACAGTAAGTTTTGAGATTTCAATCATATTCCATACAAAAGAGTTCTGCAGAAGTAATATTTGGCCACCTGCAGCTGTTGTAGTTACAAGTTGCGACAAGTTTGAAACTTGTCTTTGGCATCCTGGTCTTACGAATACTGAGAGATTGCAGCTCCTGTGGCCATAAAGGGGCAGTTGCAGGAGAGGGCAGAACTTTCTTTCTTTAAGATTTGGAAGATAAATTTTATTTTGGGTCCTGATCAGATGTGGCGTGCTGGGTCTTTGGGAATGTGGTTTTCTTTCCCTTAGTTATAAATTCTGTTATAGCTTCCTTGTCTGTCTCCATGTATACTGTCGTCATGGTAGTTGAGCCAGAAGATGAGAAAGATGTAGTGTGTGTTGGCTATGACTTCAAGTCATAAGTGACTTAACAGTGGGAGAAGTATTTATAATTACAAAAGCCATGTGGATGTCAAGTGAAGAATCCAGAAGACACTCCAGACTGCAACAGACTACCTATCACTTGCCTTTGATTGAAAGCAATCTTAACAATGTAGCAAATTCTTTAAAATATTTTTGTTTTCAAGGATTCACTCTTCTTTGGCCAGACCTGGGAATCAAGATAGCTCTGTGCAAGTTTCATCTGTGTGTTTGAAACGATGGATGTACAGAGTAGAGGATCAGTTGTGTTTCATAGGAGACATAAAACCTCCCAGTGTTCACTGGAAATTTATCTTCTCTTGTTGTACAGAAGAGAATTGAATATTATCAGACTACACCAGGGAGATGTTTTCAAAGCAGAAGACTAGCTCTCTGTTCTGACTTTACATGAATGTCTGAGAGGAATGCTTTAAGTCAGTGTGGTGCAAGCTGAGCTGTGTGCTTTTAAGTCTCGTGTTTGACTCATCAACACTTTATAGTCAGCTGTAACAAATTTCATTGACTGGACCAGGTGCAAGTACCTTTTTTTGCTATTTGCACATCTACATCCAATCTTTACGTTATGCAGGCATGAATTTTAAAGAGGAGTTCATTTGCAGACATTTACAAACCCGTCTGGTCAGCTTGAGGCCAACTCAATGGAAAGTGGCTCTGTAGGCATGAATTTTAAAGAGGAGTTCATTTGCAGACATTTACAAACCCATCTGGTCAGCTTGGGGCCAACTCAATGGAAAGTGGCTCTGTAGAGAAGGAGCTTGGGATCCTGCTGGGCAACAAGCTGACCATGAGCCATCAATTTGCCCTTGCAGCAAAGAAGGTCAATAGCATCTGGGCTACAGTAGCAAGAGAGAGAGACTAGGTGTGTTTCATGTGAGGAGAAGCTGAGTAAGCTGAGACTGCTCAGCCTGGAGAAAGCTCAGAGGAGATCTTATTGATGAATAAAAATAACCTGAAGGGAGAGGGCCAAGAAGACAGCCAGGCTCTTTTCAGTGGTGCCTGGTGGCAGCACAAGAGGCAATGGGCAAAAACTGAAACACAAGAGGTTCTCTCTAAACATCAGGAAACACTTTTCCACTGTGAGAGTGATTGAGCACTTGTTCTCCAGGGAGGTGGTGAAATCACCATCTGTGGACATATTTAAAACCTGACTGGACACAGTCCAGGGCAGTCTGTTCTAGCTGCTCCTGCTTGAGCTGGGGCATTGGACTGGATGATCAGAAGGTCCCTTACAATCTCAACAATTCTGTTATTATGTGATATACTGCATATCAATACACAGGAAGCCTCCCTATCAGACTTGTCTATCAGTCATATCAAGGACACAGGAAGTGTGTGAGACACAGTGCGTTATACAGACATTATATAGTTGTGGAGTGACTGAATAGGATGTACAGGTCATGGCCAAAGCACATGGACTTGTGGCAAGTTGAGTGGAAGGCTGATGTATGTTCCTAACATAAAGAAGACTTGCTATTTGAATTTTTTAGTGTATTTAACAAGATTTCTGTCTGTTACACTTCTGTGGGCATTTTTGCTCGTGTTCAAGAGACTGCATAATTCCAGCTTGAATATATGGCCTAAAAATACTTAATTCTGGCAGCACGTAAACTATCTTTTCTCCACTTTCTTTCATGGCTTGTCTATGCAGAATGAATGTAGTGCTTGATGAAGGTGAAACAATTTAGCAACTCTTTCAGTACAGAGTTAAAAGGCCTTTTGTGCAATGTAAGTAAAGGGAATGATCATTAGAATATAAAAAAATGTTGAGACATTAACCATGCAGTGCATTTGTGGTCTGTTATTACTATTATCATCACTGTTATTGCTCTTATGACTGACATAATTGTTTTTAATATGGTCTGGCTACTATTCTTTGCTGAAATTAAGAAGAATTTGTCTTATTGGTGTTTTTATGTACACACAACATGACCGTATGCTTCCTTGGCGCAAGTAGGACCAAACTGGTAAGGCATAGTTCACATTCTCTGACGTCCTTGTATTGCTGCTTTCTTTATAGGAACAGATGGTGTAGCAGGAGTGTTCCTGGGCTTGGTTAAAACAAAGATGCAGAAGGTCATATGAACTGGCTTTTATTGGAATATGTTGGCTATTACAGTTAGGTGTTGTTTAACGATCAATCCTAGATGTACTTCTCTTCCATTGCACAGATAGGATCAAAGGTCTCTGAAGTATGGAAGGTGTATACGACATAGAAATGAATTGAATGATTTTAAGAAGTAAGACGCAAAACGACTGATCTCGTAGACACTTATGTATTTTGAGCCATTTCTTCCCATATCTGATTCTGAACATGTAGAGACAACATTTTTGTTGTGTAGCAATAAAATCAATGCTCTATTGGCAGCATCTTAAAAGTAAGCAGTTGCTTACTTAAAAGCTACGATGGCCTTAAAACCTTGAATTTGGACGGAGGGATAAACTAACAGCTGTATTTTAAACTTCTGATTCAGTGACTTTAGTTCAACAGCGACAAAAGATCGCTGCCACCTAAGTAGCTATTAAATGACCTCACAAATATAAAATTGATTTTTCAATTGCTCAGGTGTCTGCATCACACATGGTCCATGCCCATTTGGGTTGACATCTTGGAAGTTGAACTGTGTTTGGTTGTAGAAATTACCTGCTTGTTGGTGGAGAGGTGCTGCTAGGGCCATGGAAGAAATTTGCAATCCTGCTTGACTAAGCGTACTATTATTCTGCTTTCTAGCATTTTACATCCATGCCCAAAGGAAAATCCTTTTTATGTACTTCAGACCATATTTACTGATGCTTACTCACTGGTTTTGGCCTTGTATATATTCTACCAGATGTAGGCTAATTTAGGTTGGCATATGATTGCTGGCTGTACTTGCACTTGAAACTGGGTGAGGGGAATGGCAGGAACAAACCTGCAAAGTGATTTTATCTCATTTTCTCCTTTATTTATTTTTTTTTTTTTTTTTGCATTAAGTTGATCTGGATTATTTTCTTTGTTCTGACGTGCATTTCCTGGTAGCTTCATTTTCTGTATAAAACTTCAAATTGTTTCTTGCTGATCCATATATATATCAAAAGGTGAACAAGGTCAGTAAAGAGACTAATGATGAGAGGAAGAGGAAAGGTGCTTTTCAAAAAATGTTTCTAGTTTGACTAGATTTAACCCTGGTTCCAAGTACAATATCTTTGCAAACTTTTAACTCCTGCAACCTTGTTAGGTTAGACTCCCAGTTGATTGAATCTTCTGGTCAGTATGCCATTAAATGGACATTTTTGAGTTCATAATTGTAGTAGAAACGATACAGCATATTTCGTGAGGAAGACTTTATGTTGCAGCATGGCGGTCCATTTTTTATGATTATCTTAATTGGTTTAGCAAAATATGTTTATTTTCCCTTGAAATACTGCCTTGGTGTGTCCTGCAGGCAATCACAGCTGAAAGTCACAGCTGACTATGTCAGTGGGAGTCAAAGTAAAAGGTGCAATAGAAATGTTATGAATTATTATTAAGATACATGAGAAAGCTTTGCAGGGAGCTTTCTTGGAACATCTTGGGAAATGGTCTGCTGTCAGCCAGCTGGGAAAGCTGGAGACAGAATGCTAATAGAAATGTTGTTTTTATACCAAGTGCCTTGTGCTGGAGCTGGTTGTATAACCATGATTATATTAGGTGTGATGAGCGGCTGTGTAGTTGAGAACTGTTAGAACAAGATTTTTTAAACACATAATTGTGCGCATTTTATTACTTTTTGCATTAATTAATTGTCAGAGTATGCAAAGGCTCAAAAGGTTTGTGAAAGTATCTCAGTATTCCTATGCTGCATGTTATCCTGCCCCATGTATTTGAAGCTTCAGGTTGCAGGATGAAAGTGTAGTCTCCCCTTTGTAACCGAAGGGAAGGAGTTTCTGGCTTGAGTCAGAGGCAGGAGCTACGCTTTTGCCCAAAAGTGTGTTGGTCACAGCAGAGCCACGTGAAGGATAGGATTAGTTTGCCTTCTTAAAGTAATACTCAGTTAAAGACATACTAGAAGAGGTTGAAAGGACATTGGACTGCAAAAACCCTCAGGTTACAAAATGCTGAAGTTAGGCTTGCTCATATGGCCATTCTTCCAGTCTTCTTGCATCTGAGGCCATTATAGAAATTTGTGATCTTTCCCAAGACTATTACTTATTTTCACCCAGGATGCCTCTGTAGAGTTATTTCAGGTATGTGGAAGAAAGGTTGCTTCAAATGATCAGTGTCACCACTATGGGTGCCTGTAGGACGTTTACTTCAGATATGGAAAAGAAAAATCCAGAGCTTAAGTCCTGTAGCATACAAGAGAAACATCTTGAGAGAGTATGACAGGGACCACATATCATCTAGCAATCAGTCTGGTGTTTGCTTTGCAACGTTTTCCTCCATTAGTAAGATAAAGGGACACATCCGAGTTCCAGACCAAGTAAACTGAATCATAAGTTCTTGCCATTGTGAAGTAAAGCCCCTCTGGCAAAATTTCTTGGTGAGAAGGGGTGACAGTTAAGAATAACAACATATAAAGTCTTTGTATGGCAAGCGTCTTCTTAAAAATGGCATAAGCAATTCAGAAGTAGTTCAGAGAGTAGAACAAGTGATGAATATTTCAATAACTGTACTCTTGGAGATACCAGAAAGAAACATACTATATCCTTTTTCATCCTTTGAGCAATATATACTTTAAGGCAGATTTCTTCTGAAGAGCGAAGAAAAGGAGTAGGTTATAAAACACAGATGGTACTCTGTAGTAGTGGATTTTTAATTTTTCATATTTTTAATGCCATTTTGAAGGTCAACTGTCTAGGGATCTTGAGGGGGGTTGTGCAAGATGTTGAGAGGTCTGAGAAAGCTCTGTTTTCTTTTCTGAAGGAACTCTGCTTTCATCCATCCACTCAGCGAGGCAGCCGTGATGCATATAAAACTTGTGTACAGGCAGACTTCATAAATAGGAAACAAGCTGAATCACAGAATCACAGAATCACACAAGGTTGGAAAGGACCCATTGGATCATCGAGTCCAACCGTTCCTAACACTCCCTAAACCATGTCCCTAAGTACTTCATCCACCCGTTCCTTAAACACCTCCAGGGAAGGCGACTCGACCACCTCCCTGGGCAGCCTGTTCCAGTACCCAATGACTCTTACTGTGAAGAATTTTTTTCTGATATCCAACCTGAACCTCCCCTGACGGAGCTTCAGGCCATTCCCTCTAGTCCTGTCCCCTGTCACTTGGGAGAAGAGGCCAGCTCCCTCCTCTCCACAACCTCCTTTCAGGTAGTTGTAGAGAGTAATAAGGTCTCCCCTCAGCCTCCTCTTCTCCAGGCTAAACAACCCCAGCTCTCTCAGCCGCTCCTCATAAGACTTGTTCTCCAGCCCCCTCACCAGCTTTGTTGCTCTTCTCTGGACACGCTCCAGAGCCTCAACATCCTTCTTGTGGTGAGGGGCCCAGAACTGAACACAGTATTCGAGGTGCGGTCTCACCAGTGCCGAGTACAGAGGGAGAATAACCTCCCTGGACCTGCTGGTGACCCCATTTCTGATACAAGCCAAGATGCCATTGGCCTTCTTGGCCACCTGGGCACACTGCTGGCTCATGTTCAGTCGGCTGTCAACCAGCACCCCCAGGTCCTTCTCTTCTGTGCAGCTCTCCAGCCATTCTTCCCCCAGTCTGTAGCGCTGCATAGGGTTGTTGTGCCCCAAGTGCAGGACCCGGCATTTGGTCTTGTTAAACCTCATCCCATTGGTCTCGGCCCAGCAGTCCAGCCTGTTCAGATCCCTTTGCAGAGCCTCCCTACCCTCCAGCAGGTCGACACTTCCTCCCAGCTTAGTGTCATCTGCAAACTTGCTGAGGGTGCACTCAATGCCTTCATCCAGGTCATTGATAAAGACATTGAACAGAGCTGGACAAATGTTTTCTTTTGCGAAGTCTGTTAAAATGTTTATGTCTAGGTAGTGAAAATTTGATACTATTCTACCACCTTAGTGATATTAATATCTGACTGCAAAAGGCTGGCTCTCTTGAGTAATCTGAATTGCTTCTAGTTACTCAGTGAGACTGAAGAGTCGCTGCATTTTTTAGATGAGGCAATTGTTAATCAAAGTTGTTCTTATCCCAGTATGATTCTTGTCCTTCTCCTGCGTGCTTGTTATATTGAAAGGAACCAGTTATGCCATAAATTACATCTTTTTACAAAACCTTACACTGAAATAGAATTTGGTCTTAAGGCAAAGCTGCTGCTTCTTGGAACTCAATTTCTCCACTGTAATTTTTTTCATCAATTTCTCTATCACTTTCAATAACTTTTTCTTTAGAATGATATCAGAGGCTCCCCCTGGTGGCTATGTTAACTTAATTGGGTTTTATTTTTTTAAAAAAAAGATGGAAAAAAAGCAGAATACTCTGTAAGATTGAAAACCCAAACAAAAGGAAACAATAATAATCATAGCACAGCTGTTGTACAGGAGCAGCAAGGTAGATTCATACTGAAGAGGGAAAAGGTAATTTCTTGCAGGGACAGCTGAAGGATCTACAGCAAAATATGAGCTTAAATTTAGCATATTTGTATGCTGTTGCTATTCAGCAGTATGCTGAGATAGCAACAGGACATGACATCTGTTGAGTGAAAACACAGCCTCTATTTTAGATTATCTAAAAAATTAGACCTGTTATCTCACTTAGCATGGGAAACTGCTTCAACTCGACTTTTTTTTCTCAATTAGAATTGTAATGTATAGAGGTTTCCTGAAACAGAGATGGAGTCTGTTGTGCCCCAAACCTCATCACTTGGTTCCCATTAGTAACTTCTATATTTATTTATCAGGTGCAATTGATAACATTGCCAGTTGGCATTTTTTTCAGAGAAACTCCCTTTTCAACTGAGTTTAAGAAGTTTAGTTTAAGCTTGCAGTATAAGGTAATTAGCTAGCCACAAATAAGAGTGAAGTCCCTAGAAGTATACTTCAACTCTCTGTTTCGATTGAAGCTAAAGCTCAGAGTATGTTTGTGTGTGTGAAAGTATATCTGCGCATCTGGTATCTAGGCTCTGTCCTTCATCACAGCTCCTTTGTGAGTGGTACATGGAGTATGGAGAGTTGTGCTTACTGTCATAGAATCATAGAATAGTTAGGGTTGGAAGGGACCTTAAAGGTCATCTAGTTCCAACCCCCCTGCCACGGGCAGGGACATCCCACTGAATCAGGCAGCCCAAGGCCACGTCCAACCTGGCCTTGAACACCTCCAGGGATGGGGCATCCACAACTTACCTGGGCAACCTGTTCCAGTGTCTCACCACTCTCATGGTGAAGAAATTCTTCCTAACACCCAGTCTAAATCTACCCCTCTCCAGTTTATACACGTTCCCCCTCGTCCTATCACCACAAGCTTTTATGAATAGCCCCTCTCCAGCTTTCCTGTAGGCCCCCTTCAGGTACTGAAAGGTCGCTATAAGATCTCCTCTGAGCCTTCTCTTCTCCAGGCTGAACAAGCTCAACTCTTTCAGCCTGTCCTCATAGGGAAGGTGCTCCAGCCCTCCCATCATCTTCGTAGCCCTCCTCTGGACCCTTTCCCAGTATATCAAGCATAATCCTAGCATAACAAAATATTCACACTGCTCCTCTGGGAGACCACTTTGACAAGGAATCTTAAATGGCATTAGTCCTTCTCTTAATGGCTGAGTAATATCTGGGCTAAAGGGGGAACTGCCTGTCTCATGTTAAGACAGCTACTGAACACGAGGTTGGCATTTATCCCTTTATACTACTGTATGTTTGTCCTTTAGCCTTTCATTACAATATGAAGTTATTCCTCTAACTATGCCAAGTTTCAACATGATCCTAATAGGGCACAAGACACCTCATTTTACGAGAGCAGTAGGTCTAAATGCATGGAGTACAGGCATGCTTTGTGAGTGGGAAAGATCTTTAGGTCAAGCCATATGCTTCACACCATGTAGCGATATCTCAGTGTGGGAACTTGTAGCTACCTGTGGAGGTCACTTCTGCCTGATCTATGATCATTGATGTGTCTTCGGTGTGCAGCACATGGGCTGCGATGTGGTTTGAGTCATAAATTAGGAGCACAGATACTTCTTTTCATACTGGGAGCAAGTGTTTCTTAACAATAAGACAGATCAGATCAATGGAGGACTCTGGTTTTAGGTACAGCAACCTGTTCACGAAAAAATTAATGGCAGGTGAAGAAATTCCAGAAGGTGATGGTGTTTTTTTTCAGGAACACAAAAAACTAATTAAAAGATGAAAATTTTCAGGCCACAGTTAGGGCAGACTATGTAAGGGACCACGAAGTGTGGGAAGATGCTTTCTTGTCTTTGGGTTTTATAGCTCAAAGACCTCATGGAGAACAACTGTTAAAGTGGAAAGAAGCTGGGCCTGGCAAAGGATAAATGAAGTAAGTGAGGCTTTGAAAAGGAGTTTAAAAGACAACAGAATATGAATGGAGAAAAATGAGTGGACAGGGAGGGGGCATAAAATGATAAATTCAAGCCTGAGAAAAAAATAAAGCAGCTAGAAGTGTATTGCAGGGAGAATGCAGAAGAAAGGTAGGGCTCAAAAAGAACCAAGAATAGGGATATATTCTTGTCTTGAGGAGAGCAATGAAGGGGGTTATGTGTGACCTGGCTGAAGCATCAGGGAGCAGCAGGAGCAGGACTGTTCAACAGAGGAGGACCAGCCAGGAGCCAAGGGTGACCCCAGCATGGCTGTGTTCTCACTGACGATCTGGCAGTCCCACAGGATATCAGCAGAGCTGCGTGCTGGCAGTGGGGTCCATCAACAGCTCCAGACATAGCCAGGGGATGAATGGCAACCCAGTTCGGAGAAGCAGGAGATGGGTCTACAACATGTGTCCAAGATCTTCCAAGAAGATGGGGTTATTGGTGGAGACCGCAGTTCACCAAACACTGGAAGGCGGGCTTGAAAATCTGTGCAGTTTATTACTACACGGAAATGGCCGAGCCAAATATTTTGTAAAAATAAAGTATGATTTGAAAGCAGAGACCCTGAATTAAATCAGGCAACCTATTATGTCCATGACTGGAGTCTATGGTGTAAGAAGGAAGCCAGACTCCTGCATTTATTTAAGTCTGCTTACTATATAATTCAGAGTAGTGAGGTGAACTAGGGATGAAGCATTAACTTCAGCATACAATTTTTATTCTGATCACTGGAGCCTAAAGTTATTAAAAGAACAAACACAATTATGACATCCTAAGGGACTGACACATGTATAAATCTGGATATGCTGCCTGTTTCTAGCAAAACATATGTATGGATCTGTGTACTGCCTGCTTTTTATTTTAACTTGGTTTGCTGCAGCTGTCACTCTGAAAAGAACCATTTTACACTCTGGGGAAAGAGAAGCTGCAAAAATCTTCAAATTAATAACTACTACAAAAAAAAGGTTTTAAATAAATTGCTTGTTTATGTTGTTAAAGCTCTTTTCCCTTGAATAAGAACAAAGGACCATCATTTTGCTAGTTCTAGACTTTTCCTAGCTCCCAGCTAATCAACTTACAGTACCATAAAAAATTAATAACAACTTATTCTTCCTCTAGTGCTTCAAAGTGATGAGAATCTGTTTTCATGATAGCTAGGGATGTGAATACTTCCTGAAGAATAGAAGCCCATAGTCTGTATATCTAACCAGTATATGTGATTTACAGATTGGCTTCTATGAAAATATTTTGAGCATTAGGTAGCTCAGCATTACATACACATGAATGTCAGAACCCTCAATCCTTCAACTAATAGTAATGTGTATGTATTCTAATAAAGCGTATTAGATTTTGTCTGATGGTCTCAACTTCACTGATGTCAATGCAGACTACATTACAGACTTTGTAGTTTTTAGTGGTGTCAGCAGAAAAAAAAGTAGATCAGGTTCTTCTGGTCCAAAAGAATAGGCCATTAACCTCTGGGAAGGCTCTCAGCATATATTGCTAGCCCCCAAGCTGCCCTGCCATACACCTTCCTGGAACTGATGCCCTGTTCTTGTATCAGGCACTGCCCACCCTCTTAGCTCTACTGCCTCCACAGGGTTTCCTCCTCTTTTCCCTCTAGTCCCCCTCCAGCTCCCTGTTTTAGCCTACTGGGTACCCTGTTGGGCTTTGTTTCTTGTTCCCATTTCCTCCTCTGTTATGTTGTAGTGGTATCCAAACAGCTGTCAGTCAGCTTCCAGGATGAAATAGTTTTGTATGTCACTACATTTGCTACGTCGCTCTGGCTGTTCCTGCTCCAGTTTCTTTGGTTTCTCTTCCTCCCTCATCTTCCCCCTCTTCTACAAAAGTTCACTGCCACATCCATAACTGAAAGAGAGCAACTTCCAGTAGTGATCTGGGCAGTCAGGAACTTAGTTCTCTCACTTCAATAATTCACAAGATTTCAGATTTTTTTTAAGATCGAGAGAGTAGAAGTCTTGGAGGTATGGTGTAAAATAAAGCTCAGATGTATTAAAGAAAGGTTGTGTCAGACTAGTCTGTTAATCTTCTCGGACAACATAATCTTGCATAAACTGACACTGGGGAAGGTATATGTGAAGATCTGGATTAACAGAAGAATTGCAGAATTGATAGGAAACTGGCTAGAGAGGAAGCAGATTGTGTTGAAAGGGGAAATACTGAGCCAGAGAGGGCTCTACACATTGATGGTTTCTTCATGATGCCACAAAAATTGAGAGTGTGCCAGTGAAATTTGTCAGTGACATTTTGCTGGATTTGTCTGTTTTTTTAGATTACATATGATGGTTCTGAAGTGCTACAATGTTTTAATTATAAATGTTTCCATCTGGCTCACTGGCTTTTCTGTGACTTGGCTCCTTGAGTTGCTTGTTCTGATGCTGCGAACAGCCTGTCATTGCTTTCCAGCCATTGGGAAGTCCTCAAATAGAACTGCACCAGAGAAATGGGCACATGAGGATTTTTAGTGGAGACAGCCCCACAACTGGATTTATCTGCTGCTATGTGTTATCTGCTGCTCCTAACCAGCTGTTTAAACACAGTCTGGAACAAACTTGGGGGTGGGGATGGGGGAGTGGGATACCTTATACTGAGGAATTAAATTGAACACAATTAGTCAAAAAGAAGGGGGAAAAAGTACGCTTCTGCATCATCTTAACCTACTACCATTTCTTCCAGTCTTTTCAGCACAGACAGAATAACTCATAGGACCGAGCATTCAGAATGAATAATTTAAGTAACAAATGTTTTGGTATCATGACAATGCTCCACTGTCTGTGCCCAGCTGGATTCCTGATTCCTTTCTCTATAGTTTTGTGGGTTTGTCTCATTCTTGGAAAACAAGAAGTCAACTTTGTTTCATTTTTCTTCAGTGAATGCATTCTCATGGAGGGAAATAGCAGACTAAAACCTATGTTTAATGCTAACAGTACTAGCAAAACATAGGAACATAAAGTCACTTTTCAATGTAGAAGGAAATCAGAAGCTCTCTTTGGGTTCAGATTAGGACGAAAATCAATCAGGGTATTTTATTCCAGGAGATATTACCTGCTTTTTTTGAAAAAGCTTTATTTGAGTAGAAGTGCTTTGCAGTGTGATCTGAAGCAGATGTGAAAGGCACAATGGCTGTTGTCATGTGGAAAATACCTGGTAAACCAGCAAAACCGCCTGTCTTCTTTTACATCTTCTAGACCTGTAGGTAAATAATGCCCCTACTTTGCAAGGCTAACCAAATAAGTACCAAGGAGCAAAACATGCACAGAGGAAAAAGTGAATAAAAAACTGATGGCTGTGATGAGGTCCCCATCTAAGAGAAAAGGTCATGGTTTTATGGGTAGGTGCATATAGAGAAAAACCACTGTAGGGCATAAGAGCTGTCAGAGTATCCCGAAGCATCAGAAGATTCATAGTAAGGAACCAAGTGCAAAAGATGGAAACAGTGTCTCTCTGCTATCCTGCTTTAAGTACCTACTTTTTAGCTCTCTCAGTCTTCTCTAGTGTGCACTTCATTTAGAAGTTTAATATTCTAATAGTCACATATTAACCCTAATCACCCCCCATATCCAATTCTGCCTGTTCTTGGGAAAGCATAGAATCAATTTCTATAGTACAGCTGAAAACCAAAAAAACTTAGAGCATAAATATCAATTCCCCAACTCATACCTCTGAGTATGAGATTCCTGCATTTTATAGAAACAGGGATCTCTGCTGAACAGTGTGACATTTCATTACTGTGGATTTGCTGTGATGAATCATATTATATGCTATTAGTCTAGAAGAAAGATTACTATAGTAATTAGCTCATGATTAATTTTTTATGATTTTTTGCTCTATTTCCTAAGGGATGTCTGTCTAGACTAAAAATGTTTAAACTAACTCTTGGTAATAGTAATTATTTTTTTCTAGAGTGCTGAAAATATGGTACAAATAAACAACAATACTCAGACACTGCTTTTTAAAAATACAGCAGGCCCATAACACTCTTGAAATTATGAGACTATAGTTTTACTTTATTTGACACTTTTTTATTAGTAGCTTTCTGTGCTGTCATTAATCTAGTTTAGTAACCTAAGGCTGGATTCCCAAATCAACAGTAATGCAATTCTAATGAAATCCTTAGACAAATAATGTATAAAATGTTACATGTGAGGTTGAAAATATAAGTAGGGTGGGTTGATTTAAATCACAGTACTGAGCTCATTTATTCATTTAAAACTGTAAAAAGGAAATCTTGGTATAGCTGCTATAGTCATATTTTATATTTTGTATTTGTGCATATTTAATTCCTTATTTGTGTGGGTCACCAGTCAACAAGCACATGTTGGCAAATATCATCTTTAATACAGTGTCTTATCAGCATAGGAAATAGGACGATGTATTAGGTATGTGCCCATTTGTTGAATCATATATAGAGCTAATGTGCACTCACTGCGTCCTTGTTTTTATCGAGGTAAAAGATGTTGTTTCATTTTTCTTTTTAATTAGATGAGTTTTTGAAACAATCTATGTCGAAGCGTATTTGTCTGCAATTAGAATTTGTAGATACACAGGATTCAGATAAGAAGCATGGAACTACTATTTTAAAGAAGAGCCATTTTAAAGTAGTTAAAATTATCTTAAGTATAATAAATACATAAAGCAGGCGGATTTAAGCACTTTTTATGTTGAAAATGAACTTAGAAAGGTGAAATATTAGCTATAACAAGAAAATTGAGGAAGACATTCATTCTTATCTGATTCTTTTTCACAGAATGGAAAAAAAATAGGTTTACGCTATTTAAATTCCTGGTAGAGTTTGCAGCTTGAATATTAGTCATTAAACTAAAATAGCTGAATAAATGGAAATGAAGAAATCATTCACCTTATTTTTGCTGAAAGCTGAACAAACTCTGGCTTCAGGTTTTTATTTATTTCTGCCTGATGCTTGATTTCAATTGGCCTTACTTTAGGCCTCGGCACGCAAGTGTTATCAGTTTCAATGGCTTTGTTTGAAAACTAAATATCTAGTTTAAATGTTTAGGAACTGGGAGGAGGTTGTGGGCTTTCTTGTGTGATAAACTAGCAGTTAGAATTGTTGGATTACAAAAGGTTGGAAGCAATAAGTGATTCTTGCATTATAAATGGAATGGCTTATTTACAGAGATAACATAGCTATATTAATTGTGATAATTTATGATTAAAGGGACAAGCCTATGCTGTTTCAGAAGTTAATTAGAAGAAACTAATTTTCAAGGAGAAACAAGTGCATCTTTCTAGTTTTCTGTGGGTTTACTGAAGTGCTCTGCTGACTGAATTCTACACTGTACTACTTTTCCAGCAATTTCAAGCGGGGTTTGCTCATACATTAGCCTAATGTCAAAGCAATAAAAGAATCCTGTATCAAAGTTCACATTCAAAATTAAAAATGGTGATCACCCTCTCATGGGTAGAAAATTCAGCTTCTTCCATGCTGTCTGACATTGGTTAAGCACTGACTGGGGCAGACAGTCATCCCTGAGTGTGAATGGTAATTGGAGTAACTACTGGAGCCATGACCTCTGAAATGAAGATGCTGTTATTACATCTGAAAACATCTATGCAGGGCCCTCAAACCTGCCCTGCTGACTGCCGCTTTTCCCACATTCTTGTGAGGTTTCCAGGCAGAAGCAGCTCCAGTGTGGCTCCTAAAAGACCCCTTTTGACCTCCATGGGCACTTTGTCCTTCTCACAGCTCCTCACATTCCCTTGCCTGTGCCGACTCTGGAGGAAGCAGCAATCTTTAGGCTTTCCAGGGAGAAGTCAATTTGATTTAGCATGGAAGTGCCCAGGGACTTGCTGTACTTGCGTAGTGATTCTAAGGTTGAGCTAACCATCACTCTTTGGAGCATCTCAGAGCGACTGCTCCTTTCCAACTGTGCATTGAGAGGATGAGAAAAAGAGGTGGTGAGTGTGATGGTGGGCAAGATTTTGGAGGGTAGAGTTCTTAATAGGGGGGTGCAAGGGCAGGTGGTGAGTTGTCTTGGAGTGATTTGGGGTGAAGGAGGATGGAGAACACAGGTGGAAGGCCAGGGTTATGGGAGAAGAGGATGTGAAATGGAAAGATAAGAAAAATTCAGAACTGCAAATAAGACGGCCTTTTCAGCTTTTTGAATTATCAGTTGCCTCTTGGGGCCTGTTGTTCTTTGTGCAGGTCTTGCATGTTCATTTTTTGTTGCATATAGGTGGTTTTGGTGCTCATGAACTGCATTATACACTGATTTTCTTGTTTTTCTGTTATGACATTCTTGGGTTATATGAAGGACAATGAAGCCTGATGATGTTCTTGATTTTACAGATCAGCTTGTGGCTTAAGCAAATTACCCATCCTCTGCAGGTCTTATTTGCTGTTCTGTGTCTCCTACAAAATAATTTGAACTTTTCTCTTTCTTCCAGTGGCTTGTTAGGCTGCCCTGGATAAGGCTTAGCTGAGTGAGGAAGGATATCCAACAGCGCTGGGAGTGTGTTCTGCAAGGATAGCAAAAGAGGTTGTGATTCACATTTTAAACAGGGCAGGGATTTACAAAGCTGCTGAAGTCTCAGGGAAGCTTAGGCATTAGTGACCCTTAAGGGATTAAAGAGACTTTTGATTTTAGCAGGCATTTCACTAATGAAATCACAGGTTTATAATTTCATTTCACTTCCAAGTCTAGATTCTAATCGAAGCACATCCTTCCTTTTTGTGTTACAGGGGTATGTAGATAGTTCAATTAATGTCATCAGTAGTGAGGAAGCATAAACAGCCAAAGGCACAAAATGCTGTGCCTGTGTGGCTTTCACAGAAACGGAGCAGAAACTCTTATAGAGATGAAAATTACTTTTCCTTTGTACAAGACAAGGATGGATGCCCTTGTGGCCCTTCTGCTTTAGTTCTAATGTGGCTTTTATACTAAGAGCTGGCCTAAGATAACCTGCTTCTGCATTGTTTACAGACTCCTTATAAAATGTGTATGCAGGCAGTCTAGTCCTGCCACAACCTGTGAACCTCTGCCTCCCTCTACCCTGAATAAGATAGAAAGGACATGCTGATTTAGTGAACCCAAATACAGGTGTTCCTGTATGAGAAGCCCATTCTTCATCATACTGAAGACGAATACTGAAAATACTCTATGTCTTTAATATCATTACACATTATATGTCTCCTTCTCCTCCTGTCTCCTTCAGACATTTCTGAGCTAACATGCATCAGCAGTGTGCCAATGAAATGCTGTATAGCAGTTTTGGAGGCAAAGTCCATCTAGATTAGAAATCACCTCACCAGCAACATGAATTTACAAGGAACTGTAAGATATGGAAGTGAGAGTAAGAAGGAAACAAGGAAAATAAAAGAGAAAACTGAGAAAAAAGGTGTAGAGAAATAAGAGAATGATGGAAAGAGCTGGGGGATTCTTCCTCCTGCCTTTTTTCTGGCATGTCTGAAGTTCAGTTGTGTCTATCATGATTCCTTGTCATTCCAAATATGTAATTTTCCCCTGGCTTCTGATTTTTCAAGCTTTTCGTCGGGGACAAGGTAGATAATTATATGTTTGAGAATGTATAACACAGAATCATAGGAATACAGTCTGCCCAAATGAATTATAATGATTCATTTTACACCACAAGAAAGGCGTTGCTTACTTTTTCACCTTCTGACTGATTTTTCCATAATTTTTATCTGACTGACAATACCAAGTAACTTTGGTAAAATAGGCACTCATATAAACTGCTTCTGTTTTATCCAGGTTAACAGCATTACTATTTTATGATGAACTCTTGTTGGTTCATCAGTAGAAATATTATAAATACAGCAACCAAATTATGTTCTGTATCAAGTGCATATTTTACTGGTAATGATGATCTTAAGTACTCATGAACCTCACCAGAAGGTATTAGTTTGCATTATATTTTACACAATATCCCCTAAAAGTTGCTGTGAAACAGAAAATCTTTAAATTAGATTGAGTATTTAGCTGGTTTTATTACTGAAACAGTCGGTTTCAGCAGTAATTATGTAGTCTTTGCTTTAGAAATTTAAAGCCATACAATAGCATCCCATAAAGTTGTTGCTTGTGATGCAGTGTTAATTGTGATGATGTCTGCTGACCTTACTAATTTTTTACTATAAAGGTAACATGAAAATTTACTACTTTATTTGGCAAAAGTGTTTTATATAGTTTTTACTATTAGGTGCTAGTGTTCATTCTTTGCAACCATGAGAAAATGTCCAGTAGTCAAAGTAAAATTTTATTCTTTTCCTTAAAGACTCATTAAAGGGTTTATAAAGAAACAGAATCCATTGTAGTTCTAAGTTATTTTTTATCTTATTTGACATACTCTTTCCTGCACGGCAATACCTTTCTATTATAACCAGAAGACTGGCTTTCCCATTTATTTAAACTTTATGGCTCTTTCCAAAGACTTATCTGATGGCTTTGGATGAAGACTGCTTTGGCTGTTTGGGTTCTAAAGGGACAAAAGTTGTCCCATCTACATTACGTGAGATTACTCCTGACATTGTAAAAATGCTGCGTCACAACTTTTAGTAGCTGCTCTTAAATGCATAGTTTTGAAAACGAAAGAAACTAAAATCCGAGAGTTGGGAGGGGGGAAAGACTTAATGTTCCAAGCTGTGTTTTGAGACGTATGTTTACTCATTTTTGACAAGATAGGGTGGAGTTTAAGTAAATGACACCATATGAAAAGACACTATGTGTAAAGGCTCCAAGTCTAATCTCATTAAGGACCACTGGAAGACGGCAATTCTTAGGGAAGTTTGCAGCATTGTTGTTCTTGAATATTGTACCAGAAGTTTTATACTTAAATTGAAAAGCAGCTCTCAGCTAAATAAGTTATTGAAATAATTGGCACACCTCTTGTGCAAGAGAGGAGCAACCCTGACAAAAATCAGGGCACTTCCCGACTTCTGCAGATTGTAATGGCCCCTTCAAAACATCTGTGTTGCCCTCTGTTTGCAGGGAGATCCTTAGTACAGCAGCCAGCCTTGCTGTTCCTCCCTCACACACGTTCTTGCCTCTTCCTCATCCAAAGTGCAGGCAGAGGTGATGCACTGCTGACTTCACTGCTTTGTTACTCGTACACATCTTCAAAAAGATTACTACACAAGTGACTTCCACTGATTTAAGTAGGACCAAGATTTGGGCAGAGTCTGTTGTTGATAACTGTGGAGAGAAGTTGGGGCTGAGGCTTTGTTTGCTTTGCCTTTTTAGTCTTACCATGAGAGTTTACCATGAGAGTTTATCTGCCTGTCTGTTCCCTGAGGCTTTTTCCTTCTTCCTTGCTTCAGGAACAAGCAATGGAAATGCTGCAAGGAAGCAGTAATCCTTTGCTGATTCCCCGTGTCATCTCTTATTCAGTAGCTGAATAACAGCTGGCTACTGGTTTTGTAGAAGGCAGAGAGTACTTAATTCAGTTTTTCCATTTGTGTACTAGTTCCTTCTTGGGAATTCACCTCGGGGATAGTTTTGTCTCCTCACAAACAACACTTGAGAAAAAAAACCTAAGAGATCAACCTGTTGCAAAATCATCCCTGGGAGGAATGAAACTCTTTCCTTGTGAAAGGTCACCAGAAAAGTGGCAGCAAAGTCCCGGAATGAGGCTGCACCAGGGAGAATAACATTCTTGCTTTGTATGTTGTTTTTTGTGCTGATGGTCCCAAAATCTCTAACTTTGCATATTTGCATGAAACCTGAGAAATGAGCATACCTCGCTTTTTTACCAGTCAAATTGTATGTGACCTCAGAACCTTTCTTTTTTCTGTTGTTGCAGAAACATAGTAGTAGAGAGTTGTGTACTATTCCCTGGTGATGCTAAGAGAAGGACATATATTTCAAGCTGGGTTATGGTATTCCTTGCCTGACTGCAAATTCTGAGATTACCAAAGTAAAAAATTGAGCTAAATGTCATGTTATCCCTCGGCATAATGAAAGATAATTAAGATCATCACTGACTTATTGAAGGATGTGGGTTTGCTGCTTCAAGCGTAAGAAGTTTCTTTTTCATCTCCAGTTAAAATGGACAGCCCTCTCTGTTATTAAGTATTGCCTACAGTATGTAATCCCATGAACATAATGACTGTATTTCTTCTTGCTCATCACGCTAGCAAATGAGAGTGTCTTGGGCCATTTGCACTGCAGGTCTTGAGCCATGTGGCAAATAAGCGGTCATGAAATTCAGAGATTTGTTTGAGTTGACTGCTGCACTGGTTTTTGTGATAAACTTCACTGGACAGGGGAGTAAAACCGCGTAAGAGCAGATGCTCTGCTGCTCTTCTGCTGCTACAGTGCAAAGAGAGGGAACAACAGTGAAATCTCCTTAGGTGAAGCGCCCCAGATATCAAAGCACTGCAGGGGGGCAGAGGCTGGGTGTAGGTGATGGGTTTCTCTAGCACGCATGGCATGTTAGGTATTCAGGCTGTACCCTGGGTGTCAGGTCACCTCCTGGAAATTATAGCCTGATTGGTGAGTTCAGCACAGTGACATGGAGCCACATAAAATCAGGGGATCCCCGTGTGGAGTCAGGGGAAAGCCATCCTCTCTGTTAACCCGATGATATGCCCTGCCTCTACTAGCAGGAGCAGGTAATTGGACATAAAACACAGTGGCTTGGCTTCTTGTGTTCTCCACTAGCAGCCTTCAAACAGGGATCTGAAGGGAGAAATTCAGCTTTCAAATGCAAGAGCCGTTTATCACCTTCAGTGCTCTCTGTATGGCTGCCACAGCATCGCACTGAGCCCTTCAGGGGAGGGAATGATTTGGTCTCAGGAAATGGAGGTTTATTTTGAAAAGTCTTCTACTGTAATATCTTCCTTGTCTCTGACTGTACTGCAGAAGCACTTCATCCTTATTATGCAGCAAATAGCTGAGGCTTTCTGATACTATTCTTTTAAAATCAAAACATTAAAGCTACAACATGATGATTTTCAGATTTTCAAGGTATACCTCCCACTGGCATTAATTGCCCCCCTGCTGTTCCTGTTGCAAAGCTGTTTGCTCTTTCAGTATTCAGTATTTGTTCAGTGCTGTGCTAAACCTTTGTTGCTTTGCAGTAAAAAAAAAAAAAAAAAAGTTTATGCAAAGTTTATTCAGTTTATGCAAATTACATCAAAATTAGTTAAATAATGTGATAACAGTCACATTTATGATTGCAACTGCTGGATTTTTGCTTGTTATTTTACAGTTAATTTTGTGGAAGTAAAGGGCTTCACAAATTCCTTCCTGGTGTCACTGCAGTAGGACAGCACTCCCATACCAGCATTTTAAGGATTTGGTAGGGCCACCAGGCCAATGTGATAGAGGGATCACATACATCCAGTGTTGCAGTGTCACGTCAGTAGAACTCCCTCCTACCTCAAAATCTCCCTGTACCTAGCAGCTCATCTTCTGCTTTAGTTACTATGTCTTTAGATGGCAGGTTTCATGCCCTTATCTTTATTTCCTCTTCCTCTCTGCTTCTGACAAACTATTATACTTTACAGTAACTGTAACAGTCCTCCAAAATCCCTTAGTCTCCAAGAGTAATTACAGATATGTTACTATGCAATCGCCTCTGGTAGATTGGGTCAAGTGCTTTACTTTTATCCAGGTTAGCTACCGAGGAGTGTGATTGACTTTGCTTCCTCAGTAGCTGTATGACAAGAGGGGAGTATTTCTGACACCTGAGTATTTCTTCTTGTAGCTGGAAGTCAGTCCTCTCCTGAATTTGGAGTACCCAGTAGCCAAGTGTAGGGTTGCTAGTGGTCACTAGCAGAAGGTATGAGGCCCCCACAAAGATTAAGCATCAAATCGAAAAACCGCAAATAGAAATATAATTCTAATAAAAAAGCATGACTACAGCTGCAAGTGAAGTAAATGAACATAGTTTGATTGTATCTTTGTTTGGCATAGGGTTTGATGACCTACATGCTTGTGCTGATCCTGGAGCTCCTGAACATGGATACAAGACACCCAGTGCAGGTGTTTTCTTTGAAAGTGTGGTGGTCCGGTTCCATTGCCAAGAAGGATACAGACTTAATGGTACTTCAAAAAGACTTTGTGTGAGACACTTTAATGGCTCTCTGAGCTGGAAACCAAGTGATAAACCTGTGTGCCTACAAGAAGGTAAGTCAGTTTTCTTAAAGCAGTTCACCATTGTCAGTTGTTCTCACTTGTCCATGTACCATGTCTGTGTGTGTCAGGACAAAATACCCAAGACTTGAGTCCATTTCACTGTGGCTTATTTGATACATACTTCAGTTTCCTATCCATCCCATTCATAATCCCTGTTTGTCAGTTAAGTTTATAGTGTGAGAAGCTGTGTGTGCGCACGTGTGTATTGAAAGGGACATAAAGAAATCTGAAGAAAACAAGATAATGCATTTCTCCTTTTAACTAGTTATAAATTGATGCAGAGATTAGAAACAACATCCCATATAAATAAGCAGTTTGTAACTATTTATTAAACTGCCTACTTGGTAGTCCTTTCTGCAATATTTTACTAGGAAAATATAATGAATCTCCAGTCCTACTGCTCCTGCTAATCAGGAGTTTTAAAGAATTGTATTTTATGGCATGTGCATGATTCAAGTAGGAATATCAAATACACATGGAGTGCATAAGTTTAAAGACACAGTAGAAGTTTACTTTGAGATAATTCATACTATTATGGCATAAACCAATTTTTTTTAATTGTTTTTTTTTTTTTTCAATTGCATTTGGATTTAAATAATTAGGACATCAAATAACTTTTTTCTCTTTCTAGGAGTTAGAGACACAATTAATTTGAATATCAGAAGTGTAACTTTTGGTCAAAATACATCCAAGCAGCATGGACTGTTTATTTCACCAAATATATTGAAGATATAACTTGTTCTTTTTGTGGATCTATTTTTCGTCAACAAAGCTATTAAAACCAACAGATATGATAAGTGTTAGTTAAATCAAGTGTGTACATTTCAGTGTGGTGACTTCTCCACTGGAGTCATTACCTGTTCCCTCATTGTCTTCAAGGTGGAGATAGATAAATTCTGTTTCAGGATGCCTTCATCATTTAAATCTTACAAATACATGGACTTCGTTCAAACATAGTCAAATATTTATGTGGCTCACAAATGCACTTACTACATAGAATCATGCACCATTCAACATGTATAAAAACTGCAAGTAACTGTTTATGCTAGCAGGTGGGTGGGTATGAGGCTCCTTTGCCAGGACAGGCGTGCAAGAAGGGACGTGCCACAACAGGAATCAGCAGGGCCTGGGAGGACCGTGCTCAGGAGATACCAGTGAAGGGAGCAACCCTCTACAGTGGTCTGTGTGAAAGTGGCATGTGAGGTATGGGAAGAGTAGCCAGAGGCAGCTGTTTAGTAGCCCGTGGTCTTTAAGGCAGGAGAGGTCTTGGTAAAATATGGGCTCCTGGACAAGTGTAAGGCCACAGTCTACAGAATTGTGAGGGGCATGGTTGTGAGCTGACTCATAGCATGCACTGAGATGACAGCTGTTATGTAGAACATAGCCATAATGGTGCCATTGGTCAGCTTCAAAGAAACAACCTGATGCCTTTAAAAAGAATCTGTATGAAAATCACACCCTCTCCTGTTACAGCCACCTCTCATAAATGGCCTTGTCTCTCATCTCATGGTTATTTATGAAAAAATACATGTAGACTGACAGCAAACTGTGTCTAAACTGCATATTCAATCTACCGGAAAAAGCTGTAATGCTTGGAAAATCTATTTTCTTAACCGTTGCCAGTAGCTTCTAGGAATTTTGATGTGCGTCTTTGAATAGTACCTCTGTCATCCACTGCAGTTGTTAAAATAAGCATTAACATGTTTTATTGAATATTCAAACCTCTTCCCAGGCCTCCTAGTCCAGTGGAAATCTGTGGGGAAAGTTTCTGATCACGATGCCATCAACAGCAAAACCTCCACTGATTTCAGTGTGAGCAACACTCAAGCCAGGTGTTTTCAAAAAAGGAAATGCTTGGAAAATAAGACTGTGATGGATGATGTGAAAACAGTTGTTGAAGAGAATCATTACTTCACAGCACAAAACACTTAAAAAAGATTGCAAGCCAATGCTCTGATCAGGCAAAGCACTTAAGCTTGAGCATAACTTATGTATGTAATTATGTGATTAGTCTTCTTAAAGTTCTGTGCTCAAAATTAGGCATTCACAAAAACTGAAGACTGAAGTGTAGGACCCTGATTTAGGATTTAGTGAAGCAAGTGCTTAATTACTTTCCTGATTAACAATGGATATTTAATAATACCCCAGGTATTATTGAACCAATCCTAGGTTTTAGCAATAGGAAAAAAAAAATAGATTGTGGAATTAATTCTGCCTTTTAATACACAATATAACCACTGATTCAGAACAAATACCAAGCTAAGGTTCAGTAGTGATCCATGAGACCTAAGCATTTGCTTAAGTGCTTTTAGAGTGATCCTTTTGTGTATTGGGAGCAGAATGACGAGAGAGGGGCACCACAGGGAGGAGGGCAGTGTAGGAACATGGAGCATCTGGAGAGCAGTTAAGGAGGAATTATAACAGGGCTTGTAGTTCTTAGCTGTTTAATGACATACATAAAAGTCCTCATTGCAGAAATTCTGTAATGGTATATAAAAAGGAAATTGAAATTTTTAGCAGCTGCTGGAGAAGTAAGAAGTTAATTATCATTAGCTATCACAAGGTGAAATAAACTTTATATTGCATTTACTCATTTCAGGCAGGGGCTGATTGCCATGAGCGCTGTGGTATTGCTATACATGCCTCTCACCTCAGAATATGCAAATGTCAGATATTGCCAGCTGAGACTGAACAGTAAAGACACTCAGTACTACAGTTCATTTTAAGTTAATCTCAGAACTTTGAATTCCACTAAAGGTGGTTGCATATAATTTTATGTCTGCAAGTTATATACATTTAATTGTACTTGCGTGTCAACTAGAACAATCTCTAATCACAAATGGATGCTATTTACCGAAGGAAGCAAAGCAACCTATTTCAGAATGTAATTAATTTTAAAACTAAAACATTTGCCTGGAGCTCTTCATCCAATCAATTTGATTTTATAGGTCTGTCATTTCTCGTTAAGAGGCAGGAGATGTTAACTGTCAGTATGAGAATGAAGTTGCATGACTAGGTGCCCAATAAATGCCCAGTCAAAAATCTGTGTGCGTAGATTTATTTGATCTGCAGCATTTTGTGACTCTAACTTCCATCAATTCTAATACAGTTACGCACATAAAATACCAGAGCTCTAAGGCAGGAATTTTGTATTTACTGTTTAAGAGCAATATGTCATGTTGTTCACACTTTAATCTAATCTTCTCCTACTGTGATAATGTGGCTGCAGAGACTGTTGCGCTACTTGGAACAAATGCTACCTCTTCCCTCTGAGATTGAATCTAAATTTACAGTTTATGTGGGTCTGGCAACCAAGCAAAGAGCTGTACCCTTCTCTCCCAGTGCTTCTGCAGACAGATGCCATCCAGATGTCCTCATTGCCTCATTCTCCCACTGACAGGGATGATAAACCTGCAGTAAAAGTAGTGGATTAGAGCATAGTTTGGCTACAGTTTTCCTGTATGACATTCAGCACTTATTTCTCTTTGCGTTTGTCTCTGGGTCTGTGAGTTGACTGAAATATTTTTATTTCTCCTTCTCTTATCCGTTTTGCCCAGTGTTTGCCAATTCTTAAGCCTGGTTACAAGCATTATATGATGTTTGTAACCTGCGCTTAGCACAATGGCCACAGATCTTAGTCGAAGTCTCTGTGCTCTGTCATAATACAAGCAAAGACAATAAAAAGTGTTATTTAATATGCACTGAAATACCGTGTTTACCAGCTACAGAATGACACTACTTAACATGGTGCTATGGATTTAACACTAGTGAAAAACAAGAGACATTATTGATCTTCCATGTTTGCTTTTAAGAGGACAGGGTACATATGAGCTGTTGCTGCCTTCAACCCATTCTTCATTATGTTCCTTTCATCACTTCTCCCTCTCTACTGCAGCCTGTTAATGTGGCTAGATGTAGTCAAGGCTAATTCAGAGACCACTCCACAGTGAGATACATAGCAGCACTAGTCCTCTACCTTTGAGTTTACATACAAACTAGAAAACAAAACAGTGTCAGAGCATGGGGCCGGGGTGCTGTTCTTCAATTGCACATACTGTTAGAGTGTTAGAAAAGCCTCTGGCATGGTTTTGGCCGGTGTCAAGTAGTACTCCCCAAATAATTCCTACAAGCACCTTCTGGATTAGCATGGACCAGGGACAATTTTTGGAGGGTAAGAGTTCACCTACAATTGGTGAAAGCCATGTCAAACCAGCTGGTATCCATGGATGTTGTGGCTGTCTCCACAGTGTCCAGATTATGCCTTCCTTCTGAGTTGCCTTTATGCTTCAGGTGATCTTGGGAGGAAGGAGGGTGGTCCTCCTTCCCCACAGGTTGGAAGAAACATTTCTGAGACATGATACATAGTTTGCCCATAAACTAAAGCACTATGACTATAGTGTTTAACAAATGTTATTCTTCAGACTAGTCTTTCTGTGATGGGGGACACACTTGGTTTGCTAAAACCAGGAACTCTTAATGTACAAAGCTGCATCTTCATGAAAGTTAGGTCAAGATGCACCCTCACACCTAGCAGGCTGTTGACCCTGCTGGCTGCACCCTACTTTGAACCTCTGCAAGATAAGAAATGTGTTCCTAACTGGTGTGTTCTTTTGGCTGACCCATTTTAATATTCATATGGTAGATATAAGCAGGCCATGTAGAACTGCCAGAAAGGAGCGTAAATCATAGCCATTGCTATTTGATGCTGGTTAAAGACCACCTGTTTCCTTAAATGGTTTAGCAGCTTCTATGGATTTACTGAGGAGTGCTTAGAATATAGCAGGTTATTTTCTAGGACAGGACATTTTAAAACCCAGTCACTTATTCTGAGCTTTTCCAAGCAGAATTTGTGCCAGCTAATCCAGTTGTTTGCGAAGAGGTGGCTACTGCTATTTATGCCTGACTAAGCGCTAAATAGTACAAATTCAGCCGGGGGGGAAGCATTTGCTCACAAGGCATCAGGGAAAAGAGCTGCAATACTGTGGTCCATTGGTCTCGCACTTAGCTGGGGCTTGTAATAGGCGTGTTATCAAAGTCAGCCAGGATGTTGCAGGCGAAGGATGGTACCATAAGCAACTTTTCACTGTTCTCTGCCAACATCTAGCCGATTAAAATGAGCTGATCTATAGCTGTTATTTGGAATAATGGGGATGAAGTTGCTGTAATAGATCATTGTTACAGAATCAATTTCCCCCCCTTCGAAAGAGAAATGTCATATTTTACTGCAATGTATGTATACACACATCTTTTTATTTGTATAGCAACACAAAGCTGTTATGCCAAGAGAGTGAGCTGTTCATTGACATTATCTTCTGGCATCCAGCTCCGACCCCCTCCTGCATGGCTGCAGAGCAGCCCCATCTATCTCATCCCATCCTCCGTGGTGCCCAAGGCAGCTTCTTTGTCACAGCATTCAAGGCTTAGCACCAGGTGTTTCTGATGAGGCATCATCTGCTGATTAACTTGCCAGAGCGAGAGATTGTTATTCAGTCTTTGAAGGTGGTGTCTGCATCCTCATCACAGTGCATTTTATATCCTTCTGTTAGAGTATGCATCCTCCCAGACTTGGACATTTATAAATGAATAAATTCTGATAAAGCTTCTTGCAGCAGGTTCTCAGCCCACCTGGAAGACTGCCAGCCCCTCCTGTTGCAGGCAGCCAAGGAGCTAACAGTAACAAGAGACCTGGGGGAATTTTTGACCAATATATCCATGACCCATAATAAAAGTTAGCCAAGTACAATGTATTTTGGAAAACATCTCTATAATGGAAAGGTACAAAGGAAAACATGTTTTGTCTGGGGAAGCAACACTCTTCCACTTCGTATTAGTAAAATTCGGTGATGGAGTCTCAGAATAATAGATTCCCTAGTTTGCCTAAATAGATAAATACATTATGAAATACATTAGCTCATAGCAGTTTGTGTGCTATGCTAAATGACGATTTACCTCACTTCTACTTGCCCTTTAAAGCAAACAGGCAAGCTGTTGCTATTTCTTTACTTTGTGCATGCTCGTAATTAATTTCTAAATACAAATTTAGAGTTACCTCTTCCTCTTCAGCAAGAATAACCCATGAAAATGGCAGAAACTTTCTCATTTATGCAAGTCGCAAGGGAATTCTATCTTTTTTTTGTTTTTATAAATATTGCTTCATTCCTAAATGAAGGTAATTGTTTGTTGTGGTAGGAATGTTGGGAAAAATCAGAGCATAAAACAGGCTTATAATTTTTTTACTTTCTTGCTTTTATTTAAAGCACTTTGTGGATTTTGATGCCTGGAAACTTTTATTGTCATTCCTGTCATGGATTGCCTGCTGGCAGACAAGCAGATAATTTTGATTATATTTTTCCAGTATTTAATCTTTTCCTCTCTTCTGTTTAATATTGCTTTGCATTTATGAGGAGGATGAACTTTGAATCACCTGGACTATTCCTTCATATCCTCTTGGCTTTTCTGTGAATTATTCAGTTTTAGCAGAGGGGTTTTTACCCTGCCTCACCTTTTCCTTCCACCTTCCATGACATCTTTCACTTTTCAGTCTTCTAGGTTATATTTTATATTTTGGTGTCTTTGGCACTGTTCTGTACAGTGAGATATGAGACTGTTCAAAAATGGATCACAGACAGTTAATAGAGCCCATGCCCATATGTCACTTGAGGTTTGTGGTCATTTCCCTTGTTTAGAGTCTTCTACAAGTATTTAAGATGTCACTCAGGGCCTTAAAAATCCTGCCCCCTAAAAGGCATATGAATTCAGGCACATAATATCTGATTTAAAACAATCACAGAGATACAAGTGAAGACATTTTCTGTGTAATGGAGCTGGATAAACCCTTGTTAATGTACCTGATTTTCATCTGTCTCTCTGTTAAAACTGCGGTTTTTCTGTGTTCCTCATACCATTTCTGTATTTTATCTTTCTTTCGTCCTGTCCTTAGTGCCGTCAAAGAGTCTGCCTTCACATGAAACCTTGGGATACTTTGACTGTGTGATGTAATTTGACACACAATGAATGGATGGGCAAAATTTAAAATGGTCTTCCTAAACACTCTTAATTTTGTTTGTTTAGAACAGTCTGGGGGAATGATACATTACTGCAGCACATCAGATTCTATTACAGTGTTATAGACTTTCTAATCGATGGTTAACTAGGGAAAGGACATAGTTACTGAAATGCATGTATTTTCCAAACGGTTTAAGCAGAGGACTACATTAACTGATAACTTTTGTTTAAGAGCTTTATTACTGAATAGCTAGCCATGTTTTTTTAATGAAGTTACTATTTTTGTTTTTTCATGAAGTCACAGATTGCCTTGTTCCACATGTTGAAGATGCAGAGATTCATAACAAGACATACAGGACTGGCGATAAGTTAATAATCAGCTGTCATGAAGGATTCCAGATCCGTTATCCTGACTTAGACAACATGGTTTCAATATGTCAAGACGATGGAACATGGGATAATCTGCCCATTTGTCAAGGTTTAGTACACCAGCATATCCTATTTATAGCTCATGCACCTTGTGATAGTTTGCCAATATTTTTTCTAGAGTTGTAAGGATATCAGTGATCTGATAAGTTCCACTGTACAGTATTTGAATAGTGCTGCTCTTCAGACTTCTAAATTTCTTTTGCCTGTTGCTCACTGCAGGAAAGATGATGCCACTTTCTGGACATACCATACTTAAAACACTATTTTAAATATTGCTTTTTTGTTTAGTAGTCTAAAATCTGACACAGATGCATTGCATTTAAAGAACTAGGGTTAAATCAGTCAGAATTTCACCAACAGATCTGATGGGCAACTGCCATTTTTGCATCAAATAATTTCTGAAAAGATTTAAGCTTCTAACTACAATTTGCCTTTCTTTGCCTTGTGCAGCAGGCAGTGATAGAGGATGGAAGCTGGAACCTCTTCTTCTATCAGAGTTTTCAGCAGAGTTGTTCATCAGGTTCACAGTCCATTGAAGCTGTAGGTATTGACTAAAAATTCATGGTGTGCACAGGAATGATT
Source organism: Cuculus canorus (assembly GCF_017976375.1). NCBI lineage: Eukaryota > Metazoa > Chordata > Aves > Cuculiformes > Cuculidae > Cuculus > Cuculus canorus. The sequence goes on from NC_071403.1 coordinate 90,203,253, forward strand.
TTGGCCAGAAAAGCCATTAGCAGTAGAACTAGCAGTGTTAGTAGCATGGGATCCCAGCTTTGCTTAGACTGAGATAAATGGCTGGGGATGAGCCAGCTTTAGTGAATGGAAATAACCCTGGGCTGCTATTTCCTTTGCATTTGGTTTTCACAAGCCTGACCAGACAAAAAAGCACCAAGAAATTTTAGCTGTCTGGGCTAAGAAGAAGACTACGTTAGTATTAACTTTTCTCAAACCTATCGATCATCTCCTAACATTGATGGTTCTCTGTAGCAATTTAATTACACTGTCACATCAATTTGCAGAGTAAAGGCAGGCAAGGAAACTGGGACACTTCTCAGCAGTGGCGGTGGCAGGGTGAGACATGAAAGTCAGGACTTGGTGTTTCTGCTGTAAAGTGATGACATTGATGGGCACTGGACTCCAAAGTTACGGGAGCATATTTGCATGGATCTCCGTAGCTGGGATCCTCAGTTTGGAGCACACCAAACAGTGTCAAGGTATTGTTGTAGACTATGGTATGGGCATGTGGAAATTTAGACACATTACAAGCCTAGCTCATTGTATCTGAAGAGGGCCAACAGAAAAGGAGAGTTTTCCCAAACCCATAAAAAAGTGGGCAATAGTTTCAGGGTATCATATTAGCAATGGCATCCTGTGTGGCAGTGTGGAGTATAGAACCCATTTTGAAAGTGAGTGGAGCTCACATCTAATTAAGGTAGATTAAGACTTTTGCAGTTAGGTGAGATACTCAAAAGATTAATTTGCAGGTACTATTTATTTGCCAAAGACCCAGGTGGGAATTTTGTCACAGCCAGTATTAACTGGCAAATGTACCCCAAGCACCCCTTGGCTTGTTACTTCCTTCTGTTGCTGTATTTATGCTATGAAACACAATTAACTGCTGCTGCTCAACATTTGGTATTAGCTAATTTTCAAAATAAAAGCAGTCCTAGTAAAAGTTAAGAAATCAATTGCACAACAGCCAAGTGGTGAAGCTACCACACAAGTAGAAAACAGGCAATTCAGATTGAAGTACCTGCCATATTTTGCCAAATTCCTCAAACCTGTTCTAAGGGTGTCTCCAGAATTTTCTTTTTGCTATGTCAAGCACTAATAATATCAAAGGCACTTGTCTGCTTGCGCTAGGTAGGCTGTCAATTACACTTCTATGGCCCTTTGATTGTAACAGGCAGGGGAATCTCGTGACACTGAGGTGCCTTTTTTTCTAGCAAAACAGTGGGAAAGGATTGTAGAGCATAAAAGAATCCAACCTCAAACTATCTTTGCTACAAGATAATAATGGTAATTACTGACCTGGAATGATGTGAATTACTTAGCAAAAAAATGTCAAAATTAAGTTTTCAAGGAGCTTGAGGTGTTTGGAGACCTAAAAGTTTTCACAAACACTTGGCTGTCATACAAATTCAAGTAAATCTCTGTCCTGCATTACAAGGAACCCAATAAGAATTAAAATTCTGAGCCAGCAGGACAAAATTTTTGCTGATACAGATCAGAGAAGAGAAAGCTTGGTCTTGCTTGGGCAGTTTGTACTCTTTCTTTCTGTTGCACTGAAGACTGCTTATATTGTCCTGCTCAGTGGGCTGGTTGGTTTGCAGGAACCAGTGCACGATGTGCAGGCAATACTTGATCAGGGGCTTATCAATAGCATGCGAACAGGATGCTCGAAGCTTTCTTTGAGCAGGGAGATAAACAGCTAGTAAAACAGCTATCAAAACCGTTGCTCTGGTACTACAGTGTGCTGTAAAAGGCTTTCAGGCTTTTTCTGTCATTTTCTTTTGGTTTTATCCCTCTCCCTTAAATGATGACTGCAAGGTAAAATACTTGAAGTGCTGCTGAGACCTTTGCTTTTAGAAGCCAGCATCTTACAAGAAGTTCTCAGACTGATTGTTGTTTCTCCCTCAGGCTTAACATTGAACAGTCTAAACAAATCCCTAGTAATGGCAAGAGACGTATTCATGGATTGCCATAATACAGCTCCCATTAGTCTCATAACTTTATAATATTATTTTCCATTTGCTGATTACTATATAACATTTTTCATTCCTTGATTACTAATCATCTTTCGTCTGCATTACTGCAAATTTAAAAATCAACTGTATTATGGATTACAGAGAGGGTCATTTCTAAGGCCAAGAGGAATTATTTTTATTTTTCAGGTGCAAATTGTTATTAAATACCAGCTCAAAACAGACTCTTGAATGTATGTGAATGACATGTTCTGAAGTCATGTTGTCTATTAAATTCACTGCTCTTTCTTGCACCTAATATTTTTGGTGACCGTTAAACTGTCACAGCTCAGTACTATCCATGGTACAAAGCCCTCAGGTGTAATTCCAGAAGTAGAATGTAGTCTCTGACTACATTCACAGTTTCTGGTGATAACAGGTACGTTAACTTTTTGATAACCTCTTCTGAGACCTTGTTCACTGATTGTCATGGGACTGCTCATAGGAAGTCACATCTGGTTAGGCTTTCTCAGACTGGAATTTCAAAATCATTAATTCTGTCTCCAAATCTTTTACGGTTGTGTGCATTTTGTCATAGGAGCAGTTTTAATATTAAAGATCATTTACTTGCCTGACAGTTTTTAGAGGAGGAATAAACCTCATGGTTTATATAAACGACAACCTTTATTTATTAAAAATTCTACCTCAAAAAGAAATTGCCATCTGCTAAACCAGTGAATGTTTGTGAAACAAAATGCTGCCATTTTCAGTAAACCTTTCCTGGATTTGCTGAGAGTGAATCCCACACTAGACTAGTGTGTGGGCTAAACAATGAAAGGGTTTGAAACAGGATAATGAGGCATATGTATCTGAAGGAGATCATGCAGACATGCGATTCATAGTAGAGAAGATGAAAAATACCTCACTCCTCAATTTAGGAATTATAACTAAGATGTGTGAAGATAACTGAGATAAGCATGTTATAATAAAAAATACCTCCCTCTTCTTAATTTGCAGGTTGCCTGAGGCCATTGGTTCTTCCTCATAGTTACATTAATATATCTGAGTTCGAGTCCTCCTTCCCCGTAGGAACAGTGGTGTATTATCAATGCTTTCCTGGATATAAACTAGAAGGGGCAGAGTTCCTTGAGTGCATGTATAACCTTATCTGGTCAGATAGCCCACCTAGGTGCCTTGATGTGGAAGGTAAATGTCTTATTGTTTGTTTATGTTTCAATTTTGCAAAAGCAGTATGCTCTATATGATTTTAACTCAGGGCTATAACCGTGGTTGTGTTATATGTAATGTTTCTGCAGGCCATGCAGAGTGTATCTGGGTTTTGTTGTGTGCAAACTACTGTGGTTCACTTCAGCATCAGGTCTTTATGTTCCCTAACTAAAGTTTGCTGTCTTGGTGTCCGAAGTGCAATAGGGGGTGCTCTTAATGTTGATTGCTTTGCCCTTAAAGTGTAAATTCTTTGCTGCTTTTCAAATGAAAATACTGAAGAAAGTATACAATTCACATTTGCATGCAGATGGTCTACATTTCTACAGATATAAATGGATTTCCATGAGAAACTAATAAATACCCCATAGAAACTCTTAGTTTGGACTGTGTGAGTTGCAGATTATTCAGGGCTACATGATGCTGCATGCTTTAATTTTTATTGTCTCTCGTAGTAGTTAACCTTAAAGAAAATTTGCAACCAAAGTGACTGACCTAATTTATTGATTTGGAACATAAAAGCTTTGATCACTCAGTGTGAAACAGAGGTAAATCTTACCGAGCCAAAAGGAATAACCTGTGACTATAGCTGCAGCACTGGAATAAAGGATATTGTAGTGCATTTATATTTGCATCCCATACATTTAAAACAGACACCAAATGGATTGTTCTGTTCACTGTCAAAACCTCGTGAACTACCTTCCTCCACCTTCTTACTGCATCTTGAATGAAACATCTTTGGAAGTCATGAGAATCCAAATATATCTTCTACATTTCATTCCCCGAAAAGGACTACATTTTTGCTCTATTCCAAGCCTGTAAGGAAGCTATCTATATGTAGAATTTAGCTAAAAGCAATTACAGGAATTCATATGCGATGCTTATGTCACTGAGCTAAATGCTAAGCTGGAAGTGCAAAAATTTGCCAATAGCATCAACAAAGTGACATACTGCACAAAAATAATAAAAAGATCCTTCTTTTTAACTGACAATTCAAGTTCCAAAATTAAAAAATGCCTTGCAGTTTGGACATAACAAAATGATTTATTTTTTTTAGCACATCATGAAAAATTAATCCCAAATCAGCTCTATGTAAGCCATTTTTGGATGGTTTGTTTGTTGTTGTTTATAGCACAGAAAATAAGTTTAAAAAGTCAGATGGGCCATGTTCAGCTTAATCCAAACAGAAGAACTTTTTTGATAAAAATGACAATTCTCCAGTCAGCAGCATGAGAGCATTAAAATACAGAAACTGAAGTGCATGAAACAGAAAAAGTTCTGCCGTACCCTAACTTAAGGCTGGTGAGCATTCCAGCTCCTATCAGAATACCTGGGAAAACTCATGTGCTCATTGTTGATTACTTGTATTATAAAGTCAGAGAGAGGCTTCTTTTTCTTGATTAAAATATGGGATAAGGACTGCTGCCCTGAAAGTTCTACATTTTAAATAACATGTTAAAAGTGATCATTCCCAGTCAACTATGATGATCTGTGATAGAAGGGATCAGTGTGTACTAGCCTCTGGGTCAAGACTATCTAGGAGGCCTCACGAGCTTTGATTTAGATCCAGCCTCCCTTTTAATTGCTTTTTTATTATTAATTTTTAACTTTCCGTGGTGATTTCATGTTGGTGTCCCTGTACACTGTGCATGTGTTGAGTGAGCTACAGGAGACCAAACTCTGGAGCATAACGCTTACAAGACCAGGCTCTCCTGAGCTTTGGGACTGTCCCTGCTTCTGATAGGATAGAAGAGGGAGCAGCATCACTAAAAAGTGACCCCAACAGCTCCCATGGTGAACCCTGTTGCAGCTGGTACGCTGCAAACTTCAAAATTAAATCCTGATGGGCTAAATCAACTTGAGATGCCCTTGTTTGAAAGCGTTTCTTTAAGTGATTTATTCAAGAAGTGTCAGTCTCCAGGAATCTTATTACAATCCACTACTTTTAATTAGTGGTCAAAACTCACTCCCTGAATGTTTTCATTCTGCACCTTGCATACTGATGTCAAGCTCATTTTTTAGCATTCTTCTTATATGTGACACACAATCTCACCAAGCAGTACTTTTCACAGAGCAAATCTGCAAATAACAAATTAATTACATTTATTTATTTCCATGATCAATTCAAAATATATTCTAATGAAATTTCCTGCTCAGTATTTTAATATGATGATTAAAAGCAAGTGGTTGCTAGGAAGCTATAGTAAACCATTTTTAGCACTTTTATTTTGCTATCAACAAGGCTGCTTACACCTTTCTCGTTTTAATATATGTTCTTGAAGACTTCACACAAGGAATTTCTTAAATATGTGTGCAATCACACAAATACTACAAGTCAACCTCATTAATTTTTCCCTGTTAGCCAAATAAATTCTGAATGAAGGGTTTGTAGCCCCATTTAAAGCAACAGTTACACCAGTGACCAATCAGCTCCCATCATACAACATGCTTTCTAGCGCTCAGTCCAGTCTTACTCCCAGTATTGCGAAGAGCAGAGCTTCCACAAACTGGCAAGAGACTAATTTTTGCTCATATGGGAGAAGATTTTTCCAGGCATTAAAATCACTGTTGCGTTACTCGCAGTAGTGGAAAAAAATGGTGTTATCTGGTACTGAAGTGCAGCCAACGCTGCAGAGTTATGCAGCGGCTTCTTAGAAAAAAACTGTTTGCATCTTATCAGAGAAGTCAATTTAGCTCAGATTGCCAAGTATTTACTGGTACGAGATCCTCTTCTAAAACTGCTTGTACTTTTGCGAAATTTAAAACATTTGGGTTGATTTTTGAGTATCTGCCTCAAGCTGAATCATTTGGGAAGCTTCAGTTGAAATGGTTCAGCTATATCTGAGAATGACAGTAGAGGAAATGGTGTTGTTTTACTAGAGCTAGAAAATTCTACAGTCATTTAGAGGATGAAAAGAAGCATCTTAACGCTGAATTTTCTTCTCTTTTAAGCCCTCAATTTACATCTTTAACTTGCTTAATATTCCTTTTTCTAGTGGAATTCCATAATTGTGTAGAAGATTTTTAAACTTCTTCTGTATTGAAACTGACTCGACACTTCGAAGGATATATGAAAACCTAAGGAAAATATTTTTTTTTGTTTATATGATTTTTAAATTACCAATTTGGGCTTAATTATCCATCTGTAGAAATGGATGTAAGTCAATGATTGCCTTCTGTAAAATCGGATATGCAAAAGATAGTGGAAAAACCCCTGAAATGAAGATTACCACATGGGGTATAAACATATATTTTAAAATTATACGGCTCCTAAAAGCACTGGAAGAAAGCAAACACTTGAAAACATACCATTATGGAACTCTGTGAAATGAAATGGATAGAACTAGGAAATGTTTATGATATGATACTTAAAGGTGAATAAAGACATTACACGAGATTTGGAGAATTTAATCCCCCCTCCACGAAAAAAACAAAAAAACCCGACAGGCTGGCCGTTCGTAATTACGGAACATGATCTGCATATGATTACACATTTTGCCATCTGGACATTTAATCTCTCATGCCTTTTTGAAAACTTCTAAGAAGATGTAAAGAATTGTTCTTATAAAAACTAGGGGGGAAACCAGACAAAGAGTGGAAAGCCTGGAAGAATTTGTTTATAGTGCTAATGCTAGAATACAAAGCCGTTGTATGGATAGTGGAATTGGGGCTTCCCAGCCTTGTATTTAAAAGTAAAAGGGGAAATAGGTTGATTGAATTTGCAAACAACAGACATGATCCTATTATCCAGACTGTCTGGTTTCAGCAGCGTCCCATCTGAACCAAAATGTGGTCCTGTGGATAATTAGATATATTGCAATATCAAAACTTCATTTCTACATGCTGGAATCAACAGATTCTCCAGCTGTGGTTAAGCTTGTAAGAATGTGAAACAGAAAATATGTCAAATTTTTGTCAGTGGGATCAAAATGTGAAACAGCATGAGGAAAAGTCTTCAAAGCAGAGAGTTGATTAGTAGAAGAAAGGAAAAACATAGAAGAAAACTGAAGGCATTTCAGAAATCTGGTGTATAAAACCATTCCATTGTGAGGGAAGGTGAAAAGATACTATGCTATCCAACCACCAGTTACAGAAAGGATCCTGAAAATTCAAGAAACTATGAAAGAAATATAGGAAAAGGAAGGAATTAAGAAAATTGCACTACAAAGCCAGAAGAAGTGCAAGGGAGCCTCAAAAAACCTACCTGTAGGAATCAGGAAATTTCTGAAGAATAAAAGGGGGTTAGTTGTATGAAAATTAAAACCAGTGAAGTATGTGAGAGATAGTAAAAATGTTCTGGAAAAGCAGTCAAGAATATAAACAGAGCTTTAAAATGGTTACTTTCATAACCCTGAGGACAGACACTCACAGAGATGGTCTGATAATTCTGACAAAGAACCTAGACAGTAAAGAGCGTGAAAGAGCACTGGAGGGGGGTAATATTACAGGTGAAATGCCATAGCCACTTCATATTTCAAAGCAAAGTAGCTTAAAGTTTCTAACCAATTACATGCAGGATACTTTGAAGGAAGTCTTCAAAAACCTTCATTCTTATCTAACGATTGCTAATGCCATTAACAGTGATTAATGCCGAGCTATAGGTTTGATAAACTATGCCCTTAAGATGTTTTAAATTCTTGGTGGAACATACAGTAATACACTGAGAAATAAAAGATACGTCAGGCTGTAATCAGTTTACGTGCAGGAGTCAGAATAAAGTAAGCAATCTTAGGCCTGAAATACTGTACATTGGTATGAATGGATTTCTCTCTCTGTTTCTTTGCTGACATGGAGAAGGCTTTAAATTAATTCCAACATGACAAACTGATGCATATCCTCAGGGAAGATAATGTTGATGCAGCAGATCTCCAGCAGCTAAAAATCCTGTAGAGGAAGCAGAGGGTAGCAGTATTCACATTGTGAAATACTATGGTACTAAGAAATCAAGAGAGGTAGGTACCAGGATTCTCTTGTATGCTTACATCTACTCAGATTGCAAGCAGGAGGGAAAATAAATTAAATATTGCTCAACTGCCAAAGGGATCATCCAGGTTAACTGAGTTAATGTTAACATCAGAGGCACGGATAGCCGTGTTTTTAATAGCTCTGACTGAAGTGGTGTTTCAGAATGTATTCCCTGCCTACAGCAACACTTCTTGCAACTCACGAATGACAGCCAGCAGTAGATGCTCAAATAGCAGCAGCCAAAAATATTTGTAAGCACCTTTACTTCGGCAATGCCTTTATGTTGGTGAGACCTTAAGCCTGATGTCCAAAGGATGAAGTAGGCTGATAGTGTTTCACCCTGGGGGTGATTAAGTCGTAGAAAGCAAGTGTGATGAAGACATTTAAAAGGATAGTTTTCTTTAAAAGAAGTCATTCAGTAATTCTACATGTTTCAACAATGTAGGCAGTCAATTCATTCGTCACCCAGGATATGCAGAAACGATGTGCACCTGGTCACCCTGTATGGATGTGGAACACTTTAAGGATCTACCTCACAGTGACTTGGAATATCTGAATTTTTGTGCTGTTGAAGAATGCTGAAAATCACCTGTACACCTTTACCCACAGCTGAAGAGGTGTGCAAAAGAATTGGATTCAGAAAGAGCACAGTGACATGAAATATTAGGCAGACAAATCACCTTCTTCTGTGGACGTACTGCTTAATAATCATCAAATCAAAGTGTATTGCAAAGTGAGGCAAAAAAAAGCAAAACCCCATTTCAAGATGGAATGATACACAAAAGTGAGCTTTTTACAGCTCTTGTTATGAGGGATGAGAGGCTTAGAAAACAGTCCCCAAGTTGAAGGCAGTGTCTGGAGAAGATAAATACCATAATGTTTTGAAGTGACTGGTCCTTTTTTTCGCATTGCAGAATTTTTCTTTGATCTTGCCTGTGATTGAAATAGACGCCTTCTCCACTCTTCACAGTTTTTCAAGAAAGCAACAGAAGATCAAATTGTAATCTCTTTCTTTTATGTCTTCTGTTTCTGTTTGATGCACAGGACTGTCACAGTAGATCATTGTTTTATGCCTGCTCTATCATCTGTGTACTTTTTGGAAACTCCTTAGCATTTCCAGGATCAGCCAGACATCCCAACTTTTTTATGGAGCTATAATTTCTGCCCTGAAGTTCCATGTTAGCTGCCAGATGCATGTAGTGTTTTATCCACAGTGCTTTAAATATGCTGAGGATTAGGTAGGGGAAAGCAGACAAAATTTCTCCCTGAAGGCTGTTCCATAATATTAGTCCTTAGCTTTCTTTGACAAGGCTCCTCAGAAAGGAAAAGCACACTACATTATGTCAAAATCAAGTATCTTTGTGCTATATGGACATATTTGTTAAATTTGACTTTACAGTGCAATCACAGAACATCTGCCACACATGGAGGGAGCTGTAGCTACAGACTGTGCATTAAGAGGTTTACTTGCTGTGTAGTTTTTTTCCAGAGATGAAAAACAACCTTTAAAGTGTGGCAGTTTCACAAATCAGTGTAGGCAGGCACTGGATAACTAAATAGAAGTAACAGAGAGTGATACTCTTCCACACCTTCCTAGTCTTTTAAGACGGTTTGTGGTATTGCAGTGCTAAGATCACCTGCTGTTTTTCCTCCCTGATATTTCTTTGCTGGTAGCACTCCATGGGGAATGGGACCTTGTGCTTTTCTTTCTCCCAGATGGTATAGCTTGATTTCCTCAGCCTTCAGCTAAGCCCTGCAATACAGCTTTTCTGTTCCGACATTCCTTCTCTCTGTCAATACCTGATGACTGGTGTAGGTGATACCACACAGGCTCAAGGGATTTTTGCATATAAACAAAGAGGAAAAAGCTAATAAAGAAAGAGGGATCAAATTAACATGAAAATACTGATATGTCCTGCTCACAGTGATTACTTACTTCTTCAGACATTTCTGTCAGGTGCTTTTCTCTATCTGGTTTACTTAGCCAGCTTCCAAACAGCTCTCTGCCTCTCCTCCACCTCCATTCTATGTCTAAGCACTTTGACCTTTTCCAGGTCTGGGATTGTCCTGTTGTGAAATGCATTTGAAACTAAAGACTTTTGGCATTAAGATCAATGTTTCACAGGCTGCTGTGCTGGGAACAGGATGTGTGAATTTGGGTGCTTCTGTAGGAGCTCAGCTGACTGGAACTGCAAAACATGCTCTGTAACGTGGAACTCTAGTAACAAGGAAGCTCTGTGTACAATAAGTGATTGTAAATCACCCTGTGCATTTAGGAATTAGCTAATGTTAAACTATTTTTAAAATAGGCTTGAAACTAGTTTTGAACTGCTTCATTCAAGCTCATACAGCTGGTATCAACGATAGCAAGTTTCAGCAAGATGGTGTTTGTCAAAGCTAGGCCAGAGAAGCAACTTTTCATTAAAAACTTAATTACTGAATTCATTTCACACTTGGTAGAAGATGAAAAGTGCTTCTCACCCTGTGCATTGAAAGGGTTACCTTACTATTGTAACTGGTGCAGAATTACCCAGGGATGATTGCCTGGGGTAGAACGAGCAGCTTGGAGCCATGAGACCTGGAGTATGTCCATAGCTGCTTGAAGACTGACTTGCTAAATGGTCAAGAAGTTGCTTAACTGTTAGGTGTCTTTTCAGAAGAAGACATGTGAGTGGCATTGTGAAGATTAAGTAATTGAGAAAAGTTAAGACTGAAAAGAATTTGGAAATTACTGGCTAAGAATACAATATTTTTAATAATTCTTGCCATAGGCTTTGAAGAAATAATTTCCTGGCAACTGTAGAGTTCAAAATAAGTATCTTGTAACTTTGTTACTTTCAGTCATGTCTACTCTCAGGCTTAATAAGGGTTACTTTATATATTAAGTGGTCACTTAGTTGTATCCACTAAACTTCCTATTCTGCTATTGCTATTGGTGCTGCTGGTTTGCTGTGAGAATGAGTAACCAGAAGAGTTCCTCGAGGCATTTCTTCACTTTCAATACTCAAAAATGGCCTCTAAGTTTTTCTCACTTGTTCCAGTAGAGCTATAATGCACCGTTTCCCTTCACAATGCCAGCACCATTTGTTGTAGGAATGTATCATCAGGTATTGTTAAGCTGATCTTCATGAGAAATGAAGAGGGTCATTCTAATAATGCTTCCTGTTCTGCTTACATTTCCAAAGACTGTCATTAGAAATAAACTCTCATTAAGCAGTTGTTCTAGAATGATATTTTGACAAGGCTTATTTTAAAGCCACTGGGTTTGCTACTTCCTTCCTTTTACAAACCTTTTAATTTCTTCTTCAAGCTCTCAACTGCATATGAGTGTTTGAATCCAACAGTTTTTCTTCCATCCTACTTAGAATACTAGAAAATTTTATGGGAATTTTTGTTCTGCAATTTTGCAAATAAAATATTTTAGGGGTTTTTTTCATTACTATAAATTAAAATCTAAGTATAGAAGATATATTTAAAGAGCAGATGTAATTTCTTTGCCTCTTCTTCTTCTGTTGGCCATCCACTACCCTCCCCCTCACGCATTTCTCTATTTGATATTGCGCTAGAAATACCAATTTTTTCTACCAGTTTTTGTTGAAATCTTTTTGGCTAACAACTAAATTGGTAAATTCTCTAAACAGTAGCGTGTCTTTAGAGTTTAAAAATCCACAGCTAACAGGTACTTTTTCAAGAACTCCACTGACTTATTTTCATTCTTTTTGTAGTTTTTACAAACTCGCAACTACTAAGAAACATTTTCCTTTATAAAAGGTGCTAATACTGGTGTTCTATCGACTGACTACAGGATATAGGCATTACATTTTTCATACTGACAATCTTGGAAGATGTTGTTATGTGTATGTGAGAGTATGAGGAGCTTGAAATTAGGGCTCTGTCCTGTGCATTACAAGGGTGATTCATGTGCTGGTAACACCTACGGAAATGACCAGGTCTGCTAGGGGAACTAGACAGGAAATGTTGAGGTATGTGAGAGAAAGGCTTCTGGGTTGAGTATTTATTTTTTGCTGAAGGACTGAAGGGTGATGGCAGAAGTAACCAAGGAACCAAGTTTTATTCACTCGGTGTTCATAAAGAAGCAAGAAAAGGAACAAACATAATCTTAATCTTCTATGTTCCTGTAAAAAAAGAGTTTTCAGATCCTACATTACCAAACGTGTTTTTATGAAAGCAATATATGGAAAATGATCCTTACTGAAGCATCAAAATCCAGCCAGTAAAGCCTCGGGTGGGGACTAGGCCACCCTAGATAGGAAGAGTCAGACCTACTTGCATGTATGCTGCTGCAGATTCCTGGAGTAAATCATGGCTTGAATCATTGGTTGAAATGCAGTAGCCAGATGACAGGTGTTCAGATTTCTGGTGTTAATTAGTGTCCTAATACATGCAAGAATGACAAGTGAGGGTCAGGAGAAGATCTTTTATCTTCCAGTTTCTGTACAAACCAAACAGTGCGTCCACCTCTCTTATTACTATCTAGCCAGATACAACAGTGTTTTCCCTGCGTGTTGTAACTGGCAGGTTTTTATCTGTGTCTTTCTTATAATGAATTTTCATCTTAATCTTTTCTCACTCTTTGCATAATGAGCAAGAATTCGCAGTGTGTTTGGAATAAGCATTATTTTTTATGAGGTCCAAATGTCACTAACCCTGTCCATCCCTGTGTCCAAAAAGAAAATGGTTGGCCTTATATTGAATTTTTTCTGCTAAACCAGCTAACCAAGCAATTAATCTCCTACATGAAAGGCAGACTAGTAGCTAGAGAAAAACACATACTATGCAAAAAACTCAAAGGTGGAAAATAAGCTTCTTCCTTATTCCTACCCCTTTTTTATAAGGACCCTGTACTCCAAGATTTTTTTGCTTTCATTTTTTGGCTTACATACAAAAGCTGGCAAAATCTGAATAATTTACCTGCCATTCTACTTTGACCAAAGACTAAACTGATTAGCCATTGAACTAATTGACTAAAAAGAAGGTTTTCAGCACTCTAAATGTCTGTAACTGCACTGTTATCTCTCTACAAGTTGCTTTTAAAAAGTGATGTGACATCTTTGTTCAGTGCCGTCATTAGCACAATTGAGAATATGCTAATACCAAAACATCTTCCTTCTCTCCAACAGTGCAGAATTACTGCCTCATCCTCTGGGCAGAGTTTTAAAAGCTTTTTGACCAGAATGAAGATTAAAAATTACTGGATGAACCCCATTTATTTCGACAGCGTCTGGGCAGTAAGCATCCATAGCCTGTGCTACCCTCACTGTGACCACGGTCCAAGAGATGCAGATGTTGCTCTGCAGAGGCTGTGATGGAGAGGGCATGCCTTGGGGCAGACTTGCCTTTGCCTCTGCTCCAAGCCAGTATATAACAGTGTTTGTAACGTAAGGCCTGACTCCCCATATTTTAAGCTCTTCCCAATCTTTCACTAAAATCAGTCAGAGCAGAAAGCCCATAGCTGATCTCACAGGAGAGCCCTCAACTCCAGCAGGTCCTAAGAGCAGGCAGAGAAGTCAATCAAATCAAATCACGAATTCCTCTCTTCAACTTCCCTGAGTAATAGCCATTTTGAGCATCCCAGAAGGGATTTGTTTGCCATATAAACACAACAGTTCTTTCTTTTTGATGAACGATTCAGATTTTCAGCTAAGAATGCTGAGCTGTAAAGTTCCTGTAAATCCCTTTACAGTCTGTGGCCAGTTGCTTTACAAAGACAGATCTGGAGACCCAGCATTACGTGCTGCAGAACCACCAGCAGACACTGCCTGAATTATGTCCATACCTCTGACAAACTCCAAAGTTAAGGACACATGCATGTGGTCTTCTAATGTTGGTTGTCAGGAAATACTACTGGATTATCCATACAGAATGTTGCAATTAGCGCATAAAAGTCTCAAAAGCCTTATAAAGTGAAGATGCTGAAAGCTATTGGTCATAAAGATTTGGTGTCATATTTAAAAACAACATCCAGGGCTTTTTTTAAACTGTGAGAACTTGCTAAAGAAGAATCCACTTTTTTCTATAATTATTTATCATTCATACTGCTGTCAGCTTTGACAATAAAAATGTACATGTCAAACACATTTTTACTTTAATCGGTCTGTGGCTATTTTCTTTCTGTGTGTTTGATGCATTTGTCTGAAGTCTATAGTTTGTAATTCCAAAATACAATTAGGATTTATCACTGGGGATACTAGAATTTTAACTTTTCTAGAAAAATTCAGTGGGCTTAGGCTTGCCACCTGAGTTTTCCTCCATATTTGATCTGGCACATTCCTTTAATCTGTGTAACCAGTATCCCACACTGCTATCCAGCATGAATAAGGGATCTGACCCTGTAAGACGACTAGCTCTGAACTAAAAATCTTCTGTCTTTGGGAGCCAAGAATGTTCAGCAGCCCTCCAGACATTCATAATCTTGCTTTTCTGTGGTCAAAACTAAGGATGCTTCATGGTTGTCCTGCCACTGGCTTTAAAGGATCTTAGGTCAGGATGACCATAGGAATGGGGTGAGTATGCCTAACTGCCCAGAGCTCAAAATTAATTCATTTTTGGTTGTGATGAACCTCATTTGATTTGATTTGGAAAAAAAGGCTCCGAACCTGTGGATTACTGATTGTACAGGGACATCAGTTTGCCCATGCAGATATCGAGGGATCCTGAAACTGGATGAACAGAAAATTGACAGGAGGTGGGGAGGGATACCCCAAGCAAGTGAAAAACCCTGACTCTGAGAATCAAGCTGACATAAGAATAAAACACTGTTTCAATTCAGCTAAAATCTCTCATTTTCAAACAAGCTCCATTGCATCTGCTGTTTTTAAAAGTGTTTAATACAAGC
The DNA here is from genome assembly GCF_017976375.1 of Cuculus canorus. Lineage (NCBI taxonomy): Eukaryota > Metazoa > Chordata > Aves > Cuculiformes > Cuculidae > Cuculus > Cuculus canorus. Next base: position 90,218,268 of record NC_071403.1, read on the forward strand.
CCTGTTGGTAGGTACGACTTCATAAAAATTGACTGTAATTCAAGATTACTCTGCAGGGCATTAGAGAAATATTTGCAGAAGTTTCCAGGCAGCAACAACACTAAAGCATTTCCCTTGAAATACGAAGGATGTCAGAAGAAGGGATGGCCCCCACTCTTGGCACTGAGGACATACCTTACATAAAGACTGATGCTCTTTTTTTCAAGTTTTATAGAATAATTTCCATTTGTAAACAGATTGACAGCTCTGTATCTGTGTTTTTCTCACAGTTTACTGTTTTTAATCTGCCTGGAAATGTGTCGTTCCTGAGCTGATGCACATAGCTGGGACACCAGCACTGAGGCTTTTTTTTTATTCAGCAGGCTGCTTTGGCTCTTGATAACATTAAGATGCTAGGGATGAGGCAGCAGGTACATTGCTGGAGAAATTTGTTTCTCTGAGTGGCAAGATGTGCTCTGAGTGGCTCTCTGTGGCAAGATGTGCTCTACTTTGTTTGTTGCTGAAAGGTATTAGGCATCTACACATCTCTTACAGCCTGTTGTAGCTTAGAAAACTCAGTTGCAAAGAAGTTTCAATTACTGTCTTCCTTTGTTCTAGTGTAGATAATAAAAATATACCAGGTTTCCTCATGGCAGACCAGAATCCTTGCTTTCACTGATAATTTTCTTTTTAATAGAAGAATGTTCCCTAATATGGACAAAAGGTGCTTTCCTACTATCTCAGTCTGATGCCTGTGCCCTAGTCTTAAGAAAAATTATTTTCAATCATGAGTTGACTTGCCAGTAAAATCTTTATCATGGACCCAGAGAATTTGGAAAGTAAGCAGAGTGTTGAGGATGTGAATTTTTATGTGAATTACTTGCTCTGATTTCAAGTTATTATTAAGCCTTGCCAGTGAAAATGCAAACAAAACCATGTCTCTAGGGGATGGGGAATACACATTGCTGCACATTGTAATCAGTCTCTCTTGAAGATTCATTTAATATCTTGTGTATTTTTTTTTTATTAAATGCATTATTCATGTAGCAAGATTCACAGAGAGAAGCAGCTGAATTGTAATTTCTGGGAAGATTCTTCTTCCAAGAGATGGCATTTTCATTATTTAAATCAATGCAGTAGGTCTTGCCTGCATGAGGGAAGCATGGAGGGAAGGCAACAGACTGTAGATGGGGCATTGAGCCAGTTAGTTACTGCCTCTGAAGGAAAATAAAACAACCCACCCCGTAATTTAAGCCCTTTTGGGGTCAGTGTGCAGCCATTTGAGACATCGTTACACTTTGTAGAGCTTTTTCCCTCTGCGTTAGCAGCACTTAAGAAAATAGTGATCAAATAACGCTCAGTGGAAAAGTTTCCCTGCTGCTGTTTCCTAGAGAGTGCTCCCTTGGCTCTCTGTTGAGTTCATCTGCCCAGCCATGTGCGAGGACATTTCTTTTCATTTCAGGGCCTACAATAAAAGTTCCATGTGTTTATATTGCAGTTTGCTCCTATTTACATAACCTTTTGTAAACCACTGTACTTAACACAGGCTCAGCCTCTGTTATATTTAAGGCCTCACTCCACCACTGATCCCACTGAGATCAGTATGGCTGCTCAAAGATAACAAAACACAAGTAACACCAGCAGAGTTTAAGCTCAACTTAATGATATTACAGAGGTAGAGACTGTAATTGCTTAAGTTACATCACGTGCCATGTATCTCTTGCAGCACAGTTGATAAACTTCTTTTTAAAAATGAGTATTTATTAATCTAATTAGTGCATATAACCATTTAATCATCTTAATGAAACAAAAAACAGGATGTTGTTACATGTGAATTTGAGATGCTTCATAAGGAGAGGGATTATCCTTATTTTTAGTGTCCCCCTCCATCCCCATATAGACATCTTGTTGGCCTATGTGTGCACTTTTGTCTTCTTCACACCCTCGCCTTCCCCCAGAGAATGGGAAGCTTCCCAGATCCCATCTTTCAGGCCTCTAAACAAGCAAGTGGCAGCAGAGCTTGCTGTTGTTGTTGAGAGATGAAAGCAACCCCAGTGTGTGTTGTCCCACAGAAGGTGTCTGCATCCATCTGCTGGTGTGGATGGGCACCTGGCCTCCCAACAGCAGTGGTCTGGCACTGCTGAGACAAACCCAAAACTGAAAGGGAGCCTGAGAGGGAGCCTGAAGTGCGCCGTGTGCGTTTTGACACACTGAAGCTACCCAGCAGTGGGTTGCTGGCATGAACGTCCTTCTCCTTTTCTTTGTTTATTTGCCCAAGTTTGTCCACTACCTCCAATGGTGAGTCACGGAGACTACATCTGCCACCCACGGCCTTGTGAGCGCTACAACCACGGGACAGTGGTGGAGTTTTACTGTGATCCTGGTTACACCCTTACCAATGACTACAAGTACATCACCTGCCAGTATGGAGAGTGGTTCCCCTCCTACCAAGTATACTGTGTCAAAACAGGTAAGAGAGCAGCAATGGCATCACTCCTCTTTTCTTATAGGCACTCTGTCTTAGAGCAAATTTGTTGGTGGGTGATGCTTGGCGAACTTCACCTGCTTAATGCCAGAGCGATGATTGATTTTAAGATGTTATTGAATATAGTACATTGCCAGGACCCTGTATTATCCTAAACCATTTCAATCGTTAGTTCTTCAAATGTATTTCTTAACATGTTCTGGATATTTTTATATGTAGGTAACCTAAGGTTATGATTGTGTGTATAAAAAAAGGTCAAGAGGAAAAAGCAAGGTCCGGCCCCTGTGGCAGCTTAATGTTAAGGTTGATTTGGGATTATGGCATTGAGTTCGTGTCTGTTTTTACATACATTATTTGGTCACTTGGAAGAGCTGTAATAGAAGATCAGGTTGGATGGGGCTTTGAGCAGCCTGGTCTAGTGGGACATGTCCCTGCCCATTCCAGGGGGGTTGGAATTAGTTGATCTTTAAGGTCTCTTCCAACTAAAACCATTCTATGATTCTGTGATTCTATAATAAAAGATGTCTTGTCCTAATTAGCACTTCTGAGTATTGTTGAAGTATTACTACAAAATAAAACCAGTAATAACTGAGCACAAAACTTGTATTGCTTTTTTATTACAGAACAAACCTGGCCAAATACACAAGAAACCCTCCTGACTACATGGAAAATAGTGGCATTTACAGCTACCAGCGTTTTATTGGTACTGCTACTGGTTATTTTAGCCAGGATGTTCCAGACCAAATTTAAGACACGTTTCCTTCCAAGGTTTGTACTGTTTTCTATTTGTTGGGGGTTTTTTTGAAGATGCAGGGCTTGATTCTGTTTTCGCATTCAGCATTCCTTGCTGGGGAGCTGAAGCATCTCACAAGTCTTGCACATACCTTCTGCTCTGAGCAGAAGTTTCTGAACCATCAGTGTGGAACGGCATGCCCCAAAACCTGCAGTAGTCCTTTCTTTAGCTAATATAAAAAGCAAAGTTTGTCATGTTCACTTTGGGAGTAATTACAGCTCTGCTACTGAGAATTGCTGCTTCTGCTTGTAAAAATAGCTGACAATATTTTTAAATACTCATTTTCAGGTGCTAAGGGAATTAATTTTTAACTACTGTAGACTTAGTAATGTTTAGTAATTTAACAAAGAATTTCTTTTTTCTCTATGGACAAATATATATTAAAAATTTGCTTTCCCTTAATGAGTATTATTTTCACTACAATTCATAAATATCTTCATTTATTTCCATAAAATTCCATGCAGCTATGAGCATTTATCATTGTTTCTCACAGTTTTTCTCATGAGACAGGTAAGTTGGCATATTATTGTCACCTTACAACTGGAAAAACAAAGGCAGGCATGCTCAGTTTTAGGCAAAGCTAGTGCTGTATTGGAGTTTAGACTTGTTTCTACTTTTCCATCTGCTTGGTTTGATATGGACCTTGATTGTGTGACTTCTCTCCTGCACTTGCTTTTTCTCATATCTTTTTTCTGCCATGTGCAGAAGGAGGAGGTGAAAAAACTCTATGTCGGTAGATATGTTCTCATGCCAATGCAGCAGAAAGGACTTGATGATCTTAATGTTAAATAAATATATATATGTAAAAGTATACATATTATATAAGTAATGTGTAAATTTTTGTGTATATATATGTCTGTGCATATATACAGATTATGTGGAGTCATGTAGGTATAGATATATGTATACAACTAGGGAGATCTTTGGGGTAGTGGGTTGCACTATAGATAGCTTTATAGCTCATATTTGTCTGGCTTGTTGAAATGGCTTTCTGTCCTCCCCTTTTCAGAAGTTTTCATGTCCTAAAGGTACCTGGGACCAATTCCCTCCTACTAGAACTGTTCCGTGATTTAATTGGTTACTAACAGATACTTCAGGGTTCTTCCCAATGAGTAGAAATGTCTCGCTTAAAAAGGAAACCAGCTTAGTACTGGCTAAGGAAGCCTTCATCCTTTGAAAGTGAGACCTGAAGCAGGCCGCAAATCTGGCCATCAAAGCCCTGTCATCTGGCAGTAGTCATCTCAGTGCCTGTTTACATGGTCTGTAAACACTTTGTGGTCTTGCACACATCTTTCCAGGGTTCAGGCACTTTTGACTGGTGAACATGTCTATAATATAATATCCATGATACCTACTGTGCACAGCACAGCAAATGTTGCTCCTTATCTCTTCCACGCACTTGGTTTTGTTCCTGTCTTGAAATTGTTTTTCACATTACTAGTTTCATTTTTCCAATTGTAACAGATGCCACCTGACTATCAACCTTACAAGAGTTTTGAAAACCCATAAACATTTCAGTGAATGTAAATGACTCTGTAGCTTCATTTTGAAAGACTAGAAATTGTTGTATTTACTTAAGTTCAGCAGTTGCTCCATGATGCTTCTGACATGCTCCTGCTCTCTGTGATAACTCATCTGTGTTTGATGTAGAGGCAACCAGGAGGGCTCCACGGGTGACCCCGACTTTGTGGTGGTGGATGGTGTTCCTGTCATGCTGCCTTCCTACGATGAAGCTGTAAGCAGTGGCTTGAGTGCTGTAGCACCTGGATACTCAGCTACCACAGACCAGGGGCATATTTTGCAGACAGAAGATCAAAATCCTCCTGCTTACCCTGGCCCCAGGATTACAGGCATGCTGCCTAGTGAATTTGAGACCTCTGATAGTAGGTCGGGCTCCTCTGAAGTGTTCCAAAGCTTGTACCCATCCCTGCCATGCCAAGCAGCAGCACTTCCTGGCTCAGATCAAACTGACGTACCCCATAGCAGTGCCGGGGAGGCTGCATCCACAAGTCCACGGATTGATATTGCAGATGGTGAGTCTTGTGTAGGTACAATAGGTGAGTCTGTAAACAGAAGCCATCATTAGTTTGTTCTGTCACAGCAGGAATAAACCCAGCTGACTTGCTCATGCTTTCTCCATGTTTTTGTCCACATCTTAATTTGGATATTTTTTAAACCATACCACTCCATGGTCGTAGAGCTTCATGTCTGCAATACGCCCTTGCTAGTTGTGGTTCAAGTGATTTGAATCCCAGGCCAGAAGGTTTCTGTCCAGACTCCATACCAGTGGTCTCATCAACAGGGATGGCATGCCAGCGAGCACCTTTGTACAGCAGTGAAGCTAACCATCATCTTGCCTGTGTTGGTCTGTTCATCTGCTCCTCAACTCCTGCTTTACAACTCCCTCACACACCATGGCTCTCAGCAAAAAAAAGGGGGTTTCTCCTTAAAGTGGAAAGCAAATTATGTTTTCACACTCAGCCAAAATTAGCAGCCTCTATTAACAAACTCATCATGTCTATGCATACGTCAGAATGTTCAGTCTGAAGCCTGTAAACATTAAGACATGGACACGGGAGTCACAGCATAAAGACTGTGCCCACAGGACCATGTATGAGAAGGCAGATTGCCACGTATTATTGTCTGCATTTAAATCAAACATGAGCATGCATTGATACCACTTCATTGAGTTCTAATGGAATTGTATGGTGTGCTGCTCAGCATGTTAAGGAAAGTAGATATCTTTCCTTGGAGTCATTTAGAAGGAATGGCTCTGATCCTGCTCTTCACAGTCACTGAGAGTCACTAGGCAAAGACCAGTGTCTTATATTCAGTGTGGGTGAAGGTCTGGGTGAAGGAAGTCTTCCTGCTTCATTTGGGTTTGGGCAAACTTTTAATGGTATCACAAGGGGAAGAGGACAGCTAGTAAAAGGAGGGAGAATTTATACTACTGCCAGTAAAAGTCCCTGTGTACTCTGAATGCTGTTTCAGTGATTAATGTAGTAGAAAGGATGCTTGCATTTACTTTTTTGTGGGCGTAACTTGTTTTAGAAAATCTGGGCAGTTTTAGTAGGTTAATTTTCTTCTAGGTTTTAGAGCGTAGGCGCGTCTAGAATTGGTGGTATTGTATGTCTGTTCCAGATTTTTGCAATGTCCATTTCTGCTTTTTTTTTTTAGATTTACTGATATTAATATTCTGCAAAAGTATATAGTCAGCAATCAATGCTATTTCTTTTTTCCCCCTAGAGATTCCTTTGATGGAAGAAGACCCTTAGCCTGCACAGAGATTTGTCTTCATTGCATTGCTGGGTGACATGAATCATGAGGATTTAGAGATAGAAAAGACTATCTGTGGATTTGGGGAGGGTATTTTGCTATTACCAATCTTCCACGTGATGATGTCACCAAACTGGGTGTACATCTTAATCCACAGCAGGGATAACAGCATCAGCATTTGGAACAGCAGCAGTTCTATGAATGAATCCTGGGGATTTGATGAGAGCAGATGTAGAAAAAGAACTGTGGCTTTTTAGAAATTAAATGTATATCTGCGTTGCAGAAAGTCATATGGTTCTGTAAGAAATGCTATTGGATTTTGATACTAACTGTCTCACAAAAGCATGTCAAAGTATGTAAATTTGCTTATAAAGACTGCTTTAAATGATTTATGGACCTCTAGTTTATGAACCATCCTTAACAAGTCTGAAGAAATACTAGTACTGAAACACAGAAAAAGAGAGAAGATCCTCTTTGACTTTCCTATGATAACCAGGAAGCTTTTGATTTAGTTGTTGGTGATTTTGTTTCAGACCATGTCTGCAGAAAATATAACAGAAATGATGGGATTCATATATACTTCAATGTATGATAGCAAATATATATAAATATATATATTTAAAAACTCCTAAAATGAAAGAGAAGGAAAGACTCCAAGGTCATATATGATCTGGAGATTTTTTTTTAAAGGTAAGGCAGAATTTATATCATATATGACATTCAAGGTAAAGTATAATATTTGTATTTATGCAAGACTTCTGTGATTACATTGCAATTGATAAATCCTGCTATAATATGAGAGATCTATAAAATGTTAAGATTATTAAACATGTGCTTAAGAAATGTTGAACTGTCCTGCCTCAACATTTCTCAAGCTCTTACAAATATATATCCAGTAGAGTAATCTACAGTCATAGCTCAGAGCACTGCCTTGTCCCTGTACACTGCGGTAGTATTCTGAGCCATTATTGTAGAATACTTAAAAAAAATAAATAAATAAAGTTCTGTTTCAGTTCTTTTGACTTATCTGACTGTGTGCGGCTGGCCTTTTTTTCCCTTCCTTAGTTCTTTCACCAGCTCCCACCTGAAGGCTGAGATGGCAGCAGAACACCTGCTCTGTCACATTTTCAGCTTTCTGTTCATTATCCAGCTACAACAGGAGAGAGTGGTTTTGGTTGAGCAGAGCACATGAAATGGGTGCAGCGTGGCACAGCTTCTGCAGATGCTACACAGCTTCTATAGAAGCTTTTCTCTCCTCTGCCTGCTACACCAGAGCATTGTGCTAAAGCCTGTAGGGTCTGTTCACCTTTGTGGTGGTAAGCTTTTTCTTATTTGTCAGGAAAATTCGTGGCTCTTTCATATAGTTATTGAAAGCTAAGCAGATTTTCTTGTCTTATTTTTGGGCACTGCACAAACAAAACATATGTTAAACTGGCATCATTTGAAGAACTCACTACATGTTAATGACAAAGATTTCCCTCATGTGGGCTTATCTAAACCAAAGGAAAAAATGAGACAGAGTTCCGATTTTGTACACAAAGAAAATCAATAGTATCTCTACTGCTCTAAATAGAGGATTGTGACACATTGCCCTGTTATTTTTCATAAGTGTTTCATTATTTATTTGTATTGTGGTAGCATTTAGTGGTCCCACTCATGAGTCAGGCTAGTAGAATGATAAGAAGTACTGCAACTGTTGAAGAAAGTGTTGATTAGCATCCTACAGTCAGTCGTCAAATATCTATTAGATCAAGAAGCAAATGGAGATAAAAAACCTTTGTAATGAAGAGGTAATTACAATAATCTCAATTATTCCACAGTATCATTGATCAGGAGGTAGTGATTGGTATCAAAAGGTAAGGCATAGTCCACATTATTCTCTTTTCTTGCTTCTGTAAAATTTTCAATTTTTTCCACTGAAATTGTCTCAATCGCAATCATATCTTCAGATTTATCCCAAAGCCACATCTATTGTATCCTGGGCTGCATCAAAAGAAGCATAAGAATATAAGAATGTAAGAAGGATATGGAACTGTTGGAACAGGTGCAAAGGAGGGCTACAAGGATGATCAGAGGGCTGGAGCACCTCCCACAGGAGGACAAACTGAGAGAGTTGGGTTTGTTCAACCTGGAGAAGTCTCCGAGGAGACCTTACAGCGACCTTCCAGTACCTGAAGGGGCTACCAGAAAGCTGGGGAGGGACATTTTACAAAGACTTGTAGTGATAGGACTAGGGGTAACGGGTATAAACTGGAGAAGGACAGATTTAAACTACACATGAGGAATTTCTTAACAATGAGGGTGAGGCACTGGCACAGGTTGCCCAGGGAGGCTGTGGATGCCCCATCCCTGGAGGCATTCAAGGCCAGGTTGGATGGGGCCTTGGGCAGCCTGGTGTAGTGGGAGGTGTCCCTGCCCATGGCAGGCGTTTGGAATTAGATGATCTTTAAGGTCCTGTCCAACCCAAACCATTCTATGATTCTATGATTGTGTATTAGCACTTTCTTTGCCAACTGTTTCTTTTTAGGTCCCATGCTTTCCAGAGGTGTTTGCACTACCAACTGAAGTTCAGGATTGTCACCCCAGCAAACAAGACAAGAGCACTGTAATACCAACCTTGAACTGAAGCACATCTCAAGCCTACAGTCAGTTAAGTGATTTTTGTTTCATAATATCATTGAAAAATATTGAGCTTACTTTAGATGCCCTAAAAAATTTTATAATATCTGTCCTTGCTGGTCTTTTAACAGCTTGTGAAATTTCATTCCTTATTAAATTTTTCATTTATTAATCTCTTTTATGAAAGCTTCAGATTAATATTTCGAACTCTATGGTTTTACAGATTTACACTGCTCTGTGTATTGTATTGCAGTCACTTTGTTAAGAGAGCCAGACAGGGTAACTTAAGAAATGTAAATTTATGGCTTATTGGACCATTTTTACTTTAAAAAGTGCAAAACTGCAAATACACTAGAAAACACTGATGTATTAGTATTGCTTTATAGTCCGGTAATAGCACCGTGCTAGATATAATTTGCAGAAGGTAAAAGAGAGGGTTTTACCATTTTTTGCTTATAACGTATAACACTTCCTGGAAGGGTGTTTTGGGAGGATCATTTCAGTAGTTGATTTTGGAGGTTTTGAGTGCCTTAATATTTGGGGGCAAACAGAGGACTGTTTCTGCTGGTTTTTTTTTCCACATGGTGGTTGAATTCTCATGAGAGGTCTGCTGGGCCTGAGATATGCACCCATGCCCCAACCCCTGCGCTGATGCCCTGGCGGAGGGCTGCCCCAAGCTGCTCCCTGGGCCTGCCCAGCTCCTCAGATGCTCTGCCACACTGGAAACTTCCACAGCTCCTTGGCCTGAGACTCCAGGTCACCTCAAACCCCAAGTCCCAGCAGCCAAACCTTCAGGAGGGTGGATGCTCTTAGGGCCATTAGAAACTGGAGATCTGATAAGATAATGACAGTATGTTTGCTGTGCAAATGAAACCAGATGGGAGGATGAGCATATTTTATGCAGATTGTAAGCTGTTTCTGCTTGAGCTAACTGGATGTGAATAGACACAAACCCAGGAAGATCCTTACTTGTGGGGAGAGAAGCAGGATGTTAGTCAAGATGGACAACTCATGTGCCTTTGGCAGAGGGAAGAAAGGGTATGTACTGAGAACTCCAGGAAAGGAAAACAAGAACTGGCTTCAGCCTGCCAATATTTCTAAAGATTAAGAAGGAGGAGGAGGAGGAATGAGCAAAGTGTTAGCCTTCAACACTGACTTATGAACAAGGGCTTGAATGGCAGAGTGCTGGGGGCAGGGTGGAGATCCAAGGTCTCAAAGCAGCTCTGCAGGGAGTGGATCACAACCTAGTGTGAGTCAACAGGACCTGGCTGCTGTGAAAATGTTAAATGTCAATACAGGGATGTTTACACAGAACCGTGACTTATAAAATGCTTGAAGCAATCCTTAAGCTCCACTCAGCACTCAGCTTGAGCAATGTGTCAAATGTTGAGCAATTTTTTTTCCTTTTCAAGGAAGTTGTGAAGTAGCTGGAGGGAAGCTAAGCAGAGAATTATTAGAATTATTAGAATCAAGAATTATTAGAAGTTTCAAAGAGCCTGTCCTCACAAGTCACATTAGACTTGTGCAAACAAGTTACACACAAACAATGGAAGACCAGCAGGGGCACAGAAATTTGGTTTTCTGTAAGAAGCATATTTTGCAAAGAAGAAGGGAATTATCCATATAAGTAGGTAAAGAATAATGGGCTTAATTGAAGCATGAGAGAATTAGGCTGAATGTTAGGAAAAACTTTCTAGCCATAGGGATGATTACAAGCAGGGAGAGATGGTCTGAGAAAGCTATCAAACAACAGTGTGAGGGAAGATTTTTAAGACTGTTTAAAGAAAGGCCAGAAGAACACTGGGACAGCATGTAGTATGTAAGCTTTAGGGCCCCTTCTCATTTTGTTTCTGTGTGATTCCCAGCTTGTGAGAGCTAAACTTGGCTGATGCACAGTTTTCCTCATTTGGACTAATTCCACACTGATGTGGACTGGGCAAACTGGTCAGCAGCTGTCAAAATCACAGTCAGAAATATTCTCTGTTCCACCAACAGAAGCTTTTTGTGTAGTGTGGGCTGAACTCCAGTAAAATCCTGTATATTAAACGGTGTTGGATTAAAGTGACATTGATTTCAGAATTTTGCTCTGTGACAAATCCAAATTCGGGATTTTCTTGTCTTCGTGTCTATCTTAGGCAGTTAAATGAATGCAGCCCTTCTAATACTCCCTGTGCATTAGGTGAAGTAAATCCTCTCTCAGCAATTATCTAAACACACCTATTGAGTTCAAGGGAAAACAGCAGCTCTGGCACTGGAGCACTGAGACTATTGTCATGTTTATGCAAAATTTGCTTTCCATGTGCCCAGAGCTGTTTGTTCCTCTCTGTGCTGTGCTGCAGATGGTAGCATAGCTTACCACATCAGCTGTTGGAGGAGACTAGCACAGATGAGAGAAGCACATCTCAAACTCCTGCTCTTCATCTCCTGTGGATTCTCAGGGAGGCCTCAGGGGCAGGAAGAACTAGAAGCATGTAAACAGCTGAACTAATCCAGGAGCATCTTCCATTGTCAAGGGCATGTCTGGTCCCTTTGGCACAGTTCACGAAGAAATTGCACTATGGCAGAAGGGAAACAGCCCCTGCTTTGTCTATCACCTTCCCAGTCCAGGGCATTCAGCTAGAACAGACAGACAAATTCTCCTCCCCCAGAACAATGTATACATCTTCTTTCATGCATTATAGATTTCTCTTGTCACTACCATTACGTAGCAGGGTACAGCCCATTCTTCCAGCCCTGCCTTTTCCAGGACTGTAAGATATGTTATTTAACAATAACAGAAAGGGTGTTAGTTTGAGATTAAGTCATTTGCTGTCCATGTATCAGAGCAGACTTTTAATAAATTACATAGGTGAAATACAGAAACTGGACAGCTAGGGCTGATTTTGATTCTTGAGGTAGCTTTCCTCAGCAAGGGACTGTCCGGCAAGACAGAGGGAGCTTATACATGGGGATATTTTGTAACCTAGGAAAACTGGATTCACCTAATAAAATATATCAAACAGAAACTTGGAGAAGGAAGAAAAGCCACTTTAATTTTAATGAAGTCTAGGAGGTACATGTGTAAGTTCCACATGTTCTCCAGTAAGAACAGAGGGAGCTGTTTTCTTAATAAAACTAGTTCAAAGGAAGTCAAGAATCAGGGAAGGACAAGTTTCCTGGATTGGGAGTCCAGTAGCTCTTTCCCATCACCTCTGCATTTCAGTGGTCAGGTTGGTTCTGCTTGCAATAAGGGCCTTGGCTTTGGTTTGGATCCACTTTTTTCATTTTACTGTGTTTGCTTTCTGTTTCCTCTCTGCTCATCCATACAAGCTCTTTCTCCTTCTTTTCCCTTTTGTTCAAACTAATACTGTGGTTCCAGTTTCACACTGCCACCAAAGCCATGCTGGGAAGTGAAACAACTTGCTTAATTGCAGTGCAGTACCCTGCAGGACATGTCCCTTCCTTTATGAGAGGTTGTTCTTATTTGCCTTACTCATTTACATTCTCAGCAGAGAGGACAAGAAGGGACATGGACCTCCCCACTCTGCCAACAAATGATGTGTGGAAATGTTTAGGGAGCGACACTGAGGGGAACCCACATTCCTACATACATGATGTATCTATCTGTCTTGGTCACAAGCTATCTTTCATTGGCCCAGAATTCACAGGCACACATGAATGGTCCTATACAAACACAGTAACTAAGATTTTTTAAGAATCAGCTAATATTTCAGGGTCTTTCAAGGTAAGACATTTTAAAGAGACCTTCCTTTCTAAAACTGATGAGCCCACAGCTTCAGAAAATGGGCAGTGATATGGTCCAGTTAAGGAGCAGAGGGTGCACAGCAGGTCACTTCATCTATCCAGTTCCTTGTGCTACAGTATGAATTTCGGGTCCCCAGGATAACTGCTTGAACTAAACAGTTGGCAGTTGCTGAGCTGTCAGGTTCAGATAGGGTTTTTTTTTAACCTAATTAGGCTAGATTTATTTTTAACACTCTGTATTACCATCCGCTTCTGACTTCCATCCATCTACTGCTGAGTACATGCTGCTCTTGCCAAAGCGAATGTACTTCAGCAGCTATCTCAGCCCCCTGGAAATTTACCACCCCGCAGGAGATCACACTTGCCACTGTTGTCCTTTCTAATAATTCCATGGCAGCACATGCTGTTCATCTGACTTGTTCAGTGCTCTAACTGTGCAACTGTTGTTATTTCTTTCATAATCATTACCATAGCTGCCGTTGTTGATAATTCAGGGTTAATTACTTGCTAAAAAGTGTAGCAGAACAATTTAGCACGGCTTAGTCTGTTCATTGATTAAGTTTACAAATGTCTGCAGTCTATCACTGATACAAATGTTACTGGAGTTTTATATAATTGGCTTTTACTGAAGGGCTGCAGCAAAAATGAGGCTTAGTCCAACCGGCAAAGTCAGCTGATTGTACTTCCATTGCGTGGTTTTTCATTGGGTTTTGGGCAACCATGTGGGAGGAGAACTGCCATAGTGAGTTACTGGGTTAACTTATGTATTCATTCACATTGCAGCAGCATGCAGCTTAGATACAGCTACAGATGTGCTGAAGCCTGGCATTGAAAAGGATGTCATGGCAGCTGCAAAGAGTCTAGCATTTCAGTTACGCTTACTGCACCGGGCTGGCCTGTCACAATATATCTTACTGTATTGGTATTCATGAGGCTACATCTCAAATCCTGTGTAAAGTTTTGGGCCCCTCACTACAAGAAAGACTTTGACATTCTGGAGTGTGTCCAGAGGAGGGCAACAAAGCTGGTGAAGGGGCTGGAGAACAAGTCTTATGAGGAGCGGCTGAGGGACCTGGGGCTGTTTAGTCTGGAGAAAAGGAGGCTGAGGGGAGACCTTATTGCTGTCTACAACTACCTGAAAAGAGGTTGTAGTGAGGTGGGTGCTGGCCTCTTCTCCCAAGTAACAAGCGATAGGACAAGAGGAAACTGTCTCAAGTCACACTCGGGGGAGGTTTAGTTTGGATATTAGGAAAAATTTCTTTACCAAAAGAGTGGTCAAGCTTTGGAATGGGCTGCCCAGGGAAGTTGTGTAGTCACCATCCCTGGAGATGTTCACAAAACATGTAGGAGTGGCACTTCAGGACACGGTTTAGTAGGCATGGTGGTCTTCAGCTGATGGTGAGACCTGATGATCTTAGACATCTTTTCCAGCCTTTATGATTCTCCTGGAGATAGACATATTTATGTCAACACTTATATCATAATGTTCTCTCTGCTTTATGGAAAAAAGTGAGGAAAGAATTGCAAAGAAGCGTCATTAAAGGTAAGGATGACTCTCCAGCTGGTTTTCTCTATTCTGGCAGTCTCCTGTTACATGAAATTTTGAATCTGTTACAAATAGAAGGCTCTGGATGTATGCATAGTTTCCAGTGAAAAGGGTGGGAACTAGGACCACTGAGCGTCTTTCAGCAATGAGCTCTTTCTACTATCCAGTCAGGATCTCCCATCTCCTGATTCCAAGAAGCAGAAAAAAACCCATGTGCTACTATCCAAGAGAAGGTGAGTTTTAGAATTACACTCCTTTAGAGGGCAACTGGACCCTGGAAACTCCACACAGCTCTCTGATTTTACTTGTATTACACTGTTTGCAGTGAATTAAGCCTGACTGGATGCATTGTGGTATTCTGCATTCATTTAAGCCTACACAACATAGGGTCATGCAACATGTCATCAAAAGCCTTTGGCCGCTTTACACACTGACAAGCAAGTGAAAGCAAGACAGGTCCCCTCTTGGATACCTTTTAGATCCAGCACAGTGCTGTCTTCATCTTTGGATGCCTAAGTATCCTAAATATTCCTAATTATCTTAATATTAAATTTGAGCAAGAGAGTGATTAATTGTTCCATTACCTTCAGTCTCTTCATTGATACTGTGTCATCAAACCATATTTTACATCACTTAGGAGACAACACATGCAAATCAATTATCTGCCTGCTCTAGAAGATTTAACAAGGGAAGGAATTACTTCCATCCAGTAATGCACACAGATTTTCTTGGGAGGATTTTTTCTGCCTTACAAATTCAGTTTTAAAATATGATTTCATCCTTACAAGTCTACCTGTTGGTTTCCAGCACAAGGGGCATTGCAAACCCAGCAAGAACAACAACCTACTACGCTGTCTCATCTTCTAAATGCCTTTTTTTTTCCCTGCTACACAATTTTAAAACTATAAATAATTTATTAGGAAAACAAAACCCGCCCAAGATAAATGTAGATTTAAAGTTTCTTCAGAAGGAAAGGTAGTGGATATCCTTTCTCAAGAAATTAAATGACAATTTAATTAGCCACAAAGAAAATTGACCTTTTACTTTACTTCCATGGTCCAAGATCGAACACACAATAATTAGAAAGGGGACTTTTTTATCCAAATAATCATCAAGAAATGAGATTGGGGTTTGGGTCTCTGACAGCACCTATGCTTGCTGAACACATCATCTGCACATCCTGTAGCCACATCTGTAGAGCACATGAGAACCGGGAGGCTGATGCTTTTGCATGTAAGGGGGAGAGAGCAGTGCTCTGGCACCAGTGCCATCTTGTGCTGCCCATGTAGCTGCTCCTGCTCACTCAGGTATGCTGGGCACTGCAGCCCCCATTGAACCTCATATATTCACCAGTCTCTGGCAGAAAGGGCCTTCCCCTGCAGCAGTGCTTTATCATTTCTTTTCCTTGGTTTATCCTCTTAGGCTCTTGCATCAGCAGCATACAGCACTATCAGATCATTGTATCAGCATGTTCTTGAGACACAGCTGTTGGAGGCAGGGAGTTATTTTGAACGTATACAGGCTCCAAAGCAACTGCCATTGAAGACAAAACAAATTTAAAAAAGCCTTAAACAAAAAATCAAGCTTAGGAGTAACCTCATTGTTGTGTTATGTGTTGTGTCCCTGTGCAGTCATTCTTCTGTTCAGATTAGTCATGTACTTGAAGAACAGGAAGTTCACAAGAGGGCAGCCAAATCTCATGTGGAGAATTAGGACCCTGGAAGGAACAAATAGCATGCAAACCATAAAAATACTAGCCTATGATTGCTTTGAAATCTCAAAGCTTCATGCAAGATGTTTTCAAAAGTGCTTTTGCAGAACAAAACAGCCTCTGCCATGCAATTACATACTCAATTTCCATGGAAAAGATTTGTTTACTGAGTGTGAAAGACATACAGCCCAGGCTGCTGGCCAGAGTCTTGTGTAATCATTACAGGCTGCAACACGAACACAACAGTTTGAACACCTTTAACATATGATTAATACTTTTCTCTTTTACAGAGTGAAGAGAGCTTGGACCTTTAAAGGAAGTTGAGGGCTTTAATTAGTCAGGCCATAGAGAAAGAACTGGACAACAATTGTGGAGAGCAATGAATGTATGCTGAAAACTCACAGGGAAACTGATGGCAAGCTGATTGCGATAGATTTTGAATTCCAAATGTAGATGGACTTTCATGTGTGGATGCCAAAACCACAAGTGTTCCTATATAATTCGAAGAAGATAGGAAATGCAAAAAAATTCAAAAGCACGTATCTGTGATTATTGGGAAATGCTGTACTTGTGCAACTGCTTTATCCCTTGGCATGGTCTCAGAGAATTGATTCTGCTTTCTTAACACCAGCTACTTACTGCTGCTGAAGGCTCTTTGTTGATTTGCACCATATACACTAGTGCTAAAGAGACACGAGTTTATGCTATTGTAGCCTATCTGTACCACATCTTCACCCACACAGCTCTGTCAATGTAATACTGACACACTGACCAGGAAAACCAGCAGCAAAGGCGACTACACACAAAATTCTCTCAAATGTACAAAGCAAACAAAAAATATCAGGCAATCTGTGAGGTTACTGAAAATGACACGTATGCTATTTTCAGAGAAACTTGATTTGTGAGGTGATGGTTGCTTCACAGGCAATCAGTCACGAAGTTTAGCCTCTGCTGTATCTTTCTTTCCCATAGGCAGCACTTACCATGGCCAGAACAGGTGTAGATAAGAGCAGTGTTTTAGAGCTTGAGCTGATAGCATAAAATGAGCAGAAAATGCTGCCAAGTGAAAACAGGTTGGAAAAACACAGGAAGAGGCCATAAAAAAGTGAAAAATATTTCATGTTGGGAAGACTGGAGTCTCGGATGTGGATGTAAGTGATGTGACATCTGCTGAGCCACCTCTCTCCCGGAGCCCTTTCTCCAGTTACTTCTGGCTGGTAGCATGCTGTCGGCATAAAAGCAGAGGCACAAGCAGCACTGGCTGGAGCTTGGCTAAACCCAGCACCAAGTGAGGCGCAGCACAACTGCTGTAATTTTCTGTCCTGCAGGTGAGACCCCAGCTGATATGCTCACAGGAGGCTGAGTGTCAGGTCACCTCTCTGGACAGGGCTGTGGTGTCAGGATGCCACCAAGAAGCACAGCCTCTGGCACAGCTGCGTGGTGGGCACCACTCTCTGCACTTTCAGCTCTCTGCACCACTCCGAGATCTCTCCTGCCCTGGGCATAGGTGCCAGAGGCAGCAGCAGCAGAGGGGCTGCCAGCCAGCCTGGGGACTTGAGTGACCTGCCCTGCAGTTTCTCCTTTTGAAGCTGTGTAGAAGATCACTTCCTCCTGATTCTTGGTAAAAATGTCATCTAGTATAGAGATTTCACATTGTTATTCTGGTGCCTGCAGGCACCTTTCCATGTGAAACAAATGTTAAGGACCTTTTCTCTAGGATATTATATGCTTTGTTAATAAACCACTTTGGAGATCCTTAAAAGAATAATGTTCCTGGGAGTGCAGGAAATGATGTGCTGGTTTTATGCTGTCTTCAGCTTTTGTGGTTTTGAGTGGCACAACATGACACGTTGCAATTTGTCATTTTCACTTTTGGAGAAGCAGTTAGAATGGAGCAATCCAGCCATCCCAGCTGAATATGCTGTTGTTAACTGACAGAGGTCTGGAGTGCAACAGGATTCACGAGGCTGTGGTGGAGGTGCTGACTTTCAAATCCCAATTGCTCACAGAAATACAACATATTGTCAGCATGTACAATATTCAATTTCATGGGACATTTCCTTTAGTGTTACCTATGGATGTTTGTTTAACCTTCATCTTCCCTTTTTGTGAACACTGCAGGAATTATTTCTTGTGGCTCTCCTGCTTTACCGGATACTATGTGCACTCTGTGATTCCCAGGGGTTTCTGAGGGCACAGACCTGAGCTTGCCCAAGCGCATGCATATGTACACTCACATACAAATGCTGGACAATTCAATACCATGAAAGCTGTCACAGGCCAATTTACTACAGGTTAGTATAAAACCAGATTTCATCTCTGGTCAGCTTTTCTTTGCAGAATACAGATGTCTATCTGGCTGGTGCTGCCTAAACAACAGTGTCCTTCTACTCCAAACGGTCACAGGAGGAAGCTCCTGCTACATCTGTCTGGCCTGGCAGCAGGACCCAAAATAGGGATTTACCCTGTACAGCTGTGGAGGTCAGACAATCTGTGGCTATCATTATATATATTTATTTTATTTTATTTTATTTTATTTTATTTTATTTTATTTTATTTTATTTTATTTTATTTTATTTTATTTTATTTTTAAGTGTGGGAGAAATTCTACTCCTACACCAGAAAGAAAAGCAGAGTGGGCTGAATCAGTTCCTCAGACACTACTGTTTCACATATTTTTACCTTATTTTTAAGAATCCTAAGCAGCCTAAGCACAGCTCTGAACTTTTTTGCTACAATCTGACCACACTAATTTTAACAGATGAAACCTGGGTTTCAATGTGTGTTAAAATGAATAGGCATTTTCAAATTAAAATGCAATGCGCTGAATTATTCTTATGTTGAGACTGATAAAGCAATTTCATCAATTGATCAAAACCTTGCTCAGTTAGGCTTCACTGACCTTGCTTTTCTCTTCTTTGCTCAAATTAACATTCTTATTTATAACTGAACTCAGTGGCAGTCAAGGTTATAAAGGCGCATAAAGGAAAAAACCTGACACTCCAAAGTCTTCAGCCTCACTAAGATGAAGTTCATAGAAGCACATTCAGATAAAAATCAATGCTACCCAAATCAGGAAAACAATTCACCTGTAGAGGCTCAATTTGGATCCTTCTACATGCATAAAGGAGAATAATTATCATTGTACATGCAGAAATTCTTTTTTCTTATTCAATCCATTCTGTGGACAAACTGTTGAGTTGACTACTTTGATAAAGCACTTCTAAATCACTTTAATAATTCCCCAAACACTCAACACAAACCATACTGTGGTTTGAGGGTTTTCTTGAAGCTGGAGGTTTACTGAGGTGTTCACAGATTTTCCCACGTTTGTTGTGATATCCAGGTGGAAAAAAAAAATCAAATTATTCTTGATATTTAATATGATAATTCTAACTGCGACTCATAGGTAGAGGAATGTCATGTCACTAGCTATGCAAGATATGAAAAGGTGTGCATCCAGAAGTAATGACCTTATTTCAGTGTTGGTCTTGTGTTAGTGGAAGCCTGCTTTAGAAGAAGCCTGTGGGAAATGATCATGTAATTCATCTGCCTATTGTACACTACAGGTGAGCCCAGAGGTACAATAAGATACACACTCGGTAAGTGTTTTACATGTAAAAAATCAGTAATTTAATGCATTAGAGTGCAATTATAGACCTTAATTTAGAAAGTGTTACTCATTCACCATAGATAACCTTCAGTGGCTATTAGAATTTCGTGGCCTGAGTTCATTACAACTGGCAAATGTCGTTTGTACAGCCAGCACACACAAGGGCCTGTTCTTTGGCTGGAAGCACATTTTTTCAGTATTAAATCCACTCTATTAAATACCAGAGAGAACACCTGATTGGGTCTTAATAAAGATTACATCCTAGTTGCATTTTAAGGGAGGTTATGAAGATTGCACATTATTAATGTATTTAATAGCATGTTTAAAACAGAGTGGAATACAACAGAAATATTACAAGCACATCAGTATAACACATCATAGCTGGTGATAAACCATGGCAATAAACAGCCTATTAACTTGCTTTAGTCGTTGTCAAAATACAAGACAAATTACTATTTGTTACAAAAATCTTTTAAAGCATTTACTCACCTTTTATAAATGAACCTTCATATATGGCATTTTCTTGAAATTAGTAATATGCTTAAAATTATGTACCTCAGTGCTTAATTTCAAGAAGCTGCATAGAACTAGGACATGGTAAAATTCTGTAAATAATTACTCTTAATTTTTGATGCTTTCATGTGTATAGTGGAGTGGATATATTTTCGTTTTCCCTGTTTTCTAATCTTTTATGGTGCCTGCTAGGTGTCTAGCTTTCTATGTGTATGTGACTTGCATGAGGCAAAGGAGGAGCAAAAGACATATCTCTACTTAACACAGACACCTTGGCAGAAGGACAACTTTTGTTTTAGTTTCCATCATTTTTTGCAAGTGACAGAACAACACGAGATGGTTGTGTAGGTGTGCCTTTGGTCATCAAAATACAACAGGCTCATCTGCATCGTTTGGAACTGCATTACCTCCTCTGTGCAAGAAGGCGTTGAAAGATGTCAGCACAGTGCTATAGAATGTACAGCTGCAGTAACAGACAACTTAGCTATTTCTCTTCTCTGAATTATACAATATGCTATATTGGCATCTTTTTTTCAGAGCCCTGTGATTTTCACATTTCAAACTTGGAGGTGTTTAATAACTGAATCAAAAGGACTTAGTCCACAAGCAAGTCTGCAGTTGTAATAATAGTGTGTGAGCACTGTTCAGTGATACACCAAATGCACCAAACTAAAAAAAAAGTTCCAGGTTGGATTTTCAACTATAACTTCGCAAGAGCTGTTGCGAAAAACACTTCAGTAACTTTGTGGCCTGTTGTTTGCAGCAGTTTGTGCTACAAGCAGCAGTGAATACCTTGCTTTCATGATGAAATGTATATTATATATTAAAAACACATTCAAAGACAAAGTTGGGAAAGAATACCAGTTCTGCTTACTGCTGCTTCAGCCACTTCTGAAGTTTATATTCACCACCTGAAAACTGGCTTAGCTGGCACCCAGACTGTGTCTAGGTTCTAGACACTGCTTCAGTATCTTCAATATAAAACGTGTCAACCAGGGAGATCTTATAGAAGCTTCCAGTACTTAAAGGAGGCCTGTAGGAAAGATGGGGAGGCACTCTTTATCAAGGATTGCAAGAAAAAGACAAGGGGTAATGATTTGAAGCTGAAAGAGGGGAGATTTAGATTAGATGTCAGGAAGAATTTTTTTCCTGTGAGGATAGTGACGCACTGGAACACGTTGTCCAGAATGGATGCTCCATCTTTGGAGGTGTTCAGGATCAGGTTGGATGAGGCTTTGAGCAACCTGATCCAGGAGAAGGTGCCCCTGGCCGTGGCAGGGGAATCAATTGTGTTCCGTTTTGGGCCCCTCATTACAAGAAAGACATTGAGGTCCTGGAGCATGTACAGAGAAGGGAAACGAAGCTGGTGGGGGGCTGCAGAACAAGTCTTATGAGGAGCAGCTGAGGGAACTGGGGCTGTTTAGTCTTGAGAAGAGGAAGCTGCAGGGAGACCTTATCACTGTTTATAGCTGTCTGAAAGAGGTTGTAGCGAGGTGGGTGCTGGTCTTTTCTCCCAAGTGATAGAACAAGAGGAAATGGCCTCAAGTTGCACCAGGGCAGGTTCAGATTGGACATTAAGAAAAATTTCTTCACCAAAGGGGTTATCAGGCACTGGAAGGGGCTGCCCAGGGAGGTGGTTGAGTCCTCATCCCTGGAGGTGTTTGAAAGATGGGTGGATATAGTGTTTAGGGATCTGGTTTATTAGTGGACCGGTACGGTTGGGCTTGATGATCTCAAAGGTCTTTTCCAACCTAGTGCTTCTATGATTCTATGATCTTTTAGGTCCCTTTGAATTCAAACCATTCTATGATCCTTTTATGTGGACAAACAGTTAGAGGCCCAAGCAGACAGGATCCACCAAACCCCTAGGTGTTTCCCACAAGCTACAACAAGATTAGAAGTGAAGTTACCCACGTTAAGCGACTGGCGGCACATGTGTAAACCTCGTAAAAAAAAACCGTGTAAACACAAAACCTGGAGCAAAGCCGCAGGTGTAACCTTCGGCAACGCTCCACGAGGCCGGGGAGGGAGGGAAGGGCGAGCAGGGAGGCGCAGCTCCGCAGGCGCTGGGACCGCCCGGTCTCCGCCCCGTCTCCGCCCCGGTGCGGGCTGTGCGCGGCGGCGGCACCCGGGCAGGAGGTGAGTGGGGGGACGGAGTTGTTCAAAATAGTGTCTTATTGGGCAATATTTTTGCTCCCAGGGCAAACGGGGATTGTTAAACCCATTTTAAGGGTGGGAAAAAAAAGGATCATAGAATCATGGAATAGTTTGAGTTGGAAGGGACCTTAGAGATCATGTAGTTCCAACCCCCCTGCTGTGGGCAGGGACACGTCGCACCAGATCAGGCTGCCCAAGGCCCCATCCAACCTGGCCTTGAACACCACCAGGGATGGGGCATCCACAACTTCCCTGGGCAACCTGAGCCAGTGTCTCACTAGTCTCATGGTGAAGAAATTCTTCCTTATGTCCAGTCTAAATCTGCCCCTCTTATTCCCCCTCGTCCTATCACTACAAGTCTTTGTGAACAATCCCTCCCCAGCTTTCTTGTAGGCCCCTTTCGGGTACTGGAAGGCTGCTTTCAGTACCTGAAATGATGCATAGGGTATAAAATTCCTAAAAGGTAGGAAGGCATCTGAAGTGGGACAGGACGAGGTACAGCCTCACCTGCACCCGATCTTGGGAGAGTCCAGCTTGCTGGATGTCAGTGGGGTTCGCATCTGATCTTGGAAGAGTCCAGCTTGCTGGATGTCAGCAGGTTTAGCACCCAGTCCTGGAAAAGGCTGGCTTGCCGTATGTCAGCAGCGTTCACACCTGATCTTGAAAGAATCCAGCTTGCTGGATGTCAGCAGGGTTCTCCCTCTCTTCAGTATTCCAGCACGGAATTTGTTTCTGCAGACCCCCACCAATGCCTCGGTCTGACAAGGCAGACCAGTCAGCATCTAACCTTGCTACGTTGTATGGGTAGATGTAGGCATGCTTCTAGCTCAGATGGAGCCCAGAATGAAGCAGTGGCTGCTGCTTTGTTTTAAAATGGAATGGTGAATTGTTACTATACTGTCCTGGCTCATGGCTAGGAGCATTTGCCCCAGTCATGGGAGAGTTAATTCAACTCCATTGCCTGAAGGCAAGTGAGACGATCTTGGTCCTAATGGTCAACAGGCACTTTTTGGCACTCTTCAGCTTCCTTTTGAAGGTGTGACACTATGCAAGAACTTCTAGAAGTTGATCAAGATAGTAAGAGGCAGGAACTAGAGGGGAAAGCAAGAAAGGCATCAAAGATGTTCTCTAAGGATGGTTTCTGGATTGAACATGTACACAGTCAGAATATGGGAACTGCTCAGAGCAGTTCTCTTCCCTCCCATTTCTTGGCCCCATGCAAAGCATCCCCTAAACCATCATTATGCTGAAAAACATCTTCGATGTGGTGACTTCTGAACATTACTCAGTCAGTTGGAAGAGGTGCAATAGAAGGCCAGGTTGGATGGAGTCTTGAGCAGCATGGTCTACTGGGAGGTGGCCCTGCCCAAGGCAGAGGGTTAGAACTAGATGATCTGTAAGGTCCCTTCCAACCCAAACCATTAAGTTTCTATGAGAAGAGGTGAGCATTTGTGAGGTGAAAGGGTTTGGTATTGCATCACGCAGAAAACAGAATTGAGTGTAGCTGTTTTACATAATAGGTTAAGTTGCTAAATGAAGACACTGCTGGCTTTCTCTCCAGAAAGAGCTGAGTAGGGATGGAATTTCAAATTTATCTTGCACAGGGATTTCTGTTTTGGCAGTCACTAGGTGTAAGACTACAGGTGTAGAAAGACTACATATCTTTCTACATATACTGCATGGAGTGTATAAATCAAACTCCTGCTTCCACTCTAAATGCCTTTCAGGCGGGTTAGCCTGTGTGACAGCTAGTCTTGGTTGGGTTGGGGCCATCTTGTATAAGGATATCAGTAGATGAGCACTCAAGCTGGGATATATATGCAAGTGAGCAGTAGGACTTCACTACCATACTGTGAATCAATTAAATAGCTAACTCACCAACAGCCTCACATAAGAACTGTTTCAGAAAGGCTTCTAGATACTTGTACCTTCTTCACTTGTTAGGTCTTCTTTGCACAACAGGTTCTGCAGTACAAAGTTTTGTCAGCTGTACTGATAAATTGTGACTGTGAGTGTAATTTTTCTCTTACACTGACAAGTTAGAACTAACTCAAGTTTCTTCTGATCTATGCCTATTTCAAAGGAACTCGGAAAGTATCCTTTCAACACCTCCATTCCAGGAAAGAGTGGGGCAGGTTTCTAACTTCACTTAAATGCTGGGAGAATTGGCTGTCTGTCTCTCTTTTGTACTACATTTATGGTCCTCCTGTCATTGGGCATTTGCAGCTTATTTTCTTGTGATTACTTTTCTTAAAACGATGTGCAAAAAACATACTTGAAAAAGTAATTAAAAAAAATCCCTTCATTATCAGTTGTTCCATTTGGCCCTACATATTTAGGCACCTATCTCCATGGTCTTTTAGCCGTTCCTTAACAAATAACATGCTCAGATTGGGTCCTAGCAGTGCAGATCTGGCAACCATGCCATTCCCCTTCCAGCTAACCATGTAGTCATCTTTGCTGATTTGAGCTACTGAAACAGTACCACTGTTTTATGCCTGACCCCTGTTTCACCGGTATGACAGTACTTATGAGCTTTATTAAAAAGTTAGCTTTGCAGGTAACGCTGTGAGCTCTACCTGTGACCTGAGGAGTTACAGTCTGAATGCTACTTCCTTAAGTATTTCTGTCCCATCTGTGAAGCTGGTCTGTAAATTAAAAACTTGGCTGTCATTCTTGCGAGTCATTTTCCTATTATCTCTTTGATCTTTTCCTGGTGAGATTTTTAATCCTGGCTGCTTCTAATTATACTGTGAGCACAATAAAGGACCTTTTGTTCCTGGACTCAATCTACTTTGTGAAAAATGTAGTTCAAAATCATAGATAAGAGGGAAGGAAAACTAACAGGAGGGAAACATTACTTTCCTGGAGTGGCTTCCAGTCTAGACTAGGCAGTTATCCCATGATAGTGTTCAGATTAAAATTAAGTCAACATGGATTTAGGGAGGTGACTGTGACCATCCAGGGTAGGTTTGTACAGTTTTGAACCAGCATCTCTGCATCTCTGCTGAGAGACAACTGTAGCACCAAACTGAAAAGAAAAAAAAAAAAACAAACAAAAAAAAAACAAACAGAAAACAAACAAAAAAAAACCCCAAACCAAACAAAACAGGAATTTTCACTGTCGTTAGTGAAGCCTTGTGAAGTTCATTTCCTCAGGACCTGGAAAGTAATAAGAAACCTTGTTTGTCCTTATCTCAAGCCTAGCTGAGGCTCTCTGCCTTCATAATCCCCTATGAGACACAGGGGCAGAGGAGCCTGGGATGCCCCAGGCTAGCAGATGGATCTGTGCCCAGTGCTGGAGCACTGTGACTGCAACAGCCAGCCCAGCTGGCTGCTCAGGTAAGGAAAAGAGCAGGCTGGCACTGCCTGGGAGGAAGACTCTCAAAATGGTGCCAGAGGCTAAAAAAAAATGAGTAGGGCCAGGGGCTGGAGTCTGGGACTACAGCACCCTCCCTGGTGCCTATCCAGTTTACTCCTGTCTCTCAGAGAAATAGCCCAGAGCATGTTTTACCCTATACTTTGAAGTTTATTTCCCCATCCTTCTGGAGACTATTTTCTTTTAAAGAACTGTAATAATATAATAAGAATAGAAGAATCACACTGTCTTTGAAGTGCGTGTGTCCACATCTTGTCATATAATCTGAGGGGATATCAAACCAAATAAATCTAGATGACAAACAGGAATGAGATAATTACATTCCATAGGCAGCTTGTGATTACCCAAACCAGTGGCTGGTTTTCATGGTCCTTCTTTGTCAGGTCATTAAATGCTTTATTGTCTTAGGTTTTCCCAGTTAGTGACAAGAACTATCACAGTACTCACTTGCTGTTAAGTTGGAAAATGCTGTATTTAACTTAAGCATCCTAGCAACTTAAGGGAGAGGCAGAGGAGGTGAAACTGGACACCTTCTGTAATCTGATGAATGAAATTGGATTGTAATTGTCTAGAGAGGTCCCATGAAGAAAAGTTTGTTTACACTGCACAGCTTTTTCTGAGCATAAATGCATGTGTTATGATGGCTTACACGCTGGGTGAAAGCTTGGAGCTTTATTTTTATTTCAGTAAGTACATTTGACCTAATCAGATAACAGCAGCAATACAAATTTTCACAATAGCAGTTGGTCTTTTTCTGGCCAGTCTAAGAACAAAAGCTTACTGTTTGTGATATATAATTTAAGAACATTTTTATGGCCTACATAAATATTACAAACTCCTTGTCAGTAGGTTTACAACTTGTTAGATTAAAAGAAAAAGGGTGCTCTTTGAAGGTCTTTGGGTTTTTTCTGAGAAATTTTACCAAGTGCCAAATACGAATAATTCTTCACAATCAGTGTGTATCACCAGCCTCTGGGAGAGATGCCTGTAATTGTTGCCAGAGTGACTAATGATATTGGGGTATGAGAGCATATTTTGCTTGTTCTGTGCTTTCTCTCAGAAATAAGAATGACTCCAGTTCCCTCAGCTGCTCCTCCTCATAAGACGTGCTCCAGACCCTTCACCTGCTCAGTTGCCCTTTTCTGAACATGCTCCAGCCCCTCAATGTCCTTCTAGTAGTGAGGAGTTCAAAACCAACCACAGGATTCAAGGTGCGGCCTGACCAGTACTGAGTACAGGGGCACAATCACTTCCCTGGTCCTGCTGGCCACACCATTTCTGATATAAGCCAGGATGCTGTTGACCTTCTTGTGCACATGAGCACACTGTTGGCTCTTGTTCAGCCAGCTGTCGACCAGCACTCCTAGGTCCTTTTCCACCGGGCAGCTTTCCAGCCACTCTTTCCCAAACTTGTATTGTTGCGTGGGGTTCTTGTGACTGGAGTGCAAGACTGTGCACTTAGCTCATGCTTTAGGCAAAGTATAATGAAAAGAGAAAGAGACTGAAGATAAGGAGATGGAGATAGGAACTAAGATTATTCATTAACATGTGAAGTCTCAGGTCAGGAGTAGAGTCTTGCATAGGTTCCTACGGCACTTCTGTGTTTGCTCAGCGTTCCCACACTGCTGAATTGTGAGAGATCATTTCAGCCCTAACTGCCAACAAGCTGTATGTGTGTTTCATTGTGTCTTACAGCTCAGCTTTGTCCTGTCAGCATGGCTGAGTGGTAACAGACTGTTGTGTCTGCCACAAATCCTTTCCTGGAGCCCTTCCAAGCACCTTATATGCAATATGGCCAAAGATCAGTTACAGATGTACACAGATCAGGTATTTAAACTTCAGTACTGTTAGTACTTGAACTTTTCCTAACATTTGTTCTCAAAAGTAAACTCGGTTTGAAAGAGGAAGGAGGAGAGAAGAAAGGAAGGATTTCTTTGACTTTTTCAGGTTTGTCGTTCCAGAACTCGTGGACTGAATCAAGAAGCCTTTGAAATCTCAGAGCTATCTGAGATTATCTATAGTGACTAGGGTGTAACCTGAAACAAAGCAAAAATGTCCAGAGGTTCCTAACTCTTCCTGTTCATTGTTTCCCTTTGGCTCTTTCATGCCCATGAGCTTTGTACTTGCAGCAGGTTTCTTTATTGATACTGTTTATGAGTGCTGCACTTTGCCAGCTTCTGGCAGAAAGATCTGGGGTAAACTAACTCTTCTAGGAACTGGTTAATCCCTTGTCCCAAAAGGATTTAACAATTGACTGTTGTTTCTGGTCTGGGAAAGACAGCCTGCAACCTTTGTCAGTAATGTTGGATGCCAGGGGGAGGCATGGTTTGCTGGAACAGTTTCAGAGTAAGACCATAACTACTTCAAGTAGAATTCAGAAACCCTTAATCCTAAAGCAGGCTTGTGGCAATTAGAGATGAAATTCTCACACACTCATCAAAATATACTGCTACCTTTATTTATGTATATGCTACTCATCTGCGGTTCAGTGACTACAGAAAATGGCATGGATGTTTTTGTGAAAGTTAGCATGAAAATGCATGCTTTTTTTTTTTTTGGTGTAGGTAATGAAAAATGTACCAGCTTTACCTATGTCTTTACCTTTTTATCCACAGGCAACATCCCAAACACCTAAGTGACTGGTATTCTTGATCAGAAGACTTCATCGCTATGGAATTATTTCAAACAATGTGTTCTCATGGTGGGCGCACAATTCCTCTGGCTAACTGAGGTCACTGCAATAGGTTAGTGAGAAGATTTTAAAACTCTTTAAATCTTACAGATAGTTATATCAGACAAGTCTTCTCTGGAGTCCACACCACTTGGTTCCCTAAAACCCGTGGCTGAAAATTGAGAACCATTTAGGCCTGCTGCTCATTTTCATAAACACATACGATACATGTCTATTCACTTCCATTCATATTTGACGTAGGGTTGTGTGGCAGAAGCAGCAGAGGCTGCTGAAGAGAGTAAGCATTCTACTGAATGCTGCACAAAGCCACTTCTGAGAACAAATTTTTCCTTCGGTATCACTGTTAAAAAGCAAGCAAATGCTCTCAACCATCAGCAAGGACAAAAATAGATGTAACCCATTCTTAATTTATGTGGAATTCAGTGTATTTTTGTTAGGGGTATGGAAAGGGGAATGGCAAATCCTTTCTAATTCTCGATGGAACAGTTATTGTTCTAATGTCTTTCCTCACTTGTGTACATCAAAAAGATGACAGTGTTAGCCCTCCTCTTCAGCTATGCTTCAGGGTTTGCTTACTGAAAGCCCCTGTGGATGTCCTAAGGTGTGTGAGTTTCAGCACAAAAGAACCCGATACTAGCCCTATAGCTCAGGAACCAAGAGTGGGAGTTGAGAGACAAGGAGATGGCTATAGAACATGTTCTAACCTGTCACAGTGAGACAAGCCTCAACGCAGTCAATTCACTCTGTATGAGTGGATGTGTGTTGAAATATAGATTTTTTTTTTTTCACCCTTAGTTGGTAAATGTCGGTATGCAAGAATTAACATCAAGACAACATGCCGACCCACAGTGCTTTGTCAGTGAAGCAGTTTATAGCCAAAAACTACCTTTTTCCAAAGATCATGTCGGTGGTCACTTTTTGTCAGTAGAAAATGTGAAAGCAAACCTCAACAGCCTTTCAGAAAACCTTCTGCAGAAATGCTTTGAACATTGGCAACATGGTATGCAGCTGTGTGTCAACTCAAAGGGAGCTATTTTGAAGGTTATAGTGCTTGATTTCTTAATTTGTTACATAAAAAGAGTTACAAGCAGTGTTTTGGGTTTTTTGTGTCCAACCTTATACACAGCTGTGCTGATATGGACAGGCACTACTACAACATCTACTGTTGGGTACTGTCACTTCCCTTCCTTCTTTTGCTATGCTGGTGAAGGTTTCTACGTAATGTAAAACCAACATAGAACTGAGTTTTAAAAAAGTTAGGACAGTATTGTAGGTCAGTTGCATCTGTGTTGGCCTTCCCTGATCCAAACACACACTGCCTGAGGGGGCTGAGACCAGAGCGAGAGTATTTGTATTTTGTATGCACTCACTTGCTACCTTTTGATCTAGGTAGACTATCCACCCTGCATTGTAGTTCTTCTCATTGCTCATAAACACACCCTGCTTAGGACTTTCCATCCCAAATGCACTTGCTGCATTTTTTCTACCCCTCTTACTTTCCCCCCCTATCTTTTAACTGTTTACCTCTTCTGACAGCAATGCAGTAGAATGAACAAAATCCCAAATGCTGAGCTCTGTTTCTTTGAAGTTCATTGCTCCAGTTTTAATAACAAATGAAGCATTTATACATCCCTTCATCTCCATGCACAGACACATAACTGAATGGAATGATGATCATTTTTTTTTTGAAGAATATTCTTCCCAAGAGATTTTAGGTGCTAATGTACAGTGGTGGAGGGTTGTATAAAGTAATACGTGGAGGGATTCTGTTAAATTAAAAGTATTTGCTGTCCTCATGAAAGCAGTAAGAGGCATTACTTACTGCTAGCATCCTCCTCCTGCTTATGGAGGGCCAAGATTCAAAGGAAAAAGTAGTAACCTGTCCAGAAAAAATTGAGGGAGCAAGAAGTTTACAAATGTCAAATGAGCAAAGGGTTTCCAAATGTTCCTTGTCACTAAACCATAGTGGAGGTGGAGTTTAACAACTGTTAAGAGATTTTTAGAGACTTCCTTAAGTTACAAAGAAATGGAAAAGTGTGAAAGCAAAAGTGGCTAGAAATATTTCACCATGTTAATATTTTCTAGTATTAAAAATAAAATTGCATTTTTAAATTAAAAAAAAATTAAAAGTAAAACCAATGTTTTCTAATTCTTCCACTCTGAACATTTTGCACTTTTTATTGTAGTAAGTTCATACACATGTCTATTAAAATTAGACTTCCAAAATACTTTTTATTTGTCACTGCTTTTGGTAATGCTGTGATTTTACGCATACTTTAAAAAACAGCCATAACATCTAGACAAATACAGGGAATGAAAATGGAAATGTCTGAAAGATAAATGTAATTTATAACTATTTGTGCTAAATATCTTACATTATGATGTCAGCTAGAACCATTGTAATAGTTAACAAGTAATAACAGGGAAACTTGGTGTTTTGTTTTCATGGTTCAAGGAAAGAGAAAAAGTATAAAGTAAACAAGATCTTGTATGAGTGGTTGTTTGTTTAGTTGTGTCTTTTTTAATAATCTACAACATTTCGTAGTCACAAAGGCTAACATTATATAGTTTACTTTTTATAATGTCCCCTTTTAGCAGTGCATGCTGGGTCAAAAAATGGGATAGAAAACACAATTACTTTCTAGTACTAGGAATTATTCCCCATAGATTCAGTTAAAGTCTCTTAACAGAATTTTTATATTTGTTTCCTACAATTTGTTTTTCATTGCAGATCATCCTAAATTCCGTAGTGAGACAAAATGTGAATGAAAGTTGAGTGCCAGGAATTCAGAATTTAGCACTTTCCTATATTCATAATCTCTTTTACTTTCACGCATCAGCTCTTGTACCAAAACCATGAAATTGTCTTAAAAAATGACAGGATTAGTATTTTTAGTTGCAAGGTACGTGTGTTTCCCAGCTGGTGTTTGAGCCTTAAGATTTGCAGGCTCACCCTAGAAGTCATAGCTGTTGCAAGTTAAGATTTTAGCATCATTAGATCACTTTGAGAACATCAAGAAAAACGTTAGGTACAGTGATATTGTGCCAATCATGAGATTCGATGGTAGTATAATATGCTTGTAATTCGTATTTAGTAGATAGTTTCTAAAAAATGGCTGGGTTTTTCACTGGTTATTTACAATGACAATATCATAGGGGTTTCTACTGACATACTTTTTCATTTCCCAGGAATCACTTTGATGAGAGCAACAAGCGTAAGGTGATTTTAGTTCAAGTGCAATATTCTGCATAGAGTTTTGTACTTGTGTTTTAAAGATACAGTGTGCTCAAATCATCATAATAATTACTGTGGTTTACCTCTTTTTAATTACTAGCTTAAAGCCCAGCTTTTCCTTTCTGAAGGAGGTTTACTTTGCAGCCATTAGGTGGTCATTGGGTTTTGTTCCGCAAGGATTTACACTTGCCAATTTTTAATCAGATTGTGGTGGAAGTCACAAAAATTCTTCCATTGGTTGTCATTTCATTTCAATAAATGCTTCTTAGTTAGAAGGTTTATTAAAGCTACAGTACATAAGAAACTACTTCAGGGCTAATAATTTGGTCTGTTCTTTACCATGCTCAGTAAAAAAAAGACCTTTCTTTCTTTGAAGAGGCTTTTGTCTTAGATAAAGAGACAGGCGGATGGATGGCATAATGCAAGGAAAATCCAGAATGGGAATAAATAAGTAAATGGATTCATTAGTAAGTTGCATAAATTAATTTATGCAGCTTTTTGTATAACTTAAGAATTTACAGTTCAGGAAATGTAGTTTTTCCAAAATATAAAATCTTGCTGTACAGTTTCAGGCTACTACATTTTTCTTCCTTTTTCTTCATTGTTAGCATTGTTCCTGCCTATACTTTCAAAACTATTTTACAACCGTTTCAAGAACAATTTCACATTGTAGGATTAATCTGAGGATCAAGGAGCCCCAAAAGAGGTCCCCCTTTTAAAAATCCATGGCTGTTAGGCACTTCTGCGTGACAACAATCTGAACGCCAAATAGCTTGATTGCCCTCACAAAGAGAGCACTCAGAGAAGGAGCAGCATTGGCCTCCTCCGTTGGGATGACTGGATGACTGCACTTTATTTCCGTAATTCATACTCTTTAAACCTGTTTGTATAACTGATTAAGGAATTACACCAGCATGATACAAGTGTTCCATGATGAAAATTAAATAGCTAGGCCAAGATTTTCATACTTCTGTAATGGGGTTTTGGTGCCTCCCTTAGGGTACCTAAAGGAAGGTTACTTTTCAGGTCATAGGAGGTGCTCACATCTCTTTGAGAATCATCTTCTGATCAGCCAGCCTATCAAATGATGACTGTTAGACTTCAGAGAAAGGATAAATCCCAAATCACTAGTCATTTACTATAACGTTAGTCTTTTTTTCTGCAACTATTAAAAGTGTTCTACAACTTACTGCATAGACAGCCAACTGCAGAATTAATGCTTACTTTTTTTCTTTTTTTTTTTCACTTAGATTCATGATGTTACGTCAACAGCTAATACTTGTCTTTGGAATATCACTAGTTAGTTGTATATGTGCACTTAGGAAATGTTATTCAGAAGCCCAAGTCTCCCATTATTATTTCTGCAACCTCACGGATATTCCACTTGTGCCAAAGGATACAGTAAAGCTTTTGCTAACTTTCAACTATATCAGACAAGTGACTGCAACTTCATTTCCCCTGCTGGAGCACTTGTTGGTATTGGAAATCGGAACACAATATGTCTATCCTGTTACCATAGGAAAAGAAGCTTTCAGGAACCTGCCAAACCTTCGTGTCTTAGACTTGGGATTCAATAAGATTCTTGAACTTGATCTTGATGCTTTTGTGGGCTTGTCACGTCTGACTGTACTCCGTCTATTTCAGAACTGCCTTGGAGATTCCATCTTGGAGGAGCATTACTTTCAAGATTTAAGCTCATTAGAAGAATTGGATCTTTCAGGGAACGAAATCACGAAACTTCAGCCTCATCCCTTATTTTATAATCTAACAGTCTTGAAAACTGTGAACCTGAAATTCAACAAGATATCCAACCTGTGCGAAAGCAATCTTACCAGCTTCCAAGGAAAACACTTTTTATTTTTTAGCCTCAGTTCTAATCATTTGTACAAGACAGATGAAGTGGTCTGGGCCAAATGCCCAAATCCTTTCAGAAATATTACATTTATCTCACTAGATCTTAGTGTAAATGGCTGGAACACAGAAAAAGTCCAGTATTTCTGTACAGCCATTAGAGGGACTCAAATTGGTACTTTAATATTTAGCTCTCATGTAATGGGCTCGGGATTTGGCTTTAATAACCTTAAAAATCCAGATAATGATACATTTGTGGGACTAGCAAGAAGTGATCTTCGTTTGCTTGATATCTCAAAGGGTTACATTTTCTCTCTCAATTCGTTAATCTTTCAAAGCCTTGGTAATCTGGAATTGCTAAACCTTTTCAAAAACAAGATTAATCAAATCCAAAGGCAAGCATTTTTTGGCTTGGAAAATCTAAAAATTCTTAATCTCTCAAGTAATCTTTTAGGTGAGTTGTATGATTATACTTTTGAGGGTCTACATAGTGTAATGTATGTTGATTTACAACAAAATCATATTGGGATGATTGGTGAAAAATCATTCAGTAGGTTACTAAGTCTGAAAATAATTGATCTCCGAGACAACGCCATTAAAAAGCTCCCTTCCTTTCCACATCTGATTTCTGTTTTTTTAGGTGACAATAAGATAACATCTGTAGCTCACACAGCAATAGCAGCAACACATTTTGAATTAGAAAGAAATTGGTTGGCCAACCTGGGTGACCTGTATATTCTTTTCCAAGTTCCAGATTTGCAGTATATCTTCTTAAAACAGAATCGCTTGTCTTACTGTGTAAAAAGTGATAACGTTACAGGAAACAGTCAGTTAATCTATATGGATCTAGGGGAAAATATGTTACAGCTTGTGTGGGAAAGAGATTTATGTTTGGATGTGTTTGGGGCACTGTCCAAACTTCAAGTCCTACATCTGAATAACAACTACCTTAGAGCTCTTCCACAGGAGATTTTTAGAGATTTAACATCTCTAAAAAGACTTAATCTAGCTTCCAACCTATTGTCCCATCTTTCTCCT
The DNA here is from genome assembly GCF_017976375.1 of Cuculus canorus. NCBI lineage: Eukaryota > Metazoa > Chordata > Aves > Cuculiformes > Cuculidae > Cuculus > Cuculus canorus. The sequence goes on from NC_071403.1 coordinate 90,252,899, forward strand.
GGGCTTTTTCCGCAAAGCCTGGAAAACCTAAATTTATCTGGAAACCAGCTTTTTTCCCCTAAGCCTGAAGTCTTTATGACTTTGAGTATTCTGGATATTACACATAATAAGTACGTCTGTGATTGCACTTTAAAGAGTTTACTAGTGTGGCTAAATGAAACCAATGTAACCCTAGCTGGCTCACAATCTGACAGGTACTGTGTATACCCACCTGCATTTGCAGGGGTGCCACTGTCATCTCTGATCTATGATGATTGCGATGAAGAAGAACTCCAGCAGGCACTCAGTTTCTCAGTATTCATCCTCACCTCTGTCACTCTTCTAATGTTTCTGATGGCAGTCGTCATTTTCACTCGCTGCCGGGGGATTTGTTTTGTCTGGTATAAAACTATCACCAAAAAAATGATAGACAGCCATCCACAATTAGCAGATAACAGTGAATACAGATATGATGCATATCTGTGCTACAGCAAAAATGACTTTGAATGGGTCCAGAATTCTTTGCTAAAGCATCTGGATTCACAGTATTTTGATAAAAATTGGTTTAACTTGTGCTTTGAGGAAAGAGATTTCTTGCCTGGAGAAGAACATATCAACAATATTCGTGATGCCATTTGGAACAGCAGAAAAACAATTTGCATTGTGACCAGACAGTTTCTCAAAGATGGGTGGTGTTTAGAAGCCTTCAATTTTGCCCAGAGCAGGTACTTCTGTGATCTGAAAGATGTCCTCATTATGGTAGTGGTTGGGTCGCTTTCTCAATATCAACTGATGAAACATAAACCAATTAGAAACTTTTTACAAAGGAGTCGATATTTGCGGTGGCCTGAAGATTACCAGGATGTAGACTGGTTTTTAAATAACCTTTCTTGCCAAATTCTGAAGGAAAAAAAAGTGCGAAGGGAAGCCAGTGGTATAGAGCTGCAAACTGTAGCAACAGTCTCGTCTTGATAGTATATGGGTTGCTGGCTTTTTAAGTACCCCGTTTCCAGCTGTGCTATCGCAGGAATAAACAGAATTTTACTTTCTTTCTTCGAAAAAGCGGGTAGAAGGATAACTGTTTCACTATAAATCCTATGAAACATGGAGACAGCTTGAAAGGAACCAGCAAATATCTGAAAATGCAGATAGTTTGTGGACTATGAGACACATTTTCAGAAGAATTAAATGAATCGCAGATGTTTCACATTTTGGGTGCTCAGCTTCAGGCACTTTATTCCTGGGTTTTTTTGGACTTACCTAAGGTACTTACTACTTACATAAGGTCTGTTTCCATTTGAGAAGAATGCCCACAGTTGTTTTGTCCAAAAAGAGCCCATGGTGCTGTATGGAAGTGACCAGGTATGCTTTCATGTATGGCCTAGTCCAACTATTGGATTATTATACTTATGGATTCATGGATTATTATACTTACTCCTGTGCTTTCTGAACTCTTAACTTTTAATGCTCTGTTTCAACATAGAATCAGTGCTTTGCACCTTTATGCTTTAAATCAGTGTAACACAGATTTCATTTATTTGTTTTCTACTCAATTAACCCCAGCTTCACAGCTGGAATGTGCAAACTTAGATCTTCATTCATCCTCTTCCCCTCTCCAACTTCTCTGCTTGGTGGTAAAACTAGTCACTGGTTTACTTTATTTGCTGCTGTTTCAGCCTGGTGCTTTTTTAGTTGAACTGCTTCCTGCCCTATAGAGAGGAGCAGGTATCCCCTTTGGATCTGAAGCAAGCCTGGGCTTGGAAAGCCAACAAGAAACTACCTCAGCAGCCATGTGGGCTGTACACCGGTGACGCGGCCAATGGCCCAGTGACTGCCAGACAGCTTTCACATTCTGAGATTGGAAAGTACAGAAAACTGGTGTGTTATTTAGGTTGTTCTCTGTACATCCTGTTCCTGTTCAATTCAAAGACGTTTTTCTGCTTCTAATGAAATATTTTGCTAGAGTCATAATGCTTGGTACTGTCTTACCTCTCTAATCATTTTACCTCTGCTTGTTCAGGTATGTGTCTTCAAGGGGTTGTTCAGGGTCATTTTAATAAAAGTCTGACTCAGTGTTCACTTTTACAGAGCCTGCATCTCTTATTTCAATGGCGACACACTCCTTGCATGAACTGTTCATCTGGTTTACACATTTATTCAACAAAAACTTACAAAAATAATTTTAGGATGGCCTTAGTGAGTTTTTCATTGTAATGAGGAAGCAGAAGTGGGAGGTTTTATAAATTGTCTGTCTTCACCTTAGCTGCAAACAAATAATACCATCTGAACTATTTTGATAGAGATGAAAATGTACAATCCACTTCATGTGAATGCAATTTTTTTAATATAGATGTCCCTGTGGCTGATCTAATTTACTCTCAGTGCACCACTATACAGGATTTCTGTTGATGAAATTACTACAGCAAAGTATTACTTTCTTCTCAGTCAATGTAGTCATTCAGGAACAGAAAAGGGCTAAAATTTGGAAATTTTTCAAGGGTGTAGGGGAGCAGATTTAAAAAAGGAATTGACTATGGTGATGAAGCCCTGGGTGTCGCTGTTGGATCGCGTAACAGCTAGGACTCCCCAGACTCCCCCTGCCTCCCGGCCACTGCAGCTGCTGGCAATGGGGACAAAATACTAGTGCAGAAGGGAGGGCTGAAAAAGAACCAGCAGCCCTGGCTTCCCTAAGCCTCTGTGGGCTGTCAGAAAAGCCACCGTCTGCATTACAACGCTCAGCATTTCTTACAATTCTCTTAAAATGTCCAATTCTTTTTCTTTTTTTTTTTTTTCCCCCCTGAACCAGCGCAAATATTTATAGGCAACCTTTCAAGTCAGAGGCTGAACCAGAGAGTATTTCACACTGAAAATCACTGACAGGTAACCAAAGCAAAAATGAACCACATTGCAGATGGAGGCTGTCAGCCTATGGATCTGTATGTGGTGTAAGAGATAGGAATTTTGAAAGCATGCTTCAGAAATTATCTTTAAATGAACGTCACAAAATATTTTTGATCAAATGTGAATTGAGAGCCCTCTTCCACTTAGGACTTCCTTGTGTACTTACAAGACACTCCTATCACTTCAGATACTTAAAACTTCAGCCAGTCTGTGTAAGCAGAAACAAGTTGATACAGATGGTGTAAAGCAAGTCTTTTTTTATTTGTTTGAAAAGCTTCTGTCTACTTCATGCTTGTGCCACTGGTGGGAGGTGGCTACGTAAAACTTGCATTTACTTCAGTGTATGAAAAAGTCTGACTTTTTATGTAAAGTTTAAATAAAACCTTTGGGTGGAATTTCATTGTCTGCTTCTGTGCTCAAATACCATTTTTGAAACTTAAAGAGAAGCGTGAATTGTGTTAGAAGCAGCTGGAAAAACTTATTCCTACTGCAGAGGCAGCCCCCTTCCAAATTCCATTGCAAGATGTCTACAAAAGGCAGTAATAGGATTTTTTGAAAACATGCTACTGAACACCAGTCCTGATTGTGGAGTGGTTTGCAGGCATATGAATAACTGCAATGTCAAATTTTAAAGAGATCTGAAATAACTTTCTTTTTTACTCACTGTGAAACCACTCCAAGCCTGAGACTCTCAGTCTTCCCAGTTGGTATACGCTGTTCTATACCATGAAAAATTGACTTCAAATAGATCATAAGACCCTGATCACCACCTCTGCAGTCACTGGTTCTTAAATGACAAAGCCTGGGGAATTGTCAAGAAAGAGCTTGTGCAGACTTCATACTCCACTGCTCAGCAGGAACTGCAAAAGCATCCTGTACAAAAATGGAGAATGACTATGCTTGATGAATTAAGGCCATAAATCGAGCCTCAACCTCATAACTATTGATCAAATTGCCTTCAGGCTCACTAGGAACATTACTGCTCTATTAGAATTTTATGGCTCTTTAGTTAAGGATACTCTCATCAGTTTTACTCACCTTCCTCAATGAAAGACATTAACTTGTTGGAGAGTGTCCAGAATAGACAGTGAAGTGTGACACTGGCTCTAAAGCAAGCTATTAAGACAGAAGTTGGTGAATTTATTAGCAGTAGCAGCACAGGGACTATTCAGAGGACAGTGACCCAATGCCACACAGTATCAGCTCAGAATTTTAATAGTAAAAGCTTACCCCCACTTTTGCAACATATATTGTAAACATGAACTGGTCAAGCAGGCAGTGGTGTTCAACAGCAACAGCTAGCCAACCTATCAGAGTCCAAAGATTACATGCATTACTACTTGAAATCAAGGCACTCAGGACCAGATCCCAGATTCTACAAGCGTATTCCTGTGGAGGATAACAAAGGCCAACAATGATATACCCACATATTATCTCACATTTTACCTGATTGTTATTTCATGTACTGTGAAATGAGGCTTCTCCTCCCTCTCCCATCTGACATGCATACTAGTCTCAGCAAAGTGTTGTCCATTTGTTTGCTAATCCCAAATGCTATTCTCTCCTCAGAGACTGTTCAACATGCTGGTAGATCTGTAACCTTATTAATTTACAGTTAGTATCCATTATTGTTTCTACTCCAATAGCTGTCTCTTGAGTGGGCACTCCTATGTATGTTGCTCAGAATCACTCTGCCTTTCATTTTCTTGTATCACATCGTTAACTCAGCTCATTTGCTGACTTCTAGGTCTTTTTCAGCATGACAAAGACTGCTTCTCACTGCCAGAGACCATCTGGGTTTCAGATTATTGGATCCCACCTTCTCAATTTCATGTGCTGTTGATTACCTTACAATGGCTTTAACGTGTTCTCTTTTTGCTGGAACTGTGAATTGCAGCAGTCCAGTTAAATCACAAAGCAAGGCCCATACCTGGCAAAGTAGTTACTGATGAAGAGCAATGCACAACTGAGTAGCAGGAGTGAGTGGTGAAGATGCTGCAAATGGAGCAGAAGCAGAACGTGGGAATCTCTGGGAGATGAGCAAAGTCAGGAAGGGTACGTATGGTGGTCTAAGCATCTTGCCATCGAAAGGGGACTTGGGTTCCATGAGAAGTGCACACTCAAAGCAAGCAAAGACAAAGGACAAGATATGTATTTAGGGTCTGGCTCTACAAACATGATCAAAAATAATCTCCTAGTACACTAAGCAGATAGTTTAGGCAAAAGCAGAACATGTTCTCTGACTTTTCAGCTAAAATTCTTTCAAAACTTCAACTGGTGAAGCTTACCAATATAGTTTTTCAGACAGTGCCCGCCTCTAGAAGTGATAAGCCTGTTATCACCAAGGCAATGCACCACTGGTGTGCAGAAAGGCCACTGCTCACACTTATTCCTGTGTTAATTAAGGCCATCCCAAAGTTGGTGGCAAAGGAGGTTGAACTTGCTGTGAGGAGCCAACTGGACAGGTGATCCAAGCCTGACACATGAAGTATTTCATGCCATACACATCATGCTCAGTATAAAAGCTTAGAAAACACGAGGGTCAGCCCTCTTTTTTGATGGCTGAAGTTTAGGGAGGATCTTGCTGGTCTCCCTGCCCCTGAAACCCTACATCCAGTTCCTGGATCAAGGTCCTGAGTCCAGCTCTTGCCTGCCATTTAGTGTGCTCCAGGATTTTCCCCATGCCTGCCCTGCAGTGTATCATCATCCAGGGAGTTTGAATTGCTTTTGTATGCTTGTATATGTTTTATTATTTTCTTATTAATATTATTATTATCTTCCTTTTATTATTATTGTTTCATTACAGCTGTTTTAGTGTTAGTTTCCAGCACACAAGTCTCTCTTATTTCCCTTTTCCCTTTCCTGTTGGCAGGGAGACTGGGGCTAAAAGCTGCCCAGTTTTCCCTACTGACCTGGCAGCAATGGTTTTAAATTGGGACAGCAGATTAACTTAAAATAGGATTAGCACTAGTAAATAGTTGCAAAGTTGCTTTGCACTATAAAGTACTGCCAAGAGCAAGCATACAGTTATGTGAAATGAGGCTTCCAAAATCAGAAGACTGGTATATAAAACCCCAAAAGATTAGAAGAGAATGATATATGTCTCATACTTGATCCTGTAAGACCACACTTGTACATTTCCTCCATGATTGTAAGAAGAATATTGATGCAGTCCATTAATACAAGAGCCGAGCCAAGGGTTTAACAAGCAATCCAGGTATTTCAAGACTTCTGCTTCACTGTGAAGTGTGCCTAAATTAATCAGGCCTTGGATAAAGAATAGCTTTAGGAAGATGGTGAAGAAAAGACAGGCTGGCCTTTCCATCTTCCAAGCCTGCTCTGGATGATGGTTCTTGCATCACTATGACCTCCTTCATTCTTGCAAGATTTTGTACCTATTGCTGATAAATAGGACCAGCAAAACTACGGCCTTGACTGCAATGAAATAACCTGAAGCAGAAGTGATGATGTGAAGAGTTACCACACAGACAAATCTACATCAGTTGTCTTTCCAAAACCTCTTCTGGTGATTGTTCCTTTAGGCTGCTTGTCAGTCTCCAAGAAGACATCAAACACATTTGGGATGCCAGAGAGCTTGTTCTTCTTTGGATACAAGCACTTTTTCATACATAGCTTTTTGTTATCTGTTTTCTGGTTTTTCCCTCACAAAGATGAGCTGTGCATCTTGATCTTCAGTCTCACTGTGCTGCTCCAGGCAGCCATCAAGGATTCCATATACCTGGAATGGAACTACAGGTGCTGCTCCACAGTATTTCCTTCAACTAAACAAAAGCTTCAAAAGCAAAGTTTAGAAGCTGAGATTTACCCAGACAGCCACTGTGAGCACAGACACAAATCACATGGAATGCTGCATGCCAACCTGGTACCAGAAGTTTTAAATTTAGCCTTGTTAGTGAACCTTGCATCACATCTAGGCACTACTGCTGGACAAATCCAATAGAGACTGACATAGACTCTGACAAGGGGTTTGCCTTCCCTTTCTAACCTTACCTTTGCTTTCTGTATTGTCTACATACAGTGTAGTGGGTGCAAAAAAAAAGTCTACATTTCTTTTTACAGTATGCAAAAGTCAGTATATAGGTATGACATGAATTATTTCATAGCGTAAAGACTATCTATTCATAGCTGACTCTGTTTGTTTTGTACATGCAGTTTTCCTTCCTTTTAGATAGCCTATTATTTGTCTTTTCCATTTGTATTAAAAATAAAATCTTTGAAAACTGCAAGTAAGAAAGAAAAATATATTTCTTCTGAAACTAACAATTCTCCAAACAGGAGGTTAGCTTTTTCCTGTTTAGACATTATGTTCAAAGAAAGGAAGTTGGGATTTTCAATGATAATAATAATTACATGGCATGTAAACATCAGTAAGTATCAAAAAAAGGCTTCATTCTTTATTTAGTGTCCCCAAATGCTACACTGCTGTTTAGAGTATCTTTATCTTTACCAGTTCACCAGCTTCTTGTAAAAATTGATTAATGAGTAGTCATTCACTGGGCTGATCACCTGTCTGCTTGCTTCTCAAAAGCTTCTACTGGATAAGAATGTATTATCAGGCTGCTTCAAGCTTCCATGGAGGGCAGTGAGGCAAAGAGGCAAACCTGATACCAAGAAATAATTTGATGTGGCACGGGATTTTTTGCATCAGGATTACACACCAGTAACATAGATATTTGGTACATATGGCACCTTGTAACATTGAAACTAGAAGTGTTTTATAAAGAAAAGTGCGTTTATTATTTTCTTTTTAAAGATAGAGGTTTTAAGGCAGAGAAAATGAAGTTGACTACCTTTCATCATGGGCAGGACTGGGAAGAGAACTCAGGTTTGACAAAGCATAAGCTGTTAAGTCTGTTTGCTCTGTTTTGTAGGAGTTTTACAACATGCATTTTTATTACCTTGGAAAAGAAAGTTTGCTATTTATCTGCAGAACTAATTAACAGTGTAAGGCTTCCACTTAATGTGCCAGCAGTTTGCCCATGTGAGGCAGAACCAGTTTTACAGGGAGGTAGATGAAGATCCAGTGAGTGTTGCCAAGTTGAGTGCCGGTGATTTTGAGTTGATCTGGGCCTATTCAGAATAGGAGCAAGAATTCAGTGGGCATTTAATTGTGAGTTGCTAACACTTTACAGGTAGCCACATGGACTGGTATTTCTGACGAGGGCTGGCAAATTAAGAACAGTAGGGAAACCAGTGAAGGGTGTATGGCTAGTTCAGGTGAAGATGCACCTGGGGGAATGCCAGCAACGGAGCAGGGACAACAGGGAGAAGGCAAAGTATTTTTAAACACATAAACTCTCTTTTCAGAGCTCTATGCTACTATAATAAAATTTTATCTTATCAGAAAAACACTTTGGAATGAGCCATTTGAATATGTTGTTTCAAATCAATGAAGCCTAAGAATTTAATGTGACTAAAAAAAAAAAAATAGGTGAGACAACTAATGGCTGAAAGTATAAGAAATTAACAAACATATTCCAACTATAGCATCCTTTTTCTCCAAAGATCTGATGTACTGGAATATACTCCCACAACTGCTCATCAGAAAGGAAAAACCCAGGCCTGTGTACTCAGCCTTCCTTTCGGGATAGTGAGAATGCCAGGGTGAATCACTTATTTTGCTATAGGAGTGTTAGCACCTGCAGCCCTCCTGACATAAATGTTCAAGACTCCTGTAAAGCAGGCCTTGTATTTCTCATTGTTTTTCTATGGAGAATAGCCTTCAAGCTGCAAAGTCAGAGCATTCCAGCTGCTCTTATTGGAAGAATCTTGTAATTCTCAGTGTCAGATTCTTTCATTTCAAACTTCAATGGCTTTATGACTCCTTTTTTTAACTTCCCTAGTTCCATATTGCCAAACATCCCTGGACCATCTTTTGTTGCAAATGCATTTGCACCCAGCCAGGAAAGGACCATCTTCTGCTGTAAGTCAGGACTGGCAACAGCTGACACGCATGTTGCATGGCAGGATTGGGTGTGCAATTAAATATGAGCTACGAAAGATGTACAAACCATTTAATTGGGTATGTCTACCATACCCAGATTTCTGAGAAAGCTCATGGACTAATCATAGACCTTCCTCAGGTCTCAGCTGGGAGTTTCTGAAGTCTGGACTGTGCTTTTCCTGCCAGAGACCCAGCTATTTTAAGAAGATGCTAGCTCAGCCTTCAGCTGTAGCAGCCAGTGCAGCTCCTGATAGACCTCATGACACAAGGAGAAATACGAACTCATGTGGAAGAAAGAAAAATCTAGAACTTAGTGTCTTCACAAAATTCCCTGAGTACTCTGCAGGGCCACATCCAGCAAGAGGAAAATATAGGCTGTCGGTTAATACAAAGCTAGTGGAATTTTACTCAGTTCTGTCTTTACAATTCTTTTACAGGAGTAATTTGGAATCTGACTTGATGGAGAACAGACCCTAGCTGGGAACGTCGGAGCTTGGTTAGTTTAAATAATGACGGAATCTCTTTTTTCTTCCCAAAACATGAGACAGGCTTTAAAAAAGCCCAGTTATTTTGCTGCCCTGTTTTCTATTTTTGTGCAATTCTCCTAGTCTAGGTTCTGGCCAAAGATGGAAACAAATAATTTCATAAAAGAAAAGACAGATTTGGAGAAGACCTGTAGTCTGATTTGAAAGAGCTGAAGAACCCAGAGAAACAAAAGAACTACCAACAACAGGTGCAAGAAAATTATATCTGAAACTATCAGAAGTTTCCAATATGAAGAAAGAGGAGCTGCATTACTACAGAGGGAACTGTCCCTGCTAAGTCACTGTCTACTTATATTGTAGCTACAAGGACTAAATGAAAGGTAAAGAATGGCACAAGAGGTCAATAACCTGAAATAAAGGAGACAAGTTCAACTTTTAAAGAATCTTGTGCAAATCACTCTCTCCATGCATCACTTCTTCATCTTTTCCATGGGAAGAGTAGTACAAGCCCTCTATGCTAAAGGTGCTGTAGTTGTAAATAGATTAAAGTTGAGAGGCATTTAATTGCCATGCTGATGGAGCAGTGTCAACACAGAAGACAGATAAGGGCTTAGCTTTTTTTAACTCACTTTCCTCTTCAGCGAGAAATCCATAGGCTTGTCCTGTGACCATGGAAATACACTGGCACTTGTCTTCACACGCAGAAGAACTTTCACTGAAGACAGATGTTATTTCATTTTAGTGCTAAAACTGGAAAATCTTTCCTATTTAGCATGACTTCTGAAAAGAAAATAATGTAATTCCCTAGAAAGCGGGAATCCACTCCCTCTGGGTGTTCTTCCTTTTGAGTATTTGCTGATATTTCTGTGGTTGGTTTTGCCAACAATGTCCTTTTCATCACTGTTCTTCTCTAAAGAGACTCATTCATGTTTGGGTATATACGAATTCGCCCCCTTGACACTTCAGAAATCCGCGGTTCCATTCATGCCCCAGCACACACATCAGAAGGCTGTTTAAAAAGCCCCAGGAAGTTTGCTCAGATGTGCTATTTTAGGAGACTTGGACTGGGTCTTGGAATTTTGCAATATTTAGAGGATTTGGCACTGTGACTATGTCCACACCAGGACACATGTGCTGTCAGAACGCATACCATACAACTTATGAGACAGGAATAAGCTACCTACAAGCTAAGAGATAAAGAGGAAAGCTTACAAAATGCTTGAAAGCAGCTGTAGCAAATAATTTGGCGAAGACTGACCCAGCTGTCCAACAGACCACTCCTGAAGAGAGAGGCAAGCCAGGCTGCAGCTGCACAACTGCAATGAACATATGTGAGACCCATCCAGCACTCCGCTACCTGTGCTGTGCCCACTGCTCCACTACCTGGACCATATCTGTACTGCGACCATTGGTAAAGAAAATGTTAGCATGTCTGAGGATGAGCTATAGCATAATCTTGTATTAGCTGCAGGGACAGAACTATACTACCCTATTTGTGTTACAGTACTATAAAGCACATAGCTATGAAGCCTGACACTTCCTCTGCACAAGTCCACTGTGTCAGTGTGCATGTTGTCATCCTAAAATTGTCAGAAGATGGAAGGGCTGCCCAGTCATACAAAGCCTGAGGAAGAAGAACAATATGCTGCAGTTTTCTTTTCTACATAGCTCCAGTATATTTGCTGGGTGCTGCCAAAGGCACCAGAGAGGCACCTTTTTAGCAGAGGTGGCCAAGGACACTCCATCCTGCTGATACTGTGGTAGCTGCCACACTTAAATAGATACTTAAATTAACACTTTAAGCAGCAGAAGGAGGAGGTGGCATTGACTGCTTTTCTCATTCAACAGGCAACTGGTGACACCTGCTCATACACCACTGACCTGGCTTTAAGGAGCAGCACCTAGGGCGCTGTTCTTAGTAAACAATGATTTCTGCCACTCTCATACTCTCCATGTGCTCCTTGTAGGGTCCATGGTTTATGACTCACCTCATGTTTCTATGTACTCTGTATTTGCAAGCACTTAGGAAAGAGGCATGGCACTATAACGTAGGGAGCTATCACTAATATCTGCAGAAGAATATTTTACAAAGTAGGCAGATGCAAGTAGCCACGGTGGCTGAGCTGTTGTGCCTCTCAGTTTTCAGAGAAAGCTGGCATTTCTCATGTGTCTGAAACACAGAGAAATGAAACATGCATGAAACACAGCAGTGGGTGTTGAAATCCACCAAATTGACCTATATCTTGCAGAATGAGAACAGCAGCTTATCTCAGCAAAGCCTTACCCTTCCTTCTGCCATGCTGCAGATCCTGCCATTTCTCCAATGACCTTAGAAAACAGTTTTTAACTTAATAACTTACTGCTCTCTGACCTTGGCTTTACCTCTTTGAAGGAAGAAGCTTAGCAAGAGGCACTCTGGAGGGATACAGCTTGTATTTCACATATAGAAACAGCAGTTTTTCTTTCAGTGACCCTTTGGTAGCCCTTACACTCAGGTTGGAGATCTCCTCATATCCTGTTGACTGTATTTTATTGGCATGACAAAGCAGCACATCCTGCCTGAACCCATGAACCTTTGGCCAGACCCTCATCTTTTGAGCTCCAGGATACACATGCTAATAATGCCTGATGAGACATAATGATGTGCTTGATGCCTTAGTTACTGAAATTCGACTTTGCAAAGTATCATTCTGTTCTCCTGGGACATTTATCTGAAGCCAGAATCTTCTCTAAAAGCTCTTACACCACAAAAATGCCATGCATAGAAAAACCAGCAGAGGTTTCAGACAGAAGCTGTTAGATTTATCTTGCTGTCTGCAAATGCTTGAGATGTATCAAGCCTCAGTTTTCTAAGTAGTATCTGGGATCAACGCAAAACTTTGTCACAAGTGGCTCAAGATGCCAGACTCAGGCTTGCCTCCCTCAGGGATCCAGCAGCTGCATAGATTGTTGTCAGACTGATAACTGTTTATGAAGTAGTAAATACTTTCATACTCAACCTGTTTACACTTTCATGTCACCTCAGAATTATTTATATTTTTTAAAAAATCAAGGATACCAGGAAAGGCATATAATTGTGTGTGTTACTTCACAGTTTGAAAGGGAAAACATGACCTTGGAGGGTAAGAGTCTGAGAAGTGAGATGTGATTGCTTTAGCAGGAAGGTTAGTTAAATAAAGTTCCTCAAGATCTAATCCTCCCTGCCTAGCTCCCACTTGCCTTTTGTGACAACTCTGCATGTTTCCATCTACCCACTGAGAAGTGGTTGAAGTAGATAACAATTGCAGTCTGCCTGCCCTATAGCTGCTGACTTTGAGGAAGACAAGAGAAACATCTTTGAACAATTTTTTAGTCACTACTTTTATTCACTACTACTACACTTACTAGAAATAAATATAATCAGTGAGATGATGACTGATTAACGGGTGGATTGGCTTTGATGAGATATTCAAGATGACAGCCTAAGAAATATCTAGGTGGTTGTGAGCTGGATGAACTAGGGAGAAGGCTTACACTATTATGTTGTGGTAAAAGGAGAACCAGGGACCACAAGGTGGAAGAAAAGGGCTTGAAAGTCAGAGAAAGCTATCGAAAAATAAAAAATGCAGAGAAAAACTAGTAGGCTTTTTGTATTTTATGCAATCTAAGATCTGACCCAGTTTAATCAATAGAAAGATACCCAGGGAGTTCCATAAATCTTGTATTATTTTTAAAAAGGTACTTTTACTACATCTTGAGTAGATTAAGCCCACAGGAAGAAGTATAATCTTTGTTTTCTGAAATCTTAGTCCTTCTCGAGAAATCTTTAAAATAGTATTAGATCTCAGTGGAGAGTATCAGATGATCTCAGTCCTAGACCATCTTCTGACCTACAGCACCCAAAATTATCAGGATTATTCTCCTGCAAATGTGGCTGTAAGCATTTCTAAAATAGGCAGCTGTCTGTGAATTCTACATACAAAAAAAGAGAAGTCACAAAAGGAGACCACCATGGTGACTCCCTCCTCTCAAATCTACCTTGCAAAAAAAGATGTCTCTTCTCCTTCTCAAAATATGAGTCACAATTTTCTGATGTTGGCCAGAAATCTGCCCTCCAGTTCTCAGAAAATGGTGTTTATAGCAGTATCTAATGACTCAGGAATTGCAAGGCCTCTTCGAGAAGCAGAAAGAGATGCTCCACCCAAGTTACAAGCAAACAGCATGGCCCCTGGAGAGAGGACATTTTTGTGGATGAATGTAGGGGTGAGAAAATAAAGATGCAAGGATTGCTCTTGATAGGGCACAATCTCTGTGTTCTCTCTGTGACAAGCGAGCACTTCCCCAGTCACAACAGGAATTCATGTGGTAACAGAAGCTTATCGATATGTATTTTAAATAATTCCCAATTTTCCAAAGGTGCCTGAGCGAACAGGTACTTCTGTTTCGTCAGTAAATCAGAGTATCAAACACACAGGAAAATCAGCTATCCAGGAACTGCTCTCAGCAGGAGTCATGAGCAACAACTGCCTTGGTACATTACCTTCTCCATTAGACTTCTGAAATTAGATTTGACTTTGTGAAAAGGAGTGTGCAGGTACCCTTGTCAGCTCCAGAGGCATGAGACAGGAATGGCACTTTAATGACCCACTTAAAAGTAATGAAACAGCCATTTATCCTAATTGGAGGAACACTAATTATATCAGAAAGTGGCGCACTCTTAGATAGCAGAGTGCAAATGCTATCTAATCAAACTTAATGAATAGGTAAAGTATCCCAACAGCGCATCTGTGCACCACTCATGCATTCCTGCAAACAGAAAAATTAGCCTGTAGGGAGCTGATCTGAAAATGCAGGTTTTAAAATGGAAGGTTAATTATGGTAGCTGAATACATGAGCTTTATCTAAAACTAAGTCCACATCATGAGTCTCAAGGGACATTTTCCTTTTGAAAGAAAGGGAGGTAGTTGAAAGGTGGCTGCAACATGGGGGAACACCTGGTGTGGAGGCCTGTGGTGGTTACCTCAGGAACATGTGAGGGACTCCCAGTCTTCATTCATGGGATAGCAGGAGGAGGTTCAAGACAGCCTTTGAGTAAAGCCTCTGCTGATGCTCACAACTGCTGCTAAGCGACAGGGGTAAATCTTATGCTTAAATGTCTTTGTTTTCTCTTTAATTGGCTCCCAGAGAGCAGAAAAGAAGCCTTTAGCACTGATGCTGGGAGGAAAGGGTCTAATGTTGTCCCAGCCAGATGGTCTGGAGTGTAGCAGAAGCAATGTGTACAGCCCTGGGCTAATGTGAAGCACCTCACATCCTTCAGCATGAGTCTTTAAGTACAATAAAGGGACAGCTTGTGCTAGGCACTGAATGAGATCTGATTCGCTCTCTGTTAGCCAAATGGTTAAGATGCAAAGGACGGGAAGGCCCATGTAACAAGAATCAGTGAACAGGTCCTGGCAGAGCACATTGGAGCCCAGCACTCCTGGAAGAGTCCCCCACAGCGGGACTACGAGGGTCTTGCCTGTCACATGATATACAAATGCATTTGTATGAAAGTGAGGAGGGCATTCTATAAGTTGTTCACTGATGGGATCCTAAAATCTAGGAAAAAAAGAATTAAAACTTTGCCACCTCTTTCAAAAATACTCTAACGAGGAATAGCAGTAGATTGACAAAATTGAAAACTCTGCCAAGGAAAAAGAGTCATCAAAATTTGCTCCTGTGAGCAAAGTACAATGTTAAGTCAGAAAACATTTACCCACAAGCTGCGTTAGTCAGAGCCTTAAAATATTAGCAGAATTGGCTGCATGGAAGCCATGCGAACAGTGCTAGTTTTATATACTGAAGATGCCAAGTAAACACACAAGTCCTGACCAAACAAGTATGGCACTGACAGCTCAGCTGAAAAGAAAAACCCATGAGGGATGTAATAAAACTCCAAGTAAAATGTGTTCCCAGCCAAAAAAACAAAACTAACCCCAACAACTCAGGATAAAGAGACATTCACAGCCTCTGAATGCTTACTGAGATTAGACATAAAAGCCTCTTCAACTTATCTTGAGTTGTACTTTCCTCTTAATGTCAGAGGGTACCCTGCCGCATAGGAAGATGTTTATACCCTCTCATGGGAAGCCAGAGGCTTCAGATAAGGGAGTGTCTTTGGAAGAAGAGAGCTTTGAAGGCTTGGGAAGATAGCCTTTATTATCAGCCAACCCTCTATTAGGTTGGTGAGATTCCTGTTTGATTTGGCTGCAGTCTCTAGCCTCAAGTTCCTGCTCTAGCTTTTAAAATAGAATAACATCTCCCTGCAGCTGAAAAAGGGCAAAGGGTGGAACGTGTAAATAGCAATTAAAACAAAAATCTTTTTTTAAAAAAATCCTCCCCTAAAAGATACTCTGTGCTGTTGGCTGCTGGCTGAAGTTGGCAGGCTGACAAAGCTGAACACGCCACACAAACCAGTTCAAGTTAAATGTAACTCACCCAGATATTTCAGACTGTGGACGACAACACAATCCTGACATCACCCTTCCTTTCTTTCATGATTAGAGGCAATTCAGCCAAAAAGACAGATTTCTGGACTGGGGATCATGAGTGCTGGGGGCTGTCCTGACTCCCCAGGCAAACTGTTAGGACATCTCTGTTGCTTTACCTTTCTGAAGTATTTTTGAGACCTATAAATAAGAAGGTTGAGGTTAGATATTACTATATATGCTTATGATAAGTAGGTTCTGTTTCATATATGTTTTAACACTACACAAAAAAATAAGACAGCTAAGCAAACCAAGCTTGGTTTGGAGAGCAAGAAGCCCTCATATCCTTCCTTACCATCACAGAGGAGCCCTGTCAGGCTCTGGCTTCACAGGAACTGAGCGCACTCAGCTCTCATTTACTATTTATGTTTTGTGACCTTACCTCATCTGTTTTTCAGTTTTACACTGTACTGTCATAAATCATGACTTTCATGTATTTCAGTGTTTCAATCAATATATAAAATGTCTGATCAGATAACTGGCACTCTCTCATTGCACACTAATGTAATTTCATAACGTGTTTTCATTTTTCAGAGAAGCTATTATTGGATCAGGAAGAACTGGGCAATTGGTCAAGGATGCTTTAAAGGCAAACTTCGTTGAGTCTCGGGTATCATATCTGGGTTTGGATTATACATGATTGGCTTTTGTGACTTCCGCTCCATTTGCACATGCTACGAACCAAAAATATTTCCAAAAGCTAAGGACATATACAACCGACCTAGGAAAAAGTGGATTCACAGGATGGGTAAGTGTTAGTACCTTGGGAGATCAATTAAGTCATGTAAGTTTTTCAACATCTACAGTTTCTTTTTATATAGCATTAGTATTGTGTGGAAGAAGTCATGCTGTAGCCAAGTGGTTTCTGTCTCATTTCCTAGCGATATCTGACACATGGGATGAATCTAGGCTAACATGTATGACAACACTGGATGGAGATCCTGAAGAGCTGCAAGGTACAAGGTGTGAGGTGGAATCAACTACAGAATTTTGTAGAAATCATTACAGAACTAAAACAGGAAAAAAACCCCACTTTGAAACTCATGACATCAGTGTGAATCTGTGTTCCAACAGAAGACAAATCTAAAGACACAGTCAATTGCAGTCCTGCTGGCTCTGGAACCAGAACTGTGTAATGACAAGATGAAGTTCGGCTCACGTCTCCTGCTCTGCAGGAGCAGATTAGGAATGCCTGGGTGAACTGTTGATAATTTGCGCTATATAACAGCAGTCTGCCATTTCAAAGTACTTAATAAACTTCCCTCAGTTCTTTGAATTATCAACATTACTTTCCTCAGCACTCAAACTTGAAAGCATAGAGAAACTAAACAGTACAAACCACTGGAAAAGCCAGGTCCTGGACCAGGATCTGGACCAGAATCACAATCCTTATTTTCTAGCTTTAAGTACCTCTTGAACTCCCCAACATCTTTTGAATGAATAATCAAATAATTTAATTTTTGCTGAACTTAGTCACTGAACTCAGTTTTTGCCCAAGAACTCAGTGGACACACTGAACACCTCAGTGGGAAAAACAAGCAATTTTCTGTGATAGTAGTTTCACTGTAGAGTGCTGGTAATCTGCCTCTTTTAAACTTGTAAAATATTTTGCTTCATAAGGAGAAAGGTTTAGTTTAGATTAAAAAAAAGTCATTGCATTGCATAGTTATAATTGCCCCTAATTACCAAGTACCTTTGCTAAGCAAAATATCATAGACAGGTTTTGTGTGAAACATGGAGATAAGCAAAGAAGCAGTGCTAACTATTACTGGGATAGATTAATGTGCAATTAGAAGAGAAGGAAACTGCAAACAAATTAAGGTATACAGCAAGGGAATTGGCAGAACACTGTATGAACATCTTGATGAAAATCAAAACTGCCCAAATAACCTCACCGAAAACACAGAGTGAACTCTGATTTTTTTAACCACTGATAGTCTTCGATGCCAGAACTTGAAAGAAGATGTAACTTTCCCTAAGAGAAAAGAAGGAAAGAAAGTGAAGGATTCTGAACATCCAGGCATCTCCACATAGAAAGTTCATCAAAAAAGAGAAAGGTGGTTTTCTTAAAATCCTATTGTACTAAAATTAACAAGAATTCAGGATTCACTGGAGCTGGATTTCACCTGTGGTCTCTGTTTGTGAGGACCTGTATTGCCATGCCCTTAGGCACCCATGGCACAGCTGAGAAGTCTGGGCAGTTACCGATTTTAATGACTGAAAAAGTCAGCGTGGAAGGCGACTTTACCTTGAGGTGACAGAGCTAAAACAGATAACTTAGCCACTGTCATACAGAGACCACTTAATGTCAGTGCGTGCCTTAAAGCAGTGAAGGTTATGTGGGAAATTTGACACAGGCATACCTGACATTCTTCCCAAATTGGAGTGGAAAGACCAGCCTTGATTTATACAAAGGGGAGACAAAGCTGCACAAAGGCCAGGGGCAAGAAAGACATCAAAGTTCTTAAGCAGAACTTGCTATCTTTATCAGATTGAGGCTTTTTTTTTTTTTTTTTTCTATTTCAGGAAACATCTAAAATGTTAATTTCCAGCAAAAATTGTATTCTTAGAAGCATCTTCCTACAAAAATTAAACCCTGGGTTAAAGAAGATTCTGTTTTCTTCTTTTTTGTTTGGATAATTTCCTTTATCACTTCTCCTCTTCTTTCACTTTTTCAGTGGTTAAATAAAAAGGTTCAGATAGAAAGAGGGAAAGAGAAAATGTCGAGCAGCCACAACGAGACCGCAACATTATCTGTACAAAAGATAGTGAAATATTTTGAACTAGTAAGGTGTTTATGCTGTATGCAAAGGCCCTAAAAATGAAAACATTTTGAAAGATATTTTTTCCTACTACCATTACTTTGCAAGCCCTAAAATAACTCTGAGTTTTACAAAACGTTTCTGACATTTCAAGATTTTCCAAACTGCACTTGAATAAAGTTGTAGTAATAACAGGTATCACTCAGCATCAGTTTGAGAATGAAGCACATAACATGACTGTTCAATTCTTATTCTCTCTCCAGATTCTCTTTTTAAGGACAACAGGGCTCACTGTTTCTTATTCCTGCCCAGTGTCCTATGCTGAGTGTCAAGCAGAACAAAACTAGCACTTGTTATAGCCAATCCATAGCCAGACACAGTTAAAGACAGTAATTTCCAGGGCTGAAAAAGAGGGTTTATTTCTTTAAATGGCTACATTGCTTGCATTTGTGTTTTCCTTAAGAGTTTCTAGGTCAGCCACCTTCTGAGGTTTTCACTTAAAGCTTGGGCCTCCCAAATATTGAGATTTCTGACAACTCCACACACATTCCAGAACTGCAATTCTGTTAATTCTCTCCAGGCTGCTGGAAACACAAGGTAGAACAGCAGTCAGAAAGACACATTTATTTTCATCTCTCATGCAGCTGATATCTGAGAAGAACATCTCAGTGAGGCCCTAAGGGCAACAAGGGCTTTGATTTACTCCAGAAACTGCTTTCTTAGACAAGTTGCTCTCTTGGCAAAATTTAGAACAAATTCTTGAACTATAAAGGCTTGGGGAAGGTTTTGACTTCCTGCATCGCTTGAATAAATTTTGTTTGCACTGTATTTTACGTGACCGACCCCCCCAGCTGCCCAACAACAGCACTTAAAATTTCCTGATGGCATGTTAGTATGTTGCATGTTTAAAGCCTTCATTGTTCATGATATCAATAATTATCATACAAACACAATATTGAAGAATTATTTCAAATCCTCATTAACTTCAGTACTTAAAAGGGAGAGGAAACAAGGGCAGGAAAGCCCTGCAGTTACTGTTATGCATTCCCTGTAACATCAGTCACACCGCATCAGTACACTGTCTTCCTTGTTCTTCATCTCTCCTCAGCTCGGATATCCTCTGGCAGAGCCAGCTCAGAGAACAAAAGCTGGATTAGACATTTGTATGAATAAGAATAGTATCTAATATTACGCTAGCTAATAAAGAATGTCCAAACATATCAACTGTCATGCTTCAAGGGGATAAACTGATAGCCAGCTGAGTTCAAGGAAGAATAGCTTCCCCACCCTCACCCACACAACACTTCAATGTAATTGCAATGGGAACACAATGAGCATTTAAATTTTTTTTTTAAACAGCCACAGCTGGAGGCACTGGAAAGAAAACACTTGACCAGACAACTCACTCACCACAAAAATTCCTACGGCAGTACAAAAAATATACCAGGTAGCAATCCAGACTGAGGTAATAAAGGAAGTTTGTCTGTCCTTTTGAAATGCTGGCAGATGAGCTGCATATGGCTGTTGGCTGCAATTCATGCCAACATGTTAATGAGCGTCTGTTAAGGTACTACAGTTACTTCATGGACTTACTGTCCATGTATCCGCTAAGGACTCACATTACAGAACTGCACACACAGTTTAATTCCAGTTGTCCTAATCACTGCCTTCATTAAGTCTGCAGTTCTTCCTAACTGAACTCTAATTCATTCAAGTCCACTATTCAATGAGACAATAATGCACACTCTCAGAGGCACATGCAAAACTCAGGCTCAGCTAGCCTGCCTCTACATATGTCCTTTTTATTTCTTGCTCTGTCAATATTAAATACACACCTGAGTACCTAGTTCTGCCTCTGCTTTATTTACCAGGCAGAAGAAAGATTTGTCTGGCTACCAGTGCTGTAGATTTAACCCATCATCTGAGAATTAGGCTTGTCTTTTTATTTCATACATCATTTTTAATAAGAATAATCATGCAGTCACAGTGGAGATGTTATTTATGAGATGGTGCCTTTTCCTGGAGCTGTGCAAATTCTGAATCAGGAGTAGCTAATATCTATATTAATTACCTGGCTCTCCCTACTTGTATCTGTTCCTCTCTGGTAATATCCTTGCCTTCCAGAGTTGACAGAGTTACTTATCTGTAAATTCTGGAACACCGACAAAAGGCTGCAGAAGCAATACATAACTAAAAATGCTGGACAACCAAACTATCTGCCTTATTTTGGCATTCTTTTCGCTGTTGCCCTATATGTTTATTGCAGAAACGACACAAAACCATGCAGTGCCTGGTAGTCTTCCCTCTTGAAGGTCAACACTCTTGGGGTAAATATTTTAGTAGAGAAAGGGCAGTTGGGAGAAGATTCAGTGATACGAGAATGTCATTAACAATTTAAGAAGCAAAGTATAAAAAGGCTTTCTAAGGATGTTCTGAAAGGTATCCTCAGGGAGTTCTAATTCTAGATTCATCTAATATCTTTTGAAAAGTTTTTCCCTTGTCAGTCATAAAGTGAATGGGTATGTCTGGGATGTATGATCCGGGATGTATGGCAGCCACAGTCATACTTAGATTAATATTCAGCTTCTAAAGTGGCTGAAGCTTAATTCATTTGAAAACTAGATCAGTGCCTTAACCCAGAATTGAAACTAACCGGGAAGCAGCACAGGGCACACTTTAGATGCCCACTGTGGTTTGAAGCATGGAGCAGACATTACCTAATCACACACTGTCCCCACTGAAATCTGTGCATCATCTTCAAACTCAGCTTTACCCACAACAAATCATAGTAACGCAGTCTGGAGGCAAAGAATGAATTGGCATAATGTGGCCAGATGCTGTGTAAGGGAAGAAAGGCCAAACTTTCTTAGAAAGCTGGAAGTGAAAGATTACATTTTTAGAAGCTAATGTAAACCAGAGCTTCCTCATGTAAAGTGCGGTAATGTGTCTCAAAGCTTCAGTCGGCCTGAAGGCCAGAAGTAAACACTGTAAGATTCTTCTTAACATCCTCAACCTTTATGACCAGGTCTAACCTTTAAAGAAATCTGAATTCATGCCTGCTTATTTATTTTAGATTTTTACACACACACTTACATATATGTAAATTCTGCTTACAATTTTACCAGAAAAACTGCTTCCTACTGGTAAACTATTCACTTAATTTCTTTGTACAAGAGAGGATAACTGTAAATTCCAGGGTTAGAGACCTAAATCAAATAATGGCTCCTGCGTGTAAGTACAGAGGTGTGTAAGAAAACGGCTGATCTCTATGAACACGAGTAGATCCTGTATTTCCTGGTTTCTATATTTACATATGGAAAGACTGTGAACTGGAAATCTAGCGTTTTAGTTTACAAAAAGCATGTAAGATTTGTAACTTCACTAATATGCATATTACACACAGAGAAGTATTACTAGGTGTCCTGGGTGAGTGCTCTCTGCTGCCATAGATGAAAACCCACACCTTTTGTGGTTAAACTCTACACAAACATATGGGAACAATATATTAGTGAACTGAATTAAGCTTTCCTAAAGCCAGCGCGCAGCTGATGGCTGGCTGTTAGGAAGAAGATGAACTGGATTTAAAGCATCAGCACAGGGAAGACAAGAGACAAGACCTAGGCTCAGAGCACCGGGCCCAGGGACTACCATGACCACTGATTCTACCATAATATGAAATAGGTCATCAGTGACCCAGAACAGGAGGTGCTCTGTCCTTAAAATGTGACTACTAAAGGTTATTGTGTGGGATGACTTTCAGCAGAACTAACATTGACTTAAGGCTTAATTTGCTATTGCAGACTACAGCATAGCACAGAGATACATGTGGTAGCTTGAATACTGAAGGCAGGACAAATGCACCAGGCCAGAGCTTGTATTGTCCCAGTTTGATTCCTTTGGCATGTAAGGGGCACAGGGCAAGTATCTCAGGTAAAGCTTTCCTTTGTCTGGTCAAATAAAGAAGATTCATGGAAACGAAGCAGACCCTTTACCAAGACAAAAGAAATATTTCGCCTCTTACTGTGCTTGTCCAACTTTCCCATGTTATTCCATTTTAAGGTTTCAGTCCGCTTGTATGTTAGTTAACAGGAAAGAAAGAGACTATACTGCAATAGTAGCCAAAAGGAGATTGCAAACTCTGGAACACCTCAGAGGGTGATGTTCCAAGTCTAGTACAATTCATGGCTCCTAAATTGGGTTCCCAGACTATCTGGACAGTTACTGGGGAGAGACACAGGTGCTTCCAGAAGGTTGCACTTGGATTCCATGTCTGAAGAAGACAGTGGGAGTACATCTCAGATTGCTATTACGCAGTCAAGAGCTTCCTGTCTCACATTTAATTTGGAGTTTTTCTGCAGTGAGAAAAGAGGGATTTCAGTCAGGACATCACAGCTCAAGATGCGTGTGCTTTTTTTCTTAGTGGCAGCAGTCAGCTCTAACTGCTTATTTTCTGCCGCATTCATACCCACACCGTCTGGAGCTCTCAGATCTCACTTTACTGAACTAATTCAGTATATGACAAAACTTGGTAGCTGGGAGCCAAGTTCTCAGTCTGGATAGGTGGCTGTCCTATAGAGAAGGGATGGAAGAGATTGAAAGTGAGTCTTTTGACAAGGCTCCAATTTGTCTTCCCCATTTCCCTTCTGCTGTAGGAGAGATTGCAAACAAGAGTTGCACCTAGTTGGATAAATGGAGATACTACCTCAGATCCTCTGAAGCAGAAACAAACCAGTCTGAAAGCTTTGAGGAAATCTACATTCCGTCAGAGACAACTAAATGTGAAAACATGAGGAAGCTGTGGCTTCCTCACTGTCTGGGTTTCCTAAGGAAGGGTGGACCCATTTCCAGATAGCATGGATTTGGGTGGAGGGAAGGGGGAAGACACTAGAAGCAACAACCTCCGACATGAATCTTTGCTCTCCTAACCTTAAAATACAACAATGTGAAACCAGAGCAAATGTGAAAGCCAAAGACTCCAGCAG
Source organism: Cuculus canorus (assembly GCF_017976375.1). Classification (NCBI taxonomy): domain Eukaryota; kingdom Metazoa; phylum Chordata; class Aves; order Cuculiformes; family Cuculidae; genus Cuculus; species Cuculus canorus. The sequence continues at coordinate 90,276,479 of NC_071403.1, forward strand.
GGTTTCACATCAATCAGGCTTTTCAGGGTAAAGTGTATCAAAACCCAGGAGCGAGACAGCAAATGTTAGATGTCAGGATGATTTCTGAGAAGACAAAACAGGTTTAAATCCACAGCCCTTAGATTTACATCCACCTCAGAGGCTCACAGTGTCTCTGCCCCCTTCCCAGTCCCCAGGTGGCAGAGGAGGTTACAATACAAACAATAGCTATCTTTGCGGCATGGCCACTTAAATAAATGAATCCCGCTAGCTCTCCTCCACTGACAAGGGGCTCCAAGAAGGCTGTACCCAAGCAGCAGGGCCTCCTTCCTCAGCAGGGCCTCTTTGCATGCAGCAGTGACTGCAAGGATTTGAGTAACACAAGCACCAGGAGGGAGCCGCTCCTGGTTGCCCAAAGGAGGGGGAATGACTTGCAGAGCAGCACAATGACAATGGACAAAAGGCAAATTTAGACCTAATAGCAGAAAGATAAATTGCTGAGAGTTCTTATGAGTGGAGACTAATCCTCGGGGATTGCATGGCCCAGCGCCTCCCTGCTGCCTAGGCCATCACACCTGCTCTGCTGCTTGAGATCAATCACTCCCTTGTGTTCAGGAAACTAGGCGAGATCTAATAGTGGGTCTTATTCAAGCTCTGTGTCTGGGAACATACACTTAAAAAGCAGGCACACAATGGCATAATTGCAGCCCTTCCGAGCTGGTTGGCCCCTTGCATGTGACAACCAGCCCTTGTCCTTTAGGATGCACATTCAGGCACTGCAAGGGAACCAGAGCTGAGCTGGGAAGGAGAACTTGAAGACAGAACAAAGGTGGAGGTAATCTTGAAAAGGGGGTTGTGAAAAGGGCAAGATAGACCTGAGGCACATGTACACAGACTTGCTAGCAATTAAGTATCTAAGTATATTGTTTTACTGTTATAGGTAAAGTGTCTTGTCTTTCCCCCCTGCTAGTTGTTTCCAGCAGTTTCAAAGCTGGCTGTAGGTGCTTTGCATCATCTATGCATCCAGGCCAGCATTTCAAATTTATTATTTTAAAGGCATCATGAAATACAATCATGAAGTACTAAAAATGATAACTGAAAACAGAGTTTGTATGTCCCTACAGTGCTGGACCCTTTATAAAAGTACTGAAGTAATGATAACATTGAGGATAAATTTATAATAGCAGGACTTTAAGACTGAGGCCTATTATTCTATATTTTATATATCTAAAATAAATATGAATTTAAACATAAGACCATAATATTTCTTTGAGACCCAAACCAGAAACAGATCAGGCCACTTTTTTCACTTACCCATGCAGAACTGAAAAATTAAACAATCTGTTTAAATGTCAGTAACTTCTTAGCTACAAAAATCCAATTATGTATTTGGAACACCAAAGAATCCAAGCACTACCCAAATTTTTCAGCTATGTGTACACAGCATCACAAGGACTTCCTTCACCTTTTGAATTTTGAAACATCTGAGCTGGTCAAAGTTAGCAGCTTCTGTATTCAGGGGATAAAACAGAAGCACAGATCTCAACCTCCCTCCTCCATTGCCCATAACAAGCCAGTATCTGGCAAAACCCAAACAAGTATACTCACATTCTGCTTTTACAGAAGGTCTCAGTTCTGAGCTGCTCCTTCAGGAGGTTGCTCAGTCTCCATACAAAGTCCTGACTGGCAACAGCCAGATTCGCTGCACTTATGTACCTGCGAAACTGTATAATACATGCCAAGAGGAGGATATCAAAGTTACAGCACTGAAAACTATTTGGAAGTACTAAGTCACTGGTCATCTAGAATAAGTACCAAAACTTACTGCAGGTTCATGGAATACATCCTTTTCAAGCACCACTGATTTTAAATGCATAGAAGTTTACAACTCCCTAATTAAACATCTATCGTATTTTACATGCTATTGTTTGCAACTCTTGTTTAATGCTTATTGCTTTAAGATCATAAAAGTTACTTCAGTCTCAAATATCATGGTTTGCACACACTTTGAAGACATTTACTTCCTCTGTGTCCTACACAAGAGTATTTCATTGCAAATAAGGATTTGGGGTACCTCTCTCTCCCTTTCTATCTTAACCACACTAATCGAGGGTTAGATGTCTAAGTTATCCAGTGCACCTACTGAGCTGTCTCTAATTCTTGTGTATGGGCCTGAGTATCTTGCAGTTAAAAAATATTAGCTCAAGTCCCATATTCCTTCTCAGCTGTGAATGCCAGATCGAGTAAGACTTGAATGACAGTTTTCATTACACTACGTTATTTTGGTAAGGTATCTTTTCCTGGTGCTGTTAATTCACATATTCAGTCTTCTCTGGAAAGTGATACTGTCTAGAGATGTCAAAGGACGGTTTCTTGAATTCTCATTTGACAACATCATGTTGCTCACTTGAGACATATTAAGCTAGTTGGTTTAAAAAGTCCTTATAGAATTAAGAAAGTAGCTTTGCAACTGTACTAGTTTTTGATTTTATCTTGTTTTGCTTAATACTTCCTGAATTACTTCTTTGAAATTTGTCTTTTTTTTTTGCTAACACAAAAGTCATTGTCATTTATGTTACAAAATCCATAATGCCTGTCTTGTGAAGATTGTACTCTTTCAGTGCTATGCCAAATAAACATCTCCAAACCACGTAACTACCTACTTCTAGAAGTATTCAAACTAATATCAGTGTAACACAGTACACTCAATTTCTGCCCCATTTTAATGGTCTAATGCTTCTGTGAACTGCTAAAAAGCTGACATATTATACTCCCCAAAGGTAAACAAAGTCTCTCTAATAAGAAAGGATCAAAGAGATTATGCAGCTACACAAGTTATATTTTGAAAACAAGAAAAACAGGAATCAACAAAATGAGAGGAAGGCCTGCTACATGCAGTTTTATGAATACATGAAATGCTGGGAAAACTGGTTAACTTTACTGTATATTCATGTCAAAATGAGCTACAATTCACACTTCACAGATCCAGTACTACGTCAGGAATGAAATCAAATTATTACGGCATCTAAGAAAAGTCCAAAAGTTTAGAGTCAGATGAGACACAACCCTAACTAAGAACTTGACAAGAAGAAAGGGCGAATAAGGGTCTTGGACAGCTTTGCTGCTATGACACCAAAGCTTGAATTTATGGCTCTCAAATTTTCAAGATTGAAAAGAGGAAAAAAGATTTGATGTTCAGACACACCACATCAGATCACTTGGGAATTATTTTAGACTATTATATATCATACAAATAGCTATTGAAAACATAAATTCTAAAAACAAAGATTAAAAATATATATCTAATCAGAGTATTTTTATAATATAAAGTGAAGGAGAGTATCTAATCTTGCACTGCAAGATGGCACCGACAGTACTCTCCACTCAAAGCACTGCTAAACCCATCTTCCTGTGTTGTGAATCTTTCCAGTACCGAGTTCATTTGCCTTCAGTTGCCTATTTCTGTTCATTTTTAAACTGAACTGTAAGGTCATCCATGTGTTCTGTTTTTGCACACAAACATCTCTCAGGAAATGGATTTAGGGCCGAACACTAAAGGATACTAGGAATTCTTATGAGAGTCAAGAACTCGGTGGTTGTGCTACCTCTTTTTTACACTGACAAAGCTCCGGTAACTCTCATTTTTGATTTATACAATTAAAGTGAGAGTTGAATTATTGTCCCAGCTTGCAACACCCAGGTGCTCTTATTACAAAATGAAGAACTTCATGGGTGAGAGAAGGGGAGAAGGAGTGGCCGATGCAGTCTGTGCCCCAAATGCTGCCATTGCAGAAAGGTGATTTCAGGCGACCTGCCGCTAGGGTTGGGTGAGGGCAGAGAACAAGAGGTGTCACCTTATTAGTTATTCTAGGGCAAGCTGTCCTCACTTGTAATTCATTTTTTCCTGAAATTTACTTAAAATACACTTAAACTCTGTAATAAACTTAGTACAACATCCATCCTAAGACTTAAACTATGATATTTCCTATTATTGAATACTATTATATGCAGAAGACATGGCTTGGGTCAAATTTTTAAGGGTCTGCCATTACTCAGTTTACATTCTAGTCATACTGTTTTCCAAGAATGAGGGCACTGCAATATAGTCAGCATTACCTAAAAGTCAGTTACGAATAAATTGCTCCTTTCCTAAGCCATGGAGAAATGTGCTAGAATTGCTATTAAGATGAATCTATGGACAATTTTGGTTAAGGCTTTACAAGGGCTTAAGAAAGTTTGTTTAGGCCTCAAAGTAAAACCACCCATCTGCTGTACAGACTCATTGCTGGAAGGGTTCAACTGCTAACAGTACCATCATTGTGGCCAGCCCACAGCAAGAGAACAAGTGTTAGCCAGACAAATCAGGACCAGTTTTAATTAACTTTAACAGTTTGGGAACTAGACTCAACATACAATTTTGACTAAGAGAATTTAAATAAGAACAACAACCACCTGCTGCTCTGGAATATGTCTATCCATTTACAGGTGAAGTGACATTTATCAAGACCTAAAAAATGGAATCCTAACCCAAGTTGGATATGTCACCTTCAATACATTTCAAGAATCAGTGGAAAATTACTTGTCTCCAGGAAGCACCTGAGTCTATGCAACTTTCTGAAGTGGAGACCTTAGGAAAAACACTTGGAATACAAGCTGCCAAGTAAAGGAAACAGCAAGTCAAGACTCCACAATGTGTAAGACCGCTTAGTATTAGAAGTTATAGCATTTTACAGGCTCTCCAGACCTCTGAGACCCTATTGTGATAAAGTGAATGATATACAGAGGCGACCTGACTGATGCTAGTCTGAAAATACGGACATAATAAACAGTCAAAGGATAACAAGCGAGGGTAGTTCTACAATAGACACTGGATCCAAATTCAGGAGTCTGAAGAGACCTGCTACCAACTCAGAGAAGCTATTGCCTTTCTTCCAGCCTCTTTTACTTACATAGACTGAGCTTTTTTTCGCAAAGGCAAGTATTCTTTCACACTGTGGGAATGTGCAATACTCAGTAGCATGGTGTCCCGATTCACCGTTGTAAATTAAAAGCTACATGTATAGGCACTTCAGATATTATTGGCAGATGTAAAATTCAATGTAGCTTGCCAGCATGTGGAAAAAATTAAAGGTTGATTCAATGAAGTCAGTGAGATTTTGGCCCGAATCACCCATCTGCTACCTATATTAAGTACTATAACATATTCTACATAAATAAAATATATTCCATTTTGATCACATTTGACATTTCTTGCAGTGCTAAAATTTTTGTCATTTGCCAACCTATATTTTTAGAGCTTTCTTGACTAACTGCCAGGGCTCCATCTGGCAAAATTAGAGGTGTTCTTAACTCAAAGCATTTCAAAGCAATTCTCTCACATTAGTTAAAAAAGACCAAAATTAAGTGACTGGGAGTGATTGTAAAAAGACTGATTTTAATTTTCTTAAAAAAACACAAACAATGAAATAACAACTTTAAAAAAACCTTAAGTTACTATACCAGCTACCGACTCACCTATCAATATTTTGATTGATTGATTACATGTTGAGCGTTCAGAGTGATCATATGTTGAGCATGATGTAATATTTTGAAGATCTTATTATAAATGATCATGTCATTTTTTGTTCAACTGATCACTGTATTACCTGCATGATGAATGTAATTGTCACCTGAAAAATACAGTCCCTATGGACAACTCAGACCACTAAAGTTATCTCATATGTTAAATACAATTTTTGAGTTTGTCCAAGTGAATTTGAGAGAGTTGGTTTCAAATGAAAGTCCCATTCCTGGGAAGATGCTTTATTCCTGAAGAAAGCGTACTAGCAACTTCAGAGCCACAAAGAGATCACTGTTTTCTCACATAAGCTCTTTCCCCTCTATTGGATAATTAGAGAGATGTCACTTTAAAGGCTCGCTGCATGTATGAGTTACAGTGAAGTCTTTCTAGATTTTGAAAAGACAGAAAACTCATCTGTCAAGTCCCAAGACACACCTGTCATCACTGCCAGAACAATTAATAAATCTTTTCCCAATGTGGTAAATACCCCAGCATGGATTCTCCATAGAAATAAAGCTCACATCTTCTAAAGACAGGACCCTGTCACTTCACAGTGGACATGCTAACCAGTGCTGGTGCCCTCACCCCAAGCAGGCAGCCCACAAGAGAAGCACTACATTTAGCCAGCATGGCATGCACACCTCCAGATTCACTAGTGATCCCAGTGCAAGGGAGGACCTCAGTGACAGCAATGAGTTATAAGAAATGGGAATATTCTAGGCTCATCAGCTTTCCTTGGGACTTTGCAATCATTGGCAACTCTTGGATGTCTCCGTAGGATACAATGGGCCTTGTTAAAATTTCCTGGAGCACAACAGGATCCTACCTCTCCTCACTTGCTTCTAGTAGCCTGTTATTAATATATATTTTTTTTCTCTCATGGGTTTTCTGGGGATCAGGTGATGCACAGTCTCAGTAACCTTCAGCTGTCACTGGAACCAGCTCCTATCCTCTTTCAGACTCCAGCAATTGCACTGGCTTGGATTTTAGAGTCCCTGCATGGACTGACATAGATGCCGAATACACATACCAATGCTGCTACATGCATAAGTATTAAACTTTCAGTGATTGCTTCTTCTCCAGCTAAATAGTTTGGGAAGAATAAGGAAGTTAGCTAGCAGGCAATGGTGAAGTGACAAAAGGCAAATACAACAGCGATACTGTTTGCTAGCCAAGTACATTAACTCATATAAATCTTTTCTAAAAGTATATTACATCATGGCTTCTTATCCTCCCCCCCCTTTCCTTTTTACCGTATTGGCCTTAAAGAACATACAATTCTTAATGAAAATACAACATTTAATCTTTATCACTTACCTCACCATTATAAAAGTAGTTATTAAAATAAGCAGTCGGAAGGGGGTTCCTTATGCAGAATGCACTTGTGGAAAGCTGGCTTAGAAAAAAACTCAGTTTTGAGTTCACCAGCCCAAAACGTCCAATGTTGTACTTTATACGTTAGCTGGGGACCTACCCTAAGGCCCAGGTCTCAAAGGCACAGCTGTGACTGACAGCAGATGTGATAGGCACTACATAAGCATTACACACTGCTTTGGCAAGGTCTGACAGCAGGCCCATTAAACTATCATAATTTTGGTTTTATTTCAGGAACAATTTACTGCTTAGCGTGTTACACACACCCCTCACAGGAACCGTACTTAAGCAGGTGCAATGGTCAGGAAGAAAGCTGGACAACAGTAACTACAACAGCCCCATTTAGTTCTTATCCTTTTTTATTTCTTTGGACTGCTAGCGCTGCAAGTCTTAGCTCTTCATAATTAATGGCCTCTATGGAGCACCGAAAATCCTTGAATTGCTCTCATTATAAACATGTAGAATGAAACTGGCTCTGAAGTGGGTTATGAGTTTTAAAAGAACTAAAAATGAGTTTTATTTTATAGTTAAGAAAGAATGCTACTCTTCTGAAACCTTGTAAAACCATTTTAGTTTTTTCTGTAGAGTTCAACCTATTATTCTGTTCAACCTATTGTTCTTTTCCAACCTATTATTCTGTTCCCAGGGGTAATGCAAGCACTAACATCACTACTCCCAGACAAACTAAAGCGCACACAATACTAATCTTCTACATCCCTTCAACACGAGCATTAGAACAGAAAAAGCCAGGCTTTTCCTCCAGTGATTCATAGCACACCAAGTACGTAATATCACATTAATCCATGAAATCTATCTTCTGTCATTTGTAATTAGTAAATCAACATGATCAGCATAACCAAAACATTATATGAAGAGAGATTTTCCATTTAGGTGCATAGCAATTATGACATACTACACAGTTCCAGCTCTCAGATCCAGTCTCCCTGCATGATGAGACTGGCAGATTTTCCCATGACAAAACCAGGACTGTCATTTGACTAAACCCTGTAGTTATACAAATCCAATGTCTGAAATCCAATGTCTTGGTTACACAGTTTAGTTTGGTGTTTGTAACTAAATCTTGGAAATTTTCTGGGAAAGAAAACTCAAAGCCTAATACTGTAATTTATATCTTTCAGTCTTTTGAATTGACTTAATCTGATAATACTGACAGTAAGTCTAGAACACGCATTAAATATGCTTTTCGCCACAGTAGATTTATTTCTAATTTCCATACTTTGTGGGAAGAAGTTCAGTGTTTGCAAAGTACTTCATGCCCAATTTTATAACTCCTGATTTTATGCACATGTTATTCAGATGAATTATACTTTTCCTGTGATCATTAAGAAGTAAATAATGTTCACTTACTATTGTTTCCACCTGTATTCTCTGGTATTCAATGGTAAGTCTATACAGCAACTGCCAGAAAAGGCAGTTTAAATATTGCACTGTACCATATACACAGATCCACAACAATGGTGCTACAAGTGCTGTTGATGTCCAAGAGCTTTTCTTTAGATTTTGTTAGGATAAATAGCTAAAAATATTCCCAAAATAGGCTATGCTGCAGAGCAGGTCTTCCAAAAATTACATTTCATGATTAGATTTTCATAAATTAAGCAAAATCCAGCTTATGAGCTACAGCAAAAAAACCATTCTGGACACCATCAGGTTTCGCTACATGTAATGGCTTTATGAAATGTATAAATGTTACTATTCTATGAAATACATTTTTCATTCCAAAATACAAATTCTAACTCATATTTATTCAGAACTTTCCTTCCCAGCATTTTTAAACTTGATTTTAAAAGAAAGACACAGGATTGCCAAATTAAAGATTTATTATAGTGTTTTTATTAACAAACTTTCATTAGAAAGTTCTGGGCGCATTAACATAGGAGGCACATTGGCTTCAATGTTTGGCATTTGACAGTCAACTGAATTGCACTTCACTGTGATAGCCTTGCTACAACAGTGTAAATTTTCACTGCAACCCTCATAGCGAGCCTCTCGCACTGACCTGTTGAGCAGATGTTTTTTATTATTTTGGTCAGCCTTCAAAACCTGGACATTCTGCAAAGAATGCTGATCTACCTTGCTCTCAGCTTTCTTTTTCTGCTTTGACGGAGAGGTTTGCTTGCTTTCAACCTCGTTCGCCTCTGTATTACTCTTTTCATCACAGTTGTCCGTCTGCTGATAGAATCCCTTTTGGTTATTTGATGCACTCTTCTCACATTCAGAGCAACACACTATTAGAGGTCCTGCGTTTCGGCAGAGGAACTGTGAGGAGCTCATCACCCTCGGAACAGTTCTTACGTTTTCCTCTGGGTTTTGATGAGCGTGTGAATCTGTCCTATTTATTTGCTGATGTGCCTGAAACTGCTGCACAGACTGGAGGAAAAAATTTTTAGGCAGAGAGTTCTGCGTCATTGTTCTTTTGAGTCTTCCTTGAAGGCAACTGCAGTGGAGGACATGCTGGACAGGGTGCACATATCCTTCAGCAGTTTGCTGTAAAGCATTTAGAGGAGCAACAGAGCTTTGGATCTGTACAGTTCCTAGTGAAGAAGAACACTGGTAACAGAAGGAATCGCTTAAATGTTGACATGAGTGGGGGCTCCATTTCACTGCCACTTGCTTATATGCATCAGGACAGCTACACTGCCGGTTTTGAGAGAAAACTGGACATATGGTATGTTGGTCAATAGATGTCTGTAGCATAGCTGAACTAGCAACATTTTTTATGCTTTTGCTCACTTCACTATTATATGCTGAATGTTTAGGCATGCAAGTGTTCTGGGGCCTGCTGCTGAAGAGCTCTGAGCAGATATGAGTTTCTTCATAAGTCACTTTCTCTGCAGGGTTACAGATACCAGTTTGTGACGCTAGAGGCTCGAGCTCATAGTGCTCATGCTCCATTTCTGGTTTTTGACTTCTGGAGTCCAGCTGATATTTGCTAATAGGATGTGATTTATTTTGACCTCTGCCTCCTTGGGCTCCCGAAAAGGTCTGAGAGAAGGCATTACACTGCAGTTTTTTTGGTAGTGGAATCTGGCCACAAGTACTCTGGGGTCCAAGGCATCGGCACATGCACTGGAAGAAGAATGTTGCAAAAGCCCAACTAATGCACATTATAAGCATCATAAAAGTGCCAAGTTGTGTGTACGCCAACACGGTAGAGGGCATCATCATTGCTCCAGCTACAAATGTAGTTAATGCAGCCATTGCAATAGCAGAACCCATACGGCTTAGAGAAAAAATTACCTTTCCCTCTCGGTCAGGGTCAGGAGCTAAGCGATAAGCCACTCCGTAATGAACAGCAAAGTCTACAGATAAGCCCACAGCCACTGAAATAGTGACAGATTCCAACACGTTTAGTTCCCATCCAAGAAGAACCAGAGAACCTACAGTGACAAAAATAGTTCCAGCTATTGAAACTATTGCATAAAGGCTTATAATTATGTTCCAAGTTGTAAGAAGCATTACACTAAATGCAACAGCAACTGAAAGACCCATGGCAATTAGAGTACCATCAGAAAGACTGTCCTGAAGATCATAAAATTCAAGGTTACTCACAAACCAACCATTGCTAAGACCTTCAGGAGCAGAACTAAGCTCACTTGAAATCCATGAGTCCACCTCTTTGTAGAACTGATGCATTTTTTCATAAGCGAGTGTGAAGAGGTAGGTGCTTTGGAACTCCAACACCACTGCCCTGATAGTGTCATTTAGGTCAAAGCGAGGACCTGGGGTTTTACTATCTAAATGGTACCCCGTGCTTCTTTCTAGCTCCATTATAGCTCTCTTGATACATAATTCAAACACTTCTTGCTTGTATGGAAAGCTCCAGTGGCTGCAGCAGGGGTAAAGAGATGGCTCATCGCAGTCTTGATTTTCCATCCACTGCTTAAATGTTTCAATAAAGCAGCTTGTGAAGTCTTGTTCTTCAGTCTGATAATAAAATGTTTGATTTCTTAACTTCTGACAAAAACGCAAAATCCAAACCTGTGACGCTGGGCTAGCGATATTAAAACTGCTGTCTAACTGCAGCTTTCCTTTACTTTTAGGGTTTAAAGGGTCACCATTATCCTCAGGTGTGACACCCCAGATTACTGTAATTGGCATATGGAGCTCTTCTCCATGGTGGACACGTTCAAACATAAAAAGCTTTTTGTATTCTGCATCATATCGTTCAAATGGGTGAGAAGACCTAAATACCTGAAACTCAGAGAGTTCCAATGACGGCAATTTCATCTTTGGATTTACACACACAATATATGCTCCTCCAATTGTTAAGGCAAGGAACCAGAAAAGCCAAATATATCGGAATTTGATAACAATGCATGGCAAAACTTTTTCAAAAAATATCCTGGATGCCTCAGAGATTGCAAAAATAATCTTGTGGAACATTTGACACAACACTGTCCAGCAGTTTTTGTTGTTGTATACCCTCTGCTGAGGTTTCTTAAAGCAACTGAAAATATTGAGAAGGTATCGTTCGTGTAATACAACTACAGCAGGTAACCATGTAACCATTAAAACATAATTCACCAAAATGGCAGTGCCAGCATAAACACCAAAACACCTGATTGCTGTGATATTGCTGACATAATTAGCATAGAAGGCAGCAGCGGTAGTAAAACTTGTGACAAACATGGAAAGAGCAGCATGCCGCAACGTGATGCTCACTGTCTCAGAGGTGTCAGCATGAGGTTTATCAAATTTCGTGTAGTTCCAAACGTCACATAAGACAAAAGCATCGTCTGCCCCAATCCCAACAAGAATAATCAATGCAGTGAGATTCATGAATGGAAAGAACTCAAAATTAAATACTACCCGATAGAGAAAATAAGAAATAATCAAGGAACTAATTATTGCAAACATAGTCATCAGCGTGATAAACATGGACTTTGTGTATACACACATAACTAATAAAACAATTACAATGGCTATGGCAGGATACACAGTATCCATCAGCAGGTAATCTTGAAACAATCTATGTTTTATTCCAAACTCAATCCCTGTGACGGTTGTTACACCATCAGAAGCGTTCCAGTTCTCAAAGTTATCTAGGTAAATACTCATCATGCTTTCCCCCTTCTCAGTGGGGGAGAAGAGCATGCTGTATTTTAAAGCTGGTAAGACATAGTCAGCTGTCTTTGGGCTTAGAAAATCCTTGTCCACTAGGTAGTGAAGGATCTGGTAAACAGCATTGTACTTGGTACATTTTCGAGGCACGTTTGTACACTTGAGTTGGTCCTTCCTTTTGGCATTCATATCCCAGCAGTCCGGCCCCAGGGTTCCATTGTAGTAGTATTTGGCACATGTGCGAAGCAGCTTTAGGGTGTGAGAGACATCCCGTTCCACAATTTTCTGACACGATGACCTGTTGTTTAGAATAGCAATATAGTTGCCCAGTGTCCAGCTGGGACAGCATGAAGCAGCAGTGGCTCTCTGGCAGAGATCACCAAACTGGAAATGGGATCTGATCTGTGTAAAGACAGGCAGTGCAAAAAATACAGTTTAAAGTAACAGTCTGAATGATTAGAAACATTCACCCACAAAAATAAAATCCCAAAGTGATGAAATTTCAGTTTACAGTCCTTTTTGTGTTAACATTTTAAATTCTTATTTACACACACATTGGTTTTTATCAGCACCCTCTTACATGCAGCAGACTAAACCGGTATACTGACTTGCCACAGCAGCATAACATTGGCAAAAGCGTTAAGAATATTGTAATTCTATTGCTTGAAGACACACTGAAGTTTTTTACCAGACTGAGGACTGTTAACTCTCTTCTACCTCACACTTAGTCCTGAAAACAAATCATCAGTCATACATCAACAAAGTTTCATTCTGCTTGGAATCACATACTGGAGTTCCTAGGAGAGGCAGGGACTTACCATGCAGAAAGCATGTGACAGCTTTACAACATCTTCCATTATCTGACCTCTCTTTTACAACCCTCACTTTATGAGACTTTTTTAGCTCTTGTACAACTGACAGACATTTCCCCCAACCAGGTCAGCCTGTCACCCAGGCACTGTGTGTCCCCAAGTCATGCAAGATTTTCAAGGCACAAGCACAAGATAATTCCACCATGGCATGAAGCACCCCAAAATAAGCCCTGCTGCACAGAGACAGCAGTTGTGCCTCTGAGAGCTGCACCCACCGAGGAACAAAGTCTCAAAAGTTGACTCAGGAGTGGAGGAAGATGCAGTAGCAGCAAAGCCAGAGAAGTTACGGGGACAAGCAGGCACCATTGGCCAGTGCAGACATGGCACAGAGCTGCATTACGGAGGAGGACTTCTGCTGTCAGCTCTAGTGACTGCCCAAAGCCTATGAACTCCTACCAGAGCTTTACTAAAACGACAACAATTTTAACATTTTATGTTAAGGAATCTCCTTAACTAAATGAATGTTAATCTGTTAGCTGAAGTCAGTAAGAGCATGACTTAGCAGAATCACCATAGGGAAAATTGAAAGTATCTATAAAATGGAACTGAAACTCTTAAGTAATAAGGTTAGATGAGGAAAATTTTCTCAAGTTGGAAAAACTCAATCAAACTAAATCAAAAGATTTAAGCCTCAAAAGCCAGGACAATTCTGGCATGTTATACGTGACAAATTAGGATTAATCCTTCAAATAGATATATGCAAAATTTCAGTCTTAATCAACTTAAATAGAACAGGCATGTATTAATACAGTCACATTAATAAAGCCATGTGCGTAAGAGTTCACAGGATTGGGCCTGGAAACTATTATCTGTGTATGTTTTAAATGCAGGTGATCCCAAATACAGCACTTTGCTCTTTTTTTTTTTTTTTTTAGTAAAATCGCACAGGTTTATTATTAGCAATTCTTTACAATGCAGACAAAACCCCTGCACTTTAGGATTCTCACGGCAGTTCTAAAAGCTTTAATATGGACTTAATTTTGTCAGCTAGTTTCTGAACAATAAGAAACTGGCACTCCAAAACACAGGATAATTCACATTTGATTGTTTCCAGAAAAAAACATTCACACATGCAAACTCAGGAAAAACTGAACAACCTACTAAATAAAAGGAAGCACTGAAATAGCATATCTGCATTTTTCATGGCACATCTCCAGGTTAATCCTATGAGGATATAATAGGCAAATTGAGAGGAAAGGACTCTATTGTCTTCTCTATGTGATTAAGTTCAAGACAGGACAACAAGGTTTATATGTTGTTCTTCAGCACCTGATGGAGGCCATAATCATGCACTGATAAACTAACTGTTGCCAAAGATAAAGTAACATGAGCTGGCAGCTAGAAATTAGGAATTAAAATGCAAGATTTATTGCTGGAGAGCTCACTAAAATGCTATGTAATATGCTAATATTGCATATTACATATGCACTAGGCTTTGTTGGCGATCCAATGAAATCAAAAAGGCCATGCTGCTCTTGGATTTGGTGTGCCAATGACAATATTTTCATTTATTTTGGAACAAGTCAGGAAACTAAGCTGTGCCACCTGCACACATGCTGTATCTGTCCTTGTCTGTGGGCACATCTGTCCACATCTGCCCATCTACACAGTGACAAAGAATCACAAATACACAGTTTTAGGGAAGCTATCTGAGGACATCATTTACAGTCTTTAACATTAATAAAATAACAGTTTATGGTTTACAAGGAAAAACATTCTCCAATTAAAAGGTGAAAGAAAGGGATATATCTATCCAAGAAGCAAAAAATTAGAACATGTAGAATGGTTTGGGTTCAAAAGAACCGTAAGGGTCACCTAGTCCAACACCTCCTATAACTTTTGTATGTAACGTTTCCATGAATATTATAGGACTACCATATGCTGAGCAGCTGCAGGATGGAGCCCCTAAGTGTCAGTAAAACATATAGTTAAATTAGTTACAAGCAGATGGGAATACATTAATTCTATGGTTTGAACCTCCAGAAAACAGCGTCTGATTTTCCTGTCTTTGAATACACAAAGCTTTGCCACTTACTTCAACTGAATTGTGGCCCTAGACAAGCATGAATTCAACAACAAAAGTAACTTCAGCCAGAGGAGAGTCTTTAAGACCAGAAGGTCACTGGAGTAGTCAATTTCTTCTGATAGCTGCCCTGCAAGTCAGCATCCTCTCTAGGGACTGGCTGCTAGCCAAACTTAGCATTCAGAAGAGGGGCATATCGCAGCACTTCACAAGTTATAAGAAGCATTAGAAATCCTTAGAAATTGTTAGAAAGCTTTAAAATCATTCAGACATGTTATTTGTAAGTAATAAGCATTTAAAAAAAAAATTGAAAGAAGCTTCAGCCCTTTCTGAGCCCCGAATATGATTTTTATTATAAATTTACATATACAGACTATCAATAACCTATCCATTGTTTTGCCTCATAACTAGCTAAAAATCCATGCTGCTATCATGCTATACTGTTACTCTGCTCAGCTGAGATGTTAGATTACTATATTCTTAAATAAATACCTAAATTACTAAAATGATCCATTGAAATATTATCTGAAACAATGTTCTTTACAAAATATCTATATGACTGTGGGTGTAGCTGAATTAGCCAACATAAAATTTTCTGAAGTGTTCTTATTTCAAAGGAAGAGCTAATTTGATGGTACTTGTTTTTTGAAGGAAAGTAATTTTACCCTTTCCTCAGAAGGTAAAATAGTATTTGAAATAATACACTACTATCAAAATGTGCATACGTGAAGGAAAACAAAAATTCCTCAGGAGTAATGCAACCATTACAAAGATTATTCCTCAAAGGTATTCTTCAAACTGTCTTTATTCTGTTATACAGAAAGATTTTTCTTTTTTTATTCATTGTTTTTCGGAGGGACTTTTTACAAAGGCATGTAGTGATAGGACTAGAAGCAATGGGTATAAACTGGAGAAGGGCAGATTTAGACTAGACGTAAGTAGGAATTTCTTCTTGATGAGGATGGTGAGGCACTGGAACAGGTTACCCAGGGAAGCTGTGGATGCCCCATCCCTGGAAGTGTTAAAGACCAGGCTGGATGGGGCCTTGGGCAGCCTGGTCTGGTGGGAGGTCCCTGCCCATGGCAGGGGGGTTGGAACTGGATGATCTTTAAGGCCCCTTCCAATGCAAACTATTATATGATTCTATGATCTATACTGCCTGGGATTTCCCTGCATCAGCTGTCTGTGTGACTAAACTTGCAGAGCTAAACATACAGATTAGCATCTCTTCCCTAACTCTTTTACCTTTGTAAAAGGTTATTCTCCACTGTATTTCCTGATTAAATGGGCGATATCCTTATTCCCTAGCTCAGTTCATTCAAAACTGAGCCAGGTTAGTTTCAATACTGTACTTTGCTCACCTGGCTCTTTCTGATTGAAAGAGATAAACGGTAATCACATGAGCCA
Source organism: Cuculus canorus (assembly GCF_017976375.1). NCBI lineage: Eukaryota > Metazoa > Chordata > Aves > Cuculiformes > Cuculidae > Cuculus > Cuculus canorus. Next base: position 90,292,779 of record NC_071403.1, read on the forward strand.
TCCTGTTGGTACAATACTCTCTGACGGGGCAATAAGGAACATGTCATGAGCATGTAAGGACAAAAACCACTTACAGCAACAGAGGCCAACCTGAACAAAATGAGCGTCATCAGCCTGCCAAAGGAGATTAATTATACAGTGTTTCACCACAGTTCAAGGTTTTAAGCAAGTAAATGCCAGCTGTTAGGGAAAACAGTTTGGGAATTTGCTAAATTAATGCAGTTATCAAAAAGGCAATGATAAATATATCTAATATCACTCTCAAAGGATCAATAATACCCACATTTAATTAATTGGGTTATATTTCTAGCTACTGTATCTGTGTTCCTTTGATGTCCATTTGTCAGCCTTTTTTCTTTTGACTTAAAAATTCCAAGTGACCTGTTGGCTGCCAAAGAAAATTACATATGCTATGAGGATGAAGGCAGTTCATCTGAAGGTGAAAAAGCAAGAAAAATAGAATTATTTGCTGGGAAACAAGAACAAAAAGCTACGGAATAATACACAGTAGAAGTTAAGGTAGTCCTTTATGCAAAGAACCTTCTAAAGCAACCTTTTCCCACCCCAGTCTGGATGGTATTAGTAGCAAAACCAAACAAATTCCCCACCAGTGTCTGATTGTACAAACTGAACGTTGTTTTTTAACTTCATCTGCATGCTGATTGACCATTCGAAAAGGGCATGTACAATGTGAACTCCTCTTATACTGGATAGCAATAGGCAGCAAACCAAGGTTTCAAATATATGCAAGTTAAACAAATTAAATGCCATCTTTACTTACCCTCAAGTTATCTACATTGCACATTGACTTAATTGCATTCAAATTCCATAAATTCTCTCCTTCTGTTGATGTAAACACCACTCGTGAATAGCGATCACCTGAAATTACAGGAGAGGGGTTTTACAGATGATCTGGGTGTGTCTGCTACCAAAGACTAAGGAAAATCCCACCATTCAAATGATACAGGTGAAATCTTTGTCAGGCTGTGGGAATTGCACCTCCGTTTCAAGGTGAGGTATTTATCTGTAAGACCCAGTCCACATGAAAGTTCCAGTTTCCTTAAAGTGCTTATAGTAAATATGACATCTTCAATATTATACACCACTTAGAAGCTCTACAGACTTCCATTCAAGCAAACTATATTCTGAAACATGACAAACAAAAATCAAAAGATCTAAGCAGCAGACTATGAAATTCTTGGCACAGCCTAATGGCAATACGCAGTTAGCAATCAAAGGCTGATTTAGTAAGTCATTTGGGAATATAAATAATAATTATAAAGCTGTTTCTACAAGAAAGTTTTTGCTTTAAAAGCAAATGACTGCAGTGGAAATTGTGATACCCTTGAGGCCATTTTTAAGAATTCTACGCATGTAGTTTAGACACATACAGCTTAAATTGCAAATCAAATCGTATTTATTAGAAGATAGCTTTTAGGAAAGGAAATAATTGCCTAGAGGCAGTGAGACCTTTATGCATAGCTAACAGGATATACAAACACAAATATACAGTACAGCGTAACACTGCATGGTACTCTGGGTTAAGGAACATTATTGTGTTAATTATAATATTCCAAAACTCAAAAGGCTTATTTTTTTCCCAGTGATGCGAATGTACGGAATTTTTGCCTTTCACAAGATTGTAGTGAAAAGACACGGAGGTAGTGCTTTATGATCTCTGACCATGCTTTAGGGTCAAGGAAACTGAAATTGGCAGATCCATGAGGAGACAAAGATACCAGGAATTACAAAAACGGGTCAAGAGAAAATCAACTGTTTTCTTTACATAATGGACTAGCAAACTTTCCAATAGACACACAATTCCTTCATGACTGCCACAACTGAGCCTACGCAGAAACAGTTGTGGAAAGAATGAGAGTGAGACTATGCAGAAAGAGCAGGCAGGACATGAGGAGTTAATTCTGTTTCAAGCTGCGTTTAATACTCAGAGAGTTTTGAGAATATTTCTTCTTCTTTACACAAGATCTGCTCAGCCTAATTTGGTTCTACTCACAGGGGCAGAAATGACAACCAACCTTGCTCACACCTTCTCACTGAGATGTAAGACTTTATCATAATTTAAAAAAATAAATAATCATAAATCTGTTTTCCACCCTATTTTTCACTGGTCATTGCGTTCTCAGATCAAGTAATATAAACAAATGACTTCACAATTATGTTTTTGTGCTCTGTTATCAGTCCTCACATATTGAAGTAGCTGCAAAAGAGCCCAGGTCATTTTATGAATAAAGGCAAGATTTGCATTTGCTAATTTGTGCTCTCTGCCAGAACAGGACTTATCAAAGTTCTGCAGTATGCCTTATGAAAACTTGATGAAGACTTCTTTGTCTTTTTTGTCCCCTAGTTTAACTTAGACAGCTTCAGTACCTCAAGGTAAGGGGGCAGGTTTTTTTAGTTTCTTTGAGGATGATGTTCTGTTGGGGTTTGTGAGCGTGTGTAATTTTTTGTGGTGCCTTTTTTTCCCTAAACCCCTAAATTCTGTACAAAATATGACAAAAATTCTGTTCAAAATTTCTTCAAAAGCGTCTGCACAAAGAAAGAAGGTGCCTACCCTGAATATACTACGGAAAAAATATTTTCCTAGTAAGGCACACAATGTACAGAAGAAATCACTCAACTGGCAGAATTTTTTAACCTTCCTTACATCATTCTCCACTTACTTGGAATATCACAGAAAAAGGTATCCTTGTGGAAGTTCCAGTCTGCTTGCCTCTTCTCTCTTTCATAGTGATCATCTGACCATCTGTCATCTCGATGACTAAAACAAAATAAATAGCTTTATCTCACCTTAGCAAAGAGATTCTTAAAAAGAGCATCCAAACAAGTCACACATCTTCTATATGAAAAAAAATCCATTTTTACTGATGTGACTTTGGTATTCAAAAACTGAAACATTTGTTAAATTTTTTGTTATTATAGACTTCAAAGGAAACTACACTGAAAACCAGTACTGAAAATATCCACAATCTGAAGAGATAACTAATAAGATATATTCTTTCCAGGAGCTTTTGATGGAAAATACCTACTTCTATGTGAAAGGCATTGGGAACTGTCGACCAGATTAAATATTTATATGAAATCAGTGGCAGTATACATTAACTTCAGAGAGTTTTGGAGCAAATATTATGTATGCACAAACCCCATCCAATAAAATAAAATGCAATTTTAAGACACACCTTTTAGCTTGCTCATCTGCATACTTGAAAGGATAGTTTGCAAGCGTGGCTTTGTAGCCTGTATTTTTCACCATATTGTTCCAAGTGACCAATCTTTGTCCTATGGCCGTCCCTCTTGGTTCAAAACCCTAAGACAGAGCATTACAGAATTCCATTAATACTTTTCATTCTTTAGCTCAACAGGAAAGTGGAAACATGATCAAAGTGATGGATAGTTTTCATTATGAAGCATAGTTTCTCCAGGCATTTACTTCTAAAGGTAAAATGCTTTATAACAGGTCAGACAAAATAATGACCAAGTGTAGAGAGTGACAAGGGATTAAGCATTCTTGCACGTACCCCTTCTCTCCCTGCGAAGTGATGATGATTTAGTCTATCAAACATTCAACATTTAGTTTTCAGAGCAAAGGTGTTCTACAAAGTCCTTTTCTGTATCTCAATTATCACTCTTTACTGATTAAATATGATTTAAAACCCTCAAGTATATTAAGAATAAGGTGAATCTTTAAATAATTTTCGAAGTGACTTTGAAATGTTTTTAATAACTTGGCTGTTCTCAAGAAACAGCGATTACAGATGGATATGTATAGACATATGCTATTACAATATAAATAACAACAACCTATAGGAACAGTATCTTTTTATTTGAGAATAATAATTAAATACAATATTTTAAATAAAAATTCTGAAAGATACTCATAGGTAAGGTAGCTCATGAAAAGTAAGAAATGAGTGCAGTATCTAATAGAATCCAAATAAAAATTACTTTCAGTCCTTCAATATGGATATCATTTCATTCCCAAAAGGCACATAGAATCCCCTCTCCTTTAACAGGTCCTTGCTGTCCCTCTTTGAAACCCGATTTTAAATGTATTTTTAAATGTAAACAAATCTGTGTTGTACTGTGCTCTACATCTAAAACTGGGATAAATTCACATTACTCCATGAGCAATTCTGTTGAAGCACATATGAGCTTTCAATAGAAAAATGTAGAAGGAATTTAAACTAGTGGATAACACTCTGATGGCAATTGCATCTTTGTATCACCATTAGCTGCTCCCATGTCAAGATGTAATGATTTTTTTTAATTAGACGAATTACAAGGCTCTTTACCACCTCATTTCTTTCGTGGTTTCATTAGACAGAACTTGCTTCTGCAAGCTTAATACCACTACAACTTGCTTCTGCAAGCTTAATACCACTAGAATCTCTCTCTGGAAACCAATTCCATAAAGATTTGTAATACAGGGAACCTTTTTAGGCACATTACCAGCCAGTTTTTTTCACTGGGCCAATCTCAGTTTAAAAGGAATGTATCAATTGCTGCACTTGCATCTACTGTTGACTGGTGTCACTGAAAAAATAGCAAATCATATTACTCATTTGATAGTACGATCGATTAATGTTTACCTACCAGCAATGGATCGGAGAAATCTGGAAGATCTGGGACTAGTATTCCAACCAGCGCACACACCACTATTAGTACAGTACACATGCCCAGGACCACCACAGGCCAGTCGGCTATCAGCGCAGCATAGCTACGTGAAGACAGGCAGGGAAAAAGATGTTCCAGAAATAAAAGTTACAACAAAATTAATCTATACTTCTTTGAAGAACCATGTTGAAATACTTTTTAATTTGTCTTGCTTTCAGGAAATTAAGCTAGCTACCACACTGGATGGAAATAATTTGGAAACAGTTTATTTCTATACTGGTTTTTTTTAATCAAAGTAAGAAAACAAAAAATCCCCAAACCACTTTCTAACAAATCTCCCTACTGAAACTTTCTATTCTTATACAGAAAGGTTTTCAGATCAGACTATTATTTTTTCCCCAGGATTCTGACAAAATGCAGGCTATATCTCAGAATTTGTTTGTGATGCCACAGAGGTGATTAACTGTGGGATACTGAAATAGGTATTTCTCTTGTTTAGTACCCGTTCAGGATTTTGAAATGTCATAGCAATAATTTACATTAACAGTTTTTATATAAAAATTCAAAAAAAAAAAAAGCATATGTGACATGTAAACCATTGCTTAAGACTAAACACAATTTTTTATGTAAATATTTTTTCCTTAACTTTATACTTGACTTTTGGCATGGATTTTATCTATGGTTGAGGACCACTAGAAAATAGACACTTTGTTTAAAAAATAAAAGATAGAAAACATCACAGTTTCTTCTTTGGAAGATTAAGATTTTAAGCACAATACCAAAGAAAGGAAAAATCAATTTTAAAGTACAGTCCAAACTCAAACATTTCTGCCCTATTTAAAACTAACTAAAAAATTAAAACAGTAATTAAAAAAATTAAAACACTAGATACTAATGATCTATAAAGTCTCTTGTAAATTCAAAGGTGCAAGGGAGCTGTGACATGATACAAATCAAGTAATTAACCTTAATTTCTAAATTTTTCTTATAGTAAAGACTTGAATTGGTAGAGTTTGTTTCGGGGGCAACGCTGTCTAATCTTGCAAGCAAAGAGAGTACAAGAAGTCCCACAAAGTTTAAAATGCATTAGAAAAATAATTACAGGCTATGAATCGCTCTATACTGATAGTCTCTGTATACACTAAGTATTGATCGAGAAGACCTACACCCTATCTCCTCCACAACTTCCATGCAATGTAACATTAAAGTTTGCAGCGGAGTGCTCTTCCTACTTATTTCTACTGTCTTAAAAAATTATGTTTCTTTTCCAGTTTCAGAGCAACCCACCATCCAATCTCAATTCAATTATCAGCTCTATAGAAATTTTCTGTCCCATTGCTAAGAAGGGAGGTAACGCCCAGCTCCTCCCTTCAGCAACAGCTTCCCAGTTTTCCAATCGTACAATCGATTGCAGTAAGCAAGCTTATTGCTGACTTTCTGTAGCATGTGGAAATAGGCATAGTCTAGGGATGGAAGTACAGCTTCATGGAGTGTGGAAGTCCAAAGCACTGGGTGTATCTCAATTTCTCATTAGTTAAATGTGGAATAATTCTTACATTCTACACAATAGGTTAATTGTCAAAAGCTTGAAAAGCAATTTAAAGTGCAAGCTTTTATTAAAGTGAATCACAAAGAGGCAGCTTGCCAAATGAACAATTGTACAGAGTAGAAGTGAAGGGAAGTAAATGACCTAATAGAATTTTCCTATTTATAGGACTAAATGCTTTCATAAACACCAAGCGCTAGATTGACCAGCTATTACAGACACTTACTCAGAAGTCATAAAAATTATAACAAATTTTCCTAGTCATCACTAGTGCCGGATTTACCACTTGTCTCTACACTTTCATTCTCAGCTGAACAGTTCTTAATTTGGTTAAATTCTTCAGTCACTAGCTTTAAAAGAAACTATGTTCTCGGTGAACTGTTTAACATGTTAATAAGCCACACAGAGAAGACAGCGTTTGTCTACCTGCAAATTTGTCCTGTTTCTGGTATCGCATACTGAAATTCAGACAAACAAAGCCGACCTGGGCTAGAACATCCAAAAGGACCGAGTTCACTATATTTTAATGTTATTTGTCTGAGTATCATTTGGTGCTGCTGAGTGCTCTGGCTTCAACCAAGTTGCCTACAGCCAGCCTCGATCCCCACCCACCATAAATGGCTAAACAGATGGCAGTAATTTTACTTTTTTCACCCATTAAAAAGCCATAAAATTAGTTCAGTTACTTGTTCTTTTCTATGTGAAAAGTCATGGCCCTGACTTGGATTCTGCATAAATGACCCTTTGCCTGATCAAGTCCAAGTCCAAGAGGAAAGCATTTAAATCAACTCCTCAGTCATGGAATCACCCACATTCAGAAAGCTCAACCTTAGTGCTAAGCACATACTTTAGACCTTTTCTAAATCCTGCTTTTTGATGCCTAATTAAAACTACAGTTGTTCAATAAGCTGGGTGCATGGCTATGCTGACACATTACTGTTTCCGTTTTCCCTCCAAACTACTCAAGCATTAAGTGATGAATTCTTAATAACTATGACACTGACTGAAATAACTTTTTTTATGCCATTTCACCCTCTGCTTTCAATCTAGTCATTTGAATGGTGACACTGCTGTGAGCTGCCTTGCACCATGAAGATGCACACACTTTTGGTTAATTTCTATCCTTCTGCTGAGTTTCACACACCTGAGTATGGTTTGAGATTTCTGGTGGGTTTTGCTTCATGTTTTTAACAACTAAAGATACTTAGGAGATACATAATAAATTAAATATATAGACATCTCACACATTAGCACTAGTAATGACTGGTTTCAAGCAATTTGCCTTAAGCTCATCTAAGACCTCAGATGCCTTCTTAAAAAGGAGAAAGGAAAATAAAAGCCCCAAAAGATAGTACACCACTTTTCCTTCTCATTTTAAGCTATAGCATAACACAGGGATCATTTTACACCTCTCGATTCAGCACCTATATGCAGACATACTCAGATTAAACCACTTCCCAGTCTCATATAAAGAGAAAGAAACATCCCATATATAGTTTTCATATAGAAAAAGTTGCTATGAGCAACAGATATTTGTGTGGCTGAATTAATATTAACAAACAGATTTATACAACAGACGTTTAGCAAACAGGTTCGCTTTTTACTCAAGGGAACCAAGCTGCTTCTCAGAATATAACCCGTAATCAAAAAGCTACTGAGTCACGGGCTTCTTATGCTTTTGCAGAAAGTGTATATACACACAAAGATAATTGCATGGACTGTAGAAAAAATACCATAAAATATTTGCCAAAAGGGAACATTGAAAACTGCATAGATTTTAAAATTCTGGCTCACTATAGTGTCATCAAAAGCCTCTCCAAAATAAGCTATTTATGGAAAGACTACATGGGGGGAGCAGAAGAATTTGCCACCATCTGTGGTCTCTTCTCTTCCAGCTGCCCCAGGATTCACATACATACGATTAGGGATGTTAAAGAGCTTGTCCCTGTCTCCTCCTTTCAGTGTTTACTTAGGGATCCATTGCAGATCAGTTCTTCTAAATGTTGTTTGAACTTGCTGATGCTATCTGCCTTCATAAGCTCCTCTGGCAGTTTCAGAAATTCACTACCCACTGTATAATGCTTTTTTTTAATTGTCTACTACTTTCCTTCAACATTCCTTATTCTTGCAGTGTGTGCGGAATAACAGTTTTGTCATCACCTTCTCTACCACATATGATTCTGTAAATCTCACATGTAAAAGTATTATTACCTTTTTGGTAACTTGAATGGTCTGGCTGGCCTGCAAGGAGGAAAAAAAAAAAGACTAATTAAAAAGATATGAAAAATATATGCATGTGCCAATTTGCTTAATTTTTCCCATACATGGATAAACAGCTAAATTATAAACTTCATACATTTTAGAATATGGATTATTTTAAAAGTCATATAATCATATTCAATTGAGTCTTTGCAAACAAGTAATTCAAAGAATAATTACAGCTACAGACAGCTGGGTTTTCAAAAGTGGAATTTTATGCAGCTGATTTTTGGGATTACTATTCAAGAGTCTTCCAGATTTCAACAAGAGACCAAATATACTAACACAATAACAACTCAGTACCATTGAAAACCGTAACAAAGTCTGCATATAATGGGAATGGACAACCAAAACACCACATTCTGACATTGCAGTTCACGAACTTTCTTAACTGTCCTTTGTAATTCCATTACAAGAAATTATTTTAGACATAAACTCTGTCTTGTCATAATGCAGGATGACAAAAAGTACCTATATAAAACAACTTTTCTATGCAAGTTTTTGTTATTTTTTAAAAATATAATACAAACAACATTACTTCGATGAGATTACAAACTGAAACGTATATTATTCATATCTGCTGCTGCTCAGCCAGCACTTCATTTTGTTAGATATTGCATCAGCCAGATTCACATAAATTTCACTTCAAAAAAATTCCCATGAAGAATTGATAAGTCCTCTCAAGAATTTCCTCTCTATGGATGTAACATACAATCACTTCAAAGACGAAATCATACAATGGCTTCAGTTAAGTGATGGACTTCCTTTACTTTTACCATTGAGGACATATTCAACATTACTTCTTTAAAAAGCTATAGAAAGTAACAAATTGAGAAAGAGCTGCTGCATAAAACAGAGCACAATTTTTCTGCATTGAGGTCTCTAAAGAGTAAAGACTTGTATTCTTTCATACCACCAGACACACAGCTCAAACTTTGGACTCCTAGGAAATTTTCACAAAAGTTTAAAGCTTAATTCAGTGCTCAGGAATGATTATCTGCTGTCCTCCAAAGGATAAGATTCAACACACTGGGCTGAAATTCTAGTCCAGGGGAACAAAAACACTCTAGCATCATTGCCTCAAGAGAGCTGCAACTTTGCCCACAGTAGATTAGAGTACTGCTTAGACTGCATCTATTTCTAACTGAGCAACAGTAAAGGTAAACGGGAAATAACCCATATAAAACTGAGCTTCAGAAACACCATGCTCTGTTACATCAAACAAAAAGTATAATCGAATGCAAACAAGAAGCTCTTGCAGTAACAGGTCACTTCAGACACAGAGTAAAAGCACTGCTAACTAATATGATAGCAAAAGGCTGATGAAAATGTAATTGACACAATAGAGTAATACGAAAGTGACCATTCCTAGTATCCCCTTCCACAGCAGGGAGTACAGAAGAATAAATTAAACTGGCAAAGCTAAACACTGGTACTAAGCCCTCTTTTACTTTTCATCTTCACTCATGATGTCTCTTAAGCAATACAGCACATAAACATAACTATGAGGGGAACATTCCATCAAGAAATATTAAGCTAATATATTTGTTTCTTCAAGAAATATAAATCCATTTTAATTTAACTGTTAAAAGTAATAAGAATTGTATAACAGCAATTTCCTATCAGCTGTAATTCACTGCTGTCTGAAAATCCTTCAACCTGACAAAGCAGTAGAGCTGCTAAGTTGGACATGCCTGTAGGTTGTATATAATAGTAAAAATTGCTCCTTGCAGCCATGAGGAATCAGAGGAAAAAGAGGAGAGAAGCAGAATAACCAGTCTGCATTTGCAGTAACTCAAGGAGTAAGGAAATGTACAGACAAGAATTTTCTGTTAAGTACAGCCACAAAAATTAAGATTAAATATATGAAATGTCGCCAACCTTCAGTTTGTATCCAAGATGCACAAAGCTGACATTCAGAGGTACTGATTCTACCCAATTTCACAACTAGTGCCAAAAACTTCTGGTACTACCACAAATACAACAGGCTCATCAGCCATAATACACAGAAAACCAAATAAACTGAGTTCTGAAATGATTTTGCAACAGTAAGTTGCCTGAGGCTGGAGAGAAGTTGTGGCAGGCTCAGGGGACTTCTCACTGTCTTACCTACAGCCCCAACCACAAAACCAACTTTTCTCAACTAAGACTAGAATGGACAAGAAGAAAGCAGGTACTGAAGACAGAACTGAATAAACCTGAACCAGAAGTTAGAAGTCAGGACTCTGTGTGAAGCGAAATTACTAAAAAGCAAGCCCTTTCATGGACTAATTCAGCACCAACACAGAGCACAAAGTGAACGTAGGCTTCTGTGCCTGTATGAAAAAGGAGACAAAGCTACAGAATCAGGTAATAGGTAATTATGCTTGTAATTTCAGCATTCACTCTTGGGTTTACAGATAGATAGAAACAAATCCACACATATTTACTGTTAATATGGGGATTCAAATACTTATTCATGGCTTTTATTTGTAAAGATTTGCATTTCGATATACATTCAGTCACTTGTAAAAGCAAATCCCATTCTCTTCTGTGCCATAATGGACCTCACCACGAGCAACAATATCATACAACTACTTGGCACAACCAACAGCCATCCAAAGACAACAACTAGTACAGGCTGTTGTAGTTGAGGTTTATACTAATTATATGAAGGTTATATGACTAGTCACGTTTACACTGGCAGATAAAATTGTCTTCCATATCCTCAGATGATCATTACTGTAATCTCCACTACTCTATAAAGGGTTAGCTGGTTCATCCAGAGGGGCATCTCCACATCACTAGGCAATCCCCAAATACAATGATTTGCTTGGACAATGAGGTACTGTAGTGCCACAAAATCATTTGAGGTCCTCAAAAAGCTGGTGAGACAAACATTTGATGGGAAGGACTATTTTGTAATTGATACTGTTCTGGGGATGGTGCAGGCACCTTCTCAATGTATTGTGTCGTACATTCACCCTTTCCACAGCTCTCCCAGCCCCATCTGCACGCAAAATCTTAGCAGAAGGGCGTGTTTTAAATTTCTCTTCAAACTTCACCCCGTTTTTTTTTTATGTCTCTGTAACCACATGTCAAGGCAGATTTTAATAGACTGTAAAATTTGTTTAGATAGAACATTCAAAAATTAACTGAGGCTAATTTGGTTTGCACAAAAGAGGTAAAAATACCAACATGACCCTCTCTCATCCTCCCCGCTTCCTATCAAACCCAAACTACATTTCCCTGTGTTTCCTCCACCTGCAAAATATATTCAGTGCTGAACAAATGATGACGATTAAGTTCTTCAAAGTTAGGGAGGGTTAAAGGTCACACCTGCTATCAAACTGTTTTGTTTCGAAAAGCATGCATTAAAAAAACCTGGGTACACTTGGCAAATTCCAGCAGTGTAACCAATCCCTTGCAGCTGTTGTGATGACTCTATTATATTATTATCCCTGAAAACTATGTCCAAAAAACTCTTTAGTTATGCTCTAAAACGCAGAAATGCATGGCAAAATCAGATCTTTCCCACTTAATTAACACTGCTGTGTCTAATTTTTGAAGTATTACACTTTCATTTAGGCAGTTTAAATGATGCCACTAATCTCTAAAAAAAAAAAGTCTAGACTAAAAGAAAAAAATCCTCATCAGTTTTCATGAGAAAGAAATGTTAAATTCCATAATTGTTCTGGGACAAAGGGTTAAAACTTAAAGAAAAAGGCCACCATTTACTGTGAGTCTCAGCCCCTACTCAACAGATGCTTTGCTTCATCCTGTCCTTTCCTAATGGTGAGTTTAGACTGAGTACCACAGAATTAGGAACTAGATAAAGAAAGGATAACTACATAGTTTAAAACTCCAGGCACTTCTCAACATGAAATGTACCTGGTTGACCAGCATCCTTCTATGCAACATGGTGAAAACGAGGAATGGAGTTTTTTAATACTGTTGCTATACCAGCCAAAAGTTTACTGCAGGAAATAACAAGAGTATCAGGAGATCAGTGCTTCAGTTTGTTCTGGGCTACTACAGCCCTAATATTCACCTCTCCAGCCTAAATAAGCACTTAACCGAAGCATTTCTAATATTTCCAATATTTTTTACAGAGAGGTAATAGACTCACAGAATCACTAGGTTGGAAGGGACCCACTGGATCATCGAGTCCAACCATTCCTAGCACTCCTTAAACCATGCCCCTCAGCACCTCGTCTATCCGTCCCTTAAGCACCTCCAGGGAATGTGACTCAACCACCTCCCTGGGCAGCCTATTCCAGTGCCCAATGACCCTTTCCATGAAAAATTTTTTCCTGATGTCCAGTCTGAACCTCCCCTGGCAGAGCTTGAGGCCATTCCCCCTTGTTCTGTCCCCTGTCACTTGGTAGAAGAGGCCAGCTCCCTCCTCTCCACAATCTCCTTTCAGGTAGCTGTAGAGAGCAATGATAGAAAACATTTGGGCTCTTGTCCATGTACCAACTTAACAGGGGTGGTTCACGTGTATAAAAACATGCTCTTGTTTTACACATTTTTCAGTCTTGAAAAATGACTAGCACTCTAGCTTCCTGAAGAGGAACACACTGTGACACCTGGCCACATCATGCCTCCAAGTTCTCAGTGAACACAGAGTTTCCTTTCAGTTACAATGCTGAATGGGTTTTCTCACAGAAGTTAATAGATTGCCGTGGGCGTAACAGACAGGGGAGGTTGGTCTTAATGTCAAGAATCACAATGGAAAGCAAGCTTTTGGAAATTCTAAGTACTACTAAATCTAGTCCTATAACCTTCAAGTCACCTGGATATTACGCAGCGCAAAGCACTGTTTCAGGAATATGTTCCTCAGCATGGGACCATTCCAAGTGAACTTAACACTTAAAAATAAAACGATGGAGAGTTTACTGCTCTTGCAGTGTATTTGTTTCATTAATCTAATTCAGGTTTGTATTCCCCTGAAATGCAAGTGTCAGAGTTAAATAAAAGTATCTAGATATTCTAAGACATACTTTTATAGTATTTCTTCACAAATCTCAGTTGTAAGAAAGGTATCCATTTAAGTAACCCCCTTTGCCTCACACCACAAGGAACCGATGCTGGCTGCTTCCCGACCGGGTGCAAGAAACCCTGCAGAAGGCAGGTTTTAAATGGAAAATTAGGAAAACAGGCTGTGTTGAAGCATATGTTGAAGAGTGCTTTCTACCTGTTGTGGAGCAACGAGTATTTTTTAAAAAAAAGTGTTAGCAGCTATCAATAACCTAAAAGATTGAAAGAGATAATAACATGATTTTGAACAGTAACATTCTTGCCTACACTGTTATTAACTTATTTTGTTTTAATTCAGTTAAAAAACATTAATACATTCCAAAGCATACATTTGTGCAAACTTATCCAAACGAAACCTTCTTAAACCATTTTAAATTCCTAATTTGGGATATTGCCTTGACTAAACATTTGGTTTCTGATTTATTTCATGCTACTTGGATGCAATTTCTTTCTATTTCACAGTGTGCAGATGTAGAGACTGGAGCTCTGAGGCAGAAGGACTTTTCCCCTTTTTCCCCTTGAAGGAATAACAAACCAGTTAGACCTCAATTAATGCCTGTGGGACTACTGACACGGGGCAGCACTGAGCTACTGCCTGGGATTGTTGTACCCTATTCTAGTGATGTCTGAATATGAAGAGTAACAGCCAACCATAAAATTTCAGGGCTCAAACACAGATGCAATTGTAGCACACAAATGGTCACTGTCAGAAACTTGGCAGACTAGGAAAAGCCCTATTTTCCAAGCAGTCATTCAGAGAAAACTATTTGGGTAGGTTGCTGGTTCTCCTTCGTTTTGGTGCTGAGCTGCACAGCATTTTGAAAATAAATGTATAACTTACAGTTATTTATCTAAAGTAATTTTCACAGGGATGTTGTAAAGTACTGCAGAGAACACAGCAGCAGAAGCAATCATAACTACTCTAGTAAAAGAGGGTCCAGAGAAAATGAAAATTGCAGACATTGCAGTAGATGTCTAAGACCTTCAGTTTCTGGCAGCATGGTCAAACACCAACAGTCTTGCACAATCTTAATTCTATTTTCCTCATGCAGGTATTCATAAGAGGGATGTATTATTTCTCTTGATGAAAATAACATCAAGTCCATAAAAACACATAACATATCTGTGAAATAGTATACTCTTAGGACACAAACCATATCTTCATTTGGAGCACCTTGTATACCACAGGTGTCTGATAAAACACAAGAAATATTAAAAACACAAAAGCAGAAAAACTAATTTTGCACTCCTGCTTTTCACGTAGAGATTCACTTCAGCCAAAAATGTTAAATTGCAATAAACAACTGTACTTACTGGAAACAACTACCAAAACCCAATGTAAAGACTCCTCTGCCCAAGGATTATGATGTGTTTAACCTCAATGCTTTCCTTTGTCAGAGGGACACTATTCTCTTTATTGGTAGATTTGGCTACAAGAAATGATAAAACATAGCTTTTTGTCATTATTACACTCAAGGATAAGCTAAATCCTGCAGGATAGGATGAGATATGCATCATATTGTACATCATCCATTAGAACATACAATACAAACGAAATCCCTGCAGAGCAAGAAAATCCTTGTGTTTTCAGAATGTCATTGTCCCAAGAGAACAATGTGAATTCCTCTTAAACATCAAGCCAGCTTTTGTTGCAATATCTGATATAACACCTATGCACTTTATCATCTTAAGAATCACTACATTCACTCAGACAATCTATCCAACAGATTAAGTTACCAAAAAGCTTTTTACAAGCCTCTCAATTTATTTTTTTGCTATGACATGTAGAGTTTTCCTTGATTCTCATCACAAACTCTCTCTAGATGTCTTTTAAACATGTAGTATTTACGGTATTTGCCTGCACTTAGCTTTATTTATTTACATCTATAGAGGAACAACAGGACAACCCACAGCGGAAAGATGTTGTTGAGATGACTGAAAATTCAGTTTTCTGAAAAGTTGGGTTTTTTAAGCTTTTATTGAAAGCAAGAAAAACGTGAAGAATTTTCTTGTTCTGTCCCACATAAAATATCCAGGAACAATCCAGAGGATGTTATGTTTTTATCTCCAGATTATCAGGGTGAGATGATCCGAAATTTACTGCTACTTCATCCCATTAAAAAGCGTGAAAACTCAATGTTACGGCTTTGCTTAACCTTATACTAGGCATTGCTGCCTACAGCTTCCTAAGGAGAGGAAGTGGATGATCTCTTCTCCCTCTTATCCAGTGACAGGACATGTGGGAATGGTTCAAAGCTGCACCAGGGAGGCTTGGACTGGACATTTGGAAGCATTTCTTTATTGAGAGAGCCATCAAACACTGAAATAGACTTACTAGAGAAGTGGTCAGTGCCCAGAATCTGTCAGTGTTTAAGAGGCATTTGGACAATGCCTTTAATAACACGCTTAAATTTAGTCAGCCCTGAATAGGCCAGGCAGTTGGACTAAATGATCATTTTATGTCCCTTCAAGCTGAAATAGTCTATTCTGTTCTATCCCAGTATGATTCCTTATACCTCTATAAACTTATAACATACAGATGACTTGAAACTGAAATGCTCCTATAAACATCTCCATAGTTTGGGGTTTTGTCACCTTTTCCCCCCTTTCCTTTACCTCACTCCTCCACATGGATGGTATACTCATAAGTGCCCAGGATTTACTTACAAAGTTTTCAGTTTAAGGTTCCTTAGAAACTCTTTTTTCCAATACAGACTTCTAATACCTTCCCTCTTCCATCTTCAACAACTGACACACTCTTACCAGCAACTAGGAAAGCTGGTTCTTCTCCTTAATAGAGACCATTTGGTTCACATATCTTGCACAGGAGGTAAATCATCTTCTCTGCAGGAAAATCCGACAGTGTACGCAGGAGCCAAGTAATATACACCCTGCAAATATTTTCCTTGTATTCTTCTTTTCCTAAACTTTTTTCCAATGAGCGTAGCCACTTTTAAACACAGTTTTCAAATTGTCAATAAGAAAATTGCTATCAAACATACTTAAACTGTATTGTCTCAGCTTTAAATAGCAAAGTTTATACATGGTTTAAAATACATTTTTCAAAAGGTTTAATTGAAGCTATATATATATATATATATATATATTCCTTTAATTTCTGAAGCACTAAGGGCAGGACCACATATAGCACTGATTGGCAAGTTAAACAAAAGTTCTGAACTATTCAAGACAATAAAAAAACCTTAGTAAAATGTCACCATGAATCATTATTTGAAAACAAGCCAACAGCTAATTTGGAGCAGACTAATATTATCTCAAAATCCTTCAGAAGTGTAAAACCATTAGGATTTTTTCCTTTTCTTGGTAATTACAGTTAAATTAATAAATATGTTCTGGGATTTAAATGATGACTAGAGTAGTTTTCAGTATTCTTACTAGCAGAAAGTTCCTTCCTTAGAAATATTTTATTTCAAAGCTGGTTTTATTACACTTCCCAGTTAAACAGAGCAACACAAGGTCATGGCCACATCTTGTATTTCTCTGACAGAGATGACCCAAGAAATCATAACATACACACAAGAAAAGCTCCATCGCATGATACTAAAGTGAATGAAAGAGATGTACAAGAGCACCTATTTTTATCAAGGTATATCTCCACAAAGGCTGAAATCCACATTCTTGTAGGTGTTAATAACTGACACTAAGCATATTTAAGTTTGACTCTGGAGTAGGGTGACTTCAAACTGTCATGTACCATGCTGCAATTGGTACATGCTCCAGCCTTCCCTCCTGTGCAGGTGGAAGAATTTCTGATTTTAAGTCACGAGGGGATTCATTTTTGCTCTCAGAAAACCTCCTTTGACCAGAGAGCTTTTTTGAAGACAAACTACAAGCACTCACAAGTTCTTCTAATTATTAGACTATGCGGACAAACGCTACAGCTACATTTCAATCTTTCTACATACTTAATCTTTTGCAGGAAATGAAACTTCTGTTACTTAAGCAATTTTTTTCTAAATATAGCAAAGCATTTAACTTTGAACACAGATTTTGGTGTTGAGCTGCTGTTCCAATGTCTGTAAATTTAGTTACTTAGAATGTCTTTAAATGATAAAAGAAAAATGTGTATTTGACACAATTATAAGATTTAAAAGGATTTAGAAATCAATGACACAAAGAAGGCTCTTTTCCTTATGCTGACACAGATGAAAAACTGCATATATATAATGCAACATCACTTTCTGTACCTCCTGATATTAAATCTGGTTTGTTTGATCAGCAAGAAGCAAGTAGAAAAGGGAACGTGTATTGAACATTTAAAGATTTTCAGTATTGTAGCTAAGAACCTCAAAAAGCACTACAAGATTAAACAGACTATAAAACAGATTCAATACAATCAAAACCGTTCAGAAAAAGTTAGCAAAAGTTCATCCATTTCACTGAATGAACTAATCATCCTACAAACTGGAAATGTAACACAAGAATTTTGTGGAAAGGTATCCGATAAACATGACAGAAAATACCGGAGAAGTGGGAGAAGTGTATGCTTTTCTAGTCTAGTACATTAATCTACTTATGATTTTATGAAAAAAGAAAATTGAACTTATTCCCAGAGGGGCCAAGCTTTCTGAAATATGATCAGGATTTCTACCTGCAACATCTTTTATCTGTCGCCAGTACCACCTAATTCATATTTTGCATTGATACTTAAGGCTTTTAGAGATTTCTTTACTCATCAAATAACCTGTGCAAAATCTCATAGCAATCTTAAGTGTAGCAAAATTAATGCCAAATTGCTCAGGTGTCCTCTGTATTTCCCTCTTGCTTCGTGTCAGGGGTTTTGGTTTGCTTTGTTTTGCTGTTCAAGAACCATCGACTACTTAAAAGCACGCACATCAACTATTACTTAGTAGGAGATGAAAACAACATTGAAATGTGAAGCACAGAGAGGAAGGACAAGTGATTTTGAAAAGAGCTAGACACAGAAATAATTATGGCAACTTACAAAGGGCTTTACAAAGACAGTATTCATCATTCTGGACTTTCTCCCCATCATAACAAAGACTGAAAACTTGTAAGAAGTAGGAATACCCAAATCTCTCTAAGAGTGCTAAAAATCAGGTCACTGGCCACATTTAGTTTAGACTATCACTCTTCGTTGTCTTGTTTCAGATTTGAATCTAATCACAATGTACTTTCAATTTAAAGTGCATGAGAACAACTATATAAAGCCTGAACATTCCAACAAACTTCTGGTGCCTTGGCTGTTCTGCCAAGTGTTTTTTTCTAAATACATGTACATAAATGCTCAGTTTTAAAAGTAATCTCAAAACCACACCAATTAGTCCTTGTCCAGAATGAACACAGCTGATGCTGGTTTTCCAATGAATTTAGTAGAAGAGAAAGCACCCATGTTTTCTACCACTTCCTTTGCATTATCGGCTTCTGAAGACTGCAATTCAAAGGCCCAGCAGATTGCTAGTTAAATACTAGCTCTTCTGTTGTTCAAGGAAACATGAGGGATACAGGGCACGGGAAATACACCTTCAAGCACACACAGAACCTGGAATTTGTAAGTGGTAGACACTAAAGGTCAAAATACGGCCAGGCTGATACTCAGCTGTACTTAGACCAGAGCAGGAATCTTCCAAGTGCCTTTTTCTTGTTACAAAAATGCTTGCTTCAAAGCAACCTGAAGTTTAGACAAATATTAATGCTTAATTAGTACAATTAAAAGCCTGCAAAAATTCCTGGACTACTTAATAAATGACGGGGTTTTTTTTAAGTGCACTTAGTATTTTTCTAGGCATGTTACTTTTAATTCAGTCAGCTACTCAATTATAGACAGTATTTTTCATTTGCATTCTGGTCTCTGCATGTCAGTTCTTTGCTTACAGCTCAATGCAAGACTAATAGAAAGTGCAGTATGTTTTTTTGCATAGCTGACAATGCACAATATTAAGGCTTTTAAGGTATGATACTCAGAGATGATGTAAGGCTAAAAGTAAAAATGTGTAAAACAAGCAAAAATGAGAGTACAGAGCTCAAATTATTGACTGCTATGAAAAACTGTTTCCAAGAACAAAAAAGAACCAGTTTGTCTGTTTGGGCACAGGGAGAGCTCTTCTTCCACATGTGCACAACAGAGAATCACACATTTTCGTTCACATTGAGAAAGATGCATGAAACTGCTACACATTCCCCTTCCTTTCCTCAACTACATTAAACTCCCCAAGTACGCCACTGCAACATGAAAGGGAGAGTCTAGTTTGTGTTTCCCACGTGCATCCAGCCTTTGCACTCAGGGAAACTGTTGGTTAAAGAATTCCTATTTTAGCATGGAATAAATGGCTTAAATGAGGATAGCACCAGAATTCATATTGTCTCCATACAAATTATCAACATGTAGCAACTCCTAATCCATACCAGAATTCAAGGTATTTGCAACATTCTGAACAATGAACGAAAAGATGGTAACAGCTTCTGCCTTTTAGTGGCTGAAGGCTAATAAAAAGTTTCAGAAACAACATTGAAAAATGTGATTTCAAGGTTTGTCTTCTAAAGATATCTATTTTTAATCTTCCTAGTCGAAAAGAATAAGTATCTTTTATTAATCTATAACACAGCATAATCATAGTTACTGTATAAAAGACATTAGTGCATGTTTCACATAAAAAGTGAATCCTTTAATGCACTAGATACAGCAGAAGCTAAGAATTTTCAAACTGGAAAATATTTATATAGATGGAAAATACTTTTAAAAAAAATACATATGGGAGTTGTTATGAACAGTTAAGTGTTGCTGAAAGGAGAATATTTGAAAGTATTCTATACACACGTATATGTATAATCAGCTCTACAAGCCACACAGAATGTACTAGATAACAATTCTCCTCTTCCTGGAACCATGCAGGGAGCTGTTTCATAACAAAGTCTTGTTATTAAGATTGGTATTTGGCAAACATTCCCTTGCTTTTTTGAAAAAACAAGAGCTTTTTATTTCTTTCTGGATCTAATTTTTATGCCAAGAAACTAGAAGGAAAATAAAAAATGGGTAAGAGGCAGCTCTAACGTTTTATCCTCACTTCACAGCTTTTTCATTTTTATAGATCTCCTTTTTAAAGTATTAATAAAGTGTAAGCACTGAAGTATATCTGCGATACTGTTTAAACAGTGTGTGGCACAGAAAACTCTGAGATAAAGCAGATCTCAGAATCCTGGAACCACACATAATCTGCAACGCCAAAAGAGTTCAAAAGCAAGCTTAAATCTAACTGAAGAGAAGATGTACAGTAAATCTGAAGATATTAATACTTTACCAGTTTCCTGACCCTGAAGTAGTATGTTTTTTGCCTCACTTAGAATATAATTCAGTCTCACAAGTGAAAAATTTAAATCCAGCAATTCAAACTAAGCTTCGAGACCTAAAACCTCCAAACTAAGCTGGTGCGATTTGAGGAACAATTTACATGTATCCCAAAATCTTTACTGTTAGCAAGACTTACAATTCTGTGAGGCTTTAACCTGGTTTTATTTTCATGTTCTAGCTTGACATGACTGCAGGATCATGAAAAGATCCTCCCATGTGTCCTCTTATTGTCTTTTTACCAGACATAGCTCAGATGCTTTTCAGAGAAGTTTTCTTTCCTTATCTGCTTCAGCCAAAAGCGTTAGCAGCATAGTCTTGAAATGTAAATAATGGAAGGTGATATAGAGCAGGTCTACTCCAAGAAAAGAGTACTTGAATGAATTTATTGGTTCAATAATGCAGAACTGCAAGCACTACACGCACCAGCAGTTTGCAGCAATTTCCTTGCAGCAACTTCCTTATCAGCAGTACCATCCATTCTTTTGCAGCTCCCTGGCCTCTTCTCCCCTACCTTTTGTCTCGAAGTCCATACATCTGTGTTCTCTAAATTGTATCACCAAAGAGAGATTCCAAAAGAGCTGGCATCAAGATAAACAAGGAAATAGGTAGTAACTGGTGTTTTCCCATTAAAAACCTCACATATAAGCCTGAGAGAAGCAATTTGATTCCATAGCAGAAACAACAGCCACACACAGCAGTGTTACCCCCACGCTTTTGACAACCCTGAGACAACTTACAGAATGATCTCTGCATACTCTTTCTCCTTTTCTCCTACTGACATGCGCACCTTCCTTTCGAAATAACAGATTTCGAAAAATACCAGGAATTATTTTAAGAGTTTTCCAGTTGTACATTTCTTTAATGTAGTGTCCAGTTCTGCTAAAACATGCAACTCTTCATTTATTTATTTTATGCTCTTTTCATCCCACTAAATGTGCTTCTCGGCAGCATAGTCTTACTCTTTCCTATTGACTACTAACTCAGTGCTTCCAGTTGTCAAGCATCAGCTTTCACTTCTTCAGATCAACAGGCTCAGTTGGTGGTTGTTCCTCATTTCTACTGTCTACTCTGTGGAGGTTACTGATTACAGAAGCAGATGGCAGCAAAGGAGGGGCAGCAATAACTACCCACCTTCTGGCGGTGCTAAGCTTCACAGGTTTCTTGAGATACATAAGTGTATTCAGACAAAAATGGTTACTTCAACGTGAACACTCCAAAGAAGCAGAGTGGAAAAAAATCCCTTTCAATAGTACCCAAAAAGAAAAAACAATTGAACCATGCTCCACAGAAGTATGTTTAGAAACAGTCTGTCAGAAAGCAAATTAAGTCCCTGGACAATTGCATTCTGATCCAGAAACGACAGCTGAAATTCCTTAGAGAGTGTTTGTATGGTGAAGATATTATGCCCACTAATAAAAAGAGGTATGAACACTTTTGAATGAATTACATCTTATTATGTGCACAAAATAACACAAAAAGCTTTGCTCAAGATCTTCCAACCTCAGAAAAATGCCTACAAATCATCAGAAACATTATGACCTACATATGACCTATTTTACTTACTTCTACAATAGAAGTTTTTGCCATGCCACCACATTGTAAGCCACCAACTCCTAAACATATTTTCTTTTATGCTACAAGCCTTTTTCACCAATCTAAAAGAAATTTACCAGTTACCCAGACATTCAGGTTATGGTGTATAGATGACATTTCGATGTAATTTAGTTTAAGTTTCAATGCTGAACACACAACAAAATTGCAGATCCAGCCAGCTTTAAGAGAATAGGACTAAAGTGGCATTATTTCAAGTTGTCTTCTTTATAAACTCCACTCCGCAATGATATACCAGAGCCACATTCCTTTAATATTAGGTCACTGACAAATGTTAAGCCTTGGGCTTCAAAACCTGACAAAACCTGTCATGCTGAAACAATTGGTTACCTGCCCAGAGCTGTAAGCATTAGTTTGCAGAGTGTTCGCCCCCCTCTACCACGTTTCTCCCTGCTTTAAACTTAAAACTGTAACAACAGTTGAATGCAATTTTTAAAAATAGAAAGAAACAAAATGAAAATTAGTTTGACTACACACTGAATTTGATTAATGTATCGTATGAGACCTTGCATTTTAAACAACCCTGTTAAAACATGCACATCTTATAAAACTGGATGATTTCCAGTTAGCCTTGTAGGAAAAATATCTGGAGAAGAAGCTGTTGTGCATATTACAAGCTCAAAATATAATAAAATAAGAGTGTGGAACAGAGATCATGTAAAAATAACGCACAGTTAAGAGCTACTTTTCTGTGTACAGAAAGTTAGCTGAGCACGGAGAAAATGAATACACATTTATCATCTACTCTCTTTAGCACAGCAAAAGTAACTACCAACGAGACTATTTGTTTCTTCCCGAGTATGTATCCATCCAGCCGCAAGGCTGCATTCAGGTGCCCCCTGTCTTTACTATATATAATGTTGAGACACATAGAACATTCAGAGAAAAAAGTTCTTTGGTTCCATGCTAAAACATAAGTGATACAGTCAGACGTACACATTGTCCATTAATGCAGCCACAGCTAGTTTAAGGAGTTAAAATGCATACAAGAAGTCCAGCTTCCTCAACATGGCATGGGACCCAAATCCTATTTACCACACATTTAAGAGCTAAAAGAACAGCTAACAGCAACCAGAAGCTAGGTGGCTTTCAGAAGATAGACTCACTTGAGTTGCTGACCTATGAGGCACATTGCACAGAGCTTCTTGCTGAGAAAATTCAGTTGCAGTGGCTGGAAAGAAGTCCAGAAACAAAACAGTAACCACTTACAGGAGTATGCAGAGTATGCTAACGCACATAGTTGAGTTAGTAACTACAGCTGCTTTAAAAGTCAGGTTCGATCTTTATTTTAACTGATAACAGTTTTAGATGATAGACAAATGTTTATCATTTGTCATTATTTATAATTTATGTAAAAATGTACACCATGGAGAGGAAGTGCAAGATGAAAAAAAGCATCTCAGCTTGAGATCCCAATCAGAGCAGTTCAAACAAAGTTCTCATATTTGTTAAGTCCTATGAAAAACATTATTTTACCCCATCTGAAGAACTTTCTAGTGTTCTTTGTTTCTAGACTAAGAACAGAAGCACAGATCATGGATCACATTTGCTCCCTTCCTCAGGACTATGGAATACAGATGAAGTTCAACAGTCCTCCTGCACACGGAGAAAAACAGTGAAACTAGTGCACTTATTTTGACAGTTTGACAAGTATGACTGACTGATGTTGTTATGGCTCAACCTCCTGCATATCTTGGCGTACAAAATTAAATAAAAGTTTTCATCTTTACTTAACATTTAAAGAAGTATGGGGTGGAAAAAACATGTCTGACTGCAAGCAGTTCTAACAACTAAGATTTTTTTCAATTTGTAAAAGACAAAACTGGCAGGGGAAAGCTGATTTGTACTTTATATTATGATCCCTATTTTCATCTGCTTTCACCTCACAGAAAAAAGCTTTATTCAATTCCACTTTTTCCACATTACATTGTTCCAGTCTGATATTCTCAGAAGTTTAAAATGAGTTCATCGATTTCATCAAGACAAAATCATTATCACTGACTACGAAATATCTGTGCCTCCAAGTTTTCGAGCAAGGATGCAGATGCTGGATGACAAGGAAGAGGGTAGTTTTCATTACTCCAGTGAAAACTCATCCAGTTTGGCTCAACTGTAACTCAGACGAAAATAGCCTTGCATAAAAGCTTTGAATTTGATTTTTAGGAATTGCCTCTTGGATTCATTTATTTTGCTCAGGACCAGCAGGCTGTAGAAGATTTTCCTTGTGATTGTTGCTCCTTGTAGCTGGGACTAGCATTACTGTAACTCAAAAGCAAATAGATATAAAGAGGCAAGTTTGTATGAAGTGGGGGACATAAAGCATTAAAATCTGGAACAAACCAAAATTTCTCAGTCCAAGAAGTTTAGCAGATACATGTGCAGAAAAGGCACAACTGAACCAGCTAACTTAATAAAGAAAAGCCATCCAGTACACTTAGAAATAGAATTGTTGAAAGTATTTGTCAGTGCACCTTTTGGGGGAAATATAAAGTTTGATTAGGCTATGCAGACATACCGGTCTTTTTCAGTGCCTTCTTAGCTATCTCTGTATTAGTCTGTTTCACACAATATAGGTGTACACTGACTTGTAGAATAGTTACTAAGCTTCCAAAACAAGCCTCAAGAATTAAAAAAAACCAGCCTTTTTCCTCTCCAGAAAGAACTCATTAACTCCAGGAATATTCATGTATGGCAGCAAAATAGTTTCCTGACTTGGATTCTTCTAGGGGGAAAAAAAAAGTTGGTAATTTAGTTCATCTTCCTTTTAGATCTTCTGCTTTTATAAGAAAATGAAAGTTATGGAAAAGGTTACCCATACTGAGAACTAACAATGCAATCTGCTTACCTTATCCTCGCTATATGTTGCTGCGCAGGCTGATGCTGAAAATGGTCAGGCCACTGATGGTGAAGGCAGAAGGATGGGGAGGGTTGAAGACAGCGGGCAGGCTGATATATGGGGGCATGTTTTTGGCAAATAGATGCTGAATACTCAGTATGTGGCTGCATGCAGCATGAAGTCATAGGAGATGGTGCTGAGCTGCCCACCACTGAATGACATTCTTGCTTGTTATTATGGCTACTTAAAGAATGAAGGTATGGACAAGGGTGGCAGCATTGCGTCAACATCTGCTGAGTTCTTTGGTTGTCTAGAGGCAGAAAGGATGGTTTGATTGTACCATTAAGTTGCAGGCAGCCATTTGGACTTGCTTTTGTTCTTGGTGTTTCCTTGGATGGGAGTTGTTGGACCACTATGTCTCCATCATTAGCTGCAACAATACCTGGACCAGCATTTGACAAGATGCTGCCATTGCTCAGAACCACAGAGTCACTAACGTTGCTCATAGCCATGCTCCAAGTTCTCGAAGGATATACAATGGTCCTGCAGAAACAAATAAAGCAAAGTTTACAGAGCTGTGGTGTTTTCAAATGCTAAGAAATAATTTTAGATTAAAATGTGTAAAATGTTCCTCTCTCATCTTCATCTTTCACCAAGTTTTGAAGGACTTCCATTTGTTTAACCAAAAGTTAAAAATGAAGTTACATAAATGTCATGGAATTAAACCAAAACTTAAGTCAAATGAATAGACATTTGACAGTTTCTGGGTCACAGCTAACAAGAAATGGTTGACATGCACAGGAACAAGATCATTTTGCACAAGACTAAGTCATATGCACCCTTTATGGAAACAGAGTTTGGTATAAACTGTGTAACCATCGACACACCTTGCACTGCAATATGCCTGTTTGCTTTGAAAGCCAGCAGGAGACAGGACCACGCAGTAGAGATAGTTTAATAATCATTAGTGTGCTGGTTTCAGTAACCTCCTTTCCTATCTCCAATTGCTATTGAAAATGAGGCACCTTTGGGTTGGTTTTTTTTTTTTGAGAAATTCTGCTTAAATGCCTTATTTAAATAAATCAAGCCACTTCAGCAGATATCTGTCAAAATCACTGGATGGTACCCTGTGTCTTTAGGAAAAGCTCAAAATGAATTGTAACAAGTACTAAAAAGGTAGAATACAACCACTTGTTTTTCCCAAGTTGAAAAAAAAATAATTCCAGGATTCAATTACTGCTGATAGAGAAGCTTATGCTTCTGAGTGGCACATATTCCAAAGGCAGTTGAGAAATGCACTATGCTGTAAATAAAGAGTATTAAAGACTTCCTTTTAAAGTCTTGCCTTTTCCAAGCAAAAGGTAAATAAGTGAAAACTGTTAACACTGGAAAGGTGACTGAGAAGCCTGGCTCAAAATAAAAACTTGTCTGAGGCACTCACAACAGCCAGTTTCCCTGGTGTTACCTATAATCATGTTTTAATAAGATTTAAAAATAAGCTGGATATGATTATTTTGATAAATAATATGGAAGGCCAAACATAACACTTAGAGAAGAATTTGTTCTCCAAGTTACATGGGTAGAGGAAGGAAGGAGGAGAAAGAAGAAAGAGGAAGAAAGACCACTAATTATGTACTATTTAGGAGAATAAATCAACATTTGCTTAAAAAAGAGAATGGGTTAATTACAACTGCTTTGGCTAACTCAATATTACCTTTTTAATACTTAATTTAGTCGACAACATTAGAAGTCCAAATTGCAAGGCAATCTTGACAGACACTGAACTTTACAGAAAGACACAACAAACAGATTAAAACACATAAGTGAGGAAGTTTCTAACTCATTTTCTTCCCCAATACCTTTGCTGAGTTGTCAGAG
Source organism: Cuculus canorus (assembly GCF_017976375.1). Lineage (NCBI taxonomy): Eukaryota > Metazoa > Chordata > Aves > Cuculiformes > Cuculidae > Cuculus > Cuculus canorus. The sequence goes on from NC_071403.1 coordinate 90,319,890, forward strand.
AACTAAGCCTGCCCAGCCAACTGAGCTATTTAATTGCCTGAATGCTAATTCTGAGCAGAAAGTGCTTTGCCGAGTGGAATGCTATCCCTGGCAGCCCCCCTGTGCAGCATCTCCCCGAGACATAAGCTAAATCCTTCGCTTCTGAAACGAAAATTAATCCGCTGCTATTTGCTCTAGATCATGTGCAGAGCCAGACGCCCTGGGAAGTCACTTTCATTTAGATAACCGCTCAGAACAGGAGAATATGCTGCTTGACAAGCATATTTTTTCCAGCCTCCAATTCCACACATTGGAATGTGGAGAGGAGAGGTACCCCCTCCCCTGGCCCAGACAAGTCAGGCCCATTGAGGACTTTCCACCGAGCACAGAGAGTAAATTCAAGTGCCTGGCTAAATTTAATTTTAGCCTGAAAAGATATATTAGTTATGTGAAATACTGCTGTCTGTGAACACTCGGCTTTTCTCTTGCAGAGTAAGCACCTTCAAAGTCTGCTGAAATGGACAGAGCAAGGGCTGAACACTAAGGCAGAGGAAGCTCCTCTGGAGTCATCTGGAAGCATTTTAGGTATTTCTGGTTGCTTATTTTCACATTCACTCACATAAGAGAGAGGCTGCATGATGATGTTACATTTCTGTTCCTAAGTTAGTCTGACACATTCACGTCATCACTTGAGACCGCTGTACACTGATCAAAGTTACAGTTCCACAGACTGCCATTATAATTGAAACGAGAGAAACTGCAAATATTAGTCCTTCAAGAAGACAGATGCACCAACCTTTTGCTTTAAACTCAGGACATCTGCAGCATGCAGCAATTGAGATAACACAACATTGTTTTTAGTAGCTGTTTCAAATCACTCTATAAAAGAAACCATGCATTTACGTGCAAGGCACACATGTGCCATACAGAGATGCAAGCTAACTCGCACGCGTGGAATATGGCAATCCCAGCTCAGACACACACGCTTGAGACCTTCTGTGGAACACTGACACAGGAATTCACTTTTGTTCCAGACAGCTCAGCAGCCTCCATTTAATACGACGAAAGATAAAATGCTTTACTTTCAACAGATGTAAAATCTACCTGCATGTCTTTCAGATTTAACACAATCTTCAGACGGACTCTTAAGAAACTAGTGAATTCAAATAGAAGCCAAAGATCATCATCATCGGTACCACAACATTTAATTCTGCCTTTCTTCTCCTTTTGAACAGGCTATTAATGAACTATTTCAAGCTACAAAAATTTTAACAGGTCAAGCTGATTCTTTCTTTATCCTAAGCCTTGAGAAACTATTAAGTTCTGACAGTTTTCATGGAGTCTTTGAGTAATGCAATGGAGGCACCTGCTTACCTTGAAGCCCTTTAGATGTCATATTAAAGAAAGCAAGACTATTTCACATGCTTAAGGTAGCCATCTGAATAAGTGTTTTATTCAACCACAGCTAAGAAGGACTGAGACTTAAACCAGTTGTCTAGAGTAGAAGTTGGGCTGTATAGTTTCCTTTGATTTGGGAGCTTTTCTATTTTTTAAACAAATGTACGATGGTTGATGTCACTTGGCAAGTCTAATGTTTTGTTTCACTCATGTTTGAGGGTATTAAAAATCATGTACTATGGTACTTCATGCATGTCACATTCTATACAAGTGACTGCAATCCACAGACAGTAAAACTTCATGTGCAGCTATTGCACCAAAATATATTCTTAGATTATATTCTTATCTCTCTGCTGTATTTTGTCTTCTCTGTCACAACTGCAGTGATTGGGAACTTGCTGAGAGAAGGAATACTGGTCTAAGGAAAACAGTTAACTAAGAATCTTTCCTTTAAAGGATGCATAAATAAGCCAGTTAAAACGCAACCAGTGTAAGCACGGTGAGATTACAAAAACACATGGATGTGAGAAATCAAAGAATCTGTTCATCATGAAAAAAATCTAAAAATAAAAATTACTGAAAATGCAGTCTTTGAGAATTCTGAATTCCTTCAATGCTGGAAGTTTATTTTTGCTATACTCATCAGAATACTTTAGGATTTGTTATTCTCCAACAGGGCAGGGTTTTCTCACCGATTCCAATTTCAATCTGCAGGCTTTGAAATGGTGGACAGATATTCTGAATAATGAGGTTGCAGATGTACAAGTTTTAATACAGACAGCCCCTGATGAACAGAAAATTAATACAATTAGAAAAACACTTGACCTCTACAGCTGGACATATGGTATTTAAAACATTAACATCTACTGAGAAATTTTGTCAGCCGTACTGCTAAGCAAAGAAAACTAGAACTATCTTTAATCACTGCACATTTGATAACAGTAAGTGCTAAGACAGCACTTTAGTCGAGCGGTTCAAAACAACAACTTGCAAAAGTGTCATATCTGGAAAGTACCAGAGTCTGTAGAGGCAACGTTACTTAGTGATAGTTTTATGAAGGAATCCTATTATTTGTGGAGCTAACAATGAACACAGCCTACCCAGCAGACATCTGCCATCTGCCTTGCAAGCCCTTCAGGAAATAAAGTACTGCAGTACCACAGTCAAATTATGTCAGATTTGGTGTTCCCTAACTAGCGTGTTCTTTTCAGACTTGGATTAAGTTCACCTGTTCCTTTAGCTGCAACTGTAAGAAATTCATCTTTTTAAAATTTCTTTTTCAAAAAAACTCAACACCACCACCACCACCCCCCTCCCGAACTTAAAGAAACATTAGTTCAACAAATCCCACCTGGACTCATAAAGCCTGCAACTGAGAATGATAAAAGTGCAAGTTCAGGAGGTAATGATGTAGTGGAAAATTAGTATAACATAGTATATTAGTATAAATAATTTATCAATTTCTAGAAGATGACAGAAAACAACTAAGTGTTGAGGGTTGTTTTAATCATCTAAGAAAGAAAAAAATCTCTAGACCTTCTACCTTGCACTAAGATAGAACTAAGCTGGTTACAAGACTACATTCTTCATTCAACATAGGGCAAAACTCAGATTTCATTTAAAAGTTACCTAAAACCTTTCAGCTGTAGTCAGCACCATGCCACTCAGTCACCTGAACCAGTACAGGTTTTCTGGACCTTACAGGCCTGTCAGCTACAAATCATCTGTTCATCTGTTCTCAGATGAACATGATGTCTGAAGTAACAAAAATTTAGTGTAAAAAGTTCATCTAAACCATTTGCAAGTCTAAAAGTAATGCATTCTTGGAATAAGCAACATTCAACAATCCCAGTGCTACCTATTAATTCGCCTTCCAAATGAAATATTATAATGGACTTCCAGTCCCTTAATATGCTAAAGTTTTTAATGTGGGAAATAGGTTACATGGTCTCAATCTGTAAACTCAGTTAAATCCCCTCCAGATTTCATTTGCTGTGCCAGCCAGTGCACAGCCACTCTTAAGGAGGGCTTTCTCCTCCTTCACACCACCAAAATCCTTTGCATCTTTGCTTTTTCTCAGCACTTGCAAGAGTAACAGGTGGTGCCTGGTGTTTGATACTGTTTTTTATGGGAGATGTCTAGTTATCTATCATTGCAATGGTTTTTAGCAAGTCAAACAGCTTTCTAATGTTTTACGGTTGTTCTCCATTTTGGCTCTGTTAGACATTTTTCAAATTCTCTAGCTCTTACTCCTATGCGTTCATAGGTGGTGTTTGATTTCTCTCACTACCCTGATTCTTGCTTTTCCATTTCAGCTGTTAACCACTAGGTCATCCCTGAAAACCTTTCGCTATACAAAATATATACACTTAGTAGACTTTCCCTCTCCTTTCCACTTCTTTTTCAGGTATTTAAGTATGTTTTAAATATATACAAATATTTTTCATTTTCAAGAAGATTCTATAATTCTTATCAGCCCATGGGTTTACCTGATATAAACACAACTGCTTCACTTTGAGGGTTTAAACATCTGATTGATACATCTCCTACTTTTGAGAAGTGCCATTACAGTCAGTTTACTTCCTGCACAGTCTATAAATACCCATTTTCTCAATTAGTGTCTCCATGTTAACAAGCAGATTTTCAGCAATCTAAGTACTTTTGCTATGCAGTCATTGTTAGAAGACAACTATGAGGCAAGAAGAGGTTTTCAGAAGGGAAATTCCTCCTCCTCCATTCTGTAGCAAGTGTTTCAAAAGCCAGCAAGCTCTTCCATCCCTCTCCACAGTCTGAGTGGTTGCAAAGCTGTCCCGTCCTGAACCTGAGACACCATGAGTTCATTTCCTGTGTCGCAGGCTGGCTCGGGAATTGCAATTCCTGTGACAGGGAGTTTCCAGATGTCACCATGCCAGGACCACAGCTCATGCTACAGATGGGCACTAGTAAACCAGAGCTGGCCAAGCTCGCACACGCACTGACCTACCAGCAACAGCCACAGGCTGAGTGAGCTGAGAAAGACTCCAAAGAGTAGGAAAACAGAGTATTCTCCAAAACTTCAGAAATAGATTTTGCTTTGCTTTTAAGCTAAAGTTACTTGTCCTGGCACAGACAGAAAAACAATAGCAGACCATTTACAAAAATCGTTAGCAGGGCTTCAACTAAATAAATCAATTGTAGGGCTTTAACTACTGTGTCTTTTTGAAGACAGAATTCCTAGTAACTATAATTAAACTATAGAAAGAAACAACAAGGAGCCCTGAAAATTCTCTTCCAGAAGTTTTGTACAATCCTAAAATTTTATTTAAAAAAATATAATTAAGCATATATATATATATATATATATATGGGGAAATGGAAAAAAAATGTATTAAGAAAAGCCAAAAACGCTTCAAATCCTCAAGAGTTCTGAGAAGTGATACAGCTACAAACAGAAACAATTAAAACAGAACATACTACTCTAAGGAGAGGAAAAAAAAAAAAAAGGTATATCATTCTGGAAAGCAGGTATACCTCAGCAGAGTGTAAGAGAAAGAAAAGCCATTAACACACCCCCACCCCCAGCACGGCGTACAACTGGGACACTGTCATCTCACTAAATCTTATTTACACAACTTACTGACTTCCCATTAAGATCTTAAAGACATTTAAGTTTTTGTAATAGCAAATAGTCTGGTGCAAAATAACTCTTATCTTGCTTACATGGGGATGGGGGGGGGGGAACAAAATATATCTGTCTCTGGATGTAAAAGGAGTTACTGACATTGGAAGTTCCACAGGCTTTTACTTAATCTTGCTGTGGGATTAACACTTACGAGTATTACAGCTGTAAAGGGACACAAAAGCAATACTCTTCAGGATACAGGTCCAGCTATGCCTACCATCATCCTGACTGTATCAGTGTTACATAACAGGTTAAATCTCTTGGCCATCAGTTTAGAGGCAGATTTTGGGGGGCTTTGCCCAAACCGAAAAGCTACGTTTGAATATCTTTAAAGAATCTATTACTAATAATAGCATTTTTCTTCATATTTTAATAGAAGCACTAATGGAATTTTACAACTACTCAATATTTAATAAGTAAAACACTCCGGGAGAACTCCAGGGCACACCAAGCAGGTATGCACCAGCAAACACACCTATTTGATAAACACCGAGCACTCTTGGGATTTAGCTACAGAAAAGACAGCAAAGAGGTTTTACACTAGCAGCCCGACGATCACTTTGTCTGAAAGCTAAACGTGCGACAACTGAGTCTCTTCCTCTTCACGTCCACGTTGGCTTTAAGTCTCCTATTTGCTGAGCGGCGCTCTGAAGCCCAAATGCCAAACCCCATCTAGCACTTCCACGGGAGCGCATCTGTGCAATAGCTGGGGTGGGGGTGCTTTCCTTTCTCACCAGCTCTTGAGTCCAGCAGGGTCCTATTCCAAGCTCTCCCGCCAAGAGGGAGCCTCGCTGCATTACGAAGTAGCATTCCAGTGTAAATAGACTAAAGGTACAAAACAGACTCCGTGAAAGCCACATCCCAACGCCTCCTGGAAGCCCCGAGCTGTTCCAGCTGTAACCTAAGACACACCGCGGGAACGCACGGCCAAGTTTGGAGAAATCCAAACTAAACATGCTTCTTAACACTTACCCGACCCGCGCCGGAGCAAGCAGCCCCCTCTCCAGCCAGGTGTCCCCCGCCTACGGGCCCGCTCCTCCCGCGGGCACCCGGGGACTCTGTTTCGCTCGCCCCCACGGCGGCGCCGAGCCGGGCTGAGCCGAGCAAAGCAGGGCTGAGCTGAGCCAAGTCGAGTGAACCGAGCCCAGCAAAGCAGGGCTGAGCCCAGCCGGGCTGATCAGGGCTCAGCCGAGCCGAACAAAGCAGGGCTGAGCTGAGCCGAGCAGGGCTGAGCTAAGCCGAGCAAAGCAGGGCTGAGCCGAGCCGGGCTGAGCCAAACCAAGCCGGGCAGGGAGCGGATCCGCCGCGGGGACCCCTGTCCGTGCCGCCTCTCCCGCCGCAGGTCAGGCGCTGGCAGCGTCCCGCCGGCTCCTCCCTGCAGCCGCGGGAGCCCCGCGCCGCTCCCCGCCCCGGGTCCCAGCCCCCTTTGATCCAGTCTGGAGGAGCTAAGAGCTGTGCCGTGTCGCTGCCCGTGCGGGCGCTCTGCTTACGGGGAAAGAGCGAGGGGCATCATCACCTTCCCGCCAGCACTGAGGCAATGGAAATAGATGAGGAAGGTGTGACACGGAAAACAGGGTCGTTTGGAGTGTTTTTCAAACTCACTTCGGCCCTCATTAGTTCCTGGCAGTAGGTCTGGTTCCCCCACCCCAAGCACTTACTTCATCACTTGGTTGTCAGGCATTTCTTAAACGTTGTCACTGCATGGCTGCAAATCTCTGATAACCTCTCCAATGATGAAGAATTACTCAGAAAAACAGTGCTTTCCCTTCCACCGATTTTAAGATCTTTGTATCTAAAATGCCTTTTCTTGAGCTTCCTTCGAACCTGAACACTTCAGGACCTGCTAGTCCAAAATGAACATCTCCACATACACTTCAAGTACATTTTTTTAAAAGACTTACTAAATACAAACCAAATCATTACAGACAATTAATGCAAAAAGCTGAAAGCTCCATGAGCAGAGAAGATAGCCTGGGTTACTTACAAGTGAAAATGAAAACATGGAGATTGCCAAAACTGTGGATATTTAAACTTTCAGTTCTAGGACCTCAAGGATAAAGCAGCAGGTCACCTTTAGCAAGAGCTCAGTAGTAAAGTGGGCAACACTGAACTCACTTGATTTGCAGGGCTGTACTAAGAGGAACTTTAAAAAATACTACTATGGGCAACGCCACAAGCTAGTCTCAACCTGCTCTACCCAAGTATGCTCAAACTAACCACAGCACCTTACGTGGTCATGAGCCATGTGTTTTGGGAGGCAACTCCTGGATTTTCCTCAGCCCTGGGTATCTCAGATGCAAACCTCAGAACCTCCTCCTTGGGCAGTTCTTGAAACTGCCACTCTAAAGCAGGTCCCATTCTACCTGGGACTGGCTTTTCAGAAGAGCTCTTCACAGTCAAGTCGAGCCGGTTGTAGCAAAAGGAATTTGTCATCCACATGCATCTTTACTCACCGTAAAGCAAAAAGTCTTACGAAAGGAAACACTGGGGCTCGGTTTCCCTCAGTGTGACCTTAAAATTTCGCATCCTAGCTCTAGTCCAAGGTTTTATGCAAGGCAGCTCTTCCTGCTAGTTCGATCTGGTCTTTAACAGGTGGCGAGAGACTGCTGCTTTGCCACTTCTAAGGGAAAACTTTATTTATAAAACCAGTGTTCCTTGCCTTTCTCACTTAGCTTCAACTGGAAAATTTCACTGGCATCAGCTGCCACCTCCACTTCCCACACACCATCAGCATCTTATCTATCATCATTTTTCTAACCTCAATGCATTCTCTAACAGAAAGCTTGCTTTCTATCCAATGTGGAGACATTCAGTGCTGAAGATCCAGGACAGTTCTTCTATAAGAAACACAGACACATCTATTGAACAAAACAGCAACACTACGAAGCAGATAATTTTAAACCATAATCCAAAATGCAAGTAGGACTACAATGTGGTATTCACTTTATGAATATCTGAAATACATAATATATGTCCAGAAGTGTTACAAAGAATAATCGCAAAGCTACTTTTCCAAAGTCACAAAAAGCCTATGTATTTTTAAAAAACCTATCTACTAATAAGAGTATTTCTTAAATATGTAAATATTACCATATACAGTTCAGGGCAAATATCATATCATTTGTATTTTCTAACCACCTCAAAGAGTGACAAACAATACATTATTTTTGCTCATTGCTTTGATATCTAGGAGGAAAAGTACTATAAAAATGTAAAGGATGATAATCTATTAAAGCTCTTAGACAATATATACTGTACAAAATAGCGTTACTATATCTTAGCACATCAGGTCACTACAGATAGTTTGTTCCTAAGGCCAAGAGTAAAATGAATGTATAATGTATGTTCAAAGGTAACGCCTAATAAAATCATTCTGGTGCAAAGTGGACTCAAAAATACAGTATCAGACTTGTAAATTACTGCCTTTGTAGTATCTGAAAACAGACACCGTGAGTGCTGAGGAACCTTTCCCCCATGCTACACTCCACAGAGTCTTTATTGTTCAGTGCTCCCCTGGCACACCCCTGGTTTTGACATCTCCATCATACGCCCTTCAGCACTCTGTTGCTGTTCTGCACTGTATTCAACGTTTCATGTTTTTGCTTGTCCCACTGTTCACCTCCAGTGACATCAGACAACTGCTGACTTCTTCATCTACAAGTGATAAGGAAGTAGAGCTGAGCTGTACAGCATATGGAGTGCACATACAGGATAACAGTGGAAAAGGATGGAAGAATTTATAGTCTGATTCAAGGCAGATCAGGGATGTCAAATTTGATCTGTTGAAGCCTTGAGAAGATGAGTAACACTGCTGTATCCACCACCTAGAAATGCATATATGCAGAGAATCTGCAGGACATCTGCACTACTAATTCAGCCTTGGTTTAAGTTAATATGATCTCTAATCCACCAGTTCCACCTACCTATAGATCTACCAATATGCTTTACAAGCGATAAAATTTCTATTGTAAATAAAATGAACTCTCAAAGCTTCACAAGGCATTGAAGAGAAAATGAGCAGAATAAAATATGACTATCATGCTATCTTAAAGATTAATTATTATTTTAAGATTTCACAGATTACTTCAAAATTTGTGATTTGAACACCAAGTCCTTGAAGGCAAACATCTTGTTGTGGGCGAACAAAAATACTTTGTATGTCCTGATCACAGAAAAATCCTTTAAACTCAGAAAAATAGGCAAACCGTCTCTTATTGTAACTTTTTAATCTAAGATTTTAAAATATCATTTTTCATAGATTGCTTAACTTGGTGCTTCCAAGTACTCTTAGATCCAGAAATAGGAGGCAAAGACACAAACTGACATATCTGAGACTGCAGCCACACAGATGTGAGTCATCTGCTCCTAGTTTTAAACCGAGTCTGAAAACAGAATGGTTATGTTCACTAGGCATCACCCCTGAGATGGAAACTTCCAGAACTGGAATTTGGGAACCTCTGAACAGACCGTGGAGGTAATTTACAACCTGTGTTACCCAACCACAGATGAAAGAGAATATTGTAAAATATTAAAACAAAAGCACAAACACCCAGCAACAAAAAAAACTTCTATTTTGATCTGTGGGTTTACTGGTGATGCAGGATCAAAATAAGTAACTGAATAAAATACAAGGTAGTAAATGTAAGAACTCAGATCCTCTTACACCAGCATTGTTCTATGCACTCTTCTGGGGTTTTTATCTTCCCGGGGGTGGAGAAGACAATCCTTCATAAAAGGATTGTCATCAGGTCATAACATAAGCAAAACTGATGCAGTATCATCGTATATCTATGGATGAAGCTTTAAGTATTGAGCCTTCCATTTTCAGACTGCTAGCTGCACAAGGATGAAACACTGTCTGATCAATAGATGACGTGAAGTAAATTGGCTGTCCTTCTCCAGTTTCCACTCATCCAGACTTCATCACAAAATCTTCCATAATTTATATCCTCAAAAAAGACTGAAGATGAAGTGAGTGTAGAGACTGAAAAAAAAATCTTTAAGCCTTACAAAGCAATCTTCTCCAGCACTAGTGACAGGAGAAACATTAGACATTGTTGCTGATCATGCTCTAATTGTTCTTTTTAAGATAAACAAAGGACTTATTGATTTATAATACGGAAATTTAAACCTTACACACTACATTGAATAAAGCAGATACCAACACATTCTTTTAATATTCTGGAAACTAGACATTTAAGATCACATCATCTTCAATAACACGGAAAGTTAAAGCACAGAAATATATTTGTGGAGGCAAAGAGGGTCCTTCATTGGCCATGAAGTGCTAGAACAATGTGCTCTCGGTGTAAGTAAAGAGTCAGTTCAGTATGATATTGCAAACAAACAAAGCAAGACTTTGTTTCCTTTACTATTTCCTTTACTGATTTTTTTAAGAAGCTCTCAAAGTATGATAGTGCCACTTTCCAGTCTTCCCCCCATCAACTGAAACAAGACACGCTAGCAGTATTTTTCTGACTTTTTCTACTGAGCTCCTGAGGTTTTAAACAAGGTCATGTGAAGGTTGACTTTTATGAAATGTAAGACTGTCTTGTTTTATCTACTTACAAAACGGAAATACTATCATCACTTTAATGAATTTTCAGTGAAGATCTGATAGAAAGAATTAATTTATTTTGCAGGTTTCCAAATCACATGTTCTCTGGATTGAAATTTATATCTAAGGCTCCACAGTAACTCAAGTCCCATGCAACACAAAAAACTCGAAAAGGCAATCAGTTTCAAAAATTCTTCACGCTGGAAGCAATTACTAAAATAATTTAAAAGTCGTTTATTCATTATGACATAAAAAAATCAGATTTAATATTCTGCAAAAAATGCTTTAACATTTAAAGTTTGTAAGACAGTTTTATTAGTACCTCAAATAATTTTCAGATACTAATATAAAGAAATATGTTAAAAGTACAAATAAATCTGGAAGTAAAATTGAAGACCTGTACTTTTGATTTATCTTCAGCTCACAATGTTTTGAAGGAATTTTTAGTAGCTCGTCTTCGGTTGTAACAGTTCTGTTCTCTAAACAGAGTGCTCCAATAATACGTCACATTAAAATGCAGCTGCATAAACATGTTTACACACAGTTACATTTTCTCATACACATTCCTTTCTCACAAGTCTACCTTTTCCACTATGAACTAACTACACTTAAGTGTATTTTATGTAAGTGCACATACGTATAATGTCATTTCTAAAAAAGTTCAGACTGACCATAGGGAAAAACTAACAGATGTCGTGTTTAAAATCTTTATCAATGATCTGGATGAGGGCATTGAGTGCTCCCTCAGTAAGTTCACAGATGACACCTAACTGCATGGCAGTGTTGATCTGCTTAAAGGCAGGAAGGGTGTACAGAGGGATCTGCACAGGCTACATCGAAGGGCTGAGGTAAATTAAATAGGTTTAATCAGGATTAGTGCTGGGGCCTGCACTTCAGTCACAACCACCCCATGCAACGCTACAGCCTCAGGGAAGAGTGTCTGGAAATCTGCCTGGTGGAAAAGGACCTGCGGGTGTTGTTTGAGAGCCAGCTGAACATGGGCCAGCAGTGTGCCCAGGTGGCTGAGAAGGCCAACAGCATCGTGGCTTGTATCAGAAATAGCATGGCCAGTAGTAGGGCAGTGATTGTGCCCCTGTACTCAGCACTGGCAAAGCTGCACCTCAAATACTGTGTTCAGTTTTGGGTCCCTCACTACAAGAAAGATATTGGGGTGCTGGAGTGTGTCCAGAGGATGGCAATGAAGCTGGTGAAGGGTTTGGAGCACAAGTCTTACAAGGAGCAGCTGAGGGAAGTGGGCCTGTTTAGTCCTGGAGAAAAGGAGGCTGAGGGGAGACCTTATCACTCTCTACAACTACCACCTGAAAGGAAGCTGTAGTGAGGCAGGTGTAGTGAGGCAGCTGTTGGTCTCTTCTCCCAAGTAATAAGCGATGAGAGGAAATGGCCTCAAGTTGCATCAGCAGAGGTTTAGACTGATATTAAGAAAAATTTCTTTATTGAAAGAGTGGTGAAGCGTTGGCAGAGGCTGCCCAGGGAAGTGGTCGATCCACCATTCCTGGAGATGTTCACAAACCACACAGACATGGCATTTTGGGGCACAGTTCAGTAAACACAGTGGTGTTGGGCTGACAGTAAGATTTGATGATCTTAGAGGTCTTTTCCGACCTTGATGATTCTATAATCCAGGTGTAAAATAAATGAGTGACAAAAAGCAGTAATTCTCTCACTTGTATGATAGCAGTCTTTAAAAACCACTATCCTGACGTTACAGTGAAAGAGACTACTGCAGTATTTTTTTCCAAATGATGGGAGAAATGCACTTTACCAACACCATTACAGTTATTGCCATATTAAGATTAATTTGTCCATAATTAAAAACATAACAAAGAACTGCATTTCTCCCATCATTTGGAGGAATTCATACAGCAACTGTCCAGGAAACACAACTACCACTATTTCTATTTCTGCTAGAGAAGTAAAGGAAAAGTCACTTTTTCAAGATTCATATTCTTAGTTCAGGGAACAGCAAAGTCATGAAATTTAAGGGATTTTTTTAAAAATGCTGAAGTATAAATTACTTTTAAGGTAGGGCTGTTGTTTTGCATTTCCTTTCAGGGAAGCTAAAAATGTAAGATCAATATTTATTGCAAGTGCATAAGTACTGCCATATAATCTGTGTGTAATATAAACTTATGTGCAAAATAAACATTTATGTTGCAAACACCAAAAACTTTTTCATTTCATTCACAGCTAAAGAAAGTAGAAGGTTCTAGCCATTCATTTAATAGCAAACTACCATGACTACTGTAGTTGTATTTCTTCTACCTATTGCAAGTTCAGCCTTCAACCTAGCATGCTGTTATCTTGGCTTAGTACAAGCAACAGGAGAGAAAACACCTATCGAGTTCTTAACTATTCATTTTTTTTAAAGTATTTTCAAAATTAACTGCCCAAACCTTCAAAGAATGTGTGAAAGGGCTCCCCTCCCTTGTGCACAACCCACATCACATCTTCACCTTTCCTCATTGGGAATATGAAAAAAAGCACCAAAGTTAATCATTTTTTATTCAGAAAAAAAAACCAACAAAAAAATATATAAGTGTTTGGAGTAAACCACCAAGGGTAGAGCCCACAGAGAAGCTTTTATTTGATGTGAGCTTTACTGACACACTAACGAAAGCCTGAGAGACAAAGCAAGAGAAAATGCTATTTGAGCACAAACTCAGTGTTTGCTCACAAGGCCGCTTGCCTGCCAGAGGGTTACCCAAACACAGCTCTGGCAATGGGAAGTCATTTTTTTCTAGCTGTCTCTTAGCAAACAAATGTGAGCCTGGGAATTTCTCATACATTGAGATAAATCAAGAACCAGACCTTTCAGAGCACCAACCTCCACAGCTTTAGAAGAAGATGTCAGATTTCTCCAGGACCCTCTGAGTTCAAACTGTTTAGACTAAATTATTAGCTACTGCCTATTATACACAAGTCACACCACTGCCAAAGCTGTTTGCTAAAGTAAGTTTCAGATGTGGCTGTTTCACCTAGCACTCTTACGTAAAAACACTTTAGACAAGTCTACAGCATGATACACCTATGAAACGCACCCCGACATGCTTGTAGTTTTTTGTTTCATTGTGGTTTGTTTCCTCGTTTTTTTTTTTTTAATGCTATCTCTATTCCTTTTATATTATGCTTAGGGATACTGAAGTGTATCTTCTAAAAATCCTGATTTAGCATTTTTCTGCATGCACACAGATTCCCTGGATCCCCACAGTTCTGACCTGTGCTTTTGTCTGTACCTAACTGCACCTGTATACCTTCCTGATCAATTCTCAATCAAAAAAACCCTTTGTAAAAGCACAGGGTATACAGAATTTGCATTACAGTTGTATGACAAACACAGACATTATTTCTCTGAATGAGGTCCATTTAATAAACCAAATTTTTATACTGAAGAAGTCTGGTATTGACCACATGTCTGCGATGATGTACTTGAAGGCTTTTCAAACCTGATGGTACCTCTTGAAATTCCCATTCAGTAAGTACAGTTGTATAGCTATTCAAATAGAGAATTCAAGATCAGACTTCAACTAGATTACTTGTAGAACAGTCTGTGATATATACAGCCAATTCAGTTAGACAATATTGCTTTTTTCAATTACCCACTGTATATGTACTATATGTGGTTTGTTTCTAGGAAGTACTTTGGAAAAGGACTTGGTTCTATACTGGTTACATCAATTGTAGTATCAGGTTAACTATCTTCACATAAGAATTAAGGAATCTGAAGAGGATCAGGTGCTGAAATGTATTTAGGAGTACAATTTCTTTCCGTTCCCAGGATCATGAGGATCATGAAGCACTCCGGGACTCTGAGGCAGCAGGACTGATACTAGTCTTCCGCACAGGAAATCAGGGTATGGGAATTGAGAGAACATTGGTAAGTTTTGGTCATTAGAGTAAAACAGTGGAGACTTTTTTTTTTATATCCTGGCAAAAAAAAAAGAGCGACTGGTGTATGCTAGCAGTACCACAGCTGTACAAAGTCAGCACCTCCATATCAGCCACAGAGACAGGCACACAGCAGCTGCCAAACACTTCTGGCAGCCCTGCGGCAGCTGCACAATCATTCCACAGCTAGAAGGAAAGTTTGGTCCCTTTGCAACTCCCTCCCTTTCAGCTCATTTAATTGGGCTGTGTACCTGTTCCAGGGCACAGGCACTGCTAATTTTAATAAAGCTAAGAAATCCATTTACTACCAAGTCACTGAACATTTATAGCAGTATCGAGATATTAAAAACTGAATATTCTTTTTACAATTTTAAATCTTACTTAACAGAACAGCCTTGTTTAGTCTACAGTATTTAATGGTCATCAGCCAGACACTACTTTCATATGAGCAATGCATGGAAAAGATACCAACCTTCCCAGCAAGAACTCATGGCCAAATCTGCTACTGGCAGCAAGAGGGCAGCCACAGAAAGATTGTTCCATTTGTCAGAACATACTCATCTTTGCGTATGCCCCTTCTGAAACAACTTACGTATAAATCTACCACCAAAAAACATCCTTCTCAAAGAGTTTGCTTTAAACACAAAGTACTCTAACCTCAAGGAAAGCATCCCAATAAATTTTGGATGACTTGTTCTTCATGTTTGTAAAACAGATCCACTACATTTTTCTTTCTCAGTGAACAAAAAGGTATCATGTGGATCTGTATAGTACTCAAAGCCAAATGCATATAACATTATTACTAGGCATTAGAAAAGATTAATATCCACCAGTGTTTCTTCCAGGCTTTCCACTACAAGCAAGTACAAGATGTCAGGCAGTACCAGCAGTATTTTTGCATGGTGAGTGGAAACAGGTGACCCTGTGCTCCTTGTTTACTGGCATATTATAAGCTCAGGGGTGAGAGCAAGCTGCATCTTTCAAGGGAAAGGGGGCAGGGAACAAGGGAGAAAAAAGAATCTGGAATGCTCGGCCTGAGGTCAGAGGACAAGGAATTTCAAAGCTAGGTGATAATTTTAAGAGCCAAGTGCCTATCACACAAACATGTGCTAAGACAGTCATCTACACACTTCCTCTTCATACATTAGTTTTAACTCAAATAAATTTTCTAAATTCAACTCAGCACGTATGCGCATAGCCTTGTTTGCTGCTGTAAGGATGGCGACTGTAGCAAGCAAGAATAACCACCAGAAGTGGGGAGATGCGCTTCCTTAAGTGGCAGTGATGATCTAGGGCCACTTAGGAGAATACATGCATATAATGTGTATACTATCGAACATACTGCAAAAGCAGTAAGCGTTAGAATTGATACTTAGCACTAAATAGAATTTTTTTTAAAAAAAGATTTCTTAAGAAAAAGCGTGAGGTACACAGAATATAACTAAAATGTAGAACTGCAAATGAAGGGATAAGCATTATGCATAATTTCTGGTTCTAAATCTTCTATAAAACATTATTGCTCAACTAGTTTCCAATTCTCACAAAATAACAAAACAGAAACAAAGGACTGCATTTGAAATGCTTACAAACTCAAATTCCAGTCGCCTACATAGAGGAATTTCTTTCATTAGGACAAGATGGAGAAGAACTCAGTGTTTAGCATTCTAATTCATTACTAAAACAGTCAGCCACAATTGGTAAAGCCACTAAAGGCATTTCCCCAGGTTTCTTACTTTCTTGTTGAATGATTACACTTTCTCTTTCAGAGCTAAACAAGCCAACAGCTCAACAACATCATTATCTTTTATGACTTTCTATGCAAGAGCTGCACTACTATCCTGCTTGTGTGGCTACTGTACACACTGACCAGAAGCATGGATACCTTTCAGATTATCTATCAGAGCATGACTGATCAGGCTTCTTGTGCATAGAACACATCTAAAAGATACCACTCATCATAAGCTACTTTGCAAAGCCGCAGGTAAACACAAGTGACAGCCAACAAAGCTATATTCCATTAAAATGGCATAGGTGAAACATGTGCGCCTTCAGATGGGAGGCAATTCAACAAAAACTGTGCTGTGTATCCTGAATTCTGTATAGTAGTTAGCAAAAGCCTCATGAACTTCAAAAAGAAAAGAACAGACAGGTCCTGTTAAATTTACTGTGCTCACCCCACTTACATTTAAAGGCAGAAAGCAATACTTCCCTCAGGGAAGGGGGGCCCAGCTCATAATTTTTGGATTAAAACCACAACTATTAGCTGCAGAATGAAATTATTAGTGACAGGTTCACTGAATTACCTCTTTACAGAGGTCACTAGAGCTTCCTAGAAACCTAAAACTGCCATTCTAAATTTAGCTGATAACAAGTGAGTTTTTTAAACTATCAAAATTTAGAGGTGAACAGAATAAAGAACCTGTTTTAATACTCTCATTTAGTCATGCACTTAAGTACAATACATTGGCATTTCTTCACTTCAAAGTTATAAACTGAGAAACACCGGAGTGCTGGCATGTACCATTATTACATCAACATTTTATACCCACAGATGTGGATGTAGAAGTTCTATAGATTTTCAATATGCTCATTTCTCTTAAAACTATAACACAAATCAAGAATAATTTCCCTGGCAAGTATACAAACTGTAGTTTGATTACCACAATTAAATAAGATTAAACAGAAACTTAAAACAGGATTAAACAGAAGCTCTCACCATGCAGAATTCTGTTATGAAATGAATCAATTTTGCAAGTATCAACAATCTGGGAAAAATTCAAGAAACTACATGAACAAAAATCTTCCTTTTATTGCACATTTATTACTGCCATTTTAAAGCTTCACTCAATTATTTACAAAGGACCTTAGACAAACCATTCAATCCACCACTTTAAGCTTTCAAGACTTCTAATAAACTCTGCATACTGTATCATGTAAAATACATACATAGCACTCAAAGTATAGTATGTTTCCCCCCTCCCAGTTAAGTGACCTCAACAGTAGGTTACAAAGTCCCATTTCTCTTGCCTGTAGTCTCTCTCACTCTGGTCCCATAAATTTTGCATTCCCCGTTGCACAAAGGATGCCCTTGTAAACCTAGTACACAGCCGAGTAGTTAGATAGTTCACTCTCTACTACTTCACGAGAAGCCTGAGCTTGAAATCCTTCAGATGGAGCTCTGCACAAAATCCATATCTTTTTCTTGGAGTTGTCATACAGTTTCCCAGCAATTATGTCAAAGTACTGCAAGGCATTGAGACATTTCTTTATTGCTGTTGCAGCAAAATGTAGACACTTGGAACATCAGTAGAAAGTACTGGGCATAACTGCTGTTCTACAACACATCAGTATACCTCGATGCTTGGCCTGCAAAAGGTCTGGAGTATTGATCTTGTTAATATCAAGCTCTCCACCCCTTCCCCATGCAATGAAGGCCTCCATCCCTGCAGTCCCTCCTGAATTCTGAGCTACTTAGTAAGATGAACTTCTAGAACTAACAACACTAGCCTAGGTGAAAGTATTTTGGAACCCTTTTTTTAAACAGGGTAAATCAAACATCTTTAATTGTGCTGGCACATAAGGAAGTAATGGGTAAAGTAGTATTATTGCTGGATTACGGTGAAAAATACAAAAACCCACAAAATGGTCACGGTGAATCTTACATTAAAATGAATGTCACCTCACTGTCACAACTAAGCTACACATATTAGTATCAAACAGGAACTTACTGAATTTCTCATAGTTTCACAAGCCTTAAAATAGATAAAAATCATAACTCTGTTATGATTTTTTTACCAGTAGAAGGTATTATGAAGGTATTATGCAAAGATACTTGAATCTCCCTGACCCTCATCAGAAGTTCTGTGGAACTACGACCAAAATTCAACAGTTGTTATATAGCCTCTGAATCTTACGTAGATTCACAGTAACTTGTCATTAAGAGACTAAGCTACCATAAATTGCAGATTTCATGATCTAAACTGAGTTTACTATAAATATAGCTCCTTTTGTAATAAAGAAATTACGAAAGAATTTCTGCTTAAAGTTTTAATAGGTTTTATTTTAACAACTAACACAACTTGTTACAGACAATGATACAAAAGCTGGGAAAAGTAACTGGATTAAGCAATTGAGACATTCAGTACCACCATTTGTGCAGGGTGCATCTGCTTCTGAACAGACTCTTCACAGCTGTGCCAATTTCTCTACCACTGTGATACAGAGGAAAAGCACATCCTGGGCACTGGGCTTAGCTCTTTGGATATCTAGGTTGAAGAAATGATATTACTGAAATAAGGATTTCTTTGAATTGCTTCACTCCGCAGAATTTGCAGCGCACTCTCAGTTTCAGCCAAGAGGGGATATGCGCTTAAATACTGAGGTATTTTGTCATCCTGCAAACAACACTTAAAGATAATAAATATCTATATAAGTACATAACCAAAATACTGATAAATTGTAAGAAAACTCAGATATTGAAGTCCTGGAATGGTCTAAATTACTCTACCTCCAAATGCTATTACACTATATTTCACTAATACTAATATATTTCACTAGTTCACTGTGGTTCCAGAGTTCTGTGGGTCTGGCTCCCCTTGCAGCAACTGGCACCTATATCTGAAAAGCAACTTCTGCTGGCCTTCGAGAGACTAGGTGATCTGGAATTCAACAAACTCTGTCAGGGACTGCACTGAATTATCTACCATATGGAAACCGTAAAAATCAAAATAATATGAAGGGCAATGAAAAAATGCTATTAAAACATGATGGTGATGGTAAAGTTTGACAAACTTCCAACAGAACTAACTGGAAACTTGCCTTTTTTGATAAGCCATACAACTTGGGGCAAGCTGAGCGAGAGCTAAGAGCCCTGAGGCATCAGAGGGGGCAGTAACTAAGCAGGGTGTCCTACCTACAGAGATAAATACCATGGAGATAAACTCTCCTACAAAGAAACGCAGAATTTTTTGTTTCAACTTTTAAATTGGATCCAAAAAAGCAGATTTCAAAATACTGAAATTCTTTGCATAAGAACAGTCCCCTTTCTCCTGCCAACCCTATACAGTCCCTTTCTGAGAAACACAGCACTGTTCAAAATTAAGTTAAAGGATTATTTGGAGTTGTCTTGCATAAACACAAGCCAAGTATCAGCTAGAGTTACTATAACGGTCTTCATATAGACTTATAAGTCCCATGGCAAACTCTAGCAGAAACAGACTTCAGTCTTTAGAACGTACATGTTTAGGTATTTGAACACAATGCCAAAAAATCTCCCAAAGACAAGTCAAATACACCAGGAAAAGTGGTTTTAATACCTAAAGAGTTATTCAACCTGAATTAAATTTATCAAGATAAAGAATACATTTTTCTTGCTACTCTGAGGACAGATGAATTTTTCTGCTCAATGTCTCGCAGCTGTCACAAACAACAGATGCTGGAAATTCTTTAAGAGATTCTACAAAAAGTATTTTACTCAGCAAAATACTTTGCAACCCAAACACCAGTGCTTCTATAATGAAATCAATCTCTATGCCGTAGTCTTAATTTCAGTATACTTCATATATTCACTCAATTACAGCCCATAACCTTTACATTTTAAGTTTTCATACCAGCAGTAGTTTTCCATAAAAAGACTTGTTCATTTAACAGTACTAGTCTTTGCTCAGTGAAATATTAGCTCCTGTGACCTGTCAGAAAGTAACTGAACAGCATACTCCAGTCTGACAGAAAAATCAAAAAGCCTAAGCAAGAACTAAAAAGGCTACCTTTTCAAACCCAAGACTTGTTGTCTGAGAAGCTGGGTAATTTCTTCTACATAGAACTGTCCCACTTACACCTTTTTCCAAAAATGAAAATCATAATCTTTTGAAAATTTACTAAAAAACTTCTCTTTTTTTCCACCCACAGTTTAAGGCAATTGTGTCTCAGCACTGGATCCCAAACTTTAATTTCCTTCTACTTCTGCTATTGTTATGCCAGCACTTCTAAATATTTACCCTTCCCAGATTCCTAAATTGGAAGGAGCCAGGCTTCTTTTGTAGTGCAGATGATTTGCACAGACCCCAAGTAGTGGAGAAATTCTCACGCTTTCATGGGAGGGAGCAGGATTTAGAGGACACTTTGTTCATGACAGGGTAAAGTAATCGTTAATAAATTTAAACTGAAGGCTCTTTCTAACACAGAGGGATTATGTACACTTTCCTTGTGTACAATGATAAACATTAAAGGTATTAATAAACATTCCTTGAAGAACTGCAGATTTACATTTTTCATAAAGTCTAGATGTGATTAAATTGCATCTGCATCTGAATGCATTTAGCACTAAGTTGTTGAAAAATTATTTTACGGTATATTCCACTTTAGTCTATCTTCCAAAAAATTAAGCTGTCATTATAGATAAAGATTCAGTAAAAGTAAAAGCTTAACCAAAAAACCTAAGGAAAGACAAACAAAATACAAGCACTAAACAACACAAAAAAGGAAAACAAGTGCCCGTTTTATGGCTAGTGAATGTTTTGGAGTGGCCACAGGGACAGCTTAGGCATTGCTACCAAAGGGGAAAGCCAGCCTGGTCTTTGCTGGCATGACACGCATTCAGCAAAACGATCTACACAAGAAATACTCCATAACCTATGTATTTATTAAATCAAACCCACAGCCTAACAAGTTAAGCTACAGTAAATCCAGAGGAGCTGTAAACATAGAAGACACTGTGGAATAATCTGAGACAAAAGCAGTTTTCCCCTTCTTCTTATTGTAAGCACACACAGAGTTAAATTCTGCTACTTAACAGAAATCTGTTGCTAAGGCATTTATCCCTCCTGTTGCACCAGAAGAGACAGAAGGCTAATTAAAACCTTCCAAAGCCACTGATCATGCCATCTTAGCTGAAGCTGTGAACAGAAGTATCAACCTATTATAGTATTCTATACTATACAAACACACACAAACACCCAAACACAAACAAACAATAAAACACCTCAAAGGTACAGTTGTTACTACTAAATCCATTTTGCACAGCTCTGCCACTCTACCAATAACCATCTATCCTTATGCACAACATAAGGATATTTGCTTCTTTCTTATCTCCTGCTTTTATTTTTATACTTATCTCCTCTCTTCCTGATTTTCCCTAACTACAAAATCTTCTGAATCAGCAGAATCAAACTTGGAAGATTCGTTTCTAGAAGCAACAGTCTAGATAAGAAAGGAGAAATTTCTATCTGCCCTGTGTGCAGTCTTAATGTGCAGAATACCTGTAAAAACACTAGTTCTCACTGCAAGAAGTTAAGATATGCAGGACAGTTTTAACATGCAACCAAGAAGTTTCTGAGGGCACACGGGTCCTACAGACTCCATTAAATAGCTTCAGTTTTTAATCACTCTAGTGACCTGCATTGCATTTGTACATTCCACAACGCTGAAGTGTCAGGCACTGTAAAGCAGCTAGCTAAACTGAAAAACTGTAATAGTCTCAAAGTTACGTGGCTATGCATCAAAGAAGTGTTGTTAACACTGAATAGCAAGGCAAATATGCCTACCTTAAGTGAAAAGTAGTTTTGTTTTAAAGAGTAGCCAAGGTTAATTTGCATAGTAAGTAATAGGCTTAAATATGTATGAATATAAGCATTTCCCATTTTAACAGTTGTGTACATATTATAAGTAACATTCAGACACCAGGGCACAGATAGAAGCCTTCCAAAACAGTTAATGTCTGACACTCTCAGGAATCATAGAATAGTTTGGGTTGGAAGGGACCTTAAAAATTATCTGGTTCCAACCTCACTGCCATGGGCAGGGACACCTCCCACTGTATCAGGCTGCCCAAGGCCTCACCCAACCTGGCCTTGAACTTCAGGGATGGGGTATCCACAACTTCCCTGGGCAACCTGTGCCAGTGCCTCACCACTCTCATGGTGAAGAAATTCTTCTTTATGTCCAGTCTAAATCTGCCCCTCTCCAGTTTATACCCATTGCCCCTAGTCCCATCACTACAAGCCTTTGTGAAGAGCCCCTCCCCAGCTTTCTTGTAGCCCCTGAAAGGTTGCTATAAGATCTCCTTGGAGCCTTCTCTTCTCTAGGCTGAACAACCCCAACTCTCTCAGCCTGTCCTCGTATGGGACATGCCCCAGCCCTCTGATGATCTTTATTGCCCTCCTCTGGACCCATTCCAACAGTTCCATATCCTTCTTATCTGGGGACTCCAGAACTGGACACAATACTCCAGGTGAGGTTTCACAAGAGAGGAATAAAGGAGCTGAATCAACTCCCTCGACCTGCTGGCCACACTTCTTCTGATGCAGCCCAGGATTCAGCTGGCCTTCTGGGCTGTGAGCGCATGTTGCTAGCTCATGTCAAGCTTCTCATCAACCAGCACCTCCAAGTGCTTCTCTGCAGGGCCACTCTCAATCCCATCATCCCCCATCCTGTATTGAGACCACAGATTGCCCCGACCCAGGTGTAGGACCTTGCACTTGGCTTTGTTGAACCTCAAGTTCTCACAGGCCCACTTCTTCAGCCTGTCCAGCTGCCTCTGGATGATGTCCATCCATCCACTGTGGCAACTGCACCACTCAGCTTGGTGTCATCTGCAAATTTGCTGAGGGTGCACTCGAGCTCGCTGTCAATGTCATTGATGAAGATACTTAAACAGCACTGGTCCCAATACGGACCCCTGAGGGACACCACTTGTCACGGATCTCCATCTGGACTTTGAGGTGAGGCTCCCCAACACTAACTGTATGATATCAACTCGAGAACAGAGGCAAAATGAACAGGGGGAGAAAAGACACCTGGAAAGAGGTAGCCCAGTTCTAGGCAGGACGATGCTACTCCGGAAGGTGCTGTGTACGGAAGAAAGCCTTTCAAAATACCTCTTTGGGTTATTCTTCAAGATAAGGTTTTAATGATACTGAAAATAACTCTCAAGTGGAAACTGCAGAAAAAATAAACTTCAAGCTAGATGAAAAAGAGAACACGTTCACAAGGAAAGATGCAAGTATTTTTGGCACTTTTCTTACATCCATCACTGCAAAACATGACAATACGTCCAGATTTCCTACAGTCTAAATTTTAATTGATGCTTTGATTCTCACTAACAGCTAAAAATATGTCACTTTGGTCCTTGAATACAAATGAGGTGGCAACTGTAACAGAAGCCTTTCCAATACAGAAGAATTAATATCATGAACTACCCAGATACCACATAAAGCAACCTTTTCCTTCCTTAGCCAGCCAACAGTGTGACTCAAGAGAAACAGCTGACTGCACACAGAACGAAGTCTCCACTGGAAACCAGGCTCATGCATTCCGTTTGATGTACTTCAGGCAAGTGAAAAACTTCATTATAAGATTCCAGGAACAGCGGCACACTGAATTAGGGGCTAAAGGAAAAGCAGAAGAGTAAGTTCTAACTGCATCAGAAAGAAAAACATGAACACATTTCCTGGGGTTTTTAAATTACAGTTCAAGAGCTGTTGTTACTAATCACTGCTCCAAGCTGTAAAACTCACAACCTTGGAGGGCAAAAGTCAAAGAAACCCTACTGATTTTCCCCAGATTACTCACAGAATTAATAAGATCACTTGGGAGTCAGCCTTGAGGTTATCAAAAATCTCTCATCACATGCCCACAGTACACTTTCGCAGTATTTCTGTTTACAACTTTTTAATGAACTGCAGCACCGAAGCGGAAATCCTTTTGCCTGCTAGTAGGTCATGCTGGAATGCAATTTGGTTATCTATGTATTTTACATTTCCAATACAAAGTTAGGAAAAATGAAGCAGTTTTTCAGCAAATTTCTCTAAAATATTTTTACATAAGTGTGTTCACCACAAGAAGAAATAAATATCAAAACTTGTATAATGATATTATAATCAATATTATAAGCAAATTATTCTAATTATTCACGACAATCAAACAGAACACTGACTTACACTACTGTAGAAAGTGTTTTTTTAAAAATAATTGTAAAAACAAAGTCTCAGGCAGGTAGAAAAACAATGACAGTTACGTAGCCGAATTGAGCACTGCTGTTTTAACTTGTGAAAAATCCTAAATACCAGGGGAACTGAATGGAGGCTTCGCCACAAACAGACTTGTCAAGGAAGGAATCGCAGTTTTAACTAGAGGCATGTTTTCAGTACACTATTCTTATGCACCTAAAGTTTTTTAGCTCAACCACCGTGACTATTTGTGCAGAAGCATCTCATATTCTGAGCACCTGGTTCTATGAGGTTTTCCTCGTTACTACCTAGGCAGAATGAAGCAGATAAGTTAAGAGATCATCTTTCAGCATCCAAAATGTGGCTTGCCAGCATGAAGCTCAGACATCTGCTGTGAATTAGGGATGGGAGGTCAGCAGGGAACAAGCCACACCTGGTATGCCAAAACTCCCCAGCTGCAGGATAGCCTCTCGATAAGCCCACAAGAATAGGTTGGAATTGGGTAGAAATTCAGATCAGACAAAAATTACGAAACACGACAGAGCAGGACCTAAACCTGCCCTTAATATTTAGGGCCACTCAAACAGCCAGCACTGCTGGGAATGCTGTACATTTAAAAGTAAATCCTTTCTTTCGGCCTTTTGGATTAAAGGACTTGAAGAGCGTGAACCACCCTAGGGACCAGAGCAACATAACAGGAGAGCAGTGAAACTGAACCTCATCATCAGGTTGGAAACCAAGGATCTGGCTGGGAATAATAAGAATAAAAATCCTCCTTCCCTCATTTAAAGGGAGAAACAAAGAGAAAGAAAAATCCCTCAAACCAGCCTGTCACAAGTAAGAAGTTGACTTCACTTAGTTATCAGTTAGAAAGAAATCATAATATTTGTGGGAGGATTTTGCTGGTTCAATCAGTACTATCAGAGAGTACCATGATTATCAGGCATCTAGTGTTACACCTTATGGTGTAATACTTCCCTCCCCTTCCTTCCTACATTCCAAGCAATCAAAAAAAAAAATTCCAGGCAAGCAGAAAAATTAAGAGTTTTTAAGCTAGTTACAGCTGTTTTGCTTGAAAAGTTCTAAGCAGAAAAAAATCCAGCACACCAAGAGACAGAGGCTGCAGAGATACATGCAAACACACACACTCAGTTTCCAAACGGTAAGTCTTAATACAGAGTGAGGTTGTGTCTCGACTGCTGTACATGGCAGTCCACTGTCCTGAGAAGAATTAGCATGGCAAACACATTGACCACTTCACCCTGCAAACCTCTGCATGTTTTCTGTATATTAGAAATAGACATAAAACACTAAAACATTCTAAATCATAAATCTTGCTGTTTGAAATGCAGCTTTAAGAAATCCCCATGACACTGCTGCTGCCCGCTCTCTAGGCACTGCTGATTCACTGTTTGCATGAATGCATTGAAAAGAATGCTGTCACATGCAACGTTCTGCATCCCACTTCAGCATCTTGTTTGTGTTAGCATGAACTTTTGCCTGCTCTTGACCAATTATGCTTTTTGCACCGGAAAACCTTAAGGTGAGTTTCAGAAATACCTTTGTTAAGGCAGATTCTCCCTCTTCTTCCCCTCATACAACCTACTGTACTTGAGGGGGGGAAGAGACAGGAGAAATCAAGCTTTTTGTAAACTCACAGTACAACACAGAAGCGTAGGTGCAAGTAATTTTGATGAGTTAAATTACCAGTTATCTACACATTTTGTCCCCAACAATGTGAAAACAAAGGGTACCTACTGCTGCCCTTTTACTGCTACACCACTCAGGACAGTTGCATGTCCTGACTCAAACGACTTCAGTCCACTCCTAACAGCAGCTCTTGGTCTGTTCCTCCTATTTGTAACACGTTCTCTGTTACTGGTGACATAAACTGAACTTGCTAGTTGAACAGGCTGGCAGCAGCACTTTGCCTGCCTGCTGAACGCTGCTGCCTTTGGCTACTTCCAATCTTCTACAATTGTTCAATTCAGATTTTTTACATCTAGGTATTGCTTCATGAATTACAGCAGCAAAGCGTTAACTGGATCCCCTAACTACTGGGACAAATGTACACTGGCTGGTGACACTGATGGCAGTAGGGTTGCAGCACTTGGTTGTAAGTCATGTAGGTTATGAAAGAAAATCACTGTCTTTGAAAAGTCACCTAAAGTGATCAGATGCAAGGATAATTTCCATTACCTGGAAATGGCAGTTACATCAATTTTCTCATCTATCAATCTTGAAAAACAGACAAAGGGTTCTTCGACTAAAAGGGCAGAAATGGGCATTTTTCCCTCCTAAAAGCCTTACAGCTGGTAGCATCATTTATTAGCTTTCTTGCAGAGTTTTTGGTAGTCTTCAATTGTTTTCAGAGTAGTCACTACCTGGGTACTTAGAAATAGCACAGCTGTTCCCGGAACAGAGAAGAGTTTAAGGCTGTAGTCATTTTCTTCACATACTTTGTTGATTATTCACCCAAACCAGCCATATCACTGGAGTTTCAACAAAAAAAGTCCTATATTCTTTTGATATTTTTAAGATAACGATAGAACAACAATTAACCCCACTCTACTGTTATCCAGCGAGTCCAACATCTTTGTAAGTCCCTAAAATTTTCCTGCAAACCCCCTCTATCAAAACATATTGACACTGATTTTTTCCTTTTGTGCTGCTCCACTGGTAACCCTCTCTTTATTTCACCTAACAATTAAAACCTAACTTCCGCTTTTCCTGGATGACTTCTTATCAGAAGTATGTTCAACTTAGGACTTTCAGACCAAGACGCTGTTTTTACATAAAAATATTAGTAGGCAAATCACCACATCCCCCTTCTCTCAAAAAGCTAACTGGTATAGATTTACTATTTCACTTACTGTACCTTCAAGCAAAAATTTTCAAGTCTCAAAACAAGTGAGAGGACAGCATCTACTCCTGTACTTCACTTTAGATATCACCAACAAAAACAGAGCAATTATCAACAAGTACCTATTTAAATATTTATCAACAAGTAGCTGTTTAAGTATTTATCATCATAATTCTGAGTATTAAAAATAAGGAAAATCTTAAATGGCTTTTTAACCTGAAGACAAAGATTAAGAACTTAATGAGATACCAAACCACTAAATATACTGCATGCGGAAGATACTACAGCTTCGAGATTAGAAGTATGGAGTTCTCCAACATGCTAGTTGATAGCCAGCTTCAGGCAGCATCCACCAAGGAAAAGTTATCAGACAACTTTTTCACTGCTCATATAAATTGAATGAATGGCTTAATTTCAGAACTGGAATCTCCAAGTCAAGAATTTCTAGGCACACAGGAGCTTGTTGCCATTGCAGTAAATCATCAACATTTTTTTTTTGGTTTTTTTTTTTTCTTTTTGGTTTAACTAGAAATCTCATTTCTTCATAGTAAAAAGCTATTACTCAGTAGAAGCTTCAGGAGTTATGGGAAGGGAGCAGACTTGCTTTCAAGGATGGCCTGGAGTTATTTCAGCACACCCTGAAGATATAACCACCATTTCAGAAGACACCCAATCAAAGCCCCTGCTATGCATTTTGTGCTGGGTTGCAGAAAGCTACATGAATTAATCTGAGAACTGTAAGCATTGTGGTGATCTTGCCTACTATATGAATATAAAGTACTTTACTCAGTACCCAAAATTAAATCAAATCTATATAATTTAAATAATCAGAAGGTAGATATTTGTGTGCAAGCTGATGTCAGATTTCCAAAACTCTTAAAACCTGAGGAATATGATTTTGTGCTTCTAAGTTCTTTGCTTGAGGTGGAAAATTAACTAGTACAAACCATTTGTGCACATTTTCCAAGGTGACATCTCTGCAAATGATATTTGAGAGACAGTAAGAAGAACAGTTTCTCATTATCAGCATCAGAGTATTATACCAATTAACACTTTCTGAATATTTTTCCTATTAAATAAATTTCTTCTTAAAGTTCGGAAGAGAGTTAAAAAGCTCTAGTTGTACCTGGACTGAAAATAAACAAAGTCTGAACCAATTAGCCTCAGGAGGGCAGGTAGGAATCTCAGTGTAAATTTAAGAGTAGCTCTGTTTGGAATTTCAGCACATAATTAAGTATAGACCACTTCAAAGTGGGACGTGTCTATACTGATCACTAGAACACACAGTATTGCAGAAGGGGAAAGTCAGCACTTCAAACAGTATTTGAATAAAATATGGATTTTTTCAAAGAAAATCTGTACTCTACCGGAAGCATAACAGACCAACAGAAGATTTAAGCAGGCTTGACGTTCATTTTTTCATTTTATGCCCATATACAAGTATTTCCTTCCAAGCAGCAGAACTTTGCTGTTGGCTCTGAATACCTTAACATAATTAGAATGGTTTAAAACATTAGTTATGCCCCAGTTCTCGATCTTTCTGTGCAGAACATGTAGTACTGTAAATCCAGTTTGTCTTCTCTCTAGCTTACCATAAGCAGTCCCACACCTGAACTCATCCTGTTTGAATTCAGAAGCACGTGTGTAATGGCTCTCTTCCAGCTTACTTCACACATGATACTATTTTTGTTGATGTATCATGTGTGCCAACATCTCAACTTCTTTATTCTGACAGCTAATTTTCTCCTTTCAAACTCTTAAGCTTTTGCAGACAATCAAGAGAAAACATCACTCTGTGCCAAACAAATACCATTGCCTGGATTGCCCTGAACATTGATTATTCCTAATAAACTCTTCCTTCATGCTCACTGACTCCCTCAAAAGATTTCCAAGTTACAACTCCTCTCCAGAAAAGGTACAGTGTCAATATATTAATTTTATCCAGTTTGTCAAATGCAGTTGTACTTACTCTGTTCCTTCCCTTCAGCCTGCAAGCACAAGTGAAACAAGTTTTGAAATCAAGAGCATCAGAGAAAAGAACTGGCTGCTGGACTTCGATGTTGCAAAACAGCAGCTAACATGAGCAGCAGGGCAACTGACCACTATTTTGGCAAAAAAAACTACTTAAAGCTATTACACAAGATCCAGATACCTTAGAAGGGGAAATTCACTTGGGTCTGTCCTAAAACAGAATGCTTACTCTTCAGTTTGGGTTTTTTTTCAGGGTATTTAATAAACATAGTTGCAATAAATTCAGAATTGCAAACTTATCTCCAACGCCCAGACAGATTTGCACTGCAAATATGTTTTGTGCACCGAGGTGCATGGGCTCAGTGAACCTAAACTTTGCCTGAGATGATGTCAGCCAGTTGCAAATACATTGGAGGTGTGCTGTCAGAACTGGGAGTACAAGCCAAAAGCCCTGGCTCCTTCTCTGGAAACCCAGACAGAAGGTGATATTTCACTCATAGGATGGAATACACAGAAAGCAAAATATACCCAACTTTTACAAGAGAAAGCAATTTTTATAGGTGGCCATATAGGTCACGTCTTCAAATTAACACAAGATTATAGGACGTTTTTTATTTGTTTCTTTTTAAAATGCAAATATATACACTCTTTTTCAGTCATTGTGTTCAATGGGCTTCAGAAAAACCATGCTGTATTCCACAGATTTACAAACTCAGAACACATGCTAGCATTATGCATACCACAATAAAAAGAGAATGCCGCCTGTTCAGCTGAACATCTCTTCCTGCACGTGCACAGAGATGGAAGCAGCTGTTGCCACTACATATCTCACAGAGCTAACATGCATTTGAGAAACTCTTCTCTGTGGCCCAGGCAGGACAAGCTCTGATGGACTGCAGCAAATCTGGAAAGCAAAGGCAAGCAGTGAAGTGGTTTGTCATTCCCCCACACTCCATAACAAGCTATGAAGATACTCTCACAGCTGTGAGAAATTAAGACTAATACAAATACCACTTTCTCCTGTAATCGTTAAGCTAAGCAGCAACATTGTAAGTGCACACTTTCATTTTACAGCACAGCACAATCAGAAACTAGGCTTCTTGCACTAAACCATTAAAACACGCAACTTTCCCATCAGGTCACTAAAAGAGTAGGCGAAAAAAAAAAAAAAAAAGCACTATCTGCAACAGTGGCTTACTTATATACTGAAAAAAAAATTAGGAGGTGGAAGGATGAGGTAATGGAAAGAGGGAAAGCAGTTTATCACTCAACTCACTCTCCCCTCGTAGAGGACTTCGAGCACTCAGGAACAGCAGCGGACTATGTTCCTACTCATGATCTTTCTCTGAAAAAGTGCAGTGCAAAGTCTTGAAAAATAACAGAAAAGTCAGGGTGGAGGCAGAAATCTGGCATACCAGCACTCCCACTCCCAGCTCAAAACTTCAAGGCAGACTGGTTGCTATTTAACAGTCTGCTTTACTTTCCATGAACCAAGAATTCTTAAGAAATTTTAACCTAATGTCTGCTTAGTGTCTCACTAGTAATAAAATTCTGGTTTTGGAATCTTCAATGTCATCAGTGGTAGCAGCGGACCACTGAAAGCGAATATTCAATAAGAAAAAGAAAGCTAAAGAATCTCCCTGCTCCGAGATGGTCAGAACTCATTTTCCTTGAAGATTTCAGAAACAGGTTAGTATAGTTTGGATGTTTTTAGACAGATGTGCACCAACAGTAAGAGTAATTACACGCATATTGATAGAGAAATGACACACTTCAACACCTATCAAGTTATGAGAATTAGCAATGATGGTAAAGCACAGTTATTTATGAATTAGAAAAGGCATTACTGCTGTTCATTGCTCATGAAGCCATTTCTCGTGTAGAAACTAGCTACAATATTATACACTGCTGTATACACAATTGTAGGTGTTTACATTTCTGTGACTGACACACGGGAATGATAATGCTGAATCAATCCACAAGATACTGGATTTCTCAATCTTCAGAAATGATAACGTATCTGATACTTCAGAGGAAAGCACGACTGCCACAAAATGGACAATTCTGTTTGGAATGTTTTCCTTAGAAGTTATTTGAGCCCCAAGTTCATAACTACAAAAGATTTTTTTGTAGTATTTGAGTGAAAGTTTCACATTTCCAGGCCATGATATATTTTTAAGACAAGTTTCAGATACAGCAGAGGCCCTATCTCTACAACATCAATTCTGCAACCATACAGCCATATTTTCTAACCTCCAAAAAAAGCTATGCCTCTTATAGTCCATTTCACACTTAGAAGAACCGCACCTTTTGCATTAATATATAAAGCTATTAAATTTGCAGAAAATGTTAGTGTCTAACACTGTTTTCCCCATCATAGTACTGCTTTGCAGGCAATTAATCAATTAAAGTGGCATGGCATACACAAAGAAGTCTATCAATATAACTAGGTACAGACAGTCAGGTTCTCTGGGCAACCTGTTCCAGTGTTCAATTATCCTCACAGTAAAAGATTTTTTCTTATGTTTAAATGGAATTGCCTTTATTTTAATTGGTGCCCATTGCCTCTTGTCTTTTCACTGGACTGGGAAGCAAACAGCAAGAGAGCCACAAATGAGAACAGCTACTCAAAGAGCTCTCAAGCACAAAAAAAGATGATGGACTAGCAAGAGAAAAGACATCAAATGTGTAGCTACTATTGTATTGTTTTGCTTGGAAATGTAGAAGGCAAATATTTCTAACCTGCTATTCAGTCTCTGTTTCTTTAAGGAAGTTAAACAGGTAATGCGAACATGGGAAACAGGAAAGCACATACATGCAAGTTTTGCAGTATATGCAAATTTTACTCCATGTTTTATCATCTAAAAATACCCGTGCGCTTTCTACTGTTATAGAGAAACTGTGCCAATACCTTCACCTAGACAGCTCTGTTTTTCCTTTCATCACATTAAAAAAGGTTTCATACTAAATTTCAAGTAAATGTCCCTACATTTACCTCCAGAATTCACTCCAAGCAACGAAGCAAGCAGGAGGAAAAAGCCCAGCTCAACAAACGCACTAGTCACATGCAAGTGATGTTGCTTCCAAGGACATGATCAACAGTTAATATTTACTTAAGGCATTGATACCATCTTAAAGGCACGTACTCTGCTACTTCAGGACCTTATGCTCCACAGCTCCTACCCAACTTCCATCCCACCCACCAAGGTTCAAAGACATTCCTTAAGCTTCCACCTATGCAACAGGATACACTTATGCTTGCACTATATTTTAACTCATTTAATTGTTCTATCTGCTTTGTAACCAAGTCATTACCTGATCAATTAAGATAATAATTCAAAGAAAATTAATGAAAATAATGGAAATAGTCAGTAAAAAGAATTCTCATCTACTGAACTGCCTTTTAAATCTAATTAATTCAACTTCTCTCCTGGTTCTTCAGAGATACTAATGGCTCATTTGATCAGCTCTTATTTAGAGTCAATTACTGTACCGGAAAAATGCATCTTTAATGCGACTGCCACATGAGATCTCTTCATTGTTGTTCTAGATTGATTCCTCAGGTCCTTCTCTCAAACGAAAATTCAAAGTTTTTGTCAGTGTTGCAATATCTGTCTCTAAGCACCTGATTTTATTCTTCTCTGCCAGCATCAAATCAATTCCCAATCACAGAATTTCCATCTATCCTCCATCCTATCTCTCCCAAGTAAAACAACACTCTTGCCATTCTGACTATATTACTTTCCCAGAAGGTGAAATGAAAAACCCCATATGTATCAAAAGACAGTGAAGTTAGAGAAATTATTTAACTTGCAAAGAAAAGGAATGCACCATAATAAGAGCTATATGGAGAATAAGTGTTCAGAGAAGTTAGGCAGAACTTGGAATTTGTCCTCAATGTCTTAGAGTTCTGTAGTGACGCACATTCGTGAGAC
Source organism: Cuculus canorus (assembly GCF_017976375.1). Taxonomy (NCBI): domain Eukaryota; kingdom Metazoa; phylum Chordata; class Aves; order Cuculiformes; family Cuculidae; genus Cuculus; species Cuculus canorus. Next base: position 90,353,104 of record NC_071403.1, read on the forward strand.
TTGCAGGTTATACTCCCACCTTATGTTGTTTCCCCCTCAGCTGCCTGCATCTCATACGTCTGCATATAGCACGTTCGTTTTCTTCCCCACACCTCAAGGCCTATGAGCAATATGCAGCTGGATAAAGCCATCAAGCATTTGGCACATGGAAACTGCAAAGCAGGAGAAAGACAGCAAAGCCTTATAGCCAGTTATTGTGGCTCTCACTGGAGCTCCATGCTCAGGAGTCTCTTTAGAAAGAATATTGTTCCCAGTTGCAGCCTAACAGGAGAAAAATACAACAGAAGTAAAGCAAGTTGTCTGCTCAACACAAGACAGCATTCAATAAACACCTAAATTTGGCACCTTGATATCTTTGAAATCAGCCTTCAGAATTCACCAATACAAGATGCTAAACATGGAAAAATGGAATACAACAAGATTTAGTACACTGCAAGTATTTATGGCTGACAAGAGCGTTTAGCTGCTCATACGATTAATATCAACAGAAAGACTATTGAAAGAGAGATAAAAATCTGATGCTTACAATGTTAAGCTTTTCACGTCTCTGGCTCAAAACATAACAAATAACTTCATCCTCTCTAAGGTGATAAGATGCCTTACGATAAGATTCCAGCCCCATCAGGCCTGGTGCTCTTCAGCCCCTGAACTAAGCTGCTCCTACTGGCAAAAATCACAGGACCCCCCAAATTAAGTTACTGTTTTTCCCTGGCTGGCAAGCTGAGTTGATGCAACGGTGGACCTGACATGTGCTACAGCCAGTGCAGAGATACCGCTATTACACTGGCTTATTAGCTGCAGGGTGCAACTCCACCTCCAGAACAGGAAGAGTTTAACTGCTTGCTGAAGCATTTGTCTTGATGCCATCTCTGAAAATGAGAATTTAAACATGCAAGTCTCTTCATTTACTCTAAAGAGAGCCTGGAAGACTAGCACTGACTAGGTCCTTAACTATTTAAACAGCTATTAACTATTTAAACTTCTCCATGCTAAGCTCTCTCCTAAACTATTAAGCCTAGGCTGCCCCAGCAGACAGATCCTCCCAACTACCTACCACAGCACCTTCTGCAGCCCCTGAAGCTTCTGGCAGTAGCTGATACAGATGACATAGTAAGCAGCCAGATTACCAGTCAAGTTCAACACAGTCATTTCTATATTCTTTAAATTCTGTCTCTCTATTGAGGACAGAACTTATTTCCTGTTGCTACTTCTCACCAGACATCCTATATACTTTCTTCACTCTTCCTAAACTTGCTTTTTGTCTAGCTTTTTTATGGTGTCCTGTCTTTCTTCCTGCTTATTCTCTTCTTTTGTGCTTTCAAGAGCGTTGCTCCTCCTATACATCCAAAGCACTCTAACATGCTTTATTCAAATAAGAACTTAATCTCTTCCACTACTATTAACACTCATTCTTCTGCCACTTCTATCTCATCTCTGCTCAAGCTACCAGAATATTAAAACAAAGCATAGCAAAGGGATACTGGACAGCTCTCCCATTTTTTGAGATTTTTCATTCCCTAGTGTAGGTATGGTGTTTCCTTTCATATTAGTACCAGCACCAAGCTAAAATTTACCTTCAGTTACAAGTATGTTGCTACCAGACACTAAGTTTCAACTAAATATACTCAAGAAATTAAGGTCAAACCTCTAACAACTATTAGAATGGTGAGATTATTAAACAAAAAGAAAAAAAAAGAAAAGCCTGGCTGAAGCAGTTTCAAAGCACAGTATCAAATCAATTATATGCGAGTTCATTTTGTGATCATGAAACACTAGAAAGTTGCTTTTTTCCTTTCATTGGAATAGGACAAACTATGCAGTTATTCAGTATTCAAATTCTTCTCGTGTTGAAGGCCACAGAACCGGTACCTCCAAAATCTTCATCGCAGACAAGGTATCTTCCATTTAATCACAGGAGATAGTAAAAATTCTGATCTCTATTATGATCTTGTGGTCAGATAACTATTACATGACTTAGCAAAAACAACTTAAACAAATGCAAGTACAGTTTTGGATTTCTAACATGCAGCTAGAGGTACCACCAAAGTAAACGTATATTTTCATATGTTCCGTTATTTCCATTTACAAAACAGGAAATGGGTCATTCCTTTAATTCAGTCTCGGAATTACAACTATTCCCTGTGACCCTTGGTAGATGGGACAGTTCAGCTGGAACATCTCAATAGTGAAACCACAAAAGAAACATCCCAAAGATAGAATACGGGAGAAAAGGAAAGGCATACTGCTTTTCAGACTTCTCACCGAAGACCAGCAACTTTGCCTTACTTTACATTCTATATTAGAACATTATTCCCAAAAGGTCAATAAATAAAATCAAGTATAAACACGCCAATCACAAAATCAGGGTGAAACACCTAGAAGCCACCCAGACTTTCAGCCACTCTCAGATGACTACTTCTTGCTTATGACAGGTGGATTTCTATAGGAACTTTTTTTTTATCAATTACAGCTAAATCACTATATAAGGTTATACTGTGCAGATGAATCCATAAAAATCTGCACCAATTCAGGCAGACAATTCAGAAATTCCATCTGAGCAGTATTTTTTTTGCTAGAAGTGCTGGTTTCCCCTAGTACAAATCACTATCAATTTCTCATAGCCTAAATAATCTAGTCTTTTTCTAATTGTCACAACCCCAAATCACCTACAAGAGAAAAAAAAATTACAAACACTGAAACCTTAGATTACTCTGATAAAGACCACTATTGGCACTCTGCCAATACTGTGAATTGAATATGAATCCGGTTCGGATACCATGAAGTCCTGGATATCCAGTCCCTGGACCCCCAACCAGATCCCTGATCAACCTGAACATTTCAACAACTTCAGCAGGTTGTCCATAAGACATTACTGTGACTGCAGCATGACACAGAATAAGCAATCTTCATCTTACAGTACTTCTAACAGTCTCCAGCTTCTCTCATGAATATAAAGCTACAGATCAGTATTTTATTTCTCAAAGTCCACACACTAATTTTTATTAGATTATATTGCCATCCTCTCACAAGACCAACTCAAATATTTTTCAAAAAAAATATTTTTCAAATTAGACCTTGTAAGCAACGTAAGTTTCTTTCCCTTTGAACCAGGATCCCATTTAGTGCAAGTTCAAGATACTAAAAACCCATCTGAAAAGCACATTGATTCCTTGGGTAGTTGATTCTTTATTAATAGAAGTATTGAAGCTCAGAATTGTATCTCTTCTCAAATAACTGAAAGAGTTCTCTAACAAAGCAGCAAACTGTAGTAGAGCAGGAATACATCACTGTTTTCTTTTAGCAGATATTTGCACTGGCAACATGAGATTTTTACCTCAGCTACCTTCCACCACTTCTCCCCTCTCAACATTTTTCTGTCCCGTAATACTCTGGAAAACCAACATCTTGCTCTGAAACAGCTTTGAAAAACTGGCCTGTGGCCAACTTGCAACTGATACTCCAGTTTAAATACCTTCCCAGCAAAGTTGCACAAACTTCAAAATACTCTGGGATCAGTCATTAAAATGTTTTTGTTTCAGTTACAACACTAATGAAAACCAAATGTCGAAATTTATTTTAGCTAGTTTAATGGTCTAGGGATTTTGCTTAAGAGAAAAGTCTGAACTAACCCCCATTTACCAAACTGAATAAATTAGTCAGTACAGTGTTGTAAAGAGATAGGAATAATACTTTAAAAAGATTTAATTATAAGAGTATCTCAGCCACAGATTTAATTAAGGAGGCCAAGTTAATTGCCTCAAGTTGATTTTTCTCTAAAGTCTTCAACTACAGCGCGCGCAGAACTATCGACTTTTAGCTGTAAGCTTACAAGGTTCAATTTGCAAACAGATTTAAAGACCCAAAACTAATGCTACACTACAGGACAAGCTATTGCAAACTGGAGGTTTTTACTATCCAAATAAGGTACACAGTAACAGATCCTGCCTGAAGTTCAAGACTCCCTGAAGTGTCTCACTGTTTTATGCAAGTGTATCTCTAAGTTAAACGCATACCACATCCAGCAAATGCAGGGATATTCTGGGAGCGAATCACAGAATACTAAATTAAAAGCTTCATACAAAGCTGTCTTTCAGCTAAGAGTCATGACATTCTGCTGTTGGTTTAATCCATACCCTCTACAACTAAGCCGGCAATTTCTATGGTGATTTTGTCCAGGCTAAGCAATCTATAACGAACTGAAGTTCCAGCAACATTTTATCCCTAAATTCATTTTAGAACACTTTTGTACATGCTTCTCCACAGCAAAGAATATCAAAGTTCAGCTAAAACAATATCAACATAGGCTGACACAAATATCTACATTTTCAATGACAACGTTGTTGACTGTGGCCTGTATCTCAATATATTTGGAGCATGCACCACCTGTTTCCAACTAGGATTGGAACTGTTCAACCACACGATTAATGACAGCTGCTAAAAAGTCTAAAATATCAGGGAAAAGAAATAAAAGTTTAACAACAGCTATGTAGGACTGAGGCAAGCCAGAGTCATTCGATAAATATGAGTCACTATAATACACACAAAACCCTAATGTATATTTGCACTTCTCAGCATTCTCAAGACCATTATAACTCAGAAGTTCACATTTTCTGTCCACAAGAATGCGAGCATCTGTGCGTAACAACTGTTCCTCGGACAGGAGAGTGAGCAAGCTGCCTGTGCCCTTCCAGAGTCTCACATACTTAAATTCCTAGCAGTGACTTTCCTGTACTCACCCCTAACATGCACACTCATGCTATTTATCCAGGAAAAAAAAAAATGAGCAAATAAGCTGCTCAAGAGGCAATACCAAGCACAAATTCCAACCTAAAAAGAAAGAGTCAGATCCAATTATTTAAGAGTCAATTGTTAATTCCTTCTATGAAAACTTATTTACAGGAAGAAATTAAAGGTTATAGGTCACCCAACATCAATTCTAAACACACTGCCACTTTTATTAGAAGTGTAAAGTTGACTTATAAACACCAACATTGTTGCCACACTTTCAAATGCATGTAGAACTCCCCCTGTACAAACCTCCTTCTTACTCTTTTAAATGTCTTGACATACTAGAAACCTTTTATAAACTTATTTCAGAGTTCCACAGAAATATTACATGCTTGCCGTAACTCAATTAATTTCATGTATTTAAGAGGGGGCTTTTACAGAAATTCTTAATCTCAACAGGAGGAGAAATGAGGAACACGGGAAGAAGAGATACTTCAGACTACTACACTTAAGTTTCCCCCCCCCAAAAAAAAAAAACCAAACCCAAACAAGATAAAAGACATTCAAGGCCATAGCTCTCTGCCTTGGTCATGACTTTGTGGTGTACAGATGATGGACACAACATCATGAGCACCAGAAATAAAGAATTCCTTCCTCAAGGTTCATCTACACTACCTTTAAAAGCAACAGCGACATGAACAAATAGTTCAGCTATTTAAATGTGAATGAAAAAGTATGTTAAGAATGTTTTTATATTTTTGTAATTACACACCTGCTTTTCACAACCTTAAGAGAGAATCAAGATATAACATTTATTCATGTAAGAGAAATAGCTATATGAGAGAAAACACTGCACAGTATGAATTCAACCACACCCATCAAGAAACTAACTATAAAAATACCATTTCTCAGTATACATGTTCTCAAACTCTGGCAGGCTTACAGAACAATCACATATGTAGCTCCAGCCAGTAAAGAAGTCCTCTTTTGATATTTCAAGTAGATACACGAATGCCTTCATTTATTAAACTGAGCATACACACCTATCTTAAGTTATCTCAGGCATTCAGTACAGAATATTAATAAAGAGCATGTACATGAAACAAGTAATACCCCCAGAGAGCAAGAAAAGGAAATTTCTGCAACAACACGGCTGAAGAGAAGTTCCCACTATCAAGCAATGTTTGCACAAAGCAGCACAGAAAAACAAATCACAAGCTCTCAGGAGACTTGCATATCCCATCGGCATGCAAGGGGAACTTAAGAGTTTTAAACCTAACCTATCGTCTGTGATGAACTTCTCAAAAGTGAACCTACTAAACAGTAATACACATTCATTTCTCTCCTGCAGGAAAATAATCACATCAAAAACAGATTACAGAGAAACAATAATATTGAAGAATTAAGTCTCTAAATCAGAGTATGAAGAGTTATTTTTATGGCTCATGGAACAAGCTTCAGTTTCTCGCAGGAGACAGGGAAACTTTTATGTGAACATACTGCAAGGAAAAAAACAGATAATATTAAGTCTTCTCCAGTGAAGCTGAACTTAACACTTCCCATAGACTGAGCATTTGCACTTCAATGCCTCATGTACTTGGTTGTTTAGTTCAAAATATACCTTACGTCACAAGGGCTATTCGATAAGATTAATATGGAGGCCAGAAAAGTTTAAGAACAAGGTGGCTGCTTTGCTTCCTTCATATAGATATACTCACAGGAGCAGTCACTCCTTTTGGAGTAAGGGAACAACATTCCAACTTATTATCTTTTTTTTTTTTTTCACCCCAACACTCTGCATCCAAGGTGCTTTCTCACTGTGTATTAGGAGTTAATCTGAAAACATTTAGTAGAGATTGCTCTGTAAATATATAGGATCTTGATGGTTGGTAGTGACAGCTTTGGAAGCTAGTTCTTGGGTCAAGCCAAGAGGATTGATGGAAAACGAGGTAATCCAGCAGAAGTATATAGCACTTAGTGTTTTCTTCCCCTCTCATTAGCCCAAGTGGCTTTTCTGCCTATATTACAATCTCCAAGTTTGGAAAACAGACATATGGGATGATTAGAAATATACAAGGTGGCTTTGTCCTAGAAATCTATGGCTTAAACTGCCATAAAATATATTGACCCAAGAGCATTTGGTCACTGGTGATTACCAGCAAAGAGATAGTTTGTTATTGTTACAACACCTAAATAATGAAATAAGCATACACTGCAAACAGCATTCATGTCCAAGCACCATCATTTTATAACATCCTGCTGAATCTGCATACTTGTGGTATACGGCTACGTTAAAGCCAGCAACAGGAGCCATATATTATTAGGCCTCAAAATCCAAAGCTAGAAATCTGTTTTTCTAGCAAATCCAGTGAGAATTCCGGCAACTTTATTTAATATTAGTTTATTTAATATTAGCCTCTTCAAATCCATGCCCGCTATCTTCCCAGATAAATTGAACTCACATCGAAGAAAACTACACTTACAGCTTTTACCTCTGTGTTCTGCAAGATAAAGGTTTTATGGTTTAATTTCCTTATTATGCCAGATGTTAGCCTGACAAAATTCACCATCACCTTTTTCCCAGATCACAGAAAGTCTAAGACTTTTCCTTGCTCCACGAAGATGCACAAAATACAGCAGCTTTACAGTGGCAATGCTGCATTCAACAGTTCCTGGGCACTGAGCATCCATGAACACTGTTTACCTATTTAAATGCTGACTGATTGACAGGACTCCAAAATACAGTACCACACACAAAATCAGCAAGCTTATTTTACTGCAGAGGGGAAAAGGAAACCTGAACAACTGACAAGCTAGTGCAAAGAAAAGATACACATGTGAACATTTCTGCATTAACTCATTCCAAAGTGAACTTAAACCATTTTCAAAGCAGACTGTAGAATTTACGTCCGCTGGCCAGTTAACTCCCAATGAGTACAGCATCATTTGGATGCAGAACATTCATTTGAAAATAGCTAGCATGAACCTTCTCTACTTCAGTCTTCTGTAAACAAACATTAAGTACCTGACATATCCATGGCAACTTGTGCTGTGGAAACCAGAATTCAACATAACCTTTCAAAAAATGATGCCAGTTCTTTCACAAAGAATTCACTCAAGGAACTATAAACCCTGTAGGGTGACACTGTAATAATAAATTTAAATGTAAACATCAGTGGAGGCCTAGCTTAAAACCCGCACCTGCAGAAAGAAGCCTGCAGGGATTTCAGTCTGATGCTACCTACTAGTTTTAAAAAAGGTATTTCATTGCCCTAAAGACCCCACACGCCCTCCCACCCTTCAACATTGCTTGTTTGTAGAACAAGAATGACATCATACTAGCATGGGCCCCAGCCTCTTAAGGAACCTAACTTTAAAAAGAAATCAATAGGACAGTTGTAGTGCTGCAAAAAGGCTAAAAGTCAAATCAGTTTGTACTGATCGAGCCTCTTCACTTGGAAAAGCAAGGTAGTAAACAGAACTGGGATTCCAATAACATTTAAATTCTGCAAGCTTTCTGTACCCTTACAAATCAGGAACAGAGCCAAACAACTATACTATATGCCTAAAGTCTTTGACAAAGGAACATTCTTCAACAGTAGTGGGGAAGGAAAAAAATCAAAACGAAGAAAACAAGAGGCTGCATTTTCCATATACAAAGACTAGGGAAAACGCTACAGAAAATTCTACTACGATATGTATTTTTAAACTACAAAAATTTGGAAAGGTTGTCCTTCAACATGAAAAAACACTGCAGCGGAAGAAGTCAAACCATGACATGTCGATGATACCAAGCTGTGTGGCACAGCTGGCACATTTGAGAGAAGGTATGCCATCTAGAAGGACCTTGACAGGCCTGAGAGGTGGGCCTGTGCAAATCTCTTGAGGTTCAAAAAGGCCATGTGCAACGTCCTGCACCTGTGTCAGGTCAATCCCAAGAACAATTACAGGCTGGGCAAAGAATGGATGGGGTGCAGCCCTGAAGAGAAGGACTTGGGGTGCTGGCAGATGAGCTCAACATGAGCTGGCAATGTCTTGCAGCCCAAAAGCCAACCCTATCCTAGGCTGCATCAAAAGAAGTGTGATGAGGTAGGTGATTCTGCCCCTCAACTCTACTCTTGCGAAACCTCATCTGGAGTCCTGTGTCCAGTTCTTGAGTCTTCAGAACAGGAAGGACATGGATCTGTTGGAGCAAGCCCAGAGGAGGGCCCCAAAGATGATCAGTGGGCTGGAACACCTCCCATACAAAGACAGGCTGAGAGAGCTGGGACTGTTCAGCCTGGAGAAAAGAAGGATCTGGGGAGACCTTATAGCAGCCTTCCAGTACTTGAAGGGGACCTACAGAAAAGACAAGGAGGGACTCTTTATCAGGGACTGCAGTGATAGGATGAGGGGTAACAGCTTTAAGCTGAAAGAGGGGGGATTTAGATTAGATACTAGGAAGAATTTTTTTTACTGTGAGGTTGGGTGGCAAGGCACTGGAACAGGCTGCCCAGAGAAGTCATGGATACCCCATCCCTGGAGGTGTTCAAGGCCAGGTTGGATGAGGCTTTGAGCAACCCGATCTACTGGAAGGTGTCCCTGCCCATGCGCATGGAACTTTAAGGTCCCTTCCAATGCAAAACGTTGTTCTATTAAACACATCCTAAGAATCATGAATGAAAACCTTGGGCTTACATACCAATTTTTAATGCAGAAATACATAGCTGAGATTTTTCATCTCTAGCTAAAGGCAAAAATTAATCCTTACAGCATTACATTCCATGTGTGAAAAATGGGGCTAGGAATTAAACATGCCCTTCAGCAAATCATAATTCAACATATTATCTAAGATTAAGACGCTGACAGTTCTGTCTCCCAGGCCCAAGTTCCTGCTACCAGACTACACTGCCTCATGAATAAGAATTCATGCATCTTAATTGCAGTTTTAGGAAAAAGCATGCAAGATAAAGGCTGGTATCTGCTAATGAGGGAACATTTTATTTTATATCGTAATTCTAACTTCAAGTAATGAGCAATGCAGTCTGAAATCTCATAATCTGATATCAAACTTACCATGGGGTCTTGAGAATCTAATTTCTCCCTTGTCCCCAAAGCAATTTTATATGAAGCTTGGGAAGAAAGATGATTCTGGAAGTTTATAGCCACCAGTACACACTTAGTATATCAACTGGAAAATATCTGCAGTCATGAAATGGAAGTGAGCCAGAAGATTTATAGAAGTATTTACCCCCTCTCCCCCAGTGCAATGTTACTTTTCTTTGAAGAGAAGGGAGTGGAAATGAAGGAGGACAGATGTGCAATTTTGATAGCAAGACCCATTAGCACAAAATGAAAAAGTGATTAACATGGGCCCAATGCTATTAACCACTTTGATACCTTTTTATTATAATTTGTATGCCCCTGCTTTCCAGAAACCCTTCAAGGGTTTTCTAATACTATACAATAATGGTTGGCAAAGAGATCAATAAATCAGCTAACACACCCTCTCAGGGCTAGAGGAGAAAAACATGGTCTAGACATAGTTAATCTGTGCCTTAGAAGGCACTCCGAAAATGGAGATACCACAGTCCTCCCAAGAAATCCGTTCCAGTTCACAATTTTTTCTAGCATCCATTTATATCGACATCGTTGCAGTTCAAGCACATCACCAGTGTTCCATCTTCAGAGTGGCTAGAATGAAAAATGTTCTCCGCTCTTCTTGTTCATATCTCATGTGAAGACAACTCTCTCTTCTCTCTGTAGTCTTTTGTTCTTTAATGGAAACAGTTCTAAATCTTTCTGTGAATAAAACATTTTCACAGCTTTGCTTTTTTCACTTTCCTCTATACTCTAAGTACTGAGGTGAAATGCCTAAGCCTAGAATGAAGGGCTGTCACACGACTGACAGAACTTCATCACGCTCATGTATCACAGAAGCCCTGACTTGTTTGCAACATCTGTATTTAACAGAAGCATATTCACTTTGTTAACTGCAACATCCCCAGATGCTTTGCACAAAATTCATTCTAACCCCTCATTGTCCACTTGTATAGAGATCATCAATAAATGGAGGATCTTGAACCTTGTCCTCATCCAAAAGGCATGTTCTTCCCCAGAGTGCTTCTCCCCATTCTGAAGTAATACTGAACCATAACCACGTTTTCCAACACTTGCAGCAATTCCTAGCTTGGAACCATCTGCTGCTAATATTGGTTAGCTTTAATGTCTCACTTAAGTCAAAATTAGTGACAGAACCCTGCAGAGACCATTCAGTCTAGACATCCTCTGGTCTGACAGTGATCCATGAAACTATTCAAGGTTTTTCACAAAGTTTACAGTACACAGAGAAACATTTCCTTGCTTTCCATATGGACAAAATCATTAGACTGTTAGCTCATTAAACTAAGAACATATTTGTTCCTCCCAAACAAGACCAGATATCATGTCACATAATGAGATTTGACTGCTTGTGAATTTTGTTTTGAGAAAATACACATTTAGGTTTAACACCTTTTTACTTTTTCCTTGAAGAGCTTACCAAATAGTTCATGTGTTGCAATGTTTTTGCAAATGGTCTTCTGTTCCTTAGGAGTTCTTTTCCCCCTGCCTCTCTACAGGTACTGGGTCGGCTTCCCCCCTCTTCAAAGAGCTTTATCTGTCTACATGGAAACTGATAATGGTTCTGACACCAGGAACCAAGAGAAACAAGACAACCTTGTTTGAATTTCACCTGCTTTTCAAATTAGCACTTTTATAAGTGTTCTTCATTATTTTCCTTATCTATGGAAGTTTCTAGACTTCTGTTTCTAGGATAAGGTATAATCTCAGTTTATCCTACAATAAAGACAAATTTGAAGAAACAAGTGCACTAAACACACAGGTTTCTCAGCATCAAGTTACTTTTCTTTACTTAGTAGCAGGCTAACCCCTTACTCCTCTTATAATGCAAACTATTCTAGAAGAACACTATCTTAATTGTAGTAAACATGAGGATGCTCTTGCTATCGAACATGCCTGAACAGACAGGGAGGAAGAAGAAGCTCTGCAGAAAAACCTCTCTAGAGACAGGAACACACTAATGTGAATGGCTTGCTGTATGGTATAATGGCTTCATATCATGCATTTCTATTATTTAATCATGTTTACCTTTAAAAAATCTTAGAATAAAGATTAAACATAACTTTATCTCAGTGTCAGAACTCTCAGCCAATATGCGCTCTTAACCAAATTTATAGGAAGAAATACATACTTTAATGAAAGTACAAATCCAGAAATTGCGTGCATGCTATAGTAAGAAGTTCTGATTTTTATTGTCCAAGAAGTGCTGTCAGCCCAGCCCACAGTAAGAGCACAGCTGCTGTACATGGCAGCCACATCTATAACTAAAACTACTTTTATAGTGTTAATTATAGATAAGACTCTCAAAAAGCTAGTCTGTACACGTCTAAATTCACTGAAAGAAGGCAACTGTGAGAAAGAAAAATTTAAGCAGTAGAACAAAATTGCTGCATCAGTTCCCAACAGTCCCACCTGCCCTTCTCCATTCAATAACCATGAACACTTATTTTTGCTGATGTTTCATTACGCTAAATAAAAAAATAAAAAAAAAAAATCAACAGCTACCCAGAAGCAGCTTCCATATAAGAGATAACTACATCTTTTTAAGAACTACCAAAATATTGACTTTGTTCAATCTTTTTGCTTACTCTGGTTTCTACCTTGCCCCAGTCATTCTGCTTAGAGTTGCAATACAATAGAGAAAATTCGTAACCATAATATGAATACAAGTTTCCAGTAAAGGCAAACAAGATATCACACAGCATCCTCTCAAAAGGGCTGACAAAATAGCTGGCACTAAGCCTTGAAGAGAAAAGCAGTATAATTATTTTGGAATATCATTCAGATCCACTACTGGAACCTTGAACACTAGGGCAGTGACCACTAGATCCTCCCCTGAAACAGAGAGGGCAATATTGAAAGGTAGAGTAGGCAAGAGGGAGCCCTGTTAATCACTGCTGGACCTCTAAAGTAGGAAGAAACTTCAGTGTCTCAAATCGCATTATTACAGCTTTACTTTGTGGGTTTTACAGATTTAGCAGACTAAGTTCTAAATGTAGCAAGTAACTCCAAACGGTCTATTCAAATTGCCTTTGGTGGTTACAGGAAAAGATGCCAATTTAAGAAAAAACTAAACCACGTTTGGCACAAGCGTGTGGATGCTAGTTTCTCCTGCCTAAATAGTAAAAAAAAAAAAAAGATTAAAAATTCATATATTTCTGTAAGTCAATAACCTCTTTCTTGTACATGTTATTGGTAAAGTTGTGACAAAGAGAAGTTAGAGCTTTGCAGAAAAACAGATTTTGAGGAGTGAAGAAGAGGGATACCCACCCACGTCAAATCCATCCGTCACACGCCACTGATCAAAACCTACTTGCAAAAAAAAATTTTAAAACCTCTCAATTTCCCCACAAAGCAGTTTGGTTTGTAGAACTCACCCTTATCCAAGGCAATAACAAACAGCCATGTGACTCTCCCGCAGAAAGGCCATGGAAAAAAAAAAATCCATCTGGAGTTTGTGTTGGCTGGGCAAATCAATATACTTAGTCATAACTCAACAGCACTGCTTACAAAGCAAGTAATTGTTTTCCCACTAATACCATCTCTACTATTTTTTAGAAGAGAACAAGTTGCCAAAGTACTGAGTTTGCAGTGGATCTTAAACTGGCTTTGCCTGACAGCAGATTAAGCAAACAGTTTACGCATACAACAGTTAAGCAGTTACACATAAAAAGAGACAGTTATAGTTCACAGTCAACCATAACACCACTTTCTTCAGCTGACTTAATTTATAAACATTATTACACAATGATACATTTACCAATACTATACTCTAAAAGTCATGATCCCAACCTTGCTTTTTCATTTCATAAATTTCACTGGCAAAGAAAATACATTCTGACTAATTCAGGCCCATAAAATTTCTAGGACTACTCAGGATCTTTGACTTTACTGAAGGGAGTTCTAAACTAGTTTTAATCATTATTTTGGTTTTAATTCTATTATGCCTTTATAAAGGTATCAGCATGACGTACATTTCACATGATTTAACTTCAAAGGATTAAGATTAAGTTACTAAATTCTTGCAATACCTGCTGTAGTTTTTTACAGTATTAAAGAAGCCATCAACAATAAGTAAGAACATATGTTTAAGACTAGGGCAAAGTTTATTCCAAGAGGAAAAAAAATCCTTTCAGCTCTGTAGAATTATTTTGAACAGCATACATATTAAAGAAAATATCTTAACTTACTTACATATTCAAACTGTGGCATAGTACTCTCTAATTTGCTAAGGCCAAAAGATCGTAACTGAAGCAATGTTCAATTAATTACTTGGTTCTCAAAATCGCCCGCTCCCTTTTGATCACCTAAAGGTAGCTCCACATCATCCAGTTCTTATGCAACTGAGCTGCTGCCCAATAAGAGTGTTTCAGTATTAAATATTTTTACCTTTAGAAGTCGATCCTGCATTGCTAAGCAACTATATTCTGCAAACAGAAAGGGAAGAATACTCCTAAGAAGGCTCACACCAAGCCTAGAAGGATCTTCAGTCCAAGACTATAGGTATCAGGCATCTATCATGTCTTATAATTAAAAGCAAAGTGTAAAACTCAGAAGACCACAGATGAGGCCTCACAAAAAATACCACCCAACTTCAAAACTCACAGCTCTAATTCCAGCACTACACCAATGCACAAGTGTAACCTGAGATGTATCATTCCACTCACATTCACATTCCAGGTAGAATGGATTTTGTGCTTACAAAATGTGTCCTCTCAAGTTTCACTACTGATGGCCCATCCTGAGTATAAACATTTATACTTCAAGCAAGCACTTCACAAAAGACAGCTTGAACACACAACAGTAACAAATGCATCCTCCCCAAGCTAAAAAAAAAACCCATTTCTTATGTTGCACGTACAATTAAATAATACATTGGTAAAGAAGTCTTCAAGAGATGCACATGGACAGAACCAATTTCTTAAGTTAGTAATTTTTGTCTAAAATATTTTTCAAGTATACTCATTGATCACATGGGTACAAGTCATAGGAACATGATAATGCTGTACTTAGACATTCAAACCTCAGAGAGCGCTCCTGGATACTCTCTTCAAACACTTGAGAAAACAGCAAATGCAATACTTTTCAAAAGCAAGCCATAAGCACAGTATTACCTGTGTCAATAAAACTTACTGCTTTTGAGGCTCCCTCCGTGGTACAGCTCCAACAGGCACATCTTAGCACACGCAAGGATAGCCATGGCATAGAGAAATACCAGGAAGTCTAAACCAAGGCTGTCAACAGCCCTTGACCAACCTTGGTTACATAAAGGCAGAAGATAAAGAACTAAAGCTCTACGAGAGGAAGAGATTCTTGAAAACCCAGGAATAAAAACAGTTTAATTTCTAAATCACAGAATCACAGAATCACAGAATCACAGAATCACACAAGGTTGGAAAGGACCCATTGGATCATCGAGTCCAACCGTTCCTAACACTCCCTAAACCATGTCGCTAAGTACTTCATCCACCCGTTCCTTAAACACCTCCAGGGAAGGCGACTCGACCACCTCCCTGGGCAGCCTGTTCCAGTACCCAATGACTCTTAACTGTGAAGAATTTTTTTCTGATATCCAACCTGAACCTCCCCTGACGGAGCTTCAGGCCATTCCCTCTAGTCCTGTCCCCTGTCACTTGGGAGAAGAGGCCAGCTCCCTCCTCTCCACAACCTCCTTTCAGGTAGTTGTAGAGAGTAATAAGGTCTCCCCTCAGCCTCCTCTTCTCAAGGCTAAACAACCCCAGCTCTCTCAGCCGCTCCTCATAAGACTTGTTCTCCAGCCCCCTCACCAGCTTTGTTGCTCTTCTCTGGACACGCTCCAGAGCCTCAACATCCTTCTTGTGGTGAGGGGCCCAGAACTGAACACAGTATTCGAGGTGCGGTCTCACCAGTGCCGAGTACAGAGGGAGAATAACCTCCCTGGACCTGCTGGTGACCCCATTTCTGATACAAGCCAAGATGCCATTGGCCTTCTTGGCCACCTGGGCACACTGCTGGCTCATGTTCAGTCGGCTGTCAACCAGCACCCCCAGGTCCTTCTCTTCTGTGCAGCTCTCCAGCCATTCTTCCCCCAGTCTGTAGCGCTGCATAGGGTTGTTGTGCCCCAAGTGCAGGACCCGGCATTTGGTCTTGTTAAACCTCATCCCATTGGTCTCGGCCCAGCAGTCCAGCCTGTTCAGATCCCTTTGCAGAGCCTCCCTACCCTCCAGCAGGTCGACACTTCCTCCCAGCTTAGTGTCATCTGCAAACTTGCTGAGGGTGCACTCAATGCCTTCATCCAGGTCATTGATAAAGACATTGAACAGAGCTGGACCCAGTACTGAGCCCTGAGGAACTCCACTTGTGACTGGCCTCCAGCTGGAGTTAACTCCATTGACCACCACTCTCTGGGCCCGGCCATCCAACCAGTTTTCAACCCAGGAGAGTGTGCGCCTGTCCAGGCCAGAGGCTGACAGTTTCTGAAGCAGAATGCTGTGAGAAACTGTGTCAAAGGCTTTACTGAAGTCCAAGAAGACTACATCCACAGCCTTTCCCCCATCCAGTAGTTGAGTGATTTTGTCATAGAAGGTGATCAGGTTAGTTTGGCAAGATCTGCCTTTTGTAAACCCATGTTGACTGGGCCTGATCACCCGGTTCTCTTGCATGTGCTTCATGATAGCACTCAAGATTACCTGTTCCATGACTTTCCCTGGCACTGAGGTGAGACTGACAGGCCTGTAGTTCCCCGGATCCTCTCTGCAACCCTTCTTGTATATGGGCACAACATCAGCCAGCCTCCAGTCTAGTGGAACTTCCCCAGTCAGCCAGGACCTCTGGAAGATGATGGATAGGGGTTTGGAAAGGACATCCGCCAGTTCCTTCAATACTCTTGGGTGGATCCCATCCGGCCCCATAGACTTGTGGACGTCTAGCTGGGCAAGCAAGTCTCTAACCGCCTCCTCTTGGATCACGGGAGCCTCAATCTGCCCCTCTAACTCTTGGATTTGTAAACAGAAGGAACAACTTTCTTTGCTATTAAAGACTGAGGCGAAGAAGGCATTAAGTACCTCAGCCTTGTCCTTATCCCCTGTCACTGTTATTCCTTCTGCATCCACTAATGCTATGGCTTGCACAGGAAAGCACTATTGCTGAGCATGCACACATCACCCGAGAACGTAAGTGCTTTCAGATGACAAAGGAAACATTTCCTCCTATTAAAGCCAGAGCTATCTCCTTCCCATTTTATCTGCATGTCAAGTTCATTAACAAGGAGAGACTATACAAGACTGAAGCACAGTATCCATCTGCTAATAGCTATGGCTTAATTTAGTCATTTTTATTAATTCGTGCCACATAGCACAAGAATGGTTTTATCACAGTGTTTTTGGCTGTTTCTACAAAAACAATACTACAGATTAAGACACACAGCAAGACTTTTCTTCAGAGACTTGAACACAGAAAGCTCGTGTTATTTCCATTCATAAGTGACTACACCAACCCACCAGAAGGCAAGTTTTTCACCTTTACTACAGAGGATAAAGATGGAGGGAGGAGTAAGAACAGGAAGGGCGGAGTCTCTCATTCGGTTTCTGTAACCCAAGCATGCTATGACCACCACTCTGGGCTCCGCACCACTAAGGACACCCAGTGTAGCATGCCCTTCTTGAGGGTATCCATACTGTGACTCTTATTTTAGGCCACATACCTTAACCTGTCTCCATACCACAAGTGCCTCAGTTCCCCACCTCAGCACTTAGGTTTCCCCTTGCAGGGATTGGCTCTGCATGCTCCTACTCTCACCTCCATCTACACACTCCGATACCACGCACCTTGCAGTCACTGGTTCTTCTGGTGCTTCTCACTTCTTTTAGATGCATTTCTACTTAATTTCAAGTGGCCCTTTCCTGTCCGTTTACCAACCAGTTCCTCTCTCTGTTTCTCCTCAATGCCACCTTGTCCCTAGAAAACTTTATTCTTGCAAGGTCTATACTGCCCTCCATCACCTCTAGCAACCTTCTGTCTCCTGTGATCCCTGGCTTCACCGCAGCCCTCCTCCCAACGCCTCTTTCCTTGCTTTCCTTTGCCCCACTCACTTGGCTCGCTTGCTTCCACTTTTAGATCCTTTCCTTCCCTGTTCACCATCTGACACCGATTCTCTTTCCCCACAACTCTTGCAGCCAGATTTATTTCTGTTAATATTGCAAGCTGGAACATCTCCCGCAGAGCAATTTAAACTCCTCTTAATAAGCAGAGAGTCAGGGTCAGCTTAAAAAAAAACACCTTTCACCTTTATAAAATTGCTTCTCACACAGCTAAGGGCTTCCCAGCCAAGGAATCCTCTCTGTTATTCTAGCTTTCAACAACTCAGCTGGACTGTGCTCCCGGATACCCAGAGCATTTCTCTAAAGCTCTTGACTTCAAAAACTTTGTGTTCCAAATATTATGCAACAGATAAAATGCACACTTTAACTACTGCAAGCCTCAAAAACGAGAATTCAGAGAGAAATTTCATGTGGATATTCTATTAATGTCGTGACATATTAGGGTCAACAGCCTAAATGCATCACACCTCAAAAACTGATCTTCTTGAAGGGGTAAGTTACTGTAACAGGGGTTTCATGTTTAAAAAAGCTAAGTAGCATTTTATTTACAACAAAACATTGATCTGTTAATATATTACAGTTATTTGTATTAAAAGCTTCAGTGTCAAATGAGCATGTGTTACAAGGTTTGTCTACTTTAGCATTACAGTCTCACTGAATATACGATTTAGAGTCTACAATCCACTGTTACACCAAAGTGAAATAAGCCTGCTTTCTTAGGGCAGAAAAGCAACCTGCCTTTTTTTTTTTTTAATAGAGGAACATTTTTCACACCTTCCCATAGTGTTTAATTTTTGCTGCACTTCACACCAAAGCCCAACTGACTTTGTAAAAACTGCTCACAGGAAGTGACACTAAACACAGAAATACCATATGGTTGCAGAAGAATATAGCTGCAATTTCCAAGCCAAATTAATGCCATTGATCACTTTAAAGAGAGATAGTTGCAAGCTTCCTCATTATCTGAGGTCCTTATTATGTATTTCAAAGTTTGAAAGTAGTTCTATACTTCTATCAAACCTAATAAATCAATCATCTGCTAAAGGCTTAAAGGGAAAGTAAGGCTTACTGCTTAAATCTATGGTCAACATATGAGAAACATTACTATGAAAGCCATTCAAAAAGCCTCCTCATGGGAAAGGGTAACATTATGAGAACTAAGTGTTTTCACATGTTCTTTTTACCTTTGTTCTTTTATAGTCTTATTTTTCACCTCTTCTACAGCAAGATTTTTTTGGAGCCTACTAATCTGAATTCCATCTCTTTCTTCTCAAAGCCCCTTGGGACCACTCTCCCCCATCAATGTCTTTTGTTCCTGCTACAGTAATTCTCTGATCAGTCAAAAATAGGTTCACACAGCATTCTCCAACAGAGCTGGCAATCTGCAATGGTAGCAGATTTGGAAAGGAGTGAGGGGGAAAAAAAAAACTAATTTGAAGGGAAAACCCTACTTTCTCAGCGATGTTGCAAGACTGCCTCCTAGAAAACAGAGAACAAGCTTCATCCTGAAGTCATGACTCTCACGCGTTACTGAGCGAGAGAAGGCAAAGTGAAGAAATGGTACTGCTCTATACTCAGGAAAGTCCAAGCATGGGCAGTGCTCTCTCCCAGGTTCCACAAAGGCAAACAGTCACTACTATGGCCTCATTTATCGCATTCTACAACCTGCAAACAACCTTAACACTGCTACAATGAGTTCAAAAGCAGGTTAGAAAAAAATGGAAAACCCAATCCTTGCAGGTTATTCCCTGCATCCCCAAAGGGGGGGAGAAATGACACCCTGCTGAGTTATGCTACAGAGTCTGAAATCCTAATGCAGTCTTCCACATCTTGCACTGCTGCAGTATCAGGTCCCAATTTCAGCATATACCTGCTCTTACTCAACGTACAACTTTAAGCTTCTAATCTCAAAATAACTATGTCCTCAAACTTGGCTATTACATTACTACAGGATATTACTCACTTTGTTGTAAAGAAGGAAATAAATCTTTCTGTATAATTTGATTTTCCTTTCCATTTAATGACTTCCAAAATACTTTATACTACTTGGTGTAGTTCCACCATTCTATGCCTAAACAGAATACTAGTGTCAAAGGTCCTTGTGTTTTGTTACTTGAAGCTTAACACTTAAAGACATTTATGCAAAAAAAAGACCCTGAATGCTTATTTGACTCCAATTTGTATCCCAGTTCACTTGTACATTCAGCAATCAGCACAGCAGCATCCCAACACAAGCTGCAGTTTCTGGGAGCTACAGAAAAACTAAAGTAGTACAAGGCACATCCATGTCACATTCAGAGTAAACCGTAAATGTATTTAAATACAACTTGTGAATGTTATAAACATTATATCATACTGTGAATGCCTATAAGCACTATTATCTGTTAGAGTCAACAACTTAGTGATTACAAACCTAAGTATTTGCCTCAAGAGTCTATAAACATTGATAAGTATTTATATTTTCCTAATACAGGTTTCCCCACTCCAAAGACTGGGACTCCCCTCTTAGGCTTTTTCACACTAGATATCTTCCACCTCCATCACTGCAGACTGTTTGCTTCAGGCTCTTACCCCTTTGCCCAGCCAACAAATCCCATCTTCCTCCCAGTCTTTAACTTTCCCAATTGCTTTCTTGCACTCTTATGCTCCGGCAGTTCCACCAGTCAACACTCTTAAAGATGAGCACATTCATAAACCCATTAACAATTTGGATGTTTTATCCTAAGTGTTTGTTACTACTCCACAGGCTTAGCTAAGCCAGTTATTTTAAGCAAACTACTTGGAGTTCTGATCAGATAGTTTTCATTCATTTAAAATGCACATCCGCTACAGGCACACTTTGAGTAACCACAGCTCTTCATCCCTCTCCTGAAAAGAGCTGGCTCTCATTTGCTGACATACAATGCAAACCATCAGCTACTCTGCAAAATCATATTTTTCAATCTTATCCAGATGCTGAGAAAACTGAGACTGCCCCATTGCCTTTGTTGCAGAAATGTTTTCAATTAAGCTTGTAATATCCTATCCTAGTAGAAAGATGGGGGGAAACCCAGCAGGTGAGCCGCCCATTCATGTGGGAGCAGAAGCCACCCCATTCCATGAACAGGGTGCAGTGACAGCTACGTCAACGCAGATGACACCACTGACAACACAGTAACTGGCCATTTATGCTGGATCCAGAGGCTGAAGAGCCTTGGGAACTACTCACAAGGTGCACATCTCTGCTTTAGCAGCCTCTCCAGTACGTGTCCAGCCTTTGCCACCACAAGTGGAAAAAACACTTAAGGAGCTTAACAACACCCTGGCTGCACAGACACCCGCCAAGAGCCGGCGTATCCCCATCTCCCAAGACAAAGGGGTGCCACAGGGGTTCCCCTTTAGGAACCACCGCCCGAGTTCCCTGTGTTCCTAACGAACCGAGCGGCTTACACGCAGCCCGTGTCTGAACAAAGGGCAAAAGCACACGGGAAAGGCTGATCAGGTTTCAGTCCATAATGAATGGGGGGGAGGAAAAAAAAAAAAAAAAAGTTAAACGCCTGGTAAATAAATAAATAAATAAATAAGTGGGTGAATAAAAAAAGTGGGCGAATACCCACCAAAAACACACAAAACCCGTGAAAAAACAATGAAGCCAAATTCATTTTTATGCAGAACAGGACCCAGGAGACACGAAGGACCCGCGGGTCCCGGCAGCAGCGGCCCGGAGGAAGAGGAGGAGAGCGAGGAGGAGGAGGAGAAGAGAGAGGAGGAGGAGGAGAAGAGAGAGGAGGAGGAGGAGGAAGAGGAGGAAGAACAGGAGGAGGAGAGGCTGCGGGGGCAGCCGGTGCGGCTGAGGCGGACAGTGCCGATCTCCCGCCCCGCACCTCGGCGGCGCCTACCTGCCGGCTGCCGGCCCGGCTGCCCGTGGTGGCGGCGGCAGGAAGAGAGCAACTCCCCCGGCGGCGGCGGCGGCGTCCCCACCGTGGCGCAGTTACCATGGGATAGACGCCCTCTCCCCCCTCCGGAAGTCGCCGCCGGGAGGGCGGGGAAGGAGGGCGGAGGGGAGGGGGGTGCCATCTTGGGGGCGGCGGCGGGCGCGGGTCGCTCCGTCCGCCATCTTGAGCGTGGCGCGAGCGCGTGTCTGGGTGAGCCTGGTGCCCCGAGCGCAGTGAATGAACCGTCTGAGACGCGCTTGGGCGCTTTAGAGAGACAAAGTCCTATATCAGGACTGGGCAACACAAGGGAGCGATCTCCATCCATTGTGTGCAGCGAGAGAAGAACTGGGACAGGATTTATTTCCCACTCACATGCACGTGGATAAACTTTCCCAGAAATCTTGTGCATATTCTGTTACTTTCCAAGGGCTTATTTTAATGTTATTATGAACTTCACAACAAAGCTCTTACTAATTTGGAGCTCTGTCTCTGTCTCTGCCTGCCCTTGCCTTTGAGGTGGGGAAAGGCTGCAAACAGAGGTGATCGCAGCAGCAGAGACACCTGCTCAGCACAGGTCACGCTGCACACAAGGCATTGGAGGAAGAAATTATTTGTTATAAGTTGCTAATTTATTATGTATTTGAATATTATGTATAGATTCGGCGATTTTAGTACTAAAATGTGGGATTAGCTTGAATAATAACTTTTAGCTAACCTGTGCCAGGATACTTATGCTTAACTAAGGACTTTTAACAAGGCTGCAGTTAGAAAGAAGAGCAAAGAGTGTGACTATATCTAATTAAGCCAGATAACAAGGACTAGCACAATGATAGGAGAAGGAAGAACCAGCTAAGACCAGATGCAGCCTTGAAGAGGTGCCCAAGGAGTCTAAGAGCATGCACAAGAAGAGAGTTGAAACATTCAACAGTGAGGAAGATGTACAGCCTTCATCCAGAACCCCTGAAGAAGACTCCCAGAAAGCAGAGCATGTGAGCCAAGGGGAGGAAACTTATCTAAATGAATTCTGGGAAGAAATTATAATAGACATGCTTGTTCCAGGAAAGTGATGAATGTGTATGCTTTGACTGTATATAGCCTTTGTGAATTGTACTGGAAGCTGCATGCACATTAGGTGGAGCGATCCCCTGCATGCCCGGCTTCACATTGAAGAATACCTTACTTAATAATCAAATTGGCATTGATTATTGAGTCTGGCTTTTCACAGCATCAATGTTATCATCTCCAAAGGATGAACAGTGTTTGGGAAAATAGTCTTTGAAACAAAACATTCTCTCAGAGGGACATTCTGTCTGGCTTTCAAAAAATACAATGACTTAGATGAAACGTAACTCTACTTTCGCTTAAATAAAAAATATTCCACTTTTTGTAATACTAACTACTTCTTGTATCACTTCTACCCATCCCTGCCCCGGGTTCAAGTCCCCCAGGCTGGCAGGGGTCATGTTGAGAAAGTGCTAAGAATGGACCTTTTCCAAAACTCTCCAGGAAACAACAACCTAACACACACCATTTTAAAAAGAGATCTAAGCAGAGGAAAAGTCATGTGTGGGGTCAAAATGGTTTTTTCAGTTTAAGAAGAGTACAAGAAGTAAAGGAGAATGGGCATAATGCTACCAGCAAGAAACCTGTTATGCTTTTTTTTTTTTTTTCTTTTTTTTCTGGTGACTTAGGTAAAAAAACAATTGTGGATCTCTCAGCAGCCTCCCTGTAAACTGGGGTGGCCAGAGCCAGCCCTTCCCAAGTTACAGCGCGGGCCACAGTGGCCCCTGGATAGTTTTCTCTCAGGCAGTGACACAGAGCCTTTCTCCGGCTTCCACAGCATCCCATGCACACAATGGACCACCCTTCATCTTTTAAAAACCATTAATTTTGAATATATGTGTTAGTATTGAGAATTTTTTTACTGTGAGGGTAGTGAGGCACTGGAACAGGTTATCCAAAGAAGTTATGTACATCCCATCCCTGGAGGTGTTCAAGACTAGGTTGAATGAGGCCATGAGCAATCTGATCTGGTGGAAAGTGTTCTTGTCCATGGCAGGAGGTTCAGAATCTTTAAGGTTCCTTCCAACTGAAGCCATTTTATGACTCTATTCTATGATTCTATAAAATTGCATACAGAAAAGAATTTTATCTGGGTGTGCAAATCCAGTGCTGAAATGCTAGGAACATTTTGCTACAGTTGTAACTGTGTAATCTTGTGAAGATACTTCAGGTTTTAATTACAAGATTGCATACAATTTTGTCCCAAAGGATCTCGTCCTCATTCAGTGCACAGGCTGAAATACAGTTGTGTTGTCACTCAGAGGTGCAGAGTTTCCTAACCTTTGAGCACTTGCTTTTGCAGTTAGAATAAAGTACGTCTTTGTAATTTTTAAAACCAGAATAATACATTGGATAATCTGTAGTGATCCCTTGCACATGACAAGCTGTTATACTTTCATCCCATGGTGAGGGTAATTGGCTCTTTGAAAGTCACTCTGAAGCATGTGAAACACCCCAGGTCAGGCAGTCAATGGTTTGAGAATCAGAGTTTGCAGCCTGAGTCAGAGACACCGACCCCCTCCCTTCCTCCTTCTTCTTCCTCCGGGGTTCACTAAACATGGTTTTTATTAAAGGCTCATTAGAATCTTGAATTCTGACTCAGACCTCATCCTAAATGCCAGCGGCGTGTCTCTTGTATCAACCCAAGAGTTTGTGTTTGGTCAGACGGGTAAGATCAGAGCATGAAATGCTGTGGAAGTTGATGTTTTTAACTCTGTCAGGTCTGGCACCTGAGCTACACTCAAGGAGCACAATGATAAATATAAGGCAGCCTATGGATTTTAGATGGAATTTATTTTTGCAGAGCAGCATGAGCAAGTGTAAGACGAAAAGCTCCAGCCTCTCCGGCTGCAGAGCGTCTTTCAATATGTTCTGCCACTTCATCTCCAATTGTGGCAATGTCTTCTAATAGGCTCAAACAACTATGGAGTCATGTAGTAAAGCTTCTGTAATCTTCTCTTTGTTCACAAAATACACCTACAGGAGGTCATTTCTGCTTCCATGACCCTCCACTGAAGTACACTAATCTCGAGAAATTTAAAATTGCTGTGTTTCCACGCCACAGGTCCTGTCTTTCAGTGCCATCTAGTGTTCACGTGTGGGAAACAGGCTGTAAATGGAATTTCTCATCATATTGATTTGTCATAGCTAACACTTTTTGGAAATTGATAGATGGCACAGACAAAAAAAAAAGGTATATTCATAGATTAAAAATATTTCTATTTTTAAAATCTAGAGATATATCAATATTTTTATTTCACAGCATTAAATTCTGACTCATCTCTTACATTAACTAAATCAAATCAACGGCACTCACAAATCAAACATATTTACATCAGTTATTTACTTCTGACTATGCTGGTCTCTGTGATGAATTGGATTGATTCAGAAAATAGTGGTCACAAAAATAATATTTTATTTAAAAGTACTGAAATAATTTATCACCTTGCTTCTTTCTCAGCTCTCCTGAAAAGGAGCAGCCATCAAAAGGATCAGAGCCCAATCAAAACTTCATGTGCAAATTGTAAGTCCAAGGCTTGAAGTGACAGATCTTTCAATCCATCTACAAAAAGGAGCGAGGCTGTTTTTTAAAGCAGAAACAAAAAATGAGGGATTATCCAGCACCCTCTTCAGTTTCTTATCTTATCTCCCTGGATGTGTTTCTTTACAGTGACTTCTAGTTCTTATTCTCATCCATAGTCCCTGATCAGAAGTTAAATAGATAATAAACAAGGAAAGACCCTTGTCTGTCTCTTACTATTTACACATAACCATAAGAGACAAATATGATTGATTTATAAAATCTCCCCTTTTTACTATGGAGAAAGAGTTTAGTAGCCAGTACAGATGATTCCCCTTGAAAATCTCAGATTCTAAATTAAGATAGAAATCCTGAGTAGCAAATACAACAAAAGGAATATGAATACAGAATTTTACACAGTAGCTTTGTGTGTACGCAGATCTTTATATACATTTAATAAACCTTCCCTACCTGGTCATGAAAGAATTGTAAAGTCATTATTCTGTGAATTAGTCCAGCTAAAAAGGAAGAAAAGCAAGGTGCTAGGCTGCTTTCATTACAATGAAAACTTAATTTAATTAGAGCAATTTCAGATCACACTTCTGGCAGCTGTGTTTATTGTGCTTTTTCCAAAGGATAGGAATTATCATTGACTGACATTAGCATCAAAGCTCATTTATTCACCCGCCTACATTCTGCCAGCCCTTCTGAGTTTGTCTGTTTATTTAGCAATTTAATAACATCACAGTAAATAAGATCTCGTCTTGGAGCATGCATGTTTTCTGTCAAGCATTTAGTGCAGACTTCTTATACTGTCACAGTAGAACACCTCTTTGCAGGCTTAATGAAAGAGCAGCTAGCTGTTCTCTGGAACTGACATTTGAAATGATCAATGAGGACATAGAATGGGATCCAGAATTTTTTTTTTTGTCAACAACTAGAAAATATCTGTCTTTCGGTGGGGGTGGGAGGAAGTGCCAGACATGACCTGTGATCCTTCAAGCCGAAGAAGTCTTCCCCAGTCCAAAACCAGATAGGTCACAGGTTTTGAACTCTAGGTCTTGAGTACCACGTGGTACTCAGCTTTCTTTCACAGCTGCTTTGTCCTTGCCAGCTCATATAGAGGTGTGAGCACTGCCCATTCACTCACAGCGCACAACCTGTTCTGTCATGAGCTAAAGGTAGGCTCTTCATGGTAAAGACCATCTTTTATTTCCTATTTGTGCAGAACCTGACAAGATAGGACTTGATCCCCAGTCAGAGCTGCTGGAGCTCAGAATTGAGGCAGACGTGTCATAGCTCAGCTGCCTCTTGGAGGCACATGTAGAGCTGCTGCTACATCAGACCAGACAGCAGAGACATGGGCCACATGAATCTGCTGTCCACACTGCAACGTCAGGCCCTGGGGTGACAGAAATAAGCAGTTAGTCTGAGGCTGCATGGGCTTATTCTTCCATTATCAGCAGTGCTGATGTGCTGATGGCTCATGAAAGATAGAGTATAAGAAAATGATGCCACAGAAACAACTTTTTTCAGTCTCTTTCCAAAAAGAGGTAAAGCAAACAACTCCACTTGATTTTTCAGCAACCCAACTGATGGAACAGGTTTGCAGCTGGCACCCTTCACCAGAAGATTCCCTGCAGATCGCACTCTTACCCCCCAGCTTGCCTACAGAGATATCATCAAGTATAAAGTAAAAGTAGCAAAGAGACGCAGCCTGCCAAAAGCTGAATTGGGTGGAAATGGAGCCTCCTGTGTATCTTACCCAGACAGAAATGGCTGATTGCAAGACTCCTCTGTTATGCTTTGCTTACTTATGAAATCACAAGAAAGCCAATAAGAGCAGCTCTGCAAGCAAAGAGTCAGCACGGGCATTTTCTGCCTTGCAGTTACAGTGAAACATCAAAACTGATGATGGAAATGGTTGTTCCTTCCCAATTTTTTTTTGCGTGCCACAAGCAGAACAGTAGTCTCTCCTAGACAGTGTTATTGGCAGTGGCACTAACTGAAAGAAGAGCAGTAGAGCCCTCACTTAAAGATGCAATTCAGAATGTGAACAAGGAACAGCATAGCTATAAGTTGTCTCTCCTGTGGGCATACAATTCTGAAGAGGGAAAAAAAAACAAACCACAAAGAAAACAGATGAGAGAATGACTAATGGTAATAAATTCCACTGCTTTGACCACAGCATTACATTATCAAATCTAGGGACTTAATATGCAGCAGAATTATCATAACACAATAGTTCTGTGTAAAGGAAACAGTTTAAGTTTCAATATTTCATCCAGCAGTGCAGTCACGCCTGTGGAGTGTGCCATCTTAGCTGGAACATTTATTGATGTTGGCCACAGGTTTATACAGCAGGAGTTGAAAGGTGAACGATTCAACTCTCCAATTCTGAAATTAAGAAGAAACAAATGCCGAGGAAACAAGACTCACAGCAGCATGTGAGAAAGTCATGGAAAATTCACAGCTTTCAATCACTTGCAGCACTTGTTATGCAGAAATAGGCTGAGCTCCCAGTTTTGCTTGGAGGTTGTGTCACTTCCAATCTTCCCTGTGACATTCAAGCATGGTTTATAGTGACAATTTGCATGTAGATGAATGAAACGTCTGCTTTCAGTGATTGTATTTCTGAAACTTTTTCACTAGTTCAGAAATAAAACAGCTTGGGGGGGATATTACTCTTTTAGTTAAATTTAAATTCTCATGCTCTAAACCATTGCAATCAGTCTAACCTTTTTTGGTTTTGTAAGGAAGAAGGGTGAGCACATGCAACAGAGGAGCACTGGTTTGCATTTTCAACTGACAACCCAGCAACTGGGGAATTTTGTTTATTCCATTTAGCCAGCCAGAAACCACACAGGCCCATGCAAAACCAAATTTTGGACACGTTTTTTCTCCGCTACCATGAAACTGTCAGGGAAAAGTGTAATTTCAACATCTCTTCAAAAGTATTGTCCAGAAAACTCATCTTGCATAGTACTTTCCATAATCCACTCTTCCAGATGTTCTTTCTTTCTTCATGCGCACAAGTAATCAAAAAAAGTGCAACAAAGCGTTACTTAAGACAGTACTCAGTACCTCATATGGAAATTACTGAAGCAGCACTTCACCTAGTCTCCTTCTACTGGCTTGTTTGATCTATAAAGCCAATTTATCTTTATATAGATACTGACAGACATTTTAGTTCGCAAAAAATGCAGAATCTGGAAAGTAAGAACTAATAAAATCATAATTATTAGTGTGCAGCCACTTTCTTTGCTGGATATTTTAAAAAGTAAATGCTACATGTTTTCAGTCAGCTGAAGTTATTTTTTTTTCATTCTGCTACTCTGATGAAATAGAAACAAATCTGCAGCTGCCCAGAACAAAAGAGGACTTTGCAGGCTGATTTAGGTGTTCCAGGATATTGAGTTGCACTGTACTGCCCCAAGCAGTAAGCTTTCCATATTCCTAAGTGAACAGCCAACAGCAGGTCCAAGACCCATGGATCAGAAAAGAAGAGTTTCAGTTAAATGGAAACCAGATGACAGAAGCTCCAACTGTCTCCCTAGCATAAACAAAGCAGTAGATGCCTCAGAGGCCATGTACTCTCTCACAAAACTCCTTTTCCTCTGGAGTGGTTGTGTTTCTTTTTTCTCTACTGAACATTACAATCTTGCTATGCTGAGTAAGGGGAGGAGATATGTTATGTCATGACCTAATAACGGTTCATTCATAGACTACAAGTTACTTTAGTCAAAGGTATATCAGCATGGCAACATTCAATGTTTAGTAGTTGACATACTTTCTGTGTCATATTCTGAAGCTTCATTAATATTTGCAAATGCACTTTGAGAGAAATTCACTGTATCCTTAGCTGTCTTCAACACCATGTACCACAGGGTGGCTTTTTTCTCTCAGAGTTCAGATCATTTCCCTCACAGCCATCTTCATCACTTCCATGTTCCTGAAGACAGAAGAGTAGATAGATAAAAGGTGAATTCCAGAGGAGGGCATCGAAGGTGATGAAGGATCTGGAGAACAAGTCTTATGAGAAGTGACTGAGGGAACTGGGATTTTTTTAGCCTGGAGAAAAGGAGACTTTGTCGCTGTCTATGACTACCTGAAAGGAGTCTGTAGTGAGGCGGGTGCCTGTCTCTTCTTCCAAGTAACAGGTGATAGGACAAGAGGAAATGGCCTCAAGTTGTGACAGGGGAGGTTTAGATTGGATATTGGGGAAAATCTCTTTACCAAAAGGGTTGTGAAGCATCGGAACAATCTGCCCAGGAAAGTGGCAAAATCACCATCCCTGGAGGTGACCAAAACCATACAATCATAGAATCATTAGGTTGGAAAAGACCTTACATTTCATCAAATCAAACCATACCTGTCTACTACTAAATCTTGTCCCCAAGCACCTCATCTCCCCGCTTTTTAAACACCTCCAGGGGAGGTGACTCAACCACCTCCCTGGGCAGCCTGTTCCAGTGCTTGATAACCCTGGATAATGGGTAGATGTGGCACTTTGGAATATGGTTTAGTAGGCATGGTGGTGTTGAACTGACAGTTGGACTTGATGATCTTTGAAGTCTTTTCCAGCCCTAATGATTCTATGATTTTATTCCATGATTCTAGTTTTGGTATCTTTGGTTAGGAGCACTTAAAAATTATGGTTGTCCTAGTGCTTCTGTTTACCTTGAACATCGAGGCTCTATAACATATGGCTGATTTATGGCTGTAATTTATTTGTTGAAGTAATAACAAGACATTTGCAATACCAGAAGCCACAAAACATCATTAAAATAAATCTTGAAAAGAAACAGTGTGGAAACATCATCCACAAATCTGCCGTTATGTTTTGAAGTGGACCAGTTTTGCTTTAGTGGAAAAAAGCTGCGAGAAGTCAGTGTTAGAGCTGGATGGGTGAGCTGCATTCACCTCTGGCTAATGTTTCAAGCATGGTCCCACTGCAAAGCCTCCTTTGCTACCCTTTTACTCTAAAATTGCTACTTCCCTTCTGCAAGCCTAATAAAATGTGATTAAATAAGTTTGTGTATTGAAGGTTAAAATTTAAGACAGCTACAGAGAAAGATTAACAGAATGCGCTAAATGAGAGTCAAGCTCAAGCAGGAAATCTGAGAATATGCTGAGGGGCTGAGGTCCTCTTTTAAAATTCAGTTATAATTCAACTGAAATTTGGAAACTCATGCTACGACTTTTACAGATCCCCTTTTTCAAAGCAGACATTCACTTTAAAGAGCAAACTGGCGCAAACTGGTACTTAAGGCCTTCAAGGAAATTGTGTCACACCTACATTTCAAGAGGTCATGACTGATTAATCTACAAAATTAAAATTCTATCTAAAACTATTGAACTAGAACTTGAAATACAGACTCAGACAGTTGCAACAACTTTTGGCCCCCTTAATTTATAGGCAGCCCTCAGCAATGCAAAGTGAGCTTAAAGCCACAAAGTTCATGATCTTCTATCCCCATGTGTTTTTTAAAAAGTCCATCTCTTCTGCAGAATTTTATTGCCAGAAAACTCATATTCTTGAGAATTTTCATCCACTCTAGTTGAAAAATTTCACCTTGTTGATCTTCTGTGCAGTGTTTCCTCAATAAACACTGGGACATGCCTTTGATCAGCTGAAGGTCCAATACAATAGGCATTGTCACAGCCGTGAATAACCAGTCTCTCAGCATAACAAAGTAGGGCAGATTATTTTCTTCCTGGTAGGAATTAGTCGAGTATAATTTGAGCTACATTACATTTTTCAGCTAGATTACTCAATAGCCAACACCACTAATAAAAACAGGAGTGTTGCAACAGAGCGATGCACTTTAGAGACTCTCAGTGAGCTAGTGACAGAAAAACATTTTAGAATTTGTTTATTGGGAGGGGTTTTGTATTACCCACATTCCCAAGAATCCTTCATGATTAGACAAAGTTTTCTAAGGTGCTCCTCTGTTTCTTGGGATTTTTTCCTTGGGAGATACTGCTAACACAATACCCTGACTTTGGCCCAAAAACTAGGGGCAATGTTTGGCCCCAAAGCCTAGACCAATGTTGATTTCTTATTCTGCTACCAGAATGGATACTGAAGTGAACAACCTGGCCGTGCATCCACATCACCTTTGCCATGCACCTCCACCTCGTCAGTTTGGGGAATAAAGATCCTAAGGTTGTCTTGACTTCCTGTTTGTTCACTTTCAAGTATTGCTTATAATCAAAACCTAGCTTAAATGCAGTAACTTCAGAATGGGCAGTACAGGAGGACTGGTGCATGTAATAGGACACAAACTAATAATCACACTCAAAGCTCTACTGAAGCTTTCAAATAACTTTAAGTAAAACAACATCAAAAGTATTAGAGACAAATTTGGTCTGGTAGTAGACAGAATTGTTTGTTCAGGGCTGAAACAAGCTTTTGGTAACTCTTGTGGCATAAAGCATAATAGCAGAGTTAAATAAAGCCTAATGAAGCACATCCTCTCTATTCTTGTAAGCAAGATACAGATCTTGTTTATCTAGTTCTCTGTCCAGTAGTATTCCTCTACTGAGTATTTGAGTCCAAATAGCATGGCAAGTTCCCTTCCAAGAGATTCACAAGTTGAAAACACACAAAAGAGAACTAATAATGGGAGCATCCTCCTTCTGCTAAAGGGCTTTTTGCACTAGACATTTTACATGACGGCAGAAAATTGTATGGAGCAGTCATACACAGGAACATAAAGGATCAGCAGATAAGATGACACAGGGCACAATTCATTTACTTTACTTCTCCTTGCTTAAGAAACATCCTTCATAATCCAGCCTTTACAACTTTTTCCAAAGGTCTAGCCTGCATTTCTGGAATAGCCATGCCTCATTTACTCCATTCCCTACTTAAAAAAACTTCTTATAGGCTATGTTTCAATTAAACAAATTCACCTTGGTTTAATTAATTACATGACTTCATTACTACCTTAGAATAATTACGACTTCTACCTCCTTACGGACATCTGCCGTGCTCTGTGTAGGTGTTAAGAAATGGAAAAGACTTCTTCTATATTTTAGGCAGATGATAAAGAAAATGAACTCATTGCAATGCTTTCAGGCTCCACCTTTTCAGGTACAGCTCTGCCCTGCCTACAGCAAACAAGCAGATATTTACCTGGAGTAAACTTCAGCCAATACAGTCTTACTGTCAGCTTTCTGAGACAATGCTCTTGGCAGCAGTCACTGCTATGATCCTTTTTTTTATCACCTCAGTTCCTTTTTCACCTCCTTCTGCTTCACTGGTCCTTACACCCTGTCTACACTTGCACCGTGCTCTGCCTTTAGCTATGCTGGTCCCATTTCAGACGCTTGACTGCTTTTCATAAAGCTGCAATAGATACAGCTCAAACCCACTTACTTCCTGCCCACTAATTAATATACCATACTGGAGGTCACACTGATTGCAATACAGCAATAAAGGTCACTGACATTTATCAGATCCTCTATTTTCAGTTGCTGAAACCCAGTTGTTAACACTGAAGTATTTTGTCCTATGTGGTGGAGAAAAGGACTTCCAAATGCTTGAAAACATGGGTGGAAGTAAAATAATGCTTTTTTTCTCTAGCCTATAGACTTTTTTCTCTGTTTGTTTCACTGCTGTAATATGGGGAATTGGAGCATTTCAGAGTCTTGAGATTTGACAGAGACAATCACTGGTTCATCTGTTGCTATCCCTCTGAACATTTACCCAGGATCCAAATCTAGAAGCTGGAAAGAAGGTTCATGTATGGAAGGGACACAGAGCAAGCCATGGAATTACTTTTTTTTTTTTTCCCCCAGCATACTTTTTGAAAAGACTAATTTAAAATTAACTTAGTTAAAAAAAAAACTGACTGAGAGTGAGTTTTTCAAACTGAGAGGCAGTAGTTCAAAGTTAGAGCACATGCCTTGAAGGTCCCTTGATTAGATTTTTTTCATTAAATATCCCACATAGGTTGAATAACTGAAAGGGGAGGGTAGATACTGTGACAATATGTCATTTTCCTCCTATGACTCACGCCTCTTTATCAGCCGGAGAGAGGGGACTTTGGAACACTGCTTTTAGAGTGGAGCGGATTGAGACTGCTGGGCAAGTAAAACTGTTTGTAGGACTCCACTGTCAGTCATGGAAAGCCTGAAAGATGTGAATGAAACAGAAGACTGAGAAGTAAGAAGGAAGAAAAGAGAGATTTATAACAAGGGCAGCTGAAAGGTGACACAGACGGTTAGACACATGGCAGCCTCTGTCTTACAGCTCCCATACAGTCCCTGTGTGAATTTTGGCAGCTCATTGATGCATAATCTCTGCTTGCTGGGCTCTGGTTTGAAACACTTGCCTTCCTTTGGCAGGAATGTTGACCATTCATTGCTGCTACAGATGCGTACAATAGGAACACTATCCATAATGTAACATGCTAAATGTCCCATGACATTTTTAGCTGGATGCTCTAGATTAGCTGGCTGCTGATAATCTTAGCTCTTGTCTTTGTATCAAAAAAAATATATTTGCAGAGCATTCAGATAATTATCTGGTACCACTCCTCAAGAACCCGGAAGATGAACAAGTACCCGTTCTGTACTACATGTTGAAGTTGAACAGCAAAAAACCAAAAGACCACACAGATATTTGAAATACACTGAAAACAGACAATGGTCTCTTGGTTAAGTAACTATTTTACCCATTAGGTCCTCTGGAAAAAATGGTGCATGTCTCTCTAATTAAAGCCTATCACACTGTATAAGGGTGGAGGACTGAACTGAGACTCCATATAGCTACTTGTACCTTTTCGCACAACTAGTTTCACTGTCTTCAGTTGCTTTTGGATTTTGAACTGTAATAAATTTTATTTACAATTGATACATCACACAGTAATAAACAAAGATTCATTTAAGCATCTGCCATAATGTCGTATATGGAGATGTGATGCTTATTTAAAAAAATCGCTGGCAGCAAGAATGTGAGAGGATGGAATGGCAGCAAGCGGTTTCGTGTTGCTTCAAATAGAAAAGGTCAGCCACGGGTCTGATTTTTCTTAGAAAAGTTGCTTTTATGAGGAAGTATAGAGATTAGTTACAAATATTTTAATGTCAGAACAGATGGATATACAGAGCAGGGCTCTGCCTTGGATGTTGATGCTTTAGTATTTTCCTTAGTGAATGGGTTGGGGCAATAGATATAGTTATAAATATATTTTTGCAAACAACTCAGAGTAACATGGAAAATAAGAATACAATTCAAAAGAATGTCTAAAGACATATTCAGAAAAAAAACACAAAACAGGATGTAAGGAAATAATTTCATGGTTCTGCAGTTAGACAGGATGGGAAACATCTGCTTGGGTAGCAGATACGCACTACTCTCTCTTGGTGCACCCCAGCTGGAGGCTTCTGTTCTGTTTTGGACATGACAACATTTGAAAAGCATGTGGACAAAATAGAGAAAGTCCAGAGGACAGCAATAAGAACGACTAAGTATCTAAGGAGCTGAGACTAAGGCAGAAAGATGCAAAGGGGTAGTGGTGTTTAGTCTACAGATGGAAAAGCTAAGGGGAGGCACCATAACAGTCAAATACAGGAAAAGAACGTGATACACAAAAGGACTGTTAGTCAGTAGAACAAGAAAGGACAGCATGATCTATGTGAAGTAAAGAAAACTGTTAGTGAAATGATTTAAAACCACTATACCGATTATCTGGCGAGCTGATGCAGCAACTATTAGAATTTTTTAAGACTAAATTTGACAAGTCTGTTAAGAATTACTCGATCTCTCTTGGGGCAAGAAGCCAGATAAAATGGTCCATTCTTAACTTGAATAATCTTATCCTGATTCTTCTGCAAATGCTTTCTGCCACACTGGTCTAACTGTGTAGATAATACAAAATTCATAACGTACCTAACATACTGCACCCTGGTTGTACCTACCTGCATGATCATCAGGGTTTTCTATTATTTTCAAATGCCTCTTTTGCTTGCACTAACGCTGCCTTTAGGAATCCAACAACAGTGTGTGCTTCTTCCTGGGTATTGTAAAATGTGTCCTTTGGAAAAGATCAATGTGCTGATATCAAGCAATCTAGCCTGAGTTATTTCATTGTTGATAGCATTTATATCATCTGAATGAAAAAAATACCTAATTTTAAAAAAGCATCAAGTGTTTTAACTATTGATAATAATTCCTTGAGGCGATGCCAGCAAGTATTAAAAGGAGAAACAAATAGCACAGTACCTGCTTTATTACTTCAGCAGTGATTGCATTCCAGTTAATCTATGCTTAAAGTAAGTTAATGGATCATATTAAAAAAATAAGAAGAAACCTTAGGTTACTAAGAAATGAAGTGGTTACAATTCAAACTGTCAAAAAACAGAGATACACTCTCCACAGGAGAGTGTGGACTGCAGATCAGGAATTAGAAGGAAGCTTTGCTTTAGAACATAAAGACATGCTCAACCATGAAGTCTCACTAAACACAATCCTGTGCCATTCAACTCGCAATATGAAGTGATCTTCTGGTCTGCAAAGAAGAAAGCCTGTAGCTTGTTTTAATTAATCTTCTCACATTGGCCAGATTCAGCTAATATATTGTTTGCTTTAAATAACCCCACCATGAGCAGCAGGTTCTGCTTTAGTTAGCATGTGCAACAGCTACACAGGGATCTGAACCTGCAAAGATACAAGCCTTGGAGATACATCACCTGCTTGCCAGTTTGCCAAAGCAAACAAAACAAAAAGGGCAAACTTGCACATTTTTGCACGAGAATCTTAACTCTGTGCCTAATGTTCCAGATGAAGGGTTCATGTTAGCTTCATGTGTCTATTGGAAGACTCACTTGGCTGTTTTTGTAAGTACCACACCTTTTATATTTCTGAATTTCTCTGTTTTTAATACCAGCGATCTTCTGTGTGGAGATTTCTTGTCATACTCATGATCTCTTCTAAATACCCAAGGCTAATCCTTCCATACACTGCTGCACTCCTAATCTGCAGGTGCTCAGGGGATGCTGAGGGCGTCCCCTCAATCAGATGTTGTGAGTATGGAGCATTACTGTTATGATTTACAGAGGACTGACACAGTTTAACCCCTATTAGGGAGCCACTCGCTCAATCCCTAACCCTATGGAATAAAGGAGAGAAGTGGAAGGGTAAAAGTGCAATACTTGCAGGTGGAGATAAAGACTGTTTAATTAAAAAAAAAAAACCAACAAAAAACAAACACAAAACCTATAAAAGGAAAACAACAATGAGGATTAAAGAGCCCAAACTCAAGTAAAACAAGTGATGCAAAAAAATACCCAATTGCTCATCCTGAACCAACCAATGCCCAGCCAGTCTCCAAGCTAGCTCAGTCCTGGCCAGCCTCCTTCCCTCCCAGTTCTGTTGCTGAGCACAACATCATACAGTATGCGACAGCCCTTTGGTAAGTGGCATCAGCTGTCCCAGCTATGTCCACTCCCAATTTCCTGTGTACCCCCAGCTCACTTGTTGACAGGGTGGTGTGAGAAGCAGAAAAGGCCTTGGTTTACTTTTTCAGCTGCAGAATGCCTCATTCACCCACCTTATGGCCTTCTACCCCAGCCTTTCCCTGCAGCTATGATGAGGCCAGCTGATGGGCTAAGCTTTGCCCAGTGCAAGGTTCATCTCAGGGATGTCTGGAATAAGTTGTCTGACACAGTGGGGAGCTTCTGGTGTCTCACACAACCTACCCCTGTAGCCTCCCCACTACCAAATCCTTGCTACATAAACCCATGCACGACATCAGAGAAACCCTGCACACAAGTACACAGTGTCACACCACTTTCTTCCCAAAGATCAGATGCTTTGAAGAGGCTGAAACCCAGGGAAGAGACTGTCAGTCTGTCAGTGCTCCTGCTCCGTGGCTTTGACAGTCACCTTTATAGAAGGGTAGCTGCTCACCTGGTCACATCGCATTCATGGGCACCTGCACATCACCACATAACTAATTACATAGATGTCCTTTTCAGTGTAACCTGATGTAAAAGATGCAACTTGTTTACTTCTTCCTATTTTAAAGCTGTAATACCTCTCCTGTGTGCATTCCATTTGTGTTATGCAGCCATTTAGAGGGCCCACTGCCTGTACCAACTTCATGCTGTTGAGCAGAAACCACAAAACTGAAAGAAAATATAAGCTGTGCTGACCCTTAGTGGCCAGAATTCCACTACAGTATAGTGGGAATTTTTTTATAAATTCAAGGGTGCTGTTATGCACTGTGTTGTATGTTTGGAGGGGAAGGCACTGACTTGCTGAGAGCAAAAATTGGAGAAGTACTGTCCAGCAAAGAAGAAGATTCGGGGATTGCAGAGGGAAACATAAATGATCTTAAGATTTTATATCAATTCAACAGAGCAAACACAATCCTATGTCTAGGAGATATCAAAATTTACACTAAAAACTGAAGGTGAGTCATTCTTTGGGAAATATAGAGGGAAAGAGTGAAGGCACGAAGCAAAATGATTGGAGAGCAGCACGTGGATCTGACGGGCAGATGTAGAGAACAGATACAGTTGGACTCGATGATCTCAAGGGTCTTTTCCAACCAAGCAATTCTATAGTTCTATGACTCTTGTAGACATCAGCAAATGCATGTCTGGTTCAGATGGAGATGACATGTTGCACTAGTGAGACTTCATCTAGAATATTAGACACAAGTCTGGCTTTCAAGGATCAGGAAACAGGAATTGGAATATGCAAACAAGGACTCAAGGTGTTCTGTGGAACTGAAATTCTATTTTATGAGAGGAACTTAAAGACTGGTGGGACCCACCACAAGTGACCAGTAAACAAACTGAGAAAGAAGGATACCTCCTTAGCTGGAGTCCCAAGATATCCCTGCTAAGCCCAGTGGAAACCACCACGTTGGGGAGTAGTTGACTGGACAGAAGGAGCCTTGATGGGTGCAGGACAGACTCTAATAATGAACTGACCTTCCAGGAAAATAGGAGATTATTCTGAGAACTGATGCCCAGCACCCACTTATGTATTGACAATGAAAATGTGTAAAAAGTAACTCACTACCTACCCAAAATGAGCTTCTCTATGCAAGAGCTTCTCTGCACAAGATCTCCCAGACAAACCGACTGCAGTCAGATCACGACATGCTACAGAAACACACATGAATGACAGCCTTAAAATGAGTTGCCTTAAGATCTTATGTGTTGCAGCAGTAATGAAAAGCCATCCCACCACTTCATCTGAACTTGAGAGCCACCACATGCTTCCAACAGGGCCTGCTCATTAAGCAACCAGCAGGATTCGATGTCCTTGTGCTTCTTCGAGCTGTTTCTTCACTGAAAGAAAACAGCAACCTCTTTAATCTGTGCTTAATCTGACTTTACAAAAACACTTACTAGGCATGTATGATGTAGTGGAAAGCAGAGCTACAAAGGAAGGAATCTCTTTTTTTGCATTAAAATTATATGCCAGCTGCCTGTGAGAACTGAGGGAAAACTGTAAGATTTGCTATGTTTTAAAAAGCAAATAATTTAAGAAAGAAAGTCTGTGTTGTCTGAGAAGTTCCCACTTCATGTACACAACAGAAAATGCAAGAACGTCAGCTTGCATCGATCTCTGGAAAGAGTATTGTGGCATAAGATTTGTAATCGAGTTACAAATACAACCAAAAGCACCAGCCTAGTTAACAAGAATTAGCTTGTCACAAATGTCTGAGATGAACTATGTATTTAGACTTCCCATCAGCCTTCATCCGATCTGTAGTCACAGTTCAGAGAAAAATCCTATAGATTTTTCTTACAACATCCAGCCCAGGATAACAACATTCAGCCTCGATTTTCCAAAGGTATTGAAAACAAATCAGTATGGCATCTGCCACGCTGATGCTTACTAGAATCTCAGTTTTCACTTTTGTAAAGCCAAGTCTCTATTTCTTATGGCTTCAACTGAAAATTTCCAAATATAAATGGAAGTAAGCAATGTGTAGATGTCTAGATATAATCTGAAAAAGCAGTTTTGTGGGTTGAACTGTCCAGACATACACTTTATCCCAAAACGCACTATAAGCATTGTTACATAGTATATATCTATTTTATATATATATATATTTATAATTATATTTATATTTATATACAAATACAGGCTGGGCTGAGAAAGCATGAAGAGTAGCCCTGAAGAGAAGGATGCTGGTGGATGAGAAGCTCAGCACGAGCCAGCAATGTGTGCTTGCAGCTGAGAGAGGCAACTGTATCTTGGGCTGCCAGCAGGTTGAGGGAGGGAATTCTCCCGCTTTAAGGTCCCTTCCAGCCCAAAGCATTCTATGATTCTATGATTTCACTTCCCACTTAAGTGTGGAAGAAAATAAGAAAAACAATAAAGCATGGAAATCAAGAGTTTCCCTCACTTCCTGTCACTTAGAAGTAGGCATGAAAAGCAGCCTGCAAGGCACTAGAAAAAGCACACAGTAAGGTACGTAGGTCTTTCATATCCAAGGAACTGCTTGGCTTTCTGAAGTCTGAAGAAAAGTGTTCCAATTAACTCACTAGCTGACATGAGGGAAATTGTGGGTCTTCTGGAGTTCCCAACACAAACCAGCAATTTAGTGACTTAATAGGAAAGTGCTGCTGAAAAGATTGCTTTCCTGAAACTGAAAAGATTTCCTTTCAGGAAAGGAAAACAAAAATCCAGTCCAACACCATGTATGCTGGAATTACGAACACTGCAAATGTGACAATCTGTTTGTTTGGCTCCCTGGTTGAAGGAGGGATCTGATGTCAGAAAAAAAATACCCTGTGAAGTAGAAGTAGTTTGGTTTCTAAGCTAGGAGGGAAGGTTTGCCTTAAAGCCAATATCCAGGACATTGTCAAATTACCAGTCTAAACAGTCCAGTCTTCATATTCCTATAACATTATTTGCTATTATCAAAATAAAGTAGAGATGGTTTTAGACAGCCAAACAATTCTTATTCTCTGCGGACTACATAGCAATTGAAATAGTGTAAATTACTGTGAGGGAGGAACAGTATTATAGAATCAGTTGCAGATACTTTTACTGAAGTCACAACCCACACAAATGAAATCACTTTTTCTGTAGGTGTTTTCAAAGTACTTTGTTGAGGAAAGATTTTTTTCAGAAGGAAAATAACATCAGAACCAAATAGAGACTATTTTTTTCTTCATGGAACTGTGCTAAAACCCAAGAGGCTAAAAGGCATTAGTGTGTATTTACACTTTAAGAAAGTGTAAGAGTCAACCATACCTCTGAAAATGAAAAAATGTGTTTCCTGCAAGTATACTTCCCACTTGCTGGTGGCCAGCAATCTGCTCTTCCCAAACAGCCCTTTCATGAAGCATACAGAACATCCTACAATGTCACAGACCCTGGCAAGCACTAGGGTTTTGTACAGGCATATGAAATCATACCCAATTATTCTTTTTTCTTAACATAAGTTTGGAACTTCCACCCGTTCTCTTCCTGCCCCACGACTTGAAGCACTTCATTGTAACTACTACTTCCGTGTGTTCCCAATTCACCTATCTTGCTTATTTAAGTCCTCCTTCAGACACACTGCAAGGAGGAAGTATTCTCTATAATTATTACATTTTCATTAAGATGGAGAAAGTAACAGTCAAGATAAGACTATTTCTTGCTACTATACTTAAAATTTGAAATGATGAAACAAAACATGATACATTAATATCATTTATTTTAAATGGTATTCTGAAACTCATGGTTATATACAAATTTTTAAACTATGAAGCTTAAGATCACATGATGACTGTCTTCACAAAATAAGGCTGCAGGGTCAATCTCATTGGAGTCCATTCCACTGAAGTTTGAGTACAGGACGGCTTCAAGAAGGCTGTAATCTGTGAAGGCCCCAACATGGAGGAGGCTGGCCTTCCTACAGAAAAAGCTTCCTCAGTTACCACGTGATGTTGTTTGAATTTGAGAGCAATAACAGTGGGGAAAGATCTAAGTGAATCCAATGGTTGATGTGCAAAGACTGTTATGCTGCACTCAAAATCTGAAGACAGGTACCACTACAGAGGCTCTTCCAGGCCAGTCATACACATTTTGCCTCACTCCGCACTCAGCTGGGCCTGTTGGTGGGGCAGGGGGAAGGCAGCTTACACCGCTGTAAATTGGCAATGATCATTGATCAACAGATGTTTTTTAGGGATAATTAACAGGCATGAACAGGATTTATGTTATTGCTGAAACTTCTCTTTAGATAATAGGTGCAGCAGTGGGATGAAGAGTAGCATCAGCCAATAGACAAAATTTTCATTTCTCTGAACTGTCATGGAAAGCAGATGAAGCCTCTCCTCATGCTCCCCCAATACTAAGGCAGAGATATGCTTCATGAGTTTATTTTATACACAGACAATTAAAAATACATTTTACTAATGTCTCCCATAAAAACCTTACCAATAGCACAGTCCTGAAATCAGTGCAACAATACTAAAATGAGAGGAAGGAGTATTTACAACCATATTGTATTGTACTGAAATGGCAAGATCAGAAATTTAGATCTAAAGTGCAAAGTTGGCTATAATCTACACAGATCCAGGGATCTGTTTTCTTGCTTATCCTATGAAGCAATATCATCACTATAGATGCACCACATATTCATGCTGAACATTTAAGTGACCAAACGTCATCCTTGGGCTGAGAAGAAAAACTCCTCTACTGAATCCAGCGGGAGGCAGACATCAGCATCCAAGGGCCAAATTTAGTCCCTCAGTTCTAGGAGTGTTGCATACTGGATGGAGATTAACTACTGTAAACCCAGGGATGTGAAACATGGAGGAAGTGTATTTAAATACATGAAGGAAGGTAGTGAAATAGAAATCTTAAAGAGCTTACTGCTTTGCTTTATAGTAGACTAAAGACAATCACTGCATTTCTAAAAGGACAAAATAGAGGGCCCAGCACTCTGTATTTTATTTAGCTGCAGTCCTGTCCCAGTTCAGACCGTCACAAAATTTTAAAGACTATTTACACCAACAAGGCCATGAGGGCCTCTGAAACCAGAGTGAGGCCACAAAAACAGGCTCTTGCAGCATTAGAGTATTAAAAAGTCACCATTCAAAATACTTCGTTCTTAAAAATTACTTAAGGAAATCATAATAGAAGGAAAAATGGCTGCTAGGTTTCCAGATTAACTGAAACTCCCCGTCAATTCACCCATGCATAGTGGACAGTTAATCTACGAATTATTTACAACAATTTTTGCTACTACCCAACACAATCAAAGAGAAAACTGCTTGTTGAGTCACAGCTTGCTATACTTCGGCAAACTAAACAGTCTCCAGTTTCTTATCTTTGGGCACAACTATCCAATGTTTGCCATAAGATTTTAACTACAAGTAAACAAAGTTTGTCTTGAAAAGCAACGCACGTTAAGTGAATTAGTTTGTTCCATTAGTCTATTTTTAAACTACTACATCATATTTACCGAAATGGCTATGGCATAAGAGGCTAGGCTTAAGTAATGCCATCATCTGACACAATCCACTTGATTATGCCCCAAACTATTTACAGTGAACTTGATTCAAACAAACCACTTGGTTTGAGAAAGCATCTGAAGAACTAAGAATTTAATTATAAAATAATCTTTCCTAAAATGTTGCTTGGAAATGATTTAGTCACGATCTGTTCATGTTATTTTAAGTTATTCATTTACTAAAATACACCCATGGGCAAAAGCCTCATTGGAAACGAGACCCAGCACCTACACATGCATTAGTAAACAAGGGTAAGTCTGTGCCACAGCATGGAGCAGATGGAAGGGAAAATGAGGGGAGGAGGAAAGATGCAATCTAAAGAAAACGAATTAGGTTGAGACATGTATGTATTAACACACAGGCACCTGCAAAACAATGAGTAACTAAAAAATTGTGGTTATGAAACTGAGTTAACAGCATCTTTATCCTTAAAGGGGGCAGGCTAAGCAAATGTAGATGACTACAGCAGTAATTATGTTCTTAGGAGAATCAAAACCTGCATAGGCAAGCATTATAGCTCCACACTGTTCTGGCAAAACCTAAGCTGGTCTTTCAATAATGCAAGAAGTTAAGAATTCAGCTGATCAAGTTATGAACAGATCTGAGTAACTCTTCATAAAACATAGCCAGGCCCCTGTGCAGCATCAGAAGAAATGGCCCCATTTTAGATATAAATTCTTCTTGATGCTCATTATCCTCTACCCACCTAAGCCCTGACAGAACAGAAACTTCTTCCAAATTCATCAATTCATCTGAGTTTACACTTATTTTT
This sequence comes from Cuculus canorus, assembly GCF_017976375.1. Lineage (NCBI taxonomy): Eukaryota > Metazoa > Chordata > Aves > Cuculiformes > Cuculidae > Cuculus > Cuculus canorus. Next base: position 90,396,763 of record NC_071403.1, read on the forward strand.
GTGTGTGTGACTGGCTGAAAGAAAAATCCATCACTGGAAGCAATGAGTTCTGCATTTGATTCACCCACGACAGCCAACATTAAGATCCTTTTGCAGCAATGAATTCTGTAGTTTGGTCCAGTATCTCAGGAAGAGTCTTGAATTTCCTATTGAACTCCTCGAAAGCTTTTGTTCCACAGGCCTTCAAAGAGCTACACACCTGCCCTCTAAGCTAAGTTATTTGAAGTCCCATGAAAGATTTGAAACAAAAGCACTGAATTATGCCCGAGTGGAAGACAAACCAATCCAAACTGTACAAAGCAAGGAATGTGTTTACAGTATACATCATAACTGCATATGCCATCATGTTTTGTTGAAACAGGAAAATTTCAGGCTGTTCGGTTGTTTTCTTGGGTAAAGTAAAGTGCAGCAACAGGTACCCAGAGATTACATAACCTCACTTCAACACAATGCATCACATTCTTTTGCATTTGTGGCAAACCAGAAAGCTATGTTTTTGTTGACACGGGTGTTTTGGAGTGCTCAGCTCTGAAGGCGTTATCACATTTTCCACAGGAGGCAGAAATGGAAGAAGCAAGTTCTACAAAATACTTCCTCAGTCTTAACTGGGCTTGGCTTTTGGCAAGTTTTCGTCATAAGGAGCTGATTTCAGTGCAAAAGCTGAGAAATATTACTGTTTACATATGGCATAATGGAAACCTAGAGCCTGGTTTCCCAATTGTATCATCAGTTCCCCAGCTCATCTTTCCTCCCTGTTCTTCTAACAGCTTCTTATAGAAATTACTCAGATGGAAACACAACATCAACCAGAGCTTTTCTAATGCCAGGAGATTTTGACTATCTGCAGCTTTCAAATTTCCCAAATCTTTCAAGATTCAAAAACTTTGAATGAGTGACACCATGATGCATTACTTTTAAGAAATTCCATATGACTTATTGTGTCACCTTCACAAATACTTTAATATTAAAGATTTTAATTTAAGAACAGACAAGCTAACATACCTTACTACAACCCATTATACAAGAACCCTTATCTGTTGGAGGGAAGAACAGAGGCTGTTTCAGAAGAATATGAATTGTGCTCCAGTTTTGCAGAACTTAAGGTTTTCCAAGTTCTGTGCAACTCCTGTGAAATATCATAAAGGTGTTAAAAACCAAACCCAGATCTTTTTCGCTCACTACAATTAAGTGAGCCAGAATACAACAGGGTGTTAAGCCTGAATGACAAAACCTGAATAATTATTACTGTTCATATAAACTTTTACTTGCAGAATTTGACATGATATATAGCATATAATCTAATGGAAAACTCCTCAAGTATTCCAATCATGATACTTTCTTTGCTACTTGTGGGTAGAAACTAAACCCACAAAAAGAAATTCTCTAGAGGCACAATAGGAACATTTTAAACCCACTCATTCTATTATACCCTACTGAAACCAAAAATAGGTCGGATATAAATAAACTCTTAGAAATCCACCACATTCTCAAGCAAGATAGACATATACAAACAAAAGTAAATTAAATTAGTCTTCTAAATTACAAAAGAAGAATCAGAAAAAGGGAGACCAGAACTAAAGCCCCAGAGTCTAATGAATACAGTTTCAAAGTGAATTCAAAGTCTTATGGGACTTAAGAAATCTGGCATCCACTGTCTTTTTGAGGCTTTATATCTGGTTCCTTCAGAGGTTTTACTTCTTCGTCTGGCTTTGGTTTAGCCTGCAAATAAGAAGAAATAAAACTTAAATACCGCAGGAAAAAAACAGATGTGTCTGCACAGTATTTACCCACAGCTGACTTTACATACTCTAATCTAACAGTCCCCTCTCTTTTCAAGGCTGAAGGCTTTAGGCAAGCCTCAAGTAAGGGAGAAAACCCAAATATTCTCTATTTCAGTATCCTTAAATGAATCCTTTTCTAGAAAAGGATCTTTTTATAGCATTCACTGTAACACTTCAGCATCTTACACACATTAAAGAATTTCCTCCTATTCAGGACTTGGGGGCAAAAAAAAATTACTCCTAATTTCCAGATGCTGACAGTGTGGCGGAGAGGTTAACTGACTTGCCTCCTGGCACAGCGGAAACATGAGTTCAGGTGTTAGCCTTGTGCTTATCTCCTGCAGTGAGCTGGGAAGCATCACAGAAGAGCAAAAGAGTAACTCTGTATTACACACACAAAAAAGCTAACAGCGAAGAACAGTACATAAGGTTATCTTACAGCATCATCCTTTGGTCTCTTGGTTAGATCAAATGCCCCAAGTGTTTCAAGAGTCCAATGTGCGTTCAAGGCAGGAAATTCAAAAGGAATAGGCTCTACTAAACCATAGTTTGCTTTCAGTTCCAACTGGGGAGCCTCTGCTGGCACCTTCTGAAAATAGCTGTAATAGAAGACAGCAATACATTTTAAACACAATGCACTATCTCTGCAAGTCTCGTTTGCAATTCTAAAGACAAAACAATCTGGGTTTTTACAGAGGCAACCACTTCTGCTCTCTTCCATTTCATGAAGGCACTGTCCAACATTCATCCCACCAGTAAGATTCACAAAACCAAAAGCAATTCCTTCTCAGTGGGTTTTTTCTTACCTGATAACCATTATTCCCAGCGCTTCAATGAGAAGAACACCTTTTGTCCAAAAAGACCTTAAAAATCCAAATCAGGATTTAAACCACTTCCCCAGAAAGATGAAGAGGTTAGTTCTTTTCCTAAACCAGTCTTAATTTGCCACACTGCATAACAGCAACGACACTGCAAAACCCACAAGGGCTTGCTACAAAAAACCTGAATGAGGGTATAAATCTCTCCTAGGCAAACCAAACAAGAGCTGAAAACTGACAAATACTGACACATGTTCCCTTACTTCCCACACTGCAGAAGAGCTCTGCGATAGGCACATCTCCCAAAACAGTCACTGGTTATCCAGGTTTGGTTTTTTTTTTGTTCAAAGTTTGTCTGTAGAGAGACATGGATTTATTGAAATCTCCTGTTGCTGTAAGCTATGACAATGGTTATTGGAACTAAAGCAGACTAAAGAATTTCTTTTCCTATTTATTTCAGCTTGAATATTTTTTACTTATTCCTATATTATGCATCTCTTTAAATATCATTAAAAGGGAAATAACAAATCTATTATGGACTACCGTATCATAAGAGGAGGGGAGAGGAGAAAGAAATGAGCAAAAGAATTTTAAAGCCAAGTTAATCTTGCTATTTTAAGCTGCTTCTGAACTCTTTGTGGAAGGAGCTTTACATATATTCACAATATTAATTATACTTAGACTAGTAGAGTTCCTAGCACCCTAAGCATACGCTTCACTGAAGGTATGATTGCTAGTAGGGAAGTCAAAACACACCAACTCCAATCTTCTCCATTTCCCCTCTGTTCTCTTTTGTCTACTGGATCCTAGCAGCTGTAAGGAGGCCATTAGAGCAACACAGCAAGGTCTGCAGGACTTTCTCTTGTGCAGAAGAAAAAGAAACAAAGTGTCTGAGGAATGAAGGAAGAAAACTGCTTAACTTCTGCAACACATCAATACAATCTACCCTGCTGAACTGGCACAGAACACCGAGAAGATTATAGTACAGACAAATAGCAAATCATACTATGAGAAAATTACAGAATTGCAAATATATCTTTAAGCTACTTGCCTTGCCCTAAAGGAATATAAGAACTGGAGAGCAAAAATTTACCATCCCATCTTGAAATAAATGCAAATGAGGTAATAACAGTTCATATAGAGTACTATAACAACCACGAATTACTTACATGAATCCATTCTCTCTCTGGCATTTTTCTAGCGTGTTCTTAACCAAACTTCCTAATTTCCTAAAGAAGAGATGTCCAGAAGGTTTGGCAGTAGTCCCAGGTCCTTTGGTTTCTCCATATTCCTTGCACAACGCTTCAGCCTTGGCAAAAACTTTGCAAGAAAGAAATGTAATAAAAATAATTTACATGACTCTGTCAAATCACGATTCTGATCTACAGTGCTTTAGTTTCAGCAGATACCAGAATCCACTTGGCTTCTTGCTTCTTAGAAACAAAACTGAACTACCTCAAAGGCAGCACTTCAAGCCAAGATTTGCTGCATTCAAAAAGTGATTAGGAATTTAAAAAAAAAAACCCAAAACCAGACAGCTTTTTGGGTAGGAAGATGCAGGAAAGCATTCCTGCTTGTGGGGCAAAAGGCAACAATAAGCCTAAGAACTGTGGTTAAAAAGGTGTCCACACATGGTTGATGCCCCAAAATAAGGAAGCACTCTCCTCTGAGCAGCAGGCACAGTAAAAAACACAGAATTTTTTTCACTGCAAGCAATACAACTTAGATTGTTCTTAATAAGTTATTTTTATTTTTTTTTAAATAATATTAAATGCTTTCAGTTTGATGATTTGAGCATTTTTTTATACATTGTGGTTACATTTATGCAGTGCAGGCATTGGGGCAGCAACAGCTTTGGAGAGAGGAGGATGGGTAGAAGACCCTGAACTTCCCTTAATCTTCATTTGAAATTAATAGAAAGGAAACAAGTTATTGTAAATACTATTTATTTTTAAACAGGTTAATGGGCTGAGAAGCAAAGAAAAAAGTTTCTGCAGCACTGTAACGAAAGGCAGTCTTTGTCAAGACCGAAAAAGAATATGCTGTCTCTATTCAAAAGCATACTGGATTTTCATCAGGTGACACAGAAAATCTTAAATTTACGGGGGACCAAATAAACGTGATACAGAAAAAAAGAAACAGGCATGTCACGATGAGACCGTGTAATCCAGTCTCACTCAAACTTACATTTTTCTGATTCCTGCAGAGATCTGATTGCTTCCCCACATTTATCACTCGCCAGTAAGGTTTGACCATGGTAACAGTATGCCTAATGCGAGAGGACAAAATCACTACCAACATCATCAGGCGCAACCTGCACCAATTAACTTCGGCTCTTTCTTACATCAGAGTTGCATCTCATTGAAGCTGCAGATAGCTGACAACTCGGAAATGCAAGTTAAGGCAGCATTCACTGGACAATGCAGCTCAACACAAGCGCCATGAAGCACATATGAAGCAAGCTGTTTCAGGTCAAGATTAACTCTGAGCTTCATTAAGGCTGTTTAACAGAAGCACTAGCATATAGACTAGTCCAAACCTCTCTCTCTCTCCTTGTATCAATGTGCAGCATTAAGATCCATCACAGAAAGAGGATGAACTCTAGTCAAGTTTACAAAGCAAAGACCTCTAAAAACTAAAACTACCTGAACACTCAAAAACTGAATCTACAGCAAACATCGAGAAAACATGATGCATTTCTCCTGCTTGAGGTATTTTGCCTTATCCAAATAAGTTTCCCACTCCAAAAAGGCCCATTTCTTCACACTTATGCTTGAAGATAGAACTGTATTCCAGTGAGTACCTGAATGGCCTCTTTTCTATTATCAGGAATTTCTGAGTTTAAATACTAAATACCATAGGTGAAGGAACAATCCCATGGACTAATGCCTACCTTGAATATCTGCTTTTCATGTCTGTTCTCACAGTATAACTAACGTTACTTAAATCTACTCCTGCCTATACTGCACAAGTTAAAAAAAAAAAAAAAGAAAAAGTATCACAATTCTGGCCCGCTCTCATCTCTCAAACTTGCTAATAAAGCAATCAGCTTTTAGCTACAGGTTTAACATAAGAGAAAGACAATTCTGTTAACTGTTTAGTTTGGACCTTTTTCACAGTATATAATCATAGAATGGTTTGGGTTGGAAGGGACCTTAAAGATAATTTAATTCCAACCCCCTGTCATGGGCAGGGACACCTGAAGCATCACCCTGAAAGAGCCAGATTACAGGCTACAAAAGATAAACAGCAAATTTAGCAGGTGATGATCCCAAGGGTGCACTACCCCTGCTAAGAAATCAGTCAGCCAAAAAGGGACAGCACTTGGAATGGTACCTAACATTACTAGATGCATCTTCATTCAAGGCCTCTAAAAACATGATCAGCTCTGAATTATACCTAGAAGCAGACTGCAACACAGATAACTGAAGACGAGTATTATATTCAACCTGAATTGCTTCACTTAATGATATGTGATGACAGCAAATTCCACACTGTAGTAATTTCACTTGGCTCAACAAAAATACTTCCAATGCCACTGACACTGCATAGTCTCTCTTCACAGAAAGTCAAGGTAATACTTAGCCCCCATTCCCTATCCCGCCTTAGACATCATTAAAAACTGTATCTGCTGTCAGCAGTACTTACATAGGCCATATAGAAACAGTTCTTCAAGTTTAAGTACTTCCTCCATTTACCTGCATAGATTGGATCCAAACTGGATAACGTTTGATCTATGAACACATACGTAAAGTTATTCTTTAAGACATTTCCAAAAACAAAAATCCCCCCCCAAAATTCAGTGACGAGAATTCTTAAACTTAGCCATAATTCTTAACTACAAAGTAGCCCGAATCAAATGACATAAATTACTCCTGCACTATGAAAAAATTAATAAAACCATGCAGTTTATTGAGCTATCAGGCAGTTGTTACCAGAATCCCTGGAACTGCTGTCCACTAAGTTTGGAAGGCCAATTTTCCTAAGTATTTTTAGGCAGTATTTCAAAGCTTGTAACTAGTTTAATTTCAAGTAATGATTTATAAAATCCTGCTTATGTTGCAATATTTCACCTCCTATACTGAATCCTGTATTTCTGCACTTTTCCCACTTGCTTCAGCAAGCCCACAGATCAGCTTAATTATTTGGAAGGATACACATAATTAACCTGCTACACATTTTACAGTCTGCATCATATTCTGCTGCCCAAAGACAGCTGAAACACGTCATTTACATCAATCCATTTGTTTGTTGGCTGTTATGACATAGTCTCAAGATGTTACTCTGTCTTCTATCTCCCCTCACTAACATTTCCTACCACTAGCTACAGAAAAAGTTTCCCTCCAAAACAAAAGGCCTTATCAAAATATATCTGTTATGGTGATAGCTGAAACCTTAAATGTGCTGAACAGAAGCTAAATATACAAAGCAGATCCACTGAGAAACAGTGTTCATCTCACAACTGACAAGTGCTGAAGTATATTTGCTGGCATGAATGCATAAACCAGGTCACTAAGGATACAAAACAAGGCTCTTACCAGCTTTTTGGTAGAAGTTAGCTGTTTCATAAGCAAGAGCAGCTATTAGTCCTGGATTGTGTTTCAGCTCAATGGCCCGAGCAATTGTCACTGAAAAAAAATCCACATCACAGTACTGAAGTTTAATTGAAAATGTCAGCAGTGGCATTTAGCATTTTAAAATCCCTCCATGAGGAGATAACTATTGTGCAGTTAAGCAAACTGTGGAATAAAGACATTGTTTCTTAGACAGAATGATTCCAAATTAACAGAACAGGTGAAGGAAGGTTAGTCTGAAGACTAGCTGGTAAACAGAAACTGCAAGTATTTTAGAGTAAAGGAACTGAGAATTTATATTAGGCAAGCATGGTAGTAAAGAGACTACAATGAAAGGAAAAAAGAAGAGGGGAAGAATGTCACATACAAGTTCGTCCACAGTGGTTTCATTTATAATACCAGACGAATTTTTGGCATTCTCCTCCTGTAATTGTAACTTCAGTTTCTTTAAAAGCAACCCACCCTACTAAACCACAGCACTTCAGGAGAAGAAAAAAATGGCACTGCTGCCAAGAAGACCTCATGAGATAAAGTAACCCACAAAGACTGTCATTGCCCATCCCCAACAAACACTCATATTTGAAGATACCTTCTTGAGCTTCCGCTTGGCACTGTATGATGTAAGAGTCTATAAGTCGAGCTTCTAAATCTCTTCCCTTTTCTACAGGTGTAATCAATTTTGGAATATGACTTTCCTAAGTACAAAGCAAGTCTCAAAGTTAGTTTAGGCTTAATACCATTGCTGCCAATGCACAGCAAGTCTCTTATTCCTAAATGGATGAGACACTGAGCGAAGGTCCCAAGACAGCTAGCCGCACTGCTGCATGGGCTGCTGGGCAGACAGACCGATAACTCTTCCACTGCCAGGAGAAGTGCAGCAGGGACTGAGTGGTAGCACAACATACCCTTCTTCTTCCAGTACCCTTCAGTAGTAGTTTTAGGCCTTTGTTTACTCTCTAGCCTTGTCAGAAATGCAAAGGCTTTTCTAGGACAAGTCAAGTACTTGGAGACAACATAAAGAACAGACAGCAAAGATGGGTTTTGTACCTTCAAGTGTTTAAAAATCCCAGCTGCTATCTTCAGGCTTCTGTGAACATCTTTTGCTTCATCTTCTGTTATACTAAGAATATAAAATGAATCAATGAAATTTTAGTTAGAAAGGATCTCTGGGTGCCATTTAGTCCCACCTTCTGCTTTGGAGCAGCAAAATTGCAAACACTAGATCAGGTTACTTATTTCTTTGTACAGCTGAATATCTAATCTTTCAGGAACAGAGACTCCACTAATTCTTTAACTAGCCTGTTCTATGGCTGTGCTGCCCTCATGGTAAAGAAGTTTATTACAGTGTCCAATCGTTAAATAATCAAATAGAATTCACTTGAAAAAAGAAACGTAAGACCTTGTAATGCCTTCCAAGTAAAATGTAGTCTCAGTGTTAAAAACCAAAGCTTTAGAAATCTGTTAGGCTAAAAGTCAGCAAAGTTGTGATTTCGAGAATCTCAGTTTTGTACCTGCGTATTTAGAGCAGGATTGATGAAAGATGTATTAACTACTGATGCTTTCTCTGTACCACAGTCACATGGTAGTTCAACACTTTGTTCAAGTAGGGACTGAAGTGCGCTTGAACATGCTGGCACATGAATGAAGGCCAACTGCCTCCTTAAACTCCTGCTGTCTCAGCTGGACATACACTAACTCAGAAACTCCTATTTTTTTAATGGAATATCACTGAGAAGGAATTACTAGAAAATCACTTACTCTTCTTTTCCAGCAAGTCTTGATGCATATTTTGTGTACCACAGGGCTACATTAAATCCCATGGAAACCAGTTCAAACACTGCATCCTGCTGGGCACTAAAGAAAGACAAGACAAAAAAACCCCAAACAATTTAATCCTTTTAATTTTGTTATGACGAGTTCTCTGATTATAGTTCACATAGCATAGGTTGACATTTCTTGAACAAAAAATACTTTATGGAGAAAAGTCAACAATTCCTAATTCAGAACATCCTCCTTGCTGAACTGCCTAAAAGAGAGTTCATTTTTTACTTATTCTCTTTAAGAGCTCACAATTAAAATTTCCCACATTCAGATGCTGACCCTTGCCATTGGGGAACTTTTATTTTAAAACAGTAACTTGATATTTATTTAGCTCTGGGTGTGGCTGACATTTTTCCCTCTTTTTTTTTTTTTTAAAAAAAAAAAAACATTGCACATTTTGTGGAAAGCCTTGCTCTGGAATGTCTACCCTAAAGTTGTAGCTGCTAAGTTAATAAGTCAAAGTCTATTACATCTCCCTCAAATGAATGTTATTGCAAGTATTTATGTAACTGCAGTCAAACAGCATGTGCAAACAGCAGGAAATTTCAGAAGCTAAAAAACATGGTATTTGAAAAGAGTGAACGTGCAATCACAAGCTCAGTATAGCTTAGGAACTAGTAATCTTTAAAAAGAAAGGTGTGGGAGTTAGAGGAATAATGCTGGCACAAGAACAAGTGTGCGTGACCATGAGAAAATGAGAAGAGTCCCAATCAAAAGATTGTCTTCCAAGGGGAATAAAAGCTTTGAGGAACTTGAGCATTTTTAGACAAAGCTTGACAAACTTGTAAGCTTGGTTATAAAACACAATTACCTACAACAGCGAGGGACAACTGAATAATCCAGAAGGTTACAGATCCACACTCCTACTTAAAACAGAAGCTTTGTTTTTTAGTACCTGGAGTACATGTACTAGGAACCTCAGAAGACAAGAACAAAATCAGATCTTCAGCAACATTTGTAGTTCAAAAAACTCAGGAGATAACGGTCAGGCAAATGTAAGTGCCAAATGTAAGACTTTTCAACTGTAGTAATCTATGCTATCATATTAAATTCACCAATACTCTTAAGGTTCTTCTTTATACTGCTGTGGCCAACTGCAGTCAGAGGTTGTAGATAACTAAGATAAAATAGTTCCATCTACCCTTATCTGTTATCACACCTTTACAGTTAAAGCAACACATACTTCAGAAGACTGAATATAGTACTGCAATTATCAAAACTGTAAAGCAAAATATTTTTGGAAACTACTTTGTGTTAAGCATTTTGTAACTCAAAATTTCCTTCATACTCTTGTGGGCACATATGCTTCTAAATAACAGACCAGACCAAAACAGCCGCACACCCTGTGAACATAAAAGTATATAAACCTTGGAACTTGTCCTTGTAGTGTGTCTGTCCACTTGAAATTCTGAATGAATCTCAACTTGCTTTCTTGGGAAGAGTCATCCAGTGGAAGGATAAAACCTAGAGAATAAAAAAAATCTAGTGACAGGCAATCTCAAAGAAAGAAACAGGAACAAGCAATAAAGGAATGAGGAGAGAATACAGACAGAGGTAACAGAATGTTTCTTGCTGTACCACTCAAAAACTCATGTTACTTCCTGAGGCTTTTATTCCTCAACATCTTGAAAGCAAGAGGTACAAAGCCCCAACCTGACTACTACAAGAAAAGCCTTGCTCCAGGTTATCAGCTCAACTCTGTGAGCCTTGACCGCTCAAGGAAAAACTTGCAGGTGTCTGTATGTCCCACACAGCGACTGGCTGGGAGTTGGACTGACCCAGGTATGGGATGGCTAAGGCTGCTCAAGGTGTGCAAGTGACTGTGCCTGCCACCGTAGTGGTGATGGGGAAACTCCAGGAAAAGCTGCCTACCTAACACGGAAATGGAAAAGGCCTTGTAAGCATGGACTTGTCTAGTAATCCTCACTTTTGTCTCCAGAACTACAAGAAATTGGTTCTTTATGTCCAGCCGTTCAGAAAGCTGCAGTCAGTGGGATGAAGGTCATGCTACGGGACATTCAAATGCTAGCATATGCAGGCCCAAGAAGGAATTTTTCAGGAAGGAGCAAAATGGGCCTTGGCCTGATCAAGTCTTAAAGACTTCAAGAATGCAAGACTTGCAACAGCAGCTACTGGGACTACAGCTTTGAGTGCTGTCATGTGTTTATAAAGACAGAAGATACTTATTACTTTCACATGCAGAAGACTTTAGTGATCAAACGTGATGCTTTCCTGAGGAAACTCTCCAAATTTTATCTGCAGAAACATGGACTGTTAATTTACCTTCATCTAGAAAGTCTCACTAGCTTACATCCTCCCAGAGCCTGAGCGAGCTCCACAAACTTGAGCTGCTTCCCTTCCTATAGAGTGAAAGATCACATAGTTTTCACGCATCAGCCGATTCCTGCAAACTCTGTCCTAAGAAACCTGTCTGAGCACCTGACTGCTAAGAAAGGGTTATCAAAATATTGGCAGGAGGAAGGTTTCAAAAGAAAGCACAGTCTCTTGTGACCATTTACTGAAAATGTAGATACTATCTAATGAGAACATATTTATACCTAAGATAAGCAGCAGCAGAAGTGCAAACTTGCAACAAATCTATTACCTGGCATTAGACAAACCAAAAGTTTACACTGAAGAGTGACTCCCATCAACTAATAGATTAAATTTTTTCCTAAAGTGCAATCCACCACAATCTTAAGAGACAGACATTTTCTCGTCCAGCAGGAAGCAGAATGAGGCTAAAAGCAAGAGGACAAGACTGCCAACACTCAGTGCTGACAGAGTCACAAAGGACATTAAACTTGTAGAAAAAGCCTGGTGATTACCAGTGACTGGTATCAAGCATAGGATCCATGAATACCCTCCTTCCTGAGCAGTGCGGAGTTTCTTTACAGAAGATTAGCATAATACATATTCTGAGAAGTGTTTTGAAAATTCAAATTATATATCTCTCAATTTATGAGCAGTATTGTGAGTTTCTACCTTGCAAAAGTGAGAAGTACAAGTCAGTTGCATTCTTCATCATTTCTGGATTACAACTTGAGTCTGTAAACAGCTCCAACAGCCGTGTCCGAGATAACCTCAAATCACTGTATGGAGGTGAAAAAAAAAAACCAGAAAAAAGAAACCTAAGAAATTCTACCCAAAAATATACTATTAATAAAGTACCCGCTCATATATACCATCACCTTTTTTGGATAAGAAAGCTATGGGAAGGCAAGGAAATGTACTTTAAAAGGAAGATGCCAATAAATACAGACAAACCTTCCTTTCTCCTCTGGGTATGTATGATTGACTCTTTAATTTAGAAGTATAATCAATTCTGGACAGACAGCAATGGATAATCAGTACTCATTATCGATCTAACATTCTAACACAAACTAAAATAACTAAGCCTTTATCTACCAAGAGGCTGGGTGCAGGGGAAGATAAGTAACAAGCAGGAGCATTCTTCAACATTAAAATGGGATGAACATTTGAAAAGGTAAGAACAGATCTGCAAAATAAGCTGTCTTTTCATCATATTCCCAGCTACAATAGAACATTCATGCCTTATCCACTTATGGAAATTATTTTAAGTAATCTTTTGCAGAAGAATGCATCGTCATGAGAAAGACAATGAAATGTTTGCTCTTTTCCCTGTGCATTATTATAATAGGCCTTGCCATACACTCAAGAGACTTGGAAACTGGATAATTCATTCTTTGTAACTAAATGCTCAGCATTATGAGTGTCTCATTGTCTCCTAGCCTTCATGTTTCTAGTCATCTTCAGAACAAACACTGAAGAATAACCATTGTTAAGTTACTCTTAAGTATGTCATCCAAACTGTGACAGACAGAGTGAATTTAATCACAAGGACACTTACTTGCAAACCTTTGTTGCAGCTGGAGTGGTAGCCACCCCATAAAAATTGAAGGAAACAGGAGCTGTAGCCTTCAAAGGGTTGCGATGAAACCAGTGCGTCATTTTCTTTTTTTAGAGCTGTTCACGCCAAATCTAAGATGTGAAAAGAAATTAATAGCTGTAGAAACAGGTACAGCTAAGGTATTATATATGTCGTGCTCCCAAAAAAAATCCAAATGTAAACAACTAGGAAAGAAATTAATTTGCAAACTTTTATATATAATTCCAGAGAAGAAATTATTGTTTTCCCACTTGAAACACCAACTTTTCATAGGCCTTGTCTTCACCATTCATGTGCTCAGTCTGAGAATTTCACTCTGTTGAAATACATGTTTTGTGAAGCAGCTATTGCAAGTTGGGCAAAATGCTACAACCTTTGTTTTACATTACTGTACTTTCTTACTGAAAAAAAGCACAACTGTTATCTCATGCATGAGGCTGAACATTTCCTATGTCATTTACAGGTACACCTCAATTCATTGAGGTTGTTACATTGTATCTGGTCAATCAATAAAGTAGCTTTTATTGTGGCAGCACTGACCCAGACAAACTGCAACTATACAGTAACTTGCTGAAAACACTCACATTTACATACAAGCAACAGACCTTGAAATTTGGTAGAGTACAGCTAAAACAGACCATCTTTTCCCCTTTTATTACCTCAATCTCAGAGAACACATACAGCACAAGCATTCCAGTGAGATGTTTTTGCAAGCTTTCAACAGTGGGGCATGGTGGGAGGACGAAATGTAATGGGCACAAGCTGTAATAAGGGAGGTCGGTACTGGGTAAAAATGATACAAGAAGTACTTACTATTACAAAAGGTAGAATATTTTTTATTTACGCTAAAGTAGAGTTAAGTTTCACCTAAATAATTGTGTTATTCGAAAGTCAGACAGAATGGCTCTCTGAGAGCACATCTTCTTTGAAACAGTGTTTTTCCAGACCCTGTTCATTCCTAGGAAATGAGAACATGTTTTGTACAGTATATGTCCTGAGCAGATGTCTTTTCTCCAATCACCTTTGTTTGCAGCCTTTTCCCATCTCAAATGCAAGGACAAGCATTTGCCCAGCCCTGATAAAGGATGCCTGCTTTCTAAAACTCCAAAACAAGTCTTAGACAGTTTATTTACCGGCATTTTTGGTATCAAAAGAAAGAATCCCTTCACCATGAGTGTAGTCAAGATGAGGAACAAGCTACCCAGAAAGCTCGTGTGGTCCCTGTCCTCAAAGTCTTTCAGGTCCCCACTCTGACCCTGCTCCAAGCAGGACACTGGACCAGGGACCTCCATAGGCCTCCACCACCTTACGAGCCTTTCCGCATCTCCAAGTTCATTGTTACAGAACAAGGTGTGGTTCAGCTGGCCAAAGCGGCTCCGCCGAGCAGCGCCAGTCTCGGCCCCGCAACCTACCCCGGCGGGACGGGCGCTTCGCAGCAGCTCCTCTCCGTGCCGGCGCCACCCAGGTACCGAAACTGCCGGCGAATAAACTGTAAGACTCGTTTCAGAAAGCCGGCATCCTTTCTCAGGGCTGGGCAACGCGAGGGAGTGATCTCTATCATCGTGTGCAGCGAGACAAGAGCTGGGACGGGATGTATTTCCCACTCACATGCACATGGATACATTCTCCCAGAGATCTTACGCATATTCGATTACTTTCCAAGGACTCATTTTAATGTTATTATGAACTTCAAAACAGCCAAAGCTCTTGCTGATGTGGAGCTTTGGCTCCAGCTCTGCCTGCCCTTGCCTTTGAGGGAAAGGCTGCAAACAGGTGATCGCAGCAGCAGAGACACCTGCTCAGTACAGATCACACTGCACACAAGGCGTTATAAGTTCCAGAGAATGAACAGGGTCTGGAAAGACACTGAAAGAAAACATGCTCTCAGAGGGACCTTCTGTCTGACTTCCAAAGAACACAATGACTTAGATGAACCCTAACTCCATTTTACCTTAAATCAAAGATACGCCGCTCTTTGTAACAACAACCAGTGTTGGTACACCCCCCCGCCACGCCCGGCAGAGCGCAGGCCGGGACCCTGCCCGGTGCCAGCCGCCTCAGGCCCCGCCGCTCCCTCCCTCCCTGCTCGGCGCCGATACCTCCGCCGCTTCCGCCCGGCCCCGTCGCGCGCACAGTGCCGCAGGCAGCGCCAGCCGAGAGCCGATGGCATCACCCCACACGGCGCGGATGGGCCGAACGCATCCATCCCACCGCCGGTTGTCGAGTCCCCCGCTCCCTCCACGCCAGGTACTCCCAGGCAGTGCCAGCCAAGAGCCGATAGCATCGGCGGCACGGCGGGCCGAATGCATCGATCCCGCCCTGTTGTGTGTGTGCGTCGTCGCCCCCGCCTCAGCGGGTGCCCCCAGCCTCAGGGCTGCAGTAGCTCCCGGGACTGCCAGGCCCCGCAGCCGCCTCCGACACAGCCCCAGCCCCTGAGCACCGCTCCGGGCAGCCGCTCCCACCAGCCCCTCCCCCGCAAACAGAGACGGGGGTGGGAGAAAAGATGACACAGGCCCTTGCAAACGCATGACCCGACTACAGCGCCACCGCTTACCGGAGGAGCCTCCCACAGCGGCACGACCGGGAGCGGAGCAATCCCTTCTCGGCCACCGCCAAGCCCTAGCTGTGAAGGAAGATGGGAGAGGGGGTAAGGAGAGGCGGGTGCTCCCAGCATGGCCACGTGACCTCGAACACGTGACTGCCGCCATGACACCTACCGAGGCGGAAGTGGCGGCTCTAGCGCCTCGGTAGCGATGGCGCCGGAGGGCGCGGCTGGCGCAGCTTCCCTCGCTGGGCGGCGCTGGCGGGAGGCGCTCGGCTGCGTTTGGTTGTCGCGGCGCCTGGGCTGGGCTGGGCTGGGCTGGGCCGGCGGCGGGCGCGGGGCTGGCGGGAGCGCGAGCGCGAGTCTCCAGCGTCCAGCGCGGAGCCCCGGCGCGGGGTGAGCATGGTGCCTTAGTGCTGGTGGGGCTATGTCGGAGGCGGCCCGGAGCCTCCTGCAGCGCTGGTGCGCCAGCTTCAGGAAGGGTACTGACTTCGACTCCTGGGGGCAGCTGGTGGAGGCGATCGACGAGTACCAGATGTGAGTGCGGGGGCGGGCGGCTCGGGACCCCGAACGAGGAGCCGAGGGAAGCGGGGCAGGGGTCCCTGTCGGGCTCCTTGCACCCTTTGGGCGCTGTCCCCTCCTGCTCCATCGTCGTCCCTCATGTTCCGTTCTCCTCATCTGGAGACCCCCCTCTCCCGCCCATCCTGCCCCGTCCTCCCTATCTCAAGATCTCCCTCTCCCGCCTCTCGTGCCCCGTCCCTTCCCCTAAGTCCATCGGGTCCCGTTCCTCTTCGCCCCTCGAGCCTTGTGTTCTCTCCTCTTCCCTTGCCTCGCACCCACCCCGTCCCTCGCCTGCCCCCTTCAGCCCTCAGCTCTGGCCCCTTGTTCCTTCCCCCGCCTCATCCCCTCGTCTCCCCTCATGCCCCGTGTCCCCCCCACCTCGTTCCTCACCCTCCCGTCCCCGCCGTTCCCCGAGGTGCGGGGCCGTGACCTGGGGCAGGCTGTCTCCAGGAGTCGCCTTTTCGGCACCGCCGGTCGGGGACGAGGCGTGAGCCGACCCGGCCTTTTGGGAGGCCTTTTGGCTCGCGAGGCGGTTGGATGATGGAGCCCCATGGGCAGGAGCAGCGATGTAACCCACGGGGTAACCCCATCCCATCGGCCTGCCCTCCGGGCACCATGCTTGCAGGAAAACGACGACCCGCAGAGGCAAATGAGTAGCTGAAATATCAGCTTTACCCAAAATCATCCCAGACAAGCCACCAGGGTGAAAACTAGTCCATCACACCCTTCTGTGTTTCACCCCTGATGAAAGCAGGGGGTGGGAGAGTGGGGAAGTCGATGGTGGGAGGGCAGCGACTGGTGGCAGCCCCGGTTAGGTTGGCTTGCACTGGGTGAGACTGCATCGTTAGTGAATCTCTTGGTGTCAGACAAGTATTGGCACTGTTGATAGTATCTTTAGAAACACACCTGGTAGCTTTAGTCAAATACTTTCCTCTAGGACTCTGTTCACCATGAAGATGAAAGCTATTTCCTTGTAATGGGAGTGTCGCAGGCTGAGTTTCTTGTGGTGTATTTTCTGGAAGAAGTTCAGAGTGTTTGCACTTGTTCCCCAAGAGCAAGGCAGCTGAAAGGGTCTGCTCTGAGAGGTCTTCTAGCGCTATGCAGGACTGTTCAAGTTATGGGCTCTAACCACACTGACTACCAGTTCAGTTGTAGCTAGTCTGCTGGCTGGGTACAGCATTAGCCATGAGATGCTATAATCTCATAATTACATTCACTCACCAGACAAGATGATGCAAGTTCAGTTATCTGGAGTTTGCTGAAGGTCTTTAGAGCAGGGAAAGCTGTTCCTACAAACCTTGACCTAGGGATAAAAAGAAGTTCTCTCCCAGATCAGTATCTCAGAAGAAAAAAAACCAGTCATTAGAAAGTAAAAAGATATTTTTAATGGTTGTCCTTATGTAGACATCTACAAGAAGTCCAGTAGGATCCTAATGCTTTAAACCATCTTGGCAGTTTCAGTGGTCAGTTTCATATGATGAGGTTTCTTCACAATGAAAGTTCTTAAGGCTTCTTATGCTGAGCTCACTTCATTGAGAAGTAAGGTCACTAAATGTCTGCAGACAGTCCAGTTTGAAAGCCCAAGTGTAGCTTTTGTTCCTGTCCTCCCAGCATCACTTGTCTATCGTTGATGTCTGTGCCCTTGCTTTGTTCTGACTGTGGAGCAGTGTGATGTCTTTCTTGCAGAGCTGCTCTTGGGTAGTAGTATTGTAAGCTGATCTTGCAAGCCATATCATTGAGTGTCTACTGAATACAGTAGTTGTCAGTAGATGTGGTTCCAAGAGGGAGGAGAAAGGGGAGAGAAGTTCGAAGAATTACAGGTATATATTTCCTAGGAAGTGAGCTTGCTGATGCTGAGAAAGATCATCCTGAATCTAAGCTAGTTCATTCCATGGATTTAATGACTATTAATGCAAAACACAATTATTTACCTCCTGTGTCCAGGGGACCTCTGTGTGCTCAGCTCTTTGAGTCCTAGAAGTGCAGGAAGGCTGGTGCCTTGTTCATTCAAGTGCTTACTCACACAAAAGCCCTCTGAGCTGTTGCCAGTGTCTTCCCTTTTGAATGGCCCTGTCTGTGGAGCTTGATCTGATCTGACTTTGAACAAGCTTCAAGTGGGATGCAGAAGCCTTTATTTGGATTGGAGTGGGTTTTTTTTTGCATTAGTGACAAATGCAAAGAGGATTGTGTTACTGTTGCTTGCAGAAATGTTAATACTGGGATGCTACATGTTGTGGCCAACATATTGCTGCTATGGTGATATGTTTCCTCAAGTTGTTACTTTTAAATGCCCTTTCTATATGTCCTGTGTATTCTGTCAGTGGGGTGGTAGGGAAGAAGTGTATATTTGAGTTCAAGTATGTTTTTGTGTTTTGTCTTTTCTCAGCCACCATCTTTCCCCTGCTTAAGAAGGAGGACAACGCCACTGAGTTGTGCAGTTACCTTGTCCTCTTTGGTTGTGTTTTCACTGGTGCTAGTTAAAAACTCCAGTGGCCTGAATCTTTTTGTCTTTTAAAAGAGCTTATTTTTAGGAAAGGCAAAGAAATAATTAAGTTCTGATTTTTGTTCTTGAAACAGGCTTTGATGGTGATCTGTTTTGGTGTATGCATCTTGGTGGATGTATTTTAACACTACTCACCACCCCCCAAAACCAGGCTAGTGCCCACTGCAATTTTGGTGAATCCCTTTAACAATGCAAACTTGTGAGGTCCCAGATGCATTGCAGCGCCCGAAGTGCTGCTGCTGTCCCTGGGTTTCCCCTAAAGCCCCTGCTCCCTCTTTTCCCCTGTGTTTTGTGTTTTGTTTTTGTTTTTTTTTTAAAAAAGGTATATACAGAGAATGGCAACAATTGTCCAGAGGTTTTGCTTGTTTAATGTTCTCCTTCCTCTCCGGACGGAAGCTGTAACTCTTCCCATAGCTTCCCTCTTTAGCTTCCTTTCGCTTTCTGGAGCCGTTTGCTTACCGTGACTTTCCAACCCCCTTGATACTCCTGCCTCCGTGGTGTCACAGGGTGGAGTCTCTGCTCTGCAGGAGGTGCTAAAGGGCCCAAATGTGAGCTGAAATACTCTCAGCCTGGGCCAAGCCACTCTGCCCCTGCCTTCCATCACTGGGAGAGCATGTGGCCATTGCCTAGGGTGCCCACATAGGTTGCTCTTGGCAGTCTGAGTTGCCCCAAAACTCCCCATGAAATGCTTATATCACAGAGGGTTTGGTTTGTTGTGATAATATAAGGGGATGCAGGGAGGAAGAGGTTTAGTGCTTATAAAAGGGACTGTTGGCTAGAAGGACCTTCTTACCTGTTCTTCCTTTATGATACCTTGTATAGTCTTTCTTGCCTGATGTAATTGTCCATCTTTGTCCATCTTCTGGATTTTTTTTTAAGTGTGGCCTACCATGGCTGTAGAAATCTTTGTTTAAAAAAACAAAACCCAACTGTTTGGAGCAGCAATCTGTGGACCTTTTGGTTTTCTAGAGACTGTGGGGGCTGTGTGTATTTGGAGTGTGTTCCCATTCTACAATTTTCTTTCCCCCTAATCCAGATTAGCAAGGCATCTACAAAAAGAAGCACAATCTCAGCACAACAACTCCGAATTCACAGAAGATCAGAAGGTGAGTATTGCTGTTTTCTCAGTCAAGGAGCTTTGCTTGTAGATGTTTGTGTGTTATGGTTTCTGTATCTTGCAGACCAGAGCCTTATAAGACCTTTCTTCCTCCCTTGATATACCAAACCAAAACAGAGTCCAGCATTGCTAAAACAGGTGCTGTCATTAGATGTGACAGATGCTTTGCTGTGTAATGTTGAATGTTGTGCATGCTGGCCAGAATCCTTCATAACTTGGATGTTTCTTTTTTTGGGTGACCTTTTGATAATTTGCTTATACAATGTTAGGACAATTTCTGTTGTGACGTCTGAATACAAAACATCTTGAACTGCAGACGTTGAGGGTGTGTGGGGAGGATGTTAGCTTAACATGTAACACCTGACTGGGAAGAGTCCTGGCAGAGCATTCTCTAGTAGGCTTTTAGAATGTTATTTGTTCATAATCTTCCAAAATATTGAAATTACTCTACTCCCTCCCCTCAGCTGAAAAGGCTGTTTCTTTATCAGTGTCATATTAATGCAGTTCTGTGACTGTATTTAAGAGGAAAATGCTAGTGAAGGTCTCATACACTCAAGCATTTTCAGCGAAATAAAATCTTTTGAGATATGAGACCCTGCTACATTTTCATGTCTTGTATAAAGGCATATTTTTCTTAGGAATACCAAACTAGAGAGCCCCTGTACTTCCCGATTTTGAAGTAGTAAAGTCACTTGTTTGAAAATTAACAGGCTAGAATCTCACCTGTGGGAATAGAGTGCTAGAGTTAGTGATCTATGTTTGGAAGTGTTGGTTCTGAAGACAGGTCCTGGCTGCAGAAATTGGAGATGAACTTGATGTGTTTAAATGAACTCGTTGCAAAGGAATACTCCATTAGGTGCAGTCTGACAGATGTTTGTAACTGTTCCCTTGAAGTGTACCAGTAAGAAAAGCACAGAGACAGTTTTCCATGTTCTGTTCATCCTCTGTAACTATGATGATAACACTCATGATCATATTAAAATGAGTTATATTCTTGGAGAAGGATTTGTTCCACCTTTCCTGCACTGAAGGTTTGGGAACCTTGTTAGCATTGGACAGCTTTTACTTTCTGATTGCTTCTGCTCTCTCTCCCTTGCTGGAAGCATTCTCAAGCATTCTCAGCTATAGTCATCTTCACTGTGTGTTTTCCCTTTGTGGATACTTTTGAAAATATGAAGGCTTTATGAAGGCCAAGCTGTTAATCTCACTTCTGGAGGCATCATCTCCTGTGAGTGTGGGAACCAGAACTACACAGGGTTTTGCTTCCAGATGTTCCCTGAATCTTGTGGAAAGGCCCTTGGACCAGACTGTGGAAGTGAGAGAGGTCAGCTACAAGGGACAGCCTGGGGGGTTCAGGAAGCAGAGATAACGAACCTCAGATGTTAGATGTGTAACTGGGATCATTCCTTAAGGTGACAGTCTTCTGAAAAAAAAAAAGCATAAGGCGTGGCTGGTTTGAATCCTTGCAGAGTGATACCTGTTTCTAAAGCTGATTTAAGTTATAAAAGAGGTTGATATTTATGTCACTTGGATTTTTTTTGCAGATCAGTAAGGGGCTGATGCCCTGAAGCTTTGAGCCTGGTTATCAAATAAATGGTGGTGCTTATCTAATTAGTCACATACACAGCTGCATTCGCCACCACTCTCTTTCTCTCCTCTACTATGAGGAATGCTAGTCACAACAAGAATAGTCTTGTTATTGCATTGAAAGAAGTACTTAAAACTCTTCACAGCAAAATCTTTTAGTGTGATGTTAAACTCCTTGCTGTTCTGGTCTTCTGTATTTCTGCAGGAGGTCAGCCAGTATCACCTAGGGATCATGACCAATTACTGTGATCGCTAGTGTCACTCACGTGGCACATAGGAGTAGAGTTCAGCATGTTTCTGGGTTTTCAAGCAGTTTGGTTAAATAGAAGGGTATCTTCTCTCTCACCATCCTTCAAAAACTTTTCTTACCAAACCAGCTACTTTTGCTCAACTAAGTTTCTGCCAATGTATCCACCAGCATGCTGTTTCCTTCTGGATCTTTCCTAATATCTTGTCTTTCTGAGGTTCTGTACGTCATAAAGAGCCACCTTTTTGTTTTCTGCATGTAGAATAGTGTGTAAATTTCAAGGTTTGCTTAATAGTGTGTAAATTTTAAGGCTTGCTTATCTGGCCAAGGTTGTGCACAGAATTTCCTAGAGTGGAGAAGGCAAGGCTGAGAAGCTAATTATGATTTCCAGGTGCTTGATTTACCCTCATTCCAGTCTTTGTGTAGACTATTTACAGCTGGCTGTTTTCCAAAGAACCATACGTACTGCTGAGAAGTACTGTGAGACTGTCACTGTTTCCTACTTGACATACTCTGTGGAGAAGATGGATTTCAGCAGTGATTCGTCTGTACCAGGGGAAATCTAGTAGCTTTACAGCTACAGGGAAAGGACAAGGATAGGTTCAAACTCTCAACCCCATCTGTCTGTATGAACTTTTACCATGTTTGGGTTTATTTCATGCATCACAGGAGGTGGTGCAGTGCAGATGTGGCCACATCATAATTGACGGTGTGTTGCTGATGTATTCATATAATCTGTTAATCTAACAACACTTGAAAAATATCACCAATTTCTTTCCTAGCTGTGCTGTGAGCCACTTATCAATTATATTCTGATAAATGGATTGTTTATAGTAAGACTTTTAAGTATTCATATCTTGCCTTTTTGCTATTGATCTGAAGGGTCTGTTTTGAAACACTGTGTGCTACTTCCCTTGGTAGAGCAGACTGTTCTCCAGAATTTGCCATTCATTCTTGGATTTTCAGTTGGCGGGGGGGCAGGGGTGGTGAGTGTTGTGTTACCTGCTGTTGGACATAATTCTGGAGCTTTAGTCATTAGGGTAGGCTCTATTTTGACTTGGATAGTTGGCAGTGTTGAAATCTTCATTAATGGTTTTGAATTTTATTGAACAATTTCTCTGCAGATAAATACTATAAACAACAAATCATTGTGTTTAGTCACCCTGCAACAGCTGGGAGGCTGTGCAGCAATTTTATCACCTAGAAGCTGTGTGTATGGAATATTAACAAATATAGTTATTTTACCTTCATACTCTAAAAATCCCATCTTCATTCATGATCAGCCTCTGTGTTTTCCTGCATGAATTGTTCCAGTTAGGTTTGGCTGTGGCTGTCAGTCTGCTTCCAGCTATAGTTACTCTCACCCAGTTCTCTATGCAATAAATTTGACCTTTAGAGCCCTCTTCTAACCGCAGTTGTTGCTTCTCATGTAACTGTTTTTGTGCTAGACTGAGTTTGCTGTACTACTGGAAAATCATGCTTTTTTTATGCCATGGTAACTTGCTGAAATAAGAGCACTGTTAACAGTCTTAGCATGATTCGTTAAACTACTGGTCTCCTAACAGCCCAGACCTCTCTTTAAAGCCAAACTCTGCTCTGGCTCTGTATTTATGCAAACATCTTTGACTGCATTACAGTTAGCACAGTCATTACTCACACAACGGCACTGAAGAAACCTTGACTACGAGATCAACTGACTTTTTCCTTTTCTAATCACAAGTTTACATAAAACTGAATCTTAACTATTTTAAAAGAGCAAAGTTCATTATTGCTTCAGTCTTTCTAATGAGATGAGAATGTTTTCCCTGCTGCAAAAAGGAGCCTTCGCATGGGATAGTTGCAGCTGAAAATGATAGCAGTGTTTAGCTGCATTTTTAACTTTTGGGTTGGGTGTGGTCCCTTAAAAAAATAGTTGTGAATAATGCCTGCTGGGAGCTTGCCATATTTCAATAGATTCCATATAAAACCTATTCTTTACTATTTTAAGACTCCCAAAGTCTCCTCAGTTAATCTGTTTGTCAAGCCTTTATTGCCCCCCAGCCCCCAGGAGCATGAGGACACACGTTTTGTGTTACTGTTTGTCCTGTTAGGAGGTATGTAGTTCAGGCGGCTTTAAGAACACACAGTTATGAATGTGCAGGATTGGAAACAGGGGTGTTGCTGAGCTTATCTGTGAATTGACAAAGGAGATGGGGGTTGAACAGTGCTTTTTGAGACTCGTTTATGGTGTGGGCTTAATGCTGTACATGTGAGAGGAGAGGAAGAGCCATGTGAAGATCTGTTTACATGTTCTGATTCTGTGATGGAGCATGGAGACTGTGTGCTAGCATCCTGTGAACGTGTAGCTCTCTTCTCTTGTGCAGAGGGGTTTTGATCTAACACACAATGAGTGTGCTCTTTGCTCAGCAGTCGACACCCAAATCATTGGAGCAGCTGGATTTTTGCAAGTGTTAGAGCTGTAGTCAAACCTTAGAGATTTCCCCTCCCTTTCCTAGGGAACCTCTGGATTCTTTTACCCATTACTTCACACCTTCCTCTTTAGGATTCTACCTTTGCAAAGGTATCTTTCCAGATGTTCTCAAATATAAAAAGGAATTCCTTTTGTTACACTGCAGCTGATTAGAGGGATGTAGTGAGTTCTTGCTCTAGGGACTGAGGATCTTTTTCTGTATTGCTACCTGGTGTCCTCCCATCCTGCCTTGCAGGTACATGTAAATCCACAACACCTGTGTGGAACAATGGGGTGGAAGTGTCCAAATTAATCCAGGACTGTGTGCACTTCTTTTTCAAAACTCTGTGCTTTTCCAAGCCATGCTGGAGATGCAGCTATGGATCTTGTATGTAGCAGCATTAATTTCAGGGAGGTAGAAGTTTGGTAACTGAGCCTTAACTTAAAAATGAGCCTCCACAGAGATGGAGCTGTAATATTTTTATTCTGCCATGTTGCTTGCGGGTGCATGGTCACGTTCTATATTAAAATTTCCAAACCGCACACTGCTGAACGTGCTGCATGAGGCGAAAACAATGTATGACGTGTGCTAATATGCATCACTCACTACTTTCCTGGAAGGTGCTCAAAAGAACTGAATTTTTTATAACCGCTATACAATGGGAAGTAATATAAATTATGAGGATGTGAAGTCTTGGCTAATGCCATGTTGTAAAAGAGTATTTAAGACAGCAGGAGATATCATTTGGGGAGAAATGTCTTAGAAAGCTTTGATGAGCCTGTGGCGGCAGATGAAAATCGGGTGTCTGAGGCTTTTACGTATTCCAGCTGTTGTCTCTGCCCTTGAGGTATTGATGTCTGCTCTGCTTATGATTTAGCTCCTGAACTCTTTCAGCGTTGAGCGTGGTGTAAGGTGATCTGAAAATGGAATAGCTTAGCTTTCAGCCTAGCCTATTGAAACTAGTGGTGGCCCGAGAACTGACTGAGAAGCAGTTCTGACTGCAGGGGAGTCAAAGCAGATGACTGGAGAAGATAGTTGTGAAAGCACACCCAGTTTTATCTGCTGCCTCAAACCTCTTGGAGCCCTAAAATGTAACCCTCCTTTAAAGGGAAGTTTTGGCTTCTGGCTGATACCACATAACTTCCCAAATGCCCATACTCTTGAAGCTCTCTGATGCTAGAATTGTGCTCTAGGAAATCTTTTCCTCCCCTTGTGTCCAGCTTGAGGGAAGCTTCTATTATACTGCCTGGCTTAAAAGGAGAGAATGAGTTACAGGTGCTTGTTTCAACATTTATCTTCCTTCTGAGAGGAAATCTTACTTTGAAAATAACCTGCTTTTCTTTATAGCTTCATTGCTGCTATTTTTCTTGCCTTATAGATCATGTTCATTGTTCCATAGAGCATGTTGAATTATGTTTGGCCTTTATCTCTGCAGATAGATTTAGTTCTTCTTCACTGAAACCTAGTTAAAAAACAAACTTGTCGTGGTAAAGCAAGGTAAAGTAAATTACAGAGTTTTGTCCCCTTGATGTCAGTTATGGAAATCTGAATTCCTCTTGATTTCTTTCACCTGATAGTAAGCAAAACAAATGTAACTACTGCTCAGGCTTCTTATTTTGTGTGACTTAAAAGCTTACGTAGCACTATCTTGAAAGCTAGACTGCTAGTAATGTGCTCTTTTGAAGCACTTCCCTCTCTTTTATATTTTTAAATAAAAGTGAGGTATTACTTCACAGTTAGGCTCGGGGATATTTTAGACAGCTGACAAGTTGGAATCAAAGAGCCTGTTTCATGCTTCACTTGGGGTTTAAATGTCTTAAAATCTCAAAAATAAGTTAGAAAAAGAATCTGTCTTTGTACTACTTCTCCTACCAAAATCCACCAAAGCACACTGTGTTTTTCAGTGCCAAGATGCTGAGCTTCTGTAACATGTCTTGCTTTGCTGAAATTGTAAGCCTGATAAAGGAACTGTGAACATGACTCCTAAAAGGGCAAATTAAACAAACCACTCAAGTTCTCAGAAGATGATACAGTGGTTGGTTTGGATTTTTTTTTTGTTTTCTCCCCTATCATTTCAGAGCAGTCGAATTTATAAACAATTTATGATGTAGTAGGCATTATTACAGTTTCTGCTGAGTGAATGACCCCTATCTGTGTTGATGAGCTGTGGGAGGGGAGTTAAGTGGCAGGTGTCCGTTTCATCTGTTGTGCTTTTGGAAAATCTTGGTTGTATATAAAAAAGCTTTTGATGCTGAATGATCTGGTACTGAATAATAGATCTGAAATCTTTGCAACAAAAAACAATTGTTCATGTTTATTTTTTAAAAACGTGGGAGAATACTGTTTCAGTACTAAATTAAGCAATTTTTTTTTCCTTTCAGAAAACCATAGCTAAAATTGCAACATGCTTGGAACTGAGAAGTGCAGCTTTACAGGTATAGCTTTTTTCCTATGTAACTTCACACTGTAGTAATACATAACTGTAGAAATTTTTAAAGCTGGTTTATTGTCTTCAGACATAGCCAAAACTTCTGAAAGCAGAGTTAACAAAACCTGGATTGAATACTTAAACTTTCCCGTTTGTGAACAGGATGCTCTAGATGTCTGCCTTAAAAACCTTTAAGTGCTTATATGAGCGTCTATTGGGGGTTGTACAGGAATTTGACACCAGTTTTTGTGTCTTTGGCTCTTTGCCTCACTTTCCTCCTTCAGAACTGATCAGTTTGTCTTCCTAACCTGTGCGCAAAGGTAAAAAGATCCTGGACTCACCCTTGCACTAATTCAGCTGCTTCACAGAGCATAATACAACATGAGTAAGAATGTGTAGGAGAAAAGTGACTTTGTAGCAGTCATGAAAACTGGCAGTACTGTAGGCAAATGTGTGAAAATAAAAATTTAAAAACTATTTGTTGTGCTTTTTACTGTACTGAAAGTAGATGTCATGGAAGTGAATTTCTTTTTCTCTCAGCATAAGTCTATCCCCAAAAGAAAAAGGAAGTGAGAGAAATTTCCAGAAAAGTGTGGGGAGGGGATGCATCAACTGAAGCAAAGGTTGGGTTACTGGATTATCTCTTCACCAACGAAGTGCTGCGACAGGCAAATTTTGCATCAAGTTGCTAGCAAGTACTTCACGTTGCTGTACGAGGTGCAGCAGCTCTGTTGTCCTGCCTTCAGTTGTCTGAGAGGCTGGAATACAGTGGCAATTTAAGCAACATGCTGGAGCTGGACTAATGAGGTGGGAGCTGACCAGTATCAAGGCTGTGCAGTGTTTGGAAAATTATTTAACTCTGCCTGTCTTCCTGTTTTTATCTAACCTGTGGCATTTGAGCAGTGTTGCACTTGTTCTGAGTCGCTGTGACTGTGTGACAAGGGCAGATGTGTTTTCTTGTGAGACAGCTTCATGGGTCAGGTCACATCTTGGAGCAACAGCAGAGGATGTAGTAATGTCATAACCTGCCAAAATGAAGAGATGGTGTCTTGTAAGAACAGTGTGCCTTGCTGCTGGTTCCTCAGCAATAACTCAAGGATGTTTTAACCTGTGTGAGGGTACTAGAACTTCTCATCCACTTCACTTTGGGGAGTGTTTTACTTTCTGCATTCTTGTTACAGTTTTTAGCAGAGATTAACGCAGTTAGAGAGTTTGGTTTTCTTTTCCCATTCTTCAGCAGTAAGGGTAGAGGTGCTTTTACTATCCTTCTGTAGTTTTGCAGAAGGTCCCTGTTGCCACTTGGAAAAATCAAGGGAAAAAACCAAAACCCTTGGGCCTAAAAGAAGTGTTGGAAACAATGGGCAATCTTAAGAGATGCCAAGGGTGCAATGACACAGTAGGTGAGACCTGGTGCTCTGCCTGAAAGAGTGTGTCCAGTGTCAAACCTTTTATTTGAACTGCTTTTCTTATGCCAGCTCTGCCATTTTTCTTATGCCTCTCTGCCAGCTCTCAGAATAGGCTGGTTCAGCTTACCAAACTGCACCTTAGAGTGAAAAACTAAAAACTTTTCTGTTGAGTCGTAAGTCAAATAGGCTTAGTGAGAAGCAGGTGTGCCACAGACGGGTGAGGAAACAGCATGATCTGGGTTGGAGATAGGAGAGATGGAAATCCCTTTTCCATTTGCAGTGAGCGCTTAGCTGAGTTTTGTCAAGCTCACCCTGTATGCTTTAATTTCTACTATGATGTTGAAGGTGTCTTGAACAGTGAATGCTTCTGTTGGAGCATCACTGTGCAGTACAGTCTTATGGCTGAGCTTTCTTTGGAACAGCTTGATGGGGGAAGAATTAAAACAAGTCCCTCTGTCTTAATGTTCCTGCGTACACTTAAGTTTGAAAGAGCAACTGGTTGCTTTGAAAATATTTATCTTGTATTAGAACTTGGAACATGATAAATGAGAAGTAATGTACTTTCCACCTCACATGTGAAAATAGTCTCTGTTGGGGAGATTTTGTTTGGGCTTTTTTAGGATGTGTCTTTGAAGTATTTGACATGCTTGAACAAAGGAAGCATCTTACATGCTTATTCTAAGATATGGTAGCTCTGTCTGAGGGGAAGATATATACTAAGATCTAACTCTTTCTTTGTAATGTTCTAGTCCACCCAATCACAGGATGAATTTAAACTTGAGGATCTGAAGAAGCTGGAACCAAGTAAGTAGTATCTTTTTGTTATAAGTGAGTCATGTTTATCATTACAGAGGAAAGCATGACACTGATTGTCCACAGTGTGGTCAGTAATGCTCATTTTAGATAATTCTTACAAATATCCATTACCATGTAGAGAAAACTTGATGTGTATTAAGGGATGTAAGGTGTATCATTTCCAAGTATAGTAGTCTTCATGTTTCAGATCATGTATTCATCTGTATTATCAAATAAGTGTTCCTTTGTATGTTATTAAATTTTGCACAAAATAATGTAATTTAAGTTATCAGTAGTACCATATAGAATCAGCTGGAAATTTTACCCGCACATTTGTAACTTGACTCAATTTAAACACTTTGGTCTCCCTCCTTATTTTTTCTTCTAAAAATATTTAACTTGTGCTCATGGTGGCCAATCACGTGTCACCTACTGCTGTAATGGTGTCAGATTAATGAAGTTAAGAGTCAACGTGAGGATGTGAGTCAGTCTTTGAATGGATTTGTGTGGTGTTTTTTTTCCCAACTGGTCAGTTCTTGGTATGTCTATCCAGAAATAATTTTTTTCATCTATTTATCTGCTACATCTCCTTTCCCATAATACCGGCTGCTTTATTCTCAAAGAATGATCGGAGCTTCCACATCTAAGCAATATTATCTTTAATGCTAACATTTCTATGATCCTATGGGAACAAGAGGTGGGAAGAGCTTCTTTCATTTCGGCAAAAGCTGGTTCTATTTTGCTTCTGTCACATTTGTATCATTAAGAGGATACTTTGGGATAGACATGATGGGCAGGCAAGCGTTTTCACTTCAGGAATAAGCTGAGCTTCTCTGCACTCCTGTATTCTAAGTAACAAGCACAGGATCCTACAGGGGAGCTTGTCAAGAAGCAGAGCATTGAATCGAGCTTCCTGATGTCTCTACCAAAACATGGAATCTGAATGATTTTAAACTGTTCCCTGAAAATGATAGTGAAGCTTCATTAGAAGACCAGTAGGTCTGTGAAGTTCGTAACTCAGGAAGAGGTTTAACTCTGTTTGAAAGTATTAGGTCTCTCTTAGTCTACATATTGCATGCCTGGCCTTTGATTTGGGATTATTTTGTATATATATTTTGCTCTCTGTTTCTCAAGTATTTAAAATGTTGTAATCATTGTATGACTCTGCATTTTAAGACTCCATTGTGCAAATGTGTTATGAGGGGCTGAGTAATGGAAGAGGGAGAAGAATCATGTTTTAATTCATGGAACTATTCTACAAATCAAAAGGACTGATTATTGAAGTGTTTGGTCAGAATTTACATTCTGCCAGTGGACATAAGGCTTCCCTGGAAATGCCTCCTTTTCTTACAATTTCAATTGTGGTGCAACTGTCCTGTTGCTTATCTTGCCCTCAATCGGGGAATTGATTTTTAGCTGTCAAAAAACCTGTTCAACAGTGTAAAGTGCTTTCAGCCCATGCCTCATACAACAAGCAACTATATTAAAACTGAGGATTAGCATGAGGCCATCAGTTTTCAAAGACACTGAGTTATTTTGCTTGGAGGAGAACTGGTGCTTCTATGACAACAATTGAACATTGATGTTCTTAATGCTGCTGTCTGACTTGGATTGTTCTGGCCTCTTTCTCTCTGAATTGTGCCTTTGTTTTGTGCATTTTAAGTGTATCTTGAACAGAGTAAATCTTAATCAGGCCAACACCAGCCATTTCATGAAACACACCGTGAAGTGTTTTAATTTGTATGTTGTCAATTTTCTCTTGTATTCCACCAGAAAAAGCTGAAAAAAATCTGTGCTGGCAGTGCAAATAAGTGATTCCTTTGTAGGTCAAGCCATTCTGCTAGGGTGGAACGAAAACAGCTATTCACACCATTTGGCTTGGTTTAATTACTTTTGTGGCTGAAGCTGTCAAAATGGCTGAGAAATTTGTTTTAGGTGTTGTTAAAACAGCTAAGGGTTTTAGACTTAATTAACTTTTGGGGTTTTTAATCTTATGTTGTTAAATTCTAACTTTTCTTACTTAAACTTACATTTCACGCTGCTTGGAAAGTGAAGCAGTTGGATAGTTTTGCTTGTTTATCGGATTTGTCACTGAATCTTTTGTGCTAGAATAATGCTACAGGAGGGTACATACATACAAATGGTTCTTTTGAGACTGCATTGTGTGAAATCATTGCTAACCCACAGCATCTCACAAATCCTTACTAGTGTTATAATACACATTACAAATGGATAGGCTGCTACATCCCATGTGCCTGTGTTTGTGTGTAATAATTCTTGCCACTAAGTGACTAGTTTCAGACTGTGTGTCTGTGTGTGTTATTAAACTCATATGAGTAGGTATTACAGTGTTATAAGAGTATATAAGTAGATACTGGGTTGTACTGGGGAACCTGATATCTGAATTATTTTGTGTTGTCTGTGTTAAAAAAAATGACAGATTTCATAGACTGTCACTAAAAATCTAAATGGACAGTGGTCTTTACCAAGTTAGCATGTACTGGTCTTTCTGCTGACATTGATAATTTCTTTTGAAATCTTTCAAGAGAGATGACTGCTGATATAATCAATGTCATGAAAGAGAAGGCAGCTTCTGCATGTGAGCATGCAAAACAGTATTTTAAAAAGATTTCTGTTGGAAAAGTCAATGTAAATGCAGGCCATGATGCTGGATTCTGCTCAGTGCATATGGAGAACTTTCTGTGAATGACGTTCTCATTAACAGTGTTATAGAGGGGAAGTCCACTTTCTCCCAGAGGTGATGTCTGTGTTTCAAAACAAAACTAAAACCAGAAAAGACCAAACCAAGCTCTTAAAGTTTGGGTGATTGCAGTATTGCAAGATAGATTCCTGTTCATTGTAACCTATTTGGTTTCTTTTTTTTCTGTGATGTGGTTATTTTTAATTAAATCAACCAAAATTCACAGTCGTAGGTGTAAAGATTTTCCTTTTCCTCAAAGGGTGATTGTTGCGTTGCTTTTTCTTAGCAATTTTTGAATAAATATTTCCCTAGGTGGAGTGCTGTAGATCCACTTCTTACTGTGATGATGTTCAAAGAAACACTTTAGTAAATCATAGAATAATTAAGGTTGGAAAAGACCTCTAAGATCGTCAAATCCCACTGTCAGCCCAACATCACTGTGCCTACTAAACCATGCCCCCAAGTGCCACGTCTACAAGGTTTTTGAACACCCGATGGGATGGTGACTCCACCACTGCCCTGGGCAGCCAATGCTTTGCCAGATTGCCCTATTCCAACCTTGTCTCATCATCACTAGCAAAAAAAATGGCAGAGTTAATTTAAAAATTTGATCCACAGCATTCTGCAGCAAAAGATTCTGGATGGCGTTTCCAAAAGTGTTTCTGAGCTAACCCCTCCACACCAGCCCTGCTCCTGATGGGTTTATGCCCTCTAGTGATGATAAAATGAATGACGAGATTTTTTTCAGGGGATGTTCATTCACCTTGTGAGAGAAAGTGGTTACTGGGAAGAGAGGAATTTAGTGCTTACCAACCTTTGGAAGATTGGAGGAGAGCTGCTGTAATTTCTATTGCTTCCATATAATGTGCCAATGATCTGTAAGAGATCTGGCTTTACTGGGATTTTTCTGCCTGGGGCAGTTTCACTTTCTGTTTCCCATATGATGTAGCTGTCCAAGAGCTGGGGAATTCTGAGAGTGATAAACCCCCCCTTCTTTTCTTGAACCTGAGCTGTGCTGGAAGGTGACTGCTATTAATCAGCTTCTTTTCTGTTGGGAAGTGGCTGTGGTTCTTCGCCACCATGTTGAGATCTGCTTTACTGATCCTTGGAGCAGAAGTCTTTGGAGAGAGAGAGAGAGAAAGAAAGACTTGGCATCAGTTTTGTATGTCGCATCTGACTGTGAAAGCAACTTAAGGCTTTTTATGCGTTTGTGTTGTGACCAGCTTTAATCGGGCAGTACCAGACCTCTTGGGTGTTGGTATAAGAATCAGAAAAAGAATCAGAAGCAGCAAAGACAGGAAGGATTTTTCAAGTTCTTTATTGCTTTCCTGAGGGGTTCTTTATTCATTGTAGCATTCAGATGGTGTCTGGTAAGTTAATGATGGAACCTACACTGAGTGATGTGATTATGAAGACAGACAGGAAAGCTCTCCTACACTGGCTGAATCATGGTGTGCAGAGGCAAAGGAGCCTGGCAGTGGTTCCTTAAACATAACTGGTATTTAATTACCTCTGGGTATTTGGATAATGTTAACACTGTTTTAAAACAATTTTGTTCTCAATCTGTAGTCCTAAGGGGAGATTTCAAAAATGTACTCTGAGAGGGTGTATTGCAGAGTGAGGCTCAGTGAGAGGATTTGGGTGTTCTACCTTCTCTCCCCCTTCCCACTCCGGGGCACTCAATTGTCTGGTAGGAAAGCATTTCTCTCTGTAGGCATTCTCTTATAAATTCTTAGGCCCTTGAACTGTCATGAAACGCTTTTCTTCCACATGCTGTTGGACGTTTTTACTTATAAATGCTTTTGGAAATAACAGCTAAAGTTGTGATTACCAAAACCGAGTAAATTTCCAATGCAAATGGCACAGGCATTCTCCACTGAATGCTGGAGAGTATAGTTGGTGACTCTGGGGCCTGATGCTCAGATGCTGTACCATAATGCTTCTGAATTTTGCCAGTCTGCCCAGATATCTGAGGATGGAAAAAAAAAAAGACAAAAATAAACAAAAACCACTACAAAAGCAAAACACATGCATGAAGAAACTGGAAATATCAACTAAGCTATGTGTCACCAGCATGCTTGGACTCCTACAGTGGCTGTCTGAATATGCAGCTGACATAACTGCTTCAGTGTGTCAGCTCTGGAGACTTCAACATGTTTGGAGCCAATGCCAGTAACAGAACCACCCTCCTGTCAATAGCCACCAAAGATTGCTGCCATCATCTTGAGGCCTATAGCTTTTTCTCATGATACTTTTGCTTATTGCCATGTTTGTTTTCCCTGTCTGTGTAAATGTAGTGGTCATTATATGCTGCAGTTGCAGTTATCCTGTCTGAATGTTATAATGATATAACTCTGATTGGGACTCTACTAGTGTTTAAAATATGAGAGAGAGAGGGGTTTTTTTTTTTTTGATCTGATATATTATTTTTTTTTAAAAAAAATAGTAGTAGTATTTGAGTGTATTAAGATGCTGTGAGAATGGACATAGCAAAAGAGTAGCATTAATGCCTGTTTATGGATATGGATTCTTGGTTTTACCCTCTCTCTGCAGTTTTAAAGAATATCCTCACTTACAATAAGGAGTTCCCCTTTGATGTTCAGCCTGTCCCACTCAGGTAAGAAAGAACTGGGTCACTTCACATACAGGTATGTATCTGAAATGGAGCGTAGCCTGGGATCTGGTATATATCTGAAGCACTAGGATTCTTCCAGCCACCTACTCACTCTACTGCTTTGGGTGAACTGGTTAATAAAAACTTTTTAATTCTGTTTGTCCAGGTACCCCTGTAAATCAAGGCTTTGCTTTTGGTAGAATCAGGACTTCGTACATCCCTGCCTCTCTCTGAAATTGCTAGTATTGTCTCTTGTTTGTAGACTCTGTGCTTTCTTTTGGGCTGAGCTCCTGCAATCTCTGTCAGAGTCTATGCGTATAGGTAGTAGTTAATAAGACATATGAAATGAAATTAAAGCGTATTTCCCCTGCTCTAAGCTCAGACACTGACTTGTGAGTTGAAAGCCAGATGATGAATGAGCTTTGGTCTCATTCTTCTTTCACATGTTTTGCAGGAAGATTTTAGCACCTGGAGAAGAGGAACACTTGGAGTTTGAGGAGGATGATGAGGAAGGAGGAGCTGGAGCAGGGTCTCCAGACTCTTTTCCTGCTAGAGTTCCAGGTAGGGGCACTAGCCTTGCCATGTCATGCCAGCCTATGCAGCATATGCAAGTTCCGTCTCTGAGAAGTCCCTTCCTACACAAGTGATTTGAAAAGCTTAAGTGAGGAGCAACAGGCTAATGTAAACTCTGATGCTGAGAACCACGAAAGTGTCCAATGGATTTATTTTTTTTCTCAGCAAACAAGATCTTATTGCAAAACAGTTGTATGGATAGCCTGTGAGCGGGGTACCATCTACGTCAAATAATTAGCCATTATTCCTTGTTCAAAGTCAGTGTTTTCATTCTGTGCACCTTCTTAATTATGTGAAGTGTTTAAAATGCATTCAAATGTAAGTTGTGGCAAAGTTTCTCCTGCAAGGAGCATCACATCCTGCTAAAGATAAGTTGTTGCTGGTTATTTTTGTATTGTATCATCTGGTGAGACAATGGCTTAGACTAAAGCCAGGCTCTCAGAGGATAAAGCTTTGGTTTTGATAGTATAAGTCCTTGTCCACCTGAAAACACTAGCAGAACTGACTATACCTACAGATTCTAGAGAAGGTCTTCCTGTAGTTTCACTTTTTGACAATTTTCTAGGTAACTGAGTACAATGTTCGAACAGAGATTATTTTGGTTCCTGCTGTAGTTTCTTTGTAGAAGAGGCAAGTTTCTACTTACTGAGAAGGCTGGCAAACTTTATATTTCAGGAAGGATGTAGCAAGTAGGGAAACTAGTACTGGAATTATGGTTAGACAAGCTGGAGTGTTGCATTACTTACGCCTGGAGAAAACATATCTCTGTCCTTAGATCTCAGCCAGTTCATGCTACTGAGTATGATCCCTGCAGGCTATACTGGTGTAAATATACACAATCTACAGTTGTTTATGCTAAGTTAGCAAATAGGCTGTAATATGTTTACTGTCTTGGTCCTTGTTATACACCATGATAAATCCATTTATGAAGATGGATTCTGTCTGTCCAAAGTATAGCAGAGACACCGTGAAAAGCTGTTGGTATGGTGGTGCATCTGTTACCATAGTGCCAACACTTACCTCTGTACAGCCCATTAGAGCTGTGTATGTGCTTAAGAGAGAATCTAAACTGATGATAGACAGATTGAGTTTACAGTTAAATAATTTTCAAAGTAGTAAGTTAGCCAAATCTGAAAGAAGAGAGGTTTGGGCCATATACTTCCTTACAGAATTATTCATCAGTAAGACCATGCTTTTAATAGGAGGTGAGAATTCCTGAATTTACTGATATTTATAAACTGTGTATCTAACTTTTCTGATTTTTTTTTTTTTCATTAAGGTAAACCTCCCCATAGCTACAATAATCTACACCCCTGTGGTGCTTTTGTACTGCTTGAATACAGGTCCTGTTTCCCCATTAATTGTATATTAGTGTGGTGTTTCTTACCTGATTGGAGGTTGGTCTGTTGCTCTTTATCTGAGTGATGCGGCTTAAACAAAAGCACTTTGCATCCTTGTGGGGTGAGCCTTATAAGTAAAGTGGACTTTCCATATTGAATTGATAGAACTCAGCTGCACTCCTTGCTTCTGTATGCCTTTAATCCATAGTGCATAACTGTATTGTCTAACTGATCGTGGTCTTGTCTTCTACATGCATGGCTTCATCGTTATCACATTGCACCATTCATGTAACCCAGGAGCCAATGAAGGTATGATAACCTTTTAGTATATACAGTTAATTCTTTGATCATATTCGTGTAGCTGTGATGTCTGTCATTCAGCTCTTAGTTGGAACCCTCAAAGTACAGTCTTTGGCAGCAGCCATAGTACTAGGCATCTGTGCATTGATCTTCATTTGCCTTTGGTTCCAGTCCTACTGTGCTAATAAAGATGTTCTGACTTGCAGTGTAGCCAAAGGTAGGCGTACCTAGGTTTTCTTTAGTGGAATACATATTTTGTGGGATATCTTACACAAAGAGCACTTATGTAGTTAGAAATCTGTGCTTTGTGGAGCTAAACTGACCAATGGCTTGCTGCCTCTAACAGCAAAGATTTCCTGACTTTTTCCTGGTCATATACTTCTTTATTCCAGTGCTGTGCTGGCAGTGGATTCTTCTGTCAACTATTCCCATTCATCAACCCAGCAGGAGACTTGTCATTTTTTCCCCTTTGTCTGAATTGAGGTTTGGAAATGGAGATGCTGATGCCTGTGTGTTGTTGGGTTGACTCACCTTTGTGTGTCTGAAATGCACTTGAAGGAGGAGGCATTTCTTTTGTAGATGCTTCCCTTCCGCCCCCCCCACCTCCCCCGCAAGGCCCAAGCAGTGGTGGCAGACTGGTAGTGTGATGCTCAGCCCTAGTGAAGCTATACCTTGGAAAAGTTACTGTCAGCTAATGGTTCCTGTCTGAAATTACTTCAGAGGCTTCAGCAAAAAACCTGCTTGGGTGATTGTGGCTCACATGACAGGTTACAGTCAGCTGTTTAGTCCATTGGTGGCTCTCCTGATGAGGCAGAAAGGAGACCACGTTCCTTGGAGACCATCTGTCCTACTGTTCTCTTGCCTGCTGGTAGAGAGCTTGACTTTTCTGTTCATTTTAACTCTGTCATTTCAGACGTGCTGGAAAGCATTTTTCAAGGACAGGATAATTTTTCTTAGGCCACTATTTTTATAATAAGCGCCAGTCTGATTCGTCTTTCAGGTAATTTTTGTGTCAAATATCCCTTTGAGTGATGGTTAGGAAAACTGAAGGTTACAGTTATTCTTGGTTATTGGGAGGCATGTTGCTTTTAGGAGACAACTGAAAGATAACAAAAGGGTTTGTGCCATGGAGAAGATGGGCTTGCTTGTACTTTCATTTGGATTGAAATAAGAGCTCTAAACATCTGTTCGAGAGAGATGGCAAGATGAACTAGAGCACATATGCTGCTTTGTAGAAATGGGTGTTCTTTAAGTTTGTTTTTTAACATTTCTCATACTGTTTCCAGAAGCTTGTCCCATCAGTTTAGAACAGTAGGTGGAATTTTGCTGTGATATGTGAAGTGTCTGCAGACACATTACCTTGGAGGCCATGAGTCTGCTAGCAGCCAAGATGGGAAATACAGAAATGTACTGCATCACAGAATCAGACTTCTTTGGGCAACGTGTTCCAATGCCTCCTCACCCTCACAGCAGAAAATGTCTTCCTAATATCAAATATAAATCTCTGCTGTTTCAGCTTAAAAATACATGTGAATTCAAGTCCTGTTGATGATCCTGAAAGAGGGACTGGCTCATGAAATCTTGCTGAAGCTGTGACTGTACTTCTAAGAGCAAAATACACAGTCCCCTCTTCCAAAGCCAGTCTCTCCAGTAGGACAAAACCTCTTTGGTTCTCAACCTCCTCAAGCAGACAAGGAGATAAAGTATCAAGGAAAACCCATATTGAGACTTGCCGAAGGAAGCTATTACTTTGTTTAGCAAGCCTTGGAATAACACTTTTTTTTAATTAGAAAACCAAAACTGTAAATCAAATTGCTTATGACTAAGCATTTTCTGTCTTGGTACTTATTCATCTAATACTGGAGAGAGGCTTGAAGTCTGCCAGTTTTTGCTAAAATCAACATGAAGAAACCTACTCCATTGTTGATGACAATCTCGTGACTTTTACTGAGTTTGAACAGTTTGGATTTGCCAGCTGCACTGTCTTCCTCAGCACTACAATGATTCGTTTACGCTGGCCACAAAGTTTAGATGCTAAATGCTCTTGACACAGAGCTGGGAACTCCTTCCTTAAGGGAACTTGGGGGATGAAAACATTTACTTATTTATTTATTAACACTAAGTAGAGGCCAGTAGAATTTAGATAATTAAGAATTTCTTTTCTGGTTCCCATATGTCCAGTGGGGTTTGCGACAATGCCGTTTTCCTCCTTATTCTCCCAGTCGTAAACATTCAACGAGAAGCCAAGTCATGCTCAGTGGGGTGAGACTCCTGATTAAGTGTCTGAACTTGCTGCAACTGCAGATTGAATCCAGCTTCCCAGATTCAAACTTTAAAAATTATATGAAGTGGGCTCCATGAATGAGTTATTCTTAAGAGCAAGAAAGAACACTTTAAACAAAGCTCCTCTCTTTTTTTAATGGCATTTGGTTTTTATGAATTCATTTGGCATGGGGCAGTCCTGAGATTTTTTTGGTGTGGGCTTTGAAATCTGTCAAATGATGTTGTGTGTCTGTGCACACAGACTTTCCCATAGTTCTGTTCTATTGGGGTATGAATCCTTGGGCTTTGAACCTCCTAAGGAGAGCAGCATCTTCCATGAGAGATGATGGGATAAGCAAGGTCTGTGCTGTAAGATGACACCAAGGGTTAATAATATGCTTTGCTCTTTCCAGGTACTTTATTACCCAGATTGCCATCTGAACCCGGGATGACATTACTCACCATCAACATAGAGAAAATTGGTCTGAAAGATGCTGGGCAGTGCATTGATCCTTACATCACAGTCAGTGTGAAGGGTAATGATTTCTGTTCCTTGCTCCTCGTTTATAGTTTGGAGAGAGTGTGGTTTTTGTGAAAGCTGTATTGATTTTTCAGCCTGCTGGGAAAAAATGTGTTGGTACTTGCATTTTCTGTTGTGGACTTAAGGCTTCTGCTTTAATCAAGGGTGGAAAAATTCTGTATTTGAGAGATAGTGGGAGGTGAATCACTGCAAGAGACATGCTTATTTGTGCACTCTGGGGTGCTTTCCCCATGCTGGCAGCTGAGTATCAGTGACTTGGCAAACTATACTTCCCTATTCTAGCTTCTTCTGCTGACTCTTAAGTACAGATCTGTTTGGACTGCTTGTACTCCCCAGCGCATATTGGTCTCTGGAGATAATGAGCCATAGCCCATGACTTCATTCTTGCCCTGTAATTAAACTGATTTTTTAGTAAAACAAAGATCATCTTACCTACGTCCTTTTAATCTTGGCCACTGCATTAGCAAGTTTGCTCCACCTGAGGGAAAGGGATCACTAATGAGAGGAGAAGGAGGTAAATGTACTCGTGTAAACAGTGGAGACTTAGTAAGAAACGTATCATCTGTGGTGGCTGTGCCTGAGCAGCACAATTGGTGGCCAGTGCAGAGAGCTGGAGTCCAACCATGGCTCCACTGTGCCTTTGCCTGTGGAAAAATCAAGAGGAATAACACATGTTGAGTCTAGGCAGCAAAGCAGGGTGTGTACTCCTTGTGTAAGCTGTGCTAGCTGTGCACCGCAGACCCTGTGTGGAGGGCAGCCTTTGGTGTGTATCACTGAAGGACTGGAGTCCTGCTTACAAGAGGGAGTGGAATCCTTTGCTGGCAGCCAAAAGAAATGCACTCTTAAAAATAGAGAGGGATAATCCCAAATTTTCATCTTAAATATTGTCAGAACTTTACCTGTGTTCATGTTGTAAACAAGAAGATAGTGCAGTGACTGTTAAGGAGCATGATTGCCCCTTGTTTAAGTTTAGCAGAAAAACCCAGGTGTGCATTAAGTTTTTGTGGCAGTATTAGTAGTGATTCCTAAATGTCTTAAAGCAGGATGTCAAAGTCTGAGAAGCTTCTGCCATTTTCATGCTGTTTCTTTCCTGCAGATTTGAATGGGATAGATCTGACTCCTGTGCAAGATACTCCTGTGGCTTTGAGGAAGGAGGACATGTATGTCCATTTTAATGTGGACATTGAGATTCAGAAACACATCGAAAAACTAACGAAAGGTACGTAGTATCTTGAGACCTGAAAAGGGACCCTGGAGCTTTGAAAGCATAGACACTAGGCTGTTCCTGATCTAATAAACAGGCTGTGCCCGAGCTGCTGCTGCAAGGCTCAAGATCCAGAAAAGGATAAAAATAGACCTTTGCAACCTGTCTCTTTCAAGTCAGTTACTGCAATGACTTGCAGACAGGGGAGGAATGAAAAGAGATGAAAACAGTGCAGTCTGCTCTACTGCACAGGTCTTGACCTGCTTTATCACCACTGTAGTCATTGGACAAACTGTTACCTAGATATGAATAACTGAGTGACGAGTACAAGCTCTTGTGAGTGTGGTGACTATTGTAAGAACACAGTATAACTTTTGAGTAACTGACAGAAGTGTTGGAGATAATTTCCTCCAAAGTATGTGGAACATCTTAATAGCAGAGAAGTTTTCAGATAACTATTGGCTGTAATTGCTAACTTTTATATTAAACCATTTTTCACTATAGGTGCAGCTATTTTCTTTGAATTCAAACACTACAAGCCTAAGAAAAGGTTTACTAGCACCAAGTGCTTTGCCTTCATGGAGATGGATGAAATTAAACCTGGGGCAATTGTTATAGAACTGTAAGTGACTCACAATTATAGATGCCAATGGCAGAGGAATGGGCTGGACTTCAGTTATAATGTGTGACGTGTTGCGTTAAGGAAGGAATATTCTATTTTTAATAAAGAAGGGCAGGTAAATTTCTTTTGGGCAAATGAAATGGCTAGAGACCCTTCTTAAATGTTTGTCACTCAGTTTTGTATGAAGTTAACAAATCTCATATGGGAGATTTTAATTTTGACCTTAGGCTCAGAGTTAGGTCCACTATATTTTAAAAAGTCAGCTCTCACAATCTTTGGTACAGAACTTCTGTAGAGGAAATCTGATTTGAGATGTGGGTACTGATGTACATTTGAATTTTATGGACGTTTTAAAGCATTGTTGGGTGGTGGTGGCTTTTTCCCCTACTATAAGTACATGGAGAAATAGATTAGCCAGTTATGCTGTGGTGGTTATGACGTGCATCCTACTGTTACTGTGGGGCTGAAGGTCTGATTGAGGTTTTTGAGGGTTGTTTCCAGGAAGAGGGTGAACCTTGCAGGCCTGGGCATCTCTAGGAGAAGTGCTTAATCTGTGCTAGCTGGCGTAAGTCTGAAGTACTGCATAACCAATCCTGCATCTCCTTCAGTTCAGAGGAGTGTATTGGGAATTCTTACAGAAACCTTACTTCATTTAAAAATGGAAATCTTTGCTTTGTTAAAATACTAAGGCAGAGAAAAGAGTGGTTTGAGTTTCTTCCTGTTAATCTACTCATTATTGTTGCTTCCAGTAAGTCTCGTCATAGAATCATAGAATAGTTTGGGTTGGAAGAGACCTTAGAGATCATCTAGTTCCAGCCCCCCGGCAGTGGGCAGGGATGTATCCCACTAGATCAGGCTGCCCAAGGCCCTGTCCGACCTGGCCTCGAACACCTCCAGATGTATTTAAACGATTACGATAATAAGATCTGTACAGGAGAGGCTTTCCAGTTTGCTTTCATCTTCCTACACAGCCATTAGGACTTGGAGTAACTTAACGTTCTTGTGGTTACAGGTACAAAAAACCCACTGACTTTAAAAGGAAGAAATTGCAACTGTTGACCAAGAAACCACTTTACCTTCACCTCCATCAAACGTTGCACAAGGAATGACCCTAGTCGTGAGACTTCTGTGAACTGAACCACAAGTCATGGTAGCTGTGTGTAGTAGCCTTAGCCTTCACGGGGCTGGAAAATGACTGTATTCATGCCAGTAGGTCAGACAGGACCATCATGCGCTGCACAGCACTACTTCAGGGTCAGAGGCAAGCCTACCATTCCAGTGCAAGATTTTTTTCAGTACCTTCCAGATACAGGTTTTTCAG
Source organism: Cuculus canorus (assembly GCF_017976375.1). Classification (NCBI taxonomy): domain Eukaryota; kingdom Metazoa; phylum Chordata; class Aves; order Cuculiformes; family Cuculidae; genus Cuculus; species Cuculus canorus. Next base: position 90,438,781 of record NC_071403.1, read on the forward strand.
AGACTCCTGAAATACGTTGACTGCTTTTCCTAATTTTGCTGTTCATCATTTTTTATCTTAACTGTTACTATCCTTTTGCCTCAAACTCTACTCGAGGGTGGAGAGTGCCCCTTTGCCAAACCTGTAGCAATAAAGATGTGGCAGGCTTACTAACTGTTTACATTTGCTGTGCTATTGTAGTTCCTCTCATCTGCATTTGGGAGTTCTCTGTAGCGGGCTGGGTGGCAGAAGACTGGGAGGAAGATGAGGTGGGTGGGAAGGAGCTTGAGGTACTGCAGATGATAAAGTGAGACAAGAGGATCCTGGGTCAAGCGGGGTGGCCACAGAAGAGCTCCTCAGTCAGCTGTTCTGCTTTGGGACGGGAGGACAACTGCAGATGAGAACCCTGAACTATGATTTTAACAGCTTTGCCTGACCCACTTGTACTGAGTTTTGGATACAATATGTGTTGCAATCCTTTAAACCACCATTACTCCCCAATAGAGCTGTTTTTTTCTGTATCTTGTCACAGAGTGATTTGTAAGTGTGGGTGGGGGATAAAGAGAGGCCTTCTCTGTGGCTTCATCCTCATGTTGGTGGCTGTTCCACCATTTCAATGACAGCAGGACAGGCCCCTCAGTGTTAAGTGTCAATTTTCCAGAGCTTCTGGTAAAGTAGATCTGGCCAGCAGGGTGACCCACCTTTTACATGAAACTGCTGTTCTTATGGAAACTGATTGTATGCAGTTTTCTGCATCTTTTTGTGCAAGTCTGGAAACTTACTCTAAAAATTACCTGTTTATGTAAGTAGATAGGTTTATCATTTATTTTCTGTATTTTTGATTTGGTGTGTGATAAGCTGCAGGACATGGGCTTATTGTGTCACACTTGCATTCACCTTTTGACCTAATAAAGGGACAGAAGTAGAACCCAGTCAAATCTTTCCTATATTTGTGTGGATATTTAATACAATACTTTAAGGTTTGATGTACCTCTTGCATATCGAACTAGTGCCTACATACTCTGCTATGCTAACAAAAGACCCAGCTCCTCAAACAGTGTCAATTAAGTTTGTTTTAAACAGTCTGGGTGCAGATGTATCACCGATTCCTCTTTTATGTCATGTTATGTTCTGCTTTAATGGGAAAGAAGTTACTTTTCCTCATGCTATTTGTCTGGCTACAGCCACGTGTTCAGAATTTTTGGCTTTACCATATTGATTAGGATAGAAGGCTATTGTTGACTGTCCTAATCTTCTTGCCTTCCCTCTGTTCTGATATGACTAAGGATGAAAACATTTTGGGTGTTACAACAAAAGCCAGCAGTGCTTTGTCAAATTCCACTTCTGGTTGGGGCAAGTAAAATTGTGCAATTGAATTTTCCTGGTTAGGGATCTTTACAGTACCCTGATGGTATTACAGCTGATACAGGGGATGTCAAGCCCTAAAAACATATCCCTGTGAGTTATGGAAATATGTCTGAATGTAGCGTTCTGGGTACCAGACAAGAGGATGCATAAATTCTTAATGAATAAATAAAAACTTATCCTTTGAATGCTGCAGCAGGGTGGAGCACAGCGTTGGTCTGTGGCTGAGTGACTCGGAGTTCAGGCAGTCACTGTAAAGTTCCCCTGATCCATGGCTGGCTCCAGTCTCTGACCCAAGCCTGTAGCAGTGAGTCTCCATGCAAGGCGCACAGCCTGGCTTGCCCAGCAAGGGACTGGTCTGTCCCAGCTCTGCCATCGCCTTTGGCATCACATTTGGCGTGGTGGAAGTACTGCAGTCAGCCAATTGTGTGCTCCTGGAAGGCCAGTCCACCCCATTCTAAGTTATTACAGCTAATGGGGTGAGCAAGGGAGGAGACACGGAGCATCGCAAAGCTTAGTATGGGGGAAAGGAAGATCCCGAACTTGGAGAACCTTAAAAACATGAATGTTCATCTGTGTGTGTGATTACCCACTGTGTGGAACTGAACACTTACACTTGAATCGCAAACCCGTTGTTTCAGCTGCTTACCTTGACTCTTGCTCAGCTTGTAGATGTCTGTGTTAACTCCAGTTACATGAAATGTCAACTTTGAAGTATTTCTGTTAAATACACAAGTAGAGCTTTGTATTTAACTGATTGTGAATTAATGTCTGTAGTGTGAAATACCATTTTAAAGTTGTTTCTCTCCTTGGTGGTTTTTCTGTGAACTCTTTCACCAAAAGGACTCCTCCTCCCAACACAAGCTTATCTGTGGTTTTATGCTTTAGTGATGTTCTGTCCTGTCTTTCATCTGAAAGCTAAAGCTTAATACTTGTAATGTAAGAATGTAATAATGCAATGGCAAGTTTACTGGCTGCTTGTACTCTGGCAGTAAAGCTGTGATGGCCTTTCAGTAGGGTTTTTTTTATTTCTAGTTGTTTTCTCTTCCTTTTTTTTTTCCTCCCTTAGGCTTACTTTTGGGCAGAGCACTTTTGAAACCCCTCAATGTTAAGTGGTTGGCCTTGCCAAATAATATGAGGATGGGTAGGACTTCTCTGAACATCTACCAGTGTGGGATGTTTTCTTTAAACCTGTGCAGCATCCTGGGGCCGCAGACTGATTTAAAGCAATGCAGGTTAACATGGGTTACTTTTTAATGTAAGAGAAAAAGGCTTTAAAAATATAGCCCTGCTGCCAAGGAAGCTGAATTAGTCTTAAATACTAAGATGAAAACTCAGCTCTCAACTGTGCTTAATACTGAAAGTCAGTCTTTAAAGTAGAAAGCAATTATGAAATTTCTTGATTTTTAGAACCCTGCAGCTCTCATCTGAATGGCTGAGCTGCCACACAGCTTCATAAAGGATTCCAGCTCTGTCCTACCCTTCAGCTGAGCTGGGCTGCATCCCCGGTTTGTACATGAAGCAAGTCCGTAACACACCAGACTAGTTCCACAGCCAGCTAATAGCAATCTTGCAGCAGCAGTTACACAGCCTTGATTCAGTTCTGGAACTCAGTCATGGCTGCAGCATTCTCTGGTTAAATTTCTGAACCCATGTCCTTTCTGAACAAAAAAACAGCACTGAAACAAAGCCCTTGGGGTTTAGCAAAAGGAATTTTGCTGTTTATTATAACTTTCCTTTGAATTCAGTGTCAATTGTGCTTCTGATCTCTTGATCAGACATCTTTTTAAAAGGCCCAGCCTACAGTAACTGCAGCTCAATGATGGGAGAGAGAAGGCAGGTAGGATAGCATTTTACTTAAAAATTATTTCCACAGGAAATGATTTGATTTACATTTTTCATGAAATTAGTTCATTCACCAACTGGTTACAGAGGCTACATTTAATTAAACTAGCCACACAGGTACAGCCTTCCTATTGCACATTTAGAGTAGGTTCAAGTCCATCACAAAAAGGTTCTTGCAGCCCAAGACGATGGATGAGTTTAAGGTGATCATAAATGCACGCAAGATGTCTGTAGCAATTGGTTAAAAATTAATCCTGCAAAAGCCAAAATATACTGAAATGAGACAAGTGGCTTCTAATAGAGAACCATTTCCTAAAATCCTGACTGCAGGAAGTGTGCCAGTCCATTCCATTGAGCTGCTGCCCAGGCACTACAGTCAGGGTTTCTGCGCTGGAGGCTGTGTGTAGTCCTTTGAGGCTGCAGGTGGCGGTGGAGGGCCTGGGGGGTAGTCCCTGGGTCCCAGCGGAGGCAAGTCTCTGTTAGCAGGTGTATAGTCTCTGGAACCAGGTGGGGGGAGCCGTGGGCCTGGAGGATAATCTCTTGGACCAGGAGGCCCTAAGGGTCGGAACGGAGGGTGCCCGCGTCCATAGCCTCTTGGATCTGGAGGTGGTGGTAGTGGGCCAGGAGGCAGATCTCTCATTCCTAAGGGTGGGCCAGGTAAAAAATCTCTTGCAGCTGGAGGTGGCAAGGGAGCACCATGAACTAGAAGGAAAGGAAAACAAGGCTTTAAATGACATCTTGCTTTAACCTAAATGGTGACACTCCTGACTTGTTCCTCATTTTTTTGGGCATAGGTCTCCAAGGAGGACCTGTCATGTACAGACTTCACAGTCCATGAATTAAATTCTAGTGACTTTTGGCTGCTGGTTTCCATTTTAGACTAAGCAAGGAAAACACCTCAGCATTAAGGAGGCTTGAAACAACATACCTGCCCAAGCTAACTAAACAAGACAGCTTGACACTAGCTGCGTGCTAGCCGATCTCAGTCCCACATTAGGCTTCTGGGAAGCACAGTGGGAAAAGCTAAGTTTCAACACAGGGCAATGCAACTGTACCTAGGGGTACAGGAAGAGGTCGAGGCCCAAAGTGCCCACGAAGAGGAGCCGGCGGCGGTCCATAGCGAACAGGCAGTGGAGGTCCCATCACAGGGGAGGTCATGATAGGTGTCCCAGGGAAAGACGGTGGGCCTTTGGGACTAGCATTAGCCTGTGTGACATGAAATTATACTTCAGTGCCTTGCATCAGAGAAGTATTGACACTGCTGAACACCACAACCACCCGCCCAACGGCCAAGAAGTGAAAGAGATGGGGAGAAAAAATGAAAACAAAAAATCCACACCCCAATACACACATAGCCCAAGGAGAAGATAGGGAAAGTTAGTGCACCATCATTTTCCTTCACCCAGAACACTGCTTGCACTACCTAGGAATGAGTGCTTAGTGTACCTTTTAGCTAAAGAAACGTTCCATTCCTTTTTTAAGTGTCCTTGGTGGGCAGCCCTTTGGTAAAGGGCCTGGCACCTTGAGTTACATATGGAACTGTTCTTAAATACCACAGGTAAGTCAGTTTAAGATTATTGTTGTAGTCACTCCAAAGTGTGCGCCTGCAGTCATTAACAAGAAAGAACTCATTTCCTCAATTCCATAAAAAACAGACAGCAACTGTTCATTAGAGAAACCTTGTGAGACAGAGGTATAAAAGCCTTTGATTAGTCCCGCACAGCAGTTTGTTATTTAGCAATTCAGAACACCAAGCCTGTTATTCCTCTCCATCAAAGCAGAGTAACACCACGTTCAGCCTCTGAATACTCACTGGAGCTGGTTCAATAGATGAAGGTGAATCAATGGTTACACAGGGGGCTTCTGACTCTTTGGGAGAAGGTTGCTTTTTTTTTTTTTGGACAGTAAATAAGGACAGTGACAGGATATAGATAAGACAGAACATGATACAGTTAAAGAGACTGCAGGAAGCACAGTGAATCATGTATTAAAAATGCTTCCTGAAGGTTGGTTTTTTCCAGCTTACCACTCCATCCATTGCTGTGGAAGGGGAGGAGGTTCTTGGCCCACTACTCATCAGGGATGCTACAGCGGGCCCGAGATCTGCAAAGAGAGCCATGAATGCATGTATTACCAGGCTTGCAGTAAGGAACATGGGTTTTAAATTACATTTCTGAAGTGAAAGAAAAACTGAAAAAGTTGCAGTTGGTTGCAGGCCACATAACTTACCAGGAACAGACATCCTTCCAGGTAACTCTGGTGGCCTTCGTGGAGCAGGGGGGCCATCTACCACTGCACCTTGAGGGAAACAAGAACCTCAGAGATCCTCATCAACACATGCCTGAGGCTTTTTTTTAAAAAAGCAACAACACACCCACCACTCGTTTGTGTGTTAATAAAGCAGGCATCAGTACTTGACACTGTCCCTAGTACCAAGACCAGACCTCAAGCTTTCTTGGGTTTGTAGCATAAGAGCTAGTTGTCACAGAAAGGAAGCTTCACTGCTTACCAAATTCACCTCTCGAGCCTTCCCTTCGAGGAGCAGAAAGGGGCCGGGCAGGAACTTCTATCATCTGTGTGGGTGATGGATTTCCTCCACTCACAGGTGATGGGCCAAAAGAGCCATCTCTGCTTAAGGGCCCTAAGCCAAAGAAGAAAACACACTTGATTTACCTTTTTTACAGTTTATCATAGCCTTATGTTTTTAGGATATACTGACTCAAAGACCAAACTTTTGGGAGAAACAGCAGCATTTACCTCGTCGTGGTGGGACCTGGCGATCAGGTCTGCCTGGAGTTGGCTTTACAATCAACGGTCTTTGGAGCATGATGATTTTTTGGTTTACTTCTATTAATCTAATTTTAAAAAATAAAGAATTTTTATAATTCAAGTAGTACACGTGAGTTCTATTTATTATAGTGCAACAAAGCAAACTGCATTGTGAGAAGTTACAGCTTTCAGCAAGAAATCTTATTTGAACCATCAACACAGTTTAATAATTGTTTAAAACAAGTAACTCGAATATGCACTGCCCAGTTGGAGCAACCAGGATAACTGAGCACCTTGCATTGTTTGAGCTCCCTCTCACCCCAACAACATGCAGCACATTCAAAGAACAATAAAAACAGTCTGTACTGTACTTACTTTTGTCTCAGGTTGGCTGCTTCTCTTTTTTCTTCAGCCAGAGCTCTCTCAGCAGAGCGGGCAATAAGCTGTTAGGGAAAGTTTTGCCAACTGCATTAGCTACACCAACCCAAAGTCAAATACAAACCCTTCATGTCAGAAAAGGAAGAACGTTCTTACCCAATTGTCATGTGCCTTTTTCTCATGAGCAGCAATCTGAAGAGAAAAGAAGTGTCTTAGTTCATTTTGTCCAACTACCAGTATTTCCAATAACTACTGGAATGATGCCATAAAAGGTGACACAATAACAAGCAAACAAGAGAAGTTTACCTGGTTTTTGTAAGATCTCTCTGTTTTTTGCAATTCTTCTTCCATATCTTGAATCCTTTGCCTGTACAAAAGAAAAGACGAGAAGGAGAGAGGTTTAAATTAATTTTCTTTGATAGCTGAAATAAAGGAAAACAAATGTCTTCAGAAATTGAAGTTACTTGTAAACTTTAACTTCCTCCATGGCCAGCAGGGCTTTTTCATCGGCAGCAGGCAATTTCTGTTCCTTCTCCTGACGCTCATACTCCTCCTGGTTTAGTTTCCTGTATAGGGGGGAAAAAAAGAGCACCACTGTATATTCCACCATCCTACATCTACTACAATTCGAAACCAAGGTATTGTCCTGCTAACAGCAGCAATCCATAATAATGCATGAGGATACGGAGAGAGAATAAATTTTTTGTTTACAAAGAGAGAGAGATACTGTCTTTGGAAATAAACAGACAAACCCTTTGGGTATAAAGCCTGAAAATTAAGGACACAAAGTTGACCTCAAAGTTCTGTCAGCATCTAAAAACTTGTCAGAATCTAACAACTGCAGACAGTTCATCTCTCAAAATCCTGTACTTTACTTACCAAGACATTTCAATAAGTAAATAAATAAATAAATAAATGAGGAATGAACACAGATATACAACTAGTTCTTCACTGCTAACAATTCATTCGAATCAGCTGCCACCACAAACTCAGCCTTAATTTAGCCCTGAGAACGCAAAAGCAGCTCACAGGGCTAAAATACTAACTTTCTACATTATGAGTATTAGACTCACTGAACTGAGGTCAGACTAACTGAAACAAATCTTCATGGCCACTATATTCTCCTTGATATTTCTCAACAATGTGACAGAGCAACCACAAAAATCGCAGACCAAACCACCCATCTCCCCTCTCCAGAAGTTTGGTGGGTTTTGTTTTTTGTTTTTTTTCAAACAGTAGAAGGCAATACTGCGTGTGCAAAGTGACAGTCTTTTTAGAATTTATGGAATGGTAGAAAAAATAAAAAGAAAAAGGGTGGTATCTTCAACCATACTGAAACAGAAGTCACTTTTCATTCCAAATACAACTTCAAGTTATTTGATCCTTCTGAGCAAAGAGCTGTTGGATAGTACCTATAATATAACACACCATATTGTGGAAGGCTAATTAAAGGCTTACTTCTGGAGCGCCATCTCCTTCTGCTGGTAAAGTTCACCAAGAATCTCCACTTTTTGCTGCAGCGTTTTGCATTCATTTTCTAGTCGAGCTTTGGCTGACTTGAGCGAACAGGAGTCATGTTCTAACTTTTTTATTTGCTCTATTGGAGAAGCAAAAGTAAGTCAGGAAGTTGCAGTAAGAACTTAAACGCCGCTTAAATGCTGTTTCTTTTTAAAACCACAAACAGCATTTCACTCTAAGCAATTCTTTTGCTAAGCCTACCTTCTAACTCAAGTCTTGCTGTTACTTCATCGCTCAGTTTGGATTGGAGAAGATTTCGGTCTTCTTCAACTATGGATAACATAGTTTTCACCTGAAAAGAGGAGCAAAAAGTTTATCATCTCAGGCAGAACAATTATATGGCTGCATTTATTAGATATCTTGTGCAGTCATACCCTGGAGACGTCCATCATCTGCTTAATCTGAGTCTTCATCTTCTCACTCTCATCATCTAGAAGAGAAAAATGTATTTGTTTTCCCCGTTTCTCAACCCCAATTCCCTGGACTATAGGGCTGTTAAAAATAACACTCCCTACGATTTAATCTGGGATAGGTCTCCTTACGTGGTCAAAAAAACAAAACGAGGGGGAGGTGGGGAACAAAGCACAATAGCAATTCCATGACCAGCAGAACAGAACTATTAGATTTATTTCAAAAGGCATTCAGAAGATTCCTTCTTGTCACTTCTTCTAGCTACCACACTAATACTAACGTGAATGCAGTACCTGTTTCTGCACATAGTATCTGAAAACCAAAAAGTGGGAATTTCCAGCCCACATACACCGTATGGTTAGAAAAAAAGGGGGGAAAAGGACTTCAAAACCAGAAATGTAGCAAGTACGTGCACAACTGGAATGACAAACTGCTTGAATAGTTTTGAAAAAATCTATTTCAGTCTTTCAGATTTAAAAGACATGATTCCCTAAATTCTAACCAGATGCAAGCATAAAACTGATCAAAAATTCATATTAGAAATAAACATAGCATAACAACAAAGCTGAGATTCACAGCTTTCAGAAGGTTCTTCATTACTAAACTTCATACACAATCTTTAAAACTGTGTCATTACACTTACGATATAACCTAAAGGATAATCTAAAAGCAGCTACAGGCCTTTGTAACAGTTTCTCTGTTCACCTAGGAGGTATTTTGTGTTTGAGGATTAAAGCTGGCAGTCAACCCACAGGCAGATCCAAGCACGGATTCCCCTTGTTCCCCATAGGACATGACACAAGCATACCACCGCCTACACTTCAGCCACTGGGCGTATCAGCTGGCAGGCAGGATTTACTGTACCTGGCAACTCCCCATTGGCCAGATCATCTCCTGTGCTCCATTCACGCCCTTCATCGTCCTTCTTGGCTTCAGACGCCGAATCCATGTCAAGTTGCTTCAGCTGCATAAGGCAGTTAGTTAAAACCTAGTAATGAAATCAAAGGTTCACTGATGAAGAATCACTCTGTATTTTGTAAAGTATTTCAAGTATTTTACGATGTGTAATATCTAAAGCAAGCTTGATATAGAGAACCTACTTCAATTTCATTTTCCTTGTAGGCAAGTGCTTCTTCTATGTCCTTCTGAGATTTCTGATAAAGTTTGATCTGCTCACTGAGCTCTGTATGCCTCTCACTCCAACCTTCAGCTTCTTTTAGCAGCTGTATGAGGCACCAAAGCAAGATGATTACTCACTTTGTGTTTAGTACAAGGTATATGTAACTAAAAGCTATTTTACTACCAGCTCTAGTGATAACTGATCACCACAGATCACAGATAAAGGGTAAACTTCACAATTATCACACGCCTCATAGTCCACTGGAAGAACTGGATGCTGGGAATCCTTCCGCAATCTATATTATTAGGTGATTTCACAAATTTGACATTTTCTCAGCTAATAACCCAACATCAGAATCAAACTGCACACTTAGAAATACGAGAAATTAATTGCAGTCCAGAGATAACCAAACCACAATCTTTAAAAGGCTATCTAATTTATACATGGAGAAAGAAAACAGAACTGAAAGAAAAGAACTGCCATAACATTTCAGGGCTAAAGGCCCTTGCCATTTCGTGTAGATTCAGAATTGCTTTTTAGCAATTCTTTACCACCATTTCCTTCAGTCCTGTTCTCGATCATGCAGTGACCACCACATCAGCACAGACTTTCTGTGAAGTTGCTGACAAAAACTGAATCACCAGAACTGGCAAAACCTTCATACTGAAGATACGTGGCTCACATGTACAGGCAGGCACTCTCCTATGCAGGCAGGCACAAGGGGGTTAAATTTTATCTTGATAATATGAAATGTGGAATTCTGACATGTCAAGAAAACAGAGACTCACTGAAGTTATACTCAAGAAAACTAGGAATAAAGCCCTGGTATTTCATTCAAAAGAGAAGCCAAGTTGCCTGGCCTGGGCATAACTTACTTGCTCCTTGCTCTGCTTCAGCCTAGCATTCTCTTCCTGCACTTGATGAAGTTCAGATTTCACTTTTTCTTCACTTAGCTTAGCTTCGTTAAGGGCTATCTGCACCTACACATGAAACAAAAACAAACAAAAAGAAATAAAACCAAAATGTAACAGAGCAAGAGCTGCATATTACCCAGCAATGAAAAAGAAAAACTTATACATGTACAAACAACAAACAACCACCTCGAATCTGACAAGCTAGCATTTTGATTACAACCTAGACACAAATCTTCCTCGTACAAGAGCTTGTACCTGTCACCATTAAGAAGGCACAGGTAACGCTTTACCTCTGAAAGCTCTACAGAATGCACAGTGATAGCCTCTTGAAGTTTCTCCAAGGACTTTCGGGTTTCAGAGATCTATATCAGAAAAAGATGAGAAACGACTTTGTATTAGCCTGGTACACGCCTTAGCTCCAGTGTGTGATTACTTTACCTGTATGTTTTGGAAGCATAGAAGGAAAGTCAAAACACCATCGAACTTCCATTTAGAGCAGCCATTAGATTGGTAGCAACACAGCACTGCCTTATTTGGCAAGGAAAGGAATACAAACACACAACACTTCAGGATCAACTTCCCTCTGTGACTCTGCCTGCAAAAGTTCCTTGTACACCTGCACAGACTAGAGTGAAAGTACCATGTGCTGCTGTCATTAGCAACAACCTTTGATCAAAACAAGGCCAAGGTTGGAGCCATTATTACAGGCTTAAGGAAAAAAGAAGAAAAACTTAAAAGAGAAACAACCCACAAACAAAAGAGCTCAACACATCTCTGGACAACAAGAATGAGGGGTAGCTTAGATATTTTCACATTTACTAGAGAACTAGATGCTTCCTCTACGTACAAGAAAACACCTCTTGCCAACATGAAACCTTTAGCCCTCAGTATTAAGGAACTTCCTGTCTCTGGCTAGGAAGCATTAGACTAGCCCCAGACTTGAATACATCCATTTGTGTGTGAAAGCACACAACACACAAGTTCATCAATATCTAATTAAAATAGAGAAAAAAAAAAAAAAAACCTAAAAACATTACAATCAATAGATTCTCCCCTTTTAGCTGAGGATGAACCTGAAATTTAGTTTCAGTTCTCTTTTTTGAGATGGTTCATCTCATTTGCTCTACCTCTCTCTGTTCACCCATTAGGTCGTGACCAGTTTTTAGGGCACATGAAGTTAAAAACAATATGAATGTGATTGCTCTTACCTTGTTCTGCTTCTTCTCATTCTGTTTTCTCTCTGTTTCAAGCATTGTGTGCAGATCTTTTACTTTGTCATCCAGCTGGCGATTTGCTTCTTCCAGTCCTTTGACAGTGTCCTAAAAAAAAAGACCATCTAAAGCAAGCAATTTTACTGATGTTTTTGCTTTCAGAAAAGACAGTTAATTGTTTCTTACCTTAAGCCCTGCAGTTTCATCAGAAAGAACCTCTTTTTGTTCTTGGGCCACTTTCACAGATTCCTGTGCTTCCTTTATCTAAGCACAGAAACAAACAAACAGAACTGAGGAAACTGTCAATTCAGTAAGAATGGAAAGTAAAAAGATATCAGCTGTTGCACTAACTGTGACATTAAACCACTGACAGAAAATGAGGAAGGATGAGACAAGAACCTAGAACAATACCTTTTGATCATATTCTGACATCTTTTCTAAGATTTCTGTTTTTTCTTGCAGAAGGTTTTTAATCTTTTCAGCCAGTTGCTTTTCAGTCACTAGGAAAAAAAGAAAGTTTACAGTAATTGTACTTCATATCGTGGGGGGAAATAAAATCAGAGCTATCACTACTACTTCTAGTTTAGGGAACATTTTCAAGTAAGGACTGAAGCATAAATCAGGGTAGTGTCAATTACTGGCAGGAGCCTATGCATCTCTAGCTTTCATTTAAAGTTAGGATTGAAAACAAGGCAGTAACGCATTGAACACTGACACAAAACATATGGCTCTTACATCCACTCCACAGAATCTGGTCAGAGAACGCACAGCAGAGCAAAGTGCTAGCTACACACAGATGAGGTATTTTCGAGGGAAGAGTTGGCAGTGAGATTGTCAGAGCAGTCTCAGAGCACTGCTGTGACACTCTGGGAGATGCAACACCTTCCCTAACCACCATCTCTTCCTGTTGTATTGAAACTGAATGTTTGGTCAGCAAAGATAATAGGATGAAAGCTCTGAAAGACCAGCTGTGAACAGAAAAAAGACTGTCAGCTAGCAGAGAGTATCAGTGAGCCTCAAGGAACTGCGTTGCTTTCTAACAGACCACAAAAGGGCTGTGACCAAGCACCAGTTCATTAGGCACGCATCTTTTCTCAATGTAAACCAAACACCCCTTACGATTCAGTGAAAATCATTAACATACTTAAATTTTTATTGCAAATTAATTTAAAGAATATCCAATTGTTGATCTTTTTCAAGTCCTAAACCACCCCTGGTTTTGAACACCCCAAGCCCCATTTGTCTCTAAGCAAATCCTGCAGCACAAACAGGAAGCACTGGTTGTTCCAACTGCATCCCACAGGATGCAATGGCAACTGCTGCTCCTCCTTCCCCTCCCACTTGAAGGCTTCTGGGGAGAAGGAGCCTAGCCTAGCCCTTCCTGCCCTGGGAAGAGGAGAGGCAACAAGTGACTCCTGAGGTACGAGATAGTTCTCAGCAGTTGAAGGGGGGCAGGAATCCCTGCATTAGCTTGGTCTGCCAATTTTACTGCTGTCATGAAGAGTGAAGAATAGATTTTATCCTTGGGACTCCAAATATAATAATTTTTTAAAGCATTTTTATCACTGTTAATATTGCCCTATTTTGGATAAAGATTTTAAGAACAACATGATCTTAACCACACTTGAAGAATAACCATTTGTTCTTAACTTTAGTAGTTTCTAGACAGTATCATACAGAAGAATACTTTCGGGCAAAAAAAATTGATTAGACCTATGTAGCTCATTTTTTTATGGCAGGCTGCTAAGTACTTTCTACACCACCAATAACAGTGTGTTTCCCACCTCCAGTAGCAGTAATTGTTTTGCCATACAGCAATCACCTTACAGACCTAAGACAGATTTTTTTCAGCTCATCAATCCTGCACTCTTTGAATAGAAGGAAACTGCAATGTAACTACAATGAAACTAGAGAGGAATGGCTTATAATTAGTATGGTTTGTGAAGAAGAAAGAGGCAGAGAGTTCACGTGAAGACCATTCTTCCATATTTTTGTTCTGTATTAACTACAAATTTCAGCATTTAAATTTCCATTCAGTACACTTTAATTTTATATACTTCAAGCTAGTGAAATGTTCTTGTAAAAAGCAACATGCTAGCCACAGAAGTATCTGCATATTTAGGTCTACATTCAGAAGGTCTATTTGCAACTGCACAGCAGTGTGTTTCAGGGTCCACTCAATCCAAAAAGCCAAGAGGAAGCAGCTACTGCTTTTTGTGAGAAACAACAAGCAAAAGCAGATCCAGTGCTAGTCAGAAAACCAAAACAAACCATGTCCCACTACCGTCGTACCAGTAAACCAATGGATCGTGTTTATATTGAACAAGATGGAGCTTTTCCTTGTCCTTTAATTTGCAGCTGTGAGCTGCATTGTTTCTACTAATTAAAATGTTATCAAAAGCAAAACCAAAATCCTCAGATTCAAGCAAGTATCACTTACTGGACTAGCTTACACTGTAACCTTAGACTCGGCATTCTCCTTGAAACGGAGTGAAGATGAATACTTGGTCCTTTGAAACAATCTTCAAAACTTTTACACACCTAAGCAGCAAGTAGACTGAAAAGCACAGAAAAACTTACCTTGATATATTCTACTCTTTACCTACAGAAGAAAAAAAAAAAAAATTAGCCATAAAAAGTGGTAAGTGAAAGATTTTATTAATTTTCCCTACAGAAAAAGTCACCACCTCTATGCAGATAAAAGAAGCATATGGAAAACACATCTATCACTGCCAACGAGAGTGTTGAATAACACTACAAACAAGCTTAAGCTATTTTCTAATAAAAGCTTCTAGGCTAATGCCCTGTCCTAGAGCTTGTTTACTCAGTCACTAAACGGATAGCAGTAACTGCCCACATGCAATTTGAAACAAAGAAAATAAGGCCATTTTGCATCAAAAAAAGTCACAAACTGCAAACTCAAAACACACCTGTAGCCTAGTTCTTTTCCTTTTAAAGCAACATATGTTTACATGACAGTTGCTCAATTCGAAGTTAACACCCTTAAAGAAGAATTTCAGAAGCTTTTTTTTGTGCTGCTAGGGTAACACTATTTTGCATTTGAAACTGGTAGAGTATATTCAATATCGAAACTAAGCAATGAAAAAAACTATCAGATAATATTTGGTTTATTTTTGTCAAGCAAAGATTGTATTCCACAGGCTTCCAGACCATATAATCAGCTGAACTGGACACCTATAAAATAAACTGTCCTATTTGATAGTCATCAATCAATTCCCAAGGAGATGCACCGCTATACTGGAGAGCTGGGGTGGTATTTTTTTCGCACAGAAAATTATCCGTGTAGAAAAGAGTAAAAAGCAGAGTGGGGAAGGGGCTCTTCCAGTAAGAATTAATATCAGGTGTTTAGGGTCCCAAACGCAGCAGTACAAGCAGTTGGATAATATAAAGGGAGAATGAATTGCTTGTTTAAAAGACAGTCAGCAACAGGCTCAAGCACACGGAAGGCTTCTCATTTCAAAGATATACTGGCTCTTTCCTTGGCCTATTTACATCATACTCCCTTACTTTGCTTTAAAAAAATGACCCTTACAAATAAACACTTTCAATTAATAGCTTAAAAGAAACACTTCTTAACTCTAAAAAAATTACAACTTCTTTTGACTATTATGCCCAGCATTTAGTTCACATTAATGCTCTATACAGAAAAAGTAAAAACGTGAAAGACTACATATTGCTTTGACCCTGGTAATGCTGAAACAGTTTAACCATACAAAAGACCACACAGTAAGTGAAATATCAGCAGGCCTGCAAGCGTGAAGCATACTCACTGAAAGGCAGGTTCTCCAGAAAATTATAGCAAGCGTTGCAATTCCCACTAAGGCAGTGATAATAACAGGCTCCCATGGAAGTCCATGGAAATCAGGCCCAGGACGCATTTCCTCAGGCAGGGCAGCAACCAGCTGAAACCCAACAACATTGATGACTATGAATACGTTTTCATTAACTACTCCAACAAAATAAGTAGTCTGCCAAATGCTTTTATTCCTTTCCTGAAAGCAGAGAACCATCTAGAGCTTTCTCATAGTCTTTCAGTAAATTGAAAACCGAAAATTAAGAAAACCACAGAGCAGCTCAAAGCTTGCATTTCAGTCTGAATCTCCATGTTCCGGCTCAAGCTAAAGTAGAATGAGTTTTCTAACTTCAGCTAAGGCTCATCCACGTAATTTCATTTTCTGACGGTTAACTACATGTTTTTCAGACAGTGTTTCTATCTAGAAGTGATAACATGAGGCATTGGTATACAGTGAGGCCACCGCTTACACTTATTCCTATAGTAACCAAGGCTAAGTTCAAGCTGATGGAGTGTCATAAGTCAAAGAGGCAAAAAAGGTCACACCTGCAGGGAGGGCTGGACAGGACAAGTGACCCCAAACTGACCAGAGTATTCCATCCCGTATACGTCACATGCAGCATAAAACTGAGGGATCATGAGGGTCTGACTCTCTTCATTGATAGCCGATGTCCAGCAAGGAGCTTATCTGTCTGTTTGCCCCAGATCCTGGATCCACGGGTTCCTGAATCCAGTTCCTGTGCCCAGCTCCCTCCTACCACTCACCTTCCCTGTGTCTGCTCTGCAGCATCTGTGGTGACACATAGTCATCGGGGGAGGGGGTGTGGGGGGGAAACACATTTTCATATATCTGTATATATTTTATTATTATTCTCTTATTAATAGCATTTATTATTATTATTATTATTGTTATTATTATTTCATTAAAGCTGCTTTAGTTTTAGTTTCCAACTCACAAGTCTTTTTCCTCTCATTCCCCTTTCCCTAGGGGTAATTGGGAAAGGAATCGGGAGCCCAACTGCTCAGCTTTAGTTGCTGAAATTGGCTGGGCCAGGGCTAAACCTTGACAATCTGGAAAACACCTTACAGTAATAATGCACTGGAAAAGAATGGCTACATCGAGAAAAGAAAGGCTACATCGAAACAAGCCAATACAGGTTTCCTGTTATACATCACTAGTAGTTATTTGGTCTGTTTGCAAACAAAGCTATAAGGATGGAAAAATAGAGAAAAAACAAATGGCTTTACACCTGGATGTTTGTAACAATCCAGTACAAATGGTTGGTATCTTTTCCTGGCTGCCACCCCGGTCACTGGGTCACGTGCCAAGTGTCCCGTCATACGTGTCTGGAGGCCAGAGAGCACAATGGCCCGGGAGAGGTGGGAACACCTGGCAGAACATGCAGGGCTGACACAGACGTGACATGGCGCTTGGGAAATAAAATGTGTGAGCCTTGCAGAAGCCACTGCCGCCCGGCAGAAGCAAAACGAGGGCACACGTGTGCCTCCCCCGCAGGGCTGACCTGCATCACGGGTGGGTGGGGATCACGTATTTAAATATATTTTGTTATTATTCATCAGTTCATAGAATGGTTTGGGTTGGAAGAGACCTTAAAGATCACCTAATTCCAACCCCCTGCCACAAGCAGGGACACATGCTAGTAGACCAGGTTGCTCAAACTCCTATCCAACCTGGCCTTCAACACCTCCAGGGATGGGGCAGCCACAACTTTTCTGGGAAACCTGTGCCAGCCGAACTCCAGTAGGAATTCCTTCCTAATGTCGAATCTAAATCTTCCCCCCCTCCAATTTAAAGCCATTCCCCCTCGTCCTATCACTCCATTCCCTTGTAAAAAGTCCCTCCCCAGCTTTCCTGCAGCCCTTCAGGTGCTGGAAGGTCGCTATAAGGTGTCTCCAGAGCCCTCCCTTCTCCAGGCTGCACAGCCTGCCCTCACAGGGGAGGCGCGATTATTCCTTTATCAACAGCAGCAGCGTTATTATTTCATTATTGCTGTTTTAGTTCCCAACACGCAAGCCTTTTCCCTCTCAAGAAGCCCTTCCTGTGGAACACCCCTCGGGAAGGGGAGGCTAGGGATAGTGACATCCCCTCCCCCCCGCTACCCACTGTTTGGGGGGGGGGGGGGAGCCCGCCCAGCGCGCGCGACGCCTCCCCCCCGACCCCGCACCTGCAGCAGCCGCCGCGCCGGGGGCTCCGCCAGGCGCGCGCCGGGGCCCATGGCGGCGCGAGCCCAAGCCGCCAGGCAGGCACACGTCAGCCCGCGGTGACACCCGCACCTCCCGCCGCCGCCGGCCCCCGCGCGCGTCATCGCCGCGCGCCGCCCGCGCGCAGACGCGCTTCGGCCGCGCCTCGACCGACCGACAGCTTTGGACTCACCTGCAGCAGCAGCTCCCGCGACGCCGCCCGCGCGACGCCCTCCGCGGGGCCTGCGGGGAGAGGAGCGCGAGGTCAGGGGTGCGCCGGGAGCCCCGCGGCCGCCCAGGGCAGGGATGCACCGGGAACTCCACTGCCGCCCAGGGCAGGGATGCACCACGAGCCCCGCTGCCGCCCACGGCAGGGATGCACGGGGCAGAGATGCACCGGGAGCCCCACTGCCGCCAAGGGCAGGGATGCACCGGGAGCCCCGCGGGCAGGGATGCACTGAGAGCCCTGCGGCTGCCCAGGGCAGGGATGCACCGGGAGCCCCGCGGGCAGGGATGCATGGGGCAGGAATCTACCTGGTGCCCCACTGCTGCCCTTGCCTGGGAGCCGCCCTCCCACACAATAGTTTCTGCGGCATGCGAGGTGAGATTTCAGATCATGGCCCCTGCTTCTCCAGGAAGGCATTGGAGACAGGGCAAAAGTGGTTAGAAAGGACAGGAATATTCCACAGGCTGGTTTAGAAAAGGCACCACAGAGAAGGGCACAAGTATACAAAGCAAAGCTTCAGGCAGAGCACGTACAACATCAGCAGTGAGCCAACTACAACAAAATCACAATCTCTTCCTAATCAATAAACCTACATCTTCTTGATGACTGATTCTATGATTCTAATAAGTTTACAGTACTGTTAGTATAGCACAAGCTTTAAACCACCTTTACTTCTACCCTGATCTGAAGGCTGATGCCTCCTCTCATGGAATCATAGAATAGTTTGGGTTGGAAGGGACATTAAAGCCCATCCAGTTCCAACGCCCCTGTCATGGACAGGTACGCCTCCCACTAGATCAGGCTGCTCAAGGTCCCATCCAGCTTGGCCTTGAACACCTCCAGGCAGGGGGCATCCGCAACTTCCCTGGGCAATCGGGGCCAGTGCCTCACCACTCTCATGTGAATACTCTCATGCCACTCATGACCGTGAATGCAGGTTAACAGATTCAAATAACTACTACCCAGCCTGTTGTTACATTGTGGAAGGGCTCCTGCAACTAGCAGTTCTACAAACATCTGCCCCCGTTTCTTCTCAGTGCTCCTGGCACTCCTCATAAGAATTACTGACAAACAGCTTTTAACTACTGCTAAAGAAGGAATGGAAGGCGGTCTAAAATACAACTCAGCACCTGACTGCTAAACTACACAAGTAATCTACCGGCCATAAAAAATTCATTAGGTGTCTCTGCTTCAACCTAGAGTTTCCCTCAGAACTTAGAAGGTGCTCAAAAGTGCTTGTCTATGTGGATGGTAGAGTACCTCAGCAGCATAAAAAAGCTAAGCAAGACGTGCCTGACTTTTTTTTAAATGCTCAGCGAGGACAGATTTATTAAGTGTAATGCAGAACAGCAAAGCTGAGCTTAGCACTGAGAATGGAATCAGAGGTAGTTTCGTGCCAAAACAGAGCTAGGGGAGATGAGGGTAACCGGATCCCTCCATAGCATAATGACCAGTCAGCATACTTGCTCCAGAGGGAGAAGGTTCAGCAAAACAGAGTCAAACATTTCTCCTGCCCCAACAAACACCTTAGCCAGAAATTGCTGAACTGCTTGAGAGAAGCTACGCTCCATCTTTCCTGGAAAGTAATATAAGCCCAGAGTCACAGGTTAAAAAAAGCAAGGGAGAGCGGGTGATTTAGAACCTAATGGTTAGACCATCAGTTCTCCTGCAAACTGGGCTGATGTTACACTTCCAGTGATTTTAGCTACCATTTCTGCTATCCACTACCATTCTGAGTCACTGTCCACCAGCCCGAGCACAGAGCTCCAACTATGACAGTTACAAGAGAACTTTTCTTATTTCCATAGTGCAAAAAAGCAGTAGAAAAACCTCTCCGCTCAGTAATAACAAGACAATACTGCCACTAGAGGGACCGTCACAATTAGTGAAAGCCATTAGGATTATAGCAAAGTGCAATGAAAACATTGGTGGAAAACCTTAGTATTTGCCTAAAAAAAACATTCAACTATGGTCCTCTTTGAGAGCAAAAGACCAAAATAACTCAATTCCAAAAGATTACCTGCATCGATATCTTCCTTGGCACTCTGTTCTGAATCAACTGATCCAAAAGAAGTATCTTCCAGATGAGATCCTCTTTCACTATTGTATCCCTCTTCAGATTCTCTATTATCCAGTAAGTTGGCCTCTTCACTCTGAGATGCAGTATTAACAGGACTCTGCTCCTGCTCCTCCTCCTCCTCCTTCTCAATAGGCTGTTCTGGCTTCTTATCTTCAAGGTGCTGAAATTTCTGATTGCTCTCATCAATGGCATTTGGGTTTCTGTTGGGAACTTCATCATACTCAGCCTCTTCTGCAACATCTATGACAGACAGGGAGACATGAATTGAGCACTGAGCTATTGTGTATTTTGTACCTGCAGCTGTCTCCAGTGAATTATGGCATTTAACAAAGCTTTCTTGACACTTCAGCTTGTATGTTGCTTCAAATATATTCTCAAACAACTTTCAGTAAAAACTAATTAAATGTTTATAAGGAATTTACACAAGGTATCAACCACTGACCTTGCAATGAAAAACTGCAAGGCAAAATATTTTTATCATTCATGACTCTATCAGAAACCACATACTTGATAGATACTACTGTGAAAGGAGCCTTGCTAGGAGCATATCTTACCATATCGCACAATAATTAGAAAAAACAGCAAGTTTGTAGCAGACTGTACCTGTTTCTTCCCTCATCAAAAGATATGTTTGCTCAGTATTTCTACTTAGGCACCCTTTTATGAACGTGGGCAAAAATGTGGGATAACTGAAATTTTAGGGGTATAGATCTAGTGCCTGAATTACACATTAATCATTGGATCTCTCCTAATTGGTTGCTAGTTCATTCAGAACACAGACTGATCTAAATCCTCTAGAAAATTAAGCACATTAGAGACAGGAGGGACAGACATGACCTGAATAGCTCCTTTTAGCCATATCCATGCACAGATCCCACTTACTTGCACTGAACCTGGCCCTTAAGAATAGACCTGCTGAACTCAACATTTTCTCTCAGGATTTGTCCCATCACAATGCTAGAAATATGCATTAAAAATCAGCAAAATCCCAGTGGATTCTGAAGGGCCTCTTTCAATTCCTCTCCCTCACTCTCTTCTTAAAGCTTCTCTAGGTTTCAAAGTGCTGTCTGGAATAGTTTTACCTTTTTTTCACGTATTTATTAACTTGTTTAACATCTTACCTTGAATGTGCAGCTGATCATCTTCCTGTTCTGGAATGGACGCAAGTGGGACACTCTCACTAGCAGACGAATATCTACTCCTTAAAGAATATATTAATTCTTGAATGTCATCCATGAGTGCACTCTCCTCATCATACAAATCCATCTCTTTCACCACCTCCTCTTTATTTTCTTCCACTCTGGAATCCAGAACTTTTCCCACAACATCCATAATGCTTGATTCTGAAAACTCAAGTATCTGATCCAAAGCTTTTTCTATATCTTCATTATTATGGCTTGCCTTCTGAGCAAGCTCCATCTCTACCTTCATGTCGTGAAACATAGCTTCTATCCTAAACATGTGTTGGAGGCCAAGGTACTTTCGTAGACGTGTTATGCGCTTTTCATCAAGAAAATCTCTCATTATTGTAAGCCGCTTCACAGACTCATTGAAGTCTGTTGCAGTGTCATTGGGGGCTGCTAAGCTGTCAGTAGGACTAGGAAAATGTGCAGATTGCTGGTGGTCAGTTCTTGTATGCTCCAAATTTTTCACCTCTTCTGAGTCTTTCTGTGAAATGCTCTCTGAGAGAAGGTTTTCCTTTTGGTTAAAGTCATTGTTGTCTTCTGTGTCAGGAGACTGGAAATTATGTTCCTCCACAGCTGATAGTTCCTCAGCTTCAGAAGACTCCTCATCTTCTACAGTATGTTCCATCTCATCCAATTTTGCATCTTCACTCACTGGTACATCACCCTCTTTGTTCCAAGTCTCGCTTGTACCTTGCATGCTGATTGGTTTTTTACCCTCCTTAGAAAATGAGTTTGTTTCTTCTCCTGTTTTGTAAGTCTGATTTGCAGTTCCCGAAACAGCTTCACTTAGTACTTCTAATTCAGGGTTTGTTCTTCTAATATTTGGTGTATCACCCTGTACACTTGAAGGCCTTGCTTGTGACAACTTTGCACTTGCGGCATTCTCATCTTCCAGTAGCTCTTCCTCTGCTTGTTTCGGGTCAGGGTTGTCATCAGTGTCTGGCTCTTCGGAATGCAATTCTGGTCTTAGTGTTCTTTCTTTAGCTAAATTTGT
Organism: Cuculus canorus; assembly: GCF_017976375.1. Taxonomy (NCBI): domain Eukaryota; kingdom Metazoa; phylum Chordata; class Aves; order Cuculiformes; family Cuculidae; genus Cuculus; species Cuculus canorus. The sequence goes on from NC_071403.1 coordinate 90,460,794, forward strand.
GCCAAGATTTCTGTCTGAATCTGCATCTTCAGCACGAGCAGCTCCTTGCTTAGTAAGATTCTCCATATTAGTATTCTGTGTAGTGCTTTTTGATTTTTCTTCAGGGGAACTTGAGTTCTCAACACTTTCTTTAAACACTGTTATCTTGCCAAGATTTCTTGAAAGCTCTTCTTTCCTATCTGCCTCTGAATACTCATTTTCCCACGGCTTAGGTTGCTCGACAGCTCTTCTATATTTTGGATCTCCCTGTGCTCTAGAGGTTTCTTTCATGTTTCTACTTTTTATTTCAGGTTCTTTGTTAAGAGAGGTGGTTTTTTGATTCTCATGATCAGTCTCTTCTGTTTGCTTCAAATATTCATGTCTTAAAAGGTCTTTTTCCACAGTGGGCACTCCATGCTCTAGTTTCTCTTTTAAGAAGTCAGTATCTCCTAAGTCACTTTGAGATACAGTGTTTACCTCTTCCACTGGTTTGGCTGGAACATCAACAGAAGGCTTGTTGTCAGCTCCTCCTTTCTCCTTTGTTTTCTCCCATAACATTTTGTGCTTTAAATCACTTTCTAAGACTTCTTCCAATGTGTCATCCTCAAATTTTTGCTCATCATTCTCTATTTGAGCAAGTGGCACTCTCTCTGTACTTCCATTGATATCACCAACAGGTGGTTTAAAAGCATCTTGCTTAACAAATGATTTGGACTCCAGATCATCCCCTGGACTAGGCAAAACATGAGGATCAGGCACACCTGTACTTTTCAGCTCTTCAGTACGTGACTCAGTACTCTTCAGCTTTTCAGTATATGACTCAGTTCCATCAACTATGAGCTGCTCTTCAAACTGTTCAGTTCTGTTTGGTTTTTCTTTTGAACCCAGATCACCTGTACCTATAGGTTCCTTTCTAAGGAGTTCTTCAGACAGATCCTCATGTTGAGTTGTTGCTGGTGCTTCTCTCTTACTAATTAGCATCACCTCGTCCTGTTTCTCTTTTGTTTCTTGAGATTTGTACCTGTCCATACTTACACTGTCACTCAACTTCTTGCTTTTACTGAAGGCATCCTTAAGAATTAATGCCTCTGAATCGTGTTCTTTTTCATTGTCTCTTTGGTTATTTAGCTCTGTAGCACCCTTTGCATCTTCATCAAGTTCATAATTTTGTGACTCTATGTCATCATTTTCATCATCACCTAAATCTGCTGGGGATGCAGTTTCTTCCTCTGGTGTAAAAGACAGCAAAGAGATTTCTTCAGACTGTTCTGCAAAGTCTGGCTCCCCCTCTGCATCAGGAGTATCAATGCTCAAATCTTCATTAAAATCATCTTCCAGCGACGTAACAAGGCGAGTCACCTCATCATCTGATACAACAGCATCAGCAGTTGAGCCAAATTTTGTTTTCAAGTTCACAGAATGCTCTCTGTTTAAAACTGTATAGGCATTTACTTCTTTGCTGTCTGTGTCAAGTTGACTGGTTTCACCCTGAGGAATACTAGCATTTTTGGTATTTTCACTTTCTAGCCCTTTTAGTTTTCCGTGTAGCATTCCTTTCAAGTGCTCATGTGCAATTTTATCTCCCTGAGAGTTTTCTTCATGACTAGTGACACTGGAGTCTCCCCCAGTATTTTCAGTTCTTTCTGTAAGAGAACTGTCTACTTCTTCTGTCATAGCAAAGACTTCCTTGTCTATTTCTGTGTCAAGCTCAAAACTGTCTGTCTCCAGAGCATCAAGGGACTTTACTGTATCAGCCTGTTCAGTTTCTTCAGCTGGTTTTGTCCCTAGATCACTTGATACAGTTTCCCCTTCATTTGTTGCCATCATTTGCATTGACTTCAAAAGCTCATCCACATTATAATTATCAAAGTCATCCCTTCCACCATCAAAGCAGACAAAGTCTGTTTCCTGAAATGAAAAGCAATATGTAGTCACAAATATTTTCTTTACTACTTTGGTGAGACCAAATCCATTTGGTTGGTTAGAGGGAGATGCAGCAGCAAAGTAAATTATATTAATTGTGCAGAATTAACCCTGAGCCCTTAACCAAAATTCTTTTAAATCAGTCGAAGTTTTGCCCAAGGACTCTTAAAAACCTAAATAAGAAGTTTACTGCTTAGTCCCATCAAAGACCTCCCAATAAGGAACAAACTGGAAGTCAATAACTGAGCAGACAGTACTGTACTTTTCTCATGACATACATCGTGAATTAAGAAAAAATATATTGCTAAATGCCTCTGGGAAGAAAGCAAATGTTGCTAAGTTTGTTTGTCACAATTTCTTTTAGCTGGTCTCTCTTCAAACAACCAAGTTCTCCGAGCAGGAGCTGTCTGTCACACAATTTCTGAAAAAAAAAACCCCACAAATTAAACAGCAGTGCAAGCCACCAGACATGATCTCATAGGGGTCTGAAACTGCACCTACAAACAGGATCTACACAACTCTGGAGTTACTAGCTATTAGTGCATGAAAGCTATTTGTGTGTGTAAGGGTTGAAGGACCAATTCTAGAATCAAAGGGCTAAGTATATCAGGTTTTGTTTGTTTCTGATAGTACATAAAATTTCAAAAGTTGGGGAAAAGAAACAATTCTGAATACATACCAAACAGCCTATGTGCGAGCCAGCTAGCAGCATTTCTAGAGCTGAATCCAAAGAAATTTTGAAGAAGAAAACCAGAATGTTCAAGAAAAGAAAGATCAATGCCCCCATTTGGGGCTGATGCTTACACACTCAGCCGCATACATAGCTGCATGAACACTCTACACCAGCAACACATAGGTGCATCTCTGCACATAAGTATCTGCTTACTAACAAAAGGTAAGTAAGGATTAGTGATGTTCCCTTCTCCTTCTCAAGGATTTTATCGAAAGCCAAAGTAAGAAACAGCAAGAAGACCAATTGAAAAATAACAAATAAGACTTACATCTGTTGGCAATTCTAGCTCCTCATTGGAATAATTATGATTTATTTCAAGTAAATCCTTTGGAAAATATCCAAAATCGCTTCCAACCTGCCAGAAAACAAACACAAGCAAAGAAAAATCAGTAAAGCATCTTTCAAGGTCACATGACTATTTTAAAATCCTATTTAGGGACACCAGTAACAAACCTATCAAACTCACTCTTAAATATTTCTACATGAAGTCTAACACTGTGAATAAAAGAAAAAGATTAGCAATACTTTGTTTATGCAAGAGTACCCACTGAGGTTTTATACTTGCATTTCACAACACCTTTTTGAAGTTATTATGTTTTACTCTTCACGTTTTAAAGTCTGTCTTATGACAAATTATTAGGAGAGTTGAGAGTGAAGCCCAGGCATTCTGACTCTTGTGCTATAACCACTATTTTGTGCTCTCACTGGTACCACATATGCCTCAATTATTTTCTCAAATAGTAAGCAGAAGAGGATCTTTGACTAATAAGATTTACGTCCATGCACAATGTTATAGCCCAAAATATGCTCACTTTGTAGCTTAAGGAAAAAAAAAAATTCTTAAAGCAGAGTTTAGGAAAATGCTAAATTGTACCTGAGGTAATAATATATTTTAAAACCCATGTGGAAAACATACTCCCCCCCTCTGCAAATGCATTGTTGCTCTTCAGTGATTAATACAAGCACAGATCAGTTGCAGATGGCTATTTTCAAGTGAGTCAACATGCCAAGCCAAGGCAAAAAGCAGAAGACAAGAATCTCTTATCATTCATCAGATAACATCTATGCAGTAATGCTCTCACTTGAGAGTTCTGACAAAGGGCTGTGAAGAAGCCAATATTAATAGCATGCTATCACTCTGCAGATTAGATAATCCAGGCAATTAGAGTCTGGAGGACACACCTAGAAATGCACAGAGTTCCTAGACAACCAAAATATCCAGTGGTAAAAAAAAAAAAAATTGTTGATTCTTTCCTCAGTGTTTGCTTTTAGGAGGAAGATGATAATCTGCCAATTTTCTTTAAGAGTTTGTTTGGGAAGAGGACTCAGTTAAAGGTCTAATTAAAAAGGAAAACAGTTATGCTAAAATAATTAGGGATATATAGGTATATCACTGAAATAGGTTAACCTGGGCTGAAGTTTTATGAATTTAAAATGACATAAAAAAGGAGGAAAATTGTATCCAGTGAATAATACATACTATACTTTTTTGTTGTTGTTATGCAAATGAAGTAAGCACCGATACATTACAGGGCTTCTTCTTTACACCATTTCTCATTCAAATCTTACCTCCAATAGTTGATATCTCTGAAGTTAATAACATATATATTAAAAATACATTACCTTCCTGTCTTTTGTATGAGATATTCTCTTACGGAAAAGAGATAATATACGCAGTTTTATTATTGGGAATTACTGGAATTTGGAAATTAAATTAAACAAGTCAAATCAAAGTCTTGTACTTGTGTGGTGTACTACAGTTTTATTCTAAATTGGCCCATTTCTCTCTACAAAGCTCTCTTCTAGTTTTAAATGATCTGTCTGAAAACAAAAGCCAAAGCTTCAAAGTAGCCTCCTTACAGACTAATCTCCGTGACTACCATTATAATTAGGCACCACAATTTGAAACTCATTTAGTGTAATCCAAGCTGCTGACCATACAAGTCCTCTGCAGTGACCCAGTTTGCCACTTATGTGGTTTATGAGCCATATGGGATCTGCATGCCCAAAATTTCATCTGCTTTTCTCTCTACAAATCCTCTCTTGTAAGGGAAAAATGCCTCATTGTGCAAATAAAAGGAACATTCTTCATTCTCCACAGACATGATAGAGGAAAAGCATTATGAATGCCAAGTAATTAAGGGAGAAAAAAGCGCATCCTTCATTTCTACTCCCTCCCAGCTACAAGGCCGTGGATGGATGAAACACAAAGCTGTGTGTACAGCATCTGTCCCCACCAATGCCCATGTGCCACAGCCAGCTGCAGCATTCACCAACCACCACTGGTCAAGAAGCCAGACCCACACACCCCCTAAACCAGTGACAGAAAACAGACAGCTGGGAAAGACGTTCAAACATTTTCAATCTTAAAGCCCACAGCCCTAAAATAAAGGCATCACAGGTACCTAAAACAGCAAGACATCGGTCAAGGAAGAGTTGTTTTGGTCTGCCCTTGCTGAACACTAGCATTGCTAAGAAAACACAGAAACAACAGGAAAAAAATCCTGATCCTCTGGGTCCTCCAGACATACTCTGTTTTCCTGGCTCACCATAAATTGATCCCTCCTGTGTTCCTTTTATTACCCTATGTATAAGATTTGAAAGCAAACAAAAAAGCCACGATCTGCAGCCAAGTCCACTTCTTGTAATGCAAGGCCAGAAATAGCTTTCCAAACCCTGAATCAAAGGAATAAAGTTCAGCCTTTTGCCATAAAAAGAAAAAACAATCTTCTGCAGCAATAAGTTGAAGTGTCTTTGTTGAAATGTTTTGTTAAAAATCAGCAGGTTTTATTTGGAGTGATCTGAAGCAGCTTTGGAGTTCTGGACCCCGCTAAAGATCATGACAGAATGCAGGAGAAATGCATAGGTGGTCTACATCGCACAACCTGCTCACTTGAAAAAACATGAGGTGGATACTGAAGAGCCACTTCATTTTAGAGAGGGGCATGGTACACTGAACAGTAGGAGTACTGGATGTGTTCCACCTTTCAGCTTTGGGGAAAAAAACAAGTATTTTCCAGGAGCTGATGTATTTGTGATATTCATAACATAAAATCACTATCCTATAGTGGTCACAGAATATTGTCCAAGCATTTAGGTTTGCTTTATTAATGAGGTTTAGACAGCTCTGCTAAAACCTGCATGTCATATAACATGCAGAATATATATTACAGTTCAGTTATAGGATTTTTTCACGTGAAAAATACTCAGCTCAATTGCAAGCAACAAAGTATACAAGACTGGGATCATAAAATAAAGGATCTATTTTGTTAAAATACAGCATGTTTATTGGCACAGGGCAAAAAAAAAAAAATCAACAATGGCTTGAAAAAGGTGGAGTGAATTAGAAAAGCAAATAAAGCCCAGGCTCAACTGCTATAGATTTTTCAAGCCCTAGTGAAAGGCTCCTTTTCTTATCAGATTATCTCCTATCAGGTGAGAAATACTACTGTATTTCTCATGGCTCCTCAAAATTAGTTTCAGAATTAGAGCTTGTATTTACAACTTGTTTAAGTAAGTCGCAGGTTGCAGTAGTTGAAGCTTCTCATGCACACATTCCCTTAACCTCTTTCCCCATCTGAAGGCCAGAATACTGCTTGATTTCATAGTTGCCATTGTGCCCTAATAAAGACTTTCCCCAAACACTTTTGGGATTGGAAAAGGCAGTAAGGTAGATGTAGGGGACCAAATGACATGCACGAGCACATATAAAGTCATGCCATGAGATCCCAAAACGGCTAGGGCAGAAGATAACATGCCTTCCACTGGAATTTGTTTGATCACAGGCCTCACTAGGTAAGCTGGTTTTAATTAGCAAGCAACAACATCCATTCAGCTCCAAGACTGCACACAGCAGGCACAGCTGGCCTGCATAAATCAAGTTGCCCAGCTGAATCTGGCATGGGAAGTCACAATGCACAAGAGAGACCCCAATGCTATCTGCAAGTCAGGGACAGGGTCAGATATGCCCATGCCCTACTCAATGTGCAAGAGTAAGCACCTCTGACTCTGCTGCAGCATTTGCAAAGCGATTGTTGGAGTACTACAAGTAATGCAGAAGAAGTTAATCAAACCAGGGGAAAAAGAAATGAGGATTACTATAGACACCAACTGAAAGGAATTAGTCTGTTATCACTGCCCTAAAAGGAACATAGAAAATAGCGTAACACAATTATAAAATGACAACAAATAAAATGGACCTTTACAATTCTTTTAGATCTACCAACTTTTAAAAACTTTAAAAAAAACTGCTTTTACTTGCTAAACTCAAACCAAACATCCTTTTAACTTGGAGACACACCTAGCTGTTGCATGAGCTTCCTATAAGTGACTAGGTAAACTAAATATTAACTCCACAATTACCTTACACCTGCTGTCTGCTCTTGCAGGCTGCACACACCTTGTTAGAAGATGCAAAATTGGCCCCATGCTGCTACTCCACGTCTCAAGAACTGGCAGCCCTCGAAACCTGGACTGGCTAATTAACCAGATTATTTATGGTACAGTACATGTCAGAAGGGAATTACCAGCATGATACAATTATAAACTCTTATTTAACCATGCACTGCAGTTTTCTGCTCTCTTCTGTATTATTCTAATTGGATTCAGCTCCTGCTGAGAGCTTGGCTGTCCACACCCAGCCTGAACAGGTTAGAGAAAGTGATACATCCTGCTTTTCACTAAACCACTAGTCCCACAGTCAACACCCAGCTGTGGCTTCAGGCAGCCTGGACCACTGTCATAGGAAACTGCCTAAGCAAGAAAGGAGGTTGAGGTAAACAATTGGGACACAAGTAGGGATAGCGCGGGGAGGGGGCAATGAGGACTGGGTCTAAGTAACCTCCAGAATACCAGCATTTTCAGGGGAAGTCCACAAAACCAGCCCTTCCTCCAGTGTACCTCAGTTCTGCTTCTGTCGGGCAAGTAAGCTGTTTATCACGAAGCCAAGAGGAGTTTTCTATGAAATAACTGCAAGTACAGGGGCCCTTTTTTCCCCTTAACTAAGATAGACTCAGACAAGGCCACTGCTCTGCAAGCTGCTACAATGTGTCATTACATCTGAGAGACAGACTTTTTTAAAAATCAAATTTACCTCAATTCTGTTTAGTTTTACTACCTTTTATTCTCCCAAATCTGCATGCAGCTTAGATAAAAAGGGAAAGACAGCTGCTGAAGAGTAGGAAGAGAAACATGATTAAAATGTGTACATGGAATGATCTTTAGCAGGATTACAGAGCGCAGGAGGAGACCGTGTCACAGGTAAACACAAAAGCAGGCTTAAGACTCCGTAGATGGGAAGGGAGGCTCAGCTTGGAAGCTGGAGTCAGGCTCATAGGCCACCACTTACAGTGCTACACGGGCAGGTTTTCAACATAAAGGCAGTTTTGCAACAGTTTTTTAGCACACATTAGTGTTGCCCATTTTTGACAGCACTTAATGACCTCGGTTTGATCAAACCGCATCCCATTTCACACAGATCTCTGGACAAAATGGCATTCATTATGTTATTTAGCTATTCTCAAAACCCTAAGCACCTTCCTATGAGGCAAAAGGAAGGAAAAAAGATTATGAACAGAGAGCAATGAGAAGAGGAAGAACAAAAAAAGTTTGACGGTACTTACACTTCCAGCCCAAAGCTCAGTTGATTCTCCTGTTAGTTTGTAGTACACGTACACCGCTTCCCCCTTCTTAAAATTTACAAAGCGACAGTCTGGACCTTTAAAATCCTGCATGGCCTTCCCTCGGCACATTAACACTGTTTAAAGAAAACAAGCAGAAAAAGAGTATTACATTAAAAATAATAATAATAAAGCAGTTTGATAAAAAGTGTCTTTGCCAGCTGACATAAAAAGAGACCTCCCCACACACACCAGTTTCTTATTTTACAGATTAAATCAAGAGACAAGAAATTAAAACTGAAAGTATAGCTAAAATAAGTGATTATGCTTAAAAAAGGCAAGCTCACTGATCAAGACAAGGGTTTGATAAAGCAGTTGAGAATTACATTTCAGAAATGAGCTATGAAGCTAATTATTAATACTAAACTAGATGGGCTGTGAGATTACTTCTGTGTCCCAGTGCATCAGCCCCGACATTATCCAACATAACCACCACCCAGAAAGCGGGTCTATTACAAGAGGATTTTGCAGGGAAAAAAGAACCCAAGGAGCTGCAGGGATCTGAAAACTTGGATGGAAGGAGGATGTGTGTCAGCGTCGCGTTTCCATTTTCCTGAATCTCCTCTATTTCTGTGCCAAAGCTGGGGTGGGGAGGAAAGGAGGGAAGGAAGCTGGAAGCAGGGAGAAAGGGAAGCAGGGAGGGAGGGAGAGGAAGGAGGAAAGGGAAGAAGAGAAGAAGAGAGAGGAAGAAAGGGAAGGAGAGAAGGGTAGGAGGGAGGGAAGGAGAGAGGGAAGAAGGGAGGGAAGGAGGGAGGGAAGGAGAGAAGGGGAGGGAGGGAGGGAAGGAAGCAGGGAAGGAAGGAGGGAGAGAGGGGAGGAAGTAGGGAGCCTTTGAGAAATGCCTCCTCCGCGTGGCATGCAGCATTCGCATCCTTTCCAGTGGCCGCCCCCGGGGCGAGGGGCGCCTCCCGCCGCACTCACTGCTGCACTCGGGGTCGGCGCAGCGCTTGCGCTCGGCGAAGCGGCGTCCGAGGTCGGTGCCAGCGGCGCGGGGCGCTCGCGCGGGCAGCAGCAGCAGCAGGGCGAGCAGCAGGCGGGGGTCGGGCGGCGCAGCGGCCATGGTGGCGGCGCCGACGGCGGGGAGGGAGCAGACACGTCAGCAGCGCCACCGGGAGGGCGAGGGACGGCGGGGGGCGGGCGGCGGGCGGACCCTCCCCTCGGCGGCCCCGGCGGAGCCCGCCCCGCGCGGGCAGCGCCGCCCGTAACTGGCACGGCGAGAGCGGCACGGGGCCAGGCCCGGCCCAGAGCGGGGTCATAGAAGCGTGGAATCGTGGAGCCATGGAATCATGGAATAATGGGATCATACAACCATGGAATCATATAATCACAAAATCGTGGAACCATAGAATCATGGAATCATAGAACCATAGAATCATTGAATCACAAAATCATGGAATCAGAGAACCGTAGACTCATGGAACCATAGACTTATGAAATCATAGAATCACAGAGCGATATCACAGAATCATTGAATCGTAGAACCACAGAATCCTGGAACCATGGAATCATAGAACCATAGTATCATGGTGTCATATAATCATAGAACCATGCAATCATAGAATTCCTAGGCTGAAAAAGACCTTTGAGATCATCAAGCCAAACCATACCTGTCCACTACTAAGTCATATCTCTAAGCACTTCACTCACTTGTATTTTAAACACCTTCAGGGATGGAAACTCAACCACCTCCCTGAGCAGCCCCTTCCAGTGCCTAAGAACACTTTCAGTGAAGAAATTTTTCCTAATGTCCAATCTGAACCTGCCCTGGCACAACAGGGCCATTTCTGCTCCTCCTTAAAGGTCTTGCACCTTATCTGTGGATGACACTAAGCTGGGTGGAAGTGTCAATCCACTAGAGGCTAGGGAAGCTCTGCAGAGGGATCTGAATAGGCTGGATGGATGGGCTGAGGCCAATGGGATCAGGTTTAACGATGTCAAACACCTAGTCCTGCACTTGTGGCTCAACAACCCTGTGCAGTGCTACAGGCTTGAGTAAGAGTGGCTGAAAAGCCACCTGGTACAGAGGGACCTGGAGGTGTTGGCTGACAGCCGAATGAACATGGTGGCCCGGGTGGGCAAGAAGGCCAATGATGTCTTTGCTAGTATCAGAAATGGTGTGGCCAGCATGACCAGGGAAGTGATTGTGGCCCTATCCTCGACATTCTCAGGCACCGGCAGATGCTGCCCAGGGAGGTGGTCGAGTCCCCAATTCCTTTGGTGTTTAAAAGATGTGTGGATGAGGTGCTTAGGGACATGACTTAGAAGTGGACAGGTATGCTTGGGCTTGATGATCTCAAAGATCTTTTCCAACCTAGTGATTCAATGATTCTATGATATAATTATTTGTGCTTATGAATGGTGGTTTTCACTAACAGAGGATCACTGAAGCATCAAGAATAGCCCAGCAGTCTGACCATGGTGCAGAGAAGGTGTAATTCCTCCCCCAGCGCCCTCTCTCTCCCACCCAACAAGGACAGGGAGCCAACAGATCCACATGCCCATCCCGCTGTTCTCCATCCTGTCCCACCAAGAAGTTCACTTTCCTGCCTGAGAAGCCAGCGTGTGACCTCTGGTGACCTCCTGGGAGACTGAGGTAAAGCTGCAGTGATGGCAGGCAGTGAAAGTGAAAGACCCATGTGATTCATAGAGCACAACACCTCACCGGACAAAGGGAATAAAAGGTGCAGCCAAGAAGGGATAGATGATGTAGAAGAATCTTCTTGCTGGTTTATCACATAAAAAATATCACTTTCCAAAGGGCAAATTCTGAAGCTGCTCTCAAAATTAAGAGGGGCTTGGCAAAATTGTTGGTCAAGGTAAAATATTCTGCTTTTTGTGCATGTCAAAGGACAACTCTGTAGATCTGCAGTATTTTTAAGAGCCATTTTAAATTATATATTTGCAGACACTCCTTGTTTCAGCTGTTTGGAGTTTGTTCTGCAAGTATAGTAGAAGCAGTTGATCCTAGTGCTCCACCTATTGCTAACTCCTATCACATCAGTTAGCAATCACCACTGCTGATTACATTAGAGGCACAGCTTGTGTTAGAATTGTATCCTCATGATTATTGATCTTTGCTCTACATACTCTCATTGTTACAGCCTCATCGTACAGGGCCTAATATCCAAGCTTAGTTACTGCTACGTAATCTCTAAAAAATATGTAAGCATTTAATTTTCAGCTGCCATTTAGAGAAGTCTAATGTTTTAATCACATTATGAAAAAGCATCAAGGTAGAAACAGGTATCTTCCTCAGTGCTGCCATCAACAGCTTTGGTAACTGCTTTGCCAAAAGTACCTTGGACATCCTGACATTTCTTACGGCCAAGTCCATCCTGAAATCAAAGCAACATCCACACTACAGGAATGAAGCAATTCATTCACCCAGTGCCCACACATATTCTCCAGGCCCAGTGCAATCTCGCGGCTGTAGCATGCAGCATTGATGACAGCCTCCCCAGAATTCTGTTGACATTTTTATATTTCACATCCCATAAAATGAGGCGATACCTGTTTGCCATTGCTGATATTGGCCGATCAAAAGTTCTAAGAGAGCCTAACTCATAAAATTCAGTGGTGAATTTTATCACAATTTATAATATGGATGTAAATATATTCAAGTCACATCTTAGGATGACTGTATGAATGAAAGAAGAGTAATTTTTCCCTTGACATCAACATTTCTTGTGGCTTAATGCCCAGCCAGATCTTTAGGTCCAATTGCTTGTGAATACTGAGCTGTCTGGTAATTCCTCATGAGTATGAGGTTGTGAAGCTTATCTTTTAATAAAGACCAAGATAAAAGGTAATTGCATCTCTGGTCATAAACATAAAGGTAAGACAGGGAGATGTGAAAAGAAACAAGATCCTGTACTTCTTGTGTAAGTTATTGCCTTTATTATGCAGTAACGAGTAGCTTGCAGTCGATACAAATACATAAGTTTACCACTGCAACTGTCCAGCACACCCTACAATTTCAGGTATTTCAGAGTAATATTGTACCCACTTATTGACATACCCAGCTTTCCCCAATGCGTGACAAAAAAAAAAAAAAAAAAAAAAAAAAGAAATATGTGTCCACAGTTACAAAGCCATTCTCCCATCTCTCCTGAACTAAAAGTAACTAATACCCAGTAACAAGACCAAGTAGTTACATTTATATAGGAATCAGCACAGACTCTCACTTGTGAATGGCACAGAAAGATAAAAATAACAAACCAAATGCAAACGTGCTTCTAAGCGGTCATGTGAACTTTGAGAAATAAAGTGGGGTAAGCTGGAGTCCCGACCTAACAAAATATCAGAAATATTGTAGGAAGTGACAATACACTTGGGGAAAGCCAGTGATTGAGGCACTCATACAAGATACATGTTATAAAGAACAAAGAAGTTGACACTGTTAAAGAAGTAGTGCTACATAACAGTTTATCATCAAGCTAGTTAACCATCAGTTAAAACATAGAACACCTATGAACTGAAATGCTGGTCACAGCAAATGGAAGAACACAGGATCTAACAAAGAAAAAAAAAATAACCAACCAAACAAAAAAAAAACTAAACAAAAAAAAATCAAAAAAACAAGAGACTTCTGTTATGCCCACACAGATTTATTAAATATGATATTAAGGCATGATACTGAGGTTAAACCTTTAGATGGTACGAAACAACTGTTCTGCCTTGCGCTATTCCCTTGATGCTTGTTATTGATCACAGTTGAACCAGGATACTGGATTACATCAACCTTTAATCTGAGCCAGTTTATTATTTACCCACCCTTACGTGGCAGAGCTGTTTGGAAAAAGCCTGTAAATTCTTTCTTGGAAAACTGGTCTTTACACGTGCCAAAACACTCCATGGCAAAGTCAGTTGCCAAAAATGGTTTAAGGAAACACGTTCCAGCACAAATTTGTACAAACCAGATTCTGTGATTGAGACAGATTTCTAGAATCCAGGTGCCAGGAACACAGGCAATATCATTGCTCTACCATGAACAAGATTTCAAGTTGGAATCCTGTTTTTTTCTGTAGAACAGGATGTTCTAAATTACAATCTAACAGAAAAGTAGCAATACAGCTAATGGAAAGTGACAACAGAACCTAGCTATCACTTTCAGAGTAGCCATTGCATTAGCCACAGTTGTAGCAACACTCTGGTTATGCTACTTGTAAGATTAACAGCTCTGTGCCACGCTACTGAACACACCCAGCTGGCATCCAGTGCTCCTCCTGATCCCTCCCTCTTCACCCTGCACAGCATTCCTCATTTCGCCATGGCTGCAGGCAGGTGAGCCCGCTCACCTCGCCTCTGGCAGCTGCACAGCTCAGGAGCTGGCTCCCAAAGGAGGCTTCCGGCTCCTTTGCCAGTGCTGTGATGACTCCAGAGCCCTCACCATCCTTACCCCCTGCTGTAACCATAAAGGTCAGTCAAAATAAAATTGTCTAAGATTTTTTTTGATTTTTAGAAAGTAAACATTCTCTATTCAGCACTGGGTGCGTGGGGGAAGTAGCTATGCCCGACACATGCAAACCCAGACACTAGTACTAGAGTTTTTTATCTTCTCCTTACATGCATCTTATTTCTCAGAAGGGCTTTACATATTCAAACTACTTCTCAGAACTAGTCTTAATAATGGCATACTCATTACACGTGCATTCCTGCTACTCTCTGATGGGTCTCAGATACTTTGAATTGCTTCAAAGTATCTTTTTTGTCCAACTCTGCTTGTTGAGCATGCCTGGTTAAGGTGATGTTCTGCAACATGTCCCCTCTCCAAGGTTGGTCTCCTCCAGCCACCAGTTCTGGCTTTCTAGTCACCAAGTACTCTTTTCTTTTGATTTATGCCTATAAGAAAGCTGGGGAGGGACTTCTTACAAGGGCATGTAGTGATGAGTGGGAATGGCTTTAAGACATAAGGAAGATGTCTTCTCATGTCTTCATGATGAGAATGGTGAGGCATTGGAACAGGTTGCTCAGGAAAGTTGTGGATGACCCGTCCCTGGAGGAGTTCAAGGCCAGGTTGGATGGGACCTTGGGCAGCCTGATCCAGTGGGAACTGTCCCTGTCCATCGCAGGGGGGTTGAAACTAGATGATCTTTATGGTCCCTTCCAAGCCAAACTATTTTATGATTCTGTGACTCTAAGTTGGAAGAGGCAAGATTTAGACAGACATTAGGATGAAATGAAGGTGGTGAGGCACTGGAACAGGCTGCCCAGGGAAGCTGTGGATGCCCACTGCCTAGAAGTGTTCAACGCCAGGTTGGATGAGGCCTCGAGCAGCCTGGTCTCTGTAGACCAGGATTAAAGGAGGACAGTGGAATTTTCTGCAGAACTTCTGGTTGAAATCAACCTGGGGGAAGAGGAAATTGTATTTCTGGTGGACACCAGGGCCAAACAGATGTCTCTTCTTCTCTAACCACCTCTGTTTGGAGTTTCCTGTCTTACAGGCAAGGTCAGGCAGAGAGCTGGAGCCAGCTCCAAATTAGCAAGAGCTTTGCTGGTTCCAAATTTTCATAATACTCTATTGATATAAAAAATACACTCCTTATTCACATGCATATCTCTGTTCACCCCCTCCCCCAAATCTTATGCATATTCTATTACTTTCCAAGGGCTCATTTAGTGTTATTATGAAATGCACTCCAGCTCTGCCTGCCCTTGCCTTTGAGATGGGAAAAGGCTGCAAACAGAGGTGATCACAGCAGCAGAGACATCTGCTCAGCACAGATCACACTGTACACAAGGTGTTATCAGCTCCGGAGAACGAGCAGTGCCTGGGAAAACCACTGTCTGAAAGAAAACATGCAATCTGCCTAACAGTGCCTAACTTTCTGGACACTGTCTAACTTTCAAAGAAACACAATTACTTAAACAAATCATAGAATGCTTTGGGTTGCAGGGGACCTTAAATATCATCCAGTTCCCCCCACGACAGACATGGGCAGGGACACCTCTCGCTACAGCAACTTAACTCTGCTTTAGCTTAAATATTAAAAAACCCCAAAACACTCCACTTGTTGCAATACGAACCCCTTCTTGCCTCCCCAACCCTCACGACACTCATTCAAGGCTAAACACGAGGAGGCGGGGGCGCAGCAGCCCCGCCCCGCCCACGTGACCGTAAGAGCCCCCTCCCATCATGGCGGCAGGAGTGCGACGTGAGGCGATCACGTGCGCGAAGCGAGCCTGCCATTGGCTGGCTTAGAAGGGGGGGTGGTGCCGCCCGAAGATGGCTGCCGGCCCGGTGATGGCTGGCGTCCGCTACGGGTGGGAGGGGTTGTGTGCTTAGCGAGGGTGGGAAAGGTTGTTCTCCGCCCGGTCATGGCTGAGCTGGAGGAGGGGAAGGAGGGAGCGGCAGTGACGAAGAGCACCATGGAGGCGGCGGGGAGCATCCCGCTGCCGCCCCTGCGCCTGCCCTGTCAGCCGGGTAAGGGTGGAGGCGGCCCCGGTTCATAGAATCGTGGAGCGGGTTGGGTTGGGGGAGAGCTTAAAGCCCATCTTGTTCCAACCCCACTGCCATGGGCAGGGACACCTCTTACCGGACTAGGCTGGTCAAGCCCCTATCCAGCCTGGCCTTGAACATCTGCAGGGATGGGGCGTCCACAACTTCCCTGGGCAACCTGGGCCAGTGTCTCACCACTCTCATAGTGAAGGATTTCTTCCTAAGGTCCAGTCTAAATCTGCCCCCTCCCAATTTAAAGCCATTCCTCCCTGTCCTATCACTCCATGCCCTTTTAAAAAAGTCCTTCCTCGGCTTTCCTGTTGCCCCTTCGGGTGCTGGAACCTGCTTTAAGGTCTCTCTGCAGCCTCCTCCAAGCTGAACAGCCCTAACTCTCAGCCTGTCCTCATAGCAGAGGTGCTCTGATACAGGAAATCGTTACTGCTACAAAAGGTGGAATATTTTTGATTTAAGATAGAGTTAAGTTTCATCTAAATAATTGTATTTTTTTTTGAAAGTCAGACAGAATGTCCCTCTGAGGGCATGTTTTCTTTCAAACAGTGTTTATCCAGACCCCGTTCATTCTTCAGAGCTGATAAATGCCTTGTGTGCAATGTGATCTGTGCTGAGCAGGTGTCTCTGCTGCTGCATTCACCTGTTTGCAGCCTTTCCCCATCTCAAAGGCAAGGGCAGGCAGAGCTGGAGCCAAAGCTCCAAAGTAGCAAGAGGTTTGGCTGTTGTGAAGTTCATAGTAACATTAAAATGAGCCCTTGAAAAGTAATCAAATATGCATAAGATTACTGGGAAAAATTATACATATGCGTGTGAGTGGGAAATACATCCTGTCTCAGCTCTTGTCTCACTGCATCTGATGGATGGAGATCACTCCCTTGTGTTGCTCAGGCCCAATAAAGGGTGCTTGCTTTCTAAAACTCCAAAACAAGACTTAGTTTATTTGCCGGCATTTTTGGTCTCAGAAGGAGCACCGTCATCTGCCCTGCTGTGCCCCCTCCCTGAGTGCTTTGCTGTTGGCCTCCTGTCAAGGGGTGGCCAGGGCTCCCGGCACCCTCAGCAGTGCTGCTGTATGTGATCTTGTGGTGTTCCCTGTGGGGTCTAGTTTCTTAGTACTTGTAACCTGTGAAGTTAGGAATAGGTGGGAAGATTGGACCTTGTAGGTAGGTTAGTTAAAGGTAATTTTGCCTAACTCACTGTAGTATAACTGCTTCAAGCCAGTGCTTGAGTTACTTCTTTACCTACAGCATCCACATAGGAGGTGGTTCTGTGAGCTCTGTGTATGTCCTTCATGGAAGGTTCTTGTGGCTTGAACAGTGTTGCCGGGGCACATTAGACGATGGCATACAACCATGAACTTTAGTCAGATGTGGAAGTGAGGTTTTTGTTTTGTGCCATAACAGGAGTTGAAACAGTATGCATTTAGAAAGGGTAAGTGGCCTCTTTCCAGTGTTATACTGCAAAGAGACTAGCAGACATTGATTTTTCTTTTTTTTTTTTTTTTTCTCTCGCAACCAATGTTAAGACCCAAAGGAGTGGCAGGAAGATATGCCAGGGGAGGTTTAGGTTGGACATTAGGAAAAGGCTCTTCACACAGAGGATGATGGAGCACTGGAACAGGCTCCCCAGGGAAGTAGTCACATCGCCAAGCTCGACAGTATTCAAGAAGCATTTGGACAATGCCCTCAGACACATGGTGTGAATGTTAGGGTAGTCCTGTGCAGGGACAGGAATTGGACTTAATGATCCTTGTGGGTCCCAACCAACTCAGGACATTCTATGATTCTATGATCATTGTTTTTAGTGAGAGTTGCTTTGACTTTGATACTGAAATAGCATTTGTATGTGGGTATGCAAATCTGTACAGTAGGGTCACAAACTTAGATGGTGATTAGTAAGGAAGGAGAGTGGTTCCCAAAGTATAAGAAAACATACTGTGAAGTTATCAAAGCACCATGGTCTTTTAATTACAGTAGGGCCGTAGTGTGTATTTATTGGCTCTTCATTGTTTCAGGTGTCTCTAGCTGTGTGCCACTTGTGGATAATGCCATTGCATGTCATATTTCCAGCTTTTGCCATTATCTTGCTTCTCTGCAGACTAGTAGGTGTTTTTAGCTTCAGACCTACATAGCCTAAGATCCCTTTCTGTAGTGTGTGAGAAAGACCGTGTAAGAGAGATGCTGAAATGGTAGGCAATGAGTGTTATTTGAAGAAGGTCTGTGAAATTTGTGGGTTTGGTTGATTCTTTTGGTTTGTTTCTTTGTTTAGTATCTTCCCATGAACACAAATTAAACTTTGGGAAGAGCAAGGAAATGTGTTTAAACTTCATTCAAGATGCTATGCTACAAAAGCAATGGAACAGGGCTGCAGAGTTTCTGACCTTCTATGCTGAGGCACTAGAGAAAGACTTTTCTAGAGACTACATGGGTCCATCAGAGGTAAGCCAGTGTCCCTTACCAGACTTCTTTTGTAGTTTAAAAATACTTGCAAGAAGCATCTGTAATATTTCAGGATCAACATTTGTCTTAATTAACTGATCATAGGCTCATTTGTTGTTTTTTTGGTTTTGCTTTTAAAATTTAATAAAATGTATCGGAGGTTAAGACCTGAAAGCCTAGGCAACTTTCAGAAACCAAACTAGTTTCTTTTAAAAAAAGAAAAGCAGAAAACAAAACACCAAAACAAAATAATGATGCTTTTAAAAAGAAATAAACAACTCTTCATGTACTGATGTAGGAACTCTTGAATGGCAGGCTGCAGAAAGTACTCCAGACCTCATCGTTGGTAGTGCTCAAGGCAGCATGATGTCCAGTTCCTCACTGAAAGTCTGTCTGGAGCTTGAATTCTGCTGATTTCTTACTTTCAGGTGTGCTGAGAATCTGCAGTACTGCCTGATGTTTTTCCTCACAAAGTTATCAGTCCTCCTGAAAAGTTCTCTGGGCTTGCAGGCTGGTGTTGTGGGGTTTTGTTTTTTTTTTTTTTTTTTTTTAAATGACATAACTAATGACAGCTTGGCTTGGTACAAGTTAATTTCATCAGGAGCATATCTATGAAAAGTCTTCTTAATGTAGTCTTTTAAAATGGACAAGCAGTAGATGCGTTTGCCACTGGCATGCTGTCAGAGTCTATTTGAAAGTTAGTGGCTTTTTTAGGTCTTCAGCAGCTTCTACTAAAACTCCAAGCAGGTACTGAGATAGGAGCAGGAGGAAACGGATTGGAGTTGTTCAACAAATGAAGTAAACTACTTGAATATTGCCTATCCTGCTGTAATAGTTGATTTTCTTCTCTAGGCAGACGTAGAAAACAATTGCGTGTAGATAGGAAGCTGCATCTAACTGGAAATAACCGTTACTGATAAGCTCAATTATGTATACCTTGCATCTCAATGGAAGCATATCAAAGAGAACATAAATTTTCAGTAACTTTGAAACATCTTGCTTTTGTTAAGAGGAGGGGGAATGTTCTGGCAAATGCAATTTTCATAAGTTTTGCTGGAGTGCTGTGTTTGTAATGAGCAATTGTGAAGCCACCCACTGAGTGATTGTAAAACTACTACTAGATCAACATCTAGGTGACTATAGCAGTAGATTAGACTTGGTATTCATCTTGTATTTGCAATTCAAATGTATGTTGTGTTCATATGTTACAGTAACTACAAGTTTGATAAGACTGTATACATGATGGCTGTTTCCGTTTTTTCTACTCAAGTTTTTTAAATTTCTTTCTCCCTGTTAACAGATAATTTGGAGAATAGGAACTGAAATCCTGTGCCATCATTCCCACAGCGGCATGAAAGAGTTCAACTCTTTCATAGAACAGATGAAAACTTTTGGAGTAAAAAGGTATTTGAAGGTGAGTGTACTTAGTGCAGTCTTGATATTTTTCCCACAGGTTCACTTGAACAGTGTTAGTTTCTGAGTCTCTTCTCTTGAAGTGTGTTATTGACAATAGTGTCACAAAAGATAGTACATCCAAGTTACCAATTGCAAGATAACGTAAGGGTTATTCTATTCCTAACCATATCTTGGTTTATATTTTATCATAGATGTGTATTGTCAGTTCTTAGGAGTGCCTAGGTCCTTTAGTTAATCTTCTAGTTTGAAACAGTTAAATTCTTTCATGCAAGCCCCAGTAATGTCTAGTTACATGTTAACACCTGCAAAGTCATGTTTCCAGTCCTTAATTTGGCCACTGTGCTCCTGACTAAACAGTTCTACTTAAATTTTGCTGTTGTTATCAGCTCACTTTTCAGGTAGCTAATCTATATTTACAAAACAGTATGTCACCTACTGTGGATCTGTGTCACCCAGCTGTAGTTTTTTGTCCTGTGGTGGTGCATTCAGACCTGTATTGTTTTTGTTTCCTTGTCTGTTTCTTTGTTGTTTGTGCTGATGCTTCTGTCTCATTCTGTTGTATTTGTTCAAGGCTTTCAACAGAAGCTCTAAATAAGAGTTTATTAGAGTGGACTGAGGGCTTATACTTTTATCCAGTATCTAATCAGCGTGGTAGGACACCCCTCTTTCAGGTGTTCTGCAGTTAGATAGCCAAGTGAAAAATCAGCAAATGTAACCTAGCAGGACGGGACATTTCTGGACCGTCTTTAATGGGTACAGCACTTGTTAATAACAAGCAGTTTTTTGAGACAACTGTTTTGTGCAGCCTTGATAAGTACCACTGAGTTTCTGTCGCCTGCTGGGAGACTTTCTGCTTGACAGGTTGCAAGAGCTTCAGCCCTTCCCAGGGATACAGCTTTATATATCGGATATGCTTTTGATCGTTAATGTATCTCCAGCATCTTCTGACAGGAAAAATTACCCAGGTTCATTTCGCTGCCCCCAGTGACACTTGTGTTCTCCTGTTCCTGCATTTTTCTCCAAAATTCCCTGTAAAGATACTGTATGGATAAAAGAATGCGTAAAATGCTCTTCTAGTTAAAATACTTTACTCGCTGTGTTTGCAGTATTTTATGTGCATGTTAGTTATAACTCTTCTTTCCCTGCACATCTGTGTAGAACTTTGCTGTACTGCTGAGGTTCTCTACATCTGTGATATGAAACGCTGTGATGTGGACTATTTGAATTGCAGGTTTGTTTAGAACATTCCTTTCATCTCCTTTGTAATGGGCTAGTAGATGAAGCTTACCAAAACCTGTCCCTGGCAGAAAGCTGGAGGTTTGGAGAACACACAGCCATTCGGGATAAAGAAATTAAACTGATTCAGGCTTACAAGGGACTGTTGGACTACTACAGCTGGTCTAAGCAGAAGAACATCCTGTTAGAGCATGGTGAGTCCTAATGGAATGTGTATGCTTTTTGTGTAGACACCATGGTTGGCATTGACATCTTCTACATGTGATCTGCTCTTCTGCCTTTATCTGCATATGAAGGCACCAAAGGGAAATACTAGAGTTTGATATTTGGTGTTGTGGATGGTACATAATTCTGCATCAGCAGTGATGCTGGTGCCGAAACAGCACACTGACCTGCATTTTTCTGAAGAGTCCTGAAATGCTATTCTGAAACTTTTTCTCCTCACTGAATCATGTTTCTAGTATTCGGCTGGTTTCACCTAAAATAATGGTCAAAGGAATGTATCTATTTATAGCAAGGCTTAATGCATCCTGAAGCTCTTAACTGTTTCTAGACTTTTGAGTGCTAGGAAGAGCCCTCAAAACTTGTGTTTGAAATTAAACAGTTTCTTTAAAGATCTGTAAGTTGTTGCTTGTGTGTGGTGTCTAATAGTGCGTATACCTGCTGGCTCTGCCTTGTCAATTACATTGGATTTCTACTTGTTTCTGAGAAAGCTAAGTATTGAGTTTTGTTTATGGACCTTGTCTGGTAGTGTCTTGTCTTGGAATACTACCTGCCATGCACCATGAGTTGAAATTGGGTGATGATTAATTTGAATGAGGAGCAGTGAAAATTTCTTATTTCAATATGGAGGAAACTGAGGCCCCTTTTCTTAAAAACGCTCTGACTGGAGTTCTTGCATAGCAAAATGTGCTAGTATCTTAGATGCACCACTTCTTCAAGATCCCTTCTGATTAGCAGAACTAACTTGGTGGCATTTTTTCATGTTTTGGTAGATGAGGATGAATTTGAAGACTTATCTGTGGAACAGGAAATGCACAGTTACTTTCGGAAGGCAGCAGTGAACTTAAAGGAGATCATTAAAATACCTGGAGTCTGGGATATCTTTGTGAAATGCTATGTGGACGTAAGGGCATGTTTTACAGATATCTTTCTTTTGTGTTTCCCTGTCCAATTTCATAGAATCATTGAATAGTTTGGGTTGGAAGGGACCTTGCAGGGGCAGGGATACCTCCCACGAGACCAGGGTACCCAAGGCCCCATCCAAGCTGGCCTTGAACACCTTCAGGGATGGGGCATCTCTGTCTTCCCTGAGCAACCTGTTCCAGTGCCTCACCACTCTCATCGTGAAGAAATTCCTCCTGATGTTTAGTCCAAATCTACCCCTTTCCAGTTTATATCCATTGCCTCTAGTTCTATCACTACAAGCCTTTGTAAAAAGTTTCTCCCCAGCTTTCTTGTAGCCCCTTCAACTGCTGGAAGGTTGCTATAGGATCTCCTTGGAGCCTTCTCTTCTCCAGGCTGAACAACCTCAACTCTCTCAGCCTGTCCTCGTATGGGAGGTGCTCCAGCCCTCTGATCGTCCTTGTAGCCCTCCTCTGGACCTGTTCTAACAGTTCTATGTCCTTATATTGAGAATTCCAGAACTGGACACAGTGCTCCAGATGAGGTCTCACATGAGAGGAATAGAGGGCAGAATCACCTCCCTCGACCTGCTGGGCATGCTTTCTTTTAATGCAGCCCAGGATACAGTTGGCCTGGGCTGCGAGCATGCATTGCTGGCTCATATTGTACTTCTCGTCAACCAGCACCTCCAAGTCCTTCTCCGCAGGGCTGCTCTCAATCACATCATCCCCCATCCTGTATTGAAACTGCAGATTGACCTGACCCAGGTGTAGGACCTTGCACTTGGCCTTGTTGAACCTCATGAGGTTCTTAGAGACCCACTTCTCCAGCCTGTTCTATTTCATCCTTCCGGTGTGGCAACTGTGTCACTCAGCTTGGTGTCATCTGCAAACTCGCTGAGCATGCACTTGATCTCACTGTCTGTATCATTGATGAAGATGAAGATACTGAACAGCAGACATTAATAAGCCTATGTGCAGCTTTGTTATATATGTGTGGGTGACAACAAAGTTTTTCAAAGCATGTCTCTACATGTGTCTCACTGACTTTGATTTAGAGCACAATTCACTCCTAGTAGAACTGCAGAGCCCGCACAGAGTGCAAAACAGGCTTAATCTGCGTGTTACTAGGAAAAAGAAATAGGGGAACAACTTGTTTTCCTTGTGCTATTTCAGAAATTGGCACACAGCTGCTTTGTTCAAATTTCTGAAAGCAAGTTACCTCTTTTTGGCAGGACAATGTTTTTTCTAGATACCCTAAATGTTAAAGACACCAAATGTGCAATCCTTCTGTGTTCCATTTTTTTGTTTTGTTTGTTTTTTTTTTTTAATATAAGTATCTGCTTAGAATTTGTTTTTAAAAAATAGAATTAGTTTTAATCTCTTTGGAATTATTTACTTCTTTTGTAAAAGCTGATAAGCTCTGACTTCTCTAAGTACGTCTTACAGAATTTTACTGGGCACTGACAGCTGTCAAATTCTCTCATCGAGTTCTCTTTGAAGATGTGGCAATCTACTTCAGTGCTTCTTGTCAGTGAGCAAGTGCTGGTAACTCTTTGACAATTAAATGTGTTAAAGGAATTTTCTCCTGTAGTGTCTCCTATGTGTGAGTTTTTGTCTATTTGTGGTAAGAGCAGCCAGAAAAATGAAAATATACATATGTGTGTCTTATCTAATATGCTGCATTCTTAGATACAGATTGTTGTATTGGATAGCTCTGTGGCAGCTCAAAATTAGTTCTAAGTGTTTGATTCCTAAATGTTTATATGATTCTGTGTTAACTTTTCTTAGTTGTTGGAGTTCTATGGAGACGATGAAGAAGCCCGCCAAGTATTAAGTGAATATGCCTACAACTCAAAGTTTCCTGCTAATCCCAACGCTCATGTTTACTTCTATCAGTTCCTGAAGAGACATGGTGAATCGAAAAAATCACTCATATCTGCACTCAAGGTATATATTATATAGTAGATACAGCCTGTGGTCATTCATCTTGCACAGTGGTTTGAGAGTTTGGTTCAGTTGAACTCCTGTTACATTATTTATCCTATTATATTATTTGTGGGAAGCAGAAGGTTACAGGAAAGTTAATGAGAGGGATGCTAATGGGTGGAGCAAACAAGATCCTTTACGATCTTTGAATTCAAGTCTTTGTTTTGCCTTTAACTGATACATCATATAATTTCAAGTCAGTAAGTAAGCTCAGAGAATGTGCTTACTTGGTTCCAGAAGTCTGTATCAGCAGTCTCTTACATAATGTGCATTGATTTCTGCTGCAGTTTGATCTTTATTGAAGAAATGATTAGGTGTTTGCTCTTTGACATATTGATCCTGTCTAGCAACTACGTTTTCTGCTTGTTTTCAATGAACCATGCATATAAACTAAAGTCACTGTTTCAGACCACGCCATGCTGTTTTAAGCTTTTGTGTATTTGCTTTTAAATTTCTGCTTTCCTTGCCCTTGCTCGTTGGTATTGGTAGCTTCTTGCAAACAGTGTTTTGCAATCTATTTTGCCTCTTGATGGCAGTAATAGGCTTTTGTTAGGGCAGATGTTTTAAAACCATTTCATAAAGCTTAGACTTTTAAACTCTAGCATATATGTAATAACTTCCATATTCTCAGTGCTTTTTAGCAGTGATTTTATACACTAGTCTCTCACGAGGTAGTGACAAATCAAAGAACTGATCAAATAAGTCCAGAATCCGTGGTCTAATGGACAGAACACTAGACAGGGGAGCTAGAACTGGCCTAGGAAGGAAATGTTGTTGCTTTCTAAAGACAGTTCGGTGGATATGGATTTGGGCTGTTCCTCGAGAATGTTGTGTTTGTCACATAAAGTATTTTTCAGCAGCTGTCAAGGTACTTCATCCTTTGAGTCAGAATAGTGTTACAGATGTACAAAAAAGATCTAGATATTTGTTCTTTATATCAAGGCACTAAGGTACAACATTGCCTAATTTGTCAAACAAAAACATCTTGAACCCTGAAGCCTGTACTTCTCTTGATCAGGCAGAAGTCTTCAGAAGGTTTTGCTTTAAAATGTGTCTGGATTTTGTGGTTTTGTTTTGGTCTTTTTTTCAGATATTGCATGATCTTGTTCCTTCTCATGAACTGATGATAGATTTTAATACCATGCTTCAAAAATCAAGTAAGTCTTTAAATATTTTTGCTCTTTTTCTTTATGTTAATCTAGAATACTATTCTGAAATTATTCTGCAGCCTTCTTTCTGCTTATGGAATTAGTTTTGTTAAGATAAAAAACCAAAACAAACAACCCAAACTTCGACTTTCCAATCACAGGAACCTTTAACCTGGATGTGTGAGCAAGCGTTTACTAACTTCTCTAAACAAATGCCTTTTTTATTTTAAAAGCTGCCCAAAGCAAACTGTTGTAAGGCACAGCCAGGATCTCAAAAATAACTTTTTTTTTTTTTTTTGAGGTACCCTACACTGAATGCCAAGGTCTCTATTCCCATTTTGGGTTCTTCGATTTATCTGTTTATTCTTCTCAAGGATTTGAGGTGGATCAATGTTTTAGTTCATTGTTATTGAGCAAAGAACAAAACCTTCCTCCTCTTCAGGGGAATCTTATCTTCTAGCTGGTAGAAAACTCTTACAATTTGGAGACTGTTTTTTCCATGCTGATCAATTGTATTCCAAGCTATCTGTCTGCTTGTGACCTGGTATGTTCCAGCAGGTCAGCATATTGGTGAAATGTCCTTGAATCAAGATTGCTCTCTCTTCTGCTTTTCCTCTTTGCAAGGGGAAAAAACAACCTCCTGGCTGAAACCTCCTTTTTTATGTTCATGCATGACACATTTGCTAACTTTTCGTAGCCAATGAGGACAATCTGATTTTTGAAGAAACTTATACCAATAAACATAAGGCACTGTGATAGGTCAAGTGGTGTTTTAAGAACTTTGCTGATACAGAACTGCTGATATGAAATGTCTGTTTTACTCGTACTAGTCCCAGATTTTATTTCGTGTTTTGGGTTTATTTGGTAGCATCTCAGATTTTGAAGAGTTTGAGAGATGCTGTATTGCCTTCCCATGGGAAGAACATGTTGAACAGTGGTGTCTGTTGGAAGCAATGTCTAGTGAACTTTGGAAAAAGCAACTATTGTAAGCAAGGCAGTGTAGGCTAAGTGAGTAGTGCTATGTGTTCTTCTTGAGCCAGCAGTGTCTGAGCAGGGTTGGAGCAGGGACAGTGTCTCTGATATGAGTTGTTCTCTAAAGCCTGGAAGTATTCCTTAACTTCATCTTTTGGAAGAGGCAAAATGCAATGGAGGGAACCCTGAGTAATAGGGAAAGTAGCACCACTTAGAGAGGAAGGATGGAGAACTGTATTTCACTTATTGCTCACTTAGATCAGGCTTCACTCATTAGTAATTCGTTAATAAGCCTAATCATTTTCCAGAGAAAAGAAAAAACCGCCGCCTGGGGCTACAAGTTATTTTTGCGGTCTTGGATTATGCTGGCTGGAAGGAAAATGTAAAAGCATGGAGCTGTTTGGCAAGACAGGTGAAACAAATTGTAATGTAAGTATCCCTGATACAATGTGCTAAAATCAAATGTGTCAAGTCTCCACCTTTAAGCACTGACCAAATGACACTGTAGCCTTTGTCTTATGTGCTGGGGAGGGGAACTGTCCTCTGGCCCACCTTGAGTTCTGTGGCAGTGCTTGGCTGCAGTGTGCTTTTGT
Organism: Cuculus canorus; assembly: GCF_017976375.1. Classification (NCBI taxonomy): domain Eukaryota; kingdom Metazoa; phylum Chordata; class Aves; order Cuculiformes; family Cuculidae; genus Cuculus; species Cuculus canorus. The sequence continues at coordinate 90,487,470 of NC_071403.1, forward strand.
TGGGAGGAAAGAAGAAATTATTACTGAGGATAATTCCAAATTTCCAGTATTATCAGCACCTGAGAAAAGTAGTTGTTTTCTTTTTTTTCCATCAGGTTACATGCTTATGTAGAAAGAATTATTCAGATGTTTGGGTAGCATTTTCTGTGCATCACTAATCTCCATCTTTTTTGGGAGTAGAGGGAAGGGAAACCAGGTTGTTGGGTCTTCTGCTCTGTTACTACATGTACATGATTTGAAGTTGATTTGAGAATTGCTTGGCTGCCCTAAGGACATGACTGGTGCGATGGTGGTAGCTGTTACAGAGTGCAGCCAGTGTTGTCTTTACAGCTGAGCCAATGTGCCTGGAGACTCCTGTGTCCTTGCCAACACTGACAGACATGGCCTCTGGTTTCAGAAAGAGCCATCTCAGGCAACCTGTGCCCAGAATGCTTCCAATGCCTAGACTTTATTTTACCGAAGTGTTGTGTTTTCTAAGCCCTATATATTTGTAGTAAATTAATTCAGTACTTAATTTGGCCTGATTTGCTGTTTTAGTACCACCTACACCTACACAGCATATGCTGTTAAGGTCCAGAAGCAAATGGATTAAAGCCAGGAGTGTTGTTGCGTAGAATGAGTAAAAATGTTAATGATACTCTAACTTTGCCTGCATTTTTGTGTTTGAAGAGACAACTTCAGAGTATCTTGAAATATACTGGGCATCTCGGTGATTTTATGGGAGTATTAATTCCCTGATGCAGGTGGTTTATATTTCTGAAATGCTTGGTATAAGGTCTTTATTGCGTAACAGTTATTGGGATAAGTTAGTCTTTGAGTATGCATAGAGTAACAACGTCTTTCTAAAACCAAAGAAATCCTTTCATACTACTAATTGGTTGACAAACTAGAAGAAACTTTCTTATTACTGTTGACAGACTGGCACAGAAGTCAAAGGCTTGCTTTGTTTCACACTATGATCTGTTACTGCCAAGTCTAATAAGACTGCTGGAGTTTGCCTCCTGCCTCACTGGTGTTGCCAGGGATAAAATATAAGAGGTTATTTCTGTTTAGATCGGTATTTCAGTCTGCAGTGTAAGGTCAGTGTGTCTATGCTAACTGTTTGTGAGACTTGTAGCAAGCTGGTTATAAAATTCAGTATCTCCTAATGATCTTTTCATCCCAATTTAAGCTTTTCTGTAACTTGTTTTACTTTTTTCAGCTCTGACAAGCACCCTGACTGGATCGAGCAAGAGTGGGACTCCAGAAAGGATTGGTGGCCAGCCTTCCATTTTAGCCATTACTTGGCAAAAAAGAATTGGCAGGAAAATAAAAGCCTTTCATATGAAAAAGCTCTGGTGGCTGGAATCATACTGGGAAAGGGTAATACTAAACTTTCATTTTCACTACCTAGAACTGAAATAATGTCTACTTCTAACTCTAACGAGATGGGATGCAGCTGATCTACTCCCTGGAAGAAATACAGTTTTTCTTCTAGGAAAGATTTGTAGTCTTTGAAGCTGAACATGAGAAAAATGCTTAAATTGGCTTGATATTTGACAGTGATGCATATTTTGCATAACTTATCCTAACTTAGAGTTCTGTTTCATCTGGCCTTGTTGAGCAGTTGCAATACAATTTATCTTGTTTAACTTTCAAACCACAATTTTGAAAGTACACAACATGGTCCTGAGTGAATCTTGGAAGGACTGAGGAGAGTTTGCATGCTTCAGCAAATCTGTAGAGCAACTGATCCTTCAGGACTGTGGGGGTGTTGTAATGCAGAAAAGAGGAGGTGGAGGAATATTGAGTGAAAACCTTTTGCTAAGAAGGTGAATATCATGACCTGTTCAGTAGTATTATTTGAAATGCTGCCAAAATCAAGTGGACTATCAGGCCAAGAAGCAGCTGCTAAAGTAATGAGAATATAGCATGGAGACTGTGGCTCATACATCAGTTTGGACTTCTGTTTTATAGGCAACTTGATTGTTGTCAGCTTTTCTAGAACTTCATCTTCTGAACTTCATAAAGCAATTTCTTATATTGAAGTCTTTTTTGCTTTTGGTAATATGTTATCAAGTATCAGCCATCTGGAAATAAAAGCTGTAAGACAAAATTGTTCCAGCTCTGATTTTCTTTAATGAAGTTTCTGTGCTCATTGGTGTCAATATAAGCCTCTATTTTCCTTATGTAACACAGTAAGTTAATATATTAAACCAGTGCTGCTTTATACTCTTGAAATTTTACTTTTAAATCTATTTGAAAAGTAAAAACAAAAGAGAAAAAATATTTTGCAAGACACAGCATCCAGTTATAATACGTGTAGGATGCTCTCTGGGTCAAATTAAAAAAGATTATTTGATGCTGCAGTTCTCTAATGTGCATGTCTTTTATTATCAGTCATTAATGAAAATTTTAGATGTTTGCATGTTGTTTAAACAGTGAAAGCATTTTGGATTTGCTTGTATCATGTTATAATTTACAATGCTTTTTATCTTTTTTTTGGTTTTTTTGTTTAGATTGCAAGTACTTTAGATATGTATCACACCAAGGCTGCAAAGCTCAGGCGAAAAAGTTTCGAATACTGAAGAAATTTGTGAATAAGCACATTCCCGTCCACCTGAGAATATCTGGTCTTTCAGATTCCTCTGTACAACCTTGATTAGAAGGCATCCTTTAAGTTCTTGCTGCATTTTTTTTCCTCTCTGTGAAACTGATTTCTGTATTGGTACTATTCTAAAACTTCTAGGCAGACCCTATTGACTCAGTATTAAACTTTTTTATATATTTATGCAAAAATGCTTTGTTTTCTATGTATTTTTTAATAAAATTAATATGAATCAACTGATCAGGTTGAAGAACTTTTCTATTGTATGAAATACAGACAGAGTTGATGTAAAATGTAGCTTGAGAAATATTTAGTATTATGGTGTGGAATTTCTGCATCAATAGTATTTTACGGTTGGTCCTCATGTTTAGACACGCAGATGGTGACTTAAATGACTGCTGGAACGTAGTTCAAAATCCATTTTGGACTAACAGTGGCATTCATAATAGGCGGAGTGTCTTAACCTAGGAACAGTCCAAGATCTATTGAGAAAATGCATTCTCAGCCTGTAAAGGTTATAAAGCTTGCTGCTTGTAACTTATCATTTCCTGAAATATGTGGGAAAAGGAGAGGCATGGGTGTAGTTTACCACAGAAAGAACTGGTCTGTCTCAACATCACTCCTAACCTGAAGATCTCATCACCCAGATGACTGCACGTGGACTGCAGTACTGAACAGGACGGGTTTGCAGGGTCCACCGTGATGATGGATACAGCTACCAGACAAAACTGCCAGGAGCTGGACACTAGATGAACAAAACAACTGCCAGAAGCTGGACATGCCCGAATAGGTGTGCGTTTTTTGTGGGGAAATAAGGGGCGGAGTTAGTGAAATGAGCCTGTTAGCAAGGTATGACCCCTAGCATATAAAGGGATGAAGCAATGGTGAGGACTTGGAGCGTGTGCTCTCACCAGACTGGGTGGTGGGCATTGGACTGGTAGGATGCCACAGCGCCATGGGGGATATCTTTATGCCTTCCTTTCTTCCCCCTGCCTCCCTTTCTTTCCCCTCCTGCCTCATAAAACAGTGGCACTTGACCTTGCTTGAGTCTTAATTCTGTGTCTAAGTATCCGAGCTAAATGTACCCGTATCTTTATGACAAGTGTCATGCGTCACATTTTTTTGCATTGTATATGGAGAAGAATTACAGCTTGTTCAAGGAGACGATGCACTTCAACATATTCAAAGGCATTTTCGCACGTCAAACCTAAACGTTTTTTGTTCAGTTCAGGAGTTGTTTTCACATCATCAGTAGGAGAGGTTGAAAGGTTGCTGTAGCTGCAAGGCTACAGGGGAAAGTTAATATTGCAGTGTTTTGAAAGAGCAAAGGCACAGAACTACTGAAAACCTCTCTGCCTGGTGCAAAACACTGCCTAGGATCTTTTTGCAGTCTTGCCTATAAGCTGAAATATGCACTGTTGTGTTTGGAGAGCAAATGTTAATGTGTTGTCACAAACTAGCATCCCAGTTTGCTTGAAAGCAACAACAAAATAGTTTTCAAATACTACTTCTGTTGTAATGATAGGTCTGCAGAACCCTGATGGGTGAACCGCTAGAACTACCTGTGGGAATTAAAGAAAGGTCTTTAATGGCTTAGCAGTGTATGGATAAGTACAGCTGTGCTTTTAAAAGCTGAGTGGTTTTCTGGGCTTTTGATCTGGGTTAATATGGTTCTTGTGATAAATGCCTTAACACAGTATATCTTAGAAATATAGTGAGCTACTTGCCATAACTATATGTTCTATCGGAAAAAAAAAAAGGGGTGATTATCTGTCATTCTAGACCTGTATGTTAGTTTAGTTCTGACTCACTAAGAATGTGGCTGCCTCATTCTGTAATAACCTGTTTTTTTTTCTCGAGGCCTTCAGCTGGATTCTGACTGCTTTAATTTAGATTGCAAAGTTTCAACAGTCTCCTGTAGCGTGTCCTACCCCCATGGGAAGCAACCTGCCTGAGTCTGAAAGGGGATTCAGATTGTTGCTCCTAATAACTCTCTTCAGGGGTTTCATGCCTGGACAATGGGGCTGTCCTGGAACTGCCCTGGGAGGCAACTGGACAGGGTGTCCCTTTCTTGGAGTCCTTAATTTGGTTTTATGCTTGCCATTGTGCCCCTCTGCTCCTCTGGACTTACAAAGATGGGCCTATGATGGGGTGGTGACTCTCCTGTGATGGGACTGGGAGCATCCCAGCAGGGTATTAGTTGGGCTTCCCCCTTCTGTTGTCTCTGTGCTCCTTTCGGGGTGCAGAGGTGCTTATATTATATAACCTAACACAGAACAGTATAAAAATTGAATGCTATAGTGCCTGCTGCTTTCTGAGACCTCCCTTATAATTTTCCTATTGTCCCCTTATATGTCTGTGGGAGATGTGTATGGCTTGCAGCAGCTGAGAAGCCATCTCTTTGTTAGGAAGAAATGTGGGGAAAAAAGCAGCAGAGATTGGGCTAAAGGCGAGAAGGATGTGTGAAACCCCTGAAGATGACTCATTGGGAGCAACAATCTGAATGCCCTTTCAGACTAAGGCAGGTGGCTTCCCAGGAATGTGGGGGACAGCTTTCTTCTATGACCTTCGGAAGCAGGGTTATTCCTAAGGTTTTTGTTCTCCTAGTGCCAGAATTACCATGGTGCAGTCAGCAAGCAGGAGAGCAGCACAGTCCCAGCTTTCACGTATATCTTGGGCATTGTTCTTTCATGTCCTGCAAGAAACTTGCTGTTTTCTGACACCATAGGACTTACAACAGAGACAAACCTGCACATCACAATTCCTGAGTAGAATTTCCTGCAGAAGTTACTCAGCGTGTATTGTGTTTCAAGCTTGTGTGTTGTACTTTGAATATGGTAACTCTTAGTGGACTGGAATATTCTGCTTTGGCTCTGAATTCTGTGGTCTAGGTTTGTTTTTTCTCATCTTTACCCTGTGTGCAAAATTTCTGTGAGTTTATTTTCTTCTGTGAGACAAATAGCATATTTGTTCTTTGCCGATTGCCTTTATGCACAGGCAAGGAACTTGTTCATGGAATCCACATCTTCTGATCCACAGACCCAGTGTCTGTTGTGCTCAGAAGATGTGGATTATTCCACCTCTTGTTCTAATATTGTTAATATTAAAACCTAACATAATGATTACATAAAATCACAATTCACTTCATCTCTAACCTCTTCTTTCCCTGTTGTTCCATTCATGTTTTCAATGCTTCTGCTTGTGCTTTCCTGTTTTAAAAATGTCTTTACTGCAGCTTAAGAAAAGCCAGATAATGAAGTGTCAGCTGCTTTTAAAAGAATGTAAATCCATGTGTTTTTACCTCTTTTTCCCTACTGTGTTGTCTGTGTTCTGGGCAGATGAATTATACTGGAAGCATGGACTTTAGCTTTCAGAGTGGTGTGAGCATGTTGTCGATATTGGACAGGTTCATGTGTTACTTTTGGAATAGTCTCCGCAGAATCAGAGGATTGATGAGCCTTGTACTGGTCTGAATTACAGTTCGGGAGGGCTTTCTGGAATTGGTGTTCTTATCTGCGATGGTAAATGGTGGGTTCCACTAAGTGTTGTCTTATTGCATTTAAAGAATGGCTGGAGGCGGTGTGTTTGCCAAAGAAAAAGCACTGCCTGCTGCAAGGAGTGCTTGAGTAATGGGAGCAGCATTCTCTCCTTGCCAAATGCAAGTAAAGCTTTTCTGCCCTCATCAGAGTGGTGAGGAGTGTTCTTGCTTCCTGGTCCAAAGTATCCGGTAACTGGGAAGCACAGCTCCTACACGGGTAAATATTCCGAGTTATTGTCTGCAAGTGGCATGTATCCAAGAAAGGGAGAGAAGCGCTTACGTTCTCTTAACAGGAAAGGGTTGAACTGGTGAACAGTGTTAGTTACCCCGAAGAGCTCAGTGATGCTAAAGGAATTAAAAGCATAGGGAATTTGTAGGCTGTAGTTAGAAATGAAGAGTATGCAAATAACCTCACTCATCCTTACTGCTTTTTGTGCTTTCAAAGTATATCAGTTGCCAGGGAACACCAAAGTAATGACTCATTTTCAGTGATTGTTTCTAATGTATGAGAGCAATAACTGAAGTATGCTGGTACTTCAGCAGATTTAAATGCTTGCATTTAAAGTGCTTTGTCTTATGACAGTGCTACATCTTGTGTTTTCAGTTCATTGAAGCCTAGGCAGAGATGGTAGGATTGGCAAGCTGGTGGACAGCCAAGGTGCCACAAGTTAGTCATCATGAAACAAATGATGGTTAAAAACCCAGAGACTTTTTAAAATGGACATTTTTCAATAAAGGCTCTGAGGTAATTTATAATCACAGTGTATTCTCAGCTGTCATGTTACAATTGTTATGGTACAGAGAACCTAGAACTGGGAGCTTCGACTTCCTCCTGAGCCACATGCAGATAGACCCTGGAGGTAAATGGTGGTGTGTGGGGAGAGGTGAAAGAGCGTTGGGTGACTGGAGGAGTTCCTATCTATGAGATTCTTCCATCAGCTTCCCTTTCCCCACTCTCCTTCTGTGTCCCACGGAAGGGAAACAGTAACTAGGAGGCTGCTATAAACAGCACGCAGGGTACCTGTGCATTGGCCATAATCTCCTAGGGTCTATGAGGACCTAATATCTAATCTAAATTTCTCCTCTTTTGTTAAAACCATTACCTGTCGTCGTATCACTGCACTCATTGAGTCCCTCCCAGCTTTCCTTTCCTGTAGGCCCCCTTTACTGAAAGTCTGCTTATAAGGTCTCCCTGTGTTGGAAAACGTTAATTTAGCTGAAGAATTAGGGCTCAATTAAAATAAGATTAAAATTATAGGTTATGTATATTGTATTTAGCATTTGATATATATTGTGTTTAGCATTTAATTTTGTTGATCTTTATAGTTAAGTATGTGCAGACTTTGTGTCTGTCTCTGCAGACAGTGACAGTTTTCTCACAAACCACATATAACCTTCACAAGTATGGTATTAGGGAGTACTTAGAAAGAATGTACTAACAACCTTATCCGAGCAGAGCCTACGCTTTTGCTAACAACCTTATCTGAACACAGCCTACATTTGTGAAGGCCAGAAGCATACCAAGGGTAGTCAAGTGAAGATAAGGAAATGCTGGTGTCCACACAAATGATGAGACAATCCTCAAATACATATGCATGAAGAAATGATGTAGTCTGTTGAATATACATTAGATTGCGAAACACTTAAGGGTTAAATTGTGGACGCGCCGGGATCATCTTGGAACCTGATTTGGGTGTGCATACCCCTGGTTTCCGGGGCCTCGAAATAAAGCACCACATATAACCTTCCTGGAATGGTTATGTGTTTGTCTCTACGCTAACAGTTTTGGCGACCCAGATGGGACCTCGCGGGCATTGCTGAGGCAGCTCGCGCATTGATCTCGCTCCAGCCAGCACCGAGTGATTCTTGGGGAACCATCGACCGCAACCGACCTCCACTGCCCCTGACAGACCAGGGATATTGGTAAGACATGGTGCTTTATCGGGAATGGTACCATATTTTCTGGTCTGGTAAAAGCCTGCCTGTTAGACGCGGCGAAAGCTACACTTGGTTGGGCTATGGAGCTCCAGAGGGAAGCCTAGGCACCGTCTGTAAGACAGTAGCGAAAGCTCTGCAGGTTCGGCATCAGTGGTCTGGTTTTGTATTTTTGGTAATCTGTATTATTCGTAATCTGTATTATTAGCTCTGCAGGTTCGGCAACTGTATTCTGGTCTTGTATTTTCGGTAATCTGTACTATTTGTTACGTGGAATTTTGTTAATTTTTGTCATTTGGTGTTGGTCTGGACTGTTATAAAATGCCGCCGATACCCACGTCATCACTGTTAGGGTGTATTTTGATGCATTGGAAAGAGGGGCAGTTTGGGCAAGACATGCAAAAAAAGAAATTGGTTGAGTATTGTAATGTATGGTGGACACAGTATAATTTAGAGGATCAGGTTCGTTGGCCAGAAAATGGAAATTTAGACTATAATACCATCCTACAATTGATGTTATTTTGTAAGCGCAAGGGCAAATGGGATGAAGTACCATATGTAGAATTGTTTTTTATTTTAAGAGAGAAAGAGGAATGGAAAAAGGCGTGTGGGATAATGGTTGTTAGCACAAAATTGGATGAGCAATGTGAGAGATGTGTGACTGAGAAGAAATACATGAAATGCCTGGCAGTGGAAAATGCTTTGCAGCATAAGGAAGATGATGATTTTGATTTATTAGTGGCTCCGTCAGTCCCACCAGCCCCCAGAGATACAGGAGTAAGAGGTGATGGGGAGGATGAGGTAGAAATAGATAGAAAATATGAGTGTGAAGAGGAACAGGAGTATCCCACTACCCCAATATCCCACCGAACACGACAGCGGGATATTCAAGTTAGACAGCAGACATCCAGTGCTATATTAGCACCGCTTCAGCCAAGGAGTTGGGGCAGAAGGACCCGTATATGTTAAAGTACCTTTCACTCCAGGAGATCTGATACTCTGGAAACAATCTGCTGGAACTTATCGGGAGAACCCGAGTAAAGTGGCACGAGTTGTAAAGATGATTCTGAAAACTCAGAATCCTGGTTGGGATGATATACAGGTATTACTGGACACCCTAATGGACTCTGCAGAGAAGGAAATGGTGTTGAGAACTGCCCGGGAGAGAGTTAGAGAAGACATTAGGCAGGGGATTGTCACAGGGACAATTGATCAGAATTTTCCGACTGAAGATCCCATGTGGGATTATAATACTGCAAGAGGAATGGGAAATCTGAGGAGATACCAGGAGTGGATAGTTGTTGGAGTACAAAATGCTATGCCAAAAACAATAAATTGGTCAAAACTGTATAATGCCAGGCAAGAGAAAACAGAATCCCCGTCTGCATTTTTGGAGCGGCTTAAAGAGGTGGCGAGGAAATACACAGATTTAGACGTAGAAACAGAGCAAGCTAAGGTGCAGCTGGCCCTGATTTTCTTAGGGCAGTCGCAGGATGATATTAGAAAGAAACTGCAGAAACTGGAGGGCGCGGAGCTGCGTAATCTGGATAGGCTGAGACTGCTTGGGAAGTATACAACAGCCGTGAGAGGGAGAGTTCTCAAAGGCAACAGCGACATCTGCTGGCGGTGATGAAGGGCAGAAGCCAGAATAATCCTGGAGGTCGAGGTAGAGGAAGAGGCTTGATACGTGGACGAGGAAGGGGGTTTGGATTTAATTACTTGTCTAATGAGTTAGGATCAAGGTTGAATAAATTGGGTATTAACCAATGTGCATATTGCAAGCAGGAAGGGCATTGGAAGAATGCGTGCCCGCAGAGAATGAGGCAGAATTTGCAGCCAGGAATGCCATTCAGAAACACCGAGATGGCCAAGGCAATGGTTTTGGAAGAGTATGGGAATCAGAGCTGACTAGAATCAGGAAAGGATGAACCCGTAGTGAAAGAGGGGGAAGAAGTGCAATTTTTAATAGATACTGGTGCAACATACTCAGTTTTAAATGATTTATGTGGACAGAAAAGGAAAAGGACAACCACAATAGTGGGAGCCACAGGGAAAGAGGAAACCCGGCCATCATGCAACCCCTGGAACTACGGTTTGGAGGAAAGGAAATATGGCATGAATTCTTGTATATGCCTGATTGTCCAATCTCCCTGTTGGGACGGGATTTATTATCTAAATTAAATGCAAGAATTGTCTTTGAGAATGGAGAATTAATTATGCAAGTTCCAGAATCAAAGTCAGGACAGATACTAGTGTTGAAGGAAAATCCAGAAGTTCAAGTACCCGGAGAGGTAGAAGAGGCAGTGATCCCTACAGTATGGGAAACTGATATACCAGGGAAATCGAAAATGGCTCAACTGGTAGTAGTAGAATTGAAGGAAGGAACGAAACCAGTATGGATAAAACAATATCCCATAAAATTAGAGGCCCGATATGGAATAGTGAAAATTATTGAAAAGTTCTTAAAGTTTGGAATATTAGAAGAATGTGAATCAGAATATAATACCCCAATTTTTCCAGTAAAGAAACCAAGTGGAGAATATAGATTGGTACAGGATTTAAGGGCTATTAATGAAATCACGAAAGATATACATCCGGTAGTACCTAACCCATACACATTGTTAACATCTGTGAAGGAGAAATACAAATGGTTTACAGTAATTGATTTAAAAGATGATGCCTTCTGTATTCCCCTTGACAAAGATAGTAGGAAATTCTTCACTTTTGAGTGGGAGAACCCGCATAATGGATGAAAAAAGCAGTTGACATGGACAAGGCTTCCACAAGGATTCAAGAACAGTCCAACGCTTTTTGGGAACCAGCTGGTAAAAGAATTGGAATCATGGACAATGCAGGAGAAAGTTCAGGTACCGCAATCACAATGTCTTCTGCTACAATATGTGGATGATATTTTCATTGCAACAGAGCACAAATCAGTATGTATCCAAGTGACAAGTGGAATTTTAAATCAATTAGGCCTCAATGGGTACAAAGTCTCGAAAGAGAAAGCTCAAATTGCCTGTACAACTGTCTTATATTTGGGTTGTGAAATAACACAGGGACAACGACGACTAAGAATGGATCGTATTAGAGCAATCTGTGCAATTCCAGAGCCTCAAAACTTACATGAATTAAGGACATTTTTGGGAATGGCAGGCTGTTGTAGGTTGTGGATATTGGATTATGGACTCATAGCAAAACCTCTATATGAGGCACAGAAGTCACCAACTTTCATCTGGGAAGGACCTCAGAGGGAGGCCTTTAAGAAATTAAAAGAAGCCCTGACTAAGGCACCAGCATTAGGCCTGCCGGATTTGACTAAGGAATTCCAGTTGTTTGTCCATGAAAGACAATGGCTAGCACTAGGGGTCTTAACGCAGAAGTTAGGAAGCTGGAAATGACCAGTAGGATATTTTTCTAAACAGTTAGACCCTGTGAGTGCTGGCTGGCCATCATGTTTGAGAGCGGTAGCAGTGACGGTGATTTTGATACAAGAAGCCAGAAAATTGACTTTGGGAAAGTGTATTGAGGTATATGTACCTCATACGGTATTAACTGTCTTAGAACAAAAAGGGGGGCATTGGCTTTCCCCTAGCAGGATGATGAAATTCCAGGCAGTACTGACCGAACAAGATGATGTAAGCTTAAAAACAACTAATTTGTTAAATCCAGCAGCCTTCTTATGAGCACCTGTGGAAGACGGCCCTTTGGAACATGATTGTGTGGAAGTTATTGAACACACTCATGCAACAAGGGCTGACCTGAAAGACACCCCACTTGAACAGCCTGATCAAGAACTTTTTACAGATGGAAGTAGTTATGTAGAAAATGGGACACAATATGCTGGGTAAGCAGTAACCACACAAAATAGGGTAATAAAAGCAGAGGCTCTTTCTGTAGGAACTTCAGCACAGCGAGCAGAAATAATAGCTCTCACGAGAGCCTTGGAATTGAGCAAGGATCAATGAGTAAATGTATGGACGGACTCAAAATATGCATTTGGAGTGGTTCATACACATGGAGCACTATGGAAAGAACGAGGACTCTTATCTTCGCAAGGTACGAATATAAAATACCAAAAAGAAATTCTGAATTTGATAACTGCTGTACAGTTACCCAAACAGGTGGCGATCATGCACTGTAAAGCACATCAAGGAGGAGATTCCAAAATAGCTGAAGGGAACACGCTGGCGGACTGGACTGCTCGACGGATTGCACGACAGGTATCAAATATGATGGCCTTAATACCCACGAAGGTAAGCCCTTTACAAAATTATTTAATGCAGAAGCCGAAGTACTCAGAGGAAGATGAGAAATTAGCTAGACTAATGAAGGCCCAGTTGGGTTCAGATGGATGGTACCTAACTGCAACTGGACAAGTGATTGTACCACCTACCATCATGCGGACAGTTTTACAGACAGAACATCAGAAATGTCACTGGGGAGCAGAAGCTTTAGTGGCGTATTTAAAGTGCAGCATAATCTCGACACAGATGTTAACAATGGCAAAGCCAATAAATTCGAAATGTGAAATCTGTTTGAAGAACAATCCGGTGGTTAGAAAAAGAATAGAAATGGGACATATCAAAGTAGGTATGGAACCGGGTGATTATTGGCAGATTGATTTTGTAGAATTGCCTAGAAGTCAAGGATACAGGTATTTGTTAATCGGGGTTGACACTTTTTCTGGGTGGCTGGAAGCCTTTCCTTGTCGCACCAACCAAGCTAAGGAAACAGTGAAATGGCTGCTGCGAGAGATTATTCCAAGATTTGGGGTACCCCTAGGCCTATCGTCAGATAGGGGACCACACTTCGTAGCAGCTATAGTTCAAGAGGTAAGCAAGATGTTAGGAATCTCTTGGAACCTCCACACACCGTGGAGGCCACAGTCAAGCAGACAAGTAGAAAAGATGAATCAGACAACTAAGCAGCAAATCAGTAAAATATGTCAGGAGGCTAAAATTCAATGGCCACAAGCGTTACCAATAGCACTCCTAAGGATAAGAATTAAGCCAAGGAGTGGGATGACAGTAAGGCCTTACAAAATCCTTTTTGGGAAAACATATGAGGCGCCGCAACCAAATCCAAATATACATATCAAAGGGAATCAAGATATATATAACTATGTACTGTCTCTCAGTAGAACTCTGGCGCGGCTATGAAGTGCCCTGATCTGGAATCGTCCATTATCATTAGAAAATCCAGTACACCAAACTGAGCCAGGAGACCAGGTCTACGTTCAAGATTGGAATGAAGAACCACTGAAGGAACGGTGGAATGGACCGTACTTGGTGCTACTAACAACATTTACTGCAGTAAAAGTAGAAGGAATAAACTCTTGGATTCATTATACCCGAGTGAAAAAGGTTCCTAGAAATTGGGAAGTAGAAGCTCTTGGACCAACAAAACCGAGGCTGAAAAGCAGATAGATGTCGAATTTTGTATATAATACCTTAATTGCAGTCTGGTCCTTGACACCCCTAACGGTTATCACTTTTGTACAGGTTCCACAGAAAAAGGAAGTGATGAAATATGTCACTGGACAAAATGCCACTCTGTTTTGCAAGTTCAAAAACACTGTCCCAAGGAACTTGGAATCAAACAGGTATGGATGGGAATTGCAGGGAAAACGGAAATCTAGAGGCAAGGTGTTAAAGATATAGATGACACTTGGCAAGAACCTTCAACTGGGGTTAATATAGGCTGGGCATTGGAATCTTTTTTTTTGCTCAGGTAGTTGCATATCGTAATAGGGAAATGATTTATAATTTAATTGGACAAACTGAAAGGTTAGCTAGAGTAATCAAGAAGGGATTCAGAGATCTAAATTTGCAATTGCAGACAACAACAAAAATGACCTTGCAGAACGGAATGGCATTAGATATATTGCTATTAAAAGAACATGGGGTATGCGGGTACCTTAAAGGCCGGACCGATCATTGTTGTGTACATATACCAAATGTAACTGCAGACATAGAATATGATATCTCACAGCTCAGGAAAATAGAAGGGGAGGCTGAAAGAGAAAAGGAGATAATTGGTCACAATTGGATTGGGGAACTGTTTAATGGATTGAGAATCCATCTTACTGGCTGGATTCAATCCCTGGCTGAAACACTATTCACCTTCTTGCTTATCTTTCTTGCAATTTGTCTGGTATACCTGTGTATCCGAAAGGAAATTGTTCGTAAAAACAATTGGATGCACATAATCATTGGAGCCATCACATGAGAATCCCCACAACACCCAACATCCCTGCCGATTTACCAGGAAACAGTTATGGTAAATGAAAATACTTGCAGAAAAATGAAGTATTTTCAAAGGGGGGAAATGTTGGAAAACGTTAATTTAGCTGAAGAATTAGGGCTCAATTAAAATAAGATTAAAATTATAGGTTATGTATATTGTATTTAGCGTTTGATATATATTGTGTTTAGCATTTAATTTTGTTGATCTTTATAGTTAAGTATGTGCAGACTTTGTGTCTGTCTCTGCAGACAGTGACAGTTTTCTCACAAACCACATATAACCTTCACAAGTATGGTATTAGGGAGTACTTAGAAAGAATGTACTAACAACCTTATCCGAGCAGAGCCTACACTTTTACTAACAACCTTATCTGAACACAGCCTACATTTGTGAAGGCCAGAAGCATACCAAGGGTAGTCAAGTGAAGATAAGGAAATGCTGGTGTCCACACAAATGATGAGACAATCCTCAAATACATATGCATGAAGAAATGATGTAGTCTGTTGAATATACATTAGATTGCGAAACACTTAAGGATTAAATTGCGGACGCGCCGGGATCGTCTTGGAACCTGATTTGGGTGTGCATACCCCTGGTTTCCGGGGCCTCGAAATAAAGCACCACATATAACCTTCCTGGAATGGTTATGTGTTTGTCTCTATGCTAACACCTAGAGCCTTGTCTTCTCTAAGCTGAACACCCCAACTCTCTCAGCCTGTCCTCATATGGGAGGTGCTCCAGCCCTCTGATCGTCTTTGTTGCCTTCCTCTGGGCTCCCTCAAAAAGATCTGTCTTGTGTCTTTTGTAAATGGGGAGGGATTATCAGGTTCCTGGTGTAGGTATTGTATTTCATATTTTTGTTGTTTGTATTTCTTGGTGAAGGATTTCTGAGCCAATTTAGAGTCAGATGTAGGAAATTAAGCTTACAAGTTCTTCTAGGGGCGTAAGAAGTGTCCGGGGGGGTGTTCAGCTATGTGATGTGTGAAATACCAAAGAGACAGCCCAGAGGGTTTCTTTCCTGCCAAGCAGTAAACTTCAGAATGAAAAAGAGAGAGAGAATGTAAGCAAACTTCAGTGAATGATGAGCTCTGTGTTTGGCAATTAATAAAGCAGAGAAGATGAATGAACCGTACTATGAAGCAGTCCAGGATTTCTGTACATCTGACCTCAAGAAACTGACATTGAAGGAAGTGAATGTTTGGAAGCATGACTGGACAGAGCAGCAGCAGCTCTCGAGTTTCCTTTTCTTGTGCACATGCCAGTCTTTGCCTCTCCTTACTGTGCCTCTCCTTACTGTGCCACCTTCCTGGCCCTCTTTTCACTTTGAGTTCTGCTCTGCCCTTGAAAACTTTGGCTGCTGTGACCAGGTGAGAGACAACAGCATTGCAGAAAAATACTAGGACATCATGGATTAGATCAATTACCAAGGATGTAAGCTCTGTGGAACATACATCAAACTTACTTTGTGTCAGGCAGGGCAGAAAAACAGTGTCTGTATCCTATGCTTCAGGATGACTTGGGGGTTGATCGTGGTTCTGATGGCCTCTTATAGCTAGTTGTGTTTCCGTGGAAAGAGCCACATTTTCCATACGGGGGCAGGAAAAGTAGGCTGATGGAGTAATGGTTCCTAATTGTTAGCACACACTTTGCAAAGTGCTTTGTATAAGATGCATTACTTTGTGGTACCGGGAAATATATAGTGACATTTGTGAGCAATAATGATTTATGAAAGCATTACACAACTCTGGGAATTATGGGAATCCTGCTGCTCTGCCAATTTTCTCATAATGAAGAGGAGAGTTACAGATCAATATTTATTTTCTGCTTGCAGCTACTAGATGCTGGATTACAAATTCTACAGGATCAAATGGTATGGAAATCATCAGGCAAAGTGTCTGTATCCCTGGAGAATAAAATGTGATAGGAAGTGTTTTCACACAGCTGCTGCAAGGTCCTGAGGCTTCAGTCTGTCTATTGCATTTTTTTCAATGCTGTCTGCCCACAGTCCACCTGGCTCACACAAACAGGCATTGTGCAGTGAGAAAAGACCAATGCTGGTGTTCTTTCCGAGTTTCCCTGCTTCTCGTAACTAGAGGGCAGAACCGACCTGCTGTTTGAACAACTGTTAGTCATGCGAAGCTGGACTTACTGCATGCCAAAACACAAAGCAGCCAAAACACACACTTAATCTTCCTACGAACATATAAAACTCTTGTAGTTAATATTGCTTAAGGCCTAAAATATTATCTGTGTACTGAAATGTTTCCATTCTTTTCTGACGATGGAAGGATTCTGGCATCTCCTTGGGGTGGGGACACCCTTCAGCATAAGGGCTGAAAAAAGTAGCTTCAGGGTTGTTGGTTATTTTACAGTTGGTACTATTATATCAACTGTATGTCTTACCGGTCCTAGCAGAAACACTAATCTTGGTGTTACAAAGATTTTTTTACATGTATCATGTAGGAAAAAAGACTAAAATGTGCCTACTGCCTCTTTGCTCATTCTGTAGGGCATAACTTAATTTTGCATTTGTTCTAATTGTATATTGTAGAAAAAACTCAAACCTACCCTACGTGCTTTCAAAGTAATAAGTTATAATTCTTTTCACATCTTTCCAGAGTAAGATTGCTGTTAAATCTTCAGGGAGGAGCTTGTGATTGTGTTGTGTTGCTCTTCCTGTTCAAGTTGGTGACAAATATGGGAATAGGGTAGTGTTCTTTGGCAAATATTATTTGGATTTTGAAATAATTAGTGAAGGAGCAAATATCTACCAAATGGTTTTGCTTTAGTGATGTCACTTTGCTGAACCAAATTGTGACTGATGGTCATGTGTAGAAAGGACGGAAGATGATGACGCCTCCACTCTACCACCTTCACAGCATCCTCATAGTATGTAGTCACTACCTGCAAAACATTGACCTGTACTTAGTGCTACATCAAATACAAAAAGATGGATGCGTATACGTGACAGGATGTAGTTGTGCCAACTGCTTATTTCTGCTGCGTACAGCAGGACTCCAGATAAACTGCTGCTGGCACCAACTGCTTTTATTGATATTATTTGTACAGAACTTGGAATGTAAAGGTTAGACTTACAAGCAATGGTAGACAAAAATATTATTATCTTGTCTTTTGAACAAAATAAACTGTGAGAAAGAGTTGTAGGTGCTTGTTGATAAACCTGAATCATTACTAGCCACCCTAGTTTAGTGAAAACAGCATTATTTTGTCTTTGAGTGGGAGATCAAAGTAGTAATAATGCATTGTAACAATGCAGCTCCTTCACAGTGCTGAAACCAGCAGACAGCAAAAAAAGACAAATTCCCCCCACCCCACCCTTCCTGGCATGGTAATGAATGGAGTGCTGAGGGTTATACAGAGAAAGCTGCTTTTGGTGACTGCAGCAGTCCTGCTGATCCCACAGAGCTCAGGAAGGATGCAAGGGAGTGCACCTTACCTTAGCAGTGGAGCTGTGTTTCTTAACAACTAGACTACTGGATGAGGATGTGTTCCGGGTCATGGGTTTCCTGCTGTCACTCTAAACCAGGTATGTTCCTTTTGAAAACTAACAGGCTAGAAGGGGCATCCAAAACAGTCTGGCTCTGCTGGTAGAGCTGCTCCACTTCGCATCTGGCAAAATTTGGGTCTATTTTTGCTAGCTACACTTGTCCTAAGCATTTGTAGGTTTAGAGTCTCACCCTCAGATGAGCTGTTCTAGGATTTAAAATCTGGATATGGAACTTTGAAAAATCACTGTAATGTTCTTAAGGAGATGTTCAAATTGCATGGCTATAAAAATTCCCTGGATGCAAACCTGGCTACACATGCTAGAACAGCTGTTTGGCTGCTGGCTGACAGGATGTTCTCTCTTCAGAAAACTGCTATGGAAGAAGCTTAAAAAACAAAAAGGACAACTAAGCCTCGTTCAAGCTGATTGAAAGCTGTGATATAGAACAGGATAGAAGCTAGTGCAGGGAAAGCAACATACTTTTAAAGCCAGTTTTAATCTGAGGCCTTACTTCGTTGCCAAATGCACACACTTTTTTGCAGAGGATCCATGACAAAATAGCATTAGCAGCTTCTCTTTCTTCCGCCTTGTAAATCAGTGGGATTAATTGTATTGTTTCATGCACGCTTGAATGAAAGGAAAGCAGACAACCAACAGTAACTGCAAGGTCCTGAGGAAATGCCTCCATGTCATGTGTCTTGCTGGATCAATGTGCCAGAGGTGCCGTTTGCCAGGCAAACACTGTGTAGGAAGCCCAGTGGCTGGAAAAGCGTGGCAGCTGCTCAGGGGCTGCTCTTATTTAGGAAGATGAGTTGTAAGACCCTTATACTGCAGACTGTTGGCAGTATAGTGTTGATGGAGCTTGAAAGTTCTGACGATATGCCTTGTTCAGAGTTTTTTTCTTCTCTTTTCTTCTCTTTCTCCTCTCAGATTGCTGGTCTGGGGGCTGGGCTCTGTTCTCAGCTTATTGAGAACAATTAAAAATCTTTTCAAAGATGTTAATGAAGTAATCATAGAAAAGCCCAAAGTTGCGAGAGACCCCAAGGATCATAGAGTCCAACTCCTATCCCAGTACCTGACAACCCCAAAATTCACACCAAGTGTCTGAGGGCATTGTCCAAATGCTTCTTGAATATTGTCAGGGTTGGTGCCACGATTACTTCCCTGGAGAGCCAGTTCCAGTGTTCCACCACCCTCTGTGTGAAGAACCTTTTCATAATGTCCAACCTAAACCTCCCCTGGCACATCTTCCTGTCTTGTGCACAAAGTGGTGAGGCAGCCATGCGTTAGTGGGTGTGAGGGAACTTCATGGAGGCAATAAAAGTGAGGCTCTATCTGCTCTCCTCCCCTTTCCCTTGGTGGCACCTTATCAGTCTGTCACCTCTCTTGGTCACTTGAGATCAGCACCAGATTTTGTGAAAACAGTGATATAATTAGAAACTCAGCATATTCAGGGATGTGCAAGTATACACTGGTGAAAGTGGAGGAGGTGAGTGATGGTTAATAGACTTAGTAAGCATCAAGGGAGGAATGTGCCAGCCAGGTGTTACTGAATGCCTGCACCAAAGCTGCTCTCCTTCAAGAAGGTGAGAACAGCAAGGAACTTATCTGAAGCTCTGGCTTTTGGGGATGGCACTCAGGGCCTAACGATGCCCTTCTTTGTTCTGGGAAGATGTTAAGCACAGAAAAAACAGAGTGGCTCTACCATCTGGGTCTGGGCTGAGGCTGCAAGGACAGGCGTGGGGCTACCCTTAGCTATATGGGGACTTCTGATCTGTGAAGAGGAGAGGTTTCTTACAGATGCGATGTGAAAGCAACAGAAACCAACTTGTTCCCTGTAGCTTTATAATCAAATGGCAGCAATGAAAAATGAGAAACATATTTCATCATCCCAGAGTTGAAAGGGCTTTGCTACTTGGAAGTCATGTACGTTCTTAGCATGTCCAAAAGCCCTCAGGCTCTTCTATGAGCAAATGAAACAGCTTGCTATGCTGAGTTTGGAATGAGAGTCTGTAGCCTTCACATTAAATACTCTGGAAAGGCTGCCATTTACGCCAACACCCCCTCCATGTCAGTGCTTATATAACTAACACAGATTTATATAATGGTTATTTTTTTAATGAAGCAGACTTGTTTAATGAGGTGGAAAAATACTAATGTAGTAGTTCTTCATTCTTTGACTGTCTGTGTACTCATCTTCCTTCATGTGTGCCCAATAAAAACTCTGGATAGATGTATTCAGGCTACTGGCAGGAAAACCAGTAAAATCTTTCTGCAGATTTTAGCTCCTTCTGTTTTAACTTCTGCAAGTTTGTGCTGATTAAAATAGAGATGGGATTTTAATGGAACTATTTTATAGAAGTTCTGGCCCAGAATTTTCGCAAGATGAGGAATTTAATTTTACTTGCAAATTCAAATACGATGCCTGATTTTCAGTATTTAACCTATATTTTACATAACGATATTCGAAGGGACAGGATTTTTAGATGTGTAACAGTTCAAGTAATTGCCTGTAGTATTTTTTTTTCCTGAAGATGACATATTGAGTCAATGATAGCTAAATTAATTGCTTAAGATTATATTTGCTTATTTGAAACAGTTTTAAATCTCAGCTACAGTTTGCTTCAGTGATATCATGGTTGTGGTATTCTGCGTGCAACCACATGATTGAAGTTGTACAGCATCAGACCAAAGATTAGCTTAATAAGGGAAGCTAAGGGGGGTTTCTAAAAGAAAAGGTGAGAAGAAATGGCTTGTCACTTCCTTAAAACTCTCTAGTAATGTAGAATTCATGGCCTCCATAAATATGTTTCTATTGGCAATAATTCAGGTGCAGCTCATTGCTTTGCTAAAGGAAACAACTAGTGACCTCTAAATACCCTTCAGCAATGTTCTGAGTGACTTTCTAATACTCCACTTCAAAGATGACTCATTGTTTTCTGCCTTACTAATATTCCATTTTCATTAACTTGTTTGCATCCATGAAAGTGTCTCGGCCTCTCCTGTACGTGTGTACACAGCCACATATTTAGTTTCTTTTACTTTCTAGCAATGTTCTCATCTCTGTGATGCAGAAAACCCTCAGATACCTCCAAGAAACCTCCCCGGATTTTGTTTTGACTACTGCTCCAAGTTTTACTTCAACTGCTGCTTTGCTATCAGCCTGCTCAGAAGCGATAAGCATGTCCAAGAATGCTGTGAGGTAAGACACACTTCTGCACCTACAAAATGAGAACTGTAACTTCCCCAATATGATGAATGCATCCTTCAACCACAGCCTGGGCTCAGTGGTGGAGGACTGCAAAGGCTGCCTCCAGCTCTCTGATTGAGACTGCTAACGGGCTGAGGAGCCCGGGGCCCATGGTGCACGTGAATGCCCATATCCATTGCATTTTTGTAGCTGAGCTGGTGGGCATGATCTGGGTCGACTTTACCTGATGGCAGCTGGCTGGAGGAGCCCTTTCTGGATACTAAGAGTATGGTGCTGGCTACGCTGTGGATAGGGGATAAGAGAGGCTTTGTGGGAATGTCTTTCCACCCCGAGTATGAATACAATGAAAAATTTTATATCTACTACTTACACATGGATAAGAACCAAGTAGAAACAATCGGGATCAGTGAATCAAAGGCTTTAGCATCTGATGTCAACAAAGCTGATCCACTCTCGGAAAGGTAAAACTTCATGTTGAATGCTATTGCATGCGACAATGAGAAATTATTTTTCTGTGTTCCAGTCCTTCCCCCTTGCAGAACCTGTACATTCTCAGTCACCCTGGTCCAGGTGTGTAACTGGCCTGGTATGAAGCTACCAGAGGCAGGTTGATTCAAAGTCACACAGCAAACTAGGAACAAAACCAAGAAGAGGACCCAAGATACATGCTTCCAGGTTGTTTTCACCCTGTCTTGTGCTCTTGCCTTCTAAAGAGCAGTAATAGCCTTATGCCTATTGTGGAATTAATATCTGCCTTGAAATGTTCTATTCTGTAGGAGAAAAGGGATGCTTCACTTTACTGTTCATTCATTTGATCTGACATATGTGCCCCTCCCCCATCCATTTGCTAAAAAAAGGTTAGTTCTCAGTTACGGAGAAGAAGTTGTTAATAGTGGACTAATGCTTGTAATGAAATAATCCTGGCTTACTAATCCTTGTAATGAAATAGATCATCTGGCTAGCATATTCTGTCAAAGATGCAGGGCAGATGCAGGCTTTGTTGTGGAATATGTAGAGTTTCTTAACTGTTCTAGCAACACATGAAGTAAGTGGATGTGAAATATCTCTTCTACTGTTTGTTCTTAAAGAAATCAATATGATGTCATCATGTAATTTGACAGAGAAGAACAGTTTTACCTCTTTTGCAAGCTACTATAATTTCCCTGGCTAACGTTCTAGTAGGTGCTGGAGGGAAGGTGTGAGGAGTAGTTGTTTTCTTCAGCAACCATACGGGAATAAGAAGCTTCTGTCTTCCATGGACCAGCTGATTTAGCTCTTGTTGGATTTTTTTTTTTTGGTAGAACTGCAAGAGGCTAAATAATTATGTGTTTTTTCCCTCTGTTTGTAGCTTCTCACTGCTTCTTTGGTACAAACAAATGAGAACAAAAAGTACTTATACAAAGGAAAGTAACTGTTTGGAGGGCCACTGACATGAGGTCACGAAGGTCCTGCTCAGGCATTGTGCTTGAGTGAGGGCTGCTGGTTCTCCATGGAGTGCTGCTGCAACCTAGAGATCACTTGGTGCCCTTGGAAGTCCACCTGTACAGAGCAGGGTGAAACCAAAGACCACTTCTTGGAGGTAAGACACAAATGAGGGAGTGGCTGAAGGGGTTTTCTTTTCTGACCATGTGAATTAGCGAAGACTCAGGAAAGAGGAATATGGAAAACTGTGATTCAGCATGGGCATTTGAATCTGAGACTGGTTTTCTCTTTTCACATTCACTTAGGTCAGTTGTATTTCACAACTACTTCTTATCCCAGCGTCTATGCACTACATGGTTTGCTCTACAAGTTTGTTGATCCCATGAGGTTAGTAATTAAACATGTTTTTCCATTCCAAATTCTTCTAAAATCACCATACATTCTTCAGCTATCAGAGTAGAAAGACGTACTGCTCATACATAATCTCACTGACTTCTACATCCAGCCCTTGTTTTACATCCAGTGCAAATTTAGTCAGTTCTAGTGAAGTTATTCCACATGAATTGTAAGTGTGCACCCAGAAGCAGATGGAGTTCAGTTACCTAAAAGGTCTGGAACAGTAAAGATGGAAATAATGTCTCCTTGGTTGCATATCTAAAGTACATCATAGTGTTTTTTCAAAGATGACAGTCCATAGCCTTTAGGGTCATGATGTCAAATATTTGTGATGCACTTTCACATGAAGAAATAAATTGCAGTCAACAGATTAGTTTTCTTAACAAAGACGAGTGAAACCTAATGGTTCATGCAGTGTTCAAATAATAATTGAAGCCTGAACCTGACTTTTCTCAAACAAAATATTTTTTTTCCCAATTAAAAAGTTATCCCTGCTAATGTCTGTTTTTACAACAATAAGCATGCTTATGTAATTTTTTCCTCTTCCAAGCTTTTGGATTTTACTAAAAAGCATTAAATGAGTTTCAAATCGCCCTGCAAAGTGGATACAGTAATAACATATCCACGCTGTTGCTGAGATCTCAGACATTAACAAAATGAAGAAACTAAGATTTTCTTTCTTGGAAAGTTAAATCCAAAGCTAGGTGGTTAACTCAACCTTTGTACCAAGGTGATGAGAATAGGAACTTCAGTCTTTTACTTGTTGTAACTAGCTGAGACTCCTGCCTTTAACAGATTACTGTCTGCCAGGAAGCCTTTGAACTGTGTTAACTGTGGCTAACCAAACTGCAACATTTTCAACTAAAAAAAATAAAATTGTGAGCTAGTACAAACATCAGGAGTTTGAGCACTTTCTATTGTATGAGAAATAGTCCTACAGTCCATATGCCACTCTGTAATATGCCATGAGAATAACAGGATGATAAATTCTCTCTTCTCTCCTGCTGGAAGGGGAGAAATTCAGCTTTCTGTTTCACGAGTAACCTGTGGAAGCCTTTCCAGGAGGCTGCCTGTCTGAGAAGTGGTGTGCAACAATGCACACCTTACAACGACTTCATATTGGGGCAGCAAGTCCCTGCCAGGAGTGCAATGCTTTAACTGTTTAGAAGGGCTTTCTGGAAAGAAGCCAACTCTTCCTCGTGCTTTTGGAGCTTCATAACTATCACATCTGGAGCAGGACCAGACACTTATTCCCTTGGTTAATTGGAATTTATTATTGTGTTTTCTGGTTCCCCTTGTTTACCTTAGCCCGGATGCTGCTCTGCTCAGCTTTGCCCTTGTGTGTTTGCTTAAGCTCTTTGCAAGCTTGTCCAGGGTGTGCAAAGCACTGACCTATCCTCTGGAGGCTGAGCTTGCCTGGCGCTGGGACAGGGAGTCCTAGCACCTCCACACCCAGGGTTGTAGTCTGTCCTTCTTCTGGTGGTATAATGAGAGGAGATTTTTCCATTCTCCTTTGCAGTTTAATGCAGTTCATAGGATTCTTCCACTTCTGTCCCACTGTGAGTGGTGGCTGGGATAACTGGCTCCTGTGACACCTCTGATAGGTGCAGGCTAGTCTGCCCAGCCCGGACACTCCCTACTTTCTGCCCAAACTTCAGCAAGCACTCTGGCAGGGGCAGCAAGCCCCGCAAACACCTGATCCAAAACGCTAGTAGGACCACTGCTATTTACCTAAGAGTGGCAACTTTACCTCAGAACTTCCCAGGAGAATGGATGGCAGCGGTGTCCACACTTCTGCCTGCCTCTCCACCAGTGGTCTCAGAGACAGCAAAGTGGCTGGAGTGTCTCTGCCTGGGTTGGCACCAAATCCCTTCGGTTGGGAACAGAGGGAAGAGCTGTTGGAAGGTGCTTTAAAAGTTAGAGAGGGGGTAAAAAACCCCACCAATCCCTCTAAAGAAACCCAACAACAAACCCACAATAATGCCATCATCTCTGCTCTAGTAACCTTTTTTTTTTTTTTCGATTGAAATGGTACGGAGGAAGTACTTGGCTGCTGCTCATATCTGAAGGAGAATGCTCATCACGAGAAGATGTGATGCCTTAGGTCATGCTTTGTTTGCTCTGTGTTGTCAAGCGTGCCAAATTGGAAGAACCTTTCTTATTTGTCCTATAGCAGTTCCCTCAGTGGGGAACAGAAAATACGGGTGTGTTGCTCTTCCTTGTACCCCTCTTCCTGTCATTTAACATGTGACAGCTTTACCTCGGGGAAAATGTGCTTTTTTTTAGGTGCTTTTGCGCTGAGGGGAGTTGCTAGGGAATGGCAGGAGAGGAACGTGGTTACATTTTCTTTGCAGTTCGAGTTTCCTCTCTCCTTGCCTGGTCCTTTCCTTTCTCACCCCTCCTGCTGCAGCATTACATTGTGTCTGAAGCGGCACCCTTTGAAGGTCACACTAACTTGCTTGTGGTTGTGTGGGAATGTTCTGCTGCGTGTATAGACATCCTTACGCTGCACCATGACAAGCCTTAAGTGCATGAATGGGACTTCACTTCAAGGTAGAATGCACAAGCTAACGTTGGTGAGGACAGTACAAAGTAACTGATAGTCTGAAGTTCAAACAATGCATCCACCAGACTTCTAGAAACAGCCTTGTGCTGCGCCTTCAGCAGCAGGAGACCTAGCTGAGCACAGTTAATCAGCACCCCTGAGTTCAGTGGTGGGTTACCAGTTCATGCAGGCAGGCCAGCATCCCACACAGAAATAAACCAGATGTTGCATAGAGACAGTCCTGACTACCTGATGGCAGAAGATTGACCAGAAGGGTGATAGAACGGAAGCTGCAGCCTTCCAGCTGTTATTGCTATTCAGAAAGGAATTTTATGGTTTGCAGCCCTGAGTTAGGCTCTTGAATTCCACCTATGTTGCACTCCAGTTGCCTAAAGTGATTTCATGCCTCCTCCAGCAGAGGCAAATGACAATGGGGGATTGATGTGTGCCTCTGGAATAAAAAAAACCCAACCCATAACAATCACTCAGATATCTGCATATGGCTTTGTGTCTTTCAAGGTGAGCTCTACCAGGGAAATACAAATACAGTCCTGTTCTGGTGAAAGCAAAGAGCAAACGGACACTATTTGTTCCACATGCAAGTAAGTGGTTAGGCTTTAATTTTACTGAGAAGCAAAACATATAACTATTATTCAGGCATGTGATTAAAATCTTTGTGTCTTAAAAACTAAAGCACGGAGTAGGAGCAATCTTGAAGTTAGGTTATCACATTTAATGTGTGCTTCTGCCATGCCTTTTCTTAATCCCAGTCTCTGATATTTTCTAAGTGTTGCCAAGTAATAGTGTGAATGGGCATCACAAGAGAACTGATGGCTTTGACTCAGGCACTGGATTTGGTCTGGGAAGTTGTAAGCATCTGTCCCTGGCTCTCTGACAGGTTCCTTGAGTCAAATAATCTTTGTAAATCTAGGGGAGCCAATCTTTCTTTCTCCTTCCCTTTTTCTGTCCTATGTCCCATGCAACTAGGGCAGGGGTTACATCTTATTACTCAGTAGAAACAGTGTTCAGCAAGTTGAGATTATCTTGTCCGGGATTTCCATATATAAGTATAACATGAAAAATTCATACTGCTGAGTCTGCCAGAGAAGTGTGTAAGGTTTCATCATATTCTGTCTGGAGTTATATTCCTTAAATATTCATCATGTCAAAAATTAAACAAATTTTATTCCCAAGAAACCCAAGGCTCTTTTTTACATAGCGTGTATATCTTCTTTCAGAATGTCAGGTATTTTTCTTAATTGTAACTCTAACAAGGGTTTGTATCAGTCATGTCTCTGAAGTAGCCTTTTGTCTTAAAGCAGGGATGCTGAACCATGTTAATAGCTTTCCTCAGACTGTCCTTGAGCTGCTTCAACAACTAAGACTCCAAAAAGATCTTCTACTCCCACTGCATCTGTCCCAAAATTTTCTTCTAAGAAAGCTGAAGACATAAACAGTGAAACAAGCTCCATCTGGGAAAAACAGATAGAACATCAAAGCTGAGGCTAAACATCACAAGTCAAAGCAGAAAGAGAAGATTGCATGCATTTCCAAAACTATACCAACACCACCTTTGCTAAAAAAGAAGAGCTCCCACCTAATCAGAACCAAGAAGCTCCTTCCAAAGAAAACAGCACTAGCCAAGGAAAAACTGGAGAAGAAGGGGAAGAAGAGTAGATTAGGAAGCAGCCTTTGAAGCTCAGTGATATCCCAGAAAAAATAAGTCACTTAGAAGATGGTTAAACAAATGTTTTTGATAGAGACCAAATAAAAGAGGATCAGTTGACTCGTTATGCCAGTGCTCCCACGTGCGCCTCCATTAATATCAGTGCTAGCAGTCTGTGTTCTACTAAACCTCAACAGCACCAGCCTCCTAATACTAACTTGCTTTGCAGATCCTGCTATGACATCTTTTTTCTGACAGAAGTAGTTATCAGGGTCTTTGGACATTTACTGGTAAGACTTGGTTGTGAATGTGTTTCTAATAAATCCAAGTGTCTACATCTTTCTGGGTTTACATGTGTAATCCATGATCAAGGAATAGACATGTCAATGACCTCAACTTTCTTTTTTTTTTTTTGTTTTTTTTTTTTTTTTATTTTTTCCTTTTCCTTGCATTTCAGTGTAAATATATATATTTTCTTCAAGGCACGGATCACCTGCAAGTTTCAAAGGATTCAATAAGGGTGGGGAACATCCAGTAAATATTTAAACCAAACAAACCCAAAGCAACAGAAACCAATCAACCTCTCAAAAACACTAGTTACAGCTGAGAAACTGGATTGAACTGTCACCTGGCTTCTAACTGAACATAGGCTGGGTCCTGTCCTTCTGGAGAGCATCTCTTGGCTCACAGGTGTGGCCAGGTGTAGGGTTACTGCCTGTAGCTCTCCCTGTCTGAGTCTTTTCTCTGTCATGCGAGCAGCGTGGGGTTAGGAGTGACCTAGGGGAGTGTGAGGGTCCAGACAGGCTGCCAGGAGCAGCACTCTATGGATCTATGGGGCAGAGGACAAATCTATGGGTCAGGGGATGAATCTATGGGGCTGAGGGCATATCTATGGATCTGTGGGGCAGAAAGTGTGTCCTGACACCCCAATGGAAGCAGAATTGAGGGGTTCTTGGGCATGATGTGGAGCAGGGAGTGCATCTATGGGGCCAGAGGGTGGCTCTGTGGGGCAGAGGGATGTATCTACATTTAAAAAACAACAATGTGAATTAATAATACCTATCAGCACTAAAAATAGAAGGTTGATGATCTATTTGTGAAATACCTAAGTAAACTCACCTATAATAAAACTTGCAAAGCCGAAGTGGCTAGAAAATAAAGATCTTTTTACCTTCCACAAGTTCACGAAAACCTAGAAAGGAGCATGATTACTTCCTACATAACTAAATAAAGCAAGCTTTGAGTCATTAAGGCTGTTCAGAGTCATAAAATTTTTTGTTAAATTTGCTTAATTTGAATTCTCAATTCAAAAAGAACAATTTAGTTCATGCGTATGTCACTGGCAGAGGCTGCCCAGGGAGGTGGTTGTGTCACTTTCCCTGGAGGTGCTTAACGGACAGGTGGATGAGGTGCTGAGGGGTATGGTTTAGGGAATGATAGGAATGGTTAGACTCGATGACCCAGTAGGTCCTTTCCAACCTAGTGATTCTATGATTTTATGTTGACTTCAAGGGCAAAGGAACTAAGAGAGCTGGTACGAAGGTACGCAGAGCACACTGTGACACCCATTTGCAATAGAGTGTTCCAAAGACGGCAACAACCCTCAAATGTCACGATCACAGAATGGTCTGTGTGGGAAGGGACCTTAAAGCCCATCCGTTTCCAACTCACTGCCATGGGCTCGGACATCCCACTGGATCAGGGTGCTCAAAGCTTCATCCAGCCTGGCCTTGAACACGTCCGGGGATGGGGCACCCATGTGTTCTCTGGGCAACCTGTGCCAGTGCTTCGCCACCCCCACAGGCAAATATTTCTTCCTAAAATCTAAAGTAAATCTTCCCTCTTTCAGCTTAAAACCATTCCCCCTCGCTCTGTCTCTGCACCCCCGACCCAGAGCCCCTCCCCAGCTTTTAGAGCAGTGCATTTATTTGCGCAGCAGAGCTACAGCCTGTCTCGGAATGCTGCTCTTATCTCACCGAAGAGCCGAAGCAAATGACGTAGTTTTGCAGCTTCAGCGTCACTGTTATCTCCTACCGCCACCCTCTGGGCGCTCCTCCGGCAGAGGCGCTGAACGAACCCCGCAGCGGGGCTGCCCCCACCCCTCCACCGCCGCGAAGAGAAACTCCCGTCTGCGAGAGGGAAGGAAAAGGGAAAAAAAACCAAACAAAAACAAAAGACAAACCCGAAAAGAGCTCTTAAGGCCCCAGCGAGGATCGAACTCGCGACCCCTGGTTTACAAGACCAGTGCTCTAACCACTGAGCTATGGAGCCGCCTACTGCTCTTTCGGCTGTTCATAGCCCCTCTGCGACTATTCGGGCCGCCTCCAGCATCCTTTCTCAGGGCTGGGCAACGCAAGGGAGCGTTCTCCATCCACCGTGTGCAGAGAGACGAGAGCTAGGACAGGATGTATTTCCCACTCACATGCACATGGATAAACTTTCCCAGAAATCTTATGCATATTCTGTTCCTTTCCAAGGACTCATTTTAATGTTATAAGGAACTTAACAACAGCAAAAGCTCTTGCTACTTTGGAGCTTTGGCTCCAGCTCTGCCTGCCCTTGCCTTTGAGGTGGGGAAAGGCTGCAAACAGGGGTGATCGCAGAAGCAAAGACACCTGCTCAGAACAGATCACACTGCACACAAGGCGTTATCAGCCCCGAAGAACAAATAGGGTCTGGAAAAACACTGTGGAAGCAAATGTGCTCTCAGAGGGACATTCTGTCTGCCTTTCAAAAAAAAAAAAATTACAATTACTTATATGAAACTTAACTCTACTTTAGCTTAAATAAAAATATTCTACTTTTTGCAATGGTGACTACTTCTTGTATCATCTCAGCCACAGGGCTCGGCACCCCTCTTGCTGTAGGAGTGTGAGGCAGTGGGCAGGGTCACCTGCCACCTACCTCAGGTCTCAGCCCTGAGAACAAGCGAGCTCTCGTGCCCCTGGGTTGCCTGGCAGTGGCCTCTGCGCTGTGAGGGAAGGAGTGGTTGCTCACTGTGGAGGGAACTGATTCAAGGCTTTGGGAAGCCAGGCTGTACAACATGGTTTTGTGCAAAGTGTATGTGTGTGGGCATGTCAGTTTAAATGGAGAGGTGATAATCAAATTGGTGTTGTAAAGCTCCTCAGGTTTTGTGAAATATCTGTTGCACAATAATGGCTTTAACTATCTTGGAAATAACTCACAGTTCTAGGCTGATTAGGATATGACCCTCCTGGAGGTCAATTTTGGCAATCTCAAGCACAAATACAGGCTGGGCAGAGAATGGTTGGAGAGTAGTGCTGAAGAGAAGGACTTAGGGTGCTGGTGGGTGAGAAGCTCAACATAAGCCAGTAATGTACAGCTTGCAGCCCAGAAAGCCAACCGTATCCTGGGGTGCATCAGAAATGTTACCAGCAGGACAGAGGAAGTGATTCTGCCCTTCTACTCTGCTCTTGTGAGACTCACCGGGAGTACTGCATTCATTTCTGGAGTCCTCAGCAGAGGAAGGACACGTATCTGTTGGAGTGAGTCCAGAGGAGGCCATGAAGGTTGTCAGCGGGCTGGAGCACCTCCCTCAGCAGGACAGGCTGAGAGAGTTGGGGTTGTTCAGCCTAGAGAAGACAGGGCTCCAGGAGACCTTATAGCAACCTTCCAGTACTTAAAGGGGGCCTATAGGAAAGCTGGGAAGGGGCTCTTTATCAGGTAGTGCAGAGGAGGAATAGTTTGAAGCTGAAAGGGGAGATTTAAATGAGATATTGGGAAGAAATGTTTTCCTGTGAAAAGAGGAGGCACTGGCACAGGTTGTCCTGGGAAGTCTGGCTGCCCCATCCCCGGAGGTGTTCAAGGCCAGACTGGACGAGGCTTCGAGAAACCTGATCCAGTGGGAGGTGTCCCACTGGCAGGGAGGTTGGAACTTTAAGGTTCCTTCCAACTCAAACCATTCTATGATTCTATAAACCCAATAGCAAGACAGGTATTGTGTAGCTTGTTTCTCTTGTCATTTTGACAGAGCAAGTTTGAAACTGTTGAAGATTCTCTCCTTTGCATAAAAAATCCAGTCTACACATGTAGCCTTCCTCCGTGGAAGTTTAAGTAAAGGTGAAAAGATAAGCTGCGGAGAAGAAACTGAAGGACACTGCTCTGAAGTAATAAATCAGAGTAGTTCTGCTGCCCACTGCAGTCACAGTCTAGACCAGCAGACATGATTTGCTGGGTGCAAGCCTCAAATGGTGTGGGACCAAGAGTAAAGTGCCTTGTAATGAGAATAGACAGAAAAAGCTGCATTAAGGTGTCAAAGACCTTTCATCCATCCCACACTCCACAAATCATGAACTAGGTCAACTTCTTTTTGATTTTCTTTTATTTCACCCTCTCTTTAAATGCATATGATCTTGGTAGACAAACTAGATCAGTTCTGGTGAACCCCGTCTTGTTGTTTATGTAAGACGCTAAAATGATTTTAAAATATCTGCTTTTGACCTCTAATGTGGCAGCTGACAAATTTGTGACGTCTCACATTTCTTTGAAGGTTGCTTTTTTTCCTTTTCGCTTTGAAGATAGTGACTCTTCAGAGTTGGTAAAGCTCTTCCAAAGAAGACTAAAATGTCTCTGATGAGTGTTCTGCTAATGCCTCAGGGAACTAAATGATAAGCATAGCTTGTTTTATAACCTTAAAGTAAGTGGGAGCAGAACTGTCTTACACTTCTGCTATAAGACAAATCTACCTTCATCAGTCTAACAGAGCTCAGCAGCAGGGTGAGATGTATTCTGAGACAAGAACAGTGTTGAAATCAAGATATCTGTGGTACTATGGCTACTTATCACTATGTTTTTTCAACTTGAGTGCAAAGTTTGTAACTGCTGTGGTTTCCCTGCTTCCAGATTCTTTTTGCTGCCTGCTTAGAGGTTGCTGCAAGATGGGCTACACTGCAATTGCTGTGTAGAAGACAGAGTCTTAGTCAGACACCTTGGGTGGGATTCAAGTCCTGCGATGGAGGTACCATGCTATCTGCAAGCCCTCTAGCTTTTCTTTGTAGTGGAAATGAGGAAATGAGACACATCTAGGACACAATTCATCTCACCTGAGGGTAAACCTCTAAAATAAGTCATCTGAATCATGGCCTAGGAGTGCTTGTTTCTCAGTTGCCTCTGAAGTGAGTCCATGCTGAAAATGTCAGAAATTGAGACAGGTCTGACTGGATGTGACAGACTTGTACTGAATAAGTTTGGCTAGTGAGTAGGCACCCTGCTGGTGAGACCTGTCTGGGGAGGGACACAACAGCTGCTTTATTTAACAAGCACAACAGCACTGCATAGCTCCTGTCTGCAAGCTGCTAATGCTCTTAGCGAGCCCATCCTCTCAGTCTTGTTTGCACAAGGAATAAGCTTTAGGTTAATTTAGTACCTTTTTGCTTTAGATGCTTAAACTAGAATAACGGTAGCTGGAAAATACCTATCAGGTGAACAAGAGAATTTTTAGGGAGACGGCAAGATAAATTATGTGTCTGAAGAGGACTCCATGATTATCTTTGCAACTAGAGTCTCAGACTCTGAAGACTAAGTATTTAAGCAATAAAATGCCTACATAGTATTCTGTTTATTGCTGTTGAAAGCCACTAGATGGAACCTAAGTACTGCATGAAGAGATGAGGAAAACATTTTGCAGATTTTAAATGTTGAGTAAATTTTTACCATATAAATGTCTTAAAAAAAAATCTGTGGGACTTTTTACCCTTAAAGAGGTGTCAAACATGTAAAGATCCATGTTTATATATGCTCTGTAAAATTTCTGCTGATTTACAGAAAGACATGTTCTGTGTCCCCCTTACTAAACTGGGGTTTTCCCAAGCATGTATTCTTGTCATCTGGCTCAGTGAATTAATGCTGATAAAAGTGGAGGGCTAGTAGCAGCTGTTTAGTAAAAGCATTGTGAATTAATTTGGTGGTCTCAGTACTCTTGTTTTGGACAAACATCCATTATCATGTGTGAAAAAAAAAAAAAATCTTGCCTTTTTAACAGCATTTTGTAAAGCTCTGAAGAGAAGCCAGGGACTGAGGTGTCTATGAAAATTCAGGTCTTTCTTGTTCTGCAGAAAAGTGACAACACATAAGGGATATGTAAAGCCAACCATATTCCGTGCATCTCTATTTGCTCATAGGCCAGCTTATGTAATGGGAGTTGCGGTGTTCATTGCTCGTGTTTGGGCATCAGTACTTTTCAGTGAGAGGCCGTCACCATTTTCAAGACTGGAGTAACAGTTCAGTCTCTGCTTTCTTTGTGCTCTCCTGTTGTGGCATGTGATACAGTTATTGTTTATTTCTTGAAGCTAACATGCATCTTCTGTATGTTCCTTAATGTGAGAAATCCAAGCAGAAGAAATCACATCTTCAAATACCTTGTTATTTGAGCTTTATGAAACAAGAAAGGAGTAGTTCAATCTTGTTCACTTTGGAGTTACTTCTGTGATCCAGGTGAGATTTAAAGCTACAACAATAAAGTATTACTGATTATGATAATAAGATAAGTGGTGAGCCTTAGGATCTTTGAAAAATCAAGATATTACCTGCTCCAAGATGAACTGGCTGCTAGTGAAAGACAGTTTTATGACAGTTATGTAGTCCGGGAAGCATCTAGAATATTTCTCCTTTCCTGTCTGATATTAAAAAGTAGTCGCGTCTGTCTGTGTTATTGTCTCCTTGTTGAAAATATGTAGAAGGCCTATGTCTTAGCTGAAGGACAAAATGTTCTTCAAAGTGCAGAAAAGAACCTGACCTTGCCTGGACTTTGCCTTGAAGTTAGAGACATTCCTGGATCCCTGCCAGGGAGGGACAGAGAAAGATCACCCAATGCTTTACTTCTCTGGGAGAGCATGAAGGGTTCCTCTCCTGGAGCCACCAGCAAGATAGACATCCTCCAGTAGCTGGGTAAAGAAAGTAGTGTAACACGTCTTGCTGTGATCTGAACAGTGAAGCTGTGGGCCCTTCTCCGGACGTCTGTGCTTTTCACCTCCTGAACTGTGTTGAACCTACCCAGAGCTCTCTGCAGACAAACCATGGCTGCACGATGCCCCTCAGCCCTGATCCACGTGTCAGCCATGCCGGCTGCCCAAACAGGACAGCACATTGAAAGCTGTGTGCTGCCATCACCCAGTTTCTTGTCCTTGCATGTCCCCTCCAGAAGTCCACAAGGCAGGAAACAGCTGACCCAGGCTGCGCATTTGTTGTTGATCCGTTACTAAACATGTAAGTTTATGTCTGTGTATGTATACACACATGTAAGCATGCTCATGCTGCCAAGAAGAGTGTAAAGCAGTTATATCTGAAGTCTGAAGGCTTCTGATTAATTGTTGTTTTCCAAAATGTGCAGGAATGTCGGACTACCTTTGAGCCCCTCAATCCTCCCAAATTTGGTTGAAACATGTTAGCAGATTTGAAAGTTACTTGGGACTGGAGTTAGCAACCAATGTGGTCACTTGAACCTTTTTTTCCAAGGAAAACCAAGCTAAAACCATACTGATCACATTTTCCAAGCAAGCTTTTAAAACGGGAAGATGCACAATTCAGGAATAAGTGTGAGTCAGAAGAACCAGGACATCCAGAGTCCCCACCCTTACTCTGATATGGACTCTGCTACTTAACCCTGTGCCCTGTTTCCATAGCTGTTCACCACTCCCCTCCCAACCTCCCAAAGGGATGGCTGATACCTATGTTTGTAGTGTGCTCTATAAATGAAAAATCTAACTATTATCAGTGTAAAAATAGAAGATTTCAAGCTGGCTGTAAATAATAAAATGTAGAAACAGGGTTGCCCAAACTCCCTGCCTCTGAAAAAAAAGTATGAACAGGTTCGTTTTTCTGTTGCTGTTTCTAGATACAGGGAACAAAGCTTCAAAATAGACATCAGAATCCTTGTTTTAAATAAACTTCTTGTGATGGTTTCTTCCAAGAAGCTGTAAAGCTATAAGTAGTAAGTTCCTGTTACAACTCAGTAACAGGGAGGTAGGGAAAAGGTAATGCATCCCGGTATGGCCAGCACTGCTGTACACGGGAGGTTATTGTCTCAGCCAAGGCCTGTTTGCAAGGGATTGAATATTTGGCTCAAACGAGGATGCCGCTTAGCAAGACAGAAACGTGTGGGTCTGCTCTGCGTTTCAAGTACTGGGAAATCAAAATAAAAGACATGTCACAAGCATCAGGCACCTTCCCCAAGTGCTCACATTCCCTTTTCCCTGAAACACATCTGAGTTCTGAAGGCAGACAGTCTCTGTGCTAATCAAGGAATAGAATGTTCTTTGTTCTGGAGCTCTCTTAAGGTAAATGGAGGAAAGATGCATGTATAATAAATAACACATAAACTGTGAAAAGCCAACTGTTGCTTAAGTGCTGAACATGATAACTGGAGCTAGGTTATATGTACTTTTTTCCTTCTGGGAAAAGTATATGAACTGAAAATATGGTTTTATTCCCAACTCTGTTTCTGGTTTTGCCATATGTTTGCTGCTAGAGACAGCAGTTGGTGGGTTAGAGTCACAAAAGAGGCCGTATGTTATTCTTCAGTGCAGTTAGTTAAGACTATCTTGACCATATTTCCTTGTGTGCCTCAAAGCTGAGCTCCAGGCGTTTGGGGATCTGTCCTCATCACCCCAGGATAGGCAGCCCGGGACACTTCTGCTGAAGCAGAAACATGTTCCGGAGAAGTGACTGGGACCAAGTGTTTCAGCCCCTATGTAGGGTCACTAGCCCCTGGTCATCAGTGAGAATGGGAATTTACTGATTCATTTCTCTGTTTCTGGGGTTGGGCTGGATGGAAATACTTGCACAGTCCTGCTTGCACGCAGGCTTATCTGTTATTCTGTGGATGAGATGTGTGGCTCAGTCCCTTCTAGGAGAATACATTCATCTTTCCAGTTACCAGTCTGGACCAACATATGTGACAGAATGAACTGAAATGAAAAAACATTGGATGGAAAATTTCTGTATACTGCCCCCCTTGTGAATTTGTGCCATATTGAAGCCCTTCTCCGTGTTCCAGTCCCTTGGTTCCTGTTGCTGGTCAAGGTTTTGAACACAGATCATGCAAGTGGCTGCAGTTCTGCATGCTCCGAACTTGTGGTCTTCAGCTGCCAAACCACCAAGGGTCCTGTGCACACTCTTAGCAAGTCATGAATATCTACAGTTTGAGGTGAAATACAGCAACCAGTCCATAGATACATTGCAGCCTCACTGAGTAAAATCTAACAACGGCTTTGTTTTAGGATAGCAAACCAGATGAGCATCCTCTCCTCTGATCTGGTTTCCATTAGAAATAAGCCAGAAAAGAATCTGAGAAATGAACAGTCCTGAATGCTGGGAAGCTGTGATTCTGCTCCTAGCCTTATGCTAGTAATTGATGGAAACCCCTCCTCTTAAAGTTGCTGCTGTAAATCTTTCCTGAACCACATTTGGAAAAGTTTTGCAGGCCAGCTTTTGAGCAATCAGCTCGTCTTCTGACACTGTTTCCGTAAGACTGCCCACTGAGCATGGAAAAATCTCACCTTCCTCAGTTTTTAGGCTGGTGCTACTGTTTCACAGTATGCTTTTGCTGACAAAATATTGTCTGGTTTTCAAAGTGGTGAGTAATTGGCTTTTCCCAAGTCCTTCCTTTGTTTCTGAAAACCCAAATTGTCTGCACATCCTTGAAATTCCCTTCTTTTGCATAAGGTTTGACCCACAGTTCATCTTTTGTGGTTGGGTTTGTATCTCCTTTGCCGTTTTTCTTGCTTTTGATTGGGTTGGAAATACTGAGAATACAGACCTCCTCAGGGTACTATCTGTTTTCTTTGGCATTCCCAGATGTAATGCATCATGCAGGGATGAAAATGAATGGGAAAAGAATTAATGGATATGTTTTGAGCCTTGAAGATTTGGATCAAGCTTTGTGTAAAGCTTTTCGTTTGAGGCTTGTCTTTTTCAAATGATCTCACTCCATAATAGTGCAAACATATCTACCACTGAGGTCTTGGCTAGCTAATGAAGGCTAACGCAGGTGATACTACATCCTTCAGACACTGGCATCCAGTTTGTACTCTAATGACTTTGACAAATCCACTTAAGCAGAATTGTCAAGCTGATTCCATGGTCAAATGTGCCCAAAAGCTTTAAAAGCACCACTGAGAATGTCAGATGGGACTGATGAGGTTAGATTGCATCTGCATAAGGGGATAAATTGTTTTTGAGTGTAATTCACAAAGCAGAACATTAGGCTATTGTAATCAAACGCCAAATGAGCCTCTCTTTGTAGGGTATAAATATCAGCTGCTGCTCTTCATACGTGACAGTTCTCTTTCAAAGTTTATAGATGCCTATTACTCTTCTTCTAACTAAAATTTATTTGAAGGATGCCTCCATCTGCCATAGGGCAGAGTAGATATCTTAAGCATCTTAATTCACTTAGGTAACTGATGTATTAATGGTTTTAGTGTGCTGGGATATGCTTGTCCCAATTTACTTTGGTATTATGTAAATAAATTTAGAAGTGACTAATTTGTAACCTCCAGCCAGGACCGTATGAAGGGCAGAGGATTTATCAAGCCCATGATTTCTGTAATGTGGATTGGAACTTATTCAACTCCTGTGGCAAGACTTGGTCGATATTTCTGTGTAGTCAGAAGTAGGAAGTGATGAGGGTCAGGACAGCGAGGCACTTCTGCCAAATAAATTATAAGCAAATCAGTCTGCAAATTACATTGGTAAACACAAGATTTGTATGTCCAGTGGGATTGAAAGGAGGTGATGAGGAGTTTGTATATATGAATGTGAGCCTGTTTAGATCTCAGATCGGCAAAATATTTAGATGCTGTCACTTTAAATTGTATTCAGAAGTGTGCTGAAATGTCTGGCTTGTACCAAGCCCATAATCCTTTACTGTGCCTTCCAGTACGTCTTTATTTGAGAAGTGTAATGTCTTGTTGCTCTTCAGAAAGCCTAGTTTGTTGTGCTGATTGTTTTTTTTTTTCTGTTTTAGTCTCCGCAGTCATTCCCAATGAGAACGAATAGAGGAACAGGGAGTCATATTCACTGAAATATGGGCTGTGCAACAGAGCTGGGTCATCTGCTGTGACCCAGTGTGTGAAACCCACTGTCTTAAGACCACATTTCTTATCAGCAGAGCAATTAAAATTTAGATTACACGGAATATTATTTGCCTGGTAATTGTTAGGTCTTATAGTGGCTTTATATATCAAATGTGTCTTGCATTACAAAGTAGGAAATAATTTAGCAACATATCTATGAAGTTCTTAGTCTTTCCACTGAGACACTGCTGGATTGTGGGATTGTGTTGTGGGTGTGTTTATGAGGCATTCTTGTTTTGCTGCTGGCATTTCCTCTGCATGGTGAAAAAGCTCTGTATGATTGTTCCAAAAAAATCACACGAAAGAAAGGATGTCTCTTGCCTACAGAGGACCCAGCTCTGGTGACCTTTCCAACAGTGTAACTCTAAGCAAAAGCTTACTGAAAATTACTCTCGCCTTCTGCTAAACCCGCTCTTCTTCTGGTGGAAGCAATCCTGGCAGTGGGACCAATCTGTCCATTTTTGTTTTCCTGTAAAAAATATTAATTAACTTTTCACTTAGTTCTATGGATGAAGCAGAATTGCTTCAAGGTTGAAGGTTCTAGTGCCAATTAATATGGTCTAAGAGGTTATGATTGGGAATTTTCTCTTTCAAATAGCTTGGGCAAAAAAAATGATCATGTCTTCAAGTAAATAAAAATTGACCCATTCCTAGTTATCATGAATAAATAAATACTATATGAAGGAAACAACACTAAAAAAAAAATCCTTTAAAGACTGACTCAGCTATTGTGCTTTTATAGGACAAGTGAATGAAACTTGTTTGATTCTTCCTAGCATAAATATACTCACTTTTAAAGTTCTTTGGAGAATAGAAAAAGAAGAAGCAGTAATGCAGAAGCACTACTCTAATCTCCAGTCCGTCAAATACTTTTGCATTAGCGTGGAGTGCATGCGGTCAGCCCTAAATCATTCTTATGCCTTGCATACATGTTTAACATCTGGAGCCCTTGAACATGCCATGAAGAAAGAGTAGAGAGACCCACGTTCTTAGTGCAGAAAGCTGAGAAGGAATGGCAAAGCAGCATGAGTTTACCTGTACCCATCCCCTTAGACGTGTCCTTGGACTGAGAGTTCTCTGTAAGGAAAATTCTTGGTATATATTTTGGGATGTCTGGAAAATAGATAGTAATAAATACATCATCTTATATGGAAGATGGGTAATTCAATGCCTAAGAATGTGAACTGGAGAATAAATCAATGCAAAGAGTCTTTCTGTTCTTTGGTGTTCATTTCTTCTTTTTCCTTCCCCAGAGAATGTTCCTTAGCAGTCCCAGCAAAGAGATGTTTTTACAGATATTTTGCTGAAAATCTTAGATCTTGCTGTCTTTCCACATGAGAGTTGAAAACTGCAGACCGGAAGGTGGATCATCACAGCTCATGTTTAAAGCAGCAAGTAGCAAGTCAAAGTAATTACTAGACTAAGTTGTTTCCAGCTGAACCTATGGTCACTTGTTCTAAATCACTCCAATGTGCTTAGTGAGAAGTAATAGCACATTTACAGTGATAATTGTAAGACATGAATCTAGGTTTAAGCTAATCTCCAGTAGCCTCTTCCATTTTCATTTTCCGCTTTCTTCCTCTGCAATTACTCCCTTTACACTGCCAGTTCTATAAATCTTTCCCATAGAGGGTCACCAGGTTTGAGGGAAAGGAGAAAAAACTGTGAACAAAAAATTTAATATGTTTTCTCTGCTAGATACAGTGCCAGAGGTAGGTGTGCTTGCTCCAATCTGATTTAGCTAGTGCAGCTGCCACTGTTAAATGCATAAACTAAATACAGTGTAGCAGGGGCTTTTAATTAGCTTGTTTACAGAAGCACTTACAGAAACACTGAGGTTCAGCAGGAGCTGATCAATCAAACTTCAGCTAAAGACTCCCCAGTGACCCTTTCCACCTAACCTGCTGGGGGACAGGTTAGAAAATATCAATAAGACCAGCTATTGGCTGCTGCAGCGTGCATTTAGTGTCCTCTGTGTGTGTTTAGATGAAGCAGGGAGGGACTGCTTTTTCCATCTCAGTTGGAATAGTCCTTTTACTATTTACACCTTGCCAAGAGGGAAAAAAACATCTGAAAACTCACCAGTGTAATAAATTTAAAGATTGCGTAGATGAAAATCTCAAAGTCCTTGAACCCTGACCACAGCATTGTTTAGATGAATTGGCAGAAACAATTCGGAGCCTTTATCTCATCCCTCAGACCTAGGATTATTCCCTTAAATGCCTTCTTCAGGCTCATTCTCTCAGTTCCCATTTTAACACCTCTTTGTGGTGCAACAGAAGGAAAGTCAAAAGTTCCCTTTAAGCATTGCTTGGAAAAGGACCATCAGTGAAACAGATATTCTTTCTGTGAATCAGTGTGTTGTAGCCCAGGTTGGATTGATACATGTTCTGGTACACAGCACCCAAATACAACCTTAGAGGTTAGATCACTGTTTTGCAAGACTATATTCCCTTCCATCTCTTTTGGATGCTGTATCATCAGTTTTACTTGTGCTGCGGAGCACCACCAGGTGCAAGGAGTCTCGTATTTGTGGTATCAGTGGAAGGCCACAATGCTTTGTCCTTGAGGAAGCTTCTTCCTTAAATTCTCCTTATGCTTGGATGTAGCTGTTAGACTGCAGGTGATCACCTCATCTGCCAGTGGCTGCCTTGCAGGCCCTGGCGGGTGTAGCCTAGATTCTGGGTGCTCATGTGACAGGTGAAGGCACTTTATGTTCTTGGAAGCATGAATTATGCTACATTATAAATGTGGAATCTCTTACTCAAGATGACAGGTGGAGCTTCTCAAAGCTCTTCTGGCTGATCATGAGTTCAAATAGTTTCTGTATTGGAGACAGAGCTATGGAATATCCAATAAATATTCTTTGCAGAAGATGAGCAATTTATGTAAGTTGCATAGCAGATCAGAGAAGTAAAGGACATAGAGTTTGTTTCTTCTGGTGGCTAGTTGGAGTAGGTTGTGTGCTGTGTTTGCACTGTGAATCCTAGGTCTTGCTTTATACTATGTTTGCACTGTGAATCCTAGGTCTTGCTTTATACTATGTTGTTCTACTCTATGCTAGATGACAATCTGAGCCTATGATAATATAAGCCAACGATTTTAAATGACAATTTGATCTGTGTAATTTAGGATCTGGATATTTAGGTCTCTTCCAATCCAAACCACTCAATGATTCTTTGATTTTTTTTGAGGTGCTTACATTTCAAATTAGATTGCTTATGTTTAACACGCTTTCTGCCTCTCATAGCTGGTGCCATATAGAAAAATAATTTGGCTTGTGGGACATTATTTAATAAAAATAATTCTTTGTCTGAATTTGTAAACTGTGATGAGTATCAATAGAGAAAACTGTAGGTGATCCCATCAGCAAAATCTTCATCAAGTGCTCCCCTCCGGTTTTCATTTTCACCTCAGAAGCAGGAGGAAGAAAGTGAGACCCTTTCAGAGCTCTAATCTGCATTTGTCCAATGAAATTATGAGATTCGAATTACACACTGAGATTGAAAATGTCCTTGTTGTGCAGTAAAGGACATAATCTGAAACTGCCAGAGTTAGAGCATATAAAACTGCTCATAAGCTAATTTGTCCAAAGCTGCTACCAAAAGAAAATAATAAAGAGGCGTGTCTTTGTCAACCAAAATGACACATCCTGCAGATTTAGAGTGGGACGAAGTGATTTGCTTACCTACATATTACGCACAGGGACCAAGTAAGTCTTTCCCCTGTGTAATCCCACCTTCCTTTCTCCGATAGTCCAGCCAGGGCTAGGCGGCTGATGATGTCTGTTGTCACTAATCCACTGGGTCCTATACAGTATGAAGCTCAATATTTTGCAGGTTGCTATCTGTCTTTAAAACAAAGACCATGGCACAATGCATGAAGACTTCATTTGCCTTTTAGTATTTATCTTCATGCTCCCACTGACTTTCATCAGTAGTTCTGATGAATAATAGCAGTAAGAAAATGTTATGGAAGTGTACCTGGGCCCCGTCTCAGAATTACCAGTTATGCTATCTGATAGATACATTGTTCTGGTAGTACAGATTGTTTATAAAAGCATGTATAGAAAAGAATTTCTTTGAAGCAGCTGCCTACAGAAGGCATTTTTCATGAGCTTGAGGAGAGAGGGAATATAGCAGGTTGAGAGTGGACCTCGAACTGTACGCATGTTGTTTTGGTCAGATGTATGACATCTTGGGGGGTGAGAACGTGGAGCACAGGGAGCTCACAATCAATGTATGAAATGAGTCCTGTGAGAAGATTACAAGTAGGCATTGGAGCAGCTGGAGAATTTACCTGAAGCTCTGATATCTATTGAACTTGTTTGCCAATAACCTGCATGAGGACTCTATACATTTAATACTGCGTTTAATACTGCATACTCTATACATTTAATACTACACTCTAAAGAATGGAGTCTCTTGTACAAAGTCATAGCAGGTCACTTCTCAGCTCCGTGAGTCTGCCTGCCTAGTACAACAATGATTCAAGGAGAAGTATGGGAACGTTTTCTGGTGGGAACAGCGACTCTTCAATCGGTACAGCTCCAGCAGTTCTTCCATCTGTTGCTGCACCTGTCAGCTTGAGCAAAATGTGATGGTGAATTTGTGGTGTAGGAACTGAGAGGGAGCTCATGCTATACGCAGTCTTCAAATGAGACAGCTTGTAATTCATCTTGAGCTGGTGAGGTTTCCAACTAGTGACTGATTCATGTGGACTCCTGCAGCGCAATACTCGTGCAGTCTCCCAGTGAGTGCTCCTGTTACATCCCTGTGCACGTGGCTTGGATTCAGCAGCAAGCCTAACACCCTAAACACTGAAAGTTGTGCCAATATCCTCTCAGCATTCTGAGATGTAAAACGTGATATTTAAGGTAGCAATGCATGCTTTAATTTAACAGTTTTAATCTGCCACAAACACCTGGTTTTAAAGGCTAAAAAGTACTCTTGACTTGCCTTTTAAAGATTGACAATGCTATGTTGTTAAATATATAATTACTGAACTGAGCTCTGACTTTCTAGAACATTAGTTAGATGGGGTCTTCCACCTTGAAATACTTTCTACAGCCTATTTGCTCTTCAATTATGCTCTAGCATCAAATTCCCCCCTCCATGCTTACAGGCACAATTTCCACTTATTATATATAATAAAAATACGCATCAGGAGGTTTTGACTTGTTTTTAGGTATGGTGTGTAGTGTAGCGTACAGCCATTTAACCAGTAATAGCTACACTAAGGAATCTTGCACAACAAAGAGGATGTTAGAAGTATGCATAGTTATATCACAGAAGAAAACCTGAAGCACAAAAGAAACATGAAAATGAACACCTAGGAGTTTGGTGGTGTAGGAGATGAAGCTAATCTGTAAGGTTTTAATGTGTCCACCTGAGCATGTGCAACAAATACAGTTCTCAATACAATTCTCTGCTGCACAGTTGCATGTATCTTCCCTTCTGTTTGTTGAGCAGTGGTAAGTATGTTACTTGTGTGGCTGCACAACAGCCTCTTCCATGAGCTGCACAGTTCAAAGGAAATGTTTTGTGCTGTGAAGCTCAGCCTAGACAGGAGGCTGTGGGGCTTGGCCGAAGCAGCACAACATGCACCATTTTGGCAGGAAGAGTCAGGCCTCTGGCCTGCAAGGTCAGTATGAGGGGTAGGAAAAGAAATCATATCTATCTTTTAAAGGCACATGAATTTAATTTGAGATGACAATGCCACAATCACTCCCAGTCTTCCAATTCCACCTCTGCTTCTCTGATCCCTCTACCAGTGCTGCCACACGCATTTCAAAACCCACAGATCTTGATGCAGCTTCCAGTTGCTAGTGGGAGTAGGAAGGAGTCACAGGAGTGTGAAGTGGGAGAGTAATTTTTTTGGTGGCAGCTGGTAGTTAGATTGGCTTAAAATAATAATGGAACCAGAGCTCATGACTCTACACATACGGGTTTTAGTTGTAGCCATTCAATTAATGTCTGTGTTTGTCCAGCTCAAACAGAATTTGATTTCTTTAAATTGGATATACTGGATTTTCACTGCTTGTTTTAGAAACACGTGTAGTACGCTTATGTACAGTGTACCTCAAAATATTGGAAAGTTCTTTCAAGCTCTTCATGTATTTCTGTTTGAGTTCAAAAAAGACAAATCCCTGCCTGGAGTGGATTTGACTTACCTCACTATGCTGTTGTGGTCATCTCCCTGCTGCCCTTTAACAGATCACGAAGCAGAGCTGAATGCATGATATCTTGAATTTGCACATAGGTACTAGATTTTAGCTTTGTGTTATGGCAGCTCAGCCTCTCAGTTTGCCTCTCTTCCATGCATTTATTTCCTTTCCTCATCCTGTCTCTGTGGGCATATGTTTTAGCCAGCAAGACTCTCTCTTCACTTAGC
This sequence comes from Cuculus canorus, assembly GCF_017976375.1. Classification (NCBI taxonomy): domain Eukaryota; kingdom Metazoa; phylum Chordata; class Aves; order Cuculiformes; family Cuculidae; genus Cuculus; species Cuculus canorus. The sequence continues at coordinate 90,532,013 of NC_071403.1, forward strand.
AATAAATGAAATATTTATGTAAGAGTAGTCACATGTGAAATGATTGCTACCCGATACTCCTGTTCCTGGTACCTTGTTGGTGTGATGACAAACAGTAGATGGGACAATGTGTTGGTGAAGTTCTGTTCACAGTCAGCCTCCACTCAGGTCTGCTGTTTTGAAGTAAGAAGCATGAGCTTGTCCACTCCAGTGGGATCCCCCTGTCTCTCCTGGTGTTAAAGGCAAGCTGTCTTCCTGAGCTTGGGAAATTGTTAGGAGTTTGGGAAATGCTTCCTTAGGCTGGCGGCAGTGCAAGCGGAAAGAAAGGGAGAAGTGGGTGAGTAAAAGGGAAAAGTCAGGCAGGCCCAGTATGTGCTGTTCTCCCACTTTCTCCTGGATGGAGACAAGCTGTGTAGCGATGCACCTCAGTTTTCCTACCTGTACAAGTAGGAAGTAAGTGTAATTGCAAGTCTTTGGGGATTGTAGAGAATCAATGTTGTCATTTCTTAGATGAAAAGCACTATGCAAACGAACTGTTTAGTATTGAGAAACTGATCTTATTTAATGATGTTCGTCAACAGTTGATGTTCTGTTCCTTTGCTGTCTTGCTCATTACAGGGTTGAGAAGGCATTAGCAAGGGGTTCTGTTTGCCCTTATTGGCTGATTCCCTTGCTGTTGGCTGAGAAATCATTAAGCTTGTTCAGAAGGAGACAGTGGGAATTTGTTTTTGAAAGCTTTACAGAAATCTGTGGACAAATTGTCTGAGCTCAGGGCATTTCCAGATTGCATATAATTAATTGTATTAAACACTTCAGAGACATCTGACTGATTGTCTCACAGTTCAACCATCTGGTCTGGAAATTTAGGCAAGCTTTACGGAGAAACTCTGACTGACTCACACTGGAGTGTCATTAGATGGCCCCTGGCCTGCTCTTTGATGGACAAAGGTGAGCATAGTGTCACTGCTAATGGTATACTGATTGAGAGAAACATAAGGTTTTAGGGGCTCATTAGTTTTGATTAATCAGGCTAAAAATACAGCTTTCTTACCTTCCCTGTTTTTGCAAAAAGACTGATTACACCCTATGTCCAAACCATAAAAGCTGGCATTATTATTTTAGTTGATTTATATTTGTTATTATAAATCTACAAAGACGATACCACTTCCAAAACAAATTCTTCTTGTCTTTCACATAGTTGAGACTTGTTTAATTGATTACCACAGCACTTACAAGCTTTGATGCACTTCCTTCTCGCAAGACCCGTGTGAGACAGGGGATGTGGTTACCCTTGTAGTAGCAACAGGAGCGAGTAGAGAGAAATAAGGTCATATAAAAGAATGTGACTTTCACTGAGGACAACACAAGCTGCAAGAAAGCCATTTTAGTACTGTTTTCATGTCTGCTGGTTCCTGTGTGCTCATTGTCTTTCCCTGAAGCAGAGAAACTCTGTAAATAACTTGCTAAGCGTTTCCCCAGGAGTGGGGAGGTGGGAGGGTGGAGATTGGATACCACGAGGTTCCTCTTGTTCCCAGGCCAAGTGTACACACATGGTATGTGGTGGGCTCAGGAAAGCTCCTATTTCAATGGATGTGCTTGAATCTGTCCATAATTAGGCCCAAGACTACTCAATATTTCCCAGAAATACCATGGATCACAGAAGGGTCTACAGGCCTAAATCTCCAGAGAATCACTTTTAAATTTACAGGAGAAGCCTAGCTTTGATTTGGTTTGAAATAAAATCCTGACCTCTCCATGTCTTTGAACCTGAATTGTATCTGGAGACATATCTGGAGGCCGTCCCATTCCTCCCAGTTCTCCAATATGAAATGAGTCCAAATGAGAAATTAACTCTGTTAACCTAGAACTTGTGTCCCACTGTCTAATGTACAACAGTTAGCAGTGGCAGAAGGGAATGCTTTTCTCCATTCTGGGTTTGCGTGAGTCTTTCACCAGCTGGACTGAGCATCCAGGAGGCTTTCTTACAGCTTATGTGGGACACGGTAAATTTTCCAGGAAGTGGCCAACATGAGATCGCCAAGGGGAAATCATGCTTGACCAATCTCACAGCCTTCTATGACGGCATAACTGGGTGGATAGATGAGGGAAGAGTTGTGGATGTCGTCTACCTCGTATCAGCAAGGCTTTTGACAGTCTCCCACAACATCATAGATAAGCTTAGGAAAGCATCCTCATAGATGAGCTTGGGCTAGACAAGTAGGAAGTGAGGTGGATTTAGAACAAGCTGGATGGCAGAGCTCAGAGGATTGTGATCAGTAGTGCAGAGTCTAGTCGGAGACCTGTAGCTAGAGGCGTTCCCCATGGGTCAGTACTGGGCGGTCTTACTCAGCATGTTCATCAATGATCTGGATGAAGGGACAGTGTGCACCCTCAGCAAGTTTGCTGCTGATACAAAACTGGGAGGAGTGGCTGATACACCGGAGGGCTGTGCTGCCATTTAGTGAGACCTGGACAGGCTGGAGAGCTGGGTGGAGAGGAACATAATGATGTTCAACAAAGGAAAATGTAGAGTCCTGCATGTAGAGAGGAATAACCTCATGCACCAGTACAGGTTAGGGGTTGACCTGCTGGAAAGCAGCTTGTGGAGAAGGACCTGGGAGTCCTGGAAGACAAGTACTTAACCATGAACCAGCAATGTGCCCTTGTGGCCAAGAAGGCCAATGGTATCCTGGGGTGCATTGAGAACAGCATGCTAGCTTGTTGGGGAAGGTTTTCCTTACTCTCCACTCTGGTCTAGTGAGACTGCATATGGAGTATTGTATCCAGTTCTGGGCTCCCCAGTCCAAGAAAGACAGTGAACTAACTACTGGAGAGGGTCCAGCAAAAGGCTGGAGAGATGAGGAGGGGACTGGAACACCTCTCTTAAGAGGAAAGGCTGAGAGACCTGTGTCTGTTTAGCCTGGAGAACAGAAGACTGAGATGCGACATTACCAATGCTTATAAGTATCTAAAGGGTGGGTGTCAGAAGGTTGGGGCCAGACTTTTCTCAACTGTGCCCAGCGACAGGAAAAGGAGCAATGGGTACAAACTGGAGCACAGGTAGTTCCACCTGAACATGGAGAAAAACTTCTTTACTGTGAGGGTGACCGAGCACTGGAACAGGCTGCCCAGGGAAGTTGTGGATTCTCCTTCTCTGGAGATACTCAAAACCAGATTGGATGTGCTGTCATGCAACCTGCTTGAGGTGAACCTGCTTTACAGGGGAATTGGACTAGGTGGTCTCCAGAAGTCCCTTCCAACCCCGACCATTCTGTGATTCTGTATGTTTACCCTGTTGTGGGACATATGTTCAGTTGCTTCTTTTCTTTTCCTTTGCTCACCCCTCTCTCTACCCCTTACCCACTCCCTAATTCTTCCCATCGAGAACACATATATCAGGCAAAAGCAATTTCATTTACACTACTGATCTAGCCCATCACATATGAGTAGTCCTGCTATCAGTGCGCTGTGCTTGAGTAAAATTCATTAATTGTAAGACACAGTGGACTCCTCTGCTTGTTTCCCCTTTAACCCTCTTCCTCTGATTAGGAAAGTCCCACAGCGATTGCTCTGTCTAGGGTGATCCCAAACACAAGACTCAAATTTTGATTAGTTCTGTAGGCTGAGGGAATGACTGCTCCTGTTTTCCTAGGGGCAATTCAAAAGCAATGGTGTGGAAGTGAAAAGACATTATTCGGTAGTAGACCTGGATAAACACGACCAGAAACTGAGCCATTTCCCTCCTGTACTTATTTAGGTGATGCAGCAAGGAATGCTAGCTTGCAGCAACACTGCAATTTTGGGGTGTTTTTGGTGTCTGGGTAAGAGAGACTCTGAGTGAGGAGACTGTTCTGCCCAGCTTCAGTCCTCAGTCTCTTACAACTCTCTTGTTGTTATTTTCTGCTGTGTTTCAGAAGGTGCAGTTTTAGGAAGAGAGTACAACAGTGGCTTGAGGCCATCTCTGCTTCTGTTCCTCAGCTTTTCAGCTGCTCAGGAGCCAGTTTAAATTAGAGCAGCCCCCGTGGGTGCTTTTGCAGATGCTTTACCCAGCTGTGTCTGTTTCTGAGCACAGAATGCCTCATTCAGATCCACATCCCTGACATTGCCCCTGTTCCAAGGACAGAGATGGTGACACTATACAAACATACGCAGGCCCTGTGCTGCTCTGTAGCCGCTACTGTATTGCTGGAGTAGCATGTGAAAGCTGAAACGGGTTCTGTAAAATCCTTATATTGTTTCACTGGGACACTGTAAGGGTTGGAATCTATGAACTTCGGTGTTACAGAACCAAAATTTTAATATATTGGAGGCAAGTTTTGCTGTCTGCTTGGTGATGGCAAACAGCAGGGTGGAGACATTCCAGCTACCCTTGTATTTCCTGTGAGTTTCCCCAGCTCTGCATATAACTGAAGACCTCACTATTGATCCCAGTGCAGCCATACCAGTGGAGGGAAGCTGGAGAGAAGAAGAAACAATGGACACCTTGCTGACCTGCCCATCCATTCCTCAAGTAGATGAGCTGGAGAGCAAACAGGTTCTTCAAAGGTTTTCAGAAAAGTCAGCCAAAGATAGTGTTCCTGTGGGCCATTTCCTTTTAAAAAAATAGTATTTTGGTTGGTTAAGAAAAGAAGATGGCTGTCAAGATTTTTGGGGGGTGTTTTGACAGAAAATATATCATTGCTTCAGGACAAAAAAGTCTCTGAGTTGCAAAGAAAGGAAAAAAGAGGTCATTTTTTCATGAAAGAACTGCACATGAAGCACTGTAACCAGTTCGTGGGATTGCTTCATTATTTCAATGAATTATTTACAACTGGGCTTTTCCTTCACTCAAGCCCATACAATTTTGTGCAATAAAAGGAATTTTCCATAACAGAGGCATATAACAGGGTTTTGCACTCAATATGCATGCAGTGTGGTGTGGCTCTCTGAGTAAAACATCCTGTATGAACATGAGGTATCAGTACTAGCCTGGTTAAGCAGCACAGTGTACCCCTATATAGGTCTAGTTGTCTGCTGCGTGTCACGGACAGAAGGGATAATCTATTACAATCCCACAGCTGAGTGGTATCATGTAAAGGCACCTCAAGGCTGCTCTGGGTTTCCTGGTGGATTACAAGAGCAGCCTGCAAGATGAGCTGATGCTCCAGACAACTTTTGTTTCAATGAATAGGCTAATTGCTTCAGTGAAACACATATTGGCCATAACTAAGCAGCGGTTTCTCCTTCCCAATGAAGATTAAGATAGCTATGCCTCCTTTTGCCCCATGTGATTAGCACAGACCTACAGTGGGCTAAGGACTGAGGTCTCCTGTGGCCTGCAAGCATGTTGTTCGTGCACTTCTCCGCAGTGAAGTTGCTTTCCCAAGGTGCAAACACTATAGCAAAGATTATACACTGCTTGAAACAGTTTTCCAACAGCTACTTTGCTACTCTGATAGCCTCTTCATTTTCTTTTTATAGTTTTATTTATATAAATACAATATGCAGATGGTTATACTACTGGAGTGGAAGGATAAAAACTTCTCATTTTTCCACTTAGACCCAATAAAAATTTTATTTATAGCTTTTTCCTATATTTTCATTCCAAGTACTGAATTTTGTAGTTTTTATCCTTAACCTCATGAGGAGATTGCTGTAATATTTATAATACATTATCTCAAGTGAAAGAGAGAGGAAATGACTTGCTGACCTAAATATCAAGGATCTAATCACTTTTTCCCACAGAAATGAACAGGCAAGGAACTGAGAAGGGACTCATTTAGAAATATTTTTTTTCTCCGTTCTTTATCCAGGATAGTGGAAGTATGCCCCTTCTGGCTGAAATGGGGACATTCCTTCCAAAACTCTCATGCAGATCCCACAGAATTCTCAGCTGGCCTGTGCCCATCTGAATGATGATGCGAGTTTTCACCCGAAGCTGGATTCTTTGGCGTTCTGCTCAGGTCCTGCCGAAGCCAGTGGCAATGCCTTACAAAGGCATGCATTTAGGTCAGTTAATGATTATGGATGAAAAAGCCCAGTCTTTTCTATTGCTATCTGCAGTTGTATGCTTTCTGTGAGCTCACAGAAGTTTAGGGAAGGCCATTCTAGTTTCTGAAGCATGATTCCCTGGAAGTCAGTTGCATAACTTGCTTTGTGAAAGAATGGTGGTGAGCCTTTCAAGACAAGGTGTACTATGGACTTTGAGAATCCCATGAGTGTTTTATAAAACACTCCTGTTCTGGCCTATTCTGTCTCCTACTGCCTTTTGCTCTGCTCTGATGCAATGGTGAAGTTGAAAAGTGTGCTGTTTACCTGGCTGAATTGTAGTGCTGTTGTGTGCTCTGAATGAGTTCCTATGTTGGCCATTGTTAGAGAAGGCAGATAGAGCAGTTGCAGACACATCTTTTAGTCCTGACAACCTTTTCTGTGGGGTAGGGAACCCTGAGAGATATACTTGAGGACCAATATTGGTATCAATAGCTCTAAATATAACCTGTTAGATGATGTCAGCTCCCTCTTTTTCCATTTCAGCAGAACCAATGAGCAGAAACCTCTATCCCACTGGGAGCCTGGATTATCGCCGTGCTGTCATAACACTTCAGAGATCTAGAGCCACATCTCTACATGTTCCAGAGGCAAAATGGGTTTAAACAGGCGTCTTATCAGCTATGTCTGTCTGAAAAAATACTGATTAGTCTGATACAACCAATACTGAGAGCGCTGTTAACTATGGAGTTTGTACCTGCTTAGAGCACCAACTGTCTTATTTTGCTTAGCAAGCCTGGAGAATCACAGAATGGTTTGGGTCAGAAGATGCCTTAAAAGTCATCCAGTTCCAACACCCTTTCCTTGAGCAGGGATATCTTCCACTATATAAAGTTGCTCAAAGCCTCATCCAACCTGGCCTTGAACAGATCCAGGGATGAGTCGTCCATGACTTCTCTGGACAATGAGTTTCAGTGCCTCATCACCCTCGCAGTAAAAAAATCCTTCCTAATATCTAATCTAAAATTCCTTCTTTCAGCTTAAAACCATTACCCCTTGTTCTGTCACTGTACTCCCTGATAAAGAGACCCTCCCCAGTTTTCTTATAGGCCCCCTTTAAGTACTGGAACCTACTATAACTTCTCTTCTGTAGTCTAAATTTATTAGAGAAGAAGCAGAAGTTAAGACAGTCCAGCTCATTGTGGAGGGGACTAGATGATTTATAAACCAAAAATTGAAAATGTTGATCAGGAACAGACTTTGAAAACAGCTCAGTCTTGCTAATTCCTATGGTACTAGATGAATTAGCTTCCTCCTGGTTGCCTATGTAACAAAATCTTAGTGGCCAATTTTCAGCCAATGAGTCAGCAGAGCTTTTATGCTGACTTGTAACAGTTTGTTTATATTTTCCTACAGCTTGTATATCACCAGGAACACTGCCAGCTCCTTACAAACAACCCATGTTTCAGTGTGCTAATAGATATCTCAGAAGACAGGACCTAGTTATAAAGTCTTGTGTTCTGCACTGATACTAGTTGTCAGATCATTTTTGCCTCTCTCAGGTCCTTGTCAGCTAGACACCATTTTGGTGGATGTAAAGAAACTCGATGAATGGAGATGAGTGCCTGAGATAACATTTAGGGTATCGGTCGGCCCAGCTCCTCATCTTCTTTACCTTTGGTCAGTGGCGCCGCTGGTAAGGGACACGATGGGTTGGTTTGACCCCCCTGCCAGTGCAACCTCCATCAATGTATAAAGATCCAAAAAACTCCAGGGTAATACATCAAGCCATTTCCAACATATAAAACTCATGGTTTCCGCATCCATAAGTCATCCAAGTACAACTTTTCTATTCATAAATCTTATTAATACTTCTGTTTTCAGGATCACCTCTGATTCTTTGTTCTGTGGCTATGGTGCAACACGTAGATATGTGGGAGGAGGTGACCAAGGGCCAGTTTGGTCACCTTCATAGGCAGACGAGTAGTAGATACACAATGGCTACATAACGGCTATACATAATCTGACTACCAGATCATGGTCTAGCTCTCCTGCACCTCATGGCTTAGCAAAGAGCCCTCTTCAGCAGCTTCAAGGGGTGTGATATGTCACAGGCCTAGTGATGGCAACCAACACCAGGCAAGAGCCCACTCCAGTGGATGGGTACAGAAGTGAGGCAGGTCTGCAGGTCAGGCTCTGAGGAGTCAGCCAGACAGTCAGAACCAGGATCAGGTCAGGACAGTAACTGGGCTCAGACAGTGTGGTGATTGCCACACAAGTCTGTGGTGGCAAGGAATGCCCAAGGTCAACCTGGATGATCAAGACTACGGGGTAGTGTCAGGGTCCAGATCAGTGGGATATGTGGCCAGACATGGCTGTGATGCTGCTGCAGAGCCGCTTTGGCAGAGCCAAGGGCAAAAGCCCTAGCTTAGAACAGGATACTATCCAAAAGATAGGGTTTACTTCACGCTGAGGCTAATAGAAAAGCGCCCCAAGGAAAAGAGAGCTTTTTTGTTATCTGTCAAAAGCAAAGAAAAGGGAGGACAGGGCTGGAAAAAGGAAAAGGGGGAGAGAGAGACTTTCATGGAAGTATTTATTAAATTAGAAGAAAAGCCTGAAGCCTGATTTCCTTGCCCTCTCACTCATTTTTTTCTATTTTGCAATGCATAGATACTTTCATGGTCAGATACCTCTTACTTAGCTACTTACAAAACAAATACGAGCAGACAGTAGCAGCAAGGCTACAGGAAAGCTTCTGATTCCTTACACAGCTCCTGAAAGTACAGTTGTATTTGAGAACTGAGTACTTGATTCAAAATGAAAAATCCTGTGCCAACTCAGTGTTAAGACTGCATGTTTAAAATAGCTAAAGGTCCAGAAGTACAGAATTCACATTCCAGTTGTAGTTCTAACTCACAGTCCTGTTGTACGTTGCAGAGTATAGTTATTTTTCCTTCCTGTTTAAGTGTATAAATGGATGGTACAGCATATGCCTACTTTGGGATTTCTTCTTCCAGTTCCCAGCGCAGAAGCCAGAAATGGAATAGAAGTTAGAAATAATTTTATTAAAATTGTAATGCATAGAAAAAACAATGCTGACTATGTCTAAATTTTAGCATGCTTAGAGTCCAAATCTGGAGGTGAGTTTGCGTGTGACCCAATGTGAAAGAATTTTAACATCTTTTATATTGCATTGTTTTATCAATTACTCCTCCTTATCAAAAAACACTCAAACAAAAACAGAGTTTGAGTTGCTGTTTGGACTAATTTTGGGTAAGCTGTCAAGAAAAAAGAAAATTATGACATTACTACAGTGAAGACATTTGGTTAAGTGTGTTCTGAATTTTAACGTGGCCTTTTCATCACCATCAGCTGAGCTGTTGTTTATTCTTGTCACTGAACTTTTCAGGGGCTTCAACTTATATTCCTCTTTTTATCCCAGCTTATGTGAAAGTAAAATGCAACAGACATTGCTGCACATTTATTCTGTAAATTGCATGTATTTGCAGATATAATTTTTTTCTTGCAGAGAGACGAGCCTTCTTTTAAACTCAAATCTCCATGTCAGGAATCCATTTGAGGACATTTTTCTTAGTCTATGATGGTGAAAATTCACTGCAGTCACACCTGTGGATGTTAGGATCTATCCCTCATGGAAGGAGTAAGTTTCTTTAAAGGTACTTTAAAGCATAACTTTGCTTTTGTTAAAAACTAAGTTTAATGGAATAATATAATGGTTTGAGTTGGAATGGAGCTTAAAGATCATTCCATGGGCAGGGACAACTTCCACTGGATCAAGTTGCTCAAAGCCTGATTCAGCCTGGCCTTGAACACCTCTAGGGATGGAATATCCAGGATTTCTCTGGGCAACATGTGCCAGTACCTTGTCACCCTCACAGGAAAATATTTCTTCATAATATCTAATCTAAATTTCCTCTCTTTCATCTTAAAACCGTTACCCTTTTTCCTATCACTGCAATCCCTGATAAAAAGCCCCTTCCCAGCTTTCCTGTAGAGCCTCCTTTAAATGCTGGAAGATTGCTATAAGGTCTTCCTGGACCCTTGTCTTCTCTAGGCTTAGCAAACCCAGCTCTCTCAGCCTGTCCTCATATGGGAGGTGCTCCAGCCCGCTGAAATTCTTTGTGGCCTCCTCTGGACTAACTCTTAACAGATCCATATTCTCCCTGTGCTAAGGACTCCAGAGCTGAAAGCACTACTCCAGGTGAGGTCTCACAAGTGCAGAGTAGAATGGCAGAATAACTTCCTTCATGATGCTGGTTAAATTTCTTCTAATGCAGCCCAGGAATATGGTTTGTTGCACGCTAATAAAATGCAAGGTATCGGAATATTAGAGCAGGTGTCAGACAAGGAAAGGAGAGCAGGTGTCATCAGATGCTTTAAAGCAGAGAAATTTTCCTCTGGCAAGGAAGATATTCAAGATGTTGAACAGCATGATAGTTTTTCTTTAACTCTCTACCTGGCAGGAGGAGTGTTTTTATTAGATGTCATAATTACTGCTACTTTTTCTGAAGTAGCTGTCTACGCTTAGAAAAGTGACATTTTCTGTCAGAGGGACTTTCCTAGTTGTTGCTTCAAAGAGTTTGAGCTCTGCTCCTATTTTCAATGAGACATCAGTGGAAATCTTTCAAATCTGCAGCAGAGGCTGCCTCTGGCTGTTTCTGTAACCTAAACTATTCAGAGAGAAGATGTTTGATAGTCTGAACTGTAGGAGGAACTGTTTTGTGGTTTGATAGGGGACTTTGAAGGTACATGTCTAAATCTCATCTTTTAACACCTTTAACTAGTCAGGTCCTCCTTTGTATGCCTCTAGAATAGCCTCCCATAAAACAGTACTACTCCAACAGCAGTTATTTTTTTACCGAAAAATTTAAACCTGAAAAAAAAGAGAAAACAGAAGAAACAAACTAGTGATAGAGATTTGCTTATGATGAATAAATTAAAAAAATTTAAATGTTTACCTATATTTAAAAAAGACAAATTTTCTTATTCTGTGGAATGTAGTAGTGTATAAAAGCTTATGTAATTTCCCCAATTAGCCAGTCATAATGATGTCAGATTTGATTGCACATATTTCTATTATCCTCCAAGCAAAGAAGAGCGTCTCTGTTGAAGAGGTATTAGCTAATAGAGACAATCATTCATATGGCCTGACATTCAGAGCTTTTCCACTCCTCAGGATCCCTTTTCAGCAGCATTTAAGGGGAGATGACACACAGGAATAGAGAGGAGACTGTACATTCTAATTTGCCACGCGAATAGGGTAAAATAGAGCTATTGGAAGAAGCATAGATAAAACAGACAGTTGCCAGCAGCTTACCAACCAATTTTGATATTATTATTTGCCCTTTTTACCTGTGCTGGGACTCCTTTGAAAGAGGAGGATAGGTTTGATTTCAAAGAGCTGCAAGAAAATTTTTGTTTCAAAATGTATGTTTTATCTATCTCCTTCAGAAGAAAAGGTTTACAATGTTAGAAAGAATTTATCATATTTAATTACCTTCAGTGGTTTGTCTCAAGACAAACATGGAATTTAGGGTCTGTCTCTCTTACTCGGGGACAGGATCAGAGAAGAGCATGGCCTTGCCCTTGCAGACCCTTGTGCCTACCTACATGTTCACTTATTGGCCTTCTTGAGAGCTGTCTGTTGTTGTAGCCGTGCTGATGGAGTCTACATGCCTGCTGCGCACCCAGGACTGGAATCATAGAACTCATAGAATCATAGAATCACTAGACTGGAAGATCATTGAGTCCAACTATTCCTATCAACCACTAAAACATGTCCCTGAGCACCTTGTCTACCTGTCTTTTAAATACCTCCAGGGATGGGGACTCAGACACCTCCCTGGGCAGCTTCTGCCAGTGCCCGATGACCCTTTCTGTGAAAAATTTTTTCCTGACATCCAGTCTGAACCTGCCCTGGTGCAGCCTGAGGCCATTTCCCCTTGTTCTATCACCTGTCACTTGGGAGAAGAGGCCAGTACGCTCCTCTCTACAACCTCTTTTCAGGAAGTTGTAGAGAGCGATAAGGTCTTCCCTCAGCCTCCTCTTCTCAAGGCTAAACAATCTCAGTTCCCTCAGCTGCTCCTCATAAGACTTGTTCTCCAGCCCCTTCACAGCTTTGTTGCTCTTCTCTGGACACGCTCCAGAGCGTCAACATCCATCTTGTAGTGAGGGGCTGCTGCCTGCCTATGCCCAACTGCAGCCGTTTTTCTAGAGAAGTTCAGTCACTGATTATTTGCTAGGAGCAAACCATGAAACATGCCCAGTGAACTGCAGCTCCCAATGTCATGGAATTTCTCAAAAGGATGAATATGACCTTTAGACTGAGTTTGACTAGTTTTATAAGTACAAATCCTACTGAGTTCAGAGGTGACCCTGCGTAACACTGGGATGTACTCCAGACAAGTGCTGTGTCCTGCCCTTTTTCAGCTTAGCACTAGATCAGGCCGTTGGGGCTTTTGGTACAGTTATTGACCCCAATTTACTAAAATATTAATAAGAGCTGCCTACTCTGTGGAAGAGGCAGGCAGTATCTGGAAAACATCACACAAAGAGCCTTTACAGTTCCCACTGCGTGCATAGGGAACTAGCAAGCACTTAAGCACACACAGCAAATCACATGGCTGCACCATCTGCTCTGTCCTTAGCTCCGTAGAGTAGGAGGACGTGTCTGCAGTAGTGCTCGAGCATTCATATACGTCAACATGAGTTGCCTCAGTTCTCCACAGGAAAGACAGTGCTCAGAGTGAACTCTGCTAAACTGTGAGTGTAGAAGAGTATGTGTTTTATAACTCACTCCCTGTGTCTGGATTTTGCTAGTCTATCCTAACTGTTCATCTGATGACATCCCTGATCTTCTGCCTAATTCTTATCTTGCTCCCTACTCCAACTTGTGTTTTCTTGACTTATTCATATCCACACCAAGGGGCATATTGAAAGAAATAAGATCATTAGTTCTACCAAAACAAACCCGCCTCCCGTATTCTGGTATTTTTTCTGGAACAGGATGAAAGAACAAACCACAGGAAGGAAAAGTTGTCACTAGTGAGAAAGGGCTCAGTGCTGATGGTAGTGTAGTGCAATCCTATGCCTTTGTCCTTCTGTACCAAAATTCTACCATGGACTGTGCTGGTACAGTTAAGCGAGTTGTAAAAGCTGCTGTGAAACCAGCACACTAAGATTGCTGTAGACCAAATGTTTCAATGAGCCTGTGGAAAATATATCTCAAATTGCACAGGAACAGTCTTCTTCGGAACTCTTAGGACAGTCCACTGGTGCTTTGGGAAGGACTTGAAGATGAGGGGTGGTGCTGAGAGCAGCTTTTTCTTTATCTGGACCATAAACATGGAGCAGGCAGGAGGGAAGACCCTTGGCGGGGAATGTATTTGAGAGGTGGTTACTGATTGTGTCCCTCAGTGTCTGGTGTTTAGGATTTTTCTGGGGCTTAGAAGAATACACTCTTATTTCATTACGAAGTTTTAAGAAGGTGAAATAATTCACACTGTCTGAGGATCAGCAACCTCTACCTTTCTACTTTTTCTCACAAAATTTTCTCCATCTTAGTTCCACCCTAGCTGGATTTGGAGATCACATCATTAAAAGATTAAAAAAGCCAAATTACGACGTTAACAGTAGAAAAGCACCATGTGTTTCATTACAAATGCACATGTAATGCTTAGAAGGTATAGAAGAGGGCTCAACAGCTCCTCCTAGAAGGAGAAGACATTTTAAGAGTGGAATTTAGGAGCGTGGAATCAGACAAAGGAAAGGAAAAGTTCAGCACAGCAAGTAGGAAATCTGTGCAGCTGTAAGATTCATGACACCAACAGATACTTTCCCAGGACTTGAGGTAGAAGAATCCACTGCTTGAGTAATTGGAAAGTGATAGGTGGATAAGCTCAAGGGAATGATCCTTATTGTTATATTGGGAGATGGACTTGGACTTTCCCATCTTTCATTTCAAGGACTGTATGTTTGACTGAAGAAAGTAACAGGACTCCCTTCCTCTGTGCCAAAAGGTCTTGGCTGTCTTTTGTGGTTCTCACACCCACGGAATATCAGGCTATTGCATGTGGAAGTACCTTGGTGGCTGCTTTTGACTTTTTTCTCAGTATTATAAAAACTTTTAGGACCGTTATAAATCACCTGGCGGTGAGGTGGGGGTGGGAACAAGTTGAAGCAAGTTTAGAAGTTGCTCTGAGTGCCCAATACACTGAAGATGATAAGTTTTTCATGCATACTGAGAAGTCTTACCTCACATGGCTATTTGAAGGTGTGTGATTTAGCATTTTGAGTGGCTTTCCTTGTGTAAGCTATGTTTGTGTAGTTTACAGGGGAGAGAAATGGAACTTCTTTATATTTGCAAATCCATTGAATGTGGGATGAGTAATGAAGGAGTCTGGTTTCAGTTACCATCTCAGACAGTGCCTTGTGATTGTAATCAGACAGAACATGGTGGCTTCTGATGGTTTTTAGGGGGTGGGAAGGAAGGGTTTTTTAGCATCAATCAGTCTGTGACTGGTGATTTCAGATCAGGATAGAACTTTTGAGTTGTCCCAAACTGCATACAGAGCCTTTAGTTGAGATACTCAGGAAACAAAAAAAAATGCTAGAAGAAAATTAAAAACAGATTAGGGGAGATGGTGATAAGATCAGTATGTCTATTAATGTGTACTTGCCTCTGTGAAAATTCCCCTGTATTTCTTATTAACTCTCCATTATTTCTTCTCCTTTTTCATACTGAACTCTAGAATTGCAAATTTGAAATCTAGAGAGAATCCTGTTTTTCCCAAGATTTCTGATCCAGGAGAGCAGTTCAGAGAATTTGAGAGGCAAGAAAGAATAGAAGGATTGACAGCAAGCCAGACTTCTACGTTTAGCACGCAAAGAGAAAATTAATAGGGCCTTTGAAAGTGACACCTCTGTGCTTTGCTTTCCCTTAAGTACTACTGCATAGGGTGTGTAGGAAGTGAAATAATATTCCAGTCCATGAATGATTTTTGACAATCCTATGTGATGGGCATGAATGATGCTGAAGATTTTGTATAGACAAACACAAATTCACCAAGTTCATATTTACTTTTTGAAATAAGCTATTCATATATACACTTTGTTTGAAGCACTTTTTTTCCTGTGGTTTTACCTACCCAAATTTGTCATGCGTGAGTGTAACTTTTCCTAAAGAGGCAATATGTCATAGTTGTATTTAGGTACCATTAGCTTGAGCTGTCTACATCTGGGAAGCTGAGTACAAGTGGAGTAATTTTAGTAGTATAACTGCAGAATGGAGAAAGCTGCTATAAACTTAATCCTTCTGGCTTTTGCAGCAGATCAATTCTGGAACCGGAACTGCTCAGACATGGCATTTATATTTCAGTAGAGATATATTGTTTATGAATTCCTGGTTGTCACCATATTTAAAAACATGTGAAATCTGTTGGTGTGCAGAAAATAAGTCTGGGAGAGGTCAGCCAAGATAGCAAAGTGTTCGAAAATCATGGCAGACATCCACTCAGTGCTGTAAATCAAGCACTTTCACTGGTTTTCAGGCAGATACTCGATTCTGCTGGATTTGTCATATGATGGTCTCTTAATCAGATAGAAATTTGAGACCATTCGATTTAGCTCATCAGAACCACATGTGTTGTTTATTATTATTATTACTATTATTATTGCTACTTATCATTAGGTGAAAAAATACTTCTCAACAAATTGCTGAGGCAATTTGGATTGCTGTATAGTGGAGGAATCTTGGATTTCTGTGAATGAGCAGAGGTTGAGAGTTCACTCTGTTGAACAAACAGGCAAATTTGTCCAAGGCTATTAAATTTAAATCACAGTTTATTACATTTCTTCATGCAATAAACTCATCATGCAGTGAACTTTTTGTGGTCTTGTACTCACTGGAGGGTAACAATCATTTGGCCAAATATAGTTTTAGATAAAACCAGTCTCAGAGTTCAGAGGTGTTCAGACAAAGGGGATTGGTTTGGCTCATCGTATTAGCAGAGAAACAGTTGTATAGCTGACTGTAGTTATGGTGAAGGAATCTGGCTCCCAGCTAAATGTAATATTTTGCGTGTGCTTATTTTTAACATGCTCTGAGGAGCTCTGATGCAACTTTGAAAGTATTTCAGTAAACATTAGTTTTTAATATGGAACATCTGTACATGATTATTACAAGGAATGTGACAGGCTTTATCTCCCTCAGTTCTCTGTCACCCCATGTGAAAACATCATCCAAGCTGCATGGGACTACTCCTTTTCAGTTTGTGTATGTACAAGAGAGAAAAAAATGAGAGGGATTTGGATTAATCCTGTCTGATTTTAGGCAATAAGTGGACATTAGAGTTTCATGAGGTGTTTAATCAGGGAGGAAGCCAGCACAGCTATGGAAAGAAACAGCTGGACCCCTCCCCATCATTCCTTCCAATACAGCCATGGGCCCTGTGGCAATGCAAGTATGATAAACAGGTTTCTTTCAACTCAGTTCTCTCCTCTAATTCCCAACCCCAGGCACAGCCTCTTCTTTCAGCACAAGGGAGGGGACACCATGGGACTGAGAATGGGTAGCTGGGGCAAGGGGGCACAGAGCTGTAAATATTGTCAGCTTGAAGCTCAAAAATTACTTTTGAGCTTACTCTATAGTCAACAGACTATGCCAAGTATATTCCACTTATTTTTAATTAGGATTGGTCTTCAGAAGCTGAGAAACCAGCAATTGTTAACCAAGAGCCAGCTAAACTGAATCCTGTTTCACATCTGAGAGCTGATAAGACTGCAGAGGAAAGTTTACAATAAATACGCTCAAAATCTGCACTATTGATCCAGCATCTTTCAACAGTACTGAACTTCACAGAAAATTAAATGCAAACACAAACCCAACTTAAACCATTAATGGATTTAGCTGGTATATTATCCTCCAAAGTGTTAGCAGCCTGAATTGAAACTGCCAAGAAATATAAAGTAGGCCTATGTCTCAGTGTGAAGGCCATATATTACTTCAACAAATCGGGCATTTATTTATGCTTCTTATTGTTACACTAGGGTTTGTGAGACAGAATTGATTAATAAACTGTCACGTTAATGTTTCCACTTAGCCCGTTGCTGGCAACACCCGCTTTACAACAGCAGTGTTGATATTATAATGACACTGAACAGGCAGACAAAAATACTGTGTGTAAATTAGGCTTTTTATAACTTACAGCTTACATAGTGTGGACTGGAGGTGAGTACTTTTATCAAGGCAGAAGTTTTAAACCTGTGTCTTTCTCTGAACCAAGTCACATAAAACTGAAGTTCTTTAGAAGAATTTTGAAGATCCCAAGAAAAAAAATCTATCAGTATGACATGTGCTAGGAATAACGTCTAGGACAAATGGTCTCTCAAATGAAGACTATACTGAAGTAAGGGAATAAATAAAGGAGCTGGAAGTTTTGATGTGTGATAAACAGTATGACTTACCTGCCTATTGAAACCTCCTGGGAGTGGTATATAAGAATTGGGATAAAAGGGAACGTCATTTGCTCAGGGAAGTCAGAAGTGACAAAAGAGGGCTCTTTTCCCCCTTTTATCAACTGTATATACAGTTGCTTTGAAATCCAAAATATGAAAGGAGTTATGCTCATGGATATGGAGAGAGGGAAGAACATCAATAACATTGTGATGAAGGCCTACTCTGGTTTGCCACACAAGGAAGATTAGATAGATGAAGATTTGTGGGATTTTCTGAAGCACAAGGCTGGTAATGAGGGAATTTGAGCTATCCAGACATTTGCTAAGAAAGGAATAAAGGGAGAGTACGAGCCATCCATGTAATGAGGAAATAATCACACTTTTAGAGATTACTCCCTTCTTTTAAACCCGTGGGCTTAATATGCAATAAGAAAGATTTAGAACTGGTACTATATAAACAAGAAAATGGAGCAAATACACATATTGCATGAAGAGGCAGTGGGGGCTATAGGAAGACAAGAAAGACTTATTAGACAAACATTTGTCAGAAAGGACAAAGGTACATCTGATTTTTCCTTGGGGTAGAATATGGATTATATAACCTCTTCAGGTTGTTCCCAGGTTCATTTCTTTGTGATTGTGTTACAGGTGTAGAAACCTGCTGTAAATTAAATGCATATTAGTCTGCATCAGCCGATTTGCAAACAACACTGTCTATTTCCTCTGCTCTGAAGACTACTCTCCTCAGCAGACCACTCTACTCTGCATGTTTCTTTCCCCTAGGAGGTGAAAGAGGAAAAAACCAGCATGTGGTAACAACTATTGCGTTGGCACTCTGTGCACTATTCTATGGTCCTTAGACATTAGATATGTGAGTACGGTATAAGAATCTGAAAAGGACTGAATTGCATACTGTTATCACTAAAAATAGTCAAGACATCATCGTTCGGCAATACCTAATTCTTTGGAAGGGTAAAAGGAACTAAATAAGGAGACTAAAATCAAGCAGTGAATTCATAGCTGAACAAATACAGGTATTTGGGGCCCATCAGCCCTGGAGAAAAACAAAGAAAAGACTTGACATTTATTGAAATAAAATGTTGATGCATAAATGTAGACAGCTTCAAGGCTCTCATGACTCCATGAGATCCTTTCATGATATGTATCTCAAATCTCTTCACTGTGACCATACACTGAAGAAAATAAAAAGCTCATTCCCCCTGCAGGCTATTAGGTAAGAAAATAAAGATATGTAGAAACCCTACAATTCACTGTTTAAGTGGTGAGTAGATTTAGCTGAGAAAATGATTTTGAGTAATATACTCTTTGTCTTCTTTGAGCTAGGTCTTGTGTACAGCCCTGAGAACTGTCAGTCTGCTCATTTAGAATAATTTATTTCCATAAGCGGCTTGCCTAGGCAACCTATTTTTTTCCGCAGTATTGTGAGACAAGCAGTTCTTTTCTGCTGAGCACAAGTTTGCTTCTGGTATGTTTTATAATCTATAATATATATATGTGGAAAAAGATCTTAAATGTTCATTCTTTGAAATGGTTGGGAGAATTTGGTGGTTTATGATTCCAAACTAAGTAAGAAATTCCAAATTCAGAAATACTGTGTAGAGACCGAGTAAGTAAGTAATTCTCACTGAGTTTGAGATTGTGAAAATATTTGATTGAACTTAATCATTAAAATAATGTGGCTAAGGACCACACATGAGTAAGATGTTATAGCTATTACTTACTCCTGGTGAAGCTGAGGAATTGTAAAGCCTTATAGGAACAGCTTTCCAGGTACGTGGTGTTGCAATGCATTGAAAATACGTGTATTACAAAGCTCTTTGTGGATTCAAGCTGGTAATTAGCATATGCCCTTTCAGATAACTGCAAATGCTGCTCTATCTCACAACTGCCTAATTTTTATTTTTTAAACTCTTATTTAGCTCAAGAATATTTTTTGAAGGCGAGTTTTTAGCAGTGTCACAAGTTAATGATACACTTTACAATTTCATTTTTGTAAAACAAGGGGAATGGGGAAAAACATAGATCTTACAAGAAAGTAATTTGTAGCGATATGTGTTATGGGGAATAGCCCAATACAGTGATCTATCATACTCTGTAATCTATGAGTCATACGTACTGATAGAAGTAATTTATAAAACAATGGTCAAATAGAATTGTCCACAGAAATACCAAAGACCCACCCATAACTCCTTCTAACAGCATTCATATTGGTTATATTGATCCAAACCTCATTTTTCATTTCTTCATTTCATTTAGCACTTTTCAGTATTTCTTGTGGATGTGCTTGTGTCTGGGTTTGGATGCCCTCGGGCTTTTGGTGTTTTCAGAATGATATTGCCATACTGAGGTTAGTCTGGATTCTCAGGGGTCCTTTGTGTGATATAAGGCAGACAAAGCATCCTACTGCTCAGGTGATGTGCTGCTACAGAGAATTGCCTTCTGCAGCCAATGGCACAGAGCTTTTGTGATAGAGTCTGCGTGAAGATCTCTCTGCTGCTGGCTGTGAATACAGCCAGGGAAAATATGGCTATGTTCAATTTCTTAACTGATTGATCTTTTTCTCAAGATTGTTGCTGTGGTCAAAGATGGAAGTTTCAAGAGTAATCTTCAGACTGTTATGCGTTATGTCATTACATGGTCTTGAGTGCACTGGTGAATCACAGAGGAAATAAAAAACATTTCAAACCCTATTTGCTTCTATGTTAGTGCTTTTTGTTGTGCAGAACATCTGCTTCTTGGATGCATCTCCATGTTTGCTGGAGATTTCTGTTGTTCTTCAGTTACAGGACAGTGTGAGTGAATTATTCTTCTGCCACATGCTCTGCGTATCTGGGAAAGTCCCACAGCTGTCTGTTCTCTCTCTTTCTTCCTCTTTTATTTCTGTATGTGGCCAAAAAGTAGTATATATTCCACAAACAGTGAATTTTGTGCTTTTGTAGACCTACCTTTGCACTCATTCTTTCTAAACTGCAGTTCTGGTCACACTGCCAGGGATACAAGTTGTCACTAGCTGAAGTTGAACAATTTTTTTGTGGAGCTTTTCATCTTCCCCTGCAAATTCTCTGGCCCGTGGCCTGCTCTGCATTTGATCCCTGTACAGGGTGCTGCCCTTCTATTTGTTAGCTGTATTTGTAAGCAGAGGGGCTTCTTCTCAGTCTGGGGGTGACCAAGAAAGATAGGTCTGTGTCCAAGCCTTGGTTCTCTTTGTGTATGATTTCCAGCCCTCTGCTACCCAACAAACACAGCTCTTTATTTCTTGGTTAGCAACATTCTCTGGCTGATGTTTTTCCTTGTGTTTTTCATTTAACTTTTACTGTCAAACTAGCTTTTCTGTTCTGCTCCCTTTGTGTTTCTCCCTGTACTGTCCATTTGGTTAAATGTTAAATTGCTCACCTTCACTTTGAAGGCCCCTCCTAGCCTACTACCACTCATCTTTCCTCTTACATTTGTTATTGAGATGTCAGAATTATTGCCCACTTAGTCTGGACTTAGCTCCGTAAACACTTGTTATTTCCCTTCATAAACTTCCTTAAAGTTTTCTTTGTTCACTAGTGCCTACAACGGTCACTGCTGGTGTCTTGTAACAGCATGCCAATATAGGCAACATGCTGTCCTTGCTTTCCTCTCTTTAGTTCACATTCATTTGGTGTGTCCAGTTTTTTTTGAGATGGGAACTATTTCTCCTGTATTTGCATAGGGCTTAGCATAGTGGGGTTTGCTTGTGACAAAGGTTCGTAGTCACAGTGATAGTAGCAATGTTAGTGTTGTTACACTGCAACTTCTGGGACTTTTCAGGAGTGAATCCTGTCACGCCTTTGCTCAGCCTTTCTGTGTTGAAAATCTAATAGACACCAGTAAGACTGTCTTGGTAAGGACTGAATTATAACTTCATTTTTTTCCTTGAGTCTATTTATTTTATTATCATTTATCAGCTCTCTGTGGAGTGCTAAGCACCCTTAGCTCCTGTAGATTCAGCTTCTTACAAGAGTCTTTTCCCACCTTCCAACGTGACCTCACAATCATTCAGAAGGAGGGAAAATGTCACCACAATAGAATACAAAATTCAAAGTCTTTGTGTTGCAATAGGAAAGCATATAGTACTGTTAATTTTTAGCAAGGTTAAGAACTTGTAGCTTTCTTATTACAAATATCTATGTAATTTCTTCTCTTAAATATTCAGCGTGCTGAAATTCTGTATTCACACTGGGCACTGATGATAAATCTGTGCTTTGGATTCTTGGGACCTGGGAAATCATTCGCTGGCTAATTAATAAGTGGGTACAGTGATGTTGCAATATGCTAAGCCAAAAAGTCACTCCCAGGCTCTGCACTTGCATGTGCAAAATGAAAAGATATATTTTTCTTTTTTTTTTTTTCCTGGAGAGAGGATGACTAGCAATGCAGTTTTCTCTTTTACTACTCCCATCACCAATCCATAGTGATTAGTTGTCCTGTAGGAAAGAAACCTTCTTCCCATCCTGCCCTTACCTTCTTTTTCACTAACAAAAGTTGGTCTTCCAAGCAAAGGAAGTACATGGAGTCTTTGGTTTTAGTGACTCACAAATGCCTATAAGGCCATGTGACTTTTTGCTTCATAAGAACAATGTTGGAAAACAAGTATAGATTTTGAGTGAAGGAAGTTCCTACATTCCTTGACCCCTGGATCTGATCTGAAACAGTTTTACTGTGCCTTAAGAAAGAGACGTCTTGGCACTCTCCTTTGTGTGCCCGATCTTCAGTGTTGATTCTGAAGACTAGCACCTGATCCTGTAAGTTGTGTTCTGCATCTCTTTTACTGACTGTTCAGGGATGACTGAAGTTTGCAGAGATGCTCTCCACCTGGTAAACTTCTAATGAAGAGCAGGTAGCTTCTTGTTGGTGAGGAATCTACACTTACAGTTTGAACCCATGAAGCTGAAAGTGAATGAAACTTTAGGAACCAATATAGTTAAATTGTGACATCTTTTTCTATATTTTTGTGTTTGTCTAGTGAAAGTTTGGAACTTGGATATAATCAGCTGTGATACTTCAAAAAACTGTAAAACTCTGGGGAATTTGAGCTTTGTCTGTTAAGAGGACTTCATTCTTCCAGCACCTTAACACGAACCATAAATGCTTCTATAATCAGTGAGAACACCAAAGCTTGTCAGTATCCTTCCAGTGTTCAGATCCATCCAATCATAGCAGAAGATAAATTCTGTGGCATCCTAAAAGTAAACAAGGGAAAATGTATGTGTGCTTATTTCCATTTCTATTTTTCTTCATCAGCAAGTGAGTTACGAAAGCCTTGTAATTACAGAAGAGAGGGTTGTTTCTATGGATAAGAGAAAACCTGCAGAGGGAGAAGGCTCTGTAAATGATGTGGTAGGAACAGACACAGACAGATGTGATGTGAGATGAAGATTTGTAAGATCAGTTCTGTTTTTCTAGAACTGAGCCTTCTTTGCTGCTAAAGGAGCTGTCAAGAGGCATCTATGTGTTGTGGCACAGGATTTTTGGAGGATCTCCTTTCTAAAAGGTGTGAAATTGTAGATGTTTTTGCAGCAGTAACCAGTGGATGTGTTGTGTGACATCAGGTCTGGAAGTAAAGACTGATGAAGTGCCTGTAGAAGCTAGAAATGGACATTACCCCAGAAACTGCTGGGGACTTAGGATTGATTATTAAAGAAATTGAATCCGTATGCTGGTTTTTTATCATTGAAAATCTGTGTGGATTTTGTTTTCCTGGGAGGTAGTTACAGAGCCAGACCTTATAACTGAGATATCTGTAAGCAGTGCATAAATCCATTTGATTTATCTAGAGAACTGCGGGGTGGGTATCACTGTAGCCCATATCTTCTTCTCTGCTTCTATTTTTCATGATTTGAATAATTTCAACATGTGATTAATTTCATGCAGGAATTCCTCACATACAGATTTGGGGTTTTTGTTCCAACTCAGACATTCCGTCACTGAATGCTGGCGTTTTTTTCAGCCTAAAACGATGATGAAACTGAGAACAGGGCTGTCAGCTGAGGACATCCGTATCTTCAAGAGCTGTGCCCAATGAGCCAAGCTTGTGCAAACCCAGTGGTTAATCAGTTAGGGGGAATCTGCACATCTTGTTTGCCTGAGTCAGCTACCTAAAGGATTTGCTAATAGCTAAAAGTTTGCCTGAATCATTGGGCTTCTGGATGCAGTAAGCATCTGTTCACATCCTGCTTGCTGTAATTAGAGATGGGGATGTGCCATTTAAAAAAAAAGGAGACAGAAGTACATTGCTGCACTGAGGGTGATCTTTGCTTTTCCATGTCATTAATATTGTGTCTTGTTTGCTGTAGTCTCAAGGCCATTATCTGTGACTCTCCATGAGTATATATACATGTTTGGGGGTTTTTAGCCCTGAAGACAGCTTTTTCTGTTCCCAGTGATCAGAGGACAAACAATGGATGGATAGTAGTTCTGTCAGCAATGTAGGAACAGGCCCTGCCAAAGTTAACTGTGGAGGACAACAGCCATCGCCCAGGAGGGACTGTTCTGATTGTCAACTTGGGGCACTGGTGAATGAAATTTAAATTGCAGAATTTCTGTAGACCTCAGGTGGTTTTAGACTGATCAGTTACCTCTCTCTGCCTTAATACCTTTGCTGTAAATGAGAAGATGAGTTATATTCAGAGAGATCCCTTAACTTCTCAGGTATTGCAGTACTGGGTATATAGCTGGATGGATGGAAGCTGCAAGGTAAAGTGACCTTTTCTCTGAGTGTATGTATGATATGTGGTTATTTGTATGTTATTAGAAGTTTCTGCCAGTGATAACCTAAACAGATTTCTTTCCCCCCAATAAATTAAAAGAGCCAGTTAAACTAGCTATATTATCTATTGACATTTTTGAGAACTTTAAAATTACACTTTTCTTGTAAACTTACTACCGTTGGGTAGTTCTGAGCTCCCATGGAAAGAAAATACCTTTCCTGAAGTAGAAATGGCATGTTGGATCTTCCAGACCACGATTCTCTCTGCTTGTCTGCTTTCTAAAAGAAAACACTTTTGGGAAGCTGGGTTCTTGGTGTTAGTGAGATGTTAAGTTATTAAGAATATAGTGTTCTTGTAGCTTTAATAGCCTGAGAGTATGAGGCAGATAAACTTTTATTAGGTCTTCTGATCTAGCCAGAACAAAATAGATCCTGTAGAAGACCTACGGCTTTTCTAGTTTTTATTCACTATGTTCTTTGTCTTATATAAGCCACTAAACCTTCCAACCCGAAGCTAGTAAAAATAGCCATTGTAAGCTTTGGAAAAAAAATGTTTAACCCTTCTCAAAACTTTCAAAAATCCACTTGGGAATATTCTTATGGTATTTTTTTAATTGTATCTCTCCTATTGAGAGATGAAAATTCAAAATGAATCTGGGCTCTCACTTTTGTGCTGCCTTGCCAATATTCTCTACTGCTGCATTCAAGCAGGCTAGACAAAAGCACAAGCTGTATGACAGCTTGAGCCTGGGGCCTGGTCCAGTTGCTCTCAATAGAGAAATCCATCCATAGGCTTCAGTGCATTTTGGATGGAGGCAATTTTCTTTCTTTTGAACTGATTCCAGAGCACGTGCGGGGAGTTAAGTGAGACTAGAAGATGACACATTACCTAATCTGGTTACCATGTTAGTCTCTTGGGAGAGACGGCTCTTATGTGTAATTGATCTGCAGATTTCAGTTTGTCTCAACATGGGCAACATATCTGTCTGTATCTTCAATGAAAAAATAGCTTGAACTGTGAGTACACACAGCTGGCAGATAATTGGGTGTGCGTGCGTGAATGTTTGAAAATGAACTTTTGAACTGTCAAGCACAAGCCTGTTATTTGCTAGCTGCGATCAGTAACTGGTGGTTGTATAATTTGATAATGAGTAGACTAAAAAGTAGTGGCACATCCCAAACCCTCCAATTAATAAACAGGCCTGAGAGAGAATGAAAAATGAGGCTAATCATATGCTGTGCTTCTGCATTAGACTACTTCTATTGGGAAAATCAGAGGCTTAGGGTGCTGGAAAGAAACCCAAGAAGTGGCTTCCTAAAAAGAAGTGGCCTCCTAAGACGAAGTGACCTTAAAAGAAGAGAACCTGGAAAGAAGGTGGTGAAGATCCTGGCTGGATCCTGGAAGTGCGGATAGATCCTGGAGGTCAGAGAGCTGTTTGGAAACAAATGCTTGGGGATGCAGGGACATTGTCTGGTTGCGCCTGAGGCTAGTGCCTGCATTGCACAATAAGAACTATAAGAACTTTCTGCCTGCCTTTCTCAGACTAACAGTGATCTTCCTCTGGGGAGGCGCAGTCAAGACTTAGTGAGTGGATAAAGCTTGAGGGACAATAAGTGAATGTATGTGAGATAATCCGACAGGTCAATAATTCTAATATTTTTGGTTCTTAAATAAAACTGAGTATCCAGTTGTTTATTTTGCCTGAGACAGTCTGCTATGCTACATCTGTAGTGAGAAATAAGTGGTGCTCTCTCATGTAGTGAGAAGTAAGGACAGGCACTATTCAGGCTTGGTATCTTTTCATGTCATTGCAATGTTTTAAGAAATAAACAAATGCAGTTTATTTAAATGTCTGAGCAACATGATTGACAGTCTGAAGGGAATAGCATCTGTTTTTCAAGTAGACACCATTGTAACTATGTCTCAGAGAAAGCCCAGCAAACTTTGTGGAGTTCACTTTCTATTAGGACTGTTAACAAGGTGTTAATTGGCACCAATAATGTTCCTTGTGATACAGACATTTCCTCTCAGAATAAAACAGGACAAAGGACCATCAAAGCTATTGGAGAGCCATTCATTACTGGTCATCTGGGAGGAACTTAGAGTGGGAAGCTGGAGAAGTGTAAAAGCAAGAGAATGTCTTGAGGTAGCTTCTTCAAACTCTTCCAGCTTTTAGATAGGATTCTGATTTGCAAAATGTTGAGGAACTTTCTAAATGCTCGCTGCACCCAAATGTATGAAAGAAGTCTAAATCTTCCTGTACATATGCAATACATATGCATAACAATCACAAAACACAACCCACTCTTATTGCTGAGTGGAACTAACACTTATATGCAGAGAAGTTGTATCTAAACGTGCGAGTAAGGCTGAAGCCAGAGCCCAGGTAAGCTCTGTTGGAATTGATCAGAAGACTAAATTCATTAGGTTACTGTACACAAGATCAGTGGGACTACTGGGAAGCAGGGAATAGCATTGGCAATTTACTGATCCCTTGGCTGAAGCTAAGCCAGGTTTGACCTGTTGCTTCCTCTGTGTTACAGTGGAGTTTCTCATAGGTGACAGGTTTTGCTGGAGTCACCTTTTTCAAGAAATTCTTCATCTGTGTACGTGTTTTTTGACAATGACATGTGGGAAGGTATTAAAGGCTGATATTTAATGTTGGAATAAAGTTATCAAATGTGGCTTTGAGAGTTGCCAATTAGGGTTTAGATACAGATGAAAATTCCTCTTGGATCCTGTGCGAGGTCGAGTACTGAAGTATAACTTACTGCTGGCAACCATTCGTCTGAGGTTTTGTGCTTTAGTGAAGATTGCAGTGAAATAGGTTGCTGTTGCAGAAGATTGATATTGCATAAAACAACTTGCAGCACATCAATCTGCAGATTTCAAAATCTTCACAGAAGTAGATATGGAAGCAGTAAGATGGAGAAGTTCGCTGGACTGCCCGCAGTTCCGCATTCAGTTAGTGGTGCAACCAGTGAGGCAATCTAAGTCTTGAATTGTGGTGGGTCTTCTACTTTGCATATAATTTAAGAAATTGAAGCCCCTTTTTATAGGTTACTCTTCAACATCTCTCTTTTGACAGGACTTTCTTCGAACATCTCTCTCGGACCTTCCATCTTCTGTATTTACTGCTTATCTGTGAGTCATTTTAAGATCTGCAACTGGCCTAGCTTTGTCTGTGTTTGAATATCAGTGCTGTAATTCTGTCATTGATAAGGCTACTTCCTTGCCGCATGCCTTGCCTTGGATATTCCCTGTTTTCTGCCCAAATGTCTGCCATACACCGTGTAGATGACCTGAACAAACATTCTTGGTGTCCTAACCTGCCAGGTCTACCTAGCTCTGCATTCGTATTTTCTATTAATGTAGCAGGTGGGTTTGCTTTCAAGACTAAACTCATGACAGCTTTTGGAAGATATACATTTCCATTTATTTCCTGTTAACCTGATCCTTGGCTTTTTAGAAAAAAGAAATAAAGAACCATCAATTCATCTGGTTTTCAGTGGAACTGTTGATTAGATGCCTCTCCTCAAACTGATGGGAAATAGCAATACCAGAAAGAGAAAAAAACCTTCCAGAGTGGGCAAGCACCTAGATGATGAACATGATACAAAATGTGGCACTTTAAAGAGAAACATCAGTCTAGGTGGAGTTTGTTGTCTCAGTTCATCAACGATTACTTTATTTCTGATCTTGTTTATCACTTTAACAACTCTGGCATAAAAAATAGAGTGTGTTAATTGAATTTCCTAAAGGCACTTCACCGGGAGATGTCAGAACTCCAACCCGTCATAGCAGTGTAATTAAAAGCTCACCTGTCCTCTCTGGAAGCTTATTTGTATCTCTGCTTTTTTTCAATTGCAGCAGTAAAAAAACATTCCTTGTGCACCTCTTTTTCTTTCCTTTGACACATTAAAGGTTTAGTTTGGCCCAACTACTCGAAAAATCTAGATTTTTTTAAGGTGTCTGTCAAGTTGGTATTCATTAATTTCCCCTTCCAAAACCCAAATGAATAATGTAACGTGATGAAAAAGCTCGAAATGAGGGTTACAGATCATTATTCATGCTCAAGGTTTTGGCTATGAATCTCTTCTACTGTGCTGTCCAACTGCTTATGTAGCACCACCGGTTTCAAATTTCTGTTTCTCGTGTAAATAATTTTCAATGAGATAAAATGTGAGAGGGAACACTGTGTTGAACACAGGTTAATCTAGGACTAAAAGAGAGGAAAACCCTTAAAACAAGAGTTATAGGGGCATCTAAGTGGCAATTAGAATCCTTTAAAAATTCATTCAGATTTAGTGAAATGTTGCTGGCAGCCATTCGTAAAAGTAATTGCCCTGTTCACATAAAAAATTTAAATGTGGTAATTTAGTAATGAATCTGAGCTGTCAGAAGGCATTTTATGGATAATCAGGCATTTCTGCAGGCATAGAAATGACTGAAGAAAATTGTAAAGTAACTTTGTGGAGGCAAGATTATCTGAAATAAATTTTTTCTCTGGAAGCACAGAGAACCAAATGATTTTTAGAAATATAGTGCACTCTAAGTTGATGAGGACAGCCACTGGAAGCAAATAAAGAATCAATTGTGTCATTATTGATTCAGATTAGTAATTTTTAAGCAGTGAACTTTGAGAAGTGAGAAGTAGATTCCCAGATAATCTGTGTGCAGATTCATTACCCGGGCCCTAGCAACAGGAAGCAGGAGTTCTCCATTACAGCTTGTAAATCATGCTGTCAAATTTGAAAGGAGACACTTAATGCCTCTTTCCCTTTGAGTAGATGAAACCACTGACTGTATTGGCATGAATTTTTATTTCCCCTAGAATAAGGCAGGGTAAAACTGGCTATGTATTCTTGCAGGGCGTGTTAGGTACAAGCAAAGTCAACACACTTTAGAAGTTAAGTTGGAGCCACTGATATGTAAGGAAACTCGACAAAAGCTACTGCCTTTGTATGTGGTAGTAGTTCACCCTCACTCTGTGGTTGCTAGTAACCTGAAATCTGACAAGAGCACTTGTGAATTTCTTTTGCCCCAAGTCTCTAATTCACGCTGGGTGAAGATCTCCTGATGTTTGTCTCGATTGTATTCTTACTGTCTTTTGCTTTTGCCGAAGTATTTTTAGGGAATTGTGAGAGTGTAAGGCTGTTTGGGAAGAAAACTCTCACAAAGTTCAGACTCATTTAGGGTTGCTGCTCTGTTCAAATACCCTTTTGCTAGAACTGATTTGCCAACTGATCTATTAATAAAGAATATTTCTGAGATTTTTATGTTTTCCAGCATTAGGGTGGCTGTTTAAAAATGCTGTTTAAAAATGCTGATCTTGGATGCTATTTTGAGTATTAAAATAAATAGCATTAGATGTCGGATTTACTTTTTGTTGTTTATGCAGCTGGTATTACTTTTCCTGATATTTCTTGTTTACTGAGTTTATTGAATGCTAAAAGGGGTCAGCTCAACTCATATTTTTGGTCCATTGTACTTCATGGTATAGCAGAAGGAAGTTTTCAAAGCAAAACAAAGATTTGTCTTTTGCAGAACTGAAAAGAAAACATATGTCTGTTGATCCTCAGATATTTTAAAAACCTATTTATGCTCTCTTTATTTGCTACAAAGCTTAAATATAGGCTTAGATCAACATGACAAGTTCTATTCAGTACTGTGAGAATGAAAGTAAAATCTTCTTGAAAATCTCTACCATAAAAAGTCATTAGATGCAATTAACAAAATAATATCTCTCATAAGAAATGCTGAAATGGAATACATCAGCTAGCAAGAACTAGGTAGTTCCAGTGTTAAAGTTATTCAATATTGTTTCTTTTTCCCATAGACCACTTAGAAGATGGATCACCACCTTGATGGAGCCATGATATTGCGGCTGTTCTTATTCTGTGCTCTGGAATGGGGCCCTGTTCTTTTTCTCCGGCTATATGGTAAGTGTCCCCACCTCGGGCAAGAAAATGAAAGATGCTGATGATAGAAAAGCACCTTGAAGATAATTCTCTTTCTTCCCAGAATGAGTTATCTAAATATTACTGCTGTAGCGTTTGGCCATTTTAGGGTTTGCAGAGCTATAAAACATTTGATCATCTCTGGTGAGGGAGGAGCTGAAGGACATCTCTATTTCATGAAGCACCGGGGAAAAAGAACAGTGTAACACAAAATATTTATAGAAGCCTCTTGCCAAATCAAAGCCCAAGCTTTAATTAAACCTGTGCACACTCTAACCATGTTTAATAAAGATCCAAATGCAGCATCATCTTCCTGTTTTACTTGTTACCATTTTACTTTTTTTCTGCCAAACCTGGCACTTGTCAGTGTGATTGTAAGAGTCTGTAAGATTCAGGCTGAATATCAGTCAAAGACATGAGCTTGTTTAAGAAGATTATGTTTACTCCTGAGGAGTTTCTGAGTGGACACAAGAGGAAAAGTTTTCACAATGAGAACAATCAGCCATTGGAATAATCTCTGCAGGGACGTGGTGGATTCCCCAACACTGGACACCTTTAAGATCTGGCTGGGCACGGTGCTGGGCCATCTTGTCTATACCATATTTTTGCCAAGAAAAGTTGGACTAGATGATTCCTGGACCAAATTTCTTCCAACCTTGCATCCTATGATTCCATGATTGAACCTGACCTTTTAAACTGTTGTAGTTCTGCCCGCTTGTGAAGCATTCACTGATGTTTACAGATTGTTTTTTGTCCTAAGACTGCCACAGTGGCATGGGAAGACTCGATATCTGAAGAGATTAGGGAGTAGGCAGAAGCTCTTCGAGGGTGTATGGGAATTGAAGGGTTGCTCTTGGTGTATTTTTCTTGTGTTTGGAGTTTGATTTGCGTATAGGCTGTCCATTTAGGCAGATGATCAACACTAGCACTTCACAAAACCAATTGGACATTATAAGTAGCCTTGCCACTTCCACAGAGACCCCAGGGAAGCTGAGCTATGCTAGAAGCCTAGGTTGTTTATTCTACATAGTCGGTATTCTTGCTAAGAGTGCTGCATGATTCTTGCACTTCTTTGTCATTGCTTTTCACGGAATTTCCATTTTCTAGTCCCCAAATGCTGCAAAACAGTGGTGCCCTTTAAGATTTCTGTAAGATCTGGCAGTAGCCTCTGGACCTACTTCTGGCCCATGTGCAGGGATCTTAACAGAGAACTCCTTGCTACAGACTTGGGCCCTTCATTTTTTGATGCTTTACTGTCAATGTTACATTTCTTCAGCGGGTACCTCTTTGAACTTGCATCTCGCCGCCACCTTCTCCACTATAAATTTCAATCAGGAATGAAGTAAAGTGCCAGTTACTGATGCATTGCTACGCTGAAAATAACTTGTGGTTCCCTGGATGGCACCACTCACATCTGTGCTTGTGACAAAGATATCTGGGTGCAGGTGCTCAGGTAAGAAGGATGGGGTGAGGATTGAACATTGCTGTCATCTCTTGAACACTGGTGGCTAAATGGGGAACGTGTAGAGTCATAGACCCCAGGACTAAGTCCCCACCAAAGACTCCAGGCAATATCTAAGTTAAACAATCTGCATCGTCCCTTTTTTTTCTGTCTTGGTTGATAGCAGTAGGATGACCTTTCTGTCTGGTGGCTGTTTGCTTTTCGGTCACTGTTATCTGGCAAGTTGCCAGGACATTAGCAAAGGTGCTGGCTTTCCTAAAGCTAACCGATGTCTGTACCCTGATTATTTATTTTTTTTTTTTTAGCAATTAATCAATGTAATTTTCCAACTCAATTAGAAATTAAAACCTTTATTCTGGAATAAGGGCCAAATGAATGCTGTTCAGAATTGAAGCTGGTTTCTGTTGCTTTTCTCAGAGAAATGCATCTGTTCTGGGTTGGACTTTTATTTTTTTTTTGCCTCCGTTGTCACATTTATTTGTTTGTGTTGTATAGGGAACTAAGGATGTTATGAAGCTAAATCTTTCCTACCAAGCTGCAGCAGCAGCTCTGGCTCAGCGTTAGTGGTTATTTAAAATCTCAGAAGAGAGTCATCAGCTGGTCCACTTGTACATTAAAACACACGAGGTGATATGCTAATTGGACTTTCATTCGTGCCTGACTGACGTCACTAACAAAGTAGAAAGAAAGGAGGCTAAGTAGATGAAGTACTTTTCCACTGTTGAGCTGGTACTGATGCAGCTATGTACTATAGCCTTTTTTTTTTTTATTTGAAGCAGTTCTAATTTTCTGTGTGACTGCATTTCTGCTCTGTAGCATTCAAATATTGCCCTCGTGTATTACTCTGAGCCGAGCTTTTTATGAAAAAGGGAAAGGGAAGAGAGGCTGTGAAATTCCTTTTAATTTTTTTTAGTGTTATTACTGTCTGAGATATAGATTCAATTAGGTTAGACAAGTAAAATTTCATGATGAGACTCATCAGTGCTCTTCACATATGAGTATATATCTGCATATTTAGGCAATCTGTCTCCTCTAAGGAACATATATACTGTGGATAATAAACTTCTGCGTGTCATTTAATGAGCAAGTAAGAGGCATGGTCCAATTTTTCCAGGAGGGTGTCCAACATGTGAGATTCAAGCAGAAATTGCAGTAGAATTCAAATAGCATGTGTTCTTTTCTTCAGAGCTGGCAGACCTTTGCAAACTAGAGAAGCTGTTAGATAGGTGTAGCAAGCAGCTTTGGCAATACAGTACATGAAGGATCTACATCATATCATGGAGTATAATACTGGATCAGAAGTCCACAGAGCTGAGTTTGTTTCTTTTTTCACCTCGAGAGGTGAAACACTTCATCTTTTGTGCCTCAGCTACCCCCATAGTACAATAGGGATGATATCTTCCATTATAAAATGTTTTGCTATGACAAGTCCAAGATGAGCTAAGTCTGCCTCTTCAGGAATTAAAAAATCAAAATGCATTTTGGTCATAGTAATGATTAAATGCAGCCTAGGAAGGGCCAGATTTCCTTGATAGGAAACTTCAGCATTAGATATATACTCAGCATTAGATGAAATAAGTTGATACTGAAATTAATTACAGTAGATGGTTGTGAGTTGGAGAAATATTTTTATCTTGTAATAAATTAACTCAAATGTAATCAAAAGGATAAAAACAGAAGGGAACTCTGATGTTGAAAAGGCCATAACAATACCATCAGGATTGTTCCTCTTCAAATCAGAAATTGAGAATGAAGAATTTGTTATTACTTTAACTTCAGCAAAAACATTGTGACAGTAGGGACCTTGTTAAACTGGGACATATTTCAGTAACTAGAAAGCTATTGTAATCACAATTACAGAGATATAATCTTGGGCTTTAGTCCATAGTCTGTCTTAGAGAGCTATTAATGCCACTGGTTTGCCTTCAGCTTGGAGACAAAGATACTTAGCTAAACATTTTCTTCTTGCTTTTATCTTTAGCTGGGGTGCATAGACAAAATGGCTGGGACTATCTTGTTCCTTAGTTCAATTAATAGACCTCTATTGTTTCTCAAGTACAAAAATCTGACAACACAGGCTGAAAAATCATTCTATAGCCTGTCAATGGGATGAACAAATGAAATACATCATGGATTTAAATGGAGCCATGTATTATAACCTCATGCCTTTCATTGGACTATGGACCTCTTTCTTGTGTAATGTTTATATTTTTTAAAATGTGAGAACAAGGACAAATTCAAGGAGTTGCTGAATCCTTTATCAAGAGCTCCTATTATAGCTCATTTACTTCTCATCTGTCTCGGTGGGGAAGAGTTAGGTGAGGTCTCTGTTGAGGAAATGTGTGCAGTGAGGGTGCAATTTATAACTCTTTCCTCTCTGCCAAGCAGGATCAAATTCCTCGGTGAAGCCTGGAGAAACTGAGCCCAGGTATTCCACTTTGGTTGTGCATGGTAGTAACAGCAGATAGCTGACATGTAGGAATTGTATGTCTGTTCCATTTCTGCTTAGGAGTTGCTTATCAATTTCATGATTATTGCTATCACTAGGGTACCTTGAGTTCCAGTAGTGGTGACTGTAAATATGTGCTGGTTTTTTAGGTCTGTAGTTGCAATTGTTTGAGACCTATGAATGTAAATGCTACTGTAACTGAAAATATGTGGAAATAGAAGGAGATGTGCAGGAAATAATTGCAGCCAGAAGGGATGTATTTCACTCTTTATAAACTAAATTCTTCATAGAAACTAATTTCTTCATAGAAAAAAATGTTGTTAATGAAGATAGTCTCACTTAATTATCTTTTTTTCTCACAAAAGCAGAAATTGTTGTCAAAAGGGAGTGGATAGTCATAGCAGAAGCAGCTTTTTTCCCACCAGACTGAGCTATAAAAATCTGTCCAGGTAATAGTGAGTGCTCCAGGCCCCTCCAACCTAGGGTCCTGCAGTACAGTTAACTCAAGGATTTATTGCCAACAACTCCAGTATGTGATCCCTACTGCAAGTCACTGCTAGGGGCTGAAGGCCACCAGAAGGTACTTTCCCGCGTGTGCTGTAGGGACACAGAGATTCCCAGTTCATCTATGCTTTAGTACAGCAATGTTTCCATTTCAATTTACGCTTTTTCTTTCCTGATAAAACTGCGATTAGCAGTAAAATTTGCTGAAGGAAGAGGCATGGGAGGTCCATTTGGTACAGAAGAGGAAAGGTGCTGTGTCAAGGATGTTGGCCACAACGAACCTTGCAGGGGAATGCTGAAAAGGTACATTTGAAAAGGTTGTTTATAGAGACCTTGATAATTTGAGGTGTGCTGTGTCTTCTCAGAGGTGACAGCAGACCTCAATGGTTGTCCTATGCATAAGAAACCATGGGAACTAAAGGCTACACCGCCAAGACAAACACCACCTTTTCCTTTTAAAATGAATGTGCTTTGTAACTGTAGCAATCCTTTTGTACTCCTCTGGGCAAGTATTCCTAAAGGCAGACACCCAGGTGTGAATACATGTAGGGACGAGTTAATTTTAAATAAGATTAAATAATTGTGGGAAAGGAGGGCACAGGTAGTTGCACTAAGCACTCATTTAACTCCTTTAACTTTTTTCTTCTAAAAATTAACAGCTGTTTGCCTTGTCTCTCTCAAGATTTTTTTATTTTGTATCAGTGGTGTCATGATTGTTACATCAGATGGAAGGACAATGAGGCCCTTGAAGCCTTTGTTTCTTACATTTGTCAGGGTTAAAATGGAGTGGAGAGAAAGGTTTAATTGGAAAAAAATCTGTTTTCTAATTAAAATTACTTCTCAAAGTAATTTTGACAATCTGCTCATTGATGAAGAAAATAACATGAAAGACTTAAACATTACAGATAAGGAAACATAACAGAAGAGAGGGGCTTATGTACAGTTCTACAGGAGACTTCACTGAATATAATCAGGAGTGGAGTAATAGGCAGATTTAGTTCACCCGTGCTTGAGATTAATTCAAGTAAGAGAATTAGGTTCTGGTTCCTAAAAACCCTGTGTTGGATACTAAAGTAGATGGCTTGTTAAGAACTTTAGCTCCAGAAGCGATTTTTTTTTCTCTCAAAAGATTGTTGCCTCTAGCAGAAAGACCTGAGCTTTTTTTAATGTGCTATCAAAAAGATGACTTAATTAGCATAACAGATTGAGTGGGATAAATCATGTGGTTGAATGATGCTATAAAAGGAAGCAGCATGTGGGTTATGGAGATGGAGGAGAAGGAGGTTGGTTAAGGAGCTTATGGTGTTGTTTGCAGAGCTAGAGAGTGGTGGGAGCTGGACCAGTAGAAAGTTTCAGGATAAAGTAGAAAGGTGATGTACTGTCTAAAGATGTCTGGCAAATGAGAATAAAGCTTCTATCTGAATAACAGGTTTCATATTAGGAAAAGCATTTTTTAAAATTTTGGGTTTTTTTCTTTCTCCCTAGGCTTAATTTTTTTTTAAAAAAAATCTTGAGGAGATGCTACAGCTGGCCTCAGTGAGAATGGATAACAGCTCTGGTTTAAATAGGGAAATAACAAGTTGAGAAGATGGTAGAATTAAAAGGGGAATGCTTGACTCTGTTAAGAGCCAGCAGGAATTGCTTCTTGGAGCTGGTGAAGGATGAGTGAGGTTCCAGAGAGGGTCAATGTTTGAAACAGCTTCTAAAATGGAGACTGGGGAGAGAAGTAGAGATCCTCAGTTTTTAGAAGAACAATGGGATGAAAAGTTTAAAACAAACCATCTTGAATATGATGAGATGTTGATAAACAGCCAACAGCATTGAATCATGACAAGAATCTTAATTTCCTTCCACATTAGGATAGCAGATTGTGTCAATAAGGAAGAGGCAACTTATATCTTCACTGCAGGGGAGCTTCTTGGTACTATTTTGAGTGACATTCTCGTAAATAAGACAAAGACGCACAGAGTGACATAAAGTGAGAGTGGTTTGGTGGGAAGAGTCTTGAAGAGTAGCTATTTCTGACTTTCTATCAAATGGAGAAAATGCAACATATGGGAATCCTTGGGAAAGTGCAGTGGGTCTATTACATCTTGATTTTTAGACCAGTAATTTGTGTGAGGAACTAGGAGATATGTATTTCACTTCTAGGTCATACTCAGTAGGAAGGCTGAAATCATTTGGATGAAAGGATTAACATTCAAAAGAATCCTGACAATTAGAAGAACTCACTTGAATTAAGTGGGATTCAGTTTGAGGACAGGTACAGAGTCCTATGATGAAGTATAAATTATTTGCAAGATTAAAATATGACGAGTGAACAGCTAACTGTGAGCCTCTCAGGAAAGAATGTGGGATTATAGCAGAAAACTATAGCAGAAAACTGAGCATTATTTGAGGCTGTCATAGTGATGTAAGGATGCATAAACAAGACCATACCATGTGAAACACTGGAAGCAACCTTTCTGCTGTATTTGGCACTGGTATGGTCACAGCTGGAGCATTTTGTCTTGTTCTGAGTCTCACGTGGAGACTTGGACTGAATAGAGATCAGAGATCTGAAGAACACAGGCAGTGAAGAAAGGCTGGAAGAATTAATTTGTTTATTTAAAGACAGTATAACTGCAGAGCTGTGGGACTTCATAACATAAGATAAAGTGGCTACCTGGGAGAAGGAGGTATGCTCCGTGTGTGGTACAGATAGCACAAGAAAGAGTAGGCTTAAACTTCACTGAAGGAAATCTGTATTAGGGAGTGGGAAAGGCTAACAGCAAGGCTACCTAAACTACTAACATCTAGTTTTAAGAAGAGGGGTAAAAATATTCTTAGAAAAAATTAGTGGGTGTGATTGCTATTGGAATGAGTAAGATTCCCCTTTATGTTCTTTTTAAAACTTGTTTTCTATAAAGTGTCCCATGAAAGAGACAGACAGCTATCTAGACACCACAGGTACTCAAGAACACAGAGTTCTTGTGCTTTGTTTTGGTCAAAATAGCAGTAGTGACCAGATAAAAGGGGACACACCTGATTGTCCCTATGATGGCAAATGTTCAATCTTCCTGCAAAACTTATAGAAGAAAAAGGGTGACGAGGAAAAGGAGAGCATGGGACTTTTGCCTGCTTATAGCTGGCCTATGTGAGAGCAGAGTGATTCTGCCAGTCTCTTCAGTGATGTAGTCATAGTTGATTTTTTTTTTCTTTCAAAGAGTGCTGCTTTGCAGGGTCAGCTCCAGAGTTCTGCAGGGCACAGTGTGCGGCATGTGACAAAGTAAATCAAAAGCAAACACTAAGTATGCCTGATTTGAAACTTCAAGTTTCAAAGCAAAAGTCTGCTTGAATTCACAGAAAATTCCAAATAGACTTAAATTCAGCATTATTTTGAAGATATGACATGTTCTATAGTTATGTAATAGTTATCACCTTGTTTGCAATTACATGAATCAAAACTAGATTCTAATCAAATAGTTCCTCATGATCCTTGCAAGCAAGATTCTAGCAACTGCACTGGTATATGTAAATAGCAATCTAACTGATTATAATGACATATTCCAATGTGACTATACTTTTTTTTTTTTTTTAACAGATGATTATATACTGTTTCTGTGTAAACCAAATTGTATCTGGTATGAGAGAAAGCAGCTGGAAGTGCCAGCCCTATGCATTGCTGTACCCTACGAGTAGCTTGTGATTATGTGTGCTTTAAAAGGACATTAGTCTGATTTTTGAGAAAACGGGGTACAAACAGTAGAAGTGGTACATTTATAACTAACTGAAAGCTAAGTATATTTAACAATTGGAATAATCTTGGAGCCTTGGATCAAAAATGCTATGGAAAAGCATGTTGATGCTATAGAACCCAGTTTTCTTCCACTTGGTCCATGGTGTAACATCATGCTGCCTTCCTTTTTCTATATACTGTCCCCTATGCCCAAGGAGGGGGAGAAGAAAAATGATAGTGGGTGCGTCAGATAGATAGTCTGGTAACTGGAGAATGAATTCCATTTAACAATTACTCTCACCATGATTCTTCAGGTGACGCCATCATCTTGGATTAGCCTTTTGCAGCGTAAAGCAAATTTGGCTTGTTTACCCTTTTGCAGTGCAAAGCAAAAAAAAAAATCAGGGTGGCTTGTGTCTTTTTTTATTTCTAATTATCATATTGGTTTGTGAAAAAAAAATTACCTCAGTGATAAAAATATTGCCACATGCCTCTTTACATGTTATCAAATCACGCTGCTTATACTAGTGTAAATAATTTTTTTTTTTTGATTGTAAAAACCAGCATGGAAACAGAGGACTCTGTTTTAATTTGAAAGATGACTGTAAGAGTCAAGATATAAGCTTATGAAAATCTGGAAGGAGAGAAGAGGGTTTTGTATTTGGTTCCCAACAGAACAAATTTTGTAGCTTGTTGGTATTTCTCAGGTCAAGGAGGATAGGCTGTAAGAGAAGCTTTTCTTATTTAAAGAAATTAGCTTCTGGCATTATAAGTCAATGGAAATTGTACTGCTGACTTTACCAGAGTGCTACTTATGTCCAGGACATGAAAGGCATAGAAGTGATGTGAAAAAGGGCAGCATGGAAATAGGATGCTCTCCTCCTTCCCCCCTAGCCCCACATTTTATGACCCCCCCCAACTGTCACTTATAGTTTTCTCTGTTATGCCTATAGCAACCCACAATTTTCTGTGCTATTTTGTGTGTCCATATGACACAAGGCATGATGTCAGGAAACAGCTGTCTTTATTACACACTATGTGCAGGAACTTCTGTGTTTCGAGTGAGTGAGAAGGAGAACTGCCTATCTTTCATGGGTCTTTCTTTGTATTTAAAATGCAGCCTATGCTATCACAGTGAGATAAAAGAGATGCTAAATACATACATGTTGAAGTGCAGCTTGGAATTGATAATGCAACTGGACTATTTCAAATGAAGTGCAGCAAAGGATTTGAAATTTAAATTGTGAGGCAGAAAAAATGTCATGGAGTCTATTCCAAAATGGATGGCTTAGATGAGAAAGTGGTTAGAAGCTGGGACTAGAGCTTGGGAGAGCTGGGTATGAGTCCTGTCTCTGCTGTATGGTGGCAACATGAACTTTGGTGAATCTCTTCCTAAGTTGCTCTTGCATTTCATCCTGTATTTTGACTTTATGCTCCTCAGTGTAGGGACTAAATCCCACTGTGAGGATTTGGGAGCTCTCTTCATCAGAGGCCTCTGTGTGCAAAGGCAGTTTGGAGGATGAATGAGGCCAAGTAGGTGGGAGGATCAAAAGAACTGGTCTGCTGGAAGTTATCCATGTACTGAAAGAGGGATGGTGCAAATATCTCCATTCTGACAGGCAGGAGAATTGAAATATTTTCCTGAATCTTATATCTAGAAAATGTCCTTGAGATACAAACTGCACACTTAATACTTAGATTGTTCAGTACACTGACTTTCCACAATACTGGCACATGCAGAACTCTAAGACAATGGGGAAGAGAGTGGTGCTGAAAATATCCTGTAGTTTTAATTACAGGAGGTAGGGACATACGTGTGTTCTCTGCCCAGCAAGACACTTTCTTGATGAGATATATCCAATAGTCTAAGAAAGGATAAGATTTCTAATTACAAAGCTGATAGTAGCTTAGTCTCTGTCCATAAATCATCTGTACTCTCACTCAAACAACTCTAGTCTTCCTAATCAGGAGTTAATATTAGTTTGGAAATAGTACATCTTTCTTTACAGATTATTAAGTTCTTTATATATTCCTTTACTTTGAGACTCTATCTTGGCTAGCTTGAAGTTGTCACACAAGATTTATCAAGTAGAGGCAGTGGATAAATTGGATAAGATTATCTAGATATGTGCCTGATCCAGTCCAATCCAGGTAGGTAACGGTTGATAACATATATATTTTTTAGTGTCTTGTGTTTGTTTGGAGCCAGTGATATTACCCAGTCTAATTCCTAGAAAAAGTCTATTAACTTATTTAAATGAGAGCCTAGAGGGTTAGGTAATGTAGAGGGACTCTCTGCTCACTTTTCTCCTGGTTTAAAAAAAAAACCCAAACCCTACAGGCTCAGCCTCTGACACTGTTTGAAATGGTGATAACTTTGCTGATCCTACATTAACGAAGAATTATAGTATTCTACTCTTGGATGCATAATTGAAATTTAAAAAGGGGTGACAGTGGTGCTTTTGGGTCCTTAAGACATAACGGATTGCTATTTCACAGTGAGATTAGTGAAGGTACTAATCCAAACTGTAACTAAAATGCCCTCAAAAAAAGACTTAGCAGTGAATCTGTGGCTTGTGAGGTTTTCTGCCTCCCCAACTTATGTTAATTTGGGACTAAATAATAAAGGGTGCTGTAATCACAATCTCTTTCTTTTACTGTCACTTAGGCCAACGTGTTTTAGTCTTTCAAACGTGCAGGAACTTACAGCATGTCCGTAGTTGCAGCTTCCAGGTTGATTGGTGAGGTTTGTATAGATTTATGATTAGAAACAGAGCTATTTAAAATTCCACACCATTGCTATGTGGCTACATTTGTTTGACTGATTCTGTAATTAAATGGATTTTCATGGATTACAGACAAATTAC
Organism: Cuculus canorus; assembly: GCF_017976375.1. Classification (NCBI taxonomy): domain Eukaryota; kingdom Metazoa; phylum Chordata; class Aves; order Cuculiformes; family Cuculidae; genus Cuculus; species Cuculus canorus. Next base: position 90,573,149 of record NC_071403.1, read on the forward strand.
TTTAAGAAATGACAAGGAGATGGCTAGTTAAAACTGAATTATATCACAAGCTTAGTAGTATGTTATGAACTCCTCTGTGAAATTTAGACACAGATTAAGATTTAAAAATTGGTGTTGACAACAATTGGATTTTTCTAGCAATTGTAACTGCTGAATGGTTTGCTCTTTAAAAATCTGGTCTTGTTTAGGCATTTAGCTGGGAATTTGAGAGGCTACAGTTGGGTGGACATTTATGAAAAATAAACAGGCAAATTTTAGAAAATTAAGAAAGGTTAAATTTAGGAAGAAATAGTGGAGCTTGAGGTTAAAGAAGGTGTAAGAAAATAGGTAAAAGATGGCCAGATACTGTCAAGTAAACCAAGAGTGACCAGTGCTTTTAAGAGTACTCTAGATTTGAAATTAAGATCTCTTCAAACTGAACTATAATGAATAGTAACGCATGCAGATTTTAACTATGTCTTCTATTTTTTTTTTGTGATAAAATATATGTACTATTGATTAAATGGATTTAACTCCAACTAGGCATGAGATTACCAGTTCAGTGAAATCCTGTTTTATTTTATCACCTGTGTGGCAAGTTGATTCAGAACAAATTTCCTCTTGCTGTCCCTGGAGAGCTGTCTGTTTAAGAACATATTTTGTCTTCCAAGTATGCTCTGAAATATATTTCAATATGTCTGAAATATGTTTTATTTCAGTATACGCACCTTTTCAGTCTTGTTTTGATCTTGATAAGATTGCTTTCATTAAGTCAGATGGGGGAAAATCATGATGTGGAGAAACTTAGCAATAGAAAACAGATCTGCAGTAAGATCAAGGACTCCAAACACTGCTGTTTACTGTACTGATAACCCAAAAGCTTTTAATTCCCAGATTTAAATAAGGTAAGTATGCTCAGCTGTACCTGCCTAAGAAGATTATTTTTTTCCCCACATGTGAACTAGAAATGCAGCATAGGACTGAGAACTAAAGTACTCTTATTATCAACAACTTATGTTTCGCTGTTGCATATTTATACTTTGACCCAATTTGCTATCTTATCAGAACAGCTGAAGGCTAGTGGAAGGCAAGAGCACAGTTTAATCTGAAGCTACAGCGCAAGATATTTTTAGCTTTATAAACTGATCACCAGAAAATCAGTCTGGGCACTGATGTACTCTGGGTCTGAAAAGCTCAGTTTCCACTGGGCTGTGGCTAAGGGAGATTCTGCTACCCATGACTCTTTCAGTTGTTCACACAGCTTGCACAGTTTGTTCGGTTGTACACTTCAGGTCTGCCCCTGACTGCTACTGAGTGGGCAGGTAGCTTAAATGAGAATTGCAAATACATGGAACATACTAGATTTTGTCCATGGTAAAATATGCGGAAAAAAAAATCATAATGTGACATAATGTGTCTTTTTTCTTTATCATCTTGAGGCATCTCAGTTCTTTTCTACCTAGAGATAGACCAAGATTTTATACATGTCCTTCTCTGATGGTACTCCACAGTACTTGCAGTATTCTTCTGTTTTAATTAAATACTTCATTTATAACATTGAAAATTGATACTATCAAGAGAAAATAGGTTCTTCAGGAGTTCTTTCTGCTGCTTCTAAATGCTTTGTAAAGTCTCACTAGGAGAGCAATGCTAGAATGATGGGGGGAGCTAACAGATCAGCACGATGAGGTGGAGCTGGTTTTAAGGGCTTTTATGAATATCTGTCTTACTATATGCTGATTTCTAAGTTAATTTCTTTGTAAAGACCTGCCCAATATGGTCAGTTTTACACAGGGCAATTAGGAGAACAAAATATTTCAAGCAGTTGAGTTAATTAGCCTGATACATTCTTGTGTAATTTTTTCTACAGGTATTGCTATGGCTTTTGACCCTTCAGCTCCATTCTCAGCAGTGATAAAGGAACTCATTTGTATGGACACACATCATGACACATCATTTTAAGATCATAATACTTTAACTTATGAAAATAGTACATAAAAACCTTAGTGCTAATGAAAATTTGATAATAATTCTCACCAAAAGTCAAGATGAATTAGAAATTCAAATGGCAAAGTAGCTTCTGAAAATTATACATTACTACTTCATGTATTCAGGAAGCCATGTCTTATTTGTCAACCTGATTTCACACTAGGAAGATCAGAAATGTAGTTTTAGTATTTTGGGTTTTTTTTCTTGGAGGACTAGCCATACCAGTCCTCATCTGTTGCCAGGTTTCATACATGAGGATGAAATGTGAACATCCTCAAAATTTAGTTTTTCTTTTCAGTAAAGTAAAAAGTAAGAAAGCCCAGCTATATATATTTTATCATATCGCTGTTGTTCAGAGCAATGGGCCTCTGTCAACCACCAGAATTTTCCTAGGGATCACAGCACTCCTTTATCGTTACCACTGCAATCAAATGTAAACCATGATGTTCATTATGGCTTCAAAGACCAGCTGCAAATCACTTCTCTTTACATTATGCAAGTTGAGTCTCAATTTTTTGGCTGAGATTTTGTGTCTGTTTGTGAAATAAGAGCTTTCTTTGTGTCTTCATGCACCAAAGAGTGTCAAATGAAACACACAGTTGACAGGAGGGAGGGTCTGTAGATGCACATAATTTCTGAGAAAATGTTATTCATACGAACTCTACAGTATGGTGGAAACTCATGGGCTTCCAATAAGTAAATAATGTAAAATACTTGTCTTGTTATTTATGGTGGGATTAATCAGTAAGGGGCTTTTGAAATTGAGGATGCGTGAGCTTTGAACACAAGTCCTGGAACCTTAAACATCATTGCGAGCAGTAAAGGCTTGGAAACACAAACATGTTTCATGAACATGTTTCCCAGGCTAGTCGGGAGTGAGCCTGGGAGTGGGACTCCAGTGACTGAGAGATGATGTGCTGGCAAGGACGGCCAGTACATCACCACAGAGCAAGTGGGGGCGATTACACCTGGGGACAGTAAGGATGAAACTGGCACTGTGGTGTTAGTTATTCCAAGGACCAGTCGATTCAGAATGAACTCTATTCCCTTTATGAGGGCTGAAGATTTGCCAGCTCAGCTGAAGTGCATTTACACCAATGCACACAGCATGGGCAATAAGAAGGAGGTGTTGGAAGCTGTTGTAGGGCAAGGTGACTACAATGTTGTTGCCATCACGGAAACATGGTGGGATGACTTGTATAACTGGAGTAAATCCATAGGGGGGTGTAAAATCTTCAGGTGCGACAGGAAGGGTAGGAGAGGAGGTGGGATAGTCCTCTATGTTAGAGAATGCTTTGATACCCTAGTGCACACAATACCTGTGTGCCTGTGGGTTAAAATCAGAGGAGCCCACAAGAAGGCAGATATTGTGATGGGAGTCTGTTACAGACCATCCAGCCAAGAAGAAGCAGCTGATGAGCTCTTCTATAAACAGCTGGGGATAGTCTCTAGATTGCTACCTCTTGTCCTCGTGGGAGACTTCAGTTTTCCAGATATCTGCTGGAAGTACAATACAGCAGAAAGGAAGCAGTCTAGGAGGTTCCTGGAGTGCGTGGAAGACAACTCCCATGATCCAAGAGGAGGCGGTTACAGACTTGCTTGCCCAGCTAGACATCCACAAGTCTATGGGGCCAGATGGGATCCACCCAAGAGTATTGAAGGAGCTGGCGGATGTGCTTTCCAAACCCCCTTCCATCATCTTCCAGTGGTCCTGGCTGACTGGAGAAGTTCCACTGGACTGGAGGCTGTCTGATGTGCCTATCAACAAGACGGGTTGCAGGGAGGATCCAGGGAACTACAGGCCTGTCAGTCTGACCTCAGTGCTGGGGAAAGTAATGGAACAGGTGATCCTGAATGCTATCATGAAGCACATGCAAGAGAACCGGGTGATCAGGCCCAGTCAACATGGGTTTACAAAAGGCAGGTCTTGCCAAACTAACCTGATCGCCTTCTATGACAAAATCACTTGACTACTGGATGGGGGAAAGGCTGTGGATGTAGTCTTCTTGGACTTCAGTAAAGCCTTTGACACAGTTTCTCACAGCATTCTGCTTCAGAAACTGTCAGCCTCTGGCCTGGACAGGGACACACTCTCCTGGGTTGAAAACTGGTTGGATGGCTGGGCGCAGAGAATGGTGGTAAATGGAGTTAACTCCAGCTGGAGGCCAGTCACAAGTGGGGTTCCTCAGAGCTAGATCAGGTTAGTTTGGCAAGATCTGCTGTTTGGTATTTCTTTGTATGGGTGCATGGGATTTATGTACAGTTTTTTTTTCAGGTGCTTTGCTCAGACTTCTTTTTGCATAATTTGTTTACAGGAATGCAATCCTAGCTTGAAAGATTTGAGAAAAAGTCACTGGATGATCTGATGACCTCGTCTGCATCAGATCACAGACACAACAATACTGGGGTTCTCTGGTGTTGAATAACGTCTCTTTATGGTGATCACATTCACGTTCAGAACAGGTTAAAAGCTGAAGGGCTATAGAAAAATAATTACTAAATATAATTTTGAAACGGCATGAATAACACATTTTCCTTATATTTACCATCTGATCTGATGACTCAGTTAAACCCAAATGACACTCTTGCATTGTTAGGAATAATTTCCTATGTGGAAGTCCAGAGCTAGTACATATCCCAATGTTAAAGTTCACTGCTAAAAGCATTATTCTGCTGACAATTTACAGCATGTGATGCCTTCACAACACAGTGGCTCTATTTACAGTGCCTTACTCTGCACTAAGTGCTGCCAGCCATCTGTAAAGTGCGCTGCACTTTGTTATCAGCAGCTTACGGGCATTAAGAAGACTGATGGACCAGACTCCCCTTTACAGTAAAGGCCCTTTATGCCACTCAGGCTGGTTTAAAGGGACCCCAAACTATAAGTAATGTAATCTATTCCTACTTTATGGTCCATCTGTACTTCTGTGTTGTATAAGGGACCTCAACATAAATTAAGATGAGGTCATTGGGAATCAGGTCATGTTCAGCTGCTAGGTGGACAAAGGATCTCTAAGGAATATTAATAGTTTATTGGTCTTCCCACTACTACAAACACTAGTTCTTCAGTTTGTAGTCTCTCTGTGATGCATCTTGCCTGCCTTGCAGGTGGGGAACACAGTACACAGAGGGAATAGGGGGTTTCCTGCAGCATGGACTAAAACCCAGGTCCTGTCACCAGAACCAAGCAGAAAGATTTAATGCCATTATTGAGGACTAAGGTACATGTACAGATAGCATTTTTTTTTTTGGCAAAACAATGATTTTTTTTTCTTTTCTGAATCCCCTTCAGAGGGAAGTAAATCCAATCAGAGTGAACGATAGGACCACCAGAGGACAGTGTCATGGGAAGCCGTGGGACAATCCTTTTGCCTGCCTCTTGCTGGCTCCCTGGCAGTGCAGCCTCTAGTGTCCTGGGAATGAAGGACAATCTGCATGGTTGTTGTTGGTCCCCAGAAACGTGATCTCCCAAGCAGTGGTGAATGTCAGAAACTTGGGAAGGAGCAATGCTAGCAAACCAGGATTTTTGAAGGAAAATTACCTGTCAGCTACGGCTGTTTTGGCAAAACAGGTCAATTTCTGCAAAAAAGATCATTTTGCTGAAATCTGAAATGAGATGTTTCTCAAATCATCCTATTGGTGCAGCTCTCAACACCCACTTCCAGGACTTAATCACCTGAGAGTGCTTTCTCTTTGTGTCTCTTTCTTTCGCTTCCTACATGCACTAAGGGGAAATGCTTCAGCAGATAACTGTTTTCTGTCAGTTGCTTCTTTATCTCTTTTATTATGTTGTCTCTGTGTTGCTAAATTTTTGCATTCCCTGATCACTCTATTGGTCTATCACTGAGGGACAGCTGCAGGGAACCAAATCCACACTGTACTTGGACAGGAAACTTGTAAATGAAATGTTTTGGCATAGCATTGGCTTGTCTGGAAATTGTTACGTACCTTGGTGACTGTGACTCTTGGGGGGATGATGGCAATATGAGTGGTGTAAAAACATTTGTGGTCAACTATGCACCTGTTTGGAGTCTTCCCTGTAGATCACAGTGTGCCTTGCAGTGCTTCATACAGGAGAGCACAGTCGAGGGGGTTGGGTGGTTGGAAATATTAATGTGAACACTTCTGTTATTTGTGTGCGCGAAGCTGAATGCCAGATCTGAAGTGTCATCGGTTGAGAAGAACTCTCCCTGGCCACTCTTGCTGTGGTCGTTCCATGACCATACTGCCCATGTGACACACTTCTGCTCTGCCCTGCCTGGGGTATGAGTCTCCTAAGTCACAGCTCTGCTGTCCATTGTAATGGACTGGGGCCTGTGGGTATGAAGAAGGGCAGAGGACAGGGTAAATTAGTCAAGAGAAGTGTACAGAATGAAGCCTCACCAAACCTTACTTTTTTTTCTGCTTCAACTGTGATTACCAACGTGAGTTAAAACTGCCTGTCCACACCAATCCTCTGTCCTCAAAGTTTAGATTATGCCAGGGCTTTATACTTGGAACCAGAGAGAGGCAAGAGAAAATCTGCTTGGAAATGTTCCTGTTTTGAAACAGTAGCATTTTTCTGCAGCACGGCCCATCGTGAACTCTAAGAGTGGCATGGAATAAAATTTTTCGCAGCACTCATTTGGGAATACCTGTATCTCAGCAGGAGCTGACGAGGCAAATCAAATGTTTGCAATGATTGGGAAAGGAATAGAGAGCAAACTTTAAAATGTCACTATGCTGCTCTATGGATCTGTGATTCACACATACCTTCATTACTGTGTGCTGTATGTCTCATTTCTAAACAATATATTAAAGTAGGAAAAGGTTCAGAGAAGGGCAGCAAGTATGAAAGTGTTACGATAGATATGGAATAACTTCTGAGAGGAGTGACTCAGAAGATTGTCTCTTCAGCCTGGAAGAGAGGAGAGGTGGGTATATAAAGTCTATAACTCTGGGGCATCCAGGTAAGCTGCCCCTTCCGTGCAGTCGATAGGTGATGCCAGAATCTGCCAGCCCTGAATGAAGCAGATGACTTGATTGATTTCTTTCTTCTCTGCTTCTGAGCTGCCGTAGGAAATGGTGCAGTCCAGCTTCAGGGTGTTGTAGCAGTTGTCCAGTGTTGTAGCAGTTGGAGGACAGTTCATATTCTTGCAGAACTCCTATAAAAGTGTATGGTCTCCTGTTGCTATAGGAGGTTGTGAATATGAATGGTAGAGATGTTGGGAGGTAACATGACCATTTACTGCCCCCTAAGTTATTTCCCTTTTTTTTTTTGTTCTAAAATCGTGCTGATAAGTTCCCACAAGCAATTACACCTGTGTGTGGCTAGTGTAAACAAAATGGAGGATCAGTGAGCTGGAACAAAAAGTCAATGGAGACAGTTATCTTTTTCTGCATCTTATGAATATTATTACTTCTGGTTCACAAGGGAGATTATTTGATGCTGTAATCAGCAGTGAGATCCTTATAGTGTTCTATTACCAGTCCTTCATAGCAAAGATCTTTTTGCTTATTTCTCTTTTTATTAATAACTTCTGCATTTTTTTTCAGCTTATGATTTGGGGTGTTTGGATCTCCAAAGGTTCATGACTGCTCTTGCAGTGTGGTCTGCCTCTCAGTAGTGCTGAGAGCTGGCAGCTGCTCTTGAGCTCAGTGGGAAGTTTTGCTGCCTGTCATTTCTGAAATTATGTTAATTTACAGAAGTTATAAAGCCTTCTGCCACTGCAGCTTGCTCTGTTTTATTAAATATACATTCCCTACGGGGGAAAATGCTGTAGTGATTACACACAAGCCTGGATCTCCTGGTGTAGCAAACACCATTCATTGCTTCAGTGACCTGGTTGTAGGGTGCTGGTCTCACATTTATTCAGGCAGATGTTACAAGCCTGAAAAATGCATCTCACACTTCCTTCAGTTTGAAAGGTACCTTGATATTCTGGAGGAACTAAAGGCAAATGGCCCGGTAAAAATAAATGGCATGGGAAAGGATGCATGTCCTCCCCTGTAGTAGCAGTTTTCTGTGGAATGCTGCATACTTGTGCAGATAGGGTAAATTCAGCTCTCTGTCTGCAGCTTTTGTAACAGTTGTAGCAAAGATAGTGCCGCTGTCAGGATCCATTACTCGGGCCAATGCTATGCTTGGACCTCCCTCCACCCTGCCATGGTCAAGTGGGGAAGCATTTCAGAACAACAAAAGTGAAAGCAGCTGGCCCCAGTGCTGTCCAGTTGGTCCCTGTTGGGCTGAATAACAAAATTGCTTAAGGACACCACAAGCCTGTGCTGAGAAACAGCAGCCTGCATCATCTCAAGTGTCCCTCATTTTGCTTTTGCCAGAGCAGCCATCTCTCCTTCAGTCTGGAATACATAGCTCTTGACCTAATTAGTAAATATCCAGTGAAGCCACCTGAACATCTAGTGGGAAAATCTTATTTCCCCTTCTGCTACCCTATAGGCATCCCTGATGCTTAACAGCTTCACTGAGCTGTGTTCTCTCCTTCTCCTTCTGCAGCTCTCTCTGCATAGTTGCAAGCTTCTTTCTCCTCATTGGATAAATGAAACATCATGGCTTTACCTCACAATAAAACCTGCCAGGCTGAGCTTTTTAAATCTTCTGTTTATTCATCTGTACCATGCGGCACTAATGTAATTTAAATGGCATATTAAAGACTGATGTTATAAACTTAAAAATGTGAGTATTTTATTTCCTTATTGACTGGCGTCAGAATAGTGCTGGCAAATGTAACAGGATGTATTTTATTATTTAAGATGATGCTGATGTAGAAGTTTTCTGACTCATCTTTCACCGTTGCTCTGTCATTCAGGGAATTTCTTGCCTGCAGCAAGTGTGATATGCATTAAAGGATTATTGTCACAATGTATTAGATTATACAAATATGTTATTGTAAACCCGTGATATTTTTTTCAGTCAATAACTTGAATTGTGGTCTCTATTAGAGTGGGTGAGTCTGTTCTTTTAGGCTTTGAAATGCTGAATGCCGTCATTCAAAAGGAGACTGTTTTCCTGAAAGAAACAAAAGTATACTTAAGATACTAAACTGCTTTTCTCATCCCAGCTGAGCTAAGGTGAAATTTTTGCATATATTCTAATAGGAAGAGAATGGGTAGGATGATGGATGACTAGACAGACTTTCGCAGCCACCTGACCTTACATCCACAGAAGGCTATTAAGTTTCTCAGGGGAGATATTTATGTCTCTGAAACAATTTCATCTTGGATATGATGAATCAGTCAGTGGGTTTCTCAGGAGGTGCTTGTTCTCATCAGCAAAAGGAGACCATGTTTTGTTACGAGAAGTTGTCTGACCCAAAAACCTAGCCCATAGTTGAGAGCACGGTGATGTGTCTTATAGATAGCTGAGATGTTTTAACCAGTCAGTATGGCTAACACAAGATGGAATTACCTCAGGTTCTTGAACGCAGAAAGTATATATGCTGTTAATGGTTTGGGTTAGAATGTTTGGTTTTTTGGCTGAAAAATTTACATTTTTTTGTGGAAACTTTCTTCTGCTTTCCAAATTTTATTACCATCTCCACTTCTACACGTGTGCCTATGTCAGGATAAAATACAGAGAACGAGCTCCTGATCTCATGGAAATCAATGAAAACATCCTGTTTCTTGCAAGGATGCAGATGTTTCTGTTGTACATATCTCTATATCTTACAGCAAGTACTCACATGCTTTGGTCACCTGTTGCCTGTGGTTTACTTGTCCCTGGATCTTTTCCTGGTTCCTTGTCATTTTCTCCCATTTGATCAGTCTTAAAATTAGGTTTATACATTTTGTAGCATCTTCTGTGCCTTTTCAGGTACTTCCCAGTCCAGCTTTGACCTCGATAGCATAAAATTTAGGTAGGAGATCCAGTTTCAAAAGCAACCTCAATTAATAAGGGTCCAAGTTACTCGTCTTACTCGTCTTCCAACACGCAGGACAGATCTTACAGAGACATTTATAGGGCTAAAGAAAATGCGGCGATGCTGTCCAGGTTTGGGTCTGACAACTTATGGCCTTCCAAAAGGTGCTTTGTGCTGCTTTTGATACTGCAATTATCTATGTTTATCTAGATACGTACATCTATCTCTGCATGTGTATATATGTGTCGAAAGGCAGATCTTGGCTCTGAATATGTAAATGTCATTTACAAAAAGGATTGGTGCTACTTCTTTTGGAGGTTCGTACTTGAGCCAACATGTTAGACAAACCCGAGCAGCTGGTGGTCAGGCTGAACAGAGTCTCGCCTCATTGCTGAAGTCATTGGGACATGATGGCTCTGGAGGAAGATTCCCAGATTCCTGTACCAAAGGCAAATAGAGCACTGCCTTTTCTGCTGGGTGCAAGCCTTGCTTTTTATGTACACGCAGAACTGTAGCTTTATTAATGTTAGACTTTGAAACCAGTTGGACTGGCAAAGTTTTTCTGTAAGCTGTAGAGGTGTTTAAACTGAGGTCAAGTAGACAAGTGAAGTGCTATGATGGTTTCGTGGGACGAGGTTGAATTTGATAAGAAGAATGAAATGACTAAGCATGGGCTAAGCTTCATTTCTACTCAGTGCATTATCATTTAAATTCTGTCGGTGTTTCCATTATAAATAACTCTTCTCAGGGGAATTCAGCTGTACATTTCATTTGGGGCTGGAAAATTCCATTTAGAGAATGGTATTAATTATTTAAAAATACACATTTGCTTTTTAGGTCAAGATTTTCAAAGCAGTGATTTGCAAAGCTCGCCATGAGACAGTTTGGAGAGCCCTGATTTTCAGATGGTCACTGGAGATAGGCAACTAATTAGAAAAAAAAAAAAAATTCCCTCCCTGCCCATTCCATTTCCAGACACCTGATTTGGTTAAGTTTCTGAAATATTCATCACTGCCTTGTATTTTTTTCTACCTCTCTTACCTTGCGATGATGACCAGAAGTTCCAGATGGGTGGCCATAAAAAGGCCTAAGATCAGAATGTGGTCTGGAGCAATATTTGAACGTCTTTTATAAAAAAAGAGATGGAATTCACTCTCATGTCCCTGCTGCTGCTATTTACCACGCCTGGCTGACTATGATAATGCAGTGCTATCTGGTTATTAGATGTATTTATCCACTGCCACGTACACTTAACGGGAATTCTGCAGAAGATTAGGTTCTCTCAAGCCGTGTGCAGGTTAGTTAAAACTTGTATTATTCTTCCAATACTGTGTATGTTCATGTGCTTTCTCTCAAATGGGTGACTGCCTGCAGACAGCACTGTGAGTGCTGAGGCTCTGTACCTTCTCACCCACTTATGTTCCAGACCAAAAAGGCAAGGCAAAGCCCAGAAGGGAGGTGAATTGCATAAGCACTTGCTTCTGGCAGCACAGCAGGTAGCTGTGCGGTTAGCAGGCATTGCTAAATACCAGTGTCTGGTGAAAACATTACAGCTGGTTAGGTTACCATGCCATATGTAACTGGAGAATCATTTTGCTGGCTGTTGGTGAGCAGGAAACCCCTTGAAAGACAGTGGCACTGTGGAACAAACTACAAAGAACTCAATGTAACTGTTTTTATGACATGTGTTGCATTTTTTTCTCAAGCAGCGGAGAAAGGCCGTAACCTCCAACCATCAGAAACAGCATATGCAGTGGCTCTTTATGTGCAACAGAAGCAGATGGTGTTTTCTGTCCTTACTCTGTGAAGAACATTGAAAATTCAGGAACAGATATACATGCGTTTAGGAAGATAATATTGTGCTTAGGAAAGAGTCTGTCTATTTGCCCAAACTCAATAGTATTTGCTTAAAAGAAGGTGCTAGAAGAAGCCACTACCCGAGTTCAATATACATGAATGAGAAGCTCTTCTTCAGGGTAGCTATAAAAAAAGTATTTGCAGCTTGGCAGATAACTTCGTGGGATGTTATTTTGCAGTGAGCTTTGAGACCAGAGTAGTAGCATGCTTGCTTGTATATTCCATGCCGTGAACTTGATGCCAAAATACTGACACACAGCTGCCCCACATCATTCTGTATTTATGGCTTTAACAGGCCATTATAAAACTAGCAATGAACTTTTGTCAATTCTGATAATAAAAATAACATATGCATCTTTGCAGCATACTTTTCTTGTCTGAAGTGTGCATTCTGGAAATTTATGTAGAGCGGTATCCTTTGAGAATTGTGGTCAGGAAGCATTTTAAGGCTACTGAAATTAAGAGATGATGGGTAATATATACAGTCTTTCTTGGGCAGCAGCTGCATTAGGTTGCTATCTTTTCCAAATCTAGACGTTTACTGTATTTCAAAATAGTAGCTAACAGATAAAAAAAATGTACCATATTGCTCATCATCGGCAATAGAGTACATTCTCTCAAGTAATGTGTCAATGAAGTGCACTCTTTGGATTGATAAGGGGCTAATAGGCAACACGTGTCTCAGCTTACGACCTAAGAGAAAGCTTGGACCAAGACAGCTGGGGCCAACTACATGCATGAAGGAAGAGGTTTAAAGTGTGCTCCAAGAAGCATAGAATAGTATCATAGAATCATTAGGTTGGAAAAGACCTTTGTGATCATCAAGCCCAACCTTACCTGTCCACTACTAAGTCATATCCCTAAGTACTTAATCTACCCGTCTTTTAAGTGGCTTCAGGGATGGGGACTCAACCACCTCCCTGGGCAGCCTCTGCTGGTGCTTAACAACCCTTTCTGTGAATAAATTTTTCCTGATGTCCAGTCTAAAAGTCTCTGACGCAGTTTAAAACCGTTCCCTCTTGTGCCATCACTTGGGAGAAGAGACCAACAGCCACCTCTCTACAACCTCATTTTAGATAGTTGTAGAGTGTTAAGGTCTTCCCTCAGCCTCCTCTTCTCCAGGCTAAACAACCCCAGTTCCCTCAGCTGCGCCTCATAGGACTTGGTGTCCTGTCCCTTCACCGGCTTTGTTGCCCTTCTCTAGACACACTCCAGGACCTCAATGTCTTTCTTGTAATGAGGGGCCCAAAACTGAACACAGGAATCAAGGTGAGGCCTTACCAATGTTGAGGACAGGGGGAGAATCACTTTCTTGGTCCCACTGGCCACGCTGTTTTTGATAAAAGCCAAGACGCCATTGGCCTCTCAGCAACTTGGACACACTGCTGGCTCATGTTAAGTTGTCTTTCAGCCCGAGTCCTTCTCTGCCAGGCAGCTTTTCAGCCACCCTTCCCAAGCCTGTAGCACTGCATGGTGTTGCTGTGTTACAGGTGCAGGACTCTGCACTTGGCTTTGTTGAACCTCATGCCATTGATTTCATGCCATTGATCCAGTCTCTTCAGATCCCTCTGTAGAGCCTCCCTACCCTCCAGAAGATTGACACTTTCTCCCAGTTTAGTGTCATCTGCAAACTTGCTAAAGGTACACTCAATCCCCCCATCCAGGTAATTGATAAAGATATTGAACATGACTGGACCCATCTCCAAGCCCTGGGGAACACCGCTTGTGACCAGCCTCCAACTGGATTTAACTTCATTCACCACCACTCTTTGGCCCTGATCATCCAGTCGTTTTTTAACCCAGTAGAGGGTGCACCTGTCCAGGCCAGTGGTAGCCAGTTTCTCAACTAGAATACCGTGAGGAAAAAGTGTCAAAAGTTTTTACTGATGTCCAGATACACCCTTTCCCTCATCCATCAAGTGAGTTACCTTGTCATTGAAAGTGATCAGGATAGTAGATCAGGTTAGTAGAAGACAGGAAAGGAAACTATAAAGATGATCCATTGTGTGCTAGGAACTGGTCAATGTCCTAAGAAACCCTGGGATCAGGACTATCTTTTTCTTTTGTTCTTGCTACATAACAGTCTCAGCCACACAAAGTGGTGAAGAACATAGTATGAAAGGCTGAAGCATTTTATGATGTTGCTACTATATAAACGATAGTTGTCATTAGAATCTATTGTCTCAAACAGCGAAAAGCTTTGAAGTGGGTTCATGAAGCAAGCATTACATAAATCCTTAATGGGTCTTATGAACTTGTCTCCCTTAAATTTGAAGTAGCATTTCTTGTTTTGTCTTGTAGTCCATACAATGCAGTTTTTCAGTTATTCCTGAGAATACTTATCTATATTTAGAAGGTAGCTGTGATTTTCCTCTGAAAAAGGAATTGGCTTTGGAATTGGAATAATGAGTCTGACATTTTGCTTCAAGGACATTCCAGCCTCAGTTTTTCCAGGTGTAACCCAATGCACTTACAGTTGGAGAAAATTATTTTTATATTTTGTGCTGGAGCTTTATCTAGTCAGAGCAGATTTCAAATTGCTGTAGTCATGCAAATGTTCAGCAGGACTTGATGGCTTGGTGGCGCTATTCATATTGCAGCCTATAAGAACTTGAAGGAGAGGCACACACTAGAAAGCACAGAATGGAAGCAGCACCAAGGGACTTCTGTGCAGAAAATTAGTTTCAAGATTGAAGAGCTTTGCAGGGTGTTATCCACTAGGAAACACATTGAACAGGTAGCTTTCCAAGACAAGCTGCAAATGCCAGCAGAACTAGAGACAGCCTGTGCTGGTCTGGGAACACTGTGCCATGGAATATGTGTCAGGAAACAAACCTTTCTGTGTTGCTGGTAAAGATGTAGATCCTGATGGAGACCTTTGCCTAAGCCAGGCTGCACAGGAAGTAATGGGTCTGTGTACTGGGCTGACCATACAAACCAAGATGAAAAACTAAACTTGAAGCCTTAGTCTCTTACGGAGAAAGTTATTGGGAAGTAATACTGTGTGGGATCAATGCCTGAAGCAGTTTAAAGTTTATGATTTTTGTGACCCTGAACAAAACAAGACCAAGTGCATTTAGGGTAGGGTTTCTGTGGTTTTGACTTACCAGATGAAAGGTATCACCAACTTCTGCAGAGAGCTGGGAGCTCTGGGATTGGCAATGATGGACTTGCAATTTTGGTGTGCTGGAGAGGTCTTAAGGAGAGAAAAAGGCAACCCTAAGGAAGGCTCTCTAGAGATCAAGGTGATGAGAGCACCCCAAGAGGGGCCAAAACAACCCCATACACAATACCAAAAGCTCAAGCATAAGTAAAAATAACCTAGAAGACAAGTGAAGATGATGAGGTCCTGAAAGTGTGAGAAGTGTGGGCAAGTTTGTAGATGACACCAAGCTGGGTGGTGCAGTTGCCACACCGGGACAGGAGGGACCTGGACAGACTGGAGAAGTAGGCCTCTGAGAGCGTCATGAGGTTCAACAAGGCCAAGTGTAAGGTCATGCACCTGGGTTGGGGCAATCCCCATTTTCAGTACATGATGGGGGATGACGTGATTGAGAGCAGCCCTGTGGAGAAGGACTTGGGGGTGCTGGTTGATGAGAAGCTTGATATGAGCCGGCAATGTGTCCTCGTAGCTCAGAAGGCCAACCATATCCTAGACTGCATCAAAAGAAGCGTGACCAGCAGGTTGAAGGAGGTGATTCTGTCCCTCTATTCCTCTCTTGTGAGACCTCATCTGGAATATTGTGTCAAGTTCTGGAACCCTCACCGTGAGAAGGATATGGAGCTGTTGGAATGGGTCCAGAGGAGGGCTACAAAGATGATCAAAGGGCTGGAGAACCTTCCCTAAGAGGACAAGATGAGAGAGTTGGCCTTGTTCAGCCTGGAGAAGAAAAGGCTCCGAGAAGATCTTATAGCGACCTTCCAGTACCTGAAGGGGCTACAGGAAACTGGAGAGGGACTATTTGTAAAGGCTTGTAGTGATAGGACCAGAGGAAACGGGTATAAACTGGAGAGGGGCAGATTTAGACTAAACATAAGGAAGGTTTTCTTCACTATGAGATTGGTGAGGCACTGGCACGGGTTGCTCAGGAAGGTTGTGGATGCCCCATCCCTGAAGGTGTTCAAGGCCAGGTTGGATGAGGCCTTGGGCAGCCTGATCTAGTGGGACGTGTCCCTACCCATGGCAGGGGTTTGGAACTAGATGATCTTTAAGGTCCCTTCCAACTCTAACTATTCTATGATTCTATGTAATGGTAGTGTTTGATTTCAAATGCCAGGAGAATGCCCCAGGGAAGATAGCACAAAGCACTGGGACATCTTCCAGTGCTCTGTAGCCCTAGCAGCACTGATAAGCACTGGTGACCAAGGGCTGGCAAGGTGGGACCAAGTCTGGTGGCCACTATGCAGGAAGAAGAACCAGCAGAGACCTCCAGAGAGTGCATCCACAGAGCTCCAGGGAGGAAGTCTGTGGGGAAGAGCTGATGAAATCTTGCATTTGTAAAGTTTTGCAAGTTGCTGAATGTGTTCTGACACAGTCTCATTCAGTAAAGCGAAAGGTGATGTCATTTTGGCATGCTCTTGTCACATGTTTTTAATAGACTAATTTGTATCCTAAAAAATGAGTGTAAGGGAAAGGGAGATTAGAAAAATGAGCTGGGAATTAATTCTGCATTCTGTTTCCGCTTCTCTTACCGGCTTTCTATGTGACTATGAATAAATAATTTCATTTGTGATTTCCATAGAAAAAGTAGGAGAATCCAGGCCCTCAATGCTCAAAATGGATGTGAAAAATATGCTGTCCTTCCACACTATTTATTTAGTTTAGTCTTGCCTCGTGGCAGACAGGGACCATCTCACAGAACACATTTGCCAGAGCTACTCTTATGTGTTTTTATAGTGTCCTGGACAAGTCTGGAGGATATAGTACAATAAAAATAAACCTCTATTAATAATTAAAAGAGGTTCTGCTGCAACCAAAGAATTAATTAAATATTAACCCACAATAATTATTAGAGCAGGGGAGCCTGTGTTTTATGTGTATTGTCCATGTAGACCCCCTTCCCCAGAAACTTATTATTTATTCATAACTTTTTCCCAAAATATTTATCAAAGATTTGCTTTGCTTTTTTGCTGTCTCAAGGTCATGGAAGAGATGCTTTTAATGATGGTCTTTACAACTGGCATTGTAAAATTTTACTTCTTAATGAAGTGCTGCTAGCGGAAAGGCTGATGAATTTGAGTTTCTGTTTCATACCAGTACATTGGCTATTACTGTCTAATTGCACCTGTACAACACCGTTGACAAGCTTGCTAATGGATCAAAGGGAGCTGATGTCATGATAGCCGCAGAGAGGAGATACAAGCAGAACATGTGCTTTTCTTGTCCAATACACTGAGGGATGCAGTCAAGTTGCCAAAAATTGCAAAGAAATTTGAACAGTTCGGCAGTCATGATCATGCTTCACAGGTTTTTCAGCAGTCAGGAGAAAAGGGCCTGATCCTATGGGAAACAATAGGCGTGTGATGGAGCTGATGGCTATCTCAGAGCTGCCAGGGGGGATATTTAAAGATATAAGAGGTGCAACCAGAGAAAATGGTCATAGAAAGCAAGAGACAATAAGATTTCAAGGGGTGGAGTGTGGCTAGCAGTGTGCAGGGAGTGTAAACAGCTCCAGGAAGGTGCAAATGAGTTGTGAGCTTTGAGATGTGGGTGTGAGTGATTTCCATGAAATTTTTCAGCAAGAGGTAGGAGCTGCTGAGGGGACATTTCCAGGAGAGAAATTCAGGGAAGCTGCAAGTATAGATGTCTTTCTAAGAATGAAAAAAGTAGGTTTTTTTTATTTTGGTTTTGGTTTTTTCCCCCTTTCTCCTCTCTCTTCCTCTCCACTCCCTCCCTTTTTTCTTTTCTTATTTTTTTTTCTTTCTTTCTCCTTCATTCAGTGATGTATGGAAAGCAATTAAGCTCCCTTGCAAAGGATCACAGACTTGGACATGCAGGAATTTGATTTTACCAGCTGTGATATAGTTTTTGCTGGGCAACGTGGTCCCAGTGTGGTTTTTTTTGTGTGTGTGTTCGCTATCTTGCTTATGGTGATAACAACATCAGTTTGTCTTTCTGGAGAAGGTTAAACATCGGTAATTGGAGTATACTGTACTAGTGATAAGCAAGTTCTTTTCCAGCAAGCAAATTTGATTTTTCTTGGGTTTCAACTATCCATTTTTAATGGCCAAGTGGCTACCTGGGAAGAATTATGTAGCTGATTTGTACCACTTGGCAAATCACACTGTTTGGATTTTCTGTTACTTACAGAAAAAAATCTCTTATAACATAGAGGTCTCTTAGGTGATTCTCTTGCTGTTCTTCATCTCAGTATTTTAAAGATAATGAGTCCTTTGCATTTTTCTCATTTAATTCACTCCTTTCCGCATGCATCTTAGCATGAAAGTTGAAATATTAATTAACTTGATCTATTTCACAGAGCTGAAGGAACTCATATAACTATCTTATTATTTTGAATTCAGAGGCACATAGTGCCTGCTTGCTCCCTTCATGTGAGAGAAGTCTCTGTAAAAATTCTTCTTCTAAAATGAACTTGCAGACATGACATTTCTCAATGGCATCTGACATTTAACACCTAAATTTCTCATCTAGAAACACTGAAGAATTTACTATGTATACTGAACTGTGTGTGTATTAGCACCTATGTCTCTGGATTCTATTTACACTCCCTTAAAATGTTTTATAAGTCACATATGAATACACTGATTTTTTAAAAATACAGCTACCAAACCCCATATATTGTATTTTATTTTCATTTCTTCATTCTGTGCTGGGTATCTTGTTACAAGCATTTCTGTGGATAAGCAAAGGGTTCCTGCTGTTCCTTACAAGACCTGTTGTTCATTCTGACCTCATTATGGAAAAAATCATTGCTTCAGTCAGGAAAGCATCCTGCTGCACATGTTGGTCCCTGTGCTGAATACTGGGCTATAAGCAATCAGCGCATTATGGGAAACAAAGGTGTTATATGATTTTCAAGGGGTTGCCAAGGCAAAATTGACATCCTGTCACCTGGCATGTTAAGCTAGGAAACAGACTGGGCCATCAGGAATTAAAGTGCTGTTCCAGAGTCAGTGTGTAATTAAAAAGGATAGGACTGTTATATCTTGCTGGGGAGAAACAGCAACTGCCTGGCCCAGATACCGGGTATTGCTGAACTCTAGGAAAGACATAGAGTTGAAATTTGCAGCTGAACCCTTTTTTATGCTGTACAGATCTTTCTAACTGATCTGATGGCCAGCTTCTCAAAAATTTTCATAATTTGCTTTTGTATAGACCTTCATTTCGAACTGTGAATATGCAATAAAAAGCTTGACTGAGCCACTTGCAAAAACCAGTAAGTCCTTTAATTTTATGTTCCAAAACTTGTCTTCCTTTTCTCCTCTAACACCAGAGATCTCATGTCAGCTCTTCAAATGAAGCTGAACGTCAGGGAGATGCTTGTGGGACGTGAATGACATATTTGGAGTCTCAAATAACTATGCAGGTTTCAAAGACTCAGAATTTGATTTGCCTTATTTTTCTGGACCTTGTTAAAAAGAAACAATGTAGTTCCTCCCTCCCTATCACCCCGGCCCATGTGAGTAGAATGTCAACTCTTGTGAATCCTTACAATAAGAAGGGAGAAATGCTGAAGTAGCAATCTAAAATGAAGCCCGAAGAGCTGCGTCTGCGCTTTATGAAGGTAGCAGATACCTTGAGATGCAAGTGTGTGTCTTGCACTTCTGTGGCATTCAACACCTGACACTGTACTCTGGGGATGGCTGTACTGCACCTTTAAATATAGGAAACATTTCAGGCTGCCTTTATGATAGTACTGATCAAGTGATAAATATTGTGTGCCTGAAAATGGAGTAGGTGCTTCTCATTTGCCTTGCAGGAAGCAGATGGGGTACTTAGTGTGGGTCTGGCATCTCTCTCTCCTTCTCAGTCAGCACCTTGTAGTTCTCAACAGCTGCTAAAACAGTGAAGTGCTTGGTCAGGGAGAGTGAAACAGATAGGTATGAGACGCTGACAGGGGAGACATCCATATGAACATTAAATTAATTGGTCAAAGTGGTCATAAAACAACAACAGGAAGAAGCCCAGCTTCTAACTTACTCATGACCTGAACCATTGGTGTAAATTCTCTGCTTGCAGCTGCAGCACATGGCCGGGCCATTGCGTTGTTTCCACAGGTGGAGTTGGGCTGTTCTTTATCACACCAAACTGCCTGTCAGGGCCTCCAGTTTAATCATGGCAAGTCAAGCTGCAGTGCCAGAAGTCTGGTGTTTTGTTATCAGAAAACTGAAGAAAGGCTTGTAGGCTGAAAGCTTGCAGTCGGTGAAGGCAATAACATGTCTGAGGAAAGATACTTTGCTTCATAGAATCATAGGATCGAAGAATTTTGGGTTGGAAGGGACCTTAAAGATCAGGAAACCCACCACACAAAGTAAGGCTGAGAGAACAGGGTTTGTTCAGCCTTGAGAGGAGAAGGCTTAGGGGAGACCTTATTATGATGTACTAATACTTAAAGAGTGTCTACCAAGAGGATGAAAACTCCTTTTTTACAAGGAGTCACGTGGAAAAGAAGGAGGTAATGGGTGTAAGTCGCTCCTGGCATGATTCTGATTGGAATCCAGAAGAAAATTTTTCACCATGAGAAAAATTAAACATTGGAATTATCTCCCCTTGGAAGTGGTAGATTCCTCTACACCAGACACTTCTAAGGCTCAGCTTGACAGGGTTCTAGGCCATCTCACTTAAACTATATATCACCTAAAAACGTTGGACCAGATGATCCTTGAGGTCCCTTCCAAGCTGGTGTTCTAGGATCATGTAGTTCCAGCCCTGCTGCCATGGGCACGGACAACTTCCGCTAGGCCAGGTTGCTCAAAGCCTCATCCAACCTGGCCTTAAACACCTCCAGGGACAGGACATTCACAACTTCTCTGGTCAACCTGTTCCAGTGCCTCACCATCCTCACAGGAAAGAAATTCTTCCTAATATCCAGTCTAAATCTTCCACCTTTCAGCTTAAAACCATTACCCTTTGTCCTATCACTACAATCCTTGATAAAGAGCTGGTCCCCTCCTTTCCTGTAGGCTCCCTTTAAGTGCTGGATGCTGCTATACCGGAGCCTTGTCTTCTCTAGGCTGAACAACCTTGACTCCCTCAGCCTTGTCTTTGTATTGGAGGTGCTCCAGCCCTCTGACCATCTTTGTGGCCCTCCTCTAGATTCACTCCTACAGATGTGTGTCCTTCCTGTGCTGAAGACTCCATAACTGAATGTAATACTCCTGGTGAGGTATTATGAGAGCAGAGTAGAAGAGCAGAATCACCTCCCTTGACCTCTTGGTCACAATGCTTTGGATGCAGCCCAGCATATGGTTGGCCTTCTGGGCTGTGAGCACACATTGCTGGCTCATGTTGAGCTTCTCATCCACCAGCACCTCTTTCGGGGCTTCTCTCCATCCATTCTCCACTCAGCCTATATCTGTCCTTGGGATTTCTCCAACATAGGTGCAGGACCTTGCACTTGGCCTTGTTGAACTTCATGAGGTTAGCACAGGTCCACCTTTCAAGCTTGTCCAGGTCCCTCTGGATGACATCCATTCCCTCCAGTGTGTTCTGTTCAATACCTTTATCAGTGACCTGGGTGAAAGGATTGAGTGTGCCCTTAGTAAGATCACAGATGACACTAAGCTGGGCAGAAGCGTTGATCTGCTGGAGGGTAGGGGGGTCTATGGATGGATCTGAACAGGCTTGATCAATGGGATGAGGTGTAACAAGTTCCAGTGCAGAGTCCTGCACCTGGAACACAACTACCCCATGCAGCGCTACAGGCTTGGGGAAGAGTGCTTGGGGAAGAGCCCCTCATCGCAAGAAAGACATTGAGGTCCTGGAGTGTGTGCAGAGAAGGACAATGAAGCTGGTGAAGGGGCTGGAGAACAAATCTTATGAGGAGCAGCTGAGGGAACTGGGATTGTTTAGCCTTAAGAAAAGGAGGCTGAGAGGAGGCTTTATCACTACAACCTGAAAGGAGGTTGTAGAGAGGTAGGTGTTGGTCTCTTCAACCCAAGTGATAGGTGATAGGGTGAGAGAGAATGGCATCAAGTTGCACTAGGGGAGGTTCAAATTAGACATCAGGAAAAATTCCTACATCAAAAGAGTTGTTGGGCACTGGCAGAGGCTGCCCAGGGAGGTGGTTGAATCCCCATCCCTGTAGGTGTTTAAACGACAGGTCGATGAAGTACTCAGGGATGTGATTTAGTAGTGGACAGGTACAGTTGGGCTTGTTGATCTCAAATGTATTTTCCAACCAAGCAATTCTACAAAAGTGAGGAAACATAGTTCTTAGTCTTCAAGGGGGGTCATATTTTCCCATTGGAACCTTAATAGTTCATACCACAATGGGGCAGAGGATTTAGTCAGAAATGGTGGAAGACCTCCTGAAAACATGTAAAATCTCCAAGACTGACTCTGTACTTCATATTCAAAGTTACAGTTGAGAGTGTGAAAATGAAGTTTGCATTGCAGCATGATTTTTTTTAGAAGTGTATACATCTCCGAGAAAGGCTTACAATTACAAGGATGTATCTGTAGTTATAGCAACAGGGCATCTGCATGACATCAATGTGCAAGTTTCCAAAGAGGGCCCATGGATTTGGGTGTGCACCAGCTTTGGTTTTGACCATTTGTCCAATGTTGTGGGCTAAATAAAGAGGACAAGCACTGCTGTGTTGTGCTGTTACAGAGGAAATCGGAATAAAACAATCCTGTTGTACTGCTGCAGTCACCTCCCTGTGAAGGGAGGAGAAGTCATCCTATCATCCACTTTTCAAGCGGTTTTGAACAGATGTGTGAGTCGGTTCAACATCTTTACAACTGTCTGAAAAATTCAAGAAATAATATGTATTAAAATACTGATCCTGATGAAGTTTCATCTTTCATCCACCTGACTGACAGATGATCACAGAAGAAACACAGAAACTTTTCATAGTGACAAGGCATAAGTAGCCGTGACAGTAAGAAGATTCATAAAGGAGTTCTGCAATATATCATTCAAGTGTTGGATTTATTTTGTATCCCCATGAGAGATTTACCTGAAGCATAGTGGGTGATAAACTCCCACTGTTTTATTTGGAGCTGGATGAAACACACTTGCGGCAAGGCTCAGGGTGCTGCTTCTGCTAAGACGCACAAAACTAAAGCTTGCACATATTCTGGTAAGAATTCTGTAAAAGTTTATTCCCCTTCTCTCATCCTTTTTGTATCTATTATTTTCGGCATGCCAGCTAGCTTGGGAGGGACAAGAATATGTTGAGAAAAGATCTCAGTACAGTTTGTAAACTTTGAAAGCTTTTTTAAGATTGTAAACAATCCCTACTGTAAAGAGTAAGGATTGCCTTATACTGTGAAACATGTATGTAGAGAATGAAAGGAGGCTGCCCTTTCCAGAACCCTATGAAATATGAGATATGAAATATAATATCACTTCTCTAGTAATGTCACAGTGGTTAAAGGAAAGATTTTCTTGGCTACATACCCCAGAGTATGTAGGCCAGCTCAGAGAATGGATTTCCTCACCGTTTTCACTCTGATCTTCAAGAAAATCATTCTCCTCTCTTTGTCCTGTGAACTTTGCACCTTTCATGCGAAGACTTAACACAACCTTTATGGAAACTGCAGGCATGATCAAAATGTTGTGGAACTCTAGAGGAAGGTGCTTAAACATAGGCCAAGAAAGTTTCAGCTGGGTGCTTGAGATACACCCCATGAAAACGTGGGAAACCCTGAGTGTCCTTGTTCTTATAGAAGCATCGTCCTGTGGCTCTTAGAGGAAAGCTTCTCTTGCCATCCTCACAGTGATGAGACTTACTGGTCTTAGTGGCGCTTATTATGTTTGAGTGCATGAGCAATCTTGGTGCTATGTAATCGCGGCCACCAGTCACAGGTGAGTGCTTCCAACGTAGACAAGGGCATTTGAAATTGGCATGTTAATATGCAGAAGCTACTTTCTTCAGGTCCCTAACTAGAGTTGAAGCTAGTAGAAAAGACACCAGTCGGCCCAAGGAGAAGCAGGTCCTGTTTTATAGTGCATGCAGAAGATGCTCACACAGGCCGCTGGATATGAGTGTTTAGCTAGGTGTCTGCTCAGAATGGGGGAGTGTGTTTCTAAGCCAGATACTTATGTTTTTGAACTCTAGTATTTTCATTCTGGAAGCTACCTGGGGTCAGGAAGTTGAAACCCTTGACTGAACTACGAAGTATATAAATTTTTATTGTATAAATTAAATGCTTAGAAAAAAACACAGTGAAATCCACTGGGCAGATCAGATGTTCAAGACTGAAGTTTGCAGCTGTTTGTTTCTTGTCAGTGTTTTCCAAAGCATGGTGGTTAAAGTATTTGGGGAATGAACCTAAACTCATACCCCCCCCCAAAAGAATGTAGCAACCTTAGCTTGCTATGTGGCTGATGGTGGCCATGAACAGTAGAC
The DNA here is from genome assembly GCF_017976375.1 of Cuculus canorus. Lineage (NCBI taxonomy): Eukaryota > Metazoa > Chordata > Aves > Cuculiformes > Cuculidae > Cuculus > Cuculus canorus. The sequence continues at coordinate 90,597,370 of NC_071403.1, forward strand.
CTCATTTGATACACTGTGAGTAGAGGAGTAGACAGAACACACTGGCAACACCTCTGAGAGCCTTGCATTTCTCCTGCTTTAATTTGTAAGTCAGGCTGCTGGTACATCTGTAAAAGACCCTATCAAAAATACAAGATGCAAGATAGATAGTGAATCTTGCTCTGGTACGTCATACAAATGAGTTTAAAACGTGGCATCCAAGTTGTCTTCAGGAAAAATACCCAGTTACCACACAATATGACTCCTATGTGGCTGCATAAACTTACCCTTGGTGAAGTGCTTTGGATCTCTGTGTTATTCTAGCACTGGTGCACACACTACTATCTTCTGTAAAAATGGAGAAAAAAGGAGTACTGTGAGGCTGCATTTTCAATGTACTGGAAGATTTCAGAGGTAGAGTTAAAGACTTGATAAGCTTTGGAAAGAGGTGGTGTTTCAGCTCTGATCTGCCCCTGAAATAGATGGTTTTGGTCTTTATGAAACAGTATTTTGCATTCCTAGCATCTGCCTTGGATTGGAAGGGAAGACTGTGTAGGACTCGTGTAGATGTGATACTACATTTTGGCAGTTCTGCCTTTCCTGAAATCCTTGGTTTGGAGATATCTTTCACTTACTTCACTGAGAGTTGAATCAGGTCCTTAGTGATGCCTAACTATACAAATGAAAAAAGTAGTGTTGCAGAAAGAGAGATGTGAATGAAAATCTTGATCTTTGCTTGAAATCTAAATTCTCTAATCCCTTTTTTCTGTTAGTCTCTGCTAATGAAGCTTATCCCACGTTTAGAGAATGCCTGTCAAAAAAATATTCTAACCCCCCACAAACTAAAATAGAATAGAACAAATTTATCAATCAACACTCTTCTTGGAGGAAGATAATGAAATTAGAATGTCCTTTCAAATTCAACTAGACTTTCACTTAAACAGACAAACTTTTCTGACATAAAGAACCTTCAGGGATTTAGTTAAAATCTGCTAAGATAAAATACATACCACAACTCACTCTCCTCAAAAAGCCTTATTATGTTCATTCCCATTAACTCCCTCCTCAGGGTATTTTGTATGTCTGCAGAACGTATTATGACCATTCGGTTCTGAATGTTTTTGCAGGACTGTCACTGAATTTAAGTCAGAAAATGGCTAAAACTGTGAGCAGCATTTCAAAGACTATAACTAGAGTGTCTCACTAATAAATAAGTCAGCAGATAGAAATGTCTCACTAATTCCCTGACAGGTCAAGCACAGTCAGAGCTTGAAGGAGAGGTTGAGACATATTTTATTTGATGTATCCTAATATGGTGCTATCCAAGTGAAGGTCTGCCAACATATTCAGTTTAATTTTGCATTGCAGAACCCTGCTGAAATTGTATGACTGCCGTTTAGTCATTAATTTCTTTCCAATAGCAACCCTTTCACCCTTAGAGGTAAAGTTGGAAAACTGACATTGGCTCTCTTCTGTCCATCATTTTCATGTTATTTGCCCTTGAATATCTGTGCATCTTATCTGTGTATGTCCAGCTTTCCCAGTGGGTAAAGATGTTAATCATACTCATGAAGAAGCAGCATGGTGATTCTTGTACCAAAAAAGTTGTTCTTGAGGGTTAGGTAAAGCCTCTTCATTGGTGCAAATAGTGGAAGGGCTAAGACATTCTCCTGCAAGGCTGAACATTTTATCCATGAATTTCCTACTGGAGAAAATAATGTTGAGCTCCTCTTTCTCAGGAAAATTAGCTGCTGCTTTCTTTATCATCAGTTCTGTACAAAATGGTCTGCTGGAAGTCCTAAGCATGAAGTCAAGTCCCCCCTGGGCCTGTGCTGCAGTCCTCACAGTAGGGATGATGAGCTTTAAGTAATTTCAAATTCATTAACATGTATAAAGATAGGGTGTTTGATCCATTCAGAAGAAAGCAGAAAGGGTATATTTTGTCACCCAGCAAAAGTACAGGACAGAAGGGTGGCGATGCAAGGGAGCACAGCAGCACCAGTTCAGAACAAAGGTCATTTCCCCAGTATCCAATGGCAGTTACTTGGAGGATAGGCGCATGTGAGACTTTCCACCAGGTTTTGAATTCAGATCCTTTTTCTCCTTAGTAGATCTCTCCTCCAAGTGAGTGCCTGGTCTTCTCTTGCACCCCTCTAAACAATTTGCAACAATAACATCCTTTGGCAAGACATCCCACAGGTCAACTACCTGTTGTATGAAGAACCATCTCCTTTACTTTGCGATTGATTCCTTCTAGCTTCACTTTATGGCCCTAATTTTACTATTGTGAGAGACAGTGCATAATTGATACCTGTTTATCTGGTCCTGGCAACTCTTGCTTTGTAATCAGTTTCAAGTCTGCGCTAAAATGACACCTTTCCATACTAAAAGGACCATATGGAAGTTGTTCCTTGTTCTGTAGCTTTGCACATTGATAGTTGCCTTTATCTGAGGGTTTCTCATTCTGATACAGCCTTTTTCAGTAGAGGGAATAAGAATCACATTCTGTATTGAAGATGTGGAAGAACCACAGATTCATACAGTCATATAATTAAGTTTTAGATGTTGTTAATTTCTTCTTGGTAACAAGTATTCTTTTGTTTTCTTCTATTTTAATTTTATTATTTTGACTCCTACTGACTTGATGTTTTCATGGAACTAAAAATCCTAATACCAACATGTTGTTCCTGGCTGTTGTCATTCTATTGCCCAGTCACCAAATATTGTATGGTCTCTCAGCAATTCTTCCTACTCTGCCCTCATTCTTCCAGTTTTGAATAATTTTTATCAGTGACAAACTTTCTCATTTTTTGCCAGTTATTTATAAGCATATTGAATGTCAGCACAGTTCCCTGAGGAAATCAGCTGATGATCCTGACTGTGAAAGCTTACTCTTTTTTTTTTTTTTTGTGTTTTAACAGGTTGTTTTTCCTTGAAAGGATTTTTTGCTTACTCCATAGCCATGCAACATTTACATATAGATGATTAAAAGGAGAAAATTAAAAGTAAATGATCACCAGAAGTAAAATTTCTGCAAATCAAAAAACTCTGAGCACAGCCGAGCTGTGCCCAAACAATAAATGCAGTTGCATAGCAGTTGTAATCAATGTCCTTCCAACAGAATCATTTAAATCCATACAGCCTCTGTATGCTTATCCCAAAATGTACTGTCATCCAGTATTGCAGACAGGGCATCCACCAGGCCACAGAATGAACTGCCAGGCTTCTCTAAAGGGGCACAAAATCCAATTGCAAAGGAGAAAAGTGCTGAGGGTTTGTTTGGTAGTTTTTAAAATTTATTTATTATTTTTTAAAATTTCTCAAAACTCTCTCTATGCTTCTGACCTCTCAGGATCATCCTAAAGGGAATTGCTGAAGTATGATCTTAAAATCGAAGTCCCTGTTGAGAAGCAAAAATGCCACCTCTTCTTATATTCCACAGAGCATATTTCCCCATTGCTCTCTGTCTCTTCCAGAGGCCTGTCCCCTAGCTATATCCTCTCTTCTCTACCTGCTCTGGCAATCAATTTCTTTCATGCTGATCAGAGCGTCTTCTTAATTCAGCCACTTCAGTAATGCAGATTAGTGTCAGCCACAGAGAGATGCATCAAAGCAGCCTGGTGGTGGAAGGAGCAGCTTGGAGCTAAGGGAGTGAGCAGGAATAGGAGGAGCATTTTACATTGATCTAGCTGAAGAGGAGCATGATTCCTATGTATAGACCTTTAGTGTAAATGTGTATACACCTTACATAGCCTAGAGTTTGTTAATTGAGAAAATGTGGAGACTTGAGCCTGAAAAGGTGTGTTTTCTGAGCTTTATCAGATGGCAAAACAGGGCTATTTCCTCTCCCTGAAAACTTTCCCTGCCTGTTAAATTATTTCCTACTCTCCATCTGGGCCTTTTTCAGCTGAGTTGCTGTGTTCTTGCTGGTCTCTTGTTCAGGTTCTTGGTGAAAAGACCACTCTGCTATTTAGCACATTTACAGGCAAATCTTCTCAGGTTTAGGACTCCCAAAAAGCCAGCTGATATTTTTGTATGAAAGACTTTGTGTTCTTTTGATCAGTGCATATCCCCACAGTTTGCTGAGCTATATGGTATTTGTAGGCATCTCTGCTTAGAGGATCTGTTTGTTACTTATCATCTGAACACCTATTCAAGAAGCAGGTAATGAGTCAGTGTACAGATCAGGTCAGTTTTTCTAGCAGAGCGAGTCTACGCATTTGAAAAAAAAAAATAAAGAAGTGACAATAATGTGGATATAATGTGGAACCAAAAGAAGAATGTCTAAAGGATCTTTGTAGGGTGCTGGGTTGAGCTTAGCATTTTGAGCCATTTGAGATGCCTATCCTCATCCCTACTCACCTGTCTGAGATTGCTGGAAGGACAGATTTCTGCCTTGCTCAGTCCCAATCCTGATTCCCACCCTTAGGCTTGACCATCATGCAGCATTTCTCAAACTCACTCTGTGTCCAGATGGAGCTACAAATAATAGCTGTGCAAGTCTATGGCCTCTTTACTTGTTTATTTGTTTGGGAAAGCACTAAAGTCTCAAAAGTGTTGACTCTTATATACTAGGCATGTCCATATGAATAAGTGATCTGTAATTGAGTGCAACTGCTTCTACTGGCTTCAAGCATATTTTTGCAGGTGCCCCATCCAGGGAAAAAAATGGCCATGAATGAGACCCAAAATCATGCTAAATATTGCAGAGAGCATATCAATGAAGTATTTAAAGATTAAAAAAAAATTCCCAGATTCTGAATTTACAAAACACCATTTCCTCCATCTGCACTCAGTGCTCATCATTTTGTTACAAAACCACTTCATTCCTTCACTGCTAATAGCTCTCTTTGAATACTGAATTGCCTCATTAGGCTCTTTTATCCCATGAATGCAATTCTTCCTCTGAGTCAAATAGGCAGTCCTTTATTTTTCCCATTGATTTTTAGTTAAATATATCAGACTCGTTCTAAGTAATCAATAAAACAGCACAGAAAAACTTCTGATCTTTGAAACTGTGTGGCATAGACCTTTTTATTATAATGTATTTCTCTTTGAAATCTTGTATTTAATGGAAGATATTTGCCACAAGTTTAAGCATACAGCTACCATATTTACTTTCATCCAAAGGCTTCCTCCATCCCTTGTAAAACGGAATGGCAATTGCAAAAGCCTGTTCCAGTATAAGTTGGCAGAGTCACGGAGTCAAACAGCTGGAGGAGTTCACAAAGAGTTGGACTGGTTTACTGAATTAGTGTCAGTCACTGCAGAAAATAGGAAGAAAGCTCTGCCTTGTACTTTGATGTGATAGCTCTTCTTAGTTGTTAATAGAGGCTAAATAATCACTATTGAGATGATAATGCCTGCTGTAAATTTGTCTCTCTAATTAATCTGTTGATCAGACTGCCCATTTCTAAATTTGAGTATGAGCTGCTTCCTTCTGTTGCATTGGTTTAACAGTTTAGGTAAATGAATACAGATGTTTTATTGCTCCCTAAATTAGTGAGTGGAAAACCATGGATGATTTTCTCAGCATATCATCTCCCTGTAAAGTAATGTCTTTTGGGACATGAAAGTCTAGATTAGGTAATGATACAGTTTCAAGTGGTTGTGTAAAATCCTACCAAAAGTGAGCCAGAGGACTGTCTGATTTATTGTTTATGGCTTTAGGGAGAGGTGAGAGCGACTCAGGTTATGGTTATGCCAGAAAACTGTTGCAGGAAAAGCCAAGGCCATCTTCAGTTCAGCTTGTGGTAGCAGAGAAGAGCAGACAATTTGCTCCAGGTCATAGCTGGGAAGTTATAAGTCCTGCAGTGTGTTGATCACATTGCCTTGCATCAGTTTAGTTGGTAGGCTACCAGAAACCATGACAGAAACTCACCATCCAAATGGCAGCTTCACTGAGAGCCAATAGGAACAAACTCCATTTCGTGTTAGGTTGGACCAAATATGGCCATATGGGAAATGCTTGGATAAAAATTGCTGGTGCATTCGCCCTGTTGGGTTAGCTACATATGTTGTTTCAGCCAAACTGGTACTTTCTGAGAATAAGTGAAACTATAAAAGAAAAAGGCTAAACCCAAATAAGAGCAACTTATTTGGTAATGCATAGGCAGAAAGAGATACATTTATGAGCTCTCATATCATGACTGTCCCAGTGAAATCAGCCCCACGCTAATGCACACAACACAGCATGTTCTGGCCAGCAAGGAGCTGATGCAGGCACTCTATGTATTGTCACCTAGCAGGAGACTCCCGTTCTGATTTACAGGTGAGCTGGGGTGAATTAATGGCTGATAAAGTGACAGAGCCTCTAGACCTTCAGATTTAATTTCTGTATACGTTTCTAATGTGTTTTGTGATGCTACATATGTTACTTAGCCCTGTATGCTAAAGCTGACAAAGAGGTTGTAAGACTTCAGTTAATGCTTTGGGGCTGATGTAGAGTTTCAAGCAGAGCTTTTATATAATATCACTGAAGGATACTCTCCGCATGTTGTAGACCAGAATTTGTTGTGATAAAAGTAGGGCACTACAGCTGTCTGACCTAAGTACCTGTTATCATGCAGTTTCTAAGCTTCAGGAAACATTTAATGCCCTTATATCCAAAGAAGGCCCTTATATCCAATGGGGCCATAAGGCTGCTGTCAGGGTCCTGGTGCAGCTCCTTGAAGTGGCTTTCTCTGTTCTTAACAAAAAGTTCTTCCATGAGAGCATTTTGCTTTTCTGGTCCTGAATTGATACTTCACGTATGAGTCAACAGCTGTTGAGCTGAGCTGGAACCACTTCAGTCTGTGCCAGCAAGCTGGCAGCTAGCATTAATATCACACAGACAATGGAAGCAAAACAGTGGCCTGTTGAAGAGCTGGTGAAAGGGAGAGTTGCTGCTGTGCAGCACAAAATCAGAGGCGCAAAGGAACTGCGTGCAGAAGAGGGTCTTTTTGAGAACTCTAAACAGTCACAAGTACTTACGGCCTCAGTGTACTGGACATGTGAAATACCACATAATTAAAGTCAAGTGGATTCTTATGGCTGCTCTCCAGCACAGAATCCAAGCTTGGAGCTGGGTCTTCAGCTGACATAAAAGAAAGCCAGGTAAGGTTATTGAGAGAAGCGTGCATGGGACTTGGGGAAAAAAAATGCTGTCACTAAACATTCCATCTTTGGTGTGGCCATGTGGAAGCCAACCTCCTTCCCTCTGGCAGGCTTTGAACGATGACCTTCACATGTTGTTAGTAGCAACACTGGAATCAGTTGAGCTGTACCAGTTTACAACTGATGGGAATCACAGAATCACAAAATCACAAGGTTGGAAAGGACCCATTGGATCATCGAGTCCAACCATTCCTAACACTCCCTAAACCATGTCCCTAAGCACTTCATCCACCCGTTCCTTAAACACCTCCAGGGAAGGTGACCCGACCACCTCCCTGGGCAGCCTGTTCCAGTACCCAATGACTCTTACTGTGAAGAATTTTTTTCTGATATCCAACCTGAACCTCCCCTGATGGAGCTTCAGGCCATTCCCTCTTGTCCTGTCCTCTGTCACTTGGGAGGAGAGGCCAGCTCCCTCCTCTCCACAACCTCCTTTCAGGTAGTTGTAGAGAGTAATAAGGTCTCCCCTCAGCCTCCTCTTCTCCAGGCTAAACAACCCCAGCTCTCTCAGCCGCTCCTTGTAAGACTTGTTCTCCAGCCCCCTCACCAGCTTTGTTGCTCTTCTCTGGACACGCTCCAGAGCCTCAACATCCTTCTTGTGGTGAGGGGTCCAGAACTGAACACAGTATTCAAGGTGAGGTCTCACCAGTGCCGAGTACAGAGGGAGAATCACCTCCCTGGACCTGCTGGTGACCCCATTTCTGATACAAGCCAAGATGCCATTGGCCTTCTTGGCCACCTGGGCACACTGCTGGCTCATATTCAGTCGGCTGTCAACCAGCACCCCCAGGTCCTTCTCTTCCGTGCAGCTCTCCAGCCACTCTTCCCCCAGTCTGTAGCGCTGCATAGGGTTGTTGTGCCCCAAGTGCAGGACCCGGCATTTGGCCTTGTTAAATCTCATCCCATTGGTCTCGGCCCAGTGGTCCAGCCTGTTCAGATCCCTTTGCAGAGCCTCCCTACCCTCCAGCAGATCGACACTTCCTCCCAGCTTAATGTCATCTGCAAACTTGCTGAGGGTGCACTCAATGCCTTCATCCAGGTCATTGATAAAGACATTGAACAGAGCTGGACCCAGTACTGAGCCCTGAGGAACTCCACTTGTGACTGGCCTCCAGCTGGAGTTAACTCCATTGACCACCACTCTCTGGGCCCGGCCATCCAACCAGTTTTCAACCCAGGAGAGTGTGCGCCTGTCCAGGCCAGAGGCTGACAGTTTCTGAAGCAGAATGCTGTGAGAAACTGTGTCGAAGGCTTTACTGAAGTCCAAGAAGACTACATCCACAGCCTTTCCCCCATCCAGTAGTTGAGTGATTTTGTCATAGAAGGTGATCAGGTTAGTTTGGCAAGATCTGCCTTTTGTAAACCCATGTTGACTGGGCCTGATCACCCGGTTCTCTTGCATCAGTGAGATGGGGATCGGTATATTTACTGCTTGCATGGCAGGCATGCAAAGGGATGTTTGTGTCATTTACGAATGTGTAGAATTTGATTCTGTACTCAAGTCAACTTCCTCTTGTGTGTCAAAGCCTGATAGGCTGTGCTGAGAGAGTGCTGCTGAAGCAAAGCTGTGAGGTTGAAGCAATGTTTCTTGGGGAATGAAGGGCATGGGGAGAAGAGGCAAAGAATAGGAACTATTTTTCAAAGCAAGGAATGAAGAAGAATAACCTAAAGGAGAGGAAATACAGAGCACAAAGTGGAAAGAATGAGGATGAAACAGGTGAGACTGAGATGTGAGTGGTTTGATGCTCGTGATTTTGCCATAGTTACTAATCCTGTTATTGCACCTTACTGGCATAAACACGCCTTGACTTGGTATGCCTGGGATGGAGAAAGAAAGGGATGGAGTGTCTTCCTGAGCTTGTGCATGAACACTTTTGCATCAACTTGTTTTTATAGTAACTATTGGAGCAAATTAAGATGAGGCCTTCAAATTCAGCTGACCTCAGCATGGTTGTTCAGATGTCCTCTGAAGGGACAGTGGAACAGCACTGGCATCCACATATCTCACCTCATGCAAAGGGGTTAATTCTAAGCTTGTCTATCAATACTATATATGAGAGATCACCCCCTAAAAAATCAGTTTGAACTATTAACTTCCAACCAGATCCTGTACAGAGAAGCCAGCAGCGTCTCTTCGTGGGAGAAGATGGCAGCAGGACAAAGACATCCTCCTCCAGCCATCTGACACAGAAGCAGGTGTTTTAGTCCACTGATGTAAATCCAAATAACCATGTCAATGTTGTTCACCATGTATTATGTGTCTCTCTCTCTCTGCACTGTGGTATGAATTTGACCACCATTTTTTTTTCCTTGCAGCTATGTCTAGGGTGCTGAGGAGAGGTCGGATATGTGAGATGGTCCAGTGAAGAACGTACCATAGTCTTAAGAGCTAGAAAACTGCTTGGCGCACATAGGTAGTGAGCAAGCATCTATATGGCCTATTGATAATCTTTACCATCCCTAGGCTGAGCTTATGTGACTGTCTTCTTGGATACTTTATAGTAGCTTGATGGCTGCTTTATTTTGCAGTGTCTCTGGTATTCCCCAGAATTCAGGATCCTTGGGAAACCCTCCTTGTAACCCTGGCTCCAGCTTGATGGGGACAAGCAAAAACAGGGAAACTAGTAAAAGGAACCTCATTCCAGCAGAGACTCCTTCTGGATAAAAAGAACTGCCTATAAGCCTGTTTCATTGTAAAGGTATTGTGACATGGTTGCAACATGTAAAATAGACCTGATCCATTCTATTTATACTGTTAAAACCCGTTGTGGGTTAAAGTCCTCTGGCACTGAAATGTACTTTGTAGAAATAGGATTTGCTAAAGTAATTGCCTTTCACATTGGCACACTGAGTTATGAGGCAATTGCACAATGTACACAGCGTATAAATAAAATTGCTGCCCTGACTGTAAACTGCATCCATTAGCCTTATGGCCTTGTAATGAATCCTTTTAAAATATGTAGCCATGTTGTGCTTTGAGAGTGTTAGTACTCACCAGACCAGGGTATTTTGATATCTCAAGATCTGTCTGGTACTCCTTCTTTCAGTAATTTGCAAAGCTGCCACTTCTGCTCTTGTAAAATATGTGTCCTCTTGCCATGCACTTGCACTTTGCTTCTCAGATTGCTCTGCTGCTGTCTGCTGAGGAGATGCCAATTTAGAGCTGCAGCCCTCTGCCCTTCTTGTAGTACATATTGCTCCCTCTGCCTACCTACAGCATGTCTGTCAGTAAAGTGCATATGGCTTTTGGATACTGAACATTTATGCAAGTTGTGAAAATGTCATTTCATGGGCTTGGCCAGATAGGGAACTTTTTGGAGTTTATTTTCTCCAGCAGAGGCTGATATAAGGAAATGATGCCGACTTGTAGTTCCGAAAATCTAGATTTAGTAGAAAATTTTGGAGATGCCATCCTGCCTGCTGTGCAGATTGTGTCTGCAATCACTAAACAAAATGGACTCCCCTCCTTTCAGACATCATATTGCTGCCACTTGTAAACACTATTGTGGAAGAATGACCTGGCTCCTTCTGGAAGTCTACAGTGCTGGATTTATTGTCTCCTGCCTGTTTGCTGCAGTAGCACTTAAAAATCTTAGGGCTTAGGTTCATATGAGCTCCTTGAATTTAGAATGAATATTTAGATGGTTAGTACTAGTATAAAAAAGTTTCTCCAATGAGTAAATAGCAAAGTCACGTTTGCATAAAGAAATAGGTATCTTATCTTCTGTTTCACATTGGTCTTTGGGTTCTATTTATTGCTATTGTGTCTGACTGCCTGTCAATAGTACATTAAATTTCTTGGGAGTAACATAGCAAGTGATGAGTGGCTTGGCTTCATCCTCTTCCTCTTTCTTATGCAGAGGAGTTTGTTATGTAAATACAGCATGTATATGTTTATCTTCGAGAAGTAGTTTGGTTTTGCATTTTACTAAGGAAGTGGTGACATTTGTAGTTGTGTGGTCCATTTTTTTGTGACCTCTGGTGTGAAATTTGTGCTTGGTTGAATGTAGATAACAAAACCCCTAAGCTACCTGCCTAGCTGGCTTTAGCCTTCTGTGTATCTCATTAACCACCCCCCCCCCCCCGCCCCAGTTTTTCGGACCTGAAGAGGAAGGCAAAGCCCCTTCCGTCTTCTTGTCCCCTGCAGACATATTTATGGGGAGTGCTATTAAAAAGCATCTCTAGAAAACTTTCCACTCTTTTAGTTCTTCCTGCAAGTTTGGCCACAAGAGGGATTGAACCAACTTAGCTTTCACTGTGCCCTTGCTCAGAACTGTGCTTGCCAAGGAAGGATCCCGCAGGATTTGATTATTGTGGAGTAGATGCATTACTAGGTGAAAAGAGACAGCTTTTTATGGGAGTGAGGCTGTATCTTAACTGCTGCTCAGTCACTTGGGAAGTCTGTAAAAGCTTTCTGAAACCACCAGGCTCCTCCCAGAGCACCACTTCATCTAGTGCATTTTCAGATTCAAAGCTGAGCCTATAAAACTTATCCCTATACAAAGACCACCCAACACTAGCGAAGTGTGTGAAGAAATTTCTGTTTATAGTTTAGTGCAAGGGTCAGATAGCTTTGCTATGGTTCAGGTTATCCCCCCCACATTAAGCATGGTTTTTGCTAAGTACGGGACACATGAGTCATTTCTATTACCCAGACCTCTAGACATAACATAAAATAGATGGCATGAAATAGCATTAAAGATATTAAAGATGGGAGGAAATTAAGTGTTTTACCCCCTTGCATTTTTGAGCTATAGAGTAATGGATTTCTAGTTCAAACTCAGCTACTAATGCACACATAAAAAGTGAGGGCAAACAGTTGAAACCTCAAATTTTCACAATACAGATTTGGTGATTCATTTCCTAGCAGGGAATTAGCTTTTATCTGCTTTTAAAAAATCTTAGTAAACTGCTTAGAATTTATGACCCTGCCAGTATCTGGTGTACTGCAGAATTTTCTTTCTTTGTTTGAGAATGACCTGTAAGGCCCCAAATCTGTGTTTTTCCTTTTTCACATTTAAAAATGTGCCATTTAAAAAATAAATTCCTGCTCAACTTGTGCATCCCAGTTCAGGTCTTTTTTGTCATCCATCTCTGTTACGATCCTGTGGAATAGCCAGGGAATTCAGAATAACAGATCTCACACCCAGAAAAGAAATAATTTTTATCTCCCTTTTTGGAAAGGCGTAAATTTTAAACAATAAATTCCCTCAAAGCTGGGAATAAGTTATTTAAAAGGACTTCTCATTCAAGACTACACTTAAATATACTGGCTCCCTTGAATGTTTGTGAACACTTGCATTTGGATTTCTTTTTAGGACTTTTTCCACTCAGTAATTAATTCTCATCCTTATATAACACTTGTGACTGAAAGCACTGTGCAACAAGATAAAAATGGGCAGCCTGCCGCACTAAAAGGAGGTGAATACACAGTACTGCTGATGGACCTGCTCCCTTGAAATAGCACAATGGAGGTTAGAAGTTATATGTCAAATATAATACTCTCGGTCTGTTGCACTCAGTGACTGCAGCCAGTCTTTTAACTATTAAAGTAATAGCACTTAAGGCTAAGTATTTTTAACTATTTTTCATTAATGTTTTTTTTTAAAGCTTCTGTTTCAGTGGTTTTGTGATCAGAAAGCAGGATAGAAGGAGTTTCTGTCCAACCAGTGTATCAGAGCTTAATTCTCATATGATCATGTACATGCATTCACTTAGGGCCAGTGCACCATTTCCTTTAACTACAGATTGCCTGCCTATCATGATTGCTCTGGAAGTCAGAAATACCTCCCATTTGTTGGCCTCAAGAAATGAATATATTTCATTTGAGCTGGATTGAGTCTTAGCATATGATTTATCATAGCCCAAATATGTTTCTTATAATTTTGAATTCTATGAAATCACATCAACAACATAAATTAAAAGGGTCAATTAATGTCTCAAATACATGGTTTTTATTTTACATCCACAGGAAGTGCAAAAGAAAGAAATGCGAAATAACAGATAAGGAATACCTAGTTACTTGACTTAGCCTCAGCAACAAAGAAAGATTCCCTTTTTTGTTTGGATGAAGGTAAAACCAGTCCATAATCCGTCTTCTTGAAATAGTCCATAATTTTGTTTTCTTTATTTTACTCTCTGAAAGTACACACCATTTATGTTGCACATGACGTATGTAAAAGATACCGGGAATGAACTGAGTCACAGTAAACAATGTCAGCTCTAACTTTCCCATCAAGAAATTAAGTTTGGCAGAGGTAGTATTGAAACATGTGGGATGTCTGTGTTATCTGAGGTGGAGCATGCTTGGTTGATTCTGTGCTGAAAAAACAGTCTCCTGTTACTCGGAAAGGGCAACTGCATTTATTCACTATTTTCTCCTGGGCATCCCAATTTCTTTGTATGTGTTGGCAGCAGAAGACTATGAATGTCTCTTTTGGAAACCTCTGGCAGAAATATCTGTTTTCCTTGTGGGTGACTGGGCTCAGGACCAGCAGGAGGTCTCAGTCTCTTTGGCTGTCTATAAATTGAAGCATGACTCAAGTTGTAAGCTGTAAGCCTTTAGGAGGTTAAGGTGGTAGCTTTAGTCTTTCATATACAGTCTTCCGGCCAAGGGGCATAAATGTGTTCACATTGCTGCAGCTGAGTATGATTCCTGAAGGAGATGCAATTAGTGGAGAGATTATACAGAGGAAGAAAACATCAGGACAGCACAAAAGGGGAGACAGATAGGCTGTGAGGTATACCTGTTCCTGATGGAAAATGGGAAGTTGTTCCAAGTGAAGAAGAAAATGAAATTCAGCCTGCGGTCACTGATGGCAAATGGTCACTCTGTGGCTGCTGCTTTCTGTTACTGTAGTACCACAAACCAGCTCTTGGGAAATCAGTACCGTGGTGTGGAGTCAAACCTTCCCCCTCATGTATCTTAAGCTGATGAGGCTGTATGGATTCAGGATGGAACATGGACAGAGATCAAGTAATCCCAGATCAATGTGACTTGTGCCCTTAATTGCCTGTATGTGATTGGACTCCACCCTGTTCTCATTTATTCTCAGGTGACCAGATGGCTTTGACCCTCTACGCTTTTTCTTACAGACCCATTTACTGCTGGGAACAAGAAAGAAACCGTCCAATTGTTGCACAGTAAAGAGCAATTTTGCATCAATATATACAATGTTTTTTTTTAATGATCTGCAAAGCATAATCAGACTGTTTTATGAAAGGAGACCAGCAGCAGGGGTTTCTCTCCACAGGCTGTTAGCCATCCCTACCAGGCTAGCACTGTATGCAGTCTCTCTGTATACCAGCCTCTTCTGCTGCTTTGCACTACATGCATAATGGATGGCTTTGTCAGGACTAGTTTCCTGATGTTTTACAGTAGTAAGGATGGAACTGTCTTCTCCTATACTTAACCTTACTGATTTTTAGCCCAATCATTAGTCTTCACAAATGATATTGTTTTCCCCTTTGGCATGAAGCAGGAAAGCTTGTTGAAAACCATAGCGTACGTTGGATGGACATATTCATCACTTAAGACCAGGGCTCAGCTATGAACACTTCAGAAGTCAAAATATATTTGGCCAAACTTTTTTGTGTAATGTTTTCCTCAAAACTTCAAATTGTAGTGAAATCTTTCATTAAAATACCTTGAGAATGCACAAGAAAGCTCCTGATTGTAATGTTTGCTGAGGGAGTTCTGTTTCAGACATTAGCCTAGATTGTCCTTAAAGCCTATTGTAGTGCAGGAAAGGTAACCAAGTCTCTTCGGGGACAGTGACAGGCAATTCAGATTCACAACAATGAGTTCCTGTACTTCCTGCCTAGAGCCTTCGTGTGGCTTCTGGAAAGCCACAAATTGAGCTGGATAATATGGTAACTACCACATCTCCTTTTCAACATGCTCACTGCAGGTAATATGAACTACTTGCCACTACAGTGGCATTTCTGATACATGGCCTCAGAAGCAGGGAAAGTATCTTGATAATTTTGGTAAGGAAATGGAAGTGCTGGTGTCATTATTGCTGTTATTTCAGTTTAGCCAGAGTCCCCTTTTATTAGTCTATCCAGCTGCCAGTAATACCAATAATACTGATCTAACAGTCCTTCTAACAACCTTCCCATCATTATGGTACACGGTTTCTGTGAAGCCCTAACAAGATGCAAGGGCTGACTCTAGCAGGCTTTTGCACCGAGGCAGCAACATTTTATGCTTGTCTTCACCCAGACTGTGTTCATTTGCAGATAGCCAGCGCTTTTAGCATATAACAATTGCAAAGCCAGAGCTCAGATGTGAAAGGAGATCTCTGCATGCTTCCAGGCACAGCTTTTTGTCTGGCAGCACAAAACAATTCACAAAGAGGGTGGTTCAGCTTTCTGCGATATTATTAATTTGTTTATTATCAGCCAGCTCTGGGTGAAGCATTTAATGTAAATTGATTAAATAATCGAATGCTCTTCCCTTCTTATCCCAGCAATGTGACAAGTTGGCTATTTTCAAGTGACTTGTTCTTCCCCATTAACAAGCAGAATAATTCAAATGAATTTCTTGCAGAAACATGAGAAGCCACAGTGTCCCTGGTTATTCATGTCTCTCTCCCATCTGAGCATCACTGCAGTGGGCAGGCAGTTGTTCTAAACACAGGATAAGTTTTCTTTCAGGATCATTTTATCCTTAACAACAATCAAACACCTGGAACGAAAACTCTGTTCCACCTTTTATTATTTGTCTAATCCTAACATCTTTTCTTAATCCATGATTGTTCTTCATGGGTTATAAGTTGGCATAATGCTTTATATTGAAAAAAAATGATACTTATTTAAGTGGTTCCAATTATACAGGGATGTATTTCACTTTATGTCCAGTCTGTGAGTAGAAAATTCTCCAACCTCAGTACATGCTCTGCCGCAGGACCCCTGCTTCTTTTCTTTTATTACTTCTACAGAGAGAAATATGTTGAATTTCAGAAATGTTTCTGAGGCTTTGTTTTCTCTTGACACTCTGTGCCTTCTACAATCCTTTCATTGACTTGTGGAGTGCTAAGGCTGGTTTCGTGGCTTGTTCTGTGGCTGTGGAATATCTGGTGTTTCCCAGGATGTCTGTAAAACAAGCTGACAAACCAGCCTGGTGCTTAGCACACTGCACCATTTTCTTCATTGCTTCCAATGGTTTAAGCAGCCTTTGAAACCCGTTAATGCATAGCTCACTCATATGAGCCTTTGTACATTTGTACTGTGTGAGGATATCTCATAATCATCATTAAATGCAATTTTAATGTCAGATTTTTGAATTGATGTTGAAACAGGACAGAATAAAAGCACATCTGTGTTGTATATCATGCTCCATGGGCATCCTCCAAAGTGCAGAGCTACCAAGCTGCAGGGTCCAAAGGCAAAGCATGAGCCTGGCTGCAGAGTTTGTAGCTCACAGCATGATGCTTCTTCAGAGACAGGTGTGCAGTGACTGCAACTCTTCTCTGAGGAATGGTGCTGTCTGTCGGATGTGAAGGCTGAGAGTGCACTCCTACTCCTACTTGGACTCAGTGGTGAAAAATCTCTTGTGCTATTCTTCTTTGCCATTTCAGTTCCTGTCTGCCACTTGATCATCTAAAGTTAGTGCTGGCTTTGGCTCTGTGGGGTTAAAGGAATCTTCTAACACTTGTCAAGATTTAAAATCCCTGTGAAACAATGAAGAAATGTTGCCTCCTGACCTTAAATGTTACTTACTGTTTAATATAAATTTTTATGAGCATGAGCATTTGCTAAGTTTCAGTCTCAGTGAGGTACAAGAGGTCTGCTCAACACAGCTTTGGAAAACATGCACATGTACTGCTCCTTTCCTGGCAACTTTCCTTCTTGTCCACAATGTAGTACTTATCTCCTACAAGAAATGGATAGCAGAAAAAAGCCTCTTCTATTTCAAATTGCCATTTCTTTCTCTTTCTAGGTTCTTGAAGCATGGTAGGTAATAAGCCTGATTCACTTAAGAGCATACTATTTTTTGGGGGCCAAAACCTGTTGTGTTAAGCAAAAATAAAGCTATCTAAGGCCAGATTTTACTGTAGTGTGCTCCTCTACATCACAGAGGCTGGATCCAGCCCTTTGCAAAAGACCAGCTGAAAGTAGTGAATCCTATGACAGTGATCTGTCATGTTGTAGATCTGAGTGCATCCTACAAAGCCCATAGGTGAATTAGAAGCTGTGGACATGAGGGCCCTGGAAATCCTCTTTATGTCTTTCAATAATATGTCTCCTCCAGCCTTGTGTATAGGCTGGAGGAGAAAATGTTTCTCAGCTGACAAGGGCTGCTGCCACATATTTAGATCCACGAAGACTGTGATAGTGTCTCATTTTAGCTTTACTATTGAAGCAGATGATGTTTGTGTTACTGCCTGGGCCTTGGTTTGAGGCACCTGCCAGTTTCTATGGCTTATCTATGTATTCTAGCAGAGGGAAGGTTCATATATACATTTTAAGTTGATGCCCTTGTGGTATCACCAACTGTCTCCCATTTCTTGCATCAGAATAAGAAGAGACAAAGTATTTAACTGAAAATGTCTCTGGGCTTCTTATTTGCCTGAGATTATTGCTGTCATGACTCCTCAGGAAAAGAAAGCTGAAAAGTAGTGGCTGATAAACGGGAGGTGTTTCTCTCATTCTCCCCTGCCATTTTCTACTTTTTTTCTTCTGCCCTAATGTATACAGACAGTTTTATGAAACATTCACACTGTTACCTTTGTTGACAAGACCATCCAGAGACACCAGTTAAGTTCCTGCATTTCTTGTGCCAGGTACACATTAAGAGCCCAAAGGGCTGAATAGGACACACATAGACATGATGGGCCTAGAAAAGAGACAACATTATTATGATTGTATAAATAAAACACTTGAATAATGTCGACGTTTTATAATGGGATATCCAGTTAACATGAGGATTGTTGCTATCATTAATTATTTGTGTATTAGTCATAGTAATTAAGGAAATGTGGTTTATATACTAATCTAAAAAATCATACATCAGAAGCCATGGAGGTATCAGAGGAAACAAAGATTATATACAAGATTTTGTCATCCAACTTTCCAAAGGCTGTAATACAATTCATAGTTGTAGCTTCAGACCCCAGACACATGAAGCTTCTGGCTATAGGTCAATTTTTATCCTCACAGTTAGCTCTTCATCTTTAGTAATGGAGCTGATCTGAGGTTATGAACTGCAGGATTTCTCATCTGAAATTCCAAGGAGGAAGGGATTAGATATTCTGCTTCTGGTGCTTTCTTAGCCAAGCTAAAGAATCAAAACAATACCAGTTTTGAACAGCTTTAATTCATATTCTCCTTAGATTTGGTTATGATTCTCTCTAGGCTTGGAAAGCTTCTAATTTGGGACGCTGGCAGATATCCTCGGGAAATTTCAGTGGTATCTAAAATATGCTTGACTTGCTCTCTTCTTTCTTTTATTTGTGAGAGCTTGGGATACTATCAAGCACGGAAATACTTTCAAATATTCCAAGTCAGAGATGAAAAAGTTCTGATGCTTTTGTTCAGACTTTTTTTCTGGGTCAAACCCCTGTAAGATGAAAAAAGGGAGATCCTATATGAAAACTTTTGTGTTTTTCCTAATATTTCAGTACTTCTTCCAGTACCACAGAGTACCTAGAAATTCAAATTTTCCTTAACAATTAAAAATGGGGATGAAGAAAATGGCCTCATACAGGAATTTCATTACAGTGTGGGTGAAATTCGACCATAGCATGGTACTAATTCCAAACAGCTCCTGTTTCTTCAGATTTTTCTCCTGGGTGTGTCTCTCCTGACTACACAGCTCAGAATTTCATCAGGAGGTCCAAATCCTATGCTTTTAACCATGGAACTGGACGTGCGTGAGACATGGGAAGTGAGTTGCAGTCAAGCAAAGGAGTGAATTTCTATATGGATTTCTTAATTTTATTGACTATGCTTGCAAGAAACGCAGGGCTCTTCGTGCATCGTGTTGGCTGCAGATACTAGTGTGAATCCAGACATCAGAAGCTCCTCATACCTTTCGGCCCATTCCCTAGAAGCCCCACGAAAGCCCGCAAGAGCAAAGCTCACATATTTCTCCCCCCAAAGCCCAGAACTCGCCTCCAGAGGGCACTGCAAACTTGCTGTGTTGGTGGTCACCAGCATGCGCTGTGCAAGAGGGAGCTCTTCAATGGGCATTTTGTTGCAGTTAAGGGATATCATGTAATATTTTCACGCAAAGCACGTGTTTTTGGATATAGACTGTATGCACTTTGAACTTAAAAAAATCCCTGTGGCAGATGTCTTTTGTTAACATGGCATTATTGTGCTTATAGAGTGAATGTAAAAAACATGTGTAAGTGGTAAAGGAACAGGTCTAAGTCAGTCATGAAAAAAAATTAATATAACTCTTGTGTTTTCTTGCCTCTCTGCTAATTTGCAGCTAAACAAACGCTATACAAGCAAAGACTCATGCAGTATAAATACACAAATCTAAAATTCTAAGGAGTGGTACAATAATGCTTACAGACACTGTGATAAACCCTTTCCTAACATTGTTGAAAGGCAATCCTTACCTTCCCTAAGTAGCGTCCAAAGCATGCAGAAGCATACGAGGGGCAACTGAAGTACAGAGGGGAAGAGGATAAATCTGAGCACTGGGAAAGGTAGAAAGAATTACAGTATTAGAAAAGTGCTGCTGCTGCTTAGTGTTGCTTATAAGGCTGTGTAGGAAGCCTATAACAGATATGCTAATCTTATGGAATGACAAATTTCAGGATTCCAGTTCTGCCAGGAGTGTTACTGGGTTTTAATGGCCTGCCCCAGTCAAAATGGATGCAGAAGTGCACAGCAGCCTGAGGGACCACAGCAGCCATGAGGCATGAAGTCACTTGCTGCTCTGCTGCTGGCCGTGTTCCTTGGCACTTGCATGGCAGAAATCCTCTCTGGCTTCATGATCCCTATGAGTTGCTCTCCTCCGCTTAGTTGCCGTGAGCTGGGAGGATTGCCAGCCCAGTGCTGAATCACTGATTCTTTACTGGAATTGTCCCACTCTGCATACTAGAGTATGCCCTCTTGGCTGCCCATGCCTGTTGGTAAAAGAATTGGGAGGGTTAGCCCTGTCTCAGGCTGTGCCTCTCCCTCTGAGCGAGCAGCTCACTGTTGTACCAGAGGCACAGTCGGTGTGGCACTCTGACTGATGGATTTGCAACACTCAGTAGACTGAGATGAGCATTGTGCTTGTGCAGATGTATCCCTTACAGTGTACAGGCTGGTGCAGATGCCCCTATGCAGCGCTGTGCCACCTGGACAGACATGGTGAAGTGGATCTTGTGAGAGAGCTCTTGGGAAGTCCAATGCCAGGAGCTAAAAGCTGATTTAGCCATAAATGGCTCAACTGTGCTGGAAAGTGAACCAGCACTTTGCTCCAGGGTGTCTTGGCGGTGGTGGTGGGTCAACAAGTGGTGTTCAAAGAGGCTTCCAGTTTGGGTAGAGAGCTCCTGTTGCTACCAGCTCCAAAACAGAAAAACCCTTGGGCAGATCAGCAGGTAGAAGAGCACATTGCAACCAGTCAGGGAAAGCAGTGGAGAAGCAGCCAAGAGGTCTCAGATGGCATAGTCAGTGGAAGAATGGTCATGCGCAGCTTCTTAATAAACTGGAATTTGAGACCTGTGGAAAATGAATGCTTCAGTACTTGGTTTTGATCTAGTAGTTTGAGAAAGAGTGAAGATTTTGAAATTCATCATGAATTTATCAGGTGTTCCAAACTGTGTTCATTCTGAAAGTCAAAGTGTTATGTTTCACCTTGATTTGATTACCTCAGCTGGATCAATCTTCTAATTTGTGGTTGGATTCATCTCCATGGTATGCAATGGCAGTTCGGCTGAGGAGGATATCCCAGGGTGTTTTCTTAGATGAAATCTAAGCAGAGAATATAGAGAAAGGAAGGGATAGGGGAATAAAAGAAAGGAATACCATGAGATATAACTGCTCTGAGACAGTGTGGTACCTGAGGCAGACACATTTTAAGGAAAAATGTACCTAAAAAGAACTATTTTCAAGTGGATCACATGAAGTGTTTCAATTGGGTCAACAAGACTTGGAACAAAAATCTTTCATTTTGGTTCTCTGATGAAAATAAAATTTACTGCCTTTTTCCATCAGAAGGCATTGTCAGGAAATTCCAAACCTACTGGCAGTGCACAAGAGAAGTTTCTTTCTCTGAACTGGTAGCAAATTTCCATACCCAACTCCTGGCCCTCTAGATAAGATCCCTTTTTTGCCTTTGCTGGGTAAAATCCCGGGCCATTTGGACTCCATTCTCTTTTTTTTTTTTTTTTTTTTTTTTTGAGCTGAAAATGCACATTTCCCTCCACATCTGCAACAACCCTGCTTTTTGCAGTCTGGTCCAGTTTTGTTGCCTCTAGCTTTGAGATCATCCTTTGAATTAGGGGTCCCATCTGTTGTCATCTTGAGCAGCACAGAAATAGAATATCCTGCGGGCAAATGGAGCATTTCTTTGCAGGACCAGACTGAGCTCAGCATGCAATTTAATGCTCAGTTTAAGTTCTGTTGAATATGCACCTTAGGTCTTTGTTTTTTGGAGGCCATGTGCCAAGTGAATGGAAGCTTATATTTGACTATTTTCCATTTCTTTAAAAACAAAACACACTACTAAAAAGAAAACCAGGGGGATGGGTGGGAAGCAGGTTTGCTGAGAGAAAGGGACTGCTCTGAGCACATAGTTGCCCATCCTTGTCAATGCATCTTTTTCTTCACATGTTTCACATTTGTACTCTTACTCAAAAAAATAGAACCCCAAGGAGGCTGGTTTTGTGAGCAGGACTGTGTGCGGCCAGGCACTGAGCTATCCTGTTTCATGAAACCCATCTGCAAACATTTGGCATTTGGCCAATTTTAAAGCTTCTTTGAATAAGTGTATGTGTATGAAATACTGTATAAACAGTTCCTGGGCACAATAGATGGGAATGTCATAGCTTAGTGCCTACATTTATGGCACATTCTATGAAGACATCTCACTTGTATAACAATAGTACATCCATTATCTAAAACATGTGACTCCATGGAAAGACAGAAGAAATTCCTTAATGTTTAAAATCCAAATCTTGACCCAAATGTTATAGCCACCCCATCTTTGATAACAGGAGATGAGGGTCTTCACATAGGTACTGCCCACATCTTTGTTTCACTATGCCCCAGTGGGACGTTCACACCATCACTGTGCAGTTGGGTCCATTGCTAAACTGATGAGTTCTGCGAAGGAGAGCCGGCCCAACTGGGACACCGAAGGACTCATGCTTGAGAAGCAATGGCTATGTCTTCCTTTTTGTCTGCTCAAGCTTGTCTCCAATTAAGGTGGCCTATTCTTTCCACATATCCGGATACCAAAACCTGCAAGAACATCTGTTACCCTATTGCACAGCAGTGTTGCTACTGAGTAGTGCAATATACTTTAGAGATCCCAGTTTTCAAAATAAGTACTGATAAAAGGTGGATCTGGATAGTAAAGACCGAGTGTAATTCTTAATCTAAGTCCGCCACAACTGCAGGCGTTCCAGCTCTGGGCTTTGGTATATACCATTGTAATAGACAAGAGCTAGCCACAAAATTTGTGTCGGGACCTGACTGAATTTCAGTGAGTTACAGGGATTGTCCAAGAAAACTGTGATTACTGTATATACTGCTGAATTTCAATCAAGTCATTCTTTAGGGAGAGAGAAAGCAACAGATAGCTTGTAACTCATTTTCTTTCTAATTGGAATAAAGGTTTCAAACTTTAAAAATAAAGCCATGAAAAGCAGCTACATTTTATGTAGACTTCACACCGTGTATAAAATTGCAAGAAAGCAAAGAGCAGAGGTAGTATCACTGGAATCTGAAAAAATTTCTCAATTTGGCCTTGGCTCAGATCTGAATGCAATTTTAGATGCAAAGTCCTCAAAGTCTACAAATTTGAATCATCTGTCACCCTTGGATAATACCAGTGTGGCATAGATTATATTACACCAAGATTAGAAAAAAGACAAAATGAACTTATTTTGCCATTTTTGCTACTGTTCATCGTGAACTCAGGTTCCATAAAATGCTGATATCTCTGACAGAAACATGACATACAAATGGTAAGGATGAGCATTTATTGTGTTCTCCTTATTGAGTTCCTATCCATCCTTACTGGACTGAAAACAGTTGAGAAGGTGAAGAAGACCTGGTCACCTACATCCTGTTTCATTTTGTGGCATGAAATGCTAACCTCAACCTGCTTGTATTCAGATTGCAGCAGGAGGAAGGATGCTAAAGGAGAACGTGTGTGTTTGGCATACATGAGATGTAGGTACAACCATGCAAAATTGATCACATCTGTTTGCTACCATATGGTTTCATTTTTCACTGCAGCTCAGAGATGAAAAATGTAGCCAGAATTCTGTGATTTTACGACCAAGAAAATAGGACTGTAGGTATGCAGACCAAAGAAGGGAGAAAGCAATCTCACTTTTGGTGTGCAAAAAGTCCTTCCTTGCAATGGAGAGAGAAAATTTTCATTCACTTTGTGTACAGCATAATCTAACGTGGCCCTTGTCCTCTTCCACTGCACAATGTGCTAGTGGTGCCTGCTAGACAGAGTTGACTGAGTTGTTGGGTAGCACTGTCACTTCTGGCAATTCTGTATTCTTAAAGCCTGGAAGTGGCCCAGTTCTCTTGGCATGGCTGTGCTGTGAAGGTCAGAACGTGTTGTATTGGAAAGAGGCATCCTCCCTCCTGCACTGGCTGATAGAAATCCCAGGGAGGGTTTTAAGCAAGAGTTTATTTGAAAACAGATGAAAGCAAGCAAATCAATCAGCTAGCAAAAAGAAAATGGTGTTCTGGAAAACTTAAGCAGTCTGAATCATCCACCAGCGGCAGGCTTACCAGTGTGAATACCTGACAAAAATGTGGAGCAGGATACTTATGTCAGTGACTAGACACTGCAATGGACTGCTCAGGTCTTGTGTTTGCAGTTAATAGTGGGAGAAAGGCAAGACAGACATTCTTGCAATTGATGTTCTGTAAATTCTTCCTCAGCAGTTACAATCCATCTGGGAAAGAAGAAGAAACACAAAAAAGAAATCAATTTTCTTATTAACAGCATTCCTCCTCACTAAACTTCTCAATTTATGGTGCTTTCAGAAAGAAATTGAAAATACGGCAGTTTGGTGCTGCTGAGGGCCTCCAGTTTTAGTGTTGTGCTTTAGGGGGTGTGGTCATCCTAAAGGAGCTGCAGAGCTTTGCTCCATGTCAGGGTCACCAGGATGTCACTAGCAGGGTCAGTACTATATGGGTGGGAAGACATTTCCGTAACCACTGAGTTGTAAGGTTCAGGCTGCCTTTGCCCTCTGCTTAATTTTTCTACTGGTAATTTAAGGGGGACACTAGTTACAGCCAAGAGTGTGTAAATCACTCTGTTCCTGTGGGAGGGAATACTGTAATACTTTGCCTTTTCTGAAAGTAATAAACAAATATCTCATCTTGCAGTGTTGCTGCAGAGAGAAGACTCTGTGCTGGAGTCTCCATGTCTTGGAAGTGGGTAAATGAGAATAATATGTAGGAGCCTTAGAAATAGGACTACATTTTAATTTCTCTGTTTTGGCTAACAAAAACATGTTAAATGGCTCCTCGTATCAGCTGGGAGAAACAAAGGAAAATTAAGAATGTATATTTACATTTTGTAGTGAATTCGCTTAGACTCCATTTATTCATGTTCTGAGTTTACTGTTCTTTAGTAGCCTCCTGGTAGGAAAATCTGCTGGGAAGATGCATTCGAACTTAATGTAGCAGTTGATTTACAAAAAATGAATTTTAATCTTGCAGTTGTGTGATCCTGCTGTCAAAGTGTAATACCAAGAGTCACACACAACTATTTAAACATTAAAGACCCCACCCTGTATGGCTTGGAGTCACCATTCCTAACATTCAGCTGCAGCAAAAAATTCTTTACCAAGGGTTTTTTTAACACAAATAATTTTCAATAAAAAATGGCTTTGATAACATTTCCAACTGTTTGTTATCAGGAATCACACAAGCAGAGAGGAAGAGATTTGCTGATAAAATGAGATGTTTCACATTTCTTACCAACTGCAACTTACGTCCAGCTGCAAGCCTCAGTCTTGAGGTCAAGCAGTCAGCAGTGAAGGCCAGATGGGAAGCTTGTTACTGATCCTTGACCTGGTGTCACTGATGGCTGCGGGGTTGTTGATGGGATCCACTGCTCCGCAGTGCTAGAGAGTACCCAGAGTCACTTCTTGTTCCTGAAGAATCTTGCCATTCGCCTTTGCAAAGACAAAGGGCTGCTTTTCACAGAAACCCACTGGTTGTCCCAAGCAACTTTTTTTCCCAGTGAGAGGTAAACCATGCCTTTGAAGGACCAGAAAATGGCCATTCACGGGGAAGCAGCCACTGGGCAGACAGATGCTTCCCTTATAAGGTTACTGGTGTCTATTGCTCACTGACACATGGTCCTCCTGAGTACATCTCGAGAGAGCATCATCACCCAAGCCTTCATTGGAGATAGTTCTTCTCTATCCATCTATTAATAAGCAGGTGATGTCAGCCTGTTCCTCCTTTCTTCCTCCAGGCAAAATCTAACCACAATGAGCAAATAATAGGTGAGATTTGGAGAGGGGACGCTGATGATGTTGGAATGCAGGGTGACCCCAGGAACAGGCACTGCTACTGAGTCAGAAGATGACATCAACACTCCCGCTCCGCTGACAGGTTTGCTATCTGTGAAAAAAACAGGCTTAGGCCTGTGCTCCTATTGTGTTACAGTTAATGCTGGCATTCACTGGCAAGCAGAGGCTGCTGTTAGTTAATCTGATCAAATGTTGTTTAATGGGATGGATAATAGCAATGTAAATTCTAAAGGGGTGATGCCATTCTCTGGTCTGAAAATGAAACTGGGCTCAGGTCACAGCAGTGAGTGACCCTTTCTCTTCACTGCTTATCTGGATGTGTGTCCTGTTTGGGGCAGGACAGACTGTTGATGCTGTGGACACTCCTCTTGGAGCAGAAGCAGGTTCTTGGCTGGGAATGAAATGTAAAATTGAGGTTTGCCTTCCATGTCCTGCTGCCACTGTTTCTTTCCAGGTTTGCCATCTCCTCAGATTTTAAGAGAGCTGTTCAAAGCATTTGGGACCATGTGTAACAATGTGATCTAAGGAGAAGTGGGAGATACCTGTGTGTCTTCCATGCAGTGGCCCATCAGAGAATTTGCAGGATAGAGAGTACAGTCCTGTTGGGGAAACTTTTTCTGTGTTCCTGTGAGATGGGAAGGATGGCTGCCAGGTGAGGAGCCCTCTACCATGTGGCTTCCGGGTGCTTCTGTGGCAGCTTCTGTGGAGAGTTCACTCCTCCACTCCCCACCAACACAGATTTTTGTGTAGTTCTTGTCTCCTGAGTCACAAATGCTACACTTTCCTTGCACTGTAATAATGGGAAAAGAAAATAGTTCTGGTGAGCAGAAGAAGTGGCTTGTCCTTGAAGACCTTGGAGTGGGTACATCTCCTCTTGAAACTACACTCGGGGTGCATTTTCCTGAGTCCTTTCACCTGTCTGTCTGCCGAACCCCAGGCCTGTGTGACCTTACTGTGTTTTCTCCATTGAGTGTGTAGAATTAAATGGTGGCCCTGTTGATACTCCATGTGACTGCGTACCTCGGGGTCATCTCAGTAGGTACAGGCTGACAAAGTGCAAAGTACTTTGGCAGTCATATGCAGCAGTTCACTACAAAAAAGTTCCTAGTGCGTATTAGTCTGAAAATAGGCTTTAAGTTAGATTTTTCTTGTCTGTGTCTGTAGTCCAAACCTCACAGCCTCAGATGGTAAGTTTGAAACAGAGGTAAGTATGAGGCTAATCTGCTTTCATGATACAAGGTGGGAGAATGGTAGAAAAGGAAAAGCTGGAGATTATTGGGAGCCCATGCCCTTAATCGCCACAAGTAAGATTTTCCTGCTTTATTTGTTCTTCCACTACTAATCAATATGTTTCATTATAATTACAAGAGCCAAAGGTGAAGTTTCACTCTGTTACATCCAACAATCTTGACAAATCCCAGGTCAGGCTAGCTAGAATCTGCTGTAATTACTATTACTATTCCCATAATAAAATAGAAAACTCACAATTTCACTTCGCTTATGGAAGGAAAAAAAATCTGAAACTGACCATTAATAATTTATTACCATTTTTCAAAGACTTCTACAGTTTACTTCCTCTACTCAGAAATACAGAATTGGGTTTCCCCAAACTATTTTCGAGTATTTTCAGATTAAATAAAGAAAAGTACTAAATGATACAGGTGTAATTTCTTGATCATTAGACAAAAATCAGCAAGGTGAAGTCCAGACTATCAATCCAGTAGCTTTAATAGCTGGAGTTAATCTTAACACTCTGAGAAGGATGCCACTTTTTAAGAAGGCTGAGCAGGTACCATAATGCCCTTCTCCTTTGCCCCCTTTCTACATTCCTTTGGCTGTTGTGGAATAAGTTGTTTCAGTGCCCCTATTTGTTTCACATCATGAATCGCAATAGTGCAACACCACTCTGTTTAGATTCACAGCAAGCCCATGAGGAACCACTTCAATCCCAAAGAAGTCTGAAAACCATCCCTTGAAAACACATGCACCACAGAATCACAGAATCACAGAATCACCAGGTTGGAAAGGACCCACTGGATCATCGAGTCCAACCATTCCTAACACTCCCTAAACCATGTCCCTAAGCACTTCATCCACCCTTTCCTTAAACACCTCCAGGGAAGGTGACTCGACCACCTCCCTGGGCAGCCTGTTCCAGTACCCAATGACTCTTACTGTGAAGAATTTTTTTCTGATATCCAACCTGAACCTCCCCTGATGAAACTTCAGGCCATTCCCTCTAGTCCTGTCCCCTGTCACTTGGGAGAAGAGGCCAGCTCCCTCCTCTCCACAACCTCCTTTTAGGTAGTTGTAGAGAGTAATAAGGTCTCCCCTCAGCCTCCTCTTCTCCAGGCTAAACAACACCAATACTGAGTTTTATATAACCCTCTTTTAGATATAGTCTACTGCTAGGGCTACACTCTAAGAAAAAAAAAAAAAAGAAAAACAGAAAAAAATTAAGACAGTCTCTTCCAGGCAATTATTTCCAGGCCACATAGCAGGAGAGAATGATGTGACATAATATTTCAGTAGCAGCCCAGAGTAGAAGGGTTGCATAACCAGGTACTGTCCTATGTCAAACCTCAGCGGATGCTACTAAGAAGACAGGGCATTTTTACTCCCAGATAATGTAAGTAGCATGGATTTTGTGCTGGTTACTCATGCAGCCTATTTCATTGTGGCATGACTATGTGACATGGGGTGACCCACCCACCCCCAGGTTTTCTTACTAGGGATGGGTCATACTTGTCTCGAAGGGGAACTAAAGTTATCTCTAAAAATCTGGTTAGGCTCTTAAATAGAGCTTTAAACTAGATGTGAAGGGGGAAGGGGAGGAGACCAGGCTAGTTGGGAATGAGCCTGGAAGTGGGAAACCGGCGGCTGAGAAATGGTGTGCTGGAGAGGACCACCAGTACACCACAACAGGGCAAGTGAGGGCAAGTATAAGTGGGGACAGTAAGGATAAAACTGGGTCTGTGGAATTAGTTATTCCAAGGACCAGTCAATCGAGAATAAACTCTCTTCCCTTTATGAGGGCTGAAGGTTCATCAGCCCAGCTGAAGTGCATTTACACCAATGCACGCAGCATGGGCAATAAGAAGGATGAGCTGGAAGCTGTTGTAGGGCAAGGTGACTATGATGTCATTGCCATCACAGAAACGTGGTGGGATGACTCACATAACTGGACTACAGCTATGTTGGGATATAAACTCTTCAGGCGGGACAGGAAGGGTAGGAAAGGAGGCGGGGTAGCCCTCTATGTCAAAGAGTGCTTTGAAACTCTCGAACTGGATTACGGTGAGGACGGGATCGAGTGCCTATGGGTTAAAATCAGAGGAGCCCACAAGAAAGGGGACTTTGTGATAGGAGTCTGTTACAGACCACCCAGCCAAGAAGAAGCTGCTGATGAACTCTTCTATAAACAGCTGGGGACAGTCTCTAAATCTCTGCCTCTTGTCCTTGTGGGAGACTTTAACTTTCCGGATGTCTGCTGGGAGTACAATACAGCAGAAAGGAAACAGTCTAGGAGGTTCCTGGAGTGCATCGAAGACAACTTCCTTGCACAACTGGTTAGCGAACCAACAAGGGAGGGTGCCTTCCTAGACCTGCTGTTTGTGAATAGGGAAGGTCTTGTTGGGGATTTGACGGTTGGAGGACGCCTGGGATTAAGTGATCATGAGATGATAGGGTTTTCAGTTCTAGGTGGGATTAAGAAGGGGGTTAGCAAAGCAGTCACATTAAACTTCCAGAGGGCAGACTTTGGCCTGTTCAGAAGGTTGATTAGCAAAGTCCCGTGGGAAACAGTCCTTCAGGGCAAGGGAGCCCATGAGGGTTGGGCGCTCTTGAAAAATGAAATCCTATCAGCTCAAGAGCAGGCCATCCCTGTGTTCCGGAAAAGGAGCCGGCGGGGGGAAAAGCCAGCTTGGTGGAGCAGGGTGATCTCAAGATGCGTCAATAAGAAAAAGAAGCTCTATGTGCTCTGGAGGAAAGGACAGGCATCTTGGGTGGACTACAGGGACGAAGTGAGATCGTGCAGGGAAAAAATCAGGAGGGCCAAGGCCCAACTAGAATTAAAACTCGCTAAGTCTGTGAAAGACGACAAAAAGTCTTTCTACAAGTACATTAACAGGAAAAGGAGGACGAGGGAGAATATCCAGTCTCTAGTGGATGCAGAAGGAATAACAGTGACAGGGGATAAGGACAAGGCTGAGGTACTTAATGCCTTCTTCGCCTCAGTCTTTAATAGCAAAGAAAGTTGTTCCTTCTGTTTACAAATCCAAGAGTTAGAGGGGCAGATTGAGGCTCCCGTGATCCAAGAGGAGGCGGTTAGAGACTTGCTTGCCAAGCTAGACGTCCACAAGTCTATGGGGCCGGATGGGATCCACCCAAGAGTATTGAAGGAACTGGCGGATGTCCTTTCCAAACCCCTATCCATCATCTTCCAGAGGTCCTGGCTGACTGGGGAAGTTCCACTAGACTGGAGGCTGGCTGATGTTGTGCCCATATTCAAGAAGGGTTGCAGAGAGGATCCGGGGAACTACAGGCCTGTCAGTCTCACCTCAGTGCCAGGGAAAGTCATGGAACAGGTAATCTTGAGTGCTATCATGAAGCACATGCAAGAGAACCGGGTGATCAGGCCCAGTCAACATGGGTTTACAAAAGGCAGATCTTGCCAAACTAACCTGATCACCTTCTATGACAAAATCACTCAACTACTGGATGGGGGAAAGGCTGTGGATGTAGTCTTCTTGGACTTCAGTAAAGCCTTTGACACAGTTTCTCACAGCATTCTGCTGCAGAAACTGTCAGCCTCTGGCCTGGACAGGCGCACACTCTCCTGGGTTGAAAACTGGTTGGATGGCCGGGCCCAGAGAGTGGTGGTCAATGGAGTTAACTCCAGCTGGAGGCCAGTCACAAGTGGAGTTCCTCAGGGCTCAGTACTGGGTCCGGCTCTGTTCAATGTCTTTATCAATGACCTGGATGAAGGCATTGAGTGCACCCTCAGCAAGTTTGCAGATGACACTAAGCTGGGAGGAAGTGTCGACCTGCTGGAGGGTAGGGAGGCTCTGCAAAGGGATCTGAACAGGCTTGACTGCTGGGCCGAGACCAATGGGATGAGGTTTAACAAGACCAAATGCCGGGTCCTGCACTTGGGGCACAACAACCCTATGCAGCGCTACAGACTGGGGGAAGAATGGCTGGAGAGCTGCACGGAAGAGAAGGACCTGGGGGTGCTGGTTGACAGCCGACTGAACATGAGCCAGCAGTGTGCCCAGGTGGCCAAGAAGGCCAATGGCATCTTGGCTTGTATCAGAAATGGGGTCACCAGCAGGTCCAGGGAGGTTATTCTCCCTCTGTACTCGGCACTGGTGAGACCGCACCTCGAATACTGTGTTCAGTTCTGGGCCCCTCACCACAAGAAGGATGTTGAGGCTCTGGAGCGTGTCCAGAGAAGAGCAACAAAGCTGGTGAGGGGGCTGGAGAACAAGTCTTATGAGGAGCGGCTGAGAGAGCTGGGGTTGTTTAGCCTTGAGAAGAGGAGGCTGAGGGGAGACCTTATTACTCTCTACAACTACCTGAAAGGAGGTTGTGGAGAGGAGGGAGCTGGCCTCTTCTCCCAAGTGACAGGGGACAGGACAAGAGGGAATGGCCTGAAGCTCCGTCAGGGGAGGTTCAGGTTGGATATCAGGAAAAAATTCTTCACAGTAAGAGTCATTGGGTACTGGAACAGGCTGCCCAGGGAGGTGGTCGAGTCGCCTTCCCTGGAGGTGTTTAAGGAACGGGTGGATGAAGTACTTAGGGACATGGTTTAGGGAGTGTTAGGAACGGTTGGACTCGATGATCCAATGGGTCCTTTCCAACCTTGTGATTCTGTGATTCTGTGATTCTGTGATTTATTATAGATGGCTGCATATGTAACTGTAAGCCAGTAATTACCTTGTTTGTAATATTAAGTCAATGACTAGAACAGCTTCAAGCTAGGATACATGAATTTAGCTGGACTCTGCCACTGGCTTAATAAGTGAACCCAGGTAAGCCATTAATTTTAATGCAGCTTGTTATCCCACATTTAATTTACAAATTGTAACACCAATCTTTATAAATCGTGACAAGCGGTGTCCCTCAGAGATCTGTACTGGGACCAGTGCTGTTTAATATCTTCATCAATGATATAGACAGCAAGATTGAGTGCACCCTCAGCAAGTTTGCAGATGACACCAAGCTGAGTGGTATGGTTGCCACACCAGAAAGATGGGATGTCATCCAGAGGGATGTGGACAAGCTGGAGAAGTGGGCCTCTGAGAACCTTATGGGGTTCGACAAGGGCAAGTGTAAGGTCCTACACCCGAGTTGGGGCGACCCACTGTTTCAATACAGGATGGGGGATAATATGATTGAGAGCAGCCCTGCAGAAAAGGACTTGGGGATGCTGGCTGACGAGAAGCTCAACATGAGCCAGCAATGTGTGCTCGCAGCCTAGAAGGCCAGCCATGTCTTGGGCTGCATTAAAAGAAGCGTGCCCAGCAGGTCGAGGGAGGTGATTCTGCCCCTCTATTCCTCTCTTGTAAGACTTCATCTGGAGTATTGTGTCCATTTCTAGAGTCCTCAAAGTAAGAAGGATATGGAATGGGTCCAGAGGAGGGCTATGAAGATCAGAGGGCTGGAGCACCTCTGCTGTGAAGACAGGCTGAGAGAGTTGTGGCTGTTCAGCCTAGAGAAGAGAAGGCTTTGATGTGACCTTCCAGTTCCTGAAGGGGGTCTGCATGAAAGATGGAGATGGACTTTTTGCAGGAACATGTAGTGACAGGATAAGGGAGAATGGCTTTAAATGACAGAGGGGAAGGTTTAGACTAAACATTAGAAAGAAATTCTTCACGATGAGGTTGGTGAGACACTGACACAGGTTGCCCTGGGAACTTCTGGATGTCCCCTCTCTGGAAGTGTTCAAATCCAGGTTGGATAGGGCCTTGAGTGGGACATGTTCCTGCCCATAGCAGGGAGGTTGGAACTGGATGGTCTTTAAGGTCCCTTGCAACCCAAACCATTCTATGATTCTGTGATTCATTCTATGAAATCTCTTGGTCATCTTTGACTAACTTTTGTAGTAGGAAGGCAATCCAAATGTTGTCACATAGAGAAGATTTCTGTTACAGGGTTTAGGAGTTTAAGGGAAAAGAATTAACTTCAGTTGCATGATTGAGTCTGATAATTATAATCAAGCCTTGGTAGCCTCCAGTTTAGCAGCATAATCTCTAGAAAGCTTCTCCTTATCAGGTTTCCAATGGGCTTTATTTGGTATCATGATTGTGAACACCAAAAAAAGCAAGACAACAATCTTATGTTCCAATTTCCCTGTTTACAGGACGATTTAACAGAATCTGAGGGAGGGTCAAAATTCACATCCGCACTGACATTTTAGATGCTTCTTCCCTTTGCTGCTCGTTAGTGGTTCTAGTGATGTTGTTCAGTTGATTGCAAAGTGAGTTGGTCCAGGTGCATATTGTGAAAGTCCTTATTTGGAGCTCTAAAAAGCCAACAGTGTATGATTGATACTTAGGTTTAGTGGACCCATCCATAATTAGCCTAAACATGCCAAATGGCTAGTCTCCTATTGAAAACCCAACAAAGACAGATGTGAGACATTTGTGTTTTAAGACCAAAGATTTACTAAGAAAATTATATTATCTTGAACTGTAGCCTCAAAATCAGTGTCTGTGATACTGAGAGGTTCTAACCATCTCTCCTTCTAGGCAAACCCATTCCTGTTTGCTTGTGAGATGCCTTTTCAGTTGCACAGGCTAATGTAACTGTTATAGATGAAGATATAGCTTTGACAGCTGGGCTGAAAAATACTACCTTGAATGATTTGTGTAATGAACAGATAAAGGGAAAGTGAGCTCTACTTTTATCTTGGACACATGGAGCTGAACAAAAATGGCTTCCTCAAGAGGCAGAACAGTAGCTTTCATCGCCCTCCTCTAGCTGACACCTGCCACCACTGAGATGCTCTCCTCTCTGATCTGTTTTTTTCGTTTTCAAACAGCTTATTCTTTCATCAAGAAAGATCAGCTTCTCCTATGGGCAGAACATCAGTAAACACACTAGAGAAGAATGGAAGAGATAATTATATGAATATATCTTCTGAATAAGTTCCTGTTCCAGAAAACTAAACAACATCTCTTTCTCCCCAATGACATTTCTCTAATAACTATTTCATAGTAACAAGGCTATGAACAAAACAATCTTAATAGCTTTAGGGTGTTGTGCTGTTTAGTCACTGTTCAAGGTGGAAGAATTTAGAAGATAAGGATTCCAGCTACTCCTGGTATTTTTAGCAGGAACAACAATAGTTAAATGACAATATCTTAATGTGTTTGTGCCTTGCATTTCACTCTGGTATGGTTAATTTTTCTGTTAGGAACTGGTACAAAGCAGCTTGAAGTCTGTGTGATTCTTCCAATTAAATATAAAAAGACTTCTTCCAGGCCTTTAAGTCAAGTTCAGTGTTGGAGTTATTCCCTTAATCTGTTCTCCAGTGAGACAGGTTAATAAGAGGGCGTTGCATCCTCTTTCCAGACTGGAGGTTCAAGGTAGTTGCAGTCCTGTTTGATGGCAGGCTCCACCAAGTTATAAATAAAATCTCATTTTAATTAAAACATTGATATTATAAAATATCAGTGATACAGTAACACATAGTATTTAGGAAACTCTAGTAGGAATTACATATAAGTTTGCTATGCAACGTTTAAAAGCTGTGGTATTTCACCCAGTTTGCTACCATTGCTGCTGGATAGTTCCTTCTCCAATCCCCTTCCTTGAACCACATTCTACGTCATGTGGCTAATTTCATAGCTAAGTTATGCAGATGTTTCACTGTGGAACTTGTCTTTGTTGCCATCAATGGGTGTATCATGAACACCTCACTTATATTGTAGGTTCCTGTACTTCATGAGTAGCCTTGTTAAATTTAGGCAGATGCTTGTGAAGTTGGTTATCCTGGGGACGAGACCCAAGATTTAAATTCTGGCTCAAAATTCAGCACTCCTGCTTACAGACATTATCCTTCCTTTTAACTTTTATTTATTACTCTTCTAGTAAAAGTATTACAGTGGAAGGAATTATCATGACAGGTCTGGATAAAAGTGTCCTTGACATATCACCGTTATGATTTCTTCCCTTATCATGTGGCAAAATGCAACTCATTAATTTATGAGTCATGCTGCGTAAAGCATTTGCCCATATTCTATAGAAATGTTTATAACCTTCCCCCCCAGCTTTACACAACTGTGAGCTGGGCAGTGTGTCCATAAACAGTGGTCTCTAAAGGATGTCCTGACTGGGAACAGCTGGGGTTCATTCCCTCTAAATTCCCCTGTTGTACTCATTCCTTCAGCATCATGTATGTGATGGGAGTTGTGAAACCAGCCTGAAAATCAACCTGTCCTTCCTGTTTGTTCTTTCATTTGGTAGATGCAGAGACTGGGGCAGGGAGTTTTACTTGTAATATACCCTGGCAGGGGGTAAAGCTTAACAGTCTCCAAAATTTATGATCCTCTGATTATTCCCAAGTTTATCTATTAAAGGATGATACTTCTGTGTAGAATTCCAGCAAATGCAAATCTTTCCTTGCACGAACGCTCTGTTAATATCTTTCTGTGTGAGCCTCAAATACTTTATTTTCATTATTTAGGCTCCTACTTACTACAGGGAAGATCAATAGCAGGTTGCTAGTGGCTGTTGTTATCACTTTGTTACAGATGATATAGTAGTAACCTGCACTGAGTATGCTCTCCCTCTACTTTAGACATAGTTTATCCATAAAACTAACAGTTGCTCCACATTCAGTTTGTCATCCTTGCCCTTGAAAATAGCAGCTGAGTTTTGAATACACTGCAGTGTGCAGTATACTCCCTGTTCACTGCAGCAGAAACTGATGAGTAACTGTGGGGTGGGAAGAGCAGAAAGAGCAGAAAGAGCAAAAAGAGGTGGCTTCCAGAGTAAACCAACTGGAGGCAGAAGCAGAGGTGGGTAGCTGCGTAGAGAAGAATGACAGATACATGAACTAGATGGGTTGTCACTGAGTTTTCCCCTTTGACACTACTAATTAAACCCCCCAGGAGGACATCATGGGAGTGAGAGGCTGTCCTAAGATTTTTCATACTGAGATTTTTCAGACTGTATCATTCATGGTAGGAAATAGGTGTTTCATTTCACTCGATGTACAGCTATACTGGAGGCCTAATGTCAGAGATAATCACAAACCAGCCAGGTTTCTGGGTTTGATTTAGGGTATCTAACACTGAACTTTCAGAATTACCAGTTCCTTTGGAAATTTGGGCTTTAGTGGTGTGAGTGGGACACTGCCCCTCTCTCCTTTCTTGGAAATGGTACCCTGTTGTCTTACTTGGTGTGGCCATCTAAACAAATTAAAAACATCACAAGAAGGAAAAAGCAGATTTTCTGAAATTCTGCTACGTTTTGTTATCAGCCTATGATCAATGCTGTGGTAACTGGTGACAACAGCTGAGGAAATGCTGGTTATTACAGGAGGTGAATGTCATCTGAGTCCAACTTGCTTATACTTGCTTATCTTCAAATCAGAACACGGGGTCATTAAAGTAATGTAACATTATTGCATTGATAGAACAGGCAGACTGCTAAGTTCTTGGATACCAGATGGTAAATGCAGCTTGACTTGGCAAATTGTTGCTCTTCTTCCTGCCGTGCAAAGGCTTTTTATCTACAAGCATAATAAAAACAGAACAGAAAACCAAGGAGAAATTTCTTTAATCAAGCATAAGAGATTTGAAAGAAAATAATAGCAACAAGAAAAAACTTAGACAAAAGTACAAGAACAGATTCTGCTCCAGTGCTTTCTGATTTATTCCTCTGGCATGAGAGCTCTGAGAGCCAAAGCCTGTTGATTTTACTGTACAGAGAACCTCAATGACCTCAGTAGGAATTTATTAATAAAATAAGGTACAACTGAGTGTAAGTCTGTCCAGCTTTATCATAGTGGCTTGATATAGAGACAAAGGCTTCTTTTATAAATATATCTGAAATTATGCAATTTTCCTGGAATAATGGGAAGGGATGAGAGTTTTAAAAAAGGTAGAATTAATAACCAATAACTGATCATTAGGACCAGTTATGTGGATGATTAGTCTATAAAAGTGAAACCTTTTGAATTTAGGAATTGCCTCCAGGTACAAGCTTTGTCATTCCAAACTAGACAACATAAGTCCTTGTCAGTGTGTTTTAGTAGGCAGTCCTATCCTGGTGGGGGATTCATCAGAGGGAAAGATGAAGTTTCCATCTCTAATTTCAAAAATCTAGGAATCCTTCAGGGGCCTCACAAAAGTAAAGAAATTGTACTGCCTCTCCAGAGCACATAATGTGCCTTGAAATGCAATTATAAAAACCTCTGCAAATACAAATCCCAAAGGCAATCAACATATTTTGTGGAAGTCTTGAGAGACTTAGGTTGTCTAGTCTTCACTGTACAAACAAGTAAATGCCACTTATTCTGTAATTTTCATCATGGGATATAAATATCTTCAGTTTTACATGTTCTTAAAGATGGGAGCTCCAATTTCTATGAGTCCAGCATTTCTTTTTGGTGGTATCACTCATGGCCACATTCTGTAATGTATTTAGACTTTGTGGGCAGTGCTTTAGTCTGTGAATGATACCAGGGCAGTTTCTAGCTTGCTCATGTTCTGTTCTAAATGCAGAGTCTAATTTCTTTGATTTGGCTATTTTTCAGTAAAAACTTGTTACTTATTTTTCAGTAACAAGTCTTCCCAATGTTTCAACGTGTCCCTTCCTGCATAAATAGGGATATAAGTAAAAGAATTAATCCACGGTGATTTCGATACAAATGATTCTGTAGGGCATCCATTGAACTACCTTCTGCCTCTTGCTTTCTGTAGCACACACCATATCTTGTTCTGACACCCATTGCTCTATGTCTGAGACCACAGTAATGGTTGTATAGGGTTAGGCCAGAAGCCCACATGCCTCCATGTCTCTCCTCTGACAATTGTGCCAAAGTAGACATGTAAGAAAGAGTGAAAAAAAGGCAAACATCTAATAATACTTGTCCTTCTCTCTAATGATTTGCAGGTTGGGGATTTCCTGGCCCAGAAAATGTATCATTGACTTTGGAAAATGGGCCGCTTGCTCCAGACAAGTGGTTTGTGATGTGATTGTCCCATTCATTGAGCTGGCACCATTTAGAGAGCATTTTGACCAACCCAGATTCTTGCCTCAAACTAGAGTGCTCATTTGAGTCTTGATTATTCATCGTTGTTGTGAGATTTCCTGTTTGTGGCCTTCTCATTTAATGATGAGTGCTGCAGATGGCTTATAAATTGAGATATATTTTAAACTAAGTATGAAGCTGGTTGTGTAACCTCAGCTGCCTTGGGATTTGTCTTGGGGAAAAAAAATTGAAAGACTTTCCCTGCAAGTACTCAACAGACAATCACTGCTCAGTGAAAGAAGGCATGGATGTCATTTTACATCAGCTATACTTGCTTACATTCCTTGTGGCTGGAGGCAGAATTTAAGAAGGCATTGGATATGGCTGATAAAAGGAGGTAATAAAACAGCACAGAAGGAAAAAAAGAAATGCGAACTTAAACAGATAACAGCACCACTCTAAAATGAGCTCTTTCTAAAGTTTGTGTTTTTAGGGAAAAGAAATTATTTACCTTTTATATTATGTTTTCTGCTGCAAAGACAGAAAAAAAATGATAACAACGTAGTTGTAGTTTAATACACAAAAACCAAAGAAAAGTTTATGCTGTGAGATTCTCAGAATGTGATTTACCAGTGTGTTTTCCCTGCTGTGTAGCTTCTTTCATGGCAAAAGGGATTTTGATGTCCTGAGGAAACATTTTTAAGAGCTGCTATGCAGCTCCTGCACTCCTTTGCAAAGATGCCCGGTTTGCTCCTGAGTGGTGATTCCTTGCTGGTGCTCAATAGCAGCATTTGTGAGAATTTTTTTTTGACATCCTCAAATAAGCAGAGGATTTCCATTGTTCTGAAAAATGACAACCTCGCTTCATGTCATGACCTCATCACATTGTGGCTGTATTGCATGGTATGGAGTAGTGGGAAGAATACTAGCAAGGTCAAAGAATTGCAGTCTGATGGAAAATGGTGCAGACCTTCTTCTCAGTGACCTAGAAGCTCCTGAAATTGCATTTTACTTGCTGAGCTGGCTTTCCATCAGGTATTAAACAGGATTGTGTTGTAACTCTTTAGTTGGCTTAGGCCTAAGCTAAGTACCAGATGGCTGGGAGGAGGGTGGTTCTCAGAGCTGCTCTTCCTAGTGCAACAATTTCAATGTGTTCTCAACTGGAAATGTTTTCCTCTACAATTTTTTTTCAAAAGGTGGGCTATAATTCTCAGCAAAATCCCCGTGAACTGTTGTATATCTTCTCCTGTCTGGGCAGGATGAATCCTTTTGACTTTTACTTTCGAGATCAAAAACCCAATATAACGTGTACTTTCAAAAAAATCTGCAAAGGCTCTCAAGAAGACAATTTGTCACTTATAGCAAGACATTCAGCTTACTGAGCCCTACGTGTTTAGTGTCACTTGAGGAGCTGTAGGGTACCCCCTGGTTTCTGTCTTTCCAAATGGGATGAAGACCTCTCATGGATCCTCTGCTGTATTTGCTAGGTCTGCGTGAGGTCTCAGATGCTTCAGGACAGCCCAGAGCAGCTGCAATGGAGCAAGTGAAAATAGCCCTTAGCTACATCCACTTGTCCCAGGTAGGACACATATGTGCCCATGCTTTACACGTGGTGAAAAGCGGTCAGATCCAGCAGTGGTGAATGCAGTATGAGGACCAGTGGGGAAGCACAAAGTTTTCCCTTCCCAATTCTGTGGCCCTGTTGCAGTAAGCCTACAGAGTTCTGGCAGAGAGCAGCTAGCGGGCCAGACCCAAGTATGACACCAGTGAAAGTTTTACCCAAATTAAAAGTGAACTGAAAAAGAAATGTAAAGTCATTATGGCTTAGATCACTATAGCCTCATTCTTGAATATCCTCTGGTTGCCTTTTGTTGTTTTTGCAGTGCAAAGCTGCTGCAGCCAAGCACTAGCAGCTGTACTAGATTACAAATGCTTTTATGTTTCTGCAAGACTGCTGGTGAAGCAGGCTCATTCAGTGCTTTGTATTGATTTTCACCAATGCAAAGTGAGGGTAAAACACTGCCTAATCCTTCCTATCCATTTCCTTGCTGCACAGAGGGCTAACACCCCAGAGAGGTCAGGGGTTTAATGGAGCTTCTTTAATAAAGCTGCTAATAAAGAGAGTAAGTTGGCTCCTACCAGGTCTTTAGACTGGCCCTTATTTTCTCTTTCACAAGGCATGTGCTATGGAGAGTGGTGGCACCCCGTGTCCAAAGTGGCTTCTGACTACCAGTATAGTTTATGAAAGCTTTTCTAACCAGATGGCAACATCAAGACCCTTAAAATTCAACCATCAGGTGTTGTCTGAGCATTAGCAGGTGCTGAAAGAGGCATTACAGCACGGGCTTATTTCTTCGCACATCTTATTCCAGGAACCAATTTAGCACCCCCTTCCCCATATGATTCAGACAATAAATTACACTTTAATCTAAATCTTTTATATTATTCCTACTACAATAGCAGGACAATTTTTCCATTTCCTTTTTCAGCATCTCCCTTGGATCCTTTTTGCCAGCTATATTGTTTTCTAGAAAGTAAGTGATTTGGTTTACCAAGTAAGGTATTTATGCACAGCATGAAAATGAGCAATACACAGATACTGTCCTGAACATTATTTCCCTGTCAACAAAGAGAGAACATAGCCTGTCAACTAACAGAGCAGCTAGCCTAAGATGCAGATTTACCTGAAGGAAAGAAACAAAAATGGTGTGAGTAAGTATCCTATCCGGTGGGGTAATTGCCTGAATATTCTTCACATTCTTCACTCATTTACTTTCACACAGCCAAATATGTATTTGAAATCCCTGTGAAAAGGCATGCCAGACAGAGGACCAGGAAAGGGAGAGAGGATTTTTATTACCCACCAACTGGGTTGGGCCCACAGCCTAACTGTGGCATAAGTCTGTGCTTCAATAAGATTATGTATGGACACGAACAGGTCTTCATCAGTAAATCTTATAATGCCTAGCTTTTGAATATCCTCTAGCATGCTGATCAAAGGATGCTATAGATCATGGAACTGAGAGCTCACCTTGAAGTCACTGAATAAAGTTAGACAAAACAAG
The DNA here is from genome assembly GCF_017976375.1 of Cuculus canorus. Lineage (NCBI taxonomy): Eukaryota > Metazoa > Chordata > Aves > Cuculiformes > Cuculidae > Cuculus > Cuculus canorus. The sequence continues at coordinate 90,638,457 of NC_071403.1, forward strand.
CACTTGAATGACATATTTCAGCAATTCAAGTGAATTTTCTAGACTTTGAGCTATTCTTTGCTCTAGTGAGTCTGAAGAATATTCCAGTTTGGACCAGAGGCTGTTTTCATCAAGGCTCATCTACACACTCATGGAAGAAATTTATATTAACAATAAACATTATAATGAAAAACAGTGAAGGCAGAAAATTCTCCACCAGGAGGCTATGAAATTTTGATTTGAGTCTGGCTGCCGTTTGTCTGTGTTGATCTTAGCTGTTATTGTGCATCTTATGATGGTGATGCTCTTGCAGCATCCAGAACAACAGAGTCCCTTTCATAAGAGGCTCTGAATTGACTCAGTTACACCTAATGGGAAACGTAACCTACTAGGAATGTTGAAATGTTTAGTTTGGATCAGAAACTGTAGAAATCTTTGTTCAGCATGCTGCATTCATGCACATTTCCATTTGTTGATGCTATTTTCTGTATTTCCTATTTTTGGCATTTGCATGTAGTATAGTCATAAAGTTTCAAAGCTTAAATAAAATGAGATGAAAACTAATAAGCAGGAGTAAGTGCTGCTTGCTGCCTGTCTTGGATCACTGACTAGTAAGAGGTGCCACAGGATGTGATAAATCATCTGTGTATGACCACAGCAAGTAGTCACAAGGGCAAAGTTCAGCCCTGCCTTTCACAGCAGTCCTGGACCAACTAGTCTTGTCAATGCGAATAATTCAGGTTACTCCTGTATACTTTATTGCCTTTACATCATTAATCTTTACTGAGTCAGGCAAGAATACATGCTTGTTGATAGTGCTTTTTGTACTGCTGTGTACAATTTTCACTTTCAAGTCAAGACATCCATGTTTTTTTACGTTGACACTGTATAATTGAGTTTTTTTCATAGCAGTTTCCAGGCAAATTTAGTATTTGTATTGCAAGAGAAAGAGCAGAGACCTGACTGAGGCCTGTAAGGGTGAAAGGTAGAAATAAGAAGCCATATATTTTTTCCCCTTTCCTTTTATATAAATTCCTACACATTCAAATTACTGTATGGCCTTCAGGAGAGACAGTCTTAATAAGCAGTTCCCAAAAGCAGGGTGATACTTATTGTGCCTAATGAAGCTAGGACAGTCTGTTGTTTCCTCTTAATTTCTCTAACTCTGGATTATCTTCTGTTCTCCCTGGCCACCTTCCACCTTCTTCATGGGTCACCAGCACAGCCTTCCCTCCAGGGTTTCCCTCCCTTCACCTCATCTTACGTTTTAGTTGATTTTCTCTGACACACTCCCAGATGACTCCCTGCCGGCTTGCAGTTAGTCTGGCTGAGCTCCCTGGATGGGTGTCCCTGCCTCACTCTGTCCCTTCTGCAGATAGCCCTGACCTGCTGTGTGAGTCAGCCACCTCGCAGTGGGAGCCTGTTAGTGTCCCATTAGGCAACATGTGTGAGTAAGAGGGACTTCTGAGATGGATTGATTTATGTCCTGTGGTTTTAAAATGAATTTGAATCCAGCTAGAGATTCTATGCCACAACTGCCCTCTTCCTCCTTGCCATTTATATGACACACCTGTTTTTTTTATTGAATTGCAGACTCTTGAGGGAGGCAAGTTCTTTTTTAACACAGTGTACAGTGCTTACTACAGCTGGAATGGTTTCAAGGGGATTTTTTTTCTGCTAGTTCAATACAATGATTAAATAACAATGAAAGAAATCTCTGGGGCTAAGGCATCTGCCCAAAATCTGAGGTTTTGCTTGGAATTATATTGCTTTATGCCTACACTTAGGCTTTGCTGTGCTTGCATAATACCATTTCATGAAAAGAAAACTGCACAGCAGCAAGCTAAGAGGTATTGATCACTCAAAGAAACTTGAAGAAAAGCAGCAAAATTAGGAAAAAACCCTCAAACCATAAGTCATTTGTTTTTCTCCAGAATTGAATAAGAAATGCTGAGTAAATAGTAAGGGCGAGCTCTGGAAAGAGGAGTCAAAAAGCTTAGTGTCCACCATATCAGTATCTAATGTGAAGAGCACTGGATCTAGAGATTAGACCTAGAGAAGATACTTGTTTTTTTCTACCCAAAAATGGTAGTTGTTGGGTTTTCTGCTGTTTACAGCTCTGTGAGGCAAAAAGGTAGGGTGTCATCCAGTTTCATAGCTACAGTGCTGAACATTGCTCCCTAATGAGGACACGACTGGTCCTGTTCCTCCAGATGTGGAAAGCTTAGGCACACCTTTACGGAGCACAGAGCTCTCAGCTTTCTTTGCTTGTGACCAGCTGGTTAATGTTTTGCAGCTTTTATTGCTACAACAGCTTTTTTGTCTCCTTGCTCAGAAGCAATTTATAATCTATTTCAAGTATAGCTTCATGGTAGTTATATGCATAAATTCACTGTTTTGTTATTTTTAAATGCAAGATAATACCAAGTTTCTGGCTAAATTTTGTTTTTCTTCTCTTTTTCCCTCTCTTGGGAGTTAAAGTTGGAAGACCTGAAAACAACTTGACTTTAATTTCTTCTTCTAAGTGGGCAAGGTCCTTGCCATATACTCGTGTGCTTCTCTGCCAGCTGCCTCAGGATGAGCAGACTTCTATGAGACTGCACCACAATGGCAGTTTCCAGTGTTGGTCATGGAGAAAGGCAGCAGTTTCCTAGTGGTTCAATGTCTGGTTTTCGAGTGCTTTCCTTTGTATCTGAGTAATGATAGTTGAACAATGGCCTGTTACAAAGAAGGGGATAGTGAGAAAACTGTCTCAAGGATGATACTGGGGAAGCACCAGATTTGCACCACCCGTGTTGTACATATGCACACTATTTACAAAGCAGGTATAACAAATCCTTGAGAAAAGAAGGAACAATTTGTGTATAGAGGCTGCATTATTTAATACATACCATGGGAAAAGTGACCTGAAATGGAGGCAAAAGTTCATTCATATTTGTTGTAACCAGTTTCAGAAAGAGCAACTTTGCTTCTTTCTGAGAAGACAATATGCCCCAGTGAGCAAGCATCAGGGCTCAGTTACATGTAAGCTCCTCTGATTCCACAGCAGACTCCGACTTTAATTTATTGGTCATTTTCTCTTTAGCAACCGAATGGAGGAAGATAGCAGACCTTGCCCACTTTCACAGTTTATGCGTTGAACTGATTTCCAAGGTAAATACTGGACAGCTTCTAGCTCTCTAGTATTTTTCCATGTCTCTCCCTATTTCTTTCTCAATCTCTACAATAGTAAATCAACTTGGGGGGCAGGGCGTGTGTGAATTCCTTCACTTCAACATGCTGTGCCCTGAACCACGTACCTGGAATCATGGGATTGGATACGATCAGATGCCTTGTGTGAATGAAGTCATCTTTCATCCGAGATGTTTGCAGTACATTCCTGCATTGGCTGCATGCTATCAAATAGTCTTCAAATTGCTCAGGATATATGATTTTGGGAGGTGACTTAATAGAAGCTGGGGATTTTTTTCCAACCTCTGCTGCATTGTGAGTCTGAAGAGTCACTTTCTTCTTTCCACATTTTTCTTCTCTGAGTATTTCAGTGTCATTGTTAACACATCTGTGCTAGCTGCAACAGCTTATAAGAATTCTAGGTGTGGTGTTTTCAGAGTGATTCTATTGATTTCCTCAGTTCCCTGGCTCAATACCTTTGAGGGAGCATTAATGAAATGTTTTCCCACCATTTGGGCATATAAGGTTCATCTCAAATGGTTTCTGCAGATAGCTATGATTTCTCGTGTCCTAAAGTAATGGTCTATATTTTCTGTCTTGGTCTCTGAGGGCTTGGCTCTCTTCTAAGGCACTATCAACTTCAGTGGACATAAACCAGAACAATGTAGTGGGGGATTTCACACCAAGTTTTATACCTTTCTTTCTCTGGTCATCCAAAATGTACTAGAGGTAAAGTGTGGAGGAGATGCATCAGATAATGTGTACTGAGGATAAAAAGTGTAATTCACGTGAACAGCAGCGCACTGCTCAGGAGCACTGCTGCAAAGTGCATTGGTGCATCTTCGCTTTCTCTTGTCCTGCTAGGACAAAGAAAGCAAGACACTCCATCAAATGAAGTAAGATCATAGAATCATCGAATCATAGAATCACCAGGCTGGAAAAGGCCTCTTGGATCATCAAGTCCAACCATTCCTATCTGCCATTAAACCATGTCCCTGAGCACCTTGTCTACCTGTCTTTTAAATACCTCCAGGGATGGTGGTGACTCAACCATCTCCCTGGGCAGCCTGTTCCCGTGCCCAATGACCCTTTCTGTGAAAATTTTTTTTCTGATATCCACTCTGACCCCCCCCGGAGCAGCCTGAGGCCATTTCCCATTGTCCTGTCCCCTGTCACTTGGGAGAAGAGACCAGCACCCTCCTCTCTACAACCTCCTTTCAGGTAGTTGTAGAGAGCAATAAGGTCTCCCCTCAGCCTCCTCTTCTCAAGGCTAAACAACCCCAGTTCCCTCAGCCACTCCTCATAACACTTGTTCTCCAGCCCCTTCACCAGCTTCATTGCTCTTCTCTGGATATGCTCCAGAGCCTCAACATCCTTTAAAGCCTTACTTGTGAGCAGCTGAGAAAAAAACACAACAGCAAATGTTGCTCTGATTGAATAATGTGATCTGAATTTTGTGGTTTTACAAAATGATTATGTGACTTTGTACTTTGTTCTCTTTCACTGAAATGAAACAATACATTTTAATTCCAGTCTTTTGTCTTTTAATGGTGTTTTTTTATATCCTAAGTTGAGATAAATTTCCTTTGATTCCTCTGAACAGATAATAAGAGAGAGAATTAAAAAAATCCAAAGCCCTATAGTTAAAAGACTTAGGTGAATTAAACAAGGAATAAGACAAATCAGCTGAATCAAATTACCTCTTGGTTCTGAAATTACTTCTGAGCTATGAATCAGAGGATTTGGCTCCTGTTTCTCATGAACCTATATTTGTGTTTTTCAGCCCTAATAAGTTACTTTGCACTTGCTAGTACTGCAGTTTCATCTGAGTGTTGCAGGTGAGCTCCTATCTTTGTGAAGCAGGGACATGCTGTCTTCAGTTTACTGATGATTAAGCCAAGGCTCAGAGTAGATGAAGGTCACACAGAGGGTGAGCCAGGGTAAATTCACTAAACAAACGTAGGATTCTGCCTAACCTGTAACTGCTTGACAAGCAAATGAGCTCATCTCCACACAGTCCTAAGTGTGACTTGTAGGTCAAGTCGGTAGGTAAAAAGATTTATCAGTAGTTTTGGCTACAGCATGAGCACATTGCTGGATTTCAACCCAGTTCTTGATTCCAGCGGGGTTTTGGGATTCAAAAGCAGCATCCAAAGAGACAAGATGTATTTTTATTTGCCTTAGGAAGAACAGCTAGCATGACATCAGCCACTTCAATTAATCAGGCACTGATCTCTGTGGTGGAGAGGCAGGAATATACTGCCCCCAAATCGGTCACTCTAGATCAGGCCCTGTAGATGTCAGTAATGTAAGTGATCAAAAAGGAAAGATCTTCAGTAGGAAACAAATAGTGGGGTTGCAGAAGTGAAGTCTCTTGTATTGGCTTCACGGGGGAGAAAAAAGGGAAAGCTGCAGGAGTCATGAGAAACCAAAGCGTGAAATACTCACAGAGAACAAATGGTAGGTAGCTTTAACAACCATTTTAGCAGGGTCAGAGAAGAATAAAACGACTTATTGAGTTCATTTGCTGAGGCAGAGTTCACACAGTGCTCATTTGGCTGGCAGAATGGAAAATGGCAGCAATCCTGGGAGTTAAAGAACAGCTCTTGGGCTGCAAACACATGATTACGTGCCAATGAAGAATACAGTGAATTAGGGAAAGCAGAACAGAAGCTGCTCTACATTGGTGTCATGTTTTAACTTGTTCTTCATTCTGAATGTTCTAGTTTCTTTTGGAAACATCTAAAATTTGCTATAAAAATGCGGTAGTTACCTCCTCATGTCCAAATCACACTTCTGTGGGAGCTGCCATACGTCTGTTGCATGAAAAAGTCTTGAAGGACGGTAACAAGATACAGAGAGAGGTTGAGGTTCCATTCATACAAGAGTAGTTATTTCCAAGTCTACTAAAATAACTTCAAAGCTTGAAGCTTTTTCAGTTTAAAGAGTTATCCAACATTTGCTCATTCTTGCCACTGATCATTCACTAAGCAACTGCCACCATGGTTTTTATTTAGACCAGGAAATACCCTGGTATCACAGGGCTTGTGCAACAACGGTGCCCTGTCTTAATGCCTGCTATGTTTTTTCCTTAAAGTCTTCTTGACATAACATCATTCCTGGCTGCAAATATTGGAGAAGTCATAGGTCTGAAGCCCTTCTTCTTCACTGAACACCAGATTATCATGTCTTTTGTTCAAGGGCTCAAAGAACATTGCCAGAAATCAACTTAACTTTTCACTAGCTTCTTACTATAAAGGGTTGTAGCACAGCCCCACTTGGCTCACACACACATGGTCCTCTTAACCTGGAGACTGCCTTGCTGAGCTTCTGTCAAGGAACCTGGATTGAAGATGAGTCAGGGATGTGGAGATGGAGCTGCATCGTGGCGGTATGTGGTGGCCCTGCCCTTTTGTGTCTGTGGCAAATGATCTTTGGATGGATGTTAATCAATAAGCAGGTTATGTAGACCACAAATGATTTTTGGGGTAAATTATTACAGCTTGACTTCTCTTTGAGAGGCTTTACTGCGCCTCCTTGTGAACATATTCAAGGCATGTAAATTATACCACTGTGCTATGTATAGACTTGTTACGTCTGTCTGGACCAACTCTAGTCAGTGTTAGTCCAATTTCTGGGATGCTGTGCTTCTGCCAGGTTTATGGCCAAGACTGGGGAGGTCATAATATAGGGAGCAGGGATGGGTTTCAGAACTTCGCAGTATCTTGGCAAGAACAGTTTACAGGGTTCCTACTTAATAAGCACCCTGAAACCAGGCCTGCTTGGGTAAGACCTGATTTTCTAGTGAGAATAATTCCTCCCTGAATATGATAGGATATTTTCCTATCCCCCTGCTGAGAACTGACCGTGCTTCCAGATCTGTGGAAAATGCATCAACACGGGCAGATGTTTGAATCTTGCAGAACTTCAGCTCCTTTGTCTTTAAATAAGTGAAAAATACCCCAAATATAAATTACTTGAAGCCTCTGTGTTGGACCCATTTGAACTCTGTTCTTAATGAAAGCCTGAGATATTGGGGAAACTCTCCAGAGTCTTCCAGACAGGAAAAGAAGGAGACTGAAGAATAACAGGGTAATATGCATGTAAAGGCACACTTGGACCCATGACAGAGCAGAGGCTAAAGATCTCCAAATACTTACGCCAGTAATTATCAGCAGATTATCATCAGACTTCAAATATCTGTGTATTATCAAGGCTGTGTTTTGCTGTCATACCTAAGCCAGGGAAATAAGCTAACTGAAAAAGTTGCTGCAGACAAAATAATTATCTTTCAGAGTTCAGAGAAGACATGGCTTGACAGTCCTTAGTTTCACTTGCTGGTGTGTATGTGTGATGTTGAATTATTGCGTATGGTGAGAATGAGCTGTGTTCAGACCAATTCTCACCAACCTTCCAAATGCAGGTTCCTATAGGTGAGTGTATAAATCATAATTTTCAATGAGGTCCTAGGACTCTGTTGCTAGGCATTTTTCACTTCACCGGCCCTCTACAAAATGACTTGTTTTATTGGGTCAGGTGGCTTGGCCCTTTTTTTTTTCACAATTAGCCACTGTAGCAAACAGCCCACCTTTCATCACTCGCAACTCAAATTATATACTCTTTGTAGTATTGTGGGGCATTACAGCAAAGTCAAGGAAAGCTTTTGTTGCTAGCAATGAAAACAACTGAAGTTTATCCCTGGCTTTAGTAAGAGCATCATAATGTCAGTTTTGGGGGACATAATCAGAGTAATCAGAGCCTCCATGGGATGTGACATATCATACTGAAACTTTTTAGCATCTGCTAACCTTGATTTACACGCAGGACAACAGATTGACTGGGATGTTCTGAGGTGTCATATTGTCAAGCCCCACCAGTTTTCTGGATAGTGCACTAGAAATGTCTCTTCTTGTTCACACATGTTTCATCACAAAGACCAAGCTGTGTAGAAACAAGCCAGTGAAATTCAAACTGTGATCTCTTCCACCAGCCCAGTTCCCAGCAGTTCTATTAATTATGTCTATTCTGGTGAGGGAAAAAAGGGCCAAACAAATGAACTTAAACAACACAACGGGAGGCAGTAATAGTACAACCATTTCTTTAGTTCAGAGCCATCCAACTCTCTGACATTGGTAGTGATTTTTCTTCCATGTGAAACTTCTGGTTACTGAACAGGCACAAGATATTTTAAAATGTGTTTTAACAGCTTTTCCCCACAAGGAAATGTTACACAGCAAACAGTGTTCCATATAAAATGGCTTATGTGGTAGAAGGAAAAACTGAGGTGAAAAAGGGTATTCGTGGTTCTCTTCCATGAGTGGAAGGGTGTCTAGGACCTGTGGTCACCCAAGTCTGGCAGATTTTGTTCTTCACATCACCTTAAAAAGACTGCCTCACTTCCTTCCCTTTCCCATCAGTGATCATGCCTCCTAGTTGCCTGTAGCTGCCTGTTAGATGACAGATGTAGCACCCAAACGCAATGCTGAGGAAATCAATGGGATTTTATGGCCATGATATTTCCTATTAGCAATCCTATTGGCAACAGGATTGGCTTTAACAGCAGTTTCACTGAATATTTTTTTTCAAAAAGTGATGAAGGGATCTCGAAAAGATTTCAAGCTTCACTTACATTTTTGGGAATTACCGCTTTCTGTTCTAGGAATATCATCAGAAGTCTTGCAGGCTTTTGGTGAGACACAGCTGTTCTATAGCGTTTCAACACTATCAGCCCATGCCAAGACCAGGAGAAAATCACCAGCCAAACCTCCCAATAGGTGAAATGTCATGTAAGATTCAAATGTTTCAGATTAGGTTATTTGTTACACTTATGACAAAGGGTTGCAAAGCTCAGAATGAGTTACAGCATCATGTTGTACATAGCTCTACCCAACCATGGAACTAAAAGCATTTTACAAAAGCTAATTGCTGCCATCTCAATTACAAGACATGTAAGTGGAAGCATTAAGAAATTTGTCAGAGGTAGCAAAACTAGTTGCTGGGAAGAGCTGGAAACAGGGCCTGCAGCCCAGGAGCTGGATATTGCTCAATATAGTGGGTCACAGCACCTCCCAGCAGTTCAGAGGTGAAATCATACCTCCTCTGAAGCTGCTAGTTTGATAGTTGAATAGTTTGATAGTTTGAAGTTTGATAGTTGACTTTACCGAAGCCAAAATGCAATTCCACAGGATTATTCAAATTAACCAGACTTCTTGAGACAGTCAATCTGTCTGAACTCTTCAAATATCACAGAAGCTTTGGTCCTTCCTCTGTCCTGGGGCATGTTTTCTTCAGAAGAAAGCACAGACTGGGCAGTTGTACACTCCATGTCAGCTGTGATGTGTCCTTCAGGCTGTACGTGCTCCACAGTCTAGCTAGGAGCAGATTGCATTGCACAAAATAATATTATTAAATAAGCTTATGTAAAGGTGAATATTTTTCAAGACATTAATTGCTTGATTTGTACTCTTGTAATTTTCTTTTTACATCAGAAATAAGAAGAAGTGAGAGTGAAGTGATGGATGGTTTCCATTGCTATGTTTTGTTGATCAATGAGTTTTACAGCAGATATGAATGCCAAGGAGACAAATACATAAGCATAGCTGGTATGTAAATAAGCTTCTATTAACTGGAGCTCTAAAGATCAAAGCAGTCTGTATTTCTTGGACCATATTCCTCTCACTTTATTGCTTGAGAATTATAACTGAAAGTATCAAAAGCATTGAAGATCTGGAAGCAACTATGTACTCATTTGTTTATTCAGTGCAGGAATATGTTTGCATTAGGCACCCGTCCAAAAGCAACTTCTATTAAAAGGGAATGGGTCACAGCAGGACACTTAGAAATGGATTTCTTCAGTAGCAGCCTTCAAACACCAATTATTTCTTGCTATTTTGTAAATGAATGAGATTTTTACTTCCGCATGTATTACTTGAAAGAAATAAAACACAAGCAAAATAAGTCTTAAATATGTGGAAAAATCAGACATGAACAGATACATTTTCATTAAATTTTAGTATAAAGTTCTTCAAATATTTAAGTGTTAAGTACTATTAGGCAGTGATACTAGCAAGTGATTTCAGAAACTAAACAAGTTCTCTCCAGTATTTAAAAAGCAACGAGAAAGCAAGTTATTTAAACAAGACAAAAGTAATGCTTTGTTCTTCCATGCCTCAAAGGGAGGAATGACCTTTCCAAGACTGTACAGAGCTGAAAGGCACCACCCTCATTCATCCTGAACAGTGACTTGCTCTTAAGTCAGTGCTTTTTGAGCTTGATGGAACTGTTTGAGAATTACATGTCCAGAACTTTGTAGGGGAGAGGGAGAAGGTTCTCAGGAAGTCCATCCCTGAAAGGCATTTGAAATTCAGCTTTTGTAACTAGTTCAGCTGAACACAGCCATGTCCTATGCAAAGGCAATGGGAATTGAGATTAGCTTTAAATTGCTGGATGTGCAGACTTGCCAGGGTTGCTTTTTATTTCTTCCAGGTTAAAGCCAGCACATGGATGGTTTCATGAGCTGACTGGTGAGCAATACTGTGTAAAGTCATGATAAATTCATAGTGGGTAGGAGTCTGAAGGACTGGAGATTAGGTGCAGTAACAGAGCAGGATTAGGATTTTGCTGTCTCTCTTTGAGATGGTTTTCCCTTTAAAGGTCATTTTGGCAAATTTACATAATGTTTCTATCAAAAGGGTTTTGATCCTGCAGAACTGGAAATGAGTGTGCTAATCTGGAAGGTAATTGATAATCTTTCAAAAAGGTGCTTAAATCAAGCAGGTGTTTTCTAAGTAAGACTGTATTCTGTGATATTACCTATGTTGGTCAAAAATTCTTCAGAGAGCATGTCAATTTTTATTATATCCTCTGCGCAAAGAGATTTATAGAAGCAGAAACAATAAGAAATGGGCATTAGGAAAACTTCAAATTTAAATACTTTTAACTGTAGTCAGTTCTTATTTCCATATTCCACACAGCCTTGCTTATACAGACTAAAATCTTTGGTTCCCCAAGTATTATGCATACTGACCTCTTATTTGCTCTTTGGGAAAGACGTGGAATTCTTATATGAATAAGAGATAAGTGAGACAATATGTGATATAATAGGTTGTATTCCTATTATGCTGCTCTTGGCATCTCTCATATTCTCTGAGTAAGTATAAAACAGTGTCTCCCTCCTCTCCCTTCTCAAAAGAGCATATACTCAATTCTGCTTTTGCTGTTGTGCTGACTTCTTACGTACCAAAAAACTCAGTTACAAGCCTGTCCTCGGGAGCGTGTGTGTACCTCTTAAAAAGTGATTAATTTTAACACGGCTCACTACGGTGTTTAGAGAAAGAGAGATGTCATGATGCCTGGCCCTTTGCTTGTTGGAAAGGCTAGGCATAAAATACATTTGGGAAGGGAAAATATGAGTGCATAAATCCAAATCTGTTTATATTTTTAACAACCTGCATTTTAAAGGAGTGTTAAGCTAGTGGGAATGTTCTGGAGATCTTAGTCTAAAAGGATGTTGAAGGTTCCAATTTGATTGGTGAAAAATTAGTACATTTAGGAGCAAATTAACAGTAATACAAATGATGAAGACAAATTCACATGAGATCTGAGGATAGAAACTAATTGCATTGTGGGCAAAACTGTAGAGAAACTTGCATGTAACCACCACTGGGAGTGGACTTTGGGAGCCATGACTGGTAAGTAATGTGTTCGTTTCAGTCTTCCTCAATGAAGCAAACAATAGTATCTTCTAATGGAACTGACAGGAACTGAAACAACAAAACCCCAGGATGTAGAGTGCTGTCTCAAGGATTGCGTCTAATCCACAGCCACTGAAAATTTTGTGATCTTCAGAAGACCTTACTGAAAAATTACATTTGTTCTCCACACACATAATTTGGCTTGGAAGGGGGAGGTGGAAAGGAAGAGGGAAAATCTGGTTTCCATTGGAAATATTTTTAAATGGAAATTTCCAACCACTTCTATAGTTAACGAGGAAATAGAACATTTCATTGCAAAGATTTCATTGGGAAACAATTTCCTTTTTTCATCAAAAAGCCATCCAGCCCAATTTTTCCAAGCAGCCATAGTTGTCTCACATAGCAGCTGCTTGGAAGCTGATGGCACAGATAGGAAAGAGCACAATTCTGCCAGCCTCAAGGGTGTAGTGTCCTCTAAAGGGGGAGTTTCCCCAAACACAAAGTGGTAGGGGATTAACTGGTATTCAGAGCAATTCTGATTACTCTCATCAGAGGGCAGTGGTACACACACAGTGACCCGTTCTGTGCTATATCAAAGGGTTGCACAATACATGGCAGAAGGATCGTTTTATGCACCACTGAAATACAGTCTGTTGTGGGCTGGAAAATAGCAATGACTGGACCTCAAGAAAGACTTAGATTCAGTTTAGGATACCATAGAAATGTCAACATTTGCTAACAGTTACCAGCCTATTGGTATCTGAGACACCGCATTTTCCATTTATACTCAGAGCAGGAAGTAGCTGTGGTCTTTTCATATACCACAGTGTAGTAATTTTTCTGGCAAAAGCTGACGTTTTAATGATGACCGCTATATTTTCCATTGTTTGTGCTAGAGCTCTGTTTACAGCTTAAGGCAGTTGCAATGTTCTATGTTAATCATTCATCCATATGGAAATACATGTAACATATACTTCTTCAAACACTTAGGGGAATTTTTGCATAGAAGACATACTGAAGGGCAAGAGAAAAATCACTCCTCCTAGTCCTGCAGCCCTTGACTCTACATTGTCCATTTTTATAGTTCGCCTATATGTGTTTCTTCCTAAATTATCCTTGTGGCTCTGACAAGCTCAGACTAAGTCAAGACAAAAGCAGCCGATAGCTGGTCTCTGTTGTCCAGTGTTTTCGAAGTCTACTGCATCTGCAGCTGAAACCCTGACTCCAGCCAGCAGAGCTGAGATTCTAACATCGCAGGAAAGCAGTGCTGCAGGCCACTGCTGCTGAGTGAGTTACTGCATCAGCGCTGCAGAAGTCCACTCACAGGGCAGAGCATTGCCTATTTAATCTTTTGCATTGGGTATATGTCAAGGCCTTGTGTACAGCAACAAGCCAAGGCCATTTATTTGACCTTGTGCATCTGGGTTTTGACAGAATTTGTAACCTCTCTTAGAAACACAATGAATAGGATCAGGCTGAGGCAAAGGACCCTGCCGACAAGTCACAGGTGTCTCTGTTGCTCAGCTGAATATGACTGTTTCCCTTCTTGTGAGTGAATTAAGGCCAGATTTTACCAGTACTCTGGCAAGGAAGAAAGCAGAATTTTTCATGTACTTAGGGGTGAAGGGGGTTCTCAAAGTAAGGACTATGTTTTGTGAATGGGATTGGTATGTTTTTTAGGCAAGAAGTGTTTCTGGAGAAATTCAAGCTTTCCCTGCCTGCAGGTAGAGCCTTTCTTCCTGTGTGAGAGCAAACACCAGCAGTGACTGCTCCTTTCCACAGACACAGTGAGGGCTTTTAACCAGTGGAGCAGTATTCCCAACAGAACCACCAGTACTGCAGTCTCTGTTGGGATGCGTAGGGCTGCATGGTCAATCCTCTATCTACAAGAAGATGAGTTGTTGTGGCATGAGGTCACCTTGGATAAATGAGGAACACCTCACTGAGTTTAGTGAACTAAACAAACACTAAGAAGAGGAGGAAAAGGGAGCAGGAAATTGAGGAGAAATATTGAAGCATCTTCTGGGCTTGCAGGGATTGAAACAAGTAAGGCCCAGCCTTGTCTGGAGTTAGAACTGATGGGGGGTATGAGAGGCAACAAGGGCATTTCTATAGTTGCATCATCAGCAGAAGGAGGGCTAGTGCTGAATGATGGTACTGTACTGAAGGGCACTGGAAAGACTAAAGGACTCAGTACTTCCTTTGTCTCAGCCTTTTCCAGCAAAGCCTACTCTCAGGCCTCCCAGGTGTCTGTGCTCAGCACTTAAAGAGCTCCAGCATTCATGGTTCTCCAGTGCTCATGAGATGCAGCCTTGGAGAGCAGCTGAACTTGAGTTGCTTATGGGCTCAATGTATCTCAAGACCCAGCCGTGGCCAGACCTGACACAAATCATATTGGGTGATAGCCTCATCCAGTGATAGGGAAGCTCCTTTTATCCTCCCAACAAGCAAGGAGAGTTTGTCCGATGCTTCAGAGAGTAACAGATTTGTCTTTGGGTGATGGTTAGTTGATCACAACCTAGCAGCTGTCTCTCGCTAGGCAGGTTGACAAGGACTACTCTTCCTTCTAGGCAAATACAGAAGGCCCAGATTCCACCTGGCCTGATAGTTGGCAGTCACAGGGAAATTAGCAGGAAGCTTGTATGGTTTGCATGAAAGGCAGGCAGGAGTCTGCCCTGGGGCTTTTGCAAATGCAGGGTTGGTCTTCTGAAATTACAGAAGTTGCATCTATTTAATGACATTTGAAGGATCTGACCTGTTATATTTATTTTGCAGATGGCTTCTTTGACCTGCTGCTGTTTCTATTTTTTTTTAATGAGGTTCTCAAGAAACGTTTATCTATTAAATCAGGTCATTAAAAAAATTACATTTCCTTCCTGAAGCCTGTAGTGGTTTTTCTGTCAAAGAAAACTGGGACATACAACCATCATTTTCCATGTGCATGATCACAGGACAGTATCAGCAGAGACCAGGGTCATTTTTTATAAAGCAAACATTGCTGTCCCCCTCCCCCATTTTCAAGGTGCTAAATAAACAATGGTTTTGCATAACCAGAGAACAAACCAATTTCTCATCAAACAAAGTATTTTAAACAGAAAGAAAAAGCTGACTGAGTTTTCAGGTTGTTTTGTTTTTCTTCAGTTTTCAGTCTTTTTTTAAGTTTTCCTAGATTATCTATTATCTGTCTGTCTGTAATTTTATTTGGAGCCCAAATGTAGGTTATATAGAGTGCTTGTCTGACTGAGCTCAGAAGTAAGGTGTCAGCTTTTCCAATAGATAACTCTGGAAGATCTTGGGAAAATTTGAAAGCCTTACAGTATGCTCTGTAAGCTGACCAAGTCCAGGAACAGCACTGGCTGCCGAGGGGACTAGCAGGGAAAAGCCCATGCCCACGTTGTAAATGTTTTTAGCACCCAAGACAGGGAGGCTGTGGACAAACTTCTCTTTGAGGGTGGTCCTTGTACTGTTCTGACTCCACGGTTGTGATTGAGAGATCTAGTTGCAGAGGCTCAAAGTATAACAGGGAATGTTTTCACTGCCTAACCAGATACGTTCCATTTCTCCAGGCTGCTTCTAGGCACTTGCCACTTGCTTTGGTAGGCTTTATAAATTTTATTGCCTGTAACACTGATGCAGTGAGGATTGATCCTACCAAACCTTGATTATCACAGAATCATAGAATAGTTTCAGTTGGAAGGGACCTTAAAGATCATCTAGTTCCACATCCTCTGCGATGGGCAGGGACACCTCCCACTAGATCAGGCTGTTCAAGGCCCCATCCAATGTGGCCTTGAACACCTCCAGGGATGGGGCATCCACAGCTTCCCTGGGCAACCTGTTCCAGTGCCTCACCACTCTCATAGTGAAGAAATTCTTCCTTATGTCTAGCCTGTATCTGCCCCTTTCCAGTTTATACCCATTTCCCATTGTCCTATCACTACAAGCCTTTGTGAACAGCTCCTCCCCAGCTTTCTTGTAGCCCCTTTCAGGTACTGGAAAGCTGCTGTTATGATTATGTTCAAATACCATCACACTGCCTTTGTTAGGCAGTGAAATCTGTGCTGGGAAGCAAACATTATCTTTTCATGAGATGTGCCTGGTAGGATTCCTGTTGGAAGCATGCAGAAGCACACACATGGTCCTTATGTGGGTAACAAAATCTTGGAACTAAATTCTGAGTCTTCCCCTTTCATAGGCCTAAGAGTAAGTGGATTCATCCCAAGTATTGTGATTGTGTGTCTGGAGAGACAAAAGGGTTGAAGGTATCTTTCAGAGCAGTCTAACAAATCTAGACTCAAAATTTCCCCTGAAGCCATCCTGTTTAAAAGTGAACAAAACAAGTCTTGTTGAAAAGAGTCGTTGCCAGAGTGATTAAGTTTTGCACACTTTGTGGAAGGCCTTACCTGATGGCATAGGTATGCCACTGCAATACTCTATTCCCACCAAGAGGTTATTGTGATCTGAATTGCTCATGATGCTTAACAAGCTGAATCGCCAATACCCTGTGGAGAATCTTCTGTTTCGTATTGCTGGAAGCACAGAAACAGATGTCTTGGACCTTCCTGGCTCTGTTCCTCTGATGCTTGCAGAAAATTTTACGGTGACAGAGACTTTGCATCACCCACCATGCAGATAAGATCTCTGTTGGTGACCACTTGTTGTGTTTTCACAAGACCACCAAGTGTAAACGTTAATCCAGTACAAAGATACTAGTGAACAGTATCAAGTACTACAATACCGTTTAACTTAAGGTCGTTCTTCTATGCAGCGACATGTTCTGAGGGAAGAGGCTGTGTCTCCGTGACTTAGCACTTTCACACTTTCCTCTTGGTGTGTTTGTAAGAGACAAATCAGTAGAGAATTTGCCAAGCTGCGAGGCTGTAAAATTTTACAGCCATCACCACAATACATATGAGCAGCAGAAGCACTGGCAAATTATGCAATGTTATGCCAAACAAGCAGTGATCAAACTTTTATAGCCCCTTCCCATATTTTGCATGTGTCGCATCTTTGCCTGGCTTTATCAGGCTTGGTTTTTTTAACTTTTTTATTGAAACTAATTTGTTGCTATGGAAACAACTCTTATCCAATAAACCGAGTGTAGAGTGGTGACACTCTCTGGGGCTAAGATCAGTACATCATTCAATTTTCGTGATGCACTGTAACTATTGCTTTGTCATTTCATTGTGTTTTCATCCATTCCTCCCATGCCCCTTTTGTTTTTCTCACCTATCTGCTGTCTCTGGGGGCATGGATATAGTAAGCTATTTTCAGCAGGAGCTTACTTTATTTACGCTATCTCAAATGTACTGCTGAATTAATCCCAAAGGACAGAAATTTAGTTGTAAAGAAGCTTTGTTTTCCCCGTTTTCCATTGTCAAGAGAGGCAAAAAAAGGTAATATGTGGTCATGGAACTGAGCAGTAGTAGAGACGGGTTTTATACTGAGGCAGATACAGATAGATAGATTTATGTAAATACATATTCATTCAACCTTCCATCCCCCAGCAATTCTAATGCTGCAATTTATGCAATTTACAGATTTTCTGGTTGTGGAGAAGAACAATTTGCTGTGTGATTTCTTCTGTTTTCTTTTTGGTGTAAAAACTCTTTTGATACTAAGTCTACAGGATCCTCTAAAAGATAAACTGAGAGTGAACTCAAGGTTAAAGTGCAATTTTCAAGATTGCTGTCACGTGATTTGGACCTGAATTTCTTAATACAATGTCAGCCAAACTGAATGTGGATTTTGGAAAGACAGATATATTCCTTTTGGAGATTATACTGGAGTCAATTGCTTGTTTGCCAAAGATAAGTCTGCAATGATGGCAAACATTGAGTCTCACAAACCTCTGAGGATGTGTGCTATATATAGAAACTGGGAGCTGGGGTATAGGGATTGCTTTAAAAGGGGGTGAGCTGTCATTGACATGTATTTGTCAAATGTCTATAATCTAGAGGGATAATATTATACAGAAATAATTTTCTCCTATTTTTAGAAGTGGTCATTTGGGAGATGAAACATAATCATGGTTAAACAGCATTCAGCAGTATAAATCTGAGGCCTGCCTGAGGTTTGTATGAAAGGTGAATAGTTGCAGTAAAGTCAGCAGTATTTTTACCCACGTATAAAGAAGAGCTTTTAGATATATTTTTGTATTTGCAGTGAGAGTTGGTTGACTTTGATTAAAAGTGAATATTCACCAGGTTTAAGGTGCAGCATCTTCCTTGTGATTCCTTGACTTTCCACGTTGCAATGTAAAGGCATGATTTAGAGGAATGCAGTGTGACTCACTGATTTGGTAAGAGTTTATACTCTTGCTGTTGTCATGTGTGTTATCCAAGGACCTCTCCTCTGTCCTTGCACAGAACACCGACTCAGTGGGCATCAGCCCAAGTGGTTCGCATTTATGGAGCATCTTCTGTCCCAGTGCATGCTTTTCCCCAGGCAGCACTCAGTGCCATTGTTGTGGCTGGGTTGGCAGGGAGAGCCAGGTGGGCCAGCATGGCTTACACTCATGAATGAGAGATGGGAAGTAGAAAAAATACGAGTTCATGCACTAACATCAGCCTCTAGATGAAGAGCTGGTACATTGTCTGCCCACACAGTGCTGGGTTTCATCCAAACCCTTCCCTCCTGCCAAGTTAATCACTGTATGTACAGCTCTATGTTCAGCTTGTAAATGTTTTGAAATTGTGAATGGTACATTTCTGAATAACTGGGAATGTTTTCGTGGTTAAGTTTTTAAAATTTTCCACAGATGGTTAAGCTGTGGTTTAAGCTATGGTTTATCAAACATCTTAACTTTTGAGGGATTTTTTTCCATACATAGAAATTCAGGATGTTATTGAAAAAAAATTCCTAGCTTTCTATCATTTCTACATTGTTCCTTCCAGTTGGATGGAGTTGATTTTGTTATCATTTGGAGCAGAGAAATTCCAAAGCTGATGAAACAAATATTTAGGCTTGTAATTTGTTGTCTTCAGGTCGTTGGGATTTATTTCCTTGGATATTTGCTGGGTCTAATGCTAGACATGCATCAAAACACCCGGTGAGGAAAGGGCAATGCCAAGAGCAGTTGCTTGAAGCAGAGTGGCTTGTAGGGGTTGCCCCATGCTCTCCAGGCAGTGAACTTGGCTGTTCTTGACCATCCTCCACCAGAAAGCATTTTGGAGCTCTGGGTAAGGAACCAGTGCCTCAGTGCACAGGGCCAAATGTAGCTCTCCTCAGCAGCCCATTTGCAGACATTTCATCGTTGCTACAGCATTGACGTGCAGACGTACCAGACAAGCTGGATGCCTCCATTTCAGCACTCTCTCATCTGTCACCTTTCCCGAGGAGCATTTTCCTTATCGTTTCCAGCCCTGCCCTCCTGGTGGGACATGGCTGTCTAGTAGAGGTGTGGTAGTGGAGACCTGTGATATTATTTTTGTTCTGGTACTTGGGGGCAGTCATGATTCTGTGCCTGAAGACCCACAGCAGAGCCTCACTGATGCTTCCTCAGCCTTTCCTGCTGCTACTTCCCCAGACCGATGAAACAGGTCAGAGCTGTATGTCAGTGGGGGAAACAGAGGTGTTGGGGATCCCTCTGTCACCCTCCACGATACCATACTCAGCCTGACTGGGCAGCAGGGGACCAAGTGATTACACAGCTCTGGAAAAAGATATATCCTGCCATGCAGGTGGTTGTGAGGCAAGGATCCAGGCTATCTCCAGGTGCAGAAAAGGACCTATGACCTACCGGGGGTATATTTGTCATTTGGTAAAGCATACTACTTGTTTTATTGATTAAAGGCTGTTTTCGCTAGCTCACTATTTTGAACAGCTATGCTTGCAGTCCTTACATTAAAGACATTTGGTTGGGCACTGTCACAGCTCCTGGTGGGAACAGACAGTAACCTCTTGTGATGAGTTGGCTTTGCTGGGGAGTTGTGGTCTATAACTATATAACACTCTATAACTGCAGTTACCTGGGAACCGCGGGCTAAGGTTCAGGCTGAAGAATGAGAGGAAAAAATAGAGTTTCTTCTTTATATATTTTGAAATAAATAAAATAAAAAAGGGAGAGAAAAACTGAATAACCAGGTTTTTCTAGTCTTGCTTAAACATGAGCTACTTATCCAAAGTGTTGTTGCCTCTAAGCAGATCCTGGGTCTCCTCTTTTAATAATATCTGACTTGTCAGGGTGACATCTGTTAAATAACAAAACTAAGCTGTCTGCTGCAAGGAAAAGAAAGGAGGAAAAGAAAAGTCTTCAATTTCTCAAAACCACTTAAGTTTTTCCTTTATGAAATACATCGATAAATATAGTTCAGCTAGCACCCTGCTGGTGTTATCATGTCTGAGAGCTATGGCAAGCTTTCAAACAAAGCTAGCAAAACCTATACTTAGAAGCAACCTTCAGAAATTTCATGCGAAGCACAGAATGAAGTGGGAGTGATAACAAAAGGGGGAAGATGGTGGCTCGCCTACGTGTGTCTGCCAACCCAGCTGCTGTGTCAGACTTTCCTGTGAAAACCCGTCAAATTTTGATTTCCAGGAATGCAGCTGTGTCTGTGCCTCCCTGTGCATCATCACGGGTGCATACCCTCATGTGTCTGACCTTTTCAGATGTGTGTTGACATGTTCAGAAATAAACTTTGTGATGTAAAGATAACATATTGGATTGGAAGAGGATGGGAGTAAACAAATCAGCCCCAAGACAACAGGTCGTTTAAAAGCCATGGTCAGCTCTTGCAGGGGTCTGGATCCATGCTCAGGTCTAGCAGCTGCTGCTGGCATCCTGCTTCTCCTATGTCTGCGAGGCCTTTCTGGTGCTTATCACTGCGGGGTAGAAGCACCCTGTGTGTGTTTGTCAGCTTATCCTCATATCACCTCTTCTGGGGTGGGTGGGGGGGAAACTGAGAGAAGGGGAAATGAGCTCACCTCCCACTCCTCTCACCTCAATTGAGCCTTTGCACAGAGAGATCAAGTGATTGCCCAACCTGGAGGCTGCTGCTGCAGCTGAGAGAGCACTCTGTCTCCTGGGCCCTGGCATGGGGCTTCACACCCAAAAACGTCTTCTTTGACAAGCCTTTGCAAACTCTGTGGTTTTTAAAGCCTCGGAGGCTGCCAATTTCCTCTTCACTGTCCATAGAGAAAATAAAGGTAGCACTGAACCTTTTCTGAAAAGCTGGCACCTCGTCACAGGTGCTCCATCGCTTTTCATCAGGCTGGCATTGTGAGAAGACATAAGCTTCTTTATCAGTTCTCAATAACATGAGGACAAATAAAAAATCTTTCACTGTAAAATAGAGTTTCTTTTTTCCCTGGACCACCAGAGTGAATGTACTGCTTGGAGTCCTGTACTTTCTGCCAGGTCTTGGATAGAGTCCCAAATGCCACCGTTTAGTAAGGACTCAGGGTGCACATGTGTTTCTTCCTGCACATTGCCACAGACTGGGTGTCAGCGGCAAGTGCCTGGTGGTGCATCTGGTCTAACTTGTGGAGTATAGCCATGATTCCCTCATATACCTTCTAGACTTTGCCTTGGTTTTATCAGGCAGGGAGGTAAGGTTGCCAGGAGTTTATAGTGCTGGACAAAAGCTCTAAGGTTAAATTCCTGCTTTGGTACTGGCTTTTAGTGCTGCTTTGGCCAAACAATGCAAAACATGGTCTTGCACCCCTTTTAATCACACAATTTTTAATCCTCAAAATATGTCTTAGGATGTAAGTGGGAGTAGTTCTATTCAGTCCTTCCAAAGACTGGCAGCTTTTGTTTTGCTCCAGAGATAGACACTTAAGTCCATCAGGAGGAGTGTTTAATATCTGGTTGGGATTCTTTGAGGAGGAGTGGTTGCTTATGTTGGGCTTATTCAATTACAAATCTTGCAGACTTTCTTGCGTATGATAAAATGGTGTGACTAAGACTACTTCTGTAAAATGAAAAAACTATACGATCATGTCTGGCCATATTGGGCAACTACAGAAATGGGTATTTCCTGTCTTGGACATTCGTATCTGTTTAGCCATTTACTGAAAAACTTGTTTTTTTCCTATCAGACAAGTGGGAAGCCACTGATCTGAGCCAACAGCTGTGTGGATTTCTCCATGGGACAGCAACTTTTTTTGTTTCACTTTCAACTGTGATGTTAAAGTTCACAGTTAAAGAAATTTAAAGAAGTTCTTTAAAGAGAAAGAAGAGAAATTTCTTCTAGCAAAGCCCTAAATGATACACCTAAGCAATGTTTAAGTTTTCTCCTCATTTTCTTATTATCTTTCCTCTTTTTGGAGCAGTTATAATTTGATTCTCACTGCTGTTTTGAGAGAGATTCTCAGTGCTCTTTAATCAAGAGTATGAAAATGGAAATGTACCAGAGAACCACATGAAGATCAGGAGAAACTGGACAGGACAAAGTATAAATTCTATCATGTTTTCAGAATTACCATTGACTCCAAAGCAGTCAATGAACATTTTCTAACTTAAGCTCCACTATTATAGCTCTATGGAGGATTTATTCAGAACAGTGACTTTTTCAATAATTTTCTAACCCGGGTCACTAAAGGCTAAGCTGTCAATACCACACCTTGCTGACTGCTTTCTTTAACATTTTCTGCTGTCTTAGCTAACTGTTGTTATTTCTGTCACCTGTCATTGATTACTGAGTCAGAGAATGATTCAGATGTTATTTGAACAGTGATGTTTGAAGACTGTTTATCAGTGACTCCATGTCTGTTGAAGGAAGGCACATTTTGCAATATGTACTTCATGTTTTTTCCCTCTGATGATCTGGTGACCTGCTGGTTTTACAGGTCTGCCAGCTCACCTCTGTGTGACTCAATTTCCCCAGAGATCCCACTCTTTTCCCAGGTCCCCCGATGGGATGCAACAGCAGAGCATTAATAATTGCTAAGCTCTGGCACCAGTGTTCTTGCCTTTCCTTAACTGTATAGCAAACATGTTCCCTGCCTTCTGGATCTGATAATTTAGATGGGTCCTACCTCCTTGCACGGAGGGGGAGTGCAGCATACTACCACCTCATGGGAACAGCAGTGGATAAAGCAGGTGGTAGCAGTGGATGAGGCGAAGTCTGATTTATCATCCTCATTCTTTTGGAAAGTGATCCTGAGAGACAGCCTTGGTGAAGCAGCTCATACTTGCTATTCTCCTGCTCCCGAAGCTTTTGCCAGCTGCTGGTTTAGCTGAGCCAGGGCCCTGAGGTGTTGATTGCTCTCTCAGGAGGGTGAAGAGCTATGTTCACCTTTTCAGTGAAGGACATGGCTGGGGTATTTTCTGTGCACTGTCACTAGAAAGCCACACCATCAATCAGGCTTTGCTTTGCAAGGTCTACAAAAGAAGACCCTAGTGTGTACAGCTCTCTTCACTCTCCCACGCAGAGTTTGGGTCATGTCAGTCCATGTAACCGAATAGTTACCCGATGGGTAGGCAGTATCAGTATCATATTCCGTAGGAGAATGATCTGACCTTTCTTGTTTATATGGTAAGTGTGTCCATGGGGCTTCTTTGTCAGCCTGGTAGTCCCAGCTGCCAGCTTGCAGCATGTCTTGTCAGCTCCAAAATTCTTGCCAGGGCTTTGAAGTTAACAAAGAGTTATTTGGTGTTATTTGGAGTTACACGGTTTTATTTCATAGTGAACCCCTGTGCATGGCTCAAGTAAAAATGTTTTCCGGAGTCAGAACGCGCGCTTTCAGCAGTGCTGCAGTGGTGGTAGGCTGTAAAGCCATACAGTATGCATACAGGTCAGTTTGTCTCTGTTTCTAAAACCTGACAAATATGAACTGGTTTGAGTATTTAAGGACAGACTATGGAAGTTTGCTGCTGGAAAAATCAGCAAAAGATCAGAAGGGTTTATTTTAGTTTTCCCTCAGTTGTGGAGCATGAGGCTAGAGACGGGCTTTGTATGGGGCCATCCTTCTCATCCAGTTGAGACAGTAGGATCTTCTTGGGTTTAACACTAGCAAAATATTTGAGTGATATCTACTGTTCTCTGAAGAGAGGCTCAGTTGGCTCAGGTTTTCACACACTGCTCCAATGTGCAATCCAGTGGCTCACTCTAGTAGGTGAGTAACTAAAAGAGAGGCACAGAAGTCTTCAGAAGAATGTTCTCAGTCCCTTTCAGTTAACGTATGTGGCTGACTACCCCATAGATCTTTCTAGCTCCCAGAACATGGTATTTTTCTGCATAAAATATATAATGAAAAAGCATCTTGCTTAATCTTAAACAGGCAAATGTGTTTGTGAGACAGAACAATGTAATTTATCAAAGCAGGTTCTTTTTCTTACAATTACAGAAGCATCTCGAAAGCCTTAACTTTGTTAAGGTGCCTGTGTGCTGGCTGTTAGACACCTGTGTATCGTCAGTGACTCTTCTCTAAACTGACAAGAGTAACAAAGAGAAGTGAAAATCTCCATTGTATAGGGTAAAAATGAAGAGATTCACTGCAAGGCACAGATGAGGTCTGTGGTAAAACAGGGAACAAAACCCTAATCCTCCCAAAGTCTCAGGCTCTTCCCTACAAATAATCCCTCATTTTGTTATGTTTTATTTCATCCATAGCAATAAAATAACGATGACTGTGCTAAGGGAGTCCTTTCATGTTTTCAGTGCTGATGGCCAAATGTTATGTATCTGAACAATAATTGCAACTGATTAATTATGGCTTCAATGTACCTGACATCACATCTGTTATTCCCATGCTGAACTCAGCTTAATTCAAGGGTAGACTGTACTGATGTAAAACACCTCTCAGGATCCACCACTTGCCATGATTGCATGAATGTTCATCTGTGTTTTCTGCAAAACAGAGCAAAAGGGAGACATCTTCGCAAGAAGCAAACCCATGATCCTGTGGGCTGTTTTGGGTCGGGCTGTCCCTGGACCCGAGCAACTGTAGGAATAAACTCTTTTCTTTTGTGAGTGCCCTTCCATGGGGGCTCAGACAAGGCTGGGCTGCCAAAAGGGTAGGAGGGAAAAGAGGCACGGCTTCTTTTGTGTGCCCATGTGGGCGGAAGAGGAGCAGATCTTTACAGGGCAGAGCAACTGTGTCCTTTTCGTATCCTCATCACTTGGCTCCTCAACATAGTCCTATGTCTTACCTTACAGGAAACTCTTCTCCATCTCATATCAATATTTTTGATTATAATTACAATTTTCATTTCTCTCCAGCACTAACCTGAGACCTTTTGGATTTTTTTCCTCATGCAGCAAGCATGAGGCCAGCCTTAACAAGCCCAACAAACAGAGATGCTAGCATTTGCCGGAGGTGGAGAAGATGTAGGCTGTGGTCCATGCCCTGAGGAGCCCAAACAGAGCCTCTGACCTGGGATTCTCAGGACTAGGTAGGTGTTAGGTTTGCCAGCCTTTGGGCAATTCTTAGAAGAAGCTATCCTTGGTTATAGCTATTTTTTTTTTATTCGTCAAAAGATTACTCTGGGTCAAAAACCCAGCTGAGTTTCTCAGTAAGTTTTCTCATGGAGATCTTTACCAGTTCTTTGGGCAACATTGTAAGGAGTATTGAAGGAGTATTCACACTGAATTACTTATGAAACAAGGTTTAATTAGCAAGTGTGAGAAGTGAGTCAGGCTCTGTCTATGAAACCTTTCATGATACAATGAGATAAAGAGAAGGTAGGTGGTGTTCAGCTTTCAAGACTTCTTTGTCTTTGCTAGCTCTCGTGGTTTTCTTCCAAGGCCCAGACTTCTGGCACCAAACTCAGCAATTTTAATTAATAGACGCAGATAGCACTGACAGATACACAAAATGTAGGCTGGTGTATAGCTACTATTGACATCCATGTGGAGTGATTAGGACACTTGCTTTTGTCTTTGCAAGTCTTCCCCAATGAGCACCAAAAGAGTCTGCATTGGTGACAAACTAAATTACACCCAGTAGCAGAAGTCAGCAAGGGACAGCAGGCGGGGGTGATGGAGGGTGTCAGACTCATTCAAAAGGTTAAGGGGAGGTTTTGAGAAGATGCTCACAATTAGGGTTAAGTTTTCAAGGGTTTGGCTCCCAGATAAGTAAATTTGTGAAAAAAATCCCTTTTAAAAAAGATTTGCATGTCCATTGAAAACAATTACTGATAGCCTTTAAGCACATCTAGAGCCTTACTCTTTCATTCAGGCCATGCTTCTGTCTAGCTAAGGAAAATAAATCACATACTCTTATTTATTTCTTCTCAAACACTCAGAGATTTGAAATCTGTAAATGTAGAAGTAGCAGAAGGAAATATTTTCTTCCACACAAAGCACAATCCCACTGTGAAATGCAGGAATTCAGCAGGGTTCAGGGAGGGAAGAGAATTTTATGATTGGACCTCAGAGGAATTATGCAGCCAGCTGTAAATGGAAGTCACGGGTTTGATGTCTGAGTTTCTCAATCCTTTTGAACATCACATGCTGTCTGACGAGTAGGACCATCCGTGTATGTTTTAGATGGTTTATTTAATCTTTTGGTTTTAATGACTGGATATGAATATGATGGTGAATATTATAAAGAATAGAGCCCAGAGAGAAACGTGCATGGTAGGCATGTGCTTCTGGTTTTTTTTCCTCTTTAGACAAGTGGAAGGAAAGCCATGTGACTGCAAAAGTGGGATCATCCCTACATACCCTTATCTGTGTGAATATGACTAAGTTTATGTTCATGTTCCCCACAGACAGACTTTAAGTGTCCAGCAGCCCCTGTGTCATGTTAAATGCAGTACCAGATCAAGGCTGCTGAAAATGATCTTCTACTGTGTCAGAACTGAATGTTTCATAATCTCTGTGTGAAATACCATTTTATCATATTTCAGGATTATGTTTTGGGAGGGAATATTGTCTGTACTCCTCTAATTGTGCTAGGTTTTTTTCCTCTAGAGACAGTAAATGCCTTTTGTAAGGGCCAGTGATTTTCCCTCTGTAGTATAATACACCTTTCATCTATAGGAATCTCTGCTAGCTCACCGTCATGGCTCATTATTCCAGTTAATCACTGATGACAGTAATACTCACAAAAATGATAATACTTATTTACTCTCACTTTCAAACAAGCATGAGCCAACACACTCATTCTGTTGGTAAGTGACTCCAGTAGTGTGGGCCTCTTAGATTATTGCTTTACTACCCACATTGATAAGGCATATATGTAATAATATACTTGTTACAAAGAAGGTGCTCAGTGACTGTATGCAAAAAGACTTGAGTCAGTTCTCAGAAATCTTTTAGCTGTGAATCAGATATGGAGGTGACACAAGCTTCTCCACATAATCACCCACAGCATTTCAACCCCAGTCAGGTACAGCTGACCTAAGGAGTACATCTGCACTTCATTATATCTTCATGCTCATTTTAATTTCTCTGTTGGGACTCTTTGAGGACTGGCCCAGGTCTCTGCACTGATTTGGATGCATCCTTGTGTCATAGACTAAGTTAATTCCAAAAATACAGGAAAAGAATATAAATAAATGTGCATATTTTGCTGTCACGTTCCAGAGTGCACTAATGGGCCTTAGTTGTCCTGACCAACCTCACCTGAAGCCTTCAACAACACCTATGGGACCCAGGGCTCTGTTTAAGCTTAGCCTTGGGCCTTCAGTCTTTTCCTGCCAGAAATATGTTAGAGGAGCGCCGATCTACAGCCACAAGCATAGAGTGCTTTGCTCTAGACCTCAACATGCAGACTGACTTCCTGGCCTGACCTTTACTCTGTTTTGTCACTGTGAATCTCCCCGGCTGACATTGGACCTTAATACTGACTTGTGGACTGACTGCCCAAATTCACTTTGGATCTGCTTGATCACTGTGGTCTGAACTCTTGGATGGACCTGGCTGCCGTCTCCAGGTCTGTCCTTTGTACGGTGGGATTCCTGGCCCCGGCTGTGAGGTCCGTCCTGGCATGACTTGCCTCAGGGAGCAGCCTTGCTCTTTTTGTTTCCTGACATTTGCAGACCAACTTACATCTCCTGTATGAAAAGACTGAAACTGATTTTTTCTACTTCACCAATTTGTCTTTATGTGAATGCAACCTCTCTGGAGTGTAATGTGGCCACCTGATAGAAAATCATCCTATAAAACCCAGTACAGGAGAATATGCCAAGGGTTTTTCACCATAGAGCCTGTGGAAGTTTTCCCTCTCCTATCAAAGCCTGCAAGCAGCACAGACCTAGTCTCAAGATCTCATCCAACATGGTTGACTGTCTAATATTCAATTTGTTTACTTCTTTGTTGTCACAAATCAGAGTCCAGCAGTTAATGAGCTCGTTAACTGCTTCACTGTGTTGGAGATGAATGTAGAAGAAATGTCAAATGGGTCACAGATGTTATTGAAAACGGAAATAGACCCTGCATTTTTTGAAGGAAAAGTCACTGAGTTAACTTTTGATGTGTCATTCCTACAAGTCTGAAGAGTTTCCTATTTCTTATTGGTTTTGCCATGGTGGCAAGAGGCAAGGAAAGCAGAAAACATTCAGTTAGCAAAATGACACATTTTGCATTGAGAGGTCTGGGTTTTCCTGGATGTGAGGCATTTCCATGGCTGAGCAAGACATCAGGCAGTTTGTGTTTCACTTTGAGCTTCCAAGCACCCCTACTGCCAAGCATTCCTCTGCAAGCTATGTGAAGGACCACCAAAACGTGCGGTCATGTCTTGTATGGTAAGTGATTTACATTTTCAGTTTGCTGCTTACCTCTGCTGTAGTCTTCTGTGTCTCCTGTGGGAGGATGTGCTTAATGAAGATGAAGCATGGAACGTCAAGTGGTTTGAATTTTGGTGCTGATAAAAGCTGTATTTGGTGGAAAAAGGTATGGGCTTTTAAATTTCTAAGCTCTCTGTATCAGGGATACTTAGAGACCTCCTTGCACCTGGAGTGAAAATAAGTCTGGAGGTGGCTTAATTGTCAGGGAGGTTCCCAAACAGGATGGCAGTATTTCCATTCCAGGTGAAGATGTCAGCCTGGCCCTTTGATAGTTACTTCCTTTCTTAAATGTTGGTGAATGGCTGCAGGTAGTCCAGAGTGGTCTTTATTTGTTATTGCTGAGTTCAAATACTGCAATACAGCTTTTCTTTTTTCCCTTGGGCAGTTCATTATTTGCCCTTCCTATGTCTGTCATGTTTATTTATAAGGAGTTTCTGCCATAGTTTCTCGCAACATCAAGGTGAACTTAGTGTGTCTCTGGCAGCTGCAAATGTGGCAACAGAAATGAGTATTAAAAACCAGTGTGTTGTGCATTTATGGGCCCTCTGTGGCTCATTCCCTCTACTGTCAAATTAATTGATGTTATATCTTTGCTGCTTCAGCTTAATACAAGCACAGATTTTGAACTGGACCTTAATGTCCTTCCAGGCATTAGCAAGGGACAGTGGCCTGCTTTTAGATGAAATAAAAAAAATCTTTATAGATGCAATGTATATATTTGTTCAGCCATTACGTGGGGAGTTTCAACACTCTCCTTCACCGCCCACCCCTGAGATATTCCTGTTCCAACTGATTTAAGCTGGAATATGCTCAGATACTTTAGTAATGAGTAACAGCATAAATTCTCAGGTCAGACAAAGAAGCTTTGGGCTTTTATTTATTTCTGTAGACAGCTATCTCTTCCATGCTAAGACTTTCTGGGTGTCTAAAAGGCATGCAGTCCACTGCTAGCTCCATAGGGTGGTACACACCTTTAGGCAGTGCCTGTTACACATAGGCAGCATTTATGGTACTGGTTCTCCTTTTGTTTATGCAGGGTTGGATGTCGGTGTTGATATGGTCTTTTGCAGCAGAACCCTGAATGCCATACAAGTTACTTGGTCCATCTGAGGAATATGTTCCTGGCTGTTAAAATTATACTGTCTCCTGACACAGTAGCAAGCAGCTGAAATAAGTAAATATCAAAGGATACACTAGTGAGGGAAATTTGGTTTCATACCAACAGAGAACGTGTTTCACAGTTAAGTGTCCTCAGTAACGCATGAGTGAGGGAACTGATTAGGTCAGGGATAGGGAAGGCTATCACAAATACTGTCACAGACATAGTAATTTGCCAAAAAAATTATTTTTCACCTCTTAGTTCAAATGTTATTCTAAATTTTATTGATATAAACTGTGAGGGGAGAAGCTAAAAACAGAAAAAGGAGAAAAACTCTTCTAGACGTATGATAAGATAAATGCCTGGAAAACGCACATTTAGTCAGCTCTGTTGTAATTTGAAATTTCTTTAGAAGGAAGAGCCTCAGCACTGTGGGAGACCCTCAAACAGCTTGAATTAAAGGAGGTTTAAATAATTAGAAGATCATTTTATG
Organism: Cuculus canorus; assembly: GCF_017976375.1. Lineage (NCBI taxonomy): Eukaryota > Metazoa > Chordata > Aves > Cuculiformes > Cuculidae > Cuculus > Cuculus canorus. The sequence continues at coordinate 90,668,570 of NC_071403.1, forward strand.
TTTGTAAGCAGGGCTTTGTGGCATAGAGTGTAAAAATCATTAGAATTTTCAATGATTAAATAGTGCTTTTTGTGTCTTGGGAATGACATTTCTTTCCCATCATCTCACCATTATGAAAACAGGGAAGAAAAAAATATTTTTCTGGCTGAACATCACACATGCATTTTTGCCAAAGGGTTTCTTTGTAAAAGATTTTGAGGGAATCACAGCTAGCTTTTGTCCTTACTGCCTTTACTCTTTTGGGTGTAAATGTGGTCTTACTGCTTATAAGTGAGCATCAAAAAAATCACATGAATTTTGCCATTTATCTGCTAACCGCATTTACCTTCCCTTTACTGTCTGTGTATGATCTCGTGTTTGGTTTGTTGATGGCACTGTGGGAGCGAGGTTTTCCATTGTGTCCAAATACAAGAGTAAACATATTTTTCATATTTTTTTAGTGTGAAAGTTCAATATTCATCCCAATATTTTATTTTAGATGTGTTTATGTAGCTATTCCTCCAAGAAATTATACAAAAAGCCATTACAAAAGGGAAAAGCAAAATGTTACGTTGGGCCTGTCCTGGAAATCTGTAGTCTGATTTTTTTTTTTTCCCAAAATGAAATGGTAATTGGAACTGACACATTTCACTTCCAATGAAATAGCATTTCCTGATACTGTGCTAGAAAGCTCTAACCAGTACTAATCGAGAGGCTCAGTTTGCATGCATGGGCAGGATACTGGCTTCACTGGATGAAATCATTGACCTGTGTTTTACTAGGAGTTGGACTTGATCAGTGATCCTGTCTGGTTTTAAAGTCTAGCAAAAAGATGTCCTTCTCTCGATTTACTGGTAACTTCTTTTTATAAGAATTGAGACTTGGCATATCCTGGGCTGCACCAAAAGAAGTGTGGCCAGCACATCGAGGGAGGTGATTCTGATCTTCTGTTCTTCTCTTGTGAGACCCCATCTGGACTATTGTGTCCAGTTCTGTAATCCTTAACATAAGAAGGATATAGAGCTGTTGGAACGGGGCCAGAAAATGCTACAAAGATGATCAGAGGGCTGGAGCACCTCCCATACGAGGACAGGCTGAGAGAGTTGGGGTTGTTCAACCTAGAGAAGAGAAGGCTCCGAGGAGATCTTATAATGACCTTCCAGTACCTGAAGGGGACCTACAGGAAAGCTGGGGAGAGACTGTTTACAAATGCTTGTAGTGATAGGACGAGGGGCAATGGGTATAAACTGGAGAGGGGCAGATTTAGACTGGACATAAGGAGGAATTTCTTCACTGTGAGGGTGGTGAGGCACTGGCACAGGTTGCCCAGGGAGGTTGTGGATGCCCCATCCCTGGAGGTGTTCAAGGCCAGGCCGGCTGGAGCCTTGAGCAGTGTGATCTAGCAGGACATGTCTCTGCCCATGGCAGGGGAGGTGGAACTAGATGATCTTTAAGGTCCTTTCCAACCCAAACTATTTTTTGATTCTATGAAATTGCTTTCAGTCTTAAAACAGAAACGAACACTTTCTAGTCATTTTCTTCTGTCAGTCCATATTGGGATCTGCCTGTCTCTGGGAGGCATATTTCTTGAAATGAGATGTAAGCCACTCTGGCTCCTTTGCAAAGAGGTGCAGAAACAAACACCATGATAGCTGTGACAGTTGTATGCATCTCTCACACAAAAAAGGTCAGGAAGCAAGAGCAAGCCATCATGCAGAACATTCATTTGCTTTAATATCTGCAGAATACGCACAAGTGTTACAGCTGATAGGTAGGACGCCGCCGTTGTGTCCTACTCATCAGCTGAAGGTTTCCAGTGATAATTGCAATGGAGATGATTATTTTTTCCTGTAAAACTAGCTCATATTCATGAAGTGGTGAAGGAAATGGTTTCAAGTGTTGTTCCTCTGCAGTGACTTGCCGTTTAGAGACCACTACATGGACTCTGGTTGGTATTTTATCAGGAGTGCTGAAAGAGCTGCAGGGCTGCAGGGCTGTGACAGGGAAGATGCACAGGCCTTAACATGGAGTAGGTCTGTGCTCCTCAGCCATTCTCACAGTGATTCTTGCATGGAGGGGAAAAGCACTAACCCCATTTCACACAGAGGTGAAACAGACCAAGCTCCAGAAGATGCACCTAGCTCCCACCAAAATCAGGTGGCCTTGTCAGGCATCCATAAATCTTCAGGAGCTCAGCAATATGCCTTGAGGTAGTCTGTGATGGAGCTGATCTAACATATCCTCAGCTTCATCTTCAGTTTTGTCTTCTCACCTGCCACTATGGAATTTACCTCCTTCAGACGATAACTGGGTTTTAGCACTATTTGCACATCTCTCTGGTTGAACTTCTGGATCAGGTTGAACACTTGTATTAATGAGATTGATCCCCTAATCTGTTCAGGAAAGAGCAGGAACTCCTCAGGACTCTCCATCAGTTGCCTGCAGCCCCAACACTATGGCAGGGTCACTGCTCTAAGCCAGGGATTGTCCGTGAGTAGAAAAGTAGAGTGGACAATTTCAACAATCCATGCTTCCATTTTATTGGGAAACTTGGCCTTTACACCACGTCTGGCATCTAACATGATTTTTTTTCTTTTCATGCTTTAACTTGAGGCTAGATTCTCAACACAATCCAGCTGAAGGGAAACAGCTGTTGGCTGAAGTCCTCTGGAAAGCTCTCCCTTGAGCTCAAATCTGACCATTCTTGGCATGAGATCTTGCAGACAACAGGTGACTCATTTTGCATTGGAAAGAGCAGCAGTATCCTCTACTGTCTCCTCAAGTACTATAGGCAATTCATAGAGCAAATACAGCTTTGCCTCGTCTTCTGCTAATTGAAGAGAAGCTCCATGCTTACCCTTTGCAGCAGAGCTGAGCCAATCTGGAATACACATTAGATCTGGATTATCCCTTTACTCTTTGGTTTAAAGCAACACACAAATGGAGCAGATGAACAAGGCTTGCCTCCATGCTGAGAGATTTAATGTGCAAGCCAGGGCCACTTTAAAGGAATAGTGATGGCTACTGTACATGAATTGGTGAAAAGAGTGCCCACTAAATTAGACTCCTGTTGAGTGACTATTGAAATGCTCAACAGATTTACAGTTCAGACCTACCTGAAACACTAAGAAATTAAGGAAGAAAAGCTTGGGGTTTTTTCTTTTTGAATCCGTGATTGCCCTACCTCCTACACCAGCAATGTCTGACACTAGAGGCAAGAAGGACAAGCTTTTATTTATCCTGATTTATAACAGTGCTTTCCAAAGTGTCTAACTGAAATAGTAAACAAAATGTTCACACAGTAAGAGGGAGGAAATGCCAATATATTAAAATCAATGGACCAAATTGTGCACTATCCTGAGAGTACTTTTGGCCAGGGGATGGAAGTGACCTGTGTTTGGCTGAAAAGGGATTGATTCTTGTCTCTCTTGTTATTTTCACCAACATAAATATCTAGTGTCTTTGACATCAGTCCACAGAGAACAGGGATGAGTACAAGGGCAGTTGGGCCCTTAAGGTTTCTATTTGGTCACTACTTCAGGCAAGCGGGAGCTGTACCTGCCAGAGGCTTCACCTCCTATAATAGAACATCTGCAAAAATACTGAGTCTCTCTGTGGGGACCCCAGGTCCCATGACAGCACAGTCCTGAAAGGAGGAAGGGGAAAGCAAGGAAACATGGCTCAGGCCCATCATGAATAAAAGACATCATTGTAGAAGAGTGGAGTTTACCCCCCAAAAGTTCCTCTTTTTGTTATATTTTTCATTTGGAAGAGTGAGGTCGAGTATTTGCATTGGGTTTCTTCCTTAGCTGTGTGAATTCTCAAGGATGGGGAAAATGCTAGTAAATTAGTAAGTATCCAAGAGCTAGAATAAAACAGGTTGGATTGTCAAAGTTTTTTTAATTTCTTCTTAAAAATATTTCCTGTAGGAACACTTCCCCATTTGGAACAGGGACCTGATAAGAAACCCCCAAAACACTGCAGAGATAACATGTATTTTGCTGCCATTGCAAAATTTTTTCTTAAATCTGGTTGATCACCTGCATCTCCACATCCCCACTTATGTATAACACACTTTGCTGGGACTCTGCTGTTACAGTCACTGAGTTCGTGCCCCATGCTGACCATGCTCTGTCCAGTCCTGCTTCCTGTTGGCACTTGGTGTGCTTTCACTCTCTAGAGCACCAAACAGTCCAGATTTGAAGCCAGGGTTCAAATCTGTCTGTCAAAGAGAAGGGGACCATGTATCAAAACCAGCCTCAAAGTTCTGCTGCTCCAGGGTTTCCCATAATTGTGTGGACTGTCACTGTCATTGCTGCTGAGGAAAGCTGCTGAGCAGCCTTTTCTGCATTCCTACCACTGAGATCCAGTGCAAAGTCCCAGCCCATGGAGCAGGCTGGCTGTTAGCATGGCAGGCTTTGCGAACAGTTTGTACTGAGGCTGGTAGCTGGAGGGTTATGATATGGGCCTGAGAGGGAATAGGGGAGCTTTGGCTAGTAGCTTTGACTTCTTGTGTTGTTCACTGCTGCTTTTTTGAGCACAGAATCAAATCTGGGGCGGTGAAGGACTTGTGGCACAGCTCTGTCCTGGGTGGGCAGTAGATGGTGAGATGATGATGGTCCGGGCAGCTGTGCCTCTCCAGTGGTTTTGCTCGATTCTTGTTGTGGGAAGGCTCTCATCCACTTGAGTCTTGCTTGTCTCTCCCCAGTGGGGATCTTCAGCCAGCTGAACAGCAAAGCCCAGCCTATGCTTTGAAGTGTGTGCAAGGCCTTTACTGTGCTAGCTGTCTCACCTCAGTCAGTGCTGGAATGCAGAGCAAATGAATTAATTGCCTGCTGCTGTGCAACTGAGGTCTGCTGCTGAAGATGGGGCTCCTCTGCCAGCTGTGCCATGGTCTTGTTCTTTAATGCAGGCTGGAGCATGCTGGTCTATGTACACAACTCATGAGCTTGTTTGTCTGTGAAGTTTCCATGCAGAGGCACACAAATTTCTGAATGAATTAGAGTATTTCTTGACATTTATGTCTTATGGTGGGCACCCAGACTTTTGGTCTGTGTAACTCTCAACAGTAGCAAGCTGGTGAAATAGCGGTATTTCTCCTGTCACACCAGAGGCTACTCTGAGCTGTGTCATGAGAGTTTCCAGGGTCCATCAGAGGTTTTGCAGCCCTCTGCAGCACAAATAATCATTTAGTGCTGTTTTGTAATGTGTATGTGCCACTTCCATAAGAAAGGGAGATGAAGTCACTCCCTACCTTACTGGATATACAGCCTCCCTCTCATGCAAGTCTCAGTGCAGGTGGGATATTCATATTGCTTGTTTTTCCAACTGCGTGTGTTTCTGAAGACTGAGATTAGGAGATCGAAGTATCTCTTGGGAAAGAATGATGATCCTAAACTGGATGCTGTGAAATGCAGTTTGAAGAATTCACTGTTTTGGGAGCTCAGCTGCATGGTCCTCAGCTGTCTGTCTCAGTGGCACTTTCACAGGCAGCAAAGCTATTGCATTGACCCTACTGATTCACCAGATAAGTCTTCTCATTCTTCTCCTTTTAGACTTCCTTTTCCCACACTTCTTTTTAGCTTTAGGAATAAAAATTAGAAAATGCTGAGTTCTGCTTTGTCACAGTCCTCTGCGAAAAGTGTAGTGAGGACCACGGAAGTTTCATCATTAGTAGGGCCCTTACTAATGACTGGCCTCTGGTGGGTGGTGACAATGCAAATAAATAACACTTGGATGGCAAATTCTGCAGATGGCCTAAAATAGTTTCTGAAATTCCTTTCAAAGTGAGAAAACAACTGTAACTCAGAAGAGAGCCTCCAGTGAGGGGATCCATCATGCATAAAGGATTAGAGAGCAAAGGGAACATCTGTGAGTGCTTAATTCGAATGCTGTGGGTCCAAGAAAACTTGGTAAGCAAGATTGTATTTCATATATGTACCAAGGAGTAATGGAACTGCATAGGAAGCAAAAGATATGTTATATGAGGCTGCTTACCCTTTATAGCACCCAAATATCCTGGATAAATCAACTCATGATGAAAAGTCAGCATCAGAAATGGGATGCACGCACATATGAATTCTGGCATATGGTGTTACTGCCAAATGTTATGTGGGTGTGCAGATGAGAAAAATCTACTTTCCATACAAAGAAATATTCACCATGATTGAAATGCATTTGGTTTCTCAAAACATTATTAGCAATCTACCAGAGCTTTTTTTCATTTTTGTGTCCATCTGGGGATTGCCACCTAGACCCTTGCTCTTTCTTTATATGAGGAAATAATTGTTCTCATATGGTGAGAGAATGAAAGTACCTCATAGGCCTTCTCTGACACATGTGGTAGATTGTACCTTCTCCCTCGGTGACAGAGTGAGTCATTTTGGAGTAAACTTGGCTGGTTTGTGATGAAATGAGCAGGGAATGGTGTTTTTGAAGCAGCCTGAAAAATGGACTTAATTAGAAAAAAATGAGTTCAGCTGTTGGCATCATGGCTCGTTCCTGTTCCATGACTGTTCTAGCAAACTCAGCTAGTAGTGCCCAGCCCCGCTTGCAGACCAATGCTTTATGTCAGCCCTGCTTCTGATGGAGCCAGTGCTGCATTGTGCAGGGTGAGGGACTGCTCGCTGTGCTTGGGAGCCTTATGATCAAGACCTGCTAGTAAATCTGGGCTCACTCCCTGAAACTCCTAGAAGTTGCAGCTAAATACTGGGGAATTCAGGCGGGACAGGAAGGGTAGGAAAGGAGGCGGGGTAGCCCTCTATGTCAAAGAGTGCTTTGAAACTCTCGAACTGGATTACGGTGAGGACGGGATCGAGTGCCTATGGGTTAAAATCAGAGGAGCCCATAAGAAAGGGGACTTTGTGATAGGAGTCTGTTACAGACCACCCAGCCAAGAAGAAGCTGCTGATGAACTCTTCTATAAACAGCTGGGGACAGTCTCTAAATCTCTGCCTCTTGTCCTTGTGGGAGACTTTAACTTTCTGGATGTCTGCTGGGAGTACAATACAGCAGAAAGGAAACAGTCTAGGAGGTTCCTGGAGTGCATCGAAGACAACTTCCTTGCACAACTGGTTAGCGAACCAACAATGGAGGGTGCCTTCCTAGACCTGCTGTTTGTGAATAGGGAAGGTCTTGTTGGGGATTTGACGGTTGGAGGACGCCTGGGATTAAGTGATCATGAGATGATAGGGTTTTCAGTTCTAGGTGGGATTAAGAAGGGGGTTAGCAAAGCAGTCACATTAAACTTCCAGAGGGCAGACTTTGGCCTGTTCAGAAGGTTGATTAGCAAAGTCCCGTGGGAAACAGTCCTTCAGGGCAAGGGAGCCCATGAGGGTTGGGCGCTCTTGAAAAATGAAATCCTATCAGCTCAAGAGCAGGCCATCCCTGTGTTCCGGAAAAGGAGCCGGCGGGGGGAAAAGCCAGCTTGGTGGAGCAGGGTGATCTCAAGATGCGTCAATAAGAAAAAGAAGCTCTATGTGCTCTGGAGGAAAGGACAGGCATCTTGGGTGGACTACAGGGACGAAGTGAGATCGTGCAGGGAAAAAATCAGGAGGGCCAAGGCCCAACTAGAATTAAAACTCGCTAAGTCTGTGAAAGACAACAAAAAGTCTTTCTACAAGTACATTAACAGGAAAAGGAGGACGAGGGAGAATATCCAGTCTCTAGTGGATGCAGAAGGAATAACAGTGACAGGGGATAAGGACAAGGCTGAGGTACTTAATGCCTTCTTCGCCTCAGTCTTTAATAGCAAAGAAAGTTGTTCCTTCTGTTTACAAATCCAAGAGTTAGAGGGGCAGATTGAGGCTCCCGTGATCCAAGAGGAGGCGGTTAGAGACTTGCTTGCCCAGCTAGACGTCCATAAGTCTATGGGGCCGGATGGGATCCACCCAAGAGTATTGAAGGAACTGGCGGATGTCCTTTCCAAACCCCTATCCATCATCTTCCAGAGGTCCTGGCTGACTGGGGAAGTTCCACTAGACTGGAGGCTGGCTGATGTTGTGCCCATATACAAGAAGGGTTGCAGAGAGGATCCGGGGAACTACAGGCCTGTCAGTCTCACCTCAGTGCCAGGGAAAGTCATGGAACAGGTAATCTTGAGTGCTATCATGAAGCACACGCAAGAGAACCGGGTGATCAGGCCCAGTCAACATGGGTTTACAAAAGGCAGATCTTGCCAAACTAACCTGATCACCTTCTATGACAAAATCACTCAACTACTGGATGGGGGAAAGGCTGTGGATGTAGTCTTCTTGGACTTCAGTAAAGCCTTTGACACAGTTTCTCACAGCATTCTGCTTCAGAAACTGTCAGCCTCTGGCCTGGACAGGCGCACACTCTCCTGGGTTGAAAACTGGTTGGATGGCCGGGCCCAGAGAGTGGTGGTCAATGGAGTTAACTCCAGCTGGAGGCCAGTCACAAGTGGAGTTCCTCAGGGCTCAGTACTGGGTCCAGCTCTGTTCAATGTCTTTATCAATGACCTGGATGAAGGCATTGAGTGCACCCTCAGCAAGTTTGCAGATGACACTAAGCTGGGAGGAAGTGTCGACCTGCTGGAGGGTAGGGAGGGTCTGCAAAGGGATCTGAACAGGCTGGACTGCTGGGCCGAGACCAATGGGATGAGGTTTAACAAGACCAAATGCCGGGTCCTGCACTTGGGGCACAACAACCCTATGCAGCGCTACGGACTGGGGGAAGAATGGCTGGAGAGCTGCACAGAAGAGAAGGACCTGGGGGTGCTGGTTGACAGCCGACTGAACATGAGCCAGCAGTGTGCCCAGGTGGCCAAGAAGGCCAATGGCATCTTGGCTTGTATCAGAAATGGGGTCACCAGCAGGTCCAGGGAGGTTATTCTCCCTCTGTACTCGGCACTGGTGAGACCACACCTCGAATACTGTGTTCAGTTCTGGGCCCCTCACCACAAGAAGGATGTTGAGGCTCTGGAGCGTGTCCAGAGAAGAGCAACAAAGCTGGTGAGGGGGCTGGAGAACAAGTCTTATGAGGAGCGGCTGAGAGAGCTGGGGTTGTTTAGCCTTGAGAAGAGGAGGCTGAGGGGAGACCTTATTACTCTCTACAACTACCTGAAAGGAGGTTGTGGAGAGGAGGGAGCTGGCCTCTTCTCCCAAGTGACAGGGGACAGGACTAGAGGGAATGGCCTGAAGCTCCGTCAGGGGAGGTTCAGGTTGGATATCAGAAAAAAATTCTTCACAGTAAGAGTCATTAGGTACTGGAACAGGCTGCCCAGGGAGGTGGTCGAGTCGCCTTCCCTGGAGGTGTTTAAGGAACGGGTGGATGAAGTACTTAGGGACATGGTTTAGGGAGTGTTAGGAACGGTTGGACTCGATGATCCAATGGGTCCTTTCCAACCTTGTGATTCTGTGATTCTGTGATTCTGTGAAAACGAACCCATCCCATGTGAACTATGCCACAGATCTTCAAAAGTGTTTAAAGATCAGAGTCATCATGGTTTTGCTTCAGTTATTTTCCTGCTCATTTTTTTCAATAGCTACATTGAAAAAACTCACAAAAAAAAAAAAAAAAAGACTGAGATAATAGCAATCATAAAAACCATTGGCACCATATTGCGAATTCTGCCCTTATGCCCATGGTCACAGACTGTCATCAAATGGGATAAGTAGTTACAGTAAGATCCTTGTGGCCATGTTTTCAAGTCCTTGGCTCTTCATGAAGCCAATATATGTGGCTAAGGCACTGCAAAACGTGTCCAACACAGCATATCTTCACTATGATGTTTGTCAAGAGTTTGGAGCCTGCTCTACATGCATATGTGAGAGCTCTGTAAAATATAGTCATACATTTAAATGCCCAGATCTCAACTTCTCTTGTTTTCCTAGACCTGCTTGAGTTGTAGAATCCTCTGGAAATTCTTAGGCACAAAGATGCCCATCGTCTAGACCTCTACCTCATCTCCCTGATTTCCCCTAATTCAATTGATGTGAAGTCTATCGAATAAAAAAAGAAAAGAAAGAGACTTTCCTAATGTTCTTGCATACAGTAAGGCAAAGCCTTTTGATCAGTGGAAAACTAATGCTTCTTAACATGGGACAGACTAGGTGCTGTAGCCTGTTTTGCCTGTGCTGGCTGATCTTGAGCAAATTACTTCCACACAACTGGGCCTCCTTTTTCATTTCCTCCTCCTGTTAAAGACAGGGATGTTGAGCATCACATTTACTGAGACACTTGGATGTCATGAGAGCAAAAGCCTAAGAAAGTTTTTTGAAGAGGAGACGGTAAAGATAGCAGATTCAGTAATGTGCAGATATCTGATGGATGAGAAGCTCAATATGAGCTGGCAATGTGCACTCGCAGCCCAGAAGGCCAACAGTGACCTGGTCTGCATCGAAAGAAACATAGCCAGCAGGTTGAGGGAGGTGATTCTGCCCCTCTATTCCTCTCCTGTGAGACCTCATCTGGAGTATTGTATGCAGTTCTGGAATCCTCAACATAAGAAGGATATGGGGCTGTTGGAATGGGTCCAGAGGTGGGCTACAAAGATGATCAGGGGGCTGGAGCACCTCCCATACAAGGACAGGCTGAGACAGTTGGGATTCTTCAACCTGGAGAAGAGAAGGCTCCAAGGAGACCTTATAGCAACCTTCCAGTACCCGAAAGGGGCTACAAGAAAGCTGGGGAGGGTCTGTTTACAGAAGCTTGTAGTGATAGGATGAGGGGCAATGGATATAAACTGGAGAGGGGCAGATTTAGACTAGACATGAGGAATTTTTCACTGTGAGAGTGGTGAGGCACTGGCACAGGTTGCCCAGGGAGGTTGTGGATGCCCCATCCCTGGAGGTGTTCAAGGCCAGGCCGGATGGGGCCTTGGGCAGCTTGGTCTAGTGGGACATGTCCCTGCCCACGGGACATCAACACTAGATGATCTTTAAGGTCCATTCCAACCCAAACTATTCTATGAGTCTATGATTTCCTAAATTATTGGGTGTCTTGTGTCAGGAAAACTTTTTGTAAAAATTCAAGGAAAAGACACCCTCCAAGCATATCAAAATAAAATATTTTAATTTTTTAAGTTGGAAATGCCTAGTTTGTTCAATGTGACTTAGACATTAAAAATATTTTTAAATGGCTGTAATGGAAACTTTTAAATTTGATCTTAGATATGGCTCACTTAATCTTATTCAACTTTTCTTGAAATGCCACTAGATTTTTTTCTAGTTGGAACTGAAACGCCATTTTATCACATCTTGCATAAGCTAAGAATTCTGCTACAGCTCTATCCATAAAGTCTCTAGAAATACACACTTGCTGTAAAAAATAATCTTAAATTTACTGTAGAAACTGGCTAATTTGACCTATCTGGTCAACCCTGTATAAAGTATGTATATAACTGAAATCAGACACTTTACCCTCTGGATGCCTCATAAGATTGGTTTGAGCATCTACAGGTACAGGCAAGCTAAATCAGATTATGGCTGCAATTGCCTCTCACTTAAAATATGATTATTTGTTCTGAACGACTAACGGAGGTGAATCTCTCTCTACCTCTGTTTGTCGAGCACTGTTTGGCTTTCATGTTTCTCCTCAGGACTGAGCTCTGCACACTGTTGTTTTTGATAAGCCCTGAAATTCCCATGCTGCTTGTCTTTTCTGTAGAACGATGCCATCATAATTTATTAAAAAAAAATCAGAAAAAAGACTCCAAATCCATTTTTAATAGAAAAAGGTTAGGTGGGAGGCTTTATGTTGTACTTCTTGAGTGGGAAACTTTACAGCTAAATTGAGAATAATCTTTTTCCATCTAAACCAACATTTATGCTGATATGTGCTCTGTCATCTTGGGCTGTTTTAAATTGTGCCTAACCTCTACAGGCCTAGGATTATCCTTTATCACCTGCAAAGTAGACAAAAATACTTAGGACCTCATCAATGAAAGACACCTTGGTTTGTCTTTGAAATTAATTGGGTCTGTACTTTGGCCTGACTTCCAGCACCACCTGTGCCACTGCCGCATGTCTACGTTGCCCCTTCATCAGCACTGTCTTACGTGGACATTCTGTGTCCACCTGCTTTGTGTTTCCTGGAGGCACTTGGAGCCAATTTGTCCTCATTGGCATCTTTGCCATGTTTTGTTTGGCCTGTCCTCACTTTTGGCAGAATTGGGACATTTAGCTGCTTGTTTGGGCAGGGGGAGTTGTGGAATTCGTGATGCTCTGCAAGGAAAGATGCTTTGTGTGGTTTTAGGGAAAGGTCATTCAGAAAATAATGTAGTGCACAGAAGTAATGGAAACTCCAGTAAAAGAGTGGAAAGAATTCTAAAGAAAGCTAATGATAAGAACTTGTTGAAGGAGATTTTTATTAAATGGACTGGATTTTTCTTCCCAATCTGAGTTCTTGGTAATCTTACAAGTAACAAGTATATCTAACTGTCGAGTGAAAAAGCATGTGGCTCTAACTGTTCTACCATACATAATATCTTCTGTGATACAGGCCATGGGAGGTACTGCAACATGATTGGGTTGTGATTGTTCTTGGTGGTGGTGATACTAACTATTCAAAGACATGGATAGATTGATACTTGTAATTCCTTTCATCACTGGAATTGGTCCAGAAACTTCCGACAAAACTTTTCTTTTTATTCACATCAGGAAGGGGAATTAATTGAAATAAAAACTTTTCACATAAAATGGTCCATCACAGAAGATGGTGCTGGGAAAAATGGATGGGTGTCTCCTGTCTCCATGCAGAGGTTGCAGGCTGTTGGGATGCTGCCACCTGGGAGCTATCCGTGTAGCAATTCCCCCAACCAGAGGCATCTGACTCCAGAGCCCTGGGATCTGAAGGAGCAAGTCACACAGATGACTCCAGGACTCGGACCTACTTTTTCAAGGGAATTTCAAAATTTCAAAAAAATGTTTTAAAGAAGGCGTAAAACTTCTACAAAGTAGAATTACCGTGAAATTCTGGAAAATGCTTGATGGAGATTGTGTCGTGTACAAGGTTAATATCTACTCCTATGACTCTAGGATGTAATTACTATTCCGTGGGTGCATGTATGGCAGTTACAGGTCAAATAGTCCAAACTAATGTGTGTTACAGCCCTGCCAGGGTGCTGTGCTTACAGCAAGAAATGGGAAGTGGATGTAGCAAGAAGGACACTGAGAACGTCTGGGGCTTCAGGCTTGCTGGGGGTGTTTTGGGGTACAGTGTAAGGAAGAAGGCTACTGCTGATGTCAACTCATCCTTCTTGCTTTGGGGGAGCAGCTTTTGGAGTGAACAATCTCCTGAACAACACCCAGGAATTGTCTTCAAGCAGTCCAGACAAAGCCAGGTGTCAACAGAATTATCTGGATGATAAGAGTGTGCTTCTCCAGCTTTGATTTAGCAGTAACACAATGTCCTTCACTACCGACAGTGCTCAGCCCTGGATGGTGTGTTTCATTATATCCCTAAGCAAGAGCCATTCATCAGCTGAGTTGACAGTCGTGAGTTGCTTTGGTGCAATGGGGAAGTGAATCCCCCACTCACTGCTGTGTTGGATTGGCTTGCAAGGCATTTTCAATGTGTGCAAACAAGAGTCTTACAAGAGGAAACACAAGTGGAATCTCTGCTCTATACTTCCTGGCATCAATTTCCCCAGCCTCTGAAATCCAACCCTTTGAAAGCAACTCATAAGTGTTAAGTGAAGTTATTTGTGTTTCATGGTAAATCACATCCTATTATTTTGAATTCAGCAATTCACTGTGCTTTGTTATTCGTGACAAAAGATGAGGTAAAAAAAAAAAAATCTACCTTTCACAGTTATGTTTTAAGTCTGACCAGAGGAGAGGGATGGTGGTAAATGTGTGGGCTTAGCTATAGATGTAGAAAGTGTTTCTAATTTGACTTGGTATAAATGGCTGGGGAATCCCAAAGAGCAGAAAGCATTCCTGCCCAAACCCAGAGTTATGCCATGGGATTCAAGTGGCCAATTTCCTTTAGGTTCATTTGCAGATCCCATTATCCATAGGTGTAACTGTGCTTGCAGTTCTATAACAAATCTATAACTCCATAAAGTACTTTTGAAATAATTCATTTGACAACCACCACCAGGCAAAAGCTCTTAATCAATTTGTCCATTTTGGAAGCTTCCAAACAGTCTTTTCCTTCATATTTTCCAGCACAACTCACTTTTATGAAATCTGCTTGAAAGCCTCTGAGTTTTAGTCCAGAAACAGAAAAAAATATATGAAGAACAGCTTTCATTTGGATTGCATAACAGCAGGCAGTTTGCTTCTATAAGGTTAGTTTGACCTGAGGTGTTCCAATAGGCAGAAATGTTTTCATAAAAGGGTATTAATCAACCTCTCTCAGCTTTTGAGATTAGTAGCCAACTTCTTCCAGCCTTCTGTATATAGTTCACAGACAGAGGGCTTGATTTCTTGTTTTTATATCTGAAGAGCTTTTACTTTTATCAGTGTAAACTGAGAGTGAGTGAGTTAAGCTAATATAGTTTCAATGACATGACTGTTTTAAAACACGGAGGTTGAGATGTACCGTTTATTGAGGGTTCATCTAATGTCTGGAAATCATTTAAGGTTTGGTTTCTTAAGGTCAGCAATGTGCAAAGTCCTATACTAAAGGAAACATTCTACCTTTAAGACTTAATTTTCACCTCCCTTTTCAACATTATTCTCTTAGATATCTATCAAAATATTTGCACTCTCCTTGTAAATACTCCAACAGGGCCGTATTTTTCCCCAATGTGTATTTTTCTTCAAGGGCTCCTTTGGAACAGTGTCAGGAATGAACTTGTTTCATTGTTCATTTCCAGTTATTTCTGGGATTGTGCAGACAATCCCCACAGAGTCTTTCTTAATTTGTCTCATAGATAAAATAACTTTCTTGCTTGCAGTTACACAACTTATTATTTGCTTTACTTCTATTGAAATGGCTTTGCTGGCTTTCACGTATTTTATACAGTTAGTAGACCTTGCCTGCTTTAACAAAACAAATGGCTTGCAAAGCATTGTGTATAAAGTCCTGATATTCATTATAACACTGTTAAACTTCCTTAACAATTATTTCATTGATGAGCTTCACTGCTTTTTTTTACAGGCCCCCCATATTAGTGTTCTTGTAGGGTGTGTAGTGGTGCTGGACCAGCGGCCCACACAGCATTTCTGTTGGCTTTGTAGATGTATTCTGTGGAAAACTATTCTGTGTAACAATATGTACAAGTATTTCTGTACCTTCTGCTAATACATACGGAGAGTTGTTTTTCATCTCCTGGCTATATGAAAAATTGCACAATACTCTTGTTGCCCAGGGCCCTTTCTTAGCCCTGTCACACTGCGGACTTTGACATAGCTGTCCCTGCTCTTGTCCTTTTTCGTCCTCAGACCTTCTAATGAGTGCAGCATTTTGGGATGCATGCCTGTGTCCAGAGGACACTTGGGTGTGTATCTTTTTTCAGTCTTCCCCTTTCCTTTCCTTTGGCTGCCGGCAGACCTGTGATCAGTTGAAGTCAAAACAGTTAGCTGAACGGCCACAAAATTCCCTGATTGCTAGTGATGACCTAGCTTATACCATCCTCATTCCTGTTGAGGAATATCTTCTCCCCAGAGGCTGTTATTGAGGGAATGAACTGGCACTTGTTCAGATAACAGACGGCAGAGTCAGGTGCTGTGGAAACTCCAGGCCCTTCCTTGTAGAGGGTTTCTATTGTGACTTGGACCACGTAGCCCCTTGGGGCAAGCCACTGCATAGCTCCTCAGACACCAGGATACCAGCACAGAGTGCACATAGCAGACAGTGTATGCAGTGCTGCTCATGTCCGCTGGTGGGGCACGGCTGATGGTGCCCTTCCCCACGAACTAGGAGTGAACCTCAGAGCAGCTTAGGTCTTGTTTTCAGTCAAAGCTGCTGCAGCTCCGGAGATGTCTGTTGGGATGGGATTAGGAGGCCAGGAAAGATGTGCAGCACTGCACCCTGTAATCCTGAGAAAATGTGGAAAACCTCTGGGGAGGTTTTCCCAGCATGACTGGGCAAAGTCATGGGTGACCTCGTCTAGCACTGGTGGTAGTGTTCCTCCAGTTGTGGAGCTAGACTAGAAACCATCAAAAGTCCTCTCCAACTGCCATTTCTGTGAATCTATGACATCTGTTTTGTTGGAAAACTAAACAATTACCCAATGTAGCTATTAAATGAATAAAAATAACAGAAAAGCTACAATGTGAAGTAAAAATAAAACAGAACCATGAAGGAACAAATGAGATGAGGGAATGTCCAGATGTTTTGCAATAAATTCTAATGATGGGTTTAAGCAAAAAAGAAAGCAACCAAAGATGGGCCTTTGAGCATGTTAAGGGAGATAAGTTATTTATTGAAGTTAATGTTGACGTTAACAGGACTTTACAGCAAGAAGATTACAGCAGCATCTGTTGAAAGCTGCAATGACAGACATGATAGGAACACAATAGCCGGAGATGGGAAAGAGAAACAGAAATGTATTCTAGCTGGAGCAGTTGTAGGATCAAATGGGTGAAACACAATGAGAAGCTTATTTTTTTCAAAGCTGTTCTCCAAAAGTGATATCACCTTTAGAGACCTCTGTCTTTGAAGACAAATAATTGGTGAATATGTTCTTGGAACATTGCTGTACAATTGATATAAAGGCAAATTGCCACTGCTGTGCCTCAGTACATACTCTATAAACCTGCTCCAGGGAGGTGGCATCCTGCTCTGCAGTAGAGGGTGGTGACTTAGAGTGCAGGCTGGCTTGTGGCACTAAGGTATAACATTCTTTGTGTCAATGCCTAAAGGCAGGATTGTCTTCTGAGGACAGCAAACTCTCGCCTGAAAGTTATAGCCAGGGAGAGTGGAGCAAATATTCAACAGTTATGGATAAGATGGGAGAGAAACGGCATTCTCTTCCTCTTCCACTTGTGGGCAAAGCGTGGAGTCATTCAAGATGCATTCCTTATGTTACTTTGGACCCTGAGAAAACAGAGTTTCCTTTCTCTTCCTCTTTTATTTATTTACTTATTTTTGGTTGCAACACAGGAACCCCAGGGAGGTCAGTCTTTTCCACAACCCGACCCTAGGAGCTATTGGGTGAAAATAATGTAAATTCTGAGAAAGTTCTTATGTGTGACAGAAGATGTTCAACAATATTGCTCTGGTATGACAAGGATTCATTAAATGTAACTGCTTGAGGTCCAAGAAGGGCAGAACAACAGGTGGAGGCACTTTCAATAGCATCTGGCATGTGGCAGCCAATGTCACCCGAGCCTCATTTGCTCCAATAATGAGGTGCACAGTGATACAGAACCAACATGGCATTTACAGTTATGGCATGATAAACCCTGTGCTTCACAGGGTATCACATAGTTTTTATCCCTGTACATGGAGATTAAAATAATTTGATATGAGACCTCGGTTTTGGTCATCCCAGTAGTGGCCAGGAAGTGTCTGTAATTTGGCTAAGTGCATGAGCATGTCTCTTTGACAAAGCCCCTGAAGTTGCTGTCATTTGCTCAGATGCCCGGTGTAATGAAATAATTGGATGTAGCTGTGGACACAGCGTAGAAGAACAAGGAGTCATGCGCACGGTAGGAAGCATGGTACTTATTGATTGCTTTAAGCAGAGAGACAATCTCCTCCTGGCCAGCTAGCAAGCACAGGAATCTATATGAAATTCACGTCCTTACAATGGCCATAGGCAGGTGTATTGCTTCCAGGACATGGCCTTGATTGTTCCAATACAAGAACAAAAAAAATGAAAGCTCTCCAAAAGCCTGGTGTCCAGGACACAGGGAGCAATGCCTGAGTTATCTCTCCTATAGCACTCTGTCGTATGAAGGTATACTTAGAATGGTAAATAGTTTTAAACTTATCACAGACTTTGGAAGAAAAATCATCTGGGCTTCATGGAGGAGAAAGAAATAGAATAAGGATGCTGATTATACTGTTGTGACCTAAAATAAGTCAGTTTAATTCAGTGCCTAGCTGAATCTTAAACCAGGCATACACTAGGTACTGTGTTTACTGTGCAAATATTTTTTTCTGGTGAAAATATAAAGGGACATACTGTTTCATAGGCTGCCTCAAATTGTTAACATTTGTTTTCACTCCACTTGAACTTAAAATGGCAAGTGTCTTTGCAGCAAAGAATTGTGCAAGAGCAATAAAACCCCCACAACAGGTTGTCTGCAATACTCTGCCTAGCACTGTAACTGTTTTGTGCAGAAGTACGGCTTTCAATTTCCAGCAGTAAATAAAACATCATTTAAAAAAACAAAATTAAGTCTCATGTCTAGAGTTAAAGCAGCTGGATTGTCACACAAATCCACAAATTCTCCCAATGCTAGTGGGTCCATTTGCTCCCCAATATTTATTGCATCTAAGCTTTCAGGACATTATGATTAGAATTACAAAGGAATTGAAGAGAAATAAGTCTGTGGTGAATACAGAGTTGGGGAAAAAGCAAGTGTTCACAAAATATCTGTGGTTTGACATAGCAAAGGACAGGCTTTGCTTGGGGATATTCAAGTTGAGCATATTGATTTCTGAAGTAATTATCATATGGTTCTCCATGATCCATTCACCCTCTGTACCAATATGTGTTCAGGCAATGACAGTCCAAAATCAGGGCTGCTCTTGCTTTTACTGTGATAAATATTTCAGACAGAATAAAGATTATCATATCAATTTCAGACAGCACAGTTAAATTAATAAGCATCCTATAAAAAATTAGCTTCTCTCTTTTGGAAGGAGAGCTGGAATTTAAGGAAAATGTGTTGAAGTGTGAAAATGAGCTATGGCCAGAGACCACAACAGGTATATGAAGCTAATTGTTCCACTATTTTGAAAAGACATAAACAAGAACATAAATTAAAGGAATTTTATCCTTGAAACTTAAAATTATCTTCAGTAGTGGAAACACAAGAGAAAAGGTCAATGAGAGGTTTGCCCTAAAGTATAAGTTTTGGGCAATGTATTGTTGGGACTATGGAGTCAATGATCTGTAATAATATTGGAAAATGTGTTTCATTTTCATTAAGAGTAATGTGGTCTTCCGTTGGCCAGACCTTATCGAAATTTCACTGAAGTAAATTGAATAACTGAATTCTTTGCCCTAATGAGCCCTCTTAAATATTTTGGCTAGAATTATTTGAAGTTTATATAGTGAGAAAAACAAAAAAAATCAAGAGCTTTATTTGTCTTTGTTCTGTTGAAGAGTGTATAAGTTTTCAGGTTTCTGTAATATATTCTGGTACAAATAAAATGGCAGATATGATTTAGACAGAAAAGGAGATCTGATGTCTGTGAAAGTCTCTGTACCCAATAAAACAAGTTGTACAACCAATAGGTTGTACTCTTTGAAAGCATATTTATAATTGCTTTTTCCCGTGGCACGGGAGAAAGCAGACTGTAAGGGTACAGGGTCAGCCTCTTCCTGTTTCTTGTGTACAATACATCAGCTGTCATCTTTGAGCAGAGAGGTTTTAAGATTCAGCTGGGTCCTGCCCCAAAAGAGACTCAAATTCAGGGTCCTTTCAATCCTTAGCTTTAATTTTCACTTAGGCAGTAATTTTTGCAATGGAGGAAGATAAACAGGAGCAAATCCTCTTATTTTCTGTGGCTCTTTTCCTTTCAGCTGACTATAGACTGTGAGTAACCTAGTATATGAACCAAGAAAAGGAACGGAGAGGGGTTAGGGAGGGAAGAGAAATAGCATAGTGAGTCACCCTGTCCACTGTCTGCCTGAAGATCCATATTCTACTCCTTTTTTAAATATAGAAATGATTTCATTCAATTTTTAACTCTTGCCAACTAAATGTTTGGTATGAAGGGGGCTCTTGGATGCTGATTCATAGTGATTGTTCTCTAAAGGAAAACTGGAGCAATCATGTATAATCTCTGCAATAAATCTTGACTAAAGCAGAAGATATGTATTTAAAAATGCTTTTATTCAGTTCCTGTCACTTCTGTGTCCGTTAAATTGTGAACAACACTAATGACAACTGATAGGTGCTTTTCCACAGAGATTGTCTTGTGGGCTCAAGTGATGGGTTTTAAAGGATAACAGGACTTTCCTTTAACCTGTGGAAGCTTCCTACCACCCACTTAATCTCATTGTTTTTTAATATTCCACATTTGGAGGCTCACAATGTGCCAACCGCTCCTGAGAAGTCACCGTACTCACACAGGCTGCCTATGACTTCAAATGTCGTCTCACTTAGGCAAAGAGATAACAACCTAATCTTGAAATCAAATAGAGGTATGACCCAAAGGTATCTAACACCAAGTTTTCATTCCAATGTGGGACACCGTGAGATATTTTGAGAGGAAAAGTTTGAGGGCTGCACTGAAAGTTTTAACATGGGAAAAAGTGCTGAGAAGGCACTGTCATACAAGTAAATTAATGCGGAGACATGAATTTGAACCAATAGGTAGATTAGCACATTAAAGAAGAATTTCAGATGTCTGAGTTGCCCTAAATTATCATGGGAACAGTTTTGAAACCCCAGAAAATTTTCCTACTTATTTTAGGATCTGAAAACTGAGTAGGAGTCAATAGTGGAAAATATTTTATTCTTCCATGGGAAACAGATGACTGTCCATCTTGTATCTGTGATGGTGATTGTAGGTAGATACTAATTTAATCTCTCCTTCGAGACTGATTGAGTTTTGGTTACAGGAGGCCTCAGATGCTGAAATCAGTAATTAAATAATATATTCTTCTTTCAGAGGCACTGTGGAAAAATATGGTTGCACTATGAAAAATGCATGTTACTCCATTCCTTTTACCTTGGACAGGCCAATGATAGGTGTTTCATCTTGGTTTTCAAAAATTATTAGCATTTGTTTCACTTTGCTTGCAAAGCTTCACTGACAAGTGCAATATTATTCCTTTTGAAGTGAATATGTCTCATATTTCCAGGACCAACTTTCTCATTTTTTTTCAGGAGCTGAAATGCTCTGAAGAAGAGGAGGGAAGTAGTAGCTCTGGCTCTCCTCAAACAAGAGCTGAGTGAACTTTTGCAATGCAGACGGACAAATTAATCCAGGCTCTTTATTCATAATCTGCTTTAATTTCTTGAGTTTAGCCTTAATTGCTGTTTTAGGTTTGTTACTACTATGCTGGAGTGGTGGTGCAGCAGACCATACCTCAAATGGAACCTCCAGTCTCCTTTCTTCTCGTGGCTTGTCACTTCCTGCTTCTTAGACTAGGTATGAGCAAAAGCCATAGCAATATACTAATCTTCAGATCTGAAAGAGTGTGCCTCAGATTCTGAGGTGTTCGCCACTCCAGCCAAATACAAAAAGGGACAGGCATTACAGGAACTCTGGAGGCTCATGGCTGTTTACCTGTGTTGTGTTCACCAAGCTATTTTTACCATTAGGGACTGTGAAAGTGGGAAAGCTGTTTGGCAATTGGACTCTGTCAATCGAATTCATTGCTGTCGTGAAAGGAGACAGGGTCCAAAACCTTCTGGAAGATGGAGTGGTGCAGCATGTCTGATCAACCCGTCAGTGACTCCTGAGTGAGGGGGCTGTGAACAAAGAAACTTGGCTTTCTCAGTCTAAAGTTGCTCTGTTTAAAGGAGGGAAATCCTCACTGCAACACAAGGGAGAAGAAAGTTAACGAATAGAAATAAATACAGAAATTCAAAGACCTCAGATGAATGCCCAAACCAAGCTGCAGTACGCAACAGTGCACTCAGCAAAAGGGCTGAGCTGAAGGTAGTGGGAGTGGAGGAATGACATGGTCCAGAAGGAAGGTTTTGTATCTCTAGTTCCTCAAACTCAAACAGAAAAGCAACAGAAGGATTGAGCTTATTTACCTTCTCAGCTATTTTGAGCACAAGACTTCACCACCTAAATCCATCCTTTCCTGCAAATGTAGCAGAACCTAATCTATTTCTGAAAAGGCATTCTGAGTGCATGAGAGAAGGGAGCTTATTGACATTCATACTATTGCTTACTTAAATGCAGATTTGTGTAGTGAGGCAATTACGTATTGATTAGATTGCACAGCAATGAGAAGCATGTGAGCATTTCCTCACCTAACCAGCAGCACTGACTTATCCAGTATGTCTTGGTAAGTTAACACAAACAACTATAGACAACTACTGTCATTTTCACTGCAACTGCCTGTTATAAAAGAGTATTCTCAGTCAGATAGATGAAGCCAAAAGTGATTTGATCTTTTCAAGCATCTGTTTTGGACAATTATTGTTGATTATATTTATTAACAACCACTGGGGAGCATACAACTCATACTTAGGATTTACCTTCTGTGGGAAGGAGCACTTTGGCAAAGCTGTATCTGAACTTGGAACAGCAAAATGATAAAACACAAATGAAAACACACAAAGTTTTGCTTTGGAAGTTTCACAGGCAGCACTTGATTTTTACTAAATAATATGGTTGTACACCAGGAGGAGCTGAAGACAGGGAATGTACTGACCCTGGAGAGGGTAATCATGAACTGTGAATGGTCAGTGCAGTCTGATTCATCTACAGCATTAATGTCTATCTACGGAAAGATCTAAGGACATCAAATGCTACAGTCACCCAATAATGCCAATTATTTGCTAGGGAGCAGATTCGTCAGCATCATTATTATTTGTACTACATTAGAAAAGCAATGTCCCAAATGAGATCAGGCTTTCCTTATCAAGATGAAACATATCATTGGCCTGCCCAAAGTAAAAGGGAACACAGTGGCCTACATTTTAAAAAGTGCAACCATATTTTGCTGCAGTTTTGGTACAAATGCACAGGAATCCCCTGTCTGCTCAGACAAGTTTAAATCAGCCCTAGTATACGTGCGTGCTTACAAAGACCATGAGTCCTGCTTCATGTAGAAACCACTATTTGGATGCCAAGTCCAAAGAGGAAGACCTAGGCCACAGAACTCACAATCTGAGCAGATCAAGTGGGAAGGTGGAGATGCAAAACATGATTTGCTTCAGGCCCTGCAGTGGCTGTGGAGTGCAGCGAGGGTCCCCTCAGGATCTCATGCCCTGAGACAGTCAACCTCTCATTCACAAGCAGGCACAATTTCTGCTTCTAATGCTGCAGGGATGGACAAACAAGGGCTGGGAGCTCAGGGTCCACTGTTGCATTCGAGGCATTACAGAGCACATCTGGCATGCAGCTGGTGCTTGGCATATTCCAGTCACCATGTGAACATTAAAGGAATATTCCTTGCTGTGCCATAGTGAAACATGGGGGATAATGGCACTAATACAGCAAATTCCTATTTTTCTAGCCCATGTGTTTTCTTTTATATTTGGCCTTTACTGATAGTGGAATCATTTACAAAGATGTTTTGGTTTGTCTTGTAATTTCCCATCTGATGACATTTTAAGAGATTTGCTAAATGGAATGAGGTTGCCGGCTGCTTGTAGCATGCTTTGTTCTTTCTTTTTTTCTTTTTTTTCTTTCTTTTTTCTTTTTGTCTTTTTTTTTTTTTAATTTTCTTTTTAGGGCCATTTGGTGTTTGGCTCTTGATAATGCCAGTTTTGATTACTTTCCTGAGTCCCTTGGTGGAAGCTTGGAGATGTTGCTGTCTGTTAAGCTGCTTGCCAGTCACGTTTTGTTGTGTAATTGTCCCATGTCTTAGTTTCCAAATTATTGCTGGGTTGGGTAGCATCTCTGACATATTCAAAATGTTTGCAAAGAAACAAGAAATTGGATATCCCATACTCCAGACTGGCTTATCTGAGTGCCTAGGCAGTGTGAATATGGGCACTTTGATTACCTCATCCCCTTTTAAAAGAAGATGACCCATGGAGAGATCAGAGGGATGTGCTTTTGGAGCCTAGCCTCAGGCAGTCATGTGTCTGCCATCTAGAACTGGCACCAGAGCCTCCCACCTACACTGGGCTCATGGAGCATGGGTGGGTATCCAGAGCCACATCGTGCATTTATCTCCCCTGTGCTGTAGCATCTGGAGCTAAAAGGGATTTTAAATAGTATTTTGGGATTGGATAAGACCAGAGATGCTATATTCCCATCTGCATTAGTATTTTTTTTCTATAGACTATGATGTTTTAAAATGGACCAGTGGAAAATGCATAAAAGATAAACTGATGAATTAAGGGCCCAAACTATCCTTTCCCTGTGCAGTTGTAATTTCCAGTGCATGTAGGGGAGGATGGGAAGGACTTGAAGGTTAGTTTTGTAAGAAGGGCAGGGTGTTCCCCAGATGCTCTGGTAGAGCACACACCTGGAGCTGTGCCCTTCCTGGTAGCTTTTCTCCTGCTTCCTGACATCAGTCTGAATGTTCACCCAAGGAAAGCAATACATTTGTATGGCATACTAAGGGAAGTGAAACTTGCTCCCTGTGGGCAGTCTTGTGGTATAAAAGTTGGGAGAAAACATATCTCAAATGTTTTTCCTGCCCTGCAGTAAGTGATATACAGACAGTTTCCATAATGAAGGCATTACTAACCTAGCAGAGCCATCACTGATATTAGAAAGCGTGAATTTATTCTCTGTCTGTAGGTACTCAGTTAGCACATCCCCTAATTTATTATCTGCTAGGGCAAGCTAGTCAAATTACAAGGACATCACTATGAAAGCAGCAACATCATCAGCTAGGTTATGTGTCCTTGGTTGTGCAACTAAGTTCAAATTAATAAGGAGCTCAGGCTGAGAGTCATATTCCAGCTCTATATGTATGACTAGCTTAACTGCCTAATAACCAGGCTGCTGCTTTCTGTGTGCTGCATATCAGCTCAAGGCTTCTGCTTCCTGTAAGGACAGAGAGCCCTTCTGGGGCCATTTAAGCACTGACAGTAGCCATCCTTATGGAGTTCTGCTTTTGTGCTTTCCTTTTTTAATGAAGCACCTAAATGTTCGTCTGAAAAAAAGACTGTATTAATTTGTTTGCTTGATTACTTTTACTGTAGACAGTAAAGTAAAGCCCTTCTCATATTTCCCCAAGTTCTCTCCTAAATTCTTTCCTTTCAAACCAGATGGATAATGAACTGCCTTGAGGTTCATCAGTAGTTTGAATGCAGACTTTAGGCTGCCCCATTAAAGACGTGGAAGAATCCTCAAATCAGGGTTGTAATGAAGCTTCCATTTCTCCAGCATGACTGAAGTTTAGGGCTCAAGTATTGTTCCAAGTCCTGGTCTGCCCCTCTCAGGCAGCACAGACCTGATAAGTGCAAATGTACTTTTTTTAACCTTTTGAAGGAAAAAGGAGCACTTGGTTTGTATGAAAGGGAAATGGACAGTGTTATGTTGCTCAGATGCCACTGATTTGAGGGGAAATTGTATACTTGATGCAGAAGAGCCTGTAACTTGTCACTGTCACATACATGAGTCCAGGTGGCTGAGGTGAAGCCTATGAAGATGTAGATGGCAAAAGATTTGTTAAAGTATCACATGGCTAGTGTGTATTATGTGTCTCACTGTTCTGCTGGTGAAGGAGCCAGATGAAGTCCTGAGGGATCAGTTACTGTACGTGTAACCCTTCTGCCAAGGCATGACTGGCAGCAACAGGAGCCACATTCAGATTTTACTCCATCGAGAGACCCTGTGCTCAGTGGGCTGATTTTCCTGGCACAAACAGTGCCTGAAGAAGCAGAATTTTGTAAATGCAGGTGAAACAGGAGAGTGTCCAAATATACTGTGCCTCATTCTCTTTTTCCTAAAGAATGTCCAAATCAACAGGCTATCTACGACTTCTGCACCCTTGTTCTGGAGCTAGTTGGGAGAGCTCTTCCTTTCCCCACACAATGGAGTTTTTGGAAGAATCAAGCAGAGCTGACCATCTCAGATGTCCCAACACTACCCTTACTGCAAACTGCTTTCTACTTAATGTCAAGGATCTAGTTAAAAAATAGTCCCCCAAATGCAGCAAGATAATGCGTATAAAATTAATGTCTGACAAGCATTTCAGTTATTTTCCTCCCTTCTGAAACTGAGATGTTGCTTTTTCTGTGGGCCTACTGCCCTCAGTTGGGTTGAACATCATTGCCTACTCTGGCAAGGCAGACTTTGCCTTGCAGTGAAAGTAGTTGCAAGTCACTGTACAAACTCTGGAAGCAGATGTGCAAAACTGTCAGGAAGCAGATGGTGGAGTCCACCAAGCAAAAAGATGCACAGAACAGTGTCAGAAACAAACCCAAAGATGATGCCCTTCGGGAAGAAGGCTTTGCTAGGCTTTGGTCTAGGGTGTGCGAGAGAGAGAGAGAGAACTAAGAGAATGAAAACAGAAACAGAAGAAGAAGCAGAAACAGCTGTGAAACACTGACAACAACAACCAGAGCAAAAGCCTAAAGGAGACTTTGGCAGCCCATTCCCTCTGGTGCATGGACACTGCATGTTATCCGCAAGTTCTTCAGAGGTTTTACTGCCTTTGGTTTCTCTTCATACCTGGGATGACTTGAGT
This sequence comes from Cuculus canorus, assembly GCF_017976375.1. Classification (NCBI taxonomy): domain Eukaryota; kingdom Metazoa; phylum Chordata; class Aves; order Cuculiformes; family Cuculidae; genus Cuculus; species Cuculus canorus. The sequence goes on from NC_071403.1 coordinate 90,694,920, forward strand.
AGTGTTCGCTTGCTAGTGGATAATGTATTCTCCTGACTCTCAACACAGTCATAAAGTAACTGGGGTGAGAAGGAATGGATGTGGGGAGGCAGAGGGAAAGACTGAGGTGAGGCTGTTAGAGAAGAGCTCAGCTTAGCTGAGAATACTAAGAGAAGGAAGGGAAATTGGGTAGTAGGAGGAGAAAGGCACAGGGGCTAGGGATAAAAAAAAAAATGAAGATCTGAGACTGTGGGTAGGAGGTGTGCAGTTAGCTTTTGTGGACTTGTTAGGTCTCCAAAATCCTCCACAGTGACGAGCCTGGCTGGCTTTTCCAGCTCCTCTGGCAGAGTGAGGCAAGCTCAGCATCAGCAGCAGGCACAGAGTCCAGCCCTGGCTTCCATTTTATTTGGGCCTCTGATCATGAGAGGCTGGTTTAAAGGCAAGCAATTATTTAATTTGTACATTTTACTGCTGTCGTTTTTCACCTTTCAGAGATTAAGAGAAACATTGTCTGGAAAATGAGAATACCTAAAATCAGCCTTTCATTGCCCTGAGTGTGACTGTGATGCATGAGATCCCTGCATTGGGTACTCGGTAATATCTGCTGCTTGTACGAGATAAAGTTTAGTGGCAGTGTTTTGGCTGGGTCAAGATGTAACCCTGCAGGCATTTAACATCCTGGAAGCTTGATTAACGCTAAAGGAAACACTGAGGTGCTTTAGCTCACTGCCATTTTCACTTCTCGTGCATCAAGTATGTGGAAACATGGCATGAATGCACAAAGAAGGATATTTAATACCAATGATGTAATACTGTGATGCTGGCTTGGTGGCTCTTCAGCGTTATTCGACACATCTTCCTCAGCAGAACGATGGTAGTGAAATGAGATTTTATTAAAAGTAAGTAGCTCAGTGTATCATTAAGCATTCAGAGAAAAGTCTCTATTTCCTTTCTAATGCTGTGGTGCTGAGAACACATCCAATTTCAAAAGGATGTTTAAATAGGAACGCATTTTGCAAGAAAATACTATATTTTTTCTTTGTCTTCTTGAAATCTGCAGAAAACATAGCAGCATTTCTTGCAGGTTTTGATTCTCTTTTTCTTTCAAAGGAGCTGCATAAGAAAGTTGTTTGAATGGTTTCTCCCAAGCTATTCTGCTGAGTGATTCCTAATTACCCTCAACATTTTGAAAGGTGAATGGTACTCTTATATAATCAACATTAATAATTCAGCATAGTCCAAGAAAGCTTAGTGCAGCTAGTTCTTTCATGCCAGAAAACCTCTACTAAATCATTCATTCTTGATTTAATTCATAAGCTCCTAATAAAGCCAGTCCAGCCAAAGTATTTTAACTTGGCCCCTATGGTTAAAAATGTTGCTGGAATTATTTCAGGTGGGCTGTGCTAAATAGGTATTGTAAATTTTAGTAGAAATTTACTTTTTCCACTCTATTTCTGATCCTCGGGATTGTCTTCTTTGGGTGAATAGAAGAATCCCTAGAAATTGTTGTATACACACACGCTTTCTCCTTTCTTTATTTCTGTATGCCTTCTTTCTTTCTAACTGGTGGAAATGCTGCTGTATCAAGTGATCAGCATTAAAGGAGGCAAACAGTGACGATTTTCTTCATAACATGAATGTGAAAGAACACACGAGATTTCCAGAGTGACTTCCTATTACACTGAGCCACCACACCCTAATAGTACAGTCAATGCAGTTACTATATTCTCAGTTACTTGAAGATAATTTTCTTGTGCTCTTTCGTTAATGACGATAACAGCAAGAATGCAATGACACACTGGTCTTATCAAAATTACAGTGTAGAGAAACTTCAAAGGAACAGGAATGTTTTATTGGCCTTCACCATTTTATGATAGTGCAGACTTCTCACAGGAATTAGTTTTACCACACCTGATGGTGACATGCGGAGATGTGGATATTTGCCTCAGCACAGTCCATGCAATCTGGTGTGAACAGAGATTCTCTGAAGTTATTTCTTTGACACCATTGTGCTTTCTAAGAGCCCACTAGAGGCAGATAAATAGATTTCTGCTAATCACACATCTAGATTTTCATGTTTTAATTTATTTCCTTCTATATTAACTAATTTCAAAGGGATGAAGGTGGGCATTTTTCTTCCTGGGGCAAAAGAGGGTGCTGGTGATGTGGCAGAAAGGTGGAGGTACAACATGAGATTGGCAGGCTGAAGTCATTGAAGGTCTAACTGCCCATTTGCAGCTGGGAGCATATGTCATGTATAGCTGTCTTAGAGATTCTCACTGGCTACAGAAAGAAAAATAGTTCCCTTCTTTCAGTCTATCCTTTATAATTGTTACTAGATTTTTCAAAAGCTGGGAGAGTCAAAGGAAGTATTTGCCATTTGAGCACCTAAAAAACTAATCACTCTAGCATAAACAACAAAACAAACATCTCAGGGAACATTTTCTAAAGGAAAAAAAAAATCGCCTCTTCTTGAAATGCCTGATCCTGTGAATGTCTTTGTGGGAGTGCCATCATTTCTTAAAGGTACTGTAGAGCTCAGCTGTTAAAACATTTTTACCTTATCTGTGGAAAGTAAGAAAGCTGATAAACTTTTCTGCACACTTTCTGTATCAGGACTGTTTGAGACAAGTAATATCTAATGGGTAGAAACACCATCTTTGCACTTCTCAGCTTTTCCATCTCTCAGATGTACATAGCATTTGCAAACCCCATAGATGCCATGGAAAGTTGACTGCATTGTAAAGTGCTTTCAAACATCAGGATGTGAGATGCTGCAGAAGAAGAAAATATTTTGATTTCTCATTTTCACTTGTGTAATATGTCCATGAGTGTTCTTGATAAGTGCCAGAGCGATTCTTGGAATCTGTCAGTCCTTAAAAGAAAAGGTGGTGTTTTTGCAAACTTGATGGTTTGCCTGCCTTCAAAAAGTTGTGATTACATGTCTTGGTATTGAAAAGCTGATATCGAAGAAACTGTATGTTTGTCCAAAGAGGGAAAATGATCCATGAAAATGATCACTGCTAGTAACACAGGGGGAAAAGTAGCATACAGTATCTTAGTGAGGACAGTAGATAGCCAGCACTTGGGTTTACAGCTAAAGTAAACCTGCATGGCTTGGCACAGAAGAGGTGCTTCTGGAGTCTGGGGGCTGGTGGCCCCTTCTGCATGCTGGTTAATGCCACATATTCAACACTTCCTGACTCCTTCACGCACTGTGTTCTGCACTGACACACTTAACTCTTTGCAAGGTTTTGGGGTTTCCCAGCTCAGCAGTTTACTTCAGGCACTCGGAAGTAGCTGTGGCTGTTTGTCTTGTACCCAGCAAGGTGGAAACCAGCTGGAGCTTCAGCTTCACCTCATCATCAGCTACTACCACTCTCCTTGCCCCACAGCCAGGATGGGATGGTCTTGTGTAGCTTTTCATAGATCATCTTTCAAAGAAGGAAGAGCCCAGGTTTATTTTGAGACATGGAAGTCCTGTCTGCTCTAGAGAATGAGTCTTGTCTGGCCCAGCTGTCACATTAAACAGGTGAGATTCTGATAGGTGGCTAAGGACGCCCTCCTGTTGAGGCACAAGATTGAAAATCTCAGACTTGATTGATGGTTTGTGACTAAAGGATTATGTGTGTGTACTTACACCTGTTTTTACCACAAGTCAGAATCTGGTTACTTGTGAGACTCTCCTTAAAGTCTGGTACTCAGGGTAAATATGTGTGGTTCTTGGCCCTAATGGGACAACCAGCAGTCACTTGCAGCAAAATCCATCAGAGAGACAATTTTGCAGTGCTGGAGGCAGTAAATAGTTTAATTCAAGTGACAGATTAAAAACAAATACAAGATTTCCGTGACAAATTCACTGCTGCATTTTAGGGCTATAACACTTGCAACTGGTTAACAATTAGATATAAAGCAAGTAACATTAAAAACTTGAGTTAGTAGTTATTTTCCCAGGGAAACATCTGACAGAGTCAGAAGTGCAATTCTTACCAAGACATTTCTTCTTTGTAGAGAAACAGAGTTCCAGGCCTGTTGACCCATCCATCACGTAAGAAGGTCATTTTTTCTTCCTCTACGAAAAGGGGTTTCAGGTATCAGTTTTACACCTTTGGAAAACCTTTCAGCACCTCTTGGTGAGGCATGGCTAGGTCAATTAGTATGTGTTGATTGGCCTTTGGCAAGGCTGCTTGTGTCTTCAGAAGGAAGGACTCTGCTGTCCCCCATGCCTTGGAGGCGAGGAGCTCAGTACGTGGTTTTTTGGAGTGTCTTTGTTTTTGTATCTGAAGTAACACCAGACTGCGGGGCCTGGGGCCTTCGACTCACCTCAGATGCCACTTAGTTGATATTAATGTGAGATCATCACACAATATATCTGTTTTAACAGATGCATTGTCCAGTGCTGGGTGCTCCTTTTGCCAGCTGCTCTCTTTTGCAAAAATCAAGCTTCTTTTGCCATTCACAGGGCCTAATAAATCTATTGTAATCACCAATTACTATTTTTCCTTTTTTATTACAAAAGCTATTATTAATCTTTTAAGAGCTCATTAATTATGTTGTAGCAGTCCAGGTATTAAATATTACTGTGATTTTTTTAGCTTTTAAAAGGGTCTAGAAAACTTCTTTGGAACAAAGTATTTATTATAGACTATTTAATGGAATTAATTTCATGTTTTTCTATTCAGTGTTTTGCTCCATTAGCTACAGGACTGTCATATGATGATGTGCAATCAATAAATCATATACCATTTGTAGTTATTCTGCACATAAAGCCAGATTTCTTTGTTTTAGTGTCCAGACTGGTATGCATTTTTCTTTGGATTTTTCAGTGCTGAACTGGAGATAAGACCAGTTGTTAGTCTCTGAGATATCTGTCTGCTCAGCAAACTGCGTGAAGAAAACGAACTGCCTCCTTAATTAGAAGGCTGTGGCTGTTCCTGATTTGAATGACTAAATATCCTTTTTCTGTCAAATTAATATGTTATTACTCACATAGAAGTCTGATTGTTGTCGGCAGGAATTACTAGTTAGTGCTGTGTGGGAGGATGCAGTAGAAAAACCTGTGGTTATTGTATCTTTGCAAAGGGAGTAGTGCTCTTAGAGCTCTGGTGGCCATGAGGGCTGCCATGCAAAATGGGTGCAGTGCAGTTTGGATCCCTGTCAGTGATACTGTTGAAGTCTTGAGAGCCCGAAATCCACTGTGTATTTGAAGGAATAGCATTGTAAGCCATTCTAAATGTTAGTCATTTCTTACAGCTACTTCTCATGAATGATTTATAAATGCTATGGCTGTTGGGGAGAAGAACTGTGTAGTATAGAATTCAGGAGGAAAGAGGGAGTAACGGTAAGGTTATGGGGAGAAAAGATGTAAGTTGGGAAAATTGCTGTTACTCCAACAAATCCTTCTGACCCATGAAAAATGTGAGATTTCCACCTACTCCTTCGCACTCTGAATTTATTTTTCTGGGTTCATTACATTTTTCAGGGTTGGAAAATATGAGTGTGAATTGGGAAGGAAGCTATGGAACTCCCTGCAACAGTCAAGCCCAAAGGTAATTGTTAGCTCTGCATGAGCATGAGCTAATCTGGAGCTCATATCAGTTTTTACTGGCCAAAAGCAGTTGTGAATAGACAGAAAATGGTACAGTGCTGCAGCCAGTGTCCTGGATGTATGAGTAGTTAATCATTAGCTCAGAGCACCTCTTCTTCCATGTAGCTGCTCTTTGCAGTCTTGTGACTTTCGCTTTGTGCCAAATAACAGTTAATTATTTTGTTAAATCCAAGTGTAGATGCATTGAGTCCTCACTGCTCAAGAGTCATATGACGTTGAGTAAAATGCCAAAAATTTTTCTGGTAGAGTAATGGGACTGTGCAAAACAGCATTATCATCTGAAACAAATAGCCCCACTGATTTTCAGTCTATGTCCATGTACACATGACCTCTTTTGACTTTGAAATATAGTTAAAAAGAGAAGTTCATTTGCTGTTATTTGAATTTCAGTCATGCTTACAGAGAGAGAGAGTTCCTTTGGGATGAACCTGTAAGCAGTCACTACCTGAAAAATAAAATAGAAGTAGTAGTGAAGTTGAGTGGGAACAGGTGGGTAGATGGATTTTCTCAAGGTCATAGGAAAGAGATAAGATAAGCAAGGTCTCCTGAGTTATACCTGGTAGGATACTTGCTATGCCATCATGCCTCCTTAAGATAAAAGGCTTTCTTAGTCTGCAAAGGCAAGTTCTGCTCCAAATTGGATGGCAACAACTTGAGCAGAGGTCTGATATATGCAAGGAATGCATCCTACGCAGCGATCCTGAGACACGCTTGTCTTTCTGTAGCTGAGTAGCATCTAGTTCAGCCATGCTCCAGCCATTTGGTACATTCATACCACACTGGTGAGCATGACACAGGAATATCTCATGTGTCTGGAGTGGGAGGGGACATAACATGGGATGTTGGTTTACACTTTGATTCAGGATCCTTGGTTTCTTTCTTTTTAACTCTGGTATGGTATTTAAACCTGTGGGTAGCTGGAAATGGCAGATCCTTGTGTAAAGCAGCAGCTTGAGCCAGCTAGTTTTGATAAGTCATTGGTGTCCACAGTGACAGGCAGATGCAGAGGTAATTCTAGCACTGGCATCCATTGGCTATCTGCCTGGATAAGGGAAATGATTCATTTTATCCAGAGTTACGTTAGTCTGCTCAAGTCTCTGTTGTTCAAAGAGCAACCATTGCTCCATCTGAACAAAAAACTAGGCAAATGTCTCCAGCAGCAGCATGGGCATGGTCAAGAGACTAGAAGACATAAGACTTAGAATCAAAGGATATCTGTGTATGCTCACACAGATACGTGCCCACACACCATTTTTCCCAACATTTGGCCAATTCTATAAATGTGAGTTGACCACAAGTGAATGGGTCAATGTTTTTGGCTCTCTCTGTGAGTCTTTTGCTCAGCTCCACTGCGAAAACTTCTAAGAGCTATTTGCTGCTAATTATTCTCAGGCAATGAATGAACAGAAAAGTATCTTACTAGAATGATTTACTGTTCATCTTGCATAATAAATGAATAGAGTTATTCACTGGCAGTCACACATCTCTGGCTAATCCTTTTGAAGGTCACTCGTACCAGTCACCAATCTCTTGTCACAGCTACTGCAGTAGGGAGCAATGTGTCAAGGACATGGATTAATTTTAAAGAGTGGGATCAGGTCTGTACACCAGTCTGGGTTTGGTGTTTACCCTTATTCTTTCCTACACCTCACATCACGGAGGACTTAGTAAAGGGAAGGCCAGAAACAGATAAAACCATAATAACACCATTTGAATTATTAGATGATCTCAGCCCAACAGAAAAGAGCTGTCAGTGTTAATTTATCGTTAGGGAACCTGGAGAAGAACAGTTTGTTCTGGGATGTCCTTTCATGCCCAGATATTACAATAACCAGGTTGCAGGGCATCTGCAACAGCTTCCTTTTGATGCAGAACTATCTGACTGGAAGAGAACTGGATTGCAACATGTTATTAGCATTTTTATTCTGTGCCACTTCAAGTTCTTAAAAAAATCCCCTAATTCGAGTTTTGCATTGTAATTTCCTTCCTCTGTTTCAGAATCAGATGACAGTAGAGGAGAACAGCAATGTGATCTCACTCACAAGATAAGTTCAAGGAAACGAGACTATTATGATGACCTGGAAGGTGTAGTTGGGCACTGCTCATTCTCTGGGACTAAAAGTGAGTTTAACGGTGTTATCGCTTGCCTCTCACAGCTACGGCAGAGCCTTCTGGTAACTCTGTTCCCTGTCTGAGTGGGTCTGAGCTCCAGGGAAAGTGCTAAATGTCTACAGATCACTTGCAATGTACTAAAAATATACTTTGTGTTTCTACCTAAGGGAAACCAGATTGTATCACCCACCCAAGGGCATACTGCATGCCAAGGAGTGGCTGAGGTCTTCAAGCACAGGGATGAGAGCTGTGGGTAGCAACAACACTGAGTAACACGATGTCCTAGCTTGACAAGATTTTTCCCTGCCGAGGGGTCTATGAGTCATCTGATGTAGACAGGTACAGAGCTGCTAGAAAAGACAATATTTCTTCCCATTTCACACAGGTGTGAGGTGATCATAGCACCTAAGAGGCAGCAAGAGATTAGAAGCTGAGAAACTTGCTGTCCCAATCTTTCTTTCAGCCCCCTTCACCACTTTAGATAATCTCTCATTTTTGGTTTATTGCTCCTGGGCCTTTTCTGGCTTCTTTTGTGTGCCTGCAAATGCCACAGTGTTGTCTCTATGGTTAGGGCTCAGTCATCTGCCTTCTTTCAGCAGCTGGACCAGGCACTGATCCCATTCTTCCGAAAGATGTTGATCTTAATTAAAGATACCTAATATTCCTGTCTAACAGCAAGTTTAGATATACTGACAAAGAGGACAGAGTAAAAGGTACCTATTTACAGCTCGCACAGTGCCTCGGTCTTTAGATATCTACATTGACAGTGCTCCTCTTGTCTGCAGATCAGAAGCTCAGGCTTTTCACAAAGGTGAACCTAAAGCCCTGGGACTCCATGTATTGCTTTAGTGATCTGCTTGTTTTCACTCTGGATTCAGAGCAAATCCAGGTGAACATAGACTGCTGTTTTCTGTTTGAGGTGCCTTGATATATTTCCATTCTATACTTTAGAAAGTAAATACAGGGGTGTTGGCCTATGTAACTTAGGGAGGAATATTGTGTAAGTCTACCTTGAGAGAAATAAAAAATGTACAGGCAAATACCATAATTCTTGCAGAGGCTGTGCTTAATCCACTATCTTCTGTGGGCTAAAGTCAATCCCTATGGTATCTCCTCTACTGGAAATGTTTCCCTATATATTTCCTGCGAAGATTTAGGGCATGGGCCATACTGTGGTGGTTACTGACTTGCTCACCTTCAGTCCTGTATCTGGGAGTGTGTTTATTTGCTGTACCAGTGCATCCAAAATGCAGGCAAATTTCAAAGGGCCTGTGTTGCTGCTCTGCAGCAAAGACGGCTGGGGATTTATTTTTGGCAAGCTGTTAATAAATAAAAGGACATTGTAAATACAGGTCACAGAGTACAGCATTATCCACTCCTGCTCGTCTCTGCTGAGCTCAATGAAATGATACTAATCTGACCTCTTTCTCCTTTCTCTGCAGCCTTCCGTTTCAAAACCAGTTTTACATGTATTCTGGTTGTAGGGATGTGGGAATATGGTTTGCTTGCTTGGCAGCTCTGGAACCTGAGCTCTCCTTCAGAACCAGAACCAGAACTGAAACCTCCTTCTCCGTTTCCTCCCACAGATTCCTATTTTCAGTTGTGGAGAATAAACCCGTGTGCACATTTTAAGTTTTTCTTTGTTGCTCACAAAAAAGGACACCTTCCCTGCCCGGAAAGTCCCAGCAATACTAAAAAGAACCAAGGAGCTCAATGCCATGAGTTCTGCTGCAAACACAGGCTCTGAGTATGATGTCAATCAAGATGATCACTGCAACTGTTTCAGAGCCTCAGCTTGCCTGTGTCAGGTTCCAGCAGGTGAGTGGGACCTTGAACTTGGCTGCTGCCTCAGCTTCAGCTCTAAAATCTTTTTCCTCACCTACCTCCAAGTTAAAGCAATGCAAGTTCCATGCTAGTTAGAAGTCCAAGTGGGTGTGACCCATAAGTGGAGGAGATGAGGAGTTTGGAGGTAGGCTATGCTATTTCTTCTTAGAGTGTTTAATTGCCCTCTGGGAGTACCCTCATATCATTATTGTTCAGCTGTGACACATGGCTCATATTCCATCAACGACACTGTCTTTCTTTCTTCTCTCCATAGTGCACTGTGCCATTGCTACTTCATTTGCAATCATCAGTTCATCTGTCTGTTCCACTAGTGAGTTTCACTTGTCTGGTCACGCCAGCTTTCCTCATGCACCCTCAATTATCCAAGTTACGCTGCTGGGGCTTGCTTTCTATTCAGGCCTTCAGCCAGTCAGTGTCTTTGGAGTCTGGTGGAAGGGAAAGGGAACTATAGATGTAGAAATGGGGCTGTTTTGTCCGTCTTTCCCTTTTTCCCCACATCTGCTCAGCCTCATCATGCCAGACTGGCCCAGACATCTCCCCTTGTTCCGGCCATCACCTCTCCTTCTTAAAATCCCTTATCACATGGTATTTTGTTACATGGTACAGTAATGGAGGAAATGAGGCAGAGGAAAGAATGAATTTTGTCAGCATTGTATCAGACCTTAGTAGGAAGGGGTGATGGCAGGAGCCCAGGTGGAAGGAAAAGTAGGGCAAAGGGACAGAGCAAAAGAAAGGGAGAAAGTAAATGCAACCTGCTACAGCAGTGACAGATAGCAAAATCAAGCAGTCAGGCTTACAGTGCAGCCAATTATTGTGCTAGTAAAGATATGAGAACAACCAATATCTTCTTTTGCCCCAGGGTTTATTTCTCCTTATTTATAACAACATTACCGAGAGAGACGTGACATCACAGAACAACTGCTTGCTTTGTTTGAGGAGCAAGGAATAGCAAGTTGATCCAAGGAGGAGGAATGATCCTGAAGCAGGATATGAAAAAAATGGAGGGTTTTAGCCTGAGTAAAGAAAAATGAGATTGAAAGAGTCTGAATTGGACACAATAACTAATTCAAGATAATGATGTTGAAAAAGATATTGTTTCTCCATGTGATTTCCATAATGATGGAAGTGAATCCATGCCCAACCCTGTAATCTCTTACTTAGAAACCGTCTAAATCATCAATAACTGACAATATTCTTGGGGTTTTTTTCTTATTTTTATGAAGCATCTCTGACTGAATGGTTAGGTTTTGGGTTTTTTTTCCTTCTTTCTTTTCATGGCGGAGCAGTTTTGATTTTCCATAAATTAAATTCCTAGTGTGAAAATTATTATATACTTAACCCCCTTACAGAAATTCCTCTGCAAATTTCAGGGTGGTAACTCAGAGGCTCTGATTTCTACTTTGAAAAGGGAGGAGTCAAGAATATTCCAGATATTCCTTAGCCTCCAGGCAGGAATGGGTATCGGTTTATCACGGGAATGTTAATGGAGAAGCTGGACAGTGAAGACAAGCCTTGTGCTCGTTTCTAACACTGTTTGGGAATTTATAAAACACTGTGCAAATTTGAATTTCTCTAGGATGTCATAGCCAGAGTCATTCTTGCTGAAGACTGAGTCTGTTGACCACACGAAGCCATGGGGCAGCTGGAACACCCATGTCTCTGAGTCATTTTCAATCTTTTATTATTTACCAAAGAATAAATTTTACCATACCAGCATGTAGAAAGTTCATTCTTCTCCAGATAATTTTACAACTATATCTTTACAGAAATGGTAGTAGTGCTTCAGATTTGATGTGATGCTGTAAGAGATTTTATCAGCTCAACAGTGCATTGGCTCATAAACACCCCTAAGTCAGTACAAAAACATTTGTAAGTTAGTACGGGCTATGCAAGAAAACTGGAAGAAATACTGAGTTACAAGAAAACAAATTCTACCACGTCTCCTGTGCTGTGGAGAGGATGCCCATTTACCCCAGATTTTCAAGTCCATACCCACTTCAGAGTTTTTCTTAGGTATCCAGGCTGAAACTTGATTTTTGCAAATGCCTAGCCTCAGAGAATCTAACAGAATCCTAGTGGACTTGAAGACCAGGCAGAATATCTTGGGAAATGAGGTACTCTTTTTTCAACATTTTCCAAAGTTATGACATCTGGTTCTAACGTGCAAGCTTTTAAATACTTTTCATTAAAGAGTACAAGAGACCACCCAGAATAGCCACCAGCCCAGTGGTTACGAAACACATCTAGTTCTTCTGGTCTGACCCTTTTTCTGTGTTTCTGGTTTTGAGAAGAAATACAGCCTGAAGCTGGAAGAACTTCATCAAATACTATTGTGACTAACAGCATTGTGTACCAACGTTGACATGAGAAGGGTCATCTCAAATTGTAATGACACTGACAAGATCAATATTTTGATTTTTCTGCATGGATTGCAGAAGTCTTACCAATGGTAGTTGAAGCACCATAACTCTGCTGCAAGAGGCAGTATGTAAGCATTCTTGCAGCTATATTATAGATCAATAAAGTTGCTTATAGACATTAGTGACTTATTTTCTGGAAACAGTTGATTCTGGAAGTCAAGCCACCTGCAAGATGAACAAATTCATACAATGAATCAGCAGTAGTGAAAAGAGATTGAGAAAGTTAATCCCTATAATGAGAGATGTGGCAATCGTGCTGAGCTTCCTCCCTGCGTGCCTGCTGCTCCTTGATGGAGGAATGGGAAGAGGAATTAATGTTAATGTTATGCTCAAGCTCTGCTTTATGATCTATCGCCCTCTACAATGGGAGAAACCAAACGGCATGGACAATTACCAGGATCTGTATACACTCATAGAATCATAGAATAGTTAGGGTTGGAAGGGAGCTTAAAGATCATCTAGTTCCAACCCTCCTGCCATTGGCAGGGATATCCCACTAAATCAGGCTGCCCAAGGCCCCATCCAACCTCACCTTGAACACCTCCAGGGATGGGGCATCCACAGCTTCCCTGGGCAACCTGTTTCAGTGCCTCACCACTTTCATGGTGAAGAAATTCTTCCTAATGTCCAGTCTAAATCTGCCCCTCTCCAGTTTATACCCATTCCCCTTCATCCTATCACCACAAGCTTTTATGAATAGACCCTCTCCAGCTTTTCTGCAAGCCTCCTTCAGGTACTGGAAGGTCACTATAAGATCGCCTCAAAGCCTTCTCTTCTCCAGGCTGAACAACCCCAACTCTTTCAGCCTGTTCTCGTACGGAAGGTGCTCCAGCCCTCTGATCATCTTTGTAGCCCTCCTCTGGACCCATTCCAACAGCTCCATATCTTTCTTATATTGAGGATTCCAGAACTGGACACAGTACTCCAGATGAGGTCTCACAAGAGATTAATAGAGGGGCAGAACCACTTCCCTCAACTTGCTGGCCATGCTTCTTCTGATGCAGCCCAGGATATGGTTGGTATTCTGGGCTGTGAGCACACATTGCTGGCTCATTTCAAGCTTCTCATGCCCCATCAATCACATCATCCCCCATCATGTACTGAAAATGGGGATTGCCCCAACCCAGGTGTAGGACCTTACACTTGGCCTTGTTGAACCTCATGATGTTCTCAGAGGCCCACTTCTCCAGTCTGTCCAGGGCCCTCTGGATGACATCCCATCCTTCCAGTGTGGCAACTACACCACTCAGCTTGATGTCATCTACAAACTTGCTGAGGGTGCACTCAATCATGCTGTCAATATCATTGATAAAGATATTAAACAGCATTGGTCCAAGCATGGACCCCTGAGGGACACCACTCGTCATGGATCTCTATCTGAACTTTGAATCATTGACCACTACACTTTGAATATGACCATCCAATCAGTTTCTTATCCATCGTACTGTCTACCCATCAAATCCATATTTCTCCAATTTAGAGAGAAGGATGTTGTGGGGAACCGTGTCAAAGGCTTTACAGAAGTGTAGATAGATCACATCTGTCGGTTTACCCATGTCCACTGCTGCGGTTACCCCATCATACAAAGCCACTGAGTTGGTCATACAGGATTTGCCCCTGGTGAAGCCATGCTGCCTGCCATTAATCACCTCCATGTCCTCCATGTGCTTTAGCATAGCTTCTAGGAGGATCTGTTCCATGATCTTCCCAGGCACAGAGGCGAGGCTGACAGGTTGGCAGTTCTCGGAGTTGTCTTTTCTACTCTTTTTAAAAATGGGCACAACGTTACCCTTCTCCCAGTCACCAGGGAGTTCTCCTGACTGTCATGACTTTTCAAATATCACGGAGAGTGTCTTGACAACCACATCTGCCAGTTCCCTCAGGACTCTGGGATGCATCTCATCAGGTCCAATAGACTTATGTATGGAGGAGTAATGCGCTGTGTTGGAGATGAGCAAGACTGGTCCCTACATTGTTCTTCCATTTCTCTAGCTTCCCTCCTCATAAATCACTCCTGCACACATCTTATGCCTACCTAATGCATATGGAAATAATTAAGCAGCTTTGGAGAGGAAGTGTTTCCCTTGATAAACCAATTCTCGCTACTTAAGCGCTGTGAAAAATTGACAACAAATTGACTTCAACAGGATTAGGAGTCCCCAGTGAGGGATTGTGTGGAATATTGAGGGACATATGCTACTCCTGCAGTGCTTCTCCTGCATGCTTGCCTCTTGCACCACTGTGTCTGCCTGGGCTGCCCAACTGCCTGCTTTCCAGTCGAAAGCTCCATGAAAGCAGCTTTGCAAAACATCATATTTGTCATGTGAGGCTGGAAAGACTCTTCATGCACCAGTTAATGTCAGAGCAGGGTAGTAACTGGCTGTGCCAGTGTGGGGTGAGATGTTGACCAGTGTTGCTAGTCAGGAATAGTGATTTTGCTGTCTAACTAAAACCCCACTATTGAGATCTGCTTTCTACAGCTGTGGTAGTGACAAACCTTATTTTACTTCCTAGGTCAGGGTATTGGAAACCTGGAGGTAACCATACATGAAACCCAATGAGACTTTGTGAAAGGAGAGCAGCTAATTTCGTCACAGTACTAGCCTCTAGGCTCTGATTTATGTACCTTGTGTTCAGGCTTCTCTAAATGGCAGTGCTGGATTTAGTATTTTAGGCCATTTTTCCCCTTTCCTTCCACAAATGCAGAGCTCTTCCTGAGTAGAACCCCATTGTTTGTGTAGGATGTGTCTCCTTTATGCCGTGAGACAGGCTGTAACAAAATTTATTAGACTGCATTATGGAGTGGGTCATTCCCTTGCTAGTTTTGACTTCATATAACCAAGCAAGAGCTGGAAGGCAGTGGTACTATCCACAGCTTAATGGCAGCCACCTGAGCCCACTAATCACTAGCCACATGGGGTTGGCAGGAAAATAAAAGCTTATCACCAGTCTGTGACAAGTCTAGGTGGTTTAAGGTTGGCAGTACTGGAAAGCAGTGAATTGTTCACTCTTACTATTTGCAACATCTCAATGTTGCAGCTTGTGACCAAGGGCAGTGATAACAAGTAAGATGTTGCATATTATGGGCTTTTGATGATCTTGAAGTTTGAAAACCTGTTGGTGCATCTGTGAGGAGATGGGAGAGAAAACCCAGTGGAATAGCTCTGTCTGCTGTGGTGGTGAACTCAAACCAAGCTCTGCTCACTTTGGTCAGGTTTTACCTCTGCATCTGCAGCTGAAGTGGTCCTTGAATGCTGTTATGGATGGCTATGGGAGGGCAATACGTGTTGTTGGGAGAAGTTGTGAAGGGTTTCTTTCCTGTACACCCTTTGGGCCCAGTGACCAAAGCTGGGACTGGCATTGTGATGGCTTTGATATATAAGGCCCTATTACAGACTATTTTCTGCTTGCATTATAGTTTATAAACTCTTAAAGCTTTGAACACTTAAGGCTTGTTGCTGTTATGTTTAACTGGACACATGGCTAAGGTCTTACAAAGCTGGGGAACAAAATCACATCTGTTGAGACTTCACCTGCTAAACCTGTATTTTAGATGTTTGATGTAAAATAACGGGGTACGTGCAGCCACATCTGGACCTTTGTTTTCTTTCAAGTGTGCCAAACTAATGCGTTTGAATGTGCTATGTATGAACCATGGTCACTTACTTCTGTCAAACAGATTTTGCTTCCATTTCCTTGCTCTGCAGTACTTCTGTTTTGTTTTATTAGCAAGCCAAAGCCACCTTGGGTGAAGACAAGGCAGAATGTGTAGAGTTGGAGTTGACAAATCTGCCAGGTTTTCCCGGGATTGGTTATCACTTGGTTTTAAAGTTTGTTAGAGAGAGATGCTAATAATAACTTTTAAAAGCTGCTCTTACTAATCACAGGCTTTTGCTGCCACCTATGAGAGCTGGAGAGGCCCTGATGGCGGTGGAGGCTGCTCTGGATGTCCTAAGTTCGTGGTTCTTCTATGATCCAACACTTATTTCAATAATACTTACAATAAAAATTGCCCCATAATTTATCAGAGAAGCGGATTAAATCTGATATTTCGGCCTTGTGCTATTGTTCTCTGGTGTCTAACTGAGTGTGGACACCAAAGGCAGTGTTTCCTTGACTAAGACTGGTGGATTTTTCTGGTGTCTGGTAAGTGTTGAGCTCACTCTGCCTTTGGTTCAGTGAAGGCTAAGTGTTGTTTTCCCTTTACCTCACCCTAATATAGATTTTTCATCGGAAGCTGCAAGGTTTTAATATTTCTAGGAGCATCTCACTTGTTTATAAATGTTTAACAGGTTCAAGACTGACTGTAGGAAACATTAAATGGGTTCAAGACTGACTTGATGAAGATATACAGCAGTTGAAAATGTGGGAAATATCAAAAATAAAAATGATATTGAGGTGACATTCAGTGCCTGTTGGAAGTGATACCTGAGGGTCATTTGTACCTTTGAGATCTCATGCACTGCCTAAGTCCCAGCAGACTCTACATGTTGGCCTCTGCAATGAAGAGCTGGATCTGCTGGTGTCGGACCCTGTGATGTGTGTGAGAAAAGGAGGAAGGCTCTGTGGAGAAATCTGCTCTAAGTTAGTTGGAATACATTTTAAGGTGCCCTGAAGAACTTGTGAGACCTTGGATCCCATTAGTACCTTTTGAGGGGTGATCTAAGGAATCCTTAGTGATGGAGGGATATTACTCTTGACAGGGGATAGCACTTCATGTTAGATTTTTTCCTTTTTCTTTTTCTTTTTTTTTTTTTTTTAAGTGAATGCAATGGTGCTTGTAACCCTCCATCCCTCCAAGCATCTATTGTGAATTGTCTGTGAAGTGATTTCTGGGACTAAACCCTTCAACAGGGAGGGGGAAAACTGCTAGTACCATCCCTGTGCATGAATAGGGAGGACTGGACAGCTGAGATGAGGAGAAGACATCACAGGTGTGCGATGTGTTGATGGATCTGTGTGTGGTTTAACAAAAACCCACCAAACTTGCAAAAATTCAGAAAAGGGCCACAAACCTGGGGCTAGGGTTGGAGGGGATGCCTTCTCATGGTGAAATACAGGAGCTCAGCCCTGGTGAGAAGATCAGAGGTGAAGGGGAAGTCTAAGGACAGTGGTGCATGATAACTTGGGAGAAAGTAGTGAGGAAAAGGTAGAACAGGGGTCAATACCTGGAAGCAAATTGAGCAAACTTAAAATGGATATTTGGCACAAGGAGATAAGAAAGCAGTCAGCCACTGGGGTAGGCTGCCATGGAAATGTGAACGTTTTATCTTGTTTTCAAAGTACCTTCCTAGCTGGAGGATGAATTTTAGCCTAATCTGTCTTTGGAGATCAAAATCAACATGTCTGTTGGTGAAGTCTGAGAATTTGTTGTAGGCTTGTTGTAGGCTTGAGAATTTGTTGTAGGCTGATAGTACAGCTGGATTATTACAGGCAGTTGTTCCATAATAACGTGCTGACTCTGTACTGCCATTTACACAGGGTGGCCACGCTAAGTCCAGAGGCTGGTTCATGCTAGCAGAATGTGTATGGGCCATGGAGTGGGTTGTCTTCAACAGGAGAAAATGCTGCCATGTTTTTTAAATCCAACTGCCTTTTGTTTTGATGGGATAATACCATTTGTACTGACACCAAAATGAAGCTTTAGTGAGTTCTGTAGATTCTGCCAAAGATCTGCCATTATGAATTACAAGCTTGTGTCATTATATTTAAGTTTCTAATTAGAACAACATAGATTTTTCAGTGTTTTGCATCTTAAAGTCCCTGTGCCTTGAGGAGGGGAGAAGGAGGATACAGGAGACCAGAACAGCCCAAGCATTCAAGTTAATTTACTGTGTAGTTTTGTTCTCTTCCCAGAAGATAAATTGGGAAACTGAAAACATTTCAACATTTGCAAAGTGTTCCTGGTTTTTGTTTTCTTGCTTTGAAATTAATTGTTCGATGCAATCTAAAAGAATCAGTTTATGTCCAGCAAAACTTTCATTTTGGAGTTTTGTAACCCCTTCATTTAACGGGAAATAAGGAATTACTTTTTAATAACTTTACCTGAGAAAAGTATGAGGCTATTGGTTGAGGGGAGTGTTCCTGTGTCTTGAGAATCGAGATATCACAGTTTTGAACTGCTATATTTCCAGTTGTCATTTTAATTGATGGCAAATTCTACAAATTTTTCTCAAGGCTTCCTCCTTCCCGCCACCCTGCCCCAGAAAGTGTCCCTTCCCCTATTGTTGTGGAAAGGGTTTGACAAGAAGGAAATTGGACATGGCATACACTACTTCTGGCTTTATAGTGCTGAAAACTTGCTTTGCAGAACACCTGTACATTCTCATAAAACTAGAATGAAATATGGTCAAAATACTGATATGTTTTGCTCTGAAAATAAGTATACTTGAATTCTAACTTTTTGCCCCTGATTTAATTGGAAAAGAGTGGATAAAGAATGGCTGAGAGTACATCAAAATATGTCATGTTACACAGCCTGTAAAAAGCATAAACAAGAAGGCAATTAAGGTTTGGTAGCCCTGGTTCCCTAAGAGTCATTCCACAGAACAGCTTACTTAGATGGAGTATGCAGGGTTTGTGGTGTTGAATTCAAAGTACTTTGGTGCCACCTGTGCTGATTCAGTGTCAGTAGACTGCTCTTCACTAAGAGTAATAAGGCTTGGGTGATGCCCTTTTGGTTATGTTCCCTGGTTATGGCAGTGACAGAGTTGATCAAGTTCATAAAAAGCCTTTGGGTGCATTTGAACAGTGGGTACCTCTTGGCCTTTCAGAAAACTGGCTGCCCTTCATGCAGGACTCTGAGAAAAGACCTGGAGTCTAGGGTGAGCAGTAGACCTGGAGAAAAGGGTCTATATGTGTCAAGCTCTTGCTTCAAATAAAATATCCTCCTTCTTTTGTTGAAGTTCCCTTGGTCAATGTGGGCTTCATCAGCAAGGAAACCGCTCACTGTAAGCTTCGTATAATCCTAATTTTAGATGGTCGCAGCTGCTGAAATTAATGATGGTGCTAATGGAGGCCATGGCTAGAAATAATCATGCTGTCCCCTGGCATGGCTCAGTGGGAGAAGTTAGGCCTTGGTCAAGAGGAACCAAATTCAGTTGTAAAATACTGAAGCAAATAAACTGAGTTTACAGACCCTTGCCCTGAAATGACCATTCCTGTGATGTACAGTCTTGTTGCCTCCTGGACCTTCCCATCTACCTGCTGAGGTGCCCTGCACTGCTCAGTGATTGACCTGGACACCTGTCAGCAGTCCATAGCTCCTTCACAAGCCACTAGCTGTCCTTCCTCATACAGTGAAGAACGACTGTAAGTGCAGCCTGACCTAAAATCACAACTACAAGCTTCACCACAGCTTAAAACCAGGGATGAGGGGAAAGGGCTAAGTGATGGATCTATCTGCTGCTACCAAGTTAAAACTGGGGCTCTCTGTCCTTTCCATTTCAATTAGTGCCTCAGTGTGTGTTGTGTAATGAGACGCTAATGCACTGCTAGAAATTACAAGAGGGTGGTAGCTCTGCTGGGTGGAAAAATATGTCATTAAAAAAGGCCGACAGCAGCCAATGACAAACCACAGCGGGCAGTGTATTTAGCAACCTGTGCTCCCCACTGTGTGAAGAGGTTAAGAGGACGGAGGGAGATCATTCATAGAAGAACAAGAAGGTCTTGCTTGCTGGTAAGTAATTTCTGTCACACTGCTTCACACACAGTGTCCTAGGGAGCAAACCCAAACCACAGTGGAAACAATGAATAAGCCTGTGTGTGACTGTGCAGACCACGTAATAATTGCTCTTTTCCTCTCCCCACTTAGCTGTATTTCTGAGGAACATGCACATCTAGTAAAACAAAGCAATGAATAACTTTATTTGTGCTACTTAACTGTTTTGAGTGCCAATGATATACATTGAATGAGTAATTGTTTTCTATTACTCCATTTACTTGAGCAAGGGATTAAGTTTTTTTTGGAGCAAGGCCATGGTTATCAACTGTCTTTGAGATCACAGCACAAACCTGGGAAGAAACAGCACCAGTCTTATTGCTGTACTTGTTTTATCTTCCCTACAAAGTTTGTCTTGTAAGTCACAGCTTCTGGTTCCTAGTCTGAAAGCTACCCATTTGTGGTTATGCTCAATCATAGCCTGTGTTTTTGGTAAAATATGTGCCCTGGGTGTCAAATGACTCAGATGTGACAAAAGCTCCAGTCTTACTTCAGCAGTTCTGTCAATGGCAATAGCATTTGAGGCTCAAGCCCGTAACTGCCTTGTCTAGAGCTCAGCTCCAGAGTGCTCTGAGAAGCAAGGGTGGTCAGAAATGTCTCTTTCAGGATGTGCATTATGATTTGTCTTGAACCACCTGTTGAATGATACTTTGGGGATGAGTCAGTCACATAGACAGTGTGTGTTCCCTGCGCGGGTCCCTCTGTGGCATGGGGTGAATGGGGCAGAATGTTAATGGTGGGTGGGAAAAGCCCTACAACACCCACCAGAAGGCTCTTAAACATACCTCAAAGAGCAAGTTGGGAAGTGGCATGTTGCTTAGCAAAAAGTCGAAAGTGCAGTAGAACGTTTCTGTTCAGGTAAGTAAAAAGTCTTCACGGTTGTAAAGGAAGGAGCTTTTGTTGAACGCTTGCAGTTCTGCTCTCTGCATTTTCGCCTGTTGGTTGAAGTCCCTCCATAATATTTGTGCAAAACTTTGGGGAGGTAGCAGCCAGCCCCAATAGTGGTGTCCCTCTGCAGTATGAATGTATGCTTTTATTTGTGTCTCAGGCTTCTTTTGTGTTGTCCTAATTCCCTCTTTTCATGCCACAATTACTCTTTTTTCTGCTTCCAGTGCCTTTATATTTTGTTTTAGGTTGGTTTTATTTTCTTGGTTTTTTTTTTTCTTTTTTTTTTCCCCCCCTCTGCTTGCACTCCCCTTGGTCCTGTGCAGAGTTCACCTCCCTTGAAGCAGAGATCTGTCTTTGGATATTGTTTGACCTGCTTTGCCAAGATGTTTATCTTCTGCAATGCAGATACCAAACTTCTCAATTGAATGTTTCCTCAGGCACTTTGTTGGCTAAGGCAGTATTTGGGGACGTTCCTTGGGGAAGCGCGTTCACCCTCACTGACCTCTCCAGAAATCTGGAGAGAAATTCAAGGGTTGCAGAAATTTGGAGCAGGAGGTGTATGGAGAGGGGAGAAACAAGCAATAGCTGTACTAGCAACAGGCACTGCGGGTGCCTGCTGATTTGTGAGACTTGATGTGAATTCAAGTGTATATTTATTACTGATGAAAAGAGAGCCAAAAAGGACTTGATTTCTCTGCTCTCAGGCTGAAAAATTCCACGGTGACTTAGAAGAAATGAAGTCATTTGCATCCAGTCATGGCTTTGAACTGGATGGGAAGCCTCTTATTTCATGGGGCTTGGCTGTGAAACATCTTGTAGCAAGCAGTCAGCTCCTTGCAGGACACTTTAGCTGTACACCACAGACATAACAGCCTGCTCCACAATATTGTTTCTCCAGAAATGTTACCCTGAAATGATAGTAAATGATGTGGCATGTCTGCAAACTATTTGAAGGGCAGTTATTTCAATTCCAGTTGCTACTCCGCTCAGCTCTTGTGTAGCAAAATTCCTGTTTCATTTATGACAGGAGAGCTCAGACCAGCAGCCAAGGCTGGTGCCAAGAGCACCTAATCAAATCTAGTCATGTAGATCGCTACCCACCGGCCTGACAAACTGCGAAGTGTTTCAGGGCTGCAGCAAAACGAGACCTAATGTCCTCTTCTTGGCTTTAATAACAGCGAGAAGAAATGGATCCCAAAATGCAATTGCCTCTGCTGGTACATCACCCACCCCTCCCATCCCCCTGCTTCTTACAGGACATTAATAGTTACGGCCCAAGCACATCATCTATACTGTGAGGCTGTTTTTCCCAATTATGCCCCCCTGACAGTGTGTACTGTCAGCGAGGGGCTGCTTGGGCCCAATTCCTAGACAGGCTGCTGCAGGAGAGACTTCCTTGAAGAGTCCTATCAACCAGAGAAAGGAAACGGGTGCTCTTTCTTGTGAGTCTTGCAAGGCTTTGGTGGCAGAGGCAAATTGAATACGATCTTCTGATTTTATCTCATTGCTTTAAAATTGATTCATATAGTCTTAAAGGCATGTTTTGAGGCAAGGAAGGGTGGCTGTATGCGTTACTGCTTGGGGTTGAAAGAAATTACTTGCTGAGTTGAGCGAGTATGTCAGGGTTTGAGAGTTGAAACCAAATCTACCTTTTTACACAGGGATTCTTGTGTCTTTAAAACACTATTCTGGCTTATGCTGGTTTTGCGGTTTTGGTTGGTTTTTTTTTTCTTTTTTTTTTTTTACGTGAGTGGAGGATGCTTTGCCTTCACTGAACTAATTTTGAATTGTGTAGGAGTAGCAGAATATCCGAGACCTTGAGTCACAAACATGCAATGGGACTACAGCAGTGTTGCTTGTGTTTGAGGATCACAGCTTCACGGTGCCAGACACTGCAGAATAAACAACATCCCTTCTCCTCAAAGCAAAATGCTACGGGAAAACACAGCTGTCATAGCTGCTGAAGAGCTATATACAGACTGTGTGTGAAGGAGAAGTAACCAATTGGTCGGCACCATTTTGTAGCACAATTTACCAGATGTTGAGGCACATACAATATCTTGCCTCTAACAGAAGCCACAGCTGGTACCTACAGAAAGGCGTAAAATGTGTAAGTGTCAGATTTGTTATTCATAGAAAGTGCGGTAATCCCATATGCAATGATGCTTGAAAATGTTTTTACACACAAAACACCTATGACCTTGTGCCTGCAGTCACAGTTCCGTGCTTTAAGGCATATTTTATGTTAAGGACAAGTATTTCCAGAGAAAGTTCTTGGCGTACATTTTAAAGCCATAAACATAGGAGCTGTCAGACAAAGTATACAAACCTGTGCCGTCTGCCTTGGCATTTATGTCTCCATCTGTTTTGTGTTGCCAAATTCCTTTGTTTCCTTTTGCTGTCAGTGGAGATAACCCAGTGTAATTTAGTCTACAATATTTTTTTCAGTCTTGTGCTATGGATTCAAATGCTCTGTGGACATAAACCAGCACCCACCTCAGTCAGTCACTGGGGCAGCTGTGGAATAAACCGGCTGCTGCTGTGCAGAGGAATTACAGCTCTCCTACATCCATACTGTGCTTGGCCTATGAAATTAAAGGTTGGGGCATGAAATTAGCAGCTGCTACAATTGTTGCTCATTCTGCTGACAAGGTTGTATGAGATTGGTGTAGGTGTTTCCTGCAGCCCAGTATCAGAACCTGCAGGCCAGCTTCCATGCTGGGTTAACTTTTAGGGTTAGGATTATGCAGAACTGCAGAAGCAGCATGGTGAAGTGCAACCTTGTGTGTGGACTCCTGCATAACTTTAAAGAAA
This sequence comes from Cuculus canorus, assembly GCF_017976375.1. Lineage (NCBI taxonomy): Eukaryota > Metazoa > Chordata > Aves > Cuculiformes > Cuculidae > Cuculus > Cuculus canorus. Next base: position 90,718,306 of record NC_071403.1, read on the forward strand.
ACTGAAATACCTTTAAAAAAAAAAACAAAACAAAAAAACACACCAAAGCAAAAAGCACCCCAAAACAACAAAAAACCCCAATCATGCATGTCTTTGTCTCCACATAGGAGCAAGGCACAGGTTTGGTTAATTGCCAAATTCAATTTGAAAAAATAATTTTTAATATAAAGTCTCTTTGCTTCAGAAAAATATTTCATTCTAGTTTTTCTTCAGCCAAGCGTATATTGTTAAGGATTGCCCCTGAAAGATGGATAATAATTTCCATCCTATGAAGGCAGATAGGGAGGCTGGAGCGTGGAAGTGAGAGAGCTGGCTTTCTCCATGGTCACACAACAGCCAAGGCTGCAGTTGGAAAATAGACCAAACCTCTTGAGTTCCATTTTCTTGATCATTCTGTTTTAATATTTTCTCCCAATTCCTGATGATAAACATGCAGTGCCAACGGAGCTAACATTTTAAAAGCTAGAATAAAAAGGAGATGGGGAAGGTCTAAAGGAGACAGATGGAGTAATTCATGTCCTCTTTTCAGATGCAGTTCATAGATAGTGTAGGAAGAAATTTTTCTCCTCCTTCCAGTTTTGGGCTGTTGATGTGTTTTGCCTATAGGTATAATGGGTGAGGCCTGGGGAGGAGGTGATCGCTCTCACAGCCACATATATGAATGTGTTTAGTTGCAAGAGCAACATACTCCATTCCAGCCAAGGTTTCTGTTTAAAGCATGCCCGGTTTGTCGGCTCTGATTCCAGCGCAGTTCAAAGGAAAACTGTGTAGTCAGAATGGACATCAATTCCAACCTGTCTTGTATCTGATGGTTTCAGCGGTGTGTGTGTGTGTGAATTAGGGTGTGAGGTTCCTCATTGTGGGGCTTACTCTGGTACAGAAATAAATGTATGGTGACCATACAATTGCCCTGAGCTGGCATCCCAGGGATGGGGACTGAAATATCGCTGGGTGGCATTTTTGTGCAACAAGTTATTTATTAAGGAAAAGGAAAATGGGGGTGGTGAAAATGCAAGACGGGGTAGGGGGTGGGAAACAACCCAAGCAAACTTGGGGGAGTGGGAAGTATTTTCAGGCCAGCCAGATGAATTTGCTGGGCAAATGTGAAGTTTCTCTTGGAAAATTTCAAACCTTTTATTTCAGACTTTTAAGCAAAAATCTTCCATTTTTCTATGTATTTCATTCAGGCGTTGAGCTAATTGCAGTTACTAATGTTAAAAATAAAAGAAAAAAGAGGCTGGTGGGAGTGAAGAGGAATAAAAGCAAATACTGAACTTGAAGCCAAATGAGTGTGACAGCTGGGGAGGGCTTGGGGAGAGCAATGTTATTTTAGGACAGAAATTATGTAAATTGGGGTCTTTTCTCCAGTTTTATTTTTCTCTCTCTTCCATCAAATTGAAAAAATGCTTTATTTTGCATGTGTATAAACTAACAATCTTGGTTCACATATGATTTGTATAAGGTAGTGTTCATCAGAGGAAAATGAGAAAAGCTGTGATGTCTGAGTTATACTAGGCCTTCACCTGACCACTAGCACAGAACATGATGGATGTTTCTTCCCATAGTTTCTTGGAGATTAACTTTCCACCACCTGTGTCTCATACCTGATGAGGTCTCTGGTGTGATATAAGAATATCGCTTTTTCAGGCACTAAAATAAATGAGTAAATATTGCTGTTTATGACTAGCTAATTTTAATTTCATATATGTATACATAAATGTATACAGGAATAATATACTAATATGCAATTGTTTATAATCTTAATATTTTAACATAGTAATAATGGACATTCATATAAATTTATAGATATATTTTATATATTTTTATATTGGTTCCCCTGATTTGCATGGAAAGCTACTCCTTTTGCCTTTGATTCATTTTAAATGTTTGGTAGACATAGCCAGGATTTACTGAGGTAGTTACTCCTCAGATTGGTAAACAGATAAATGGATCATGTCCTCTTTGCTCTTGTATTTTTGAAATTGGTTTGCAAAATTCCACTTTCTATTCTGCTTCCTTAATCCGAACTCATCACTCTGTTTCAGGCTGGCTACTGATTCTTTGAATGATCAAGTAGGCTTCATCTCTTTGTTTCCCTGCTAAAAATAAAAACTGTTTGGCAAAGCTGCAATTAATATTTTCCTGTCATCCTGTCCTGTTCTTTATCAGGCCTTCAGATCAAGCGTGGGTATTCAGGTATGAAGGAGGTGCTACTTCATGATTTTAACCTTTCAGTTTGGTGGCAGTTGAGCAGACAAAAAAAAATTCAGGAGGTTGATGTTAACACACTGTTAACAAGTGTTGTTTTAGGTTTTTTTGTGGGCTTTATTTATTTACTTATTTTTAATGAGAAGTCTGAACTTCTGGAGGCTTCTGGAGGATGAGGAAAATTAACCCTCTGGGAAATAATTCCTCCTCAGTGTAGCTCTTGATTTTGCCTGTCTGAGCCCTTTAATAATATTACTCTATCCTAATTAGAAGTCACTCGAAGGCAGACTAGGTTTTGATTGTGATTGATTTAATAGATTTTCATTGTAGCTGGTCTTGAGAAGCCTATTTTGCCCTGGAATAAAGTTACTAATAGGCTCTGTATACTGCTGATATTTGACTGTGCAGAAGTATAGTCCTCATGCTTTAATTAGACCTCATTGTATCTTGAGGTGATTTATTCTGCCAGTTGGGTGCCATCATGCAGGAAATGACAACAGTTTCTTCTGCAGGACATTCCTGTAGGGCATGGGACCATGATGACAGGAGCTGCTGCTCCTCTACCCACAACCTGACACTGTGGTGGAGGTCAGAAGCTGCAGCCTCCTATAACCCTGTCTTTCACTGGGGGAGGACTGGCTTGGAGTGAACCCAGTTATAGTCATGCTGACACGTGGTGCAGCCGGGACACTCTGAAGATACCTTTTCAGATGTGTTTATCTGATAGTCCTCTCTGGCCTTTTTGCTCTTTTTGTGTACCTGTTGATTTTCCCAGGACAGCTTCAACCAACAGCAAAGAAGTTGGGTCTAAATCAGTGTAAAAAGGTTCAGAGTTTGGCTTTCTCTCTTTACATATAGAAAGGAAGTAGTAGTGGTTACTCAGTTTGCCTTTTCCACATCCTACTGGAACACAAAACATTCCTGCTCACTGGCTCAGTTAAGCTGCAGTCTAGCATTGAACTGCATTAATTTTAGTTCATAACTGGAGTCTGAACACTGGTCAGTGTTCTACACACTCTGATAGACTCACATTTTGACGCTTAAGACCACAAGATCTTTTCAGCAATTCCATTACTGATTCAAGAGCAAGGAATATTAAAATGTCAGTTTCTTTTAATTATGCCTGTAGCATCCTGGGAGAGCTACTGATATTATTTTGAGAATGCTGTCACTTTTTGACAGGTTAGAAGGAAGCCTGGGCTGGCGGGACACCTGTCCTGCAAAAGCACCAAGGTGAGGGCAGGCTTGTTGGAATAAAACTGAACCTTGCCTTGCTGTAGCTTATCACTCCTGGCCCAAACCAAAAGCAACAATTACTACATGGTCTAATTGTAAAGACTTGTGCTAACCTTTTGTACTGTGTGGTGACAGGTATGACCCAATTCTTCCTCTGTGTAGGGTGACTGAGTGTGCTGCACTGCTGTGTGGCAGGTCTGACCTTGGGCATGAGATGCAGCTACCCGTACTTTCTCTTGTGTAACATGCAATATGCTGTTTCAGTGATATAAAACGTTGCCTGACCTTGTAAGTGTGGCATTCATCAGCTAGTTGCTTTAGCATCTTCTTAAGACTCATTATATTCTATTTTGCAAGTAAGTGAGCTTTGGTTTCTCATGCTGTAAGAAAGCAAACAAGTTTTGTGAGGTTCTTACTTACAGAAAGCATTAAGGAGTGCATCCTGGTCTGCAGGAGCCTTACCATCTTGGCGGTGTGCATTTCAGCTCTGCATCTTAGCTCTGATGCACCTTGTGCTGGCAGATGCAGAGACATTTCTCTTGCACACGTGATGAATTTACACTGCTTGGCTATACATCACTTTTACTCATTTCTCTTCCAGCTGTCACTGGGCTCTTGTACTGTGCCAGCGGTACCAGCTCTTCGGCATACTTCTCCATTGTCCCTATTGAGGGAATCACATCTGTCTCCCTCCCTTCTGTGTTGGCTCTTGTCTCATTGCTAATGGCAGTAAATGAAAAATGCAGAGTGCTGAGTCACAGGGTAACGATAACAAAATGCCATTTGTGCTGGACAAATTAATACTGTTTTGCCTAAAGCATAATGACTGACCTCCTGTTCAAAGGTCTGTCAAAGATAGTAAGAGTTCTGCATGCTGATGTTGTTTCCCTCCTCCAAAGAATGTCCTGCAGCATCAGCTTACTGCTGGTGTACCTGAAGTGGTCTTAACCAGCTAGCTCAGGAGCTGGGGCAGTGCATGGCTCCCTGGGGCTTGCTGCTGTGGCACTCGCTCAGCTCTCTGGAAAGGTCCTGCTATGCCTGCCATGTCCATGCTGCCTTCATTTGCCTCTGTTCCAGGGAGGTGTCTCAGTGGTCTTTGCTGCCCTGGAGTTGAGTTGAAGGATGCAGGACTTTGCACTCATCCTTCAGGGTGGATGCAGGGCAACATTTGAAAGATGCTGCAAGATTATCATAAGCATTGTAGTTTGTTTTCTGTGAAAACAGTGGCTGGCTTCAGATACTTTTGCTTGGTGAAGGTGCAGAGTGTCTCAAAACATTATCTCTGTCCTTGGGGGTGGGGGCTATGTCACCTCTAGTCCAGCTTGTTCCCTGGCACTAGATAATCAGTTGACTCACAATGGAGAGCTGCTTTTTACAGCTTTAGGGCCAGGATAGCTCAGCCATGGACTATGTTGTTCTTCACAAACCTCCAAGTTGCTTACTTGAAGCCACGGTGACTCGGGGTGTACTGATCATGCAGCAGAGCCAGCAGCCCTGTTGCTACTGCATGACCCCATAGAGACCCATGTCTGTGGGGACACCTGAGAGGAAGTGAGGGTGTAGGAACGTAGAGGGTGAGGGCAAGGGAGCAGGGAAAGTTGGGATATGAGTGCTGGGGGCTTGCTGTGAATGGCCAAGGAGCAGGTGGAAATGCGTGACAGTCAAGACTAGAGTGATGTGTGCCAAGTCCAACCTGGTGCAGAGGTTTGCGCATGAGGCTGGAGCCAGAACTGGCAGACCTTCCCCAGCTGCAGGAAATGCAGGTCAGGTACAGTTGACTAGATCTGGTAAAATAGGGGCATGAAAAACTAATGCCTTTAAGGAAAGCAGCTGGCTAAAGATGAAAATTGGTATGGCACAAGGGCCGAACCCTGCCTCACCTTGCACAGCCCCAGCACACCAGCAGGGGTGTGGGCATCCTAGGCTCACAGCAGGGTAGAGCAGGCAGCTGGGTGAGTGCTGTGGCTGCTCCCAGCACTCCTGGGGACAGGTGGGACATGGAGAGCTCCTGGGAGTGTCTTGCAACAAGGCTAAGTGTGGAGCAGTGGCATACGCTGCTAATCCTGATGGCTTCTTCTCCCTTTCTGTGTGTCTCTGTTATGCTTGTTTAGCTAATGGATTTGGAAAGTCTCCTTCAGGGCTGGGACATGTCCTGATGAAAAAGCCACTGCTGAGGTCAATCACTGTAGTCAGGAGCAGGCTGTGACTACTCAGTCACCTTTGTAAGGCTGAGGTTCAAGAGAGAACTTGATGGATTTTCTCTCTCTGCCTATGCTGAGAAACTAGGCTGGCATTTGAAGCTTATACAAACAATAAACATGGAAATGCCCCATGTTTACATGAGAAAAAAAATACATTAGAAAATACAGAGGAAAAAAGACATTAGAAAGAAGCTTCTTCAAATGGTCTCAGTGCCAAAATGTTCGGAGGAACTGGGAGAGTTCTGTATACTGTATATTTGTCAGCAACAAAACCAAAATCTCTAGCTTTTCCTAGTTAAGCAAGAAGTCAAAATGTTTCTGCTTTTCCAAGCTTTAACCTCCTTTGCCAGAGACACTCTTCACATGCTGGGTCACCACTGTATGCTGTGCAATCATCTGAGCTTCAGGAGCACCCTCTGCTCCCAGAGGCCTTTAAAGACATAAAACCCCTGAAGGGTTTTTGAACCTTTTTAGTCTTTTTTTTTCCTTTTTTTTTTTTTTTTTTTTTTTTTGTGTACAAGCTTACTTTGCAGTTATGGGCTGTGATTTTCTATGTGGCTGTGCCCTGGATTGCCCAGTGCTGGGGGGAAGTTTTCTACATGAATTGCTCTGTATTAATAAACTCATGACAACAGTGATGCAAAATGCAGGCTTTTGCTGTAAAAGTGCATCAACTACTTATTCTTAAAGAATTCTTCCACCAAATCGTTACAAGTCATCGTTCTCTCCTCATTGCTGTGTTATTTGACAACAATATTTTTTTTTAAGAGACAAAAAGATGATGTGTAGATAAAAGTGATAACTATACAGGATTCCAAAAATCTGTTGAGCAATTGCCCCCTGGAAAGAATAGCTTTACAGCATATGCACATGAGTTTTAACTCTTGGCTGCCATTTAAACTAAGTTAGTGTATCTAGTGTCACTTTGGCTTCTTTTGCCTGGTTCCAGAATGCTGGAAATCTGCTTTTATCTTCCTGTGGTGTACATTGGCACAAGCTGCTTCATTGCACCACAGCGCCCTAGGGCCAGAGGGGAAAGCTGAGGAGGGGAGGGTATTAGACTGAGGCTAGAAATGAAGATTGTATTGGTTGCAGTAGATGTGGAACAGGATCTTGACATAAAGTTAAATACTCAGCATGCAAAGCGGATCTCTGTGACTGCAGGCTGGGTGAGGGGGAAGCAGTGTTAGCCAGGCTGTCCCTGTGTAACAGGTCCAGTGCATCAAAAGCAGCTAGGTGAGGGTTTGGCATTAACTGCAGCTGTCCATGCACATCGCACATAGTGATCTTTCCTTGCTGAGGATCTGCGACTGCTCCATGGCTACTTGGCAAGGAGTGTTTATGCCTTGCCTCCTGGCCTTATCTCCCTTCAGCATTCGTTATCAGCCCTGTCTCAGCACCTGAAGGATGCTATCACACTGCACAGTTCAAGCTGCTGCAAGATTTACTAGCTCTTCAGCTGATATTAATAATGATGCATTTGTCATGTGCTGTTTAATTAGCACAGAGCATGAATCACAACAAAGGAGAGGAAGAGAACTGAGGTAAATGTCAGTTGATATAACAACAAGGGGGCTGCAAACAAAATACCTCCATGTACAAGCCACACAATACCAAGGTCCCTGTTACATAGTATTTGGGTGAATAAGCACAGGGAGAGCAGGGCTGCACTGACACTGCCTTTTCCCTGTATGCCCAAAGAGCGATGGATTATTACCTGACCTTGGAGGGACAGCTTTTTTTTTTTTTGCTTCAGACTTGACACCCACAGAGCATTGGAAACCTGTTATCACAGAAGAGCAAATGAAGAGCACGTTGCCTGTCTTGCAAGAGCCAAGCCAAGGGCAAAGCCTGCCATCATCTTCACTGATGTGTGTTGGCAGTGTTTGACGCTTGCTGGATTAGCTTGTTTAATTTGCCTGCTGTGTAGCTTTCAAAGTGATAACCACATTGAAACGACTGGAGTTTAGTTAATACTGATGTGCTTGTTACTCTTAAGTGGGATACAGCTGCTCTGAGGGGTGCATACCGAACCTGTGTTAGCCATTGGGCTTGCTGCTGGCCAAATACATGATTAGAGAAGGTCCCTGCCCAATGCTTTTCAGACAAAACCAAGCAAACATTACATTACATCCCTGTGTTTTAGGGATGATGTGATGAGCCAAGCACTCTGATGTCACATGGCAGATCCGTGGCAGCTGTCTCTTGAATCCCATGTGGTCCCTACATTTTGTTTTGTGTTTTGTTTTTTTCTGTCCAGGCACCTGGCTTGCCAAGTGATGGGAATGTCTTGCGGCTCGTACTTTGGCTTGTCACTCTGCAAGGAGCCTCGCAGACTTCCTTCTAATTAGGTAAAGCACCCAGGTCAGGCCTCCTGGCTGGGACTGATGGTGAGTCCCTTTCCAAAATGTCGGGTCTGCTGTGGGAGAAAAACCCTTCGGATCAGCAGCTGAGGAGAAAAGCGCCCACTGATGTTTGTGCTTGGATGTGTCAAGTCAACACGAAACAGAAAATCAACCTTCCCCCAGAAATGTTCTGATAATGATTCTGTTGATGAGCTTTTCAGTGCCATCAACCTGTGTCTTAGCTGGCTGCCCACAGTTTTGCCTGTATATCAAAATCTTGGGGGTTGCACAGGAGCTGAATTTGCATATGAAGCAAGAGTAATAATGGTGCTGTTTAGCTGCGTGTTTTAAAGGGTATTAGGAAGTTTTGCCTTTTAAAATGACAGACAAATACTGAGAGTAAACAATAATTCAGAAAGGCACCTGTCTGAGTAAATGAGACTTAAATGTTTTTCAAAGTATTTGTCTATGCCAATCTTATCTTATAATTAGTGAACTATTGTACATAAAGTGCAGTAAATTGTCAGAGGCTTAATCTTGCCTTCTTGAGGACTCAGTAGGCCAAATATTGCCCTTTTCTCTTAGCCCTAATACTGCAGTCACTTACCTCAGCAAAATCATTCCCTGGTTCAGCTTTGTGCTGCATGGTTGGAGACTTCTTTGATGTGCCACCACCCCAGTGAGAATTTACGAGTGACTTCACTCGCTCCTTACCATAGTATTCCATGTGTGCTTTAACAGGTCATTGTGTACCACCAACTAAACAGACCAGTGCTGGCTTTAAGGCTCTCTCAGCAAAAGGATAGCATGCTGAGGTTATTTTTCTGTTCATTTAGCTTGGCTTAATATCTTAAACTTACTCTGGTGTAAATTTCGAGCCTATTTTAATTGTTTGCCTGCTGTGGATGCAGCCTTTCCCTGTGAGGGAATAGCTCTTGGATCTTGCTCCTCCACCCCTGCCACCTCTTTCCACAAGTGTGTAGGAATGCAATCCTCTTGAAAGCATCTGCTTTCTGTCAAATCTGACTGAAGTCAGCCTGTGGGGAGAATAGGAGAAAAAGGTCATAAAATTGTTGCCTATATGCACATTGAATATGATGGCAAAACCCTCATGTCTTACAAAGCCAGGTGGCACCAAGTGTGAGGGAAGGTAGCACCACCTATCCTAGTGATTTCTGTGTTCACCTAGCTCCCTCATGGGTGTGTTGAAATTATACTGATTCACCTACTCAAAACAGATCATCATGTTTTCATAGACGTGGCACTATGTGGTTTTCCTGGTATTGGATGGAGTTCCTGCTGCGCTGCTGTGTCCTGAACAGAGGTAGAGCCCTTGCCCTAAGCCCTCCAAATAAGGAGCACCCGTAGCCACAGGGCTTTACTTGTAGGCCAGTTGAAGAAGCCGAGTTTTTTACCTTTGGGTTGTGAACAATGAACAATGTCATGGGTTATTTTCCTCATTTGGAGACTTGATGTCCTGCCAGCTGTGATTAGGTAGCTCAGCAGGTAATGCTGGGATGGGGCTCCTGCCACAGCTCCCACCCCGCTTCATGAAGTTTTGTCTTTTTGCCGTGGAGCCAATGGGATGCCTGATGCTTTAAGAAATGTTCTCTGTAGGTTGTGGTGGTGGTAAACACTGAACCCAGCCTGAATAGTCCAAATAATGTAGCACACTGCAGAGCATTTAAAAAATGACATCAGAGGCAAAACAGCAGCCAAAGTGGGAAAGTTAGACTTTGCTTTTGGCAGGCAAAGAGGGCAATGAGACAAAGCACACAAATGAGCTTTTAAAGAATTTTCTAAGCAAGACTGGCAGGGCAGCCAGTTTTGCCAGGGAGGATCCTCTCATATGCTTCTACTTAAGAGTACTAAATATTCTGATTTTAGGATGAAATTGTTTGCTTTTCTGCATTCTTTTTTTGGTCCTTTTAATCCCATCAGTAGTGAGAAAAGGAAAAAGCTCCATCATAAGTTCTTTATCTAGGCTGTCTGGTCTCCTCTGCATAGGCAGGCTGGCACTGTCCTGCCTACTGGTCTGTGTCCATGAAATGACTTGCTGAAGGGTGTCATAAATGAGTTCTGTTCAATGTTCCCTTGGGGCTGCTAAATTCTACCCTGAGGACACTTCCATGGGCCAGAACTACCTGTGAGTAGGCGGCTTACAGCCTTCTCTTGCCTCCACTCCTTTAGCCAGCAAGCCAGAGGAAGATGCAACCTTTCTCTCTATTTTAAGAGAAAGTTTTCTATTATTTATGCTGCAGTTTTCATGCTTTATCTCTCATGCAGGAGAAGTGTGGATATATTTTTTAAAAAGCTTTCTTTCTAAGCCTCTGTGGCAGAAGCAAAAAGCTTCCCGAGAGTAGTAGTAGACAGTGAAGGTGGGAAGCGGTATGAACTTTGGGGTGCCACAAATTCCTATTTTACTCTAGACTCTGGCACTGGTTGGCTGGCTAATCCTGTTTGGTGGTGGCATGTTTCTTGCTTGGCAATTGTGATTTTTATGTGCTTTGTTTTCCCCCTATATACTTCATTTTATCTCTCATTATTCATACATAGCAGATGCTATGTAAATGACATAATAGATTTTGTTGAACAATACTGAACTTATGGCTGAATACCCATACTCTGTCATTGCCTTAACCCATTTTCCTACAGTTCTTCTATCTAACACCTACTGTATACGAGATTTGGAGCAGGAAGTACACGTGTTTTTTCTGCCTCAGCAGCCACTTAACACATTAGCAGATACTGAAGAACAATTGATGACCAGCAACATATCACGAGGACTGCCTAGGCCCTGAGGATCATGGAACTGTTTGGCCTCCTTCTTCCTGTGACAGCAGTCACTTGCAATTGGTCTTTCCAAGGCTGAGATGCATCCCTCCCTTGCAGAGAGCAGATTTCAGTGCTCTGAGCATCTGTCACACGGCTTGTCAACCTCCTGGGGATGACGAAGACTGAGTTGCAGGCAGCCGTGCTATGACAGCACACTGGCCAGGTGGGTGCCTGCATATGCAGGAGAGGCAGGACCCTGCTCCCCCCAGCTTGTATGCAGACTGGCAGCCATGCTGGTGTTTTACATGAGGGAGGAGAGGCTTCTTTGGTGGCTCGGCTTCTCCAGGTGCAGTGCATCCATTAGACAGACTTTCTTGGAGCAGCATTGACTATCACCTCTTGAAAAGAGTGTTTGAGTTTGGTTTGTGGTGAAGGCAATCGGCCTGTGAGGCCCAGAGGAGTCCCCAGTCCTTAATGCTTGCCTCCTCAGATAAGGTGGAGTGGAGAGGGGTTTTGAAGTCCATAATTCCCACAAGAAGCCTTGCAATGTCCAGGACTTGCATGTCCATTTTGTTCTGAGCTCAGTTTTGGTACTGTTGAGCTATGACAAAGCACAGGGTAAATCCCTACTAATTTTTCACTGGTCACAAAGGCATTTTTATGAATTCTCATATTTGGTATAAATAAAGCTGTACTGACACAAAACTCAATTAAGCCCAATAGAAAAGGTGAGAGAAGACAGCCACAAAGAGGAATAAGCAAGAGCTGAAAAATCACTTCTCTAGTTATAGCTTACAGTCCATGTAAGTAAACTCCGGTGAAAAGGAAACTTTGAGCTGTGTGAAGAGCCATGAGTGGGATGGTGCACAAACTGCTGAGTCTGTAGTAATACTGGTGACTAGAGTAATACTGGTGTAGTAATACTGGTGACTAGAGCTGACTGCCAGATTGAACTTGCTTGAGAACAGACCTCTTAAAAACCCAAACAAAAATAAAGAAAAAATCTTCTGTACGTGGAGGCTGTCAGTATCCAGCTGCCCCACAGCTCTCAGGTGCTCTAAAACCTGTAAAATTCTATCCTTGAAGCCTCTCTGTTAAGCACCACCCTTCCCTCATCCATTTTGCTGCTGTTAGGCATTAATGTCTCTTCATCAAACGTGATGAAGCCAAAGCTTCCATGCTTACTGTGGGCTTTGAGCGTTGCTGGGGCTCTGATGGCCGCATCAGTTGTGCATGTGGGGCAGCGCGAGTGTCTGTGGACTGCACCAGCTGTCAAGACCCAGTCAGCTCTGGGAGCCTGGCTGAGCAAGATTATTCCTCTGGTGAGGTGAGGGTTTGTAGGATTTGGTGAATGCTGTTTCTGTGTGGCCCACATAAAAGTTAAAGCCTTGCTAGGTAGATGTTTATGCTGAGGATTGTACCTGCAATCTGTTGCTGTTTAAAACAAAACAAAACAAAACAAAACAAAAAAGAAACCCAAGACAACACTGAAAAAACATCAAAGCCAAACAAAAATATCTCTTGTCATCAAAATTACACTCTCTCCTTTTGTTATTGTCTTTTGTGTGGCCGTGCCAAGAGCTACTCTGTGACTCATGCCTGTCCCATTGGGAACAGCATAAGTGAATACATGACGTCTCACAAAGCCACCGTGAGAAGGCACGTACAGGCGGTGTTGTGATAAGCAGTGTGGTGACCTCTGATCTTTTACGTTGGTCCCAGTTTGTTATCCTGTGTTAAAGGCTAGCTCCAGATTGTCTCTGACTCCATATGAGTCCCTCTGGAGTGAGAGTCTGGCCAAAAATCCTCCTGGGGTATTTTAGCACCTGTGGGTGGATTAAGGGAGGAGTGCAACAGAGATATATTTTACTGCAGGAAAAGTTATGACACAAAATTAGTGATACTGTTAGGTTTCCCAGAAGAGTTTCACAAATTCAAATGACCATCTTCCCACTCTGCAGGCTCTTTTTATCTTGTGATCCCATGCATGGTAAGTGAGATATGCTGTATTTATAGCAGTTGTGCTTGCTCTTCCATCTTTAATGCTACAATTATGGATTGAAAGCAGCATAACTTAGTGATGTGTCTCACAAGCAGCACATCTGTTAAGAGATTATTGTTCCTAAGCTTAAAATGTAAATACTTTAATAAAAGGAACAGAAAGAGAGGCACATAAATGTTGACAGGATTGAGCACCCACCCTGTCTATGAGTGTAGCTTACGTCTTTGCTCATTAGCTGGGGCTTTGCATCAAGCAGGCAATCTTGAACTTAAAGACTGCTGAAGTCACTGATGTGGTCCCCACACACCTTTTCTCCCAGGCTCCCTCTTCAAGCTTGTTCTTTCATGCCAGGGGCAAAATAAAGTAGTAATTCAGAGGCCGAAGTAGGTTCTTAAACAATTTCCACATTGATGCTGTTGCTGTTGCAGCAGGCGGTCTTGAAGGGTTGCTTTGAGCCCCTCATCCAGAAGGTGCAGCCAATCCTGCTTGACCAAGAGGGAGGGGGATTATGGAGCCACTACTCCATTTCTGGACTAATGGTCCTGCGAGGGCAGTTGGTGTCCTTGCAAAATGCCTGAGATTCTCTGTAGGGACAATAGCATTGGGACCAGTGGAAGCTCAGCTGCCAGTACCTGAAGGCTTCTTTTGGTACAGTATTTTCCTAGCCCTACCATAGCCAGCCCTGTTGCCTAATTCACCTGTGGTCCCCATGGCCATGGTGGCTGCCAGCATGGCTCACTCAGGTGCATGGGTGGCAGGACATGTTGGTGAGAAAAACCCACACTCCTCCTCCTCCCCCTCAAGGTGGTCTTGACCTCACTCTCTGCCGCCTTCTCAGTTACATTGCCTTTTTCAAAAATAGTATAAGCCATTTATAGTCTACATGAAAAAACAAATGGACAATGTTGTGAATTCAGGGCTGCAATCTTACATATTTCTGTGGGTTTACGAAAAATATGTGAAGGAACCCATCCTACAGTGAGTCAGACTGTCCTCTCCTCCTGTTTAATTTCATACAGAATAGTAGAGAAATTAGAAATTAGGTGTCTTCTTGAAGGCAGCTGTGCTTCTGAAGTAAGCCCCATTTGTAAGGACTTCTCAGGTAGCTCTCCTCACAAAAAAAGTGCTCCTCACCCCCTCCTCTCCTCCCCCAAAAATCTCATCCTTTCTGTTCATGTTACAGGGAGTTGGGGGAAAAGGATAGATTCCCAGAAAATTTTGGGGGTGCTGGAACCTTATGAAAGGGCAATAGTCATGCTTCCTTAACAGTAACTCCAGTGCTAGACTTATACAAGTGTGACTGCTCTTGAAGACAGCAGATCTCATTTTTATGGAAACGCCATCATATTTAAAGATAATGGTGTAAAACTGCATGTTGAGCTTAAGAGCTCAGACTTATTTTGGATTTTTTTTTATGTAGCTTTTAACTTTTTATGGTTTCATAGACCATATAGCAAATTTAATTTGACTACCTAGTAAATATAGGTAGGCCTGTGGACATTGCACTATTTGGCTGCGTGGACTATATTCCAGAGAGACTTTTGAAAATGCTTTGGCCTAACATGGTTCCTGCCGATGTTAACAGCTGAAGCCCCCTCTGGATTTCAGCAACAGAGGGGAAGGAGTACTTCAGTGCTTTTGCAAATACTGTCTTTAAAATAGTGACAGAGAGTATGCAAATATTCTCGAACTAGTATTTTCCCAATTTTTGTGCCATGATTAAGTTGCAGCTCATTTGCAAGAACTCAGGACAAAGTGCTCTTGTTCTCCACACCATTCTCCTTATATATTGTAGATCTTTTCTTCTTTTTGTTTCCCAGCTTTAACCCTGATCTTAACCCACATCTTTTTCTCTCTTTAAGTCAAACACAGTTTGCTTCATGCCATGCAGCTGCAATACTGGTTGGGTGACTTTTTGTTTTTCCTGTTTTCTCCAATGATTTCACTGAAGGGTCGAATAGCTGACGCCTAATACATGACACTACCTTGCCAGATATTGCATAATAAGTACAAATACAGCTCAGAGGTCAAAGTGAAGTGAGGTTCTAGCGGCTTAAGAGGTACGCATGGCATGCATTCTAACTCTCCGGAATCTTTTATTTGCACCTCATGAATTTCTGAGTAATAATGGTAGAAACTTTTAGAGATCTCCTTTCCCTTCCCAAGTCAGACTAATATAATTTTAAGCACAGCACTGCAGATCTGGGCAACAGGTTTTAAAACGGAGTGGGTGTAGATTTGAGTAATATTTCTGAGTTAAGGCAAAGGTTTTTTACTTTATTGTGCAGAAATATGTGCACCACCCTTAAAAGGACCTTTCTCTTTGCTCACAACTCACATGTAGAAAAAGAACCTAGCTTTTTTTCTATTTGGCTGACCCAGCATGGGCAGCAGGGTCTCACTGCCCTTAGCTGCTGTTCATGTTCCCAGTTATGGTACCCTCCCAATGTTTGCAACTACTGGATTAGAGCTATTGAGTCTGTTGCTCTCTTTGGGACCTAATATTGGTATCTTGGCTCTGTGAAGCAAGCTTTAGGTACATAGGGCATCCAGACCTTGCATCTTATTCATGTGAAGTGTAGCTTCACGGCAAGTGTTATCGGTGTTAACAATTCACTTCTTTCTCCCACAGTTAGCTGCTGACAAGTTCTCCTGCTGGTCTTTCAAGGGAAATAAAGAGTATTTTAAAATAGCAAAGTCTTGGAATATGTGAGAGGTGGCAGTGTTATTGAAGAACATAGATTCAACAGATGTGAAGTAGTGTGATGGGCTAATGCTCTTATTTTCTGGCTTTGGTCTGAGAGGAGACACAGGGTGAGACAAGTGTTAGTTGCAAGCACTTGTGAAGTGGGAACTGGCAAAGCTCCAGCTTTTCATTGCTTCTGCTGTTTCCTGTCTCCTGGGTGATGAATAGAACTGCTTACAATTATATTTCCCATTTGCCACCTTCCCACCTTCTGCACATGCTCCTGGGGCTCTTCCCTCCTCTACAAAGAAGGTCCACAAAGCGTCCCATGCAGCTGCAACAATTCACTGCATGTAGAGCTTGGGCCAGCCTCTGGGAGCAACACTGCTTCAGATATTGTCTAAGGTATTGAGGGGTGCAGTTTTGGATGTTTGACATCCTGGCCAAAGTTTTATGTGAACAAACAACATGTACAAAGAAGCATTTGCTCAGAACTTGTGTCTTGGATGCCCGTTATGGACCTTGGTTTGGTGTTCCCAGAGGAGCAGAGTTGAGGTGTGTAACTCAAGTTTAAATCATTAAATTAAATTAATGACTTGAGCTGTGTTAAAGACTTCAGAACTTAAACAGCAGTTTAAGCAGTGTGCACAGATACAGCCTTTCTACACATCTTTGTTGTCAAATCAATAGGGATCAGAAACAGTAACATGTCATGTTTGTGATCCTTGGATATTTGTTTCTTTAATCTTCTTTATTCAGGCCTGACTTGAAGGTTCTTTTTAGGTTCCCTTTGATTATGGCTGGTTTTTGGTTACTTTTGTAAGGCTACCTCTGTGCAATGGGAACCAGAGAGCG
Organism: Cuculus canorus; assembly: GCF_017976375.1. NCBI lineage: Eukaryota > Metazoa > Chordata > Aves > Cuculiformes > Cuculidae > Cuculus > Cuculus canorus. Next base: position 90,734,614 of record NC_071403.1, read on the forward strand.
TATGGGATCCATGAATATGTTGGAGGCCCCACTGTGTATACATGGATAAATGTGTAGGGAAAGCCACTAGAATCTCCAAAACCTAGTGATTGAAAAGGATAACCCAGAGAGTTATTACCCTTCCCTCGCTGGGAGTCAATAGCAATGCCAGCATATGTAGGAGTTCTGTGAATAAGCTATGGTTTAGCCATAGTTATCCTGAGCCTCATCTTCATTTGGAGAAGGATTATTTTGCAAATTGGCAGCCTTACTGCCCGTGACAGCTTACTCTATGGGGTGTCTGTTTGGGCTCTCAGATCCTGAACAACTACCATTGAATGAGTCCTACTCATGTTAGTCTATCTAAAGGGTGTAGAGGAGGGTTTCTCATAAATATTCCTTAGCAGATTAAGTTTTCTGCTCCAGGGTGAGCTGGTGTTGCTGATTAAATAGTAAAAGAGATTAAATATACTAAGGAAAGAGGGAATGGAGAAAGGGAGAGGAAAAAGTCTTCCAAGATTTTACTAAAACCAAACTACAAAATCATTTTTTTCTGCCCTATAGTATAGATTTCCACTGGAAGCAATGATGAGGGACTAGCTATTCATGGCCTTGTCTGATCCTTATTTCTTCCTGTATGTGGTATGGTTATGTATGTCAAAATACAAGTCTGATTAGTGTCTGTGTTCAAACAAAGACAACATGGAACCACTCTACATAGGCTTTTATTTGAAACAAAAACAAAACCGAAAAACATTAGCTGCTGTCAATTCTGTTTTCTTCCCTGAATCTCAAGGTACTGGTAAAGTTGACACAAAGCATCACTGAATGATATACTAATTTATGTTGGTGGAGAATATAACCCTAAGCATTGTCATACTGAGTATACTGAAATACAATACAAGGCAAACTGACACCACTTTGGGGAACATTACTGGACAGACACAACCAGAAGGGTAAACAGAACCAAATAGTGTAGAAATTCCCACTCTGAAAACAAGAATCATCACTTGCTGATGGTCCACAAAGTTGGCTGAGCTTCTTGAGTTGGCTCAGCTCCTTTTCTTAGGCTGCTAAACTCCATTCTAAACAGATTAAAGATTAAAACAGATTAGAAATGTTGCTTGTGTTAGTCTCTGTATAAACAATGGCTTTTCCAGTTTGCTAGTGAGACACTGCAGATGACAAAGATCGCTAGAGGTGCAAGTTATGGAGCCCCGGAGAAAGGTGATTCTCTTTTGCAGAGGACTTGGATGTCAAATCAGGTTTTGTTGAGGTTCGTGGAGTTGAACACTCTGATTTGGTATGAAATTCATAACTTTTTACATTTATTACGCAGAAAGGCAGGTGTGAAGACCCTTGGAAGCCCTGTGGCTCCCATTTCTACCATTTTGTGCCTGGTTTCTATTACAACTTTGTTGAAATTGAACTATATTCCCAAAACATTTGGATTAAGGAAACTTCAAGGAAAATTCCAATTCAATGCTTTTTGCCTGAGAAACACTGGTGAATTTTGCAAGGGATCTTTCAGGACACTGAGCAGTGTGAATTTCTTTCTTAGTATCCCACAACCAAACAGTATGTTTTACAGCCATTTGCAAAGTAATGAACACAGGGAAACGCAGACAAGCTTCATAGAATGAATAATATTGTGGAAAGTATCATCCCCTAAAAGGGTTTAGAGGTAAGTGAGCACAAGCTCCAATCTGATAACGTGGCAGAAAATTAAATGAGGCTCTTAAGCATGCACACAGGGAAATTGAAGAGTGCAAGTGGTGACTTATGGCACTGGCAGGCACAGGAGTGAAACAGTCTGTCTGTTTGTGTTGATCACATTTAAAGAAAGTATGTGGGAAAAGATGGGCAAAAACGTGCCTAAGAAATTATTCTTGTGTTTGGAGAAAATGTTGTTCAGAGAGCTTGAAGAACTCATCACACTTCACTTGTCAAAAATAAGATTAAGAGTTTCCTTGGTTGTGATATATAAACCGAATACACGGTGAATATAGCAGGTATTGAATCTAAATGGATATTGAATTTTGTGAAACAGAACCATAACACAAACCATTGAGAGCTGAGGCCATTTAAACTGTGAGTTAAGTAAATGTTTTTACTGGTCTGTGTTGATCAGTCACTGGGTAAACTGCAAATTGCAGCAGTGGTTTCTCATTTCTGGATATCTTCATAACAAGACAGGCTGTCTTTTAGGAAACAAATATATACTAGCTTTCATATGGATTAATGGGTTCAGCAGAAGAATATATATCTTCATCTGAAGGAGCTGTGATAGTTTACAAGCTAGGTTAAATGATCAGACGGTTTCATTAGTCTGACATTCTGCCAATTATGAGGTGGGATGATGAACGGTAGAGGAATTGTCCAAGGCACTATCCCTGCTTGTCATGGTATTGCTTGCCATCACAATATCAGATAGTCACCGCACTGGAAAACAGAACAACAAAAAAAATGTAATATCTTTGCTGAAGAGCAATTCCTTGACTTTGGAGTCCTGTTTCTTTTGAAGGCTGGTGGAAGATGGGACCCAAGCTCTCACCTATCCAGGGAATGGCAGAGACTTATCTTGCCTAGTGCTGAGCAGCCTCGTATCAGCATCACAACAAGAAGGGGTGACTTCTAAAGCACTGGGAATGTACTATATTTTTGTGTAGACTCAGTACACACCAGATGTGCTGTTGCACACTCTGATCACTAGCTTCTATCACTGCTGGTTAAACAGCAAGTAGCAAGACAAATCAAGGATACACAATAATGGATGATGGAGAGTTTAGCCACTGTGATCTCGAGACTTGCAAATGAGCAACTGCAAAGAACCAGGAAAAGTGCTCCTGCCTCTTGGGGAAAGGGCATAGATGGCATTGTTTTATGTCTCTTGATAACTTGCCAATGCGTTTTATTAACACTAGCCTCACAACAAGGTCAGTCAATCAATCAATTTCCATATTTGCAGCATATTTACAAGAGATGCCTTAAAGCATTTTCCAAAAATACAGATGTCCCTGTAGAATCTTTAAATAAACAAGAGGGGTGGGTGGGGAGGAATCAATACAATTTTTATATATGCATTGATATTTCATATTATATGTTATCTGTAAATGAATAGTCAGATTTTATATAATATATATAGCTTTATGAAAAACATAGATTTATGATGCAGTCCTCTACTTGCCCTTTCTTTTCCATCTGCTGAAAGGTCATCATGTAAATTCTAGGCTGCACGAAACACGCTTCCTTCTGGCTAGAGAAAGCAGTGAAACTCTTTCTTCTCAAACCTCCTGATAATGATGCAGTAAACCAACTATTAAGTCTCCAAAATACTAGTCAAATGGACAAACTGAGATATCAGACTAACATAAAGTAGAAACCTTTAGATTCAAATTATCTGTAGAGTGATTCTCTGGTGGGTCTTCAGGCAGGCACAACAATATTTGGGGAAATAAGCCAACTGGAATTCACAATAAGTCGGGTTCTTAAAAAAATTGTTAACTGTCGTTCAGGAGAGAAATGAAAACCAAAGGAAGAGTATTGGATTCAGACACTGTATTACTTTGCTTCTTGTGAGGTCTTCGTAACATCTATCATTGTGCATATCCAGATTTTTGAAAGAGGCAAGAGATGATAATTGAGTCATATGTAATAGTAGCAGGGAATTGAATCATAAATTCCATGCTCAGTCAAGCATTGCTTAGTTTCTGCCTGAGTTTCATTTTCAGCAATTGCTAGACAGTCAAGATTGAACTCCAGACAAGCAGAGGTAGGACCTGGATTGCATCAAGAATTATGTGTTAGTCATGAGGATTACAGTATGATCTATTATTAGAGCATCAGAAAATAGCCCTGTGAAGGAAGGGAGCGACTGAAAAGCATAGAAACAAAACTTGAGAGGGATCTCACCATGTCAAAATTAAAGGAAAATAGCAATCTTCCCCTGTGGCAAAAAAAAATGCTGCCTCATAAATAGGAAGGCTGCCCAAATAGGAAATCCAGATGTCTCTGGATTGCCTGCCTCCTTCTGAGGGCGTGTTGAGCCCAAGATTTCTCCCCTTTCCAAGTAAGTTGGCTGTGGTGGCACAGCTCTCCAGCCCCTGTGTGACCTCTTGGAGGAAACCCTGCTCTGATCCAGATAGCTCCTACTGCAGGCCTCAGCTCCCCCTGCTTGGAAGTACTTCCTTAGCCTGCTCTTGCTCTTGCCTGACCAGGTGCCCTTTTGATTCAGGACTAGATCCTGACCTCCAGGCTTGACTTTCTAGATTGACCTTGGAGCTACCTTGTCACTATGGACTGGCTTGGTGGTCTGGACTCTCTGCAGACCCTGTTTACAACTTCTGGATAATAGGTAGCAGATCTGGAGCCACAGGCATGATGTTCCGTTGCTGTTGGCCTCAAAGGATGTGCAGTTTATTGCATGTGCAGGATCTTCTTGCACAGTGCCATGTACAACAGCAGTAATGCATCGGAACGTATTGGACTGGCTGGTAAATCACCAGCTCTTGCGTTTTGGTGGGGTTTAGTTTGTCCTGCAGCATCACTGTTAAGTTCCTGTCCTTAAAGGACAGATAGAAAACCTTAGCTTTGACTTAAGCAGTCTTTGAGTGTTTAGTCACACGCTTGTTAACATGTAGGAGATTCCAAAAATGTTTACCTGTCACAGTGAACTTCTAGGATGTACCTTTATAATCTGGAAGAGCGCACTCAGTAAGTGGAGTTGTGCGTTTGTGTTTGGGGTATTTGGTTTGGGGTTTCGTTTGTTTGTTCACTTTTTAAAGTAGAAATGGCTTAAAAAATATTGTCCTTTCTTCCTTGTGGGGACTCGTAAATTGATTTTGGACAACTTTTGCCTTGGAACAAGATAGGAGTAGGTCAATAGTCTTATAAATCAAGATTAGCAGGCAGCCCAACACGGGTGTTGTTGTAGGGGATATCTGCTATGGACCTTCTGATTAGGAAGCTGTAATAGATGAGGCCTTCAAAAAAGTAAAAGAAGCCTCTTGTTCAAGGGCCCTTGTCCTCATAGAGGACTCACCTTGATATTTGGTGGAAGGATGATACAGCAGGGCACAAGCAAACCAAGAAGTTCCCAAAGTGTGCTGATGACAACTTCCTGGCACAGGTAATCAAGGAGGAAATTGGGAACAACAGTTTCATGGACCTCAAAGTTACAGACAAGGAAGAACAAGTCAAAGGCGGCCTTGGCTCCTGTAACTATGAGATAGTGGAATTCAGGACCCTCAGAGGAGGCAACAAGGCAAAAGTAGTCCTGGATTTGTGGACAGCTGACTTCAACCTTTTAAGAGACCTGTTTCGAAGAATGCCACAGGACATGGCCCTGGAGAAGAGAGGAGTCGGGGAGAGCTGGGTAATATTCAACAATCACCTCATCCAAGTTCAAGAAATGTTTATCCTGAAAAGAAGGAAATCAAGCAAGTGCTAGCAGGAGACGTGCATGGATGAGCAAGGACATCCTCACTGAATTTGGACATAAAAAGGAAGTGTACAAGAGGTGGCAATGGGGACAGGTGAATCTACAAGAGAAGTATAGAGTTGCTATCTTGATCATACAGGGATAGGATTAGGAAAGCCATGGCCAGCCTGCAATTCATTCTGTCAAGGGATGTGAAGGGCAACAAGAAAGACTTCTAAACAGCAACAAGAAGACTGGAGAAAAACATGGAGCCACTGCTGAATGGTGTAGGGGGATCGGTGATAAATTACATGGAAAGGGCTGAGGTACTCATTATTTTCTTTTCCTCAGACTTGACAAGTTAAATTAGCCTTTAGGAATCCTGAGCTCCTGAGACCAGAGGGAAAGTCTGGAACAAGGAGGACTTGCCCTCAGTGACAGAAGATCAGACTAGGGAGAGTTTAGACATACTGGACATGCACCCTCAAGGCCTGATGTGTTGCACCCATGAATGCTGAGTGAGCTGACTGATGTCTTTGCAAGGCCACTCTAATATTTTTGACTATGTTGAATGGTCATTATGACTGGGAGAGCTTCCTGAAGAGGGAAAGACCAAATAACACTCCCGTATTCAAGAAATGCAGGACAGAAATCTGAGGAAATGCAGGCTGGTCATCCGCAACTCTGTCTGTGATGAGATGATGGAGAAACCTTCCTAGAAGGCATTCCCAAACATATAAGGCAAGAAGATCATTGGGAATTGTCAGCATGGGTTTACAAAGATGAAATCATGCTTGAGCAACCATGTTACCTTCTACAGTGATATGACTACCTTGCTGGACAAGGGAAAAACAGTAAATGTTTGAGTTGGATTTTTTTGCTGTGAGAGTAGTCAAATACTGGCACAGGTTGCCCAGAGGGGTTGTGGAATCTCCATCCTTTTAGATATCAAAACCCAGCAGGACAAGGTCTTAGACAACCTGCCCTAGATGGCCCTGCTTGAGCTAGGGGAGTTGGATGAGATGATCTCGTTTAGGTCTCCTTTAACCTAAACTGTTCAATAGGAATTTATACACGCTATGTAGATTTTGTGACTGAAGAATCTCTCAATCTGTATTGCACAAGTCAGCAGCAATGATGAATTAAATAAAAGGTATCATTTTCTATAGCAATGATACAAATTGCATAGAAGTCATTAAAAAGTCTCAGTGATTTCAAAGGTCTTTGACTTAGTTCCAATACTCCTTATTTAAAGAACTATCTAAATGGCCTGATTTTCATGAATATAGGGAATGCAGCTGCTCCAACGGGCTTCACTAGGCTTTGATCAGGCTTTAATTATTTGTGCTTGTTTAAAACGTTTTTAAAAATTTTGAAAATTTGTTGTCTTTTTTTTTTTTTTCCACCTCACATTCAACAAATTCAGTAATTCCTGGGAGGGATATGATTTAAACTTTCCCCAGAGCTCAACTTTTATATAAAATAACTTTAAACAAAATATTATTATGAAATAGAACTTTAAGTATGAAGAATCAGGAGCATTGTAGACACTGTTCTGTAATCATAGAAAGAGGCCAAGAGCTTTGGTTTGTCAGGGTTGTAAGGGCCAAATTCTGGGGCAAAGAGTGTTGGAGGGTGTCATCCAGCAAATGTGTACCTCGCAAAAATCAGGAATTCGAATCACTGGATATTGCGAAAGAAGCATTGGTTTCCCATTTCCTACAAGTGGCAGCTGTACAGGAAATAGTAACTGCAATGATGGATGTGTTTGCCTTCTACTTAGTCAGTAAATGCAGAATGTGTGAATGATGATGTTTCTTAAAAAGATTCATAATATGATATCTTAGGCTGACTACGGATTTGAGATTTGTTATTGAAAAACCTCAAATGGGAATGCTGAAACTGTTTTCTGGACGATGGAAAGCTGAGATGCCGGAGGGAAAGTGATAGCAGTAACATTCTCATGAAATATTCATCAGCTATTACCATACTTTATGAAAATTAATGAATTAAATACCCTCGACAATTATGCCACCTATTACCAGCTTATGAATGTGTAAATCTCATTCTTAAACATCACCTGGGCAGTGTCTCCTATTCTTCTGCCAAAATGTGTGTAATTTCTGTAAAAATTATATTGCCTTTTCTACAACTGAAATTATCATTAGCTATAATAAACCCCATGCATTTAGCTCACTGGGTTATTTTATTATTAGCCATATTGTAGCTCCTACTAAGAGCTGGATGTTTTTCTTACCTAATTACAAGATGTTAATTATTTTTTTAATACCTTATAGTTCTATATTCTGTTTCAAATTATTATCACATCTTGATGTAGCCAGAAAATCTTGTGTGGTGTAGATTTCTTCTTTGGAAGTGTTTGCAAGTATGGCTTCATCTATATTTCTTCCTTATCTGCTCCAAAAGCAAGAAAAAAAGCTTTGATTGATACATATGACTATGGGGAACGACAAAGGGGAAATATCCAGCCTGGTTAAGTGCAAGCTAGAAATATGAAACCAGACAGCCAGATGAAAAAAGATAAGGATGACCACAGAAATACACTGAGAATTATACTTAGCTAAACTGGGGAAAGGCACTAAAGAAGTAATGTCCCTCCTGAAGACACCTGAATGTGTAAGAAGTAGCACGAGATAAAGGAAAGAAATGTACACCTGCCCACTGTCACCTGTTTTAATCTCCTAGTGAAAATTCAGGGTATAAATATAACCTTAAAATAAATACTCGTGGTTTTCTGCTGTAGTAACAGTAAATGGAAGTAATAACAGTAAGTGGAAGTGATAACAAGTGCGGGAAGAGGAGAAGATTGCGTCTTTAAATGGTCATATCAGGCTCTAGCTATGACCAGGAGGGTCCAGCCAGAAAAGTTGTGAGCAGCAGGGAACTCATCCTCTTCAACAGAGACCATTGTCACTGTAGAGCCAAATTGTTAGCCCAGAATGAATAACTCATCTGCAATCCACCCTGAACACATTTGCAGCAGCACAATGAAATGAAAATGTAGTTTGTTAGCTCAGTTTGAGAAATAACCTCTGAGCCTTGTCAAGTGAAAGCATATTATTCTGTGAAACAATTTATTCTTCTTGAATGAAAAATACAAAATTCCAACATTCATTATTTCCATCATTGTAAACTCCAACAAAACTAGATGTTTCAAATTTACGTGAATGTGTAAAAGAAGGAAAGATTCAGACCACAAACCTCACATTTTTGGCACGCAGGCTTTAAGTTTGTTAAGAAGGCACAGATGCAATGACCGATAAAACTGAAGCCTACACTTTCTTGTTTCGCTATGCAGGAGAGGAAGTGGGTTTTCATCTAAAATGTGATACCACAAAGAACTAACTTTTTCCATGTCTGAGTTATACAATGTTCTTTGTAGACAGATTCTTGGCACCTATCAAAATATAACTAATAAAAAGACTGCACTTGAAGAGATATGTGCAGGATCCAGCTACTAAAATGAAGTCACTGTCATCTTAGTTGTGAATGCTCCTTATCGAAGTGCTTCCGGGTTTCTTAATATGGAGTGTTATTTGTCCTCTCTACCTGGCTTTAACTGCTGATGTGGTGCAGTAGCAAGATACTACTACATAGGCAGCTGTTAGTTAGTGCCTTTAACAGCAACGAGGACCTGAATCCATAAGTTACCTATCTGCTGCTGTAAATGTCAACACTTCATTGGACCTGTTCACCTCAATGGAAGGATTAGTTGCAACTGCTGGCCTCACTTTTTTGGGAGCAACTGGGAAATCTTGTGGGGTGATGCTCTTGGAGAAAGCAGAAGCTGTGCCAGAAGTTTTTGCTGTGATCCTGTACTTGAAGATAAAGGGAAGAGGAAAATTTCCCAGGGAAGATGGACTCTGAGATGTTCACAAAAGCCTTCTTTCTGCTCTTTGGCTTCAGGAAGAGGTTGGAGGTCTATGAGATTTGTGGAGGGAATGGTAGAGCAGGGATGGCTGAGGGATCTCTCACGGCACCCAGAACTATCACATTTCACTTTGACCGCTTATAGCAATCCTCATCTGCTGTTTTTTTGCTTTTCGTCCTCCTTGAGTGATGTCCTCTTGCCCATGTATTGTGAAGGACTGGAGAAACTGTGCTTTTTCTGCTCTGGCACAGCTACTTAGAGTCTGTGGCTAAACTGTAGGGCAGAAAGTAATCCAGCTGGGCCATGCTGGACCTTCTGGCCTACTCACTTGAGCTTTTTTTCACATACGAACCAGGCTGCTGAGAGAAGGAAGGAGAGAAAATGCTACATATCTGGACCCCTTCTAGCATGGAGATGGGTCCTGCAAGCTCCAAGATCTCACAGTCTAGATGAAGCCAAAGGGTAGCTAATATTTAAGTCTTTCATTTAGTTTTATTTCATTACTGAAAACTAATTAGGTCTAATTTTAATTTCAGTAAAGCCTTATTGCAGTATTCTGAAAGAGTAAAGATTTAAATTAGTTTTGATTTCAAAGCAATGCTTTAATTCATTCTTTAATGTGGAAGAGTAAAGAATAATTGCATTGGCTTCTTAGTATCACTGCCTCATAGCATCTATGTATAGACATTTATGTGTGCACTGGCCTATCTTGGCAACGGTAAGAGAGTGTTGGTGCACGTGGGAGAGCTATGGAGCTGACATGAGATTTCCAGTGGGTACCAGAATTAGGGTTTTGTCTGTGAACTTTGTTAAAGTTATCTCTTAATCGATGTTTTAAAAGAGAAAGTTTTGAAAGATGCAAATAGAACCTTTATAAAAGCAAAAACCCCACTGTTTCTCAGGGTGCCTGGACAATTTCTTGCTCTTACACCAGCCTGCTGAAACAAGATATTTTAAGAGCTCTCTCCCACTTTTCCTTGACTACCCCAGCTCTCACAGAGGTCTGGTAACATTTGGTATTTCATCCCTGATGAAAACTGTGTATAAATGCACCTTTTTTACACAGACAGAATACAGTCTACTAGGTTTCTGTGTGTAGATATCTATAGAGATTTATCTTATTCCCATGCCCTGGCTGCCTATCTAGGATGTAACAAGAAATTATTTTCCGTCTGTGGCACTGGGCAGGGCTAGGAGAGGAGGTAGAGTCATACTGCCACAACTGTTGATACAAAGCAAAGAGCAAAAATCTCTTTAAAAAGAGCACTTTTCCAGGGTTGTGTGCATATAGGTGACTTCCCATGCTAGAGCAAAGTGGAAATGAAGGACTGCTGGTGGCTGGATTGCAGCAGTCTGGTACCTGAATTGTTCCTTTACAATGTTCTGCTATCTGCCTCACCTTTGTCACAATGCTGGGGTGACTCCTCATTATGTGGGCTTGTCTCTATGTATTGCTAGCTGGTGGTGCCATATAATGAGCAGGTTCTCCCAGTTTCATGAAAAAAATGTGTGGAAATGACATGTATTCAAGACATTTAGTGCTAGCTGAAAACAGCCCAATGGAGTAAACGCTACTGGCCGCACCCTCAGCGTGTGCATCAGATTTTCACATATCAAAAGATGATGATGAAATGATGGAGACAGGCAAAGCAACAGAGGACAGGTTAACTGTTTGAGTGTCATCTTCAGTCCTCAGTTTCTACAACTGAGACATAGAAGGGTTCCTAAATTTCTGCTGATATTTTGCCTTGAGAAATCAGGGTAGCAAGGTGCATGAGCTGAGGACTGCTCCCTTCTCATTGCTCTAGGATAAGTGTGCCAAAACAACCAGGAAAAGCACATACTCCAAGGCTTTAAGTTGTAAAACCGAGCTGTTTACAAGCAGGATTCTTATTAGAATCTTCTTTCTGCCCCTCAGACTTCAGATGACTACACAGTAGACAGAAGTGTAGAAAAGAAGTCATCAGGCCTGGCTTACTTTCTTGCAGGGAAAGACTGAACACAAATTTAGGAAGCAGACTACACCCTGCACCATGGTTAACCACATCGACAAGTGAGAAGTCCTCTTGCTATATTAACAGCGACATCATGCTCAGCATCTTACTTGATAAAGCATGTTTCACCAAGTGTTTTCTGTTTCAGTCTTTACAAAGGATATAGGGCCTTTAATACACTGCTGGAGAAGTCCCATCCTGCTGCTGCTGTCCTTGGGTCCTTTCAAACCAGGGTGGGAAGCATAGCATGGGCCTCAGTCTCCTGGAAGTGGGTCAGCTGCTGGATCATGGGTTCTGCAAAGTCACTTGGCTTTGGGTGCTCTGATAATTTTCATGTTCTCTAATTTTTGTGTCCTTAACACTAAACATAACAGCTTTGCATGTGTAATGTGCTGTACATAGAATGCAGGGATCATTTCCTTTTCTGCACTGGCAAGCAGCCTTTGCTTAGGATGGAGGGTCTGTTATTTAACAGCTCATAGAAATGCATACAGCAGCTGGAAAAGAGTTAAATAAGGAAAGAGGAAGCAAAGCTTTTCAAAGAACTGAAGAGGCAGGACGCTTATGGATGCTCTTTATCCTTCAGGATGGTCCTGTGGGGTCTTCTGAAACTAAGCAAGCCTTTCTGTTCATTTTAACAAAGGCTGGACGGGCTCTGATGCAGTAAGTCACTACGAGAATTGACAAAGACTACCCAGGCATGTCAAGATGGAGATCACAAAATGGCATTTTAAATTGTAGTGCCTGTTTCTTTCAAGCTGATACCACACCTGTACGATAAAAAGAGAATCATCTAGGCAGCTAAACTTGTACTTCCTTCTAATATATCAATTGATTTTGTTAGAAACAATCAGTCACTTATAATCCTTATACGACAGCTGCAGTTTCTCCTCTTAGCCTCACACAGGGTGCCATTATAAATAGATTGTCATATTCCTTGCAGCACTAAATTGCTTTCTGCATTCCCAGTCCCTGGGTGGACTGATTGACTTGGGAAATCTGCCATTTTGGTAGCCCTCCAGAAAGAGTGATTACTTATTTTTGCATCTGTTGCCAAACTGTACAAGTATGTTACCATTAAAACGTTGGTATTTAACCGCAATTACCATAAAGGAGTATTTGATATGACAGTTGTTTCCTGCTGTGTTATGTTTCTTTGTACACAAAGAATAAATGGATGGTTTTAATTAGAAGAGGGTTGCCTTCCTAGCGACATCTACACTGCTTTGAACACACAACACATTCTTGCTTCTTTAACTAATACAGTCATTAGGGATTTAGAAGTGCAGGCCACAAAAAACCCCAACCCTAGAAGTATACCTGTTGTAGGGAACTCACAAGCACAGAGAAGTATTTAAGTGTATCAAATAACACCTTCTGCAATTAAATGTTAAGTGCCTAAAGGTGGTGCTGGAAGTGGATCAGTAGTGTGGATGTGGGATACTTTACTGGAAGAATATCACTATTCATAGCATTAACCTGTTTTATGGCCTAATACAGAAATATATGCATGGCAGTGTGCTGGGCACTCCAGAATCCGTGATACGTCTCTGCATATAACAAGATGTATTGCCATAAGGACCTGATCCAACTTTGGTGAGTCAGTGAAAATCTTCACATTGAGGTGGATGGGCTTTGGATCATACCATAACCCTTTAAAAACCTTCCAAGACAATGTGCCTCATGCCAAGCCCTGCAAAACAGGACACTTTGTGCTGCGTGGTTCTTGATAAGGCAATGTCTGTCGCATTTTAATAGCATCCTCTTAGGCACTAGCCCAGATAGACGCTACTTTAAGTGGCTGTTTATACGCTTAACATTGCACGCTCATTGATTAAAGCCCAAACACAACCTCAGAAGCAAGGACCAGCCCATCCTGACCAAACTCCAGACTGATGTCCCCTCTACACTCATTCTCTCCCTCTTTCTGTCTAGTCCAATGAACGGTGAATTTTTTACTGCATTTTGACAGAGTTCCAAGTGGAGACCTAAAAAACTGCTCTTGTCTCTGTTTCCCTTCTTCAACAATTTTCTTCAGAATCTGGACTGCATTTGCGCAACTTAATGTCCCATGAGAAGGTAGGAGGTGGGGCTGAGAAAGGTGCCAAATTTCCCCTTTTTGCTATAAAAATGCAGTCAACATACAAAGGCTAGGGGAGGAGGTGATGTTCCTGAATTTTCAGTTTGACATGTGATGACCGTAGGAGAGGGCCTTCTGGATTCATCCCTCCAGGAGAGTGGAAGATGGAGGATACTTCTAGTTTATAGCTAAGGCTCAGGGTGGATATTATCAGGTTCCCCTAGGGCAGCTCTCATCAAGCAGAGTCTTTCTGGCGACCTTGATGAACTTGCAGTCCAACAGGGTTCTCACGAATATATATATGTTCCTCCAGGGTCTGGTGACAGGTAGAAACTCTGTTTTGGATCATGCCTTTAAACTCGGATGCTTCACCTCTGTTGAAATGCTTTATGAAAATTAAACTTAAACCCAGAGACTTCTGAAGTGCTTTTGGGAATGGTTAAAAATAATTATTTCATAATTTTGGTGGGGGCAACATTTCTGAAGATAGCCATGCCTAGCATCAGGAAAGAAGGCTTTGGTATTTTCCACACCCCACCCCCCCCCCCCGGGTAATTAAATGGGTAGGTGCTTGATTGTTTCAGTGGAGATTACCCTGAATCATACTGTTTATCTGTACCTTGTGGTATCTAAGTAATCTGAAAGGTTTCAGATATGATAACAGAATATGGCTTTGCTGCTTGCACCACCGGCACCCACAGGCTTCTGCTCTGTTGATTCTTGTCTGCTCTTTCAAGAAGGGTCCTATTTGACATAGACTTAGGTATTGGATTATAGACAACAGCCTTATACTTCATAACTGAAGGTAGAGGAACAAGAGGCATAAATCATTCATAGTAGATACTTATAAAGATGTACAGATATAAAAAAATCATTTGCTTTCCTATAAATCAGAATTTAAAGTTTCTTAATAGGCTGTCTAAATACCATTTAACATCTGGCCTGTGGAATGTTGTAGCAGGCTCTGTTTATTTAGATTGAGCAGATACTATTGCATACTAATCAGAATTCTTACTGATTTAGCACATTTAATGTTTTTCATCTAGCTAATTGGAATGTCTTCAGTTGTTCTTTCCTTCCATAAATACTTTTCCTAATGTCCAGTGCTCCTTTTTGCAAGACCTCTTTCCTGATTCTGAAGAGCAAGATTAAACAGGATGCTTATGATATTGCATGTAAATAAGTAGGTCTACACCATTAAAAGCAGCTGTCTAGTATGTACTATAAAATTGGCATCTTTTGGTACTTTCAGCAAGAGTATAAATGAACTTCATGGCTTGGTTTACCACCAAATCCAGGTCGGGGATAATGTAAGTGCAGGGATTCTAGAGCTTTTTCTGAAACAAACAAAAAAAAAACCCCAAAAAAAACAAAAAACAAAAGATCACAAACCATTATAAATCTACTGTATTTTTCCTGCATTACCTTATTGCTGAGACATAGCACCTTATCAGCACTTCCTTCTGTCATTCTCTATTGCCAGACTCCAACAAAATGCCTGCAAAGCCTTTGACATGAAGTAGGAAATATGATGCCTGTCTCCAAGTTATGAAGATTGTTTACAATCCAAATATTTGAAGATGTTGCTAGTTATATGGTAACCAGAACCTGAGTAACTCAGTGTTTTAATTAAAGATTTCTGTTGACTGAAGCATAGATGATAGCTGGTTGGAAAGCTATTGCTGCAGCAAGGTTTTATCTGCCTCTAAATCCAACATCAGACAACATGTAATTCAAGTAAATATAAATTTACAAATGCTAATTGCTGGCTGGTTGCTGTGCAAATACAATCATCTCTTGGTAGTCTGGCATGACAGGAGGAGTATCTCTGATGAGGAAAACTGCACCCTCCAAGAAAGCCTGCTTCTTGCATTTTCTTTCATTTCACTCAATGCTTTTTATGTTTCTCAGGACTCTCAGTACAAAGAAAATGCCATCTGAACAACTTTCTGTAGGCTTTTCATAGCTTCTGACCTCCTCTGTGATTTGGCCAACATTGTTGCTAATAGTTTACATTTGGAGACTTGATCATTTGTGTTAGTGAGAATCCACACGGGAAAGCAGGTAATGAAGGACTTGGGTTGGCAGTGCAAGGGAATGAGCTCAAACTTTAATAAATGTGAGTGGAAATTTTCCCTGAAGGGGATTTTAAGAAGGCATCAGCTGCTCTGGAGATGTATCCAAACCTCTGGACCTTTTGAGGTTTGCCCATCACTTCTTACAATCAGGAAAGAAATGCATGACTCTGAGAGGAAGGTATTTTAAGCTTATTTTCTTTAATCTTCTGGGTTCTGTGGTTGTGACTTCCCTGAGGTCATACAGATATTTTTAAATGAATTCTCACTGCTTGAATAACAGAGAAGTAATGTCTTGGTTTTCAACTCCTGTATTCTCCAGCTTCGTAACTTTGGGCACTCCTCGAGTAAAGCTGAAGTTACTGGGTTGTTTCAAGAGTCCTTTTGTATTTACATTAATAACAAAACCTTTCCCCTTGAAGAACATTTGCCATACTTCAAATGTTTATTGTTCAGCTGGGCCAGCTAATAGCTGCATTGAGCAAAGTCCCTTGTGATGACCATCGCATTCCTGGGTGATTATAGTATACTGCCAATGACTGTTTAATGTGTACGTTGCAGTAGTATCTGCACGGCCTGGAGCACAGCTAAGGGGAAGAAAAAAAGCTCTTGCAATCCCAGTATGAAACCGTTACATAGGGATATAAAAAGCAAGAAAGAGGTTGCACCCCTGGTGAAATGTCTTCTGTCCCTCCTTGTGTTGAATTTGTACCTTTTTTCTGATGGAAGTCTTCAGCCTGTATACACATGTGCCTTAGCATGGAGGCTTTTGAGTTGTTTTCCCCAAAGATAGCTCAGAACTTTTCTCTGAGCCACATTTCCATCAGAAAACGGAATCTGTCAAAATGGAAACGTTGTAGGAGCACACCAGCATTGAGGAGGTGGCAGAAGGGGACACATATTCACTTCAGCATCCTCAGTTTGTTCTTACTGGTGCCAGACTGGATTGATTTGACAAGATGAAGGCATTTTGTTTCACACTGCAATGTTCCTATTACTTTTCACTTGGTCTGTTTGCATTGAAGGGAATGTTAGTAACTCATCAAAGGCAGCAGTACTTTATATTGTGATATCATTGTAGAAGTGAGGTATTTCTATACTTCTGAATTGATTTCTTTTAAAAGAATTTCTAGCTAGAAAAAAATTAAAATCTGGAATTTTTAGGTTTATCACGACACAAACTTGGAAACACTAGAAGTGACTGCAATGTCCCTGTGTCCACATCATTTCTTACTCTGACCCATACCAGATACCAATGTCTGAAAAAATATACTTCAGACCAAAAAAAACTTAGGGGATTTTTTTATTTACTGTATTCATTTAAAACCTTTTTTTAAAATTTTTGTTGCAAGTAACAAAATGGAGCTCCCACAGACAGTGTTTGGGCTTGCAAGAGGGAGGGGAGCTTTTCCCCTGCCCAGTGCAACATGAGCCTGACACAGTCAACCTCATGCTCTGGGCGCTACTAGCAGCCCTGAACGATTCTGTGCAACCCCCTGCAGCCTGGGGCCCACCCTAAGGTCCTCGACTTTGGGCCTTTTAAAAAAATGCTTAGTTTTTCTGTGCACATATTTCCCCTTCTTGTTTTCCTCCCACATGCAAGCAGAGTGGTACAGCTGCTGCATGTGATGCCTGGGGAAGTATAGACTCACTTGGGTGCTTTTCCAATGGGACTGCATCCATGGCAGGCAAAGCTGTGATCCCAGAGCAGGCAGCAGAAGATCATCAGCTGAGGTGGCAAAGCTGTAATGACCAAGAGCCTTGGAGCAGACCGGTTCTCAACTTTCCTAATAACATAATTTTTTAAATCATCCATGGTTTATATTGCTGCTCTGCCATGAGCTACTGTCTTACTAATGACACAGACAGGCACACAGGGAAGAATGAATTACCACAACTTGTTATTAAAAACAGTTTTAGCACTTGGGATTGTTTCAAACATATTATGTTCAGATGGATTTTTTGACTAAGGAAAATGTTTCTTCCTTACTTTAAAATCTTTTAAAATAAAAGAAAGGATTGTGTAGCTATTGATTGTCTTTTAGGAGTTCCCAAACATGGAAGGAAATTATATTCAGGCAAGCCTTTTAAATCGATTGGGAAGTGTGATCTGGACTTGTCTTGTGTGAGAGCCCTCTGCTTCACTAGTCCTCTCTGGTGTGCAAGCTGGCTGTTCTCCTCAGCTAGACAAGTCATAATCTCAAACATAGATTAAACTGACAATCAACTTCTTAGAAAAAGTCCTTTTTTTTAATAGCTGTATGAGAACAAATGTCCACAGAATGTTACAGGAAAATTGGATCTGAAATTAGCTCCTGCTGATTAACTTTCATGCAGCAGGCCATCATGATGCCACCTAGATTCTTCCTGTTAAAAAGGCTTATTTAAGACGAAGAATAATGACAGTCTTGCAAAATGCCTGCTTTTGCAAGATTGTCAGTATAATTTTGATGATCCAAAATGATCAGATGTGATTCTTTTGAATTAAACATGGTCAGTGACTGCTGCCATATCTCTGTAGAGTATTAAAGATTTTAAACATTTTCATGGTATTATTTTTGTTGGGAAATGGGATGTAAGGCTTTGCAGGCTGTCCCTTTACGCAGAAGTTAGGTGCAAGTTTTGGTTTCCTTTTTTTCTAATTTCTACAAAACAAAATGCTGCTTAAAAGAATGTTTTAGTTCATTTAACAATAAAGAAAGTTTCCGTTTGGAGACAGTAATTTCTCCATACCCTAGATTATGCTCTGTTTAATCAACTCAAAGAACTGTTTTTGTTCGGGAGCAGTTACTTCAAGTCAGGTTCTTTGGGACTCATTTTCATGAGATGGAGAAACTGGGAACTGAGCTGTTATTCTTGGTGCAGTCCAGCTCCCTGAGCCCAAGGGGAACAAAAAATCAGCCTTTCACTATTTTCATTCACTTTTGTGTACAGCTTTTGGACTTCTGTCTGCTAGCACTTTGCCAAGAAAGGTCTCTGCACTTCTCACTACCTTGATTTGAGTGGAGGTCTTTTGCCCCTTTCTTTTTTTTTCCTATTTTTTATTTTTTGTTTGATGCGATGAGTTTGGAGGACATCTCTGGGACAGTGGGGAATGAGATATGATTTTCCCCAAATCACTTTCCTTTCCTGTTACTGTTAGGGATGGTGGTTTGTTTCTCCTGGTCAGGCGGGATGCAGCCCGTAAGGGCCCGTGGTTGCTGCCCATATAAACGATAATTCTGATGTAAAGCAGGGAGACGAGTTGGAAATGACTATGAGCTGAAAATGAATCTATGAGCTGTTTGAAAGTTCGGGGAAAAGATTTCAGGCCCTTCCCCCACTGTGAGGTGTTTTAGATATAAACAAATCCATCAGCCACAAGACACCACAGCTCCTGACCCTGGAGGCAGGGAATAGGGGTGCCACTGCTGGTGCCTGATGTCCAGTGGGATGCCCTGGCACATCCTGTCTGAGACTGCTACAAGGTAGGCACAGCTGAAGTGGGACCTCAGCTCTGTGCTGGACCTTGCCCCATGGATAATGTAGATCATGTATATTTTCTCCCTGTAATGTTTAAAGGGAAGAGTGGCATGGAATGGGAACGGCTGAATATGAAGTGGCTAAATCTGCTTGGACCTGCAATATATTTCAACTCTGACCTTTGATAGCTCTTGCTGCTGCTATCTTGTGTCTTCCTTTATCAGAGACTCGCAGTCTCATATCAATTTTAAGATGTGGGCTGAGCCTTGAGCAAATATCCACTGCAGATTAGGAGGAGACGTTAATGAATGCAGTGCAGCAGAAGCACTCACACAACAGTGGCTTTTGAAAAACCCTTCCCAGGGCAGTTGCAGCAAATCTGGGGCATGCCATGATTTTGTTCACTTGAGATGCCAGCTACAAGGCATGTTGTTCCACGTGGATGTTCGTGGGCATTCCACCCACTCAAAATGTCCACTCTGTGGCTGCTGGGGGCTTGAAATGAATTTGGGAACACATCCAAAAAATGGTAGGGGGGTGTGTTTTGTCAGTGAAGGGTGGCAGTTGAAAATCCCTGTCAAATAAAGGGATAGGGAGACCAGACAATCCCAGTGAATGTGCCAGCCAGAGCCAAAGCAGAGAGAGGGAGGATTCATTTCCATGGGGTGCGTCAAGATGCTGACCCAGATTTGTGATGGCATGGTGATGGGTTTTATGCAGTGCTAATTGCACATGCAGGAAGCAGCTTGTACAGCAGTAACATTGCATCACCCCTCTTCGAGGGCAGGAACAGACTACCTGGAAATCCCTGCAGCTTGATGGATGGTTTAGGAACTGCCCCCTTCCCCTCCACAATTACTAAAACTCTGTAGAAAGGCTGAGTTTTAGGGTCTGACTTCAAGGTCGGGTGCACCTTTGAGGTAAGCCCTGCTGTGAATGGGTGGTTGCACCCAGTAACCCCCAGAGATCCCACCTGACTCACCAAAATCAGTGGGGTTGTAGCAGTGTGACAGCAGTATCAGATGTACACACTAGTGTACACACCAGGGATGTACACACTAGTGCAGAACCAGCTGCAGGTGTGTCCAGCTGGCTGTGAACTGCTTAGTTCAGAGCGTATCCCTTTTACCTGCATCTTAATTAGTTACTAAATGTCTAATAAGTTATTGCTGTTTAATCTTAGTGTTCCTCCACCATGTAAAACTATCTGTACTATTTCATGCTTTTAAGAGTTCTGATAAAGGAAATGGTACTATTCAAGGATATGGTTTGGTTTGCTCTAGAGCTTATGTAATAAAAGCTTTGTCTGTTCGATGTTAGCTTCCTCTTTCTGCTTGAGTTATAGGACCATAACCTCCTTCTATTTTCGCTTACCTTCAGAGATCCAAGACCAGACTTGTAGGAAGCACCAAAGCAAAGAGTAAGGCTGGACTTGCTGCTAAGGCAAGTCTAAAATCTAACTTAGGCCTGCAGAGACCCATTTCCACTGTCATGGTCTTAGGCTTCCCATTTTTGTCCCCTTTCTCCCTGTAGAATGTGGGAATGATTGCACTACCCTATCTTATCAAACTATTAAATATTTCAAAGAATAGAGGCTTAGGAATGGCTTGGAGAGTGGCAGCATCATGTAGTCCTTGATGAGATTGGATTCATTCTATCACATAGCGAGGCCACCAGAAAGGTCCATACAATGTGGGTTCTTGGTCAGACCCTCCTCCCCAGGATTTGGAGGGAGACTCTCAGCCTGACCCTAGCTAATCTGAGATCCTTTTGGTCTGTGGATGTGACTGCATGTGGCTGTGGGGAAGCAATTGTTGGATATCTCATTTTTTTGCAGTTTCCATTTCTGATGAGGTAGCAAGAGAAAAGCCAATGGTGTAGCTTCTTGTGGTGGGGCACAGGATTGTCATTGCTCCTCCAGTTTTGGCTAACAAGTCATAACTGATGTTGTCCTAAGTGAAAAACCTCTTTATGTCCCATTAGGAGCTGTGATGGAAAGATTCCCATGGATGCACTTCTGGAGTTTGGTCCCTCACTTCAAGCTGGCAGCAGGGACCTGTGTTTTAGCACCACAAAATGCCTTCCCTCCACGCATGAGATCACACCACTTTAACAATTTGCCACGGGAAGAGGCAGCTCTCCTCACTGCTGAAGGACAATATATTAGTTCTATGTGGTGCCAGCCACATGTCTGCCCTCAAACATGTTAGTTGCGTCTGCCAGCATTGATTTTGTCAAAGGGAAGCCCTCAGTTTATCAGGCCTAGCTCTTGTTTGTGCCAACATCTGCTTGGCACAGAGGAGAGGGGCATTTGTCAGGGGCTGCAGCTATCCCTGAAGTTTGCGGGTAGTGTTTAAAGCTACCATGGTCTGTGAATGGCCATGGCATTCAATCGGTGGCCACACCTATCAGCTCACCCAGGAGGGATTTTGGTTACCAGAGGCCTTGGAGGGCTGCTGGTCTGCTCCTTCCAGCCAGCCTAGTGAGATGAGTAATAATCCTGCCAGCACTGTGCTGGTCAAGGCCACCTCTCCATAGCAAAGCACATAGTGTGGTCCCCGTGGTCAGGATACATCCCCTCAGCCTGACTTGGGCTGTAGAAGGGCTGAGGTCCTGGGGAAGAGCTGAATCTGACACATATGGGTCTCTGCCCTGCTGCCTCTTCAATCTGATCTTCCCCCTGCCCCCTGGTAGGACAATAAATGCCAACTGAAGCATGCCTAATTCTTCCCTATCTTCCTCAGCCTGTACGTCTTTCCTTATCTGAATGGCTTAAAATAATCTCTGCCTCTTTTCCTTTCCAAATGTTACTCATGCGAGATCGGCTTTACAGTACCCTGCATAGGACGGTAAAGCACACAGCTTGGGTTTTGTTCATGGACAAAAGAGATTGAACTGCAACAAGTGGGGGGTTTCCAGAGGCGGGGTTGATGTGAAGCTACTGGGGATTTTCCAAGAAGGATGATCCGAAGCGGAACCCTTGTGTAAACCTCACGGCATCTATTTGGTTAGGGTGTATTGCATGACCTGTGTATCACAAGACACTGCAGGAAAAAGGGAGCATTTTGGATTCAGAGGTGCATTGACTGCATAAAAACACAGCTCTGGTATGTGGGGAATGTTATTTCTTTTTCTCTATTGCAATAGATTTCTAATAGATTTCTTTATTGCCCTCTTATTTGTATGTGCTTGCTCATGATTCTGGATGCTGGCATGAACAGGGTGACTGAAGTGTTCGTGTAGAAATGCCTTTTGTGAAAAGAAACCTTGATATGGACAAATACAAAGGGATCAAATCCTCACTAGAAGATAACTGGGTGCAGACCCCCTGCCTACAAATGTAGCCATCCCTGTTTATGCTGCTGTGAATATCTTCCTTGGAGAAAGTCAGCTGAGCTAGGAAGCTAACATACATGCTAGAAAAGCTACGATGAGAGATGTGTCTGCATGACCCTGCTGCCTCCAACTTGCTTTCTTGACTACCTGGACTCCTTGTTTGGGGTAGGAGACATATGATGGACTGGGAGGCTGTTCCCCTCCAAAGATGAGCCTTCAGACAGGTGACCATTCAGACAAGGGTGATTCGGGCAGAGGGCATCCTGTGACCATGGGTTCATCGAGCAAATGTTGCAGGGGCGGCAGGGGTTTTATCCCCGATGGAGATCTGAATAGAAGGTGGATGATGGGGCAAGAGCCTGTGTGATGCAAGCGACGCAAGTCTCTTGCACATCTGATGCATGAAGTATGAGGAAGCATGGTGAAAATTCTCAAGCTTTGTAGACAGCTTTATTAATATCTCCCATATAAGGATGTACTGTGATAGTGGTTGCAGATAAGGTTCACTCCTCCAGGTGACTGGGAGTCCTTGTCACACTTTCTGATTCATGTTAACTGTAATGGAAAGCTTAGATAGGACAGAGTTGCCACATGGACTGTGTGATGAGCCTCTGCACAGTGGGGAGCTCTGTGAGTATGAAAAGTCCACATTGGTGAGCAGCACATGGGAGATGGAGGGAGAGTTGGATGAATATGTGAAATGAGTATTTGTCCATATTGAGCTTTAAGCACTCAAGAAAACTTTGCAATTAAAAAAAAAAAAGAACAAAACCCTCAGCCTGCTGCACCATTAGTTTCTGTGCATCCATGCAAGTGTATCTATATATAGTTATTTCAGAAGGTTTTTCAGTTGTCTCCCATCCTCTATCTCTCATTCATTCAGCAGGGCACTGCTCCTCCTGCCTTTCCAGCAAGCGAGAGAATAGTAATGCAAGACACACCTTACAGCTAACAAAAGTGTCACTTGAAAGTCAGCATTATAGCCAGGCTTTTGACATAGCAATTTCCCAGCATGATGCTAAGCGAATTTTTCTTTTTCCCTTCTCCTGCATGATGTTCAGTTCTTTCATTCATCTGGAGACTGGTATCTTCAGTAGGGCCAGGATGCTTATTTCACTGCCAGACCTCGAATACAGATTCTTGAGTACTGTACACCACTAATGCACCATTGACTAATTCTTGTAATTATTTCCCAGATCTTTTCTTCTCAGGATCTTTTCAACTCAGGAGCTGAGTAATGTCAGAACTGGTCACTTGCTTCTCTAAGGCAACAAAATGTTAAATGTTTAGTCCATCAGAAATGCTCAAGGCTGTGCTTATGTGGAGTGAAACCTTCAACCAGTAGGTTGTTACTACTGGGTCTGCAGTAATGGCAGAATATCTGCCCTTCTTTGGGATTAGTAATGGATTTCTTGATAGCTTCCACTATCGTGTTGTAATTAAGGGCATGAGCCACAAGTGGCATGAAAAGGCAAAACTCCCTTGGTGTCATTGGAGCTATTCTGATGAGTGAGACAGGGGATGTTTGCCTCATTTTTACTGCTGGCCTTGGTTACTCATTTTTTCACATTTCCACTCAGAATTACTCATACCAGTTATTCAAACGGGATATGTGTGGTGACTAAGCTGGGTTGGATGAGTCGAACATAGTTCCTTATATCTTATGCTACCATGAGTTGTTGTTATTTTTAATGTACTGGTTTATGAAAAGTATATATATTGTGGGAGGATGAGTATTTTACTATATATGGAGATCTCTCTTCACAATATCACATCAACTTTCAGGGAGACAATGATGCTTACTATTTTGCATGCAGCTATATAGAATTGGATTTAATGCTCTATGGGGCTATGCGAAATGATGTGCCAAGGGAACTGGAAGGCAAAAGGTTTCTAAATGTGCTGTAATACTTAGCTCTTGATGTCTGTGCAGAAAGGAGCAGTCTGAGACATTTGGCAGCACTTGCCCACAGCTGTCCCAGGAAATACTGTCCCTGGTCTTCCTACTGTAGAGTGGGCGTGCAGTGCTGCGTTACTGATGGGTTATCATGCTCTTCTGACTCTGCAGGACCTGGAATAACAGTATAACAGTGCCTGGCTTTAAACTCTCAGTGATAACTGCTCTCTGATATTTGTTTGGCTCTGAGAGTCTGCAAGACTAGAAAGAAATCCATCGGCACAGAAAAAATGTATGAACCCTTTGTTTTTCTGCCAGCAAAAACGTATCTTTAAAGAGGAACAAAAATAAACTACCTGATTTGCTCAAGCAGATCTGAGCTGAAAAGTTGAGATACACATATTCTACCTGTGAATTTATATTTATGCATACTCAGAACCTTTCTCTAAGCAGTGGGCTCAAGGGGTTAGAGAGCTGTGGCACTGAACCACCAAGAAGGTGTTTTGCAGCCGAAGGAGTCTTGTTCTTGAAACCTCTCAAGTCCCAGGGAAGTCTGCAGCATCTGTAGGGTATAGCCGTGTTTTATAGCACATTCACCTGACTACTGCTAAACTGTGGCACCATGAAACTCTCTAGTAGATGCTATACCCTCTATTGATGATGGGTATAACACGTTTCAGCAAAACTTCCTCTCCCTTGACCCGCAAGGGCTACGTATCATTCTCTTGAAAAAGAAAATCCTCTCTCCGCAACCTGGCAGGGCAAGACCTGCATGCATGTTACAGGGTAGTCACTGAAAGTATTCACTACCTTTTTTATATCCAACACCACTTTTCCAGTGTGATTGTCACCTCTGTGTCAGTTTTGATTTCTAAATGGTTAAAGCTCATTAATCACTTTTTGTTTCCCTTTTCTATAGCTTGATAATTAATGTTCTTCCCTTAAAGTGTTTCCTGTACTTAAAAGTCTGACTGACTGTCGAGTCAAATCATCACTATAGTGAATGACTGCAAGTTGTGCAATGTTGTCCCTTGATGAAGATGAGTGAGCTCATGGTTCTGACCCAAAGGTGACTCTTCTCCCAGGCATTTTTTTCACTATCAGGGAAATACAGTACAGAGGGAACGGGAAAGATCAAACCAAATGCTTATAGAATGGCTCACTGAAACCGCCTGAGATTATTGCAGTCCTTTTCACTCAGCTCACTAGCACGTGAATTGGGGAAGTTAGGTCATCAAATTTTTACAGCACTTCTCACAGTTTGGGAGTATCCCAGAAAAAGGAGGAGGCAGCAAATGTGTGAGGAGTAACGACAATCTGTTTTACACAAGGCATAATTAATATGTGGAAATTTCTGTCACAGAGAATCTCAAAATCAAAAGGGAAGCAGGATTAAGAGAATGAATGAAACAGTGGGCTAATGAGACTGCTCCTAACAACTCTGTTAGAAGGAATCAATATGCTTGCTTTCAGGAGCATTTGCCAAGCCTTGGATATTGTGGCTGCTCCTTGGTTGTCTACAGAGATGTATGTTCAATCTTTAGCTGAACCTCTTTGCTCTTAGAGGCTCATTGTCAAAGTAGGTGAGTCTCTGGGATTGCACGCAATGCCAATTTGTTTGGATAGCATGGAGGGAATTGCCAAAAGCATTTTTGTGTATGTAAAGATACCTATGTACACTATGTAAATTGAAATTATTTAATATGTATAGCTGTTCAGAGCTCACTAAGTTTTACGGCTGAAAAGTCTGAAGGCATGACATTTTCAAGGATAAAAGTTGTGTTTATCACCTTTTTGCCTACAGGCTGCATTTTATATCCTGACCTCAGCAAATGTCATAATGAGGACAGCAATATCAAGGAAAAAAATCAAAACAAAGCCTCACAGCTGCTTATCTATACATGTTCCCAAAGCCTACACTGAGCCAATTTTGAATTTTGCAAAACCTTTTCTTTGTAATGGGCTGAACAAGCAATTAGGTTAAACCAACCCCTTTTTCCCTTCCTCTCCCCGCTCCCTCTCTAAAACTGCACTGGGTAAGATCCTCACAGCAAAGTTTGCAGTTTAAACTAAAATTTCTGAGCTCTTCCTGATGTCTGTATTTCTTTGGAGTACCTTAGTGGAATGTGCATGTCCCAGTCCTCTGAGTGACTGCTTAAGGTCCCTGCTGTTCGCTGGCAGGCCATGCTGCAGGATGCCGATCCAGCTGGGATGACAGAATGCTTGGAAGCCCCTACCACTCTCCCGAGCCCAGGCTGAAGGTTTATTTATGTAAAGTTTGCCAGAAAAATGTTGGTCATGAATGAAATATCCATAAGATCACATAACTGTCCCTCTAAGCTTTTATATCATCTATTTTGAAAAGATGTATACTTTTATAATACAATGCGGTCTTTTAAGTAATGCTGTGGATGAGGGATGAATTATATTTGCAGTCATGAATGGAACAGCTGAAGAGACCTGTTATTTATTGTCCATCATGGCAGTTGCATACATCCTACGCCTGATGAAGCAATTCCTTATTTTTGTATTGACCACTGTTTATGTTTCTCTGTGTTTAACACAGAGGACATTGCTCACTCTCACGGCATTTACAATTAGTGCTAATCACAGGCAGCACAGTCAAATGTAGGTGGTATCTAAATCAAAAGCCAAAGGGTTGCTGATTTTGTAAAACCTGTAGATGGGAACATGACTATTTCCTTCACTGCCACAGGTGCCCTGCGCTATCCCAGCCCCTTCTGGGAATGAAGGTGTGATCAGGAGGGGGCTTGTCAGTGGACAGGACAGAAAATGGGATGCCTAAGAACTGCAGGACCTTCATCTCTTCTAGTCTTGATGTCCTCAAAGGAGAGCAGTAGGAGGACAAGGGCAGAGGAGAAGCAGTGCTCAGGCTGTGCTTGGGATTAGAGATGTGTTCTCTGGCAAGGAAAGCTTTGGTGATTCATTATCAGAGCCTCCATGCGTCTGAAACAATTTTGCTGCACATTTCTCAGTCCCTGCTCTGCTCATCCTGCAGATAACTAGGCAACACGCAAAGACTCTTCTGAGAAAAAAAAATAAATGTTAGAAGTGAGAAACAGCATCACAGTAGCAGCTCAGAGCTGCTGCAGATAAGGGCTTGTGACGATTTCCGTTACCCCGTTGTTTGACTGCTTATGGTTCAGCCATTAAAATTAGTTTAGAGCTAAAAACTGACATTGAGTTGCTCATCTCTAACACTGAACATGTACAAGGTATGGTTTCTGTAGAGTAGGTTCCCCACTTCTGGCAAAATTCATAGTAAATAGATTTGCCCCCATCTGTTAGCTGCAGGCACAGACATAGGTGTGCAGTTTGCAGGTATGGGTGACAGAGCTAGAAGGACAAATTATCTGGGTGTGGACTCAGAGCTTGTTCTCTGGCCTCAAAAAGGGCAAGCTGCTGCATGGCTGGGTGGTATAGCACACCCCCAGAGTTTCTCCGTGAGAACAGTACACAAGCACACTGGTGTATTCAGCTGTGCCTATCGGCACTCCTGGACATGTGGCTGGGCTAATTGGTGACACTTGCTGGACCCTGCTTGGCCATGATGCTAGGAAGATTTTATTTGTTTTTAATGACAATGCAAACCATGAACTTCAACCCTTTTTGGTTTTGGAACCTCTTCAGTCAATAATCTTAAACAGCACTTAAAATTTTGACTAATGAAACTCCATCCAACAGCCCTTGACCAGTACTCTACTGCTAATTGTTGCTGAATTGTGATGTAAGGTTGTCCTTGTAGGCAGGGAAGTACAATGTCAGTGGTATAATGGGAAAAATCTCTTCGGAGTGCTTATTTCTGAAGAGATCGTTCTTGACTGTGGGAAGTAAAGAAATAGAGAAGATAAATCTTCTTGAAAACGTGTTGCACCTGTATAGACATGTGGGGCTCTGGTAGCCACTGTTGTCAATGTGTATGTCTACTGCAATGCCTCTGGAAACACCTCTTAGAAAAAATCGTGATTTTCTGTGGTGTTTCCGAAACACCACACATGCCTGACCACTGCTTATTTCGTGGATTTACCCTGGCCAAGCATTGAAGAATAATGGAGTTAGGATGTGGAGGGGAACCAGGACATCTCGCACCAGATAAAGGGTGTAATCCCCTATTTGGGAAAGAGAAGAGCCAAAAGGGATCAGGAAGATGGTGAGAAAGAGATTTCTCTCACAGGATGAGTTCTGGGATAGTAACTGCCTCTTGCTGAACATTAATTCCATAATGGCCATAGGCCCCATGTGAAGACCATAATCTACTCAGAGCTCTCACAGGGGCTGTGTGACAGTGACTTAATTAACACTCATCAAGAAAGAATCTTTCATTTCATTATATCATCACGTTTTATTTTTATACTCCTTCGATTAAAACTGTGAGTAATTACTCACACTGTTGACTTTGGCATCTTCTCACAGATGTCCTGTGATAAGCAGTGAACACGGGAGTGACTCAGAGCACTGAAGTGATCCAGGGGCCATGTTTAATTTAGGTAGCGACAGTCAGGTGCCTCAATTGTGCGGTTTGGGTGCCTCATCTGAATAGCAAGGCTGCCTAGAAAGGAAGAGGACTAAAATTCTGAATGAAAGTCCCTTGATGGGACTCAGAGCAGACACCCATGATACCTGGAATGAGAATCCTTGCCATAATGCTGCTGCATGCGATGGGGGAATATAAAGCTGTTATTTACTTTCTTGCTGGCTGGATGGGATTAGTCATATTTGAAAACTACTTTAAACAAGCTAATATGAAATGCACTCTGTCAGCTAGGAAAAATCCTTTTCATTTTTGAGGAAATCCATTTGATTTGCCTGATGCAGCACAAATGATTGGCCCAGCTCAGACATATTTGCACAATGCTCTGTCCTGGTGCACAGGTGATTGTTACATGAATTTGTTATTGCAACCTTTCCCTCTGCTAGTTTACAGACACTTACACTGGCTTCCATAGCATTTTAAGGTTGAGTCAGCACCTCATAAATGCCATAAAAAGTCCTGCAAGTTTACTGTATAATTATTATTAGATCACTGTGATTAATGGCCTTATTTTGGAAAAGGAGGGGAAGCAGTGTTCTTCAAGCATGTTTATAAAAGCAAAATTGAGCAGGGCTTTAGAAAAAATGAGCAGAATTTGGAAAAACAGTGAAAAACACCCAGGTGTTGTTTATGCCATCAGCCCATCTCACTGTGTTGCTGCTGATGCGGGATTCACAAAGAACTGAAATTCTTACAGGTGTTCTGGCACACTCTTACTGGTTTGATCTTAGGGCTGAGAGACATCAGCCCTGGATTCTTCCTTCTGTGTCTTCTCTTCATGCTTTTATGTCCCAAAAAAGTCCAGTTTTCAGTCATCTATGATAGCTAAGCCATCATGCCCCTCCATCTCTCAGACAGGATTTTATCACTCGGATGGTCACCTTGGAGTTCTTAGGGCCACTTCTGGGTATGGCACCATCTGGTGCAGTTGTTGCCATGTGGGCAACAATGACTTAGCTGTGGTGGACTGGCACTACCACTGTTTTCATCTGTAGTGACTCTTCCCAGATAGAGCTCAAAGGATGGTACGTGAACTACAGAGATCACCTGCAAAAGACCACCATGATGGAGTAATCACAATGACTCTTATAGTAGTGACAGCCAGTGCCACACCTCCCTGAATACCATCGTGCATACAAGTTCAGGTGCAGTGCTTCTTTGAGAGAGCAAAGAGAGCAACAATTAGACCTTACCCATCTAGTTCTTAATATCTACAGTTTGCTGCCAAACAGAGAAAGAAGGGCTGAACTAACCAAAACCACTAGCAGACACTGAAGTGAAGCCACAGCTGTGTTCCTTGAGAGACTACCATGGCAAAGCAAAACTGCGTAACTCAAAACTGTAACATGAATACCTTACTAAGAGGTGTCTTTCCAATATATTTTACCTGCTGCAGGGTTAGGTGCTTCTAGGTAGGAATTTTATAGCCAGCTTAGGAGTAGCCATGTGGCTGCCTAGTGAGAACATCATGCTTATAGAGACTGAAGCTCATTAGAGGTCCTGAGAACTACAGGAACTGCACTGGATTAAGAAAAGGGACTGGTCAGCTGCTGGCTCCTTGCCTAACTGCTTTCAGCAGGTACCAGGGGGAAAAATGATTATTGGTCCAACCAACAAATTAATCTCTCAAGGAGGTACCTAAGTAGATGGTAGGTGTGGTGATAATCCTCAGTGGGTTGGAGATGCAAGCCTGTAGTGTGTAATCTCCACTGCTGACATCTGTTGTGAGTCCCAGCACTGTGGTTTCACAATCCATCAGCTGCAGGATCATCAGCAAGGGAAAACAGAAGTTGTAAGAAATACCAGGGCATTAATGTTAACCCTAAATAAACTTAGTTTTACTTTTTGTACCTTACTATGTAAGAGAAGAGTGCTGTGATTTCCTATTAGGAGTCAGGAGCCTAACTAGAGCATGGGTAATCTATCTTCAAAGCAAGAAAAAGAATTTTGCCCAAGATCTATACTTATGGCCAAATACTGATTGCTCTACAAGTGGGCTTCAGGGATCCAGCTTCCTCTTTTCCCTTGATTACATCATGTTGTTTTACTTCTACCAAGAGTGGTAGGAGTCCCTTAGGAAGTCCCTCAATCCCACAAATCAACTAAGCAGAATTTGCCTTAATTATTTATCAATTGTAAGCATTGATCATACTGATCAGCTGATTATGCTATCCTGCTGCTTAGTTACCTGAATGACCTGCCCTGATTTATGTGGTCAGAGTGTAGTCTGCCTGCTTAAAGTTTGGTTGCAAGCATGAACTACAAAGACAGGCTCACCTGGTAAAACCCAAATTGATCTGTAGTTTTCTCCTACACTCTTTAAGCCTCAGTGTTCTTCCCTTATCTCCCACTGGCTTTCACTTCACAAAGGAAGAGGGGACAACTGAACCACAGCAAGAGAATGTGCTGTTACACTTGGAGAATGTCCTCTTTAGAGGCTCAGCGAGGCTAGCACATTGTACTAAGCTAAAAGTGGCAATGAACTCCCAAGGAAAGAACTTGGCAGCAGAAACTTGCAAGCTTGTGTTCCCTCCCACCTCACCTTACCTGCAGGGGTTAGCTGGGGGTTGGCTTCCTGCACCCCATCCAAGAAGTCCCAGCGCCCCTGGCATTACACTTGGTGGGCTGAAATTAAGGCGGATCACAAGTGTGTTGTGGGACACAGCTGGGAGCTGTGAGAGCAGAAGGAAATGAGGGGTAATTTTCTGGTGGGAGGGTGGCTTGGTGGAGGCAGGAGATGCTTTTGATTAACTGTCATCCCTTTCAAAAGGAAAACCTCTTCAATGAAAGCTGCATAAACCCTCGTGCGGCACACTGGCCTTTGGTAAAATAGACTGGAAAGGGAAGCATCCTCTGTAGTTAAACTGGTTTGTTGTATCAGTGTAAGGAAAATGGTGAGCATAATTATTGCTGACTGCCTCAGGGAAGTGGAGGAGGAGGGAAAGACAAGCTTGTCCTGTGGCCCAGGTTATTGACTAATGAGATGAAAATTCGGAGCTCATTAATACAAATCCCACTTTCCCTGTTGCCTGACTTTGGCTGCATGGGGGTGACTGCTCATCACTGGACCACAGTGGGAGGCACGGGATTTGTGAAGCAGGTGGAGATGTAGAAAAGCCTCTGTTGTACCTGCTTGCCTATGCTGGAGATAAAGCAAGCTGTGGCCTGTGCTGTGGTCATCATAGTAGAACAAGGTCAACTGCTTATTTCAGTCGATGTGACAGAAAAAGAGTTGATCTCAATAAAATCCCAACTCTTTCTTCCTGTTAACTTCTCAGTTCCAATTTCAGGATTGCTTTAATCAAGGGGGTCAAGATGCAATTTATCCCATGGTGCAAAAGTTCCTTGAAGCCCAGGCGGAGTAGAGGAACTGTTTGAAAATGTACCTTAAGAAGTGAGTCTCTGGCCCACAGAATGGGTCTATGCAGTTTAGGTGTTGTTCCCGTCCAGTCATTGGTTTGGCCATACAGAATGTACACAGGTCAGAAAACGACCTGGTCTTCCCTCTGCTGGTGGCCACACTGAAGGAGGGAGGTTCCTGGGCTGAACCATCTAGTCTGGCTGAGCAAAAGTTTCAAGGTTTGCAAGTCTGCACACCCATTAAACTATTAAAACTGTGGCTTTGCCCAGAGCCTCCCTTGCCTGCTGCCAAGGACTATTGATGCTCTTTTCATTGGAGGTGAGATGCTGTCGGCTCTGTCTAATACAGGCAGAAATGGGGTGGAGTTGAAACTGGCACTGATGTTAAGCTAAATGCACAGCAACTTACAATACAAAGCTTTTACCATAAACAAATTAGTTAGGTTATTCTCTTAGGATAACCATTTGGAGAGGTTTTATGATAGTTCAATTGTTTCCTCTGAAACACCTGTAAATGCCAGAGCACAGCACTGCTGACAGCCAACTGATGTGTTTTAACTTGCAGCCTGCCAGCAAGCCTGCCTGCATGTGTCTTCCATCCCCTTGTCTCCCATGGGCTGGAGGGAGGGCTAAGAGCCTGCAGTCCTTCTCCCTGGTTAAGTGGGTGAGTGAGCTGCATCATTCATGCCCCCTTGAGAAAGGCTGGTACAGGCTCAGGTGGCCTTTGAACAAAAGGCAAGAGCAGATGGTTTTCCTGCATGGGTGGTGCTTTGCCAGTGAAACTCTTCTGCTCTGTCCTCCTGGGCAGGGGCAGAGCTTGCCCACCACAGTGGTTGCTCACTATTGCCCCTCTGCTGCTTTGGTGCAAATTCAAGACTGCTAGCGCTGGTTCTCTAGGCTGCAAATTGCCCCCGGCTAGGCAAGTACTGATGACAGTGAGTGGGACTGGTAGGATCTCAGCTCTGCTACAAATGATACAAATACAAATGATACAAATCTACTGTCTAGCAGGGCTTCATCTAGCCATTGCGCTTTTTCATACGCCTGACCTTCAGAGCCTGGCTGGTGTTTGCAGACAAGCATGACCAAAACTGTGGTCCAGGTGGAAGGTTTGTTGTGGAAGCAGCAGTTGAAACAAGAGTCTCCAGAGATCTGTTCTGGTATGCTTCCAAGTATAGATAAACGGTAAAGGTCATATTTCTGTCCTGTTTCCCCTTTTGTTTATGGAGTGGAGGGAAAAGTACTCAAGACTGAGTATTCTCACTCTTGTGGCTCAGGAGGGAGGGACTGCATAAACCTATGACAGAAAAAACAGGAGGGAGAGTACACAAAAGTCGAGAGCTGAACTTCTGGCAGGCAGGCAACTATCCTCCCCAGCACAAGGACAAAAGGGCTGGGCCTTACCTGACTTTGCAAAAGGGCTTAAGTTTGCTGGGGAGCACACCTACAGCATCTCTCTGTGGCCTGGAAGGACACTCAAAAGCCGCCCTCATTTCACAGTGTCCGCTACAGCATGCCCCTGCTGGGTAGCACGTCTGTCTGCAGTTCCCAGGCTGCTGGGACAGGACAATCGGATATTTGCCTCTGGGAAGGAGACCTTGTGCCAGTGCACCGAAAGGCAGAGTTTGCTTTCACTAAGTCGATAGGGTGGTTTGGGTGTGATGGAGAGTGGGATTTGGCCCAGCTGGCTGTCAATAGCACTGCAGCTTTCTCAGCTCACAGTTATTGTCAGGGCTGCAACTATTCACGCACTTATTTTCCAATAGAGCTGATTTGAATAATTCACCTTCCCTGATCTCTTTTTGAAGCCAGGAGGGACTAGACTGTATGACCCCAAACTGCTGAACAGAGCTGTAGGAGTGACTCCAGCTGGACTTTCTCCAGTCCTCTTGCTTCCTAGCTTTGCTCCCCATCACTGATATCTTTCCCTCTGACTCTGTTAAGGAGAGACAGGACAAGAGATCTCACCCAATCTCTAAGAAAAGGAAGTAAGATTCTGTCTACCCTGAATGCAATTTATAAATAAAGACCTTCAGAAAGCAGTTCCCTTTTTCTTTTCACACTCAATTACTTCTTCCCCTCCAGGCTCTCATGTCCTCTGCTGTGCAGCACAGATGTGCTCTCTGTCCCTTCCTGTTGACATGCACCTGGCATTACATCATGCTGGTGCTGTGGGGATTCCAGGAGCACACCTGAAGGCTTCATGGTACTGGAGTCTATTCTGCCCCCTATGATGCAGGCAGCCTGTGGAGGTCAGTCACTGAGTGTTCACCACTGCCTGAAGATGGAAATCAGAATGATAAAAGGTGGAAAAAAAACCATCTGGTTGTCCTGTTGAGGTTCCTGGTCGCCTGATGGTTCCTGCAGCCAGAGATGGTTGGAAAAGCTTAAATACAAATAAGCAAGTTGGACCCAGGCAGTTTTGAAAAACTAGCTGACCTTACTGAAGCAAATTCCTATTTAATCATTCCTCTGTTGTTTTAAAGCTGGCGTATATTGCCAGGTAAGAGGAAATAAGTTTGTTTTGAAGCTCTGGGTAAATGTCCAGTAAGGGAATTAAAATGTCAGTCTGTAGCTGCATTTGTTTAATGAAATTGTATAAACAAGACTGTGAGCACAGATCATCTTCTCACTCAAGCGTTGCATCTTAAAGGTGTTTATCCACTTCCCGCACCTCCCAGTGCACAACCGTCCCCATTATCTGCAGGCAGAGGGTTGCAGGGGTGCTCACAAGACTGCTGGAAGCAAATTCCCCCAGCTTAGCTTGTTCCTTACTTGAGCTGCTGCTCAACCTAATTTGTCCCACCAGCAGCAGCTCAGAGTACTCGCAGGGTGGTCTCAAGCCAAGATCTGCCGCGAAGCACCATGAAGACAAGGATGTCCACAAGGGCTGCAGGGAGAGCATCTGATCACAACGCCACAGCAGCAGCGGAGAGCTAAGCTGGAGCAGGCATGGAGGTCAGCAGATATGGGTTGACTTCACTTGCCTGATTGCCTGCATTGTCACTTTGTTTAAGTGATGCTGCTCACTGCCATGACCTCCCCACCCAAACGGTCCCATTGCTTAACCCAGGGAAAGAATGCCTGGCATGAGAGGGCAGGCTGGGACCAGAGTGACCCCTCTTGAGCTGGAGAGCTTCTGTGCCAGGCAGGAGCCACTGCCCTTCATCCCTGACTCCTGGTGGGTCTTGCAGTTGCAGCAAAAGCATTCACATGGAGTTACAGTGCCACAGCTATTCCATTTTAATTTCTCACCTAGGTCATTTTATTGCAACTTCCCTATTGGAGATAAGCCACAAAAAGCAATCAGGAGTATGAGGATGCATGTTTACGATTACGACTAGGTAAGCGTAAACATTTATAAGCATTTTCCTTATAAATTCATTTTATGCACAGTTTTAAAACCAATCCCTTCCTTAGAAGATGAAAGTTTGTCTAAAAGGGGTTATGTACTAGAGGATCAGTTAAGAAGGAAGTTCATATTTTACTGAGGCAGGTGCCTTAGTTAACTTGAAAACAGACAAAAAAAAAAGAAAAAGGGGGGATTCTCTTCTTGCAAAAGGTTAACAGACTAAATCAAGTGGTTTCTCAGCTTTGCCGGTGTAGTCAAACTGACATTCCTAATGAGGACAAACGAGGTTGTGATGAAGTGCATTAAAACCTGTCAAGAATCAAAGACAGCTTGAAAAAACAAACGGGCAAACTTTAGTGAACAGATAGAAGTTCAATCTGGCCCCAGGGAGATCTGTTTTTACCCAACCCATGCAATACCTGCTGAAGTGCAATATACTGGGTCTGCAGCTTAAATACAGCGCTGATTAGCACCTTTGCTTTCCCCGGGTTTCCCTGTTTTCTGCTCCACATTGTAAGCTGTTATGTAGCTTTGGGAAAGTCATTCAGTCTCCTCCTTACCATTTCCGAAAGTAAAACTGGGAACTGGGATTTGATCTGATTAAATCCTGGTATCAGGAGGGATGGGTGACTGTCGTTTATTGTCTTTACACAGCCTGTTAATGATGAACATCTCACTTCAGTTGTTATTCTTCTAAAATCAAAACAACACTATCATTGAGAGGACACCAGTGATAGAGGTGAACACAGGAAGGACATACTGTCTTGCATGTCAGGTGAGATCCTTTCCTCACACATCATTTTGGAGGAGATTTGAATGCTAAGGGGGGACAGGACAGCAGATCTTCCTCTCTGCTTAGATGCTGGGTGAGTGCTTTATGTGACTGTGTTGACAAAGGTAATTTTTTTTAATCATGATCAAGAGAAAACGTCCCTGATTATAAAGTGGAAGATAAGAATGGTTGGCATGGAAGAAATCTTTCAAAAAACAAGGGACTCTCTAGTCTGAAAGCCCTTAAAAGATGACTATATTATTGGCGAAGATTGTGATGACTTCTTTTTCACATCTGTTCAATATTCAGTGTGTTTTTAGCAATCTTTACCATTTTGTGAGGTTGAACGGGTTTGATTGGATTTTATGCAATTAGTATACTGTGAGAGTTTGTGAGGATTTGCTGCAATTCTAAGATGATTTCTCTTTGTCTGCTTGTGGTTTTCTACAAATGTGGGAGAAACTGCACCATGATGGCAAAAGAATTTGAGGAAAATGAATGTCAAAATCCTGTGTGCTGCTACTGCTGGATGTGGAAATTTAACTATGACCTGCCAGCTTTCGTAGTAGGAAATTTTGTATGCTTTTCAGAAAACAAAATTTTAATTGTTAGGGTATAGACAAGTTGTGCCTTTTACAGCAGTTGAATTACAGAAAGTAAAAGCATTTAGAAAGCTGTTCATTGAACACACTCAGAAAAAAAGAATCACAGCAGGTTTTGGTTTCTAAGAGCAGGCAAAGGGCCAATCTTATGTCATAGGCTAATAAAATATAATATCGAGGATGAAGTCAATAAAAGTTCTATACAAGATTCTCTGAAACCTGGGACGAATAGCAACTTACAGGCAACATTCTTAGAAAAATATAACATTGAGTCAAATATGAGTCAAAACTACATTTAACCTCCCTTTGTATTGTAAGAAAATTTGGCAAAGGCTGAGTATACTTCAGAAGGGAGCAGTGCTTGCCATGCGTAAGCTCTGCACAGCTTTTCTCCAAGGTGAGCTCCTCCATAAACAAGTCATGAGACATTTCCTCGGTTCACATTGTTAGTACTGAGAAATTTGGTCAGAAAGTAAAAGATAGCTGAATCAATGATTCTAAGTGTTCTAGCAAGTGTTTGCTTTAGGATACATGTAGCTTTGGGAAGATGCCCAAACACAGAAACATGCTTTCCAACTCTCCTGTTTGGAAGGACCATTTCAGGCAGTGAATAGAGTACAAACCCATGGTGAGCTCCTTCCCCAAGTCCAAGGGTGGCTTGAAAGCACAGTTTTGAGGACAGCATGAGCCTAACCCTCCTTTCTGAGGTGAGCCTGGTGCCAAGCACAGCAAGCCACGTGAGGAATAGAGAGCATGAAAAAGCTACAGTGGGGTCTCATGCTGGCACCTCCAGGGAACTGAACGATGTTTGTGGAGAGAGTCTGAGACCAGTGCATTTCTCCACTGATCTGTTTGCTGTCTCATGGGGGAGGACAACTATTAATGCAGCAATTGCACCCCAATATTAGAAGCCCGACTAGCCTTTATGCTGGGTATCACAGTGATAAACCTTCAGAAGGTAATAACTCTGAACTACAGTCTTTGCTACTATGAGGATGATGCCACTCCTTGCCTTACTTGCTGAAAGTCTTTGCCCACGTTTGCTCTCAGTGGGAATAGAGATTGCTGGAGGTGAAGCTGTCGCACACAAGAGCCTTCCCCTAGTTCACCTTTCCAGCATGCAGAACTAGTGCCCTACTGTGGCATTGCAAAACTGAAAACCGAAAGTCTGAGTTTGTGCTGGATGAGTCACTGCCCTGAGAGGATCGTTTAGGGGAAAGCAACTGACAGTTTAAGGGATAGCTGTGAGGAGAACAACTTGCTCTTTAAGTTAGAACTATTAATCAAAAAAATCAAGTATTCAGTGCTTCTGCAAGCTTGCTGCCTCTTTTCATGATTTTTTTTCAACCCTAAATCACTGAATGCTGATATTACTGCATTTTACACTCTTTTTGGTAATTTTCCCAGTTGGATTGGTAGTCACAGCTTGAGAATCCCAGCTGAAAAACAAATTCTCCATGTTCATCCCACAACCAAAATATTTGGGGGCTAATTTAGGTTCAACGTTATCATATTGACATCTTGTCTTATTGGCTTTAACTGCATCTTTTCTCCTTTAGCTCTCAAAGGATTTGAATTCCCAATTGTAGGTGAAACTCTGGCACTCCCTCTGTCAGAAAGAACATGGTATGATGCATCATTCTGGCAATGCCACTTTCCCTGTCTCTAATGTGATGGATTGATATGTGATGAGATGAGATGTGGTTGCTGAACCAGGAAATGCTAAAATGGAGTTTGCACAGCAAGGAAGGAAGGGATGCAAAAAAAATCTCATGCTGCTCCCAGATACTTTCCTAGTTTCTGATGAGTAGATGCATATGGCTGAAAAATTAGTTTTCACCTTTTGCCTTGTAGTGCACCTGTAGGAAGGGTGAGAGCTCATTGTTTCACCTATGTCAAGTTCTGATGGAAAGGGTGAAAGGGATTTATAATTGTCCTCATACCTGGTTCCTAAAATCTTGCACTCAAGACTGTTTCACTTCCCTTTTAATACTAGGAGAGCCCAGATTAATCCAAAAGCTTATGGTCTTTGTTGATAAGAATGGATCTGCAGTATGGCAAAAGCTGGACTGATCTGAATTTGCATACGTGGAGCAACCAGATCTATCTTCAACACAGAGGTCAGTCAGGCAGAGACCTACAGCCCTAGCCGGCTCCAAGCTGTATGTGGAGACTTCTTCTGCCCTCCCTGTGATTTATGGTTGCCATGCAGCGAAGTTATTGTTTTTCTACGCAAAGTAACTTGTGGGGACTTATTTTTGTTAGAGGAGGACGCTTGGAAGAGCATCTAAAAAGCAGCTTCATGATGTCACCTGTACATATAATCATAGAATGGTTTGAGTTGGAAGGAACCTCAAAGCCCATCCAGTTCCAACCCCCTGCCATGGGCAGGGACACCTCCCACCAGATCAGGCTGCCCAAGGCCCCATCCAACCTGGCCTTGAACACCTCCAGGGATGGGGCATCCACAACTTCC
The DNA here is from genome assembly GCF_017976375.1 of Cuculus canorus. Lineage (NCBI taxonomy): Eukaryota > Metazoa > Chordata > Aves > Cuculiformes > Cuculidae > Cuculus > Cuculus canorus. The sequence goes on from NC_071403.1 coordinate 90,773,862, forward strand.
CTGGGCAACCTGTGCCAGTGTCTTACCACCCTCATTGTGACAAATTTCATCTTAACGTCTAGTCTAAATCTGCTCCTGTCCAGTTTATACCCATTGCCCCTTGTCCTATGACTACAAGCCTTTATAAGAAGTCCCTCCCCAGCTTTCTTGTAGCCCTTTCAGGTACTGGAAGGTCACTGTAAGGTCTCCTGAAGCCTTCTCTTCTCCAGGCTGAACAAGCCCAACTCTCTCAGCCTGTGCTCGTATGGGAGGTGCTCCAGCCTCTGATCATCCTTGTAGCCCTCCTCTAGACCCCTTCCAACAGGAAGGTGGCACATCCCTCCGGGGCGTGGCAGCCCAGGGGTTAACCGGGATGTTTGTGGGTTTTCCTGATGAAGGAGCTCATTTGGGATGTTTAATTGTTGGCCCCTCAGCGGGGGAGCATCGGCCAGGGCGGTTCATTAGACACACACCCATCACCCCGGCAGCGCGGGTCCCTCATCCGCCGCGGGGCGCCCTGCAGGGGGCGCTGCTGCGGGGAGGGCGGCGCGGGCCCCTCCGCCTGTCAACGCGCAGCAGCTGCTGCCCCGGGGCGCGCGCGGAGGGGGGGGATGGAGGGGCGGTGCCGCGCCCTCCCGATTGGCCGCCGATGACATCACCGCCCCGGCGCCTCGCGGGCCGGCCCCGCCCCTGGCCCCGCCTCTTCGCCAGCCCGCCGCGCTCTTCCGCTCTCCCATTGGCCGGCGGAGACGCCAGTCACCGCCCCGCCCCGCCCCCCCGAGCGCGGCCGTACATTTACGCGGTAGCAAAAGAGAAAGTAACGAGGATGGTGCGGACGGCGCGCGGGGCGCGGGGTGGGAAGCGCGCGGGGCAGCGGGCGCGAGGCGCGGCGGCGACTGCAGCAGCAGCGCGGGGACGCGACGGTGAGTGCGGTGCCGGGCGCGATGCGCTTCCCCGAGGGATGAGGCGGTAGGGAAGGCTGCTGCGGGATGTGAGGAGCCCCCGGAGCACGATGCGGGGTGCGGGGAGACCCGGGGCATGGTGCGGGATGCGCGATGCGGGAAGCCCCCAGGCGCGATGTGGGGAGCACCGACTCGTCCCTGCCGTGCGGGTGGTAGCGGCTCCAGGTCCGGAGCACTCGGGCTTCGCCTTCCGTTTTCCACTTCTCTCCTGCTTTTTCCTTCCTTCTTTTGCCTGTCTCTAACTAGAGGCTGTCTCCCTGATTTTCTTAATATATTTTGGTTTTAATTGTATCGGGCGAAGGCTCTCAGGGCTTGTTTATCCTTTTTTCTTAGCAGTGAAAAGGGCGAGGGGAGAAAACAGGAGTAGGTAGGAAAAGCTTTCGGGTGAGCCGCAGCCACCCGGCACGGTGCCGGGACCCCCGCCGTCGCCGGTCGCGACACCTTCCCTTGCTCCGGTGGCTGCTGCGGGGCTCCCCGAGAGCAGGGCTGGCTATTGGGGATGGAACATCTCCGTGCCGCTTATCAACAGTCCCGGAGCAAAGCGGGATGCGCAGGCAAACGAGCCTTCCAAGCGCTGGCTGGGTTTTGGGGATTCAATGGAGTTGGTGAAGTTGCTGTTAGGATGTGTTTCCAGCAAGAGCCGAAGCTGCTCCCAAAGTTGCTGGGGAAGCGGAGGCACTGCCTGGGCTTTTAGATCGCTCTGCTCTTGGTGTTTTCCTTTCGTCCTGGGTGGAATGGGGGTTTCTAATCGTGTGTGCTGTCTCGTAGCAAATGGCAAACCAAAGGCTGGGCAGGTTGCGACCTTAACTGGGGCAAAGGGGGACTCCTCTTTCTAGAAGGTGTGGAACGCGTTGTGGGGGGAGCGGGCTACTTCTCCAGGACTGCTGGAGAAACAGCAGCCTTCATGGGCCTGGAGCTGCGGACTTAGCAGGGGCTGGATCTAATGGGGAAATGGAAGTGCAAGGCATATGGTTACTTCTAGTGAAGAACTCCAGAATCTGCTTTTGCTCTTTTCTGTTTTAGTTTTACGTGTTCAAATTTGTAATGATCTAGGAGAGCTTATTCATTAGCTAAATTTATTTTAGCTTGCTGGAAAAGTTGCCTATCACCACTGACACATTCAGCTTCTGCGTGTTCCTCCCAGTAGGAGAGTCAGCCCGGTAGCTGCTTCCCTTGCAGGAAGACATAGGAACAAGAGAAAGCGCCTCTGTCTTTATCAGTTACATGCCTTCCAGCCTGGGGTTTCAGAATAGCTCAGCACCATCTGCATGTAGACAGATGTCTCCTCCGGGGTGTAGCTGCACAGTCCAGGCTAGTTGTGTGTATTCCGTGTGCATTGTGCACACATGCAGATAGCTGAAGTACTTGCTGCAGTAGTGGAAAAGGCATTTTAGCAGCTGCTGTGGGTGGATAACTGTCAGAAGGGGTTTTGGGTTTTTACATGTGGGTAATGGGTGTTGGCAAAGCAAGTTGCTGTATCTGTAGAATTATGTGATTTCATTATTTGTTTTCATAATCTTTTTCTTCTTCCCATTCCCCCTCCCTTTTTTCTTTTGCAGGGTGATCTTGAGTTCTTCTTAACTTGCTAGTGCTCAGCCTCCTCATGCCTCCGTCTCCTTTAGACGACAGGGTAGTAGTGGCACTTTCGAGGCCAGTGAGACCTCAGGATCTCAACCTTTGTTTAGACTCTAGCTATCTTGAATCTGCCTCTTCTGCCAGTGAGAGCCACTCCAGTCTGCTCGGCGCAGCTGTTGTGTCCCTAAAGACTGCTAATCTCACGTATATGCCCTCATCTAACGGCTCTGCACGCTCCCTGAGTTGTGGATGCAGCAGTGCCAGTTGTTGCACTGTAGCAACATACGACAAGGACAGTCAGGCCCAAACTCAAGCGAGCACCAGCAGCACCCACGCCGGAGCCTCCACTGCCTGCCCTGCCAACCAGATGGTCAACAGCAATGAGAACACCGGCAGCTTGAGCCCTCTGGGCGGAGTGGGGAGCCCTGTCTCGGGCACCACTAAGCAACTCGCTAGCATAAAAATAATTTACCCCAACGATCTGGCAAAGAAGATGACCAAGTGCAGCAAGAGCCACCAACAGAACCAAGGGCCTGTCATCATCGACTGCAGGCCGTTCATGGAGTATAATAAGAGCCACATTCAAGGGGCTGTCCACATTAACTGTTCTGACAAGATCAGCCGGAGAAGGCTTCAGCAGGGCAAGATCACTGTCTTGGACTTGATCTCCTGCCGGGAAGGCAAGGACTCCTTCAAGAGGATCTTTTCCAAAGAAATCATAGTCTATGATGAGAATACCAATGAGCCAAGCAGAGTAATGCCTTCCCAGCCACTCCACATAGTTCTGGAGTCACTCAAGCGAGAAGGCAAGGAACCCCTAGTCCTCAAAGGTAGGTAATCCCCCTCTTTGCCCATGCATAGCCTCATGTTTTGCTTGATAGTGGTGTGTTCTGCCATCAGCTTGCTGATGGTTAAAATTCCAAAGCATTTGTTTATTTCTAGAAAGACCTGTGTGTCTTGAGTCACTAATGGCAAAGCAAATGCCTTCCGTGGACATAGCAGGGAAATGCTTGCTTTTCTCTGACAGTTGTCCTTGAATAGCGAAGAGAGTGGGAACTGGAAGGAGGAGGAAACGTGCTTCCTGGTGTCTGTCTGTGCAGACAAAGAATTTCCCCAGTGCTTGCTCCTAGTATTTATAGCCCAAGAGGCAGAGGTCCAGGAGGGTATACTCTTTTAGCTGGTCAGACTGACCTTTACTTAGCAGCTTTATTTTAGTCTGTATAAAACTGAACTTATAGGCACTGGAAATGGGCAGTGAGGGAGTACAAGGGAGGAGGAAAGATGAGGGAGGCCACTTGATGTCTGAGGCATTGCATCATGGACCAGTCAGCAAAACTTGAGGAGCAGTCAAGCCTTGCTTTGGCGATATGGGGTCAGAATAATGGACGGAGGGAGATAACTCTTCTAAAGTGATCTGGACGTATTGTGTTTACGTGTATAGATGCTTATATATGCTTATGGTTTTACCATAAAGGCTCCTGTTCTAATGTCTGTCCCTTAATGCTCTGGGAGAAATAAACCCCACCAATTAAGGCAGCATTCAAGGATACTTCCCTTTCTTCACTTGATTCTGTACCTGCTATTTATAATGATGCTGCCCTCTAGATTCAATCTCCTTTTGCCTGGGTGTTTGCGCCATTCAGAAGCATGGTTGGCAGAGACTGGCTGTGGCACTGAGAAGCCATGGAAGGATTTGTTTCTTAACTCATACTGTATGTATTTAATTCACTTAATTTTTCTGTACAGCTTGCTGCTACTAAGCTGCACAACATGACAGGAGAATGGATTGGGCTTTTAGTTTAGACCTTTCCTCTGTTTAGTTTCAGAGCTTTGTAGGAGTGAAGGGTCCTACAAATTACTCTGCTGGGGATGTATCTTATGGAAGTTTAAAATTGTGCTGAACTTTCTTCTTGCTCCCAGCAAGTGTATGGAAATGCTGGGTTTACTTTGATGCTTGCTGCAGGTTCCTAGTATGCTTTTACTGAATGTCTTGAGTTGTGATGGTGCTATTCATATGTAAGAAAAGGAGAGGAGGTACTTTGGAGGATGAGGTTACCACTGAAGTCCTGAGTTTCTAGCAGTAGTCATTCTGTTGTACAGCATTTACAAGATAGATAGTTGTAGTCTGCAAGCCTTCCTAGACTAAGTCAGGTGCTGAAGGCGTCTTTCCTCAATGTTTCTCTGAATACACTGAAGCTCCTATAGACCCCAAACTAGCCTTTTTTCAGTACCTGAAGTAAGAGGCCTTGGCTGAAATGGAGCCACAGAACTGCAGCTGGGCAGCACCAAGCTGTTGGGTCCTGTGGACAGACTCTTCTCCCTCCTTCCAATGTTGGTGGCTGCCCCTGGGTGCTGTGCTGCCTTTAACTGCATGCTTGTGGGATTGCTTGTGCCATTTTTGGTTTTTGGCCACTGAGAAATGCTAGTATCTGCCACAAAGACCTGCTTAGCAGAAATACCCTCCCTAAACCATTCTGCCGACAGATCTGGAAGCATGCTATATGACAGTGGAAGCTTGAATCCTTTGCTTTTTCAGATGTAGTGATCAACTGGGCCAGAGCAGACCTCGCTGTGGAAGTGTGTAGTGAGGAACTCTTCCCCCTTTGGAGTGGGGCTCAAACTGGGATGGAATGGCATAGAGCACACTGTAAAGCAGCATTTAGGAAGGCTGTGGTTAAATTTTGGATCTGGAAGAGCAGTGCTAGAAGTGCTTGTCATTTAGTTTTGCTTGTCAGTGTTTTTTCCATCATGCTCCAGCAGCCTGGGTTCTGGTGTGCACACGCCACTGGGTTCAGGTGCAGAAATGAAACCAGTGGTAGCCCTCTTTGCCTCCATTTGTTATTTTCAGCGATTTCTCTTGCTCGCTGCAATCCAGTCCTAATTTATTGCCAGCCCATCTGATCCCCTGTGTTGTGTTTGCAAACACTCGTTGCTAGCCTGGCTGTCCAAGTTTATGTCCCCCTGATCCGGTGCCACCTTCTCCATGTTTGGTGCTGCCTGTCAGCTCATGGCCCTGTTGCTGTTTTTGTGGTGTGATGTCGCGTTGTAGGGTGAACCTGATCAGCAAAGCTGAGGATTGAGTTACAGCTTTGGCTTACAGTGCGCCGGGGTAGCAACGTGGCCCTGTGTGCATTTGGGTTTTAGGTGCTCAAATCTTTTTATGCAGCAGAGAAATTCTGTGTTCTTTCCAAACGCCAGACTGTGATCTATAGACAAATGTGTGTATGGAGACTCTTATTAGGCTCAAGTTAAAAAGAAGCGGCCTGATATATTTTTAATGTACAGACCAATAGACCAATATATAAACTAGTGCTGTGACAAGGGAGCATTGGGGTTTTATGTATGCTTTCGTAGGGGGGGGGATTTTAAGACCTCTATGCTCCTCCCTTCCTATCCATAATTCTTTGCTACTTCCTTTAACGTGGAGCATTTATATTTGTCATAAACATAACATCTGCATAATTTTAAGATCTTTGGAAGCAAAGATTTGCTTATTTCTTTGTTCACAGGACACAGCAGCACTTGAGATGGGTATAGACCTCTTACTCTTATAAAAAGAAAAAATCATGTACTTCACAGTGCTGCTACGCAGGCTCTTGCAGCCTGAACTGTCAGGGCTAAAGCTGCTGCTCAGTCTGTTTGTATACAAAATAGGAAGAAGTCTTGTTTCCCCACATCTGCACTCACACACCTTCTCACTAGACTACAGTATTGCATAGCTACCGAAACCTGAAGGCTTCCCTTTTTATTGATGTGTTGGGTCGTTTGGTTTTTTTTGCTCAGTATTCGGAAGGGGTATAGGATAAAAAACAGTGATGTGAGCCCAGCATCACTTTTGCTTAAGGCCAATGGCAAAGCCTTTGCTGAATTTGGGGAGGGTGAGCATAGAAGTGTGGCGGAGTTGTGCCCCTTTCTCTACTGCAAATCTAACAGCGAGGCATTTATTCCAAGTGCCTCAGCTCATAGAGAAAATGGCCTGGAGCCTTGGGGTTTTTTTTTTTTTGTGCTTTAGTTTGCTACTGGGACCTAAAAACATGAAGTAGGAAATTAATTTGCATTCAGATGAAAAGCATTATTTTACCCAGAATGAAATATTTAGATTTGGAGTTGAGTGTCTCTTTTCCGAGTTAAATTAAATCTACAAATAAAAATGAAAAATAAAAGCGTTTATGTCAACACATTTCAACAGCTTATAATATAAGAAGAGTCGCCTTTGTGTCCTCGGCCGATGTCAAGCCATATTGTCTTCATCCTGTCCTTCCTCCTCTACCTTCAAGCCTGCATGTAGGGCAAAACCCAGTGGATCGCTGAATTACTTTTTGCACCTTTGCTTTTGAATTTGGTATTTCCCCACAGTCAAACACAGAAACCTTTAAAAACTGAACACGAGACTTCAGCAGACTCACATGGCTCCTGCTGCTGGTGCATGGGGAAGAACTGGCTGACAGTCACAACTGGTTGCTTCTCTGTTCTTGTTCCTAGTCTGAGGATCTTATTTATGCACTGGCTTTCTGTCTTCTCATTGCTCATCTAACAGGGAAATAAATGATGTGACTTGCTCTTGTTATAGTGGGGAGTGTAAGACCTGCCAGCAAACCACTTCATGCTTTCTGCCGTGGTCTAAGAATAGCTTCAGATCTCTTACTGCACTGAAGTCAGATATCAGGGCAGTTGAAACAACTATAGAGGGACTAGGACACCTATAAAAGGAACAAGTCCCTGGTTTATGTTGTCCCATGTTTGTGTGAAGTACTGTGATCGACTGTCTTTGGACTACCTAACCTGGTCATAATCTATTATGATTCATTGTATTTGCAACAATTAATGTATAATTTAATGTTGCCAATGTTACTTTAAACCCTAGTTGGATTGCAGTCCACAAGTGTATTTGAGAGACCAACAAAACATCTGCCTGGCACTTATTTCCACAAAAGATCTCCACTAAGTAATTATTAAGTCATGGTTGTAAAAGGGAAATGTGTATTTTTAAGTGTTAAGTAATATGTCTGAAGCATCCAGTGAGTTTAAAGTGTGTTCCCTCTGTGCTGCAGAGGAAATCTGGTGCCATCAGTCGCTGGAGAAGAACTTCTGGCTCTATTAGGGCTGAGATTTCACCTGCAGTTTTCAGACCGATTGCTGGGGCTTAAAATAAGTATCTTTCTCCACTGTAATAAATAATCTTATTAACCAGGACACTTGGAAAATTTGTTGTACATGTCTATACCTCTTGCATATGGATAAGCTGTGACAGTAATGTCATTGGAGACCACAAACTTTTCTGTACTTAGATGGGATGCTTCTGCAGAGGAATATACCTCTAAACTTTGCCTACTTGACAGTTACGGAAAGTGTAGCATTTCCTCCCAGATGACGGCATCTGAGAGATTGAAGTGCTGGCTCGCACTGTGTCTGTCACATTTAAAATGTCCTTGCTGGGGAAGAACGCGATGACACTGCCCTGGAAAGAGAAACAGGAAGGAGATTGGCGGGTATTTTGTTTTAGCTCTCCAGCTTCTCATACCCTTGGAAATCAAACTAAGAGACAAGAAGCAAACAGTTACATTGGGCAAATAATCTGTGATGCTTGTAGAGGAAAAAAAATCTGGCTTCAGCTCTTTTTAAACTGGGGGGACATCTCTTGCAATGTTCCTGGTAGGCAGAAGATGGGTTATAATCAGCTGAATGCCTCATGTGCTGCCCTTAAACTGCTGAAGGTGAGACACTATTGGTAAAATCTGCATAGTGTTTCTTCCTGGTGTTCCTCCAGCTTTTTATTCTGAAGGTGAGCACAGCCTTTCTGAAAGGCTCAGGGTGGAAGAGCAGCTGTTTGAGTCTGAATGGTGTCTGGATTTTAACTCATACAGATGGACTTCTATTTTTTAGGTTTTTTTTAATATGCATGGCTGGCTTTCCTTCCAAAGCAGCAGCCAATGTTTTTACTACACTTAGAAGCATGGAAGTTTTTAGTGAGATTACCTTGGCTTTACCACATGTTTGAAGCAAGGGAGCAGCAACTTGTCTTTAGGCTCTAACTCCATTTCCTCTGTGCAAAGCTACACTGTCATTAGGATTTTTTTTATGTATGCAAGCAACTCTAAAGTGAAAAAAAGCCATAAATAGGAGCAGCGTATACACAGTCTTAACATTTGTCTGTTTTGCATGTTTTCCAGCCAAGAAGGAAATATTTCTCAAATATTCTGCTTGAGCTTGCAGGGCTATAGAAGTCACGCTGTTTAAAGAAACAGACTATCCTAATCTATGAAGATGACCTAATGCATTGTTCCTTTGTGCATAAGATAAGATTATGCATCGTGCCTTGGCCTTGTGGGTAGTCATTGGTGGGCCTGGGAGAGCACTGGCTACAGAAATCACCAGGCTGGCCTGAATTATTGCAGGCAGTTGTATATCCAGAGCTTTGTTTCTGGGTACTCACCTGAATATGTGTTTGGTGTTTTTTAAGCACCTCTGAACTGTAGAAGTTAAACTTTTTGAGGTCCTTGTTATCACAAAAGTGTCTGCAGCTAGAACTTGAAGAAGAGCAGTGGGTATCATGGATGCCACTTTCCCCCTCCTCTCCTAAAAGTCATAGCTGTCAAAGTCATGTTGAAAGGAGACCAGATAAAGGTGCTGTCCTGACCACTGCACTTGTTTCTGCTTTGGCTGGCAAGTTGTTCAGGTAGCTGCATTTCACCTGATTGTGAACCACTGAATGCTAGTGGTTATGGTGGTAAAGGTTACAGATGCCCCAGTGGCTTTGGGTATCACCATCAGTTTTGACTATGCCTCTCAGTGCACCCTATAGGGAGGCAGAACAGGAGGCTGCTGTGAGCAGGAGACATGGAGGTCTTCAGTGGGGCTACTTCTGCAGCTCAAAAGTCCCAGGGTGCTCATGATTTCTGTATGGAGTGGTCAGTTGATGCTCTGCACTCCAGTAGCTTCAGTAGTGAAGCTCTGGGGGGTTTTAATGCCTTGAGACATCTTAGTACAGGAAACTCTTTGCTTCAGTTAGTGTCTATGATTAAGGTTAGAAGCATCTCAGCCCACTGGAAGTCAGTTTTAGAGTGTCCTCCCCTGCTCTGAAAGATGTTAGTTCCCCAGAAGTATGTGTTGCTCCAGAAGGTGATCTCTGACTTGGTCTGGAGCTGTACAGCAGCTTTATAGGGCTTACAGGAGAGAAGGAGCAGATAGGAGAAATGTGTGTCTCTTCTGTGTGGTGCAGAAAGGGAGTAATCTGGCTAGAGGGTTAACACTGTGCCTCAATATTAGGGCAGTCTCAGGGCTGGGTGGCTTTGGCCAAGGCTGTGCAATGATCATTCTGCTCTGTGACTTAAGCACACACAATAGACTTGCTGTGAGGTCTTGTACAAGTTGTTTTAATCTGTCTGACTCTTGTTTTTGTCTTCTGCACCATGTATAACACTGAGCTCATTTGTCTCGTTGCCGTTGGTGTTAAGCGTGGCTTACCCAGGTTCATCCACCATCACAGCCCTGCCATGGAACAACACAGCTGCCTGTTGCAGAAAGTTGGAGTGAGAGGTTTGCAGGCACCCCATTCCCCTCTTCCCTTAACAATGTGCCTTTGCTAAAGGGATAAACTGTAGACTCTGATTTGCCGCTTGGGATTTTTAGTTATTTTAGAAATTCAAAGTTCTTTTTCATGTCTTTCTCTTCTTGGGTAAGCAGGTTACTGCTTTCTAAAGGAAAGCTCTACGCCTTGTGAAGAGACCAAGATCCAGAAGGAGCAAAGGCTTTGTGATCTTGTTTTTAGTGGTACCTCTAAAATATGTCCCAGGGGAGTGCATGCAGAGAGACCCAAACCAGCAAGCCTGCGGGGGCAAATAGGACCTTGTAGGTCTGGGTGCCAACTTGTCCATCTTGTTCTGAAGGAGTGAGCCTCCAATTACTGCTGCTTTGGGCAACAGTAGCCTTGTCTCTACCTCAATTGTACCCACAGCTCCCTTGGCTGGGATCCAGCCAGCTCATGTGTCTCTGCACTAGGCTGTCCCTACCAGAGGGATCTGAGGTTAATGCAGTCGAGGTGACTATAAATCTGTCATCACCTTCTGCTGGGGGCGCTGTGAATGTGCTCAGTTGATGAGAGGGCTTGCAAGCCACTGCTCCCACTAGGATTGGATGCTGCTTTGCATGCGTGTATCACACTCGTTCCAAGAGAATGGCTTTGAAGGAGGAAATTGCAAAAAATATCTTTTTTTTTTTAAAAAAAAGCACAATTAAGTGATATGAACAGCTCTTTTACTATGCTCTAGCTTTAGCAAGCCTACGGTGTGCCTGGGTTAAGTCCCACTTGATTTGCTGCAATGGAGAAGAACTTGTTCTAATTAAAGGTAATAAAAAGAACAAATGTTACTCTTTGTCTACATGTGAATTATCATAAATATGTGTATTTCTTTTTTACAATAGCTTAGAGGTTTGCAAAAAAGATTACTTGCAAGCTTCTGACATATCAGGCAAATCAATTGTCTCCAGCTTGTAATGCCAAAGTGTGATATTAAGCTGTATGCAAGTAGTTGACCAATGTCAAAAGTTGTTAGAGCAGTTGACCTGAACTCTGTTGATGATAGGCTCTTAATTCTTGGTCTCTGCTAAGATAATGGGAGTCTGTCTTTTCAGTTGATAGAAACTAAGTATAAGTCTTTAGCTGCTGCTTAGAATTTGCAGGCATGTTTTAAGTACAGAACCACTTAATGTGATTGTTTAATGTGAGATTAGTCTTAGGTTCTTAGGTGTTTGTGTTAGTCCTGTAAGGCAGCATGACATCTCTGTTGGCGGATAACGCAGTACTTATGCTTCCTGGGAAATGTTAATGCTGACTTGCCTGGGCAGACTAAGAGACCAGGATTGGTTTTGATCTGGCTGAAGAGGTTCCGTTTCTCCTTGTTGTTTAGCTCCAGAATCTGTAACTGTTTGGATCTTTTTCTTTCTTTCCTTGGCTCTGTTGTATATGGCTGCAAACTGGGCAAACTTTCTGTTGTACTTTGGGGTTTTTGGGGTCTAGCATTGCCTCCCTAACTGGTAGGACTGGAGTTTATAAGTGCTGGAGGGGCTGGCCCTGAAGTTTGTGTCATTGTAGGGGCTGATTTGCACCATGCTAGTTTCTGTTTTATTTTTGGACAGGGTGGCACTGGGAAATGTTAAGACAGCACTCTTTGTTTTCTTTGTTTTTCTTCATGTGTTTTGAAATACCTTAAAGTGTCAAAGCAGGACCAGAAATTATTATTATTAGCCAAAAGGATAGAAACTAATCCATAAAAGAGTTTAGATCCAGCAGGAGCGAATGGCACTTATAAATGCTGGTGTGGTGTATTGGCACCCTGTTTTCCTTTCATATTAGTACAAATGTTGCTGGTGTTTCTGATGTGGAGGAGCAGTGGTTTGAACTGGAAAAAAGCCTGTGTTCATCCTAGGAAGAAACGAAATAGCCTGCTCTTTTGTTAGAAAGAAGCTGTCCTGAAGAGGTTACCCTTAAAAGGGTAAAGTAAGTGGATGGCTGATCCATGAAAATGTCTGTTCTCCAAAACGTGCAAATTAAACAGAAATGTCCACTCCTACGCATCCAGGATTACACATCTGACACAGTGCAGGGACCCTTCTGTCTCTTCAGACGTGCTGAGCCAAATGCGTGTGATCATACTGTCTGTCTCCAGGCCAAATGGGCCAGCTGCTTGAGGGATGCACATCGTGATGGACAGGGAGAGGGCTGGTGATAGGGTAACAAACCAAAACAAACCTAATGTTTTTGGTAAATGTGGTCTGTTCTCCCTCTGTGAAAACAGACTTGTAGCTCTTTGTCAATATAAAACCATTTGTGGTATATTTATTGCATTAAAATAGTTTCTGTTCCCTGCCCCCTTACTTCCTCTGCTTCCATTGTACATTGCTTTAGCATTTCTTGATGACCTTTTTGTTAATATGACTTCCAGTGGGAGTATTTCACAGTAGAAGTATGTATTCCTTCAGAGCTTATGCTGACATTTCCAGTGATTATTTAATTGGACTTCATGTTAGCGTACATCCCCATGGGAATGCATACTTTTGCAATGAGAAGTTGTAATATGTGTAATTTTACGTTTCTGCTATGAATGCTTGCCCTCCAGAGAGGGTAAGTCCAGTCCTTATATGCGGCTGTACAGTTGTCACCATAGTATGTTTGGGATATGGAGTTTCTTGTCTTGTTTCTGATTATGTTGCTGTATAGCTTAATCCATGTAGTAAAGTTGAGAGCAGTCCTTCTTTTACTTTTCTGACTGCTCCTCAAGGATAACTCAGATTGTTTATTTTCCTGTGAGTACTCTTTTTTTTTTCTTTTTTTTTCAAGTGGGCAGTCTTTGCACTCACTCAGCATAAAGGGATTTCCAGTTACAAGCTGGAACCACTGTCTTGAATTGAGAGATGTGGTCCAGAGGTAATCACGATGGCTTCTTGGAAAGGCTGGTGAGTAGTTCATAAGTCAGTGACATCTCTAGGGAAAGCTGGCAAGTAAGGTAGGGAAAGGGTGTGGGGGATTTACATGGGTGCCCTGGGCCGAAACTTAGTATCTAAGGAAAAACTAAGTTTAAGACCACAAAAAAAGAGAATTGAAAACTGAAACCACAAGAAATGTTCCCTAGTAGTAGCAGGTTAAAAAAAAAATATATATATATATATATTTTTTTTGTTTCCAGTTGGAAACAATGTGGGTGATCTATTGATCCTCAGAAGAAGTGATGAGATCTGATGGTGGAAAGAAGCAACTTGTGTTGAGATGTGATAGGCACTGGGGGTGATAATGTGATTGAGAGCAGGCATTGAAGAGGCAGGAGGAGCTGAAAGTAGAGCTGGGCAGAGCCAGCGTCTCTGGCACAGCTCAGCAGGGGAAGGTGCTTTTGGTGACCCTTTTCAAGCCAACTGTGCTCTGCCTGCTGTCAAAGCATGACATAAGAGTACATGAGACTAGGGAATGCAAAGACCAGTGGGAGACGATATGCTGTGGCAAGGGGTGTGAGCTGTAGCGAGATTAAATTGGAAATGACATGCAAACACGTGCATACATGCATTAACACAGAGGTGAAACCTTTCCTCTTTATCTGGTGTCACACTCTTGACTTCTAAAGGGACCTCAAAATGGTTGTGTCAAGGATGTGCTTGTAACTCCTCTAGGCCACAATTTGTATACAAACTGACATCTTGATGTTTCCCATGTGGAAAAAAACTGACCTTGCAAGTTCTCTGGAATGCAGGGTTTTGCCTTTTTGTGAGGTGCTTTTGGCAGCTCCATTAGAGAGAGAGAGAGACTAGATTAGATTGAGTGTATCAAGGTGGAAGCTGTTCTTTGTGAACTATGTTTACTTTTACTTTTTTATGTTTGTTTAAAGCTTAATCTTTTGCGGCAAGGCTGGTGCCTAATGCCATGTGGGTGACAGGGAAAGAAACCCTGCAGTGGGTATTTGGAACCTTCTGCAAACAGATGAGAAATATGCTTGCAGGACCAGAAAGTCAGACCTATTCTACTTGCTAGTAGAAATAGAAGTAGGAAAACCTTCAGTTCTCTGATTTTGGAAAACAGGAGATCAATGTGAGTTGTTGGGATAAATGTGGATATTTATGTTGTTAAAGGATGGATTTTTTTCTTTAACAGTAGGAGTGGTAATGTGGGAAGTGGTCCTGGTGTTGGTGTGGTCTCCTTGTACTGTAGAAGGATGGCTCCCCTCCATGGGCTTGACCTCACTTAAATATCCCTCCAGCATTTTAAAAACAAACAAAATAACCCCGTCACTATTTCCTTGAAATCAAAGGAGGAATTCCTAATATCACCTGGTGAGTGTGGTCTGATAGGTCCCCACCCCTTTTGACAGTGGGGAGTTGCCCTTCTCATCTCAGCTTCCCACTGTGTGAGCCAGATAAAATATTTTCAGTCATTTCCAGCTTTCTGCAGCAGTAAGGGCAAGCCCTGTGTGCTGCTAAGCAGCAGCTGTGGTGAAGAGGCCTTGCAGAGTAGGAACACTCCTATGATGTTCTCCTTATGCTCGTATGGTGTTCTCCTTGGATTGCTCTAGAAGAGGTGTGGAAAGCACAGCAAAGCCCTGCTTGGACAAGGAAAGTGGCTGTCTTGTGTTGTTTAGGAAATTTGGGCATCCCTTCTTTCAGTACCTCAGGATGAACAGAGGTTGATCCCTAATGTCCACTGTGAACCGTATTTGTTATGGCTAAAATGGTCCCAGCAACAGCTGTGGGAAAATGTGAGGGCTAGATCTTCCAACTGCAAGATGTTTTTAGCTCTTGTGCTTGTGGGTGCACCCCCAGTGCCTTTGTGCCCTTCCTGCTAGTGCCTTTGTTACACAGTAGACCTACCACTGCTTGAGATTTAAGGAATACTGCAGAAGAAATATGGAGAGTTAGGTGCTTTTCTGCCAGTTTTACTCTTTCTATGTTGTCTAGCAGTGTTGGAGATAAGGTAGCGGGCCTTCAGTTTGGTTATGGCCCTGATACAACACCCTTTGTGCACAGCCATAAACTTCTGCAGATATGGTTTTGTTGGTTGGTGGTATGAAGAGATGGCCTATGTGGTTGTCCACATCCTGGAAATGGATTTAGTCTGTACTGGATGAATTCTGCTTCAACCTGTACAGCTCCTTTTTATGTTGGTGGAAGCAAGCAAGCTGTGATGGATGAATTTGCTGCTAGAAGCAAACCTGTGTTTAACAGGGAGTGGTGTCCTTTAGAGTTCACTGGTTTCCCTTGCATGGGAAAGCATTCCTACTATTGACGTGCAGTGTGGGGACAAGCTACTGCCTCCAGATAAGCTCAGCCAGCTTCGGCCTTCTGTAAACCTGTAAGGTGAAGGTTGGTGCAAGGAAAGTGATGTTACCTACCTGCTGAAGCCAGTGGGGACTGTAGCCTGAAGGGGAGGAATATGTGATAGCAAGGAAAAAAGACAAGCAAGCACGGTGCTCAAAGGTCAGTGCATCTCACTCAACCATGGTGTTACAGTCTACAGCATGCCCTGCTGTGGTACAGGAGCATCCTGAATGACAGCAGTAAAGTTGCTGTGGCCCAGCACCAGCATGTCACCATGCAGCGGGAACGCTGGGCACCACTGGCAGCATGGCATGGGGTGGCCCCAGGGTCCCAACTGTCCTGCCTCAGTGGGGAAGGGGTGCAGCACCAGGTGGCTGAAGCAACTGGCAGTACCTAGCCTCTGTCTTTGTGCTAGAGTCACGTTTGCTTAACCTTGAGGCATCCTGCACTTTGAATCAACTTGACACAAAGTCATCTGTTCATTAATAACACGGGAGCAGTTTAATTGTTGTCTTAGTGGAAAAATACATGAGACTGTCATCAGCTGTTGCTTCTGGCAGTGCTTTTCTGCGGTAATGTAAATAAATGAGGTCACGAGTTTAAAGGAACAGGCTGTACTTGCACAAATTCAAAGCGTCATCTTAAACGGGTATGCACTGAATATCTCCGTTCTGCACCCCGAATAATAGCTGTAACATTTTGACCTTAAACACACTCAAATGCAGCTGCAGGGTCTCAATTTGCTGTGTCAGTACTGACAGGGCACATGCTGGGTGGATGTTTTAAAACTTGGCTTCATTCCTGAGTGAGTGAAGCTCTTGGTGACTAGAACCTCAGTATCGCTGAATTTTTCCTCTGCTCTCCCCATGAAAACCCAGCAACTCAAGAGCAGGGGAACTTACAGGCTGAACATCTCTTCTGCTGATACTTCACAGCGTCCTGGGATTTGTGCTATTGTTGCGCGTGCGCGTGTGTGTGTTGGTTGGTTTTATTTTTTGAGATGGCTTTGTGATATTGTAATCGAGGATGAGTGGATCCAGAAATCTGCCTGGACAGCTTTGAAAGCTGTATAAAAGGTCTGTTTGTCTCCCAGGACCATGTGTTCTGTCTAAATGTAGATCCCGCATCTGCAGTCTGTCATGTATAAAAATTATGTTCCTGTTTGTAGTCGTAGTGGGAACACCCAGTACCTGCCAGGCTCAGAACAAAGCATAGCCATGCTGGTGAGGTAATGCAAAGGTATTGCTTTCTCACTCTCCGGGGAGCAAGGTCAATTAGTCTCTTTATTGTGAGGTAAGAGCCTGTTTCCAGGTAGGAAACATATTGGAAATCTATCAAAACATATTGTAAACCCACATCCTAGCTTGTATGCAGTCACACTGCCATGGAACAGCAGTGATATTGAAAGAGGTACCAAAGAAGGCACAGAAGGAGGGCAGGTGTTACTGTACTACTTGTACTTTACTCAATCTTCTCCTTAAAAAAACAAAAAAAAAACAAAAAAACCCCAACAATCACGTGTATACAATGCGTACAGGTAAGGTTTGTTTTGCTTGTTTGCTTTGAAGGTGATTGTTTCTATTGTAAGGTTATGGTCCCATGGAAAAGCTGATTGCCTAGTTTCTGCCGTACTTTTTGTGCCTGTTTTGCGCTTTTCTGATAACAAATGACAGACACCGTGTTTGGCATGGGTTTTTCTGCAAGCACCATGCTGCTTGCCTTTTTTAATTTGTTCAGAGTTGCTCTGGCTGCTTTCCAGCTGCTCACCTGGCTGTGTAGTGCTGGTGCGAGCCCCAGGCTCCTGGGTGGCTTTGGAGCTGGGAAATCTGTGTGCAGCTGCTGCCTGGGTGCTGCTTAGTTGAGGATTTTGAGGAGCATTAAGTGAGATGTTTGTGGGTAGATGGCAGCAAAGAACTTGAACAAACAAGTATAAATAGCTGGAGTGTGAACATGCTGACTTGAGACTTCCTAAAAGTTTTGAGGTCTTGGACAATCCCAAGTCTCTTGTTGCCCACTTAGTGTTCTGGCAAGGGCAGGATGCTGGAAGATGTCATGCAGTGGTAACTGCAAAAATATCTGGCCCCTGTGAGGAAAAGCCCTTGGTCTTCTGTTGTGTTCCACTAGATAGCAGGCTAGGGCATCTGCCGTGAAGGGTCCTGCTTCACTGATTCATTTCTTTATGGAAGAAATACCTTGGGTTCCCCAGTGTGTCGAGCATACTTGCCTGTCCATCATCATTTGGGTTTGGGTAGGTTCAGTCCTCCCTGAAAACCTGCCTGGCAGCTGTTTTGGAGCAGATTGTGCTCAAAAGCAGTTGATGCGTTTTCTGCATTCATGCGTGGGCTGTGTCAGACTGGCTGGGCAGTTCAGGCTTTTTACCATACTTTGGTTGTTAAAGCTGTGTGCTGTGTATAAAATTAAAAGAGACAGGTTACAAGCATGACATTCTGTAGAAGTGAACATTAGTGGCTTATCTAGCTGCTGGCATTTTGGTTTGTCACTGAGGTGGCTATACAGCTGAGTCTACACTTCATGGCCGCCATTCAAACTGCACTGCTGTGCATGCTAATGGTCTTTCCTGGTGGATATATTATATTGCCTCTTTGCTTAGATTGTCTGTATATGATGAAGGCTTTTTGCATATTGAAAATAGCAGCTGAAAAGCTGCTTTTAAAATGCAGATTACCTTTGTGCTAGTGGGAGGCTTCTGCCGGGTTGTACTTCTCCACACTCCCTGTTGCTGCCCTCTGTAACACTTCATTCATGCCTCAGATTTAGGAAGGCTTGAGCAGGCTTCCAGCCACAGAACACCTTCTGTAACAACCATGAGTGGAATCTGCGTGTCTGTGCCTTGAGCTTCCTCGTTCCTGTCAGTAGCGGTGACATGTCTTGGTTCTTTCCCAGTTTAATGAATTAACCCTTAGGCTGTGCTTGCAGAAGCTATATGTTGGCCTCCTCCCTGGGTACAGCCTCTTCTCTCCCACCTCCTCTCCCTGACTTCACCAGGATTTTAGATGCTGAAATAGCAGATGCTTTACAAAGGATTACAGATGCATTTCAATACCCTATGCCTTGAATTTCCCTTCATGTGGAAAATCCGTCCCTTTTTGAGTCTTTCTGACTGGTCATAATGAACTTTGCTTGGATATTTTTTGGGAAGTAGTCTCAAACTTTAGAAAAACACAAGCATTATGCATAAGCTCCACTTAAATTACCCTAGTGCCTCATAAATCATCTAAGATTAGTAATCATAGTGGGAACACCTAGTACCTGCCATGCGCAGAACAAAGTATAGCCATGCTGTTGAGGTAATGCAAAGGTATTGCGCTCTCACTCTCAGGGGAACAAGGACACTTAGTCCCTTTCTTGTGGGGTAAGAGCCTGTTTCCAGGTAGGAAACATAGTGCAGATCTATCAAAATCTATCAAAATATACCATGTGTGGTGAGAGTGGATGAAAGGAACAGCACTCATGAGGTGTCTGGATCCTGTTTTGGGATGACTTGTATGGCAGTGCTGATTCAAGCTAAGCTCCTTCTGTTAGCTGTAGAGTTCAGCTTCCTTCCCTAACTGCATCTTGCTGCACCCTTTCTGGGTACCAGTGTTATTGTCCAGTCTTCCCTTGCTTGCATGTCTTGAGCTATTTCAGGTTAGTAGTCCTTTCCCTGGTATTGTTTTTGTTTCAGAGATGTTTGCTCTGTGAGTTGCTTGGGTATGGTACTTCAAATGTTGCTTGAACTGACTTTAACACCCTACTTACAACAAGGAGAAAGGGCAATGTCGGCTGGCATTTGGAAAGGTGACCTCTTCACTAGTTAATGTCAGGAAAGAAATTGAGGGTGAAACTATTGCAAGTTTGGCTACTCCATTTGTTTGAGCATTTTCCACATGGCATACCTGGTGTTGCCTTCTCATCCTTTGGCCTGATGCACCTGCTGGAATGATGGGGATTGCCCTGCACCTCTTGATCTCTTTTGGGTACAGTGATAATAGCAGGAGGCTGCAGGAGAGGTGGAAAATGTGTTGGCTCTGGAGTCACTAAAGCAACTTATTTTTTAGGGGTTTTGTTGGGAATCCCAGCGTGCTCTGGTTGTTTAAACAGCAGTTTTTAAGCTGAACTGAATGTTTGCCAATGCAGAAGGATGGGAATGTGGATTAGGCTTAGCCTTTACCCCAGACTCTAGGCTGGGGCTGTCAGTTTGGATGAGACTTCAGACATCTTCAGCCTTGTAATCTTGTTTGGTTTTGGTTTTTGGGTGGACTGAGAAGGCTTTTCAGACCCTGTCAAGAGCAGGTGGTGCAGTTGGCAGTTGAGCTTAGGTTTTTGTCTTTGTTCTTCCTTCCATCCTTCTCCCGTGTTGCAACAACTTTGCAAGTGGAGATCTTTAAGGCAAATCTGTTTGCTCTGTGTCCTTTAAACAGGAGAAACTGCTGAAGACAAGCATGGTTTTGAGGCAGGAGAAATACTGTATTTTGTGAGCAATTTGGGGATTTCTGGGAAAGTGAGTTACTAGCAGTGTGTGAAGGACAGAAGCCTTGATGTTAAATAGGGTAATTGTATTAGATGGGCTCAGATGGTTGTAACCTAGTCTCGGTGCCTCATGAGCATCAAGTACAGTGTAGGGCAACAAGATGGTCCCTGGGTGGGTTCCCCCCATGGGCAGGTGTGTGGACATTTGGAGTTGCAGCACTCAAGAGGTAGGCATCAGCCCTTTGTGTGATTTATAGCCTGTGTAACAGCATGTGACAGCTCAGCTTTGAAATTTTCCTTCGCTAGAGCACTGTGAAAGAGCATGGAAAAAACAAATAACCTCTTTAAAAAAAAATAACATGATTGGGATGGTGACATTCAGCACTTATTTTGGCTAGTGTAGCTCTTTCTAGTAACTTCAGGATAGCGCTCTCCTCCTCCTGGGTGTGTTTTTTTGGCTTGCATTTAGCAAAGTGCAATTGAATATGAACACTTGGCCTGTCTCAGTGTGGTGCATGAATCCCAAGTATCCTGGTACAACATAAACATGCACTTTTGCAGGCAAGGTGGGGTGGATGTATGTTGCATTCCTCCTCTTTCTGCCTTTTTCTTGTGGAGGTGCCACCTGTTAGCATTACATCAGCGGCTCCCAGGAACACTGCCTTCTACCAAAGGCCTCACACAAAGTAGTTCTTCTTGCATTGTTTGCGCTCAAAGAGCTGATGTCATGCCAGCTGATGTCATTGTGTGCTTTGTGTAATTACTATGGAAACTGGGCAGGTGGGGAGCTTGGGGCTGATGTAATTGCTGAATGAGGTGTAGAAAGGTCTGCTTTTCTCACTCTAGTTCTGTGGAGCTGCCCTCCTGAACAAAAAAAGTGGGGAAAATGCTGCTTGAAAAAGCCAGCAAGATGTACAATAGAGTTAGAGGAGGCATGAGCCAAAAAAGTGACTTTTCTCTCCCTCCTCAGGTCCGTTTCCCAATTTATATTAATGTCCTAAAAATAACTCTTGCTAGATATTTTCAGGCAACAAGGGCAGAAAAAGGAGAGCTGTTTGCCACATGTTAAGTGAGCACCTCAGTTGCTGTTATGTTATGAGGAGCTGTTTTCTTTTATTCAGGTGCACAAATGCATGTGTACCATTCCGCACCTTCTCCTCCTTGAGGGTGTTGGATGTGGTATGCTCTGGAGGGCTGCTCCCAGAGGCAGATAGATCTGCTGTGGACAGGTAGAGCTAAGACTGTCCCAGCTGGCTCACTGCTTTGCTTTGGAGTGCTGCTAGCCCATTTAATTGTAGTTGTGTTGGTGTTTTCCTTCTTGGAAAAATGCCTTTTGTCTCCCCTTCTTCCCAGGGGCTCATAGGTGAGGCAGCACTAGTTCACTGGTGTTGCATAGAGGTGTGTTTGTCTACGAGCCTGTTCCTCGATACAGTCAGCCTTTTGCAGAGAAGAACAGAGTGTGCCACTGATTCATACCACCCTTGCCGCTGGCAGCAGTGCCAGCATCAGTTACTGTGACAGTGATGAAAGGGCCAATAAAGCCAGCTCCAGTCCTGGTGGCCCCAGCGTGTACTCTGAAGAAGGGTGGGTCAAAGCATCCATGAGCTTGGGGTGTCTAACTGAAATATCTGCTTGGTCTCTTCCCAGGAGGACTCAGCGGTTTCAAGCAGAACCACGAAAACCTCTGTGATAACTCCCTCCAGCTGCAAGAGTGCCCGGAGGGGGGAGGAGGGAGTGGTGCATCTGCCATGCCCCCCACGCTACCTCAGTCCATCCCCACCACACCGGACATTGAGAATGCTGAGCTCACTCCCATCCTGCCCTTCCTCTTCCTCGGAAATGAGCACGATGCTCAGGACTTGGAGAAAATGCAGAGGATGAACATAGGCTATATAATCAATGTGACCACCCACCTGCCCCTGTACCATTATGAGAAAGGCATGTTCAACTACAAGCGGCTCCCAGCCACTGACAGCAACAAGCAGAATCTCAGGCAGTATTTTGAAGAGGCTTTTGAGTTCATTGGTAATTACCCTTGACTGGAAATACTCCTGTTTTGTTTTTTTTTTTCTTTACCTGTTGTAAGAATCTGGAGTGAGTTTATGCTTTGCTAACTACCCTGAAGGCTACGTAAGACTATATTTACTTTTGTTTAGGTTGTCAGAAATGCTGAGCACCTCATGTTTCTACTCATTCTCATCTCTGGCATATCCAGTTAAGTAGCCCAGGGGTACAATTTTTATCAGTTTATAGTGTTGCCTACCTCCAGGCTTCCAAATTCAGCAGACCCCAGAAAACTGAGACTTTTGTCATCTTGTGTTCTTGATTCCTTTGTGTTTCTAGTTTCCACAGTGGCTTCCAGACTCTTTTTCATAGTAACTATTCTTAATGGTTACTGAGTCTTTACTAACTTAATTTTATGGGAAGGCTGACAAACTTTCGCACTTCACTTGTTCTACCATTAGATTTATAACTTCAGAGTGTATGTATGGATGAGTAGATTGTGATGAAAACTTGTATTAATAAGCCTCTAAAACCCTGTAGGCTGTGTGAGCGAGTTCACTGCAGACATGCAGCTTGTTGGGGAGGTTGCTGAAGAAAGGACTCGGTGGCATTACCCATGCTGCTCTGAATCTTGCTATGATCCATGCAGCACAACCTCCTCAGCCAAATTTATGGGTGTGTTCAGCCTCTGGTCATCTTGGCTAAAGCCTGATGGCCTCTTTAAGTGAGACTGGTTAGTGAGGACATCAGCGCATCATACTGAAAGCTTTTGAGGACCTTTCCTTGCCCCTATGTATGTCTTTGTGCGCATAGCTTTTGCACCACAGTGAATGTCCATTTGTGCATCCCCAGCATATGTATGTGTCCTGAGAGGTTTTCCAAAATATGCTGGAAGGACCACTTACAAAATTTAATTTTCTTGTGCTGAGGCTAACCTCTCTACCAGTAATACTTCAGGCTTGATAGTGGATGACTAGACAAAGGAAGTGTGCTTCTGTGCTGTGTGACATCTTAGGTCCTTAGCTGACCCCATGCTGAAGTGGGTGCAGAGCCATCTTCCTCCCTGTCCTCACACCATTGGTATTTGTGGCCCTTGAGTCAGAGTGTGGCTACGTGGCTCCTGAAACTCAAGCCTGCTTGTGTTGGCTCTGTGGAATTGCTCTTTGGTCCAGCAAGGATTGGGGCTGGATCCCAGGCAGGAGGTCTAAGCTTGCATACTCTTCTGAGCCCATCTGCCCCTGCTCTATGGCTGGGTGGGGGTGTGCTGCTCTGAGACAGGCAGCTTGTCAACCTAGTGCAGCTGTGTTTCAGTTGGCAGGGGGTCATTGTGTTGCTGATGCATGCAGGCTCTAGTACTACTTTAGAAAAGGTGACTAGGTAAATCGCTGCTTACACTGCAGTTCAGGTGGAGCGTAGCCTTAAAGCTTGAGTCTTGCCACTGAGAGCTTTTACCAGGGTCTTTGGGCTTGTCCTCTACAGTGTAGAGGACCAATGGATCTCTATTTAAAAGTGAATTTTCCCTAGTTCTCCTAACTCAACACTGGTTCTACCAGTAGTGCTATTAGTAATCAGCAGTTTGGGGCACCATGTGCAAGGGAAGGTGAATGTCTTTTTTTGGGTGAAGGGAGGTTCTCTGTCAGGGCAGAGGAGAGGGAGCCTTGCTTTGATCTTTTGAGAAGAAAAGTTGGGTCCAGAAATACAGTAAAACCTTGAGCTTTGAATTCGACAAGATGAGGAGATGCAATAGCCTAAGCTTATGTAAAGAAATTGCAGAGCTCTATTACAGTCCTTTGGAGGTGGGAGGAAGATTTCCACACCCAGCATCCCTATGAACTGCAGGATTAGAGCTCCCAGCCACTAAAAGATAATGTTTGGCTTATGACCTTACCAAGGGCAAAGAAAGCAGCTTTGCTCTGAAAAAATTTAGGAAGTGTTTCAAAAGCCTTTTAAATAATTTTCTTTCCTTTTAAATAATTACAGATTCAGGGTCTGTTTTGGTTTTTAATAAACAAATATATCTCCACTGAGAGTTTTTTTCTGTAGCAAATGTAGACAGCTGGGGAAGGAACTAGTCAAAGACTTCCCTTCCTCAAGGTAACCTTTAAAATGCATTTGAGAAGATTTGGGAATATTTAAACAGCAGACCGTTCATCTCTGTTTCTTCAAGTAAGTCTTGAAAAAAATACAACCAAACCCTGGTTTAGCTGAGACTAAAGCTATAGGAAGTGAAGTCATCAAAAACTCTCTGGGAAAATGTGTCAAAACACATTAGGCAATTTCAGCTTTCTGAAACACTTAAATGGCAAAAATGTCTAGGAGGAAGTTGTCTTCATTTATGCTTTCACAATACAGATCAAACATGTGGGGTAGGATGAACCATATTCTTGGTGGGGTTGGATTCATGCCAAAATTTGCAAACGTGGCTTTGAAACAGATGTATTGGTATTAATTGAATCTGAAAATACCTGTTATTTTTAAAAGGTGGTGTCCTGCTTTGATAGAGAGGGAGATTGAGATGCTGATGTAATGCAGCAATGTTGTGACAGAGGTGATGGAGCCTGAGCTGCCTTGTCATATAGGCCTTGACCTCTTAAATAAATGCTCCCTGGCAGCGCATCTGAGCAGCACAGCAATGTCTCGCAGTATTCAGTTTGTCTAATAATGAGATAAAAGTGAACGTAAGGATTTTCAGTGTTAGACTGGCCTGTGTGTTTCGTGTTCAGTAACTGAAATCCTGAAGGAAGATGGACTGGAGGGAAAGGGGAGGAGATGCTGCTGTGCTTGTAATCAAATAAAGGGATTTTTAATTTTTACTTTTAATTGCACTGAGCTTTTTCTAATTTACAAACTAGCAAAAAGTTTACTTTCTTTTGTCTTTCTCATTTCCAGAGGAAGCTCATCAGTGTGGAAAAGGTCTCCTCATCCACTGCCAGGCTGGTGTCTCCCGATCTGCTACCATAGTTATTGCGTATTTAATGAAACACACACGTATGACCATGACGGATGCCTATAAATTTGTAAAAGGCAAACGACCAATAATTTCCCCTAATCTTAACTTTATGGGGCAGTTACTGGAGTTTGAAGAAGATCTAAACAATGGTGTTACACCACGAATCCTCACACCAAAGTTGATCGGCGTAGAGACTGTTGTGTGACAGCAAAGCTGTGAGGAGGTGGTCAGTGAAGAGGTTAACCTATTCTTCACCTAAGTTGGGGCTGTGATGGGTGGGTTGTGGGTTTTTCTTTTTAGCTTTCAAGGGGGGGGTTCTGGCAAACGTTTTGTGAATAAAAACCTTTTTTTGTAAGGAAAGGTTTTTAAAAGAAATCCAAGAACTTCACTGAGTTTGGGATGCTGTTGTGACTTCCTTCCCAGATGCTAGCAGAGCAAGGCAGCTTCAGAGCAAAGGGAGTACTTTTTAAAATCAAACCAAGAAGAAACAACATTGGGCTTTTTTTTTCTTTTTATTTTTCCCTCCTCTCCAGCTACTTGTAGAGTTTATGGCTAAGTAGTCTGTGCAGGTTCATAGACTGAAGAAACCTAATTTGAAGATGAAACACAAAGAACCAAAACAAAACAGGAAAAAACCCTTCCTGAAACAGAAGGGACTTTGTTCTGCAAAGGCTTTGCTAAAGATAACCTAGCTAAATGCTCACCAGTGCAAAGGAAATTGGAGCAGCTTAAAAAGGCTGCAAGGCACTTTTCACACTCCTGACTCAAACTAAAGAAGAGGGGAAAAAAAAAAGTTTATTTGGTGTGTTTCATGTTCCAGTTCTATTTTTCTATTTTGCAGTGTAAGGTTTTAACAGTAAGGGACTTTGATCATTCTATGCCATATGCCTTCACTGGCTTCTTGTGCAATAATAATTTGGGGGTTGTTTTGAGTGTTCAAACCAATTAGAATTGGCTGCCCACTAATAATAAAATAATTTTTAAAATCTAATTGTGCAGTGGCAGCCAACTTGGTTCAGAAAGGATAAATGAGAGCAATTATTTTGTTCCACTATATGATTTTGATCCTGGTTACAGTGCCATAAGCCCTGTTACATATGTATATCAGAATGTACAAAAATTGAGAATGAGCAAAGTTTATTTAAAAATATTTTTCGCACAAAATATTGGTGTGTTTCAATTGTCTATGTAAAAAAAATTTGATTATAAAACAAAAGTCTTTTGGAAAATGTGTGTCCTTTTTATTTCTTTAGCAATTTTCCATTTTCTTTCTATGGGATGGGTTTTTGTTCTGTTCTTTTTGTTTTGTATTTTTGTTGTGGTGTACATCTCCCTTTGACAAAGCTGATATCTCTTGTTTGGCATTTCCTCTTCAGTGTTTTGTTCCTGTCCTCTGCTGGTGGAACACTTCTTCTTTATTTTCTCTGTACTCTTGCATGTTTCAATTTCTGTAGCAGTATTTTCAGTCTCCTGGAAGTACATCGGTTTTGGAGCTGTTAGCTGAATTAGCACTCTTGGTGCGGGCTCTTTGGGACAAACCTGTTATTTCTACAGCTCAGTAGCAATTTGGAAAAATAAGAAATAAACATTCTCCACTAATTCCTTTCCATCTTACTGCAATTATCTTATTTTCTATGTTATGAAGTTATCCCATTCCTAGAACTATGTTGGTCTCTTTGTGTGCTTTTTCCTAGCCTCTCTATAGCCCGCTCCTTTAGCGGTTCCATGATTCCTGGGACACTCCTCCTGGGACTTGTGTCTTGCCCATCTTTTCTTCATTTGCCTCCTTTTCCAGCTGTGTCAGTGTTAAGTGTGGTGTGTATTATAGGGCTGATGTTTCTGCCTGACAACGTCCCTTAGGTGACTGACTTTTGCTTTCTTTGTTTGTATATACTTTTTTCACAATGTGATATAACCTGATCTCTTCTGGACTGTTACCAACTTTAAATTTTATTTGTATGAGCCTAAAATGAGATAGAAAACGTTTCTCCTATGATTCTGTTGTGCAAACTGATACATCCCAGGAAATCTGGTAGCAGTGAAGGTTTTTTCCTAGATGAAAATGTAGATGGACTGAACCAAGTTTAAAACAGGACTTGTTGGAAAACTTATGTATAATCATATTAGACATGTATATTTTTGTGGACATTTTACTTAAAATGTTGTTACTATACAGATATTTTTCTTGAAACTTATCCCTTTATTAAATTATTTTTCTACTGGAACTGATTTTTTAAATTTTTCTTTTCTGTGATCAGTATTGGTCCTTTTGCTTAGACACCCGTGGCAATGAGCATTGCCTGGGCGGCAAAACCTCTTGGACTGTGACCACTCCTGGGGCTAAGGAGAGGAGTGGTTGGAGAGAGAAGTCATTGTTTGCTGGTTGGGAACCTTCGTGCTCCAGGAAGAAGGAGGTCCCTTATGAAATATTGTCTCCCTTCTTCCTTCCCTTCCCCCTTTCCTTGCATTTGGGCTCAATCTCTTCCAGCTGTTCTCCATGAACTGCAGGTGCATGTCGTTTGATAGCAGGGAGGAGGTTAGAAAACCTCTTTGCTTCTTGCTAGAGAAGCAAAAGCAGCAGCAGCAGGGCTGAGGGCTGGCTGAAAAGTTGGTTCTTGCAGCCTGTGTTCATGGTTATGAGTGCTGTGTAATGGTGCCGATGCTCTGCCAGGTAAACAGGCTAATCAGCAAGATTAGCCTGTTTAAGGAGCGTGTAAGCTGCCTACCTGGGCCACGGCTCTCCTAAGCATGAGAGGAAGAAGAATTTGATTCAGAATTGGTCTTCTGTTACTACTGTTTTCTCATATCTGTGCTAAATGACCTGATGTGAATGCCTCCAGTGGGAGGAAGGGCTTGCCACGCTGATAGAGCTCACGACATCCTCGCTGGTTCAGCATCAGCCACCACAAGCTGCCTTGGATCAGGATCAAGTTCACAGCTGTGTGAGTTCTTGCATTAGGTTCTTATTTAAGCCAAAGAGTAGCTCTGGCTGCCCTGAGTAAGTTACCTGCAGCAGAGGATCCGATGCGTTTACCCTGGCAAGGCTGGCCAGCACTGTAGCTGCATGCACGAACATGCAGTTTGGAGGGCTCGCTCACTGCTGCAGAAACCCAGTCAACCTTTGTGCTTACCATGGTCACAGTGAGTATGGGCATTTGGCAGTCAGGGGCTTCCATGGTTTTGCTCTCTAGCGTGATGAACTTGGAAACGATAGAGTAGGGCAGTGTGAAGTTGTGAGTGAGTGGAGTTTGCTTTGCTGTGGGTCTGTTGGTAGTGGGGAGAGGTTGGATCATCCTCTCCTTTGTGTTGAAACATTCCCTTGGAGAGGACTGGAGCTTGGCTGTAGGAGAGGGGCTTAGGAGGGTTATGTACCCCTGAAGGCAATGCTGGAAAGTGGCAACCTGGGAACCACTTAAGCTGGGAAGAGGCTATGGAGAAATACTGATTTTTCAAGCAGAACTTACTGAAGCCAGTGAAAGAGGATCACATGATATCTGAGGGCAGGAGAAAGTTAGGGATTGAGTTTTATACCATCCGGGAGACCTGCTTGCAGCCATGTGTGTTAGGGGTGCCTTCTTTTCTGGTACCTGGTGTGATATACTGTGAATACGTACCTGTGTACCAGTAGAAAGCCCCTGACTGAACACCACGCGCTCCTAGCCAGAAAAAAAGTAGAGATATGCCCTCATTTCTAAGAGCAAGCAAAGCTGAAGAAGTAGGTAGCCATGTTGCCACTGGCTGCAACACACTCCCATGATGGGGCATGGTTAAAACAAAACACAAACTGGGACGATCGTTCAGCAGCCTTTGATGCATGTGGTGTCAGCAAAGACAGGACCTGCTTTTTGCAACTCAGCATCAGCATTGAATGCTTGTGTGCAAGGTATAAAATAGGTACTGTCCTGGAAAATTAGATTTATTCATAACTTATTTTCTATTTCCACTCCCGAGGAGCTTGAGATAGACCCCTGAGTGTGTTCTGAAGACATTGCCTTTGAGACCTAAGTCTCAGAAGTGGGTCCTGAGGTCCAACTTGCAAAGCCAGACAGGGTGTTCAGAGCAGTTAGTAAATAAGTGGTGGATTGTCAGTGTGTGAGTATTAAGACCTGCTGTAAAGGCTAAAACTCTGTTAAGGCTAAAACTGTTCAGTTCGTTGATCTTGCAAGTTATCCCAATTTTAAGGTTGAGTTTTCAGAGCCCAGAAATTGTTTAACTTTCCGTGCTAACTTTCTGTTTCTGAGTCATACTGGAGACTGAACCAAATCCCTCAATCTTGGCAGTTGATTTTCTGAGGCTTCATGTGACTTTACCTTTCACAAATAATGTGCCTAATATAATATGAGGAGAGAGGAATCAAAGATCCCTCTCCTACTGGCTTAACAGATGTAGGCTTAGGAGTGTTTAAAGGTGAAGCAGTTGTGGCGGAAGTGTATCATTACCTCATTGTCAAAATATCTGCTAACAACTGGTTGGAGGTAGGTATGTTCAAAAGTATATACAGGAGCTGAGAGGCTGAGATAGGAGTCACAAGGTGTGTCTGAGCAGATTGGGAGCTGACTTTTAACGTGCACTACCAGCAGCAGTTTCCCAGGAACTGGAGATGCCGATGCTGTAGAGAGGACAAAAATAAAGCATGCTATCTCTTGACTGGGTTAAGGAGGTAATCAAAGCCAGATAACAAGTGGTTAATGGCTATCTCATTAGCTTTCCTTTGGCATGTTTGCCTGCTGCCCCTGTAGGTACCACAGAGGAGGTTACTGATGAGCAGGTTTCAAACAGTTTGATCACAGGCTGGCAGCAGTAGCCAATAATTAGAGCCCTTGCTTTTCCCTTGGAGCATACTGCTGCTGGCAGCAAAAAGGGGACATTGAAGCTCTGCTGTGTTCCTAGGAGCAGTCCTGTGTGCTGCTAGCACCCAGCATCCTCACAGTGTTGAGTGCAATCTTAATCTCTCTGCTCATTCAGGTGCTCTTTTTGCTGAAGGGTTTCTTTCTTCTGCAATTTCCTCTCCCTCTAATGGCCTCTCATCCCAATGGAGCATGAAACAGAAGAGCGGTGTCCTTTCTTGCCATGATTTGACTGACTTCTGCATCTTTCTCAACCATGTCATTCCTCAAATTAGAGGGAGGCAATTTAAAGTTAGTCATGTTCAAGGTGTATTACCGTACAATGAATGTTTTCAGGCACCTTCTTCAGCGATTCCTGCTTGCAGCTTTCTCCTCACTAAAGACAAGGGACGCTGTTGGGGTGACAAATTGCATATTGCAATCACCTGCTGAGCAGCACACTGGACTCTTAATTGGTGCTGCCCGGGGTAGGGAGGCCTGTCAGGTGTGCAATGAGCTGTAGCAGTACTTGCCCAGTGTGCAGCCAGAAATCCTGCTGCCAGCTCAGTGGCTTATCTTTTCTTTGCATCCTTATGGAGTCAGTATCCTGGGCTATGTAGAAATATGGTCCTTTGCCTCAGAAGCTGTCTGAGCTCCTGTCAAATTTGGCTGGATCCACTCTGGCTTGAATCCGTCATCATGAGGAGATGCCCGTCTGTTCAGTGCGTTCCTGGGCTGTGATGTGAGTTCATTAGAGTAAGCACAGAACCCATGAGTGCCTGCCTCAGGGCTGGGTCCATTTCAGTGACAAGGAAAAAGCCTGAAGTTTTATTCCTGGGGTTAAGAATTGCTGTACTGGGGCAACTGAATGCAGCACAGGAACAGTTAAAAAAATCCTAACTTGAGTCGAGCAGCAAGTTAAAATGTGTAATGAACTATTTCTGAGACATAAAAGCACTAAACCAGAGGTTAAATGTAATTTGACTCATACGCCTTGTCTTCACACTTCTACTTGCTGTACCTTAGCTCCTTTGATTGTCTATATATAAGAGGTGACATTTGAGAGCATGGATTTATCATGAAGATTTATTTGTCCTGGAGAGATGGAGGAGCTGTCTGGCACCTGGGGGTTTCATATCATGTTGCACTTCTGGCAGACACCAGTGGAGTGTTTAAAGAAGATCGCATTGTAGAGCAGAGTAGTAAGTTGCTATAAGGATGGACAGAGGTTTGCCTGTGATGCAGGGACTCTGAACAGAGAGCCACTGGATTTGTAAGATCTCTTTCTGGTCCAGGACACGCACAGATACAAAATGTCTAGCCAGAGGCATAGAGAGTGGGTCTTCTAAGGACACGGTCTGCTATTGTTAAAATCTGTTGGGGTGATGGAAGAGGATGCTGACCTGAAAAACCATGGGGTATCAGCAGCTGGGCTGAGGAGCTTGCCTGGAGCTGTTCACATTTTCAGAGGTCTGAACAAGGTCTGACAGGCCTAAAAAAAGCTTTGCCCTGCTAGCATCTATTTGAAGGCTCTTTTCAAGGCATTCAGTTTTGATGCAATGCTGCACATCTGTCTCGTGTTGGTTTGCTCTGTCTCGTAATACTCCAACACCTGAGACAAAACTTTTGCAAATGGGTGATGAGGAACAAGCTGACAGTTCATGCTCCTACTCCAAACCCTCCTCTGTTTTCTGCTGCACTCCTTGAGTGGCAAGGACTGCAGTGACAGTCACTGCGTGGAGTCCAGCTGCACTTCGGATACTGATTCCACTGGAGTGTGACTTGTGGGAAAAAACCTCTTGGCTGGGGTCTGTAACGAGGTCTGAAAGGGCCAGTGCACTGGGTGGGCTTTTGCTGCCAGCTGATTTGGTTGAACTCCTGTCCATGTAGCATCAGTAAAAACCTCAGAAAACTTGAAATGAGAGCCTGATTGCTATTCTGATTATTTTTATGTATATTCAAGTTCTGGTGTGCAGTCATGAGTTACCTTTGTCATAGAATCTAGACAGATAGTGTTCATGGCTCTATAGGACTGCATGAAACATAGTATGCTTACTGTAAGAAAGGATTTGTGTTTTTCTGTGAGTCCCTCTCTGTCCCTAAGTATAGCCTGTGCTTGTGAATAACACTGTGGAAGCAGGGAACAGAACCTCATCTTTTAGACAGGTATTGTCCATCTCATTTTGCAGCTGGGGCAGATGAGAGGGATGTCCATGTTCATAGACTGGAGTGAGAAACAGAGGTCAGGCATAGAACTCCCCTTGCTTTACTAATGTCACAAACTCATTTCTTAAAGCTTCTGCTAGTTGCTGATAAGTGTGATTAGCTACAGCTTCAGATTCTGAAGTTCTTCTTGAAGTGGGAGGAAATTAGGTCCTCATTGTGTCCAGCTGTCCTATATGCACTGAAAATGCTAGAGGAATTTTGGCTTCGGTGAAGTGACATTGAGGTCTTATTTAGTGCCATTCGCTAAACCCCTTTCTACTGCCGTAGGAGCATTAGCAAATGGTTCTCTGTACCGTAGCTCTAACTGAAGAGCGATGTATACCTATTTACCATCCTTTATTTAACGAAGCCATAATTACATGGAGATATTGAAGGGGTGGATACTTTGCAGAGAAATGGCACCAAAATAGTTTTAGTGTTGTTTCTAATTGCAACGGATGAGCAGCCTGGCTCATTAATCCTCCCTATCAGCAGCACATAGCCTGTCTGCACCAGAATAGCCCTGATCTCAGCAAACCTGCATCCAGCCTGGCCTTCACTTTTCGACGTATTTGGAGAAGACAAGCTTCCAGCACAACCCCTAGGGGACTGACCAGGCTGCCTTTCCACAGTGGAGGTGTCCCAAGGCATGAGGGCCTTCGCAATGTTTCAGAGAACTAGCAGGGTGCACACAGGTTCTTGTACAGCCCCAACTTTAGTGCTGAGAGCAGTGATTTGGCAGGTCCTGCAGCATAGGCAGTCGTGCCAGTGAGTGGTGAACCATTGCACCAACATAGCTCATAGCTCAGGGGGTGCTGGGGCTGCTGCTCATGCTGGTGACCACCAGCTGCACAGCACAAGCATTTATCTAGGGAAACTGTGCTCCCTGGCCCCACCGGCCCCAGACACGGCTGGCATGGCTTTATGCAGCTGCAGCCTCAGCTTTAAAGGCGGAGGACATAATTCAGAGAGCTGTTGAGCAAAGGGTATGTGCTATCATGGTTGTCCCCTCTCTTTTTCTCCTTTTTTCTTGAACACCTGCACAGAGCTTTTCCAGGTGCTATTATGAGTGCTGTTAACAAGCCAAGTCTGTATTTTCTTGCTGTCCTTGGTGACTTCAGTCTAAGCTGTGTTCGCAGAAATTTTCTCTCAAGAGACTGTGCAGACTACTCTTGAAAACTCAGCCTGAGTCTTTAATAGCAATCAGTACCGTTGCAATTATCCTGAATTCCTTGCAGTAGAAGCCTGGAGTTAGGTGTTCCCTGAACGAGAAAGCTAAGGCTGGGGTTTGACAGTCACTCAGGAAATGTTCCTGCTTAGGGCAGAGGCTGTGCAGCGCGTTATGAGATGCAGAGTGCTGCCTACCTTGTGTAACAGGATGGAGGACAGCTGTGCAAAGACAGGGACTGTGGTGACGGGGCAAGAACAGATGCTATGGTACCACTGTTTTGGCTGCTACATGGAGATTTAGTCTTCTGCATCAATATGGTGTGAGGGTCACTGAGTATTGTGCAAGCAGGAGATTTGGGTTTGGGAGCAGGTAATGCCTGTTGAAGGCTAGGAATATTTTCCTCCCCTATTTTCTTAATTTTAATCGCACACATCCCATTGGCTTTGAATGCTCAATGGCTAGACAGCAGCATCTTACAGCACACCCCAATGTGGTGAGAATTTTAGCTGAATGCTGCAGCCATTTGATCTGCATCAGTCTGGTTCAAGAAAGGCTTCTGCACAGCTGGGCCCTTTCCCACTCGCCACCTTGCAAAGAGCTTCTTCTTATGAGCCATCTGATCCAGGGTATGCTGGACCTTATGTTCCTTCCAGCTGAATTCCTGGGATGACTGGGCTGGATATGGCTAGATAAACCACTAGGGAATTAAGTAAATAAACTCCTGCTGCCTTTGCCTTGCTTTCACTAGGATGACCACACATTATACATGAGGAAGCTAAGAAACCATGACTTACTGAAATCTGTCAGAGTAAGGGTCATGTATGAAGAAACTGGACAAAAGGATTTCTGGATCACTGTAAGACCCCAATGAAATATGCTGTAGTATTTTTTCTTCTTTATTCTCTCCCATTCTATGTTTCTGGCTGCTGGATACCTTCAGTACCACTCCACAACATGGTCTACATCCACATCCATGATGTCTTGCCTATTAAAAAAATCTCCTTTTTGTTTCAGCTGGAGATGGTATATCTCTTTGCTTCCTTTTTCACCTTTATGCTGAAAAAAAATAAAGCTTAAAGTGATCAGAGGGTAAAAAAGGCATAACCACCTCCCTGAAGAGTACCACGCATGGGAGATGTTAAGAAGCAGAGGATGGCACATGGGGAAAACTGCATGCAAAAGTGAGAGCCCCTCCTCAGCTGGCTTTGAGAGATGACGCATGATCTCTGCTGAGTGGTGGGGAATCAGGAACACCACCTCTAGTGGTTGGTAGTTGGACCTTTTGAGATGAGCTGCTGAGCAGGGAAAGAAATGAGTCCTGAGAGGTGGGCTGGAGCAGCCCCCTTTGCTCCAGCCCACCTCTCAGGACTCATTTCTTTCAATAATTTTGTTTTGCTCATTTCTTTATCATTGGCATGTTTCAGAGAGACAGAAACAGTGACCCAGTTAGGCATGTAGAAAATCCCTTTCTAAAAGTCTACCTTAGTCCCTCTCTCTGGGTAGCAGGAAGAGATGATTGAGGTAGAATACCTGCAGAAGGCAGTGTAGACATTGCGTGCCCATCCAAAGGTTTAAGATCCTCCTGGAGTCTTCAGCCTCCTGGGGGGCGGGTAGTTGAGGTTGACTGCATCCTGGTAACTGAAAGCTGGTTGGGTCCAATTGACATCCTAATGCTGAGAGACAAGGCTGGACGTCTAGCCTATTGGAAGTTTTTCCCACTGAAAATCATCTTGCCTTCCCTGCCATCCTTTCACTGTGAAGGTTAAATTCTGTTGCCTCCTGGAGGAGAGTTGACCACTTAGTCATTACCCTGCTGATTCCGATGGTCTCATCACAGTTTTCTTGCACTTATCATGAGGAGGCTTAGGTTTCAGTTCCTTATAACTTTGCTCAACTAGAGCTATTTGGGGCTAAAATTTTCCATTCTGGGTGGGTGTTGAGGCTAAGCACCTCTTTGTTCTCATCTGGAGCTGATTTACTCTACTTTCACTGTCTTCTTAGGTAATTCTCTTTTAACTTGAACTGATAAGAAATTTTTGAATAAGATGTTTTGATTTTTTTCATTAGGAAAATGAAATATATTTCATCATCATTAGAAAAATTATCTATTTCGCTAGCAGCAAGATGTTGCATGGAATGCATAGTTCTAATAAGTTTTTTGTTTAGAAAATAATTGGAGAGAAACCCTTTTGATAAGGTCAGAGTGTGTTGCTTTGACCTTTTTAGCAGCGAAAACCTTCAATTGCTCATCCCGGAAAAGGACTTAATCTTCTGAACGCGTATCTAAATCAAAGGAAAGTTGCTGTTGGAAAAAAGTTCTTTGACTTTTGTCAAAACTTTTCAGTCATCTGTAAATGAACTATTTTTTAAATGGGTCAGTGCAGGCAGTTTTTGAAATTATGGTGTTTCTTCCAATAAGGAATGTCAACATTTCCCAGTGGATAATAATCCCAAATAGTAAATGTGAGCTGAGAGAGGAGCTTTGCCTGATTGCCTCGCTTGTTTTACAGACTCCCAAGTACACTAAGGCTGTGGAGGTGTCTCCCTGGGGGGCTGGTGCAGCGCCAAATAGACATGTCTCCCTGAATTGGGTCTTAATGTGAAGGTGAAATTCTCTTTATAGAAAATAACCTCATATTCTTACATTCATCTTAAAAAATATTGACTTACAGGGGCTCCCAAGAGTTTCCAGCTTTCCCAGACTACAATGTTAGCCTTTTCAGCCTGCCAGACTCAGAGAAGTGAAAGCTTTTCTTCTAGGTGCCATTTTCTAACAACATACTCTTAAGACAGTATTTTCTTCCTTCCTGATGTTTGTTTGCCTGATCCTCTTTGGAGCACTCAGTCTAGAAGTGCTCAGCTATGTTTACTGGGAAAAGCTCTCACTTGATATCCTGAAAGTCATAAAAGAATGCCCTAGAGGAGTTTGTATTTTGTAGTCTCTGGAAGAGGGACTCCTTTGCTGTTGCCTCTGGGCCAGCGTTTTGGTTGGGCATTCAGTGTTGTATCTCCATGTAAAGGTCTAGCCTAGCTAGGTTCCCTGAAAACTGTTGACTTCATACCAACGTAAAGAAGAAACCATGATGTTGAGGGTGATGCTATGGCTGTAGTGATGCTGTGTTGCCACTCTGAGGGATATGAGCTTCTTCTGCCCTTTCCTGGAGCACATCCCAACCCAAGGCTGGCCACAAGCCAATGCAGAGATTACAGCAGTGGCTGCTCCCCCTGATCTGTGATCTCGCCTCACAGCTCTCTCAGGGGAAGTTTCCTTGCTTCTGTTCCTGGTTTTCTGTAGGCAAGCATTTATGTGCTAAACTGTGTTCTTAATTGATACTCGGTATCTTCGCTGATGAGGGGAGGGAATAGCTTACATCCTGGGGCTCAGTGGTCTGCATAGAGAGCGTGGAGGGAAGAAGTTAGGCTGGTATTACTCAAAGAGAAGTTGTGGTCTGAGGAATAAAGTCTGGTGCACTTCTCTGGATTCATCCTGAAATCACTTGATGCTGCATGTGGTAATGGGATAGGAATGCTTATTAACAAGAGCAGGAACATTAATATGTTTGTGAAACAATATTTTGCAACTGAAGTCAATATAGTGCTTTGGCTTGCCAAAGAGCAATTGAAGAAGTAGGGAGTATCAAAGTTTGTATGCTTGAAACCAAGGGCTTTGTGTTGTCTGCAATTGTCTTGTTCAGCTCCACTTTTCCAGTGCTCAGCCATGCTGACAGCTTTGTGCCCGAAGTGCTGTGCTAGTTCTGAATTTCAGTGAAAGCATGTTTTTCCCATTGCAAGATGCTAGTATGAAATCAAGGTATGCCTGAACACCAGCCTAGAGATAAAGGCAGCAAATGGCTTTTATAATTCAGAGCATTTAATTAATCTTGGAGAAAAATAGTCCTGTTGTCTTTTCAGCTATACGACCCTCATGACTTTGTGCGTAATACTCCTGGGTCTGTCAGAGATGCAGCAAAAGGGTTTAGGTATTCACTAGGGATGATTAGTGCTAAATTAAAGGAGACTTGATGTTTAGCAGTCAAGAAAATTGTGAAAGGAAGAAAGCAACATGTTGAAATAGGCTTCTCTGTGATAAAAGAGAACAAGCAGTAAAAGCTGGTACAAAGACCTGCAAAACAATATAAGAAAATTAACTTAACGTGCTGAAAAGAGCAAAATGGTTCATAGTTATGGGGAAACCAGTTCTGTAGAGAAGCTGCCATCTACGGTCAAGTTAAAGCAAGCAAAGTATGCCAAAATGGGATTTTAAGATCTTTGTAATTCAGATGTATATTCTTTAGTTGATAATTTGCCTCTTATTTCTTTAAAAAGCATCTGCATGCCATTTGTAAGGGAGCTGCTGGGGCATTTGTTTCATTTCATACTGATAATTCCACTAATGAGGTAAAAGGTATAATTTAAAATAATTTTTAAAAGTTAGCATGAAGACTGTAATTCATTCTCTATGGCATTTTCTGTGTGTTTTCGAACAGTGACTTCTGTGTGATTTCTTGGAAGACCCCAGTTAGAACTTGTCCAAATATTTAGCTGAGTGAACACAAGTTCAGAAACCTGAAAAATGAAGGCTATGGTTCAAGTGTCCTCTCTGTCAGGCTGTGGTGGCCCAGCAAAGGGAGCACAGGCACCCTCATCTCTCTGAGAGATGATTTCTCACCCCAGTGAGACTCGATGGTGGGAAGTGATGTGGCTGGAGTCTACTGCTTTTGCATTTACAGTTCCATGTCCTCTACCTAAATCCAGATGATTGAGTATGCAAATGTCCTTTTAAGCGTCTGATTTTCCCCGAAGTTTCTAAGCTCCTGCAAAGTGAAACCCTCTCAAACTGCTGATCTCAAATGCCCTTCAAATGCTGCCTGAAGCTGAAAGTCTTGGGGAGTTGGAGGCTTTGCTGCTCCTTCTACACATCTGGTTCCTATCACTCTTCTCCACAGGTTCTGGTTGCGTTTTGTAAATGGAAACTTATAGGTAATTTGTAAAGAATATCTTCTTCTTTTTCTTTATTTTTTTCCACCTAGAACTCCCCTTTAGTATGTTTTGAACACTCAATTACCCTGTTCCAGACAATGCAATATTTCTCAGAAAAGATGGTCTTTTTTTTTTTTTTTTCCTTATCAGCCTCACTCTATCCCAGGAAATAAATCAGTGAAAGTTCAAATTCCAGTCCAGTTATCAAAACCACAATATTGGAGCGATTATGAAATAAGTATGCCTCTCTGTACCCATGCTTTAAAAATTACTCACTGATTTTGTCAGCTCAAGCCAAAACCTACATACCTATTTGAAAGTGGCTACTTATAAATCCAGATTTTCAAGCTTTGTCATGGTTAGCACCAGCTTTTTATCACTTGCCTGCGTAGTCCCTGACTCCGTGGATGCTGGTGACTGTTGCTCATGCTCGCAATTTGGCCCACCTCAATCCACCAGCAGCACATTTTTCCCACTACTGGTGGCTCATACTATTTATTTTGCTCTTGCTCAGCTTTGCTCCTTCATCATCTTCCCTTAACTGACCCTGAGGTTGAGTGTCACAGTAATAACCTTCCACAAACAATTAGATAAACTTCTTTCTGTCAGCCTAACCACATACTTGTGTGTTGATTGACTTATTTTATTTCAAGATTATTCAGTAATCCTTTAAAGGATTTCTTTTTGAATGCAAATAAAGCAGATAATTAATGTAATTATTTTTTAATGCAATTTACATCTTTTTTACCTTATTTATTTTGAGGTGTTTATATCCTTACTGCAGTACAATCCTGATGGCAACGCTGGGTTTTGAAATTGAAGTGATAAGCTTCTATAAGTTTCTAAGTCAGAAAGAAGTAAACCTCATTCTCTGCCTCTAAGTTACTCTGACCTGACAAATTCAGTTTCTGAAGCACCGTGTCCCTGTGATCTTCCCTTCCTAATGGACATCATGGTCTTTAAGTTTCTACTTGAGGAACTAATCTGACTTTGAGTGTTCACTGTGTGACTTCTGGTGATCAGATGGCTCGGCAGAAGGATGATGGGGCAAGTACATCTGTATTGTCACGTCACGTGTCGAATCCAGTCAAGCCAGGTAGTTCCAAAAGCTAAGAGATACCTGTGGCATATGTGAAAAGTATAAGTAAGTTGTGAGTGGATTTCAGTGTCAGTAAAAGTCAATTGTAGGTTGGAACCTGCAGTCCTCTGTTAAACGCTGCTCTTTTTACTATATAAGTGATGTAATCAGTGGCAGATCAGTCTGCATAGTTTTCATTCAAAGATGTGGTTCTTGGACTGTGTGCATGAGCAGGGAAACTGAGTTACCTTTCCTTTTATTTGTTCTAAAGTAACACAGTGCGACAGGCCAACCTGCAGGAAGATCTTTGGCAGTAACACTCTTGCCCTCAGTGATTGCCTGCAGTCTATGAATGTTGCATAAAACCAACAAAATCTGTTGTGAGAATCTGTAGAAGCCTTTTCATGAATCCTGAAACAATCTCAAGCAATAGTAATTGCCACCAGGTGGGGCTGAATAGTGTTTCAGAGTGGTGTAAAATTTGGGATGAGAAACGGTCAAAATAAATATCTTGAATGAAGCAAATTTAAGTCATCTAAAAAAGAAGTTGATATCTGGAGAATAAGCAGAATCGTGGTCCTCTCTCCATATCTGCCCCTTCACATCATGGAGGATAGACTTGGTTAAGAGGACAGAAGTTAGGACTGGGCTTGCACAAGAAATAGCGTTCTTTAATTGATTAGAAAGGGTGGAAATAGGCAGTTGGGAAGGAGAATTTTAATCAGGGTAAGTGATGTGCTGATGCAATTGTTATGTAGTGCTTAAAAAGGGACTTGGAAATAGTT
Source organism: Cuculus canorus (assembly GCF_017976375.1). NCBI lineage: Eukaryota > Metazoa > Chordata > Aves > Cuculiformes > Cuculidae > Cuculus > Cuculus canorus. The sequence continues at coordinate 90,813,642 of NC_071403.1, forward strand.
TTGAGTCTGGAACATCTGCACCTTGGCCAAAGATGTCTGTACTAAATACCATGATAATTCCTTTAGTTCATCCTAATGTAATGGCAAGCTTTCCTAAGAGATCCTTATGTTCCCAAGGCATTCTCTTGAAAAGGGAACTGATCACAGAGTTTGAGATACCATTCCATGCAAGTATGAAGCTACAAAGGTCTGTGTTGCCTTATGCTTTGTCTCCTGTCACTGTGGCAAGTTTCCAGATATTCCTGACTGTGAGATGCAGCTCCCATGCTCCCTCTGCTCCCAGGGGCTGCATTTCCCAAGGAAGCCTCAAGGATATACAAAAATTCAACCTTTCATTTTAAATGTGGCATGAAATTGGAGTAAACCTGAAACTAAAAGGGAATTAAAATTCATAAAATGCTGAATGTCACATAAAGCTAAATAGCCAGTGACTGGTGTTAAGTACAGTCTCATAAAATCATGTCTTATCTAATTAGATATAATAGGATCAAAATATCACAATTAAAAAAATCATAAAATGGCAGTAATTGCAGGAGAGTGTAAATTAGAACATGGCTAAAACTCATGAAACTTGGTGTTAATTTTCACACTAGAAGTGGCTAAAGCCGCAGCTGTGGTGAAACACAGCTCTTGAAGCTACTTGACAGAAAGATGTAAGATACTCACAGGTGTCTGGGTTTGAGGTTTTGATGATACTTCAGCATCCTGTTTTCAGAAAACAATGAACTGGCTTCTTCAGAATGGTCTCCAAAATGGCTCATTCTCTTCCAAAACAACACGTTCTCCCAAAACGTGAGGTTTTGGCTGTGGCTAGTAAAGTTGTGAGCATTGGTCATGCTTCTACAAGTTGTCATGATCACAGATCCGCATTTTCCATGGCTTTGTGGAGACCAAATGGGTAAATATACAGGCTGAATCTCCTGTAACTCTATACTGTGTTTGCCCGGAGGGCTACAACAGAGTGGCCACAGAGTGAGTGGTCATACTGGACCATTGCATGCTGGACTGCTTTCCTTCCTCTTCCGCTTTCCTCGGAGGGAGGAGATCTCGCTGTTTGTGGCAGCAAAGTGGGGCTATTCCCAGCTGAAATGCCATGGTTGCCTCTAGCTTGGTGGAGTAGCATGCAGGTGTGTAGAAAGTAAAAGCATTGCTCTGAACAGGACCTGTCAGGATGGATGATACGGGCCGTTTTTCATTGCTGGGTAGGATGAGATAGATGCTGGTGAGAGGGAGCTTCATGTGTGGCGATTGCTAGAGCAGAGTTTGGCTGGCTGGCTGCTCTTTGCTGTAGAAGTGTGGAGGCTCTCCTACAACAAAGCGAAGGGGCCATAAGGTCAGAACATTATCTTTTTCTTTCTGCAAGGTACTTTGTAGCAGAATTTCCAAAGGCAAGAACATTCAAAAACTTGGTAGATATTTCTGTTTTGGCTTGTTTAGTGGATATGTTTGTTCAGTTTCTTCTTTCTATCTTATAGTCCTAATATCTTGTAGTCCTAACATCCTCCTCCAATTAAGGAGGAACAAGACAGATGTGTGTGTGCTGGGACTTTTTCATAACATTATGGTGTACTTGTGGAGCAATAACTTTGAACAGAGTGGATGCTACCATTTGGCCTTGACAATTTTGTGCCTGTGTATGAAAAAAGCTGGTTTCCCAGGGAAAAAGGACCAAAAGGGTTGGGAGTTTTTAATAAGAACACCAAAGCCAGCAACCACCAGATGAGATCGTTATGTCTGAGGGTAATGTGGTTCTTGGGATAGGTTTAGCAACTAATTAATTTTTATTTTTCTGCTTATGCACTCTTTCGGGTACAGGTAATGGCTGATTAAAGCACATTCATTGCTTCATGCAGTTGGAAGTTTACCAAGTCCCTGCATGTGACCCAGTTGGTCTGATGTGTTGGGGTATGTGGGGCTTGGCATGTGTGTATTCCTACTGATCAAGGGACCCTATACTGTGCATTCAGGCTCACTTACCTCCTCAAAGGCTCTGTTTCATTATTTGCTCTTATTTAAAAGTACTCTCTCACTGTGGGTAAGGAGACAGCTGTGAGAAAGCAGTGACTGAATTACTTGATGCCTCTGAAGTGATTTTGAGTAGAGAGAAGGATGAAAAAGCAAAGGAGATAATGACCGTTTTCTTTCCAACAGCAAAGCATGTTCAAGGATGCAAAGAAAGAATGACTTGACTTTAAAATACATTGAGACATTACATAAAATCTGTAAAACATTTAAGCTTCTACCATACAGGAAAAGAGGGATGGCGACCCCAAATAACAGCCACTGGTGTACTTTAATTTTATTTGGCCATTAAAATGTACCATGCCAAAAAATGCTGTGTCTCTACATCTGCCTATGCATAGACATCTACTTATGCATAGTAGATGTTGAAGACTGAAGTCAATAAATACCTCCAGGGATTTGTGTGTGTGGTTTTGTGTATATTACTAAATACTCTGCTGTTGTCTTGTAGAAGATTAATGAAATCAGAGTAGCGAGAAATCAGTGTTATGTTTTGGCTGGAAAGCAGCAGTATACCGATTTTCCTCTCCTTCTCCACCCTGTGCAAATTATGAGGTGCTTGTTTTAGTGACATAAGAATGAGTGAAGTTTTTCTGCATTTACTTACATAATATGTAATCTGAATACACTCACCTATCTGATATTTTACACATCATTTCCACTGCTCAAAACCTACAGCACTGTCTTACACCACTCTTAGTCATTTGCAAGTAGTTTGCTTTCTCTAAATTTTGATCAACAGCATGAAGACAGCAATATCAGATTGCTTGCCAGAAATCCTCATCATTTATGCAGGGAAGAGCCTGATTAATTAACTGTAGAGTTTTTCCTAGCATTAAATCACAGCACATTAAAACAATGATTCTTGAGCCTGTCCAGTAGGAAAAGCTCCCTTTCCCACCCAGACTTCAAGAAGTGTGATCTCTGCTCCATCTGCCCCTAGCCATGTTAACGAGTCCCAGGAGAACAACATGTATTTTATGTATGATTAATAAATTCTTTGCAGACACAGTCCTAATATTGCATCAGGCTAGTCTTACGAAAGTGTCAATTAATACAGATGCCTTTCGCATTTTTATTTTAATGGGAAAACTGTTCATCCATGAGGTGTGAACAGGCCGTATCACCACCAGCACCTGTTGAGGAAGGAATGCAGCCCTGCTCCCTAGACTTTGTTAGTTCACTACTTGTGTTTCAACAGACTCTAAAATAGTTTAAGACTTTTTTCCTCCTTAGCGAAGACTTAGTCAACCTGGCTGAGTTATCCTAGATATCATCTGCATAAAGAATCCTCATGTATTTCATGCCAGTGAATATGCCAGGTCTTCAAGCCATCTGAGGCCTCCTCTGGGTGAGGCATGTCTCAAAAACACGAAAGATGGTTTTCCTCTGACACAGAGGAAAGCTGTTGCTTGTGGTCTTCTAGAAAATGGGAAATAGCTAAGACGAGGGACTGGATTTTAATATGAAATATAACAGTGCCCTAGAGATTGCTGGAGACAAGTGGCTATAACAGTAGCTTGGCAATGTGGTATATGTGCTGCAACACAGTAAAACACACCGATGTTCCTGGATCCGTGCGATGCTATGCGCAGCAAACAGCATAGCAATGCCCACATTTCCTAGCAGAACCTGTGCCCTTGCAGGGAAGCACAAGAAAATAACAGGAGGGGTTGGGTTGTTGCCTCCATCCCCCAGCAAAGGAGATGATCAAAGGGGATGCAACACTGACCACCAAGTGAAAAAAAGACAGAAAAATGTTAGCTAACCCATGAGCTCATTAAAACAAAGCCCTATTACTTGTTCTCGCCTCAAGCTTGGCACACTACGAAGAAGCAGTTGCCTGCATTCACTGTTCTCCCAAGGCTCAGATGCAGGGAGGAAGGACAGAAGTTGTGGTACTGCATGGGGGAAACATAGGTAAGAGCAAGCACTTGAAACTAACTGAATCTGCCACAGAATGTCACGCCGATGCGTGTGGGCACATCTGAGGGAACATTTATCTGGCAGCTTCAGATTCGACTTGTGGAGGCATCTCTGAATACAAAGTTCAGGTAGTTCAGTGCACGGCATTTCCTCCTCCTCTTGGAGAGGAGATGGAGTGAGTGTGTGTTTGTGTCTCTGTCTCTCGAGCATTGTCTGCCTGTTTACAAACTGAGTGCACTGGGGTTTTGTATATATTAATACTTGGCAGCTTACATAAATAGGCTTGTTGCTGATGCACAAGCAGCAGTGGGCTCCAGCTTTCCTAGCTGTGACTGCTCTGCTAACAGAAATAGAAAACAGTTTTTAAGTCCTTCCGACTTTGAATGCTGCACTGTGAGCCAATCTTTTAGATTAAAAATAGCATTTCCTTACACAGTCTCTTTTGGAGTGGCTCTGTATCTCTGCTTTCCCTTCCTGTTCTGTGCTTAAATTCTGTGTTTAAATAAAGACTGGTTAATTAATCAGGCTTTTCTCTGCATAAATGATAAGGATTTCTGGCAAGCAATCTGATATTGCTGTCTTCATGCTGTTGATCAAAATTTAGGGAAAGCAAACTACTTGTAAATGACTAAGAGTGGTGTAAGACAGTGCTGTAGGTTTTGAGCAGTGGAAATGATGTGTAAAATATTAGATAGGTTCTTTATTTGAGCTAATCTGTTCTGGGCTTTAGGTTTGGTTTTGTGTTTGGTTTTTTTTCTAACTGAAAAATTATGTGATTCCTTGACCTAACATGAATTGTTCAGATTTTCTCATCTTCCTCCTCCTGCTCTTGCACTGGTAAGGTCAGCATATGGTGTTTTAACTGACCACAGCAATATGGAAAATTTCAACCATGAAGCTGGAATTTCACTTTTATTTGTTTATTATTTTTCCCCACTTTGAGGGCATGCGGGGCCCTAGCAGTCCTCAAGGTGAGGATGCTGTAGCTGACTAACCCAATGGCAGTACTTTTGTACCCAAAGGCTGGAACATCATACAGGCAAGCCCACAGAGGAGCCACTAATTGCTGTGGGAGCTGAACATAAGGATGAGTGACCCCTCAGCTGGGCAGGGATAAGGCTGTGCACAGAGCTATTGTCCAATCTGACTTCTAATTAAATTCTCAGTGGAGATCAGAGCTGTGGTTGCCCTACAATGCCTGCTGTCTGGAACAGGGGATCACCTCCTCTTGGGAGAACATGCAATAAAGCACAGACACGAACTATTCAGCAAGAAGGGGTATAGTGTTGTGTAATGGAAGGTGTCATCCAGTCAGGGAGCCCAGCCCCAGGAGGAGAAAGGAATCAGGACATGCTTGAATTATAGTTCCCGTGAGCCTTTGCCCGGTTAACGGTAAGGCTCATATGTGAAAATTCGCTGAGGACCTGAGCCTGTTTTTGAATCGTGCAGAGGTCTCATGAGGTTGTTATAAGGACTTTGCACCATTTCATTTTTGTTCTTGACTTTTGGGAGTGTCTATCTTCCTTGGTTGGTTGGGGCTTTTTTAAACTCCACATCGATTGTAGTTTGCATCTGAAGTTTTTGGAGCTCATGTACTTGGCATTGGTGAGGCCGCACCTTGAATACTGTGTTCAGTTTTGGGCCCCTCATTACAAGAAAGATATTGAGGCCCTGGAGTGTGTCCAGAGAAGGGCAGTGAAGCTGGTGAGGGGGCTGGAGAAGAAGCCTTATGAGGAGCGGCTGAGGGAACTGGGGTTGTTTAGCCTGGAGAAGAGGAGGCTGAGAGGAGACCTTATCACTGTCTACAACTACCTGGAAGGAGGTTGTAGTGAGGTCAGTGTTGGTCTCTCTTCCCAAGTGACAGGTGATAGGATGAGAGGGAATGGCCTCAAATTGTGCCAGGGGAAGTTCAGTTTGGACATTAGGAAAAATTTCTTCACCGAAAGAGTTCTCAGGCACTGGGACAGGCTGCCTGGGGATGTGGTTGAGTCAACATCCCTGGAGTTGTTTAAAAGGTGGGTACATGAGGTGCTTATGGATATGATTTATTATTGGACAGGTATGGTTTGGCTTGATGATCTCAAAGTCTTTTCCAACCTAGTGATTCTATGATTCTATGATTCATTGCTTCTCAAAGCTCTGCCTGGGAGGATAAAGAGGAAGAATTGTTTTGATATCTTGGTAATAAACTAGATCCTCTATCAGTGTGACTTATTAGATGAGCCCTCGGGTTGGTGTTGGGAAGCGTGCATCTCTGTACTGACGTATTAGGCAGCCTTGCTAATCATGTCGTCTCCTCCTGCTTCTTTCTCGCTTGCAAATTGAGGCTGATGATCCTTGCCTCTCTTTGTAACATACTTTAAAACCCACAGAAGAAGATTGCTGTGGATGATCAAAGGAAAGTCTGATTGCACTGCTCAATACATCAAAAATGTGTTTTATTACAAGAGTTCTACTACTGGAAAGCTTGAATTTACATTTACAGTGGTATGAGTCTCACTGAAGGCTCACTTACGTCAGTGCAAGGCTTTTCGTTTATTTCAAAGGACATTATGTGAAGCTTTTTATATAAAGATGCAAGCTTCATAATTTTTTTTTGCTGGCTGCTGTATTTGCCATTTGCCCAAAAATGGCACTTAGTTCACTTGAACTATCAGAGGATATACAACAGATATAAAAAATTGTAGTGGCTATTCTGGTTTTGCAGTAAGAACAGGGAGAGGACTCCACTTAAACTTGGAGAAGAATTCTGCTTGTAGTAATTTTTTGTAATATTGGGCCTCAAAATTTAATAGAAAATAATACAGTACTTCCTTGTCTCCAAAATATAGCAGAAGCACCATCATAAAATGTCGAATGGAAACCCCACCTTCTTGCAACTTCAGACTATGGAAATGTTTTCTGGCTCTTTCACAGCACTTAACTGACAGTGATTGAGAGGCAGGCATTCAACATGATATGAAGAAACTGCATGCTTGGGTACATCAAATACATAGGTATATACACCTTTTTAAAGAAAAAACCCAACATGATGGATGATCTTGCATTTTCTAGCACTAAAGCTCAACCTATTACAACAATGAGTCTCAAGCTTTCTAGTAGGCAAAGGTCCCTCTCCCACCTAAACTTCAAGAAGTGTGATCTCGGCAACAACTGACCTCAGCCCTGTGAATGTGTCCCAGGAGATGGAGCTGAAACTGTGACGGCTTATACACCCTGTGCCTTCCCATCTAATTGCACTGTCCAAGAAGTCTTGACAGCTTATACACCCTGTGCCTTCCCATCTAATTGCACTGTCCAAGAAGTCTTTTACACAGTAGGCTAGATATGTACCTGAAATCTCTATCTTTGATGTTCAGACTGTACATACATGACCTATAGCAGCAGTGCGCTATGTACGTATCAGTGAATGTACTCCTCTTAAAAAGGCTGCCTTAAAGATATTGCTATCCCTTCAACACACGGAAGTAAAGCAACTACAGTCTTGTTTTCTAGACTGTTTTTTCTTGCCAGCCATGCCTTGATTTTCAAGCTCTCAAATTATCCCTTTAGAGGTAAGTAAATAATCCTGACAATTTTTATTTTTTACTGATTATAATTGTACAATAGCTTTAGTCTCTTATTTTCTCCAGCATTTCAAAGACAAATGCTCAGCTGAGGTATTTTAGCAGAGAATCAGACCCAGAGTGATGGAAACTGTGGTTGGGATGTGAGACCACCTGGAACACAGAGGAGGAACTCTTTAGTCTGTAACAGTGGAAAAGCAACATTGTCTTGACAGTGCTATTGGGGCACTTTTAGAGGACAGGTGCTTGCCTACTCATTTTCTTTCTGTTTGCTTTCTGACTCTTAACTCTAGACTCTAACCTGAATCTGGGCATTGTGTGGCTGGAATTGCTAAGGTATCCTCATTTCGATGTACTTTTCTCAGAGTTGATCCACATGCAATGGACTGGTGACGAAACATTTTCCTCCTGCAAAGTAGTTTATTCACTCAGTACCACTGTGCCTACTTCCCACAGTGCTGTATCTACATATTTTTTGAACATCTCTAGGGAAGGAGACTCTACTGCTTCCCTATGCAGCCTAGTCTAATGCTTCACCACTCTTTTGGTAAAGAAATGTTTCCTAATATCCAATATAAACATCCCCTGATGCAACTTGAGGTCATTTCCTCAAGTTTCCACTCACCTTACTACAACCTCCTTTAAGGCAGTTGTAGAGAATGATGAAGTCTCCCCTCAGCTTCCTCTTCTCCTGGCTAAACAATCCCATCTCCCTCAGTTGCTCCTCATAAGACTTGTTCTCCAGACCCTTCACCAGCTTCATTGTCCCTTCATTCTTTAGAATAAATGCAGTTATTGACATTAGCAATTATGGGTAATGTTTGATAAACATCCTATCCAGCATATTCTCAAGCCCCCAAACCAATTTGCTCTTTTCATCGTTACACTAAAGAGTATGATAGACTGGCAAGTTCCTTTATCATCATCTCTTAAGTTCCTTCAGAATTCAAACTGTAGACTCAGGGGCTGTCCTAGAGATTTTTCCTTTATCTCATGCTTGGCCTTTAGAAAATGTCATGTTCTTTCTTCCCATCTCTCTGCCAGACCTCTTGCCTCTGATTTCTTGTTAGTCTGGTGTTTAAATAGGACAACCCTTTCTATGAAGATTAATCTCCTTGTGCTCTTAATAATGACCAGTTTCACTGTTGACGTTTTAGAGGCTACTGTTTCCAATATACTTTTGTTTGAATATTTCATGCTTAACTTTGAATGACTTATAGACTCAACAGTCATTTAGGCCATCAATGATGGAACAGTTTAGCAATGACTTCTGTGTGGAAGTCCTCGAGTTGCACATAGCGTGTGTAAACATTTAGGAGCAAACCAGGGGTAATTTGTACTTAGAGAACTTTTGAAATGCCTAAGGCTGTCTGATACAATACATGTTTTTCATTATGCCTCACAAAACCTTCTAGCTGTGTTTCAGAGACAACTAAAGCAAGACAAAAAGTGTTAATGACTTATTTGGGGAAATACTAGGAGTGAGCTATACAGCTACCAGAAGGCTTCTGGAATTCTCCCCCAGCTCAAGTTTAGGGTGCCCTAATTCCCACAAACGGGCAGCAATTCTTCCTCTGCTGTTCACCTCCATGTTAAAAATGAACGTTGTGCAACAGGATGAGTTTAGCTGGCTGGAGAGCCAAGTGTTCAGCTCATTAGAGCTGAGGAGGTAGAAGAGAATCAATCTGAGCAACCCTGGGCTTTGCCTTCAGCTCTCAGAAATGCTGTGTGTTTTAAGTCTCAGGCTGGCTTTAGGGGTCTGCTTCAAGTACACAAGAAAAGAAAGCATCAGATTTCAGAGTTTTATTGAGGGAGCAGAACTTGAGTTTTGCACACTGGCAAAACTAAGCCAGTTCAGGCTTTGGCATGCTGGATTTGCTCTGGAGGAAAGATGTTCCAGCACAAACTTTGGTCTGACTAGGGGACAGAAAGAAGTAAGTTTTATTGCCAGCGTTTTCCTGAATTTCTGTTGAATTGTGAGTTAAGTGTGACCAGGCTAAAAGAAACAGGCTGAAATATAGCCTGGCTTTCAAGTGCACAGCTTGTTGTTCCTGTGATCCTCAGTCACCAAAAGATCTTTGCACTTAAAAATCACTTTCCTGGGAAAATCCACAATCAAAATTGTACGTCTCCTCCTTTATGATTCATACATCAACACAGAGCAAAGGAGGATGGTTTCTGAATTCAAAGTGGGCCTACCGGCTTAGATGGTCTATTATGCGCTTACATGGAGCAATGGGGATACAGACAGTGAATGTTCCAGCAGATAAAACCTGCCAGAGCAGGGAGAATGAATAGCAGTGTTGCCACAAGCACCCAGCTTCACAACATGATGGTGTGGGGAAAGACGACAGGACAACTCAGAGGGTGCTGGGACTGACTCCACTGAAGTTCATGGCAAGGTCCAACTGCTGCCTATGGACAAAATCTGACTTGTGAGCAGCCTTAGGCACTCGGCTGCCTCTTGTCATCAGAGGTAGCAGCCCGTTGTGCTTTCAAAAATCTGCCCCACTTGGTCTCAAAATATATTAGACCGGCAGAAAGGCCATTTTTATTATGTCAGTTCACTTCTTTCTTTTGCCCTGGCCTTTTCAGACGTTGTTGATGAGGTGAAGTTGATTTAGGTATCAAATTCCAGTGTTGATGTCTACTGCTTCTACGAAACTACTCTTTCAGCAATCGGTATAACAGACATACAAAGTCAAATCCATGTGGAGCTGCTGTAAGGATATGGTATAGCACAGAAGCTTCAAAATGGATTAAGAGTGAATTTTTTGGGAATTATATTGATTTCCATTTTTAAATTTCGGGGTTACAAGCAGAATTGTTTGGAGAATACACTAGGGACGTAAGTGCTTAGCTGTTGTGTAGCAAGGGCCATAACAATTCTCTGGAATTAACTCTAAAACCAAGTCCAGGTTAGAGTTGATCTGAAGTGCAACTTTCAGATGATGGTTTTTCTTTTTTCTTAATTTAAGATTACCAGTGAGGAAAGATCCGTCACATGGTATGGGATATGTATGATTATTCTAATGCCAAGTTATTCCACCCTTGCTTTGCATTTTATTTGTAAGATGAATCTGCCTAGATTCATATTCCATCAGTTGATTCCTGCTATGTTTTTGGTTGCTAAAAGTAAGAGACATTAGTTATGGCTGTTGTGGAAGTTGATGATTAAACTGTGATGAAAACATTTGTAATGTTCTTTTCCATAAATTAAATACACTGAATCACATACATCCTTCATTCTTTAACTGTTTTCATTATTCAATGATCCCTTTACAGATTTTCAGCTGCTTTCTAGGCATGTGGATAGCAGAATGCAGCACAGCAGTAGTTGCAACAGAGCCAAGTGAGAGGTTGTTTAGCTTCCTGATAGTCCCCTGTTTGTATGCTTTAAATATACTGATCACAGTAAGTCACAATGGATTGGTAATTGCTGTAAACATAAGCCTTATTTAAAAGTTTCTGGTTCCTCGGTAGGCAAAGTCTGGGTTTCTCCCTCAGGGATACAGAGTTGCTCAGTCCTGGAATCCTGGAATGGGAGCTGCTGTTTTCTTGTTCTTGACTCAACAGCTACTCAGACCATCAGCACCAATGCCCGTCCTCCTTAAGTAATAGAGTTTAGAGCTCTCTGTCATTTGTAGTGCTGGATCAAGAGTGATTTTTCTTGTGCCATGAGGTCACTGACAAAAAGTGGTGAATAACACCTAGAGAGGACTTGTTCTCACAGAAACCCACAAAATCCCACCTGCTTTTGGAAATGGTACTTTATTTACTACTACAGGTGAAGATTCAATTGTTGTCCAGGTTCAGAGTGACCTAGCATGTGCCAGATTAGTACTACTGTCATTCTTCGGTCCAGAAGGCAAGCTATTGCAGAAGGGTAAAAACTATATTAACCTTGTTATGAAGTCCCACACAAGCCATCTTCTTGTCTTGGCCAAAATTAGGCCTCTTTGATATAATATACGTGCTCTTTTACTCTCTTGGAGCTTTCCCAACATTGAAAAGTTTCAAGATTCAGCTTAGGTGATCTGAATAACCCTGTGGACAACTCTATTTAAAACTTGTATCTGCATTAGCTTTTGTTAAACTTTCTCCTGTTATTTTTATAACACAGGGTATTTGATCCCATATGGTGCGAGGTGATGCTCTTTTACCTATCTCTGTAGCATAGAAATACCTATAGACTACTAGTGCATTTAATTCGTTACTACTGATAATTCCACTGTTTCTGTATTGTTTGTTTTTCTTAGCTTCCCCAGAAAACCCCAATCCTCTAATTTAGTGCTAAATTCAGTTTCTTTTTTCAATCATCTATTATTTTTTATTTAAATTTGTATTATCAGTTAACTTTGGCACTTGGCTATGTGCTACAGTGTGGGTTTTTGATGTTGTTTCAAGTGGACAGATGCTCATGTCTCCTCTTTAAGCTAAGGGGTTTTAAAACTATTGAATGCCCTTTTTCTTCTCTGAATGAATCATTTCTAGGTTATTTAGCAAAATGCTCTTAAATAATGATAACTCATGATTTTGTGTATTTTTTCCATCTTGCTGTCAAATCTTTTTAGCTGTGTGAGGTGGCAGGAAGTAGAATTAGATCAGTGGTTTGGACCGCGCGTTTGTACTGTTCAAAATGAATAGCCAGAGCACTCTTCTGTATTAATGTGTAACCACTTGGTTTCTGTTTTGGTTTTGGGTTTCCTTGTTATCTGCCAGATGGAGTCAACATACAGGTTTTTGAGCCAGGAAATGGCTGAAATTGTCGTCGATAATTTAAAAATTAAAAATGGGGCTATTTTATTTCTGGCAGTTTGACACCTCCAAAACAAGATCCTCGCACTGAAATCCTGGCTATAATGCTGAATGAGAAAGCTGTATTAGAGAGAGATGCTTGAGGAGGTTGTCACCTTGTTCACTCGCATCATTTGGAGGTCTGTAGGAGATAATGACTCATTAATCTGGTCTGCATTTTTTTTCAGAACGTTGACTCATATATTTGTATTTGTTACTGGGAAGTTGATGACAACATTGTGCCGTATTTGACAGAAAAAGCTACTTCTTCTAATTAAAATCTCACTGTATAGAGAGTTGTAGCCAAGGGTAGATTTTTCTCGTTTCCCCAGGCTATCTCAATTTTTTTTCACGTTTCTTTATTCCTTACTTTCTCTCTAATAACCTCTTTCTGTCTTGTGATATTTACATGCTGCTCCCAATAACATCTATAATTTATAAGCCTTACTTCCAGTGCACTGAAAGATCAAAATAATGTCCAAAGAGCATGATGCAGTCACCTCAGCTTTGGTAATTACTTTATTTTTAGTTGTCCTCCCCACACAGAGCAGCATGACGTTTTCTGTCAACTGTTGCTATCAAATTTCTAGCCCGCATTACGTGAAACACAAATGATTATAAATTTGTATATTTGAGGTGGACTATTCACTCAGGCCTACCTGCTTAGGATTTCACTGGGATCTTAGCAGCAATCACTTTTGAGACAGCTGGTTTTCCCAATTTTAGCTGCAGATTAAGACAACAATTTCACGTCTGCCTTTTTGCAACTTTTTCAGTACGTGTGAAATGAAGTTGCCTTATAAGCATCAAGGCAAATAGTAATAAAAGAGCTACTTACTACTTTGTTTCTCTCTGTTATTCTAGTTAGCAATGTCAGCCTCAGGGAAGCCAAGTCACCAACTTTAGGTAGGAGATAAGTGGCAGAATTTGAAAGAGGGTCAGATTTTCTAATCCCAGTGTATAAAATGCTGCTTGATGCTTTACATTGATTTGGCAGACTAAAAGCTATTATGCTAACCTAATGTATGCCTGACAGTTTGTGTCTTCAGCTCTTTAGTGGAGCATCAAGAGCTGCTATCCAGCAGACTACTGGGAGGGAAAGGACCAGCCCCTGCAGGATGTATTTGGCTTCTGACAGGCGATGCTGCCAGCACTGAGGAAAGTCAGGGTGCAAAACTCTATCTGCCCCATCCTAACCTTTCCAAAAATTGCTCTGTATGATATTTCTGCAGCTCCCAGTCCCTGATCACTGATGTTATTGTTGCATGCGCAGGAATTGAATGAGGAGCTGAAGCTGCTGAAGGACAACATTTATCATAGGGCACTGCAGGTGTTATTTCTGTGGAAAGCATTGCAGTTTGTTTGTGTATTTCTATTCTTACCTTCTGTATGAAACCTAATCTAAAGCACTTCAGTAACAGCTGGAGCTGCCAGAAGATTTCTTTGAAAACTTACATGAGATCAGGTGTTTTTTTTATAGATAAAACATGTTCCGACTTTATTGGAAATTAAAAGTCCTAATGATTGTGCTATGCACTCTGAATCCCCAGGGGGGTATTTTTAGGCATGCCATTAACAATTTAAGCTTTAGCCTGTCAGCTTTCCAGCGGGCATTTAAGCTTTTCTGAATACTGGTTGTGTGTTGGCTTCACATGGTGATATACTTGGCTTGGTGTGTCCAGCTCCTAGGACGGATACCCACAGCACAGGTCCTCCAGGCACCCTCACTCTGTCCAATGCCAAGACCTGCTCCATGTCCTCTAACACAGCCTGCTGGACACAGCCAAAGTTGGTAGGCAACTCAAAGTACTCAATAGAAATGTCCTGGCCTTTACTAGGCATCTTGCACTCCGTCAAGGGCAGGCAGGTTGGAGAGGGCAGGAGATGTGTGGTAGGAGCTCTGGAATGTGGTTAGTAAGCTGAAAGCAATGGGTCCATCAAGAGGAAAAATGTTTCTGGGGGAGCAAGTAGGAAAGTGGAAAGGAGAGAGAAACGAAGGATCGGGGTGATGCTGGGAGGATCCAGAGGCTGGTAAAATGAATAGCTGTGGGCAAGGATAGTATGTAGAGAAAAGAGTTTTGCATTAAAAGAGGAGTAAAGCAGGAAAAAAGCTGAAAGGCTGTGAAAAGGAAAAGAAGGGCAATATTTCTGCTAGACCAGAGATGCAAGACTTAGTTTGTTTGTAGCCTCTTTAGTATTTGACTACTTGGGAAACCAAGCACGTGTTACATTTTTTTTTAAGACACTATTTATTGTAGGGCAATTCCTGCTAAAGCAGAGCCTCACAGCCAAGAATTTGGGTCAATACAAAAAAAAAAAATAAAAAGGATCAGGCTGTAGGTGTGTAATGTTAATATGCATGATCACATAAAATACAGTACAAACATTTAGGGGCCATAAAGGCTCGTGCAATAGAGCATTACAAGTCAGGAAGGTCCATAATCTTAAAGATATTTAAATACCTTTACCTGCATTTTGCAGTGCCTCTATCCATGGCGTATGAGAAATCTCAATGCATGATTTGTCTCTCTATAATCCCCAAGTAACATATGTGAAAATTAAATGTCTAAGAAAGACTTTCTTAGAATCTGGAGTGTATTTGGCATACTATTTAGTCAATCAATATTTCTGGACAAGATTATAAAGATATGGACTATAGCCAGGAAGATAAAGATGTTTGGACATAGCATAATGTGAGGAAATTCCCACATGAGACTTTACAGTACTATGTCAGTATAAATGTCTGCTTTCCCTAGGTAGAGAATCAGCTTCAAGGAACGTGTCCCACGAAGGTAAAATGCTAATGTGAACAATTCAAGGTATGAAGGTGTTAAAACCTCAGCCAGAATTCAAGATTGTATTACATAAGGCTTGGAAAAGTGCGGATGGCCTCTCCTGAGCTAATCTGTCATAGCCATCTGCTGTTTTGCTGCAAATACAAGCTGGTTTAAGTTAGTTTAGAGCGGGTTGGTTTGTTTTTCGTTTGTTTTTGGTTTTTTTTAAGGGAGGGTTAAACTAGCTCAGTCACTGCGTGCTCTTTGACGTCAGACTATGCCCAAGGAAAGTTACTGGCAATCAGTTAGCGTGGTGTACTGTGTGTATTGGAGTCCGCAGGCTGCTTGGAGCAGCTCATCAGGCATAAAATAATCCCTGTTTTGGTGGATTATAAATTTTGAAATGTGACACTACTGATATTTAAAACAACATTCTATCTTTTTTTATTCTGGGGAAAAAAAATCCAGTGGATGTAATTGTTGCCCAGATTCTAATGACTTGTCACATGAAAACAAACCATTTGATTAGAGTAGGTGGCTTCTCAGCCAGGTGCAGGGGACAGGTTTGGCCTTGCAGCCTGGCCGCTGTGCAGGAGGTGACAAATGTGTTTCTCCTTGGAGTGTTTGACAAGGGGGGTACTGAGCTGGCTTAGAGCAGCAATTCAGGGAATGCGTGCCCTGATCATGGGTCGTGGGTATTTCTAGTATAAATCACTGGTATAAACGTGGTTAAAGCTCCATGGAGAGATCACTTTTTTTTCTTTTTCTAGTTAAATCACTTATAAGGAGGAGTCAGAACCATGTGAGCAGGCAGATGTGTTGATAATTGGGTTGAGTAAACAGATCAAACTCCATTTTCTGTTCATGTTGCTCTTGGGTCTATCTCATTGCATGACTTTATGTGGGTAAATAATAAAAGCTTTGGCATTGCGTACAGGCTGTGCTGTGAATGTAACACTCCCTGGAAGTGGAGAGTTTTACGTAAAATAATTTTCCCCCACTTGTATGCCTTCAATTATTTTGCACGTGTTCCACCATGTTTCCTTGACTGGATGTGCCTGTTACTGGATGTGCTCACTTTCTCTGCCAGCACTTGGAGGGAAACTGCTACTGCCCAGTCCACAGAGCCAGTTACTTAGCAGCCAGGAAGCCAGCTGTAGCAAGAAAATTCATAAATGTCATTAATTTGAAGGCCTGCTCTGCAGCTACAAGTCATTGCAGTTATGTAGGTCCTCCACCTATTTATAACTTAGCAATCTGTCACCGGGGGCTTTGTGCAATTCTTTGCTACGTGCCACATGGGTTGTAATGTAATAGCTGGGTATATTGTAAGATTTCCTCTACCACTTTTTAGAAGCAGCTGTCAGCAGAGAGGTCTAATAACAAAGCGCAGGTAAGGTGGGAGCTGCTTTGTGTAACACTTCCCTCCACTGTGTCATCTGACATTGAAGACAGTGGTTTGTTACCTGCTCCTCTGTGTCAATGAGCTCTCGGATGGAGCTGAACACAAAATATGAAGTACGTGGATGGAGTGTTGTCACTTTTGCAGTAATGAACAGTTGCAATGTTTCCTTATAGTTTTTCCATGCAAAACCTGGGAAGGAGACGTAACATTGCTGCCCACTTTCCTACCCAGACCATGGCCTACCAGTGCTGGGTGCTGTGTAGATGAACACCCCATGCCAAGAAACTCCACAGTCTGAGACAAAATGGTCCAAGACATGCAGGAGACAAAGAAATATCGAACTGGTGCTAGTCAGCATCATGAACAGATGACTTAGGGCAATCGGCATCCTACAAGCTGCCAGGTTGTCCTGTGGGTAACTTGGCAAAAGAGTGATGCAACAGAGACATTCTGTAGATACTTACAGGAGTTTCTCAATAAAAATGTTTTTCCATGGCACTCTAGCTTACAGGGAGTACTCCAGAAGCTTTGGAAGTCAAGCCTCCAAATAAAATGTGTCATTGGAAGAGAACATGGACTGTTTTGCTTATGAAGGTTCTTGCATTTGTATTCTGCCAAATCCAGAAGCAGGTGAGAATGGTGCTTGGGGAAATGAAGTCTTTTGTTTCTGCCTGCACGAGGAAACTGAGTGGAGGAAAAAAGAAAAGGATGTAATGTGCCCGCTTAAGGGAAATCCTCTGTTGTCTGCACTGATATGCTCCTTGTAATTCTCAGCTGCTTCTTTTATATTGTGTCTGTGGATTTGAAGCTGAACAAACACCTGATGTGTGGGCTTTCACTGTCCAGCCAGATGCCTTCACAGCTGCTTCATAACAATGGAGGTGGTTAAAAGTGATTAGTTGGAAACCCAATCTCATATGTTTCTTGGGTGAAATAGGCCATAGAAAATGGTTAGAAAATGGTAATTTTTTTTTTTTGAGCGGGGGGTAGATTCCTCAAATGCTAAGCACTCACCCAACGTGCACCTCGTATTCGTTAGGATATGCCCTGCAGAGCACTCTGCTCTCAGCGATGTTAATTGTGCCCGTCAGAGTTCTGTGCAGCTCCTGCAGGCTCATGTTGCTGTCAGTGTGAACGCTGGCTGCTGGTGCTAAAACAAGAACCCCTCTAGTCTGGGGAATGGCTGAACTTGAATCCACCACTCGTGTTCAAGGTAGACCCCAGCATGCCTGGCCATGTGCAGCACCTTGGGAAGGGGAATATATTGCACCTATTATTGGTAGTGACTTGGAAGGATGCCAGCCTACAGGATATCCCCCATGTGCACTTTTGAAGATAAGGGGAAGGCTGTTTTGTGTGTTGCTGGCTAAGGGACACCTGCAGCTGTCTGTGCCTGCCATATTACCCAAGAAAAGGTTCTTAAAAAAAGCACACCAAAATAACTTTTTGATTTCTCTTTTTATATTTCTCTTTTTTATATGCCAAAGCTATAGGCTGAGTGTAGTTTCAAGGGAGGGTAAAGACTTCCTTTAGGAACACTAATGGAAGCAGTCTGGGGCAAAGACTTAGTAGGGCAGGCACTGAGAGTGGGATGCAGTGGGGGAAGAAGACCAACGGCACAGGAACAATGAACTTGGAGGAAATGGGGGACTCGGAAGGCAGCCAAGTGTATTGGGGCAAAGCTGAAACTGGAAAAAGAGTCAAATTAAGTAAGGAGTTAGCAAGTGAGAGGCAGAGGGTAAAGCGATCTGCCTTAGAAAAAGGCCAGGAAAGAACAGTGTGGAAAGACCTGATCATGAATCGTGTCCTCCACAGGTTCTGAAATGAGTCTGTTATGGAAAGCAGGCAGGGGCAAAAGTTTTAACAAGTTTTAACACAGTTTTTATACTCCGTTTAGTCATTCTCTGTTTTGGTTTTTTTTGTGGTCTGCTGGCACCTGAACATCTTGTCCTATAGAAATAGGGAAAAAGCTGTCCCTGTGGCTGACCTCTGAGATGTGAGTGTGGACAGACGTGGTTTGCTGTCTGCAGATGCTGACTGTGAATTCTAGGGGAAAATGGATTTTTATGAAGACTGACTGCATGGAACAAAGGAGAGATGGTTTGATCCAGCACATGTGCTTGCTGTATTTAATCAGGATTAGAGAGAGACTGAACCAAGATCCCTATGGGATGCTGCTCAGCCAAGTGTCCATGCACAGGGGGATGTCCATGGTGAGGTTATGCTGAAGGCAGGAACAGTGGAAACAATACCCTGTAATCCCATCTCTGCCCACACTTCCACCCACAGGCCCGACACAAGAAACCTTCTCAGCCATCCAAACAATCACTATGGCTAAAATGGACTGCATTGTTTCCAAAAACTGGATAAAACACCCTTATTTTTACATGGGATGATTTACACGAAGATCATCATGTAATCCCGCAGCTGTTAAATTCTCTGCCAGGAGAACAGCCATTCACATTAGCTCCCAGGCTACAGGGTCTTGTGTGTGATATTTTCCATAACCTGTCATCTGAGGGAGAGGCGATGGTTCAACAGTGAAAACCAGGAAAAGGGCTAAGTGGTTAGAGGCAAATCATGCAGCTTTCCTTCAGCTGGATCCACCAATCGCCAAACAATAGCAGCACCAAGCACACTATACATTGATTTATGCTGCAGGTTCAACTTCTGCTCTCTACTTGTTTCTGCACCCAGGATAGATCAATATTAAAGAACTACATAGAAATGAGCAGGCATATTTTTACAGAACTTATTCTGAAATCCTGAGCAATGCAACAAAAATAGTCTTTCATAGGCAGTTCCTGGTGTCCTTTCTGTACTGATTTCTAAGCCTGCTAATTGTAAATGGAGTTACTGGTATGGTTAAAATTTCTATAGGTAGGTTTATTGCTCTCCTGTAATTCCCAAACACAAAAATGTAGGGGGTACCAAATAAAACTAGATAGATGTTTGGTCTGATCCAGCGTGGCTGCTTTTGCCATAATTTTCTGCCTCGGTTTCCTCCCCTGGGAAATGGGTCATGACTGCATCTACTCTGCAGCTGAGGACATGGCCCTGGATGTAACCTATAGCATTACAGGAGGCTCCTGGGACTGGGTAACCTGTGGCTGCAGTCCTTGTCACAGATCCAGGCTTGTCCCAGGTTGTGCTTGTCCTTTGTCCTTTGGTGTGGACCAGGTCAGCATTCTGTTAGGAAATGCATTGGAGCCCACCAAAGAAGGTCCTAGGAAAGAATTCTGATGGTCTAGGCACACTAGGAGTCCCTGCCTGTCCCTGGAAATATCAGGCTTGCCTGAAATCAGGTTCAGATAGTGATCCTGCTAGCCTGTAATGTAGAATGACAGCTCTACTGGTCTCAGAGGAGCCCCTGGGCTCATCTACTTATCTGTGAAAATGCAAGCAGTGGTATCTCCTCTGGAAGCTGCTTTAGATCTTAATGAAAACGTGAAATTTGTCTTTCTAGGTCCCCCTAGCAGGCAAATAATCCTGGAAAAAAGGGGTCATGGCACCTACAAGGAGCTGTAAAGACTTGCCTTTTCTTTCCTCCAAAACGAACAACGTAGATAATGTACTTAGTGATACTTTCTGTAATCTTTCCCCTCCTCAGTGGCCAAACTACAGTAGGAATCATGGACAGGAGACATGTACAGGGAATACAGCTTATCACATTGAAAAACGTATTGCATTCCAAGGATTCAGTTTCAGTGAAAGACGTACAGTTTCAGTTAAAATGAAACCATGCTATGGACTTGGCGTGAATTTTGTCTCCTTACTGTTCCAATTAATACTCAAGTAGGCTGACTCAGCCGTTCTCATCAGGTTTTATAGTGCCCACATATCTCCAGTGCTCAGGTGACTTCGATTTCCTCTTTTTATCCCAGAGAGATCTGATTGTATCAAATCCTGCTAAAAAGCTCAGCAAACGCTTTGCTGATCTCACACTTGAGGGGAAAAATATGTCTAAGTATTTGAAGTTAAAAGTAAGAAAAAGTAAGAAAAAATGTGCTTAACATGTGGAGGAAAAAACTTCCTGGTGGCCAGCCCTTCCTGAGCACGAGTCAGCCTGAGTAGCCTGACACAAGCTATTGTATTCAAACCAGGAGTCAGAAGAGCTTCTCTTACCCTAGAGGGCATAAAGTCTTTCCATCAGAGCTTTCCATCAGAGCTGCTTTCCATCATCTTTCCATCATCTCTGGCTTGTGTGTATGTTCTATAGGCAAGCAGCCACAGTTTTCACTGTCCTTCATTTACTGGCCTGGGAAAGGTGTCCTTTCTGACACACAGCGGTGTCACTGTGGTGGCTGCAGGGTGAGGTATGTATCTTACCATGGGAGGAATATGGGGCTGCTGCTCCTTTTCCCAGCTAAGGGGGTAATTGCGGAGACAGGCATGCCAGAGGCTGGGTTCAGTAGACACATCTGTTCTGAGCCCCCCATATTTTTCCTTGCAAAAATCGTAACTCATTTCTGGAGGTACCTCTCTCTCAAGGCAGAGCTCAGCTGTTTGCTTACAGGGATGAAGTGAATGAAAGACCTCTCTCAGTTTTCTGTATGACCTGCTGTCAATATCCAGTCTCTAGGGAAAATATAAATGGAAGAGCACAGATGTTCACTGAATTTTATAAAAAGCAATGAATGGCCGTGTTGCACCAGGCTTCCTTGAAGGAAAGTCAGATTTGTGCCTCTCACTCAGCTGTGAATAGTTGCGCCCTTCCAATTCTTAGGAGACTTCTGGAAAGGACTACACTTTCTGTGGAAAGGAAAATGTTCTACTTAAAAGTGAAATATTTTGTTTAACTTTCCTTTAGGCTGGCTTTTTTTTTTTTTTGCTTTGGGATTTCTAAAATATGCTTTTAATTAAAAATAAAGCTTTATGTCATGTCAGTCCTAATTAAAGGTTCAAAGGCAATACAAAGTCAGGTCTAGTTCTTCCATGCCATACTACTCTAGTAGCCCTTCCCACCACACTTCACTGTTTAAACGAAAGCCCTTGATCTTTTCCTTCACTTGCCCTTCTGGTCCTGGGAGGGTGCTAATGTAGCAGTGACTCCTTCCCTAGACGGTGCACTTGGAGCTGTCTGGGATCAGTGTTAAAAGCCTGCGTTAGAAAAGTGCCTGTCCAAATCCTACCAGACACATGACCTTCAACGTAGCATCAAACTTCAGCTGAAATGCAGGCCTGACAATGTGTCAAAGTACAGTAGCATAAATAAGATATTGGCCATAGATATCCTGATGACAGATGTAAGCATAAGTATAAAGTGTGCTTTCTAAAATTAGAGTACATGTAGAAGGCGCTGGAAGAGCTGGCTGTTGGAGGGGCTTATAGGTAGATCATACATGACCAAAAGAACAAAATTGCAACATCAGCATCAATCATTGTGAAAGTGCAGTATTTTAGGATATCTGCACACTCTGGATCAGCTAGAGGTGAAGCAACACCTGTATGTGATAGATCTGACTGGAAAGGCATGATATGAGATGGAAAGTCAGGCTGGGTTTACACCTGAAATGTACACAGGTTATCCATTTAGTAAAGATGAGTCTCTGTCATTCCCTCCTCTTTAATTCCCTACAGAGTAGGCAGAGTTTTCCCAAGACTTCCTGCTTTCTTTTCTAGTCTCTGCTGTTTTGAGAGAGTTCTTCATTTGCTCTCAATCTGTTCCTGCTTTGGGTAGTGCTGTAGATGTGTTTATTTAGTAATTATTCTGATGGAAGGTGTGACAAACTGTTTGTCTCAAAAATGTATGTGCCCTCTTTAGAGCTATATTTTACTACCTTCAATCCCTAGTTCTTTATTGCTTCCCAATTCCTCTTGGTTTTGGTGATAGCACTGGTAGAGCAAGGTGCTAATCAGGCTGAGCAAAAGGGATGAGACCCATCCATCAATGAGCACTCTGTGCCAACACCTGGATCTTCCCTCATTGCAGAATTGACAGTCAGAGGTCCTGATACAGCAGACATGCCCAAGAAAGAGAGCATTAGTGTGCCTTACATAGCCTGAGAGGTTGAAGGATCTGGCTTTGGTTAAACCAAACCTTTCAATCAAAAGCAGCACAGACAGAGAGAAAATAAAAGCTGAAGCTAAGAACTAAGCAGAGAGGCTGCTAGTATTTCATATGTATTTTTACCTTACAGTGGAAGATATGAGAGGTATGAGTTGACCCTTTAAAATATTCTGTAATAACACCTGTATGCTCCCCAATGATCTTTACACATTAAATACACGAAAAATATACTTGGCCACATTCTGTGCATGTACTTTTCTGTGGTGATTATGTGTGATGCATAACACATAGTTTTACCACTGGTGTGAATGAACATGTTCCAGTGGTTAATTATCATTGCCATCTTCCATTATTTTAACTATCAGAAATTTGACATCCCCCCTCCCTCCCCTTTCGATATCCTATTTTACTTTGCACCTGTAATTAGACATTGTCTGTAGGTTGTGTAAGGATTCTTACATTCCCCCTCATAGCTCCAGTGAGAGCTTCAATTAGTGAGAAACCCTAACCAAACAATTCCTTATCTACGCATATCCCTAGTTCATGGAGTTGCAGCATCTTCCTTAGCAAGAAAGGGCTAAAGTATCTATTAAAATAGGAAATCAGGCATTATTTAAAATGACAGAAATTAGCAGAAAGTGGGAGCTACCTTTTTGTACCTGAAAGTGCTTTTAGAGCATTTCTGTGATATGAATGAAAATACAAAAGAAAACATGGATGGAGGTTTATTTTATGGTCTCTTAGAGATTTCTAGATCAAATAGAGTTGCTTGACAAGTAGACAAATATGTTTTATTTTTTGTAATCAACGAGTCTTAAAATGTGATGAAATCACCAGCACTACATTTACAGAGGGCTGACTAAAAATAAATAGATGGGGACTTGCTTTTTTAAGGGTCCAGCAGCCCTTAGATTAACTCCTACAGTGCCTTTCTGCATTTGCTCAATGTAAATGATTGCAAAGTAGCAAAGGATTTCTGGGCTGAAGCATGGTGATCACAGCCTGGTGATCATACTCTCTCATCCATTTGCTTCCAGCCCCCTGCATCTCATTCTGGATCCCTTTATAGTGACCCAGTGAGTGCAGCAGCTGTGCTCATACATACAAGGATGATGAAAGTGGAAGTCTTCATTTTTTAATGATTAATTCTGTCTGGCTCTGAATTTTTTTCTGTATGTGAGAGAAGACAGACATACTGGGTATATGTGTGCATATATATTGCCTGTAGAGATATCCATTCCTCTCTCTGCATATAATGTATACATAGGTTATGACTGCTTCATTTTCATTGCATCTCAGACAAATATAATATGAAGATATCAGATGCCTGGCTCCATAGGAGTGTCCTTTTAAAGAATGCCCAGTCTGTTTTCCCCATGAATGACCTATCAAAGACAGAATTCTGTCATACTGTTGTATCTATATGCTCCAACGGTTCTTGAAGCAGTTCTTCCTGAGTGCCACCTTTGTTATTTTGTGAGTAGTCACTCATGAGAAAGAGAAGACAAGCCATCAAGCATTGTCATCCTTTTCCTTCTTTAGCAGAAATTTGCCATTTCTGTGCACACCCCATATCCCAACGCGTTCTTCTACTTCAGGTTGTCGGAATGGGAAAATGGCTACTCAGACTGTTGCCACTGTTGTTTTAGTTGAGCCACCTGAGTGGCTTATGTTTCTCCATGGAGCATCCAAGCTGCCTTAGGACAAGTTACCTTCTCTACAACACCCTTTGCAGTCCCCTGCAGGCCTAAAGTATGTTCCAGGGCATTACTTGGCTGATGTGGCAGCAACACACTGTTTGGGTTACAGGAAAAAAGTGAATAAAAGGAAGTTTAAATAACTGCTGAACTAAGGGAAAAATGGGGCAACATTTTTCACCAGTCTGCAGAAAGCAATGATATTGGTGAAGAAGGTCCTGCCAGTGGAGATTTTTTTCTATTCATAGTTGTGGGTCAGTAACTTCATTCATAGCCACTTTAACCACTATAGTTGCTCTTGAAAAAATAAAGTGTTTATTAATGATTCTGCTGTGGGGAATGGCGGTGCTGTGGGGAATGGCATGGGCAAAATTTCCCTAGACAAATCTTTAAAATCATCTCATAATGCTATCTGGTAAGTGAACAGAGCTCTCTATCAGCATGCACTACATTGGAATTTCTGGAGAAGTATAAAAGACAGCAATTTTTTTTTTCCTAGGCACCAAAGGTCAGTTGTGATTTTGAAACAGAGACCAAAACCAAGAAATCTGAGTGTTCTTGAGCTTCCTCAGTTGTGTTTAGCTAGCAAAATAGCAAATGATACATGTTGTATGACTCTTCTATGACCAGCATATGAAATGATGGTAGAAGTAAGATGGAGTGCAATATCTCATAGGTTGAACATCACCAGCCAAACCCTGAGCAACTCGTTTCTCAACAACTCTTCAGGAGTTGTTGAAACACGGGTCTACTTGGCCAGTGTTTGCACAGAGCACGGAGCTAAGGTTAAACTTTCCTTTCCCCAGAAATCAGATGTAAAGAAATGAAGTGATGCACAACAGTGTGGCAAACCTGCTATATTTCTTTATCAGTAAATTAACTCATCTAAGTCTAACTGAGACTCATCATAACAGAGCCCTTATATCATCTCTTATAAAGAAGGAGAGGGAACAGAAGACACAAACTGCACAGTTTAGCACTGACTCACTGTTTCAGACTTTTCTCCATTTGTTTTAAAGGAAGGGAGGAGGAAGGAGGATTGGGAGAGGAAGTTGATATGAAGAATTCTCCTTCAGGCTGTTGGAGAGCTGCTATATTTGCATCTCCTATTCAGGCTAAAAAACTGCTCTCACATCTCCTCTGTGGGTCCATTATTGGTGTCATAGAGAGAGAGAGCTGCAAACACAGCTTGGAGGGCCTCTGCTATAAAGTTTTGTGGTCTGAAGGAGCACGCATCCCTGTGTTTCTCTAGTACTCAGCTTTCAGATTGTTTTGAATAGTTTTGAAATATCAAATGATATAGTGGTGTTGAAGCTGATACTTTGATCTTCAGGGAAGTGATGCTGAGCCATCCTTGGAGTATTTTTACTGCAGGAAAATTCTAGTTTAGGAGAATGTCATAGCAGGCTATCAGTTCTGGCATGAAACTGCTAGCAGGTGGATTTTGTGATGGGAAGTGTTAAGTGGGTTTTATTGGCTCACTGATGCAGCTGACTGGTTCTCCACTTACATAAAAGAGAATTGGGACCTGCCCTCAGGCTGGAATGAGAATTTGGCTTTGGCATGGGGTGGATAAAATGTAACAGGAACAAAAAGGCCTGAAGTGAAGCCTCTAGCTGCGGTTTTACACAGTAACTAGAGTTTTACAGAGTATCTAGAGAAGCTAGGGCAGTGTTATTTTCACTTCCTAGGCCTGATCCTTAGTCAGTGTGACTGATTTCAGTGTAGGTGTTATAGAAATTATAAGGTGGAAGGGATTCTGAAATGTCCTGTCCTGTCACAGCCTGTGATTAGCTTTTTAAGACCATCCTTGAAAAACAGTTGTCTTACCTGCTCTTGAATTCTGCTTCCTGCTGCCATCCTTGCAATGCTGCATTAGCCTGGGCTTTACAGTTTATATTCTCTCTGCCTGCAGCTTTAGACTGCTAGTTCTGACCTGACCTGGTCAGGGAAAATGGCTTTTCTCTTCTTCTTTCCAGTGATTCTTTACATTCTTGCCTTTCATCCTGGCTCCTTTCATTTTTGGGGATCTTAGGGTTTTTCGGTTTTGTTTTTGTTTTTTGCTTTCCTGGGCTGAGCCAATGTTAATATACATGGAATTAAGTGAGATTGCGTGCAAAGAGTGTTGCCACCTTTTACAGGAGGATCTTGCAAAAGTTGCAAGATTTTTGAGTAGGGAAAGAATAAATAACAGCCTTGATTTGGGAAGAGAAGTAATTTGGCTCTGGATCCATTCTACAGAAACTCTTGGCTGGGCTGTAATATAGCGACTCCACTCTTTCTGCCTCGAGTAAAGAGGAGAAAGTCATGGTCAAAGCCCTTAAAACAAAAAAGCCCTAAACTAACCAACTGGAAAAAAAATGTTAGAATATGGTGTTTAATTGGGTGTAAATGCTTTATTAATTATATGTCTGTTTCCTCTATTCCCTTAGAACAGATTGTAAATTATAAATCAAGGATTCCCCCAGAGCTATAGTTCAATTTGACCATTTAGTGAAGGACTTTAAAGTGACATTGCATTTCAGTTATGAACATATTATCTTCAACATGGCCCCTGTACTGACTGGAGGTTGTAGTGGGAGCACTTGCAGATCCTGGCTGCCCAACATCCACCAGCCATGTATGTCTGTTCTGTCCCCTGACCCCAACGGGGTCAGTTCTGCAGGAGCAACCACTGCTCTGTGTTCTCCTCACTGTTACCATCCTTGTTATTTCCCATAGCAGCTTTAGCAAAGCACCGACAGGGCTTTTGTTGTTGATGCAGCTGTACATAGGGGAGTACAAAAGCTGAGGGACATAGTTGTGGAAGGCTCCTGACTACCTGTCCTGCTATTTCCACTAACTAAGGCCTCCTTTGGGCTGTTCTATAAACAATTGAGTGTTTCAGATATAAGCACTAAATGCTTATATATTGAAATGATTGTGCCTAATTGTATACCTGACACATAGTCCTTCACATATTTGGAAGCAAGATTATTAATTAGTTCTCATAGCTCTAGCTGTGAAAGATGATCACTTTGCTGTTGAAAAGAGCATACTGAATTAAATAAACCATCAGACCAAGCAAGGGCACTTTTGCTACAGCCCTTTGAAAATATAAATAACTTGTGACATTTCTATTTTATGAGGGAACTTGATGTCCAGAGGTCAAAAAAGCCCGTAGGTACTGAAGTCCCATTCAACTTCTGTTGTAGGTGCCATGTCCATACTGCAAGTATCTGCACAACTGTTCTCTGTCCGAGTCTAGTCTTGCTTTCACACCAAGTTATTTTTGAAAGTATCTCTAGCAGAATAATCTGATGCATAACTAGATGAGAATCTCAGTTTATAACCAAAATTCCTCTTCAGTTTTTGCTTGGGCTTTATACATCACATGAATAATTGCATCTAATTTGCTTTCTTTTAACTTGTTCACAGTAATCCATTGAGAGAAAGTGACAATTAAGTTGCTAGTCTTAAAACATCAACCCGAGCAACCTGATCTAGTTGATGTCTCTGCTCGTTGCAGGAGTGTTGGACTGGATGACATTTAAAGGTCCCTTACAACCCAAACCATTCTGTTTCTATGATTCTATAATCAGTAAGGCCGAAAACATGAAGCAAGTTGCAGGGACAGACTGTTGCTCAGCCTTTCTGGATGAAGGAAAGGGTGGTTGAGGGGAAAGGTACGAGAACAAATTATTGTTTTGCTTCTCTGTGCAAAGCATTCATCATTATTCTACCCTCTGGTGCTCCCTAACTGTGCAAACTGCTCCAAGATGTACAGCAAGAGCTTTGAATTCACAAGTGGTTGCACGAACAGTGTCTTGCGTCCTTTGCAAGTGTAATGGTGTGAGGAAAGGAAGACCTGCCATCATGGTTCTAAGGTTCTGGCCTGTGTTTTCATAGTAAGTGTGAACATGTGGGATGAAGCTCAGGCCACACTCAAGACAGTAATCCCTGTCTTCTGGATGGAATCTTGCACCTGGGCATAATGGCTTTGCCCATTTGCTTCCTCTCTTTGTCTTCAGGCCCGAGAATTCATGGAGCCCATTTGAATTACTCTTGATTTATGCCTGTATTCCAGGAGACAGCTTGCAAGGCACACACAGGGTAAATTCTGATCTGCTTTTGTGTGTTGAGGTGCTGCTTCCCCACCACTGCCATACACACTGTTTATATGCAAATATTTCCCTCATGCTTTGGGCAGTGTTGGTGGTCAGCACACGGCTCCAAGTCCTTGCAGTGGAGCACTTGCGCTGGAAAGAGGAGTTTAGATAAGGAAAGAGGATAACTCACAGAAGTTTTGTTCAGCAAGTGGAAGGTACATTAGACCCATGTCTTACAAAATTTCCCAGAACTGTGAGGAGCCCAAGGGCAGAGAACCATATAAAGGTTCCCCTGCTACAGCTGGAGATGTGTCGCCACTGTCCTGGTGGAAGTCTCCCCTGACACCTGTGTTCTGTTGGCGTGATGGCAGGGCTTGAGGAAGTGGCTGGTAGCTGCACAGGCAGGGACAAAAATGAGTCACATTTTTTATGCAGATGAGCGCAATGTGATCAATATGGTTGGCTTAACAGTCATTTATATCGCATACGGTTGATTTCAAAAACAGGTTAATTTTTTTTTCCATCAAGGAAATACATAGTGTTTATTCTGCTTAATCGGATGACAAGAGTGGGACATAGGTTTGTTCCATTCACTCACCTTTAAAAATGTGTGAATGATGTGTGTCATCATCCATCATTGATAGATGAAGCATCTTTCCTTGTCTTTGTTGTGTTAACTTACTCATTTGTGGGTTTTGGCTGGAGCTGGGCTGAACAAACTAGGTGAACCAGGAGAGATGACAGGTAAAGCTCTGTCAACACACAGGGTGTTT
This sequence comes from Cuculus canorus, assembly GCF_017976375.1. Taxonomy (NCBI): domain Eukaryota; kingdom Metazoa; phylum Chordata; class Aves; order Cuculiformes; family Cuculidae; genus Cuculus; species Cuculus canorus. The sequence goes on from NC_071403.1 coordinate 90,842,700, forward strand.
TGCCTTTTCTGTGAGCAATGACCTCAGCGCAAAGCAGACTTCAGTGCGAATACAGCTTTCTTCCCTCAGCACATCCATGGGTTAGTCCTTTTGACAGATTAATCCTTTTGTATGCACATGCAGGTTATGCATCTGAGGAATAGAAGTAAGCACAAGATTACCTCCAAATGAGAGAAGGAACTTTTCCTGCCTATCTGTAGCCATGTTTATGCTAAAAGTTGCACTGTCTTCAGGAAATGGAGGATAAATTGTGGTTCCCATCTCCTGTAAAAACAGTATTTGTGTTGAAGGGAAATGAGCTGAAATTTATTTGGTTATTTCTGTCCCTATTTAAAGACAAATATTTTCTAATAATTTCTATCTAAATAAGATAGATTCACCGAGTGATATAATTCCATTAAAACTCATTTCTTTGGGCTTAATTACAATTTTCTTCTTGAGAAATACGTGGCTGGAGTAGCACATTGCCTAACAAAGTAATTCAACTTACTGAATGAAAAAGTCACCATGCCAAAAATGCCCAAAGCACTCACTGCTTGCACCAAAAAAGAGAAAGGCTTTGTTTCCATTTCAGTTGCCTGTTGCTGTACCATGTATGAAGGTGACCTTCCAGAACCCATTTCCCAAATTTTATGTTAGAGCAGGGAAAACTGTAAGGGATTTGTGCCAAGGAGATAGGTTTCTGGCCAACTTCAGCACCTGGCAAGTTACCTGTTCCCAGAACTGCTGGCACTGCACCTCCCATCTGGGGGCCTGGCAGATGATGAGCAATCATCACCTGCTGTCACTGAACCTCCAATGAGCCTTTGATCGAGAAAGTTAAAAATACCTTGATAACAATAGCAAAGCTTTTGTGAGAAGACAGACTGTGCTGTGAGCAAGAGCCGCTCTTGGTAGGGACTCAAATCAGGAGCGATACTGGGTCCATGGCACCACTGAAACAAGAAGCATGAGGCTTGGGGTTGGCTCTATATCCATTGCTGCTTCATGATCTTGCTCAAGCTCTTCTCCCTGGCTGCCACTCCTCCCTTCCAAAACAGGTGTAGGTATGAAGATAAAAACAGTGATTTCACATGATCTGGGCAAGGCCAAATGTGTATTTATGAAGGTCCCTGTTCATTACTAAGAAATGTGCTGTAGAATATGATTCTGACCCAAATGGCCTGTCTGGCAGGTCTCCTCATCAAGTGGAAGCTAGTGGTTGTCTAGAAAAAAAATGGAAGGAGGCTATGCTGAGCCCCGAAGAGCAAATTCAATTTCTCATCAGTCAATTAGTACCTATCAGGAGGATGGGCAATACCTACAGCCCATCCCTCTGAGGCATTTATTCTCAGGAGGTCAATCTAAGTGGCTAATATGTCCTTCAAGGCTTACCTTTGCAGTTAAATGGCATCTCTGCTGCTGTAGAGGAGATAAGAGTGCCACCTTCCTCAGATGCCTTTGAAAAGCTGGTAGAAAAAATGACTTCTACTGAACCATGGCACAGATTCTCCTAAATCATTTCCTTAGTGACTGCATGGAGGTACACAAACTAGAAAATCTGTTCTCTGCCAATGCACTGCTGATAATGCACAAGCACAGAAGAAAGGGAGGTCTCCACTGAAGAGATGATCTTTGATCTTCAGTGAAGATCTCCATAATTGTGTAGGAAAAGCTAAGTAGAAAACTTACTATTAAGACCAAGACTAAGTCAGTCAGACCTAGCAAAACCTTTACATATCTGCAGAGATCTTCATGTATAAGTGCCTTCTTAGTGATAAAATGTATTTCTTCCTATCAATCCCTTTTTCTGTACCTCCTCTTTGGTACGGAAGAGAAAGCCAATAAGGGCTTTCAGATGTTGCTTGAAAGACGTGTCGAAGTGAAGTCTGTGAGTACCCCTTAGCTTAGAGAAGGTCTCTTAGGGCTCAAGCCTTAATGTGGTTACTGAGGGCAGTCCCATCTGGGTTGCTCTCTATGCCTACTGCCTTGGCCGCTGGCAAAGGCTGGCTGAACTGTCCCCAGGCAGCTGTGGTGTTTGACATAGAGTTGTCTTACACACAAAGCCTATAGATTAATGTGCAGGAGGAGCAGGAAATGTCAAGTATTTAATTAGTAAAGAACAAAGAGGTCTTCTGCCTGAAAGGTGGGTTTCAGGAGAGGGAGAAAGGCAAATCAAATGATAACGAAAGTAAGCTTTCCTTCTCCCAAGGCTGTGGTTAGCTTGGAGTTGCATCAGGTAGAGAAACTGCAAGTGAGTTTCATCCACCATACACATCAGCTTCTAGAAAAGTCATCCTCTAGCCATCTTTCCTTGCAAAACCAGAAAAGGTTATCTTCTTCTGCATGAAGCTGTCTCCAGTAAACAAACGTTTTCTGGAGGAACTCTCCAACCAAGGAAAAGACATACCCTTCAATCCCCATCTCTTCCAACCTTATTTTATTCCTGTATGTTTTCCCTTTTGCTTTTTCAGCTTCAAATTTCCCTGTCCTTTCTCTCTCACAAACTTTAAAAAAAAAAAAAAGTTAGTATAGCAAATAAGGCTTAAGGGATAGTGTTGTCTATCAGTTCTTCTCCTCGCTTTTTCATGGTCACTTCTGAATCAATTCTCAGTATCAACTAGATTGGATAAAAAGATATGTCACAAACGTGTTTTCCCAAATACAGTAAGCTTCATGAGAAATGGAAGGTGGGAAAAACCTAATGAAAAAAAAAGCTGTTGGATGTTTTGCTATTTTGCTTGCAGCAGATAGTTGGCCAGTCAACCCCAAAATGCATGTCCTTAGAAGCTATGACCTGTATTGCGTCATTTGTTAAGAACCGAGGAATATACACACGTTTATTTTTTCCCCAGAGAGCTATATGACAAAGGACATGAACAATAGGAAACTGGGTTTCCCCTCTAGCCTCTCTGCTTTTTCTTATTCTTTTCTCTTTGACTTCTCCAAATATAGTCTTCATACACTTTGAGCTTTGAGCTGACATTACCAGAAAGCTTGCTGTATTGCTAGTAACAGGGATGAGGACTGTAGCAGAAGCAAGAGGAGCTGGGACGAGCTGTCCACTCTTTTCTTCTAGAACTTTTGGATCTTAAGTGTTTCTTGGTAGTGTTAAGAAATAAGACTGGAAAATCATCAAGCAATACATTCTGGGAAGTGCAAATGTAATTTGTATGTTCTTTTCGAAAATATTTTCTTCATGTTGTAACTAAAAGGAAGGATAAGTTTGCAATAAAACCCATTTCAAATTAAAATTCTGAATGTTTCACTAATTGAAATACACAGGTCACAGGTTTCAAGGAAAATATGTAAAGATATTTTTCCAGTAAATAATTCAACACAGTCAATCTAAGTTCATGCAGAATTGCTAAATTTAATTTTTTTTTTGCCTGAAACAAATCCATGCAAGAAAAAATTCCTCCATGCACAGGCAGAGCACAAGAACAACCACAAAGAATAAATTTATTTCCATTACCAAATGATCAAGGGCAATTCCAAAACAGCACCCAAGCAGAGGAAATACAAGCAGGAACACAGGCATCACAGAACTTGATCTTTGCTCATGATCTGGGACAGTTCTGAAATAGCACCTGGACAGAAGAAATGCAAGTGGAAACATAGGCACCGCAGAGCTCAGTCCTTGCTAGAAAAACTACATGTGTAGCCTGCCACTTTGGCTGTATTTATCAGGGGAAAGCAGAGTAGTTTTCCAATGTGCTTTGATCTTTCTCACAGCAGGGCTGAAATGTCAAGCATGTTTTCTAGGATGGCACTGAGCTTCACAGGCCTATCTTACCTAAACACAAAAGATTCTGCTTGTTAAGCACCCAAGACTGGGTAACAATTAGCATTATTTTTGTGTTTTCTGCATCCCAGCTGTAAGGTCACTTGAGCGTATTTATAGCTCCTCTTCACTGATCTTATGTTATATTCCCATAAAGCTCTTTGTCTGAGTCCCAAACTGGACTGAAGCACTGTGCTGGTAGCACAGCAGCTTATTTTTTTTTGATGTGTTTCCCCTAATTCCATAGGCAAAACCATACTGAGTAGTGCAGGTTGCTCCTCTCTGCTCTTCCGGTCTCAGCCCTTGCCCTGACCTGCCAGAATAGGAGACCACACTTGAAGCAGAGGTCTACAAGTAGGAGGCTGCAGTATGTATTTCCAAAAATGCATTGGAAGGAGGACAGCACAATATTGGAACAGACAGTGTGTATGCAGGTGGTAAAGGTCGCTGAAATACAGCATGAGATTGCTGATTTCATCCTAAAATGGCTAAACCTTCTGCAGTCACTCCTAAATGGGTCAATCTGAGTCCCAAACTTAGTCTTATCATAGTTTTGAAACAACAACATATAATCCAGATGACCAACACACATCTGATGTTGTTGATAAGGCTAGATCATACCAAACTCATAGTTTGAGTATTTTTATTGGCTTTTGTTGACAAAATTTTGTGACTAATGAAGAATAATCACTGTGTCATGTGGAGACAGGGAAAACTTGATTTTCCAGGTGTAGCTGGCTGGGACTGAGGATATTGAAGGGAGCAGTAGGGATCTTCAGCTGAAAAAATGTAAAAGCTCTTTTCACAAGCAGCTAGGGGAGGCTGGGGACCTTGTTACCACGTAGATGGATGTCCTGGAAACCTTTCCTTAAAGCTAAAGCAATTTGAAAAAGACACAGGTATACAAAGAGGTGAGATCGAATAACAGCTGGAAACACTTTGTAGTCAAGGTGTCTGCACTTGATGGGAGGGATATCAGAAAGACCTGTAAAATAGTGTAAAACTCTAGGGGATGTGCCTTACAGTGGGGAAGCAGAATTTTCAATCAACTAGATTTCTCTAAGAAAAGAGTGAAAACTTAGTTGTTGATGGTCTTTATTTTTCTAGACAACACATCTGATTTCTGAAGGCTTTTATAGCTCTGTAGGAAAAGGGAGGACATCCAATAAGTGAATATTTAAAATAAAAGCAGACAGAAAACAATGTAATTTTTGATGGCAGGCATCTTTGTAGCACTTTCTGAACACAGATTGTCTGGATTCCCTTTATGGAGAAACTCCAGTCCTAACAGACATATTCTACCTTGACCAAGGACTTTATTTTCTTCATTCATGTAGTAAAGAAGCAGTTAGAAAGGAAGGAAGTCCTTATCTTATGGCCTGAGTTGTTAAAAGGGTCAGAATGGATAGCTACAGCAGTTGTCTTTGGCATCAAATCTACACAGAAGGCTTTCTTCACCAATATTTTAAATTCCCTGTCAACTAAGCTCTTCACAGCTCTACAGGCACATCTCTATTGTCTGTTTTGATCTGTGATTCTCAGTAGGAGTTTATTCCAGGACTTATTTCTGTTGCTCAGTTAAAAATTGTTGATTCATCTCTTTGCTGAAAAAGTGACTAATAAGAAATGCTTTCCAGGAACCAGCCCCGATAAAACAGCCATAGACACGTAGCTCAGATTCAATTACACTGATAAGGCACACAGTTCAGCACCAATTTAATTATTTCTCATTTTATGTAAATAAGATTTCTCATTGCAGTGAAATAAATTATTATTTTCTTATGGCAGTGCCTAATCCGTGTGCTTATTCTGCCCTTAGTTCAACCTAAAAGCAAAACAAAAGATTCCTCAAAATTCAGAGAGAATTGAAGAGCTAATCTTTCATTAGTATTCTGGAGACAGTACATTCCTGATCAGGTTGTGTTTAGCCCTCATATAACACTCCCTGATTGAAGCTGTGTGTTTGACAAAATAGATTAAGAGTGACATCTGCCAGATACGCAACCCTGGAGACAAACACCCCACCTCTTAGGAAAGTTGCATGAAAAAAATCTGCATTTGGCTGAATTTGCACTTAAACTAAGACCAAGCTTGAACACTTCCTGATATGTACTCCTGGGGTGAAAAGATACATCTCTTCAATCTACCACTTGCCTACCTGCTACTATGAGTAACTGTCAGTCCATTTGGGCATAATGTAGTAAGCACAAAAAATAGCGAAAACTACAGAAGTTGTTCATGCCTCTGTTTTTCTCCCCTGTGGCTTGGAGGTGTCAGGGCAGCTTCCTACAGATAGAGAGCTGGAGCATGCCAAGAGTGAAGAAATTGCTGCAAGACTCAGGCAATGGTCAGGAATTAAATTCTCTTGCATCTTAACCAAGTGCCTAAGCCACAAATCTGTTTCCTTCTTCATGTAAATTCCACTTGTTCAGGATGCAAATCTCTTTGGCCTGCTATCCCCTGAGTTGACTATCAGAACAGGGATATTTCTTTAACAGCCATACACACAAAGTTCTATGAACTTGACACAGCCTTTTTTAGTTTCAGAAAAAGTTAATGGAAAAAAATTGTGTGCATTCAGTGACAACAATACTATCCCTCCCACATAACTGATTGAGACAACCCGTGGGAAAGACAAAATCATTCTGGAGCTTACCCATCAAGCCCTGTCAAAAATATGAGATTTTTACTGATGTTAAATTCAGCAAAGTAAGCAAGATGCCATACTTATCATCAGTAAACCCCTTATTCTTCTCCTGTTGAAAAGCAGAGATACAGAAATAGCCAACTATTGCTTCAAGCCAGTTGACCAGCATAATAGCTGTGAAAATTAGAATGCTTTTAAAAAACACAATTAGAGTGTGTGCTTTCACACAGAAAGAATTAATCAGCCTTTCCCTTTCTGGGCTTTCATTCTGCAGTAATTCTTCACACTTCCTCACACTGAGCTATGAACACTAAAGTTCATCCCAGAGCAATTTTACAACTAATCAGAATGGCTTAACAAAGCACTATCAGTCTAAATGCCAGTCCCCACCACTTATGTTTGTTGCTGGATTCCTTGCAAGTTTAGCAGCGTGGAAACAAATGTTCTTGGGAGCTAACACTATCAGTGCTACCCACTTCCTAGGAGCTGCTGTGAGGAAAAAGCTTGGTTTTGTCCAGACAGGCCCAGCATTTCACGCAGTGTAATCCAATCATAGCAGCATACACATACACTCAGAGATGAAAGAGATTACTTGGGAAGTAGGGTCTGTGCTGGTCCCACATCCAGCCGCACTGAAGGCAGAGAGCTCTAGCTAGTCATGGGCCAGCACGTGCACAAGCCAGAGGAGATGGGATGGGGCTACTAACTGTAGGGGAGGAGGAAGAGCAGGATGGCCCTGCCTTTTGACTATGGTTTTTTGCTGGGCATCATTTGCTTGTGCATCTGCATACTTCTTATAGAAAGGCAATAACCATCTCCCTTATGCGTTTCATGGAGTTTGTGCCATTCTCTCAGGGTTTATTTTCTTGGTCAATGAAATGCTATCATCAGCGGGATTTTTTTTGTAGCAGGAAGGAAGAATAGGTTGGATTATATTTAATTTCTCCCTCTTGCAGTCAGTGGTATGAGGGCTTTCAGCTTTGAGGAGGACTCCTTTATTGGGGAAAGCCTGTGGGAAGAGGAAGGTATTGCAAAGGGTCTTCAGGGTGTGTCCTGACCCAGTTCACCAGTGCTCTTCCAGAAGCTGCTCCTTGTGTGAAACGCCTCCCCAGCCCCCAGCCATGGCCACTGCAGCCAGCTCCAACTCATGGTTACACTGGCCCCAAAGGCAAGAGCTGTCCTGGTTTTTTAATAAAAATTGAAGTCTTTATCTGGGCATGGAAGGTGCTTGGGATATAGCAGAGGATGCTTGACTGGGTTCATCTTTCATGCTCCTGGTTCACTAGAAATACACCCAATGCTCACATCAGTGAGGAAGGGACTGAACAGAGCCAGAGATGTTCTAATGGCCCATGGTCCCTCAGGACCACAGGCAGCTGTGTGATTCCAGCCAGACCACTATGCAGCTACTCATCTTTCACCTTAAATACCACAGCCTGCCTGCTAAAGTCTTGCCAGGTAAACAGAAATAGCTCCAGTGAATAGAAATTGCTGAGGGGTCTTTTGAGAGAGCAGGGCTGGGAAGTGGCTTTTGAACAGCAACATAGACTGCGTATGCTCCAGCTGCCACCCATGGTTTACATTTCTTGGGGTCCACACTGATTTGAGGGCTTTTCCTCTTTTACCTACTCAGCTTTGTGCTGATATGTTCTGTCTGCGTTGTTTCTTAGCCCTGTTCAGCTGATATGGTTGGTTGGAACAGTACTGCTAAGGACTCAGCCCCCTCATTGTACATGTGATACAGACCATTTTTTTCCTCTGCTCACCCTGCTGAAGCTTTTCTTTCAGACACTGTGTTATTTCCTTTCGCCAGTCCATGTTCACCCTGCAGCTTTAGACCTTAACCCTATGGTGAAAGCACAGTTCCTGTGCAAATTCCTTGTGCCAGGAAGGTCTCGGTAAAGCCTACATGAGATGGGTGTGTGCAAAGGGACGAGGTGTGGGTGCCACACAGTGGTAGTCTGCTTGCCATCGAGATCCCCGCTTATGCAATGGCAGCTCTAAGTATAAATGCAAGAGTTGAAGGTGAAGAGTGGAAGATGTGTGCTGGTGTCCCCCCACATCTGCAGGCAGAGAGGGAGGTGTGTGAGAAAGCAGAGCGTCAGTGCTGAGCTTCAGGGTGAGGAGTGGACTGCATCTGGAGCAAAGAGAGAATTTGATCTGATGGAAGGGAAAAGGGAAATGTGAAGCTGCATTCACACCAGCTGCTAATCTTGCTGTCGGAAACCTACTTTTTTTTTTTTCATGCTTGATGAAAATACTTCTACATAATTTGCATTTGTATCCTTTGCGTTCTATAAAAAAATAACTGATTTGCATATAGACAGGAGGCACTTCTTATACACAGTTGTCTACTTGGCATATGATCTGCTAAGGATATTTAATGTTTTCTTCTGTGAGCTTTTCATTAACAAATACAGAAAGAAAACTAGAAAAAAAAATAGAAGTTTTGCGAAAATTGCCTATCTATTATGAATAATACCTTTTAGTTGTTGAGGGATTTTGAACATAAGATGGCTTAGACCAATGCTTACTGTTTTAAAAACATCAACAACAGTGACTACTCTTGTTTCCTGCAGTTTGAGTTTATTATCTTTCGTTCTTTCTTTGGAAGTAAAATTAAACAGTTTATTTTTGCTCCCACAGAACTGTGAGTTTGCCAAAGTGCAGACAACTTGTTATCAAACTTTGTCCAAATAAACACAGTCCAGCTTTTTTTACCACTTAAAACTCTCTTGCTAACATTCTCCAGAAAAAATTCCTAAGCTCTGAATGACAAAATCAGGAAAACAGTGTGCATATTTTTTCTTCAGTTGTATCCCAATGTCATCTTTATCTGCAGTATTTGCAAGCAAATTGACTTTCAGTCCTATCCTTTCCTGATATCTTTTCTGCAGATGACAACAGATTTGCAAGGAAACAGACCTTTTTCAAAATTTAAAACAGATTTGCTGTTTCACAGTTTGTATCTCTCTTTGCATAAATACATTTTTTTTCCATAAGGCTTAGAGGAAGCATTATCTCACTAGCCAGCTTCCTAAAGGTTTTGTTTGTTTCTTATTGGAAGCATCCCATCCTTCCTCCTCATCTCTCCTTCTCCCCAGAAGCCTCACTTGTCTCATTTCTTATGCATTTATGATGTCTTTATCACATAAACAGGATTTTTAAAGAGGAGTGAAGAGTATTTAAATCATTTTTCCCCCCACGGGATTCACTGCACTACTATCGTTAGGGCTGTTGGTACAGTTAAGTTTACCAGATGCTTTGAAGTGGGAAACCCTACAATCATTTGTTTACAGTCTACCAGCAGTTTGGGATAAAATCCTCCCTGCCAGGAACCTGGGTTTTCACTCTATGTCACTGCTTCGTTCCATCCAACATGTTCATGAAGGAGATATGAGCTCTTTACAAAATGTAGGATGTAATTAAGAGATGTATAATAATGAATGTACAGAAAGGAGCAAAATACAGTTTGAACAAGAAATTTAATCTTAGCATCTCCTGCCATTAGAAGACTTGCCTTTGAAGCTCAGTTTTCAAGGGTTTTTTTAAACACAATTTATATTAGATTGACTTAAAACAAATTGCAGGGATAAGGTAATTTTCCAGAACCCTTTTTTATTAGGAGTTAGGCTTAGATCACCAGCTCATCAGATACCCAACATTGGATAGCTGTGCTTGCAAACAACTCCTACTTCAGCATAACCGGTATTGGGAGAAGTTTTCTTGTCCTCTGCAGTCCCCAAGCAGTGAAATTGCAGAGCAGCAGTCCAAAGCCTACAGAATAAAATCAAGCTGCAGGTAAGGTGTACAGTTTCTGCTGGGGGGCATCTCCCCTCTTCCTTCCCTCTGAGATCTCCACTGCTCCTCGCTTTGCCGATTATATCCATCCTGTGGTGGTTCCTTACGGTGTCTGACAGCACGGGGGGAAGCACAGGACAAAACAGAGTCAGTATCACATATGTATCTAATCACACTAGAGACAACAGTCTCGTGCCACTCACTGCAGAACTGCCAGTGCCCCTAAAGAGGAAATCATGGGGTTTAGAACACAAAGGGAGGGCATCATGACACTGAGGTCATGCAGTTGTGGCTAGAGTGGCAAAAGGAAGCATTCCTTATGGAGATCTTCAAAGGCAGTAGACAAGGCTAGGTAAAATATTCCGGCTTAAAAATTTTCAGAGAAGATCTTGTTTTGGGACAAAAATATGTTCTCTTTTTCTTCTGATTTCATCTTTTCAGACCGTTTCTGTCTCTGCCTCAGTGCCACGAACCCACACTAGACATTGTGGGTTTTTTTCTCACTAAATACGAGACAGAGGCTTCTAGACAAGCCAGATTTGCCATGTTACATGTAGGTGGATCCTGCCCATCTCTGCCACAACAGTATCTCACTACCCCCATCACAGTGCCTGAGCACCCCTATCACTGTCCCGGCCTCAGGCAGCTTAGAGAGAGAGGTTGCAGGGCAGTTGCTTGTAGAAGTAGAGAAGTTCAAGAAGGAGGGAAAAAAACAGTTCTGTGCAAAGTTCATCTGTTGTTGCAATAGGTCTGCCTAGGAAAAATATCAGGAATTTGTATTAGTTCCTGGTGGATCAGTCTTGAGAATCTGAACTGAAATTTATGAAAGCTGAAGTGAGAGAAATTAGTTTGACCTGACACTCTGACCTGAGCACAGAGTAACTCTTCTGGTTGTTTTGCGGGGAGTATGGCAGCAGATACAGAAATCTGACATTGCAAAACCATTTTATAAATCGGTAGACTCCAAGGGATCTTTATGGGCAGCAGAATAAATGGTCATGAAAATACAAATCTTGGGCAACTAATACACAAATCTGCCTGCTGGCTTAATTTTAGCCAGACAACACCTGAATGTCTGCCTTCCCCAGGCAGATTGGTACAAGGCTAATTAACCTCTCCCTATGTCATGGTGGGATTATATTAGGCATCCCCAAGTAGGAGTTATTATTCAAACCTATTAAAGACCCAACCCAGTCTTGCAGCTCTTCCCTTGCTCTTTTCAGGCACTTCGGTTATGCTGCACTTCCTCGCTTAGCCATCAGTCCTGTGTGTGCATGACTATTTTTCACACAGTAAGTAGTATCTTGCCCCACATTTGTGGTAACTTGAAATGGAAGAAACTGGTGTGTAAATTTCACATTCAGGAGGGGTTAAAAAAAGGAAAAAAAAAATCTGAAGACATTATCCTATATGATTTTAAAATTCATGTCCAGCCCTGCTAGGGCTGTATGCTCCTTGCACTTAAATTACCTGTATGGAAATAGATGCCTTGATACTTTTTATATTTGGGAAGTTGGTAAAATTAGACTCCAGAGCTACTTCATTTTGTTTAGGGAGTATCACTCATTGCCCCCACTCTTTAAAGATTGAGTAATTTTTTTTTGTTTCCAAGGGTGTTTTTTTTCCTGCTAAGCCCTAGAAAAGAAAATTGGAGGTATTTGTGAGGGGGTTTTTTCAGTATTGTTTTTATTTACTGTTCATATGCTTTTTCAGGCCAAGTGAAACAGGTTTCCCAATGAGCACATCTTGGGCACTGAACCTCTACACCATCAGCAGATGTTGGGGCTTTTCAGAGTGGTGCGGTGCCTCCAGTGTAGTGTGGTGGTGGTTCTCCATCTCACTGGAAGCATCTTCCTCTGGATGTGCTGAAATAAGCCCAGAAGGAGCTTGTAAAAAACACTCAACAAGAAACACCTAGGAAGGCTCTGTGATAATTCCAGCTGTGATTAAAACTGGGGGAGTAAATTGCACATTGGGTACATGTTTGTAATAAAATGGGTGTGAGTGGCAAATTAGCGTGACCTCTTCTGATGAGCAATGAGCCTTGCAGGCTAATAAAACAAATGCAGTAGGAAAAATAGATTACAGAAGGATGAAAGATAGCTCTGAAACCCTCTTACTTTAACTTGCACGTTCCTCATCTCTGCAAAATAGATATAAAGGGAAGCAACACCCATGTAAGCCAGGGCTGAAATTGTCCCCAGGGAAAGCCAGGTCAGGAAGAAAGTTATGTGTTCAGTGATGTGCCAGGCTACTCTATTGCTGGTTTTGCCATATGTAACAATGGCAGCATGTGACTGATTGTGCCCATATCAGCATGAGAGCTAAGCTAATAGTGGGAGGAAATGGATTTAAAATAACTTGTCTAAAGAAAGATAATTATTGTGCTGCCCATTTTTATTTGCTTCCTGTGAAAGTCTTCTGCAAGGGCTGTCAGACAAGTTTTCCGCCAACATGGTTTAGTAGGCTTTCGAAAAGAAAATGTGAGATTGGTGAGAAACTGCTGCAATTGGGAAGCATCACAATTGCTGAAAGATGAAACGTGTGAAAGAATGGCTGTACACTGAAAATATGGTTTGCTGAAAACTGTCAAGTCTCTTCTGGTTGCCTGCACACACTCTGTAAGTCACAGTATCTGTAGAGGATACGTTTAGGAACAGATTCTAACACACAGATGTCTGTGCTGGCCCTTTGCTCTAGGATGAAATCAGAAAAACTTTAAACTGAGTCAGTAACCACACACGCTGTTATGTGACCTCCTGATTGTGGTTCTCAGTCTTGCCAAGACAAAACCTTGTCCTTCTAATGGTCTCACTAATGAGAGAAATTGTCCCCCAGTACCACTCCATGGCAACAATCATGCTTCAGGATGAAGATAATTTAAAAACAAGTATTTTTGTTTTCCAAGTGCTCTGTTTAACTACAGTGACTCCTTGCCAATACAGAACTTGACTCTACAAAGTCATTTTTGCTGGTTTTCTAAGGCAGTTGCTCTGAGCATGGGGATGGCCACTGCCATCACTCACTGGTCCTTTATTTGCTACTGGAGCTGCAGAAGCCAAAACACATCTGTACACAGGTTTTACTCTATCTAACACAGTTTTACTATGCTATAAGGACATGCTGAGAGAGTTGGGATTTTTTCAGCCTGGAGACAAGAAGGCTCTGAGGAGACCTTATAGCGGCATTCCAGCACCTGAAGGGGGCTAAAAGAAGGCTGGGAAGGGGCTTTTTACAAAGTCATGGAGTGATAGGATGAAGGGGAATGACTATATATTGAAGGGAGGAAGATTTAGTCTAGAATTCATTAGGAAGACATTCTTCACAATGAGGGTGGTGAGCCACTGCCACAGGTTGCCCAAGGAAGTTGTGGGTGCGCCATTGCTGGAGGTGTTCAAGGCCAGGTTGGATGATCCAGTGGGAGGTGTCCCTGCTCATGGCAGGGAGGTTGGAACTGGATGATCTTTGAGGTCCCTTCCAACCCAAACCATTCTATAATTTTATGTAATGGAATTAAAATTTCGGGGACCAGTTTAGGAGAGATGCAACTGAAGAACAAAAATGGGCATATAAGAAAATGTCTCAATTTTACCCTTAGGGGTGAAAAGAGCAGATGTTTGTGTCTGGAAGTCAAGCTACATGTAAAGTAACTGTCCAGCCAAGAAATAACTAACATTCTTTCAGAGACCAGGAGAATAGCTTGAAAATTGAATCTGCAGAGTGACTTCACTGATCAACAGTAAGCAGAAATGCAAAAACTGACATTAAGTAGGCATTAAAAACATGCCATTATTCTTGGGGATGTTCTTCTGAGTGAGATGCACTAATATGGCCAACTGAGCAACCAAACTAAATTAGGCAATTTTTCTTCTATTCAGCAAGTGAGAGAAAGGGAGGAGGGAGAACAGAAGCTTTGAAAATAACCCCCCACTGTAAACAACATTCAAAACCAATGTAACAGGTTTTATTATTATTTTAACTGCCTAATTCCTTCCCTTTGTGAACAAAAGCAAAGAATATACTTAACATAGGCAGAATTCTCTTTCCCTGCCTTTTGCCTTTTGTACATAAAAGGAAACTTGTTCTCTGAAGTAGTTATATTTTTGACATTTGACTAAGCAGCCAGAGATGCAAAGAAAAATACATACAGGATTTTATGGCTAACCTTTCCCTAATGTGGTGTGTGAGGAATAAGAGATGGAGCAAGCCTGCAAAGCAAGGGAAAAAAAGACTCAAACCTGCACGTTGCTGCAAGCATGTCTCTCTGCCAGCAGCAGCACACTACTGACACCCTGCACTCACAGCCCTGGGTCTGATGCACGTCACACCACTGCAGCTGCCCAGAAAAAAAACAAAGCAATGCTGGGGAATGCACAGGCTTGACTGAGGAGAGCTGGGAGAAAGGCAATACATTATTCAAATGACAGAACTGCCCCTTGGGAATCACCAGAGGTAACAAAAAGCAGTAAACTTGATTGAAGAGGTTGAAGGAGGGATACAGGGGGGATGGATGGATTGAAACGAGCCTGGGGCAGACGAGTGAGCAGCTGCCACATCCCCATGCTGAATATCACTCTGAGGAAAGCAGGGCACACTGCACCCACTGAGCATCTAAGCACAGGCCATCTGTGCTCTGTGACCACTCTGGGCAATGCTCGTGCCCTGTGCAGACTGCCTGCCCTTCACACCACCTGCCAGGCCTGCATCCTCTGGCCTCTGCATGGCTAACTCTGCGGAAGGGGTAGAAAATAGGTTTGTCCACGGCTGTGTGATATGCTGGATGTGACCACTGATATTTCATTACAATTACTCTGGTTCAGGGTTTTGATGGAGCCTCCTACCCATCACCGGGTAGCGCTGGTAGGTAATGCTGTGGCTCAGAGGTCATTGGATGAGTGCTGTGCTTTGTGTCCTAAAGTATTTCATCCCACCCACCCCACCCATGAGCACCTGACCAGCTCTGCAGAGCAGGACAGAGAAGCCCCTGGGTTTGATCTCAGCCAGGCATTTGACAAATATAAAGAATCTCATTGCACGTCATTGAAACAAATACAGAAATCCTCTCTTTTTTTAAAATGCTTTCTCATTAACTTTACCTCAAGCATACAGTTAGGTCCCTTCAAAGGTATTAAATTAAGGAATGAAAGTATTCTTTGTTTGCAAAAATTAACAAGGAACTTCACCAGAATAATTCCACTTCCCTCTTAGTTTGAGTAATAGCATCTATTTTGTGGCTCTCACAAATCCTTTTTTCTTTTCACTGGTGTTCCTCATGTGGACATAAAGAAATATCACAGTTATCTATGCATCCCACAAAGTCAGTTTATATTTATTCACTCTGCCTCCTTCCACATCCTTTTGAGCAGAAACAGCACAGTAGCCACAGGGGAGAAAATTAGCCAGGCAAATTCTCCATCTGTCTCTTTTTCTATTTCCCGAGGCTATTTGAGTGTGTATCTTTTTGTGGGTATTGAAGGATCATTTTTGTATGATGCAATTTAAAACAAAACAACCCAAACTTACAGCTTCGCCTGCACAACTAACCAGATGACCGCAACAACACTAACCTTGACTGTGGCTTCATTGGGTTGCATGCCATGATTTCCTTTGTCTGAGGGAAGGCACTGAAGGTTTTGATGTTTTTTCCTCATAGTGTTTGAATTCCTGTGTCTGCCCCTTAGAGGCACCCTAAGTGACCTTGGGGAATGGGCCCCACAGCCCCTGCAGAGTCATGCTGCCAAGACAGTTCTTCCAAAAGTGAGGGCTGAAGACAATGGAAGGGAAAGCTTGTGTGTATATGTGTTTTTATACACATGTATAGAGGCATCACCCTCCTTTCAGCAAGGCACAAGGATTAAGGGTGTGATTGAAGGAAAGGAGCAGATGGGACAGCAGACCCATTACTTTGCTCTGCAAAGCAGCAAGAGCAGGTTGTGGCAGGGAAGAGGGATAGCAGATGAGGGAGGGTCAGCATTGGACATTCTGCAGAGCTTCCAGGTGGTCATGTTGTAGAAAAAAAGATGGGAAGACTGAGTAGACACAGGTCACACAAATGAAGCAGGAAGAGGCTAAGACCAGGAGAAAACTTGATGAGACAAATGCCAGAGATTTTACAGAAATTATGGACAGGAATGTCCAGCTCAGGAAGATGGTGTCTGAGGAGAAGGAAAAGGTATGAGACACCATGAGTATGAAGACAATAAGGGACAGGAATAAAAATAGCCCCCAGGTTGCAAGGTCTATAAGTTTCAAGTTCCTTGGTTTTGGTGGTGTTATTCTGTGATTAATCTTGTTCATTTCATGATGCATTAGATTTATTTATTTATTTCCCCCCATCAAATGCTACTCCAAGGTTTTGACTTGGACACACATTGCATGGTGTTGCCATGTGGAGCTATGAGGGAAACTTATGGGGCTCTGATTGGGCTGCTATTTCCATCGCCCATTTCATCCATTTCATCTCTTCTTCCTTGGCTCTCATTGCCAAGGTCATGACAAGATTGCCAAGCCTGAAGCCAAGCATCTCTTATCTATTCCAACTGAAAGCTCTTAGCTCCTCTGAGTCACTGTGCTCGTGTCAAGAATAACCCAAAAGAGATATGGAAACCCCAAAGTCATGCTTGTCCTAGTGCCATTTTAATCTCTGAGAGAGGGCCTGCCATTCTTCATCATGTCCTGCTAATATTCCCAACTGTTTGCCATTTGTTCACAAAGGGGAATGTGAAGTACATGCTTTCGAGAACCCATTCAATACTAGTGGTATTATATGTTCATATGGACAAGCAGGGGCAACTCATCTCTATCGCTTCATCCCCAGGAGTCTGAAACTGCATTAAAGGAGCTACAGTTTGTTGCTGGGGAATGCCATTTGAAATTTTACTCATGTTTGTTGCTAGATACTTTCTCTGGTGGTAGTTGTGGTGTATCACAGACCTGATTAATTTGTTCACTGTGAGTGATGCTCATAAATTTAGCCTGTATTTCTCTGGTTGAGTTGTGCATGAAATGATCTGGGTTTCTTCAAATGTATTTGTTATTCATAAGGATTCTCAGAATAGTTTGGACCAACACTTTTCAGCTTGCAACACACTCAGGCTGATGACTTGCAATTCACTTTCCACTTTCCATGGTTTGTGATTTGTCTTCCAAGTCAAATGCTTTTACTTCTGTTTGCCAGGAAGTGTCAGAAAATTTATAAATAGAAGAGTAATGACTACTGAATAATGATTTTGTTTTGCATGAGTTTTTGGCACAAATTCATGTAGATTTGAGGACATTAGAATATTATGAATATCTTCTTTTCCTCATAGTACCGAAACAAGTTCTGGTGTAGATTTGCAAAGCCAGCTGTCTTCAATCTGCTTGTCTGTGGAGCGTATCATAATAGCAAAGTATTGAGTTATGACAAGTTGCCTTGGCCCACACCAGTTCCATGGTAATCACTGTTAACATTTTGTGTTCCAAAACCTGAAAATGCATCAAAGAAAGCAAACTAAGACTCTCTGTATAGGTCATCAGCCTGAAAGATCAGTTTTTCTCCCCTTGAATCTGATAGTAAAATTCCCAAATTGTTGAGGCTATTTCTTAGCCTACTGTTGTCTTGGAGGTGGTGTGGCACCTCATGACTTGAAAGTTTGGTTTTCTGTTCTAAGAGGTTCGCAAAACAAATTTCCAGGCCAAATCCAGGCCACGCTAGTAGCTTGCATACTATTCCTTTCTCCTGACTTGCAGCAATATGTTTGAGAGTCATTTCACTCCAGCGCCTTTCGGTCCTCATGACTCTGTGGGCACAGAGCTATACATTTTAGAATGTGTCAAAGCTGACATGAGTGTTTTAATTCAGATGGTTACTGCAGTTTGCCATCAAATTCTCTGGTGCAGTTACTCCTTCCAGAGACATCGTAGTTTTCTTCCCATGCACTGAAGAAAAAGATGCATTTCCCATGTTTCTGGGAAGCTCCAGAAAGAAATGATCCCCATTAAAAATCTGGGAAAGGGGAAATGGAAGAAAAGGTGGGAATATGGCTTATTTCCCATTGCCATGGGCCTCCATAAATCTTTACTGGAAAAAGTTCTTAGCCAGAAATAATATTTTCTCTGGTGTGGCTGTCATTCCTATTATGAAACTGATAATAGCATATTGAGAAAACAATGGAAGAAAACTATGCAGAGGTAACCAGAACTCTGTCTACACTTCAGTGCTATCAGGTATTTAAGGAAATAATTGCTTGGGATGAAAGTTATTCTGTCTTTTACTACTATTTTAATGGCATGAATTTGTTGTAGCAATGCTGAAATCCAAAATTACTTAGGCTTTACTTCAGAGCATTTTCTGTACTTGTAACAAGTTCTTGTTTGCTACTCTCTCCAACATTGTTATGGTGGGAGTATGTATTATGGTTTGGTGCCAGGAATGGCAAAATCCAACTAGTACATATGGGCTGGAGCACATGAATAAATTAGTAGCAGGTAAGCTACAAGAGGAATGTACCATATTGACAAATTTGCTCTATGTAGGTCAGCGGGTGTCTGCTCTTCTCTTAGTTGTGATATTGTAAATCCACAAATATTACCTACAGGAGTATGTGCAATGTTGTGGCAAGCCCTTCACAAAATTCAGTCAGATTTACTGGGTTCAGGAGACATAGCTCCTTCTGACAAAGTAACTGCACCTTTCCTATTTCCAAGACCTTTTCTTTGTTTCACCTGCTATGCCATGAATGTCATTTGCATTGCTGTGGTACCTGGAGAGCCCAGCTTTCAACATGGGTGCCCAATGCTCACAAAGGAAGGCAGAATTAATCCCTTCAGTGCCACACCTGAAGCTGTAAGTCCTGCTATAAGGACATGGATTCTGCAAAATATTGCACTTCACCAGAGGAGGGAACTAGCTTGGATCTTGTCTAATGTGGGGTTCTCAGCATCATGGTCCTCTGTGAGGCATCAGCATTCCCTCAGTTGTAAGAAATTTATGAATGTTTTAAGACAACATGTGAGAGACATGGAGCAAGTTCCTCTCTTCCTGGCACCCCCTAACAAAAGTTAAGGAAACCCTTTCTGCTCTCAATGCCTCATGTACTCTGTCCTCAAAATGGAGGCTGAGATAACAAAGTTCTTTTGTGGAGGCCTTGGAGATGTGCTGGCGTTTGCTGTCAATGCATTGGGTGAGGCTTTATAACTTGCAGATCTGCAACATTAATGCTAGTTTTGCCTGAGTTTCTACATGAGTAGCTTCCTAACTACAGCAAGATCCCCTGCTGCGTCTCTGTGTTTATTCTTCTCCTAGAGTAATGCAAAATTTTGGGATGGCTTTCAGATCAAAATTTGATAGTTAGGTTGCCTTATCCAGGCACTAATGGTGTTAGCTCCAAGTAAGCAGTTTTCTGAAGGTCTGCAAAATCACTGCAATTTTTCCTTTGAACATGCTGCAGTCAGCTAATGGCAGTAATTTTTAGCAAGAGCCTTCAGTGATGCTGATAGTAGTGCCAGCACCCCTACAATTCTTTCATTTTTTAAATTAAAATAGATTCATTTTTCTATTTAAAATGATTTTAAAGTGGAGGAACCTTCTACAAGGTAAAATACAGGTATTTCATTGTCCAGGTTTGGCAATAAGGATAAATTACAATTAATATTATCTATGCGAGTACTGCAATATTACACAATGTAGATTGACAAGATTTCTCCATACATTTTGAAGTGACCTATTTCT
Organism: Cuculus canorus; assembly: GCF_017976375.1. Classification (NCBI taxonomy): domain Eukaryota; kingdom Metazoa; phylum Chordata; class Aves; order Cuculiformes; family Cuculidae; genus Cuculus; species Cuculus canorus. The sequence continues at coordinate 90,862,623 of NC_071403.1, forward strand.
CTGCATGAATCATGAACCAGCTGTCTAAGAATATAATTGGGTCATATTAGAATTAATGGCAGGTATTTTGGTGAGTAATGTGTAAGTTCATTCTACAGCTTGCTCATTGTATGGCTGATGGACTCCCTTGCTGTGTTGATACAATACTCTGTGATAAGACAGGAAGGATGTCAACACAAGTGGAAAGGAGTGACGTAACTTGGATAAAGCAGGAGACAGCTCACTCTGGGACTTTGATCCAATCTCTGCTTTTTTCAAGGCTTAGAAGCATCATCTAGTTTCTGTTTCGTATGGGAATCTAAAACCTAGAGTCAAACAAATAAATTATAACCACTGTTTTCTGTTAGGAACCAACCTGAAAACACAACTTTTTCCTTACTTTGAGCAGAAGTGTCCCCCTGCCCTTATCTGGCATCTTATATCTAACCCTTTCTGGACTGGGCAAAGCTCAGAGCCACATCTAATTATTATTGATCTACTGTCTTTCATTTGTCTTATCAAATTATCATTTTCCCTGGATAAGAGTGTACCTTATTTTGCTCAGAAACTCAAAAAGTTCAGAAATCTCACAAAGTGGAGGATTTCCAAACCATTTTAATTTTCTACTGAAACTTCATGTGCGTGGCGCATGTCTGTAAGTGCAAAGGAAGATATTCTCCAAGCAATTTTCACCACAGCAGAGATGATAGGACCTCAGTGGGTTGCAGGGAAAAGTTCATAGGGGAGAGTAAGAGCAAGTGAGGAAAAGAGAAACAGTCTTTCACCTAGACCTTTAGTTTTACACATTGCTAGAACTGAGAGTAAATGTCAGCTTGGACAGTCACCTAGCCTGAAACACTGGATCTGGACACGGTGAGCTGATTATTCGGCTGTGGTCTGCTGTGTGTGTCAAATGGTCTTTAGCCTGTGCTTAAACATGCTTTCCAAGGCAATCTGCTTGCTGGCACTCAGACTCCCCAAAAAACATCATAAATTGGTCTCAGCTGTCATTGTGAATCAGGATAAAAGTCATCCAGCTCCTGTCCAGAAAACGGAGATGTTCATTTTGTCTTAATGCACATGTTAAGTTTTTCTTGGGCTTGGGCTCAAAGTAGCTTAACACTTCAGATTGTTCTTTATTAGTGTACTGCATCAAATGGAATGACAGAGATTATGTAACTACCACCGACCATTATCTTTTCCATCTTCTTTTATCCCTGCAGAAGAAGTAGTGCAGAATTAATTATCATTCCTTTGTAAAGATATCCGAGCACATCATGTGGAACCTTCTCCTGTGCAGCTTGGTTTCTAGTCAAATGTGATTATGTAAAAACTTAATTCTATTGTTTTATCTTTGACTGATTCAGACACATTAGGCTTACAGCAATTAAGCTAATACAGTGAGCAAATCATCAGCAGTTGTATGGCAAGTTAACAAGCTATAGCCAAAATGTTGGACTCCAAATGTGTAATGATGAACTTTTTGCTGGATTGTTTGAGGACCTCCTAGTTTAGAGTCAGAACGAGTTTAAAATCAAAACCAGACCTCTAACGTGTACGCATGCAACTAACTCAACCCACATCTCTTCATTCCCTGACATCATCCTCTCCCTCCCCTGTGAATACCAAGACTGAGAAGCAGCCTGATTGTGAGACACCCTTCCTTCTGTCTTTGTCAGAGAGAACATATGCTGCTGGTACTGCCTTGTGATGGGGAATGGTCAGGTTGCACTCTGCATCTCCTGCCCTCTCATCCTTATCATGGCTGCATCTGGCTTGCACAACCCAAAACTCAATCAAAGTACCCACAGGGGAACAATTAAGTGACAACACTTGGGGATAGCTGAGCCTGAGGCTGCAACGTAGAAAAAGGTGTAAAGTGTAATTTTTGTCCTTTTGCCTTCACACCCACCAGACAAGGCAGTCAAACACAGACACTTTTGTATAAAACAAAACTAGGTAGAAATGCAGGTTCCTAAATTATAACCTGGGCTTTTCCCAGCAACTACCTGGAGATACTTATTAAATACGTAGTCCCTTGATGTAACTTTAGATGCTGGTGGACACAGTTGTTGACATTAGAAGCAACCATGGGAAGTTTTCTCTCCTGGCCTGCTGACAAAGGGGTTTTGTCATATCCATGTATATATCAGCTGTTCTTGACAAAATAATCACCTCAACAAGCAGGTCTATCGTCAAGCCTGATCTCTGAATTTTGTATTTCATACTTGTTAGATGTTACAAAAATACAGATGGTTTCTTACCTGTACATCAGAGCTCTTCAGTTTTACCCTCTTAGGCTCCTTCCTTGACAACTATTGGTTTTGTAGGATCTACCTGATTGCTCACCAACTGCTCTAGATCCCCTTCAGAAATCTGCAGAATTTTGCTCAGACTTTATCTACTCTGCTGTTCCCTTCCAACAGCTTCCTTTCATTTCTGCCTGGTTCACACCATTTTACAGATGGTGGTGAAAGTTATTTTGCAGATCTGTAGTGGATTTTTGCCTTTGGTTCCTCACTTCCACAGGCACACTGAGGATACCTGAATGGAGCCAAAATATATCATGTCTCTCCCCATCTCCACTCTCGAAAAGCTGTGGACCTGTTTCAGGAAATTGCTAAAACTGGCTTCTGTCCCTGAATACTTTAATCTCTAATGTGGTTAGGGTAAATTAAAACAACAACGGCAGGTCACCTGAATAAAACATTTGAAAAATAAGGAGTCCTTACTGTTAGAGGCACTTTGGTAAAGTTAGAGATCTCCACGGGCAGGCAGGTTTTGACCACAGTTTGTCTTGCAATCTGGATTTCTGAAAGTGCCATGGGTTCTGCATCCTGTCCTGCCACAGCTCTCAGTTCAGCTGGTGCTGTGCTATATCTAGCTGTACTTGGGAATCAGTGGATTTGTATAGGAAGAGGCAGAGAATTCTAAGAGTGGTTAAATAATGCCTTCATGCTTGATCAGTTTTATTTTCATTTTTTTTATAAAGCGTAACAGTTGATGAACGATGAAATTATTGCCTGCAGTTGCTGTAGACTACACAGAAGAATCAATGCCAGAGTCCCCAACTGTGAATTTCTTTGCCCTGTCCCATTACCCACTTTTGTGGAAAAGCTGTGAGTTTGATAAACAGTGATGACGCTTCTGGGGTTGATGGCTTTGTGTCGTTGCTTTAGAATCACTGGGCCACTGCATATGAATGTTTAATGATCACACCAATTTCAGGTGCTGTTTCTCCCCTGCTGCAGAAAACCATCAAATAAATTTATCTCAATGCTCTACTGAATCCATGGGCATGATGCAGGCTTTTCCATGCTTGGTTTTTTTTTTTTTCCTCTTATCTTTTAATGCTTCATTTAAATCAATGCTGACACCCACAGCTGAGAAAGAGAGGTCATGCATCCAAGCACAAGCAACAAATGGAGGTTGCTGTTAAAGGACACCCTAACTTCTTACTTACTGGGAGCATGTTGTAACACTAAACTGCTCCAGCGAAGGCATCTGATGCCAAGCTGCAGAAAGACTGCTTGGGTATGGACAAGCAGGAACTCTGAAGTCCTTCCTTCACTCTCCTCACCTGGCTGCCATCATTTCAACAGGCTGCTTAAGAGGCATCAGCAGAGGACATGAGCACCTTTGTAGTCCTTCTAGGTGTAAAATGCATTAAAGCCTAATTCAGCCCAAACTGACCTATTTCATGGTCAGTATTTAGACTATTGTGTGCAGTATCAATGTTGCTCTTCAAGTAGAAATTCCTACAACACATATACTTTTTTCCAGGCCTTGCTTGATGCATTCTGCCAGGTCTGGCTGACCACTCTTTATCTGGGGTAAAGAGGCAAAAGACTCTCTGTTTCAGCACTTACACTGATGGAAGAGATGTGCCAGACTTGCTTTTGTTTGTGAGCTAAGACCTGACACCCACGGAAACATCAGTGGTTTGCATGGCCTTACCTACACCAAAACCAGAGTGTTCCACTGATTTTTCTGCTCCCTGGCCTGCCATCTGCCATTAGGCTATTCCAATGTCTGTGGAGCGGAATAGCCTGATGGATATAAGCACCTCAGAGGAGCCTCTCTGAGTCTCCTAGTGGCATGTGTAGACAGATTGAATGGAGAAAATTAGCATCTAAGACTGTGATGCAGTCCCCAGTGTGCAAGGAGGTTTTGAAAAGCCCTGGTTATATTTGGAAGGAGAGGATTTACACTGTAGGTGTGGCTGTAGTATGGCTGGAGGATACCCTACTGTCATCTGCCATAATCAGAAGCCCGGTTTGCTGCAAAACAAAAACACTGCCTATAAATACAGCAGTACTAGTGACTTCCTTGCTGAAAAACGTCAGAAAGTGAAGAGAAGAGGCAAGGAGCTGCAACACAAGGGGTCAAGCAGCGTAAAGGTACATAGGAACAGTGAACAGGTTCAGGAAGCAGAGCTCCTTCTTCTCCCAAAGTCAGGATGTCCTGTGTCATGACAGGTAGGAGGTGGTGACAACAGGCCAAGAGGGCTGCTGCTCACAGCTCTAATGACCTTGAAGAAATGGGGATGTTAGCACTATCTCCTTCTCTGCTGTGTGATCACAGCTCTAGTAAAAACCAGAATTGCCAGTAGTTTCTTTCCTAGAATCATCTAAGATCATGTTGTCTGGGAAGGTAGAAGTAAGCAGTACAATTCCCCATTCTTCTCTTCAAGAGAAGGACATATAAGAAAAAAAAAAATCTTCAAAGAGCACCTGAATGCCTGTATTGGAAGGAAACTGCAGGGAACAGAAGCTAAAATCACAGTAACAGAGAGAGCAGATGAGAATTTGATGAACAAATCCCATTTCTAGGACAGGAAAATGCATTAAAAATTACCATCTGTGCAGTAGTTTCTACCACTTGGTTTGGTGTGAAAGAAGACAAAGTGACTGCCACCTTTTTAAAAAAAAAAACAATAACAAATCCCACTGTGCCCTTCACATTACAAAACTTTTTAATAGGTTTTATGTAACCTCTGGATTTGGCCCATTCAGGCCATCATGGTGCAGGTGAGGGAAGGTAGCCAGGCACAAACTGTGCTCACTGAATTGATGAACTGTATAAAAAGCTCATGAGACATTTTCACTGCTAATTGATTGAAGAAAGCTTCCATGACATGTGTCACCATCCACGTTGAGGAGAGGTTGACCCATGGGGAATGTGGAACAGCAAGCTGTGCAGCCCCTTGGAAAATCAGTTTGCTTGGGAAAGCACGAAATCCTCAGTGTTCACTGTGTGCTGCTCTCCCTCCTTGTCTTTTTGCCTCCAAAGTGTTTTGTAAGAAGATAGCAGAAAGAACGGCATAGCATCTCGGAAGTAGCAAATACCTGGTGAATTATTCACAGTGTTATAGAATAAAAGGCATTTCCCCCATTCTGGCTATATAATCTTGGAGGATTTTCAGCAAGTTCTTTGATAGTTTTTATAGGGAAGCTGCTCTGATCTTAGCATGCAGCTGCTTCTAGCACCCTTCTTGATTTGAGTAGCTCTTGGGTGAACTTTGAAAGATATGAAGATACAGCCATCAGCAACAGTGCCTGCATGTTCTTCTCAGTCTGACCTGCGTGCTTTCTCACCCTGGCTTTTGCAAAAGCTGTTTTAATGCTTCAGCTGGATAATTTTCCCATTGAATCGATATGATGTGAAATGGAATGTTAGCATTTTCCCATTCATACTGGTAAAAGTTTTGGCCATTCTACCAGGAAGTCCTCACCAGCTGTGATCCTGCTGAGGAGTAGCAAGGGAAAGAGTAGGTTTTCTTTTTCCCCTCAGCACTCTGCTTTTCTTTCCTCCCTCACGCTGGATGGTGCTGAGGGCACATCATTGCCGAGCACATTTACATACCTGCAAGCTGCATGAGGACAGCTGCAAGTGCCAGACCTGCCTATTGCCTTCTTGCACAGAGGCAGCAGTAGATTGGGGAAGAAGTGAGGGAGTGTTTGTTCATAATGCTCAGCTTTACAAGACGTCAGAGGTACGTGTTTGGCTTTTTTTCTTTTTAAGTACTGAGATCAGTCTTGAGAGAAAGGAGGGCTGAAATAAAGAGAGAAACCCAAGAAATCTGAACTCTCTGTTCTGCACTTGGCAAAGGCTTTGAGACAGAGAAAGAAAAAAGAAAAACATGAGAAAGAGTTGCTCTTTCCTGTCTTGTTTTTTTTTAATCTTTCCCTGTCTTTCTTGTTTTGGTTTTTTTTTGGCTCTACTTGCTATAGGGATTTCGACAGAAGCTCTGCATATCTCCTGCTTCATGTCAAACTACCAGCACACAGCATGACTGAAGCCATTCAGCTTACAAAGACATGGTTGTGACCTTTCCCACATGTTTAACGTATCATACCCCAAAAGATACTTGGGGAATTAGAGACAACTTCTGCTCATATTTTATTGAAGGAAAATAGTCTGCATACTGACCTTCTTCCTAGTGTTGTAACCATGTGACATAGGAAGGAAGAGACAGATTCCACTAGATAACTTTTTTTTTTTAGTTTTTTTGATCCTTTGGATCATCGGGGTAGCAATGCAGTTTCAGCAAGGCTCTGAGGCCATGATGCTAGCAACAGCCCACTCCAGTAACAGGTACTTTCTTCTTTCAGACACAGAGTTCACCATCCTCAGCTTCCCTTCTCTGTTGGTTGCCCATCTCACACCTACTTCCAAAGCATCAGGTTTTCAAGTTGGCTCCCTGAAGAAGATCAGGCTGCGCTAACAAGCCTTTGGCAGGCAATCTTAACATATTTGGAATAAGTGTGGATCAATAGACTTTTCCAGAATTCATGTCCTTGTGTCACTCCTGAGAGAGGGCTGCCTTTTAGAGTCTAACACTTGCAAGTAACAGCTTCAGAAAACTTGCTTTTAGCCGTTGCTGTGTTGAGGCAGGGTTTTGAGGCTTGGTCCCAAGGCACCGATGGGCTAGACTTGACCTTACACAACAACATATCCAAATACACAGTGTCTTCCCAACAGATTTTACATTTAGTTGCTTTTGTTGTCAGCCTGTGCTAGATGGGATGCCTTCCAAAGACTACGTGTTTTAAGTAAATGCTGCCTTTCTGACAAAACAGTGAGCAAAGCCCATGTGCTTTGTACTCATCATTCTATGGACCAAGGACCTCGCTTCTGGCCCTGGTACTCAGCCTGGCATGGATGGGAAAATACCTCAAGAATCACCTTAGAAGTTGGCCAAGGATCACATGAAGATATTTCTTGGAATTCAGTTCTACATTGGTTTTACAGAAATACGTACTTACTGTTCATGTTTTTGTTATGATCTGCTCTCCCTTTCCAAAGGGCTTGTAGCAGTTACTGCATCATTAAAGCTAAAAGCTGACAGAGCTTTCAAGTAATTATTAGTGACAAGTCTAAATAAATAAAATAGTATTTGGTTTCTAACACTGAATGCTTTCTTTCAAGAGGATTGCTAAACAGTTCCTTTGCAGCTTTCTCATTGGAGCTGTATAAAACCTTCTTCTTTAAAGCCGATTATTCAGCTGGAAAGCAAGCTCCAGTTAGATGCTAATGTTTAACTCAAGATGTGCTTTATATTTAAAGGCATTAGCCTGGGAGATATGCACTGCACTGAGGAAAGGAGAGTGATGTAACTACTGGTGGATGCATGGGGGAGAAAGTCAATGAACAGCACAAAGGAATGAATCATATAAACATGCCTCATCGTTCAAGACTGCTCATTTCTAAGGCAATTGTAGTATAACTGAAAGTATCTATTGTAAGAGGGCAGGTATTGCACATGCTGGGGAACTAGACCATGATTTGGAAATTGCAAGTGAATGGTGGCTGCTTCTGAAGACTCTCCCTCAGTAAAGTGCTGCTAGTATTTTAAGAAATGCCTTCCTTAAAAACATCCTTGTTGTAAACTCTGATCTTTGTGAATAAAGATGGGAAAATCTGTTAATTTGTGCCTTTTACATGAAAATGCTTTTAACTCATTCTTAAGGAAAAAAATGACAACATCATTTAGTAAATAACTTACACCATATCTAATAGCTGGGGTTATCAGCTATGCATGGTGAAAAAGAAAAAGATTTTGATAGAATATATGGAGTTTAATTGTGCAGTCTGGGTTGTGCTTGTGTAATGAATAATTTAGAAATTCTTTCTATGACCTCTGGGATGAGCCACTACTTTCCAAACTGAAGCAGGCACTGGGCACTGCTGTGGGATCTGAGGGGATCCTTCGTCCTTCACAGAGAGCTCAACAGAGACCAATGATGCCATGACACTCCCCTCAGCTGGGCTGATGTATTAACAATATTTTCCAAGGAATCCCCTTCCAGCTCATGTCCATCTTTCTTTTAATCTTCACTTGATAATATTCCAACTTGTTTGCAGCAGTGCATGTGCTAGTGTGTCACATGGAGCCTCAAAACCTCTGTGATCACACAGGGAAAAGAAGGAGAGGGAATACAATGTCTTGACGTTTTCCCTGGTGGAATCTCCAGACTGCCTTTCAGGGAGTTTGGCAAAGGAGTAAAAAGCTAGAGAAATCAGGGTGGATGACTGACTGCATTGTTGATGTGGGACTTTGAGCTATAAAACTTTCTCTCTCCATACTATGTCCTGCCAGGATGTTGTGAGATGGATGGGACCTATAAAATATGATATGTGTCTGTCTTAGAAGGCAATACTGAACTGTTTCCCAACAGATGTTGAGTGCTTCATGGCTGTAACTTCTCAAATAGACTCAAGCATCAAATAAGAGTTAGGAAAGGAAAAAAGGTAAGAAGGAAGGTCTAGTTAACTTCTGCTTCTCCCAGTCTTGTACATTAATAAAGAACAGCATACAAAGTGACCCTAAGGATCCTAGCAACGTAAAAGGACATGGGTTGACACAGGAAGTACTAGTGTTCCTCAGAAGACCAGCCACGCTGCTTGCCTGCCCTTGTACAAAATTTAAGTAGGGATTGCTGGGATCTAAGTCCTAGCGAGAAATACAGAGGATGTCTTTTCCTCACACTCATTCAAGAGATACTGAAATGAAAAGTTACACACAACCTGAGCAGACAGAGAAATTGCACCTGTGTTAATGAAGGTAGGCCTGTAAGGTTTGCTGTATTTGCAGCTTTAAATATCCAGGATGGTTTGTGCTCAATATATGGAGAAGAAAACACAAAATAAGCAGCTTTATTTCTTTTATCAATAAATGAAATAGTTTTGGGTGGTATGTTAATTATTATTAGTGCTTGGGCCAGAGCAGAGGGGGAATATCTTTAATCTTGTAGAAGTGAAGGAGTAAAATTTTCTAATTATGTTCTTATAGAACGGTGCAGAGACTTGCTGAAAGCAACCCAGAATCAAATAGGCTTCTTTAACGTATCTCTTCTCCCATCTGCCCTAATCCATCCCTCCAGAATTAGCACTGGTGTAATAAGGACTTGTGAGACTTTTTACTCTGGTGCTGCTGCAAGAAAACAAATGCTTTCCTGACTATTGTGTGTTAGCTAAGAAAACGTGGATATTTCATAGTTTTGTTTCTTTCTTTCCTTTCTCTTCCTTTCGCACACAATTTTTTCCCCACAATTTCTCTGATTCACACTTTGGAGAATATACATTTTTTAATTTGCAGTGTATATCATGATTTTTTGGCCAAAGGGAGGTTTATTCTTTCAGATAACCTTAGAAAGAAGCCTCTGGTGTAGCCTTCACATAGGAGTAACAGAGCAGGGAAGATCCTGGGTCCTCAGGGAACTGCACCCTTCTGCTGGTGGAGGGCAGATCTCCAGAACAGCCTAGCCACTGCTGCAGACCATGGAAAGGCACCTCAGCTTTCCTGAGCGATGCTACAGGGACTAGTTGGCTGGTGGCAGAGGCAAAGCTCTGGGAAAAGAAGAGTACTACTGTAAAACCTGCATCTGTCAGCCCTCAGCTATGGCATGAATTGCCCCAGTCCTCTTTTAGGTCTCCTGAGGTCTTTCTCGGCTTCTCTCTTACCTCCCAGATCTCTTCTTAACTTTCTTTTTTTCCTCATAGTATCTTTGAATCCTGCTCAGGTGGGAAAGCTGGGGGGAGGGGTTGGAGGGAAGTATGTTACATTAAAAATGAATATCTGGTGGCTGAGACTTCCCATTGTCTTCGATTTGTTTTTTAAATTCTCTCAGGTAATTGCCTCATTCAAATGCTCAGGGTCTGCTCCACCTCTAGGTTGGACAAGTAAATGCACACCTCTCCAGGCTCTGCCTTTCTGCTAAAGAAAAGACTTTAACCCATTCTGCCAATTGATCAATTGCCTATAAAAAGCAGGGAGAAACTGGAAGGTGCACAGAAAGGTTACAGAAATAGTATATAATCTTCTCAGGTTCTCCATGCAGCAAGTGAGTACCTACGTGGTGTCAGAGTTTTCTCCTTTACTCGCATACTAGTAGCAGCCTGGACATTTTACTCTGAACAGCAGGGTGAAATATAGTAGCAGTACAAAACTGGATATTCTTGGTCCCCAAGTGGGACCGTTTCAAGGATTCATCTGCTTAAGATGCAAAAACATCCAGAGGGTATTAGGATGACGCAGATACTTCCATTTTTTCATACTCAGTTTGAGATATCCTACAGAAGTCAGTTTTTTAAAAGTTCTTAAACTTTTTCCTTCTGCAAAATGAGCTCCATCAACACGTCTCTGTTTGAACCCCAAAGTCATAGTGGGAAACACAGACCTCCACAGCACATCACAGTCTGTGCATAACCAGGCCTTTCCATTCACAACATCTTGCCAATAGCATGAAAGTGGGATTTTTTTTAATCCAGAGGCTCCAGACTGATGCTTATCAATGATGTGTTAATATCTTGTGGAAATTGTCAGGGAGTTTTTGTTCCTTTTTATTAAAAAAGGTAAACAAACCCTGAGACATGTAAGTCAGTTAGTGCCATGCACTACTATTTAATAACAGGGTCTGTGAGGCTGTAATTCCTGTGGTACTGCCCAGCTTCTGCTTGCCATAGGTGGTTAATTATAGCATCTGGAACACTCCCAGCAGTGGAGCAGAGGGACACAGCATGGCCTCTCTCTTAGAGTTAGACTTCCCCCTACTCAGCCTCCACTCCCCCTCCTCCTTGGAAGACAAAGAAGCAAATCCCAATTTAGTCATCAAGGTCTGAGACATACAGTGAACAATTCAATTCCTCATCTTCACACTTGCACTCAGCTGTGTAAACAAACTCCGCTGTTTCTGCAAAGCACACACATACATTTCCCAATGTTTTTTAGGCATGAGATACATTGCTGTAGTTGAATAACATGAGATGTAAAGATAGAGTGGACATGAATGCTTTGCTGGTGAAGCAGCAGGGTGGAGAAGCAGTGAGCTCTAGCTGCCAAACCTGGGACTGGAGTACTGTGCAGCACTGAAACAATCAATCAGTGAATCGCACCAGGAGAAAGCTGCACAGCTGAGAAGACTGGGGAAAACAGTGACATTTGCCTCTTACAGCTCTTCTTGACACGCTGTTTGATGTGCCTGCTTTCTAAAAGCCACCAGACCCCAAGTGACACGAAATTAGTCAGATTCATGACACAAATGAGAGCCTGATAAACATGACAGACATGCAGAGGTTTTGGTATGCATGTGAATGTTGCTGGACACGTAAGTCGGCACAGCTGTAAAGGGAGGTCAGAATGCTCTTTTTTCATTAATGAAGATAATCCTTAACAGAGAAATTGGCTGATGAGCAAGGGAAGCCATATTATAACTTGACAACTTGTTGGTATATCCACCTTTGGAAGTGGATGACCACAGAAATGCCTTGGCATTTCCGCTTGCCTTAGGGAGGTGGGCTTTGGGCTGAAATGCTCTGTCAGTGGAGTTCGGTTCATTCCTGTCTGCATTATTATCTGAGACGTGTGCACACACACAAAACTGTAACTAACATGGCTCTGATGACCCTTTTACCTAGTCATTGTGATTCTTCTGTTATACACTAGCATGCATGTCCTGATGCTGGCTACGTTTACCAGGTACTAAGTACTGTGAATCATCTTCCACATCCTGCAAAGAAAACTGCAGTATCGATTGAGGGCACCATGCTGTGTGAAATTGTAAATGAGCTGTAAGGAATGACCATATCACCAGAATCAGCCAAACAGTGGAACTAAAATTTACACAGGCTAAGTACACACCTGCAGGCCCTACTGGGTTTAACTAACCAGCTTTTGTGAGTTTTCAATTTAATCTTTATTCTGGATGCTGTGAGATTTTTTTCTGGGCTTGAATTCTGGAGAACAAAGTAACCAGAAAGTCACGATGAGCTCAGGTGTTTGATGCAAAGGAGGGATGGTATCTCTCTCTATTCATTTCACTTTGAGAAGTAGGACTTGGTTCTCATTATCAACACACCCTGTGTGTCTTGCTGGATGGATTTGAGAAAAAATCATGCATTGAATGCATTATCCAAATGGAGAACAACTTGATTTTCAGGCTGAGCAGTTACCTGCTTTCCTGGCTGGGAGCTTCTCTATGTGGTTTTTCATTGTCTGTAAGAAAACATGTCAACTCTTTGCCTGGCACATGCCAAAAGAGAAGTTGTGTGTCAACAGCATTAACCTAGAAGATAAGGAAGCTTCAATTAAAAGAGATTATTTTCAGTGTACAAACATGCAAGAACAAATTTCTAAGTAGTAGTAAACTAAATGGACAATCAGTCACATCCAGAAATAAATCCTGTGACTAGATAACACAGTAGCAGATAGGCACTCTATGATGATGGAGGGGAGCTGTGCATCAGATCACTTGATTTAATTAAACTCGGACTGGACGTGTCATGATGTCTGGTGGGACAATGCCGTCGGGCAGTCACAGCTCACAGCTGGTTTCTCTGCCTGTGTCATTATGGTGGGGGGCGATGTTTCCCATGGTATCTTTGCAGCTGTCCTGGTCCCAGCATGTACTGCCTGGCTGCACCTGGCTGTAGGTCAATGAGCTCCACAGCAAGTCCCACAGTTGGACCCTTCAGCACCCAGCAAAAGTGAACGTCTGGGAGCCTGTCGCACCTCCCTCAACAACATGGAGTCAGGCTGCAACCAGCCCTCACAGGCCTTGTCACCAGCCCTGCAGTTATCACCCATGTGTATCTCAGGGTGTCTCCATGAGGTGGGACAGTATTTCCTCTCTTGCAGCATTTCTGCAGGGAATCTGTTGTGTCTGGCTGAAAAGTACTCAGAGGACAAGTCCTCTGAAGGTGCAAAATAGGAATTACCAATTGATGTTGAGACTGGTTAACGTCCCAGGATCTAAAGGTTTGGAATGGGCATGCACTTGAAATCTCCTGTGCTCTGTTAAATTGCTGTGAGCTTTGTGGGCCAAGAAATTGGGCTGGCTCTCTCCTGAGAAGCGTTTCATATTAATGTCGCATAATCACTGTGGAAATAAAATTAGATGTTTGCATAAGACTGAGGCCATGGATGTGTGAATGAGTTAACCCACAGTGGCTCAAGGTGTTCCAGTTTCTAAAAAGTTGTGAACACATATATTAAATTCTAAGGAACCACTAAGCCCACCCAGCAACAATAGATTTACTCCTGGCTTCATTGTGAGCCTTTTTCTTACATGATGAAACACCTAACCTTTTGATACACAGCCTGCTCCGTGCTCACACCTCTCGGTGAAAGGTCTACTTATTGAGCTGCTCCTGCTGCCGTGCACCTTCCTCCAAGGTTTTATATCAAGTTCAGTGTCTCCTGGTGTGTGGCCGGACCCTTTGCTGCGTATTTTGCACATAAAGGTAAAAGCCACCCACCTAGCTGAAAAACAAACATCTTCTGATGTTCCAAGTTCACTCCAGAAAACAAAAGTCATGTTGCCTGGTGTCTCCCTCCCAAAATAAGTGTGTACTGATGTGGCTCTTGAAGATGCCCAGCCATGGCCCAGAGGCAGTGGTACCAGGCAGATGCAGTCATTGTCTTTTTCACTTCTTTCTGCATCTTCTGCCCATCCTTCCCAGGAAAGAGCCGCTTTTCATCCCTGGAGCCAGCATGGAGTATGAACAGATGGAAATTGCCAAGAAAGGCTAGAGTGGTGGTTGAGCCCTCACCATACCGCACGCCGGCTGCAGCCAGTGACCAATTTGACTGGCTGAGTGCAAGCTAGCTGGGCCAGGCAGGGGAGTCATCTTTTCCCACACAGGGTGCTGCCTGATTTTCTTTCCCCTTTCCTCATCCCAGCTGTCATCACCTTCCTCTTCAAAAGATGAACATCTTGTTGTAAGCATGATTCTTCCCCCTCCCCCACTAGCAGGCAGGACTGCTGAGTCTTTTCAAAAGGCTCCTGTGCCACATCTGCTCCCTTGGAGGTTATTCATTCGTGGGTCAGTGTCTCTGTCCTGCCATATCACCTACAAAAATCTGGGATTTCTGATCTCTTCATGAGGCTGAAGGGTCATAATCCCCATGTCCCTGCCAATGGCAGGGGTTTGGAACTAGATGATCTTTAAGGTCCCTTCCAACCCTAACTGTTCTATGATTCTATGATTCTATCCTGGAAGAGAAAAGGCTGTAAATACTGAAGGGAGGCAGGTCACCGTTCCAGCTTCATGGCAGGTAGCCCATGAGGATGTATTTGTAAGGACAAGCAGTGCATGGGCAGAGGTAATACAGGGAGAGAAAGACCTTCACACAAGTTACACTGCTTCACAATTACATACACTCAGTAGTTTGAGGAATCATAGAATCTGTAGTTTGGAAAAGACCTTTGAGATCAAGTCCAACTGTACCCGTCCACTACTAATTCGTACCCCTAAGCACTTCATCCACTCATCTTTTAAATACCTCCAGGGTAGTGACCCAATCACATCTCTGGGCAGCCTGTTCCAGCACTTGATAAACCTCCCAGTGAAGAAATTTTTCCTAATGCCCAATCTGAACCTCCTCTGGTGCAACTTGAGGCCATTCCCCCTTGTCCTATCACCTACCACTTGGGCAAAGACCAAGCTATGATTTTGCATGGAGTGTTAGCAGAAGGCAGGTTAGAAGGTCATTTTTTTCCTAAGAAAGTTGTCCAACACCTGCAGTGCTATCTAGGAGATGCTGTGAGAGCATGCTCCTGATGGGGAGCAAAGAAGACATAAAGCATAGGTTTAATCAAGGGGGGAAACCTGAGATATAGACGTATAGCTGTTTGAAGAGGGAATCCAGGATCACAAAGTGGAGGCAGATGGGTCCTAAACAAAACAGCTGCGAGAAGATTGATGCTATATGAGGATGGCTAGTTGCTGCTGCTTCTGTTTCACTGCTGGAGGTTGTTCAGGCTGCTGAGGTTCAAAGAGTTGGTCTGTTCTATCTGTCATTGGAGAAGTTGTTCTTGGTTGTAGAGTTAGGAGCAGGAGTCTTCTTTATTTGATTTGACTTTTGGGAGAGAAGTTGGACTTTGGGTTGGAATACAATGTAATCTCTCAGACAAGGCAATCTGCTTTACTTTATAGATTGTACATCTTCTCTTTTCCTATGGACCTAAAGAGAAACTATGAAGTTACTTTACACCAAAAAAATTAACTTGACCTCTGTGCTGAAAAAATATTGTGAGGTTGGCAGGGAGGAAATGGTCACTGCTAAACAAAACTATTAAACAAAGCTAACTGTGGGATGTATGTGTATGAGCTGGCTAACAGTAACCATTTAAGACTCTCCATTAAAAGTTTGAGGCAAACTAAGTGTGGAAACTCTTTAGCTTATGTTATCCAAGGGATCAAAGAGGTTATGAGAGCTTGTAGTAATACTTCCCTCTAGTCTTGAAATCTGGTCTCATAGCTGTTATTCACTTTCTGTCTTGGTCAGAATTAAAAAAGCTGTGTCATTTCTAAGCCTTCCAAGAAAGAGAGTAGAGGAACACAAAATTTTTAAGAAATTGAGCAAAAGAGTTGAGATGACACCTCTAATGGGATTGTACTCATATTCGCCATTTACTGTTGTAGACAAATATAAGTAAGTCTGAAAAAATAGAAATGCATCTAGTATTAGCTTTCTTTTGGATTTTTTTTTTTTTTGAGGATAAAAATTTTTCTAGAAGTAAGGCAGAAAAACTCCGAAGAAACCATTTGGCTGCTGCTAAGGAAATCCTTAAAACTAAATCCCAGATTACTAAAACTCCAAATTATTGCCAAAATAGGTGAAAGAGTTAACAATTAGTATCAACACTGAGTATGCCAGACATTGACAGTCTAGGGCTTCCGGAACAGTAATACTTGCCTGTTGGCCTTTCCCACTGGACCATAACCCGCTCTTAAAGTTATTCAGTGCAACACATTAATGCTTGTCTGAGGAGAGAGGTCTGTGACCTCCAGTTCTTTTAAAATTGCAAGGAGGACCTATCCTGAACAGAAGATGATCTTCCTCTATGAGGGATACTCAGCAGGTGGAGGACTTTGTATACCGTCTGAGAAGAGGTAAGTATTTTGGGCCAGTTCCCAGTTGCTTCGTATTTCAAATGTTGATTTATTCCAGAGCAAAACCTGACCAACCAGGATGATGATGTTACTGCACTGAGCAGGGCACTAAACAGTTTGAATGAACAATAACAAAAATATCAGAAATGTAAAGCTAAGTGGAGGCCAAGAAAAAGAAGCTGTGGATTTGTACTACCTGTCCCTGGGAATGGAGAGTTCTAGGGACAGGTGCAAAACCATCTACAGAAATCCTAGTTGATTACAAGGAAAATGTTTTAATCTTTTGTGGACTTCAGTACGTGTAAACAACCAGATGAAAATGAGTTTTACTTCAGTACATGGTGCTTACTGCTCTGTGCAGAAATTTGACCAATTCAACACAAGTATTTCCCAATACTTTATTTTTTTTTTCTTAAAAATAACGTTGTTTTCAAATAGTGGAATTATTCGGATATGCTCAGGTGCAACTTGCTGCTGTTCAGACAGTATTGGCTAAATTTTTAACAAACATTACCACCTGCTGGGCACGCCGCAGCAGTGCAGCTTCAAACCATTCATTCCAGCTAACGAAGCTCTTCACTGTCTGAGCAACGCATTAATCTCCCGGCCTGGAAACTTTTCTGATTCTCTGCCAGAGACAGATATGTTGACTTGATTAGTCTAGCAAAATCTGGAGATCTGCATCTTTGGTTGAACTTAGTACCGAGGGCGGGCCCTTGGTTTGTGTTTTGTTTTGTACTTTTGTGCTTGGAAACTCTACCTGTACAGGATTTACATAAGATGTGTTTAGAATAGAATCATAGAATAGTTTGGGTTGGAAGGGACCTTAAAAATCATCTAGTTCCAACCCCCTGCAACCCCCCTGAGAAGTTTATCACCTTTCAGTACATTTTTCTGCTAAAAAAAATGCATGCGATATGTGGTGTCTGGGGTGTTGAGCAAACAGATGATCCTACAGCCTGCCTTGATTGTACACTTTGAGTAGGGACAGCTGTGGTCTCACCCTACTGGAGCTGCTTGTGATGCAGTGGGAGGATAAGCTTCTGCCATGGGACACCTATCACCACTTCAGCCAGTGCCACACATGGTCAAGCTTGGGCACTGCTCAGGGCTGGTTAAAAGCCCAATAAAATTAAGCTCTTTTAGTTCTCCTCCCTTTCCTAGGCTATAATTGGGGAAATACTGTACTTTTCAAGCTGGTTTAGGAACTAGGGCTCCAAGGCCGGGATGCAGATATTAAGTATTCCCTTATAAATCTCCCAGAAGCTTTCAATTCTCCTGTGGACAACAGTTTTCTCAGTTGCTGGCTGGTAAACAAGCACAATATTTGCACTTTGAATGTTCCCTCCACAAAGGAGAGCTGGTTTGTACCTGTGGATCTGCAGCTGTTGTCAGTTTATAACTAAGTCTTTATATTATGATTCATTTTCCCGACTTTTCTTGTGTTACAGCTTGCTCTGGACTGATCTAAGGCCAAGCCAAAAGGATGCTGGGAGGACAGCTGTCCTCCCCCTTGGACTAAAGGGAGTTGCTGAATGTTCTTTTCTTAAGTAATATTCAGAATAATACAGTCTGGTGCTTGAAAGGTGGACCTGCAAGAGCTGGCTGACCAACAGAGACTTTGCTGGGACTCCTAGGGCAAGTGGATGCCAGGATACCCTGTGATAACTATTTTGAGGGAGTTGCAGCAGCAGTCTACAGCTAAGAGGGGATAAGGAAGGAAAAGCGAGGCAAGAGCTTCAGGCTGACAATGGTGGGACAGGGCGGGAGGGGGATGTCTTTAAATTAATTGATTCTTGATTTGTCAAACATCAGGCCTTTGTATTTACTTGAATGCTTGCATGGAGACAGCATTTCCAAATCTAACTTTATGCTCCTGATTGGAAGAGTCCTCTACTGTTTTGAGTTTAGGCTGACTGCTGGCTCTAGCAGGGATGGGAGAAGGCAGCAAGGTACTGGTCAGGGCTCTAGCAGGTCTGGCAGCCCCTTGCCTCTCTGCTGCTCCTGGTACTTGGTTTCTGCCTTTCCTCGATGCACTCTTCCTCACGCAGTGATTTGTGTGTTGCCTGTAATGACTGCTGTTTACCAGCAGCAAGGATACAGCAATATATGCAACAGTACAGACAGAAAGCAGCCGATCTTCTGTTTGAGCATCTGTCTTTCAAGGAACAGTGCCTCTGGCAAGAATATCAAACCTGTTTCAGGGACATTATTTTTTCCTCTCTTTTTCTCTCAATAGTTATTTTAAATCATGGCAATTTTTGAAAGCTATGTAGGAGGCTTTCCTGGTTTATAAGGACGGCAGCAGAAAGCAAATTTTAGAGCACTTAAAAGCCTCATTTGCCACAATTGTGTGAAGCCTCACAGGAGTATTCAAGCTCATGCGCTCTGCACATTTAGGCTTCTGGCCCAACCTAATAGTGCACAGAACAACTGCATATATTTTTCTCCCTCTTTATCCTCCCCAAGATTGTCTTCCCTGTCCTGAAGAGCCCAAACCAAGCAGCCACCTCACCACGCAAAGCTCCCTTCCAGTGTACCCACCCAGCATCAGACTGCTTGTTTGGCAACCCAAATGGCTCTAAACCCCCTGAAGGAATAGAGGGCATGTAATGGGGGACAAAGCTGCCAAATTTGGGGGTTGACATCTGGGAACCTTGAGGAGTTATTTCATTTATGTGACTTGGATCAATGTAAGGGAATTTTGACCATTTCCATTGTGCTGGGAGCACTGTACCCTGTGAAGGATCCGGGTGGTATGACCCCACACCTGCCTGTCTCTCCTACACCCATGTCTGCTAATGGTCCTCCACCCTTGTATCTTGACAGCCTGGAGAAACCCCTCCTGGCCTGGTAGAGCAATCTCACTTATGAGTGCCCTCCTGTCCTTCTCTGTCACTGAATTATAAGAAATTTTTCCACCTCTAGAGGACACTGTGGTCTGCCATATACTCTCCCCTCAGCAGTGCTCCAGAGGCAGCAGCCCTGTTCAGCGACTGCCTGGCAGAGGTGGCACAAGCTGGTGGTGTTTTCATGCCCGGGTTGGGAAGGAGCCAGTTGGTCATGGAGGCTTGAGTGGCTCTGCCATCAGCTGCCGAGCGTCAGAAGCACTTGCCCTGCTAGTATCTGGGACTGGCCAGGATCAGACAGGGACTCAGAAGTGCTTTGTAGGTCTAGGAGGGCATTTTCTTGCTCTCAACACTTACTTGCCTGTCCAGAGGTTCTCTAGGTTTTGCCTTTTCAGTCCACTGTGGTGATTTCCTTCCTTCTGGATCTCTGATTTTGATCCCAGTGCTGTTCCCTCACCCTTCCCTCATGACAGCTTGCAGACAGGGAGCTGCCTGGCTGAACACAAGCCCAGAGAGGTCTTCTCTTTTACTGTAGGGCTGGATTGTTTTCATTGCCTCTCTCATTTATTCACAAGCCTTGGTGACTTACGTTTATCCTTTTTTTCCCCCATTACCTCATTCTAGCATTTTGAATTACAATAGGGGAGCTTCTTAGAAATTTCCTAAAAGGATGCCTTTCTGTGTTCAAAAGACTTATGGAGTACATGAGCAGAATGAATTTTAAAAAGTAGTGATGGTTGATCAGGAGGTGGTGATTTACCTGGAAGTAAACAGTTAAGAGTGTGATCATAAAACCACTATGTTGTTAGGGTGCTCTGGGAGGTGCAACACAGTTCTAAGTTGTTTGCATCATAGGTGGTCCTGGACCCACATTGCTCTTCCTTGTAAACTCCTTCCAGATTGCACACAATGGCTCATTTCACCAGACTCCACTGAAGCGCTTGTCAGTAGAGCCAAATTGTGATGCTCAGCAGCAGGCATGTAGGGGTGCAACTGGGGAGACCTCTGTCACATTGATAGCCAAAGGCAGCAGTTTTGGACATAATGGTGGTCCCCTCTCAGCATTATAAGTAATGTTAGATGCCCAGTATTAGGAAGGCTGATATTTTTAGTCTCGTGGTGCTCCTTGCAGGTGAAGAAGTATCCTGGCTCTAAGAATCTGAAGACAGGCAAAGCTAAAAAAAGTAAGATTGTTTCATTTGTACTGAATCAGAAACAAGACCATTTTGAGGAAGGAGAATTTCTGTTCTAAACCAAAGTCCAACTGTGGTTTGTGCATCCATGGATGAACAAGGGCTAAGGTCCTCCCACAAACTTTGTCCTTCCCGTCAAGTGCATCTCCAGCTTTCAGTAAAATCTGAACTATTTCAGGGTTTTTCCAGAGTTTCACAGTGAGATCACAAATCTATTGGAACCTGCCATGGAAAACAAAACCAGGCAGGAGACACCAAAGAAGGAATCATTACAGGCTTCCATTTTGCTACCAAATTTTGGGTTCTGCATGTTGCTGGTGAAAGACTGTGAGTTGCAGAACAAGGAAGTAGATGGGAGGGCGGGGCAGGCAGGCGAAAATAATTTTTTTTTTTTTCCCCTCAAATAAAGACTAAATTTTTCCTCAAACAATCTAGCTTTGATATTTTAGAGAAACTAGAGGTAGGAGGTCTAAGGCAATGGCTTCATGTGCAAAACAGCATATTATAATAGGGCACATCAGTCGTTTCCAAGCATTTTGTGAGGAGCAGAAGCATAAAAACTGCAAATGGTAAACCTGGGCACAAGACAATAATGGTGAAGGCAGAAGGCAATTGTATTGCTCCTGCTTTGACACCACAGAAATCATCTGCAGAAGTCCTGTGGAGCAGGAGACGGGGTCAATGTTCCCTGTCAAGTGCAGGCACTTAGATGCATGTGAGCCCTCACAGGCAGACCAGTTTTCTGCTTTGCTTCTTGGTGCCATGATCCACTTCCCCGTGGCCAGACTGGTAGACATGGTGTGGCTGCAGCAGCCTGATCTTTCCCACAAATGCTTTTCTCCATAGCTCTCAGGACATCTGCTGGCCCTGGAGAGTCTTGAAACAATGCAGGTTTCCTGGCCTTCTGTATGGTTTTTCCTCTTATAGGAAAATAAATGGTAGAATATATGCACCGTTTTCCAGTTGCTTTGTACCAATGTTAGCACGTTATGTCTGCAAGGGAGCCTGCAACAGTGGAAATGCTATTTAGAGGGCGATACATAGGGACAACCCATCTTGCTCCACAGCAATGCTCGGTGGATGGAGGATTTTGCACAGCAGGAGTTTACCCTGCTGTTCTTATGACATGGGTTGGACAGGTTTCTCTCAACCATGGGTCTCCTTGGATTGTTTTAAACTCTCTTCCCTTGCTTGTCTCTGCACTTGTACTATACTCGATCCAATACTACTTGTAATCTGACCTCCTGCAGACCATTGCCTTCACTCGGATCTTTTCCTGAGCTCAATAACTTATTTGATGAAATTGTATCTCCAAGACAGAGGTCTGTTTTGAAAATGGTACTGACAGAGCTATTGTTTTGCTTGTTAGCCTGCGCCAATCACAGGAAACCCTGTGTTGGTCTGACTTCAGTGCCATAGGAAGATTTTTCTACAGCTGTTCATCACATTTTTCAGACCGTTTTCCTGCTGTGAAGATACACATATATTCCATAATCTAGTCACTTCTTACTGAACTAAGCAAACACAACTGCTTTGAATTCCACTATAAGTCAGCTTCTGCAGCTGCTGAATCACATTTGTGGGTTGTGCTTTTTCACACCCTCTCCAGTTTTTCAATATCCGTTTTACAAATGTGAACCAGGACTGGACAAAATATTTCAGTGTTTGGTCTTTCCAAAACTGTGTACAGAATAAAAATCATGATAGGATGGGGTTTAATTGTTTTAAAAAGAACCCAGGTCTATGAATGGTACTATTTAGCATTTTTCTTAATACGGTTCCTTCTGCTACCCCAAATATACTGACTGAATACTTAACCTCAAAACATTACTGTTTGAGGTTTGATTAAACCTCTGAAGAATGTGTGTGAAAATGATTCTGGTAGGTGATTGTTCATGGGAGCTGGGAATTACCACTGTTTACATTTTTTTTAATTTCCCGAAAGGTTTGATGTGCACTATGGAGAACATGATTTTCTACAGCAGCCAGCTGAGTCAAGTGGCTGTGGGGAGGAGGGGAAGGATGGAGTTTTCAGAAAGGTTTCTCTAAAAAGGCAAGAGGGATTATTTTTAAACACAGACAATTGTCCATATACTGGTGCTCCCCAATATGAACAGATGGAGTTTAAAACTCAGCCACGCTGTTTCTATCTCACAGGGTATCCTCTGGCTGGTGTTTGGGATGAAGCAGGATTTCATATTCACTACTACAAGCCTGTTCATTTGGTAACACTATCTGTGATACCCTTTGAAACCCCCAAAGCAACTGGCAAAAGCTGAGTCCCAGGAAAAGCGATACAGCAGAACCAGCCCATGGGGAGGCCAGTTGCCTGGTATTGTGCTTGGTGTTGTGAAACAGTTGGCTGAGCCATCAGATTTGCTCGGCTAAATGAATTAAGTAATCACACAGTACTGCAGAGAATATTAGTGAGGAATTTCCATATTGCAGCTCTTGATATCCCTGCCTTGCAGTCCTGCTACCACAAATACATGGCTTTGGCTGAGCAGGCAGTAATTTGATATTAAATGAGGTTCTTTTTAAGCACATGTAATGAAATAGGGCAAAGTTTTATGTTGCATTAGTCAACTAAATGCTTTTTATTAGCATTCATTAGGATGAGGGATAACTGAGTGTACAGTATTCTTTAGCCGAAGCTTGACCCTTCAGAGGGAGGGTAATTAAGCAGCTAAGAGCTTGGGAATAGGAGGTAGGCCACACACAGCAAACGTAAAGCAACTCATTCTCCCCCTCTTCTGGGAATCGCCTCTGCAAGAGATTGTGAGAAAACTTGGGGGACAGCCCACTCTGCCTGGGGATGAAACTCCTTGTCTCGTTCTACAGGTGTTAATTTGACAAATCACAAAGGCCTCTTGGAAAATAAACTATATGTACAAAAACTCATTGCTCATTCTTTCAGACTGAGTGTATTGGGCTGTCAGCCATGGAAATAATGGTTTTTATCTTTTTTGATCATGAAGCTTCTTAGGCAAGGTGGTGTAAGAAGAGATAAAAGCCCTGACTCTTAATTCTGACCTGTTAACAAATGTGCACCAACATGTGTATTTGTCAAAGTTGGCTCCACCAGGGTGGCAATGGCTATGTCAGGAGTTTTCCAACAGGGATGTCCCTGCTTCATCATGGAAACAATGCCAAGACCTGGTGAGAAAACCACACAGAATTCACTGTATGGCTTGGGTTGGAAGGCACCTTACAGAATTCACGGAATGGTTTGGGTTGGAAGGGACCTTAAACCCCATCCAGTTCCAACCCCCCTGCGATAGGCAGGGACACCTCCCACTAGACCAGCCTGGCCTTGAACACCTCCAGGGATGGGGCATACACAGCTTCCCTGGGCAACCTGTGCCAGTGCCTCACCACTCTCATTGTGAAGAATTTCTTCCAGATATCTAGTCTAAATCTTCCCCCCTCCAATTTAAAGCCATCCCCCCTTGTCCTATGACTACATGCTCTTGTAAAAAGTCCCTCCCCATCTTCCTTGCAGAACCCATTCATGTACTAGAAGGCCTCTATAAGGTCTCCCAGGAGCCTTCTCTTCTCCAGGCTGAACAACCCCAACTCTTTCAGCCTGTCCTCATAGCAGAGGTGCTCTATTCCTCTGATCATCTTCATAGCCCTCCTCTGGACCCGTTCTAACAGTTTCTCAGCCTTCTTATGTTGAGGATTCCAGAACCAGATGCAATACTCCAGGTGGGGTCTCACAAGAGTGGAGTAGAGGGGCAGAATTACTTCCCTTGACCTGCTGGCCATGCTTCTTTTGATGAGGTCCAGGATACAGTTGGCCTTCTGGGCTGTGCGCGTGCATTGCTGGCTTGTAGAATCATAGAATTATTAGGTTGGAAAAGCCTTTGAGATCATCAGCTCCCACCATACATGTCCACTACTAAATCATATCCCCAAACACCTCATCTACTCACCTTTTAAACACCTCTAGGGATGGTGACTCAACCGCCTCCCTTGGCAGCCTATTCCAGTGCTTGATAACCCTTCCTGTGAAGAATTTTTTCCTAATGTCCAATCTAAACTTCCTCTGATGCTTCTTAAGGCCATTCCCTCTTGTCCTATATAGAATCATAAAGTGAACTTCTCATCAACGAGCACCCACAAGTCCTTCTCCACGGGGGTGCTCTCAATCACATCGTTCTCCTCCTGTATTGAAACAATGGATTGCTCCAACCCAGATGTAGGACCTTGTACTTGGCCTTGTTGTTCACACAGGCCCACTCAGAGATATGTCTCTGCCAGCACAGGCTAGATTGTAACAGTGGGCTGTGGACAGTGTTATCCACCTTGCTCTTGTCCTGTTGTCCTTTTTTAGGTTTCTCTGTGTGAAGATTTGTCTCCATTTCTCCTTGGCCTGTACACTATGACCAATGAATTGTTCTGCAACATTTCTGCACACTTTTATCTGTCATTATTAGATGTCCTAGGCCTTTTACCCATGAGGTTTTATGTATATGTGTTAAGCTGGATTTCTTTTTCGTCTTGGTTTTCTATCTTCTGGCAGAGTTCAGCAAAAAGGAGAGTGATAATTTTATGGGAATTCCCAGTGCTTGGTGTGGATGTGATTTTGTGGTGGGTGGTTTGCATCTTGTTTGCAGTGAACTGAGAACTCACACCCTCTGGCCTGGACTTGCTCTGGTAATTCTGAACTTGAAAACGTCCCCAAACCCTAATTGTTTTGGAGGGGATAGAAATCAGCCAATGTTGAAGTCTTGGCAAATCTTCCCTTCGAAATAAATGTGGTGATAAGTGACCACTTTAAGTTGTCATGAGTCTTGATGAAGAATCAGAGGTGCTAGTGGTGGCCCTCTATTTAGACCATCCCTTAGCTCTGTGAATCCAGCCCACAAATGAATATCTGAGTCGTCTTCTCCAAAACTGAAGTGCTGATTCCACCTGTGAAGTGATACTAGATATATCACTCTTTTAAAAACAGGAGAGATGAAGGTTTGAGCAGAGTAAGGGCACAAGTACAGCCCTGCACTAACAAGCTGTCAGGTCTGCCTCTAATACTGTTCCTCACAACAATAACCACAAGGCAGCTGTCATTGTGGGGGATGAGATGAATAAAAGGGAAGAAATCATTTAGTGGCTGGTACCCTTCTGGTTAGAGTTAGAGGAGCCTATTCTTTTCCCCAACCATGGGAAAGGAAATGTCATGATTTAGAACATGAAAGGAGGCTGCACCTGCAGCAGAGATGTGACGAGAGTTGCCTGGAGTCAAAACAAAGGGAAAAAAAACACCAACGCAACCTCATCAACCTTGAATTGGCATCTAAAAGTGACCCTGGGCTTTATTTTGCACTCCTGCTGCTCATACCCCTTGCAGTTGCCAGGACTTGGCAGAGGTAGCTGCCTGCATCCTGCCAGCCAGTGCATGTGAACCTGGAGGTAGATCTGGCTCTCCCACTGCAGCCACTGTGCTGGTTGGACCTCAACTTGTGTGTGTAGGACTGACTTTGTCTTTGGCAAGGCATATGCAGGCACAGAACTGGGCACACAGACACTTGAAGATTATTTCCTTGAGGGAAAAGGTTCCTTTATTTTTTCTGTTACAACTCACTAATGAAAATCAAACATGACTGTACTCACAGGGGCAGCTTGAAGCACGCACAAAGATCTAAGATACATGTGAGAAGGGCAGTGACCCTAAATCTTCAGGGGTAAGTTACTAAAACCACATTGCTTGCTGGGCTGCAAGGGTGTTCTTGGATTGGAGTATTCTTTTAATTTTGGCTGATGCAAGGAGCAGTCTGGCATTTCCTTTTATCTGTGTTGAGCATTTGATTTTCCATCAAGCCTTGACTCGATAAAGTCTCCTAGCGTAATTGTCAGGAATTTTCTTTACTTCATTAATTTAAACCAGCACAAGGGTTCTTCTATTGGATATTCTGTTTTGAGATGCACGTTGCTTGGCTTCTTCTTGGTTACAGGTGATCAGTTGTTTTCCTTTTGGTCAACATAATGAATGATAAGAGTAAAGCCACTGAGCCTTCCCAAAGGGAAAGGAACAGAAAAATAGCAGATGAGCTAGGAAGGAGAATCTGGGAAAACAAACTAGAAAATCCTTCTTTATCAGGTCATGGAGCTTTTCTAGGTGGCAAGTATCCCCACTAAACATGATCACGTTCACTTTGTTACCTTATAGTTAAGTAAGAGGGAAGTTTCAATGCAACATTCATTTGTGTACATCTGTCTCTGTGACACTTCAGGCAAGTTGCTTGACTGTATTTGCCTGAGGCCTCTGATTCCCTATCATCCTCGTGTTCATTGCTTATAAAATATATTGATCTCACAACATCTATGGGCAGAGCATTTTCAAGTGTTATCATGGGCAATGGCATGGAGCAGAAACATAGCTGGAAAGACCCATGGGAATTGTTCTTACCACAATTTCATTTGTTCCAGAGCTGCAAGTCTTCCTATCAAGCTTTAAAATGAATACATGAATAAATTTTTTAAGTCTCATCTTTCTTAAATTATGTTTCTGCTGGCACAAATACTCTAAAGTGAGAGATTAAAACTTATTTTCCCTACTTATATACACCAAAAAATAGTTACTCTCCATGAACCTTCAGAAGGCATACACCAAAGTGTCAGGAACATGTCTGAACCAAATTAATTCTTAAATGTTAAATGATTGTCCATGGAAATAAGTTTGTGGTATTTGCCCTGTTCCTGAAAAAAAAAAACCAAACCAAAACAACCCTTAAATTCATCACCAATTTGCTTTTTAATACTTCTGCTTCTGAATGTGATTTTCCCGCTGCCTTTCTACTTTGAGCCACTCCTAAAAGTTTATCCTCTTCTAAGACAGTGGTGCTAAAATACTGAGGTGACAAAACTGGATTGCCCTAGGGTTTCCACATTCAAGCACTCTGTGAGTAGTGAACAACAAAGACTACACTGTTTTGATAGCTGCTAGGTCACATTACCTGTCTATCCTTTGACATTGTAGTAGTAACCTGGCAGGTCAGCTATTTCAATGCTATTTCCCCTTGCTACCTGGCACCAGCCATACAGTGTTTTTATATACTGAATTATTTATGGACTCATAATTATTTAGCATCAATATGTCAATGTTACAATGCCCCTGTTGGCCATAAAGGAGCAAAATCTTTCTTTAATTAAAATTACATGGTCCATGTCAACTTTCTTTGGACCCAGCCTTTTAAAACTGAGTTGGGAGTTTGAATTCCAAACCAAATACCCATGTTTTAAGCAAAGACTAAATACAGAGCTTTCTTTCAGTAAGACTGGTCTTGGAAGCCAATGATTTTATGTGTTTTAGGGAGGTTTATGTTATACTGGGGAGTTTACAATGGACTTCATTGAACTGTAGACCACAGTGGCAGTATTTTTTTTATAAGCAGCTTCTAATAAGGAGGAAGCAGTGTATAATTCAGATTGTCAGTGTTCCTGCCTAAAGACAAAAGCTTATGATGCCTCACTGACGGTTCAAAAAACTGCTGAATCTTGAGTGCAAGCTAGTAATGAAGGTAGTAGACTAGTTTGTTTTAAATAACGCATAGCTGTCCATTTTGAAAAAATATTGCATCATTTGGCATTGTAGAAATACACTGAACCACCATATAATTTAATTACACGACCACCCTGCAAGTTCCATGAGCCAAACTCAATCCTGGCATAAGCAGATTCAAATCCCTCTGGGAACTGCACCCATTTACACCAAAGCTAAATTTGATCCAGTATTTTTTTTTCTCTTCACCCTAAGAGTTTGGATAGCCCTAGGGTTACCCCTAGGAATGTGGAGAAGTGTGGAGATCCACTTCTTACTGTGCTGTATTTAGAGTTAATAGCTTTTTTTCCCACACACAGAGCAACTCTATACTGGATGCTGAACTGACTTTTGTTACAGTTTGGGGGAGAAAAACAAACAAAAAGTCTTTTGAATATAGTATATAAAGGTAGTTGTTAAAGTTGTCATAACCAGAAAGTAAACACCATAATTTCTAAGTCACAGCTGCTATGGAAACTATGTCCAATAATGATGGTGATGGCTTTTTGTAGAGAGGAACCAGTATAGATTAACTATCTACTACGTGTTAAAAAAAGACTGCTCACTTGATGACATTCCTGTGATATTTAGCTTTTCATCTGATGCTTAGAGAAGTAATTAAATTTGTATTTGTTTAGGATCTTTGCTTTATTCAAGGTGTGAGGCTGCCACTCTCACTTGAAATTGGCCTTCACTTCTTGAACAGTCTTCTTTGACGGGGGGGAAAATAAAATCTCAAAGAACCTTCCCCTATGCTCCACACACGTGCCATACAGCTCCCCTAGTGAGCTTTTTTCTCTCTAAGTTGTTATGTCTGCAGGCTGACTGAACCTTTAAGAATTCTCTTAAAGAAATCTAAAGAGCTTCTTTACACATGGAGAAAAAGACATCTCAGCATGAATAAGAATAATAAAATATTTGGGAGATGAGTCTGCTGAAGGGGAATGTTTTTTTCAGCATTCTTTTAAGCTAATAACCGTTACCTAGCTAAGGTTAACTGCTTCCTGCATGCATGTGAATGTGTGCAGTCCCACAGAAACCAGAGGTGGCACGGAGCAGAGTAGAAGGCGAAGAGAAGCTGATTCAAAGTATTCAGTCTTGCAGGACATCTTGGATAGCTTTGTATCACTCTGATTAGCCACAGCAAAACAGCATGTGTACGCCAGGCAGAAGATAACCCTGACTTTGTTATTATGGGAACTTTATTGTAAACACTTGACTGAGATGGAAATCCAGCAAGACTTTACATATGGTGTCTTCTGAGAGTAATGGCCAGTGCCAGCAGAACCCTTGTTCTTTCCAAACATGAAGAAACAAGAATCATTACTGAGTGCAGAAGCAAAGAAAGGCAAAAAACCCACATCGAACAAGCCCCCTGAGTTTATAAAGTAGGTACCTTCCTACAGTTACACAGGCAGGTGCGTGCACTCATGAGCTCTAAACTTCATTGGGAGTTGCTCATGTGTCTTTTGACTGATATTGTCCCTAAAGTGATTTCCATCCAAAGGAAACTTGGGCTCTGATTCAGATTCAAATCAGGTTCAGCATGGAAAATCCTGAACTTGGAGCCAAACCCTACAGCAGCCCTTCAAAGAGGCAAACAGATCAGGCCAGCTTTTCTCCCTAACTAGAGCTCTACAGCCCTGTGCTGAGGTCCAGCACAACTCTCTACCTCCCTCCTAATTGAAACACAATTATTTTTAAAGGGATCTTTATTCCACCCAGGAGAATACAGTGCAGGCAATTGGCTAGCAATGGTGCCTTGGAGCTCAGCCACCTGGGGCAAGCGTGAAACTCCGCATGGAGGGAAAAGGAGAGAGTAGCAAGCAACAGAGACTCTTCTGCTGTGAGAGCCTGGGAGGCTCATCCCAGAGACTCCCAGCAGTAACTCCTCTGCTTAAAGTGGCAGATGATATATTGTTTTTAAGGAATAGTCTGCTGTTGCTAGTTAATTTGGAGGGGGTTTGTGTGATTTGTTTTGGTATTTTTAACAGAAGTAGAATGTCTCATCTTGTATTTATTTCAGTATTGCTTGTCCTGTTAACAGCAGGGAATGAACTGTAATGATTGCACATGACTGGGCAACGACTGGACTGTGGGAAAAAAAAAACATCAGATGTGTGACCTGTCCTTTTCCTGATGAAATAGTGAAGGTGCTTAGAACAGATTTATCTGCTTTTCTCCCTAGATCATGTTGCTCATTCTTGGCTAAAACTGTTAAGTAATGAAATTAAAATACAGTATGCTGTTACAACTAAGACGATCCAGTTAAAATTCATCCTACCACAAACACCAGCTCAATCATTTTAGGGATGGGCCAAACAAATAAATATAAGTGGCAGTACAGCCAGTTGCCTGTTACTGAGGAGTCATGTCAATCTCAAATCCAGGTTAGAGGGTACCTTCACCTTTGGTTCAAAACCCACCCTATTCCAGCACAGCCACCATGCTGACATCCACACAGGGTATCAGCAAGCACAATATGATTTTGGAAAATATATTTTCCTATTTAGTAAGTAAAATCTTGCAAGATTTCTATTCAGTAGTTTGACAACAGGACTTGAATGCTTTCCAACAGGCAATCTGTTCTTCTCCCAGCTGCCTACAAATTCCACGGAGCGATTCTTTGTTAAAAGGGCACCCTCATCAAATATATTCATGCTTTTTAAAAGGTTCTCAATCTACCTGTGAGAAGTTCATGAGATGTCAGGCTACATTTTGCTACCAAATTTCCAGTGTTTCTATCATCTCACAGAGGTATTTTACAACAACTGGTTTGATGGGTTTCTATGTTTCTGTGCTCTTATTTTAGCTACAGTCTGAGCATCACTTATTATGTAGCAGTACATCCTAAATAGCTAGAATTTTAAATCTTCTGTTTACATTACTCTATATTTTTTCAGTTTCAAGAGGTAGGTGACCATTGCAAATTATTATGATGTGAGTTTGCTTTTGCTTTCTGTTCTTTCAGGGAATTTCTAGTCACTCCCTGCTCACTCTGAAAGCTGAGGAGTTTCATGCAAGGCAGGAAGCATATGACTGCGTATTCCTAGCATTAGATAGCACCAGTCATCCACCCCAAGAAAGTGTTATCTATTGCTGTGTCTCCAAAGGCCCAACCCCCTGTTTGCTTTCCTCTGTTGAGCATTAACAAAGTTGTGCTTCTTGCTGTGTCTTGACTTGGGCCAGAACTGTAGCCTTTCCCTTCACCTTTTTGCAGCTTCTGCTTTTGAGCAAATTACTTTCACAGATTTACAAATGATTCCATGTATCAACCCTGAACATTTGCTGTCATGAAGTAGGCAAAGATGTGAGATCAGGGAGAATGGTGAATCCGAGTTAATACTAAAAACTTAACAGAAAATAAATGATGGTTTGAAAATGTGCTTCTTTCTTGTTGATTTACTGTCTGGCCTCATTATTACCATGGGATTTCCTTTTTTTATTTCCTGTTTTGAGGCTTGCTTGTTGCATCATTTTGAATCAACAACATAGGCTTTTGGGTATCAAGGTGGTGAGCTAACACGCCACTGGTTGGAAAAATATCAGACATAAGAATTTCTCATTCACTTTTTATGTTCAGGCGAACAGACCTGGCTGCAGTATCTGTCTGCTTCAGTCACTGAGCGTGACAGAGTGCTGCCAGCAAGGAAGGTGCCTATGAGAGTTGACTATGTGGAATTGACTTGTGATGCTGGCATCCACCCATCAGGAATGATGACAGATCCACCAGCTTGTTTTATTTTAGCCATTAGCAGATCAAGCAGCTTCTTTCAATAGCCCTGAAGTAGTAAGTAAAACTATTATCTAAATTAAAAGCATTACCCAAAGTGTTTGTTTATGCAGCTGGAATATTTCACCTTAGTATCAGTGTTTCATAGCCGTGTAATTAGCAAGTTTCATCTTTAGTAGGTATGTTAGAGGGAATGACTTGGTGAGTACATTAAGGAAAACTCAAGCCCTGCATTGTATGACATCTTCATTAGCATTATTGGTTTTAGCTCTCCGCGTCTTCGGCCAAAAAATGTTTGTACATTGGCACGATCATGTTGATTATCCTAGGACCTTGTCTATGGTCTGCCTTTTACTGTTTTCATTGAATTAACCTATGATCAGGGACTGCTTAGACTGATGCTATCAAAAATTGTAAGGAGATGTTAGCCTTACTTCGAAGTGCTTGCAGTCCAAATGTCTGGCATGGAAATAAGAGATAAAATGACTTACGGCAGGTAATAGTTAGCTAAAAGCAAGGCTGAGATGAAAGCTGTAGCCTCCTGACTCTGTCTGGTGTTCAGTTGGTTTGCATAGCCAGTTCTTAAGGCAGTGTACTGACTCTCTTTCTCAAGGACTACTGCAAGGAAGGCCAAGTGTTTGACTAAAAATGGCTTGTTCCCATTTAAGAGGAGCTGGGGAAAGAGAGCCAGTATCTGGGAAGTGCTGGACCAAATGGAGAAAAGGTATCTAGAAGCTGTTTCTAGACTTTGTTGCAAGACATCCTCTGCCAGAAGTGACCCACCTGCAGTCTTCTGGTATTCTACCTGCACATGGTGCCAAGTTATCTTCATCTACTAGACACATCAGCCCAGAAGCATGTGTGGCTGCAGGTGATGGGAGCTCTTGGTGCTGCTTTGAGTCTTGAACATTTAACCAGGGCATCACTCCACCTCCTGCATGCTGCCTGAGCAGTTCAGAGGGGCTGGATCTGCAAATTGGTTCATAAAGCTGAAGAGGTTTTCAAAGGCACTAAGGGGCAATTAAGCAGTTACCTTTCAGCAACACCTTTGAAAAATCTCTCCTTAATAAAGCCATAATTTCTCAAAGGTGCAAGGCAAGTTTCATTTGGGAGCTTGTGACCTGTTGAGCAGCAAAGGGTGTTTGCTAAAAAGCCACCCACCATTCCAGACATGATGCTGCAACCTCTCAACTCAATGAATAATGTTTAAGAGTGTGAATTTTATTATTTTGGCTTTGAAAATCCCACAAGGCTCTGAGTTCATAGACAAAACCTTCCAAAATACCCAGTGGAAGTGCAAAACCAGAATTATCTCTGCATCCAGTGCACCCCTGAAATTTACTGGCTGTTTATATTGCTAACAGCTACTGCTGGGAGGAGTCTTATAAATAACCTTGACAATGTGTGGGTTTTAGGGAAAAAAGCATTGCATGAATAATGATCCATTTGTACCCTGGAAGCTGTGAGTGGTCTCTGCTTGCTGTTTCTTACTGTGTTTACTCAGGAGAGATTACCTCCAAGAACTAGGTAAAAGAAAGCAGGAAGAAAGCAGGATATGTTCTTTAATGTTGAGATGAGGGGTGGTCAAGGTTTTTTGTTATGTAGGCAAAGGCAGAATGTAAATAAATCTTCCACACCAGCAAGCTTCAGTCCCAAACCCTGGAAGGTTATTTGTGGCACAGATATCATTTTGGAGGAATACAGGAGAGAGACACCAATTTCTCCATATACAGTAGATCCTTTACTCCAGCAGTCCACATACTTTCCTGAAATAGTCCCATGTGGGTTTGATTATAATTCTTGTGTGACTTCTGGTTAAAGACTAGCTTGTCGACATGACCAGGCCACCTCAAACAGATCTTACTGTATTTTTTTTTCCGGTAAGAGAAGCAGCCAAGGGAAGAAAGAAGATGATACAGAGGAATATTATGTTCTTTTGAGGTTTGTTTGCTGCACTTCTGAGTAGAGAGACCACAGTATGGAAGACAACTTCAAGTTAAAATAACACACAGATGGAAAATTGAAGGATTCCCTGCTGAAAACACTTATATTTTTAACTGTTTTTTTTAAAAAAAACAAGAAGTCCATATTTTCATTTACTCACTTAATTTAATATCCAGTCTTTTTTTATAATCTTAGCAAAAATTAATTAGCAATGTGGTACAACAAGCTTTGTCTTTCTGATGTCTCAGGATCTATGAGAGTCATATCAGTACACACTGAAGTGGGATAAATGATCTGAACATGCAGTTGTGCAATGAACTAGTGCCTATATTGCCATGATATCTCTTCTGGGTTTTTAACTTGTTCCCCTGTGTTGAGATTTAAATCAGAGAATCATCATGAAATGGTTTGAGCTGGAAGGAACCTCACAGATCACCCAGTTCCAACCTCCCTGCTGTGAATAGGGATACTTTCCAACTCAATTGGGTTGCTCAAAGCCTCAATTCAACCTCACCTTGAACACCTCCGGGGATGGGGTATCTGTGTTTTCTCTGGGCAACCTGTTCCAGTGCCTCACCATGCTCACAGGAAAAAAATTCTTCCTAATACCTAATCCAAATCTTCCTTCTTTCAGCTTAAAACCATTACCCCTTGTCCTATAACTGCACTCCCTGATAAAGAGCCCCTCCCTACCTTTCCTGTAGGCCCCCTTTGAGTACTGGAAGGCTGCTAAAAGGTCTACCTGGAGCCTTCTATAAGCTGAACAAGCCCAACTCTCTCAGTCCATCCTTGTATGGGATGTGCTCTAGCCCCCTGATCATCTTCATGGCTGTCTTCTGGACTCTTTCTTACAGATCTACGTCCTTCCTGTGCTGATGATGCCAGAACTGATCAGAGTAATCCAGGTGAGTTCTCATGAGAGTGGAGCAAAGGCACAGAATCACCTCCTTCACCCTGCTGGTCATACTTCTTTTGATGTAGCCCAGGATACAGTTGGCCTTCTGGGCTGCAAGCAAGCATTGCTGGCTTATGTTGAACTTCTCATCAATGAGCACCTCCAAATCCTTCTCTTCAGGGCTACTCTCAATCTATTCTCCATTCAGCCTGTATTTCTGCTTGGGATTGCCCTGACCTATGTGCAGGGCCTTGCACTTGGCCTTACTGAACAGGCCCACCTCTCAAGCCTCTCCAGGTCACTCTAGATGGCATCCCTTCCCACCAGCATATCAACTGCACCACATGGCTTGGTGTCGTTGGTAAATTTGTTGAGGATACACTCAATTCCATTGTCCGTGTCTCCAATAAAGGTGTTAAACAACACCAGTCCCAGTACCAACTCCTGCAGAATGCCACTAATCACTGGTCTCCTCTTGAATAGTGAGCTGTTGACTGTGACTCTTTGAGTGTGACCATCCAGCCAATTCCTTGTGCACTGTGTGGTCCATCTGCCAAATCCATGCCTCTCCAATTTAAAGACAAGAATGTCATGCAGGACAGCATCGAATGCTTCACACAAGTCCAGGTACATGATGTTAGTTAGTCTTCCTTTATCAACCAAACACTGTAGCCCCATTGTAGAAGGCCATCAAATTTGCCAGGATCAATTTGCCTTTAGTGAAGCCATGCTGGTTGTCACCAATCGCCTCTTTATTTTCCATGTGCTTCAGCAGAGTTTCCAGGATGATCAACTCCATAATCTTGCTGGGCATAGAGGTGAGACTGACCAACCTGTAGGTCTCCAGGTCTTCCTTTTATCTATTTTAATAAAAAGGAGTGGTTATATTTCACCTCAGGACCTATGGATGCATTTCATCAGGTCGCATGGACTTGTGCACCTTTATGTTCCTTGGGTGGTCTGACACCTGATCCTCTCCTACAGTGGGCAGTTCTTTGATCTCCCCTTCCCTGCCTCTGCCTTCTATGACTTGGGCAGTGTTGCTTCAGCCCTGGCCAATGAAGAATGTGGTAAGAAAATCACAAAGTATTTCAGCCTTCTACATAACCTGGGCAACCAGGTCTCCAGTTTCCTCCTGGAGTGGGCCCACATTCTCCCTAGTCTTCCTTTTATCACCAATGTGCCTATATAAGCTTTACTTGTTGTCCTTGACCTTGATTTTGTCAGGGCCTTAGCTTTCCTGACCTGATTCCTGGCTACTCAGACAATTTCTCTGTATTTGTCCCAGTAAACTTGTCTTCTTTTCCACTCCTGTGGCTTCATTTTTTGTGTTTAAGTTTGTCCAGGAGTTCTTTTTTCATCCATGCAGGTCTTCTGGTGTTTTTGCCTGACTTCCTCTTTGTCAGGATGCATTGTTCCTGAGCTTGGAGGAGATGACCCTTGAATATTAACCAGCTTGGGCTTCTCTACCCTCCAGGGCTTTATCCCACGATACCCTACCAAGCAGATCCCTGACAAGCCTCCTGAGTTCGAGGGTAGTGAGTTTGCTGCATATTCTCCTCGCTGCCCTAGGAATGATGAAGTCCACCCTTTCATGGTCACTGCAGCCAAGGCTTCTCTCAAGTTTCTTGTTCCCCACCATTCCTTCCTTGTGGGTGAGAGCAAGGTTCAGCATAGAACCTCTCCTCATTGGCTTTTCTATCACCCAGAGAAGTAAGTTATTATCAACACATTCCAAGAACCTTCTGCTTTGCTTATGCCCTAATGTGTTGTCCCTCCAACACATATCACAGTGGTTGATGTCCTCCATGAGGACCGGGGCTTGTGAACACGAGGCTACACCTAGCTGTCAATAGAGGACCTCGTCCATTTGCTCTTCCTGATCTGGTGGCCTGTAGCAGGTCCCCTCTGTAATGTCACCTCTCCCTGCCCTCCCTTTAATCCTGACCCATAAGCTCTTGGTTCGCTCCCCGTTCACCCCCAGGTGGAGCTCCAGGCACTCCAGCTGGTCATTGACACAGAGGACAACATCCTCTC
The DNA here is from genome assembly GCF_017976375.1 of Cuculus canorus. NCBI lineage: Eukaryota > Metazoa > Chordata > Aves > Cuculiformes > Cuculidae > Cuculus > Cuculus canorus. The sequence goes on from NC_071403.1 coordinate 90,899,191, forward strand.
CTCATCTCCTGTGCCTGTTCTTCCTGAAGAGCCTGTATCTCTCCATTCCAACACTCCAATCATAGAATGCATCCCACCAGGTCTCTGTGATGCCAATGAGATCATAGCCTTGCAGGAGAAAAGTTCAGGCACTTCCTGCAGTCTGAGGCCTGCACCACAGCCTCAACGCTTAGCATCTCCGTTTGCATGGAGGCATCGGCCACTGCAGGGACAGATGGTGCAGAGTCCGTAGCTGAAGCTGCAGCCTTCACTTTGAGACAAGTACCCACTATTCTGCCTTGAGGGTCAGGTGGGACGAGGGCCCTTGAACTGTGCAGATGGTCACAGAATGTGCCTGGATGCTGGATTCTGAGTTCCCTAGGTCTCCCACATGGCTGGTGGCATGCCCCTCTTTGAAGAGGCACTCTTCCTCATGAACTGCCACACAAACTGCTAGGCCATTCCCTGGCCGATGCCCCACGCTCTGTTTGCCGCACTCCTGGTTGTCAGCACTCCCTAGGGTTGTCTTTTGTGACAAAGTAGGGTGGCTGCCACTACTGCTAGCCCTTACCAGTGGGCCTGCCCATGCCACGTCAGCTGCCATCATGAGTGCTGGTGCTTCCTGGCAGGTCTCAGTGCTCCTCTGGAGTTTTCCTGGCTCAGGACCCCTCCGCTCTATGCTGGGATCTCCACCTCTGCTGGGGCACACACTGCACTAGAGTTGATTGCCTCCATGAAATGAAGACAATTCTGGCTGGTTCCCAGGGTTGTCCTCCACTAGTGAGTTATTTTTTTATAGAAAATTTACTTGGAAACATTTTATTTATGTTTGAATTTCTCCCCCTAACCACAAGCACGTTATAAGATGGCTTACAAGAGATGAGCCCAAAAGTGTGTTTATCTCTTTTCCTTGGCTCTTGTGGTCTCCTGCCACAATCCAGATCATTTTTTGTTGGCAGAGATAGACTCAGGGTGTCCAGTCTGCCTGGAAGATTAGTGTGGCTCCAGTGACAGGCCACCTTTGATTTTTCAGATCCAATCTCAGCTGACTTTTCACCTCTTGAAATACAGCAAATGCAAACTCTTGCTCATTGAATCCTTCAAAATACTAATAAGACAAGAGACAGCTGAAAAGGGCAGGAGAACCTTTCCCATTGCTGCAGCTACCCAGTAAATTTTGACTGACAGAGAAGAGAAGTATGGGAATGGAAGCAGAGTGCATTTGACTGTAATTAACCTTGTGACTCTATTGTAATGTACAGGGTACCTGCAAAACTGCCTGCAAAATTCTGGTTACATGTTCTGCCTTTGTGTAGAGATGGCAAAGGCTCAGGCAGATCATAGCTGGAGGTCTGTGGTGGAAACTGCCATGATGTGTAGTCACTAAACATCACAAAATGGATAGCTGACTGGCTGTGGATGCTCTGACTGCTGCATCCCACACACAAGATGGGGTTGGGATTCCCAAAATGTAGACCTGCCCTGCCATTACATGCTGAGCAACCACTGACAAGCCATCAAGTATTGGCCTGTGTGGTTCAAGGCTTCTGGTGCTACTAAAATGGGAGTCATTATTACAGTCCAAGCTCTGGATCCACAGACCCTGGGCAGCTGGATATTGGATGCCTTTACATCCTAACTCCTATTTTAAGTTACTTCCTTCTTATAGCATAATTGCCAGATGAGGGGATGTATTCCTGTACTTTGAGCCTCCTGTTTTCCTTCCTTGACAAGAGCTTTAAATAGCAATGTAAGAATTGTCAGAGGGTAGCTCTTTCAACTATTTTCTACGTAACTTGGAGAACGTGTGACCTTAGAGCACCTCCTTGGCCAACGGGCTGAGCTGGGTAGTGAGGCTTGGTCTCAGCTCCATGGTGGCCCCTCAGCCCTCTTGGCATCATCTTGTTCTTGTACTGCTATTCCAAGGTGGATGGAGTTGCCTTCAAGGGTGCTCTCATGAGTGTGGCAAAGCAAACCTGAACTGCAGGCTGGGACCACATGACACTCCATTTGGATAACACTGAATTCTGTGCCCTATCCTATCCCTTTTCTTCAAAACATTAAAAAGGACAGCCCCTTCCGCCCCCCCCCCCCCCATCCCCTTCAAAACTAAAAAAAATACAACAAACCCTTGGGAATTTACAGAAGCTATGTTATGGGGGAAAGAAAATATATATGTTTGGATTAAGCCCCCCCTTCCCTCTGCTTGGATAGGAAAAGCCTGTAGTGTAGTATGTCCACCCCTAGATTTCAGTATTTTCAGGTCGCCTAGAGTCCTCACAGAAATAAGTGAACAATTTCTTTTTCTTTTATGCTCTTTTATTTTTTCCCTTTCATTGCAGATAGAATGAGCAGCAGCGTGATTTCAGAATGTCTTTGTTATATGGCAGTAATCAGGTACCTTGAATGCAGGTACCCTTATTTATTTGGTCTGTTTTTCAAGCTATGTTCCACAGTGCATACCGGTGAAGGGCTAGTTTTCATTTTCATTGTTGAGGGTTTTCTTTTTTGTTTTGGGCAAACATTTCCTTTTTCAGCTTTCAACAATGATACCTTGGATATTTCTGTATATCTCTGTGTTTTCAGCTGTGAATTGGTTACCCACGTGACTCCTACACTTCAACCCAAAGGTAGTTACTTTTACAGAAACGTCATTTGCGAAGTCAACATGGAAAGTAGCCCTGAATTTAAAGTCTATACTGAGGAATGGATTCAATTCCTATGGTTGCCTTTTCTAATTTTTTTTTTTTTTGCCAAAAACAACGAGATCTGTACCTGCAGTAAGAGGAGACTTTTCCTTTCCTTGCGGGTCCACAATGAGACTTGCGTGAGCCAAAATATTCTGGTAAGAATAGCTCTGCTGAACACTTTAATTAGAAATGTCATTTTCCCTGACCAGTACGAATGAAACAGATTAAGCATGATCTGTTTCCAGAACAGCACTGGAGATAGTGATGGTTCTTTGCACAGGTGGCACACCAGAAGAGCTCCTCTGCCCTGCAAAGTATGTTATCTACAGCTGCAAACATGCAGAGCTAGAGGTTAGCTCTTGGTGTGGCATAAAAAAGCTCAAGTTGTATGCCATTTATTTGGCCTGTGGACTTGAATAATTTTATGTTGGCATGGCAGAGAAGCGGACTATATTCTTTAAGTGTGGTGTGGGCGTTATGTATATATAGTACGAACATTAATTGTGCCAAGCAGAGACACTGGGTGTCTTTACATTAGTTGTAGCTACTTGTCTTTCTGTGAACTACAGGTTCATGAACTCGTAGTGAAAATGTCCTAGGATGCACAGGTGTCTGGGAGCCATAAAGCAGCTTTTCTATCCTGATCTCACTCCCCCTCTTAACACTCCTATTCCTTAAAACTTCTTTTTGCTGTAAGCATCCACTACCCTCTAAGGTGTTGGTCAATAAAATGAGGTGGGGTGAGGGAAAATAAATCACCTGCAAGCCCGAGACCTGTGCTATAAGCCTTGTCATTTTACTTCAACTGAACTGCCTGCTGGTCCAACATGCCCTGGCATTCCCAGAAGCTCAAGTTAGTCTTTCATGAGACCCAAGTGATGTCAGCCAGCACCTACTTTGTATTTGCAGAGCTCCTCCATCCCATTGTGCATGTACTGGCCCCAGGTGCTGGGGTTTTGCATGAATGGGAAGGGAGATTGTTCTTTGTGGGCCACAATGGCTGTTTTGCTCAGTTGGAGAGTATAGACAGCCCATTTCTGTGCACAGGCTGCAGAGAAGGAGCTTTGGGCCTCTGGCCAGACTTACCAGACACTATAGGGTGAGAGTGCTGTAACGCCATACCCAGAGCTCTGCAAGTGCTTTGAGTAGGATGCTGGTGGGGAGATCTCCAGGCAGGTTCTGTGCAGACATTGCCACACTTCCTCTCTCCGTAGTGCTGCCAGCAGCCCCACAGCATTACTGGCTTTGGTTTATTATGAATGAGGATAGGTCATGTTCTAGGCACCAATATGGATCTGTGGTGTCTATGGGTTGTGTCTCATAACAGAGGTGTTTCACTCAGACTGCATATGGCTCTACCCTCAGGCTCTCAGTCTTCTCAGTACTGCACATAGAAACTTTCTTCTTTCTGTTGCAGCTAAGAAAACAGCTGCAGGAATCAAATTCTACCAACCAAATTCCTGATTCCAAAATATCTTTAATCCAGGATACTGTATAAAGAAAATGTATTCTTATTTTAGACTATTTCTCTTCGGAAGGGAAAGGTGAGGGGTTTTATTTTGGGTTTTCTTTTTTCCTTTTTTTTTTTAGGTAAGAGGAATTAAAATAATGTTATAGAAACTTTCTATAAAGAACAGGAAAAAAAGACTGAGACTGGAAAATGCCAATTGCTGAACCAAGACAGGGGATATGGGAGACAAAATTGCAAATATAATACTCTGAATATTTCTTTGAAGTCTGACAAGTATCTATGACAAAGAATGAATGCAGGAAAATATTTCAGTTGTATTAAACTAGCCATGCAAGAAAAGAAATGTAGCAGACAATTCTTATTGCTTAGAATATAGAAGAAACTGCCAAAGTCAGCAAACTAAGAAAGGTACATAAATTCTGCAGGGAGCTGAACAATTCATTTATAGTTGCACCAATAAGCTCTAGGTAGAGTCTTATTTCTTGAGTGTGCATGTGCAGATCTTCTAGGTGATGTAGTTTTCCCTCTGAGCAGGGCAGAAAGCAGTTTTCCTGTCCTGCAAAATGTTGAGATTTTAAAGCTTGTTCCTTTTCCACCTGGAGAAGAAAGCTGTAACTCTTCAATGTGCTTTGTTAAGAATAAAAATGAGAGGGAGATAAAGAAGAAGATAAGAGAAAGATGCTTTCAAATACAATGTCTTCTCCATCCACCCTTTCTAAGAAATAACAGTACAATGAGTATATGTTGCACTTGCAGCATCTTGGACCTGTCCCTGCCCTGCATTCCCTGCCCACTGTTCATGGGAGGGCCCCAAAAACCTGCTTTGGTTCTTCACCAGTAGGTCAGGTGGGGCTTAAAGGGTGACCTTCCTATGTCTGGCTACTGACTTGTACCTGTGTTGTCTTTGACTCACTGTTTCCATCCTGGAATTAAAGAAACTTTTGCTGCCGAAATTGTAGTTGAAACTGGTGTGCTTGTGAAAAAGTTAAGGTTTCAATCATTTGGGTTTTTTCTTAAAAAAATTTCCTTTTGTTTGATCCATACCTTTTCTTGAGTGGCTCATATTAAAATGGGAGACTCCAAATGTGTGGACCACTTTGAGCAAGAGGAGCTGTTTAGGGGAAGGAGGCATGGACAGGTCATAAATGAATTCTTGTCATGTTGATGTGGTTCTACCTTTCAGACCTCTTCAGTCAAGCTTGCTTTTGTACTCTATAGCAATACACAACAAACTCCCCTTCTTCCTTCCTCTTTTTCATGACTATTAAACCTCATTGTCTGGTGACCAAGTGCAGAAAACAGTTTGACCAATGTGAAGGGCTATGGAAACTACTGTTCTTGATCAAAAGCCAACAGTTTGCAGATGCACTGGTTCTGGTGATACCTTATTGTCATCTGGTTTCTTCCAGTGCTTTTGCTATGACCTGTCATACTTGAAAGCTGCTGGGCCCTTACTTCTGTAGCTGTAAGAAATCCTATGGCTCTCATCTTCTTTGCAGATCATGCTGTTAACTGATGCCTGCTGTATCCGTGTGTGGTCAGAGACTGGTTAGCACAGCCTCACTGAGGGAACACCTCTGTACAGCTTTTTGCCCACAGCCTCGAGATTTTTTTCCCTCATGCTGTCTTATTGAGTTCTTTCTTCTTCTCTTTACTGTTTCTTTTTTACTGTGGAAACAGCATATGGGAAACTCTGGAGATGATAAATATCTACAGCTTAATTAACAGTCATTTTGAATTCCACTGCAAACTGTCTTGTAGCTGTGGTTGAAGGAGGCAATGCCCCAAGTAGATTTGAGGCTTGCTTATCCCGCTTTGTATCCTGTTAATGTCCCTGCTGAAATATTCTTCCCACATCTTCTTTCCTTTTCTTTCCTCCTCAAGTATCCTTTGAAATTACTCTAATCAAAGAGGACCATAGAAGGAGGGAAAGAGCATCTGCCTAAAGTGCAGCCGCAGTGGTGTCACTGCGGTGTGCACAAGAGTAATGGGATCAGTAGAAATTTGTTGGAATTACATGCCAGACAGTCAAGCATGTCTTACAAGTGATTTCTGCTGCTCAGGAAAAGAGAGGACCATGGGAGGAATGATTAGCTAGGTGGGATAGGGTGTTTGAGGGTAGGCTTTGAAGGCTGGTCTTAATGGATGGTTTGAGTGGTTTTAATGGATGTTGAGGATTTTCTTCTGAGGAGAAGGATTATAAGTGACATTAACAGAGAGTCCAACACTGTGCTTGGCATGGCTCATTTTGGGCAGTTATTGAGGAGTTTTATTTAAGGATGTAAATACAGAGAAGTGTCAAGAATGAAGACATTTGCCATAGGCTCCTGGTATAAATATTTGCACTGAGAGGATGACCTTCTCTAGCTGCTGTGTAATTGATGACATCTACTGCTGCAAGAGCACTGTGCTAAGTGATTTTGGCACCAGGCTGGGGCTATGAATAATGTTTGCTCTGCTTTACACTGGCTTGGTAGCAAAGACCAAGGAGATACCCTCGGTACTGGGGTTGTCAGACAGGGTGCTAAAGGCTGTGTGAGCGCACAGTACCAACTGAGCATGCCTGAGCATGCCTGGGTCACGAGCTGCTCCTTGCTAATGACTGCATGTGGCTCAGGCATCCTTTTCAGGAATGGACTGGGGCAATTCACCTGTACTATCTCCATTTGCCTATGGATCCTCTGATCTGCATCAGCAGCCGTCTTGCAGTTCTGGGAAATCCTGAAAGGCAGCATAGAGCATAACAGGGGAGTTTCTGGAGGGAGAGAGGACTCTGACTCATGCAGAGACTGCGTTATTTGGGGTCATCTCCAGCAGAGCCAGTACAAGACTGTGACCTGAGGCACCATCAGGCACATCTGTGAGAGAGCTGTTCAGCTGCTCAGCACCAGCTTTACGCCCCTACTGCAAGTGAGGCTGCAGGCAAGGACAAATCATGCCAGTGAGGAGGACATCCTAGTGTCAGCCCACCGTCAAACCTGTGTGGCATTGCAGGCACTGAAGAAGCCAGGCAGTGAGCGCATGGCTTGCGGTGGAAGCTGCAAACCAAACAGCTGGGGCTGATGGGCACAGTGACTGCTGCTCTTGTTTCCCTGCTGAATATAAAAGTTGAACCATAATCCTCATGTGACAAATGACCGTAAGACTCCAGCTGTCACAGCACTTGTGGTGCAGATGGAGGTAGTTATTATGTACTAAAACTCTCGAGGGTTACATCGTTTGTGTAAGTAAGACTTTATTTTCAGAAACACCTGATCTTCTACACTGAAGGGCCATAACCCAGAGGAGGACATCCCAGTTTTTTCTGGGTGGTGGTCAGACATGCAGCAGCTTACCTGGTTTTATCAGTAGATGACCACAAAACTGAGATGAGTTTTGTGCACAGCAACTTTTAAAATGTACTCTTCTGGGCACAAATAACCGTACTGCCATCCTGCAAACTATCACCAGAAGTTAGCACGTCCTTTTGGCAACAAATTAATTGAAGATGGTCTGATAGTCTGAGAACCGCCACAAGCCTTCTTCTGGCTCCCTCAGGAAGCCTCCCTGGTAGGGTGAAGTCATCAAATAACTTGAATTAACATTCTGTAGCTGCTATATTAAATAAATACACATATATCTTTTCAAGCAGAGCTGGAAGAGATTGCTTAGTCATCACATTTAGTCTTCTCAAAAACGTGTTGGCCTTTCAAATAAAAGCAGCAGCATATGATACTGCATGATTCTTCCACTACGTAAGTAGTATCTTTGTCTACTCCAAGAGAGCTAGATTTAAATCATGACTTGCATACTTGTTTTTTTTTTTTACTTCTACAGATATGAAATGAGTAATTCATTGCTTGGAGATATGAAGGTAATGTGACTAATCATATGACATTGAACTCCTTTTTTCCTGACAGCTAGTCTGTGCTTAAGAATATTTTATGGATGAGATGGTCATTTCTGATTCACACCATACAGGTTTTCAGTTGTGCTGTAAACAGAAACAGAACTCCGATGACCAAATTAGCAGGAAAAAGCCAGACTGTCCAAAAGGAAACAAATATAAGAGGGAAAATCATTAAGCTACCAAAGAGACTATCAGGCATATGCAGTGTGACTTATTCCAAATACATTTTGTAACAGTTTTATTACTCACTTAAATCAGGAGACACATGAGTGACTCTAGCCAAGCTAAAAACCACCACCACCACCCTTTTTTCCCCTGTTATCTGGAAGAGGAAACTTGCATATTATTGATGTCATAAATCAAAGATACTTCCAAGACTTACAAGTATTCAACCATTTGCATATTTTTGTTTTGGAACCTATGTTGCTCTGATACCATACAATAAAAATCCTATTTGCTGGGTAAAATTAGCAGGTATAAGCCTGAAAAGAGATCACAATATTGAATGCAAAGCATGGGGATGTTTGCTTTTTGCCGTATCTAATGCTAAACTGGGATTTTTACATAGATGGTGCCTGCATAGCCTCTGGATGTGCCTTTTTGCCTCAGCTGCTGTGTCCTCTTGATCCTATGGGTGCCTGTGTTGCACCTAGAGGAGGAAGGCATGTAGTAGATCAAGTGCAAAAAAAGTAGTTGTAATCAACTAATATAGAAATTCAGCACACCACATTTCTTCTCATTCTGCCTTGTAAATGAAAGATCTCTGCTCTCTTCTTGCTTACCTGCTACAGATAAATAAAGTAGGCTTTTGCTGAGCTGAGCTGTCATTTGGCAAGGTGTCTGGATCTGTTTATCCTGTTTCTGTACCTGACAATGCTGCCAGTAGAGTCCACTCAAATGTCCTGTGTTGCTTCAGTGGATGGTGTTGGATTTTTTGAATACCTAGAGTTGTAAAGAACAGCTAGTCTCATCCTGAGGACTTGCAGAACAGCCAAAGGCCATCAGTTGCTTAATTTTCCTGCTCCAGAAACCTCTGTAATGCTTTAACAAAGGGCCAGCTGTGGAAATGAGATTCTTTGACAAATTGTGCTATTAGTCATTTTGCTTCTCAGTAACTGGTTAACTGGGTCTTTTTTTTTCCCCTTAAACTTTTCCACTGGTGCAGGCTTTGCCAGGGCACGGGAAGGTGCTCTTGGCTTCATGTCAGAAGTGTGAGCAAGGAAATTTCCCTGCATATTTTTTTTCTTTCTTGTGTCTGAGCCTCTTAATATTTAGATGCATCAGTCTTTCATTAGTCATCTGCTTCATGGCAAACTCTGGAAATATGTTAAAGCATGCTATAATAACTTCTGAGAAATTATTAGTTCTGGAACAAACGTGACAATTTTCATCTTGCGTTTGGCTGAACTCTGCCTGAGTGACTAACTGCTCAGAGAGAACTTTCCAATTGTCCCTTTAGAAAGTCAACCTCTTTGAATTAATTCAGCATCCTCTATTTTGATTAAGTATGTGTCAGCTTATTGTTAGTGTGACAAGGAGATATGGAACTGTTTATTTTCCTTTTAGTATTATACAAACAAGATAATTATGACTCATGCACAATACATGCCCTCAGTGCATGATAAGGGACATGAATGATAAAGCATTAACTGAGCTATGTGCAATCTTCTCTTGTAGGTTCAACGAGCAGGGACTGAGTAAACAAAACACAATATTTTTTCTTCCTCTAACTTCTTAGCAATTCCTCTTTGCCGATAGAGCTGAAGCAGAAATATTAGTGACAGATGTTCTTCCTGGACTGCTGGAGGAGTACACACCAGACATAATCTTCATCATGCTGCGTGACATCTCCTGCTTTAGAGAAGTGAGATATTACATGATGACTTTTACAACGGCATAATGCTCTGGAGGAGGTGAAGTGTTGCAGCACCTCTGCCTGTAAACACCTTCTCTGTAGCACCACTGATTGGCAGGGGGGTTATAAAGAGAGGGAAGGCTTTTCGGAGAAAGCATGCACCAGAAGATTAGGCTGTTGACTTGTGAAGCTTGGCAGCTACCCTCCTTATAAACACCTTCTTCACTGGGCAGTAGATGGAATTGAAGGTGATTTGACCAGAGTAAAAGATGAGGCAAATGTCCAAATCTGCAGAAAAAGAGGTCTGCTACTGCATGTGACATCGTGCAGGGTGGGCTTTACTTGCTTAAGGCTTGCTGCAATTCCTCCGTACCTTCATTGGAAAATCATTTAGATGCCTTAAGGAAAAGATAACATACATCTTCTCAAATTAACAAACTTTGCTTCCAAAACTCTCCAAAGGAGAAGGCCAAGAGAAGTCCCTAAGCCTTAAGAAACTTTTGCTACTGTATCTACTGCGGTGGAGGTTCAGTTCATTTAAATCTGTTGCAAAATAGGTACACATGCCTTCAGTGGGTAGCTCAAGCTGCCACTGAAGTGCTAAACATATTTATATATATTTACATTTGGCTTTGTATCTTGCAAATTAACCTCTATGAGCATTTGTATGATGTGATTCTGTTTTTCTAGGGATATTAATATCAAATGAAATACAGTTTTTCAAAGCATGACTGTAACTTAATATTTGCATTAGCAGTCAAGAGGCAGGGCTTTCTACTACGTACAGTTTCCCTTCTGAGCTCAGAATTACTTCTGTACTCTTGGAAAATCTCCTTTGCACTGACAATTCCTCAGTTATTTTGCTGCAGAATGGGTGGACTCAATGTAAAAAATATCAATATTAAATTGACAGAAGCAAACAAAATAAAGAAGAGTGCAACATGGCTCAGGCTGCCTTCAGTTAGAGTAGGAGCTGAGAACCAAACAAGAAGCTGATGCTTCCACCTCTTCCTATTGCTATTTCAGAACAGGAAAGCCTTTATCAGTGTGCACTGCTTTGCAGATCAGTGTCCATCAGAAAGACTGTTAGGTCTTTTCATTTTTCATTGGGATTTTTCCTTTTTTAACTAATTTTAAATGTTTAAAATTAATAAGAAAAAATGCTTCACAATATCAAACTAAGGCATAGGGTGCTGTAGGCATTCTTGCACTGCTCAACAGCACTATTTGAAGATCTAGCACTAATTTTTAAAAGGAAAGATTTAATGGGAGTTGTGTGGAATTGACAAAATATTTCATTAATTCTGGGGAGAAACATGGAATACCTTGTCACCAGCTTTGGGCAACTTTGCAAAATTTCTACTCTTCTGGACATCAAGAAACTGCTTGTAAGGGAAAAAGCTGCTTCGTTGTTGAAGAAGGAAAAACAATTTTCCTTGTTCCAAAACAAAAGCACCACGATGATTAAAATGTTGCCATTTCACCTTGCTGTTAGAAAGGTCACAGTTTTGGCTGGAGGCCACAATGCAAAACCTATGTGCTTTGTCTTTTGAATGGGTTGGCTTACAATATGAAAAATTCTAAACTGAACAAGTAGAGAGAAAACGGGAGTGTGTTACAGCCTGGGAAAGGAACAGAGATTTAATAACACTCATTGCTTGTTTATACAGCATTAAACCAAAAAAAAAGAGAAAACAAAGCCCCTTGTAGGATCCACATTCTAGCTTGGAAGGCATTTCCATGAGGCTAGTTGTGCTTTTCTGTTGCACTTGTCCTGACAAACGTGAACTGTGCAGCGATGACATTGCCCTTGCTTGCCAAGAACAACAGAATGGATGTGCAACACCATGCTAAAATTCACACCAGGTTGACAGACACATTCATACTCAGCTAGCTTGCTCCTTGGGGGCTTGATCTGAATGCTGCCCATGCAGTTAAGTTGTTATCGCTGTTTTTTAAAAAAACAAAACAAAACAAAAACAAAAAAATGCACCCCAAATTTCTTTGTTAGGGGAAGGAGGTGAAGGCAGTGTGGAGCAAGAAATGTGTACTTGTATATTGGTGTGTGGAGCAGAAGAGAATAGTTTGTAGTGTTCTTATTGATACATAGCTATAGCTGAGGGAGGAGGAAGGCATTATTTCTCTTCATGAGTTGGAAAAAGCTGGGTTTTGCATTGCAGATGCCTTTACCTGTGGCTGCAGGGGCAGGCTGGTGGTGGCTGTGACCTGCTGGATCAGGGTGGTGAGTCAGCCATGTGGAGCTCATCTTGCTTCCATCTTTGAGGGAAAGGGAACAAGAGGCTGTGTGTCCTCCGATAAGGAAAAGCATGCCAGAGGAGGGTGATCCAGATCTCCTGCACGGGGCAAGGGCCACAGGCCAGGTGTATGCTCAGGACAGATGAGAAGGATACAGTGCCATCCAAAAAGTTTCTTCATATGTGAAGACAGCTGGGGAATAACAATAAAAGTGAATTACAATTGGCCTCAGAGAGGTGCTGAGAAAAAGTGAGACAGAGAGGAAGGAGGAGGGTTTGTGCCAGGCTCCTCGTGCTCTGATTCAATCAACATCAGTTTCTCTTGAGCCACTGGCACTCATTGCCCTCAGTAAGGAAATCAGTGCTTGAAATGGGGCTCCAAAGCACCAGGGTTGAGGGGACTGGTCAAGGAACCTACTGGGACCGGAGACAATGTGACCCATCCAGCTGGGAGCCATCAGATGGAGGTAAGGAGAAAACAGCAAACCTGCTCATGAGAGGAAGAGAGGAAGAACAGACCAAGAAATGGTTGCAGTTGAGAGAAGGAGTTTAGACGAATAAAATTTGAAGGTGTAAGTCATTCTGATGTCAACTACTTTTTAAGGGCACTCACTCTTGGACTCATTCACATCCTTTCTTTTCCTAGGGATATTCCAGCATTTCTGTAGTTCAAGCATATCTGGAAAATTGTTGGGTTTTTTTTCACTAGGTAAAGAGAGACTTTCCTGGATTTTAGTTATGTATCTGTCTTCAGGGAAAATGCAAGGGTGGGGTTTTTTTCATTCCTCCTGTAAAATGTACTAAGCTTCTTCTCCTGCCCTCTATGCAGATGCCTCTTGGGATGGGAAAAGGAAATTAAACAGCTAATGGTTATACTTTAATTAGGCTTTATTGGAGTTAACACTGCTTATGTTCTGCATATGTGCTGCAAAGATTTAGGTACTTAAAATCCTGTCTTTGCTATTATGAATTTATGAGAAAGGAAGCCCAAGGAAGATCAATGCATCCTCTGTGTAGATTACAAATGGTTCATGACGTATGTCCACAGGAGCTGTTTTTAGTGAGGGTAGTCTAGTTATTATGGATTTGACATGAACTTGGCCTGATGCCTTGAGGGAATGCAATGTAGGCATAATTTGGTCTTCCTGTAATTGTCTATTTAACTTGGCAATCCAGAGAATTTTTTTCCTGTGAAATGAGACCGAGACGTCACTAAAGCAGTGGTCAGATTAATTAATGAGACATAATAATACTCCTAATAAAAGCTCATGAGCTGAGTCTTCTTCCCTCCCCTTTCCTGTCCTCCCCTACTGCCCTCCCCCTGCTTGAGGATGCAGCTTCCCAGGAATCCATGAGTCACACTTCATAAAGGAGTTTCTTATTTAGTTGACGCAAACAATACGGTGGAGAAAAATAATAAGTGCAGAACCATCTGTTTGATGAAGTCCTTGACATTTTATTTCATTTCCCCCTATTGCATATTAGAGGAAGTAAATAGAAAAAACATTTGCTAATTATACCACTGTTTACTGATTGCTGGGGCGGATTTTATTGTATTTATCAGAAGTGCTAGTCTGTGCCACAGTCTCAGCTTCAGCATCCTCCTTTCTGCTTTGTGCAAGAAGAGAACAGAAGCAGCCTTGGGTGAGCAGTAAGGCTTTTTGAGTACTTCACCTCCAAGCAGCTCACACTGGGTGGAAATGTGCCTCTTCTGAGCAGATGGGAAAGCCGAGAAAGGTGATGGGACGACGTGGTTTTGGAGTACTGTGCTGAGATAATGGCAGAGCTTGAAACTAAGGCTGAAATCCTGCCCCTGAGGTTGGATGTTGGGAGGAAAATAGTTGCCATTTCCTTTTGGGGGGTCAAGATTGTGTGCTCAGTGTCTTGGCTTTGCATTTGGGCTCAATAAAGCTTGATAGGGAGGCCAAAAAGCAGCACTTCACTGTGACTTTGATAGCGTGAGCAGCAGCTGCCATCTGCCATTATGAAAGAAATCTCCTGAACAGCCTACTCTCACTTCCTCCTTCCCAATGTGTTGGACCGTGTGCTTCTTTCCCTGTCTAGTTCCCTTTATCGGTATGATTTTCTGGCTTAAAAATCATCCTTGGAGGATACAAGAGATGAACAGTAAAATGCAGAGCCTTGTTCCGTCCCTGTCTCTCAGATTTGGGTTTTGCTAATGGTCAGTGCAAGCCAGTGCTATTTGAAAACAAGTTGGTGGCCAAAGGCCAGTTATATTAGGCAGCTAATTCCTTTGCAAATTCTAATCTTTTGGCTTTCATTAGAAGTGACAGCAATTAATCAAATGGCTGTGAACTAAAGCAGTTTTTCTCCCATCACACCATGTAAGGCCAGTGCAAGAGCATCTTGGCCTAGCCCATTACTAGGAAAGGAAAGATTTGCAATGCCAAGGAGGACGCGGTGACCTTATCTACAGATGGGGACACTAAGAAATTCAGAAACACCAACTTGCTTTTGGATGAGAATTCAGTGCTGATGAAAGAATCTATTTCTGGTTATTTCCTTGGGTACAAAAGACTTAATGAATTTTCCAGTCCACCATTTGGACAGATTTAAGTGATTTTATTACTTACACTTCCATGAAGATTCTATCAGTAGCACTGGTTGTCCTGACGGGTTGTATGTTTTGACTCTTCTCTCCAACGTCAGCTCATTTGGACAGGTTTATGTTCACTGTGCCGTAAAACTCTCAGTTAACAACACAAATAGTGGAAGATATATTTCTCCATGGCTCTAACTCATGGTAATACATATGCTAACTTGGCTCCAAGGGGTGCATGTCACCATTGGCATGTTCTCTCTAAAGTCATCAGGAAAGGAGTTACTTTAAAACTAGTGGGACATGTTTGCCTGATTGTGAAGGAGATACTCAAGTGTTGCACTACTGCTTGAAGCACCCAGCATATGGAAACCATTCACTAGAGCTGTCCCCAAAAAGCAAGGCCCATCTTCTAGATGCCAGGGTAAAAAATCTAGGAGACTTCAAAACTGATGCACTGGTTAGAATCCATTTGCTTCATTGATTGTTTAACTGCATGATATAACTTAGCTTATATGAATAACTTCATAAAGCAGTTATATCTTCTGACAAGTAGAAATATGCAGTACTGAGAAGTCTCTATTTGTTCCAAATTCATTTTATTTGGAGAAACCCTGGTGTTTGCAGCAGTGGTCTTAGCTGGTAGTTAAAAGTGCACGGGTGATCCCTTCCCTTATGATATCACTCATTCTGTCTGGTGGTCTTTTGCCTTTCCATCTGTAAATCCTTTTTTTAAAAATGTGATTCTACACAAAGTAAAAGCAGTAGTTAGCTTCTAGTTTGTTATGGCTGCTTTGGAAGTTTTTTTGAGGACTTTTTTTATTATGGTAATAATGTTCTATTGATTCACGGGAAGGAAAACACATCTGCTTCTTGGAGTTGCATTGAGGTCCAGTAGTCTCCCCACTATGTTTTCTACTTGTTTCCTGCAGTGATTTAGAACAAAAATGGGGGGATCTATTAAGCAATAATGTCATTTTATACTTCTTAAATGTAAGAATCTTGACAAAAGGGGGTAAATCTTGGTTATTCAAAGTATTTCCAGTTTCTGTTTTTATGGGCAAGGGCTGCATCAGTGTATTATATCATGGTAGAGAATGGCCAGGCAGCAAGTCCTGAAGCAGCCTTTTCTAAATAAAAGCATTAATAATGAAACTGTGGAAAGTTTCTTTCCACCAAGTTTGCGAAAAAGGGAATGGATTCCAGTCACTAAAATGTCATGTTTATTCCATCTTATTCTGACTCGGACCACTTCTCACTCCATAAAAATTGCCTTGTAATGTGTGTATTTGTGTATAATGTCCTTGCTTCATAACCTTCATAAATGCCATCAAATATGCGGACTTCCCTTTGCTTACTTCCTCATGCTGAGGGCATCCACAGTCACTGACTGATCTGGCAGAACCCATCTGTCTGATGTTGTTGGTCACAGACCGTCACAAACCATTGTTGCAATGCCATCTGAAGCACAAGTGCTTGAAAGAGTGTGCTAAATAGGTGCCACCTCACTGCGGCAATGCTGAACCCTGGGAGCTGGAGCTCAGAGAGCTCCTGGACAGGCCAAGGATGCATACCATCTCAGCACACCACAGCCCTTAGAGGAATTTTTGCCTCCTTTCTGCCCTCAGTCTGATCTTTTCCCTACACAGGGTGGTGTGCCATTGCTGCTCCTGGGATGTCTCTGGTTGAGCAGCAGAGGCTGGAAGACACTGAAGAGACAATGAACCTGTGCTACTGTGAGAGCATGTTGTGCCTAAGGGCTGGTTTAAAATCTGCATTTCTCTTACTTCCAGATAGGCATGTTAAAGGCAGAGTGACAAGAAATTCAAAGCCCAAAAGTAACCCTTTAGAGCTGCTGTTTAGACCCATTAGTATGGAATATTTGTGGCCAACCCAGGTTGGGTTGCAACTGTGCTAGGAATTAGTACCACTGCCTAAACTATGGAAATGCCCAGCACATTAATGGCTTGGATTTGTGTGTTTGAGTCTTAAAGATTTTTCACTTCTATATAATACTTGGGAAGAGACCCAGAACTCATTCCAAAATGTTCAAATGCATCCAAATGTGTTATAAAAAGGTGAATGAGACACTCATCGTGACCAGACAGCTGCCCTGAGTTTCATAATGACATTTTTCTGTGTGAGTGCCTGGTGCTGAGAGTTCTGTGGTAGCAAGGGTGGAGGAGACATCCAGTCCCTTCTCCCTGTCATCCATGCCTTACTGATTTATTTATAAGAGCAGCTGCATACCTGTGGCTGCCTGTCACCTTAGTCGGAGGCAAGGTTTTACAGAGAGAAGCAGAAGGATGAGGTGCAACCCTCGGTCACGGCAGAGGCAAAGCCAAAGGGGCAGCAGGAGAGGCAAAGAAGAAACACTGACAGCTTCTCTGATAGTTGATTAGTAGCACTGGTGGGCCTTCAGAAGAGTTCAGCCTCTGCTCCCATACCCAGCAGAGGAGATCCATGATAACTCCCAGCAGAAGGAAGAGTAGGAAAGAAGGGGGCTTTATTCAGCCGGTAAATCCTCCGGTGCTCTGCAGACCAGCTGGATCCCACTCACTGATGGACAGGGGCTATATCATTCCTGCAAAAAATGCTTTGCTTGCATTGGCCCGACTTGGATGCATAGGTGTATTTTCTAGGTCTGACATTTCTCTGTTTGCAAGCTAACATAAGCAAATACCTTCTTTTGATATTCCATGCAGCTTTGTGATACTATACATGCAGTTCTTTGCTTTCTTTCACAGATGTCAGGCTCAGCTGCCACATGGGATCTTCAGAAGAAACTGTTTTGTGTGTTTTTAAAGGAAAATTACCCAATTATTTTGATAGAGCTAATGTGGAGATGGTGACCTTTACATTGAAAACTGTTATGCTGCAAATGTTCCAAATACGTTATGTGCTCTGCTAAGGCTGCTGACAGGTTCCATATGATTAATAGTGTTTGTAAAGTGTGTACAAGCGTTTGGGAAGACTAGGATGGAAGAACTGGTATGGGATTTATTTTGCACTAAACATGATAAATATACAGTTGGACTTGGAATATTTTTTTCTTTCTGGAAATGGCTTTATGATGGAAGAGAAAATCACTAATTCATTAAAGAAGCTGTTTTATTTTTCTTGTAAGAAAAATAAAAGCAAATCATATTGGTAGTAGTTGGTCCAATATGTACATTTAGATTGATAATTTTTAAAGGAAGACTGATGTTTTTAATACATGATTTTTTCTTCAAGACTGGCCTGGTTCCTGCTTCTCTGAAAGGCTGTAAGAACTCTTCCATCAACTACACTGGCTTGTGGTATTGCCAGGGGCCACACACCACTTGGAGGAAATTTCAGAGTGAGCCTGAAATATAGGTAATAGGGGTAGATATTTAAATAGAGAAAAAGGCATAAAGTTTTCCATCTGTGCTCCTGTGCAGATGTTGTTCAACAAATAAACAAACAAACTGCTCTGCCCACTCAAGAGACATGTCAGCAAGACTTTTTTTCAGCTTTATTTTATAACAAAACGTCATGGCTTGTTCTTCAGCTGTTTCCACTCCCACAGCAAGTCTATGTTCTCCTCTTCCCCACCTGGTGCTGTGCAGTCCTGCACAAAGCCTTAGGCTTGCATCACGGTTCCAATTTAAACACCTGTGTAACTCTGAGGACTACTGAGGAGCCTTTACTCATCTCCAGAGGCATAAGCAGAGCAGAAGCAGCCCTTCCCATGCAGGTTATCGCAAACAGGGAGAGGGGTTCTAATCGCCCATGCAGGCAGCTACTGAGTTCCATGTGGAGGTCTCCTGCATGGATGGATGGACTTCCTTGTTGGACTCTAAATTTAATGTCTAACGCCACAAATTTTCAGGCCAAGAAGCAAGATACGTCTACATCACTTTGTGGCTAACACTGCACTAGCATAGACACACTTAATTGAACACAATGATTTCTTATTCACAGGATAAGAACGTGAGTAACATTAAAGCTTCTTTATACTGTTCTGGCAAAGAAAAAGCAGTTAGAAACACGTGCGAATTTTGTTTACGCTCGCTGTATGGCTTCTTAGGGCTGTCTGAGTAGAATGAGGCTTTTATGTAAATTACTAGGGCATGACTGACCTTGTGCTTTTCATTCTACCACACACATTAAAATAATAATAATCTACAAACGTTTTATGCTTCAGCTTTTCACTGAGCCAGAACTTGCCAGAAGTACTCAATACTTTCACCGTTAGCTCAGCATTAGCTGCCATAGTGATTTTAGAAGGCTCAGGGGAAAAACAAAAGCATCTATAAAGGCATTCTAATTTTTAACATAAGCTTGGGCTTTGATTGTAAAATGTATCTCATTTGGTCATCTTGTGTTTTAAACTTCATACCATTCCTTAAATTCATCACTTGCTGCAGCTGTTCAGCACTTAGCACCTGTACATTTACCCCTGAGACTCCAGGCTGAACTAGAAGATTTTATTGGTGTTGAGGCTAATGGCTAAACTTTCAAGATTTGTTTTTCAAATAAATGCACTTTTTTTCCACATTATACTTTTAGCAAGCCAAAATAGTTAAAGGTTTCTTATGAGAAACCCACCATAAGGCCCTCTAACACAGGGATCTGAAGAGAACCAGACTGAATTCCCTTTACAGAGTGAGAGTTTTTAAAGAACAAGCATTTAATGAGTATCTCATTTCTGCATTAAATACTGAGGGTCTTTTAAGTACAGGTTTTGACTGATCTTAATGAAGAAAAGCAAGGGGGGAGGGTCCTCTGTGTTTCAGGCTATACTGTGAAAAATTGGAAAATTAATTTATCTCCATGATGCTTTTTTATTTTTTAAGCCATTTGAATTTTATGATATTCCTGTCTGTATGTATTGTTTTATAAACCTTCTTAACCTGAGTAGCCTGGGACTGTTTAAATCCCTTTCTCTCAAATATGCAGATATTCTGCTTATGCTTGAGTATGGTACAATGCTCTGTTATTAGTAAAAGAACAAGCAGTGGGAACAGAGTGACAGAGAGAAGTCTGAAACACAGTCCCTTCCAAATGCTAGGGGCAGTTGGAGCATTGATTTGGAGCAAAAGCTCTGTGGAGCTGATCTGGGTGAAGAGCTGGATCCCTAATGTCTGTATAGGACAAAGCATGGATAGATGCCTGGAGTCCAAGGCTGCTTTTATCCTTCTTGGCTCTCTGTCTTGGCACTTCACTGAAGGAGGAGGGAGGGAAGAAAAGTGGTGAGGGTTTCCCTGGGTCCCTAAATATGAGCAAGGGGAGTCTAAACCTCACAGCCAAATGGCTGAAGTCTGGCAATATGGGACCTGCCAGTACTTCAGTCTTTCTGGTGTTCAGGACCTGTTAAAATCAAGGCAATCACACATTTATTTGGGGTGAGACTGTAAACTAGAACTAAGGAGCCCAAACATGTTACAGATGGACTTCCACAAGGGCTGTACAGCGTAGATATTTTTCAGCTAACCAAGATCTTCCTCACAGGAAAAATCATGTATCAGGAGTAAAGAAGGACAGAGCTAATGCCTATTCAGACTTCTGGTTAATATGCAGGTATGGCTTTAGTATCCATCCAATTTTAAAAGCTGCACATTACCCATAAGGTAATAATGACAATAATTTTTCACTGGTTATGTAAACTTCGTATCTGATTTGCCCAGATCTGCTTAAACCTGGCATGTATGAGTAATAAAATTCAGTGATTTTCCCAGTCTTGTTTGACTAAAATCTTACATAAGACGAAGACTAAAGGCCTAAGGCTATATATATTACCTTTCAGATGTTGCTATATGCAGCTGGAATAAATGGTAATTTCTCCATAATGCAAATATTTTATCTGCAATGTTTAAAATTATTTACAGCCTTTCTCCCAGGTGGTTTTCATATTTTTCACCTGTATATATCTTTTGCTACAGGTAACAGTACTTATGAAATACTGAGCTATTTATTGTTTATCTTATTAACTCCTTCTTGCATTTGAGCCAGAACGACAAACCATACTAGCATTTTTAATCATAATTCAGAAATCATTGGATGACTTCATTGTGTAGTATAAATTCATCGTGAATCACTGCAACTGGAGGGAGCACAAGGAAAGAGGAAACTATTATTAGGCAATATATTATCAAATGAACTGTAATGATTTCCAAGATGTCTTCAGAGAATATTCTGCATGAACAGTACTTTCCTCTCAAAGAATTACAATAAGCATTTCATTATTTTTTCTTTGTGGTCACACTGTAAACCATTGTTAGAATTTGCTATGGAAAATATTTTTAGTAATTATTCTTGGTATAGCTGAAAATCTGCTCTCTCAGGTTTCCTTCAAGGAGAAAAGCAGTTCTTCCTGTCTTGATGTGACTGCAAGATGAGATCCTATTCCAAATTTGTCCCATTTCAGATGTCTAGGCACATTTGTCCCATATAATTATATCTGAGTTTCTCTCACACCTTTCAGAATTTCTGCTGTCCTCTGACAGGATTACCTTAACTGTCTTTCTCACAGAAAAAAATATGTTTTAGCTTCCACTGTGTATAGAAAGCACTTAGCATACTTTTTGAAACTAAGTGCAGGTTAGGGACGTGTATAAGATTAGATAACAAGATTTATCTCTTTCCCAGAGGAATTAATTGAAGAATGTTCCGTAACAAGTGCATTAGTCATCATTAGCCCCACCTCCATCTCAGCAGTAATTATTGCTTCTTTTCTTGAGTCTTTGTGTTTTCCTAATAGACATGCACATTGAAAACCCTTGTAATAGTATTGAATTCTTTGTGGGATAGTTAATTTACTGATATTGCATGTCCTATGTTCAGAACTCTCAGTAGATTTTTCTCAACTGCTGTCCACATATGAACTCTTCTTTGAGGGTTGACTTTTCACTCATAACTACTAACTACTATAAGGAGATTTCTCTGAAACAAGGCATAACGCTTCTCCTGATGCAGTGCAAGGGGAAAACCCAGTGGGTTGTATGGTGGCTTAAGGAGAGGCAAGTTTTACGGGATAGAAAGGCCCACTAGGAAGATGCCTCATCCTTACTCAAGCGAATGCATCTTCTTGTATACTGAGAAGCAAAAATCCCCAGTCATTAGATCAGGTCAGAGAAGATACAAAGGATTTTGCAAGGCTGATTTTTTTTCCTTCCTTGTTCCCCATGGAATTAGCCAATACTTTTAGAGACAAATATGTAGTCATTGTGCATGGAGAAAGAAGGCAAAAGACAGCTGCCAAAAGCTGTGAAATCCTATCCCATGCCTTGCCATTCCCTTCTGAAAAATCTCTTAAAGACACTGTTTTAGGAGAAACAGCAAACATTGACTTTTTTTCCCCCCTCTTTCTCTCTGTCTGTGACAACAAACTTTTCCAGGGCAAGACCTGAGTCCTCTTTGACCTCTTCCACCTCCAGATTCCACAATTCAGTAGTGTTTTGAATTCTGCATCTGAATGTTTTTATTCCACTCATCCTCATGAACCCTCCCTCGGAATCCACTTTTTAATGCAGACCTACCATTTGTTTCCATCCTTAATCAGTAGAAATGAGAATTTCAATATTTGGGTTGGGCTTTTGTCTCTTCTCTCATGTCTCCCCTCTTTATTCTTTGGAGACCCTAAACTGCTTTTTTTGTAATGTACTGCTTTGCATGTACCTCTCTCTTTCTCTTGGCTCTGACTTTTAAAAATGTACGCTAAGTACTAAAATACTGAAAGGCCTTATAGAAGGTACTAATTCAAGGTCAGGCTTCTTCAGATCAGGATGATGACAAGCAAAAGATTCATGTGCAGCACATGAAGAATTCACTGTGAATTGTGGCAAGTGATATTTCTTTTATGCGAAGAGTTTGTGAGTCACAATTGTGAGTTGTGAGACATTGTGAGTTAATGTCATGGTGCAAACTCTCAGCCGGCACCTGCAGCGCAGGCAGGTTGTCAGGATCCTCAGTATTGCAGCCCGGTATTAAACAGTGTCTATGTGCTATTGTCAGACTACTGTCTGGTTGTTAAGGCTATTGCCTTAATTCATCCACTCATCTGCCTTCATGCTGGAAGTGTTGCCCTGCCAATGCTCTTCTATTTTCCTCTAGGAAACAGCAGGAAATATCCGCATACTTATTTGCCCAGTCGTCTGTCTTTTCGATTTATTGCCCCACTACCCCTTGACTTTCAGGGTGTCCTTCAGCAAAGGTGTTGTCCCTACTCATTCTTTTCTCACCCCTCTTGCAGCCTCAGACTGGGAAGCCTGCAGAGCAAAGGGTCTGGAATGCTGCAGGCCCTGCCTCAGTGGCAGCTCACACACAAGTCACCCTCCAAATGCTACTGCCATGCAAATAAATAATGGCTTGTTGACACAGAATTTTTAAAAAACATTTGACAGAACGTCTTAACTACACTGGGAAGCCACTTCACTGCCTTGTCCCTATGCAGTCAGTAGTGACTATGAAGCACCAAAGCAAAGCTCTACTCATTCCTTCCCAAAACAAAACCGGGAACTGTTTGGACCAACCACGGCATTAAACCAGTTGCTCTGGACTCTGGAGCACTATTTTGAGTTACTTGCAGAAGAGGTTTATCATACAGAAGTCTTGGCATCACATTCTTCTTAGTCAGTAAATTAGGTGTGTGCCTTGAAAAGCACAAGCAATAAAAACAGAAGCTGTTCTTTTCAGGAATTTTAGTTTAATCAGAGTTGCTGACAGAATTCATCTTGCTTGTTTTGCTATGTGTGTTTGGGATTTTTTGATGTTTTTACGCTTGTAGGGCAGGTTGTTTCATTTTTTTCTTGGTGTCAGTCTTTGCTAGGACAGAGTAACACCCTTCTCCCTTCGACTTTTCTGGTAAATTAATTATTGGACCATTCATAGTAAGCAAAGATAAGGAAAAGGTATGTCATAATCTCTGTGAAATGAGCACTGCTTCTATGTTGCAGTCTTTAGCAATCTGTCAAAAGGAGGTCAATTATGGCCTTTTTAAAAAAGAACTCTCATATTCAGCTGATGAGAAACACTCACTCAAAGTTGAGTTAACTCAAATATTGCTATGGTACACAAACCCAGATATAACTTGTATGCAGCAGGACTTGGCAGACACAATATATATTCATTGGTGTTTTCTAGAACAGGTAGGCTTTGAGGCTGCAGCGAACCCTTATGAATATCTAGTCTGACCTATTTTATCACAAATGCCATAGATTGCATCCAGTGATTCTGGCCTTTAGCTCAAAAAATTGTTTTAAAACTGGGGCATATGTCTTCAGAAATGCCTTTGCTCTTCAAAGAGGGACTCCAACAAAAGGAGAATTTACCACAGCCCACGGTAGTGTGTTCCAAGCAACATATTCACACCATTACAAGCTTACAGATTCTCACCCATTGAAACTTTTGCTGAATCCCAAATTCCAACCACTGGATCTTCCACTTTCACTGTTGAAGGAGGGACACTTCTATTAGCTCTCTTTTCTTCACAGAGGTGTTGGGAGCAAGGCACCAAGTTATCTCTTAGCTTTGTATCTCCAATACTCCATATTCTTTCTTTGAGTTTCTCATAGTAAAGGCAGATTTAAATTGCTGTGACCGTGCTGCAGATGGATACAGCCAAGTCAGACTTTGAGCCTGGAGGTCTGGGGAGCGCATAGACCATGATATGTTCTGTATAGACCTACAAAGCTGGGAAATACACGGCCTGGGCTGAGCCTCTTGTCTCCATGGCTGCACTAGCAGCTCAAGTTAGATCCAGCATGTTTTCAAGAAGCATCTTTACTGAAAGAGGAGGTACAGTCTCATTTTGGTGGCTCTTTGAACCCCCTCTGTCTTGTCAAGAGGCTCTGTAAAGGACGAGTACCTCTCTCCACTGTGGGCAGGAAGGAAGGACAGAAGTTGGACAGCAGCAATCTCCATCCTTTACAGCTTTCAAGGGCATCTCTGATGCTTCAGTAAATCAGAGGGACCATTAGCCAGGAAATGCCCTCTGCTGAATGAAGTAGCTGAGAAGGAAGGTGTCCCTGCAGCACATTTGCTATGCCTTGCTAGTGTGGAAGCAAGGGATTAATGGAGAGGAGGTCTCTTGAATAGCCATATTCTGGCCTTCACTTCTTTGTGGGGACCTTTATGTCTAGGAGTTGACTAGTGGGCTAACTGCTCTTTGAAACATAACAGCAACGAGGTACGGCATGGATGAGGACAGAATCAGATTGGTGCGAGATGGGAAGGAGGAAATCGAGAGGCTTGTGCATCCCAGAAAGAAGGCACAGAATGTGGATCCAGAGGATAGGGTGGTGGACTGGGAAGACAAGGGTTGTAGGTCATGCAGAATGACAATACTAACGGGAAAGAAGAAAAAGCATAGAGAAAGAAGGAGAGGGAAAGCCTATGCAATTGCTGAGATCATCTTGAGGTTCAGCAGATGGAGCTGCAGCCTTTGTAGGCTCTGAAGGGAGCTGGGGGGTGGGGGCTGCCCCTGCTCTTTTGCAGGAGTGGTTGGGGCTGAGCTGCACCAGCTGGAGGCAGCTGAGGGGTGGCAGGCTCACCAGCATGGCATGTATTGGCGAGTCTCTTCTTGTCTCCCTCACACCTTAGCAGAATGGGGATTTCAGGCTCCCTGTTGTATTTTTTTTTTAATTGAAAGGCTACCTACTACTATGTCCTGCACAAACAATGGTGTGTTTGCAGAAAAACATCCATTCATATGGATTTTTCCACTCCCAGCTAAGCTGCCGTATGTCTTTGATGCACTAGTAAGCAGGTGTGTCCTCAGAAGTAGCAGCATTTTCGGGATCAGGAAAGTAATTTTGGTATATGGCCTAGCTTTTCCTTTGCAGTGCTTTGGCAATCCTCAAGATAAAAGGCAATGTGCATGAGTAAAATGAGTATGAAAGCTTGCTTTCTGTTTGAGCTTTCTGCTAGCTACAGCATGTGTAAAGGCATGCTCACAGTTTCTCTTGTTGCCTCACTTACTTTGACGTTAAGCACAGATAGATAGACTCTGCTTTAAAGACTTACAGAGAGCTGTTAGTGGATTTGGCATTTTCAATTTCTCCTCAGTGCCAAGAACCCTGTCCCAAGTTGCTTAAGATAACCAGATGTTTAAGTGACCTAAACACTTTCATAAGTGGTACTGTAGTTTGTTCAGAGCTGCATGACGTTCTGGGTGTCCTTTATTCTGCTTTGGTTCATTTCCCCAGAGATTTCCTCCTAACTTCAAAAAAAGATCCAGCCCATTGCTATTTTGAAATTTAAGTTTTATTTCTTAGCCTTTTTTTCTTAGATTGATAGACCAATTTAATTGATGGTAATTTACTTTCCAGTTGGCACTTCCTAGCTCTTCTGTATGCAACTTGACAGCACGCTCTTCTTGATAAAATGTTTTGGGCAAAGCTAAATAAAAAGGGGGAAAGAAGAAGGGAGGGAAGGCACTTGCAAAGTTCTGGAAGATTTGGAGGAATTCCTCTGTGAGGAAAAACAACAAAGGAAGGTACCAGGAAACCAAGTATTAATTTCCCTCACCACCATTAGTGTGACACCTGTTAGCCCTGATCATTACCCAGAGCTGAGGGGGAAAAGGCTAATCTCTACCACATTTATACCAACAAACTCAAACAAAAATCTGCCTAATTATCCCATTGAACCTGTGTCAGCTTTAAGGCCGGCTCAGTTTCCCAGCCTGGCCGCCTGCCAGGACCAGCAAGCTGGGGTCCATAAGCTGCATGCTAATGACAACGTCCTTTCATTCCAGCAGCGGCATAATTGCCAAAAGCAGTTTACAGGCTCATTATTTTTATGATCACATTTCAGATGACAAAGTCAAAGGTCAGCCTAGGGTTTACTTGGCAATGCAGTGGAAATAGTTTGTTTAGCAGAGATTGCTACTTGGTGATAATGGTGGGACACCTAAAATAGCTGTCTGTTTTTTCTGGATTGTAAGGGGAGGATGACTGAAGGAGGGAGGAAAAATGACAAAGATAGACAGGATGTGGCTAAATGTATAGTGACTCTGCTCTGCCTATTTTGCTTATGCTGTTGGCGATGTGTAGGAGTCATTTGCTTAGGGCAGAGAAGGTTTGAAATCCAGGTCTTGTAGTTGACATAAGATGCAAGTTAAATTCACAGAATTTTGTGCTGAAATCAATGAGGGGGATGATTGTTGGAATTTTTTATCTTCCTTCACTACAGGAGCTTGCTATTTGTATTTGAATTTGCCTGTATCCAAACCTCAGAGATGTTTTGGATTATTTGTTCCCATTTGGTCAATGAGTACACCTGGATTCAGTGGCAGAGATCAGATTTGGTCCAGAGCTTTCCTGCAATGGGGCTGACTGCTCAGGTCAGTTGTCTTCATTCAGACCTAAATTAACTCAATCTCCTTTGGTCATCCTTGTGCTGACAATAAATCAAACTTACCAAGTACAATTTTTTTTTAAAGTAAAGTCCCAGCTGTCTTTGTTAATATTAAAAAAAAAACCAAACAAAAAAAATAAAAAAAAAGCGCAAACAAAAAAAAACAGCCACAGAAAGGAGGAATTTAGGAATTTCAGATCTTTAGTTTTTTTGGCCAGTGAGAAAATTAGGTAGTGACAGCTTTAGTGAAAAGTAGTGAGGAAAACAGGTGAGTCAACCTACAGTTTGCCTCCAAATACCTTTGGAGCAGCGCACGCAATCTGAATTAAGGGCATGCTTGGATCTCTAGCTGTTTGTGCCAAGATTTCCATACTAAGCCATACTTCGTGTGAGCAAGAAACCCAAGCAGGCCATCTTGCATGCTACGGAGGACGTGCCCTTCAGAGGGCATGCCCTGGGGCAGCTGGGACAAGGAGCATGTCCTGCCTGTGGTTCTTTTGGACCACAAGTAGCCACTATGAATTGCTGTTGGAGAATAGGGAACATTTGCACGATACCGAAGCCTACAGCTTTAGTGCATCTGTGTGTGCACACTTACATTTGTACAGTAACAGTGAATCCTTTAAATGCTTATGTTAATACACCAGCCTGAATAAGTATCATGACCCTGGGTTTTGCCATAATATTCTTTGGCTGCAAAGGCTGACTAGTGAGATGTATAATATATATTCATATGTAAAGCAGTAAGAATACTTTGTATTAATTAACAGTGACACACAGAGAAAATCTCTGTCGGTTTGCATTAGTTTGATGATTCATGTGAATTTAGTATTTTTTTTTTCAACTCGTTTCCTCTCCATCTGTGCTGAAGCTGTGTCATCCTAGCCTCTGGGAGAAGAAAAGACCTACATATTTTTATGCTTCTGCGGTTTCTATGGCTGTCAATTTGGCACCAGTACACAATTCCCAAAGAACATCACACTGCTGCTGTCTGGGTGGGTATATAAAGGGAAAGGAAGTGAGCACAGTGAGAAAGAGCTAATCTGAATGTAAAAATATAACATCATAAGGAAAAATAGGCACCGCTTTCCTTGCAGCCCATCCTTCTGTATTATAGTATGGTGATCTCCATGTGGACCACTACCAAGCAAGATCTCATATAGAAACTTCAGAATGAAAACTGTGCAAAATATCTTGTATTTCAAATGTATAAACCTCCATATCTGTCTGAAATTGGAATCCAAATGTTGCCACTTGTATCCATCTCAAATAGCAAACTCTTGGGCTGCAAAAATCACTGAAGATGATTTCATATGACAAGGAATGCACAAGTAAATCAAAAATGGTCAAGGACAGAAATCACGTCTGCAAACACAGGTATGTAATGTGAAAATTAGAGGAAGAACACAGAAGTTTTACTAAAATAATTCTCCTATCTTCACTGTGTGCACTAAAAAAGCAAAGAAAAACAGCAACTCTTTAAACTAAGATTGATTTATAGTTACTATAGTAAAACTACAGGAGCTGGTGAGTTTTATAATAATAAAAAATGCCAGTTTATTAAGTTGAATAGTAAAACTATAGTCAGTCTCCACTCTAACACAGTAGTGTGGCAACCCATGCTAACTGTGGCTTTATAGTTTCTTTAGCATCTGCAGTTAGTTACAGCAGTTTTACTATCTACATTTCAATATACTCCTCTGATTAAAACTCCTCATAGTTTTTTTATTGCGTTTTCTGTTGCATATGTTAGCTTTAGCAAGACATTGTGAAATAGAGAAAGTTGCTTTGAAAGTCCTCTTGATGTGTTCAATTGTTGATAAAATATAGAAATAGGAATAGGAGAACAGGAGGAAGCTAAAATCCTCTTGAACATCCACTGCAGAATATCAAATTATGGGAGAAACTTATTGATGGTAGATACCATGCCTATAGTAGAAAAAAATTTTCCTCAGAGACAGCTGGGTCTGTTCACTGTGAGACAAAGGAGCCAGACTGGCCTTGGATGAGACCAGCTGGTTATTTCTCATATTTTGGTGTTGCAACTTGCATAATCCTGCAAATGTAGTAAGAAGATATGAAGCAATTCAGTTGGGATTAATAGCTAGAATCCTCTATTGACTCCTCTGTCAGGGCAGTTGACTTATGTTCGAGCCAAGCATGGTATTCTGGCTCAGAAACTGGAGGCATATGTTAGCCAGGGAGGTAAGGGGCCAAAATTATCTAGACATTTTAGGTCCCCTAGATAAAGAATAGGAAACTCCAGTGAGGATTACTCATTTCTTCCAAAGTCAGTATATGGACCTCTGTGATGCACTGTCTGTACTTCAAGCAAGGCCTTGAAAAGGGGGAGGCAGTGGACATTAACAACCCATTACTGTGATTCTTATTAAATTATAATTCTCCTGCCTTTCAACAAAGTTTCCCTTCTCTTGGCTTCTGACTAGCTGTCCCTCTCTATCAACATGTTTAGCGTTCCTGCTAAAGTGTTCCACACCAAAGTTGCTCTTCTCTGCTTCAAAAAAAAGCCTTGACTTCAGAGGAGCAAGTGAATAATATTCTATTGATGTAAGGCAGGGAATGAAATGGGCCAAATATGAGCTTGTAAAAATATTTCCTGTGAAATGGCCTTGACAGTGAAACTGCCTGGGATTCTTAGAGACTGGTGTAGTAGGAGGATGTGGAAAGGGACTGCACAACTGTCTCAGATGGAGTCATATCTTGGTAGCAGGGTTTATCATGCAGGGATACCACTCAGATTCCATTTATTTCACTCCCCATGGGACAGCACAAAAACCCAGAAGCAGAAGTCAGTTATCTTTCTCCTTCGTTTCCACAGAACCTTCTTGACTGTGTGTAGCTCAGGGCAGATGCAGGCACGCCAAGTTTACAGCCTTCTGTTTGATTCATATGGAGTGCAGCCATTCCTCACTACCTAGCAGGGAACAGCAATTATGGGACACTCATCTGTTTTACATTTCCTTCTTTGTCACTGATGCTCCCCCAGGAAGGCTGGAAGGTGATGAGACACATTCAGCATCTGTCAGTCCTCTACTGATGGACACCACAAGTGATGCAGGGAACGGATTTGTGGAGAAGGGTATGGACAATACATTTCAACAAACACAAGAACCCATCCACCTGGAGGAGAAAGTAAAAGCCAAACTGAAAACTTTCAGGATGTTCTGTCTCTAAGAGTCTATCAGTCTAACATTAGTTAGACAGCAGTTGTACAGTTTAGATACTCACTTGCTGCAAATCACAGAGCCATTCCAAGGACCTCTGTGCTTTTCTTTGTTATCTTTTCTCTGGGGACCTTCTGTTTTTGGCAAAAATAATTAACAAGGTTTTTAATGGGCCATGCTATAGCTTTAGAAATGTCAAGATGTGTTTTCTAGCACCAGTGCTGTGTCAAAATTGTGAAGGATCAAAGAATTTTTCTCTTGTTCTGTGTCAGAAGAACTTAGACGAAGGAGAAAATCTCATTTATATCCTTCCTTTCTGCCTCACTGCAAAGCTTCTGACTCCCAGTCAGTTCTTCCATCTGCATTGCTGCTTCAGGCTTAAAAAAAACACCTATGTGGAGCTTTTGGTCTACTTCTAACAAAAACAGAGAGCCAGAGTGCCAGTGGAGGTCCTGTTGCAGATTTTCTGCAGATAAACAGAAAGGGACATTTGGACAATGTAGGATGCTTTCCTTTACCTGCAGTACAAGCTCTGATAAGACGTTTTTAAGATTTCTCCTATCTCTAACTAATACATGATTTTTTTTAGAAATTAACTGATTTTTTTTTTCTTAAGCAGCTGTTTTGTCATTCTCAACTAAAATAACAGCAATCACGCAGCTGTATGCAGGTCAAACATTTTCTAGTTTTGGACCCATTTTGTGTTACTGCTGTACAGTTTTTAGTTGTGCCCTATGTCAGACCTTAATACAAGTGTTGAAAATATAGGGAACACTAATTCAAGAAACTGACCTGATTCTGGGCCCATTCAGAGTGAAGGCTGAAGCCACTCTCAGACATAGGCACAAAAATCCTATCTGCTCTGTGACAGCAAGTGAATTTTTCAGTGAGTTGGGGATCGGGATTGGGTGGTGCTGTTTTCTGATCCTTGAATCATTTCACTGATAGGCAGACTCACACTGGAGATGTCTTCTGGATCACCTATTAAAATTTCACCAAACCAAGCTCTTAAGAGATTTTCTATAGGTTGTCAATGTCCCCAGGGCTTCTCTTCAGGTTATGGTGGGGTTTTTTGGAAATTTAGTAAACAGCTTAAACTAAACTTCCAAGGGACATAGAATTTGATTTACTATACAGAGTGTTAAAACAGGCTAAGGTGTGACTAGAACACATCCTGGTGTACCAGATAATGATGATAATATAAG
The DNA here is from genome assembly GCF_017976375.1 of Cuculus canorus. NCBI lineage: Eukaryota > Metazoa > Chordata > Aves > Cuculiformes > Cuculidae > Cuculus > Cuculus canorus. Next base: position 90,930,601 of record NC_071403.1, read on the forward strand.
AAAACCTTGCTGTCAGATTTTCTTTGAAGTGAATATGCTACACGTCCCTCTTCCCCTCCATCTTGAAGGATGTTTAAAAAGTCTCATGTAAAAGCCAAGTCCCCAAGCTTATCTGCAACTGAATCTTTTGTTTGCAACTTCTTTAAAATGGAGGGGGAGTCCTGTGCATTGACACCAGTAAAACTGTTAGATAAACAAACCTTTATTTCCTACATTTCCTTAAGACTTCAGATCCTGCCCTATTTTTTTCTTCCTCCTAATGCTCTGCTCATTAACAGGTTCATTTGATTCTTTCCTTGGGAATTCACCAGGGTTTGCCCTCAATCTCAGGGCAAATAGTTTATAAGTGACCTGCCGGATGGTGTTCGTTAACTGCTTCAGTCCCAACGGGACACTGATATACCCTTAATTAGGATGTGAAGGGAAAAACCTCCAAGTGCTCCAAGATGACTTGAGAAAGTTAGCTGGGAAAGCCTAGCTGTTCATCTTCCAAGGTTCAAGGAAAAAGTGGAAAGGGAACAGGAAAAAATCCCATATTAGGAGTGAAAAAGAGAAAAAGAAACATTAGGATGACAGTTCCACAATCTGTCATACTTTTTCTGTTTGTAATTTGTGTGTGTGTGTGTGCACGCGCGCTATAATAAAAATGAAGAATTGAACCCTCCTAAGAATTATGCTAGGATGCAGCATGAAAGCACATTATCATCTTTACCACTCCTCTTCAGGTAGAGAAACCTGATAGACATGCAGAGTAGAGTAGCAATGTTTCTTGCCTGGGGGAAAGTACTCTCTTGTTCAGTCTCACTGTTGAAAGTAAAAAGCCGTGAGGTGCCTTACACGGTTGATAGAGTACCAGTTTGCTGAACCAGCTGCAATTCGGCAATGCACAGGAGTTCAAGACCTAGTACCCCTTCCCTGTGAAAGCCTGGAGAATTGAGGTGGGAGAATTTGACTTTGGAGCCATATCTTGAGAAAATGTACTTATTCAGCAGAGCTGCTGGGAATGTCCTTATCTTTAAGCACCTTAACAAATCCTGCATCCTCACAGAAGCTCTTTCCTGAACTGTTTGATGTTCCAGTTATCAATGATATTACATATCTCTCCTTACATTTGGCTGAGAATTAACACACTACTATATTAAAAACCCTTTAATGTAATATCATCAAGGTTATTCCTCACAACACAGAACAAACAGATGGTGGCACCCCGGCAAATGGTACTCTTTTAAGCAGTTCTATGAGGAATTGGTTTGTCCTTTTTTCTTCTTCTTGAGAAATTTTCTTTACCTTTCAGTACTTTTTGAAGAGTATGATTTAATTGATTAAGGTCCTTTGGCATGTTTTCCATTTTTCAGTCCTTCCTGGAAGGAAAGATGGTTAGGGATCTTCTGTCTCTCCCACTCCCAATTTCAGAGGTGCAGAGCCACAGTCCCTCCCGCCCCTTGTTACAGCCAGAGGATTTGCAAACACCCAGTTCAGAATCTCCAGCCAACAGCAGTATGATTAAAGGCACTGCACCGCTCAGCCTCACAAGATGGGGGCATTTGGGCCTCATATAGGAGTCAAACAGAACTGACAAATACATGTGCCTGGGATTATGGTTTGCCAAAGGTGCCCGTGAAATGGGGTAGAATACAGTTTCAAGGACCTCTCTGAGAAGTTTCTTAAGCTCCTGCATGCTCACAGTGGAGTCATCCCCTAGCTAGTGCTCCATGAACAGCTCAGAAGCAGGGTAGTCTTCTGGACCTGAGGCTCTGTGGGGTCTATTTCTTATTGGCCTTGCTATTATTCTGAGGATAAATTTGTTTTAATCTTGGCGGTTCAAGTATCTCAGGGTCTCTAGCCTGCACACCATGGCTTTAACACAAGTTTAAGCAACAAGCCCCCTCTGCCCAAGCCCCACTTAAGCTACCCTGAAGTCCTTCCACAGATCTGAGCCACAAAGAGCTGAACCCTAAAGGTCTGCTAAGCAGGAAGGATGGGTGCACTTTAGCTTCACTTGCTCAGTCCTCAGCAGTACTAGGCTTTGCAGATGTAATCCTAAAATATTAACACTGGGATCTAGGAAATCTACTTTTTTTTAGTGCTCTTCATGTGTTTCTTAAACATTAATTTGCATTCCTAGCTACTTTTGTACCCGTCCCATTTCTAAAGGTTTGTCCCAATTGTTTGTATGCTTTACAAGCATGTGGCAAACCTGACTGCATGCTATGCATCAGTTTTGAGGACAACTTATTAGATATGTTTGCTCTCTATTTTCAGCATCACAAGTTTCCCAGAGAGTAGGGTATAGCCTACCCTATAACCTCTGCACCTTCAACCTCTCCAGCTATTACTAATGGTCCTCCTTCTCCTTCCTCTACTTGAGCCTGGTCTTCCTGGATGGGAATGACCTCCTCTGCACCTCTTTTATTATTTCCAAGACATGCTATGCATGAAACTACAAACACCTGGCAGACATTCCAGGGAGCAATCTGTGGTGCGTCTCCTGCACTGCACAGGCATCTGAGCTGAACCTCGTTTTAGGGATCCCAGAGGTCCTCTCAATCAATAATCCATGTATTTTTATGAGAGCTAGATTATGGGGATTTGCAAAAGGGGTGATTAAGTAATGCTTCAAAGAGCAGTTACTACTAACACCTGCAACATTAATAGGGATCTATTAATAGAAAATGCATTATTTAGTCATAATCCCTTATTCATAGAAATGCCGCTTGATATATGCCCTTCAAAACAGACAATACTTTCCATATATCTGACTGGATTTAGATAGATGTGACTTCAACATCTGGCTGAGTGATGACATTTCAGCTATGCAGACGTCATACAGGGGGCCCAGAACAGTTAGCTAGAAAAGGGATAATAATCATGCTCCTTATATTGCTCACCACCTGCACATTCATGCTGTGTGGAAATGGTTTCCTGTGCTGATCTATCTCAGGTGGTTATCTGCAGGTGCCCCAGCCAGACAGTCTGAGGATTGTCAATCACTGCCTGGGCACCAGGGAAGCCAGTATTAACTCTTTTGTGAATGTGATGAGGTTAGACACAGACTCAATGTCTCGGATGCAGCCTATCCTACAACAGTCCTGGAAACATAAGGCTGATGGGTTACCCTCAAAAAAAAAGGCTTTGAACTTAAGGTAGGATGCATACAGAGATCTTTTTTAGTAACAAGAAAAGGACATCACACAAGTGAGCGCAAGCTGTCAGGAAGGAAGATCTCCCAAACTAATAATAGTATCTTGTACTTAGCCAGTACCTCTGCCTAGCTCTGGTCTGCCATCTGAAGCATGCAGAGCAGTTAGAGGGTTGAATACATCCAGTGCTCTTGTGCTGTACTGAGTTTTGTCTCTGTTGCTCATCTTCCTCATACTGGTAAACTGGAGATTGTGTAAAGCTCTTCCTTTCAACAGTATTGGTCTTTGCTCTGCTGGATTGCTCTGCTGGATTGCTCTGTGTTGTACAAGTAAAATGGGACCAGAAAACAGATTAATCTAGATGGCTTGCAACTTTTCTGAAGGCAAAATATTAGTACTGCACACAAATAGCAAGGCTAGATTCATCCCAGTGGATTCCAAAATGTCCGTCACCATGCATGAGCAAGGTACTTTGGGTTCCAATGGGTTTTGACATTAAACTTTTCTCCTAGCTCAAGAAATAGTCTCTCTCACTCTCATTTGAACTTGCACTTTTTAGTAGGCTTGCTCTGGATTTATGCCATCATCCGTGAGAGCAGACTGGATACTCAGCAGCCCCTGGACAGCTTAATTAAAGGCTGGAACGTGCATAAATCCACACAAAACTCTTTATTGTTTGCTTTTGTTTTGTTTTCAAGGCAGAGATCATGATGACAGGTCACTCTTGAATACTCTATAAATTATCTGGGGGGGAGAAAGTAATTTTTCAATGACATGTAGCTGTTGCTCCAAACCAAACTTTGATATACTTCTGGGTAAAGTCTGCTGGGAATGTCCAGGCATTTCCAAATCCCATCGTTTTTCTTGTCTATTTGAGTGGGAAGCGGTTTTGTTTTGTTTCGTGACATTTTCTATTCCAGCATACTGCACAGGTCCTGCCTCCATTATGCACCACTCCAATACTGCCTTTCTCCACCTTCAGCTCCACTCTCAAAATGCTGAGCTTAGCCTGGCTGTGCCTGATGCAGTCAGTGTCAGGCATGGGTGAAGGTTCACACTGATTAATGCTGGACCTAAAATTGTTCTTCTATCACTAGCTAAAAGCCCAACTTTTTCTCAGCGCATATCAACAGCCACCATGAGTCATCCCTGTCACCAGAGATCCTGCCCATGTACAAAGGAAGAGCTTTGCTGGGGGCACACAGACCAGATGTTCAGATCTCAACCATCAACTGAAGAAAGAAATTATTCTGGTGTGAAAATGAGAGCACAATCTTGGGACTAAAGTGAAAATAAGCTAGCCCGGATATATCTGTTCTGCACTCCAGGTGTAGATATTTAACCAAAAATTAACTTTGTAGTGGTGTTGCAGTCAGGTTTAAACATAGGTAAAAGGGCTTACTTATTTTTCATCAGTCACTTTGACCACAAACTGAGGAAGCTTACCCATTTCTTCCTTCCCCATGCCTGTCAGCACTGCACACTTAAACATCTACTGCTATCAGTAGGAGGCCACTCTACCCTTTATTCCACCAAAATTAGTTGTTTTGAATGGGAGAAACAAAAATCCATCCCGTTTATTAGTAAGAACTTTCTGGTGAATATTGTAGTACGTAAAATAATGGTGTGAGGGCCTCTCAGTAAGGATTTAGTCTTTCTCCTGCACACAGAAATCTCAAGCATACCTAGACTACTTCTGTTGTTTCCCGTTGTTTCCCAAGTATTAAATATCTCAGATTCTATAGAGGGGCCATAATGTGCAAGGAGACACAGAATGCATTAAGTGACCATGAAATGTATGTAACCATGAGATCAAGATCTTATAACATGCAAGAAATATGCAACAAAATAACACAGAAGAAAGGTGCTTCACTTCTTCAATATACATCCTGCTTTATTTTCTAAAAAGTGAGGAAGAATTAAGGAGTAAAATAAAAAAGGATACCCTTGCCCTCTAGAATGCAGAACGTAGGCTAATAATTTATGTCCTCAACAAACAGAATTTTCTGGTGGCTGCTGAGATGGCTTTTTTGGTGAGTAAAAACTTAAAAATAAGACATGGTTGTCTTTCTGTTCCTGCTGGATTGTACTCTTAGCAAGTCACTTGTTGGTACCGCTGAACCACAGAAATTCTCCTCTTACAAATCAGATAAATCATAAAGATATTTTGTTGGTTTGTGGGTTTTTGAAATCCTTTAATGGTTCTACTTTTTTTTCTTTTTCTTTTTTTTTTTTTTTTTTTTATTATTAAATTACTTGTGTTGAGACTTTGTACTCCCTGCAGGTCATGGGACATGCAGTGTCTTTAGCAGTAATGCCTGCTGGAAAAGTTTCCGTCTGCTGCTTGTCATTATAAGTGATGTGCTGCTGGGCAGAAAGCTATAATTTGGCTGGTCAGTGTTTGTCACTGCCTTAAAGAGGAAACCCCTTATCTAGAAGCTAGGGGGAGAGCTTTCCAAATTCACTGTGTTACACAAGCCAACTAGAGCTTATCTCTCCCCATGTATCTTGCTCTGTCTATGGAGCCATCCCTTTCAGGTTCTGAGCACTTCTTTCATGGAAACAATTAAAAATTTCTCTGTTTTACTTAAGAAAAAAATAACAAAAAAACTACCCACAATCTCCCCACACACACACACAACTCCACAAATGTTTTTTGTTCTGGGAATGAGGGACCTACCTTTTGCACTATTCTTTTTAGTAGACCTGTCAGATTCCAAAAGACTGAGAAATTACAATTAGGAAAATATTAGGATAAACAGGATGGCAGTTTCCCCTGCAATCTCCTGCTCAGGTGGGACAGAAATGTGGCTGCGCTAAGTAAAAATGCCCAAGACAGGTGAGGCTTGGATGCAGAGTATTTAACAAGTCTGGTTTTTAACAAGAGCAATCTGGATGGTGGCAGTGGGTTCCCTGGGGGTACAGCGGGCACCACACTGGTGGGAGGGAGATCTGTAGCCAGCCAAACACCCCTCGGACAGCCATGCCCCAAAGGTGCGAGAACAGTGAAGGCAGCAGATTCAGCCCCTCCATAAGGGAAAGCTGCTCTGTCCTGCCCTTGAGTAACTGATTCTCCTGACCGGAGCCAAACCCTCCCTCACAAAAAATACACACAAATTCAGAGAAAGCAGGGTCCAGCCCTCCCAAGGGACAAAAAAGTATCCTTGTAAAACACAGGCTTTATGGGATGAAGGAAAATAAAGTTGTAGGGGCTCCGTCTGTGCAATAAAATATTTAAATATAGTCTGGGACCAAATCAACAACTCTTCATTTAAGCCAGGTTGCCGCTGTTTTTTTTTTATTAACATTACTCAATATTAAAATTACCAGAATTTAGTAGTCCAACCAGCTTGTCTGGCTTTCTACCCAGGTCAGCAATCGCCCATCAAGGCAATAAGGCAATTCTAAACCTCCTACCCCAACAGTTTGTGCCTCAGTTTACATACACACAAACAGGACAGAAACCTCATCTGACTAAGAAGCAGTGACTGTGTAAAAGGGCTTTGATGGTTGGATACTGTTTATTGGAAGGGCACTGGAAAGGTGCCACTTAAAAACATTGAGTCACTAGAGACACAGTGACTAAGGCAGGCCGAAGGACTGCTCTTTTTTCAACATTACATCAATTACAATTCATCCATTTAGACTGGATTTCACCTTATCTTTACTGTCATTAATAGACCAGAGCTTTCCCTGCTGTCAAGATTCACAGCTCTTTTGTCTCTCATTGTATCAGTTTATGTCTTGAAGACTCCTGAATGTACTCGATTTTGTTCACTGCCCCAAAGTGTGAGTGCAACCTTTCCACTTATAACACTCACTATCTTTTTGTACCTGCTTTATTTTAAAACCTCTTCTGGGAGACAAGATAGAAGGTCAATCAACATGGTGTTTCCTATAATAAAGTTTAAATGGGATTTGAAGAAATCTGTGAAGGCTACTGCAAGAGAAGCAGCAGTCACAGCTCAAGTCATGTACAGTTAACAGAGACACCACCAAAGTGCTCTACTCACCGTTCAGCTCCTTTTTAGATGACTAAAACTCTCAAAAATTCACCCTAAATGAAGTTTTAATCTGTTTAGTGACTGCCTCAAGGGCCATATGAATAAGATTACAGAGATACCACCCAACGGGAAGTTCCTTTTTTAGGATCCTTGCACAGCAAGATGTTTCTATAGAGCTCAGAAGAAGAGATGGGTTCAAACTACAAAATTCAAATTTGAATTCAAATATATTGAAGCTGGAGAGGAATTTCGTTCTGGGGGTTTATTCATCTCCTTCTCTCTACAGAGCTACTAACAAATTTTAGGGTTTCTTTCTGGTGCTCTAGGCTTTTACTGAAACATTAATGACTTCAGAGGAGGAGGACCAATGTTATTCTGCACACAGGGTTTCCAAGAACATCACAACCTGAGGAGGTCTTTCAGTTAAGGAGCACACGTTACCTGAACTACAGATTCTGTGCTAGCTATTACTGGTGTGTGATCTGCACAACACAGGAGGAGACTTTTATCACTGAGCAGAGATACACACTGCTTCCAGCAACTCCTGTTCCTCCTCATTCTAGTCCTTTGATTTAAGTCAAGGCTTCCGAGTTCCATGTTGGTTTTTTTTTTCAAATATGCACATGTATCCTTCTATGTGCAATTTTGTCTGGAATACATCAGTCCTAAAATTGCTATGCCAGATATGGGTGAGATAAATACAGTTATCATAAAGTTATACCAGATTTCTGCCAGTTTTCATGGTGCACGTGTGTAGGTGAATGACTCAGTTTGACCCTGAAGTTAAAGTAAGGAAAGTTTATTGACTTAATTCTCACTATTTTATCTGAAAAAGCATTTTCTAAATTAAAATATTTATACTGTTAAGCTCTTTAGGCTATAGAATAGACTTGTACAATAGAACCTAGTAATACTGCATTTTTATAAATTTACTTAACCATGTACTGAGCCATGTTCCTTCCACGTTTTCAAAAATAATGTTATGCAGTTGCTTACTAACCCCCTAATGCATTTTAATATTAAGCAGCCCAACCTATTTCTTTGGCTGCTGCTGTATAAAATGAGATCACTCTTGGCTGCTGATGCATACTAGAGTAGGGCTGTTGAAGAGTGTCTGCTGATAATAAGGATATCTATTCACACCTGATAATACCAGTTAGCACTTCTGTAGCACTATTGTGCACACTCTCAAATCACTTCACATGCAAGTAATACTTTTCAATCCCCTCACTATACCAGGGAGATTTGAAAGAAATCCTGTTTGAGTCACCCATCTAATAGGCCACACAGTGAAGAAGCCAAAGAGAAAACTCCCTGACATTGACTGGACAACACTATTAATTTTAAGCTTTTATTATGATGCTTCCAAACCATCTCTAATACTTCCATGGTATTTTATTTTATAACATTTTGCACAGATCTGCCTGCTAAAAGAGAAAACACTTTAAGAGATTCAGTACAGTGGAAAGTTAATTTCCACCTACAGCACATTAATCAGTGTGTTTATTTAAGCCTAAATGCTTGAAATGTGCTTGCCTTATCAGAAGTGTACTGACTTCACTAACAAATGGCTTCTTCAGGACATACAGCTCCGTAAGGCCCATATGACCTGCCAGCACTGTCCATTCTTCGTACTAATTATGGGCTCCTCCCTAGAGGTTGGAAATTGCTTTTGGTTTGCTTCAGGATCCAACATTTCAGATGCTAAACCGAACCACCTGTGCCTGGAAAACGGATAGAGATCTCAGGCAAACTGGTCATCTTTCATGATCTTTCCATTCCTTCCGCTTTGGCCAGAAATACAAAGCCATTAGTCTCTCATGCTATCGCAGTGCCTCTAGTCCTGGAAGAACAGAGACATTCAAGCCTTGAAGGATGTACTGAGGGAAAAATGCAACTTGAAAATCTATTTTCTTTCTAACTAGCTTCAGAAATTTTTTGAGCTCTGACAAAACTGCACAAAGTTATTTATTGTGTTTAACCTACTTGCCTGAGCCTGTGGCATATGGGTAAGGATGTTTACATCTGCAGCTGATGGAATGAACCTGATGTTGTGTTAATTACAGTATTTCTGTGGCTATGCTGTCAGAAAAGTAGAGCTAATTTGGATTCTTTTTTTAATAGTGATATGACTAAAAAAGAATTTTGAGGGAATACACAGATCTTGGCAGAGGTGTCTTTGGAAAGATTTATTAGGAACACTATGGAATTTTTATGCAAAGTTACTCATAAAGGGATGTACATCCTTATATTTCGAGTATTGTCAGAATGTGCTTCAACCCGTCAGCCTCTCACATCTCTGTGCAAGAGCCTCACTAACTGATCTACTACTCCTTGTCTTCTTATCACAGAATCATAGAATCACTGGGTTGGAAAAGAACTTTGAGATCATCAAGTCCAACCATACCTGTCCACTACTAAATGCTATTGTTGCCTGTTACACAATTGGATTACATCTCCTGGACAGGAAAAGCACTTGTTACCTACTGCTAACTCACTGGGCTGTATAGGACATTCTAGCCTGCTAGAAACCTTAAATCCCAGCTCTTTTAGGGTCTACCCACTGTGCCCCATATGTGCATGGAGTTCAGTAAGTTTGGCTTACAGCATCACCGTGTTTGCTTCAACATCACATTAGTGTCTTTGTGCTTTAAGCATTGTAGAGCCTTTTCTTCATGCTCCCAGCACACTGCTTCAGCAAAGAACAGGAATTCTGGCCCACGACCAATGTTTTTCTCATGAAAAGTGCTAAGGGATCATTAGGGTCCATCCAGACCAGACAAAACTCTCATTTTTAAGGCTTCATCTGAAACACCCACCCACTGTGAAGTGAACGAGACTGAATTTATCTTGAGGAAGATAAAGGCTGAGTCAGCCCATCTGGGACTTGGACCTATGGTTACAGAAAAGTTAGGCACACCACATTTGAAGGTTAAGCCACTAAGACATCCCCATGAGCTAAGGTAAACATACCATCATTTACCCTTCCTATCTTTTGCTTGCCAAGCTATGTATTATGTGCATAGCAAAATATGTATATAACTCAACTGCTGGAACAAATATGGAAGGCTCTAAAAAAGCCAAAGTACGCCCTAGTTAGCTACATGTACAGGATTGCACCCTTACTCTCATAAAAGGCAAAGTGATGCAGCCTTAATTTCCTAGAAGGGTCTTCCATCTCCACCACAGTTTGAGCTTGTTTCCTGACCCCAAACTCACTCTTTGGATAAAGCAGACTCCTTTCACCTCAGTAATGCCACAGCATAACACAAGCTGCTTCTTTGTCTGGACCATCTGAAGGGGAAGACAAATAAGGGTTGAGAAGATTGTTCTGGAGGGAATACAAGTCAGCTACATTTAAGCCTGCATAAGAGAACCTTTTCAGGCTTACTGCCTAACATAATAATAGGGGAAGAAACCAGGTCAGGAGCCATTGCTCTCCAGGAGCTCAATTCTCCTACTGAAGTCAGGAGGGAAATTATCATTGACTGCAGTGGGAGAGGAACTGAGCCTTGGAGACAGAAAAGGAGAAGTATCTTTAGTGGGGTTGGCTTAGTAAAACCGTCACCTCCTGCTTATTTCTCAAAGCAGCACTCTTCACCAGCAGCTGTGTTTGCTCTGTCAAGGCTCACCCATCCAGCGTAATTCACCTTGATCTCATCACTGAGGAACTGATGGGAAAAAGACGTCAGGCAGTGAGAACCATGAAAGGAAACAGTATCCACAGATGGAACTGCATTCCCCCTTTTTTTTTTTTTTTTTTTCTGCCTTCTGATGCCCAGGTCTTTCTGCTTTCATTCAGGAGCTGGTGTCAGTGGTGTTCCGGAAAAACACGCTTTGCCTCCTCACCTTTACCTTCAGTCTCCTTGCCCCCTCCTTCCACTCACATGTTGTCTTATCGAATTTATTTTGTGGGCATCAGATTCAAAACACTTCATCTCAAGTATATCAAACATTGGATAATTTAATTCTGTATAACTTTAAAAACATAATTTTCTTTATTTTTAGGCAAATTATTAAGTTTCAAGCTTTGTTTTGTTTTTACAAGACATTAATATCCATTAAAACTGAGTATGTTTTCCAAGTGCATATTTTCCTCTTCGAAAATGATTTCTTCTTTGAGTGTGTGTTTAAGAAAAGTCTGCCGCTCTAGCTCGGCTCACAGGATCCTTTCTCTTTAAATGCACATGAATATGTTTCCCTTGGCTGTAGAGACAAGGCAGTATGCAAGATATATTCTATATCCTGTGGTTTGCTAGGGGAATGTCAGCAAGTTCATCCCTTATCCTAAGCTTTATTTTTCTGACTGTGAAATAGGGATAATACGGAAAAAAGTTATCCAAGCTCATAACAGAGGCACCTGAAAGCACTGATTTAGAGTGTTAGAATGTAATTTACCCCTGGTCCTCTCCCATGTAACACAAATGAGGGCTTGCATGGTTTTTCAAGGTGTATGTGTTTGCTTCATGAATGATGTAGCCTCTCCTTACAAGCCCCCTATTTTGTCTATCTTCACATGCTGTCGTGAAACAGTAGAACATGGCGAGCATGAGATTCACTCCTAGTTATACAGGAAGCCTGTCTCAAAAGCTGGGGTGATGTCCTGTCTTCCTATACTTGAGCATGCAGACTGTGTTGCACAGAAATGCCAGCTCCTCACAACATGTGAGAAAGGGGGATCCCTTGGGACAAGGCAGGCACTCCACTCACAGATGAAGAGATGAACAAGTTGCCCAATTCCTTATTACTCTTCCTCGTCCTGCAGCCTTCCTTTGAGAAGGGGAGCACGTACAGCAGCACAGAGATTGCTCCAATGCAGTCCTGATCCATCACCTCTGTGCAGTGGTATCCCAGTAGTTGGGTCCTGCCATTTGCCACCCTTTGGTTACAAAAGCTGATGGCATCCCTAGCTCACTCAGTGCTAAGTTGTTCAAGAACAGCAAACTGCAGAGACCTGTCAGCAAGTGAAAGACCATTCTGGGCAGCTTCTTCGTAGCAAATCTACTGCCCAGCTGGCAGCTGCTGAAAGGTCAGGTTTCAAAATCACCGGCTCTGGCTGAAAATACAGGAACTTGCCTGTCAGCCACTGCCTGGTAGTTACTCTAAACTCATCTGCACCTTCCCTGGATGCATCCTAACTGAGATTTAACCGGTTTTGACCTGAATGTTTGAAAAAAAAAAAATCTTCTCTTAGTTAAGAATCAAGACAATTATAATAGCGCCTGGATCAATTAATAATAGCAAATGCTTTATACTGTGTTGGAAAGTCTGACTGTGCAGGTTAAATAGCCATGCTCGCACATACAGTGCACACCTCTCAGGAGCTTAACACTGCTTTGCTCCAACAGCAGAAGGCTGCAAAGGGCAGCTGTGACCTAGGTCACCAACTGCATTCATGAGATGAAATGAGTGTTCCCAGTGGTTCTAAGGTGCAGCCCCCGATGCCTGCAGTTCTCGGCAAACCCAAACTGAGCAAAAAAAAGCATTGAAAGTTGCCTCTGTCAGGCTGCAGGTCAGGCTTTAGCCTTTTTCTAACTCAAGTTCTCTTCAAAAAAACATGATCTAGGACACTTGTACAAGTCAATGGAAAATTGAAAAAGGGTAGTCTCCCCTTTGCTTGCTACTAACAAGAAAAATATTTCCAAAGTATGAAAAGCATAAGTTTCAGCATAATGTTTCTTTTATGCAAGTGTCTGAGATTGCAAGGCAACTATGGTGTAATGCTACTACAGAAGTAATGACCAGAACAATCTTTTAGAATAATAGCTCCAAAGACCTTTCATGCTTGCTGTAAAGTATTTATTAATTTGGTTAAGAGGTGGTCTTGTGCCATATCCTGAATCTCACTATGCCTAAGAATTCCCCTGGATAAGATTTACTGTTCCCATTACACAATAATGACACGACCCAAAAATCCCAGATCAAAAGATGGGCATTTTCAAAGAAGAAAATACTGAGACTGCTGTCTTTTTAACTTGGTCATGGCCATGTACAGCACGCTTAACTTTGGCCTTCAAGTTGCAGTTGGGACTTTGTTTTTTCTGGAGTCATTTGCAATCTGAAAAGACCCAATTTTCTAAGCAGAGGCTGCTGGTAACTGTGGGAAGCAAACTCATTTCTCCACTGAGGCTGATTCTTCTGTGCCTTCACTCTAACCCCTTCTTGGTTTGCTGCTATTTTTAATTACAGTGTAGCTAAAATAAATAAAATGCTCCCCTAAAACAGCAAAAAAGAAGAGCTTCAATATCTAAAATGTAGGTGGCTACTATCATCATAATATTTTCTTCCGTGGGAAGCTGAGATAACAGTTCTGGCCCAGCCCAAATCCTCTTGACTTCATGTGGCCAGAAAATTCTCCCCTTTATGCCTACCTATGCCTGCTCATAACTAGACATCCCAAGTACGAGCACACCAGAAAGAGCTGCCTTTTATGCAGTGCTGTGAATAAATTTACAGCATCAGGCTACTTGGACAACTTAGACCAGGCCCACCAACCCATTATGAACTATCATTCTCCCAAAAGAGGCTGCACAGAAAACATTAAGTATTCAGCAATACATCAGCAAAGTAAAACTGTTTCACTGTAATAACATGAATCACAGTTTGGCCACATGCTCCAGTGTCTGATACTTTCCTAAGAAACTTGTTGGAATATAATGGTATTTACAGCACTGGGAGATATAACTGAGTTTGTACTGTGGCTATGAGATGATAAATGGTTAACTATAACCATGCAGAGCTGTGCATTGTATCAATATTACACATCTACTTCTATTTTAGCAGTTTTTCCAGACAAGTATCAAAAGTCTAGTGAAATCTTGCAATACTAGGTACCAGCAGGGCCTGAAGGACAGTAAGGCATTGATATTCCTGCAAAGAAATACATGTCCCTCCCGAATCCAGATTTCTACATGCTGGTTTGCTCTAAATCTGAGCTGTGATCACAGTGGCTTGGCAAGCAGTACTGGTCTTTTTCCTCACTCCCACTATTCACTGAATCTTTATTTGTTTTCTGTTTTGTTTATGGTTAGTTGCAATAATAGCTAACTCTTGCCACTGGTTTTAGGAAGGTGGGAGCATATCACTTTTATGCTCTGCTGAGGTGAACCTAGTATGCATCTGAAGTTAGTAAGTTGAGATCTTGGCTACTTTTTCACTAGTGTTGTTTTTGTCATTACTGATAGTACCACTGAAAAGCAAGACAGAGTTAAATGGCCACTAAGGAATGGTTTCTTTTTCTTAATATAACATTGTTCTACAAGGACTTGGAAAAGGATTTAGATGAGTTGTGTACAATAACACCGAGCACCTTCCAAATACAGTACTTTGGTGAAAGTTGTTCCCTACTTGTTTAATAAAGATCATGTGCCCTGTTATACGCATCAAAACTGCAGTCCATTAATCTTGGGAGAAATTTTTCCTCCAGTTCAGATCTTGAGGTGGAGGGAAGGGGGGCAGGGAATGGCCATTGAGGGTTTTTTTCCACTTTCAGGAGAATGGCATGTTCCTCAGGGAGACAGTAAATTGAAATTAAGGCTGTTTCAGTTGGCCTACAGGATATGCCTGCAAATGTAGACATATCAAAATGGTGAAAAAGTCTGTCTGTGCCCATTCAAATAAAGTGAATAGGTTGTAATGTTCTCCAGCCCTTGGGAACGGTGGCTAGATTGAGGAAAGAAGGCAGGAAGAATGAGATGGATTTGACATAAGTATATTTAAGTGCACTGAAGGCTTTCTCTCCTCCCTGTGGTTTAATGGTATATTCCACTGGGGTCTACAAGGAAGAAAGCAAGCAAATCCCTACAGCTTTCCTTTTTAAGGATAACAAATCTTAAAACAGGTGTGAGCACAGAAAGATCCTCTTACTTGTTGTTTTTAAGTCCTTCTCAGCCAGCCAGCACTCTGTGTGTATTATTATCATTCCACTGAGTGAGCGCTGGGGAAAGAGGACCGGGAGGGGAAGAGGAGCTGGAAAAAGAAATGACTGCAAATGAATAATATGAACTAAGTATGCTGGTCATGCTCTATGAAATTTATTATACTGTGGTTACCAAGAAGACATATTAGCCAGAGTAAAAAGAACAGAAAATAAAATGTTGCAGTGTAGGGAAATACCTTCTTGTGTCTTTGCAATGTGTGAAACATGGGAATAAGTGTGGTGGGAGCTCAGGCTGCTGAACAGCTTCCCTAGCTGAGGGGGCAGGCTTAGGCCATCTAAGCATTGAATGGTGTGCTCTGACTTTGCTTTCAATAAAACTGTGTGCGTGGGGGGGTGGGGGGGGGAGGTGAGTGGGTGGGCAAGGGTGACTCCCTTAGATGTTTTGTCTGTAGCCAGCAAAGCAGTGTCTTTCTCCCATGAGCACTGATACATACACTGCCTCTTCCAGGTGGGGCACAGGAGAGGCAGCTGCACTGGCGCAGTTTGCATTGTCAAAAGCTGCTAGTGAAGTCCTCTGGGTTCTCCTTCCAGAAGTATCCCCAGGTGGCACATTCATTGACCAGGACCTGTTCTCCAGGGGTCTCACTGGCTGTGAACCCTGCTAGAGATTTCAGAGTAGAAGCCTGAATGATTAGATTCCTGCATAGAAAGAGTAGTTAAGCACCAGCTAGCGTCTTTGCCTCTTCCTTCATGTTCCCTGCTCACCCCCTCTGGAGAAGACTTGGGCAGACAAAGATCCAGTAATCCCTTTGAGGGTCCTGGCAAGGTTTATGAGTCCTTCCTGCCTTTGTGAAGGTGTTGTCTGAAGTCAAGACAAAAATTTTAAGGGGTATTAAAAGCATAGTAGATCTCACTGTGTCTCTTGGTGTTTAGAAACGTCTGCTGGGAGATTTTGCCACAGTTGTCATAATATTGGTGAGGACTAAATAGTGATTTTTACAGACAGTGATCAGCTGTACTGCAGGATTTCACAATATGGTAACTCTTAATAAACAGGAAATAAAATTAAATTTCTTACTGCCATTCCAAAATGTTTACTAAATGAAGAATAAACCCCAAACACCAGAGCAGGCTGCCTCAAGTGATTGGACCTTAGGAACTTGGAAAGGAACTTTACAACTTTTGCCCGTATGTTTTTGCCTCCCTTCAGAAGTCTGTCAACTTTGCAGAGGTTTCCCCTTATAGTTGTGAATTTCACATGGAAATGTAATGGTTTCATCAGGAGGTTTGTGTTTCAACTGTAATAAAAGAAGAGATAGGAATCAAAGACAGTTGTTCCAAGAGAGCAGAGTCTGTAGTGTATAATTACAAGTCCCTCAGCCAAGGGCAGATGCTTGAACTATTTCAATTCTTTTATTACTCTCTAGAACACAGCCAGTGAAATGTTGCTAACATACAAATCTGCAATTGTCTCTCTTGTTTTTCCTTCTCTTTTTTCCTTTTGTTCATGTCTTGGACAGGCAGGGAGAAAGCAATGCTCTTTCCCTGGATGCAGCTCAACAACAGTATTCTTTGGCGAAAGGAATTTTCACCTCTGGAAAGTTAGCACCATTTTAATCCCAGGTAAGATTTCATGGGCTTGCCATGAGCTACCTGAGAACTATTTTGGCTACGAACAAGGGGGACCACCATGGTTACCTTCAGTCAGATTTGAGTGAAAACCCCAGGAAATATGTCATAGAAGTTAAAAACATCAGGGTTTTGGATGCTACACTATTTTATTACACATAATCTCTGTTTAATTAGTTGGTCTCTGTGCTACCGTTGACACAAATATAAAACAGTCCACCTGTTTAAATTTCATTGTTGTTGACACAAGTGGGAAGGGTATTCTGAGTCTGGGTTTTTAATGAGAATTTGTCTTGGGCTGGTTAAGTGGACCTGGATTTAATTTCTCTGGTTTGTTTCAGCAGTTGTCTCCATTACATGCTATAATTCCTGCATGTACGTTTTTCAACCTGGCATAAGCACAATAGGTAATTCAAATATCTATATTGTCCCTGCACCCTATAATGATATTACAATGACAATTTTATTACTCTCATAAAATTTTTGCAACTTCCCCACAGCACATTGTAATTTCACCAATAGTTGTAAAAGGTCTTAAATTATGTTTGTACAAAATTGAGATGAATGGGGTTTAGTATTAATGCATTTCTCATTGTGTAATAGGAATTTTTGTCCCTTTCCTTTTGCCAAGTGTGGAGAAAAAGCAACTCAGTTCAAGTATTTGTCAACTCCCATTAGAAACATTTAATACTAATAGAATTTATGGATTTAGTTTCCAAAGGATACTGCCAGTGAAGTTCATGATCACTAAATCAGTACTTAAATGTAACTATTGTTCACCTTATAAATTTATATATGTTGTTTGACATATATGAAGTGCAGTTTTGGAGGCTGAGTCAGCATAGAAGGAGCTTCTTGCTTAATTTGGGCTTATAAAATAAAAGAAAACTTAGTACAACAAAGCAGCAGTAATATGTAAAGTGTTCCATAAATATTCCCTAGGAATGGTGGGCAAAATACATTCTAAACCAAAGAGCAGGTTGAGATTGCTCTGTTCCTCTAAGCAAGACCTTGCAAATTAAGCCACAGGTAATGAGAGCAACTAGGGTTCCATAAAATTTGCTGTGCCACTTCTTACTGATTTTATAGAAATCAGCCTATCTATGTAAGAATAAAATAGTGAGGTGTGAAGCGCTGGCATCCTTGTGAACGTGGTGACCAGTTTGAAGTTTCAATCTGCCTGATCACTTACCTACATTAAAAAGTCTTGTCAAATTGAACATGCAGCAAAGTCCTAAGCAGTGAAGTGCGAAGGTACAGTTTGAGTTGGCTGGAGTCCATGCAGCTGTGATGAAACAGAAGGGGAAAAAAAGAAGGCATCAAGGGAAGGGTAAATTCTGCTCTTGACATCCTCAGCGCTGAAAAAATATTGCAGAGGGGGAGAGGAAGATGAACATCTTGATTTTTATTACACGTAAAAGAGGCACTATTTCAGAAGCAAGAGTATGAAAACACGTTTCTTTTCATGCTCTATTTTTTCTTGTCATTTTAGTCCTTTCTGGAGTCTCTAAATTCAGGCAAATCCACCTGCAAGGCACTAATGAATTTATCATTCATAACAGAGTCAAAGAAAATTGACTCAAGTAGAGTTTAACAGAAGAAGAATTGACTTGGCGGGCAGGACAGCAGATTACTAAAAATACAGAGAGAGCAGAGCCTGTCGTATTTGCAAGAGAATCTTCTGCAGATTTTTTGTGTTTTCAGTTTTAACTACATTTGTTCAGCTGGCTGCAGCTTTTGATTTCATATAATTCCAACTTCTCTGGCTAGGATGCTCCTTTTTTTTTTTTTAGTTTTTGTGCCACATATGAGGAGAAAAATAATTGATGCTGTAACTCCCTGAGGCTCACTGAGCGCCTGGGAGGAAAATGGCAACAGCATTTCATCTGAAAAAATGTTGCTTGAATGAAAAACAAAAATCTGAAGCCACATGTTTGGCGCAAATGTGCTTTAACTAATGTATCCCAGAGTATTATTAACTCACAGTAACTCATAAATATGACAAGTGTTTTTTTCTTTTTACACCAGCATCCAATTAGAGCCAAATGATGAACCGTTGTTCACGGCTGGGCTGGTGTCCCCAAACGGTACTTATCTCCTGAAGGATTGTCTCAGGCATCAGCCCAGGCGGAGAGGTGAGCGGGAAAGAAGGTGTCAGGAGCAAGCTGTGAACATGAGGAGACATTACAGCAGAGCTCTTGTGCACAAGGTGAAGAGCAGAACATCGTCCATCACAGTTTCTGGAGCTGGGACACGTGGCCATAAAGCTGACAACAAGGAGGAGAAAATAAGGCTTGCAGGGTTGCAGTGGGAGCAAGGAAGGGCAAGAGGGGAAAGCCTGAAGAAGGAATTACAGAAGGAAAATTTCCTGACAAATTAGTTTGTGTTTTCTGGTTTCATATCTGACACACGGAAGGAAATGCTCTGTGTTTTCTTAAGGAAGTGCAAATTTCTCCACTTCATCCATTTTAAATCCTCACCCTTAGGCCTTTTGTACTGAAGCATAAAGTTTGGAGGCCTTAAATGGTCATAACGTTTCCCTGTAGAATTTGGCCTCAGAAACCTACTAACAGTTCTGGAGGGCTAAAAAAGAAAACCATTTTACAGCAATTTGGCAACATCCATTTATAAGGAGGGTCATATGGAGCATCAATTTATTCTCATGGTTTCTTTACCATATTTGATGAAATATAAGATGCAATTGGAACAAGCGGCTAAAGAAAAAAGGCCATAAACTTTGAAATGGTGTTGTAAAACACACAGTGTGTTAACATGAAATAAGTTACAGACTTAAAAGAATTTACAATGGCTTGCTCATATAATAGTAATACAATAGGCTTGCAAGTTGCAGATGTTTTCTGGTAAATCTGTTATTTTAATACACATTCTCCTTCAGTGAAATTGTGAGATTCAAATCTGGATAATAACAACTCTGTGACACTAGAAGGCAGGGCAGAAGGAAAATTAGTAAAAGGGGGAAGGGGAGAAATTGAAGAAAAATAGAGAGCTCAGCGACTGTCTACTTAAGAGATACTCTAATTTATTTCTGTGTGGAAAAGTGTAAAGTTTGCAAGTCAGTTGAACAATCAAGTTTCTTCTGTTTTCCTCAGCCCATTCAGTGGCCCTTGTCCTGAGAGTGGGGTGTGTGTTTCCCAGGACTCTCCACCCTCATGGAGTGGGAAGTTCAGCATGAATACAGCAGGAAAGAGAGAGCAGCTGGGAGAAGAGACAAACCCTCAGCCCCTACGCTAGCGTATATTCCTCTCCTGCAAATGTCCCATTTGTGGTGCAGGTTCGCAGCAACCAAAGACTGTTTCAAACTGCCAGGGCTCACCTCCATCTCCAGAGGCAATTCCCAGACCCACAGAACTATTTTTGCTGAATTCACTGCAATTTTTATTCGTATTTGGAGTCTTCAATGAACATGTGATCACGGTCTTATAGCATATCCCTCTGTAGCAACAGTGATCTAAATTTAAATGTGCAGAGCTGTGACATGAAGAAAAATTAGCAGGATCTCATTGTCAGATGTCCTAAATCAGCCTCACAGACAGGTACAGAACTCTCATGCTCCTACCACCCTGTTGAGTAGCTGGGACCTTTGCAACTTCATGCCTAGAAAAATCAGCCCCAGCACTGTGTGTTAGAGATAGTTTGCGTCCTGCCAGTGGACACATCAATTTGTAATTGGCAAGGCTTGCAGCAGGGCTTATACATACTGTGGCCAGCAGCATCTTTTCGCAGCAATGCTGGTTCAGAGTAGAAAGGCAATATTTAACTATTGCCTTCCTCACAAAACTGAACTCAGCCTAGTGTTTGTGGGTAATAAGTCAAAAGAGAGAAGGTAGTGGAACAAAGCTGCTGGTCCTCAGTAACCACCAAATTCTCTCTGAGGGTGATGTTATTCATTAGCCACTGGGTATGTGGTGGAAAATTTGTCCCCTATATGGATTTGTTCCACAGGGGATGAGAGATTATTCCCCCACTATGCCAGTATGCAAGCAGCCAAATGTCTTCTTCACACTTGTCACGAGTACAAGATGATGGCCACTGTAAAAGTAGGCAGCAGCAGTTATGTGCGGCTTTCAAACCAAGTACAATCAACCCTGTGGCATCTCCTTTATGTAGGAGCCAGGCCCATGCAAAAAGTTCCCACTTCAGTGCTTTCCCTGATGCCTTTCTCAATGTGGTTCCTGCACGCTGGAGCTCAAGGTTCACAAAAGAGGGCGAGTTCCACCTCTGGGCATTTTTACAAATTTCACTAACAAAATGGGGATGTGATTTTTTATTTTTTTTAAATGTGCCTAGTTCTTTGATGATGTTTCTAACTTTCTTATCAGTTCTTCCCTGTCATTTAGTCTGGGTGTAGTACAGATGTAACACACATTGTGCAATATGAATACATCAAAGGGAGAGAGAACAAGAGGAGGGTCATTGCACCAGTTTTTTAGAGAGAAAGGAGGCATACTTCTTCCACCCTAAACTCTAGCAGTTGTAGAGCATCTTGCCAGATTTCCTCTGCCAATAGTGGAGGCACTTTGCAAATGTTACTCCCCTCCCTCCATCTTCCTTTGCCAACAGCAGGATATTTCTAGCATAATCAGGACAACTCTTATCCAGCGATATGAGTTCTGCCCCAAGGACTTGTTCCTGTAGCATAAAGACCAGGAGAAGCACCTGGAAGCAAAACTAAAGTAGCTACCCATCTCTTCATTGAGGTCAAGGCTACCTTCTGATGGACCAAAGGAAATCAGTGCAGTTGTCTCAGCCATATCAAAGGTACCAGCCTGAAGGCCATCCATCAGGCTGCAATCTAGTCTTTAGGGTACTTGTGGGTGGTGTCTTATCTCTAGGCTATACTGGGTGACTAATTACTGCAAAGGAGACACTGAAGAAGGCTTAGTGCACTGTTGTACATAATAGCCCTATTGAGTCTGTTTTCTTCTAAAAGGAAACCCTTAAAGACTGGACAAAACTTCTTTTCCAAGCAGAAAGAAAGTTCCTGAACTGCTGAAATGAAATTGTACAGAAAAATATCCCCCAGAAAATATTTACAGAAAATGGGGTATCTTCTTTAACCCCATTGTTTTGCCTTTTAATAGATATTTGGAAATGTTTTGTTTCTAGAGTGAATATTCCTATGAATCTGCTACCTGAAAAAAAAAGTCTCAGAAAATTTACCACAGGATTAGAGAAATCAGTTAAGTCAATATTAATAGGGATAAATTTCTGTTTAGTTTAGTTAACTTTAGTGTCCCACAAAGAAGAGAAAGGGAGGAAGAAGTGTGAGGAAGGTACAGAGAGAGGGAGCCTTTCTGCAGGCAGTGTTTGCCTCTATGGGTAAGGATTTCCAAGATTAAAACTCCGTCCTGGTTCCTGAAAGAGGGAGAAGGGAAAAAATAAATGTGATCCATAAACATCTCACAAACACCACAAGCCTGCTCTTGATTGGCAGCAGAGCAATAAGATGAGAACTGGGCATTGCAGTTAAGCCTACATCAGTATCAGAAGTATTGTGTGTGTATACTCTGCTTTTCACACTGTCTGTATAATCTGATTCAAGCACATGTGTGCTCTATTCAACAGAGACCTATTTTTTTTCCCTTCTACAGTTCAGGCCTGAGGTCACCTACAATGTGAGACAATGCCAGTACAACATTTGTTTGCATCAGACTTGCCAAAACACCACAACTCTCCACTGTGTTTAAAAAGAAAAAAATAAAGAAACCACAAGGAATTTTTATATTCTACAACCCCAATCAGAAGGCAGAAGAAGCTGCCAAATTATATGATAGAAACTCCTACGCACAGAACCCAGTAGAGTTGTAAACTGAACTTCTGTAGCTTTTTAATTGTAAATCCAGATGCTTTTATCCACAATTCTTTTCAATGACCTTTCACTTGAAAGTCAATTTGTCAGTCTGCTTACAGTGTCTGAAGAAATCATCAAAGCCACAACATCAAGTCATTGTGAAGATGTTGCTCCCCACACAACTGCAAAATTGCTACACTTGTTTCCTGAGCTGGGGTGCTCACATCTTGCTCCTGCCTGCAGGACTTGAACATGCTCCTTGCTCCAATCAACACCAGCAGGACACAGTCTTGCCCTTTGTAATCTGAAGAGAGGAAGAAGAAGGGAAGGAAAATGACTAGGAAGAACAAAATCAAAGCCATTTCTACTTGTTATGCCTGACCTCCACTGAGGGAATCCTCTTAGATAAACCTGGTTCTTTGCACAGCTGAACAACTTGAGTTGCACAAATCTGGGATGGGATGGAGAAAATTAGACAACTTTAATACTGTTACAATGCAGACAAATTTGGCCTCTGGCTGCAGGGATAGGTGCACAGTGTAGTGCTGGTCTTGGTTCCCCTAGCAGAGCACTGACCCTGAATTCCACACTCGGCAGGCACAGCAGCACAGCGAGTACTCATGTCTACATGCAGACCATATCACCGCAGCACTTGCTGGCGGAGAAACGACGGCAAGGTCCATTTGGAAAAAGAATCCAAGAGCTCAGAGATGTTTCTTCCACTTCCTGGGCCTGAAAAACAGGCTTGAGAATTTCCAGAGTTCAGGCTCAGTTGTATTTCTGGTGCTTCCTAAGTTTTGATGAGCCGGAAATATGGGAAAGCAATATTCGGTGAGGATTGGATGCTCTTGTTTGGTTTTGTGGCCAACACAGTACCTTCCAAACTGTGAGGATATAAGAAAGAACAAGGAAAGATGAATACTGTGGGAGGGTGTTCTAATGTGTGGTTTCTAATATGGAGGAAATTTGCATGTAAGATTTCAGAAAAAGCTTCCGGCTGGCTTTAATTATCACCTACCTATTGATTCCATCAGT
Source organism: Cuculus canorus (assembly GCF_017976375.1). Lineage (NCBI taxonomy): Eukaryota > Metazoa > Chordata > Aves > Cuculiformes > Cuculidae > Cuculus > Cuculus canorus. The sequence goes on from NC_071403.1 coordinate 90,954,100, forward strand.
CCTAAGGGTCGTTATGCTCCCAAGTGTTGTTTAATTTTACTGTTATTAATTCCTATTTATTTTAATTGCTGACAATGTGATCAGGCTGATGAGGAAAACAGAACAAAAACTGCTGCACTGCTGAGGTCACAGGCTACAGGACAGGAATCAGCAAACAGATGATCTGAGTGGGCTTAAGGAAAGTGCTGATATTTTCAGAAGATAATTCCCTCTTCCCCTTTTTAGCTAGTAATGGGGGGGGGGGAAGCACATATAACTGGTGGGAGCTACTGTTCATGAGTCATGAGAAGAGAGGACTCAGGAGCACAGAGAAAGGAGCAGAAATAAAGAGCAAGCTGACAATCTCCAAATTAAGAACAGGAGAGAGACAATAAAGATTTAGAGGGTTAGCTAACACAGAGCTGACCAGGGTGAGGGACACTGCAGCCGTGCATCTGGGAGAAGAGCAACATTTCACACTTGGAAAATGCAATCTCTATGTCCTTGGACTGAGTAATTCTCCAGTCATTAATGAAAATATTTAACACTGGATGGGAAAAAGGCCAACAGCGATGACAGTTATCCCCAGAGATGTGAAAATTAGTGAGGGTAGAGATGGACCTGCCCTTAGTTATCATCCAAACCTTATATGGAATAGAATGAAAAAGTTTTCAGATTTGGAAAAGAAAAGAACAACCGAGTGATTTTGGAAGCAGAAATACAGGAGTATCATGAGGAAATCTGTTCTTCTATTACTGGCTTAGTCAAAAACAAGCAGTATTGGAAAGCTCATGAGAGAGTCTGTGTTTGTGTGATTCTAGTCTGAATTCTACAAGAAAAAGGGGTCAAAAGTTTATCCAAAGTTTAACCAGTATCTGAACTTTCCACTGTTGAGCTGAACTGAACCTCTAACCCAAATCACTCCTCCAAATGTGATGCTATTTAGATCCACTTTTTCAGTTAACCCACTTTGTGCTTAGCTATTAGACTGCCTTCACCCTGTTTGCTCTTGCTTAATAACATGCATCTTTGGAGTTAATATGCCTGTAGGGACGCAGAAATTGAAGCCAAATTTGTTGTGAAAGACATTAAACCATGTCCTCCTCCCACTTGCTTTCCTTGTATTCTTTCTGCTTGATGCCTTGGCATGCACATTAAACAATTTCATATGTCTTTTATACTCAGGTATGTGGCTTAGCCGGGAAGATGTGGGCCGGACAGCTGCAGTCACCCAGGCTGCTGTGGCTACTGCTTTCCTTGTCAGATCATCAATAGCACTGTTACGTGGTGCTTCCCTGGTTTGCTGATGGGTCTTACCTAGTGCCTTTGCCTTTTGACTGCCCAACCTTGGAGGCAGGGGTGGAGGATCTGTGTGTGTCCCTCAGCTCCAAGAAAAATGAAGCATGAGAAAACTATGGCCCACGCTGTCACTGCAGTACAAGCACCCAGGCATGATGCCTAGTAAATACATCAGGGTCTCATTATGGGAGGAAGTGCGGAGTCCCAGGGGCAGACTGGGATGGGGAGATTGCTACTTTAACCTCAGAGTGGCTCCACTAGCACCCATAGGTCCTGCCTAGGGCTTTTCTGCGTTATCTGTACACCACCAATGTAAGGAGAGCAATATATTCCATCTCTTGCATGTCTCAGTGCAGTTGCAGTTTAAAATAGCAGAACTGTGCTTCAAACCAGCCAGGCCTGCCTAACAAGCAAAATAAGTTCTTCTTGTAAAATAGTCTCCATATAGCTTTGTCAGCTATCAGGATTTTAGGCAGCAATTATATCTGCAACCCTGAGCCACATACTGTGAAGCAAAAATGGTAAAAAAAAAAAAGTAGGGTTCCACAACCCATGAGATTAAAAGCAAATCCTCAAAATTATTTAAGATGTGAGGAAGTAAAACCTTAAAAGTGAACTCTGAGGCTGTATAAATTTAGGATCCCAAACTCACCTCAGTATTTAATACTTAAACTTAATGCGTAGATTGATAATTTTTGTAATAAAAGCAGAGAGGCACTAAAATGTGTTCAACGGATACTGGAAAGGTATCCCCCTGATTAAAAAACTTCTCAAATGCCCCCAGAAATTTGTATTTTCCCAGATGACTTTTCTGTTTCAATAGCAAGAAGAGATGCAACTTATAGAGAGACACCACTTCTCTTCTGTCAAATACTGCACATTCCAGAGTGCTTGCTCATGCTACATCCTTCCCTGTGGAGCTGCTGCCTAACTTTCCCAAAGACGATATTAATATCACAGACTATTATAACACAGTTATTTTCATGGAAGCCTGGAAGGAAGTCACGTGGCATTAATTGGTCCCTTGCGCCCATAAGGTCTCCATTTAGTTTGTTGGTTTTTACTCACATAAGAAGCAATGAAGTGAAAAACTGAGGAAGTGGCAGTGATTGTCTTCAATGAGTATTTTTTTAGTACCTGATTTGTTAATGAATCATTGTTCCTCTTAATTGGATGAACATATTTATTAAGCAGTGCGAGGGCACACGCACACATATTCTCCACCAGCCAAACTGAGTTTTCATATCTTCTCCGCACCTGCAAGGGCTGGAGCTTCCTGGGTACTGGCAGCAGTGCGCTGTTTAATGCCTTTTCGTCAGGTACCATCCATGTCAGGAAGGAGCACAATGTGGTGTCCGTGCAGTCATCTTCCTCTATATGCTTTGCTGAGAAACTCAAAACAGTAGCAACACACATGTAAACACATGTGACCACCAGAAGAGTCTTTCTTGCCAAAGACTTCTTCTCCTGTCTCCTGCCAGTTCAAAGCAAATAGAGTTCTTCCACCAGTGCTGCATAGTATTAACCATACGTGCTCGATTTTGAGACAGCTAGAGCCAAGAGTGTCAAACTGGTCTGGTTATAAACTTGTCAGCACATGTGCATGTGTATCCACTGGAAAAAAGGGCTTTCTGTGTCCAACTACATGCAACATCAGTGCAGCAGGGAGGCAGGTAAGAACATGATGCTGCAGACAAAGGGCAGCACTGAGAACCCAAAGAACTGAAGTCTCATTGGTGAAGTGCAACTTCCATAAGAATTAGCAAGCTGCCTTAGGGCTGGTGTCTAATTAAGGATCACAGCTATGGATGTGTTTGTAGCTCTTTTGTTAGGGTTGTGTAAAACCCAAAAACATTCCTGTCAAACATTTTTTTCAGAAGAAGATTGTATGTTGACAATCGTACTTTCTGTCAAATTTTTAACCTTTTCTTTAAAGAGCTGAAAATCCTTAGAATCAAAAGGTTTTGGATGAAAACAGCAACAATTCAATTTGGAAATGCTGCTGTGGTACCTCAAAAGAATAGTAATTTTACTGCCTCATTCTTCTCAAGGATTTAGACTCCTCAGCTAAATATCAGCTCCCAAGATGCATCTCAGGGAGGACAATCACAATGCATGATTACATCCTTTCTTAAAAAAAGGAAATACATGCAAATTATGAAGAGTGCAGGACAACCAATGTCAGTCAGCTGGGATGTGCTCAGACATTCACACAAATGGATATCTGAGGCAACTAATCCCCACAAGGTGTCATAGCAGCATTTTCTAATCAAGACTTTCCTCTTTTCCTCCTCCACCCAGCAGTTTTCGAGCTTGGAGGTATTTTGGATGAAAACCCATGTTTTCAAACACCTATGAGAAAAAATATTTTTCCGTAATCTTTAATGTTATTTGTGTATTTGTTGGTATTTTCCCATATTTTCCTACTTTTGTGCTTACATTTCTTAGCCTACGGCCCATGTGAAAGAAAAGCTTTGGCAGAGAGAGTAAAAGACTACATCCCACTGAATTTTAAAACTATCCTGCTGTTTTCAAGCACCTCCATTGTAAGGCATGCAATGCTGCACGTTTTAGTAACGGCACCCAACTTCTGCCCTGTTCACTTCAGCTGCTTCCGAGGCTCTCCTGTTGCCAAAATTTTCAGCTTCTCTTTTACCCATCAGAAAAAGGTTATGGTCTCATTATTGACAAAGATCGCATACTACAATCAGGTCTAATCAATAAAAAGGTCTTAGCAGTCTCAAGAACTGACTAGTAGTGCTGATGGAAATGTTTTCAGCAGATTGACACTTCACCAAGCAGTGCTAATGAATAGCATCAAGACCTCTGAAAAGTTACAGATTTCCCATGTCTCAGTCTTCCTGCCTTCTCCCAAAACCCTGGCCGTTGGGTGACCAAGGAACACGTTATAAGCAACAAGGCCTCACAGAAGACAAGGCTGAGTTTTTTATCTGAAATCAGCCTTTTCAGTCCAATTCCATTCTGTAAAGTACTGAAAGGCTTTTTTGTTTTTATTCCAAAGCTGAATGAAAACTATTTTTGAACTTCAACAGTTGTTGCAAAATGGAATTGTCATCTTGTGGACAGCACCACTGAGCATATGGTGTTACTGTCAAATAAATCTTGTTTAATATCAAAATGAATAACATCGCACTGATTGCATTCTTCAGTGTATTTTTAACTCACTCAAGCCCTATCTTTTCTCATCTAAATAGACCCTTTAGAGAATCTAGGAGTTTTGCTGCATAATTTAGTCCATTTAGCTATCTAAGATACACATTTGGTTATGGTATTTGCAAGGACAACCACAACAGGAAAAAGTCTGTATACTTCCTCTTCCTGGGGGCACTGGATATCTTGCAATAAAGGTCATTTATCACATTTTAACAAGTTATACTTCAGTTTTGCTGTTACAAGTAATTTGAATAATCTGGAGAAATATTCTTTCTTTTTTCCTAAGGGGCTTAGTCGCATCAAAGCAACTCTACATTGTTACTGTGCATTTAGATATTTGCTGATGAAAGATCCTTAGATATCAAACCATGGTTGGCCAACTGTGGCAATTTGTACGTTCAGTTCTGCAAATTTCATATCAATTTGAAATTCTTTGCAGCTTTCAAATCTAAGTTAAAACCCCCATATTTTAATATAGTTGAACTCACAGTGTGCCTGTACAGCAGTGTAACTGCGCTCGTTACACCCAAGGGTAGCTGAAGTTCAGGGATGTAAACACTCACATCCTCAAGTATTTTGATGCAGAAAACCTTAATGTCTAACCATGTTTGAGGAGCTGGATCCAAAGAAGTCCTGAAAGTTACTAAGAGGATCTGGAACAAAAAAAAAGAAATTACCTAGGGTTTCTCAGTATCTGTATCAAGTGAGGCAGATACCTGCATGAGCTGTACCTTCCTCATGAAGGTCCTAAGTACGTTCAGCTCTTAAGGAAGCTCTGAGGCTAAAACACTACACTTTCCCCCTCTGTTTCTTTATTTTTAAAAGAGATGCAGGGTAATTGTTCTGCAGTTTCTTTGCATTCAGTTTCGTTTTGAAAATTTTTTATTCTTTCTGAACTAGGAACTTCACAAATACAGATCAAGCTGGACAAGTCGTTTCAGCTCCCTCTGTCTCAATTGCTTTCTTCTGTACAGCAAGAATGATGAAACTTCTATAAAAGTATTGAACAGAGTGGTTCAGTCAAATTTTACCTGACACACCTCAGTGTAGATGGCATGGTTTCTTTAATCTGTGTTCATGTCAAAAGATACAGGACAATTAGTACTCACAAACTAGCATCATTTGAAGGACTATGTCTTCATCTGGTATTACAGTCAGAGCTCCATGCACAAATCCATACCAATTAACCAGCAGAAGACCAGCTGTAGCAAGGAGCAAAGGGAGGCACGGCACTTCCCAGGGTTTTATGCTGACTTGTGCTCCTTTTGTCCAACACTTGACAGGGGGCCCAAGCTAAATATGAGACTAGAGGACAAAGGGCAAAAAAATGATACTAATTCACAAACAGCCTCATACAGTTATTCTTGTTGGCCCTTTAAAAATTTTTAACTGTCTGCCAAAATAACTATATATGAATGAGATCACTATGAGCAGTCAGCAAGTCTTGCTATGCAAGAGAAAAGTCTGTTCACATTTGCTTAAATCAATAGAGGGATAAGTACAATGGAGGGGATCATAGCTGGCTAGCTGGCCGCCATCCACCTATTTCCTTATCAGGCAGTCACCAGAAGTGGACAAATCTGTGCTTCACTCTTAACTTAATGGTGCCCAGAGGTTTAAAAAATACGTGTAATCCAGAGGTTGTTTCCATAAAATACTGATTCCGAATTCAGCCAAGCACTTCAGGATGTGAAAGTATTACGGTTTTCATTTGTCGTTACCTGCTGCTCCACATAGAAAAGATCTATCTCAGACATAGGAAAAGAGCCTTTTGTACTACTGTGGGTCAAGGTGCTCTCAGTATTTTCTTTTCGTTGCATAAACTGTCTCATGAATTAAATGAAAAGATTGCTGAAGAACACCACCTGCTTTTCTGTTTTGAATGGGAAAAAAATCACTGTTCTCCCTACAGTTTTTTGAATCTCATATAGGCATCATTTGCATACCAGATTACCATTCTGTTTCGGATCGTATTTTATTCAAGTATATCTTAGACTTCCATTTCTGCCTTTTGTCATAACTTCCCTGTCCCATATTTATTAAACAAAGCTTAACTAACAGTTCATTTTTTGTTTGTTTGGTGTCGTGTGGTTTTTTTGCCAACCACAAAGATTATTTATTTATTGGTTTGGTTTGGCAAATGGTGAGCCTTTTTTCTCACATAATTTTCTTTGCAGTTCTTTCACTCTTGCTAAATACATCACTTCATTAAGCAATGAAGCCTGCTACCTTTATCCCTCCCACCCCCAAGAGTCACTTCATTTATCACAAATATTCAGCAGTGAAGCAGTTATTTTGTTCTTTTTTTTTAAAGGCCTCATAAGGATAATAAGGATAGTTTTATGAGGTTGTTTGTGAATTAGCATCTATAATTTTCCCTTTGCCCTCTGATCTTTCTGTCTGAGACCCTTGGCAAGAGCAGAATAAAATAAGTGCAACTTAACACAGGACCATGGGAAATGCTATGCCTGATTTTGTTTTGCTCAACAGCTGGAAGAAAGGGAGTGGTGGTGCTAAACTTACGAATGCCAGGTGAGGTTTAAAGATTTCAACCAGATAAGATAATTAGTGTATGTATGCTCTGAAGCAAATACAGAAAACCAGGCCAACCAAGACCTTCAGAAACATTGGTCCAGTTAAAAAAGGTTAGTCTGAGCTTTGGGTACTCAAGTTTTGATGCTCACTTAGGTGAACAAGTGACTCCAAAAGGGCCAGGACTGGTGGAGTTATGTCCAAGAAGTCCTTGCCAGTGCAAATTTGCTGAAGGCTACATGGACTCAGCTCATCAGCTTTTTCCTCAGTAAGAACACTAGCATGGTGTCTTCAGAAATTTTGCTGCTTTTGAAGCGCATGCCCTCTTCAAGTCCAATTGAGATGGACTGCCAGGTTCAAAAGTAATTGAGGGAAAGGACAAACAAATACTCACTCATACACTCACACACATATCTGCATACACATGCAGTGAGAACATGATTGCATAAACTCAATTTCCTTAGGAAGTAAGACTAAAACTGAAGTGTTTGCACAAAATAGCAAAGCAAAGCAACCAAGGCTTTAAGTCAGCTCCTTTTCTTCAGTAAATCAGTGTGGAAGGAATGGAGCAGTACCAATTTGCACCAATTTGGGGCATCTAGCCCTTATCCTTGACTAGTCCATTGTATATTCAGCCTTTGCAAAATGAAAATGTCAGGTTTTTGAGACCAGGATCAAAGATGTGTAGGAAAGAAAGTTTGCTAGGGAATTGAAAACCCGTAAGGGATAGAGCATGAAGGCTAAATAATATTATTTTAAAGTAATGGCTACAACATTTTCAGGAAGCTTGCTTTCCCTGGATACATCTCATTTTAAGGCATCACTGTTCAGTCTCATAAAGAATGCTATTGCTGACAAAATAGACTCCAGTTCTTCTTGCTGTTTCAATTACTGCATTGATCAATTTGAAATGTCTGTTTGCTTGACATGACTGTGAGTGTAAATGATCTGACATGTGATACGGTGTTGCAAGATGATTTGAACAACTCTTTACATCTTTCTTCCTTTATTCAGAAGAATGAAGTTGAGCCAAGAAAGAAAATGAAACCTGATCTAGGGAAGCACCTACAACAGTTACGGCCTTCCTTGATTCAATGTTCTAAATAAAATTGCTATGTTGTGTTCCTTTTAATAACAAACCAAAAAAAAAAAAAGGAACCACTGAGTAAGTTCCTCTGGCCACAGTTTTTATTAGGCAGCCTTTGTTCCCAAGTGATTTGTCTACAAGACCTTTACAAACTGCTGCCTTTTTGTGTACATGATTGTGCCTCTGTCTTGGAGCAAATCATTGTCAGGCAGGAGGCTGAGACAGTGATCCAAGTTACCCTTATATCTACGTTTCATCTGCTTTCAGGTTAATGGAGCCTTCAACCGGGGTCTTTGTAAAGGAACAGAGAATGAGGCCCAAAGTGAATCAAAATTCATTCCCTGTATGGCACAAAAACTAGCTCTTTAGAATAGAATATTGTCTAAGATGACAAGGAAATGTGTTTATAACGTCTTCACTGTACAGTCCAGAAGAAAAAGGTTAAAAGCAAAAGCCCTGACCTTTAAGTCAGTGGCTCCTAAAGATTGTCACAATGGGTACCCTATTTCTTTCTAAGTTCGCTGTTGGCATTGACTTTGCCATATATAACCTTATAGATAAAATAATTGGATTCACTTCCCAAAACCAAGGATGGCATGTGGAAAACTAGGCACCTTTCCTCCAATCAATGAAAAATAAAGATCTAAAATATAAAGACAAAGCCAGTTGTTTTGATGTGGTCTTTGCCCTTGTCTAATGAACTGATTTGAACCATAGGTCCCAGAGCCTACCCACTGTAGGTGAGACTTTGAACAAGATATTAGGTATTGTTAGGTGTGGACTTTCAGAGAGGCCAGGCATCAGATGTAGCAGAATTCAGTAATCTGGACAGTGCAGAAATTGTCTGAGCAGGTATTAATTGTTTTGCACAGGTCAAACATATCTTCTGTAATACCAAATAAAACCACAATTCATAGGTCAAAGCATAAGACACTTTTGCCTGAGTTTTACATTGACCAATAGGCTATAGGGTTTTCTCACTTTTTCCCTTATTTGTTCACAGTGGCAATAACCACAGCAGAGAAATTAAGATTGTACCCACCTGACCAGATTCTGATTGAAGAAATCATACTCCCATGTATTAGAATCTGTGACAGGTGGTTCATTTGTTTAATAAAACACAAAATCATCTAATTCCTTGCCCCAATCCCACATTAGATTCAAAGTATTTCATGTCAAGTCCCTGCAGCCTGTTGTTTCTGCTGCTTACTAGATGCATGTTGGAATCTGGCTGACAAAGCAGCTCTGGGAATGTCTTCTTCTGAGAAGATATTTCATACTTTACAAAATAGTTTTTATTCATCCAAGCTTAAGGAAAAATTATAAAATAAAGCTGACATCAGCTCAGAATCCAGGATCCATACACCCTTAGACTTTCAGAGAAGTTCAGGTATGGAGCCTAACTTGGCCAGTCTCAGCTGCTTGATAACCACAAATTCATGCTGAAAGTGCCTCTGAGGAATTTCATGATGTGGCTGATAGGGTCCATTTGAAGTGTTCCTCCTCTTGCAGATGATGCCACCAGCTTGATACAGCATGAAACGGCCCTGCTGCTGCTCAACTCCTTCTTCACTACAGTTTCCTCATGAATCCAAGTCCATGGCTGGCATTTCTCACAGGGCACTTCATTACCCGCAGCAATTAAAATGTGTGTATGTATGTAAGGATGATGCTGAGGAACTCCTTGGGCAGACTGTCTCCTGTCTTTCAGAACCTTTTCAAAATCTGTCCCAGCTAGAAAAAAAATGAAACTGTATGGTTAGGAAAATTGTTTTAAAAAGATGCAACATTTGGCTTCTTTTCTCAGATCCAGAAGGTACTATGCGTTCCCTGGGTAACAGACAACATGCTGGGTAGTTCCAGATAAGGTATCCGCTAGCTCTATTTTGTGTCCCCACTTTTCTTGCCCTTGTTCCAGAGAAAATTGGACAAGTGCCTAAGAAATAATTCTGTTGTGAGGAGAGTTATTATGAAAACGTACTCTGCTATTTTTCACTGACCTCCAAAATGAACTCCCTAATTAAGTGCAAATGGGAAACTGACTTGGAGCAGGTTGTCTCTAATCTTGGACAAGACAGACACAGTAAAGTTTATGAACTTGATAGACTGAACCTGCCAAAAGTAGATTTTGCTTTTCTTCCATATACTGCACATAGAATATCTATAACATGTTGCTGAAAATTATGAAAAAAGGGGATTCCTTAGACATCTGTTTGCACTGAAAGTTAAAAAAAAAAAAGGAAAAGCAGATGATATTCCAGATGATAAACATTTGTGCAGATTAATCTTTTATGCAGTAGCTTTTTTCTTAAAGGATCTTTTCTTCTTACTGAGTTGCAACATAATTGTAAGAAATTGTGCTCATATTAAAATAAAATATTTTCCTATGTACTGTGGAGCTTATTTCTACTGTACTTACTTATAGGGAAAGTGTGTTAACTGAGAAGAAGTAGAGACTAAAATTATTTTGCTAAACTGCAATATGCAAATTTCAGGTTTTGCTGGAAGTAAACCTAAGTCTTACAGTGAAGCTATAGGAAAATAAGAGAACCTTACAAATAAGTGTCTGTATGCATGTTGATAAAGCTACGAGAGATTTGCCAAAGCAAAAATAATGGACAAAAATGAACCGTGATCCAAGAGGAGGCGGTTACAGACTTGCTTGCCCAGCTAGACTCCCACAAGTCTATGGGGCCGGATGGGATCCACCCAAGAGTATTGAAGGAGCTGGCGGATGTCCTTTCCAAACCCCTATCCATCATCTTCCAGAGGTCCTGGCTGACTGGGGAAGTTCCACTGGACTGGAGGCTGGCTGATGTTGTGCCCATATACAAGAAGGGTTGCAGAGAGGATCCGGGGAACTACAGGCCTGTCAGTCTGACCTCAGTGCCAGGGAAAGTCATGGAACAGGTAATCTTGAGTGCTATCATGAAGCACATGCAAGAGAACCGGGTGATCAGGCCCAGTCAACATGGGTTTACAAAAGGCAGATCTTGCCAAACTAACCTGATCACCTTCTATGACAAAATCACTCGACTACTGGATGGGGGAAAGGCTGTGGATGTAGTCTTCTTGGACTTCAGTAAAGTCTTTGACACAGTTTCTCACAGCATTCTGCTTCAGAAACTGTCAGCCTCTGGCCTGGACAGGCGCACACTCTCCTGGGTTGAAAACTGGTTGGATGGCCGGGCCCAGAGAGTGGTGGTCAATGGAGTTAACTCCAGCTGGAGGCCAGTCACAAGTGGAGTTCCTCAGGGCTCAGTACTGGGTCCAGCTCTGTTCAATGTCTTTATCAATGACCTGGATGAAGGCATTGAGTGCACCCTCAGCAAGTTTGCAGATGACACTAAGCTGGGAGGAAGTGTTGATCTGCTGGAGGGTAGGGAGGCTCTGCAAAGGGATCTGAACAGGCTGGACTGCTGGGCCGAGACCAATGGCATGAGGTTTAACAAGGCCAAATGCCGGGTCCTGCACTTGGGGCACAACAACCCTATGCAGTGCTACAGACTGGGGGAAGAATGGCTGGAGAGCTGCACGGAAGAGAAGGACCTGGGGGTGCTGGTTGACAGCTGACTGAACATGAGCCAGCAGTGTGCCCAGGTGGCCAAGAAGGCCAACGGCATCTTGGCTTGTATCAGAAATGGGGTCACCAGCAGGTCCCCTCACCACAAGAAGGATGTTGAGGCTCTGGAGTGTGTCCAGAGAAGAGCAACAAAGCTGGTGAGGGGGCTGGAGAACAAGTCTTACGAGGAGCGGCTGAGAGAGCTGGGGTTGTTTAGCCTGGAGAAGAGGAGGCTGAGGGGAGACCTTATTACTCTCTACAACTACCTGAAAGGAGGTTGTGGAGAGGAGGGAGCTGGCCTCTTCTCCCAAGTGACAGGGGACAGGACAAGAGGGAATGGCCTGAAGCTCCATCAGGGGAAGTTCAGGTTGGATATCAGAAAAAAATTCTTCGCAGTAAGAGTCATTGGGCACTGGAACAGGCTGCCCAGGGAGGTGGTTGAGTCGCCTTCCCTGGAGGTGTTTAAGGAACGGGTGGATGAAGTGCTGAGGGACATGGTTTAGGGAGTGTTAGGAATGGTTGGACTCGATGATCCAATGGGTCTTTTCCAACCTTGTGATTCTGTGATTCTGTGATTCTGTGGGGTTCTTTCCTAGAGTAAGCCCCAAATGTCACGTGTCATGAGATCATGAGAACATTTATCTAATAAACAGAGATCCCTGTGACAGTCTCTCCACTGACTTTTTTCACCTCATAAACATGTCACTTTAGGTCCATGCTGTTTCTGAAAAAATTTCCACCAACCTCGATGAAATGGAACTATCCTGGAATTATTTAAAGACAGAGCTAGGCTTCCATTTGTGCTTTTGCTGGAGAGAAGAAATATTAATAAAGATGTTCAAGTCTCATTTTGAGCTCAGATAAATTGGACCATCACGTTCCATCTTCACTTAGTCCTGAAGAGGCTGACAACATAGTCAAGTATTGCCATGTGGGAGAGAGAGTTCAATTGGAATTTGTCTCTGGGCTTTCAGGACTGCAAGGACTTCGGAGAAACAGTAAACATGGGAATAGAAGAGACTGGGAATCTATTCTGGGCTCTGTTACAGATTTCCTTTGTTACTATGTAGGCAATCTTTTAGGTCCAGGTTTTCAAAAGCCATCAATTAGATGTTTGGCAAATTGATTTTGAAAGAGAGTTGGTTTGTATGACATCTCACTGCTAATCTTGCACACCCTTAGTTCATGGCTCTTACAGAATTCTGCAGCATGCCCTATAGATACTAATTTTGAATGCCAAATAAATATTTTTTAATTTTTTTTTATAAATATGGTCTTTCCTTCATGTAATAGTAAAGATAAACTCAATGTGTTCTTCAGAGCAGGACAGGGATTACTGAACAACTTCCAAATAGGAATAGCTGAAAAGTGTGGAATTCTTCAATTTAGGGAAGGCTGATACAAGAAACACTAAGAATTTTAAAAACTAGTAGAATGAATAAAGAATGCTGCTGCCTTGTATTTTTGTAATACTTAAAAAGGACCAATGGATCATGTTCTCACAATTAGATGGACTACTGGGCTGAATGAACTTCTACTTAAATGCTGCTGGGCAATTCCCACAGCAGACACAGAAATGTGATGTGTGATGCGAAATTGAGGTCCTGCAAATGTGTTCTCAGTCATTACTCATCTTCCTGGAGTGCAATGCACTCTTAAAGATTTGTAAAGTGCTTGAGATTCTCTTCTACGGGGTGTGAAAAATCGTAAGTGTGTGTGAGTGCATGTGTGTCTGCACATGCTTTCTTGAGAGCGTTTTAATTTATGGACAGAGACTTTTGTAAACAAATAAACACAGCCATACATAGTTTCATGTCCTCTTGAATTAACCCATCTGGCCAGACATCAGTGTCTTGGACTGGATTCATTCAGATAAGGAAAGAGGAAAATAGAAGTTTTAGTGAAGCAAACTGGAAAGTACAAGTGAACTCAGGGAAGCTGAAGGTATCTGGAGCTAGCCTACAGAAAATGTATTTTAAGTGTTAGATTTTGTCCCAGTATCCACCAAGCACAACTTTTCACATAGTTTCAGTCACAGCAGTATCTGTGGGTTATATACCATATGATGTGGGAGTTTGCACACCCTATTAAGTAGTCCCCTGGGCACCTGTCTTCGGTTTTCTTTGCCTTGTTTTCAGTACTATCAACACAGCAGCAGTAATGCTCAAGATTTTGTGTCATGTTTTGTTACAGCTTGATCATGTCATGTTTCTGTCGTATCTTGACATTGGCTTCAAATCCAGTGATGATCTTTCCTATGTAAAATCAAAGGGATGAGTTTTAAAATTAGGTCCTTCCCATGTGAGTAAATATGATAAATAGAGGATACTGATTTTAAAAGTGGGAATGTGAAGTTCTTTTAAATATTGTTAGTAGTGGAGTTTATTTTTTATAAAGAGCGCTTGACGAAGTTCTTTCAATGATTAAAAGAGGCTCTTCGCAAATGAGGTAATATCTTACCAGGGTTTACTTATCATCGTATTTAATCTGATCAAATTTAGTAATGGAGATAAATACAGAGTCTAATCATTCAAATATTAGCCAGCTGTTACACAGGCAGCCTTTTCATTGCTACTTAAATAGCGAAATTGTGACTCAGAAAATCAGAGTGGCTCACAGAAACATTGTCACTGAAAGCCCTTCCTCTGCCCCTAGATTTAACAAAGTCTCTGCCTCCTGAGCACAGTGAAATTCAACTTTGCTGATTACAACTTTAACACTGCAGTCTTCAGCCCACTCACTTGGGCTCCTGCTAGCTTCAGCAGCACAGTATCAGGGCTGCAGTGACGGCTTCTTGAAAGCCATTTTTGATATGTGATGATCTGTTAACCTCTCCCTTCTACTCCTAGCAGATATTATAGTAAAAAAAAAGTTGAGTAAGTACAATATTTTTAAGATAATGAGGTGTTCTTGGTTTCGTGTGTTGGTACGTCAAATCTTGGGAGCATGCAAGCATGACCTGCTTTATTTCCAAGTACACAAACCACCTGTCAAGACCTGAGCACACTTTATCAGGAAGATGATTCAGTTCTCTGCCTGTGCTTGACTAGTCCAAAGGGTTTTTTTCTAGCCCAGATCAGGTTCTGCAATCATTTATAGAGCTGTTCAGGAAATCGAATTTCTTTTCCTCTGAAAAAAAATTGTCTTCTTTATTTCAACAAAATCATTCAAAATCAAAGAACAGAAAACACAGCCTACAAAAACTTGCTGTTTCAATTACTAAAAACAAAACAAAAATCTTCAAAAAAGCAAAAAACATATCTCACTTACTAGAGACCTCAAGCATTGTCCCTAAGACTGGTTTGTTTGTTTTAAAGACCCTTTTTACTGAAAATTTTCAATGTTTGTAATGAGCTTGGACCTTCTGGTGTTGAAGGCAACAGGCAGTATGGCACAGGATTAGCCCAGCAATAATCAAAATGAGGATTTCCCCAGATGATGTCTTGTGTGGAAATTCTCTATACAAAAGTTACAGAAGAAAACTAAAATAAAACATAATGGAGAAAACATCAAGACAACATTGAATTGCAGGCACCAGATTTTCTAAGCAAAGGCATCTATACATTAGCAATGATACAACCTAAACAAAGCATGCAAGAAGAACCCACTCCTTTTACATACTTTGTTTTGGCTTCAAACAATGCAGATAAAGATGTAAAACCTTCTCCTTTCCACAGCACCCACGACAAACACTTCTGATATTCCCCAGAGTTTTCATGCACCAGTACTGACCAGTTCCTCTGAATCCACTAATCCCTGACTAGTTCTGAATGAAAAGAAATATTAAAAGAGATTTCCTTCTGAGCCCAGTAAAGAGCTTGAAATTCTTCCAACTCTGCTAGCCTGCTAATCCTTAAATTATATATGTTTTTTTAATCTGGTCTAAATGTGTGTCTGTTTTTAGTCACTGACAGACATGCCTTAATTTTGATGACTGTTATCCTGGAATTTCTTCAGCTGTACAGTGAAGGGTAAGTTACCTGTCTAGGTTCATCATATGACCACCATTAGGAAAAAAAAAGAAGACTGAAATTTTTTTTTAAATGAGATTTTTCTTTAAATGAGTGCTTAGGAACAGTTCTGAAGGCTAGGCTGTGCAAAAGAACATCCAAAGATTTAGACTTCAAATAGCAATAGACCTTTGAGTCTTTTAGAAGATATCAATCCTGGAGCTTTCTTCAGGCTCAAACCTGGTGCCTGGATTTTGCAAACTTAATGGTCTGCTCATGGCTTGCAGGGCTGACAATGGGAGCCAGCAGACATTCAGTCCATTGGAAAGTTGAGTTCAGCCTGCAGAAATCCAATCTTAACCAGAAGTTTGTACCATTCATCAGCACACAACTCATCCTTGTCCCCTCAGGGGTTTTTCAGATTGTATGTATCACATTTCATTGGGGAGTCCTCTTATTTTTTGAGTGGCCTTAAGCTATTATTTTTTGGGGGAGTTGTTGTTTTTGGTTTTGGCCAGCTCTGTCAAGAGATTTCATAAGGTAACTTCATTAAACTTAAGGAAGTTACCACACCGACAGTTTGCAGTGTGTTGTGAAAGGTGTAGTGACTTGGAAAGTCTGACTCGTTGTCAAAATGAAATGTGCTAGTGCTGTGTGTAAAAGCCCACTGGCCCCACAGGGAAAACAATGAAAATATTCAGCAAAGACACAAGCCTGCCTTTGTGTTGTGTGTTTTCTGTTTCTCCTCTTCTATCTTTTTGCTGTGGAGGCCCTCTGATAGAAAAATAAGGCTTTAGCTTTTTATTTCCTTGGTAAAGCAGGACACAGAACTTCTTTAAATATCAAAGCAGCCTAACATGGGAATGTAACTGCTAGAAGTAGTTAAACTTCTCTCATTTGCAAGGAATCTGAGGTTTCTAAAGGAGTTGTG
This sequence comes from Cuculus canorus, assembly GCF_017976375.1. Lineage (NCBI taxonomy): Eukaryota > Metazoa > Chordata > Aves > Cuculiformes > Cuculidae > Cuculus > Cuculus canorus. The sequence continues at coordinate 90,970,614 of NC_071403.1, forward strand.
TTGCACAGAAGCCTTCTTTGCAGAGCGCAGATGCTGGTCCATGCGTTGACTGACACTAAGGCTGTAAATGCTCCTACCAGTTCCAGGATATCTGGAACTAAAGAACACAGGTACCACAGCAAGTTTCCCGAGAACTTAGGTCTATGAAATTGTTTACTCTTGTTGTACCTGTTGAAAGAAGTTCCTTACATCAGGTGCTTAGTTTAACCTACAGGTGCCTATAGAACATCCTGAGAATGAGGAATGAAAATCACCTTTTATAAGCCAGTGAAACTCCCAAGGAAGAGAGGCAATGCAACCACCTTGCCTGCCCCATGCCCATCAACACCACTGTGAAACAAGAGTAGCTTCTGGTGTTGTGTTTGCCCTTCCACGCTCCCAATGGCAAGATGAAAACTGTTTTTCCATAAGGGCTGGTCTTTTTCTGTGGTGACTCAGATAATCATAGAATAGTTTAAGTTGAAAGGGACCTTAAAGATCATCTAGTTCAAACCCTCCTGCCATGGGAATCAAAATAATGCAAAGGGTCTTGCATAAGATTGTACTCCAACTGAGTGTGCCTGAAAGGTATAAACAACATCAAGCTTCAGGGGGTCCCAAAGGAAGCGGTTACTCCCTCTTAGAGTTGTGTGGTATGAGACCCATGGTGCTGATCTTTGTGATAAGTGCTGTAGGAAGGACCATATGTAGCTCTTCAGAGAATTATGCTCCACCTTTACTTCTACATGAAAATTCAAGACGACTGTGTCTGGCAATGCTTTCACTGCTATGCCATGAACAGACAAATAGTGGCACAAAATCTTCAGTGATAAGGCAATGTATTTTATGACGCAGGAAGCATAAATTACACAAACATGACAGTGGACCTTTAAAAGGTAGTATTGTGAAAGTCCTTTACTGTATTCAAACAGTCTTTCCTTTGAATTTTTACTCATCTCTTCAATACGTACTCATTGTTCTAAGCAAATAGAAAGAAACTGTACTAACAAATTTGCATCAGATGAAGTTAAAATGAGTAAGAGGTCAAAGCCAAATAAGCCCGTTATAAGTGAATTTTTTCTCTTTTTTATTACAAAACCAGTTATCTTCTGTTGATAAAGTCAGAGGCTAATGCTATATCCACCTGGGAGCAGACTGTAGCTTTCTTCCCTTTACTTTAAAGGAAACCATAAAGGAAATACATCAGTGGTTCCCAGCCCATGGGGTTACATCTGGCCCTGCAGCCCCACTAGTGCCAGGGGGAGCTGACAGCCTCATGGGGATGATAGAGCTCTCTGTTGGTTGCTGCTAATCCACTAGAGGCCCTTGTGACACAGAGGAAAGGGTGCCTGGCAAAGCCTTTCCCTCTACTGCTGCCTTCTCCAAAGAATGGCTTAAGGCTTTTATTTAGTAGATATTCAAAGGCTGGTAGAATGATTCCTCTGGATGTTGCGAAATTTCCCATGTGTTATGGAGGATGTCCTGTTAGACAGAAGCATTGATTTGCTCACGTAGTTTGCGTTTCAACAATACAGAGAACAGCTTATTGTATCATTGTATTATTGTATTATTTTGAACAGGATATGCAATACTGTGCAATTATTTGAAATCTAGGAAAACATCCTAGCAATTTCTTTTCCTATTTACAGTATCTTAGAAAAGCAGTTACCTAAGGATATTTGAGGAAATACTGTGATGGTAGTTAGGAATTAATTAGTTTGCACTCTCTCCCTTACTCAGCCATGAAAACGGGAGCAGAAAAGAGTGATTTTTGAAAGACATATATGTTGGTAGATGTTGAGATGCAAAGAGAACCCCAGCAACTTGGGAAAGGAAGAAAAGGAATCAAATTGGGACAACTACAGTTGTCAGAAGAATAAGACAACAGTGAGAAAAGGGGGGGAAAAAGATATCAAAGGGGCAAGGCTTCTGGGCAAACAAAACTGTACTTTGTAAGGACGCCAAGGGATCATCTCTGGTAACTGCTAGGCCTGCCATCAGAAGAAAGACTTAGGCATTTTAGTTGTCATTTCCATTTATCCCTGTAGGTATCTGAGGATACAATGATAACATTTGATGCAATGGTGTAAGGCAGTCAACCGAATATAAAGAGGTGATTTCCACTGAAGGTAACCCCCACCAAATTGGCTAATTAGTATCAGTGAGTTATTTTTTCATCTCTTTTCTGTTACATACTATACACTACACAACATATTCACAAAAGTTAATATATAAATACAAATATTGTTTCAGAAATCAACATAAGAGCCTTCATATCTGCAAGAAAAAAAAACACTAGAAGGTCTATGTTGCAGCGTCATAACGGCAAGTAGATCGTTTCTTGTGGTAGCAATATCATAATCTTTCTTGTTTGGGGATTTAGGGAGCAATAAACCTAATGAGTCTTTCTCTGATCTTCCTGAGACTGGCAAAAATCAAGGACAATTCCATGGAAGTCAATAGACTTGGCAATCGCATAAATTGCCATATGTGAGTGCAAGATCAGACTCCTAGCCTCAAGGGTAACCTGAACATTGCTTCCCTTACCTGAAGCACCTGGAAACACATTCATGTGTTGAAAATACTTCTCTGGAAAACAGGATAACTTCTTGCATGTCTGAAGGGACCAAGCCCACCTGTTTTTAAGACTGTGCAATGGCTGCTCATTGTGTGAGGGTGTTGGGGAACTTGGTCAGAGAGTGGCTGTCAGCGTTAAGTCTAAAATTAAGGAAAGCAGGAAACACTGATTTATTACCCAAAAAGCAAATCTTTTATTTATGAAATGGAAAGTTTGCACACACGTGTTTTCAGACAGGAATATTTTGAAGAGTATGTGAGAAGCACAGAGTGAAAAAAGGAATGCTTGCTAGATAGGCAGGATGTTTTAAATAGAAAAACATGAATTTAACGAATAAAGCATTGAACCTGCACTATAGGCCGTGTGTTTTTAAAGATTTAGAAAGCTAATATAACATGAATCCAGTCACATAATCCTGTATTCAAAAAATATGAAATAATAATAACAATGTAACTTCATCTCTGTATTTCCTCATTTCCTTAGGGCCAGAGTTTCAAAAGGTCTTAAAAAACATAGCAACAATACATTCCAACACTTCCCTCTGATTATGGGAAAGCACTGTGCCCTCCAAGCCTAGGTAAGTGTTGAAGTGTTCAGTACCTCCAACTTTTACTCTGCGACCAGTTAGAGGAATGGGTCACGTGCGTGTGTGATAGGGATCAGGTCTTTATTTCAGCTTTGGGTCTGTCCCAGCAAGCACTTAAAATTAGGCTTGGGATTTGTTATCTGAAGAAGTTTCATGGGGTTTTGCTGAAATACTGTGGTACCTAGCAGTGCTTCCAATAAGGTTTTGGAGAATTGAGCTCCTTCTGCAAACTTGGATATTAATCTGCATATACAAGAGAGTGCATTTCCTTTTAGAATAATAACATCGCCCCAAGTCAGTCTTTTAAATGACCTGTGAGACCCTCATGCTGCGATAACACCACTCTGCCTTCCCCAGGCAGATTCCTCTATCTACACAGCAGCTTTGGACTCTTTCTGGGGTTAAGCGTGACCTCAGGGATCTATCAGCATGGAGCCTACTGGAAGATGGATGGCTAGGGGAAAAGTGAGGGAAGAGTTGGACTTGGTTGGAAATGTTTAGCGGCTTCTCTTGGGAAAGCTAGAAAAAGCCAGAATAACTGACAGGAACAGGAGCAGACAGGAGCAGACCTCTAATGCAAATTTTGACTAAATCTGAAGAGTCCTATGCACTTCAGTAAACCACAAAGAAAATACTGTCTTTTAATAGGGATCTTGAGCATCTCTAATTGTGCTAAATATTTCATTCAAGATTCTTGGGTAAATTTATAGGTATTTACTTTTGGCTGTGAGTGAGTAACTGAAACATTAGGAAGCATTTGGCAGCTGATCTGTGCAGATAACAGCTGCAGATCTGGATCTACAATCTAGCAATCCTGATCACTAGATAAGTTCTTCACAGAGCATTCAGAGAGAACAAAAAATATCCTGTTCTTTAGGAGATATAAACTGAACCATGGTTGGTCAGTTTGGGGATTTTTTTTTTTTTTTTGGCTTTATTTTAAGACATTGGATCTGTTTTTTTCTTGTCTTTGAATCTTCTAGGGCAAAATGAACTCTGCTCCAGTGCTACCATTCCTTAGTAGCTTCTGGAAAGTAATTAGATCAATTTGTTGATTTTAAGATAAGGGGATGCAAAATTGCTTTATTTGTTACATCAACTAATTTTGTTTCAGGTAAACTCTCTGATGGATTTGGCTGTGTTTATGAGTTTGTACTAAATCTTCAAAATACTACTATCAAAACAACCTCTCTCCTGTTAGAACAAATTCACACCATCGCCACAACATTTTGGTGACTTCAGCAGTGCATGTTATGACAGAAATGCTTCAGTCTTGAGAGTAGCTACTTCTCTATTTTTTTAATTGTCTGTTTGTGCCAAGAATATTTGCCTTTCTTCTTCTTTTATACATATGAAACAGAATTTTCCATTACAATGAGCTTCAAATCTGCATTTTCCAGTGCCCGGAAAAGACAGCTTCTCAGCCCACGCTGTAGCTCTCTGGAGTAAAACTTTTTGTATGTAGTGAGGAGTGCATCATGCTTCAGACATAAGTGGAATGTGCCCAGCTTTGAGAAGTTTCTCAGAATGAGTCAAAGAGTGGAAGCAAATAAAAAACCACAGAGATATTTGTATCTTAAATGTGCTTCAAGTAACTGCATTATTACCACAGCATCTCCTAGGCTTCCCGTTACTGCAGATTGCACATTGTCACCACTTCCTAAATAGCTGTATTTATTTATTGAAACTCAGGGGTTTGTATTTAACAACTGGTGTAAAAAACACTTCTCCTTATCCAAGTAATTTAGGCCAACATCTCCAAATTTGGGTACCTATAGCAACCCAGCTCAATCCTTATTTAGACATACAAGCAAGCTACTTCATTTTCAAGGGAGCCAGCTGAAGCATTTGTGAAAACGGTACTTCTAATTCCTTTAATTGCCTGACTTTGAAATTAGGACCCAGCTCACCAGTGCAATTAAAACACCAGGTGATATGAGAGTCCTGGGTTATGCCAGGGGTTGCAATCAGCACACTGATATAAGTTAAGCATAAGCTTGAGTGAAATGCAGGATTTGTGGTTTTCTTACCTGTGATTGATACACATGGAATTGAGGTGACATTACCATAGGAAAGAAAGTTATATGGTCATGTCTCACTGGAGGGGGAGTTAAGGGCATAATTCCCATTAACGTCTTCCAGAATCCCAGCACTGGCACTTAGATTTGGAAATGTTAAAATGAATGTCATCATGTGCTCAGTCATGTAAACCTGGAGTCAGTGAAGGAAAATGTTTTGGGAGAAGCTAGGAGCTAGTTGGAACCTTTCTTTGAGAAATATCTGAAATCTCTTTCTTTAGAAAAGGAGAATGTGTAAAAATTGCTTTTTGTCTGTGACAGATCACACACTAGCTCCCATCATCTTCAATGCAATGTAATTGGGGTTGGAGACTGTAAGGCAAACGCAATGTGGGCTGGATCCAGTGCAGCCATGGCAGCAGCTGAAAGTCTGCCTTGGGTGACTGACAGCTGCCCTGTCAGAGAAGCACAGCACTCCTGGTATGACCAGCAAACAGCGGTGAGTTGGGAAAGTGGCAAATTTCAGATTTTAATTTTCCAGGTTTAAGCTCCTGCCAAGTGTCTAATGCCAGCCAAACCCACAGAATTTCAAGATGGGCCTTAATGGCAAACCAAAAAATCTACCTGCCTTCCTCATTTTTCTGGAGCATGACAGAAAGCCCGTTTAGTCTTTCTGTCAGTCTCAGTGGGCATTATATAAAATCACAATGGACAAAAATAAGCAGAGGCAATATGAGGAATCTAGTTGCACACAGGGGGTACCTCTGTGATAGGAGCTCCTCTATGAAGGAAACAGATGGATTTCATGCTATGTCAATAGATAAAGAACTGCAGGCATAAATAGATAAAGAACTATGTGTAAGGCATCAGTAGCAAAGCATGTTAACAGCTTACCTACTTCAATTCATTTCTGCATAGCAGATCAAGTAAGGAAATGCTGAATGGTAATGCTTTGTTAATCTACAAGTGGGCACAGCAGTAGAAAAATCATAGTAAATTAGGAGAGATTGGATTGACAGCACTGCGGAAATTTTGGTTGGTAACTATGCTTAGATGGCCAAGATCCTGAGAGTACTTTCATAATAAAACTCTGTTCAATTAAACATTTGTAGATTGAAGGGAAATTATAAGAAAGCAAATTATTTACCACACAATTTTATTCAGCAATTTATAATTGTGGTTTATAATGGAAATAGGAGGCTACGTTTACCTCTAAACAAGTGCAGTTCCATGGATCTGACTTGTAATTTACAAATAATTTATTTGAAGATAAATGCCAATGTGAAAAATTATTCATTGCTTGCATGGATTAATGCTAATTCATATATACACACTTTCTTGCACTTTTCACACATACAACGACGGAAGTTTTGCAGACAAACCCAAAAATACAGTCTCTTGAGTCCTACTGTTTCTACCACTGTGTTACTGAAATTTCTAATCATCATCTCATGACAATACTTTCCAGGGATTTATGAAAAAGTAGCAAAGAATACACTTTTCTGTAATTTACTATTTCCTGTAATTCATCATACCATTTTTTCCCCAAATCGCTTTCACTTTTTTTCTGGAGTATCATATATCACAGTCCTACTGCTAGTGACCCTTTTTCGACTGATACTCTCCTGCCTCTATGAATTGTTTATTAATTGCTGTTTAAATGCAAACACTACTATGAAACTGAAAGGCAAAGCAAGAGACAACTTGGTAGGGTGGGATAGTTGCCTAGAAAGGTAAATGTGCAGAGCTTTGTTTAATTCATGTTAAAGAAAAAAAGATGACTTTAAAATTTAAGGTAACAATGACATAATAAGAGAAATTGTGTAGTCTGGGTTGCACATAAAGTCAGACTAGATGGTCTATTGATCCATTCTGGTCTTACGATACTTGAATCTACATCAAATCCATTGAAACCACTGACAAATGCTGAATATAGCCATCAAGTATATTTAAAATGGATTAACTTTTGAGAACAATAATTAATGATTAAAACAAAGCAAAAATAATAGTGGCAACACCAAAAAGGAAATGTAAAGTAACATATAACATGAAGGCTGACTAAGGTAGGAGTCTGCATTAACTGCTTCACCTACAAAGCTCACGAGAAGTGCCACAAGCTCTCATTTTTTGAGTGATTTTTCTACAAAGCTGGAAGATGAGAAACAATGAGATCATTGTTGGGGGGTATTAGCTACTCATAAATAAAATTTTAAAAAAACACCCACACAATTTTTTGGGGAGAGGAATTATTGTCTACAGTCCAAACACATTAAAGGCGGTATTTCAGAAGTGTTTGGGTCCACACTGATGGGTTTTGATGTGCGGCATTGGTACCTTTACTAAGCCACTTGAACACAAGAATGAGGAAATACAGATCAGGATGCAATGTTTATGCATTCTACCCTTTTAAGTATTCTTAGGATATTTATACGCACTTGAACTACCTTCCAAAATTCTCAGCAATTATTTGAGAAATGGCTGCACTGTCAGTAATTTTCCTATTGTGGCAGAAGATGATGAAATAATTTAGGAGCTAGATGGGAGGTGAAATCTTGCATTTAGTTTCCAGCACTGACAGAGTCTTCCTGTATGCCCCTGGTTAATTCACGCAATCTTTTTGTCACTCAGTTCATCATCTGTACTTCGAGTATGTGGAAAAACAAAGTGTTTTTATTTGCTTGTGTCTCTGAAAACCTTCTGAGGGCATCCTTATCGACTGCACACTCATTAATGTCTCTTTGTGAATCACACAGTAAATATCTGTCTCAGTAACCAGACTTCACAAAGATTTTTAGCAATTTGCATGCACCAACCAGGAACTGATGCAGTCCTGAGCAGCCATTCAATAAGCTCCTGTTCCCCTGGTAGGTTGTAGTAACCTGATGAAAGTTTTACCAGCTTTATTCCTGGTTTTATAGAAAGCAAATTACTTTTAATCAGAGCAGTGCTAGGAAATCGGAAGCGTTGTCCAGCATGTAGTAATTATATAGTCAGAGATAAGTGTAGGGGATCAACAGTGCAGCACGCAGTATTCTGCTGGGTGGGAAAGTACTGTTGTGAAAATAACACCAGAAGCCCTTATCTGGCTATACAGCTCTCAAAAGTGTATTTACAAAATGTTTTAGAGCTATGCCACACCAAGTCCTCCCTTTCCCCATGTTAAAATCTAGAAAATAAAACCAACAGCTGGAAGAGCAATAAAAATCTTCATTGGAATCACACCTTGCCACCAGTCCTTTTGAAGAAGGGGTGTAATAGAAACAAAACTAGATAAGGAATTGGCTGAAGATGTTGCTTGGAGATACTAGCACAATTTCTGAGGGAGCTATTCCTCTTTTGTTGTCAAACTCTTTTTTTTACATGTTGTCTTAACACCTCAGAGACTGTAGACACATTGACCGTCACTTCAGAGTTGATGAGAATCTTTAAATAGACATCAAAATCAAACCATTGCATTTCAACTGTTTCTCAAGTCCTTTTTCTGTTTTTAAAAAGGTAAGAGCTGATTTTCCTCTGTTTCATGTCCAGGTTTGTCTTGTTTGAAATTTGCTCTTCTGCAGGATTATGTGACCAAGGTACAGTGAATATTTTTTCTTCTCATTTTGTTTAATTTGTGGAATTAATCTTGTGTGAAGGCAGATCACAGTTTTCTCACAATCACTTCCTCTTCTGTTTACTCTCTGAACTGACTGGTAAGATCCAAAATCTACCTTGCGGTGCTGAGGTGTGATTAGCCATAGAGGTCACATGGAGGAAGTGAGGGGCTGATCTTGCAAGGCAAAGACAGTGGGAGCTGAGGGCAGATTGGAGAATTTTTCCCCTTCCCACAGTTATCGAGTGACTAGTTATATGGCATTAATCTGGTTGCTTAGCCTGTATGATCACCCCATGACCTAAGCCTGCTGATATACACAGTCTGCAATGCATCTCAGAAGACCAGCGATGCCTACCTTACACATTTAAATGAGTTTAACATTGGATTTTATATTTATTTTCAACATATGTTGAAAATATTTTTAGAAAAAAATTAACCTATGTTTATATAATTTTCTTCATCACTTTCTTACTTTATCACTTTTTTAGAATCAGTCATCAATAACTTCTGTTGTATAAGTGACGGAATTTCAAAAGGACTCATTTCACATGCACCCTGGAATCCATTTTCTAGGATTGTCCCGTTTGTGCCAAGATGCCCACACCAGTTCCAGCCTCCTCTTGTTTTTAGGTTTTCCTATCCATAAAGCAGGCTTAACTGCATCTTTGTATAATGGACTATGTTTGTAGCACATCTTTTAAGCCAAGTATCTTCGTTCTATGTCCTGCCAAAGCCCTGTAAAAGTCTCTAGCACTGATGAGCTCCCGGCTACCACATTTTGCTATCAGAAGGGCATGTCCTACCTAGGGAGCCAGATCTGGGAGACAGATAATTGTCTTCATCCCTAAACGACCTGTGAAGGCCTTGAAGAGGCATCTTGCTAAGTTGTAAAGGGCAACTGATATTCTGTCAGTATAAGATCTTTCATATAAAAATACCAGACTTCTATGTTTTTTCCATGTCCTTGAAACTTCAAGGAGTAAATGCATTCGTTTCCTTTCATTTTGCGTCCATCTGATTGCTTTTAGGATCAAATCTTTCCAACACTGATACCTATGGCAAAACTCCCTCTGACATCCATGAGGCAGGGATTTGGCCCTTAAGAATTAGCATCTGGGGAGGATGCATTGAAATAAATTGTGATTGTCAAAGCACATTGGAATTTAAAGCACATTTGTTGCAAAGATAGAAGCTCACTGGAGTCTCTGATTGTCAGAGTCAATTTTATTTTCCTCACTGCACATATGCACATATTTGAACCTTGTCACACTGCAAAGGGAAATACCTCATTAGAATTCACTAGGGTTTCTTCACAGTTGTTTGTACATGACAGCCAATAATGATTTTTTTTTTGTTTAATAAATTAAGTACTGGAATGGCCTATTCTATCAGGAAATCGAAGGAAGTGCATTTATCCCTGGTAAAGATTAAATTCTACTTTATAGGGTGCAGAAAGCCTGCAATGTATATTATTTTTCAAATAGTTGAAAGATTTATAGTGGTAAATGAATTCTTTTTTAGTCTCTTGATCATATTGTCTGCAACAAAGCAAATGTTACAAATAAAAACAGGAGTAAACCAAGAGCATTTCTATGTTCTGCATTTTCAATTATGATTTTAGCAGAAATTAATCACTTGTCCTTTTTTCATTTGGAAACAGTTTTACTTCCTTTTTCCCCACTGGACATATAATTTTGATTTATAAACACAGCAATCTGGAGCAAAGGGAAGTTTTAAGCACAGTACATGCTCATACTGAGTCCAAGTTACATTTTGCTTAACTTTATTTTTTTTACATTTTCATGTCAATTTTAGCTCTCTCCTTTAGAGATTAAAAACATGTTTGCAGATGACATGTTTTGCCTACTTCAAATTCACACAGGCCTAAGGTTTCATCTTGCACCCAAGGCCTCATTTTATAAACATAGTGAAGAGATCTTCCAGTTAAAATGTGCTTTTAACTGGGATAAACCTGTCTGCTGATGTTAAGACTTATAAATCTTCTCCACCGGGCTATTTACAATCCAGCTACTGCATGCTTACTTTATTGACTATGAATGAATAAATCAGTTTTCCACATCACCCCATTCTCTTTGCTGATGTTTTGATTTGGTGTCTATCCAAAAGTCTCTGATCATAGACACATGATTATAAAACCATCTCTCGCACTGAAAACTATTTGAGAAACAAGCACTGGAATTAACTTCTTTTAGATATTGTTTTACACTGCACATTTGAACTTGGGGATATACATTTTTCACAGGGCTCAGTTCTGGGCAAAACACTCTGATAAGACTGCAGAAGCCAAATTAAATGGAGGTGGGGTAAGATGTCATTTATTACTTGATGTGAGTTTCCCACAACACGGAATACGTCTTTAGCTCAGCTGGGCTCTTTAAGTGGATACAGGTGCATCTCTCCTTTAAAGATTTTTAAATCCCTTAAAATAGTTTCATAGGTTTGTTTTGATAAAATTGGGATTTTTTTGTATTTCACCACTCAAGTGGAATTTTGCAAAACAACAAGAGGGAAAACAATTGGACGTCAAAGCTTTATGATAGGTTTTTCCCCCTATTCCCTAAGTACCAAGGAAATCCAGAAAAGTGTTTTTATTCATTACTTATGCTTGAATTTTGAAAACAACCTGTGAAAGACTGTGGGAGATCCCTAGAACTACTGGGAAATGTTTTATACACTAGGATCAGAAACTGGCTTGGGTCTCAGCAATAACATCCGTCATTCTTTTCTCCCCATTACTTTAGGGAGAAGAAAGACTGCCATAAGCATTTCTAAATGGGAATCTACTCCTTTCCTTTGTGTCCTGGGTGGAATGCAAAGTTAGAGGGAGCCTGCAGAGTGCAGGCAGTATCTAGTGATGGAAATAGCACGAGGATGAACCTTGAAATGTATTTGATCTCACAGGAAAAGAGCCCCAGAGCTGAACTAGATGGAATTCAAACCCCATTTGAAGCTTTTCCTCAATTTCAAAGCCAAAATCTGAATCTTATTCTACCACTCATTCAGAGGTGAAAGGCCACTGCTGCGCGACACTTGGCAATTCCTCTTGTAGGACACGTACAATATAGATTTTAAATTGAGCCCTTTATAAGCACATTGTAATCAGAAGAGTACAAATGTCCTTTTTTAATTATAGAGAACAGTCAATAGTTCAAGGGAATGTGGGATACACAGAGACTAGCAGATGAGCCATCTTGAAAGATCTCTTTTTCATTACTCTTGATCTTGCAAAGATTTATCATATCAGTATTGCCTATTCCAAACAACGTGTCTTTTTGTTTATACTCTGCTAAGGCCTATGCACCTAAAAAGGTTGCATTACATTTCCTGAAACCAAATTCCTGTATTTTATTATCTGGGAGAGAGAAGTACCATGCTTACCCACATTATTCTTCAGATGATCCTCAATGTTATTCCAAGGGAATAAATCGTGCACTGATTTATGTGCCTGGCAATTCTAGATTAAATGTATCAAGTCCTTCATAACTTGGAATAGAAATCAATTTCTGTAACAGTCTGAAAGTCCAGGTAACATTTCAGTGCATGTGGCTTGTTCAGGTCTTGGTGGTAGCAGTTAAGGTGTCAAGGAGCTGCTCTGAATTCATAATTTAATATCAAAGAAAGAGGCACTAAAGGTAACAGGACTGACTCAAGTCAGCATCACTGGTGATTTTATGCTGTTTGTCATTTCCCTTCCTTTCATTTACTGGAATAAAACATGGAAGAGATGTTCTCTTGCAATTCTGTGCAGACCAGGCCCTCAGTGGCACCTTCATTAAGGGTTATATCTTCCTTCTGTGGTTTGACTGCTACACATCGAACTAACCCTTTTCCTGAATTGCCTCAGTTAGGAGTACAGTTGCGCTATGGTTTCACTAAGTAATTTGGTGGTGGTTTACTCAGAAGAGAAGTGAGGACACTTTCACTCACTTAAGATCTCAGTTGTCCTCTTTGTCTCTCCACTGCCTTTATAGGATAGTAACAAGACACTTAGAGAAGCAGCATAAATCAGGTGAATCTGGGTTTCTGTTTTGTATTCCATTTTTTCCTACAACAGTCATCGACAAATAGCATGAAGGCACCAATAATACAGCTAAGAAAAGCTAAAAACCAGGCTAGAGAAAGTCCAGCAATTGTCCATTGTAGAGAAAAATGAGAAGACTCAAATTTTGAGGTAGATTATCTCTCTGGGACTATTTCAGATGGGAAAAAATACTCTGGAACAAAAGAACAGAACATTAATATCCCAAAGAGCAGTTACAGACACGACATTAGCTTAAACACCTCCTAAAAATAAAGAATTAGACTTTGTCCTGGGAAACACTGACACCAGCATGTGACCTGTCACAGAGACACAGAAAGATACAGTGAAGGAAGATAGTGAGGATATGAAAAGAATGATGATATCACAAGTAAAACAACAGTTACAAGGCAGGCTGAAGACAAATGGTAAGAGAGCAAGAGCAACAGATGTTTTCCCTTAAGGTCATAAATGAAAACAGAAATTCTGATGCACAGGAGCTTTTCCAGAGCTATATCACATCTATATCAGGGCACTAGTGAAACAATAACAGACCACAAACCACACAGAATAAAAGCAAAAGAGTCTCCTTTTTTGCAAAGAGTATTAGGACAAATACCCGGGTAGCTGGTGATGGGCTGTTGATTCAAGGCCAACAATCACATCTCTTCCCACCAAGACATGATGTCTTCTGGTGATGTCTTTATGACTCACTACTCAAAGGCAAGGTAAATGGCATAAGGTTTGGCCTGATGTGGTTGCTGTGCCTTGCTGTGCTCAGCAATGGGAAGCCAAAGAAGAGGGAGGACAGTAGCACTAACTGCATGGTTTGAGGCAGAGAACAGGGGTAGTGCAAGGGGCAAACAGTTAGGTCCTCTCACTAGTAAGCTGCCAGAGCTTGTGAAAGTATAACTATCCTGGCTGAGCTCAACCAATGTCACATTGCACCTTATTAGTGAGTAAGTAATGAGGTTAGAGAGGGAGCCCAGCAGGGTTTAGAGGCTCTGGCTCACAGGAGAGTACCATAGTGGGCTCAGGAAGGGTCTGATGATGGGGAATATTACATATGGTAATACTGTCCTTTAAGCATCTGCAGCTGCCTGTTATGAAGGAGTTGAAGGGATCTTGGTTCTCACTCACAGTGTCTGTTTCTGTATCCCCGTGATGCAGTTTTCTTGAGCACATTGTGATGTTCACAATGTGTTGGGTCGTGGCTTACACGCAGTCAGGTTAAAGCACTAACAGACCAGAGATGACTAAAATTTGAGATCCCTGCAATTTTCTTTTTCATTGTGGAGTTTCATGACAAGTGAAACCTAATTCCCCCTTAATGGGGCAATGCTTTTTAGACAAGGAGTGTCAAATATCATCCTTTCCAAAAGGAGCTGCCTTTACTTCTTAAACAATTGTAGAAAAGCTAAAGCATTATCCTACCCTCTTATCATTGCTAAAGCAGGCTAACACTTCCCTTCCCTGTCCCCACCGCTTACAACCACTGCCATCCCATGTTTTCCAAGGAACATGGTCTACTGGGGTACAGCTAGACCCCTGCATGCTGCATTTTGGGCTATAAGGTACTCCTTGGAAGTCATATCAAATCATCCGTGAAGTGCCAGGGCAAAGACTGCCCTTAAGCAAACACTGATATATTATCCTACCGTAACAGGTGAACACACCACTGGCATCTGTGGGGTGAGCACATTCACAACCCTGACTTTCCACATGGATCTCTGCTCTTTGTTTTTCCCTTAGAACATCCGCATTTGATTTCTGCTCAGGAAAAATGCAGTGAAAATTGCTTTCTCAGACCAGCTCCCTTTCAAGACTGACATTGTCAGTTTGCAATATTCACAGGTATATTTTGGTCTCCAGAAGAGGCAAGTAGCTGGGATCCGAGTATACCATTCAAGTCTAATCCAAACACCTCCCCAGATTTAGGTCAGCCTATCGGGAAAGGTAATTTAGCACCTGTGGAAGATAGAGTTTGGAGCCTGCATTTGGCACAACAGCCAGCCACCTTTGAATGGGCCTTCCAGATGAGATATTCTGTCACAAAAAAAATTTCATGGAGGTGTTAAGTGCAAAAGCATTCCTGAACAAATACTAAAAAAAAAATCCCACTTTTGCCAGGAAAGAATAGTTTTATGTGTATTTTTGAAAATGTTGTTTGCATAAATAGCCAGGAGAAAAGGAAAACAGGAAAATAAAAAGTACCACTCTGATTTTCACAGTTCTGATAAACACGATGCATGAGCAGAAGAGCTCTGGAAACCATCTGGTTGTGCAGTCAGTGTACTGCATGCTTTGCTGGATTATAGACATACACGTTGAATACAGGAGGCTAACAGAGCTTTATGCTACAGAGCCTAACTGATAGTTGGTGGAAATCAGGATTTATGCATATGTCTGCATATGTGTGTGGACAGTGGATAAAAATTTAACCAACCTAAGGGACTTAGGAGCCTATGACCAGTTTTTATAAGTGACTCCTTGTTGGGAATTCAACACAATGTCATAGCAACACCCTAAGAAGTTGCCATTCTTCATTCAAAGAACTATAACTACCTCTGGATGTTTGAGCTCAGAGCTCATCCCACTTAAGTGTTATAACTCTAACCTCAGGATAGTGCCATCTCAGTCACAACGCACAGACATCAAGCCCAGACAGCATGTCAAGGAGTGAGTTGTAAATTGTTATGCTGCCATAACTCAGCTATGTTTTCCAGCGCATAGTGTCCTGCTTTGATTACACATGCATTTTTTAAAATTAATTCTAAAATATTTAGTTACTTTAAATGTTTTCTGCCTATTTGGGGAAAAAAATGGAGAAAAACAAAAAGGGAAGATAGAAAAGCTGAATGCCCACAGTTTAAATCAACAGGACAGCTGATCATGAGCAAATCTGTGAAAAACTTATAGCACTGTTATTGTGGGTTTCCAATTGCAGAACCAGGAATAAAACTGATATAAGATCTAATCAAAGAAGAAGTAAAGGACTGGAAAAGATTATAAATTTGCTTGATAAAAGTGCATAAATGCAACAGACATTTTAAGGCTTTTGACTACTACTACACGACATTCAGACTTTCAAAAATTACGCAATATAATACAGCGTGGGATGTACTGACTAGTGTAAAGAGTCAACTAAGCATCAGGTCCCAAAAGGCGGTCATCATCTTATGGACCTGGACAGTGAGGCTAGATGCTCTAAGCTCCTGTTTTGATTAGTCAGGGGAAATGGCTGACTGCAGAAATCTTTGTATACATGTATATAGCTATTATACCTCTGCAAACACCACTACTTACCCAGCCCCACACTCATTAGCCTACAATGCCCACTAAACTCTCCTTTGGATATCTTTTTGGGGAGGCATTGGAGAGATACTTGCATTCACTTTCTCAGATAAAAAAAAAAAAAAAAAAGGAAAGACCTGCTAGTCTGAGGAATAAACATCAAAGAATGCAAAATGGTTTGGATTTGACTCCTAGAGCTGTTCTTCCTTAAATCTGAACTTCCCAAATTAAAATGCCAATGACATTTGAAAACTATTCTCCAAAAATATGTCTCCCTAGCCATTATAATGCCATTGTACTGGTGTTCCTTACTTTTCCTCCAGTATGTCACAGCAAGCAGGCTTCTCAGTTCAATATACTTATTTCACAATAAAGCTTGAAGTTCATATCCATTTAAAAGTTTTATATAACCTATGAATCATGAGCTCCTTTCATTATTTTTATTGGTAACTACAATGCAAACAAAGGAAAAGTGTTTTGGGGGGAGGAGAGTAAGAAGTTCCTTGTGGGTTTTTTTGAGATTGTAAAAGGTCCTTCCCATAGGAGGAGGTAAACCACATCACCATTGTGAAAACTGATGAGAATATGAGTATAACCTAAGTGAAAGAAAGCTGAGTATTTCCACCAGACACAGAGAGTATGCATTTCAGTGCATCTTTAACCAGACGTTGTTATTTTAACCTAAAAACAGGAAATCTGGTGAAAGAAGGTGAAAATAATTACAGATAACTGAAAAAGTAGCTGTATAATAATCTTGCTTTGTAGCTTAAATTTTAGACAGAGTATACACATTGTATATAAATGTTTAAGGGGAGGACAAACTAAGTCCTGGTCTTTAGGTAATATGGCACAGGGTTTGTTCAAATCCAGTGAACGGGAATATTTTATTTGATTACTAGAAGCATGAAAGGTCAGTGGCTGTCTAGTTGGCCAGGTGTTGAGGAGCAGTCCAAGATCCTACTGCAGTGACTCTCCAATTGGCTGATATAAGGGGGTTAAACAGCAGGGTAATTTTTAAACTCAATTTTGCATTCCTTAGGAGAAGGGAGTGCACTGAAATGAATACTGCTGTTACGTATTCAAAAACATCAGTTTCCCATAAACATCTAAATGAATCTCTTGCCTTTCCCACAACGTGGACAGTCTCCGGTGATATGCTGAGCCCTTTCAGATAATACCTCAAAGAAGAATTGAGCAAACCTACTTGGTTCTGCAGTATACTGACTATATATACACTCAGTATACTGAGTGTACCTCACGTACCCTCATCAATGCCGGTGGTACAGCCGTGCCACCCATGCTAACATTCAGTATTAGAGACAAATCTTCCTCTGTGTAACTGCTGTTGGAGATTTAAAGTGTTTCTGCTTTCCCTCTCACATCCCTATGAGCTAACCACATACTCTTGCTACTGCTGTTCTGTAACTGCCTTGAAAAGAAAACAGAATTTTTTTTAGAAAAAAAAAGGATCAGAAATCCCCTAACTAATTTTATCAGCTAGAGAGCTGGCAAGCAGAAGTGTGTGTGTTGTAGAACTGAAACAGGTGTGGTTTGAGCATTTTCCACATTTGATCTTGGCAAAAATATGAACAGAGGACATTAATTCCTCCATGCTGATAATGGAAGCTTGGAATCCATTATCCAAAATAAAAATTCTAGGCAGAATTCCTCACATGCTCAATTGGACAAGAAAAACTGATAATGATGTTTTCCTTTCTTTTTTATTAGGAACCCTTTCTAAATGCTCCAATTTGTGTGTGAATTCCATTCAAGGATTTTTTAATTTGTTTAGTTATGAAAACATACTTGTCCCTCTCTCAAACAAGCATCCCAGTGAATAGATTTGCATCTCTAAGTGTACATGTGTACCTCTGTGCTTGTGTACCTGCCCATAACATGCACAACACAACCAAATTTAGTGCACTTGCACCATAATAATCTGTTGTCACCAGTATCTCTCCATAAACTTAAGAAACTGTATATAAACCATCTTCTGGAGTCAGAGGTGACTCAGAAGGCTTGGTAGGTAACCCAGGCCACATGATGTCACATTGCCTGCTTGCATGGTAGGAACATTTTCTCTGTCATCTTTTCTGAAACTGCATAGTGCTGAGCATTGCCTATGGCAGAGACTTTGGTGCTCCGAACTTTAGGAGGCAGTGCAGCTGTCAAAGTGAAAGGGCTGATTTGGCATTGTGAATGGCCCATTCTGCCTTTCTCTTATTCTCCACTCCCTCCACTCTGTGCAAGCTTCCCATAATCACCCTAGACCTGGGAAGACATAAAATCTCTGTCATGAAAATTAAAGTGACCCTGTAAATGCAGTATATATGCTACCTAAGGATGGTATAGATTATATGCTATGTAGTGTGATGATAGTATCCCACAAGTTTCTGCTCAGCAGAGAGCACAAGTTGCTCCTTTTCTCAAGCTCCTGTAAAGATCCTCTTGAGACTCATTGTTTCCACAATGCAGGGAGTAATTTGGCGGAACAATGAAGTATTGATAATGCTCACAAGCATGCCTGTAGCAGTGCAGTATAATTGAATTAGTCACTGGAAGACACATATACCTCTCAAGACTTTCCCCTTACATGTCCTAGACCTTTGGCCCCTGGATCAACCTACCTCTTGAACTCCTAAACTCTTCCTTGTTCCTACAAACCTCAACATCTTTATTGAGGTTGCTCTAGGCTTCTATAGGAGGCATAAGTTTGTGTCTTACCCTGGGGAGGAAAGCATTCAGCTGGAGGTCCCCTAGTCTGTTTGAGTGTTCTACAGACCAGCCCATTGGCTATAAGAGCAAGACACTTGTTTTGATTGTATTTAGGAGAAGAAAATATGATGCATTTCTGTTATGAAAGATGAAGTTTGCTGCTGGATTTCAGACACTGATTCCTGAATGGGCAGATAGTCTCTGTGCCATGCCAAGTGAGAGATCAAGATTTCTCCTATGTGATCTGTGTGTGGCCTTTCACCAAATCTGGGGCTTTAGGGCTCACAGAAGCCAGTCAAAGCAACAGGATGTTCATAGATTTACAGATATTCAAGAAACATGGTTCTTCAGACCTAAACTATGTTTCAGTGGTTTCTTCTTTTCACATTTTTCTCTAAAAAGAAGTAGTACAACAGTAGTAAATTATCTTTGGGGTTTGGGTCTTAGGGCTGGGGATTTTTTTCCAGTTTCACTAGTTATTCTTTAGTTGATAGGACAGTATAATTTAAATAGTCAAATTGATGTTTATGTTCAATATGATGTTTATCCCAAACTGAAGTCTGAACATCTGAGACTTGGATTTTGTACCCCAATACATGTCATGACTCTGAATGTTCTATAAATATTACATTTCCATCTTATTTCTGATCAAACCACTCAGCTCCTTTCTGGAGCTCCTGAAATCCTCACATTACAGGTGTCGTTTTCAGCACTATCATTCATTGTTACCTATGTTTGAGGACTCAGTTCTTTTTAGATCTTCAACATCTTAACACCTTCTGTATACTTTGGTTAATTTAATGCTCTTCAGTTTTACCTTCAGATATGTGCTAATTTCACTGTACTTGCTTTTGTTACATTTTTCAGTGGCAGTGTTCTCCTCACTGGCTCAATTCATCCCCGTCTGAACAACAATGCCCGTCAATCACTTATACCCAAACCTGGCTTCTTGGTAGCAAGTCCCATAAGAAAAGTCGATCGTAAACAAGGGTAATTCTCAATGAAAAAATAAAACATGTTTATTTCTGCATATACAGGATTCACTAACCTTTTTCATTTGTTGGCCAAATAGAATGCACTGGAAAGCCCATACTCCATAGACGCCCAAAGGATATGGGCTTATTCAAAGACAGTGCCCAGGAAGGATGGGGTAATGCCAAAGGCCTAACGTAATGCTTTACAGCTATGAAATACCAGCAGTTTTTGCCAGGTCTAGTAGGACTCCACTGTGTGGGTGCCAAGCCGCGGGGCCACACACAGGCTCCGTGGCTCAGCACCCACACAGCCAACTTTTTAAAAAAAAAAAAAAAAAAAAGAAGAAAATGCTGAATAAGACTCTGAACTTAACAAAAAAACATGCACATAAATTATAATCTTTATTATAAGAACTCTGGTTGAGAGCAGAGATATTGGAGAAAAGGGGAATTATTTTTAGTGTTAAAAGTAAGCTAGAGTTCATGGCATTTGACCACAATAGTTTTCTTGGCTGCTATGGTTCTATGACTGATTTAAGATAATTTAATGTTAATAAACCATAGTTGCATGTTATTATCTGTGCAGTTCTTGCACTTTCAGTAGCAATGCCATTTATTCATAGATTTATGATGATCACCGTAGTATTAAAGAGGTTATGTGTTTTTTTGAACATTTGCTGGTGGAGGGAAAAAAATGAGAGGAGAGAGAGACTTGATCTGCTGATCTATAGGTTATAAAAGGCGTTGGTCCATAATGTGCCCAAAACCTAGAATGCATAAAAAAACCCCAAACCAACACTCCTCCTCACCTAACCAGCATGGCCATAAAAAATATATTCAAATGTATCAAAAAGCATTGCTGGTTTCAACATGATTGACTGATGGGTCAGTCACAAAAACTGCAGTTAAATAGAAGAAGAAATAACAAAATCAAATTGTGGTCCCTTGACAAAAGTGTATTTGTCTTTAATAGATTACACAAATTGATTATTTATTTACAGAGAAAAATATGGGGGAGGGATTTATTTTTCTTTAGTCTTTCATTGCTTTAAGACTTTAAAACCATACTATAAATGCTGAAAGATATTAATTTGTCATTAAAATCTTAACACATGATGATATAAACGACAGCAAAATGATCTAAAATAACACTAAATCACAGAATATTTATTAATTGTTAAAATCTCACATCCAAAATATTCTAAAGGAGTTTTCCTGCTTTCTGTTAGATCAGGAAGAGAAAAAGTAAGAAAGAAAAGCCTATAGTCCGTTTCCACAGTCTCTCATGCTTTCTGAGCTGAACTCTGCATACAAATCTATATTTGTAAGACACTCTCATCTACCAGTTAATCAAAGCCCTGGAAATTCAAGGAAACCTGTGTTTATGGAAATCTGGCATTTCTGTAAAGTTTTGAATGAGAGCTAAATAGAGCAGTTCATCTCATTGAAACTAATGGCTTCTGCCAAGTGGTTTTGCAGCACTGGGTCTTCTGGCACAGTCAGCATTTAGGAATTCATTTATGAGCTGGGTTAGCTGGAGACTCTGGAATTCAAATTTATGTCTAAGACTTAGTGGTTTATTCCTGATAGGTCTCTGTAAAGAAATTGTAATCAATTTACCAAACTCCAACTTCGCAATATGCAGAATAGAAAGCTAGCTTTTTTTTTTCATGATTTAGGGCTTGGGATTTTTTTTTCCTTTTCCCTGTGGACAACTGCAAAATGTACACATGTACATTGTGTAACTGAAGGGGGCTTTTTAATCACCCATTCATACTTGCTTTTGAAAAAGCTTTGTCTTTGTGCTCTTGACTTCCTACGGGCCTGCTCCTGTTGCCACTGAAAGTGCTTACATTTTCGTTTGAGGGAACAGAACCTTACTTCAGATGAAGTCACAGTTGCACATAAAAAGCAGAGAAAAGTGTGACTTGTCACACAAATTGAATTTATTTCAATCAGTATTTGCATGAACATGCAGTCAGGCTCTATTAAGTACTTGTTTGATTTGCTTAGGAAATATGTGTCTCCAGGAGCTGGCCAGCATATTTGAATATTGGCTTTTTTTTTCTGAGTCATAAAAACCTAGACATTTTTAGCAAGCAATGAACAAGAATTGCTCTACCCTTTCAATGCAACTATAAATTGGCTCCTTTTTTCCCCCTTTAGAACTCCTTTGAAGAACTCATTGAATAAATTAACAACTTGGAAAACTGCCTGCCGTTTTTGTTGGCTTTGGGCTTCGGGGAGTTTCTTGGTAAACAAAAGTCAATGGATTCAAACAGTAACAAAGTAATTTAAATGATTAATCTAGTGTTAAAACTAGCTTAACCTCTCCTGTTTTACAAACTCTACATCACCCTCACTAAACTAATAGAGGAATAAGACACCCGTCTGGAAATCTCATCTGAAATATTAGATTGAGAATCAAAAATTCAGCCAAGCAGTGTGGTTTGTAGGGATATCCTGGCGGATAATAAATTGCATTAATCTTACTTAAATTTTCCATCTAAATCATGTCTTGAGACCATATTGCACTGAAGGGAATGTGCCTAGCTTTGAACGCATTGTGCTACTGAAAAGGTTATTAAAAGGGGAAAAAAAAAAACAGATAATGACTTTTCTTGTTTTTCTTCTGACTACTTTTTCCAATATTGTGGAACCTATGTTAAATGGTCTGGCACCTAATGAAGAAAGTCTGCTCTCTCCTGCCAGTGTTTAGGTTTTCTAATAGAAGATAAGAAACTCACATACTCAGAACACTTGAGGCAACTTTTTTTTCTGGCCAGAAATTATTTATGTGGACAAAAATAACCCCAGAGTTTTCCCAGCATCATCAGAGCTAAGTATTTTCCTTGTCTTGCTCATTCAGAAGAATTCCACTTTTCCAGCTACACAGAGTGTGAAACAGTATTGGAAAAGCTCTCCTGGGTTTTTCATCAACTTGTAAATCTGAAAGAAGTCCAAAGGTTATAAAGTTCTGCCCATCTTTTCTGCTCCTGCCCAGCATCTACTACACCAGTGTAATTTCCTAAGCTTTAACCTAAATAGAAGATGTTACAATGAAAGGAAGAATTTCTTAAAAGCACAATCCATTGGAAATTGAGAGCGGTGCTGTTACCCACACCAGCAGATGGGAAGCAGAGCTCAGCAGGCAGGACCATTTCTCCTTTGGTGAGTTTATCAAGAAAGGTGATGGAGGAAACCACACCACTGTCCTGTGTGTGCATAGGTACATCCCTGGACTGGGGCTGCAATGGGCAGGAGCAGCCCTCAGGCTCCCGCTCAACTCAAGCAAGTAGCAAGGAGTATTGCCAACGTGGCAGCAAGGAGACCAGGCCAGCTGGTATCCAAGGAAGCTACTTCAACTAGGCTTTGGTGTTTTGCCTAAGGTCCTTGTTCAGCTAAAGGATGAGTAAGTACAAATTGAGGAGGAAACTGCTGCCAGTTGGCACTAGAAAAGCCATAGATTTGTCAGCAGTGCTGGATACAGTCATGGTCGTGTATCTGTCTGGGGAGACAGGAAGAGAAAGAGAGATGATGGAAGCAATAAGCACACAGAAATCAGCAGGTTGGGGCCTGACGTGCTGGTTAGAAGAGGCAGCGGTGTGACTGTTGCCAGAGCTGTCCACAGAAAGATGCAATTATCACCAAACACATCAGCAACCACATCATTCAGGGCCAAAGGAAGGATTATTTCCAAAGAGCGTTACACAATATTATGCAACGTGAAAATTTGGCCTTGGAAGCACTGAAAAGTTTTGAGCAGCTTCTGTCAGTATTTCATCCCCAATCGCAAGCCTTAGAGCACCATGGGAACAGGCATGTACTAGACTGGTCTGAAATGAGATAGGGAAACAGTCCATCTGATGCCTCAGGATCCACTTGGCTGCATGTCTGATGTATATGGTCAAACAGGAGACGGAGGGATGGAAACGTTTCAGCCCTTACTATTCGTGCCTGTGCCCAGCTCCTCCCAGCCGTGATTGTGCAGCTAACCAGCTGTGTGAGAAAAGAGCAGGGTTAATTCCTCCTGAAAACGTGACTCCTACTCTATGTCCCATGATGGCGTCTGAGGAGTTTGCTTGCTTTCACAAATGCTGTCAACTCTGCAAACACTGTGGTCACCACGACAAAGAACGTGCTCACCTTTCGAGGCCCCACAAGACGGGCTGTCCCAAAATGTGTTTTGCACTCTTTCTGCAGCATCAAAAGCTCAAGTATGTCAGATCTAGTTTCCGTGCAAATTGGTTTTGCACAACTGGGAAAATACAGACCAAGCAAATTCTTCTTGGGAAAAAAATTTCCATTAAAATCAATGAGGCAAGCTTCCCACTTGTTTCTCTGGCATTTTGTTATATATTAAATAGCCTTATGAAAGGAAAATATTTCAGCTGTATTTAGAAGCATCAACATTTTAATATGCTGCCACTAAATCACAAATCAAGCATAAAAATTAGGTATCTGAGCTCAAAGTTTGTATATTTTCTTACGCAATTGTTGCAATCATTTCCAAACTGACTTTTTAAACTCTGATAAATCAATATTAAAGTTAGGCTTCAGAGGTAGTAAACACTTTCAAGATACCTGAAGAGTCTTAATTCTTCCCTGAATTCCAGGCACACAGAAAGGGAAGAAGAGAGGACAATTTAAAAAACAATGAAGCTTTTAAAAATCAATTCATTCTCATTTAAGGTCATAAACTCTGAAATAGCAATCTGACTTGATTTCAGGGGAGGATTAATGTTGCCTGTGTTTTGCCCTTCCTTTTTCTCTTAATGCATTTGGATTTGTTATGAGTGCTGCCTTAACTGAGGTTTATAATGCCTGAGTTACAGCAATTATGCGACCATGTCAGGCTTTTTATCCTTTGAAGATGGATTCATGTTCTCAGTCTTGGCTTCATTTTGATGTAAGTTTTTGTTCTTGTTCCTGTCTGGGAAGGTATCATAGCTATGCTCTCAAAAACTTGGAGTAATTCTGAACTTTTCCAAAAATTCAACAAGTTCCAATTCAGAGTTAGAATTTATCCCCTTATGAATAACACCATGAGTTGGACCACATAGCCAAGCCACTTCCAAGCTTGCATGCTGTGTTTGCAATTATGTTTTCTTTGACAAGGCTAGGAAGAGCAGCAGGAATGCTTTCCACACCTGAATCTCCTACACATTGAGTTTAGGGGCGTGATACCGACATGCAGGCTAAATTATTACCCAGTGCTGAGGAGTTCTTCTTTGTTTCCAGACAGCAGTTTTGTGAATGGTGCTCCCAGCCCCAGCCCCTGAGAGTAATATGTGGATTGGGATGTGTACTAGGAGCTCAGCTCCCACATCTCTCAGAGCACTGGGCTGCTCTCACATCTAGTGGCATGGATAACAAAGCTCCCATTAATCTCCAGGCCACAGGATCATCTTCGTGCAAGCCTAAATTGCTCATCTGTTTTTAATGCCAAGAGCAATTTGTTTGCTTTATGGACAGTGTGGTTGCAAAACCATGTTGTTTGAGATTGAACTACTTTCATCTGGACAATGACAGCAACAACAACAACAAAGAAAAAAATGCTTTTGAAAATCACGAAAAAAATCAAGTAACTTTTTTTTTGTATAAAACAAAGTAATTACATCCAGGCATCCAGACTGACCACAAATGCCAAGTTTGTGCTTGATGCAGTTTTAACTGGTTGAAATATTATTTCTAAATAAACAGAGTTTAAAATGGAAATTCTGACAAAGCTTTGGTTGTATTGCTATTACTATCGTGTTAAATCATTGTTATTGTCCTAGTGGTGTCAATGCATAGCTACAATTGCTTGTGGGATGATGATCAAACCCAAAAACCTCAGCTTCTCATATAAACTTCAGAGTGTTCAACTGAAGGAGGATTACACCCACCCAACTTTTTAGCATGAAGTCATACTGGATTTGTTATGATAAACAGGTTATTAAATGTAGCTTCTCTCCTAAATCATTTACATTCTGTACAGCTATTCAAGGACCTCTGGTTTATTTTCAGTACTTGCACCATATCTAGGCTGTTCATCAGAACAGTAATAGTTGGTGCAGTGATTTAAAAGGCTGTTGTCTACACTGACCTTTATCTCTTGTTTTGATGGAATTCTTTACTGGAATCTTTCAACTGGGAATTTTGAGGGTATTGGTTGTTGCAAAAAGGCTTCAGTCTAGATCATTTATTTCACAGAATCACAGAATCACAGAATCACCAGGTTGGAAAAGACCCACTGGATCATCGAGTCCAGCCATTCCTAACACTCCCTAAACCATGTCCCTAAGCACTTCATCCACTCCTTCCTTAAACACCTCTAGGGAAGGATGGATATTATTTGGATATTTGCACATTTGGAAATCATGGAATCGACTTCGTGGAAGTGTGATGATAGTAACAAAACTGGACTATGCAGAGTTGGACGCTCCTAACTGAATTCTTTTTTACCTTCTCACATGGTGAATTCACAATTAAGAAAACTAAATTCACACTCTTGTCATGTCTGCATAGGAACAATCACAAATATTTATGATAGTGCTCTCCTCCAGCTCCTGCATATATCATGCAAGCAATAGGCAGGAATGCCCTCTAGTTTCTACTGAGAGGCCATTTAACTGGGCCTAGCCATTGAGAAGTACCACACACAAAGGGGAAGTAAAGCAACGTTTCAGCTCCAAAAGGTTCCCAGTGATCCCTGCTGGCAGCTCAGAGCCCCAACACATTGGTGAGCCAGCTGGGCTCCACACCTGGCATACAAGCCCACTGCTTCTTCAGAGACGGTGATGGCTACATGACCTTTGGCACCATCTGCTGGTACCTCTACTGTGAAATAAAGATATTTTTGCACATGCATGCAAAACTGTTTTATGTTACATTTCCAAAAATCTGCACAGTCTACAGATTTAAAATCTGTCCATAGGTCCAGACACTGCTTTACCATTAACGGTCAAATCACACTGTCTACTCAGCTCTTTACTGGCACCTTTTAAACTCCATCAGGACTGGGTGATGCCTACTGGCAAGATGGTTCTGGGAAAAGCCAAGAGAGAAGAAACACACCAGCCTCAGAGTAAATGCATGCTGTAATCCATCTTGCTGTGAGTGCCTAGCTGCAGCAAGGGTGTGTAAGCTAGCAACCCTGCTCTGCGCAGTTGTGAGCTAAGGTGCTTGTTGTGCAAATTCATCATTTTAAGTGGAACACTGACAGGGGTGTATTGATGGAGACCAGTGTCTGGGTAATATGTGTGTATACATAGTGCAGTACACAGAAAGACAGACACCACTGTCAGAGTGCAAAATCATCCAGCAGGCTTCTTGCAAAGCCTGCCTTTTTGTGTTGGCAGTAACTTGAAAGCTCACTTTCTCATCTAATCACAAGTGAAAACGACTGTGGTATTCAGGTGTTACAGCTGGACGGTTTGTCTTGCTCTGTGCATTGCTACTTCCTTCCTGAGATATTAACGAAACCATATTGGCCTACTGTGGTGACCACTAGGAGGAATTTTTCTTCCTCTTCTCTGCCAGCCAGTTCTTATTTCTTGCCAATTCTTTCTCCCCGTATTTACCATGTTACATCCCTCCTTTCATTTGAAATAAATGGTCTGTGGGAGGACAACAGAAGGGATATGGTGCCTGGTTGCCCCCACTGTGTATAAATTGCAGGCCAAGACAGAGCATGAATGGACAATACACCCTGACTCATACCCTCATATCTGACTGACAGATAGGTTTGGAAAAGAGAAGGAAGAAAAGCTGGAGAAGCCATAACTCCCTCCAACGCTTCATAATCCAGTACTTCTAGTAGCCCTCATTTGGAAGTCAGCACTTGTTCTGTAGCAGTCACAGCTCTGCAGACAGTGGCCCAACAGGACTCTAAATTTGGTATATCCCTTGGCCAGGAGCACCCACACTGCCAAGAGGCTTTCCTGCAGCAGGCTGTGGCTCAGGAAAAAGCTGAACTATCTGGGCTGCCTAAAGTGTCACAACCATCGTGGCAAGCTGAGTGTCATTACTCACTTCTAGTTTTTTCATTAAACACCAAGCACAGCCGCAGACCCAAGGTATAAAGTTCCTTAGGTATAGAAAAGATCCTCCTTGGTCCAGGTTCCAGGGCACAGTGCATTCCTAGACCATTTGCACACAATAATCTGGTTTAAGCAAGCTATCTGTGAGTCTATGGCTCATCTAAAATCTCTGAACTTTCTGGCTTGCTGAGATGAACATATTAAAAAAGTGCTTACTTCCAAAGGTGCTGGCACCTGCAGTTTCTCAGAAGTTATGTCTCTTGTTTCGCCCCCCCCCCCCAAGCAAATGTTTTCTTCAGTTTTTTAGCATTCACTCATCTAATTTTATTAGAGAAAAAGATGGTGCTCTGAGATAGAAAGCAAAACACAGAAAAAAAGGGGGGAGGGGGGAGGAGAAGGAAGCTGAATTTCTAATAGATCAATTTCAGCCTATTTTAGTGAAATAATCCAAAAGTTGGGGTTCCCTTTCTGTTTGAAAAAAAAAGTGCCTCAGTTCTCATTAGCATGATGCTATTCATGAGATCTCTGCTTCTTACTGCGTTTGCTGGAGCCCAAATATGAAATGCAAAGAGGTGCCAAACTAAATGAAAGCATGGTTTTCTGAGCAACAAGGCAATTAGGGCTGTAGACCTACCTTCCTGCTGGACAGCTGCTATGTTGTAAAGCAATTGTCCCTTGCCCCACAGCAAGGACATCCTGAATCAAATTATTTTTCTCCAAACATCTCATCTTTTGGTTAACCCAGACTCAGTTTTAATCTCAACTACGATGCTATTGGGCAGCACTAAAACTTAGAGTTGAAACACTTCTGAACTCAAAGACCATCTAAATGCAAATATGGGTCCAGCTTTACAGTTCAGGCATGTCTGTGACCCCCACCATCAGAATACACTGTAATTAATAACAGCTAGAGGAAGGAGTTTTGTCCTGGGGTCCAAAGGCACTTTATAAGAATGGACATATGTTTGTCCTATTCCGCAAATGGAGAAACAGAGGCAAAAGGTGACTTGTTTCAAGCCACTAATCTTATAATCCATAGCCCCACAGTCATTTTGGGGGGTTGATATCAGCCCACACAGAAGTCCTATGCAAGCATTAAAGCTGCAGCTCTCTGTTTGAATTAGTACTGCAATGGCAGCCTGATTTACAGACTCTTCCGCTGCTAGGGTCAAAAATTAAGTCACTTTTCAGCCATGGGGGCAGAACAGCCAACTGTAATTAAAAGCTTTTCTTTGAAATATGTGTCAGACTTTACACATGGTGAAAAGTGCTTCTCACTATATGAGCTTTCAGGCTGCTGTGCTGAACAACATACATGCGGCTAACCACTTCTCTGTTGGGTCCCAACAGCATCTGTTCCTCTGCCAACATTTCACTGGCATTCCACAGAAATCAGTGTAGTGTGCATTTCTGCCAGGTAGGGCCAGAAGTAGTTAAGAGGTTAATAGACTCAATGTGACTTCAAACGACAATGCAAATGTCAGGGATGAACCGAACAAATTGCTATCAAATAAGGAAAACAGACAGACATTGTGATGATTTGACTAACTGCAGGAGAGGTTGCCCAGTGCAGATGATACTCTTCTTACCCCTTCGCCAATACATATGGTGGCTGGAAGGGAGTCATCCATCACAGTTTGCATCACAGCAAACAAAGGTAACTGTGTCGCTAAGTCATCCAGGCTCTTTTGAAAATCCCAGTGCTCACCTCCCCATTCTAGAAAGAGCTACCTCCAACAACTCCTGCTGGGAAAGTATAATACCATTCTGGCTACACCTCAGCAGTATACTCTGAATTCAGCAGGGGCTTTTCATGCAGCAAAAGCCTCACCCACCCCTTTTCAGGTGGATTAAGCTGTCTTAATCTGTGTGGAGAGTCACACAGAAGGCTTTCTTGTGAGATTTCCAGTGCTCCTTGTCTCCAGCCAAGTCAGAAACACTGCTGGAACAGCCACCTTGTGGCATTGGAATATCTGCACTTTCAGTCCCAGGAGACAACAGGAAGCACAGAGTAAAGCCAAAATTTAAAATAAATACATAAAACTTAAGCAAATATTTTTGAACCTCTCGAGCAGGTTTGGGTTTTGTTTGGTTCAAAGTAATAATAATACTTAGCACTTATAATGTACTTTATAGTTTGAAAGCACTATACAGACTTTAACTACTTAGGTTTTAGGCAATAGTCTGGATCAGCTCTTGTTTGATCTGAATCAGTTCTCCCATGCCTGGAAAGTATATCTGAGAGGTCAGAAGGGAGAAGTAGGAATATCCTTCATGCTTTTTGGGTTGTTTGAATTTTTGCCACTAAGCCTGTTTGTAGAAAAACTTTACAGCTTTTTCTACCTTAGTTTACCTTACACAGAACTTGTTCTCCAGCATCTCTTGCAGGCCTGTTGCAAGATTGAGTTCCAATGATGCATCTAAGGCCCTCTGATACTTACTACATAGATGTAGATATTTCTTATTCTTTCTCAACTGTCTGGTGAAAATTAAATCACAAATTTTGAACGAAATATACACTGGCAGCTAAACAGTTCAAACCGTCCTCAATTACCTATATTGTTCTAAGAGTAATCTCATCCACTGCCCAAAGCGCAAGGGTTTTGAAAAGGTTACAGTAAAATACGTAAATAGATTAACCATATGCATGGTTGATGAAAAAATCTCTCGGGTCCTAGTGTATGTCTATTGTGGCTTGAGCTCTCCTTCCAAGCTTTGTTTTTCCAGGAGTCAGCATTAAAGCTCAGCATAGCTACTGGACCCATTTATGATCTAACGACATATTTACACGTACAAACCACTTCAGGAGCTAATTGTATTCTGGACATGTTACAATCTTTGCATGCCAAAATGTTGGTATTCTTTGAAATGAATGTTTGGTAGCTTTCTCAAGACCTCATTTCACAAACTCCAGTTACAACAAATGAACACATGTTCCTCTTTTTGTTTCCTCTTTTTTTTTTCTGTATTTGAGGAAAAAAAGTAATCATACCACAATAGAAAACACTTCATTTTCTCATTAAAAAGTACACTTCAGCAGCTTTTCATCACACTGTCCTGCCACCCTCAGCTTTCTGTGAAAGAGGCAATCTTCTATCAGCTAGTGCAACACAAGGGACAAAAATGACCACAGAAAAACAAGCAGCCTTTCTCCATTGACTCTAGGGAACAAGAAGAAGCTCAGTTTAAGGGGCACAGCAGTCATTAACAAAGGCTTCTTGTTCCTTGGTCAGGTTGTTTATTCCTGCACCTTGATAATTCCCGTGGAGCCAATGAGTGGACAACCTATATAGAGCTATTCTGGTCTCGCAATAGAGGCATGGGTAATGGTTGGACTCGATGATCCAATGGGTCCTTTCCAACCTGGTGATTCTATGATTCTATGTGGAGATGGATGGGGCTGGTCTCACTGGACTTGGTCCTTGCTCCATACACTATATAACATTAAGCCAGGCACTGCTGCCTTGATTTCCCAGTATTGTGCCAGGAAACAGGAGCCTACTGATCTCTGTGGACATGAAGGTTGCTGGATGCTTTGCTGAACATGCTCACGTCACAGCAGAACTAGCCTGAAGCCACAAGAACAGGGAATCAAGGGCCAGAGGAAATTCCTCAATGACTTCAGCACACATATAGTGTGCTGAAGTTCAAAGCGTGAGACAGCAAGACAAGACAGCAGCAAAAGTGGGAGCCCTTGGAAGAAATTATACAGCTGGTCATGCTCCAGGGACAGGAGACTAAAGCTGATGTTGAAAAGGACCCCAGCCATTGCACAGGGGAGTGGGTCCTGTCTCTGCATGGTGCAGCTTCAGGTGCAGGCCGCAGCTGCTGAAAAGGAAGCTGCTGGTAGGAGAAGGCTGGAGGCTGAGCTGCGTTGTGTCCTCACGACCTAATGTAGTCTTACTTGGCAATGAGGCTACAAGCAGTGGGTGACATGGCAGCTCAGTGTGCACATGTCAGAGCCACATCTGAGTGCAACCTATTTGCCATATCTAGAATCAAGTTTTTCAAGTTTTCCTTCTCACAACTGATCATTTACAGTCCCTATGATTTTTCTTGCTGCTTATTTTCTATAGACATTGCCACCTCTTTGATCTCTACATAAATACACGCAGCTCTTGAGCACGTTGTTTACATAGATTAAAAGGAATCCTAAACTTTACATGTACACACTGATAACCTCAAATCTGATTTGTGATTGAGTACCTGAAAATGGCTTTTACTCTCTGGAATTTTTAGGTTTACAACAACAAGCCAGATGTCTTAAGCCTTAGACATCATGGGCTTACTCCTTTGAATACAGCAAACAACGGCTTCCATGGTAAGGTCGGATCTCCAGCAATGGTGCTTCTGAATACCAGAATGGCATTCGAGCCTGTGAATTTTACTGTGATCCACAGAGCCAGTTTTATCTTCTATGGCCAGGATCAGTTTATGCATCATCCTGACAATGCAAGTATCTTCAGAGAGTTATGCTGTGCTCTTAAGCTCTTGTCTGAACCAGAGAAACCAGACCTTAAAACATAACACAGTACAGCACATGAAGTCATGAGAAGTGTTAGTTATGAAACTAGAGGACACTGCATGTACTTAACATATATATTATGTTTCTTGAATTCCTTGTTTCCTTACTTACTGGAGTTGTATCTTCATAAACATCATCACTGATTGATGTGTTTTTGTTTTTGCCAGTAGAGCTGCATACTAATATAGACTGCAGTAAAAAGAGGGAACAGCTTGCATGTCTACACCGATACCGATACCAAAACCATTCCAACTTAGCAGACAACCTTGCAAACATCCATAAGTCCATTAATTCTAAACTGAGAATATTAGAGACTATTTTCTTCATGTATACTGACCACAGGACTTCCCTGAATTAAATCTTGCTTGAGCTAAGGTAGATCACTCAGAAAAAAACTTCACTGGAAGACCAAGTCACAAAGATCTTTCTGTGGTACCTGTACTGGGGCTTGGGCTTTTACAGCACAACTACCTGGTGCTGCAGTGTTGACTCAGAGTTATGGAGCCTTTGATGTGCAGGGCATGGAGATTCTTAGGTGAAGAGGAATCTGTTACCTCTTGCACTACCACATCTATGCTGAACACTGCGCTGCTTAGCTCAGCTCATCTAAGGCAACATCAGTCTCAAGGAGTTTGTGGTTATTTTTAACAAGCCACAAATGCTGTAAGAGGCCTCCTTGTACACATTTATTTCTGGAAGCACCTAGACAGGTAGAAAAATCATGGCAATGAAGGCATAGGAAAGATCTTATCTGTTACACAACTGTTTTCAAGAACAAGATGCCACAATGCACTGATTTAAATGATGCTGAGATCATGAATTAATGGGAAATGTGTTCATGTCAAATTGCACAAAATCCTGAAGCAGACAATATTTGGGGAAGATCATGTATACACTGAATAAAGACAGACTGTTTACAGCCCGAATCAGCACATGAAGTTACCATACAGTAAGTCACGAGTGCATGGAAATTTACCTCACTAAGAAGAGATACTGTGATAACATTTAACAGATTTTTTTTTTCCACCTGGCACTTGACACTTTAGTCCTTTTCAAGTGTCTGACCACCTCCATGTGCTTCAGAAATCTCTCTGCCAATCCCAACAAGGCTTGAGAAGATCACAGAAAATTTCACATACTTGGCTGCCCCAGCTTATTAAGCAGTCTCCTCATAGGATGTTTTTATTTTTCAGCCTATATCCCAAAAATCTGATGTTCTTGGACAAGGAAAAGTGATTGCGGGTGGGCTCAGGAGTTTCTACTCTTGCTGCTTTCTACCTGGTCTAAGGAAATTTCCTTAGACCAGAAAGAAGTTTCTCCCAAACTTCTCTGGGAGGTGATTTCACAGTACTAGCTCACACTGAATGGCACTTAGCCATACATATGGCCAGCCCTTAGGCTGATAAAAATGGATAGAGTGCCAGGGTTTTTCCCTTTCACACTATGTTGGACCACGCATGTCATCAAAGACTGCAAAATCAAGTTATGTATTTTAGAGCTATAATATACGAATCACCCACTAAACTCTTCAAGTGGGACCTGCAGATCTTTAAGAGCGCACTTTTTAGTGAAAATATCTGCATGGATCCAATGCTAGCTTTGAAAAAAAGGAATTCTCTCTGTCCAAGGGAATCTCACACCTTCCTTTTTCCACTTTATTTTCAATGGAAGCCAAGGCAAAGAAAGTGGCTTTATAACATGTGTTGAAGGTCAGAAAAGCCAGAGGCTCATTGCTGGTGATGCCTTGCCTCAGAAGATACATAGGAAATCCACGCAGCCTTTCTAGTCTTAAAGGCTGGTTTAGAAAGTCAGAGTGGGTAAACTTGCACTAGTGTTTGATAACTATCCCTTCTTGACCCCATAATGTCATATTGAAGGGAATAAAGCACTTCCAGAATGTGATTTAAATCTGCCTGAGGCAGACAATGGAAGCTGGCCATATAAACCATGCCCTTATGCAGCCTGTAACCCCCCAGGAAGAGGCTAGCTAAATGTAGGAAAATACTCTGTGGGCATCTCTACTGGAGATGTTAAGAAAAGTGAATCGCACTGGCAGAGACTTTCCTAAAAATACCCAAGGCCTCTGCTTTCCAGTTATGACAACATTGCAAGGGTTCCAAAAATAATTCCTAAGCTTCCAAGATGTGATGAATTCTAGAGCTTTCCTAAATGATGTTTCCTGCTAGTATCTTCAACCCACATTCCTTCTGCTTTCCTAGAATCAACTGTGGATAAAAGAAAGTGAATTTGAGGACTGATGACTGTTGAATATCTGCAAGTATGGGCAGTCCAGTAAGTCATAATTTGGTTTCTGTAGCTTTTTTTTTTTTTTCAGAAAGCTATATAAACTTCTTTATAGCCTACCTTAGTCTTTTGTGTCTGTGTGGCTCCACTAGCCAGCATATTTGAAGGACAGAGGTAATTCTCCAACTACCTCTATTCAACCCGTAAGTCCCTATTCCCATGCATCAGTCTAGAAGGCTGAAGGTCTAGACCATGGCTGCTTCTCTTCTAGCCACTGCACACTGTTCCCTCATAACAGAAACAAAGTACAGGAGCTACAGGGAGAAAGAGAGTTAGCTCTATGTCTTGCTACTACTTTACATCCATGTGCATCAAGGTCTGAAGTCTACAGCAGTTTGTAATATGAGTCTGAATATGTCAGAAGAAGAAAAATGCACAGTTCAGTGGTTTTGGTTCATAGCTAAAGAAATACCAGTGATGCTACTGTATGGCCTTGTCAGTAGGTCAGTCCCCTGGTCAGTCGCTCATCGCCATCTGGCCTGGACAATACCATGTTGTCATCTTCGTTCACTCCTGCTGAATTCCGTCCTGCAACACACTAAATCTGAAGAGTGTTTAATCTCTCAGGAGTCATACATACATATATTACTCCTTAGAAATACCTATTATTTGAGCCAGACGGGAAGAGTCTGGTAGGCCCATGCAGAAAACCTCCAAGGCTTGTGAACACCCCTGTGTGATTTGCTCTTATTTTTCCATTGCTAGTCCACCAGTCAGGAGAACTGTTATTGAGCAAGAGAACTTGCACATATCTGAAGACACATATCAGAGAGAAAGTGCTGCCAACTCCTTTAACTCCTATATATTGATCCTAGTTGATATCAGTGGGCATCTAGAGAATGCCTGACAGCAAAACCAGCAGCCCTTCTTTTCAGTATTTGTGTTCCTGCAAAGACTAAGGACCTGGTCTCTAACTCTTTCTGTCATGGAGAATTTGCCCCTTTAATGTGGGTCCAAAGTCCCTGCAAGTGAACATATGTTTCCCAGATGGACTTAATTAAGACTATGTGGTGGTATTTGGGGGTGCATAAATAAAAAAGGAGGAAACTTGCTTAGTGGGAGGTCTATGGAAAGAGCTGCATAGAACTGAGAACTGGGAGACCACTAGAGTGACCAGCTGGTGTCTTCTCACTGAGAGCCACAAAGAGAGGAGGGCTTGTAGACCAAGTCCTTCATTTTATGGAGTAAATCTTGAGGGCCAAAGGACATGAGGAACAGCAGAAACAGAGAAAAAAAATAAATTTCATGGTGTGTCTGGACAGAAACCACTCTAAGACATGGCAATTCAGACATTCCTTCAGGGAAGCACAAAGGAGGGCTGCAGCTAAAGGAGCTGCTCATGAGTGCGGCTTAAGACCTGTGGAAATGGCAGAAGGCGGCATAACTGGAATATTTGTTTGGGACAGAGCTGGTTTATTTTCAGTTATTTATTTAACTGATGAATGCTGCTTCTGTTTTGTCTCCTCAGAGAGTCATATCTTCTCAAATAATAATATTGTAAGATTCTCAAAAGAGTAAGCAATTTGATTTTTCCTACCTGCTGCAGGGCAGTTGCTCTGACTCTCTCTCCCTATCTAGGGCACCTCGTTGTTTGGTGCACTCATACCAAGACACCTCTTCAGACAAACAGGAATTAAGGACCTAGAATTTTGGAAATCAGCTTTGGAAGACATTGGTGAGTATGGAGGGGAGCTAGGTTTACAATAAACAGAATAACATTTGATGTTACCAATGTGTGATTAAGCAGAGGAACAGCTGTAGCATCACATTCATAAATTCTTTGAACCAGTGACTGGTCTTTGCCTTGGACACAGCACCTGGAAGAATGGAGCCACATTAGGGTTTTCTAGGACCTTCTGTCACACTGCTAGTGAACACATGTGGACTTCTCCAGACAAATGGTTGGCTGTCGTCTCTCAAAGAAGGTCTACACTCCTGCACACTCGTTTAGTTCTAACTTACAGACCTGCTGAAATCCACTGGGACAGGTGACATCATGGTTGTGAAACTAGGACTAGGTTTCATTCAAAAACAGTTTTGCAAACCAAGCTTTTCACACAATCTTGAAAAACCTCAAGAGTTGTATGTTACTGGTGCAATGCCACAGTCATTTCTATTTTGTTGGAAAATGTTTGTTAGAAGTCCTGTAACCTGCCAAAGCAAGGTACATTGATCCCCCTAAGGACCAATTAATTTCTTTGCATCCAGCCCAGGCTGAGAGACAAAAACTGAAGATCTCATGTGGACCAAAAAGAAAGACATTCATGATTTCGTCTCATCCTTCAGAGCTCACGGTCAATACAGCAGAGGGAAAGACACAGTGGTGTTGGCAGCCTGGTAAGTGTGCACAAACAGACCTGAAGAATCTGGAAATGAAACAGTTATCCTCAGCTGAGGAATGAGTCTTCCAGAGGCCATTTAGTGGATCTCTGATCAGAAAGATAGGGTGCACATAGGGCTTTGCATGTCTCTACCACATCAAGGTATAAATTTAGGGTGAAGTATTGGGAGGGAAAAAACAAGAGAAAATGCAGAGTCACAAAACAACCACAACATGTTAGGCAGAAGAGATATTAAATCTAGGAGGGTAAGTGTATTGCCTCCCATCTCACCATCCTGTTTATGACTTACCTACAGGCTTTTTGTGAGACAGCGCTGGAGATTACACAAGTTTCTGTGTGTCCTTTCTATTTCTCTCCCTCTCCCCAGCATTCTTCTCCCCCTGTTCTGAGTCCTTTCCAGAGTCTGACTCTAGTCCCCAGGTCCAACGATGGGATATTTTTTCTCAGCAAAGACTGTCTTGGATATCTGGGCTGAGACAGTTCCAGAAATGTGGCTATGGGAGAGCAAAA
This sequence comes from Cuculus canorus, assembly GCF_017976375.1. Taxonomy (NCBI): domain Eukaryota; kingdom Metazoa; phylum Chordata; class Aves; order Cuculiformes; family Cuculidae; genus Cuculus; species Cuculus canorus. The sequence goes on from NC_071403.1 coordinate 91,008,097, forward strand.
TCCCAAAAGAAATATGATGTTCATTTCTTCACTTAAATTATGATTTATGAGGAACAGCTGAACAGACTATGTGAGGTTTTATTTAAACAGATTTGAGGGCCACAATGATTTGTAGAACTATATATGCTTACTCTTTTGTGAGACTTGTATATCACATACGTAAGTACCAGGCTCCTTTTCCTACTGTCTCTATGTTCAGTTTTAAGTGTGATAACCATGTGCTTTCAGCACTTCACAAACACTAGTACAATTTTTGTCAGAAATCCTCTCAAGAATTGTGAGATGGAGAAATTAAATGAACAGATTAATCATACCCAGGAAAGCTGCGGGCAGGGTGGAACAAGGCTGCTAGTTTCTCAGGTCTCAATGCCAGTGCCTCAACTGCTCCCTTTCCTCCCCATTCTGCTGCTGCAGTGACCACTCTCCTCACTCAGAGCTTCACCATACATTTCTGTGTTATTGCCATAAGTGACAGTTCATCTCCAGGAGTCCGCTGACTGCACTGCAGAATGGCAAGGAGCAGGTTGAAGACACAGGTGGGCCCCTGGAAAGCTCAGCAGTAGCCCCAAGGGCTGCTCACCACCATTACCTTGACAAAGTATAATAGTTGCAAAGGACTGCTTTGCCATTATTGCCTTTATTGCAACTTAGACAAAGAATCTAGCTGAACTCCAGGCACAGAAACAGGTGATAACACACAGAGAAGAGCTGATGTTCTTCAAAGAAACATATGGAGACACACTAACTTGAAAAGTCACAAAGAATCAGTGAGTGCACTCAAACATAGCAGGAGGGCTCCATCTACTTAATCTACTGCTCTCCTATAGACAACTTTACTTAGTCAAACACAATCCTCCCCAAAAAGCAGGACACATTTAGATCTGCCTCCATTAAAATAATGCAACAAGAGCCTTTCTCCTATGACAGGTCTAAGACGGAGACAACTACTTAAAATTTTAATAATGAGCTTAGCCATTGTCACTGGCTAAACCATGCAGAAAGGGAGTAAATTGGAACCATTTTCATTTCTATGGGGTTTTTGTTTGGCCTAGTGCACTAGATGTAAGAGTTTTAAGGACATTTTCTCTAAGTCGTCCATTTCCATGGTCAAAACAACTAGTCAACTTCAATGTATTTTCCTTGGCAAAATACTTCTGAAATAAGGAAGTGCCCTGTCTTTAGATTTGGAGGTCAGGAAAATGTGGGGTCGATTTGTTAATGTGTTTGGCTGCCTAAACATACCAGGGATGATTTTCAAGAACATCTGTAGTTGTCAAATTCGGCCTTGATACTCCATTAGAAATCAACTGTAACTTGAAATTCCCAAACTTTCTTAAAAATCTGGCTTAAAGTACTTTCAACTATCCTGTGTGTCACTTCTACACCTGTGGTTGTGCAGGGAGCTGAATACAAGTTTCTTATATCTCAACAGAAGGCACTAAAACCAATTGGGTTTTCTATCATACAGTTACAGAGAAAATTTCCCTGTAAGCTGCATTTGGCACACTATTTTCAGAGAGTGTAGTAATAAATATATGTCTACTTTTGCACTCCTCCTCACTTTCAAATTTAATTGTACATTGCTTAGAGTGTTTCATAGTGTATAAATCAAATGGACAGGAGAAAGTCTGATTGCTTTTCTTGCACTTATCAGATAAATCAACTGCTCTGAGATTACTGGTGGAAGCTAAGCATTTAACTTTTTTTAATTAATCTATGTAATAAATAAATATAAATTATAACAAAAAATTACATAGTATGTAAGCTGTTTTTAATTTATCTACGTCCAGAATATTTCTTATTTATACTGATACTTCTTCTCCTGGACTGACAACCTGAAGCAAGGTTAATGTCTCAGTGTCACCTGTGTATCAATAGAAAGTGAGGTTTAACAATATACGGAAGTGGTGTTTGCATATCTCTTGTAGCAGCCAACCAAGACTAATAGACCTTTACTGGCACTTTTACCCCAGACAACGTGTAGAATAAGATCAGAATCTATTTCTTCCTACTCCGATATCCATGTTGCTTCTTCTGAAGGAGAAGAAAACCTCTTCAGGGCATTGTTTGTGTTTTATTAGTTTTAGGGTCAGACCATGGGGGTCAGCTCCTTATCTATCCTAAGTACTTCAAATCCAGCAGTATTTGGTTGTAGAGCTGGCCTCATGTTAAAGAAATATACTACCTGGAAAAAACATGTTTATGCACAAATGTGTTTGTCACTATGTGCTGACGCATTCGAACTTAAACCAAAGACTTTACAGATGTATAGGCCTTGCTCATATGCTGAAGCGTATAAAGAAATCACAGTAAAACCCCGTGATCTGAAAATGTGATGCGTTCAGAGGCACACGCGCCCTCTGCAGCAAAGAAATCCTGCTTCACACATGGTAAAATAAAAGCTTGGGGAAAATCTTTCTGCTTTGGTGGGTTGCATATGTGTTTATGTAGAGATTCCAAAATTAGAGGCCTTGCTCAGGCAAAAATCCAACTGGCTGAAATGGAAACATTGCTTTAGGCAGCCTGAGAAACTGGTGTGTGGGTACATGTTTGTGCATCCTCTGTGCATGCTAAAGCCCAAGGAAAAGGTTGCCAGGACATCTTATTTGTATCTCCTTCTCCAATACACAGCCAAGATGCAGGTAAAATTCCCATGATTTTTCGAAGAGGGTGCAGAATTTGGCCCACTGGTCAGCCTAATCTAAGCTATAACATTTAAATTATTAATGGTCTCTAATAAAGGGGATAAAGTGTCTGTAGCATAGAGTGTTTCGGAGCTCTGTTAAAGATCATGCCTATTTTCATTTAGAAGTTCAGCTTGAGGAGAGACAATGCCGGCATTGTGTTACAGATATTTAAAACAAGCCTGTCTTGAGGATTTTCCTCTCTTCTTATCTGTAATAATAGAGTTTTTAAAACAGTCAGAGAGAGAGCAGCAGCACTGGAAAATATCTTTCTCAGAAACTATAGCAGACAGGTCACAACATTTTTAAACAATGATAGTAACATTTATTCTATCAAAGCCATTTTATGTTTTATTTGGAACTCTGGCGCCTTTATTTTTTTAAGCTCTCATAACATGACACTAATTACAGACATCAAGATGCTCTATAGAAGATACCAGTCAAAATCCAGATGCTGCTTCTTTTCGTTTCTCTGCACTCCCACCCCAGCCCTTTAGTGTGCATTACATCATTGCATAGTTTATTTTAAAAGTACCTCAAAAATGCAATTATAGTAATCGTAGACAGCAGGAAATTAATGGTGAGCACCTCTAGTCTGCAAATTCCTTTACAAAGCACTCCCGCGGCTCATCAGAAGACCTTCTTATTAACAGAGATTTGAAATACAGAGGCTTGAAAATACGGTTTGAGTGATGCATTAAAAAAAAAAACAAGCTAAAGCAATTTTCATCTTAAGACTGTGCATACATGCTTTTGCCCCTCCATCTCCTTCACCAAATGGAAATGACTGGATCAGGTAGAAGGGTTTGTGTTGTTCCCTCTGGAAGGCTGGTCTGCTACTGCAGGGCGTGGGATCAGGTGGGAACATTGCTTTGTTCTGGTTTCCTGGTGAGCACCCACAGGTGCAGGTTTGGGGTGAAACATCTTGAGAGAGACCCACACCTCAGGGGTGTCAGTCAGCCCAAAGAAACACAAGATGATATACAAGCCACATTCTCTTTCTGTTGACTGCAAGAAGCCATTGCTATTTTCAGGAGCTCAAGCAGTGGTGGCCTTCCACAAAACACCCATAGCTAAAATAACCAAGACCCCTCAGTCAGCAGCCTCAGCACTGAAACTGAAGTATTCTATGGCTTTTAGAAGCCTTGATCAACTCCCTGTAGTGAATGGTAAAATTACCATTCGGCCCTCAAAACTTTTGAGTTTCACTTTGACTTGACCACATGAGAATCTGCAGGATAGAAGTGACATTTCAGCCAGAATATCATCATCCAGAAGAGCATCTGAGCCATGACCTGACCCTCTGCATCACAGGGATCCCCCACAACTCACTACATATTGCACTGGCCCTGGCTGGCATTTCCAAAACAGCCAGCTTCGGTCAGGATAACAAGGACTCAGTTCTGCTGCATGTCGCAAATCACTTAGCACTTCATTGGAGCTTTGTGGTGACATACACAGCTCAAGGCTGAGTGACAGCCACCTCCCCCACATTTTCCCACAAGCAGACAGCTCACAGGATGAAATCCCAGCCCTGTGTAAATGTGAATCAGGATTTCAGCCAAAATGTTGCAAAAAAACACATTTGTCCTGCAGAGTAAGCAAATAAAGTGGCAACGCTGCACCAGTAAAGAGCAGGAAGCTTTTGATGACACTGACTCCAACATTTTAGCCTATTAAGATTTCCATTACCAGCAAGCTCATTATTCAGCTATAAGTAAACACCAATAAATCTGAAATAACAAGTGAAACACATCACTTAAGCAAGAAAGTAATCCTAGTAAATGTCCTTTCCTTTAGCAGATTAGAAATGGTCAACATAGCAATATCAGGATGATTATGAAGCTCTGAAATACATCCCATCCTTTAAAAGAAGGGTCCCATGAGACTGCTGAGATGGAAGACTTAAGTCTTGAGAGGGTCTTAGAATCTCAGGTCTTAGGAGAAAAAATGGAGGACCCACGGTGGAAATCGTGTCACTAATTCCCTTCATGCCCATATCTGAGAGGTTCCTTTCCAAGGGCTGAAATATATGAGGTGATTTTCCTTCCCATCAGCAACAGTGCAATCTGCACACACCTTTGCGTCTATGTTGTTCTGTCAAGTACTTTTACTCCATTTCATGTGTATAAATATCATGTGTCTTTAATTACTACAAAAGTCATTTTAACAATAGAAGAAAAAATTATCTTTTTTTGCCACTGTGTTAAAATACGTCGTGGACCTGTGAGCAGATCCAAATTCTTCTTTTCTCATTAAACTGTGGAAGGTTTATTCTACATTTTCATAAGTAGCCATTTTTATGTTTCCATTTTCCTTTCTTAAACAGGAAATCTCTCCATGGCTTCTCCACTTTCTCTAAGCTCTTTGTTTATATTCTACTTCCATTACCACAATTATTCTTACATTTTTCCATCCCCTATTCTGAACAAACATTTACGCTGACTTTCAATGACTCTTATTATATATAATGGGAATCAACAAAGCAAGAAGGAACAAAAGCAACATCTCTGTGAGATGAAACGTGGCTGCTACCTCCATGCTGATAGCGGCCTTGGAAGGAAACTCTTTGCCAGCTCTGAGCATCCCTAGCCACAGGACCATGCTAAAAATACAGAGATAGATCAAACAGAAAGTAGAGCAGTATGAATCATACAGCCACATCTGCTAAGGCTCACAAGAGTAAATTACCTATTCACTCATGAGGTTTTACCTAGTTAAACAACGATTAATACATGTCTACAGAGCTCCTCTCTGCCCATTTGGGCAGTGGAAAAAGGATACTGCCAATGCAAGGGGTATGGTGCTCACTTCTCTTTCGGGCTAGCAGGTCCACCAGCTGAATATTGTCTGGAAAGGAAGTGATGGGCAAGTGAGAACAGGTGGTCGAGAAGCATTATCTTGGCTGTCTCAGAAGAAGCAATGGGGAAATGACACTGCGCTGCAAAGCAGGAAAACCAGGCATATCTGAACACATCTGATCACCAGAAAGGTGTCCACAGCCATGGGGGCAAGCTCTACAGTGGTACAACGGGTTAGATTGACTCTCTAGGAGGGTCTGTTTTTAGAGGTCAGTAGCTTGTGGTTACTGTGACTCACATGTACAACTTCAGGAGCCTTTTTCTCGTCTCTCCAAGATGCATCAGAGCCCAAGCCTGGCTGGTGAGCACTGATTAACCTTTAATTCTTCACTCACAGTGCACATCACCTGCCAGTTCTGCCATTGTAGCAAGGACTTTCCTGTCTAAGAAACTCATAAGAATCTTTTTTCATTCCAGGAGAGGGAAAGGAAGACTGTCTTCGAAGAGCTTCCCTCTGCAGCATCACCCCATTGTAGCAGGTAGGAGGGAATATATCTTCCAGTCTCCCAATCCCCAGCAGCCTGTCATGATACATGGAAACCCCAGCAATCAACAGAGAGGAAGAGCTGAAATTCTTCCCTCTGCCTGACTCTCAGTCTTCCTTTCCTAAAAAAAACATCCCACTGTACATTTACCAGGTAACACGTCCCAATGCATTGAGCACAAAATCAAATACCACCTCCCTTTCCTTTCTTTTGCTGCTGATTTGCTATTTGTCAATAAATATTCTCTTGTCATCTTATTAGTTTGCCGATGGATAATCTGTAACAAGAAGGCAAATTTTCACTTTTGCGTATATGTTCTCCAGCTTTTTCCAAAATCCAAATACTCCGTTTGCAAAGTCTGTAGACACGTCGGGCCTTTTCCGCAGATGGTCTTTTAGAACTTTTATTACTATCCATGAGAAACAAGAAAAGAATCTGCTTGGAGGTCCCAAGATGGATTTGCAGGCCTGGTGGTAGAAAAAAATGAAATGTTTTTACTCGAAATCTGAATATATTCATTCTGTAAATCATTGCCTGACAATGAACCCACACTCTCAAAGTTGATTTTTACTGTATGCATTTTACAGCCTAATTTCCAGAGAGAAAATCTCTGAGTAAAAATTCATGTGTTAAAATTTCTTTACATAGTTTATGTTTTCTATGTGCTGTTTTCAGTTTTACCTGAAAATAAAAAGTACTAAAATTGTGACAGTTCTATATCTTATAGATCTGGTTTCAATTGCGTGTTCCATCCTTTTGTGTTTGTAAAATATGATTTACAAATATCTACACATTTATTCTACGGAAGCTGTCTTACAAGGCAGTCTAACTGAACAACTGATGTGTAATTCCACTCACACATCCTAATAAAGGAGCACAACAGTTTTTTAAACTGATTCAGTGTCTCATCTCTTGTGTGGCAATGAATCATAGACTCATAGAATCACTAGATTGGAAAAGACCTCTAGGATCATTGAGTCCAACCATTCCTATCAACCACTAAACCATGTCCCTGAGCACCTCATCTACCCATCTTTTAAATCTCACCAGGGATGGTGACTCAACCCCCTTCCTGGGCAGCCTCTACCAGTGCCCAATGATCCTTTCTGTGAAAAATTTTTTCCTGATATCCAGTCTGAACCTCCCCTGGTGCAGATTGAGGCCATTTGCCCTTGTCTTGTCCCCTGACACTTGGGAGAAGAGGCCAGCTCCCTCCTCTCCACAACCTCCTTTCGGGTAGTTGCAGAGAGCAATAAGGTCTCCCATCAGCCTCCTTTTCTCAAGGCTAAACAACCCCAGCTCTCTCAGCTGCTCCTTGCAAGACTTGTTCTTCAGCCCCTTCACCAGCTTCATTGCTCTTCTCTGGACACGCTCCAGAGCCTCAACATCCTTCTTGTGGTGAGGGGCCCAGAACTGAACATGGTATTCAAGGTGCGGTCTCGCCAGTGCCAAGTACAGGAGCAGAATAACCTCCCTGGACCTGCTGGCCACGTCGTTTCTGATATAAGCCAAGATGCCATTGGCCTTCTTGGCCACCTGTGCACACTGGTGGCTGATGTTCATTCAGCTGTCAATCAACACCCCCAGGTCCTTCTCCTCCATGCAGCTCTCTAGCCACTCTTCCCCTAGTCTGTACCACTGCACAGGGTTGTTGTGCCCCAAGTGCAGGACCTTGTTATTTGACCTTGTTAAACCTGTGCATTTGACCTTGTTAAACCTCATGCCATTGGTCTCAGCCCAGCGATCCAGCCTGTTCAGCTCCCTTTGAAGAGCCTCCCTACCCTCCAGCAGATCGACACTTCCACCCAGCTTAGTGAAAGAAGATGAATATTACATCTATGGCAATGCATAGCAAGCTCTCTGTGGAATTTATTATGCTCTCTGCACCAAATGTTCTACCAGCAGGTCTGCCTCGTGCTATTCAGAACATGTATAATTAGAAAAGAATTCAGCTAATGCTGGAAACAATGACTGTCCATAATTCATCAAGTTAGAAAGCTGGAACTTCTAGAGCAGAAAAGAAATGAGTGGAATATTCAGCTGAAGAGAAAAAAAAAAACCCTCATTTTCTTTGCTTTATTGCTGTGAGAACAAGTTTTTTATATGTAAGATGCAGTTCATTATTTTCTCTTCAAATGGGCAACCACATTCTTGATCACTCCTGGCAGCAGACACAGGAGACTAGCAATGGTCCCGTGAGGCTCACAGCACAACTTTTGGATAGCTGGAGGGGTAGTTCTTGCTTAGGAATGCACTCTTTGGTCCTGGACTGGCCATTTTTCTAAGTCCATAGAGAAAGCTTTGCCTTGTGGGTCTGCGGTCTGAGGAAGAATGCAGATGTGCAGAGGGCTTGGCTCATCCTCTTCAACAATGCCTGCAACTACTGATAGCAAATAGCTTTAGTGGTGGATTATACTCAATAACTTCAGGACTCTTTCCCACATTCTTACATGGGTCAAGATTGCTGAAATCAATAGAGAGACCTCTGTGACCAACTTGAACTGTGAACGAACCCAAGTTTGTTCCCAGGTAACGAACAGCAGGATCATTATTCTGAGCTAATTAACTGTAGTATATGTTCATGATTTCAGCATTTTGAACTCAACTTTTGCAATATCACAATGTCTAATATTTAGCTACTTCCTAACAGGCTTCCAACAATGAGGATCACATTTTTTGCATCTTTCTTTCATTCTTATTGTAACGTCTTTCCCAAGTTTCCCAGGTGCATCAAATTCCTTCTTTATTATCAGAAAATAAGCACTGATCTCTTCCGGTTCTTAACTCTCTTGGACTCTCATTCCTCTTTGCAAGCTGGAGGCCAACTCCTTCGCAATAAAAAGAAGGGAAGATCTGGAAAGATATTGTTTGTGAAGTGCCTCCAAAGAACTCAGTCTTCATATTCATATTGGAAACGTGCATTAACATGGATGACAAGCAAGATAAGGCTTAAGGTTCATCTAAAAACCTGTTTGAAAGGTTTTCTTGAAGAATCATACTTGTTCCCTCTTAAGCAAAAGTCTTGATTGCTGGTTTAGGTATTGGAGATTCCCATGGAAGGAGGGATTACTTTACCTATATTTTAAAAGGCTGCTAAAGGCATGGGGATACCCTTTCTCATATTTACTAAAAATATTAATAGTTGTATTTTGAGTGCAAGTATACTTCTGTCTGTCTCATTGGAGACAAATCTCTGCTTGTTTCATTTTGCTTAACACTGTTCATCTCTGTAACTTCACTGCCAGAAGGCAGTACTCATATAATTTCACCTTCAAGGGGGAGGGCTTTCCTTTGTAACTTCTCTAACAGAAACTGGTCAATATAGGAGATGAAGCTCTGACTTATTATTTCATCCTGGTTAGTCCAGTCTCCCGTTTATGTGACTAGGAAGTATCCTACTTCTTGTACTGACCAGGAACAGATACAGAGAAGAACTAAGAACAGAACAAAGGTACGTATCACAGAGTGATTAATTCCCTTTACACTGGTTTCTCAAAAGCAATAGTTCTGGATTTCCTGGGGTGGAGATTACACATGCACAATCAGTTTGAAAAGTCACTGGTTGGCCTATCCTTGGTGAATTTCTCTCATCCCTTGCCGAATCCATTAGTACTTTTGGTCTCCAGGAGGCCCAGCAGCCAGGAATCTCATGTCTTCCTTCTTTGCTTTTGTAACTGTTGCCTCACACTGTCACCGGTACTGATATGAGTATATTGCAAAAAAATAATTTCTTCATGTGCCCTGCCAGCTTCAGCATTTCACAGAGTTCTGTCAGATTCCAACTCTAACATTTCTTTTCTGAGTTGAAGAGAGCAAAATCTTTTAACCCCTCCCCTTCTAGAGAAGCCTCTAATCATCTTTATCACCCTTCTCTCTATGTTTACTAAATTATCTGTATTACCTATAAGATGCACAAAATTTCACATCCTGGATAAGTGTTATTGTGGCAACATTAAAAATAACAGCATACGCCCTCTATTGCAGTCTCTAGGTCTTTCACTATACCTTTCAGCTGATCAGTCTCTCTTGGTGATTTTCATCATTTTTTCCTCATTCTCGTTTTCCATGGAGACAATTCTCCTACATTTTCCTTCCCATTTTTTGTGTGATGGAAGTGGTCAAGACCAAAGATATTGTCTGCTCTTCAGGCCTGCAACTGAAACAATATCCCAGAATATAAATGAAGATACAGTACCGTCAAATGATAATATTAAAAGGCTTATCTAACTATGATCGTTAAAAATACCTACACTGAAACAGTGGGTACACATGGTCTCCCCTTCATTCCTTGCATGGTTATTAGGACCATTTCTATGTACTTAATCAGAACACATTTTAAATCACACTGTGCAGTATACTTTGTGGCAATACGTGATGGCCAAAGTATATAAAACATGATGAAGTTAAGAAGTTACAGCTGAACTAACAATATATTCTCCTGGAAGGAGAATTGACTAAATCATGGATGGTTTTTGATAGCCAATTAAAGTTCTTATAAGAGCTCTGCTGCGTTTCTCTGCATTCTTTAGTCATAAAGTTTTTTTAAAGTATTTCCAATTCTAAATATTTCTCTGAACTTCTAAGGTATTAGCAAGTTAATGTGTCTCCTGCAACGATCAGTCAGCATAATGAATACAAACCTAAGACAACATTTCTCATCAGAAAGTAATAATTTTACGTAGTTTTTTTTGGTGACAATAGCGATTTCTGTTTTGGGAGCAGCTGTTGACATATGTTAACATATATTTCTTCAAAGATTGACAAAGTTAATTCAGAGTCAGACACAGATTTTCACAGTAGAAAGGTCACAGTTTTCCATAGAGGAAAGGAAAGAATTTTTTCCCCTCAATTTTGTCACAGATAAAACTGCAAGGTACAAACAAAATAGTTTCTATCTACAATACTGTATAACGAATGCTAATGACAGAAGATAGAAGGTATGGTCTTATAAACCCTTCACAGAGAAGATAAGGCAGAACTGACTTCTACCCTAGAGTCTGTCATTGAATCATTCAGAACTCAAGCAACTTTGGACAAGATTTTATAAAGTATCAGATGCTTTCATGTATTTAATTTTTCCTGTTTGCAACATCAGAGATCTTATATTTTAAAATGCAGCTTCTAGAGAGCTTTCTTAAAGCTGTAGATTCTCTGAAAATCCACAAAGCCCTTCCTCAGACCTTAACCTAGCAAACACCTTTAGCAGATATTTAAATATGTGATTATTTTCTTCCAATGGTTGACTCAAAGGGGTCCACACTGCACAACCCACAGTTATTCTGCTTCAGGGCCTCAAGTAGCCATGGGTTGCCCTGGAAGCAGCTTTCCACCTCCCTTTTACTTCCCCTTTGTTGTCTTGAACACTCCCATGCCAAAAATGTCTTGCAGCTCTCTCCCACTTGGAAAACTCTGGGGTGCCATTTGGGATCTGGCCAACTCTTGCTTGTGAGTGGCCTCTTTCTTTAACATTAGTGATAGGGTTTTTACCCTTTGTTTCCCTTAGAAGAGATGGTAATACTAGCCGTTTCACTTCCTACGCAAAGCTCAGTTAGTCTTTGGAAAGATTTTTGAGGTCCAGAGATCAAATATAGACAGCAATGCAAAGGCTTATCACATGGTTACAGCATCAGAATATAATTATTCATCTTGAAATTTAGCTATAAAGAAGTATGATAAGAGAGAGGATACACTCATGAAATCCAATCCCATCCAACTTTTATAGTTCAGATTATATTAACCTCTTCCTGTTTGAGTCCTCCTGCCTCCCATGCAACAGCCTCAAGCCAAATCTGCTGTTGACTTGTGCCCATGCAAAGGGGTTCTCTAACGCTGCCTTGCCAGTTAAGACTATTCTCATTAATTTTCTTATTCTTTACTTGTTTGTGGAAAATATTTCCTTCCTCACTCTGGGGGCACCCAGCGAGGTAGCAGTTAAAACTTGATGCAACAGTCTATTTCTCCATTATATCAGATCAAAACCCATCTCTCACTGAAGAATCATTTTTGCAGTCTCTAGTCACCGTGGAGATTAATTGTTGCAAGCATGACAGACACTCACATGAGGTTTTAGCAAGAGCCATAATTAATCCTCTTTTTCATCACCCCTGGCTTCACCTACTTTCCTGCAGTTCAATTCACAGACAATATTTTGCACAAGTGAGCAGCCACCTACCTACTACCACAATAAAAGCATCTCTTCTGTGTCTGAGGAGGCATTTCCGTGCCCCTTTTACAATAAAAGTGGAAGTATTAAACTTGATGAAAAAGCACTCTTTCTATCCAGCTCTAGTCCTGGGAGCCTCAGAGCTGATGCCTGTTCAGAAGAAAGATCTAATGATGGTATTCTAATCCAGATCAAAAGTGAGTAACAAACTAGTGCTGGTGAAAATTTTTCTGTTCCATGCACAAACATGAATGGAATATGACAACAGGCTTTCAATATCTTAATTTTTTTGTGTTCTTCCATCAGTGCTATGGCTAGCTATATTGCATGTGTGTGCAGGTATGGTTTTACACCAATATATAAAACAGTACTTTTCAACAAAATTGTTCTGTCTCTCTGGAAACTGGCTAAGTTGTTAACAGACAGCTCTTAATATAAGTCAAGAAGAGGAGCTCTCTGATGGCCTCCCAGACAACTCCGAGATAACTGAAGTTAAAACAAAAGACTCTATGTCTCATGGATGAGATCCACAGTTCAGGCACTTGTTTTTGCCTCCCACCTCCCAGCTCTCACACCTTGAGCCCCTGGCTCACCCCACACTTCGAGCTCACTCTTGTTGACAGAGGCTCATTGTATCCCATCTCTACAATGTCTCCTGAGAGATCTGGTTAGTCCAACTGTGATTTCCAACAGTCATCTGAGGAGATCAAGGCTGTACCTGCCCATGTGGATAGCCAACAGTGCAAGGATCCAGATTTGCCTCCTACATGCCTTACTTTGAGAGACAGTTGGGAGATGATTTCACACCTGCACTTGTATCCTGGTCCCTGTTATGTCTCCACCTCTTCTGACTGTAGTAAACAAAGTCCTTTCTAGCCCCTCTCCTCACTCTTCTTGGCGTCAGCTGCCATGCTGACATCCTTCAAATCCTTCCTGATTTGCTGTATTGGCTCTGCCCCTCTCTTTCTCCCTGGACAAATGTTAAGGTTACCCAAAAGTGATGGATGAGGAGCTATTCTTCTATCACAACCAGTTGTTGCTAAAGCTGCACAGTCTGCAAAGCCCCCTGCACCTCCCCAGGTTGCTGTCAGCCCCTCTGCGACTCAGGCTCCTTCAAAGCAATGTAAAAGAATGAGAAATGCATGTGTGCCCTGTATGCACCTCTGCACACATCTGTGGGGCCCTGGAGCACAACTTGGGAGACACGCTGGTGCAAGGCACGAAAAGAGCCTCCTGCCTCAATTACTGGCAGGTCCCAGCATGAAAGGAGCTCCTGCCTCCCTTATGACCTGGCAGCCTCACATCTGCCCCACAGCAGGTCAGGGAACCTGCTGTCATCTCAAAGCACGTAGCTGTGGTGCCCATCACCCACCTCAGATGGCAGGACAGTGTAGGCAGGACAACCTCTCCTCAGCCGCCATGCCCTCCAGGCATTGCTTATGACATAATCATTGCAAAAGCAAGAACCTACTTTTTCCATACCAAAATTAAAATGTACATAAGATTGACTTAGAAGCTGTGAGACTGTTATAACTGCAAATATATTAAGCGTGTTTTCATTTGCTCTCTGTATTTCAGCATTCCAGGTTGTCTTTCTAAGCTGTCTATGGAAAGAACAAGGATTACAAACCAAATTTTCCCTAGTACAGCTGTACTCGTAGAAATGTGGTTCCATGAGCCGAAGCTCTAGGAAAAAAATGGCAAGCATCCCCAGATTTACGTTAAAATTATGAATGTCTGCAGCACTCTTTGTATTCATGAAAACCTTAGTGAGACTCAGCAACGAATAAAGGTAGACCTAAGACTAAAATGAGACCTGAGAAATTCAGGCTTGACCCTTTATTGTACCACAGGATTTCTGCATCACCTCAAGGAGGTGGATTTTGATTAGTTTCACTGAAAACAATTGAGTTCACTTAGTTTGGCAAAGGCCAGAAAGAGAGTGCTCAGCATCTTGCGGGACAGAGAACTGCTATGCTTTAGCACCCTATATGTAAAACTTGGCTGTTGTTACTACTTCTGACCGTCTGTTCTCCACCCAGCAGGGTGTTCTCTGCAGCAGGGATTTTCCCCACTAGCTTAACCTGCATTCAAAAAACACTTGGTAACTATTAACCATAATTAATCCTGTGCATTGATTTCTTCATCATCATTATTCTGAAAGGGTAAGGTTTTGGTGCATAGAAAAATCACATACCTTGAAGAAGCGCCAAATACTGACATTGCTAGATGACTTTCCTGCCAGTATATATTTTAGGGATTATGTAAAGACTGTGTACCTGAAGAATCTCACATACAGCAAAGCAGCCACTGATATGAAATTGAAAAAAACCATGATTTGCTAATTTACAACTAATAATTAAAAGAGCCTGTCAAGGAGTCAAGCTTCTCCAGCATATGTTTAACATTACTTCTGAGAAGGTCATTGCTGGCTTCTCCGGGAAGGGAGTTCCGGAGAGGGTACAGTAAGTGCACAGAGTTTAAATGAGCAGCCCCGGCGCAGACATTTCGCAGTCTTCAGGGATGCACAAACAATTCTGCCTCAGCAGCTCAGAAACAATGCCCTGTATTCACAAAGACTACAGGAACTTCAATATTGTGTGGAGGGGAGGTAGGGGTGAGGGAAGTCTTGAAATGCGGATAAATTGGTATTCACCAAGTGCCATTCTGTAATTTACAACAGTCTTTAACTTCGGAGGCAATTGCCAAGGTGCTCATAAAAAGAGAAATGATGAATATTCAGGATGTCTTCTGAATCCATTAGGCAACTGAGGATGAGGTCTCCATATGTATAACTTCAGCTGTTTTCACATGCTGGTAGAGAGAGTGCCAAGATGGCGTCAGGAAGAAAAATGAATGCTTAAGTTGCCAACGGGAGAGAGGAAAGGAGAAAAAAAAAAGTGTATATCAAGTGCATGGAAATGAAAATTTGTTTAAGTGCAGTAATTCAATCTAAATGTGCACTGCATGCCATGTGTGAACCTGGCTCTCAGAGCTATCTGGCATGGCCAGCTCTGTGGACAGGTGTGCACAGGATCACTGTCGAGTTAAAAGAAGCCACTGAACAGTTTTCTTTTTCCACACCACGCCCTCTAAGAGTCTCCAAAATCCTGGCCTCAGGACAAGGAAAGGCTCAGGCTAGACCAAGAAGAGGAAAAGCTCAAACTACCAAGGCTGGGAGAAGCACCAAGTGACTGGCCCTGAGTGAGGAGAAAGTCAGTAATGGAACAGGCTGTCTCCTTCATCCACTCCCCCACCTCCCTGTTCTCCCTCTTGACAATCTTTACCAACATCCTAGATAAGGTAGATTAGGCGCTTACAATCACAGTCAGTAACTGATGAGGAAAACATGCTGTCCAGTTCTTACATCCCAGAAAATAATGTCTCCTGGATGCTGTGAATCATGGAGAATCACAGACCATTAATCAGCAAGGGTGGAAGGGACGAGTTTAAAGTCATGTGCACAAAACACAGCCGTTCCTGGGGAAATCTCAGACGTGGCATGATTCATTTTGCTTTCTCAAGGAGGAGACACAAAGGTTAGAAGAATAAATAATGCCACAGACTCCTGAGTTCCTCGTAGCAACACCAAGTCTGCCATTGAAGAGAGGAAGATTTGGTCACAGGAGATGCATATTGTCACAGCAGGCAAAGGGCTGTGCAACAGTGACACTCATCCGGTTCCACGGTTACTGTAAGGACACTATTCTAGGGGTTGTCAGTATCCTGATTTGATAACAACTCAGGTTTGCGGTCTGTTTCTGGAAACACTCTGGGTGCTGGTGTGATGGGGCATCCCAAATGCAACTTTCTAGAAAGAACGGGCTATCGTCTGTGAGGGTCTATTGCCTATGAGCAAGGGGCAGGTGTTAGTTACTGACCTTTCCAGCCATAACCATAAAGTGTAGTGGGCACAGTGCAGAAATGTAGAGAGCCTCCCTGGGGAATTACTCGATGAGTTTTAGTAGCCTTTGTTGCTGCATCTTAGGCAAATTAGAAGTCAGCAGCAGATGACCAGATAGTTCATGAGGCTCTGCCACAGATACTAGGTCATCACAGATCTATATACCTAGCTCAGCAACCTTCAAGTGTGTGTCTCGTGCTCCTAAATGTGGGCTTGCAAGAAGGATATGCTTCACACCTGAAAGATGCACTACCTGCCTATCACAAATGATTAGACTATGGTCATAGCTGGTTTAGTGGCTCGTGTAACCATTGGTATTGTTTCTTGGTATATCCACGTCCATATTTCTCCCGTTCATTTTAAATAACAAATGCCAGCACACCTGGAGCAGAACAAGCAGTTGACTTAGTAAAGACAAATACAATTCTTCAGACTTACAGATTGTCTAGTCACAGAGTTTTAATTCAGTTCAGAACTGAGTTTTCCACTCCTGCAATTATTTACAGAACACTTTATGCGTTCTCCAGCTCCACTTTCTAGAGCGCTTTTTTCTTTTTAGAACTCTTTTCTCTGACCAATGACTTATAATATTGCATATGGAACTGGTCACCAATTCTGATCAGGCTGTTCCTAATCTGTGATGGAATGAGTGAAACACAATACGAGAGGGGGTACTTCTATCATTAATTCCTAACATTTGCATTCACACACAAGTACCTTGCCCACATGCAAGCATGGGCATTTGCAAGAGCAATGAGAACTTGGCACCAGGCTGAGCAGCCTTCCATTTGAGTGCACGCAGGAAGTTGTCAAAAAGGAAGAAAGCAGTAGAAACATGCTGATTCCAGAGTGTTGCATAGAATCACTCCATGGACATATACTACAACTGTCTTTCCTCTTTGTGTGCTCAGCTGCAACCACGAGGAGCACACAGGGGCATGGGCAACACAAGCATGTGCTTTTCCCACTGCCTCAAAGGTTAATTTGAATAATGTTCCACAGTCTGTTATTGTGGAAATACCAGCTCTCATCCTGGAAAAGCAAGCCAAAGGGTTATTGCTTTAATAGACACTAATAGGAAGGGACCAAGCAAAGCATCTCAAAGATGGCAGAACAACACCGCTGCAGTAAGTAACAGGATGAAATAGCTCCAAACGAGTTTTCTCCAATCTACTGCCAGCAATCAATCCCTTCTGCAGCACTCTGAGGAGTTCAGCAACACAGCACGTTCTGGGCTTGCAGCAGCAGAGGCTGCACTGAGGCGTACATTTCAGCCAGTGAGCTCCAGTCTGTCAGTGGTGTGATTAGCCATGGTCTGAGAAGGTAGCCAGCAGTGTCTGCATTGCAGACCACAACTAAGAGTCTCTTTTACAGTTCAGTGCATTGCAATGAAAATTAATTTTCCTTCATCTTTTTATTCTTGTGGAAAAAAAATAAAAAAGAAAGGAAAAAATGGACAGACTTAATAGGAGGGAAAATCCACAGGGCACTTGCTGAAGGAGCTTTCTGAAAGAGGCTTTAAAGATGGAAGTCTTGTCTGTCATCTCAGCTCCTAAGTAATGCTAGTGGTGGGACTCTTGGAAAAATTAGTACAAATTACATTGCAGAAAAGACTGCTGCAGAGATATTTCTGAGTAGTTTTATGGTTGTGATGAAGACCAGTGGGCATTAAACTTGTCTTCAGGGGTATAATTTGGGTAAATCTCAAATTTCAAGTCTTCAATTCCTGAACTTAAAATGCAGATTCCCCACTAACCACTACCCTGCTTCCAGATCTTGCACTTACAATACTGTGTGTTGGTATTTGTGCCACCAAAAATCATGGCAGCTGTTCCAGAAGTGTCTATATCCAGAATGATTGGGTACATATTTTGGAAGCTATAATGACTTTCCCAGGCCTTTCTTCCCACGGCAAAATTGAAAACACCGGTAGGAAACAGAACTTCTGTATACTTTTTCCTTGCTGTGAATACAAGGTTTGTCTATTTTCTCCTTTTTTCCGTCAAGAAAAGTTTCATTTCATATGAGTTGTTGCATTTGTTAGATGTTGCCAGGTAGGACCAGACTATTATCTTATTGCCTGTGCATTCTTTAGCATCTGTTATCACAGCTCAGGACATTTCCAGTTCTATGAAGTTCTCTCTTATGGTTACCTACAATCAAGTGCAATGAAAAGGCCCAGATCACTTACAGATTATTAATTCTGATGCAAGTGTCTGTCATTTTTGGTCCTTTAACATAGGAAATTCAGGTCTGGATATTTGTAGGAAGGTGAGTGCAGGAATCCAAGCAGAATGGGAGGACTGAAGTTCTCTGCATTTCTAATCAATACCAGCCACAGCAATGGAGACTTTCCACATTGTCACGTCAAAGTGCATCAGCACTGACCATCTCTCAGAAAAAGTGTAGTGGCTTATGCCTCGTGATCCTCTATGCCCATCCCCCTTTCTTTACCTTGAATGTTTTTACTTTTAAATAGAGAAATGTTATAGAGTCAACACTAGAGAAACATTTGAGCTGCTTTGCAAGGAAGAGCTGACTGTGACACAGCTGGGGCTTGAATCTCTGGATTTAAGGAGTTCTGTTTAGAACAAGCTAGACTTATGAAATGACAAAGTCATCTATTCAAATTCAATGGGCTCAAGCTTTTTCTTTCTTCTAACAGCATAACTTCATTCACTTCAATGGAATTGCATTTGGTTTGCACAGGTGTGAGAGGGAAATCAAGTAGAATGTAGAAATGTTTTCTTTTGAAATATTTTTGGAGAAAAGGGGTAAAAAACTGCTTTTAGACCAATGCAAACATTTTCATGGAAATTTTGATTAGGGTTAAAATTTTCTGGACAAAAATTGGAAACAGTATTTTTTTCCCCCGTAAAATAGTTTTATTTTCAAAAATCCCACAAACATTTAAATGGAAATCTAAATATTTTCAGAAAAACTGTAACTGTATTTTTAAAGCTTTGAGTTTCCATTTTTATCAAAAACTGAAGTAATTTGTCAAAATAACTTAGAAAAACTAACTTCTTTTTCCAAAATTTCACATAATGGCTTTTTTGAAGCAACTCTAATATATAAAGATTAAAAGGAGTCTAAATACAAAACCAATAAAAAACTGTCACAATTGATCTCGATAAACTAATTCTGGAGGTTAACTTATATGAAACCTGGGATGAATCTCTGTTGTTTAATATATAGGTTTAAGATGTTTCTGCTAACATACTTCACAGAGGGGCAAGTGAAGGGCACAGTGAAGGTTTTTCCTGAATTTAGGTTTTATACAACTCAGGTAAATTAAGAGGGAAAGCAAAGGATAATAAAGGGAGATGAAGTGGAAAAAAAAAAAAAAGGAGTATCAGCAATCCCCACGTCTGTGCAGTATGAGTCCTCTCAAGGTACTGATATCCTTAGTATGATATACCCATAGGTTCCAAAACTTGTCTAAAACTTGGCCACATGGCCTGATCTGGGAAGAGATTCCAGCAAGGGAGACACAGCTAGGCTATAGCCACATGTGCAATCGTAAAATTCTGCATTCTGCAGCTGAAGAGTTGATATTTGTGTCTATGGCTGCTGCCCACAAGAAATTCCCAGGAATTCAGTGCTCACTTGGTCCAAAACAACTGGAAACTTCTGATCTAGCCACTGTGTACATCTAGGCACTATTACAGAGATACTCTGGAACTAAATAAACCAGGCAGTAGTTAAGGCTATGTCTCTCTCATTTTTCACAGCAGCAAAAAATCTGAATAGATGCCTTCATTTAAACAGAGATTCTACACAGCAAAGTACTGAAGTTCCACTCACCTAACGGTAATAAGTATTATAATGTAATAAGGAGTGAAACAAAAAATAGAGAGTCAATCCCTGAATGGAGGCCTGAAGATGCAGTTTTCAAAACTAAATGTGAAAAGAAAATTGTGACTCTTTTATTCATGAATGATTTCTCTAGAAACATCATAAGAATTCATTATGATGAAACAAGAAAGCATGGTTGCACAAAGGCAACAGAGGGCCCAGTCTGAAGACAGATCAACCCTACAAGACTCTAAAAGTATGTTTTGTTAAAAAAAAAAAACAAGAAGAGGAAAGGGGCATCTGTACCTAGATCTCAACCTAAAACGAAGTGGCTCAATTATAATCCTACTTGCACTTGTCTTCAACACCCAGCAAAGACCAGGATATGCAGGCACACTGCCACCTATCAGCAAGTAATGCTGGCTGACTGTCGTGTGGACCAAAGCCACACCAAATTTCCTGGAGACATGAGGAAGGAATGAAAGGTGACTGAATTTGTTGCACAGCCTCTTCCCCTGGTCACACTGTGTTGGGAGTAACTTGAGTTTAAGTGATCTCACAAGCTCCATGCTAGATGAATATGAGAGGCACAAGAATGGGTAAAAACCATTTGGACGAGAGTTAAAAATAAACTGGAATGAGTACATTTGCCGTGTTGTCTATCCAACAAATAATTTTTAATAACATAAGATTTATAACATGCTATAATATGCCTGAAAGTTTTGTAACACCATCCCAAGAGGCAAGCTAAGACTGCTTCACTTGCATTAGATTGACCATAGCATTGAAATCATTTATGTTTTAAAAAAAAAAATGGAAAGAAGGTATGGGGAAGAAAGTCAAATGAAAAGAGAGGAAATGAGAGTTATTGTGCCATATCTGTCCCAGTAGAATGAAAATCCAGAAGCTGCTTTCTTTCAGGGAAAAGAACCAGGAAGGAAGTTTTCAGTAAAATAAGGACAGCGAAGGGGAGGTTCCCCCCTTAGCAAAGAGGGGGAATTTCTTTCATGGAGTTGCTGTCTGAGTCTAACAGGAAGAGGCTTAAGAGGTTACATCTGTTAGGGTTCCCCAAGAGATCACTGAGAGTTGACTTGACTGCCCCTCAGCCATCTACACAAGAAGACATGTTTCCCCTATCAGACAAGAGTATAACAGAGTCTAGTGACTACAAGATAAAACCAGGAGAATTAAGGCACACCAGTTATAACAGGGAGTACTTTAAGCGGCCTCCCTAGATGTGTGACAGATTCTCCTGCAGTGCAAGGCCTGTAAATCAAGGTGAAATATTTTGAAAGGTGCTTTTTAACTTAATCTAAAGGTACAAATTTTAATGCAGGGTTTGTTAGATTAAAACTCCTGGCCTTTGTTTGACAGGAATTTCAATTAGATAGCCATAGTATCATAATTTCTTCTGCTTTAAAATCTATAGAATTGCAAAGGAACTAAGCTTATATTGTCCTTTTGCAAAAGTTGTCATAATAACCCTTCTCTCAGAAGAAGATTTCAAAGTGTTTTAAGAAATATTAATAAACCCAAAAAAAGTGTATTCAAATCAGGCAACTGAGGGAAAGCCCAAGTCTTTAAAAGCAATGTCTTCTCCTATGAACTATTGATGTAATTCAGGGTCACTTGGTCTGCAGGAGCAAAATTGTTCTGATTTATTCCAGTCTCCTGCAAGAAAGACATTGAGGTCCTGGAGAAGTGCAACAAAGCTGGTGAAGGGGCTGGAGAATAAGCCTTACGAGGACCAACTGAGGGAACTGGGGTTGTTTAGCCTAAAGAAGAGGCTGAGGGGAGACCTTATCACTGCCTACAACTACCTGAAAGGAGGTTGTAGAGAGATGTGTCTCTTCTCCCAGGTGATAGGTGATAAGATGAGAGAAAACGGCCTCAAGCTGCACCAGGGAAGGTTCAGACTGGACATTAGGAAAAATTTTTTCACTGAAAGTATTATTAAGCACTGGAACAGGCAGCCCAGGGAGGTGAATGAGTTCCCATCTCTGAAGGTGGATTAAGTGCTTAGGGATATGGTTTAATATTGGACAGGTACAGTTGGACTTGATGATCTCAAATGTCTTTCCACAGGATTCTGTGATTCCTGAAATAAGTAGAAAAGAAACAAAAATTCAACGACTGTAATAGAAATACTTGGGAACAAGGGAAAAGAAATTATAAAATTCAGCCTTTTTGTCGGAAAGAAAACAGGGCTAAGAGTTCTTGGATTTGTAATACAAGAATCGAAAGTCTTGTAACATACAAGAGACAAGAAATTCAAAACTAATCAAGGAAGATGTTTTTTCATTGCAAAGTCCTATGACCGACCTTGTCGCTGTGGCCAGAAGATTCTGAGGGTTCAATGGATCAGCTAATCTCTGGCTCCACCCAAACCCCACGTGTGTATACCACAACTCTCCAGCTGGTATATATATACCCTTGTCATGCAAACCTATAAACTTGTAGGTGGCAACAGCTGGTGGAACAGGGTGTGCACATTCAATGGGTTTGCACCTTCCTTGATCATACAGAAGTCTAGTGGCTTCTTTGCCTTGGCCTCCCTTCTACAGGCCAATGTAGCTCCATATCACAGAGATATTTCAGTGATCCACTCACAAGGCTTTAGACTCAGCAAAAATATGTATTTTTTTGCTTTACATTTTTTACCATTGATTTCATGTAATGCAGACTTCAGACTGATCACTTCCTCAGTTATCCCACAGTCCCAAGGACCAGCTGCAAAGGATGCTTCCTTCAAAGTCAGATGCCATCATCTTAATGGAGAAGAACTGCTGATCTGAACATCCCTTCCCAGAGGGCTGTGGAAACTGTGAGACAGGCTTCAAACAACAAAACAAGAGTCCTTGAAGTATAACCAAAAATCCTTCAAAACTAACGAACATGTGGTTGAGTCAGAATACAAAAACAGTTCTCAACTAACACTTCTTTACCTAGAACTTCCTATGTTTCTGGGCATAAATTATCCACCAACTGAAGGGCATTGGGAACAACATGTTTTTTCCGTAATTACCCAACATGCATTTCTTTGCAACTTTTTCCTAGATCCTCTGGTCTTGGCTATGGCCAGTGACAAGACACAAACAATCAGGTGGTCTGATTTTCCCATTCATCACTTCCACTTTTTCCCTCTGCTTTGGCCTAGGTTTGGAGAGAGGCTGAGTCCACCTGGATGTTTTGAAAGGGCCTGTTGGGTGCAGATGTTGCTGCAAATGTCGTTGTTATTTTTGCAATTAGAGTCATCATTCTGTGCTCAGATGGCATGCAAGAACATTACATATAACTGCTCAGATATCTGGCAGAAAGCCTAATATTTTATAGATTATACAGTGTCAGAGACAAAAGCAGCACTCATCTTAAGTAAGATTTTAACACCTTTAAAGTGTGATAAATTATAAGGAAAGGCAATAGAACATATGGGATAAAGTGTGAGCTCATTTTACTTCAAACTCTCTATCACATGAGGACCAAAGGGGAGAGAGACCAAAGGGGATGGATCATGGTTTTTACTGCTCTGCTGCAATGTCAAAATTGAGTTGGTTTAAAATATTTATGACATGAGAGAAAGAAAATCTGTGAATTGCTCAGAACTTAATGTATGTACTCTCAATGTGCTTCACATTTTCTTTGGTTGGGGACAGCCAAGTGGGGAATTGAGGATAACTTGTTTACTGCCAAACAGCTCTCCATAGTACCTAGTTTTGCTATGTATTAAAAATAGCAACTGGGGCCAAGAATGCTGGGGCTGGAATTAAAGATGAGAATACACAATAACTTTAACTAACGGCAGAGAGATTTAAATAGCACACATCAGCAGAAAAGAATGGGGAAACCTACAGTACACTGACTTCATTGATACCCCATTTATCAGCAATTACTGACTCCATTAAAGGCAGAGTTTACAGCAGACAGAGAAACAGAGCCTAAAATATGTCCCAACAGATGGACGGAGAGTGTCAGTGATGCCGTATTTCAAAGGCATCTGTAACTTTGTTATCATTGTACATGGAGTCAGAAAGACAGCGAAAAACACTGGAGTAAGAGCCAGCAAATGATTTACTTGACCCTGCATTGGCAGAACTGACAGCAAAAACCTCATTAATTCCTCAGGTCATTCTGGAAGACATTAATTTGGTTTGGACTCAGGATGAGGGGAGATTTTCCAGACATACACCAGGAATTATGAAATCTCTATAGCCAGAGGAAAGTATGTCCAAATCACTTTCTGCATAAATCAAGCTGACTTTCTGAAGAAGGATAATATGCCTAATCAGGGGAGTTATGGAACTTCTTGTACTTATTAGACAGAAAATAAAATAGTATTTTATTTGATAATTTGCTTGGGGAAGAGGTTTGTTTTATTTTCTCTTTCCTTTACTGGTGTCTTCTCGTGACAGAGTTGACTTGGAAAAAAAATATAAGTTCTGTGGTATTTTCTTTTTGTTCATGTGGGGATATCTGGATATGAACATAAAAAAAAATATATATGAGTAATATATGTTTATAATTTTAGTCAGCCCACTGTATTTACACATCTTTTGGCCTTTTAACTCTGTGCTGCAGAATGCCGAGTACCATCAGCTTCCCTCTCTAACCCTGTTTAACTCCTACTTACCCTCAGCATTAGGATAAACAGGAGTACAAGCAGACCAGAGCTTCTCCTGGGGAGGCAGCCTTCAGGCCACACTTCTGCTCCTGCACAGTCTCTCATCCAACCCAGCTCTCACCACCATTGATGGGACCCTCACCTCAGCAAGAACTGATCAAAAACAGGGGGTCCAGCCTGCAGGACTCAGAGCAGAAATGCAGCTTGGGGTGAGCAGGAGCCCCTCTGAGTAGGGGAACTTGGAATGGCAGGCTGAGGTCCCAGCTATGGACTTCTCCAGTCTGGCCCTAAATCTCTGAACCAAATAAAAAGTTCCTAAAGAAAAGTTCCTAAAGAAAAGCATCAGCTGGGTGACCTGGCTTGGTGGTGAGGAGCTCCAGACCCATCTTGGATGAGTGGGAGCCAACCTTCCTGCCTGGCTGGCCCCCACTGGTTTGGCTCTGACAGCAGCCCAAAAAGCCCCACCAAAAGCCCCTGCAAATAGCCAGGAGCTGCAAGAAAGCAACCTACCAAACCCCCCCACTATACACGCTTTCCAATGCTTATATATAAGCCCTTGCTGCTCAGGGTATCTTCCTCCACAAAAGATGCATTCATCATGTTCAGAGAAGGGTTATCTCTCCCTGTAAAGAACATGCATTAGTACTTTTTACTCATTCAACACTGGACACTCCCTATCAACAACAGCCTGCCAAAAGGGGAGAAAGAGGTGAATTAATCACTGGAAGAGACAATTTAAAGGAGTTAGGCTATAAAATGGAGTTCATTAGGAGGCCATCCTGTATTTGGGACTAACGAGCTGCAATTTCCCCACCTCTGCTGTCCTAGCCAACAATAAGGAGCACTAATTTTATTGACACTGCATCATGTGGTGGCCACCTACACTCTAGTAACTCCTTCCGTAGATCAGTCTCCCAGAAAGTTATTTCACCTATTGCAAGTCCAAGTTCTGTTTTAAGATGTTTAGCTCCTTATCTCCTCAGACTGAAATAAAACAGTATTAAGTGGTCTGCAGTTTTCACTCTGGAGCTAAGGTTGTAACGATAACCACGTTACTTGTCTGTAAGGTTGCACTTACAGAGGTATCTCAAAGCACATTACAAATGTGTATGGTATAGACAGTGCAGAACCAAGTGAACCCTGACTGGGAAGACAACATAAAGCACTTTTCTCCATCCATCATCCAGGACACGGTAGTATCCATTTTCCCTGCTTTTCTGTTTTGGCTTGTTAAAAAATATATTTTGTTGGCTAATATTTTTTTCCGTGTTTCAGATTTCTCTAATTATTTGTTCCATGTTATTATTATGCAAAACAACTCTATACAAAACACTATGGAAAACACTGGCACTGTAGGAGATTGGGTCTAGGGCAAAAGGAGAGGTAAAACAAGGACTGAAATAGGCAAGTTACCCAAGTTCGTGCAGTGTTGCATGTCTGGACTTCTGATCAAGTCAGAACAAGACAATTTTTTCTAAGGCTAAACTGCAGTTCAGTTCTTCGTCTGGATGCTAGCTACTGACTTTAGCTTTACACAGCAAGCTAGAATCTAATACAAAATAAACATCTCACTTGGGAAGCCTTTGCTGCCCGTCAGCTGCAAAAGTACCACAGGGGGCAACTCTGCTGCGGGGAAATATTTGCTCTCCCATCACCTATGTGCTTTTATCAGAGAGGGTCATATGCTTACAAGAGCAAAAGAAAGACATCGTCAACCCAGCCCGAAGGTTCAGGAGTACATAAACTTGAAGAAGAAGACAAGCAACTAGGAAAAGATTTGTTATGAGCAAGATAAATGATGGAAACAATTTACAGTACACAATATTTCTTTATTACATTGCATTTATCCATTTAAAAATATGAATAAAAATAATCTGGGGATTCATTTTCATGTCTGCCCAGATAATCTAGTAGCCTAAAGGAACTGGAAACCGAAGTGAATTATGTGTAAGATCAGGTTACATGGCTAGAGTGGCAGAAATGAAAATCAGACAACAGGAAGGATTCTGCTCAACTGAGGTAATTCTCCACCTCAATAAAGTAAAATACATATTTTCAAAGAAAATTACTATGCTGCAAATAACAACTGAAGACATTCAAATATTAGCATATGTATTTTCTACTCCTTGTGCTCTTTGTGGTACCTTATTCTCTTTTTCTCCCTTCTTCTCCTCTTTTGTCCTTTTTCCCTTCCTTTCCCCGGTTCTGCTAGCAAAAAGACTGAAATATAGCTAACTACTTTCAGTTTGGTTTCCAGTCAGTTCCTGCTGAATTTTACTTTCAGTTTCTCATGCTCAACACAATGCTAGAAAATCTAAGTTGAAAATATGGTAATAACATGTTTGCTTGTTGGTCTTATTTTTATATATTTCCCTAGGTATTTGTAACAAATCATAAAAATGTTTTCTACTGGTCTTAAATATTGCAAAAGCTTATTTAATTTAATCAAAACTTAAATATTAAGCCAAATTTCATTGCACAATGTGTTCCTTTAATGGAAAGAGCTAATGAAAAACACACTAGGCCAAATTCACTCTGTTTTCTTCACCAGGGAGATATTTGCTCCTTTATTACTAAGGATCATTTGTTTTGCTTCATTTTACTGGGAACAGTCTGCAAATTCATATAATCAGACTGTGTTCTGCACATATTTTTCATGGCTATGCTGAAAGCGTTTTGTCCTCATTTCTACCCCTGGATTGGCTCTTCTTTTGAAATACGAACCTTGGCTGGGTGACTCACTGGGACACTAACTTTATCTTCATCTGTTTTACAGTAATTGGACTGGAGAAATTTTTGTAGTTGTATCTGAGATTGTTTCCTGCTTTGAACTCAACACTCAAACTGTCATGTGTTAATTTTAGTGATTACACAAACTAGACTCTAGCCAATAACGTTATTGTAGTCAAATAGATGGCTCCAATCCAAATTGCTCTTGCTTTATCTCCAGCAGAGTAACTGCCACTACACACTGTGAATGGACCAAAATCAAATAAAAATACTCACCACAATAACTTGCCAGCAGAAGAATGTGCAGTAACGCTTCTTTTGCTATGCAGCTGAGTATTTTGTAAAGCTACGTTCTGCTTAGGAAAGCTTGAAAGTCTCCTGTCTTGGTTATAAAAGGACATTTATTCTGTGAGGAAGGAAAAAAACTTGTTCAATGTTTTAGCTTTCATTCAGGTAAAATCCCAGTTCAGAAAGGGCATAGATGTATGTGCTGGAAATGAAGTGTGTGCTCAAGTCCCATTGAAGCCAGGTAGATTGTAAGCATATGCTGAAATGCTTATTTAAATTGGGTCCTTAATTATTATGTGCTATAAGATTGAACCACATTTCATATTATTTTCATAC
The DNA here is from genome assembly GCF_017976375.1 of Cuculus canorus. Lineage (NCBI taxonomy): Eukaryota > Metazoa > Chordata > Aves > Cuculiformes > Cuculidae > Cuculus > Cuculus canorus. Next base: position 91,035,964 of record NC_071403.1, read on the forward strand.
ATCTATATTTATATATGAGTGGGTGGGTGTGCAAGGATATATGTAAGCTGTTCACTTAAGAACATTAAAAATTGAAAAAAAGAGAATCCCCTATACCCTTCCTCCTGAAGTGGCAGATTATTCAATGGTTTTGACAAGCAAGATTTTAATGTTTGGTTGAAATGGCCATTTTTTCAATGAGAGAAAAAAAAATTAGAACTTGTTTTTACTAATCTTTCTGGTATTGCAACTACTTTCAGGTAGTTGCATGTGTACACATGGCTGCAGGGACCCCAGCCCAACCTTGCAAATCTTTACAGAGTGATCAAGAACATTTCATTCAACGGAGTGCATCTCTTCTTGCATAGGGGTTTTTGTACTTATATGAATCAGCGATCGTTTTAATGTGTTTCTTTTCTCTAATTCTGTCAATTAGAACTGACATTTATGTATATCAAGTTTAGTGTACCTACTGTTAACCTAACAGTTGATTTTCTCCATGATAAATATCTGTCCCATCAGTTTACTGAGGTAATAGCTTGACAGAGCTTTATCTGATACCCCTGGCCTGCATCTGACTAGGACAAGCCAGTGTTTCTAATATCGTGCAAATGTAGGAAGCTAATAAAATGGGGGAGGAAGGGAGGTAATAAAAGACCTTAAATACACAGGTTAAAAAATGTTTTATAGACCATCAAAACTAAGCTAAGGAGAAAATGAAGGCTTTGAGGAGAGGTTTGATTTAGAGGGGAAAGATGTTTGGCTTCAAGCGGAAAGAAGGAGAAGGCATAAATGAAAAGCATGGATTGTCCCAAGGAAGGGACAGAAATGTGTTCCGGAAGGAGAGCAGCCCACTGGAAGGAAATGAGGGAACGTGAAGCAGCATCCTGAGGGGTTTTACAAGGCAGGAAAGTGGTTTTGAATTGAATTCAGCAATGGATAAGAAGGTGACAGCGGACAGGAGCAATGTGATCTTATTTCTTGGAATGAGAAATAATACAGACATGAAAGTCCTTATCCACTAAAGTTATAAGAGAATGGATTTTTTTTTGTCATTTTAAAATCTAGAAGAAGACAATTTGCAGTTGCTGAAGTATAAAGTCAACTTTGGATAAGGATTACTTGCCACATTGCTTGTAAGATAGTGACACACCAGCTAGCGAGGAGATGCAGCCAGGCCAAGAAAGCTTGGGCTTGTTATGAGTGTACATTTGGAGGGTGTCTACCAGGGCAGGTAGCCCTTGAGGTGTTGGGGTAATCCCAGGACATCATCCAAGACTTGCTGAAGGTAAGCAACCAAGGACATATACAGAAAGAGGGTGACCAAATTCTCCCAGTACATTTTAGCTGCCATCTTCTTCCTGAGCAAAGAATTGTGCTGCCCTCCAGTCCCTTCTGATATATTTTGAAGGTCTGCAGTATCCATTCTGTGGGCAGATGGAGACAACAGCAGTGTCAGAAATTTTATGTCCTGAAGCAGAGAGAAGATGTAAATGCCAGCAGGGTAGAAAGGAAGTATATGAAAGGATTTACTATGTACCATTAGCTAGCAAATAATAAGCCACTAACAAAAAACAAGGCAGAAAGGAGACTTTTCTTCTTGTCTAAAGACAGACCTGGAGAAAAGGCTAGGATGCCTGAGACTCCTGGATTCTGCAATTATCCTCAGAGAGTCACTACCTGATCTGCTGGTAGTTGCTCTACCAGCTGATTTATTGGTAACTCTATCCTGATTCAGCATTAGCAGCTGTTGCCAGCTCCCATAAATGTATCTTCCTTATGACACACAGTGCTCAAAGACCAGCTTCAACCCTATTACCCAATAAGCAAAAAATTATGCATTGTCATAAGGTTTTATCACAGCTGGGCTCAACCAAGATGCTCAGCAAAAACCTTCAAGCCAGTCAGTGCAACCTTGTCTCTCTTAGCATGCAGAAGGCAACGGCTGCAGGAATGTTTTATGTATTTGTTCCATCTCTGAAGTTTCCTGTTGTTTAGAAACCTCCTGGATACAAGACAGATGAATTATTGATATGCCAGCCTTGGGAAGGAAAAGCAGGGCAAGATTAGAAAAAGGGAAGGGACCTTTGTCTGGAGTAAATTGTATAAAAAAGCAGGACATTCAGTTCCCAGGGAGCCATACATAATAAAGAGAAATCAGATTACCATGGTCTACGTGGTTTACTAAGTACTAATCACGGGTGATTCAGCGCACACCTCTGGCTTCACTGTGTGCATGGCTGTACAGCAGCATGCAGGGTGTTGCCCTCCAGCAACATGCAATGCCAGGGGGTACACACCACTACCCCCCATAAACAGCATCCACTGCACAGCTCTGCAGTCAGACTGATGTTGAGGACTTGGGTGAAGGTGGATTGTGCAGTGATCTGTGTGCTCAGCTGGCACTGCGGCCCCGGGCCAAGGCACCACGGGCATGTTTGGAGGCAGGGAATGTGCAGGCAAGGAAGCAATCACTCAGAATTTCTCTGCTAATCCCCATCCTATGCCTGAAGGGATCTCAGAAAGGTTACTTTGAGCCCCATGCACAAAGCACCTGTATCCACCAGTGGGTTTGAGACATCAGTTGAGCTGCGGCGACATGCCAGGCCCTCAGAGATTGCTCATCAATCCAAGGTCCCACTTCCAGTGGGGGCAAGGACAGGCCTCACGTGTCAAGTTCATGACAAAAACAGCCAATGAAACATGTAGAAAACAATGATTTGGTGCAGTCTTGAAGAAGACATTTTCAATTGCCTCCAGCAAGTGCATCCCTTTAGGTTGATACCATTGTGCCCTCATCAGGGGCTCTGGGGCTAGCACACAGAAGCTGAGGAATTAATCTGCCTTGCCAACACCTTGTCCTGCAGGATTCTCATTAATGGTTTGATTAGCCCCATCAGCTGGGACAGAGCACTTCGCATGATAAATGTGTGAGGCATTACACCACTGGTATCTCCCTACTTCTCTAAAGATTCTATGTATGGCTCACCACTAGCCACTTCCCCCTCAGCCGTACACACTGAAGGCCGGCAAGAAAGTTGCAGCAACACTTGCTCACTCTTCCACTTAATTATGTCCACATTTTTCTTAGAAAGTACAGTCATACTCTAAAATTTTGCAGCATGTAAAGATGTAATTGCTTCACTTGTGACTTCCCAGAATCATGCGTTCAAAATCCCAAATCAGCCACAGGGGCAGCAGCCAAAGCATAGGAAGCAGAAAGGGACCCACTGCAGGTGTTGATTTGCAGAGGAGTCAGCCTCCTCTGCCTTGGTCCTGAAAGGCCAAAATGAAAATTAGTCAGACTGGGATATCTATGACTGGTTGTTGGAGCTGGAGAAAAACTGAAAGGTGCCATTTGCCCAGAGAAAGGAGGAAAGAACTGTTCTTTCAGCTCACTGCCAAAACCAGAAAACAAGACAGAAGCTCAAGGGGAAAGGACTGCTTGAAGTGGACCTGAAATGTATGTTGAGTTTGGGTTTTCTTTGCAAAATTGAAACATTTGAGGAAAAATGTTTGAGTTGAAGTCTGTACTTTGGTTCCTTCATAAACTTTTAATGTCTTCCTCAAGCAGTTTCAATAAAACTGAAGTAAATCTGAAACAAAGATTGGTTTTGAATAATGCTATTGAAAGCCTGTCTTTACATGTCAACATTAAATGCTTCAACATTTTCAAATTTGTTTTATCTACAGCAATTCATTTCCCTTTACAGCAATTTTGTATTTATCCTAAATACATGTTCACCAGTGGAAAACAAATGTAACTGAAAATTGTTATCCCGCATTATTTACCAGTACCAATTATCACATAAAACAATTTTACCAACTACAAATGTCATCCAGCAAATAATTTCTTTGATTGAGTACTGCTTATAAGGACGAACATGAGTCAGAAAGTACCAATTTCAACAGTTGGCAAAAGTGAAAGGAAACTTACTCCTATAACAGGATAAAAAGTGTTTTAGATAGGCTTTGGCCTCCAGGTCTATAAGTAAGATAACAAGGCCCTTTGACAACACAAAGACAGGGTAGACAGTACACAGTTTAAAAAATAACAGTTGTTGGTTAAGAGGTTTCTACTCTTTTGTCTGAATTTTCCACCAATTTTCCTTCTCAGCTAAAATTAAGGAGAAGCAACAAGAGTACTAGTTTAGCCACCTTAGAGATGTGACTCTTAAGTACTGCAAGTACCTGCACACATTGTGAAAGTGTCTTTACTCAAATAGTTTGTTTCCAGCTTGCCGTTTTTTCCTTAATACTGATGCCTACTGGCACTGTGATTTGGCTCCTAGTACCACCTTTTGCCCCCAGTGACAGCATATCTCCTCTGGGTTGGAGGAAGCAGCCAGCAATCCCAGCAGCCAGCCCAAACACCTAACCTCCCTCTAGCAACTTCAACTGCAAGCCCACAAATAGCTTGACCACACAGACGAGTATCCACAAACCTGACACCAAGAGAGAGGGATACAGTGGGACTGAGAAGAGCAGCATCTCTGTTGTTCAACCTGAGTTCTGGCACACTCATTGCCTCTCTGGCCTGGGGGTTGACCCTCAGTATCCTCTACCATCAGCCAGGGCTGCTCCTGGCCTCCCAGTAAGGCCTCCCACCAAGCAAGGACTGGTGGCGGTGGGTGCTCGCCTGCAGCCCTGGAAGGATGAGCTGGGACCAGCCATTCTGCCTGATTAAGATAAATGGGTCTGTGCAGATCAGCAGACTATCTGAGGTGTCTATCACTTACCACTCGGTTAGCTGTAACAAGCTCTGGATGAGCCTGCACAAAGGACTTGTGCTGCTTAACTTGCCAGGACATTCAGGCTTGAAGACTGCAGATGAGGCAGCAGAAGCATGGCAGACCATACCTAGCAAATCCACAGAGATAGCGGCTGTTAATTAACTCTGTGTGTTTATTTGGAAAAGAAGCCATGAAGAGGAAGGATTTCAGCCCCTGCCATCCTGCACATTCAGTTTCTGCCTTACGCTCACAAAGTGACTTTTCAGAAACTGCTCTAGAACAACTCCCGTAATTTCTGCAGTTAAATCCTGAGCACCAACTTTTTGGTGCGCTGTTGGACGCTAACTCGCTTCCCCACTCTGAGGTTGTTGTACATTCAGCAGAGTTTTCCAGTTCAACCCTGCAGTGCAGCAGCCCAAAGAGCAGAGCAGACCAGAGATACTTTCTGAAGCAGCTCTCAATAGCAGCAGAAAGCTGCAAATGGTCTCAAACCTGCTCACACTGAACCAGTACGCTGTGGGGCTATGCCAAGAATTAGACCCCAGAGAATTCCAGTGCACTTACACACAAGAGAGAGCAAATAGGTTCAACAGTGTCTGGCATGTGGACAGCACAGGCAAGCTTATCTCTTGCATTTTATAATGAGAAGTTGATGGGCCAGATCTCCAAAGGCATTTAGGTGCTTCGACATTTAACCTCCCACTGAAATCAGTGGGAGGCCCACAGGGAAATGAGGTGTCTAATTGTGCTTGGAAGTCTGGCCCTAGAGCTCTGTTTTCCCACATTGTTTATTTCTGTGTCATTTATTGCTGCCTATGAAGGCAGTAGACACCATCCTTTCTGCCCCTCAGTCATCTAGGTAGCATGAGTTAGTGCTGTGACACCCTGATTCAAGTCTCTAAGCCCACCAAAGCTGCTTGTGTGCGGCCACATTTTCTTCCCATACACAGAGCCCCTTGGAACTGCTTTATTGTATCTTTGGTACACGCACAATGTGGACATGGGAATGAAGAACAGGGACAACAGAGATGATACCTCAGCAAAGCACTAAACATTGCTCCAGTAGAAAATGCATGAGCTATGTCCATGGCAGGAGCTGCCAATGCCAGAGGAGAAGTTTGAGATATGTCATGGTCACATCCTTTTCTTGTACAGCATCTTTAACAATGTTAGTGGCAGAAGGTGTACAGCAACAACTGTACACAACTGGGACAGACGCTGCAGAGCCTGCATGTTCTAGAGAGAGGCAGGAGGTGGAAAGTCTCCTCAAGAAGCTGGAGAAGGCATGCTGACATGCCTTCTACCCCTGGTTGCTTTCACTGAAGAACCACATACGGACTCTATCTTAAGTCATAGAATCATAGAATCACTAGGAAGGGACCCACTGGGTCATCGAGCCCAACCATTACTAACACTCCCTAAACCATGCCCCTCAGCACCTCGTCCACCCATCCCTTAAACACCTACAGGGAAGGTGACTCAACACCTCCCTGGGCAGCCTGTTCCTTTACCCAATGACCCTTCCTGTGAAAAATTTTTCCTTATGTCAAGCCTGAACCTCCCCAGGCAGAGCTTGAGGCCATTCCCCCTTGTCCTGTCCCCTGTCACTTGGGAGAAAAGGCTAGCTCCTCCTCTCCACAACCTCCCTTCAGGTAGTTGCCAGAGAGCAATAAGGTCTCCCCTCAGCCTCCTCTTCTCCAGGCTAAACAACCCCAGCTCTCCCAGCCGCTCCTCATAAGACTTGTTCTCCAGTCCTGTCACCAGCTTCGTTGCTCTTCTCTGGACATGCTCCAGAGCCTCAACATCCTTCTTGTGGTGAGGGGACCAGAACTGAACACAGTATTCAAGGTGCGGTCTCACCAGTGCCGAGTACAGAGGGAGAATAACGTCCCTGGACCTGCTGGTCACACCGTTTCTGATACAAGCCAAGATGCCATTGGCCTTCTTGGCCACCTGGGCACACTGCTGGCTCATGTTCAGTCGACTGTCAACCAACACCCCCAGGTTCTTCTCCTCTAGGCAGCTTTCTAGCCAGACTTCTCCTAGTCTGTAGCACTGCATAGGGTTGTTATGACCCAAGAGCAGGACCCAGCATTTGGCCTTGTTAAACCTCATGCCATTGGTCTCAGCCCAGCAGTCCAGCCTGTTCAGGTCCCTTTGCAGAGCCTCCCTACCCTCCAGCAGATCCATGCTTCCATCCAGCTTATATTCCACCCAGATCCACTACCACCCTAGAAATCATGGCACGCGCTAAGGGAGGTACAAACATCTCCTCTGCCTCTTCAATACCACCGTTCTTTTTGAGTTATAACTCCTGTAATGTAAGCACTCTTGCACTGTTAAATCGTTGCTTGTTAATCTGGCCAGTGATGTGGTGGTGTCTTAACTTGTACAAACACATTGCCACCACTCCATCTGTATGGCCATAGTGCAGTCCTCTTGTACCTCTACCACCTGGCCTTGCCTTGGTAGGTGGTGAACCTCCTTGACTGAGCATAACTGGCGCAGAAGGAGAGGGGTTGTCCCCTTAAGGGGTAATGATCCCATCTTCTAGTTACAGAGCCCCAGATAGGCAAAAAAGGACTGCCCTCTTGCAGGGGTGTAGATAAGTTTCTCTGCACTGCACAAGAATTGACCTCAACTTGTTGCCAAATTCTTTACGACTACTGTGAAATGAACAAAGTCTGGCAGCAAGATTTGACTGTGTGGCCTGTGTGGTGTGGAGGTATTTGTCTTATCAGAGAGAGTCAGACTAAGGGACAGGCTTAGCTGTAAAAAAGGTCTAAGTACTTCCTATGGCAGAGTTTGTAGCTGAGGCCCATTTCTGATCATGTCATCAGTCCATACAGTTGGATGCTTTCCTGCATCCAGCAGTGGCCAAGAAGTGCTCATGTCTACCAAAGAAAAAAAAAAAGAAAAAGAAAAAAAGTCCATTAGAGAATAAATTCACTCCTTGTGAAATAGAGGTCAGTAGAGTTACACCAGGGAGGAATTTGGATGGAGATATCTGGACTTTGATACTACATTTTAAATAGTAAAAATATTTTCAGTGGACGGGGAACTGTAAGAGGTTTATAAATGCAAAAGAGAAGGAAAAAAATGGTGCTGCTCCCCCGCAGCCTCCTAAAAATAGCAAATTACACACCTAATAAATGTATCAGCAGCCCATGAAATTGACAGCCTGAAATTGAAGAACAGACCCGTTTTGTTTGGAGAAATAGTCTTTAAGAGTGTGGAGGTGAATTAGAAAAATAGCAACTGACATTAAGAGTGCAAGATTAATTCGACCTAGCTTTAATTGAGGCAGCCTGAGTGAGCCAGAAAAAGAGAAAAAAGGAAAGGGAGAGGATCCCAGCTCTGTCTGGCTCCACAGAAACTCCACCTACTACGTCCTTTCAGTTGGAGCTCAAGTTTCAGCATTACATCATCCTAAAAACGTCCCTTTGGCTGATAACTCCCTGGGAGCGGGCACTGACGCTGCAAACAGGGTTATGGATGTGGCCACTGGGTGCAATTTCACCCTTTTGCATTCATCAGTCAGGGATGGGCCGAGGGCCACCTTTGGACAGCCTTCAAATTACCCTTTGTCTTCAGAAGCTGGAGACCACTGGAACCACTTATTTTGGGTTGATGTCCCCACTGTCCCATCCTTGTGCCCTGTGGGGCCACTGCAGAGCCACCCCAGCTGCAGCTTTTCCTCGTGGCTGGAAGAGCAGGGATTTGATGGAGATGGCGGAGCAGTGGGTAACATGTTATTTATATTTCAGAACAGATCCACGTACTCGACAAACCCTGAAATCCCAAAGCCTGTAAAAGCATTAAGCAGGCCATCCTGAGCATGAGCCTCTCTCAGGTTTCCTGGCTTAAACAAGAAAGTCCTTCTCGTAAGCAAGGAATAAGCTCTTGCACAGGCCATATTTCAAAAGCCTTGCTACTACTGAGTAAATAAATGTGTGTAGCAGATACAATAAACATTTTCTTCTGTTCTGAAATCAGATCTGCAGATCCCAAATCCCCCTGTGCTGTGCAGACTGTAATTACAGGATATGTTAAATTTTCTTTATAGCCAGCTCTGATGGTTGTTAAGTGACCACACCGCCCAGTACAGCACCCCTCTCTGGTCTGCTACCATTCTTAATGAAAACCAGATGCTTGTTTAAAGTTAATAATCAATACAGCACTCATCCCGAGTCAAGTAGGGCTAAACATTTGCTTAGAGAAGCCATGTCAGAGTTGCGATAAGCAGGGGCTTGGTGCAGCATGCTGCTTTGGACCCCACTGGGGCGTGAGATAAAACATTCAAATTCCAGAGACCGAACGCTGGGCCTGGAGAGTTGATCTGAGCCTCTACAAGTAACTAAAACAACTAAAATATACTCAAACCCGGCCACATCCAGAGCAACCCAGATCCCTGACAGATGCAGCAGCCCTGTGTGCTGCGTGCTGCTGGCGAGGCCAGAGACACTGCCATGCAGCCTTACTTTGCACCAGCCTCTCACCTACAAGCATATCTGAATTGATTGAAAATATCCGCAATGGTAGAGTACTACGTGGTTGAAAGCCACAGTGCTGATAGGTAGTGAGTACTTCCAAATTACTCTAAAGGCAGCAGGAGTTGACAGAGAAAAGAGTACCCAACACCTCACCAGTCAATTGAGGTTAAGGCTGAAGCTTTCTGATCTTCATACCAGGTTAGACAGTAAACTGAATCATCTTGAATCATCTCACTGCTTGAATCATCTTGAATCATCTCACTGCTTGGCTGGGCAGTGAGATGGATGATTTGGCAGGAAAAACTTTTCACGTGGCCCCCATGCCTTCTCACAGCTAGCAGTATTCAGGCCTTCATCTCAGTGAATGGATGTTGAGGAATTGAAATTGCTGGTGTGAACTCCAAATGGAGGTAACTCCAGCTAGTCTGCTCTGTCTGGATCTTTCCTACCAGGTCAAAGATGTCTCTGTCCAAACATGATTTGAAAATTAACACTGGGAGAGTGATTTTTCACTGGTCCAATTCTGCCCATTGCTTGCAAACAGCTGGGTGGCCAAATCCTTTAAGTTTCATGTGTTGTAGGTATAAATATTTCAAAGCAGGCTGTTATTTTTCTTTACTATTCGCTGTTCAACAAACCCCTTGTCAAATGGCTTCCATCACCCATTCAAGAGCAGAAACAACACAGTGCAATTCAGCTGACCAGCCTGCACCCTGCCCTTTCCTATCTCCACTTCCAAGCATTGCTCAGAAAGGTTAGACCCCACCATACAGCTTAACTTCCGCACCCACCACACCTTACTTCTGTATGGCAATCCCATGATGAATATTAAGTGAACTTGAGAGAGTCCTAAGATGTAGCATTTTGCCTGATAGTGGAAAAAGACAATTCTCTTGATTCAGCCTGTTCCTTTCTGACACTGTTTAGCAGCAGAAATCAAATATTTGCATATAGCCTAACCCAGTGACAGAAGTCACTGCTCAAATATTCTGGAGTAAAAGAAACTGAAGTTTTAAATTCTAGGCTTGCCCAAGGAAAACTAACAAGTAAAATGACAAGAGGAAATGGTGAGGAGATGTATATGACTCACTGAATCATAGAAATTTTGGTTAGAAGGGACCTCTAGAGGTCATCTAGTCTGACTTCCTATTTGAAGCAGGACTATTACCAGCGTTTTTTCACTGAGGCTGTATTTCAGGGTATGATCTGTGTGCTTGCTCCATCCTTTTTTCTTTCTTTCTATTCCCTTCAATTTTTGTTTCCAGTAGACTTTTCAAAACTTTTGAGTTTAGTTACATGTGATATCTATCCCCTTAACTCAACTCATATGATTAGGTCGAACAGTTTCCATGAAAATATTTGTGTAAAGAAAGTGTGCAATTTCTAAACTGTTTCAGCCTTTTATATCCTAATAAAAGGCTTTTGTGTCTCAAGTAAGACATCTGCTGAATTGAGGTGCCATCCCCACTGTCTCCGGCAATAGGGTCCTGCAGCACCTGAGCTGAAATCCAAGGAAGGACAAATGGATCACAATCTATAAGGTGCAGGATGACCTACAGCAGCTTCACTTTTTGTTGTGTGAGTACGGAAAGGGAGACATGGGAAATCAGAAACACTCACATGCCAGTTCTGCTTCTGTGCTGTGCTGAGTTGTTAACTTCCCTTCTTCCCCAGCACAGAAATCCCCAAGTTAAAGTACTCATTTAGAGTTACCCAGAAAAGCTGAAGATAGCTTTGGATCCTGTTGAAAGTCTTTGTTTTGTAACAAGCCAGAACCAACCCTTTTGGCTTAAAAAAAACCATCCTCCATTCCACTTAAAACAGGTTCAGTAAATGATCTGTGACCAAAAACAAAACCAAGTACTGGAAGCCGGATAAAACTGCTTATCTCACTTCCAAATTAAATGAATCTGACTTGCACACCACACACACCAAAGCATTCCTAGAGCTCCACAGCTCATGAACATATCAAAAAAAAGACATTTATGAAAAAACAGCCAATTTGAAATCCTATTAAGAGTGAGTTTTTCTGAGGAGAATTTGTCTGCATTCCCAGGTCATACCACAACTATGGAGCTACAGCATCGTCCTAATACACTGTGTAGTCTCTCCTTCCCCTATATGGCCAGATTCCAGCATGGAAAATCCTCAAAGCATAGCTCTGGGTAGTGCTACAAGGAAAGCAAGGGCCCCAGAAGCAGTGGCCATGGGTCTGTGTCCTCGGGGCTTCTTTGTGTGGCAGAGACCCACCCTCCAGCAAGCTTCTGGTCTCTGTGTTGGTTTTGGGGTCCCTCTGTAGAGCAGCATTTGTCCATGTAGGGCAGGGCTGGGACTGCCATCCCTCTCCTCGGCCTTTCCCATTTGCTGACTTAGGTGGCCCAGCTGCTGTGCGGCCCCAGCTTTCTCCACATGTTGTCTACAGATGCCTAAAAGCTGGGCTTTGCAATGCCTAATTCCCAAACCTTGTACAAGCAGCCAAGTCAGCCACACCATGACGCTTTCAAAATAGCAGTCCGGTGTCAGCCTTTGAGCCGAAAAAAGCACCTTTCCCCCTGGGATAAAAAGCCTGCAGTTTGAGTATTCCTGGGATGAGCACAGTGTCCCACTTGCTCTTAGGAAAAGGCGTAGGATTATGCTGGTCATTGGTGTGACTTCAGCATATTCTCATCTAAAATCTTCTTTCCCTGGAAGAGATATTGCTTTTTTCTTTTTTCTTCTTCTTCTTTTCCCCGGCTTTGTAAGTAATCGTGTTCTTCACTCTCCACTGTCTTGGCACCTTCCAAGCAAAATCTGACAGCGAGGAGTAGATATTCTTTTTTTTTTTCAGTAATAAATAGAAATACATATTTCTGCAGCCTTCCAATCTGCACAGGCGACACTGTCAAAATGCTCTGAACTTTTTTTGGAAGCACCAGATGACTACAGCTGCTTAGCACAATTATAGCCATTGTGTAATGCTTGGATCCTCTGTTGTTTCATTCATTCTATTCATCAAATTCTGCATTATGTTGTGGGGGAAGATCTGCCTCATGGTAAATTTACATTTTTTCCTATGTTGCTGTTATTTTTCGTAGTTCAAGGGACACTGGCAAGTGACACATCACTTTTTTTAAAGTAATTTCTAAAGTTGTTTACCCTATAATTTACAGTATCCTCTTAGAAACCAGAAGAATGGAGAGCTTGAGCAATTTGGCATTTCCTCGCTCCTGTGTGTTGATTTTGTTTTTTCACTGTGGGATGGAGGATGCTCAGACACTTTCTACTTAAAGTGGTTCACAGTGGACTTAAGTACAGGCTGCTGAATTTCACAGAGCTCCTAGAGACAGGTAAGGGCTATTTAGAAAACTATCCCTGTTTTACAGGCAAGCATCTCTTGCAGAGTTGGGACCAGAGCTGTGACTAGATTTGTATGAAGTGCCTCTGTCCCAAGCAGGGGACTTGGGACCTAAAGAAGGACCTGCACTAGAAACTCATCTTATAAAGCACCTGTCCACCCCAGACCACAAGTGAGCTTTCCTTGTCCTGTCACTGCATGCAGCCACCATGGTCCTGCTACTCTCAGCAGAAGAACAACCAGGCTGTCCCCAGGTGTCCTCCTGGGGTGTCTGAGTCCCACCAAGAATAGGGTGACAGAAAAATGGTACAGACTTGACCTCTGTTCCTTACTTTATCCATCGTAACAGCAGGCCAAGGTGCTGAATATTATTAATTCATGCACACATCCTTTTTCTATCATACATAGTATCACGCACAGTATATCAACATGGGACTACCAATTAAAATGGCCACTGATGCTGATATTAATTTTTGTAAAACCACCACAGTATATGAGCTTTCTCCCTTTTGTTTTCAAGACTGAAAAGCAAACCACAATCAGTTTTCAAAAACAAAACTCCTTTTTTTTTTTTTTTTGCTGTTCTGAATATGGGCATCTTGGGGAAATTTTGGAGAAAATTTATTTTTTGCATCCTAAGGTTTTCACTGGGAAAGTGAAGGAATGTATGAAAAAATACATTTCCATAAGGAAATTTTTCATATTTTTATAACAAAAAAGAAGGAAGAAAATAATGAGATGGCATTGGAGAAAGAAAAAGGGAAGCAATATAGTTTACAGATGCTGTTCCTTATTTTTCTTCCTCTTTTTGGTCTTCCTATATTAAAAATAAACAAATGAACCAAAAATGAGACAGAAATGTTTGAGTTTTTGTAGCTCCCCTCCGTGCAATTTTCTTTTATTGTTCCTTTTCTTTTCTTTCTTGCCATTTTTGTATCTGTAAGATTGTATACTTAAAATTCATTTTGGTAATAAGTTACTGAGAACAGCAGAATTTCATTAGGCTGGTACAGAAAGTGGCTTCAGTAAGCACCAGCATTTTCACACGTCCTGGGGTTGGGTAAAAATGACGAATCACCAGACATCAGCCCTTGAGCACTGGGGGACCGATGAGCCTGAGATGAACTCTCCAGACAGGAGATCCACCTTGCTGTGCCATGTGAAGCAGCCACCCTGTATGGCAAAAAGTAGCTGCCAGCAGCATTCCTGGGTTCCACTGTAACAAGGATTATTTATGCCCCATGACTGCTAAGTGCTACAAAAACAAATGACACTGTAGTCTCAGACCACTAAATTTGTCTCTCTGCTGCACATATCCTTTGCTTTCCCTTTGGCTGCCTTTTTGCTAGCTGTAAATTGCAAAATTCATTCTCTCGGCGGTTTTATAGTTTTGTGGTGAAATTCAGATTTATCATCATTAAATATTGTTATCACTGTTTACACAATGACGCAAACTGTCTGTAATGTCTCTCAGACTCCACACTGACATCTAACCTCAGTAGAAGATGGGACTCTCCAGACCAATCCAGATCCAGCCTCCAAGCCAAGTAACTGGGATGAAGTCGGAGAAAACTATTGTAATCCTGGACGCTGGGAGTGAGAGTCATTACATGTTTAATTCTGCCTCTAAAAGGCAAAGGTACAATGCAGAGTTTGTCAAGAAATAGGCCATTTATGGCTTTTAGTATTATTAGTGAGCAAGGATTATTTCTTTCTCTTGAAACACAAAGAAACTGAAGATACTGTAGAAGATGGGATTGTGCCCAGTGGGGTGACAAAGCATCCATTTCTCCTCCACTTTCTGTCTTAGTCTCAGTCTCCAGTAGGACTGCAAACTAGAAAGCTTTCCATTTTGCTTGGTTATTTCAAGGCCTGAATGCTAGAGAACTGCTTTCTGTGCTCCATCCTCCCAGTTCAAGACCCAAGAAAGCCACTGGTGGGACCATGCATTGGTAACCCCCAAAACGGCAACGGCAATGCCCTGCTGTGATGGGACACTGGCTTGGTTTGTAGACCAGGAGGCATACACTGCTTCCCCCGAAATGTACTCTATGCCTTGCTGGACCAGAATGATCTGCAAGACATTTCAGTGAGAACCACTTAAGCCAAATCAAGTCAAGGATTAGCAGGTCTCAAGGAAAGAAATTAAGCACTGTGCCATCAGTCTCTTAGGACTGTTTCTGCTTTTGCTGGTACATAATAATGTCATCATGAAAGATTAAGATGCTGCAGCTTGGCGAAGAGGAGCAATAGTGCAATAAATCCCTCTGTTGGGGCATTTCTTCTGGCTGGTTGTGTGCACGGCCATTTCAGGCTGCTCTGAAATTAATTTCAACATTCTTGTAGGCACTTATCTCCCCAAAGTGAGATTTCCTGGGAATCATTGGGGAAGGAATGAAGACAGAAGAAATACAGCTAAATCCCAGAACTTAAGACCTGATCCCTCTCTCATTAATGCTCTTGGTGTAAATCAGAAGGAATTCCACTTTCATCAAGGGAATTATGCCAGTGATTTACTGTCAGTGAGAAGAAACTCAGGTGCAAGTCCATTTAGTTGGGCTTCCTTTATTCATTTTCACAAAAGGAGACCCCCGATCTTGCAGATATCTTCGCAGAGCTTCTGCATATCGTAGATTCCAGGGCAGAGAGACAGGAAAAGAAGAATGATCACTTTCATGCTTAGACTTGACCATGTATATAAAAGTCTCAGAATCAAATCTTAGTCACTTCAGAAGGAAATTACAGTCACAGCCATAGGCAAATGGTAACTCAAAAATACTTGGAAATCACATATTCCTTGATGCAATTAACTGTAAAATGAACCTCCTTTCTATTCAGAGAAGTTGTTTTTTTTTCTCTTTCAAACAAGCAAAAGTCAGTCCTGAAGCCTAACACATCTAAAAAAATGTCATGATTTGCTGTACCTAGCAAGAAATAAGAGATGGGGACTGTAGATGGTTGAGAGAATAGTGCAGGGCAACAGATATAGAAGAAAATGCCATCATGGAGAAAACCGTCTCGCAGTGAATACAACCAGCTGGGTGTCTGGATGCTTTGTAAAATTTTATTGTGAAATGCACAGATGATGAGTACAGCTGCAAAACATCAGGAGTGTTTATCATGATCTCCCAGAGCGTTATGGGTGTGTTCCCCTTTGACACTATTTATGTAGGCTTAACTTAAGCTGATTTCAATGGAGGCTTCAAAATTGTTTCAAGGTGCATCCTATTATACACAGGATAATGTTGTGGCTTAAGATTTCTCTCCTCTGTTTTATGTGGTGTTTATCAGCATGCAAAGGACAGCAAAATGAAGAAGTAGCTGATAGCATCTAACTAGATGGCTGCTGTTGCTGAGGCAAATAAAAGACATTTCTGGCACTCACACAAGTATTAAAAGGGGGATTAAGCGGATTTTGGGGGTGGAATTCAGGCTGAAAAATCTGTCATCCATCCTTCTTTGCCTAAACGTAACAACAGCCTTCAAGGAACGAGCCTTAGTCTCCCAAGCATTACTTATTTCACTTGAATTAGGGTCCATTTCAGCGAAGTGCTGGTGCAATGTGAGGATTTCTCAGCCAAGAATCAGTATTCGTGTTCATTCTGTTTCACCTGCTTGTGGTCCCAAGGGTTTATATGTGACCACCTGCATCCCAAAACATATAATCATGCTCTAATTCAGTTAGTTTTGATGATTGAAATAACACCCTATGCTCCCTGTCTCAGACCCAACAGGCAGAGGTGCCTTGTATGACAGAGGATGCCCCATCCTCTCTCCAGTCATCTGAAGAGAGAAATTTAGGAGATGGAGGGGAATGGCAGCAGGTTCCTGCCCAGAGCAGCAGGCATGTCTCCTCTGTCCAAACTCAGCCTCACAGGTTCCCTTGCACAACAGATATGAAGCTCTGCAAGTGGAACCAAACCTCAATGAGAATGATGGGTGTCTCAGCCTAGAAATGCTCCCTAGGTTAAGACACTCAAAGCATCTGACACTCAATCAAAATGACCTCTGTTAAGAAGAAAAGACGGGTTATTCTCATAGCGGAATCCCTTCTGAAGGGAACAGAAGGCCCGATCTGCAGACCGGACCCGTTACATAGGGAAGTCTGCTGCCTGCCTCGGGCCTCAGTTAAAGATGTGGAAAGAAAAATTCCAGCCCTTGTCAGGCCCACAGATTATTATCCTCTGTTGATTTTCCAAGTAGATAGTAATGAAATCCAAAGAAATCTGAGGGCAATTGAAAGGGAATTCAGGGCCTTAGGATGTATGGTGAAAGGATTGCAGGCACAGGTATGTTCTTATCTGTCATTCCAACTACAGGGAATGATGAGAGGAGGAATAGAAAGAGCCAACAAATAAATATCTGGCTCTGAACATAGTGTGAGCAGCAAAACTTTGGGTTCTTTGATAATGGATTGGGCTGCATGGGACCAGGCTTGTTGTCCAAGGATGAGGTATACTTGTCCACCAGGGGCAAAAGTATCATTACCAAGAAGCTATCAGGGCTCATTAATAGAGCTTTAAACTAGGTGTGAAGAGGGAGGGGGACAAAACCAGGCTTGATAGAAAAAAGCCTGGGAATGACCCTCCAGTGTCTGGGGTGCTGGCAAGGACCTTCGTTCTGCCACCTCTGAGTGAGTGGGGGATAGCACTTCAAATGGCAGCACAGGTGTAAAGATTACTGATGGGTTAGAAAATTCAGTGAGTAGTCACTTAGGAACTAAGACTATTCCCCTTAGGAGTGTAATGTGATCAACAGCCCAACTGAAGTGCATCTACAGCAATGCACGCAGCATGGGCAATAAATGAGGAACTAGAAGTGATTGTAAGGCAAGAAGACTATGATATAATTATCATCAAGGAAACATGGTGAGATGACTTGCATAACTGGAGTGCTGCTATGGCTGGCTACAAAGTTTTGAGGCAGGATAGGTGAGGAAGGAGAGGTGGTGAGGTAGCCCTCTGTGTTAGAGTATTTTGATACCCTAGAGCTTAATGACGGTAATGATAGGGCTGAGGGCTTATGGGTCAAAATCAGTGGAGCAACTAGCAATACTGATATCGTGGTGGGAGTCTGCTATAGACCACACAGCCAGAAAGAAAAGGCTGATGAGTTATTCTACAAGCAACTGGGAGAAGTCTTGTGATCGCTAGCCCTTGTATTTGTGGAAGACTGGTGTCTGTCCAGGTGTCTGTTGGATGTATAGTACAGCTGGGAGGACACAGTCTAGGAGGTTCCTGGAGTGTGTGGAAGACAGCTTCCTGACACAACTGGTGAGTTAGCCAACTAGGGCAGGTGTCCTGATGTTTGTGAACAGAGAAGGCCTTGTGGAGGATGCCTGGGGCACAGCTATCATAAGATGAATTCTCAGGGCTAGGAAAGTAAGGAGAGGAGTCAGCAGAACAGCCACCTTGGACTTCTGGAGGGCACACTTTGGACTGTTAAGAAGGCTGGTTGACAAAGTTTCTTGGGAGAGAGTCCTTAAAGGCAAAGGAGACCAAGAGGGCTGGATCCTCCTTAAGAAGGAAATCTTGTTGGCGCAAGAGGAGGCCATCCCTGTGTGACAGAAAATGAAACAGTCATGGAGAAAACCAGCCTGGCTGAGCAGAGATATCAGGGTGGATATCAGAAAAAAAGAGGAAAGTATAAGAGCTATGGAAGAAGGAGCAGGCATCTCAAGAGAACTACAGGGATGAAGTGGGATCATGTAGAGAGAAAATCAAGCCCAGACAGGTCTTAAATTGGCCAACTCTGTGAAAGATAATGAAAAATCTTTCTACAAATATATCAACAAGAAAAGGAGGGCCAAGGAGAATCTCCATCCTTTACTGGACACAGGGGAGACTTTAGTGACCAAGGATGAGGGTAACAGTGAGGTACTTAATGCCTTCTTTGCCTCAGTCTTTAATAGTAAGGTCAGATGGTCTCTGGGTACCCAGCCTCCTGAGCCACAATACAGGGAGGGAGAGCAGAAAAAAGCTCCCATGATCCACGAGGAAAAGGTTAAAGACCTGCTCCGCCAATTAGACATTCACTAATCTATGGGGCCAGATGGGATCCACCAAATGGTATTAAGGGAGCCAGCAGAAGTGCTTGCCAAACCCCTTTCCATCATCTACCAGCAGTCCTGGCTGACTGGGGAAGTTCCACTTGAGTGGAGGCTGGCATATTTAATATCCATTTACAAGTAGGGCCGGAAGGAGGATCTGGGAATCTACAGACCTGTCGGTCTCACCTCAGTGCCTGGACTTCGGCAAAGACTTTGACACTGTTTCTGACAGTATTCTGCTTGAGAAACTGGCTCTCACCAGCCTGGACAGGCACAATCTCTGCTGGGTAAAAAACTGGCTGGATGGCCGGGAACAAAGAGTGGTGGTAAATGGAGTTAAATCCAGTTGGAGACTGGGCACAAGTGGCATTCCCAGGGCCTGATGCTGGGTCCAGTTCTGTTCAATATCTTTATCAATTATCTGGATGAGAGGATTGAATTTACCCTTAGCAAGTTTGTGGTTGACACTAAGCTGGGTGGAAATGTCAGTCTGCTAGAGGGCAGGAAGGCTCTGCAAAGGCGTCTGAACAAGCTGGATCTATGGGTTGAGGCCAATGGGATGAGGTTTAACAAGGCCAAGTGCAGAGTCTAGCACAACAGCCCTGTGCAGCACTACAGGCTTGGGATGAGTGGCTGGAAAGCTGCCTGGTGGAAGGACACCTGGGGGTGTTGGTCAAAAGCCAGCTGAACATGAGCCAGCAGTGTGCCTAGGTGGCCAAGAAGGTCAATAGCATCTTTGTTTGTATCAGAAACAGCATGGCCAGTAGGTCCAAGGAAGTGATTTTGCTCCTGTACTCAGCACTGGTGAGGCCGCACCTCCAATACTGTGTTCAGTTTTGGGCCACTCACTGCCAGAAAGACATTGAGGTCCTAGAGCACGTCCAGAGAAGGGCAACGAAGATGGTGAAGGGCCTGGAGAACAAGTCTTACCAGGAGCGGCTAAGGGAACTGGGGCTGTTTAGTCTAGAGACATGGAGGATGAGGGGAGAACTTAGCACTGTCTACAACTACCTAAAAGGAGGTTGTCAGGGGTGGGCGTGGGTCTTTTCACCCAGATGATAGGACAAGAGAGAATGGCCTCAAGCTGCACCAGGGGAGGTTCAGATTGGACATTAGGAAAAATAATTTTGCCGAAAGCATTATCAAGTCCTGGAAGGGGCTGCCTAGGGTGGTAAACGAGTCCCCATCCCTGGAGGTATTTAAAAGACAGGTAGAAGAAGTGCTTAGGGATATGATTTAGTATTGGACAGCTACAGTTGGACTTGATGATCTCAAAGGTCTATTCCAACCTAGCGATCCTATGATTCAAATTGTTCACAAGCATAAATGTTATGATGACTGTGGTATAATCCAGTTATCCTGTAGAGAATGAAACAACATAACCTGTTCCTTATTTCCTCAGATAGCTTGGTGTAGAAAGAAATAAAAAATAAAGATAAAAAAAAAGGTTTTCTTTGTGTTCTGTACTTCCTGATTTTGGCAGGCAGTGAAAGCACTGAAATACTCCTAAGGAAGCTGGTTTTGTAAGTTCTGGGTGGTGATGAGGGGAGGCAAGGGGCACGAGAATATCGTGAGAGAATAGATCATGGCAGCTACCTGCCTAAAAAGAGGTTTTACATGAAGAATTCAAAATGAAACTTAGCGAATGTTGTCACTACCAAAGGAAATGACACAATTCAAAAGCTAAACAACTTTGTTATAACTAAGCTACATGTCTGGAAGGGAGAAAAAGGTAATTACACTTTCGTATCAATTTTAATGGCAATCCCTGCTGTTGCACACTAAGACCTTGTGACCGATATACTTAGTCTTCATTAAGCATTTTCCAACAGTTCATTGCAAACAGCATCTGATATAACTATGAAATCCTTGTAGGACTGTCACAGCTGCAGTGTCAGATTTTAAAAGTGAAGGAGTACTGGGAGAGACACTATTTGTTATCACTAGCCCTGGTCTCAAAGCTCTTTAGACTGAGCTGTTTACAGTATACTTAGGCAAACTTTTTTCTCCCCTCCGAGATTCACAAATTGCTTAACAAAAGTCATGACACCTATTTTTTAACATGAGGAGCTGAAATGCAGAATACATAAAGATTTACCAAAAAATGTTCTTTACAGATCTGGGTTTAGAAATCAGGTCTTCTAGATAACAGTCTCCTACCTAATCTGCAGAGGCGATGGCTTCCTGGACCTAAAAAAGTGAAGCTTCTTCCCCATTTTGCCAGGATTGCACTGAGAATGAATTTTGATTCTTGTCATCCTGAAAATGGCTCCTTCTCAAGGGAAGAGTCATATTCCCTTCAAAACATCTCAGTCCAGCTCACTGCCATTGCTGCAACAGACATTGTTACAGGCCAGCTTTTGCAAGGCAGCTGCTGGAGCCAGGCTACGTGCAAAGACCATTGATGGCAGCATGCTGCAGGTCAGGTCTTCGCATCTCCGTGCTATCTACTTGCAGTGTTACTGCCTATCACAAAGCAATAAAAAGCTACAGGCAGTCCCTGGTTTTGCTTCAAAACCTCTTGTAAAAGAGTCATAAAATTTTGACTGCAAAAGGCATATTTCTGTCCTGTTGTAATTAATATTTGATATTCTTGTCTTTGCAAAGTTGTTTTTACAAAGCCAGATATTGGCTGGACTCCAGCAGCTCTTATCACAAATAAAATTTTGCATTTATTTGCACTTCTGTCATTGGAAAGGAGGAGGTTTTATTAATAGTAGTACTAATGTTCATATCTGGAATTCACTTCTGAGTTGAGAAAATCCCCTGCCAGCATTCAGCCAGGAGTGAACTTTATGATCATGTTATCAACTCTGAAAACAGGAGATTAAGCAACAGCCATTGAAGTGGTAATAGATTTTTAACTCTATCAGAATCAGTTACCCACTCCTCTGTATTGTTTCTCTGCAATACTAATTTCCCATATTTGAAGGCTTTCCCAATGAAAGAGAACCACCACACAACATTATTCGTCAGCTCTGTCCTGAAACACAACAGTGCATGAACCCAACTTGATAGTTTATGAACTAACAACTAAGCAAGAAGCAGGTCTCCCATAGCCCGGGGAAAATGTACTGTAACATGCTAAATCTCTTTTCTAAATGCAAAATCATATTGCCATCCAGGTTTGTGGCTTTCTTAAATGTGGTTCTGCTCAGAGAAATGACTATAAAAATTACACACTTTTTCTCAATGGATCTGCTGTCTTCTGCAGGAAATTTGAGTCAGATATGTTTCATTTACTGACAAAAATAATACCTTGTTTTTCTATTTTCTACTCTGCTAGCAGTGTAGAAACCATACAGCCTTGGGAAAAGGAACCAGCTCTCTTCTGGTTCATGCACCATCAACAGTACTGGTAATTAGTTTTAACCACTGAGTTTTGATTGCCTGTGCAAAGGGATTAAGTTGACCTTCATATCCGGGACTGGATCTACTGAGCTACTGGATAGAAAAATAAGACCACTTTTTCCGTTGATACGCAGCTCCCTCAGACGGAAAAGTGACCCTCCATCTCCTCACCCCTGCCCTCCTTGCGTAGGGATTTCTGCTCAATGGTGACCACGCCTCGCAGCATTCAGACTTGGACCTGGCACGTGCCACTGCACAGGAGGATGAATTACACCCCAGAAATGGCAATGCAGCTGCTACTGCCCTCCAGCTGGGTGAGAAAATGCCATGCTTGGAAGCTCAAGTACCTGACAGGGCACATGCTCCTGGCTCACTCCAGGTGCAAAACAGAATACATGCCCATGAACCACTGGGACCAATGGCTGATGTATCATCTACGTGTCAAATGCTGGGGTACAGAGTCCCCAGCAAACAGAACTGAACAAAATGATGGTTAGTTTCATTTATACAAGCTGTGCAACAATACAGGCATTTAATCGGTGCTGAGTGGGGTTCGGTGACCCCCAGAGCCATGCCATCACTACTGCTGACACAGTCTTGCCGTCATCTCCCCAGCCATGAGCACTCTCCCACATCTGCCATGCATTCAAATGTGTTTAGAAGGATTTAGCTGACAGGTGGACTGCACTGCCAGTGGATTTCATCCAGTTCTGGGTCATTTTATTTACAGTGCCAAAGCAATTCAAAATGAAATTACCCCTTCAAACCATTTCTAAATTACATGATCTTCTAGATGCAAATGAAAGCCATGCTGTAACCCAACAATCCAGCTGTTTGTTTGCAGCACTGGAAAGAAACAAGCTGAAAGCAGACAAGAAAGTTTTCAAGTCAGTCTGCTGTTCACAGCCAGAGACAGTGGAGTTCCAATTACCTCATATTTTCCAGCAAAATCAAAGCAGGAAGCTCCTATCCTGATGGTCTGAGTTACAGGAAGGGCAGTCCTGCATGCAAAATTCGCTTTTGTCAGAAGCAAATATACTCTACACACGGTATTCTGTGTGGAAAACATGGAGAGCTGACTCTGCAAAGCCAAACATAAGTGCTCCTTCCATGAGGCTGTATCAATGTTTGCGAAATCTACTCTACACACGGTATTCTGTGTGGAAAACATGGAGAGCTGACTCTGCAAAGCCAAACATAAGTGCTCCTTCCATGAGGCTGTATCAATGTTTGCGAAATCCCTTTACCGACCATAGGAGCTTTTGTAATTTCTGTCTAAGTTGTATGTATGTCTGTGTGGATCCACCCCCATGGGCTGTGATCAATTACTAAATTAAGATCCTCTACAAAGCATTCAGTCTGTAACTGAATTTTCCCTTTCTAGTGATTTCATGCAGTGTTTGACAGTAAAAACAGCTGTCTTAGGTAGCTAACTCCTCTTGTGCCCTATATTTCATTATGACAAATGGGATGTATTTCCATCACTTATCAAAAGATCAACACCGAAGCCAAGCAAGTGCTAGCTTATTTATTGTCATCCAGGGGATGGATGGGCTTAAGTGCCTCCCTTAATAGGGATGATTCCTTAACAGAGACTCTATTCACAGATGGAATTGTTCATCTTTTGGTTTTGTCCATCAGTCCACCAAATTTTGTCTACTGTGGTCACATGCAAAATTAATTTGTTCTGGCTGATCCAAACACAGCAACAAAATAACAATTATTTTTTTTTTCCTCACTTGTGAGCACTTGTTAGTGTGATTTTCTTCCCTGGATTTGAAAGCACCGAGTATGATTGTGTGGTCCTTCCTCCCTCTCAATGCATGGCATTTGCATCACCAGCATGAGTAGTCCTCATTTATCCACTATGTTTGTGAGAAGGTGGGTTGAGTGGGGCAGTTGCACATGAAAACCCTGCTTGGCCTGAGTTGCCTGGACGAGGCTGGGCTGCCAGAGCTGAGATTGCACGCTGGGTCCCTCTCTCCCTCTCCTGCCCCCCATTATGCCAAGACTGGGTCTGAAATGGCCACAGCGTTACAGCCTCATACTACAATATTTTTGGCAAACCCAAGGAAGAGACTTCTCTTATAAAGGGTTTCCCCAACATTTACTAGAATAATCACCATGCATGCAGGCAAACTCCTGCCAAGGGGGTATGCATTAGCAGCGCTGCCACCCATTGCCCTGATAAGCCCTGACCTGGTGGTGTTTGTACTTCTCAGTCACCTTTATTTGTTTAAGAGGCCAGACAAGGCAAAGACTTGTGATGCCTTGTTTATTCTGTGGCTTTCACTGGAGCATATTAAACTCATCATTACTTCATATAAGCTTGAGATAGGCATTTTTTTTGCTGGCAAGTGTTGACAGTAACTAACAGACACTCTGCCACAAGGTAACATGTTTATATACTGGAGCAAATGCCTGGCGGATTTTATCCCTGTAAAACTATCACAGATAAAGAAGCTACTATCAGATAAGTGACTATAATAAATGGCCACAATTAGTGCTCTGCTGATGAGACTACTCGGTGGTCTCTCTGCTCTCTTTTGGACAAACCCCAGGCTCATCTTGCTTAGTATAAATGGAGACAAGGACCATTTAAAATAACTCTCTGATTTCTGGGGGAATTCTACCAAAATACCACTGCTACCTGAACTGAAATCTCCTTGTGTTTATCTTCAGAGGATATACAAATGGGAAATTAAAATCAGACATAAAGATGTCCGGTTCCACAGACACATGTCCGCACACCATGGCTATTTGCAGGTTTCCCTCATTTTTACAACTTCAGCTTTAACTGTAGGTTTTGATCCCAGTTGGCATTAGCACTCATTAGCCTTTCTTTTCAATGCAGCTGGAAAACACAGAGTCAAAGATCTGTGGAGATGCTGGTGTGAAGCTGCCTAGACCCCACTTAAGGGGCATGCACCCTGCTGCCCCAAGTGGGGAGCAAAGGGTACCTGGGGTCCAGTGCTCCTACCCCGCAGCAGCATGTCCTGCCAAGGCCTAAGTGGAGCAGTGCCTCCCTCCATGCTCTGACTGCTCCCAGGAGCTTGCTAAACCACCACAAGCACTGCAGCTGAGGCAGTACCACCATGATGCAAACTTGCATTTGGCAAAAGTGGTGGTGGGTGCCACTATTCTCAGGCCTGCATCCCTGGAACAGCTGCTCTCTGCTCTCAGCCTTATGTCAAACATGACAGCAGCCCACAGGGCTTGATGGGTCTTCAGGTGTCTGCTTATATTCTGTATATATTTATATTCACATAGCACTTAATGCCTCTCTGAAGTCAATGGATTGACTTCCATGAAAAGGCATGTCTCCAGATGAAGTCATTTCCTTCGAACAATGAAAGCTCTCCCCAAAACACGTACCCATCATGCACAAGACACCAACCCTGTCTCTCATCCTTGCCATGAAGACAATTAGAGAGGCAATACCATACTACAATAACAGAGGCAATGTCAGCCCCAAGGCTGTACAACACCAAGCCCCATCAGAGCTGAGATCCCTGTCCTCCTGGTATCCCACCAATAAAAATAATCACACCCAAGTCATGCTTAATGGCTGCAAGAGGGGCTGTTGTATCAGAGGCTGTCTAACCTTGGCTGCAAAGTAAACTCATGTTGCTTTATTAAAAGATCTTATTGTCACTGTTTTAAAGGATCTTTGTTGATATCCACCCAGATCTCATTATGGGCAGGATTCAAAAATAGAGTCTATAATCTAAGCAATTTTGCTTAAAATGTCCTTAAAAGACATTTATGCTCTTGCACAGTCTAGTCATTTATAGAATGACATGCATTTAATATAGATCGTTTTTAAAAAGCAATGTCCATGTGCATATATATATGTACATACTCAAATACATATGTATAGGAGTATGCAGATGAACGTGTTCAAAGAGATTTCTGACATTATTTTACAGTTATTAAAATAACAATAAAAAAGCTCAAAATGGTCGGTTGTAAAATGCATGTTGTAATTTTATTGAGTTATTTTTCATCTGTAACTGCACATTTTAGTTATATTGTGCCAAAATGGCACTATCCAGCACAGCTGAAGATGTCTCCTGGTCTACCTTCTACCACCTCCTGAAATGCAGCAACTTTTTCAGAGCCATCTTGTAGGAAGAGATCTTGTGTAAAATCATGCTCCTACTAGGGTTTCTATTTCAACTTAATTTAAGATTTCCTAACAATAGTTTTAAGGAAAATTTGTTGAATGATAGAGGAATCCCCACATATACATTCCACCACAGAAATTTGGTGCTTGTGCACAGCAGGATTTATGGTGCTTCTTTGTATTCCCATTGCCAGAATATCTCATAAACTCAGAAAAGTGACACATGCATCAGTGTGTTTACCTTTCCATGAGCTTAGAGCTGATTTATTTGACCTTTGGAAAACAGGATAATACCTCTTGTTGAAAACACTGTGGAGTCCAGATTAAAGAAAGACTGTCAAGTAATTTACACCCTAAATTTGAGCTGCCTTTAACTATTATAATTTGAGGACAGTCTTTGCTTAATTCAGCTGAAAGCCAACATATGATGTCTGCCCATCTATGCAATTTACACGTGTGTTCAAGTAGACTTTTGCATGTGTTACGCTCTGGGTATTCTGGGTGGAGGAGTGACTCTGGTGAGATAACGCATTGTAATTAGCTACTCCAGTGCAAACACTGCCTTAAAACACTGCAAAAATCCACGTGGGGGGTTGTACCAGAAAGGCAGTGATAACTTTTTCAGTGTAATTGCACTGTAAGAATTTCCTTAGAGAAAGCAGCGTCATAGAGCGGAGAAAATCATTTCCCCCAAGCAATTTCTCACTATTTGTTGTTTTGCATTTGTGAATGGGTGTGTGCATGAGGCAGAAATCCCTCCATTAGCTATTTACAATGATTTACAATTTTCCCTAAGTGCTCCTTGACCTGCAAGCATTTGCAAGTCATTGCATTGTGCAAGTGTGTTGAGTGCAAGTCACGTTGATGGCAGCTATACCAAGCGCATTGCTCTGCTTCTGGTCAGGGAAAGATACAATTAGCCAGTGCAGTACAAAGCGCAGACATAAAAATGCTAGGAATTTCCAATTAGCCCAGTTTAAAATCAATGTTTTCAGTGTTCACCACTATCATGCACGAATTCTAAAAACAGTCAAATGGGAAGAATCAATAAGAAAAACCAAGTAATTTGCCCCTAGCCTGTCCTGGAAGTGGACTGCATACCAATAGACATAGTTAACAGACCCAGTTATTTTATGGTGTCAATTTCAGCTATGACAAATGAGAGACAGATACTTACATGAGACCCTAAATCCATTTATCTGTGGCATCCAATTTCATTCGATGTACACAGTGGTATTACTAGCCTGCAGATACTTTGAATAGATCATTTCAAGTGACAAGATCAATTGAAGTGTACATTTAAAGACTTCAACCATGGGATGGTCTATTCATCATCAGGCCTACTGGCATCTGATGTCATGCACCTCTCACAGAAGGGGAAAAGGATTTTTGCTCAAGAGCTGGCAGGAGTGACTGATGAGGCTTTAAACTAGGTTTGAAAGAGGCAAGAGCAGGCTAGTCAGGGACAAGCAATAGGAAGACACACCAAAATCTGAGGAGCTACATCCTAGTGAGATTCAGACTGCTCCATGACGTGTGCCAAGATGGATGGTTACATGCTTTTCAGGAGGGATAGACAGGGCAGGCAAGGCTGGGGGTGACATTGTACGTAGCAGAAGGGCTAGGTGCATGGAGCTTGCCGTTGGCAATGGCATAGTTCAGAGCCTCTGGGTAAGAATTAGGGGACAGACAATTTAAATGGATGTTGTTGCTGGAGTCTGCTATAGGCCACCCAACCAGAACCACAACACTAATGAGTTATTCTTTAAGGAACTCAGGGATGCCTCCAAGTCATCTGCCCTTGTCCTCATGAGGGACTTCTACTTGCCAGTTATCAACTGGGACAATCATACAGCTGGTACAAACAGATCCAAAAGATTCCTAAACTCTCTCATGATGACTTCATGGCACAGGTCCTAAGGGAACTGACCAGCATGGCATTGCTAGCCAGTCAAGGGAGCTGACTGTCCTGCTCTACTCCATGCTGGTGCAGCCCCACCTTGACTATTGTGTGCGGTTTTGGGCACAGCAGTGTAAAAAGGGTATCGAGCTACTGGAGAGTGTCCAGAGGAGGCCACAAGTTTGATGAAGAGTCTAGAGGGGAAGTCATATGAGGAGTGTCTGGTGACACTTGGTCTCTTCAGCCTGAAGGAGACTGCAGGATTTGGGGCCTCATAGCAGTTTACTGCTTTCTCACAAGGGAAGAAGGAGGAGCAGAGATCTCTTCTCTCTGATGGCAAATGATAGGACCTGAGGGAATGTCAGGAAGATATGCCAGGGGAGGTTTATTTTGAATATTAGGAAAAGGTTCTTCATTCAGAGGGTGGTGGAGCACTGGAACAGGTTTCCCAGCAAAGTAGTCGAGGCTCCAAGCCTAGCAATATTCCAGAAGCATCTGGAAAATGTACTCGGGCATATGGTGTAAATTTTGGGGTTGTCCTATGCAGGGATAGGAGCTGAACTCGATGATCCTTATGGGTCCCTTCCAACTCAGGTCATTCTGTGATTCTGTGACTTGGATTCATAAATGAGTCATATACCAAGGGAAGAGAATCAGGGTTCCCTAGTGAGCAAAGATACAGGTAGCAACCCATGCTAAACGAATACTTCATACAAAATATCTTCAGGCAGTCTTGGCTATTGTGTCCCTACGTGGATTATTGTCAAGGTTATGGGCTCACAATAATGGTTTCATGTGTGTATGGGTTATGCCAAGCCCTCCTGTCTCCATGGAGAAAGAAGATGACTTCTGTGGTCAAAAGAAGATCTCACTTAGATGAGATCAAGGCAGAAACCAGGGTTTGCCCAGCCTGCTTATGCCTTGTAGTATCTTCCTCAGCCACAAAAAGGAAATGGTTCAACTTAATTGTGGAAGAGCCTCCTATTCTCTGCTCACTATTGCTACTGGCGTTATTAGTCCCCATAGCTTCATAGGAGTGATCAAGCACACAAATTCCTTCCAAAACATCTGAAACTACTGGAAAACTGGATATTTGTATGGAATCAAGTAGGACAGACATGCAAAACATCCAGAGGCCTTGGGGGGAATCACTTTTGAAATAACAGAATAGAAAATCTTTCTTTTTCACATCTCCTTTCCCTATTCTGATCATCTTACTTTTCTTTTATCTGGTATGTAAGTATTTCTGAGTCAGCTTTGTGCAAAAACTTGTTTTAGTAAATTAAACGTCTATTAAATATAGCTCCAGAAATTAAAATAGCTATTGCATTCCTCATAAATACCTCCTTAAATCATAGTTCAGGAAAACATCATTCACCTTAATGGAGAACCACTGTAATGGAGCAAGAAGCAACTTGGAAGAGGGAGCAGCAAAGACGGGAAGACATGCTTCAAGTTACCCCTCGTATTTTCTTAGGAAGCAAAACTATCTTTATATAAGTAACTTACACACTTCCAGACAGGTCCACATAGTTTTAGACCAGACTTGGTTCAACTTCTGTGCTTTATATGAAAAAAAACCCTAGGAAAACGTGCATTTGGCAAAGATGCATACATATATCTTAAGACACATAGAGAACTATATTAATGCTGGTGGCTGGATTAATTTGTTCTTTGGGGGCTGAAAAAGGATCCCTATAACTCAGATATGTTTCCTAGAGTTTATTGGTCTTCATTGCAACCTACTCAAGATTGCAGCCTTGTTTGAACCCTGAGTTAATTCACAGTACACTGCAAAATGTAATTATATATCCCATTGCATGAGTACAATAGTGGCACTGTTTAATAGCTTGCCATACTTTCAGACTTTGAAAAGTGTTGGCCAGAGAGGTTAAAGAGAGGACCCCTTTTCAGGCATAAGCTAGGAATGGAAGATGATGTACCTATTTCTCGGGACCAGCTTGAATTAATCTTCTCTATTGGCTTTGATTCTCATCCTGGTTTTACACCAAGAAGCGTCTAAGTCAGTCAAATGTCCAAACAGATTGCAGACGTGCCTGGCTTTAAACAACAAATGTGTGTCTGTATTATTTCCTTGCACCCCAGAAGCTTCCCATGATAAAAAAAAAAAAAAAAAAAAGTCAAAGACTGGCTTTCGTAGTCTGGTCCTTGGCTGATAATTTATTAGCTTTCCTCTTTTCATCAAACTGTTCAAGCTGCAGAAACTCATCCCATTAAGCCTATCTGCAATAATAAGCAAGAGATCCCTGATCAATGTCTACAGCGACTCCCCAGGAGTGCCCTCCAGTATGAAAAAAAAAAAAAAAAAAAGAGTAGGATGAGCCTGCCTCGAGCTTGAGGCAATTCCTCGGTCTCATTTTCTTTGACAATCACAGTTGTTGCATCGCCTGCACTTTAATTTTCTAATGGGGAGTGCAAGGGAGTTACAAGAATCCTCTACTTAGTGACCTTGCGACATGGCAAGTAACATAGGCTTTTACTGTTCCTCTAGGAAGTATCTATTCTCTTTATTTCTGCAATAGCAAAATTAAATTGCAAGCATTAGCTAAACAGAAAAGTGTTGTGTAGACATTTGCCTTAGAGAGGATCTATGTATTCAATGACATTTTCTTTCTTCAACTTCTTCTCCATTCACTTCACCAGCCTCAGCGAAGGTACCACTTTGCTGACAATAGCATAAATCACAGAATCATAGAATCACAAGGTTGGAAAGGACCTATTGGATCATCGAGTCCAACCATTCCTAACACTCCCTAAACCATGTCCCTAAGCACTTCATCCACCCATTCCTTAAACACCTCCAGGGAAGGTGACTCGACCACCTCCCTGGGCAGCCTGTTGCAGTAGCCAATGACTCTTACTGTGAAGAATTTTTTTCTGATATCCAACCTGAACCTCCCCTGACGGATCTTCAGGCCATTCCCTCTTGTCCTGTCCTCTGTCACTTGGGAGAAGAGGCCAGCTCCCTCCTCTCCACAACCTCCTTTCAGGTAGTTGTAGAGAGTAATAAGGTCTCCCCTCAGCCTCCTCTTAAATGAAAGGGGAAATTATCATTAGTATGCCTGTGAATGGGCATTTGAAGTAAAATTCACCCCCTAAGATTCACAGACAAAAATTTTCTCAGACAATCAAACCCCTGACCTGGGTGTCATGACTTCAAGAAATACTGCTGGAGGCTGTGTGAGGGTGAGCATAAAAGGAGGGCAAGGGTATTTAAGGCTCTCTTCCTCATCCTTCCCTGCCTCTACCCACTCATAAGACTTTCCACACCTGATGTATTCATGTACTCAGTGACCCTATGTGGATTTATGACGTGAATTAATTGTTACCCCTTGAGGTTTTTATCTTCTAACATTCAACACACCCTTGAAAAGGCATTGTCCACCTCATTTTATTCTTTCACTAGTCTTGATCTTGTTTCCTCTAAGCTTCATTTCATGCCCCTTCGGTTATGAGTCCTTTCATGTTTCTGTATAAGATGGGAACACTAAACTACTGTTTAAATTAGACTCAGATGATCTTCAGGCCTTCTAAGAAGTAGTAATAAAAGAGGGAACAGCAGCTGTACCAAGCTGGATGAGTGAGCACCTGCATACACGTCATACACTATGTGTCTGCCCCACTAGTGATGAGCTCAGCAGCTAGCTGAAGAATCACTTTTAAATGAGGCAACTGCAGATGTTCAGCCCCATGCACAGATATCCTGCAAGCAGAAAAGGGAACTCTAATCTCTGAAAGTATTATGTTGTAAGTAGTTCTGTATGCTGGTCCATTAGCAACAAACGTATTGAAGGAAGTAACTATTGTGGTAAATTTATTGACAGAGTTGGAAAATCCCTTTGTATCACTTCTCTGATCCTCTTCACTCTTTGCTTTGTTCTGCGTACATGCAGTGTCAGCTCTGCTAATTTGGGCTCTCCAGGCTAAGGAAAGCTTCATAAGAACTGCAATGACAATCCTAGAAGGAAAAGTGTGAAAAATATTTAATAGGTGGCTGAAGGGCTTCAGTCATGAGAAATCAAGACTGCATCTCAGAGGAGCTCAACACTTGCTGAGATCTTAAAAGATGTTATTGCGCAGGAAAAAGAGAGTGTGAATTCTGCTTAGCTCAATTTGAAAGGAAGCATCTAAAAGCCAATACTGTTTATACCCACTTCTGACTTCGTCAGTGCGAAAACTACCTACTAAGATGTGGCTATAGAGTCGCTTATAGTAAATATAAACCTGAACACATAGGAGTGATTTGGATGTTTTGTATCTTAAATGCCCTGGCACATAGCTGGGTTTGTGCACTGCAGCGAGTTTTTTTGGCCATACAGAAAAACTGACAAAGTATAACACAGGAAAGTTATGACTGAAGTGCAGTGTTACTGAGCATGAACAGTATAGGAGTGGAATGGAACTAGATATGTAGAAAACCACTTTACAAAATCAAAATATTGATTCCGGATAGAAGCATTTTTACAAAAAGTCCAGGAGCCTCTGCTAAACAGTCTGGAAGTTGACAGCTGAACTCAGACTGCAACTTTTGTGGATAAAGGTAGAGACAATGAATTTTGTAATAGGATTCAGAGCAATTTGGTGTTTTGAGTACTTCGAGATTTGATGAAAAGCATGAGAAGAGAGACAAGCATATTACTATTATTATTATTATTATTATTATTATTATTAGCAATATTGCAACACCAATATTGTTATGAGTGATCCAGGAGATGGCAAATGCCTTTCAGTGAAGGCACAGGCAAAGTAATGTGGCTATTAGCAAGAAATGAAGCTAATGATTATGTGCTAAATGAAACAGCCATTCAGCTTACTGATCAGGAAAAAACATTTGGGAGTCATTGTTGGAAAAACATGGAAACCATTAGCCTGGTTCTATTCAGTAGCAGAGGTAAAAGCAAAAGAGGTCATGTGTTCGTGCACCATGCTCTAGTTGAGTGCCTTGTTTCTGAGTTCTTCTTGCTCTTATTGTTGCGGCTACTTTCACCTTAACAATGGAAAGCGTTCAGCTAGGCAAGGCGTTCATGTATCCAAAAGAAGAGTTCCCAAAGCAGCCAGCAGAACTAGGGGGATGTGACGGCCTGGCATCTCCAGGCTTCCTTTCCCTATGGTGTGAAACCACAGGGTGGGTGAAGGTCCTCCATGAGAGCATTCGCAGAAGAAAGCAGGGGACAAGGCTGAGGCCAGAAAGGAGAAAGGCAACAGGGAGGGAATCCAAAAGCTGACTTTAACTGTGTGACGGGAATTAATTACACAGCCTTCAAAGGGTACAAACCAGGGTTCCATTTATTATAATAAAACATAACTGCTCCAGTCCTAGGTGCCCACAGCTTCCTTCACTTCAGCAACAGTTTCTAACACACATTTCTGACTGTCTGCGCAAGACCCAAACCATTAGTGCAGAGGTGAATGGTTTTTGTTTGCTTTCCTCCTGATTCCTCCTTTTTTTTCAAGTGGGCTTTACCTCTAAAGTGCAAGAGTACTTTGCTCCTTTTAAAACAGAAAGGTCTGAGACCAGTCATCCTTTAGTGACTCTCTTTTAGCCAGTTACTCACAAAAATAAGCAAACTGAAGAAAGGAGTCAGAGCCTAAGCCCTTTATGGGAGATTGATTGTAAAGCTGGTGGCAACATGACAAGCTGATTTGTGGTGGCTCCTCATAGCTTGTTTGAACTGTAAACTTCAGTCACATTTATTTATTGTATCAATGCAGATTTGTCGCAACTAGCCTCAACATAAAAACTGGTGTCTTGTGCCTTGACCAAGAATGCTTAGCCAGGCACAGAGAGAGTACAGGTATGCATTTGTGCATGCAAACATGTGAGACACGCTATGCATTCCTTCTCAATTCCCCCAGCAAACCTCTCCTTTGTTTCAGTCTGTGCCAGATTAGAAGCTCGGCTCGCTGCTATGTTTGGTGACTCCACAGCTTTCCGTGATGGCACCAGCCCGAGGTTCTGTAGCTCCTTCGCAGGGACCTGGACTCTGTAGCAAGGCTTAATTCCTTTCGCTGTCATCTTTTCCAGCAATAGCTGGAGCAGCTGTTTCTTCTTCCTCCATACCATGGGCGTTGCCAGAAAGCCCGAGGGGCCCACCAGCTAATTTCCATACTTGGATCTAGGTCTGTATCTGCATTGCATTTTCTTGAAACAGTAGTCATATAGCAGGTCCCTCTACGTTCTACACAAATGTGATTTAATGTCTTCCTCAGGAGCAGTGAGCTCATCTGCTACAACATGAAATTGTAAGAAGGATTAGCTCCTTTCTTATTAATGTAATCACTTTAGACTAGTTGATATGTCCTGTATACAGCTTATGGTGTAGAGTTTTATAGCATATTACTGCACCTCCATATAAGTCTAAACTGGTCATAAAATGTAATCACTTACTAAAAAAATATATTAGCGCTGCTGAAACTAGGACACAAAGTGATTTTCATAGCAACAGATAAATAAAGGCCTTGGCAGAAGTCCTATTCTTTTGCACAGAAAAATGCAGATAAAAGGGAAAGTGTTATACCCTTCCTCTGTCTCTTTCTCATCTTTTACTCTTTGCCTTCAAAGTATCTCACCATTCACAACCAGAACGAAGATATTAATAGTGCCAAAAGGTTTGCAATCTTCTCCCTTAGACCAGAGACACTTGCTGTTAACGAGAACCCAAGGATGCATCAGAAGAACATCCCATGATTCCAGTAGCAGTCTTGGAGAAGTTTTTGACATTTTTCTCAGAGACACCAGCCCGTGAGGAAAATGAGTTAACATTGGGAAGCAAAACCATGCTGTACCTACTAAAACAGTATCCTCTCCAAGTACCAGTAAGCAGCACTGAGGCAGATTCTGATGTTCTGTAAAACTTGTCTAGACACAAAATCAGATTGGGATAAAAAGACTACTGCATTTCTACTCTTTTCTGTTTATAAGGCTCATATCAACACAGTATTTTAGTACATGATGTCTATTTATGTATCTAACAGTTGTTAAACAGCTGTGCAAAGCACTGTCTGGATATTTTTATTTTAGTTTAAAAGTTAGTCAAAATATGGTTATATGTATAGTATGATTTAAGAGCAATTTAAATGGTCCAGATTTAAACTGAAGTAAGTACACGTTCAAGCCTTTTGGTAAGGTTTAGTTTTATTAGCTTAAAATCACACCTTTAATTTAAAACACGTCCGCATCCTGAACCCAGTCTTCACTGGTATTTGAGTAGCACTTTTTCCCACCACCCCTAATGATTCAGAGTTTAGAGTTACAGGAAAGGGTACCTATAGTGGAAGAAGGCGTGAATATGAGGTCTTTCTTGAATCCACAGTGAGTGCCCAACACTTGCATCAGCCCTTGCATGAAGAGTGGTGGGAATAGGAGCACAGGCAGGAACTATGTATAGATGGAGCTGCTGGTAATGCGGCTAATGCACACCGTGCTTCTGCAACAGTAGTAGTACATCACCTCCTTTGTCTCAATCACAGCTAAATACGGGATGGCTTCCAAACTGGTGGCAAACTGGTCTGGGAAATGCCCTGGTTGGAAAAAAGTGGTTTGGACTTGAGAATAAGTGGCCCTGAAGAAGGAGGAGAGAACAGAGGTGTGGGGTGCCTTAGCACTACAGCCTCTACTCTTGAGCCCATCACCCCAGAGATAAGGGCAGCCCCGAGGTTTTTGAAGGGTCTTTCCAGCTCCCAATGATAGAATTAAGAGTAGCACTATCTGCCTAATAAAAATGATTTTTCTGTTTTCCTCCAGCAGTCATACATATGCAGACATAATGAACATTTTTATTTTGAGGAAGAAAGACTATTCCTACTCCTTTTTCTGTTGTTTTCCACATCTGTTTTTGTTTGGTATTTTGGTTGGTTATTTGGATTGTTGGGCTTTTTTAAACTTAGAGGACCTGAGGAAAGAGTCCACTGGCTCATTTTCAGTGTCAATTTATAATAGAAAGTTCAGTGTGACACAGATAGTCAGAGAGCAGCAGCAGAGAGACAGCTCTGGGTAAGGGATATGGGGGAAAATTACCACCTGATAACACTGCAGTAAATTGTTTCTTAATATGTATTGCACCATGTTGCTCAAGAGCCCGGGAGACTTTCAGAGGGACAGCACAACATCAGCAGCGGGGTTTTGTGGCTGGTGTGTAGTGAGGGGATTGTAATTGCATACTTCAGTGAGCAACCAAATGTTAATCAGACTCAACACTGGGGAAAATGTTTCCAAGGAAGAACAGAGCATCTTGAGCTTCTAACAGTTGGTTAACATACCAGTAAATAAGCATCAGCTCCTAGCCAAAGGGGTCTAAAGGGTTTTGAAATGCAGAAAGCAGAAGTTGGGGGCTTCTAATGCAAACCTACATTGCTGGTAGCCATGAGGTGAGCTAACTTGCTGGTCTGTACTCAACCTCAAAGCCACCCTGAGCTCCTACAGAGCCATTCTTCCCTTTGACATTGTGTCTGTACAAGACATTCCACAGCAATTCCTCTTGTCCTCCATATGAAATTCCTCCTATTGCTCTGGGTCGGTATGTCTGTGCCAATGGAAAACACAGGGTAGGCAGCTGAAGACCTTCCTCCAAACATGGGACACAAAGTGTTTGCTGGTCTATCCACCCCATTATCTGGCATAGTCAGCAGCTAAACACGCCAGCCGCTGTCAGAAGAAAGTAAACTGCAGGGAGAAACACTGAGTATGAACTCAGCAGAGAAGATGGGAAGCAGAAGATTAAAGAGTACATCTGCAAATCTGAAGGAAACTCAGACTACCATGGCTCTTGGTCTCAGTCCCTTCTGATGCCTGTTCTGCCTTTCTTCTGCAGGCCAGCCCTTACATACCTAAAGTGCATTGCAACAGCAGGAGGAGCAATGTCTTCCAACAAGGGACCGTGAAGAAGGTAACGTCCCCCGTGGCCACTTGAGCAGCTCCACTTCTCACACCTTACAAGCCCTGTCTCTCCTAGCAGAAGCAGCCCACAGGAAGGTCTCAACCACGCTTTCAGCAGGCGCGCAGGCTGAGACATACCATGACTTACCAAAGCCTTAACAAGCCAACAAAGCAGCCAAGGCTACGACATTCACCTCCGAACTTCCACACTGTCTCCTAACCTCCCAACAGCTGGTGGCTAGAGTAAAAAGTAAGCAGTCACAGGCTTCTAGCAAAGCAGATCTGAGCAGCTTTCAATTGCAAAAGGCAAACCCCAAAACTAATTATGTAGACCCATCTTGCTGATAGCCATGAGGTCCTCCCTTCATCTGAATAATGTGTCCTACGTGGAGGCCTTCACGGTAGGACAGGTTTATAAACACTTGCAGGATAATTTCCAGCAAGACTACAGTAGAAGCAAATTTGCCAGAGCTGGAAAAATGAATCTGTCATCGCAAGATCAGCATATGCAAGTAGAAGTGTTTGAGTTTAGCTCATGGAATTGTTTACCTTGGCCTCAAGACTATCACTTCTAATGGATATGTTGTATTTCATAGGCATAGAAGTGAAGGAGTGTGTTCTTCCATCAAGATTTCAACAACCCTTGGCTCTGGAAATAACTCAGACAGCCCATCTTCCCTTTTTTTGCTGTGCACATGTGAAAAATGGCATGATCTCTACAGTTTCAACAGGTGGCTTTTCAATGTAACGTGCTCCATGTGCTGTGCAAGTCTTTGTTGTGGTCTTGCAGTAGGGCACCTCCACTAACAGAGTAAGCTCAACCCTCATAGATTAACACTGACAGTGCAATCCCAAAGTCAAAGGAAACCAAAAAGGAAACCAAGCAAATGGTTCCATGCTGGAAACAAAAAAATAAATGTAGCAGCTGAAAGCTGGATTTGTTTCACATGCCCGAGTGAGAATAAATTGAATCTGTCAATCAGCAAAGGGGAGTTACAAGGAATTGTCTCTCAGGAACACTGCAATCCGCCATGGATAAAAGCCCTTTATTTCAGTCAAGCATGAGATACCTATACATTTTCATGTCATGTTCCAAGACAGTAAGAGAAAATCAAATCAATTGTAAGACTTGTAATAAAAAATATGTATGTGTCACTTCATCACCACTACCTCTCTCAGCCAGCACGGTCTTGTCAAGAATCACATGGATGAGGGCATTACCTCAGATGAACCTTCTCCAATATTCTTGGAGAATAAATCTGAAAGAGAAATAAAAATTGTTTGCATAAATACATGTTTATTGACGGTGTTTCCTACCTTTTAGCAAGAGTATTTGGAGGGAAACTGTTCGACCTTCTGTCAGAAGTGATCTCTGGTTCACAACTGGCAAATTGGCACCTCTGAGCACCAAACCACTATGAACCAGTTCTTGCACAAAACTGGTTAGTACCAAGGTAAAAGTTCTCACTGCACTAGAGACAGGCTTAGGAGAGCTAAAGCTAAAAACAATTCAACATTCCAGTGCAAAAGCAGATTAAATAATTGCTTAAGAAAATTTGTCAAGACTCACTACTGGTATCACAAGGAATACTTTTAGGAAACTTCTTTCAAAAAAAAGGGGACAACTATAGATGAAAAATGCTCATTTAGCATTTCTTTCCTACAGAAGGAGCCTACGCTCTCATTTGAGTAATTTTTTTGATTACTATTCCTCACTAGCCTAACCTGTTTAGACAATGCAAGTCAAAGAATCTTACATGCTGTGCCTTGTGTAAATTGTCTCTAAAAAGCTTTATCATAAAAAAAAACAAAAAACACCAAAAAAACAGGTCAAAAATTGATTAAACAAACACTATTTATTTTCCCCCAGCAGGCTTAGTGCTATTGCTTTTCCCTTTTGCCCCATTTTTCATCCATGTCATTCATGGTTATGCAGGAGTTGGCAAATAATCTGGGACACTTAGGTCTAAGTAAGCTTTCCCATCAGAAAACCCCTAACTTCAGTTACCACCTTAAATGGGACTGACCTTGATGTGGGTTTTCATGGCTGCAGGTTCCTGGGTTGTTAACTCCAGTAAGCACAGATCTGTAAGGTGAATTTGCCTCAACCTTTACAAAAAGTGAAGGATGGAAGGAAGGAGTGTTCTGCGTTTGTCAGAACAGCTCTTGATGTGCCCAGTTTTAACTATGGGAACTTTGTGGGGCTGCACTACTGTCCAAGCCCCACTCAACCATGTCATGTTGTAACCCATCACAAGTCCTAGACTAAGATGACAGACTAGGATATGGGGCCCTGCTGAAATTGGTCCCACAAAGGACAGCAATTGAGTTTGGAGCAGTCCATGGGCACTCACTGAAGGAGAGCCAGACAGGGCTCAAGGCTTCACTAGCATGTTTGCTTCTGGCAAAGGGACCAACCCAACCAGCTCACATTCATCCCACCACTCATGGGGATGGATGATGACCATGCTGGGTTCCTATCCACGCACTGCTAGCTCCTGTTCTGCACAGGGTCCTCCAACCTTCATCTGCATCAACATCAGCCAGGAGGAACCCTAAAATAGCACCCTGCAAATTTGAATAGAAAGATGAAAAGAGGGAAAGAGAAAGTCTTATTACCTTTAAGGCAAATGGCCATTTTATGTCAATCTCCACCCTCCCAGCAGCAGTCTGACAGTCTCTGGGCATTAGTGTGACACTAGATTGAGTGGGCATCATTTAGTGAGTCACTAAATGGTGTGCAGTGACCTAGCATTGCTACCAGTGACTGGATGGGATGAAGAGGTTCTTCTTTCTAATGGCAAGGCTGTGGGCCAGGTCTGGGACTCATCCATGGAAGCATGGAGCGCTCTAGCAGCACAGGCCAGCTTAGGAGTTCATGCATTTCAGAAACACACTAAATAAACAAGCGAACACAGAATTGGTAACCACTGCTCCTGTAGGAAAAGTATGCAATGAAAAAGCCATCAGCCCTGCTTTTTTTTAATCCATTCCTATCATTCCTCAGATTGAATTTCTTTCCATGCCATGCTTTCCCTCCCCTCAGCCATCCCCCCCAAATGTCTGCTTCCTTCAGAACTGCAATACCGCCCACCAGCAAGGAAGAAAAAGTTGATAAAAGGCAATACACCATTCTCATTATTCCATAGCTTTTTCCTTGATGGACCTGAATGCAAAGAGAAATTAAATCAACAAGTAGAAGGAAGGATGCAAAGTGAAATTCAAGATGCTGGAAAGCTGCTTTTCTCCGGAGGTCCTATTCTTCTCTCAGTCCGGAAGACAGGAAAGAGCAGACTGTTCATGACAGAGGAGAAAAAACTTCTGAGGGTCTTTAGGGGGAACTCAATCAAAGAAATTATTTTCCCACAGACTGGGGCTGAGCAAAACTTAATGGTTTTTTCCTGATTGAAGAATAAATCGGCTATTAATTTATGACCTGAAGCATACATAATAACCTTCCAAATGTTGTCTAGTTCTGTGAGTAGCAATGCTTGCACCCTTTCTGTTTGAGTTTGATTCTCACCAGCTAATTCAGCTAATGGATTAAATATTTCTCATGAAGGCTCACTGGCTGTGGCTTCCGAAAAAAAAAAAATTGCTTAATTTAAAAAAAAAATCCAGCCATGTGTTTCCAGCATAATATTATGTGTGTCTACATAGAGATCTACATGTATTTGAGATCAAGTTAAATGTAAGCACATGGCAGAGTGGAAAGAAGGGTGTTTGCACCGTGCCAAGGGCCCATGTGCAGGTTATTAGGGGGGAGTGGGGAAGAGTCCTGTACCCCAAGAGCAGTGGCAGCGCAGAGGTGCTGCTGGGAAGGGTTAGCACACACCATCGCTGCCAGGACATCCTGTTCACTGAACTTCTGCGGAATTGATAAATGACTCTGGATTGCTTTGTTTATTTAAATGGAAGCCAACATTTTAACAGCAATAAAGGGCAGGCTAAATAATTCTCTGTGCTGGCTATCTAGGTGAGTATGATCTCTGAAATCTATGGGCTGCGTTTAAGAAACTGAACCCCCCTGCTCCTTCGTTTGTATATACACACAATTTGGGCAGCCGGTATAAATTGTAAAATAAGATGACAATATTAGCATCTTCCCTTGGCTTCCTCTCACTGAAACAAAACCGCAGGGGGAACACTATTCAAGCATTTCCTTTAAGCTCATAAGTTAATCAAGAGACATCAGGGAATAAGACAGTTTTATAGCTTTCCAGTAAAATGCGATACAACTCACAGACACTGAGTGATTCCACAGTTCCCTTTCCAAAGTGTGGCAAACAGAAAAACAAAAGAAAAAAAAAAACCCAAACAACGTTTGCCCCCCGCTCTTGAAGGCTGACAACGAGGTTGCCGGAGAAAATAATGTGTTTGTGACTTCCGAGCCGGCCGCCTACGGACAGAAATAACAACAGTAATGAAGGCACGGAACGTCTTGAGCAATTTATGAGGGGATTGTGCTCAAAATATTAAGCAAAAAAACAAACGGTCACTGCTGTTTCAAAGTCAGGGCTCGATCCTGCCACGGGTGGGATTGTTTTGCCTTTGGCATCCCCTCCTCCTCTCCCGTGTGTTACTACGTGTTACGGCCGAAATAAACCTCCGAAGGGCTCCATGCCCTCGGATGGGGGGGTGAGGTGCAGCCCCCCAAGGAGACCGGAGCTCTCCAGCCCTTCACCCGGGGCAGGTCCCTGCCTTGCCCGGGGTAAACCCCGGCTAACCTCATCCCCACTATCATCTCTCTTCGAGGCTGAACCCCTTACTCCTCTCAGGCTACAAAAACGAATGCAAAAATTACCCAAATAAATCCTCTCTCCTCACACCTTCACCACCCTAGGCCTGTGGAAATGGGGAGGAGGGAAAAGGGGGAGCAACCTCCCACAATCATCCACTTCAAAACGCGTGTGGACTCCCCCGGGTCCTCCCCTGCAGGTACGCCCGGGCAATAACTTCCCAAGCTCCCCCTTCAAACGCTTGCGTGCAATGACTTTCCGCCCTTTTCCTGCAAGATGCCTCTTTTGCTGCTCCCCAGCGCTCCCTGTTTTTTAGGTTTGGGAGCGATTCCCACACCGATGCCTTTAACAAAGGAGGAGAGGGACCGAGGAGCCCGGAGGGTCGCCGGACACCCCCCAGGTTTGCAGCCCGGTTGCATCTCCGAGCCGGGCTCTTCTCGATGCATTTTCGCTTTTCCTCTGCCTTTCACCCTCTCCCACGCTTATAGCTAAACAAGTTCACAGTTTACACACAGTAAAACGTCCGTATTGTGCTTAATGGCTGCGGAGAAAAGGCTCTTCGCAGGGATCCTCATAAAAGCCCTTTATTTAGTTTCGAGCATTTTCTTGTAATCAATAAAAGTTGGCTGTTATCTCCCGGCGCATTTAGCGGGGAAGTTTATTGCCTGCCGGGCGGATTAAGGGCGAGACAGGAGTGCACCATACAAGGAAGGGACTCCCGAGCCCCTAGATCCGAGGCTCAGATTCATAAAATATAACCATCCATTACGTTGCCGATATCTGGAGCCAGCAAATATACACAGACTATAAATTGTCGCTGGCGGGGTGCGGGGCGCGGGGGCTCCTCCCGCCCGCATTCCTCCCGCGCCGGGGGGGGTCCCGGCACATCCATCACCTCCGTTATGACTCTGCGATGGAGCAAATGGGTTGTGTAAAGAGGCAGCGTTTGACAAGGTGGCATGGTTATCCTGTCCAAATGATGCATAATATTAGTATTAGGGCTTAGATCATCGCATGCTTTTAAAATCATCACTGCTAACTAAAAGGAGGGGAAAGTCCAGGGGGGGTGCAGGGGGCAAAAGTTTCCATGTAGATAATGATTATAGATGGTGGGATTTACGGGGAGGGGTGCGCGCACAAATAAACACGTCTACTGTCGACAGAGAGATTGGGGGGGCCCGATCCGGCCGCTGACCCCTGGGACGGTGGATCCCGCAGCCATCAGGACTGCACCCTTCCCATCCTCGTCGGGCACCTTCCAAGGGGATTTCTTTAGGAAAAACCCTCCGCTTCTCACCCCCGACTGGCTACGGTCACGGACACCAGTGAGGGGGGGCGAGAAGAGGCTCTCCGGGGCTGGAGAAAGGGCCAAATAAGCTTCAGGAGCTTTGGAAACATAGCATGGTGAAGCGAATTGTACCGAGATGTTCTTGGGGAAACGGGCGGTCTCCGTACCGCATCTCCTCCTCCTTCTGCCCTCTTTGCGGGGCTGGGGGATCCCGGGGGAGCTGGAGAGTCTGTTCCTGTCCCGCACGAGTCATAACCGGGCTTAAGTCGGACAGGGCCAGGTGGGCATCCTGCCCACGGAAAGGTTAAGGAAGAGAGTACCCGAGCCAAGGGAAGAAAGGGAGAAATAGAGAAGATCCTCGACTCCAGCCCTTCCCGATAAAACTCCCCGCCCGGGGCACCGCGCAGCGCCCGTTCCCTGCGAGGCTGCGGCGTTTTCCCATGGCAGAAGGCTTCGGTCTGCCGCTGGAGTCACGAGATGTGAAAGGAGAGGGTAGAAAGTGCCTCTTAATCTGGCATCTGCCCTGCCCAGGGCTGGTACCGGGGCAGGGTCAGCAGAGCCCGGTGACACTGGTGCCACGAGGAGGATAAAATCCCCTCTCGGCGTGATTTATCAGCCATCTCTGACCCCTGAATAGTTGACTTATAGGGCTGGTGACACATTACCCGGGAAATGGGGCTGGCGTGATTTGTGGTCTGTCTCTCCCCCACACACACCACCCCAAGTCTCGGCCCCGAGCCTTTTTTTGGTCAGCTGGGCGCAGGAAACTCTCCAGCCCCTCTATCTTTTCCAGCATCCCCATCCACTCATTCCTCTCACACCGGCGGCCGGGACAGCCCCACCGGGCCCGGCCAGGCGGACAGGGATGGTGCCGGGCAGCCTCATCTTTCGGCCACCGAGGGAGGGCACTGGCCATTTCAGTGAGGGCGGGGAGGACACGCTATGGCAACGCCGGCCGGGAGAGCTGGGCTGAGACCGGGCACAGCTGGAGGGGTGTGATGCTTTCCAACCTTTGATTTGGGGTTTGCCTGCAGAACGGGGGTGGGAGGAGGGTGGCCTTGGTTTTTTGAAGGCAAGCAGAAATTTGATTATAGCGTACGGCGGAGGTCTGTGATTTGCGGTGAGCGGATTTAATTAACTACGGCCCTTTTGAGTCTCGGAAAACCCGGTCAGCGCGGCGGGGCCGGGGATGACGCTGACCCCGAGAGCGGGAGGGTAGGGAGGCTGCGGCTCTGGGCTGGCTCCCTCGCCTCGGCTCCCTCCGACGGACCCTCTGGCATGGGATCGGCCTGGCGGAGAGGAGGGCGGGGGGCTGCAGCCTTCCCCGCATCTCCTAAGCTTGCTTTTGG
The DNA here is from genome assembly GCF_017976375.1 of Cuculus canorus. Lineage (NCBI taxonomy): Eukaryota > Metazoa > Chordata > Aves > Cuculiformes > Cuculidae > Cuculus > Cuculus canorus. Next base: position 91,080,201 of record NC_071403.1, read on the forward strand.
GGGGATGAGACGGGGGGCACGGCGTGCCTTTCGCCCCACCTCCACTCGCATCACTCGCTGCAGCTGCCACCGGGGCCAGACAGAGGTGGGGTGGCTCCCTCCACCTGGAGGTTTGCCTGTGGCGTTTCCTATTTTGATGATGATAACGATTCTAATGACGGTGGAGGCAGCAGAGCGGTGGGCGGGAGGTGCCCGGTGCGGCGGCGCAGCCCGCCCCTTCGGGGGCTTTCGGGCCGCCTGGCTGCCTGCCGGCGCACAAGTGGTATCAGGTCTAATTGCCGTCAACGAATGTCACCGGCAGAAGGAAAAACAAACGTTGCCTCCAAAGATCCCGAAGCAGAATTTGGCAAGGCTCCTAAAGACACCAATTAGCAAAGGCTAAACCCATTAATGAAGTGGCGGCTCTCTGGTTTCAGCCAGGTGGTGCAGATCAGAGCGCCTATATCTGCAGCAAAGCTCAGCTTCCCTCCAGCCAGGACCTCACAGCAAACCTCCACATCAATAATACGCTTAATGGATCTCATTAGGGTTGGGGCTGAGAGTCCCGGCCTGGGAGCAGGGAATTGGAGGGGAGAAGGGGGGGCAGCGCTACCCTGCTCCCATGAGGTGACGCCCGGGTGGGACCACCTCTCCCTCCGCAGATTCCTGACCCTCCCCGCTACCTGGCTGAGCTCATCGATTTGCGCAGACCCTTACACACACACACACACACCCCACGCGTGTCTGCCTTCATCTGAGCACCTTCAGCCGGCCAAGCTATGAGCATCCGAGCATCTTCGGCCGTGCGGAAGGTCCCGGAGCGGCAGCAACCCCTTTCCGTGGTCCGACCCCTTCTACAAAGCCGATTTTCGAAGAAAAGCCTCCAGACGTCACCTGTGTAAAAAGTGGGAGGAAATATTTCCGCTTCACCTAGGGGGAAACCATAAAAAAGAGGAAAAGGGGAAAGCTGGGATAGGATAAGCTCGGCCGAGGTGAGCTAGAATATTTAGCTAATGGAGGTGAACTATGAAAGGAGACTTCATATTTCTCTCCGAGGAATCTCTCCAGGTCCGTAGCCGAGAATATACACAGCAAACGTTGTGCTTGAATTATAGCTGAGGGTTTGCTTTATTTGAATTCACTGGTGTTTATTTAAGAAAGTGAATAAAGGTTTTATGTAAACAGCCATTATTTCTGATGAGCGCTCAACAGCAATAAGAAGGGGGTGGGTTTTTTTAGTTGAGATTGTGGCAAAAGTTGACATTTCGGAGATTGCAGTTTGTCTTGCCGACGCCAGGCAGTCCCGAGGCATGAACTGCAAGGAAAGCTGTGTGCGCCTGTGAGTGTGAAACGGCGATGCCGAGCGAACCGGGGTCTGAAAACAATTATTTTTTAAGACATCAGCTTAAGCCCAACATTAAAATAAAATAAAAATATTTTCCTAAGGAGCGAGGCTGGTCTCGCTCAACTAACGAGGGAGGAGAACTCAGGTTTCCCTGCCGCCGGCCCCGAGCCCGCGGGGCTCTGCCGGGGGGGCAGCACCGACCCGGCGGGGCCGCGGTGGGACCCCCCCCGAACCGGGCGGGGCAGTGGCGGAGCCCGGCGAGAGCTCCTTGCCCGGCCCTGCCTGGCCCTTTTTGCACCGTAAATAGTTTGTTTAAAATACTGCGTCTCTTTATTGTTGATGTTGTTGATGTTGTTGTTATTATTATTATTATTGTTATTACTATTTCTTCTTCTAATGTGGCTGTTCTTTCCGAAGTTGACTCCAGTGTCGTTGGAGATGCGTGGGTTTCGGTAAGAAATCATGCGAGAAGTAAAGGCTCTCGTTGATGCAGCGCCTGGGGAAATTGGACTTTATTGATAAGCTGCTCGCCGGGAAGGAGCTCGGCAGGAGTGGGCTCTGACCAGCCAGGCTACGCATCTCTGCGGGTGCGGATGCTCGCAGACGTGGCTGAGATATCGGAGAGGCACGGAGAGGACTCTCGCTTCATTATTAATCCCATTTTTCACACATGCCACGCAGGGAGGAGGCAGGGACAGTTCTGCTTTCCGTGAGGCTGCGTGTATCGCTCCTGTTTCTTGGTCTCCTGTACAACCTCATCTGAAATAAACCCGAAAAATTTCTGTCCGGCACCCAGGAGGCGAAAGCGAAGCTAGTGTATGCCGGAGAGCCCCTACGAGGCTCCTGACCCCTACTAGGGGATCGCCGGCCCCATCAGACAGGGGGAGCCCCACCAACATAGACTCATTGCGGTGAATGGGTGCAGCGTAAGGGATTTGGGATCTTTCAGATCTGAAAATAGTCACAGAGGATTTAAGGGGGGGTGTAGACAGTAAAGAGAAGTCCTGAAAAGCTGCAACCCCTAGTTTGAAGACTGTCGAGGAACCCTAGGCTCAAGCCTTTCGCCTTCGGAAATAACCAGCATTAAAAGCCTTTCTTGTTATCTGGCAATTATTAAAAAAAAAAAAAAAAAAAAAAAAAGGAGGGGGGCATTCTCAGGTTTTGGACCTGTTCTTCGGGGGTGTTACATTGCTCTACAATCACGTTGATTTCGCCGACGAACGGCTATAGACCTGCCTAAAGTCACGACACTGTCCCGACTGTTTCTGTAGAAATTCAGCAGTAACTGCATCTTCGCAAGACCGGGCAAAACCCCTCCATCCGCTCATCTTTCCCCAAACTCGTTTTCGTGGTTTTGGTCTACGTGCCCGAGAACATATACAACGGGAGCAACGAGGGAGAAACATTTTTTTTCCCCTTCTATCGCTGGGGAAGAAGCTAAAAAAAAAAATACTCTCCGAGCTCTGCTGCTTGGCCAGAGCAGCCGCGGGTAGAACAGGGAGCCAAAATCAGGCACAGGGAAAGGAATTTTACACCAGACCTTTCATTCGTATCTGAGCATCTTTCTCCATAGCCTGAGTACCAACAGTGTTTTATTTTTTCTCCCATTTGCTCGTTATCTGACAAAGATATCGTAAAAGCGCTGCCCTTGCTCTCTCGCCGACCCGGGGTCGGTGTGGGCACTGCTGTCCCGTTTCTGGGGAGGCCGGGGGGGCGCCTGCCCCTGCACAGCCAGCCCAGAGTCCTCTAACCCACGGGAAAAGAAACTCCCGACACATTTTTCCATTCTCATTGGACAAGAGCCACCTCAAATCACTTTCTCCAGTACAAGTTAGTCTTTGAGGGGGGAGGAAAGAAAGAGAAAACCAAAAAACCAAGAAGCAAACAAAACCCTGCGTATCCATGAGCCTCACCGATGTGGTTTATCAGAAGAAAAACAGCCACGTTTCGCTGGACATCTGTCTGGTGGTTTTCCTTGCTTAGAAGATGCTAACAACACCACTCCCCACCCACTCCCCCCAGCATCCCCACGCCGGTGGGCGCAGCAGTGGCCCCACAGACAGCGGTTTTCTAGGGCTGGAAGGGAACTGCAGGGCCCTCTCCACACCCCGAATTCCTCCCTGACGGTGTATTAAAGGCAGACTCGATTTACAAGCGCCTTCTAGATCAATCCCCTCGCGTCCCTGCCCAGGCAGGGCTCGGGCTCGGACGGCGGCCCAGGAGCGCTGCCCTGCGCGGGCGCTGCGAGCATCCAGGCAGCAGCAGAGCTTTGCGCGCCTCTCCTGGAAATCTCCCTGTCCGTTTTGACTGCAGCGGAGCCTCCATCCGATCCGTTACACCCTGTTTACCAACTCAATAGTCCCCTCTTCGCCCAGAAAGCCAGCCTCTCGGTTTTGTCTCTTGTCCCAGTTCCTTTTCCTTTAAGGTTTGTGTTGGGGAATGCTGTTGGCACTTCGCTCTCCTTCCTCAGGTGTTTGTTGCTCCTTTCCTTCTTCTTCTTAGCGGGGGGACTCCTGCAGGAACTTTCAAAAACCAAAGAGGAGATGGAAAAATAAAGTGGAGGAACGAAAAATTCTGTCCTGTGGGCAAACACCTCGGCTGCGGGGAATTTCTCCCTGAGTTCTCAGGGCAGCAGTAGGCGAGAACCAGGCTCTCGCCAGCCTCCACGTCTCCAAAGAACACAGGGAATTTTGGGGTCCTTCACTTTGTTTTTCCATCTCCCCTTTTTTTCATCACGGCATCACACGCTCAGCGCCCATCGGCCCAACACGGGAGGCAGCTCCGCTCCGCCTGCCACCGCCTCAACCTCCTTGGGCAGGATCAAGGCTCCCCCAGCCTCGGGAAGCTTTGGAAAGGGAATTGCTCCCATTAGGGCCTCGCGGAAAACTGGTGTCCCAGCGGGCAAGGAGAGGGGCTCCTCACCGCTGCGGCTTTCGCTTTCATCGAAGCCGCTTGGGACGGGAGCAGGAGGGGGCCGGGAAGCGGCTCCCCGTTCTCCCCAATATCCCCGGGGGGCGGGGGGGTCGGAGCACCGAGATCCGCGTCTTTTCGCGTTTCTACGAGAAGCCAAGCCGACGGCAGAGCCAGCGGATCCGCACCGGGGGGACTTCCCGGGAAGGGCACCGGTACGCAGGGAGGGCGAGAGGCTGCTTTTCCCCCCTTCCAGGGCAGCCCCTACCCCTACCGGCATCACACAGCGCTTGCGTGACGTCACGGCTTCCTCCCCACGCCGGGCTTCGATCTGACGTCACGGAGTTCGGCACACGGCGAATCGGGACGACGCCAAAGCAAAGCAAACACCACTCCCCCCCCTGCACCCCGAAACGGCCCCGGCGGCTCTGAGTAGCGCCCTTTAGGGTCGGGGAGGAGTCGGGCAGTCCTGGCGTCAAAAACCAAAAGCCACGTCATAAGATACGCTTGGATACATGCGGATCTGCCGACGTCACGGGCAGCTTTCTCATCAGGGGCACAGTTTTGCGTCATCAAATTAGGTCCTTGTCATCGCCGCCGTGAGAAAAAGGAGGGGAGGAGAAAAGCCAAAAAGGAGAAGGCCGCCTCGGGAGGTTTACAGGGCGAGGAGAGAGAGAGGCTGCCTTTCAGTGGGGCGAGGGAGGCTGGGGCAGCCTCCGCAGCCCTCTCCCCTGGTTAACAGACTTGACGTGGTTACAAACCATAGCAAACATTTTATTTACAGGAGATATATATATATATATTTATATATTTTGTCAGTGCAGTATTTGTTGGCCGGATTATTCGAAGCAACACGTTGCAACCGATGATGAGGACGTTGGCAAAATACTTCACATTGTAAATTGGGGGGGTGGAGGGGGAAAGGAGGGGAGGATTTCAGAGCACGTTCTCGGAGTCCTTTGCTCGGATTTTCCTGGAGAGGGCAAGGGGCGGGAGACGGAGAATAAAATAACATTTAAAAAAAGAAGAAAAAAAGGACCACCAGAGAATTCCCCGCTCTCCTGCGGGCAGCGTGGAGGGAGAGGCGGCCGTCCCGGGGCTCCTCTGCTCCTCGAAGGATGGAGGGAGATAAATAAGCGCGCATGTCCCGGGCGCGGGCACGGCCGGGCCGCCCCGTCTATAGGGCGCCCCGCGGCTCGGGGCTGGCGGCGGCGGGCGGCAGCGGGGACGGGAGTCTGGGGCTGCCGGAGGACTTGCCGAGCCCGGGGGCGGGCAGGTTTCGATCTGCGCCCTCAGTCCGTTCCGTATCGCTGGGGGCCATGTCGAGGGAATCGGCGTCGCTGCTGTCGCTGTCGCCCTCGGAATGGCTGGGGCTGCGCTCGGGCTCCCCGGAGGTGGCGGCGGGAGGCCCGCCGGCTCGCTGCGCTGGAGGCTCCGGTTCTGGCTCCGGCGGCGGCTCCTTGTCCTTCTGGGCCTGCGCTTCCTTGGAATGCCGCCACTTCATCCGCCGGTTCTGGAACCACACCTTCACCTGCGGCAGTGCCGCCCTTAGACGGGAGGCACGGACCCCTCTGCGCCCCGAGCACCGCCCGGCCCCGCGCCTTCCACCGGGAGCGCCTTCCACCTCACCCCCTATGCCCGCACCCCTGGGCGAATAAGGTGGGTTTATTTTTTTACTTTTTCTTCTCTTTCTAGATCGCGTGTTTAAGTACAAAACGCTCCCCCACCCCGTGTTTGTTCTCTGTCCTTCTGCTTCTTCTTCCAGGAAACCAAACCTTGCTCAAGAAACCACAGCATTATACAATTCTCTGCTCTGCGGACCCTCAATAGTGGAATCTTTACAGAGTGGCGTTTAATGATTCCGTTTGAAGAAGGGTTTTCACTTCCCTAAAACTGAGGATTTCACAACGCGAGGAGAGATTTAGAAAAAAAAATTAAAAAAAAAAAAAGTAAAAAAAAAAGGGGGAAACACGTTAAAAATAGCGTGTTCGCTCCTACTTCCTTTGACCTAAACTGCCTCCGACAGCGAGCAGCGTTTTAAAAAGCCCACGTTTGTGATATGCCCCGGCTCCGCTCGGCCTTCTCCACAGCGGCCAAAACAAGGGCGAAAGCTCCACGCCGAGGCGCGGAACCTGCGTGCAGGAGATGCTCGGGGCGAGGTCCCTCTCCTAGCCAAAAATTAGGGAAGGGCAAACGCTTTACTGCTACCTCCCCCTCCTCCGGTATCCCTCTAAACACGAAGTAAAGTTTGAAATAAAACCGAAGCCGTTCTTACTTGAGCATCTGTTAGCCCCAGCATCGCCGCCAGTTGTTTTCTGTCTGGTTTGGTGACGTATTTCTGGATTTCGAACCGTTTTTCTAAACCTTTCCTCTGCAGGTTGGAAAAAACAGCCCTGGACCAGGAGCGTTTCCTCTTGTACGTCTGAGGCAGCGTGTCCTTGGTTAAAACCGCATATGGACCTGGCAGGAGGGGTAGGAGGGAGGGAGAAAAAAAACGGGGAGACAGATGGAGAAGGTATTATTAATATCGATGCCCGAAAGGTAGCCTTGAATCTATCAAAATAACATGTGGGCTGAGGTGTATGGGGAAGGCCCGGGCCAGCGTGGCCCTGCCTGCCGACTGGGTCCAAGTCCTGGCAGTGTGTGCTTCCTCGGGCAAGGATGGAGTGATTTGAAACCTACATTTTTTCCTCTCCCCCCTCCCTGCCCCTTCTCTCTCGGCTCAGGTATTATTTTTGTACTAGATAGGATGGTCCTTCAGATCGGGCCCTATCGGGCTCTTCCTTCCCCCCAAGCAGCCCGGCTTTCTCCCAAAATCTGAGTCTAGCTAGAAAACACATGCCCTGGCCTTCCAAAAACTCCCGGCTAGTCCCTCCGGGAGGAAAGCGCCCGGGCTGGGGTCGCTGCTCCGCGACGGAGGGCCCTGCGCCACAGGAGGGTCGAGGAGGGATGAGATGTACCTGGAAAAGTGTCTTGAAACTGGTGCTGAACTGAGCTCCTTGGGTTTGTGTTTAAGGGACCCAGAATAGCAGAGGCCTCGTTAATGGGGTCTAGAGACGCGAAGAACTGGCCGGCGGAAGGCTGCAAGTTGGGGAGATGAACCCCAGTTTGGCGGCTGGTGGTTAGTAAGGAGGTCAGATCTGTGAGCACAGGAACAAGGAGAGCTCTGTTACACCGCGGTCGAAGCCGACACCCCGGCACGCTCCGGGTCCCCTGCCCGAGGGGCTGGGGTGGGACCGGGCAGCCTCCTCGGGGAGAGGCGGCCGTGCCCCGGCCGTCAGACACCCTCCGGGATATTTACTGCCTTGGTCAGGATGTTTACACGCCGCGAGGGGGGTTGGAGTGCAGCGAAAAGCCTTTAGAAGGGGCAAAGCCCCGGGGTCGTGTTGGGAAGCGGAGCCCGTCCCAGTCGCTATTTTTACGCTCTCGCTATTTTTCCCGGCTCTGCTGCCTTGCGCGGGTTGGGGATGGGCGGGGGCTGCTTTAGTGAGCGCTATCAGAAACCTCGATATATACCGATTTTTTCTTAAAATAACTATTTTCTCGGCTAGGTAGATTTTTTCTTTTTTTTTTCTTTTTTTCTTTTTTTTTTTTTTTTCCTTTTTTTTTTTCCACCCCCCAAATCGCGGCATCTAACAGTTAAATACATCAAAGAGCACCGAGCGTGGCAAAGCGGAGAAGCCGATTTCTCTACCTCTCAGCGTGTTGCCTTCCTTGACTTTGGGGTCAAACTCCGCCGATAAAATGCGGTCGATGCCGAATTTCAGGTCCTTGCTGGCGGGCGCGGGCGCCGAGCCGTGCGTGTGGCCGCCCGGGCGGGGGGCCGGGGCGCCTCCTGCTCCTCCACCCGCAGCTACCGACGCTGCCACCGCCGCGGACCGGTGCTGCGGGGCTCGGGGGGGGTGGTGGTGGTGGGAATGGAAGGCGGCCGAGAGCGGCGAGAGGCGCGGCGGGAAGGCGGCGGGGGCGTCGGGGGCCACGACGGGCGTGGGTCGGAGCGGCGAGGCGGCGGCGTGGAAGGGAGCGGCGTGGTGGACGGCGGCTCCCAGCGCCGCCGCCGGCATCCCGGTGCCAGCACCTCCCGGCAGGCTGTCGGCTGGTCCTCCCGCCGGTTCGCCGCCGGCGTGGAGGATGTCGGCTATGCAGAAGGAAGGCTTCTTCGCCACGGCGGCGTCCAGAGGGAAGCAGCCGCCGGCTGCCGGAGCCGAGCAATACGCCGCTGACCACAAGCTGAAGTTGGAAGCGTAGAAAGGAGCCAGCCCGGCCGTGTACATCCTGCTCGAGGACCGGGACGCGCCGCCCTCGCAGATCAGCTCCCCAGTGAGCGCCGAGGAGCTGCCCGCTGCCCCGGGGGCATGGGGAGGGATGGGCGAGAGGCGGCTGGCGGAGCACTTGCTGCAGGGGCAAGGGGGAAAACCGACCTCCAGAAAACAAAAAAAAAAAAAGAAAGGAAAAAAAAAGAAGACAGTCCCCCAAAACCCACGGCGAGACGGAGAGAGCGAGCGGGCGAGGAGCGGCACAAACAAAACAAACCCAAACCAAACCCCCTTTCCTCGCAACGGGGAAAAAAAAAATATATCCACCCCTCCCCAAAACTTTCTCTGGCAGCGACGCTCCCGGCTCCGGAGCAGCCCTCGCTCCCTCCCCACGCCCAATCGCGCTGCGCGGGGCCGGGCAGCGCCACCCGCCGGCACGCCCACGGGGATGCGCAGTTGCGCGGTGGCGGCTCCGTGGCCCGTAGCCTCCAGCCCGGCCTGCCCGGTTTGCCGCACGAGCGTCTGCCCTCCACACCTCCTTAACTAACGCCCTCGACTTTGAGCACGACGACGACCCCTCCAAAACAACCCAAGGGCGCAGCGCTTGCCGCCGCGATTTCCAAACGTTTGAAAGAAACGAGCAGGGAAATCCTTCCCGATCGGAGGCAGGTCGGTCCTCTTGGAAATGTTTCCCAAGGAAATGCATTTCCTTCCCGGATAAATGAGCCTGGGAGGGTCTGGAAGAAAATGAGTCTATGCCCATGCATGCAACATAGGTATTTATGTGAGCTCTGAGCTATTCTGGGCCCAGGACACGTTGGATCCCGCATTAGCAGCGACTAATTAATTAATCATATCTGGTCGACAATGATATTTAATATAATTTTACTGCGTTCTCCGGCCAGGTTGTCTGCTTCTACACCAATTTCACCTTAAAGACTAGTTTGTAATCTTGCAAATATATGACAACCGAATTACCCTTTTTTTTTTCTTTTTTTCCCCTCTTTTTTAGATTAAAATCACAAATTACCATTCGCTGCAATAATGTAGGGATCAATTAATCAAAGCATCTTTTGCCCTTTTATTCTTCCCTGTAGCCTGCACATTTGCCCCGTCCTGCCTCTGAGAAAAACCCATTTCTTTGATTTTAGTTTTCATACACGTGAACCAGTCGCTGCTGTTTTGAGCAGGCTCCCGGTTTGGGGGCTTGCAGGTTTGCTTTGACTTTGTTTAAAATATATATATATTTTCAAATACCTTCCCCAATTCTGAAAGTTTTCGAGGAACTGCCAGAAAGGCAGATTATTTTTCTTTCACTAGATATGAAGACGTAACTTCTGTATGAATACTGAAACCACCTGAGAGTGAATGCGTTCCTTAGGCAGAACCCTGTGCGCAGGCGAAGGTGAGGCTGATTCCCCAGGAAAAGCCAGGCAGCACTTTGTTTTTTAGCAACGAGACGAAAACGGAAAATAGAAGACAGTGCTGTCTTGTCAAGATATGTCCGAAAACCGAGGGCGGTGAAAGAAAGGGTTGGTTAGTTTTGAACTCATTCTCCTTTGCCAGAGGAAAGCCCCTTCTCCTTGCTTCTTTCCCTCTCCTTTATCCAGCCACACATACACACACTGCGCAGATGACCCGAGAGCCAGGTTTTTCCTCTCAAATGGGATCAAACGACTCTGGTTTCTCTTGCGCTTCCATCTCCGGGCAAAGCTGTGCCTTCAGCCCGCCTGAGGAAATGGCAACGAAGTGCACTGTGCCTGTTGCATCCCGCTGCATCCCGCTGCACCCTCCTGCATCCCGCTGCATCTCGCTTCCTAAAGTTATTACCGTCATTGCCGGTGAGACCCGTAACGTTGTTGTACCACCCCGGGGCTGCTCTCCGGACTGTCAGTGGGGGAAAAAAATCTAACCCAAACGCGGTGTTTCTATTTGTTTTTTAGAAACCAGAGGGGCAGGTGCCTTCCCGCTGCCCGCAAGCTCCGCGCCCGGCTCGGCAGCGCTGCGCCCCTGCGCATCCATCGCGGGCAAAACAGCTGCCTCCCTGTCCCCAGGGCTCTCCCTCCCGCTTGGGACAGGGCTGTCCCCACTCCCCAAAGGCCTGCGCAGCCCTCCCTGCCCGCGCAAGGAGGGAGAAGGCTGCAGGAAACCCGGGGCTCGCAGCAGTCCAGGTCATCTCCTGTTTTTTGAGAGGTTCCAACTCGGACAAAATGAGCGGATGTGCCTGCGAGATTTGTCCGAAAATAGAAGCGGCTTTAGTATTTTAGGATACAGCAGAAATCCTTATTTCTTCCGGAGAAAAACTTCATAATGAGCGCGAGCACTTCCCTTTTCAATATTTGTGCAACTTTATCTCGACCAGCAAGTTGCTTTGGTGACGCAAATCCGCCCTTGTGTATTGCAACTACAAAAATAAATGCAAGGAAATCAATTCCCTTCTAGCAATGAAAACATAAATATACAGCTGCGACTTTCCCCTTTAATCTTGCTTTCCGAGGGACTCGAGAAGAAGGCGAATGAACTGTGCAGGCAGCAGCGATGTGTTGGGTTTTTTTCTTTTTTTTTTTTTTTTTGTGGGTTGTTTTTATTTTATGGTTTTTTGAGAAATGCAGTCTGAAGGACTTCTTTTTTATTTTCTTCTTATCTTTTATTTTTCCTTTTCTTCTTCCTCCCTCCCCCCCCCCACTTTGTAATTTGGCTCCCGAGATTCCCTTGCTAGAATCATAGAATCGTGGAATGCTTTGAGGTGAAAGGGACCTTTGCAGGTCGTCTAGTCCACCCCCCCCGCAAGAGCAGGGACGTCTCTAACTTAATCGGGATGCAGTACTATTTTTTGTTCTTGGGTCCCCAAATTCGGTGCTTCTTGGTGGCAGGGACCTGGAGCAGTTTGGAGAGGGAGATCCACGTCCCGCGGGTGCCTTGCGTGGGGATCCGGGGCTGACAAAGGAGATAGGGAAAAAAAAAATGTTATTTAAGTTCTTGGCAGGGAACAAACAGTAGGGCTAACGCCGAGGCGCTGCAGAGGGCCGGGAGCATCCCGGAAAGGGACCTGCCTGCCTGCACCCCACGGGGGAGTGGGCAAGCCGCTCTTTCGGCTGCCCCTGTCCCCTCATGTCCCCGCGTCGAGCTGTGGCAGGTCGAGCCCATGGTCCCTGCAGGGATGCTCGCAGCCAGAGCACCCCGGCTGCCCATGGTCCCTGCAGGGATGCTCGCAGCCAGAGCCTCCCAACTGCCTCCCCCGACTGAGCGGAACACCGAGCTTTTAGGCTTATATACATCGTTCAGTTTATACCTACATTGTATAGAGAGATGCAGATAATTAATATACAAAAATAAGGAAAAATAAACCTCCTCCTCGCTCTCTAGGAGTACTTTTTAAAAATAACTATTTAAACCTCTTTGCAGACCCTGTAAAAGGAGATGGGTTCCTCGGGACGCCGCCACTCCTCCCCCTTAGTCCCCGGCCCCACAGCCCGTTCTCTGTCGCCACCTGCTGAGCCGCGAACCCCCACACAAGGCACAAGGCTCCCCTATAAATGCCCCACTCCCAGGACCCTGCCAGCAGGGAACAAGCCAATTTGGGAAGCCAAGCGCAAAAACTAATACTGCACCCCCTCAAAGTTAAAGAAGTCCCTTCTCCTGCAGGGGAGTGGGACTAGATGACCTGTAAACGTCCCTTCCAACCCAAGCATTCCATGACTCTATGATTCTGTAATTCCATGATGCAATGATTCTGATTCTATGGTTCCATGATTCCATGATTCTATGAGTCCGTGGTTCTATGATTCTGTTATTCAAAGGTGGTAGCCGCAGGGCAGGCAGAAGCATTTTGCAGCTTACCAGGGCTTTTCTGCTGGCTGTTACCAGTGCTGCCCCAGCATGGCCCCAGGAAGACTGGAGTGCTGCAGTGGGGCCACCAAACTGACCCCCTGCCCTGGAGGAAGGCTGCAGGTGTGAGCCACAAGGCTAATTTTACTTCCCTCAGTAGATCAACAATTTGCTATTTGAAATGCTCAGGAGAAGTATAGGTGCTGCAGGCAAGAATTGCCCAGAACTACAAGTGGGTTAAGTGACTAAAGTGGTCAACGCCTTGACAGTTCTTTTCCCTTGTTGCAAGCATTATGTAGTTGAATACCAGTGTCAGTAAGTAACTGATGTTATGTTGTGCTTGGCATAAGTGGAAGGGAATTGAAAATAGGCAAGATTTGTGTTTCTGTGGGGTAGGACAGGATTTCAAGCCTCCTATGGGTGAATTTGCTCTCATGTTTGAGTTTGGGTCACAGAATCACAGCCTTGTTTAGGTTGGAAAAGGCATTTAGGACCATTGAGTCTGACCATTAACATGACACTGCCAACTCCATCACTAAAGCATGCCCCTAAGCGCCACAACCACATAGCTCTTAAATCCCTTCAGCGATGTTGACTCCACCACTTCCCTAGGCAACCTGCTCCAATGCTTGACCACTCTTTCCATGAAGAAATTTTTCCTAATAACCAGTGTAAACTTCGCTGGCCCAATTCAGACTGCTATTGGAGGGAATCACCTGATCCTGATCACTTGAAGTTTTGCATCATGGAGATGTCTCAGGGTGCACAAGCACGAATCCTTGGTGTGGGCTGAATCCACAGGGCATGCTAAATCCAAAGCAAAATTGCTTTGAAATGCCTGTATTACAGTTGTTGGAAAACACCATGGGGTTTGCTGCATGTAAGCAGTCCTGAGAATTATCCATCTGCAACCAATGAGTAGGTCCCACTGGACAGATCCATGTGTTAGAACAGATCAAAACCTGAGGCTCCCAGCTCCAGGAGCAATACACCAACCACTGAGGTGGAGACTTATTCTCACACTTGCATATTTGCTCTCTCTCTATCTTTCTTTCAACCACTGCTCTGATGAAAAATATTAAATGATGTGAAGCTGTTTAAAGTAGACAGAATTTTTGTGTTCTCCCAGATGCTGTGGAGTCCCTCAAGTTTCCTTCAAAGAAGGGACCTGAAAACACTGATTCCCTTCTGCCCCTGAGTGCCTGGCTCAGAGATCTGGGACATGGGGGATGAGAGGGGAGAAACTGCATCTTTCCATAGCCATGTTCACAGAGAAATGGGGACCTCTCTCCTCTCCTCTCCTCTCCTCTCCTCTCCTCTCCTCTCCTCTCCTCTCCTCTCCTCTCCTCTCCTCTCCTCTCCTCTCCTCTCCTCTCCTCTCCTCTCCTCTCCTCTCCTCTCCTCTCCTCTCCTCTCCTCTCCTCTCCTCTCCTCTCCTCTCCTCTCCTCTCCTCTCCTCTCCTCTCCTCTCCTCTCCTCTCCTCTCCTCTCCTCTCCTCTCCTCTCCTCTCCTCTCCTCTCCTCTCCTCTCCTCTCCATTGGAAAGAAGCACTTTTCTACAGCCCCATGAAAGGAGACTGCATTCAAAGGAGCAGCAGGGTCAATATGGTCCCTTCCTTGGGTTTTCCTGCGGGTTACAGCAGACAGGTCCTGCTCACTGTGCTGGCTTTCCTGAAGGCCATTTTGAGGCACCTGATGCTGCTCAGGGAGCTGAGCACGGTGAGCCTGCAGTGCCAGAAGTGTTCAAGCTGCTTGAAGTTGAAGTGCCAGTCTCCCACGCTCATTCCATTCCAGCCTGCCTGTTCCCATCCCCAGGAAGGTCAAACTGTAGAAAATCAACCCTGCCAGTAAAAAAAATGGGGTTTTGCTGTCAGAGTTCCCCAAACAAACTTCTTTATCATGTGACCAGCTAGGATGAGGGAGTTGAGGGAAACACACATTTGGGGAAGGGGGATGCAAGGACTGTTGCAACCCTTTTGTAGCTCTAACACCTCACCAGGTCACCTGTTGATTTATATACGGCCTCTTGGAGCTGCTTTCTGCAATACAAAATAGATCATTCGTGCGTGGAAAGACCCTGAGTTTGCTTTCATTTCCACCGACATCACCGATTTCATGGGTTTACACTACAGTTGGACTGTAATCTACTTGCGGAGGGATTTATCATAGGCTAGCTGCAATTTACCAGGCCACAACAGAGAGGTCTGCAGAGACCTGGTCTGCAATTAACCCCCTGGTAGCTGATTAAAGGTGACACGGCATGCAGAAGTGCTGATCTCCCACTGTAATGTGCAACTGCCGATGAGAGAAGCATTTGCATGCACTCACTGGATTTGGTTTGCGTAGTACGTAGCAACTGAAAACAATGATCATTGCATGAAATAAAGGTGAATAAGTTCTTAGAGCAGAAGAATCATCCATGGGTATTTCCTAAATGTAACAGCAGAGTATAATTACACCATTTTCAGATGAGACCCAAAGGGCCAGCTCCTTAACGGGGGCAAGCTGCTGCCGTTCGGGACAGGTTCAGGATGCCCTAGTTTGAAATCCATATGGAGGTGCAAGCACAGATGAAAAATGAATGGGGAATTTTTTATTCCCACAGAGGGTCACCACCCCTTTGATTTTGTCAGAGCAACCCCATTTATTCCCATAAACCCAAGCTGATATTTTAGGCCTGCTGCCCCTTCAGCAGCAGTACATTAAAGGCACTGAGCACAAAAGCTGTTCAATACTGAAGAAGGAATTACTAATAACTGCCTAATAAAAGTTTCAGTAAGAAATAGTTTCCTCCTTCTTGCCAACAGTGGTCAAAATTGTGGGGAAGCTGGAAATAAAGCTATCAGAATGCAGTCACATAAAAGGCAAAATCAGCCCCTGAAGGAAGTCAAGTTTCTAGAAGAAAATTACTCTGCAAAACTCATCTGGATTTGAGAACAGTTATTGTTTTTCTTCCAACCCTCCTTCATGTTCTAAGTGGACTTAAAAGCAATGAGTACACATCAGCTCGCCTTTAAAACTAGCTCTTTCTTTGCTATTAGCACATATAAAATCCCAGTAGAGTAATGCCATCACAGCCCTTAAAAATAAAATTCCATTTTAACCTTTTTCTGCCCAAGGGAGATGCTTTCTGCTGGATGCCAGATGGAAGTGCCATCCAGGAAGTTTTACAGTCCCATAAACATGCATGCCAGATTATATAGCATGTATGTAGCACCCTTTGGACTTGCTTCCCTCACTGGAACCAAATCTGCCCTAAATAAAGTCCAGCCATCGCTTCTCAGCTCCACAGGCAGCTCATGGCTTCCCCGTTCCAGGTTCCACCAGGTCTTGAAAGATCTCCCTGTGAAACACCTGGGAGGGTGGGAAGATGCTCTTGGAGCTGAGCAGCATGGCATAAGACATCCTGTTCCCAGCTGCGGGTCTGGGATGCTGCCTACAGCAATAGCCATTCCTCTGAGCCTTCAGCAAATGGAAACGAAAACAGAAGAGGTGCAGTCAGTGGGGCAGTGCAGCACACAGGGGAAGTAATTTCCTACTGATACCTCTAACACATCATTGTATATCTTGGTGTCTTGGATCTGGTCACCCTTGTCTTATCCAAAAGCCTGTAGTCATAAAATGTATTTTGCTTTTATTTCTTCTAGAAAACTTTATCATGAGATTTTGATTATCTGTCCTGCAGCAGTGAATTCCAAAGGTTCATTATCTCCCGTGCCTGTGTTCACTGCCCTTTTTTCCTTCTAATTTCTCAGTGAGCTCCTTGTGGCATCCACTCATCCCAGAACTGTGATACGCAGAGAAAAAAGGCAGGGCTGACCTGTTTTTCCTTTCATTTGTCACCGTGTCTAATTCAAATGTTTCCCCTTGCTCCCCAGGCATATAATCTCTTTTTCAAGTCAAGACATTATCTTTTTCCCAGCTAAAAAATTTGCTTCATTGTAAGGCCACGCTGAACAGTAATACAAATCTCAACAAGTTGCAAGCCTCAGTCTAACTTTGCAATGAATAAAGATGTTGAGCCAGCTTTATTACTGCAATCCTTCCCAAATACTAACAAAGCAGCACCCTCTAGTGCAAGCTAACAATAAAATCCTCGATAACCATAACCCTCCTAGGTCAAACTCAGTCTTGGTGCATCACCGCTGGAACCGCTGGGGATAAGCTCAGCCACAAGGCTTTTTCATCCTGCAGTCTGAAGCTTTCCCAGATTTCCTCTCTAGGACCCCCACGGACACTTTGGGCACTCATCAGGTGCTGGACATTGCCCAGGTGTGTGTCAGACCCAGGCGGCAGCATCACCCACAGCAGGGCAGCCCAGGCTTCCTGTTGTGCCAGGCTGCTTTCATTTCTATGGCATGCTCCTGCCCAAGAAATCTTGGAGGCAAGAAACATACCTTGCCAGGGGTCTTTTGAGATCTGTGAGAGGGATCCCACCTGGTTTGGAAGGACGAGGGGCAAAAAGGAGGGTGAAAAAGGAGTCAGCTGATGCAGGGAGGGGGCTGAGCCCATGGCTGGGCTGTGGGAAGTAGGACTGGGAGTGGAGGGCGGACTTTCGTGTGAAGCAAAGTGCTGGTTTCTAGGAGAGTTGGGGGCTAACCAGGTGTGAAAGCTGAGGCTGAGGGCAATGCGGTGTTGTATTACTTCTGGCATGCTTTTCTCTCATTACTAGTAATTTCCATAGGTTTAATAAGTTTTATTGTGGTTGGGAGGAAGGTGAACAAGAAAAGGACACAATTTTGGCAGACTCTGAGCTGGAGATGACCTGTGGGGTGAGTGAGAAGGAGTGGGGTAATTTCTGGGTGCCATCAGCCACAATGCAGAGGCAAGACAACTGGGTCATGTACTAAAATCCCAAAACCCGAGCGCACTCAAAGTCCCAAAACCTCTCACACTCCAAAAAGAACAGTGAGTAAACAGCTACTCAAGATTTTGTAAAAATTATTAATAAAACTATACTTGCTTAACCAGAGGTGGATATTTTGCATAGCGTTTCAAGGCTAGACTTTCCCTTCTTTAAGAGCTAGAAAGAAACTGCAGTACTTAAGCTTGAGAGAGAGAATGAAATCCCAAATGTCAAAACAAGGTGATGCTGAGGTTTGGGAGCCAGTGTGTACCCACACAAACATAGGTGCGTGCATTTGTCTGGGTGCATGAGGCTCCTTACAGGAAAAATGCAAAAGCCAGGGTCCTGGGGAAAGCAGGTGAGGTATCAGAGCTAATAAGCTATGCAGCAGTTTCACCTACCTCTAATGCTCATGCTTTTTAATGTATCAGGCACACTGTGAGTCCAGTTGGTCTTCAGTATTAAAGGGAAATATAGGGAGTGATGCTTTTTCTCAAGATGTGATAAATCGTGGCCAGAGCTGTGATCTGTTTACAGGGAGTGCTATCTTTATGTCGCCGACAATAAAAATGTTCCAAGGTGAGCCTGGACAATGTGGGTAAGGGTGTGGAGGTGGCCCAAAGCCACCCCAGTGCTCTCCAATTTGAGGCTGCTCTGGGAAAGGGGCAGGGGTGTTTGGAGGGAGGCTGGACTCTTTCCTTCACCCAGCCTAGGCAACAGTGCTTTGCACCCTGAGCTGCAGTGATGCTCCAGTTTTCTGGAGCAGGCCTTCATCCCTATCTCTATTCTCTCCCGCCCCTTGGACCTCTGTACTACAGCTGGATAGGGTCCTGCTGGGCTGGGACAGGGGTATCTTACAACAACCATGAAAACGCGTTGTGTTGGAGAGAAGAAATGGCTCTCTACCTTCTCTGTCTCCGCACTGTATTTTACTATTTTCTTCAAATGAAGCAAACATCATTATTTCCCCTTAGGTGTCCCTGGAGTGAGAGTATTCCATTGAAAAATGATTCTTTAATGTTAATGGGAATTATACTCCTAGCATGATTTATATTAATAAGGCATGTGCAGTTCCTTAGTACATTTAGACCCAGATGGAAAATGAGCTGGTTTTTTTTTTGTCCTTCCACACAACATCTGATGAAGTGCTCCAAGCATACAATTTAACAAGCTATTCTCCTCTGGCCTTACAGATGAAAAATAGTCCGTTGTGTCAACTCCTCAGATGCCTATTTTTACACCTTCTGTTTGTTCTTAGTTTGACGTTGTTAATCACGATCCCACCAAAGCCCCATTGTTCAGCTCTTCAAGAAGAATGTTGTTATATTGACTGTTTGTGCGTCAGCCCAGCTCTCTCTGGAGCTGCACTTGGATGAAATTAGATAATTTCCATTAGGAGAACAGGCATTATTAGTCCCCAATGCCAAATTGAAAAGAGAGCCAAGATTACTATTTCTGGCCGTGTTCACCTCAGGAAGGAACCTTCTCAGCTTTAATGGGATTTTGCTATTGTTGGTTGCCTTCTGTTTGACACCAGGCCAGCAGGGTTGAAAATTGTTTAGAAAGCTGCATGAAATATAATAGAGCCCAAGCCATTTGCTGCAGCACATTCCAGCGTGATGTTTATTTTGGAAAAAAAAAAAAAAAAAGGAAAAAAATTATTGTCCTTGGCAAAAAAAAAATCCCACTAGCTTGACTCTCAGAACATATGCTTCTTGTTGCTCTGTGCTTTCAAAACTTGCTGCCAGGAGTGGAGCATTGCTTACAGAAGTGATGAATCTAATATTTGTAATGATCTACAGGACTTGTAGAAGCACGTTACAGGCACAGGCACTGATTTTATGACAGGAGAACAAGGTGAGGGATGATATGAGGTCAGGTCCAAATGAAGGAACCCAGTCTCACGTATGTCAGTAAACTGTGCTTCTTCATATTCTGCGGCTCAGCTTTCCCATCTGTAAAATGGGGTCCATAACACATCTCTACCACCTGAAGAAATCAGGAGGACGTGCTCTCTGGAATCTGTCTTTGTGGGTGCTGAACACCTTCTCAGCCAGGCTCAGCACTTCCATGGTCCCAGGCACACAGCTCTGTCCATCCCACTGCCTGCCTTGCCCTGGAAATGGATAGACTCTGCTGTTGCTGTTGTCATTTGAAATGCAGCTCTGCTTTCTCCTCTTCCTCGTCCCCCACCTCACCCAAACACCTCGCCTGCATCTTGGGGCACTAATCCTTGACAGCCAGCATGAGAGTGGGGATGGTGGGCAGAACTCTTGCCTAGCCCTGAATTCCCCATGGGTCTCTTTCTTTCCATATAGTACTGTTTTGTTCTCTAAATACCGTCTTAAAATAATTATTAATGAAAGCAAAGTTGACTTTGGAGCGAAAGTTTCCGGTTCCTTGGCATTTCCAATGTGTAAGTTATCTAAGGGTATTGAAATGCGGGACATTTTTTGGATGAGATCAGAGTTCAAAAACACATTTTCCCTCCAGGCTCCTTCAGAGCCAGACCCACCTTTACCGCACTTTACCTCTTGTCTATTCAAGCCCATAAGAAGCCGAGCAAATAGAACAAAGCTTATGTTTAGAAACATAAATAGAGCAAGAAATCTTCAAAGCCTTTAGATGAGGATCCACGCAACAATGCCGGCATTATCCCTGGGCAATAAACCAGAGCACTCCGTTGTTTATATTAACCTAGTGTTTGCTTCTGTTTTAACCAACAAACATTGATGGATTGCATAGCCTTGGCTCAAAACCATCCACCAAATAATTGAAAATACAATTAGGCTAAAATAAAAAAAAAACCAAGAGACGCCAGTCGACACACTTCCTCGACACAAAGCTGCCACCCACCTGCATGGAGGTGCTCCAATTCAGCAAGAGCAAAGCAGTCATCACCCTCAGCAAAACCAAAATCTGAGCCCCTACCTAGGCCCAGAGCACTGGCCACCTCCAATGCCTACCCCCACGCAGGCTCTCATGGAGCTGAGCGCCATGGGTTCAGTTCAAATTCTGCGGGTCCTTAGTGAGGACCACCCCTTACCACGCCTGCTGATCTCCCAGATCCATTATCTGGTGGCACTGGCAATTTTGAGACAGGTCAGGCCTGCAGCTGACCTCAGGATGTCTCCACAGAGCATCCTTTGGCAGTCACCTGGCACAGGAGAGGTTTTGGGCAGGCTGCGAGAGACAATAGTGCCCCTTCACCATGAGGTTTGGCAGCTGGGCTCCCCAGGGAGGTTTCCTTGGACCCTTTCTCTCCCCACTGCCTTGAACTACAGGGAAGCTCTGTGGCACCGCACAGGTCACCCACTGGTTTCGCAGCCCAGTGAGTGGGAAGCAAGCTGTCCCCAGTGCGACCTTTTGTGGAAAGTCACTTCCAGCATCCTGCAGAGGCACGTGTGTGCTGCCATAAACCATCCTACTTGCCACCCATGGCAGCTGCAGACAGTGAGCTGCAGGCATTTGGACACACCAGGGTGCAGTTTACAGTCCCAGGTGGAAATATCCAGGTGATGCTAATGTCCCTGTTTTTACCCCTCTTTGGAGCTGACTCAATGACTGAAACGTTTAGAAACTGTAGGTTAGACAGAAAATAATCTGTGTTTACAAGGCTGGAGGAGCTCATCTGTTCCCTGGGTATCTCTTTGCACAGAGAATTTGTCTTCTTACTGACCTTTTTATTTTTTTCCTCTTCATGCTGTGAAATGTTCATTGTCCCCTGCTAAGGAAAGTTTGATAAGGATCTTGCTGAGAGTGGCTTTTAGGAAAACCCATTGCTCCGAAAAGGAACCAACCATTGTAGAGACAGCACTTCAAAGTTATGGCAGTATCTTGTTTTTTTGTACCAAATAAATAAACAAAATGAAGATGAACAATGTGTTTCCATTTAAGGGGGAGTGTGGGAAAATTCAGGTTTCATCAGACTGGGAAGCAGAGTGGTATATGCTGACTAAGAGAGTGGAAATAGCGTGGCTGTCAACTGAAGGAATTCAGGGTTGAATAATCACGTTGAGCAGTCAATGTCAGATGGGAATCATGGCCCCAAACCTGTTCACTTGAACTCATTAGGATTCACATGAGAAAACACACATGGGCTTCACATGTCATTTGCGGCTTGGGGGAAGCTCAGGGATGGGCTGCCCGTGCTGCTCAGCAAGCATAAGCAAGCACCCACCCAGACACCCCCTGTAGAGCTGTTTCCAGCATGGGAGGTCACACAGGTGGTATATATCGACTTATGTTGCAACTGAATCTAGTGCCAGCCCTTGGAACCCTCCTCTCCTTGGCGTCAGACACCTCTGCGTGACAGCCCATTGCCTTGCTGTTCAACTTAATTGTCCCCTCGGCACTTTTGTTTGTATTTGGGACGAAGGTCCTGGATTATGGAGGAAGTCAGGTCTACCTTTGCCTTCACTAGGGCATTTTCCATTCTTCACCTGGCATCAGCTGACACGATCTCAGCATCAGTTGGATGCTTCAGGTCTAGGAAAATTGTAGGTTGTGTCCAGCATGACCTATCATCAGGATGGCAATGATGATGGGGCACTAATTTTTGGCTGTTCCCCCTTCTCATATTTGGACCCAAGGTGGAGGTGGTTCATCCACAGGTGATGGGGACCTGGGCTGTGGCCTTATCCTGTGCTGCCAGCACCCCCTGGTTCAGCCCAGCCATCAGGATGGTCCAAGTGTCCTTCAATGTTTTCTTTTCTGGAAAATTACTCTATTTTTCTTTAGCTGTTGAGGAAAGGGGAAAAGAACAGGAGAGATCCCATCCTTTGGTGCTGTGGGACTTGGTGCTGTTTTAATAATAATAACAAAATGCTGAAAAGGAAAAGAAATAGCAGTATGTCAGCATGTTTTTAAGGTTGGTGGGAAAAAAAAGACCTTCTAGTCCCAGTGGTATCGCAAGGAAAATGTCCATTGGATTCTAGTTCTTAAAAAAAAATAACTGAGTCATGCAGAAAGTGCTCGGCTTGGGTAACATGTGGTTACTGGAGCGCTCGGTGAGGGGGAAGGGAAACAAGCTCCCAGTGCAGAGCCTCATCAGGGCATAATGAGAATCAACAGGCCTGTGAAGATTTGTTCTCTAAGGAGGAGGAGGATGCTTGCCCAGGGGGAGAGAGAAGAAGAGGAGGAGGAGAGGGAGGGATCTTTTGCTTCCATCTCACTCCAAACTTGCTAAATTCAGCCCTTCATTGGCTGGAGAGAAGAACTAGAAATCACACTCTACCTGGCAAGATAATTTTTCCCCTTGTCATCAAAGACTGGAAAATGGGTGTCTGTTCTGCAGGAATTTTCCTGAATAGGTGATGACAGTTCCATTTTTATCCCTTTTCCCACTGTTTCATGGAGATTTCAGTGAGTCCTCTGATCTGTACCCACAAGAAAGCCCACTTCACAAAGTTGAGATCCGGCAGAGACACTTCATACCTTAGAGGAAAGGGTGCTGAGTACACATTCATTTATGTACACTTACATTCGTGGGAGCACAGGACAATATCACACTGGAGATCCCAGAGCACTGCATGGACATTTGTTTGGAGGAAGCAGCTGGGACAATGAAACGGAATGAATGGTGTTGGGTATATCACTCCTTTACAGAAAGAAGCTTCTTTAGCAGTAAGGGAAGACACAGAGAGATAGAGCAGGGGAGGAGGGATCTGTCTGCATTGCTGATCTGACTGGATTACAGTAATTCCCCACTGTGGACTGCATGCTGCTCTCTTGCTACGGCTCTGTGGTGGCAAGCTCTGCCTCTCCCATCTCTGTCTGAAATGACAGTAAAGGCAGGAACAATCTGTCCTCCTGGAGATGATCCAGAGTAGCCACCCATCACCTTGCTCCAGAGAACCAGGAAATCTGAAGTTGAGCGAAAAGCAGCTCCCACCAGCCAAGCTCACCAAGCCTAGGGCAGCCTGCTGGATCCCTCCAGCCGGCATTCATTTCTTTCTGGAATTTGATGGGGAAGTTTTGAGGCTCAACTATAATGTTGCTTTTAGTTCAATTGTTAAATCAAAGTCCAGATTCTCCTGAAGTCATATGATTTAGGAGCTCATTCTTCAGGCTCAGGCTTATTGCTGGTGTCTTAATCCACTTCCAGCTACAAGTGAGCAGAGATTTCTCTTGCTTCTTCACCGAAAATGTCCCATTTTTCAGAAGAGCTGGAAAGGGTCCATATTAAATGCTGTTGAAAAAGAAACCTTCCATTTTTATCAACAATTCCCACGGATAGATATTTTCTCAACAGCTCTATGGACAGGATATGTGAGTGAGAAATCTGCGGGGTTTAATCACTATTCTGCAGGCAGGAAGGGTGGAAGGTAGGTGTTTTTTCTGTTGCTTAAACTTAGGTCTCTTTTCCAAAAGAAAATAATGACAGTGCTGCTAGAGAGACAACACTACCCAGAGACAATGCAATGGGATCTGCCATTAAAGGTCTGGGTCTTCAGACTTTTTGAAATATCAGGCCCTTACAGTGTGACAAAATGAACAGCTCAAAAAGGAACCAGGTAAAATCACAGTCCCTTTAAAAATAAATAAATAAATGGCTGAGTTGCTTGTTACTCACACGCAGGTCTAGGAAGGAGTGCCCTGAAGTCCAGGTCCAGCTCTGCATTCCCTGAAATGAACACGACTAGAATTTCACTTTGGGCTCATCTTTCCAAACATTCTGCAAACCTCTTTGCAACGAGAAGCACTTCATAATCCTTCTATTCATGACTGTCCCTCCAAATTTAAACACACATTTAAAAAATAAATGAGGCATGTGTGATGTGCAGGAACAACTTGCTGCTTCTCCTTTTTTTAAAGAAAAAGAAAGAAAAAAATCAATAAAACAGCCTTAAAAGGTTCCTTCAAATGAGTTCTGTTAATTTATTTTTCTTGGAAACTTCCAGTCTCCTTAACTCCTTTTAGACACATAAAAGGTGAATGATTAAGTTGAAACTATTATCTTTGCAAAGAACATCTCTGCTGGCCACCGTCCCAGCAGAGAGGAAAAGTGAAATGAAATAAACACGCTGGAGCTATTGTGTCCCCAACTGGACCCCGCGGTGAGGTGCTGGGAAGCTTGGCAAAGTTGAAAGGAGGTCCATGTGTGGGGACTGCTAATGAGGTAGGGCACATTTTGGAAGAAAGTTTTTCTGGCCAGAAATAAAAGTGTATGAATAATTTAATGTGAGATAAAGTCAGCCCTCATATAAACAGGTAGCACTCGGAGCCGGTGGCCACTCCTGCCACCTCCCACCCTCTTTCTGCCCCAGACAGGCCACTCTCCTCCTGTCCTCTGCTGCTACTCTGGAACAGGAAAGCAAACCCTTTGCCTGTAAAAGGCATGAAATACATTAAGTTTCAGAGTGCCCCGGTCTGTAAGGGCATAATGGCTTCTACTGTTTCAAACATCTCTGTGCTGCCGTGGTAGTTGGGGCTCTGGGCAGGGAGAGGGACTCCACAGTGCCAGGCACTGGGCAGTGGCAGGGCAAGCAGCAGGCATGCTGTCTCCCAGAGACAGGAGCCCCCATGTCAGATGTGTTACTGCTGGCTTTGACGACAGCTGATGGTGTGACAGAGCTAGTCAGTAATAGCCAGTGTTTTCCAGCTAACACACGAGCTTTGGGCAGATGTTGCCAGGTGAGTATGGGAAGAATGAAAGTCTTGCACGTAAAAAGACGAGCACCCTCAGGGCCTGCTTCCTGGGGCAGCAGGAGTTCTGGTTACCACTCTCCGAGCCTCTGGTGCTGGCATGTAGCTCAGGGATAGCACTAAGACACTGCTGCGTTGGCACCAAGGAAGCTCAGGAGTCATCCAGCTGCTGGTGCAGGAGGACACAAACTCTGGGGATGCAGCAACCTGAGGGGACTGTTTACCACCCCAGGGTGACCCACTGAGACTGGACCACTCAGGGAAGAGGCTCTATCAAGGGGCCAGTGGTTGGCCAGACTGCTGACCTTGGCACAGGCACAAAGGGAGATGAAACATCACAGCTCACTAGGCTTACCTTTACAAACACTTGGGTAAGTGAGCATCCAGAAAGGATACAAGCACTTTGTTACTGTGGGGAACGCTTACCATGTTACAAGCACCTACGCTGCATTTGATTCAGCAGAAATTACGTGATATAGTGAAAATCAGATGATTTAAAATCCCCTGAATAGTCTAATACAGCTTTATTTCCAGACTTTAGACTATGGAATTGATTAGTCTTTAAGAGAAACGTGAGATGGAAAATACTTACTATTTATTACTCCAGAAGAATTACAAGCAACATTTCAGTATCTTGCTCAGGACAGAGACATGGGTAAGTCAGCAGATATAGAGTGGCAGGATTCATGCAGGCAGTAATGAAGGATGCACATATTGAAGAAGCTCCAAATATGTATCTGATTTGTTAATTCCATTTGGAAAAGTGACTTGTGAGGTATTGCAAATTGCCCCTGGACCTAAGGAAAAGCTTGAAATGATCACTGTAGGTCCGTGTTTCTCACATACCAGAGGACTGTTGCTTTGGAATCACCCTGTTGAGTTACTTAAAAAAAAAAAAAAAAAAAAAAAAAAAAAAAGCCAGAAGTAACATTTACGTCACAAGTCACATCTGCTCCTGTAATTACTTTCCTGTTGGCTGTTTTCGGTGGAGAAGGAAACCCAACTGAACTGGTGTCCAACAATGGATTACAGTTCACCTCCTTGAAATCTCCGATTATACTGAAGGGAGAAAATAATGTGGTGCACAGCTGATCCTCAGCATGTTGCCACGAGGACAACAGAAAAATAAAATGCTTGGCTTTGACAGCGCGTTTACAAGTTACTCACCAGGAAAGGAAAGCTTAGAAAATCTCCCCTGTGAACTTCCTATGTGCGTACATAGCCCCACACTGCACAATAATGCCAAAGTCACCTGCCAGGCTGAGCAGCTGCAGGAGAGGGAAACTTATACAAACCTAATGGTGCTAGATCATTGAGGCTTAATCTTCAAGGCACATGTAATCAAAAGACAAACAGTCCAGCAGCAATAGCGTTGATACCACATATGCAGGACAACACCACGGCAGCCAAGACAAGCTGCTTAAGTGTGGGTCACTTATAAAAGAGCAGAAAACCTGGCAGATAACAGAAAAAGAGAATAAAAATCTATTGTCACGTGAGTCATTTCCAAAGAAAACAGGCAGTGTGCATAAATTATCTGCTAGACGAGAAAGAGTGGGTTTTCTCCCTCTGCAAGACTAGAAGTGGGGGATGATGCAAACATCTTTTGTACTATATGCCTTAGCGTGGATCAGCTAATAGATAACTTCCTTTGCTTTCTCCAGTGCAGAAGGAACACGGGAGGTATCCTCTGTCTGCTGCCTCACCAGGGCCAGGATTTTCTTTGGGTTTGAGGCCATGATAGGTAAACCCCAAAGCATTTCAGCATTTCAGCACTAAGGCACAGAAAATCCTTATTCTGTTACTGCTGCTTTGTATCCTGGCAGTGATATTGTCTTTCCAGCCTGGATGCCCTCCTGGAACTGCAGCACAGTGTGTTTGGACACCAGATGCTTGGGGAAATGTCCTGAGTAGGGCTGACCTCATCCTGGGCTGGCTCAGCCCGTTGCCTCGCTGCCACCATGGCAGTGATGTACTTCCACACGCAGGGTAAAGTTTTCTTTTCTTTCCCTGTACAATGGGCTTGACGGTATTTGGTCTCGATGGCAATGGGCATCCACAGCCCTCGCTGGCTCAGCCTGCCAGGAAGAAGCTTTGGCTGCATCCCCATGTCAGCTGTTGGGAGAGAATATCAGTGACTTTCCCAAGCAGATGTAAAAATGAAGTGCCAGGAGCACTGGATCCAGACATTCATTTGGCACCAAGTCTGTGGGGACAGATTTCTGTGCTATGTCTGTTAAACCCAGAGCACCAGTTCAATTTCATTCATAGTTATCTTCTTCTTTTCTTAAAGTGAATCTAAAAATCATTCCAAAACTATTGTTTTAACAGACATACAATAAATCAACTGTCATAAGGGGAGAATGTTGCTGCTCCCCAAGCCAAACACATTCCCATATTTCCTGGCTGAGGATGGCAACCATCAGGAAAACACTATGTGTCAGCTTTGCCTTGGCCTGAAGTCAGTGGCCAATGAGAGGGTCTCCATCTGGCGTAATTTTATACTGCTAAAATGGTGCTCGTCCAGCAGCAGCCACCTCCTGCTAATATAAAAATAGTTGAGGAAAAAAAAGCAATATCTTTTATTAGGTTGGTAGGAGGAAAAAAAAAAAAAAAAAGCAGCTCTGTTCAAGATTTCCATTAACTTTTATGAATATCTCCAAAGATTTATTTTTATAATATTGAAGCAGAGGAATAAAACATCAGCTTCTTGACACTTGAAATTATGATTTCTCACCAGAGGCAAGTCTGGAGCATCTATGGCCAAGCCCCACTCACCTTGTTCACATGAAGAGCCCCTCTGAAAGCCAGAGTCTGGCTGCAAGAGAAAGGAAGCACCTGCGTTTGGCACTCAGGGTACCCATAATCATATTTTGGTGCTGCCACAGGTACCCTGAATGACACACTCCACTTCACTGGTTTGTCCCTGGGATGTCCAGACCTGCTGCTGGAGTCCCACGAAGTGCTAAAGTAACATGTCCTACTTCAGATTCTAACCTGCAATAATCAGAGGTTACCTTTTGTCGGAAAGTTTAGTATTTCTACCCAATTAATATAACATGTCTTCTCTTGACTTCAGTAAGTCTCAGCATTCATACTGCCCATCCTAACATCAGCCCTTCTCAAAACCCACAGCACTGCTGGCCTTTGCTGTCTCTTGTGGCAAGGAGCTCCTCAGCCTGGACACACTTTGCATAAAAATATTCCCTCTGATCTGTTTTGAATTTGTCACCTTCTACTTTCATCGAATGCCCCTTTCTTCCAGTGTTATATGACGTGGTCCCACCAACCTATTTTCTCTAGACTAGTTATTATTTTCCTTCCGCTCTTAAAACCTAAAGCAACATTACAGAAAGAAAAAGAAGTAAAAAAAAAAGGCAAGCAAAATAAAAGCTCCCCAGGAAATTGTTCTAATAAAAAAAATGATTATACTTCATGGTGTGGCCTTGCTGCTCTCAACAGCTGTTGCAAACAAAACTGATGTGGTGTTGAGCTGTCAGGACAGAAGCAGTAGGCATGAGGTGCACGCATGTGGTCCAGGTAGCCCAGATACACTGGCACAGCAAGGGCAGGCACTGGGGAGCAGAGAGAAGAGGCACTGCCTGAGGCTGCGCTCATGGGCGCCAGCAGCATCCTCAGCCAGAACCAGAGACAGGAATTTATTTGTTTGGATTTCAACCTGCAACAGGCAAACTCTGAGGCATTTCAGCATTGCAACTCCTCCCTGGTTGCTCTCGCCAGTGGTGGAAGGTTCCTCCACTGTCCAAGCACATCCAAGATGCTCTTGAGCCATGCTCTCACCAACCCAATAGGAAACAAGACAAAAATATCACTCTGATGAGTAAAAGCCCCTCAGCTGGGAACACTTTCCTAATGAGATTCTAACACCAGCTGGGAAGCAGCCAGCCAGGCAGGGTGTTTGCAAAAATGTTGCAGCAGGCGTCTCCCATCCTGTGCAACTCTGAGGATGTGTTTTATGCTGCAGCCAAATGCAAGACACAGAGCAGAAGAGCCACTGCCCCCCTCCCTGGACCCAGCTTCATCCTGCATTGTTTATGTTTTCAGCTGCATTTTTAAAGCACAGCTCATTTCTCTGTTAGTACAGCGCTTGGTGACCACACAGCTCCTACTGGGAAGGTCGAGGAAGCCCAGAGAACCTGGGGGAGATAGGCTAGTTCATGGAGGAGCACCAGGACCAGACTGGCTATTGACACAAGAAAGGCAACCCCACTGGTCCCTGCTGGGCTTTTACAGTCCAAAGAGACAGATGAACAATATTTTCTCGGTCTCAGCAGCAGACACTTGTCCTTGGTCCCCCAACCCACCATCCAACTCGTGGCCGACTACATGGCAATGAAATACCAAAACACTTGAAGTAACAGCTGCACCTTTCAGCAGTAAGCCAAGGGACTGCATGGATGCTTTTAAATAACCCTGATGTAAACAGGGCTGTTTGCTTCTTGTTTTGGGCTGGTGAAGACTTGGACATATGACAACACACTGATTTATGCTAGGATCACCATGTTCTTTCCCACCACAACAGCCTGGTCACTTTTCCTCTTCTGCCTTCCTTTAAACAAGTGGAATAATAAAAACTCAAATTCTGCAATGCAGCTTCTGCAGCCATTTCACAAGCGATTTTCAGCAATTCAAGCAGCTGCATCATTCCATCATCCAGAGGCTCTCAAATACCTGAGAGAGAAGACAACCCTTTACCATGGCGTACGGTTCTTTGGGGTATTCTCTTTCTCAATGTTCCCTGGGGAACAGCCTAGGACTTTGCAGTACTGGTGTTGACCTTGGAGCACTATCACTAGATCTTGGCAGCAGGTGTAGGGCTGTGGACTACCAAGACAATGAAATAATCACAGCCCTTCTGCCTGCTTCACCTAGCAAGTCTGCAAGCAACTGCTGCAGAGGGAGGGAGGCTGGGGCACAGAAGAAGCAGCAGCTCCTTGCCCATCCCCGTCTGAAGCAGAAGGAGCAGAGCCAGCCCTTCAGGGCTCACTGATACCTCAGCTCACACTTCCCTCCCTGGAATAAAAAAGATCTAGCTTTGGTCCTTTATCCAGGCTGACAACATTTACACTTTCCAAAGGTCCTAAGCAGGCTTGAAAGGCTCAGAGCAAACACGCGACCCCCCGCCCCCCATCTCTGTCAGGACATTGACCCCTGAAGTGCAGACAAGGCTTCCTGTGCTGGAATGGCAGGCATGTATCTTACTTGGGGAAAGAGGATCTGCCTCCTTGCTCTGCTTCCAGCAACCAAGGTCTCAGAGGGCAGGATGTGCCGTGCATAACAGCACTTGTTCTGCTTGGTGCAGCTTATTGGGTCTGTGTCATGTCCCTCCCCTGCAGTGAGGAAAGCAGCTCGGGGCAGATCCATTTTAAACTCGGGAAGATGTAAGTTTAAGGCAGGATGATTTTGCAACTGGTTGTTGCATGCCTCTGTAGTTACGGGTCCGAGAGCAAAAGAGAAGCTCCATGTAACACCAGTCGTTAGTCCAACTCCAGTGGAATATCAGAGTCTAGACACAATGGATCAATCTCTCTGCCTCTCCAGTTCAGTGAAGGCGTACCTGGGAGTGGGGGGCACTGTCCACTCCGTCCAGGAGTCAGCAGGCAGCAACATGCTCAGGTCAGCAGCAGCTCTAGCCTGGCTGGAGCTCCCCACACCATCTGCTGTATCCGAGTGCCCTCTCCCGACAGCACGGGATGGACAGCACGACTCATTGAGCGACCTGGTCCAATCCCACCCCTCGCAAAGCGATGCCATCAGTCCTAACAAAGAAGAGATGCATCCAGCCCTTAGGACATACCCTCCCTTTAGTTTCTCAAGACTCATGCCACGATACCCCGAGTAAGGAAAATGTGCCATTACAAATGTTTATAACATCTGATTTAACATTCCGCAGCTTCTCCCAGCCATAAACCAGAACAAATACTCTAGAGATTTATTACATCCTTCCCTCGAGGGCCTTAAGCAATTGTACTTGATTAATTCAGCAGTTAAACAGCACCAAGCAGAAGCTTGATAATTTTGCATCCAGGATTCCTAAGATGTATATGATTTTCCAAAAGGATTTAGTTCTAAAACCAGAAAGATGAATCTCTAAATACGCTCTTATCCGTTTCCATGGGAGAGAAACATGCCCTGGATATTTCCTTGCAGAGAGATGCTAAGCTAAGTTTTATTCTTGCTCCATGACATTAAGAATTCCTTATCATTTTTTGTAGCAATGAATACCTGTTCCTCAGCTTACATTCTGTACAGGAAAAGTATTATCAAGCTTGCCTTGCTGCAGTGTTGTTTCAAGTGATAGAAACATTTCTTCATTACCATTGTAAACATGAGTATGACCTTCTGGTGCATTTCTCCTTTAAAGGCTTCTTTGATGAGCTCAGTGTCTCCACTCAGTGTCTTCACTCTGAATTTCACTCTGCTCCAACACCACGCACATGTACCCAGATTTGCCTCAATTCTGTTTCCAATTCTGCTTTCAGATCTGTGAAAGTGTTTTGAAAAGTTCATTATTTCCTTTCTCTGCATGAATTCCTGACACCAAAGTCTCTACAAGGAAAGACTCCACTGTGTTGGTAGCACACTGATGTTGGAGACAGGTACAGTGACAGACAGTCCCCTCCAGAAAGGCATTGGAAAAACACAGACTGAGAGTTTCTTACACCTTTCCTCAGGATCTCTTGGAGCAGATCTGTCCACATGAGCTCTTCTGATGCTAGCTAGAAAACACAAATGGGCACTGGAAGAAAGCAGGTAGCCTTTCATAGCTTCTTCCAGGGTCCCATTTTGCACCAGAAGAGACCTGTGTGCTCAGGAAAGGGTATAAGCTGAGGAAGAAAGCAAAGCTGCCTTTTGCATGTAGTTAATGAATTTATGGAAGCAACACTAGAAAGGAGCTCTTACAGGCAGCGTAGCAATTTCGAAGTGCTAGAGCTATTGAAAATAGCAAGAGTGATTGAAAATATCATCACTGCCGTGAGCAGGGGATACAGAATAAGGTGTACTTCAGTTAACTATAGTGCACAGAATTTATTGCAAGTTAAACTGTTTACCGTACAAGGCAATTTACAAGTACTCTCAGGTTCACCAGTTTTTTTCATTGTTGACTTTTCAAGTATTAAAAATCCATCAAAACAATTTTAATTGAATGCTCCCTATGCCCTTTCATATCCTCAAAGACATTTACACATCTTCAAGTAATTGAGAAAAACCAACTAGATTGTTTGCATCTGATGGATCATTACTGTTCTACAATACCCACTGGAAAATACATGTTAACAGACCTTTGACAGTAATGTATTTGAAGCTCCATAAAAAATCGTGGAGTGTATAGACTAGTGCTTCAATTGATTTGAAATATGGTCCAGCATTTGTCTTGGCTGCGTTGACACAGTCTGTTTTACCAATACATTTGTATTTATGATGACTAAAGGCAGATTATAGTTGTTAAAATTTGTCCTCCTGACACGAAAACACTACTTTGTCATTAATACATTTTGTAGTATAAACTATGATGTCAGGTCAATGTAAAGGGTAAAAACTTTCCTAAAGTATGCACACATAATTTTTTTTAAAGCTATTGAGCCTAATGGAATAACAAAGGTCATAATAACAAACCATTACAGCTTTGGTCTTGGCAACTATGTCCACAGAAGAATCCTCCAAGAAACCATCATCATTTCTCCAATGTTATGGCATTAGGACGACAGGAATGGTTCACAAATGAGTCATGTGAGCCCAGAAATGCAGTAGCTATGTGAAAGCTGAGCAATCAATTATTCATTTGTTTACCAAGAGCTTTCTCAGCTGACATTAACCAGAACTTCTTAAAAAGAAGAACTTTACAGCTGTCCTTGGCTGTCCCGTGAGTCTGTGTTCAGAGGCTGAAAAGATTGCTTAATTTCTCTGTAAGTAATCTGGTATTTTTATTGAAGTAAACAACAACACATGGACTAATTAACTGGCTTTAACCTGAGACTCAGAGGATGTCGAAATATCAGACACCCAGAGCTGGAGTGATGAAGAGATGGGAGACCGGGGCAGGGAAAAGGACATTCAAGAAACTGGAATGTCAAATTGCACTGCTCAAAATGCAGTACATGAAATCCCACATAAGCTTCCCTGCACATGGTGTATTGAGGATATATCTGCACATTTTGGCTGCATTAATACACAGAATTAACCTGATCTAACCCATAAAGTTACACCTTTTTTTTTTTTTATTTTGGAGCAATTATTTACTCCAGATTACAAAGTTGTTACACTGAAATCTTTTTCAACTACCAATAAGAAAGATTTAAAGAGGTTTAAATATCACACCTTTGGCTCTCTCCAATCTACGTTCTTTTTGCCATTTTGGGTTCTAAAGACCCATCCAAACCAGGGAAAACTGCCATACAAAAGGAACTGAGAAAATCTGGATATAAACACAGCACAATCTAGTGCAAAGCAAGCACATAAAAGGAGCTGATCTGAGTGGAGCTAAAAATTTTATTTTAAACAGTTTCCTCCACATGCGAAAGCTGATGAGGAACACTAAATCTTAGGATAAATGCACACAGCAGAAAAATGTTTATACATGAGACTCAACCAAATTACATCTGAACTCCATTAATAATTCCAGATTAAATAAAACTAAGAAAAAACTGACACTGTAAAATCTTTCATGCTGACACTCCCATTGTGGTATCAAGATGACATCTGTGATACCAAAAAAAAAGTGATTATAGAGCTGGAGATTTGGATTTTTCAAAATTGCCAGCAAATAAAAAATGCGACCTTAATCTTTTGATATCTACTCTGATCAGCCATCTTCAGTTCAATTTTGTTTTCTTTCTCAGACTGAATGCAAAAAAAATTATTTAATGGCATAGCTTACGAGTGGACTCAATGATCTTAAAGGTCTCTTCCAACTTAAATCATAGAATGATAGAATCGTTGAATCTTTGAATGGTTTGTGTTGGAAGGGACCTTAAAGCCCATCCAGTTCCAATCCCCCTGCCATAGGCAGGGACACCTTCCACTGGATCAAGCTTCTCAAGGCTCCATCCAACCTGGCCTTGAACACCTCCAGGGATGGAGCATTGACAGCTTCCCTGGGCAACCTGTGCCAGTGTCTCACCACCTTTATCATGAAGAATTTCTTCCTAATGTCTAGTCTAAATCTTCCAGCTCCAATTTAAAGCCATTCCCCCTCATCCTATCACTCCATGCCCTTGTAAAAAGTCCCTCCCCAGCTTTCTTGTAGGCCCCCTTCAGGTACTGGAAAGTTGCTATAAGGTCTTCTTGGAGCTTTCTGTTCTCCAAGCTGAACAAGCCCAACTCTCTCAGCCTGTCCTCATAGCAGAGGTGCTCCAGCCCTCTGACCATCTTTGTAGCCCTCCTCTGGACCCCTTCCAGCAGTTCCATATCCTTCTCATGTTGGGGATTCCAGAACTGGAGAAAATACTCCAGGTGGAATCTCAAGAGAGCAGAGTAGAGGGGCAGAATCACCTCCCCCAAGGTGATTCTGTCATTCTATAAAAAGCCTATAATGTTTCTAGGGTTTGTAGAATCTGGATTGTGGCAAGAAGAGAGTCCAACAGGATTTGAGAGGTTGTGTGGCACAGCTGTGAAACCCACCCACTGAAAAAAAGAAGAATCTTACTTTTCATTTGCTTTTTTAGCACTTTTAAAGAGGCTTTACCTACCCATTTCTTGAAGCCACTGTCCCTCCTCCATCATTTATAAAAACAACCAAATAAAACAGCAAACCCCACTGCCTACTGGAATAAGACCTGGGATTGCTAGAGTGCCTCACTAGCCAGGGATGGGCTTGGAGGCAACCCAAGAGTCCTACTTTTACTTCTTCCCATGATTACACCTAATAGTTTATTACTAAGTTAGTTTATTACCAAGCACAGCTCCATCTTCCTACTTTATGAAGAAAGCAAGTATCAATCCTCTCATGTCAGAGATAAAATACAGGAGGCTTAGAAAGGCCATGAAGGGTCACTTCAGGCAGAGCTAGGAACAACATTCCTGTCTAAACAAACGTCTCATCCATTTCACTCTACTACTCTCTTCTAAATGATTATGCCAGACCTGAGAGCTATAGGCTGCCTGTAGGTAAAAATCCCACCCATCTACTTTCACTAACAGCCAAATGAAGAGATAACCATTAACATAACAAAAGGCAAATGAGAGTATCAGCTCTTCTGCATTAGTCACTGCAAAGAGGATATTCAGGAGAACAGGAAAATCCTGATTCCCATTGTGCAGGTACAGATAGAAAATAGATGGATAAAATGTGCAACACCACTTTTCCAATACACTTTTCTCTATTACCATGAGCTACTTCTCAAGATAACCTTCTAATACAAAAGTCTATGCAGAAGGAGCCCAGTCAATGTTGGTTTTGTGAGACATACTTCTAAAAGCAACCACTTTGCGTTTCAAGTGTGCTACTGTCACCTGCAAACTGTGATTTAG
Source organism: Cuculus canorus (assembly GCF_017976375.1). Lineage (NCBI taxonomy): Eukaryota > Metazoa > Chordata > Aves > Cuculiformes > Cuculidae > Cuculus > Cuculus canorus. The sequence goes on from NC_071403.1 coordinate 91,115,503, forward strand.
GGCTTGAGTTTGGATTTTTTTTTGGGGGGGGGTGTTTTGGGATTTTTTTTGTTTTGTTATTTTTTTTTTTGTGGCTGCATACAGAAGTTTAGGGATGGAGATGTACAAAACAGAACATAAAGATCAGGAGCAGATCAAAATGAAAACCCGTAACATAAAGTCATGTATATCTATACTCCTTTATTAAAAAAAAAAACAAAACAACAAAACCAACTGATTTAAACATACTTTCCAGCATTTCAGTTGATTTGAGTGTTTATGCCTGAAACATAGTGTAAATATATACGCTTACTAGAAACACTGTTCATTTGTACAAGGTCTGACCTGCTTATTGAGATCAAAGAATGGAGCTATCATGAGTAAAAAGTGAGAGCTATTACTCACAAGATGTTGAGCCTTCCCAAGGTCACACTTGAAGGAGTCTCCACCTTTTGGATAGCTGAGTCACAGTCTCTGCAACAGAGAGAATACCATTTTATGCAATTAACTGGAAAGTTGATGCCATATATTAATTAATTTTCAATAGTAAAAATGCCTGGACAATATTATTTTCTAATGTAACTCTAATAAGCTAATAGAACCCAATAACGCTACACTAATGTAGCTACATTAGCATGAAGGTGAAGTTGCGGCCTTCGCTTTCTTTTCCTACATGACTGGAAGTAATGCAAATGAAAGAATCTTTTGATTTATTTCACTTTCCTGTACCAAATTTTGTTCCAGACTATTAAACCTCTTTGGTCTCTGACCACTCTCTCTTCCAGCAGCCCAGCTTAAGAAAGGGCTGACGATACATGGCACATCAGCAATACAGTGGTAGACAACTGCTGCCCAAATATATTCTTAATTTCTGGAAGCCAACACTGACATCCACAACTGCCATCACGCTGCGTGCTGGTTCCTGACTTTGAGAAATCCCAAGTATTTGGCCTCAGCATGAAGCCTAATTGTGGATTTCTTTCTCAGAACAGTTTCCAGCCTGTTTCTGTGATAGCAGAATCACTAGATTTCAATTGTTGACATAGCATTTCTCGTTTAATATCCCATTGCTAAATCACATTACCTTTTTCTTCCTCTCTCCTCACATGGTTGCGCTCATACAGCCACGTTTATTGCTTTAGGGTCTCACAAACAGGCAGTGATGGGCAGGCTGCGGGAGAGTAAGAGGTGCAGCAAGTTCCAGCTCATCAGGCCCTGCCCAAGGATTTGCTCACCACTGCTAAAAGGGCAGCAGTGCCCAGGACTGGGGCACTTGCTTTCCATCACCTTAGTACTTAACAGAGTATCTGTCCCTTTAGGAAAAGCGCATGGAAACACAGTCTTGTACAAGACAATGGGAGCCTGAGCAAGAATTATCCATTACCAGCTACAGTAACTCTTGGGTGTTACCAGGAAAGAAGGCAAAGGCAAGAAACAATCACATGGGCACTGGTGAGCAAACACAAAGTAAAACCACAAGGACAGATTAATGTAGGAAGGAGAGACAGGTGGTAAGGAAAGCAAATGAATAAATGCTACTGCAAGACAGACAGCGATGCTCATGACAAAATGATTTGCCACAGCCATTTTACAGCATTCCTTTGCTTAATGATATTTTTTCAGGATGTTGTCCAAGCTATAATAGCATAGAAAAGAACAGAAAACCACTCTATCCCTCTCATCTAATCTAACTGTGTTCTAATTACATTGGTCTGCTAAAAAAAGTATAGTAAACCAGAACTGCCTTCTTTGCCATATTCCTTCTGCCTGATTACTCTGTTGTTCAGATTGTCCAAAATATACTACATATTTATTTCAGGACTGTTGTTCTACTACAGAAAGTAAGTTTATATATAAAGAAAGTTTGATGATCAAACATCAATATATCACCCGGTGACGTGACAGAAAACAATAAATTAAGTTTGGTGAGTCATAAGATCTATATAAGCATACTCCTTTACTCAGTTTATAAGTAACAGTCGGAATTCCTCCCACCCAACTCCAGCTACCAGATTGTCTTTGCTTTCTTTGCAGCTAGGAGAAAGACAAGGGCATATCCTGTGGGTGGTGTGACCCCACTAACTCCAGACTCCTCTGCTGGACCCTGCAGGTAGGTGGGACTTTTTCAGGAAGGCATCTCCACACCGAAACACGTCTCCAAGCAGGTGATATTTCAAGACAGACCCTCACTGGAAGTGAATCCAGTTTTTAAAGATGATTCAGAGCGGGGTAATTTAAGTTGTGATTCAAGTAGCAGGAAAAGTTACACTAACGACCAGAAAAGCAGAAATGTTGTTTCCAAAGCAGTTTTTAGTCACCATTTTTCTTCCCCCAGCAACAAAAGAGGGCAAAATACATTGCAGTATTAATGTTTGCAGTGCTTGTTTGTGAATATGCAAAGCTCTGCTTTCTCTCCCAGCTCATCATTAGAAATCCCTCACTTGGTACCAAAAGACCTGGGTGTTTTCTGGATTTGCAAGGAGTAGAGAAGTGTATTTAGGAGAACTTGTAAGGCTACAGGTTGCCTAGTAAGGGTGGCCACTTCTGACAGCTTTATTATACATTTTTCCTAGGGTTCAATGAGTGAATTGAAATGCTGTAAAATAAGGAAATAACATACAATTTTGAGCTGTTAAGAATCTGATCTTGTTTCTGTTGGAAACAATGGCAAAACTTCCACTGATTCACTGGGTATGAAATTCCACATTAAAACAATCAGTGGTGTGCTTGTGGACACACCACAAACAGAACATGGGAGAAGGAAATCTCTCCCAAGATCTCAGTCAAAAGAGTTGCATTTCCAGTACTACCAAAGCACCTAAATGGCAAGGGGAGCAAAGCAACTCCATGAAACCTTCAGCCAAGGGTTACCTGAGCTCCCGTGATAGCAACAGAGCACTGACAGGAAAGCAACTCTATTAAAATATGATTTTAAAGTGTATTTATACTTTACCAGTGATTTAAGATCTTAATTTTTTTATTTATTTAAAAAGAAGGCTCACTGTCAAACAGCTGACTATAACATCTTGAACATCTGGAAAAGTAACGGGAAAGGAAAACAGTTTGCTGACAACTGTAGAGCTAGCACAGATTTAGGACCTAGCGTTGCCAAATGCAAAGCCTCTCCAGGCAAGAGTGAAGGGTCCTCAGCTGGATCTGTCATCTGGGATGCAGCAAAGGACACCGGTCTCTCAAATAGATGATTCCCTTTCCAGGAAACCTAGATTTTGTTATATTTTTGGGAGCTTATATTTCATGCACAGGCCTAAGATGGGCTGGAGAGCTCATGCTGAATTCTTTTTTTCTGAGAGAAGCTGAATAATTTTGTTAAATGGTCAAAAATGGGCAGAGTTCAGTTTATTTGCGTTGACGTTCCTTATAGACACAGTTCTTATTTATCCATACAGACATCCTAGTGAGCAGGTACATGGCAGCAGGCCACATCAGGGCTTGTTGGATGTGGACTTCAGCTGGAACAGTTCTCACTGCAACAGTGGTATGTTTCCAGTGCTGCATTTTTGTACAGAAATAACACTGAAACAGAAACAGGGATGATCCTATGTGGAAAGGTGATCAGGCTAAGCAGCTCACATAAAAAAACCCAAGGCTTCTGAAGAAGCACAAATCCCTGCAGTATTGTTCAACAAAATATCTTGAAGAAAAGAGAAAGGAAAAGATTACCTGTAGCACACAGATCTCAAGTCAAATCCTAGTCACTGTATAATTCTTCAGTTTCAGGTCTCACTCTTCAAGGTGCTGGATGTCTGGCTTCTTACAGTTAACAAACCCTTAGCTTGAACAGTTCAAAGAAGATAACTAAAAATGCCAGTGGTTAAGGCTCTGTGTATTCAAATGATGAGCTACCGAAATGGGGAACATGTCAGGAAACATAACAAGAACACAAATAAGAAGCAATTTCCAGTGGAATGGAGAGTGATTATGTACCATACCGAGCTGTGAGTTTTGACAATTGTAAGTGAAAATGGAAGTGAAACTGCACAGGTTTGTGTGCTCTCTGGATAAGGAGGCTAATTCAGCTTTCCCATTGTGTCTGCAGATTATGTATACTCTAGGTTGTTTTTTGCTTGTTTGTTTAGTTTTTTTCCCAGAAGGCACATGGAGAGTTCCATAACAGTCATCTAAATCACTTTTAGTATGTCTATTCTTTGTATATATTTTTCTATCCAAAGTTATTTAATCCAGCATAGGCAGGAATTAGCATTTGGTTTTAATGACTTAAGATGCCAGACCTATAATGTAAGTGGCTGAACCCATAGGCTACAATGTTTTAAACACCATTCCAAGCCCTGCCAGCTGTGCTATACTAATGCATTCATTCTTCCTACATCCCCCAAAGACCACTTCTATTTGGGAGAGCACATCAACACAGGCTAACATGTTTTTATAAGCAGGGAAGAGGGAGGTCATAACATGTTTGTGATGGCAGAACCCTTGGGAGAGGACATTACTATGGTAACTGCTGCACTAGAACATACAGAAAGAGTTTACCAACTAAAGCTGCAATGTAAAAATTGCAACACTGGATGGATGGGCTGATGTCATATATAAGGTATAAGGTATAACAGGGCCAAGTGTTAGACTTCGTAAGTGCTGGGTCTTTGGTCACAACAACCCCACGCAACACTACAGGCTTGGGAAGAGCGGCTGGAAAGCTGTCTGGTGGAAAAGGACCTGGGGGTTTTCATTGACAGCTGGCTGAACACGAGCCTGCAGTGTGCCCATGTGGCCAAGAAGGCCAACAGTATCCTGGCTTGTATCAGAAATGTTGTGGTCAGCAGGAGTAGGGAAGTGATCATGTCCCTGTACTCAGCACTGGTGAGGTCTCACCTTGAATCCTGTGTTCAGTTTTGGGCCCTTCAGTACAAGGACATTGAGTGGAGCATGTTCAGAGAAGGACAACAGAGCTGGTGAAGAGTCTGGAGAACAAGTCTTACGAGTGGCAACTGGGAGAACTGTTGTTGTTTGGTCTGGAGAAGAGGAGGCTGAGAGGAGACCTTCTTGCTCTGCACAACTACCTGAAAGGAGATTGCGGTGAGGTGGTTTTTGAGCTTGTCTCCCAAATGACTAGCCATAGGAAGAGAGAAAATGGCCTCAAGTTGTGTTAGGGGAGATTTAGATCGGATATTAGGAAAAATTTCTCTATGAAAAGAGTGGTCAAGCATTGGAACAGGATGCTCAGGGAAGTGGTAGGAGTCCCCTTCCCCGGAGGTGTTCAAAAAACACGTAGACATGGCTCTTCAGGACATGGCTTGGTAGGCATGGGGTTGTTGGGCTGACAGTTGCACTTGATGATCTCAGAGGTCTTTTTGCAACCTTAATGATTCTATAAAACCAGAACAAGGGGGCTGAAACGGACTGTGATAACTCATCCAATTCAATCCCTGCCCCAAGGCATCATCAGCTACACAAAAGTTATTTCTGGGCAGTTTGCCCAATGTGCGCTTAAAGATCTACAATAGCAAAATCTTTACCCACTGATGCCTTGGGGTTCATTGGCCAGCACCACCGTGGAGCTTCCAGACCCAGGTTATATGCAGCCTGCTTTCTGGTATGCCAGAGGCTCTTGGAAGCTTCAGGCTCATTGTGCATGCCCTGCACGGCACACACAGGCTCCTGCCTGTCTCTGAGAAATGTCTGGCAGCCCTCCAGGAGCCACTGCTTTCTGGTTGCACAATGCTGCCAGGAGCCAACTGTCATTATCAGATCATTTCCCCTCTCATGTTTCACTCTGCTCCTCTTTGAGGAGGAGAGGATGATTATCCTTTCCTTTGGGGTATGTAAGAAGCTTAAAGCCTGCCAGGTGCTGAATTAACATGCCTGAGGTGCTGCAAGCCCTTCACAGGGTGGCCACCAGGGTATTTTACAAGTGACTCCTGGCTCTAACTCAGAAGTGTTTTCCTGCTCTGCCAGTTGGCTGCAGAAACTGCACTCAAAATTTTCATGAGCTTGTTACCACCAAGACAAAAACCAAGACCGGAGACTCTCAGTGCCCTCCACCACCCACTGGTGCCACCTCCATTGCACACAGCAGCCATACAGGGCAGTAATGTTGCCTGTGAAGCAGGCATCCCAGTGCTTGGAGGATTAATTTCTCCAGTGCTCTTCCAAAATGTAGTGAAAGTGCCCCCGAAAGGGGTTTCTTTGTAAAATATGAAAAGCGCTTGTCCCCATTTGTTCTAATCCATCAAAAGGACGTTAAAAGAATGATGTTAAAAGAATGATGTTAAAAGTGCTGAACTTTTGGCCAAAAAGAAGGCATAGGAGAAGGAAAACCATTTTCAAGAAGCCCCATTCTTGAAAACAGGATTGTCCACCATCCCCCTTACCAGTACTACAGACCCCAGAAATGCCATTATCACATCACATCACATCAGTTTCACTTTGGGTGCACTGCCCAGTCATTCAACATGCTAACTTCCACACACATCTTAATGACTATTCCAGCCATTCACATGTCATTTCAGAAATCAAAGTGTATTACAGATATATCTTGCCCTGACTTTAGAAAACACTCCCTTCATTTTCATAGATTCATAGAATAGTTTGGGTTGGAAGGAACCTTAAAGCCAATCTTGTTCCAACTCCCCTGCGATGGGCAGGGACACCTCCCACTACACCAGGCTGCCCAAGGCCCCATCCAACCTGGCCTTGAGCACCTCCAGGGATGGGGCATCCAAAACTTCCCTGGGCAACCTGTGCCAGTGCCTCATCACCCTCATTGTGAAGAAATTCCTCCTTATGCCTAGTCTGAATCTGCCTCTCTCCAGTTTATACCGGTCGCCCCTTGCCCTATCACCTTTGTAAACAGTCCCTCCCCAGCTTCCTTGTAGGCCACCTTCAGGTACTGGGTGGCCACTATAAGGTCTCTTCAGAGCCTACTCTTCTCTAGGCTGAATAACCCCAATTCTCTCAGCCTGTCATTTGTTTAATGAAGCATCATTTCTGCAATGTCACTTGTTGCCTGCCTTGAAAGCAGCTTCCAGAGATTTTCCTTCCTAGTTGATTGTTTTCCCACCCATTTACTCCCTGTTGCAGAATTTGTGAGGCCATCTTAAAGCAGAGAGGTAGTTTGCAAGATTTACCCTAACATAGTTATTCCTTCTCAGAGACTGATAGCATGCACAGCATTCTGAAGAAGCTGATTTGTATGAAACATTCATGAGTTTATTGTCACTCTTGTGTTTCTGCCTGACTTGGGATTATCCCACATAATTGATAGAATGCTCCCTAAGGCCCAGGCTGCTGTTCAGCCATGCCGCTGGCAGGGACTGTTTCCATTCACAGATGACCAAAATAACCATGCAAAAAACTTCACTTGGGACAGGTTTGAAAAGAGAATCTTGGGCAGTTATTTATTTCTTGGCACTGTCAATTGCCAAGACTTTAATTTCAATATGAGTTGAAGGTTCAAAGCAGAGAAGCAGAACTTGTGACACCAATGGAATTAGACATAAATACATTTGCTCTGACCCAATAACAACCTATATCCAAATTGATTTTGCATCTTTCTTTCTCAGTATATCAATTTTGTAGAGGTAGATATTTGGCATGCATCTATGGAAAAGCCAAGTGATACATTAATCAAAAGTTTCTGTGACACTACAGGTGCAATCAACATGTAGGCAAGCAAATCTGACTGGAAAACTCTGCATGTCTCAGCACAGTGCACCTAAGAGATCACTTGGAGAAGACAGGTAGTGAAAGATTTACTGAGGCTGCAAACCAAGATACGCATAATCATTCTTCAGAGAAGGCCAGAAGACAGCCTTCAGCAGAGAGGACCTTTTGGTCATAGCAAATGTTAGAGCAGGTGACACACTGCAGCTGGTCACTAATACACACACACAGCCGGTTTCCAGTTCCACTGCATACCCTGGGGGACGCATGCAGAGTCTGGATAGATGCACTCACATTGGAGCTGCCACTCCACCTTTGTCAGCTCCCCACCTTTGTGTACGATATCCCCACAGATGCTGCTGGGACAGCAAGTGGAAACCTCAGCTCACCTCAGCAACACAGACACTCTCAAAAGTGCATATACCTGTGATGCAGCCAGCTGCACCCTATCATGCACTGGTGGTTGGTGTTTTCAGGATGAAGCTGCATTTATGGCTATGCATTCACCTCTCTAGGAACTTGCCAGGCACACCGGGGTGAGACATGAAAACCTGGAAGTAACAGAGATAGTCCTGCATTCTCAACTAAACTTGCCCTTATCCAGTAGAAACCCATTATCCCCTCGGGCCTTGGCAAACAGAAATCCCAAACTGGATGCTCTTCAAGAAGGAAATCTTAAAGACAAAAGAGCAGGCTGTCCCCATGTGCCAAAAAATGAGCTGCGGGGGAAGAAGACCAGTCTGGCTAAACAGAGAATAAAAAGCCAACTAGAAATTAATCTGGCTACTGCTGCTAAAGACAATAAAAAATGTTTCTATAAATACATTAGCAACAAAAGGCGGACCAAGGAGAATCTCCATCCTTTATTGGATTTGAGGGGAAACTTAGTGTCCAGGAATGTGGAAAAGACTGAAGTATTTAATGCCTTCTTTGCATTGGCCTTCAGTAAGAAAACCGATAGTACTCTGGGTACACAGTCCCCTGAGTGGGAAGACAGGGATGGGAAATACAACGAATCCTCTATAATCCATGAGGAGATGGATAGCAACCTGCTACATAATCTGGATATACACAAGTCTACGGGCCAGATGGGATACACCCAAGAGCGCTGAAGGAGCTGGCAAAAGTGATCACCAAGCTACTTTCCATCATTTATCTACAGTCCTGATTAATCAGGGAGGTCCCAGTTGACTAGAGGCTTGTGAATCTGATGCCCATCTATCTACAAGAATGGCCGGAAGGAGGATCCAGGGAACTACAGACCTGTCAGTCTGACCTCGGCACCAGTGGAGGTTATGGAGCAGATCATCTTGATCATCTTGAGGACTATCACGTGGCACATGCAGGACAAAAAGGCAATCAAGCCTAGTCAGCATGGGTTCAGGAAGGGCAGGTCGTGCTTGACTAACCAGATGTCCTTCTATGACCAGGTGACCTGCCTAGTGGATGAGGGAAAGGGTTTGGACATCACCTACTTGGACTTTAGGAAAGCCTTTGACACTGTCTCCCACAGCATTCTCCTAGAGAAGCTGGTGGCTCATGGCTTGGAGGAGCATACATTTCACTAGGTGAAACGCTGGCTAGATGGGTGGGTGCAAAGGGTTGTCACGAATGGAGCTAAATCCATCTGGCAGCTGGTCACAAGAGGTGTTCCAGGGCTCAGTGTTGGGGCCGGTTCTGTTTAGTATCTTAATCAATGATATGTACAAGGGAGTCAAGTGCACCTTCGATAAGTTTGCAGATGATACTAAGTTGGGTGGGAGCGTTGATCTGCCTGGGAGTAAGCAGGCTTTACAGAGGAACCTGGACAGGCTGGATCAATGGAACAAGGCCAATTGCATGAGATTCAACAAGGCCAAGTGCCAGGTCCCGCACTTCGGTCACGACAACCCCATGCAGTGCTACAGGCTTGGAGAGGAGCGGCTGGAGAGCTACCTGGAGGCAAATGACCTGAGGGTGTTGATTGATAGTCAGATGAACACAAGCCAGCAGTGTGCCTGGGTGGTGAAGGCAGCCAACAGCATCCTAGCCTGCATCAGGAATAGTGTGGCCAGCAGGAGTAGGGAAATGATCCTTCCATTGTACTCGGCACTGGCGAAGCTGCACCTCGAATATTGTGTTCATTTCTGGACCCCTCACTGCAAAAGAGATATTGAGGTGCTGGAGCATGTCCACAGAAGAGCAATGAAGCTGATGAAGGGTCTGGAGCACAAGACTTTTGAGGAGCAACTGCGAGAACTGTTGTTGTTTAGTTTGGAGAAAAGGAGGCTGAGGGGAGACCTTATTGCTCTGTACAAGTACCCAAAAGAAGGTTGTGGTGAGGTGGGGTTGGTCTTTTCTCCCTGGCAGTTAGTGACAGGACAATGAGAGATCACCTCAAGATATGCCAGGGGAGACTTAGGTTGGATATTAGGAAGAATTTCTTTACTGAAAGGGTTGTTAAGCATTGGAATAGGCAGCCCAGGGAGGTGGTTGATGGACCATCCTTGGATGTGTTTAAAAGACAAGCACACATCATGCTTGGGGACGTGGTCTAGTGTTGGATTAGGAGGACTGGATTGATGGCTGGAGTTGATGATGTTGAAGGTCTTTTCCAACCAAAATCATTCTATGATTCTATGATTTACCATTCTAATAAATAATGATAGTAGATATTCTCCTCCCTTTCTTTTCTTTGACCTCACTACAAACTAATGTGAGCAGAGTCCCAATGCTACCCAAATGCCCATTTCCCATGCACCTGCACTAGACCCCAAAAATCGACTGAAGCAACTGGACTAAGAGTCACTGCAATTCTAGGAGAGATGTTCAACCTGCAGAAAAGGTGACTGAGTACTCAAACACACTGAGGGATGCACCATCTGTATGATAGAGAAGAAAACACTGAGGTTGGACATTTAGAGAAAGCTTCCTTTAAGGTTTCTTACACCTGGTCATTTTCCAGTCACTAAAGATGGAGAATGGAAGAAGAAAGAAAACTAAACTAAGAGAAATAAAGGAAGGGGGGAAGAGACAATTTTTAAAAGTTCAAAAGCTAATTATCACAACCTCATTCAGGGCTGGAACACTATGTACAACTTTGCTTCCAGTTGATTCCAGGATTTGATTCCAGGAGCCTTTCAGTCCAACGGATACGTGAAACATCATGCCAAAAACTCCATGCATAGATCTATAATAGGTTGTAGTGAGCATGACACAAGAATAGCAAGTCAGGGAACCTTCACATTTTGCAGGAATTAAGCTTCCACTGCCTTATGTGAGTTAAATATGTCATTCAAAAGGATTTTCTCATGGGAAAAAGTAAGCAATCAGGAATGGAAATAAAGTGGTCAGAGCTGATTATCTTGCCAACTTGAGATGCCTTCAGACATTTGTTGCAGGGGAGCCTGGCAAAACAAAATATTTGAGTAAAATGCAAACCACGCTATTTTGATACAGAAGTTGATTTCTTACATAGTCAAGGATAAATATGCATAAATATGCATACACACACGCTCTATAAACAGCTGACTACAGTATAGGTTTAAGAGCGAGGGAAATTAGATGTCCATATTGTAGTACTGTGTAATAAAAGTGTGAAAGGACAGAAGTAATTGAAATGATTTTCCGAAAACGCGTTTGTTTTGTGATCGTTGTGGAGGATTTCATGACTTTGTAATTTTGGGGAGAGTATGCAGATTATACACTGACTCTCCACAGATAAACTCTAAACAAAACCAAAAGCATTATCAGAAGTCTATCATAAATACTGTGCAATCAAATGTATATTCTTTTTTATGAATAATCTTAGTATAAACACGGTTTTATTCAGATTCACCTGTGGGCACTCTTTCCCCTCTTTTAAAACCACATATATTGATATCTTAAAATCCAGCTGCAAATCCACTTTGAGAAATACCTAGATTTAATATACTAACCTCTCTTAATTGAACTCATAGCTGATACATTAAATAGCGTCTGTGAGAGGCCCCTTCAGAATGGTCATGCAAGAGACACATACTTTGTCTAAACCTACTCCATTTAAAAAAGGGCAAACAATCCCAGTGGGACCTGGAAGGGCAGGAACTGTATTTAAAGCTATTGGTTAGCCTCACATATAGTGCTTTGTTCAAATATAGTTGGTATCAAATGTATTTATGTATGGAGAAAGTTCAGCAGGGTAGGAACAGCTATTTTGGGCTTGCAGAAAGGTCAGAGGAATGCAAGACTTGGTGTTTCAGGGCTCTTGTAAGGATGTTAAACTTGACAGGCCTTGTCAGGAAAACATGTTTTCAGTAATGTCTCCATAATGGTCACATGTATTAAGTAAAAAAACTTGTTGACCAGCAACATGGCTTTCCTACTGCTTGGAGTTGAGGTGTTAGGAATCTTTTTCATAACAAACAAAATACCCAATGCTTTTTGATTTTAGGGTTTAGTTTTGGTTGATTGAGTCTTTTTTTCTGGTCGAGTTTCAATGAAACTGTATTTTAGCATACCTGTGCATATAAGGAAGTGCTAATTTTTTCTTTCCCTCTCAGAAAGCAAATGCTAAAAAAGCTTTAATGGCATTGAATTAGGTAGTTGAACTAAGTAACTAAGGCTTTGTGAGGAAATGAGATACTGTGGGAAGAGGGATGTACCAGACTGCCCCTTTTTAGTTCAGAATATAGTTCAGCCTCTTGCCACTCTGGAGACAACCTGCCATACTCAAAGCGCCTGCAGGAATCCAGCAAATGCTGCTGAATTCCTGCAGGTCTCCAAAGAAGCTGGGACCTGCCTCGCATGCACCCTTCAGGCAGCTCCCATGGCGTTTGGGCCTTAAGAGCTGTCAGCCTGGGCCACGGGCAACAAGGCCCCAGAGTATTTCCAGCAGCAGCAGAGTTGCAAACAGGCTTTGGAAGCACAGTGCTTTCAGACACACTACTGCCTCTGACCTCTCTGGGTGCAGGAGCTAGCATCTGCTGTCCGCCTTACAAGGAGAATATTTAGCCATGCCATCCATGTTTGCAGTTTCTCTACACTTGGCAAGTGCAACAGAATAAAGAAGGGAAAAGAACACTACTCTTTTTATTTAATCTAGCAGCTTTCCCTTGTCTGCTGCACTGCCTCGGGTCCAGTTGCACGTTCAAATGAAAGAAATCAGATGGACATAGTTCTTGTTTGCATAACAGGAGTTGCCCTGGGGCCCACAGTATGCAGAGACAGATGAAGTACAAATTATCAGAGTTTAAATTCAGGCGATTGCTTTTTTATTTTTTACTGCACTCTGTGAGACAACTGCGCTCTATGACCTAGTTGGTTTCTTTCAGTCCTAAACTTCTATGGGTGAAATCTCAATAAAATGAAATTAAGAGATTCATCCATCACCTTTTACTTATGCCAAGGTGATACAGGTCTGTCAAAAATAGCTGTCCGTGAATCAGTGCACATAATCATGCCTGCTATAATTCAAGAACCATCATTCTTCATAATCCTTGGAAGAAAACCTCCAAAAAACAGCTACATTCGCTGTTAATTGAGTTGTACCGTAAGAAGGCTATGAGGGCTAGCGTATGAATGAAGCATAGTAATTGTTTCACTGCACTTATTATCTAGCCCCCAAAGAAAGTGGCAACAGTCAGATGGCAAACAAGCAGTAATAAGCTGTCAGAGCAATTTTGTGTTCTACAGGACACACAATTCTCTCTGTGATACTGATCCTGGAGGAAAGCAAGATTTCAGTCAGCTAGGTGCCCAGCGCATAACAGCCCAAGAGCAAAGGGGAGATGCTTTAGCCTTCCACAGGGTCAGAAAACTGAGAAAAGTTCCCACCCAAACTCTTCATAACAACATCCTTCTCTGTGTCTACGGTCTGCACAGGTAGAAGATGGTCTCTATCTGTTATTTAGCTCAGGCTACAATTATTTGTGTTTTGATTCCTTGAAGCCAACACGGTAAGCTATTGCCCATTAGGAACATGACATTGCTCAGGAAAGGCTACAAGTGGCTGTGATGAATACTGGATGTTGACCCTACTCCAGAACCAAGGCTTATTCTCAACCCATCTGCACAGAAATGCCTACAGAACATGCAGCCACCCAGTCCCCTTCCTCACATAGTCCCACCTCTCACAGCTTCAGCTTGGACACAGACCCTCTACATACCTAAGCCTTGCTGACCTCCTTTCCCCTTCCAACCATTCCTGCTCCCTGGCCTGCCTGATGAAGCAAACTGCCACTTGCCATGATGACCCTATCCTTCCCTTTGCTTCAGATGAGCACTTCCTCAGCATTCTTTGCTTCATGTCAGCCTCAACTGTGGCATATGATACCTTCACAAGCTCAGTCCAAGCTTCATTGCTAGGCTTGACTGTCCATGTCCTGGTTATAAACAATCCCAAACACACATTTACCAGCTGAGGAGCAAAGGGGTATTAACCCCTGCTTCACCAGCACTGACCAGTACCATATGCTCCCCTGCAATACCATGCAGTCACACAGCAGCATCCAGAAGTCCCCTCTCCACTATAGGCATCATCATATACTCCTCAGGAAGAAGCCTGGACAGTAGGGAGGCATGGCACTGTTTCAAGACACTTGAAAAGGAACATCAATAAATACCAATGGAGGAAATTAGAAGTGTATCTGTGGGCAAAAGCCCTTGTCCCACACCACAAACGTCAATTAAAGTGAAGATTCTGGCTCCAGAATCCAAATATTGTCAAGTAAGCAGATTCATTTCAGATTCGTTTCAGAAAAGGCCCAGTGTCTGAAACCCCTACTGACTTCACCAATTTCTCCAGGTAAAATGCAAAAATAATTACTAGTAATAGTGACATTCTAAGTAGAGATTGTTAACATCAACACAAAGCCTAAGAAGAATATGTAAAAATAGGAACCTTTATAAGGTATGAATACTGCCTCTCTTCCAGCTAAATAAAAGACAATACACATGTAGTTTTGATGCCTGCGCTATTTTATAAGAAACTTCTGTCCAAAAGAAACAATGACTTCGCGGGTGTAGTCGTTCTCAGCCCTGCAGCTGCCCAACACGGGGAATTTCTTATGGATCTCAAACGAGAATAAGGCAATTTAAGGTGCTACAACAGACCAGAAATGAATACTCTGTGGCAGCCCTTTTTGAAACCTTTGCCATTTGTAGTGGCGAGGGCCAGGAATCCCTTTTCATCTTATGGAGGAGTGGAGCAATGCCCTTGTAAGGCTTTTTTCTCCTTAAGATGCAGAAGCACAGATCTTTCTTTTTCTTCTTGGAGGCGGGGAGGGGGGGGCAGACTTGGCTGAAGATGGATCCACCTCAAATTTTAAGCAACCGGGAAATTTCTACCTGCAGGAATTGCTCATCTCTCACACAGTCTTTTGCAAGAACTATGCTGGTGCATACATGCTACAAAACACATTTTGGCTTTATTCTTAGAGACCTGAAATAGGAAACATGATGTTGTGTTGACTTGTGAGTACAGAACTTTGTGAAAAAAAAGCAGATTGCCTGTACACATCCTTTTAATCTTTTAGATGATAAGGGTTGTAAAATTAAGTCTGAAGATCACTTACATCTGATGGTTCTGCTCTATTACACATACAGCTTCCTCTGTTTAACTGCGTATTTTCCTGAACTTAGAGGTAAGATTAAAAAAATAATCATCACTGTTAACTATATACAGGGTCGTGGAAACAGCAGCAGAAGTTAAATGCCGAAACAGAAAACAAAAAAGATTAACAAATTTTACACCTTACAAGAATTTAAACTCAATAGAAGTTTATTCCTTTATTCTTCCTCCTCTAGAATTAAAAAAAAAAAAATCAATTAATATTTTTAAGTACATAATTTTAAAAATAGTGGTATATGATTGACATGTTTTATGTCCATTTCCTGAACAGCTTTAGCAAAATCAAATACAATCACTACAGTTACAGCAGTTCAACATGTATATGAAGATATTTACATTTTAATGTTCGTAAGTTATGCTCTTCACTTCCCGAAATGGCCTTCTCATGGCATAATTAAATGTCATTTGTGAAATGTGCTGTACTCAGATGCACGCCTGTTTTAATATTCTAGGGAAAATCTTCTGAAGGACTTTTACAGGGATCTACCAGGGGTTTAGATTTATGGCATTTTCTTAACAAGAACGCAGATGCAGTTTCTCATTGGAAAGGCAGACCGATTTCCAAATCAGCCCAATTAACAATAGCCTAAAAACAGTCAACATGATCTATACCATACATTTGTGTTATGTAAATTCTAATGTGGTGCTAAAATAACAGTGAAAACCTATGTTTGGCTAGAGGCAAAAATTCAGCTCTTTCCTTCTGCTTCTTTGAATTAATGAAGAGACACTTAACTAATTGCTTTGGCAGGCCAGTAGGCTGCCTTTGCTTAATAATACTATTAAGAATTCCACAAGGTTTCAGCTTCTAATACTAAGAATCTTCAGCATATGCTTTTTAAAAGTGAACCTAGGGAAGATTTTCCTTCTGAAAAGATGCTTTCTCTCTCACTTCCTCCCACTAAGTGCTGCACCAGGTATAATAATGCACAAACACGCAACGTGCAGTCCAAACTGGGCACTTGTCTGTCACAGGAAACTTAATACTTACAGAGCATTTTGCTAACAAAAAGATACTCAGAGCAACTTGCGAGTTCACAAATAATAGTAATCTACCTTTCCCATATGCCTGCTCCAAGCTTACCTGAAGTCAGTTTTGAATTTGCCTTTTAACTTGCTCAAAGGCACAACAGGTCTTCAATTTACATGTCTGAGTTGTGAACATGCAGCAAAATTCCAATTTCATTTCACAACAGAAAACAAAGAATCTAAACACCAAATTAGGTCCTAATTGCCCTTCTTCACACTTAGACTCCTCTTTTTCGCTAGTTCAACACTCTTTCTAGATCTAGTAATCCACAGGAAAGCAAAAGGCAGACAAGCATTTGAGAGATGGCTGGCTTTTGTCTTGGAGTCCACTTTTGTTTTTTAAATAATCTTATAACACTTAAAGAAAAAACACCACTGCCATAATCCAATTAGTTTCCTCTCCTATCTGTTTCATAGGGGCAGGGGTGAGGAACGGCCAGAGATCTAAATTGGTAACCAGTGATGATGTTAACATGCTCAGTTTAAAACTGCAGCTTCCCAAACACCCACTTAGCAGCCTAATTTTCTACAGAAAGAGATTCATTGAGTCAGAGAGGACCTGCGCATGAACACAGAACCATACAATATTTGCCTGGACATCAGCTTGAACAGGGCAGGCTCAGAATCAGATCACTTGTAACAGCTTTTCTTCACCTTTAGTGTGCATGAACTCTCAGATCCAGTGAATGTCTAGTTCTCTCAGTCAAACTGGAAGTTCAAGATCCAGTAGCAAATGCTTCACTCCAAATGAATCACTACTCTATAGCCTTGGTGTTAACACTATGCTTCACAGAAGGAAAAAATTGATGGTTCAAACTCTCTTGAGCAGAGGTCATAAACTAAACAAATACAGTCTTACACATCATTAGCCACTGTTCCCACTTCTAGACAGGATTGGCATTTAGTCAGCTCACAATCCTCCTCCTTCTGATAGTGCTCCAATCTTAAAAGACAGTAGCAATCTTCTGGAAACAATAGCAGGATAACGAGCAGAAACACGACAAAAAAGTACCTCCAGACATAAACAGGGTAAGATGATTAGGCCTAAAGAAGCACAAGAGGTCTTAGATCTAGAAGAATCTAAGACAAAACCTAGTCATCCGCACTCCGTATTCAATTGTAAAGGCAGCTCCTTGACCAATATATTTATTTACTTTATGCTTGGCGTGACTGTTTTTGTGGTTCTTTATAGGCACTGAATGTAACCAATACAAGATGCAAAGCCTTTGTATATGATTTTGGACTCCCAACAGCATGCATGACATAAAATTTTAGGAAGTGTGATACTCACACTAGTGCTGTGGAGTCTGTCTTGTATTAGACTCTCTTCCGTCACACTCTCCAGAAAATCTAAAGATGTGGTTGCTATAGCCATGCTAGTGGATGACACAATCCAAACTGGAAATGACTGGTACTTCATAGCCTCAAAGACCCCCTTGCAACTTACAAAAGAACATAGAACAAAAAATATTGGATGGAATAGGAAAAAAGTTATGCTCGTGACCGTGTTCCTTGGAAAACAATTCGCGTATCAAAGTGAAAAGGTATATTCTGATCAAAGTTACTCTCATTACTCGACCAACTTATACACAGGGTCTCCAACTTGAATTGTTCCAGTTTTGTCAACGGCAAAATATCTTCCAAAGAGAGGGCTGGATTTGTATAGGTGTCGCTCAGATGGATCACATAAGCGGTAACTGCAGAGAGAGAGAGCACTTCTTTAGGATCAGTGGTAGCACATCCTAAGCAGTAAAATATCAGCGATAAGAGACAAGATATGAATTGTGATGCCCTGCTTTGGTCAGTATACTATACTGAATACTAAATAAATATTATAATTACAATTATAATTACAATTATAATTAAGAGACATAAGTAGTTCAAATGGAGGGAAAAAGCCTGATTGTATTCATACATCCATGTATAACACATATACAAAAGACTTTATAAAAATAAATGCCAAAGTTACAAAGTTAGACCTTTAATACCTTAAATACTTGTTTTACCCCAGGCATTGACCCTAGCAGAGATGAAAGAATCTGGGAACATAAAGTTTGCAAGAAGAGAGAACTTCTTGAATTTTCTTACCATATAGAACTTCAGAAAGTAGAATGGAAGCCAATACGCACAGGTCCTTACACTGTATTATTGTGTCCCACACACACTTCAGACTAGTTTTAAAACACTAGTCTAACATTTGCTGTGATCAAGCCTAAGTCCACTTCCATAGCCTAAGAAGCAATAATATTTTTATAACCTTTTCAATGTTTCCAGAGGCTCCTTCCTGTCCAGGACCCCAGTGTCTGGGTCAACAGTTGTTAAAATACACCTGCAATGACAGACAGTGCCAAATCAATAACAGCTTCTTATCATGATTTTCTGTACCTCTATGTAAAATGACAGTCTCAAATGTTTACCTGGCACAACATACTGTCCCTTTCAACTCCACATCGCCAATAAGAATTTCCTCCCAGGCATCCTGAAGGAAGGTAAACATTATGCACAGACTAGACATATCTACACACAACCAGTTTTCCACAAGTAGTACAGGCATTACTTGAAGAAACAGTACCATTCCAGATGATCACCTTTACTTGCATCTTCAAGACAAGGACAGTTGTATTCTGGTACTATTTTAATGCTCAAATGTCTTTTGATGCAGATAATGTCAGGAATGCAGTCCTAAGACTACAGTATTGCAAGGGTCAGTTTCACTCTTGTGCTGAAGGCTATAAAACATCACATTGTCAATTTACAAACTGTCCATTTGTATCATTAATCGATCAACTATAGCATGCGTGGCTTTCCCTACTTTAGACTTAAAGACGAACTTTCAGTAGCAAGCCTGTCATTTAAATACTTATTTTACTCTTTGCTAAGCTAAACAAGTATTCACAGACCTGTCTTTTCCCTCAATGTTTCATATGTACTGGTGTGACCAGAAGCTGTATTTCTCTGAAATCCATATGTGAAAATGACAGAAGAGCAGCCTTTCTCATCCTTGTAGGCACTACCACACAGTAAAATTGAGTTACAAAGAAACATAAAGGCTTCAAAAAGACATTCAAGACAGTTACTGTACCTCCTCAAAAGCACTGGTATCTGTCACAAGAATATTTGGCCTGAAGTTCTGTATCTTAACTTTCTTCTCCATCCTGGTATTCAAATCTTCCAGTGAGGCTTCTGAGATGATCAACACTGGGCTACAGTCAGGATAGGCAACCTACATAAACACAAATCTTAAGGGTGCAGTATGAGCACTGATTGGCAGAAGGGCAGATATGTTAGAACCAGAGGCCACATATTAGCCTGACAGCATTAGGTTGCTGCATTCAGGTTTTAATTTTCCTGGAAGTAGGTTAGTAAGTAAAATAACAAGCCCTTTCGTATTTCAGTAACCATGGCAAGTTTCATTTGCTCAAATTGTAAAAATTAAACTTCTACTTATAAAATTAAACCAAACCACCACAACTTCTTCCCAAATAATACTGTATACATGTTCCAGATTTTATTCTGGGTGCTACAGATGGAACTAAGTATATCAGTAGAATATATTACATGGTAAGTTGTGAAAGGTACTTAAGATGTTTATGATCTGCTAAACTTCTCATTAATGACCTATAACCAAGTAACTGGATTTTTTCTATATAATGAATCTGCCTTATGCCAACACCAGAGGGAGTTTCCATACAGAATAGCAATACTAAATTGCAACTGTCCATTCATCAGTCTGCTTGGAAGTGGTAGGGCTGCCATTCTGGCAAATAAGGCAAATGAACAGTACTAAAAGAAAACTCCTATATATGCTAGTTTCACAGGGGGAAAAAACAAAACAAAACAACAAAAAAGCCAAACAACAACAGGGAAAAAAAGAGACATTTTGGCAAGAATTTCAGTGTATAGCTCTCCTCCTGTCTTTCTCTTCTATTATTCTCCCCCTCCATCCATACATGCTTTTAAAACCACATGATGAGCATTGGAATAATTATACAAATAATTCTGCCCTCTTTTCATGCTAGTATTCCTGAATGTCATCCCTTTTGCTGAAATCATTAATTTTCTGTATCAGTCTCAGTGCCTTTACATAATAACTGCATGTGTATAGACGTCCATAGCTGAATATCCCTTCTTCTCTTTGTGCAAGAACAAGCAAAATACCAATGTCCTATAGATAATTGCATCACATCAGTAAAGCAAGGTACTCGGAATCTGCATTTACTTAAAAAGCTTACACTCATCAGATACAGTTCAAACCATCCTTACATGAGAGAGTTGTTAGGACCACAAGCAGGGCATCAGTGGCTCCAATGATATAAGGACATCTGAGCACAGCATCTCCTTTCCCTGCTTGGATTAACTTTCTTTAATATCGCACCTTTAAGCCTCTTCCCACAGAAAGAGAGAGATGACACACATTTGGATGGCAATTCCTAGGCCCAGGACTATATAGCCCTGGGCTGAGCATCTTGTCTTTAAACAAACTGTGAGGTAACACAACTCATATCAGTGCACACCCAAGACCTAACCACAGATAGTGAATGGACACTTCCTATGCTACACAGATTACACCATCAAATTATATTTAAAAACCTTTCTTCTATTCATCGACGCAGAAAAGCAATGCTATTCAGTTCTGCAGCAAAACAGTTTCCCTTCAAATGTGAGCATCAGACTCTTGAGCTGTGATTGGTCAATAGTAAAGTAAAATTTAAGCAAGTCATCTCATCACAGAAATGGAGAATATTCTTGTGGTATAAGCACGACTGCACTGGTTCTAGCTGGGAAAGGGTTAATTTCCATGTTTTAGCAGGGAAAGAGTTATTTTTCACAAGAAGCTGAAAAGGGACACAGCTGAGGCAGCTGACCAAACTGGCCAGTGAGATATTCCATGCCATTAATGTCATGTCTAGTGCAGCTGGGATCATGACACTGGAGCACACGCCACCATCGTCTTCTCTCTGGGCAGTGAGCAGCTGATTACTCACTTCATGTATTCTTTTGCTGTTATCATTGTTTTGGTATTCTCTCTCCCTGCACTGCCCTGTCAAACTGTTCTTAGCCCAAGAGTCTGTAGGTTTTGGGTTTTTTACCCCACAGGTATTCTCCCCGGGACCCAATCCAGGAAGGGAGAGAGGGGAGTGAGCAGTTGTATCATTCCCTGTTGCTGGCTGGTCTCTGAGTGGTTCTTTGTTGCAGGCTGCTGGATTAATCCACAACAATGACTACACACCTTGCTAAACTGTGCTCATCACCAGTGACAGAATTTGCAGGTTTGGGTGAGCGAGTAGGAAAGAGTTAAAAGTCCTTTTGAGAAAAACAATGTTCACTTACCTCATCTGTGGTTCGGAAAACATTCATGATGTCCTTTGACTTTCTTGGCACCATGGAAGGCTCAAAGTGCACCAGTCGATATGGCTCTGAATTCAGGAAAGTGGTGATCCACTGAGCCACTTCATCTCCACAGTCCCTGCCCTGGATATCCAGCCCAAACACCCTGAAGGATCACAAGACACAAGCAAGTTAGCTGGAGTGCCAAAATGCTCGAGGACACTTATTATTCAAAGGCAAACAACTTGTTTTTGTAGTAATAACAAGATACAGTAAACTAACTGCCTGGATTATAAGGAGGTGAAAGTCCGTTTCTGAATTTGGCACAAGGATCACTCCCAGAGCGCAATCTCCTTGTGGTCATCTTGTTTTGAAAGCTACGTAACATGGACATAGCTGGATGATACCACTTGGTGAAAGAACAACCCAAGAAATAGCCTCTAGGTTCCCAGAGCTAAGTGTCACATTACTGATCAGTTCAAAACCTACCCATTTGCCATACTTTCAATCAAAAAAGGGTCTACTCTTGCATTTGCATGCAACTGCAACACCAAAAGATCTCTAGACAGAGATCAACTGGAAGGTAACTAATTTCAGAAAATGAATGACAGTTTAAAAGGACAGAATCGTAGAACAGAATCATATAATCATTTAGGTCGGAAAGGACCTTTAAGAGCATCAAGTCCATACATTAACCTAACACTGTAAAGTATGCCACTAAACCACATCTGTAAGAAACACATCTACACGTCTTTTAAACACCTACAGAGACAGAGACACCACCAGTTCCCTGGGCAGCTTGTTCCAGTGCTTGACAAGCCTTTCAATGAAGAAATTTTTCCTAGTATCCAATCTAAACCTCCCCTGACACGACTTGAGGCTGTTTCCACTCTTCATATCATTAGTCATTTGGGAGAAGAGATCAACATTCACCTCGCCACAACCTCCTTTCAGAGCAATAAGGTTGCCCCTCAGCCTCCCCTTCTCCAGACTGAACAACAACAGTTCTCCCAGCTGCCACTCATAAGAACTTATGCTCCAGACCCTTCACCAGCTTCGATGTCCTTCTCTGGACATGCTCCAACACCTCAATGTCCTTCTTGTACTGAGGGGCCCAAAACTGAACATAGGATTTGAGGTGTGGCCTCACCATGCTGAGTACAGGGGCACAATCACTTCCCCACTCCTGCTGGCCACAACATTTCTGATACAAGCCAGGATGCTGTTGGCCTTGTTGGCCACCTGGGCACACTGCCGGCTCATGTACAGCCAGCTGTTGACCAACACCCACAGGACTTTTTCCACCAGGCAGCTTTCCAACGACTCTTCCCAAAGTCTATAATGTTGAATGGGGGACTTGGCACTGATGAATCTCATACAGTTGACTTTGTCCCGTTGATCCAACCTGTCCAGATTCCTCTACAGAGCCTTCCTTCCCTAAAGCAGGTCAACACTCCCACCCACTTTGGTGTCATCTGCAAACTTACCGAGGGTGCACTCAATCCCCTTGTGCAAGTCACTGATAAAGATATTAAACAGAACTGGCTCCAACACCGAACCCTAAGGAACACCACTTGTGACTGGCCACCAACTGGATTTAACTCCATTCACCATGACTCTTTGGGCCCGGCAATGCAGTCAGTTTTTTAACCAAGTGAAAAGGACGCTTGTCCAAGCCATGAGTCAACAGTTTTCCCCCAGAATGCTGGGGGAAACTTTGTCAAAGGCTTTGATGAAGTCTAGGTAGACAACATCCACAAACTTTCCCTCATCTACCAAGTGGGTCACCTTGTTATAGGAGGAGATCAGGTTAGTCAGGCAGGGCTGCCTTTCCTAAACCTATGCTGACTGGGCCTGATCACCTGTTTATCCCGTAAGTGTCACATGATGGCACTCAAGATGATCTGCTCCATAACCTTCCCTGGCACTGAGGTCAGGTTGGCAGGCCTATGGGTCCCCAGAACCTCTTTCTAGTCCTTCTTGTGGATGGGCATCACATTTGCTGGCTTCCAGTCAAGTGGGACCTCCCCAGTTAGCCAGGACTGCAAATAAGTGATTGAAAGTAGCTTGGTGAACACTTTCAGCAGTTCCTTCACTACCCTTGGGTGGATCTCATCCAGCCCTATAGACTTTTGTGAATATAAGTGGATGTGGTTAGTTACTGCAACTGACATTTACAAACGTTATTAATTATTAATGTCCTTGATTGTTAAGGAAGCTTTCGTTCAGATTTTAGTGCTGTAAAAATTTAGCAAGAGACAAGTGAGACTCTTAAGCTCAAGCTTACAATATTGAGCTACTCTATATTCTAAGAGAGGTTAAAGATTTATAATGGAAGCAAAGTCCAGGGGGGCACTAAAAGCCACTGGCAGTAGAATAAAAACAAGTTTACACAAGGAACACTTTCCTGGCAAAAATTAAACCTTAACTCAACCTCCCAATAAACTTCAACACCAGTCATGAACAGTTCTATCACTCTCTTCAAAGTAGTGATTTTGACCCAAATGCAATTTCTTCTGCCTCTGCAATCATACAATGCACAGCTTAAAGGACAGATGCCCAGACAGTTCATCCAGCCTGAGCCCAGCTTCTAGGAGCCATCCATTACTCATCTGAGGGAAGAGATGAATCATTAGGGTGCTGTTAGCAGCATTCCTGCTCTGTTTACTGGGATCCCTGTAACAGCTTTGTGGCATAGCCTGGGATTAAAAACCATTGCCTCAGATAGCACTAAACTGCCTTCTGCTTCCCTCTGTTCTCTCAGTGCTTGTGTGCCTTCAGGCTGGCATGACAACATGGGTGAGGGACTTACAGCTTCCAACACCAGGCTTCTTAACAAAAGGGCTATAGAAACCCTCTAATATTTGAACAAATAGGAACTATGCCTACACAATAGCCTCAGTCCTACATTTGACTCCTCCAAACTCTGGATTTTTGATTATCCACATAAAATCTGTAACTGGACTTACCAGTTTTTAAAATTAGCATCTGTACAGCCTTTTGCAGCCAGACACGCTATTGCACTGCCTTAGCTACAACCAATCTGAAGTTACTGTGCTTGCCCAGTGATGGAACAAATACAAGTCTGTGCAGAGAGCCTTGGCAGCAAAGCATACTGTGCAGCAAGACAGCTACTCCCACTCACTACCTTGAAGAGAAGAATCTACAAGCAGAAGCCAAATCTTCATTTGCCTGAATACAGTACTATTTCCAAACCTCTTTTTTACAAATGGCTGAATGGATCAGAAAGAATTAGCCTTGAGTTGACAAACGGCAAATTATTTAAGCAGAGCAGAGACATATGAAAACTCAGGATTCCTCCTAAAAAGTATCAGGCAATGTTTAATTACAAGTATTGCTAATTTCATGTCCTTGAACACCACCTACAATGCCAGACAACTCGGTAATTTTCAAAACACATTTACGTGCATCTAACTTTGGCTTATTTGCACTCTCAAATTTTGGGAATTTTAAAGCCACAGTGTGCAATAGTTTATTAATACATAGAAAGGTGAAAAAGAAAATCAAGAGAGGAACAAATCATGGACATGTAAAACTGGAAAATCCAAAACAACTTTTCACTACTGGAATGCATTTAGCCTATTTAAATACTTTCCTACAGGCACAACAGATTTTAGAAAAAATAACAATTTGAAAACTGTATGGTTTTGTAGTGTTTGTGTTATCGATTAACGCATACAAATTACAGAACAGTCTCCACAGGAAATGCTATCACTTGTAACTTGCACCTGCCTTGTATAAACTGAGATACTGAACTATGCTCATAAAGGGTTTCCACAGCAACAGTTATGTTGAGAGCTAGCAAATACAGTTTCTTTCCGGTACCCTTCTAGTTCTAACCACAGCAGCTGGTATGTTGACCTTCTCCACTATCCAAAGGACAAACATAAGTATCTTTGTAAGGGCTAACACCACTTCCAGTTACTAAAGGGGTTTCCGCTTCCCCTTTTCAGTTTTCCAGCATGAATTTCAATACATGGCTAGCGTAACTATGCCTCCACTCATCCAGCACAGCTCTAGGCCCACAGCTAAATGACTACATTTGTTACCCATTCACCTGAAACCCCTTTGAAACAGCACCCACAGGGAATGACCTGCTCTCTGAGGATGCCCATCTTTCCCCAGTGACCACAGAGCGAGCCTCAGACAATCAAGTTACTAATGCAAACAAGTTACTACTGCAGGTACATGCCTGCAGACAGGGGTGAGGGAATCTAAACTCAGACATCTCACCAACTCCAAATGATCAATGTGTATCGAAAAATACTGACACATGTACTAGTGGTGACCAAGAAATACCAATATGTGTGACTATGAAATGCAACTGCTCACTCAAGGAAAAATTAGAACACTAGCAGTAAACACAAATGAGCAAACACAACAGTCGATAAAGACTGAAGATCACAATACATTTGGCAGATGTAGAATGTATGGTCTTTGAATACTGTGTCATCTTTTCCTGAAATTCATTTTGACCAGTGTATAGCAGATCAAAACTTGACCTTTCATAACAACAATCAGTCCTGGGCTCCTGTAGAGAATTTCACGCTCCAGTTTCTGGACAAGAAAACATAAACTGCCAAGAGTCCTGATAAGCAAAGCATGTAAGTGAGATATGGTATTTAGAGAGAAGGCAGAGGTAAAACCCCTTCCTCAGTACCTGCAGTTCCGCACAGGGTTTTTCCTGGGCAAGCTGATGGGCACACACACCTTCTTCATGTCAGGGGCCTCCAAAGTCAAGTGACCATTTTCAGAGCCAACAGAAACAAGGACCAGCCGTGGCTCTTGGCGAGCTGTAACCATGTGCCCATCTTCCTTGGTCACCAGCCAGAACCTGGAGTGCAGCAGGGAACAGAAAGGCACTAAACAGTGTTCAGGACTGGGTCGGGGCTGGCATGGCTGCACCAGCACAAGAGCCTCTCACTGGGAATCACAGAATGGTTTGGGTTGGAAGGGACCTTAAAGGGCATTCAGTTCCAAGCCCCCTGCCTTGGGCAGGGACACCTCTCACCGGGAATCATAGAATGGTTTGGGTTGGAAGGGACCTTAAAGGCTATCCAGTTCCAACCCCCTGCCATGGCTAGGAATACCTCCCACCAGACCAGGCTGCTCAAAGCCCCATCAACTTGGTCTTGGAACACATCCAGGGATGGGGCATCCACAGCTTCCCTGGGCAACCAGTGCTAGTGTCTCACCACCTTCATGGTGAAGAATTTCCTCCTTACGTCTAGTCTAAATCTCCCCCCCTCCAATCTAAAACCACTCCCCCTCGTATTATCACCACAAGCCTTTGTAAACAGTCCCTCCCCAGCTTTCCTGCAGCCCCTTCAGCTACTGGAAGGTCGCTACAAAGTCTCCCCAGAGCCTTCTCTTCCCCAGGCTGAACAACCCCAACTCTGTCAGCCTGTCCGGGTCTGGGAGGCGCTCCAGCCCTCGGATCAACTCTGCGGCCTCCTCTGGTCCCGTTCCAGCAGCTCCACACCAGTTCCACCCCGGGGATCCCAAGCAGGGCTGCTGCCCCGTACCTGTCCCGCAGCTCCCCGCTTTGCAGCCCCAGCGGCGTCACCCGCGCCCGCCGCACCGCCAGCCCCCGGCACGACTTCACCGGGTACACGAACAGCCTCAGCACCGTCCCCACGCGCTGCAGGCGCTGCCGCCGCCGTCGCCGCCCCGAGGCCCCCCAACGCCACGCTCCGAGCAGCGCGCCCAGCGCCAGCAGTGCCGCCGCGCCCCCCCACAGCCACCCCGGCCGCGCGGCCCGCAGCCACGGCACGAGCAGCATCCCCCCCGACGACATGGCGAACGAGTCTCTGCAGGGGCGGGGCGCGGCGAGGGGCGGGGCTGAGCGGGACGGGGCGGAGATGGGTGGGACAGGGGGCGGGGCTGAGAGGAGCAGGGGACGGGGCGGGGCGGGACGGGGCGGAGGTGGGTGGGACAGGGGGCGGGGCTGAGCGGGACAAGAGGCGGGGATGTCGGGACGGGGGCGGAGCCGAGAGGGACGGGGGCGGGGATGGGCGGGACAGGAGCTGAGCGGGACAGGGGGCGGGGATGGCTGGACAGGGGACGGGAATGGGCGGGGCAGCGGGCGGGGCTAGCCGGGACATGGGGCGAGGGCACGTGGGTGGGTGTTGGTGATGCACACAAGGGGTTAAATCCAGGTGGAGCCGTGGTAAATGGACTTAAATCTAGTTGGAGCTGTGGTGAAGGGAGCTATTAAATCCAGTTGGAGCTGTGGTAAATGGAGTTGTTAAATCCGGTTGGAGTTGTGGTAAAGGGAGCTGTTAAATCCAATTGGAGCTGTGGTAAAAGGGCTTTGGAGTTAAATCCAGTTGGATTCATGGTAAACAGAGCTGTCAAATCCAGTTGGAGCAGTGGTAAAGGGAGATATTAATTCCAGTTGGAGTTGTGGTAAATGGAGCTGTTAAATCTAGTTGGAGCAGTGGTAAATTGAGTTGTTAAATCCAGTTGGAGCGGTGGTAAATGGAGTTAAATTTAATTGGTGCTGTGGTAAATGGAGTTGTTTAATCCAGTTGGAATGATGGTAAATTGGTTGGAGAGGGGCTATTCATAAAGGCTTGCGGTGATAGGACAGGGGAGAATGGGTATACACTGGAGAGGGGGAGATTTAGACTGGACATCAGGAACAATTTCTTCACCATGAGAGTGGTGAGACACTGGAACAGGTTGCCCAAGGAAGTTGTGGATGCCCCATCCCTGGAGGTGTTCAAGGCCAGGCTGGATGGGGCCTTGAGCAGCCTGGTCTGGTGGGAGGTGTCCCTGCCCATGGCAAGGGGTTGGAACTGGATGATCTTTAAGGTCCCTTCCGAGCCTAACTATTCTGTGTTTCTAAATGGAGCTGTTAAATCTAGTTGGAGTAGTGGTAAATGGAATTGATAAATCCAGTTCATGCCGCAGTAAACAGAGCTGTTAAATCCTGTTGGAGCCATGATAAATGGAATTAAGTCTAGTTGGAGCCATGGCAAATGGAGTTAAAACCAGTTGGAGATGTGGTAAATGGAGCTGTTATATCCAGTTGGAGCCATGGTAAATGGAGTTAAATCCAGTTGGAAATGTGGTAAATGGAGCTGTTATATCCAGTTGGAGTCATGGTAAATGGACTTCTTAAATCTAGTTTGAGCCGTGGTAAATGGAGTTGTTTAATCCAGTTGGAGTGATAGTAAATGGAATTGATAAATCCAATTCTAGTCATGGTAAAGGGAGTTTGAAGTTAAATCCAGTTGGAGCCGAGGTAAATGGAGTTGTTTAATCCAGTTAGAGTGGTGATAAATGGAGCTTTTAAGTTCAGTTGGAGCAATGGTAAATGGAACTGTTCAGTCTAGTTGGAATGGTGGTAAATAGAGTTGTCAAATCCAGTTGAAGACATGGTAAATGAAGTTGAGTTAAATCCAGTTGGAGGCATGGTAAGTGGAGCTGTTAAATCCAGTTGGTACCACAGTAAATAGAGTTAAATCGAGTTGGTACCATGGTAAATGGAACTGTTTAATCCAGTTGGAGGGGTGATAAATGAAGGTGTTTAATCCAGTTGGAATGATCGTGGTAAATTGAGTTGTTAAATCCAGTTTGAGACATGGTAAATGGAGTTAAATCCAGTTGGAGTCGTGGTAAAGGGAGTTAAATCCAGTTTGTACTGTGGTAAATGGAGCTGTTAAATCCAGTTGAAGTGGTGGTAAAGGGAGCTGTGAAATCCAGTTGGACCCATGGTAAATGGAGCTGTTAAATCTACTTGGAGGGGTGATAAATGGAGCTGGTAAATGCATTTGGAGCAGTGGTAAAGGCAGCTGTTAAATCCAGTTGGAGGCCCATCACAAGTGGTGTTCCCCAGAGCTCTGTGCTGGGTCCAGTTCTGTTCAATATCGATTGCGTGGGTGAAGGGACTGAGCATAACCTTAGTAAGTTTGTGGAAGACACTAAGCAGAGGGCAAGGGTCAATCTGCTGGAGGGAAGGGAGGCTCTGCAGAGCAATCTGAACATGCAGGATTGATGGGCTGAGACCAGTGGGAGAAGGTTCAACAAGGCCAACAACTGAGTCCTGCACTTGGGACACAACAACCCCGTGCAGCACTACAGGCTTGGGGAAGAGTGGCTGGAAAGCTGCCTGGAAGAGGAGGACCTGGGCGTGTTGGTTGTCAGCCAGCTGAACATGATGGCCCAGGTGGCCAAGAAGGCCAATGGCATCTTGACCTGTATCAGAAACAGCGTGGCCAGCAGGACCAGGGCAGTGATTGTGCCCCTGTCCTAGACATTGGTGAGGCTGCACCTCGAATACTGTGTTTAGTTTTGAGTCCTTTGCTATTAGAAAGACAGTGATGTGCTGGAACGTGTACAGAGAAGGGCAACAAAGCTGGTGTAGGAGCTGGAGAACAAATATCATGAGGACCAGCTGAGGGAACTGGGGCTGTGTAGCCTGGAGAAAAGGAGGTTGAGGGGACCTTATGACTGTCTACAACTACCTGAAAGGAGGTTGTAGAGAGGTGTGTGTTGGCCTCTTGTCCCAAGTGATAGGTGATAGGATGAGAGGGAATGGCTTCAAGTTGCACCAGGGAGGTTCAAATTAGACATTAGGAAAAATTTCTTCACTGAAAGGGTTCTCAGGCACTGGAACAGGTACCTAGGGAGGTGGTTGAGTCCCTGCCTCTGGAGGCGTTTAAAAGGTGGGTCGATGGGGTGGTTCAGGAAGTGATTGAGTAGTGGACAGGTGTGAGTGGGCATGATGATCTCAAGGGTCTTTTCCAGCCTTGTGATTCTATGGTTCTCCACCACCCGCAAGCTGCTGCTGGCCAGGGGTCTGTGGGGCCAAAGGCTTCAGTGGGAGAAAGAGTGTGATCACAGCATGAAAAATAAAAGTCTGAGCACACACTGTGAGCATCCAGCCTGACAAAACACAGGCAGCGAATGCACTTCTTTTAATATCTGGGCTTTTAATAGAAGCAATGTTGCAGGAAAAGTATGCACTCTGTAGAAATACATGAGTACATGAAATGTCAGCCACTTGGTTTTGATACAAGAAGTAGTTACTATTACAGAAAGTGGAATTTTTTTTAAGCGAAAGTAGAGTTAAGTTTCATCTAAGTAATAGTGGTTTTTTTTAAAGTTAGATAGAACGTCCCTCTGATAGCATGTTTTCTCAGTGTTTTTCCAGACCCTATTCGTTCTTTGGAGATGATAACACATGCAGTGTGATCTGTGCTGAGCAGGTGCCTTTTCTTCTGCAATCACCTCTGTTTGCAGCCTTTCCCCATCTCAAAGGCAAGGGCAGGCAGAGCTGGACCCAAAGCTCCGAATTAGCAAGAGTCTTGACTGTTGTGAAGTTCATAAACACATTAAAATGAGTCTTGGAAAGTAATAGAATGTGCATAAGATTTTATCAATATGCATGTGAGTGGGAAATACATCCTGTCCCAGTGAGCTCTTGTCTCGCTGCACACAATTGATGGAGGTTGCTCCCTTGTGTTGTGCAGCCTTGATAAAGGATGCTGACTTTCTAAAACTCCAACACAAATCTTAGAGAGTTTATTTGCTGGCATTTTCAGTACCAGTTTGACTTGGAGAAGAAGGGGGAAACAGGTGGCTTGCAGCATAGAGTTGATGGAAGGAGGGGAGGACACACAAATAGCAGCGTATGAGGACACCTTAGGGGACATGGAGTCATGCCCAGCACTGCAGATGTCCTCCTCCATTTAGCAGTATACCCTCTCCCCTTGTAACCCTAATGACTGGTCTGAAATGGGGCAGAACTTGAGATAGAACTGACACAGGGTAGACTTGGGGTATCTCTCGCAGGGCTAATCTCCTCACTCGTGGGCTTTCCCTGCTCCATTCCTCCTCACAGCTGTGACAGCTGCCTGGCAGCAAGCCTGAATCCACCACATGCTGTCCCTGCAGCACAAGTGGCTTGCGACCACTCACCCACAGTGACACACTCCATCTTCCATACCCCTGCCCCCCCTACCCACCTCCCGAGTTTTGCCAGGTAAATCACAGGGGCTAAGCTGCTTGGTCTGATTTGACCAGACCTCCAGCACCACCTTAAAATTGTTGACCCACTGAGTCAAAACTAATTACTTGTGGTGACGTTTCACAGGAGAGGAGAGCCAGCCCTGCTGAGTAGATTAAGAGCTCTTGCACACTCTTTGGTAACTGTTAATCTTCTCATTTAACGTGGAGTCAATATTTTGTAATTTAAGTGAATTCACACAGAGATCTTTAATTTGCAACTGCACTCACAGGAGTAGAAAAAAAACCTTTAAAGGGAACCAGGCATCTAATATATTAGCAAATGTTCAACAAAACTGCAGTGACTGTCTAATTAATAAGCACTGTCTGATAAGCAGTACTTAGAAGCATGAATCAAAACAAATTAACATGAGTACTAAACGGATAAAAATGCAGACCAGTTTTCTAATCTAACAATAAAAGCAGTGAATCAAATGCAATAAATGAAAAAAAATAATATTTATACTGGTCAAAACTTTTTAAAAAGCATGGGAATTTTTCTGATGAACAGTGATGCTTATTTTCAAAAGCTTAAGGCAAAAATGAGTAACGATCTCCCATGAGTTCTCAAGCACTGGTAGTATTCTCTGCTGTGCAAATCACAAAACGCAGAAGGCTTTTGCCCTCTGAAATTCAGTCTATAAGGCATCAAAATGACGGGATTTGGAATAAGAAGAGAAAAGTGCTGGATGATTTACTGCTTTCTCCTTCAGTGTGCCAGTGAAAATAGGTCTGGAGGGTTTATATATTTTACCAGCATGAGAATTTGGAGAAGTATGGATCTATGTAGTGTGATGGTGTTAGCTATAGGTCCTCCCTGGTTACACATTATGGGTAGCACAGTGGTGTGCAAAACCAGATTCTTTCAATTTGAAGGCTTGTTAACTAAATTCAGAAATAACTCACCTTTGCTAACAACTACAAACTAATTTTGAGAAAAAAAAATTTCTAAATCCAAAAGGACCTTAAACTTTCATTCTCTAAATCTACCAGCCTGGAGCCTAAGGAGATTTTGTTCAGACCAGCCCTGAAAAGCAGATGTTACGTTCAGCCCTGACTCCAAGTTCTTGGAGTCTATAGCATGAAGGCACTTAAAGAGGAATAACAGAAGGCGGCAGCATCTGCATAATCTCTCCTCTCCTGCTGTGGTACAAGGAACATAAAATTACAAATAGCTGCAGAGAGCATGGTTGTGGCTTAACGTTTCAGGTTAAGCTTGTAGCCTTTGAGAAAACCCCTCTTCACCTGTACACCAGGCATCCCTCAAAAAGCCTCCAGTAAGTAGCTTGACTGGCAAGTTTGTTTAATCCTCCATCCCAGGCACACCTGTGCTTACCTAGCAGCCACCGACTTCTGCTGTAAAGCAATGTGAATAAAGCCATTCAGATGAAATGTAGGTACTGCTTTTGTTACAATCCAAACACAGCCTCTAGTGCAACAGACCTGTATTTGCTGTAACCAGAGTGGGCACTGTAAACCTGCACTTAAAAGGAAATGACCATGTTTTCAGTTGCTTATAACTTCATCAGACTTCTCCACACCAGATCCTTGCCTCAGGCTGAATTTGTGCAAAATGTGTATGATCATATAGAGGATTTGCAGTGTCAATCCTGTGGCAAACTAGGTCTAGGCTCTCTCAGTTGCAACATGGGCAATGGTGGCATATCTTGAAAAGCGTGGTGTCAGCTCAGAAGCATCCACATGGCAAATTTTCAGGTAGAACGGATTTTATGGAAAAAGTAAAGGCATAGCCGTCTTCAGATGGAGTGGATAACAAATTTAGACTCTCTCTTATAGTGTCAGCTCAATTGGAGGCCTAAAATATGTGAATGATGAGGAAAGATTTAAAGAATTTTTTGTGTTTCCTCTTAAAAAGAAGAGTGGGCATCTTATAGGTCATCATTTATGCGCACAGTGCTATAGTTTGGAAAGGCATAAAATACTGCACTAAGGGGGGATTTGGATGGACATTACAAAAAAAAGTCCTGGTAACAAACACAGCAAAATGCTGGCCTAGATTAGGTGCCAAGGTGTTAGGATGAAGCTAAACATAGTCTGGGCTTGTCTCAGTGAAGGAATAGGATTAAATGCCCATATCAGGGATATGCCACTTATTATTCCAGTGACTCTCTGATGATTCAGCAAAAGGCAGGGATGAGGGGAAGTACGCGACCAAGTATGCAGTCATCTTGTGCTGATTTCAACAAGATATCATAAAAATTCTACTATACCCACACAGACATATGAATTATATCCTTCTTCCAAACTTGAAACAAACTATATTTTCAAAAGATTCCTTCATAGAGTGGAGGGGAAGATAAAAAAACCTGCTATTTCCTCTTACAGTCTTCAAGGAAATCAGAGTTTAGTGAGTCATGCACTAGAAATGAGTTTGATGAAATTCATGTAGGCAAAAAATCTCAGGTGAATAATTGGTGATGATAGGATTAAAAATAGTCAGTACTGATAGATGCCTTTTAATCGAGACAGAGCAATGAGATAAAGGGATTTTTTGTTGTTGTTGTTTTTGTGACGCTTTTCCTACACAGAGTGTTATAAATACATAAGAGCTGGGCAGGTTGGTTGGCTATTTTGCTTCTTGTCCAGTCACATAGGAAGATAAATTTCCTTCCAGTCAAATGTTAGACTTCAGTCTCTCTAAATCTATATGGACAATACAGAAATAGTTGTTCTGGGTAAGTGTTCAGCCCACTATTAACTAATGCAGGCTAATTCTCGCCATTTTCTGTAAATGCAATTCTCCAGGTGAATATAATGTTGGTCAGGGAGCTCTAGGAATTTGAATAGCCAGAGTAGAGCTGCGTGTCATCTGGGAGAGCAGGTAAAGATGAAAGGAGAGGCTTTACTGGGGAGCAGTGCATTTATTATGAAGCACAAGGACTAACACACTTCTGCGGTTATGGTTTAGCAGCCGTCACAGGGGAGGGTGAGATTCACCGAGCACAGGAAGGTCTCCACCTTAACTCAGGCACAGCTGAAAAAGCAATCTGATGCCAGGAAAGGAAGGAGCAAGGATTGCTTTACTCCCAACAGAAATAGGGGAATACACAAAGCCTCAAGAGGCAAGTGCAGATGGTGTGCTGGAGCTGGGGTCCAAGGGAAGTCCTGGGGAAGGTCATTCCAGCCTGTTGTCCTCCCTTCCCCCTGCATTTGACATTACATGACCTGCCTTAAAGCAGCTGTGATGTCTCCATCAGAGGGTGAGATTCAGAAACAAGAAGTGGCTGTGGCTCATCGACTTTTCTCCAGCGAAGCATCCTTAATGAATGTTTTTAAGGCACAGCAAGAACCTTAGGGATATAATGCATTTGTAGGTGTTGAAGGAAAAAAACCAAACCAACACAAGAACAATGTTACTATGGCTTTGTGTTTGAAACACTGGCAAACAGGAGGCTCAGGATTCGACTAGGTAAAAACCACTGGAATACGGAGACACACATTCCAATGCTGGGACCTAACACCCTGAAGATGTGTCTGGACAAACTAGAGACCACCCTAGGTGAGGGCAGGAAATCGCTGCAGCAGGGAGTGAGGCAGGACGCCGAGGCAGGCTGACAAGGCTGGAAATCTGTTTTTTTCCCAGGAGATGGCACTAGAGGACAATTGCCTTTCAGGCAGCATTGTACAATGCAGCGGAAACTTTGCGGCGGGCCGAACAGTTATTCGGCCACTTTGCAGGACATCTTTGCAAGTCGCTCCTTATTATCAGAAGCAAAGCTTTAGTGTCTGTGCTTTTAGCAAGGGTGAGGATATCGGTATCTGCCTTTGATATCTCTATACAATTCTGCTTGCCGTGGCAAGGTCCGACTGGTAGCCTCATAGAGTCACCCAGGCTGGAAGGTCCCCAGCAGGTCTCTCCTCCAGCCTTCTGAGCAGGGTCAACATTGATTTCAGACTGGGGCACTTGGCACTTTGTACAGTCATGCTTTGAAATCCTCCAGGAACAGATACTTCCCAACCTCTTCTCATGCTTAATATCTCCATCAGTGTTTCCACCCTTGACTTCTATCTGTCTGGAAACTTCACAATTTCAATTTATGACCATTGTCCCTTGCTGTCTGCCTGTGGACCTCAGTAAAGAGCCTGACTTCATCTTGTTGGCAACCCCTTCTTAGGTATTGAAAAGCTGCTCTCAGTTCCCCCCCTAAGTCTTCCCTCCTCCAGCTAAACAAGCCCAGAGCCCCGAGTCTCTACTTGAAGATGACACAGGATTCAGGAAGAAGCTCAGGCTAGACTTCATCCTGAAACAGGTTTAGTAACTATTTCCTACAAGGAGAAGGAAGAGAATAATATTCTTCCTTTACTTTCTTTTAATTTAATATTCTCCATTAATCTACAAGCTCTTTAGGCTCTCTACTGCTCCTTGAAGAAGGCGGCTTTCCAAAACAGAGCATATACCGGTAACTGCAGCAACTTGGCACACATTTTAGGACCAGTTTTGCGTCAGAAAAGGCCAGTGCCTAGCTAACAAGGGATATGGAATACAGAAAAAAAGAGACAACTGGTTGTATAGCAGCCCAACACAAAACCTGCCCCCTTGCCAGTATTGGAGACAAGCAGAGGACAGAAAGGTTGTTCGTCCTTGAAGTGAGCACTGGCCTGAGTCTGTCAAAGCCCTGGAAGCACCAAAGTCACATGGTGTGGTACAGTTCTCCTCAGCTACAGAGCCTGAAAAACAAACTGTGCCAGAGTGCTTCCTTGCTGCTAATGATGCAGAACAAAAGACAATAGCTGAGAGTTCTTTGCCATTTCCTCAGACCCTACCGTAAAACAGAGTAGTAATTAAATGCTTTGGAAAACCAGCAGAAGATTTATTCCCCGTCATGATCCACTGAGCAGGCAGGAGGTATAGCTAGGGATTTAATTTAAAAGTGACTTGCCAAGCTGTCAGGTGACTGGAGTCCATTCCCAAGAAAAGCTTGGATGAGCTGACTGCTTCTTGCCACTCTTGCATGTATTTAGCTTCCCAAACTTATTTATCCCACTGTTCATTATAAAACATGGTGAAAGACAGGCAGAAATCTAAAAGGAACCAGTTAACACAGTAGCACGTAACTGAAAACAAATACCTGTGACGTGAAGCAATGGGTAGAGGTGCCAAGCAAGTGCCTGAAGGGAGGAAGGCATTTTGTCCAGCAGTTAATATCCACAGCATTCCACCTTTGTCTATGAGGGGGTCAAAGCTCTGTTCTGTTCCTCAGAGGAACCAGGAGATACACTGCAGACAAGCCCATTTTAATCGGAGCCTGCCTGTGCCCATGAGTTAAAATCTCTGCCTGTTGGGGTGGCTTCTCCAAGGCCAGCCTCACCAAGAGCACTTAAAGCCTGTGCAGAAGCTGAGTTAATCCTGGACTGCCTTCCTGGCTTGGCATGTTGTCAGGGATGTCCTGGAGGGCCCAGCCTCCTTAACATCTTGCTCTCTTCTGAGTCACTTGCAGACTTCCAGCACAATGGCTCTGCTTCAGGTAGAAGTTGCCATTTCTTGTCAACTGAAAGCCATCTAGTGCTGAGTGAGTCAGAGAATATATTTCCTCGTCTCTCATGCCACTGAGAGGAAAGGGACCTGGGGGGTTGTTTGAGAGCCAGCTGAACATGAGCCAGCAGTATGCCCAGGTGGTCAAGAAAGCCAACAGCATCCTGGCTTGTATCAGAAATAGTGTGGCTGGCAGGGCTAGGGAAGTGATCGTGACCCTGTACTCAGCACTGGTGAGGCCACACCTTGAATCCTGTGTTCAGTTTTGGGTCCCTCAATCCAAGAAGGACATTGAGGTGTTGGAGCATGTCCAGAGAAGGGCAACAAAGCTGATGAAGGGTCTGGAGTACAAGTTTATGAGGAGCAGGTGAGGGAACTGGATCTGTTTAGTCTGGAGAAGAGGAGGCTGAGGGGAGACACTACTGCTCTGTACAACTACCTGAAAGGAGGCTGTAGTGAGGCAGGTGTTGGTCTCTTTAGAATCATAGAACAGTTTGGGTTGGAATGGACCTTAAAGATCATCTGTTTCCAACACTCCTGGTATTCTCCCAAGTGATAGGACAAGATGAAATGGCCTTAAGTTGAATCAGGGAAAGTTAAGATTGGATATTGGGGAAAATTTCATTCCTGAAAGAATGGTCAAGCAGTTTGAACAGGCTACACAGGGAAGTGGTGGAGTCACCATCCTCGGACATGTTCAAAATTGTGTAGATGTGGCACTTTGTGACATGGTTTAATAGGCATGGGGATGTTGGGATGATGGTTGGACTTGATCTTAGAGGTCTTTTCCAATCTTAATGACTCTATGATTCTATGAACATTTAGCAACAGTGCTGCAGGATTTGCCCTGTCCCCCTTATTACATCATAGGCCTGGCAGAGCAGGGATTCTGCCATGACTGACAGGAATAACAGCCCTTTGTCATCCACCTCTCTGAAAAATGAACCTCACCCCCCAGATTTAGATTTGCTACATCCTGCTGTGTCAGCTGAGCTGATGAAGAGAGCAGCAAACCTTCAGACCAACCCTTTGGCCTCACAAACTCACTCCACCAGCCAAGGAATGAATTACTGCTCAGGGAGTGCTGACAAACAGCACTAATTGGTGACCTCAACAAGAACCATCAGTTCATTTTGAGGAAGGAAAATAGGCTGGCATGAATCACCAGCTGTTTTATAGCAACAGCATAGGTTACTTACTTTTTCAGACTTACTTTTTCAGAGTGCTGTCTCCTCTTTCATCTATTTTAGAAACATCATTCAGCAGAAGCTGACTTGCCAATGTGCATTAAGCTTTTCTTTTCTCAGAGTCACATAGAAAGACAATTTACATATCGGTCTGGTTCTGCATGGATGGTTGACAGGCTATTCCCTTTAAATTGCACCAGGCAAGCAGAGAACATAGGTCAGCAGGCAAAAGTCAGTGCTAACTGTTGTGCTGAGCAATTCATGAACTAAAGTTCATGTTTACCTTTGTGGCAAGTCCCTGCACTGCATGGGCTAGACCCTGGGTGTTGCAAATCACACAGAATTGCTTTACTTATTTTTTTTAAAAAAGCTCTAATGATATACACTATAAAAGCACTGTAAAATAGAATGGTGTAACAAAATTTGAAGTTTATTCTAAAATACGCAGCATGTGGGTGTTAGGACAGCCCTGTTCTCACTGCAGAAGACGCAGCAGTTATCAATACTCTCTGGTATGCCGGTGGGGCAGAGCAGAGGGACAGGATGTTCCCACAGGGAAGCTCCAGAGCATGAAATCAATGAGCAAAATCTCCATTGTGGCTATTCCTACCCCAACTCGTGCAGCCTTAGATCCTCTACAGCCTCATCTCCATACCTTGCCTTTCTTGAGCATTTCTATGCAGACCGGGCTACAACCGTGTCCTCCTAGGAGAGTGCTGAGGCCACAGGCAGAGGAATGGGGAAGTTTACATTGCAGCTTCCCCTCGCTGCTTGGGCCACTGCTGAGAAACGCCTCCTTTGTGTGCTTACTTCTGTGTGTAGGTAAACACATTACACGGATCACATTACTTTTATTTACAGTCCAATTAGAAAAGAGCATTAAAAAAAAAAAACCACCTCTCTTTTATTTACTATATTTAAAAGAAATACAGTCTAGTTTGCAAAGATGTGCAAATCCCTTCATTCAAAAAAGGCAAAGAAAGCAAATGAACAGCATTTTCCAGAACCTAAGTCAACTCCTTGATTACAAAACCACTATCAAAACTAGAAAGATCTACAATACAGAGAAAATGCTAACAAGGGAAATCCTTCAGTACTACCACAAAAGACTGATAGAAAAAATACCCAGACAAAATGAAAACCCACAGAATTTTGAAGGCACATAAACCTCCTTGCTCCTGTGTCATCAATACAAGATATATATTGCTGGAAGTGTGACATGGAAGCTGCTCCATCCACACCACTGAGCTGAGCCATCTGATGTTGACATTCTCTCGCTACAGCTTCCACATACACAAATGAAGACAGAAATGGGTTATTTGGCCTTATTCTTATATAAAATGGTTGTACATTCTTATACCAAACACTGTATGCAGTTTTTTTCAGATGCAGTTTGCAATCCATTTTCCTTTCTGGTGAACACCATGGAACTGGGAGTTCTACCAACCCCAGGTTCCAGAATCAGATATATCAGATATAAACTCCATTCTCAGTAAGAGAATGACACGCAAATTTCACAGCAGCAGAGGAAAAGTTTAAAATATCAATCACAGTGAAACTTTAATGCCCACCCCAAACTCAAAAGACAAACACACCTAATTCTCTTCCTGGATTTTTACATCAGTCTTAAAATTTAAAGGCTCATTATTTCCAGTGTTTGAAATGAACAACTGTGATGCAGCAAAGCTCTCTGTGTCTCAGACCATAGTCCATTTATATCCAAGTAGATTTGTAAGTATACTCATAGTCTTAACCCATTCAGGGACAAAAAAAATAAGGACATCCAAAAAACAAAGACTATCTTTTCCTGATCCTTCATTATCTGTTTCCTACAATGCTTGGACAATTCCTCTCAACAGTCAGACTCGTATCTCCACCTCCCCAGCTGCCCCCCGTCTTCTACATCCCTTCTCTCTCCCTCATCTACTTGCTTCTTGCTTTTCCACCTGTACTTGGCTCCCTTCCACATATAAAACCACTTCAGGTCTGAGAACGAACTTCAGCTCAATTAGTCGAAGATTATTTCCTCATCCTTGCATTTCTTTGACCCAATCTGATTTTATGAAGCGCTGGAAGTTTTTGCAGAGAAGAGCACTCCATCCTGGGAAGGCGCTGGCCGAGGGGGTTGTCCAAGAGGTTTCTCCGATTTAATCCTAAACAGCAATGACCCGTCATCCTTCCCAGTGGGGCGCGTAAAACTGCACTAGCGGACAAAAGATGCTACCTGAGCTGCCACTCCAAAGGGAGCAGAGTAGGCTGTTGCTAATCCTTGCAGGCCGACCACCAAGTAGCGGCATCCCTTCCGCAGAGCTTTGCCGACGTTCTGCAGAGAGAGAGACAGAAGAAGGGAATGAAAAAAGGTGAGATGATAGAAAATACCTTTACATAAAATTGTTCCAACAGCCAACGTCACCAACCCAGAAAATTAATTTCCTCCACTGCTAATGAGGGCTTGAGCATGGAACAATGTTTTGCCATCTATTTTTATACAGAAATACACACCCACAGAGCATAGTTAAACCAAGCGGATGCACCCTCCACAGGAAGCCAGGCTTTTATATAGGCTTCTATTCAAGGACAAAATTAGTCTAAATTCATACCTACTTTGCAGAGGTAGGTTTCCCACACACATGTTCCAAGTATGTTAATACCTCCAAAAAGCACATAAGTTGTTGAAACTGGTGCTGAACAAGAAGGCAGTAAATGACTGAGAATACTTGTATGGAAATTTCATTGCTTTTTGTCAAAACAAGAATTTTTCATAGAATCATAGAATGGTTTGGATTGGAAGAGACCTTAAAGATCATCCAGTTCCAAAGGGACAACTTCCACTAGGTCAGGTTGCTCAAAGCCTCATCCAATCTGGCCTGGTACACCTCCAGGAATCCATGATTTCTCTGGGCAACCTGTTCCAATGCCTCACCAGCCTCACAGTAAAGAATTTCTTCCCAACATCTAATATAAATCTCCCCCCTTTTGCTTTAAAACCACTACCCCTCGTCCTATCACTGCACTACATGATAAAGAGCCCCCTCCCTTCTTTCCTGTAGGTCCCCTTTAAGTACTGGAAGCTG
Source organism: Cuculus canorus (assembly GCF_017976375.1). Lineage (NCBI taxonomy): Eukaryota > Metazoa > Chordata > Aves > Cuculiformes > Cuculidae > Cuculus > Cuculus canorus. Next base: position 91,156,855 of record NC_071403.1, read on the forward strand.
CTATAAAGTCTCCCCCTAGCCTTCTCTTCTCCAGGCTGAACAACCCCAGCTCTCTCAGCCTGTCCTCATAGAAGAGGTGCTCCAGCCCTCTGATCATTTTCGTGGCCATCCTCCAACAGTTCCATATCCTTCTCATGGTGGGGACTCCAGAACTGGACACAATACTCCAAGTGAGGTCTCCCAAGAGCAGAGTAAAGGGGCAGAATCACCTCCCTTAGTCTGCTGGTCACGCTTCTGATTTAGCCCAGGATATGGTTGGCTTTCTGGGCTGCAATCATGTATTGTTGGGTCATTTGAGTTTCTCATTCACCAGCACCTCCAAGTCCTTCTCTTCAGGGCTGCTCTCAATCCATTCTCTGCCCAGCCTATTATTGTGCTTGAGATTGACCCAATGCAGGTGCAAGACCTTGCAGTTGTTGAACTTCATGATCTTCACACAGGCCCACCTCTCAAGTCTGTCAAGGTCCCTCTGGATGGCATCCCTTCCCTTCAGCGTGTCAACCACACCACACAGCTTCGTGTCATTGGCAAACCTGCTTTTTGGTCAAAACAAGAATGTTTTGATCCATTTTCATGTCTGTACATGTTTAAGAACTCATCGGTGCACTGCATTAGAGAGAACTTGTTACAGATTATTTAAACTAAACCCCTTAATCTAATTTCAGTTTTGCTCTTGATAGTTTTTGCTCATATGGCTGGTCATGACTAGGGAATTAATATGAAGGGGTCAGTCTGGGAGGAGTATCAGCATTAACTGTTATAATACTTTATGATTGCGTGGGACTAGATCAAAATCATCTCTTGTAATATGGAAAATACTGAAATAGAGAATATTTTTTTAAATACAATTAAATTGTTGAAATTCATTCAATAACTATTATATTCCTAGGATTTCTTAAAGCTGCGTTACAGCTGTAATGACAGATGAAAACCTTCAGCTATCATAAGGACACTGCATAACTGAATTTTGCTATATTTACTGCTATGGAAACTTACTTGAAGGGATCCAGGAGAGCAAATTAAAAAGGCAGCTTAAACATGAGGGCAGAGCCTGGGGATGGAGGAGGAGACACAGGGCCTACCCTTCCCACACCTGCTCCTGTCCTACTGTGTCACACTAGCAGCTTCTGCCCTGTATGCAATGCACCTACCCAGACCTCACCAATGCCAACCTCATAAGCTGGTTTTTACTGCCACAGCTAAACTGGCAAACCCTCCCCGGGGGGATGTTCACTGACCAATATAAAAGGGAATACACAGTGTCCAAGAACTGGCCTGTGCCCTAAACACTATTATAAGCACCCTTAAACCAACAGCACATACAGTAATAGCACCGAGAGCGAAACTATGAATGGCTGCAACATAATCATGCTCACAGAACTGTGCTGAATAAATCAAGCCTACAGCCTTGAGGCTGCTCCCTACTACACGTGTTTACTGTGACTTGGAAATCACAGCACTGGAAACTCCAAGTATCAAATTCATCATGAAAGAATGAAAAACTGTGTATCTCTTTATGAAACATTTGTATTTGTGAGGCAGCTCCTGGCTCTGCAGCCACCTGTAAACTCTGTGAATTTCAAAAGTGACTTTGCCAAGCTAACTGGCATTTTCTGCATGTCAGACATTGCAAGCATATCTTTACCAAAATCTCCATATTTTTTAAAAAGAATGCAGCAGGAAGTCAGGTCTTGTACTGACATCCATAATCTTTTTGGTAGGAAAAGACTCCAGGCACTAGACAGGTTTTTCCTGCTAACAGAGAAGCCCTTTTTATTTTAACTACAAAAACACAAGACATATCTGAGCTGTATTTAAGTGACACAAATAACAGAAAAATAACCAAACAGCACTTTCATAATTAAAGGCACCACCCGCCCTACAGGGAGGAGGGGAAATAAACCACGGGACTGCAGGGATTGTGACTTTCCGCACAGGAAAGCAAAACAACGATTTTGATCCAAAATAGCAGTTATACAATGAGGACTGTGTTGTATTTTTTTCTTTAAGACATACCAATGCTTTTCAGGGGTCAACTCAAAGGCAAATTGGCAAACAAGCTGCACGGATGTTCTTTCAGTCATTTAGTAGAAGAAAAGAAAACAGACCCAGTTAACTGGGAGTTTTAAGGAATGGTGTCAAACTGTAACACACCAAACGGTGTCAAAGCCCTGCTGCCCAGGGAAACACAGAACAAAGAATGGCAAAGTAATTGTCACATGGATCAGCTTAGTGTCATTTTCACTCAAAACTCACATTTCCTACTCTCTGATCCAGGCGCAGGTGGGCATCATAGAATCACAGAATGATTTGGGTTGGAAGAGACCTTAAAGATCATCCAGTTCCAACCCCCACCTTCCGTGGGGAAGGACACCTCCCAGTAGAGAATCACAGAATGGTCTGGGTGGGAAGGAACCTTAAAGATTACCCACTTCCACCCCCATGCCATGGGCAGGGACACCTGCCAGTAGAAAATCATAGAAAGGTGTGAGTGGGAAGAGACCTTGAAGATCATCGATTCCCAACCCTCCTGCCATCAGCAGGGACACTTCTCAGTACAGAATGATAGGATGGTGTGGGTGAGAAGAGACCTTAAAGATCACCCAGTTCCAACTCTCTTGTCATGGGCAGGGATGCCTTTCAGTAGAGAATTATCGAATGGCCTGGGTGGGAAGGGATTTTAAAGACCGTCAGTTCCACCACCCTTCCCTGGGTAAGGACACCCTCCAGCAGAGAATCACAGAGTCATCTGGGTGGGAAGAGACCTTAAAGATCACCCAGTTCCACCCCTCCTTCCATGGGTAAGGACACCTTCCAGCAGAGAATCATAGAATGGGTTGGGTGTGAAGGGACTTTAAAGATCACCCAGTTCCAACCCTCCTGCCACGGGCAGGGACACTTTTCAGTACAGAATCATATTATGGTCTGGGTGGGAAGAGACCTTAAAGATCACCCAGTTCCACACCACCTTCCATGGGCAGGGGTACTTTTCTCTCAGTAGAGAATCGTAGAATGGTGTGAGTGGGGAGAGACCGTCAAGATCATCCAGTTCCAATCCCGCTGCCGTGGGCAGAGATCCTTTCAGTAGAGAATCACAGGATGGTGTGGGTCGGAAGGGACCTTAGCGACCACCCCTTTCCACCCGGCTGCGGGGACCCGTCTCGCTGCTCCGGCCGCCCGAGTGCCGCCCTCCCCGGGGTCGGGGTCGCTGCCCAGATGCCCAGGACCGACCGGCGCCGCCACTCTCACCTTCCCGTACCGCCTGAGACGCCGGGCGTAGCGGCGCTTCCCGGCGGGCGGCGGGCGCAGCGGCTCGTAGGAGCCGGGCAGGAGGGCGAAGCGCACCTTCCTGCAACCAGCGCCCTCCTCCTCCTCCCCCGTCCGCGGGGCGCCCACCCCGGCCGCTGCCGCCTTCTCCTCCTCCTCCTCTTCCTCCTCCTCCTCCTCCTCGCCGGGCAGGATGCAGACCCGGTCGTCCCGATCCCCGCAGCGGGGCTGCCTGCCCCTCACCGTGGCCCCGGGGCGCGCTCCCACAGCCATGGTGCTGCGGAGCTCCCGGCACCGCCCGCAGGTGGGGCCCGAGCCACCTCCCCGGGGCGGGACCGCGCAGGGGACGGGGGACCCGGAGAGGGACTGGGAGCGAGAGTCACGGCGAGTAAACTCGCCTTTAGGGGTTTTAGAAAGTGACGATCCTTTCTCAGGGCTGGGCAACGCGAGGGAGTGATCTCCATCCATCGTGTGCAGCGAGATGAGCTGGGACAGGATGTATTTCCCACTCACATGCACATGGATAAACTTTCCCAGAAATCTTATGCATATTCTGTTCCTTTCCAAGGACTCATTTTAATGGTATTAGGAACTTCACAACAGCAAAAGCTCTTGCTACTTTGGAGCTTTGGCTCTGTCTCTGCCTGCCCTTGCCTTTGAGGTGGGGAAAGGCTGCAAACAGAGGTGATTGCAGCAGCAGAGACACCTGCTCAGCACAGATCACACTGCACACAAGGCATTATCAGCTCCGGAGAATGACCAGTGCCTGGAAAAAAAGAAAACATTGAACAAAAATGTCCCACAAAATCAGTGGGACATTCCCCAGCATAAGAGTGGGGACATATCCCCAGTGTAAGAAGGATGTGGAACTGTTGGAACCGGTCCAGAAGGCGGCTATGAAGATGATCAGAGGGCTGGAACACCTGTGCTATGAGGACAGGCTGAGAGAGTTGGGGTTGTTCAGCTGGAGAAGAGAAGGCTCTGAGGAGGTGCTGAGCTCTTAGAGTAGCTTCCAGCACCTGAAGGCGGCTAAAAGACAGTTGGGGAGGGACTTTTTACAAGGGCATGGAGTGATTGGATGAGGAGGAATGGCTTGAAATTGGAGCAGGGAGATTTATAGTAGACATTAGGAAGAAATTCTTCACGATGGGGGTGGTGAGGCACTGGCACAGGTTGCCCAGGGAAGCTGTGGATGCCTCATCCCTGTAAATGTTCAGGGCCTGGATGGGACATTGGGCAGCCTGGTTTGCTGGGAAGTGTCCCTGCCCATGGCAGGGAGTTGGAACTGGATGGGCTTTAAGTTCTCTTCCAACCCAAACCACCCTATGATTCTATGATTCTGTGTAACTTTCAACAAAATACAATCACTTAGATGAAACTTAACTCTACTTAATATTCCACTTTTTCTAATAGTCACTGCTTCTTGTATTGGGCTGGCGGGGCTGCAGCACTGGGCACCAGCCTCAGCATGGCTGTTCTTTACTGGGGACACGGAGAGCTGCTGGGGGAAGTGTGGACTCGCCTCCTGTCAACATAGGCGAGGGGAAGCCCACTCTGTCGCTAAGGGTGGGACCGAGAACACAGTGCCCCTCACTGCACCCGGGCTGCTTCAGCACCCGTGCCAGGACCCTCAGTGAAACACTGAAACAGCTCCTTCCTCAGCACCACTGGCTAAGTGGGTTTCAGGGATCACAGTCTTACCATTCAAAACTTCTTGGTGACCCTTATATTAAAGGTTTTCCTACCTAAAACCTCCTATGAAAAGTGTTTCCAGTGTAGAGGGCTTGGCTCTGCTACCCCAGGCTGAGGGGAGAGTACTGAAGCCTCCATTTAAAGGCAAAGTTTTTGCCCAAATGGAGGGGGAGGCCAACAACCACCCACCTTTGAAGCTTGGGTGGGCTGCAGTTCAACAGGGGGACTTCTCAAGCAGCATTCATGGAGCTGAGGTAGATGGAGCAAAGCAAAACGTATGGGGAGAATTGATATAGTTTATTAAACCAGTTGGTATACTCGATAGATATAAGCAGATGCAATAAGGGGATAGACTAATCCTTTACTGTAGGTTTTCCTTACCAAGGAGTTGTTGTGGTTTGAGCTAAATTTTTTGTAAGTTTTTTGACTAACGCAGTTGCTCTAAGCATCTTCACTCTCTGAAAGCTAACTGCATGTTTTTCAGACACTGTTCCTGTCTAGAAGTGATAACACGAGGCATTGGTATACAGAGAGGCCATTGCTTACACTTTTTCCTATAGTAACTAAGGCCATCCTCAAGCTGGCAAAAAAGGGCTGCACTTTCAAGGAGAGGCAGACATGAGAGGTGTCCCCAAACTGACCAAGAGAGCATTCCATCCCATATACATCATACTCAGTATAAAATTGAGAGATCATGACGGTCCACTCTCCTCTCCAATGGCCAATGTCCAGTGAGGACCTCATCTGTCTGATCCTGGCTTCATGCGATCCTGAATCCACTTCCTGAGTTCAGCTCCCTCCTAGCTGCAGACCCATCTCCTTGTGTCTGCTCTACAGCATTTGTGGTAATGTATAGTCATCGAGGAGTGGGGGCATGACCTCATATACTTCTGTACATTTTATTAGTAATCATTTTCATCACTATTATTACAATTTCATCAAAGATGTAGCTTTAGTTTCCAACCTGCAAGTCCTTTTCCTCTCATTTCCATTTCCCTGGGGGTGGGGGGAGCAGGATTTAGAACTCCAATTGTACAGTTTTAGCCGCTGAATTTAGCCGGGCCAGGTCTAAACCGTGACAGGAATAAAGCCCTGAAACCATGCCTCCCCAAGATGAAGCTTTAACATTCAGCAAGTAAACCCTGCACCTAGTGCAGTTCTCTGCCTCACGGATGTTGTTTCATCATCATCACAGCTCCAGCCAGAATGCTGTGCAAGGGAGAGCTCGGCCAGTCCTTTGAGAGGTGGAAGGTGGTAGCCAAGTCTCAGGTCTCTTGCTACTATAAAAGTGCTCTCTCTTCTCCTGCCACCACTCCTGCAAGCATCATCAAGTTTTTAATTTATATCTCCGGAAGACTGAAGTAGAGAAACCCAGGGACAAGATTCCACTCTCTCAGTAGCAGTCCCAAATGGAGACTTGCCACAGAGCATGTGTGGCCCTCGGAGCTCCTCCTGGCCTTGATGGCAGCAGCACCCACAGGGACCATTTCTGAGACATCCGATTCTCTCCCACCTCCTGGAACTGTGTGCTGAACTTTCCTAGCTCCTGGAGGGGCAGGTGTGCACTAAACACCACAGACACAGCAAAATAAATGAGTACCATAGGTCCCCTCCTGAGTACCTGTTTTAATAGTATTCCCATGGCAGAAAGCCCAAAAGAGCAATGTAAGGGATTTAAATTTCACATGCGCTGTCACATTGCTGTAGCTTTTGATGTGCTGTTCCAAGGGGGTTTGAAGGACAAAGTAGCAGCACTGGGAAATAAAATATCAATAATCTGCAAGCAGCTTATTGATATGGGATCTTGAGTTGTTAATCTCAAGCTGCCTTGACAAATTTGGAAGGAAATAAAATACATTAAATATTTTTGTGGAGCTTTGAAAAGTGTTTGTGTCTGGGCTCCCTGTTTGTAGATGGATTACTGAATGTATACTTTGCCCCTAACTGAGATGTGCAAGGACAGTGAAAGATGATGTGTCTCCTCGAGAGGGACAGGCCTCCCCCCTTCCCTTCTTACTCACGAGTTGGTTTCACTTTCCCAAGTTCAGCTACCAAGCCCCAGAGCATACACCTCTCAATTTACCATCTCTGTTTGTGTGGCGGCAGCAGAACCACAATGCATTGTGAGATTAAGATGTCCAAGGTACCTCTTAGGTGTGGTGTATGGCACGGGGTATCAAGTCTTACGTCTAAGATGTCAGTAGAATTTTGGCTTCATTGTACCTAAAAGGTACTGATAATACTGCTTGGATCTCACACGCTATTTTTCATCCACAGAAGGAAGAGTCAACGTTTCTAGCCCTTTCATTGACCGACATATATGTTAATACTGTAAATTGGACTGTACGAAAAGGGATCTGATTAGTTTGGAAGTCTATGTATATGCTAAAGAAAGAAATGAAACGAACTCAACCCCAACTGTAGGGAACTGTAAGCAACCCCTCACTCATTTCCATACTAAGCACGCTCTGCCTGCCCATAAAACTAACAGGGCTGAAAAAGCCTTAGATCTTTCTTAGACCTTCCCATCTTTTTCCTGCCAGGTGCAGGAGATTGGGAAAGCCAAATGAGGTGGCTGGGTGCAGCTATGCCTTTCACACCAAGATTGTGCCCTTGCTGAAGCACATGGTGTATCTGCTACGAAGAATGTAAGGTGCTTTACTGCTCCACTTCCAACAAGGCAAACAGAGAAAGGAAGCGAGCAGGGTTTGGGAATCAGGGCAACCGGACACTGCTGGCAGTTACTGGAAATAATACCACTTGCAAATTGTCCAGTTACAGAAACCTTACCTGGGCACTTTGGGGTGCCGTATTTCATGGGAGAGTTGAACTAAAATTTGTAATCTTCGTCCTTTTGAAATGCTGTCTAATTTGTGGAACATGAATAGATCTCAGGTTACATGAAGCACTAAAAAGCAGCGACAATCTAGGGCAAAGTTAGCCGAGTGAAAACATGGCCTAGAAAGCAGGAAACAAGCTTAAGGACTTAATCTAGCGTCTCACAGCATGACCTATATTTTTCCCACTGAACCTTCCGAAAAGGCAAAGGGGTTTGTTTCATGACTCAGTTCATAGCCGGTCTTGGATCAATATCAAGGTTACATTCCAGTGCTGTATTTCCAAGGATAATTGAACATTCATCAACATTTATGGGTAAATTCAGGGGACATGCAAACCCCTCCTGAGGCTGATTTTTGGTGTTTATCTGGAAAAGCTCCTGGACATCCAATTGCAAGAAGCACTAAAGCACCAATACAGTCTGATTGGAAACAGAGATTGGAAACAAGAGATTCTAAAATTAAACTGCAGCTCTTAATTTATTTTCACTTGTGAGGGAGGAAGAGGAGCAGGGGATGAAACACATCATCTCCCAGCACTGAGATGGCGATGAGGGCCCAGCACTGCAATTAGCCCCTTCCCTCCTCCTGTGTCTGTGATGAACCAATGGTGTTAAAAAGCAATGGGATTGGGGCACGTTTTCACCTTGGGGTGTTGTGTGGGAACCCATGCAGGTTCTTTGAGGCTGAGGAGAGGGGACCGAGCTTTAAGCAAAGTGGGATGATTAGTGCTAAAATCAAAAGAGCAGCTGTCCCTGCCTTCACTCCAGAAAAACACACCTCCCCAAGGCCGTGTATTTGGACTGTTCCAGCTGAGTTAGAGCATTGCTGCCCTGTCTGTATGTTTGGAGAAATCCTTACAACAGACCTTGGCGTATTCCTAATGATCACAGCAATGAAATCACCCTCAGCCCCTTTTTTCAGGTTCTTCCCGGGTGAGTCCATCTAAAAGAATCGACACTCTCCTTGTGACCCAAACTTTCTTTTCCCCTCTTGCTGGCAGTGGACGAGGAGTTTGAGGTGGTGTCTGCCCAGCTGCTAAAGCGCTCCCAAGCCATGCTGAACAAGTACCGCCTGCTGCTCCTGGAGGAATCCCAGGTGAGCCCAGCGTCCTGCTTTCCCCAGGGGTTGGAAGCGCAGGCATTTGTCCAAGACCGCCCGCTTTCCTGGGTGGAGTTTCCCTGTTGCCTGGGTGGGCTACAGCCACAGAGGAGTCAGTGGGGACTCAGCCCTGGGCTTTCTGCACGAACTGGGAAGCTTTCCTCTCCCTGCCGTTGGCTCCGACTGGTCTCCGCAAGCCCTCGGTGTTTCTATTGTCTTGAATTTGGCAAAAGGCAGCTCCTTGTAAACAGGGATGGGAATAATCTGGGAGAAGAAGGAACTCCAGCGTGTCACAGTGGCGATGTGTAACCGCAGCTGCTCTTCCTCCCTGTCCTTTTCTCCTCTCCCTCCTCCGCTCCGTTCCTCGCCAGCAGAGAGTCAGTCCTTCTGCGGAGATGGTGATGATCCACCGCATGTTTGTTCAGGAGGAAAGGATCAGGCTAGCGCTCGACAAGCAGTCGGTCAAGGAGAAATCAGGTGGGAGAGTGGCTATTGCCTTTGTTTCTCTGCTTTTTACTACCCTGCGCTTGGGGTTTCAGGTTTTCCACCTCCTCAGAGTCTGAGCGTGAGCTCTCCCTTCCCTGGGGTGCTTCAGCTGGGTTGCTGTCAGCCTGTTCTGTGGCGGATCCAGTGGAAAAGCTGGGAGAAAGCACAGGGAGCATTACCTGCAGCAGCCTGTGCTCTTCCCACTCCTCTGCATTAAAGATCTCAGTGGCCAAGGTCTTATTGAATGCAAAGCGCATGCAGCACTCAGGCTGCCGGCAAATCCCTGTTTATTCTTGGCTGCTCCAGAGGTTCTTTAGGAAGGCTTTGAGCTCACTTGCTGCCTCTTTTGCCCAAGCAGGATCATTCAGGACGAACACTGTGAGAAGTGGAAACTTCCACTGGGAAGAGGGGCAGAGAGGGGAAAGAGGGGGAAAAAACACACCCCAGTGAAGCAGGCACATCAGCATGATAGATATTTTCTGATAAAATTATAATAATAAAGATTTCTTCTATTTAAAAGACTAATCCAATGAGCGGGCAGCATTCTCTGCTGGCGCTGACACCTGCCTTGACGTTTCCCTTGCAGAGGAAGATGTCTCAGTGCTCTCCCCATCGCACAGCCTCTCCTCCTTGGCATCCCTGGCCTCCAGCTCCAGTGCGGCACCAGCTCCCGACAGCCTGAAGGTGCCCCCAGCGCAGGCAGTGCCTCCCACTCCCTCCCCCAAGCTGGAGATCAAGCCCAGTGGGAGCTCCCCCTCCGTCACCTGCACCAAGACTCCCCCTTTGCTGGACGAAGACGCGGACACCTTGCCCTCCGGGAACAAATCCCCCAGCCAAGCCTGCGGAGCACCCAGTCAGATCGGCCTCAAGCTGAAGATCAAGCAGAGGGCTGGGCTATGGCAAGTGGTGCACAACACCGCTTCAAAGGTGACCAGGGATCGTGATCCTGACCCAGGAGCGGGCCTGGGGGCTCAGGGAGACAACAAGGAACCGGGATCCGAACCCACGACTGGGGCCCTGGATCAGGAAGGCAACACGAAATGTTAGGGAGACATCCCTGGGATCTTGGAGGGAAGAATCCATGGCATTGGAGCAGGGTTAGAATGACTGTATTTCTTTTAAAAATAAGACATTGTAGTAAGTTATCGTCACTTCTGAACAAGTACAGTACTTCTGTGTATTTTACTTTTATATAATTCATCTTCACTTTTGTAACTGTCCAACCAAAGTAAAACTAATAATTAAAAGTCATAATTCTTTGTCAAAGCATAAATCAGCATGCCTACATTGGGTGGGTTAAAATTAGATGCTTTCATTGAATACGATGCCCTAACTGTTGAGAGAGAAATAAATAATCAAATACTTTTGAATGATTGGATAAAGTTGTTTATATATTATAGATATATATGTTGTATAATGTTTTTTTGTCAGAATGTTTTATTGAAGGGATTACCCATTAAAAACGTATGACTGCTATCCAGACAGTTTTGTCATTGCATTAAGGTTTTTTTTCCTACCTGCTCAACAAAATAGCGGGAGACATCACAGTCTTGATGGGTTTTCTTGTTTTATTTTTTTTTTAAAGAATTTAGCCCCTAAGATCATAGATATTGTATGCCGTGTGAGTATGGAAGTTAATTCCTACCTGGGGAGAGGGCTGAGTGACTCCGAGTCCTTCTGACAGCAGGGTTTCTTTCAGTGTTTACCCAGACACTGTTGGTTCTTTGCAGATGAAAACATCTCGTGGGCAGTGTGATCTGTGCCGAACAGGTGTCTCTTCTTCTGGAATCCCCTCCATGTATAGTGTTTCCCCGTCTCTAAAGCAAGAGCAGACAGAGCTGGAGCCAGCCCCAACCCAGCCGATGCCAACCAGCCCAGAGCTCGCCCAGCCCAAAGCAGCCTCAGTCCTAGCCTCAGCCCTCCCTCCCAAAACAGCCTCAAACCTAGCCTCAGCTCCCCAAGCCAAAGCTTCCCCGGCCCAAAGCTCCTCCAGCCCGATTCTTCCTCGTCACAGTAAACACTGGCAACATTACTCCTCCATCCCTGCTCAATCTCTGCCTCTTTGTCATGCCTCGGTTTAGGCAAGAGAAGGCAGTGAAAGCTGGGCTGGGCGTGTAGAGCTCCCTTATGCCCTCCCGGCCGTCATCCACCTCTGTCTCCAGCTGAGGCAGTGAGCATCGCACCCCCGCGCACCCCCTCCTCCTCCAGGCACAGCGAAAACAAACACGACTTTTTGGAGGTTTTTTCTTCCTATGCCCAAATAAAACAGCCCCTAACATCGCCTACACTGTATACAACGGTGAGTCTGGAAATTATTCCTCCTGGGGAGAGTCTGACCTGTGCTGAACAGGTATCCATTCTTCTGGAATCCCTTTCATTTGTCATGTTTCCCTGTCTCTAACACAAGAGCAGACAGAGACAGAGACAGCCCCAACTCAGCCAATGCCAACCAGCCCAAAGCTCCCCCAGCCCAAAGCTCCCCAGGCAGGAGGAGCTTGGGGTTTCAGGTTTTCCACTTCCTCAGACTCAGAGCATGAGCTCTCCCTGCCCTGGGGTGCTTCAGCTGCGATGCTGTCAGCCTGTTCTGTGGCGGGTCCAGTGGAAAAGCTGGGAGAAAGCACAGGGAGCATTACCTGCAGCAGCCTGTGCTCTTCCCACTCCTCTGCATTAAAGATCTCAGTGGCCAAGGTCTTACTGAATGCAAAGTGCATGCAACGCTCAGGCTGCCAGCAAATCCCTGTTTATTCTTGGCTGCTCTAGAAGTTCTTTAGGAAGGCTTTGAGCTCACTTGCTGCCCCTTTTGCCCAAGCAGGATCATTCAGGACGAACACCGTGAGAAGTGGAAATTCCCACTGGGAAGAGAGGGGCTGAGAGGGGAAAGAGGGGGAGAAAACACACCCCAGTGAAGCAGGCACAACAGCACAAGAGATATTTTTGATAAAATTATAATAATAAAGATTTCTTCTATTTAAAAGACTAATCCAATGAGCGGGCAGCGTTCTCTGCTGGCGCTGACACCTGCCTTGACGTTTCCCTTGCAGAGGAAGATGTCTCAGTGCTCTCCCCATCGCACAGCCTCTCCTCCTTGGCATCCCTGGCCTCCAGCTCCAGTGCGGCACCAGCTCCCGACAGCCTGAAGGTGCCCCCAGCGCAGGCAGTGCCTCCCACTCCCTCCCCCAAGCTGGAGATCAAGCCCAGTGGGAGCTCCCCCTCCGTCACCTGCACCAAGACTTCCCCTTTGCTGGACGAAGACGCGGACACCTTGCCCTCCGGGAACAAATCCCCCAGCCAAGCCTGCGGAGCACCCAGTCAGATCAGCCTCAAGCTGAAGATCAAGCAGAGGGCTGGGCTATGGCAAGTGGTGCACAACACCGCTCTGGGAGTGGCCAGGGACCAGGATCCTGATCCAGGAGCGGGCCTGGGGGCTCAGGGACACAACGAGGAAGCGGGATCCGAACCTGCGACTGGGGCCGACGGCCAGGGAGGCGACACGGCACTTTTGGGAGGAACCCCTGGGATCACAGAGAAAGAATCTATGGGATTGGGGCAGGGATAGAATGACTGTATTTCTTTTAAAAATAAGGCAGTGTAGTAAATTAAGGTATCTTCACTTCTGAAGGAGTTCAGAACTTTCGTGTATTTTACAAAAGCCAAGATGAAATATTTAAAGGTAACTGTGCAACTGAAGTATGAATTGGAATTCATAATTCTTTGTCCAAGCATAAATCCACGTGCCTACATTGGACGGGTTAAAATTAGATGCCTTCATTGAATAGAATGCCCTAACTGTTGAGAGACAAATAACAAATCAAATACTTTTGTGTGATGGACAAAGTCATTTGGGTTTCATGCTTGCTTCAGACTGTTTCAATAAAATTGAAGGGATTACCCATTAAAAACATATGATTGCTATCCAAAAGGTTTTGTCATTGCATGAAGCTTTTTTTGTCCTACCTGCTCAATAAAACAGTTAGAGACACCACAGTTTTGATGGCTATTTGGGGTTTTATTTTCGGAATCTTAGCAGGGATAAGCAATCCAAAAGCCGCTGGCACGTTTATGAATTTAACTGAAGAGAAATAACAAGGCTCTGTTTGCCTGATGTGCTTAACCAACATCGAGGTCTGCTCCACCTCCTTTCTTGTGTGATTTCCCTATGAAGCACTGTCTACCTGTACCGGCTCAGAATTTCCTCCGGTTCCTGATGCACAGAAGATGCATCTGGATTGGGTCAGGAGGAGGGCAGTCTGCCTTGACAGTTTCCAGTTACGGAGACACTGTCCTAGTACCAAAGCCCACCACTTGGGGACTTCCCATGCAGTCAGAATTCAACCGAGAACTGACAGCAGCGGATTCTGAGTTTGGTAATGAAGAAAAACAAAACACCTCTTTAGAATTTACTTTTTAACCTCATTGGAACCATGGCTGATACAAAGTCTTAATTCATTACAGGAAAGGGCCTATCTTTGTCTGCACCCTCACTTTTCTTCATTTGTAACCAAGATTAGCACAACGGACTCTCAACCCTTCTGGGGGTTTGTATCTTTCTTTAGGAGCACCCTTAGCTGGACGGCACTCAGACCTGCCCCTGAACCAGCGAGAGAAGGTAACTATTTTTAATAAAGGCTTTGTGTTTGGCACAAGGTGACAAAAGGAGATCAAGATCTGTCCTGTGATAATGAACTCCAGGGAAAAAACACTGAAAATCTCAGCGCTGCGTCTGCAGCCATCAAATTATTCTCTTGACCTCCCCAAGCCAGGAGCAGCCCCTGTGAGAAAACAAGCCGAGAGTTACCCAGCCCCGTGGCTAAGAGTCACACTGTGGCCTCCACAGGGGCGTTTTCCCTGTTGAAAAAGCTGCAATATTTAGAAATTTGTGCCTCCTCCTCCACGCACAGCTTAAACAAACCCCACTTCTAGGGGCTGTTTTCTTTGGCTGTAGGAAGAAAAAGCATCTAACATCACCTACATTGTATACAACGGGAGTCTGGAAATAAAGCCTGCTGTCGGAGGCACTCCAAGTTACTCAGCCCTCTCCCCCAGTAGGGACTATTTTAGAGAGTGTTTCTCCAGACACTGTTCTTTCTCCGCAAATAACATCCCGGGGGCACTGTGATCTGTGCTGAACAGACACCTCTTCTTCTGGAATCCCCTCCATTCGCAGTGCTTCTCTGTCTCTAACGCAAGGGCAGACAGTGCTGGAGCCAGCCCCAACGGAGCCGAGCCCAACCAGCCCAAAGCTCCCACCCATGCCAAACCTCCACCCCTGCCCAAAGCGCGCCCCCTGCCCAAAGTCCCCCCGGCCAAAGCCCCAGCTCAAGCCTCAGTTCTAGCCTCGGCCCAAAGCTCCCCCCGCCCAAAGCTCCCCCGGCTCTAGCCTCAGATCCAGCCTTAGCCCAAAGCTCCCCTAGCTCGAGCCTCTAGTTCTTGCCTCACACCTAGACTCGGCCCAAATTTCCCCCTGACCAAAGCTCCCCCGGCACAAAGCTGCCTCTGCCCAAACCTCCTCCGGCTCTAGCCTCAGCTCTAGCCTCGCCCCAAAGCTCCCCCGGCCCAAAGCTCCCTCAGCTCCCCCCTCCCAAGCTCGCCCAGCCCCAGCTTTAGCACCCCCACCCGCACCTGCCGCCCCCCCCCGGCCCGCCCCGCTGTCGGTGCTCACTCGCCCACCGCATCCCGCGCTGTCCCGGGGCCGCAGCGCTGCCCGCGCGCGGCTCCCGGCCATGGGGCAGCGCCGTCCCAGGGCGCGGGGCAGCGGCGCTGCCGCGCATGCGCACAGCCCACAGCTCCGCGGCTCCACCAGCCTCGCGGGCCGGGGGGGGAGCCTGGCGGAGGGGTGAAGTGCGACGGGGCGGGGGGGCCGAGGGCGCTGCCGCCCGCCCTGCACCCCTCTTTCCCCGCTAGAGCTCTGGCAAGTCCATTTAGTTGCCTGATGTACGCACCCAAAATAGAGAGAGGCTGGCTGCCTGCCTGCCAGTTATAACTTTAGTTGGTACCATACTGATGAAAGAAGTAGTTACTGTTCCAAAAACCGGAATATTCTGATTGAAGCTGCACGGAAGTTTCATTTAAGTAATCGTATTCTTTGTAAGTTAGACAGAATGCCCCGCTGACAGCAGGGTTTCTTTCAGACGGTGTTTCTCCAGACACTGTTGGTTCTCTGCAGATGATAACATCTCGCAGGCAGTGAGATCTGTGCTGAACGGGTGTCTCTTCTTCCGGAATCCCCTCCGTTTGCGGTGTCTCCCTGTCTCGAATACAAGGGTGGGCAGGGCCGGAGCCAGCCCCGACTGAGCAGGAGTTTTGATTGTTGTCAAGTTTAAAATAACGTTAAAATTAGACCTTGGAAAGTAATAGAATATGCCCAAGATTTCTGGGAATGTTTATCCCATGCCTGGAAGTGAGAAATCCATTCTGTCCCCAGCTCTGTCTCCCGGCACACGCTGGATGGAGATCGCTCCTCGTGTTGCCCAGCCCTGATAAAGGGCGCTTGCGTTCTAAAACTCAAGGGCAGGGAAGCTCAAAGAACATCAAACCCAGTGCCCGGTGCAGGAGTCCATCAGAGTACCCCGTGCTCCCGCCCTGCCATCAGTCCTCGCCTTCCAGGGGTGGGGAATGTGGGGAGACTGGTGCTTCCATTCCTGGAACATTCAGGCAGTTCACTCTGTGCTGGCATCGTGTGCAGGAGAACACGGAAATCAGGGAACGAGCTGGAGCTGTAGTTTCCAGAGCTGGGTGCAGAGCAAAGGGATGATGTGAAGGTGGACCCAGGGCAGTAAGTTTATAACCAGGGACGGAGCCTCTCGCCCATGGCTTTCTTTGTTTCTTCTGTGCCTCCCCAAACTACTTGCATTGATAATAAGCCATCGCTTGGTGTGGCCGTGGTTACTGATAAGTCTAAAACAGAAACGGTCTTGGAGATGCAGAGCAGCAAAGGAAAAGCCCGGCTTCCCTGAGTAACGGGAACCTGATGAGGATGGGTTTGACTTCAGCGTTGGGATTTTAAGCAGCTCGACACCTGGCAAAGAGGAGATCCAGAGCACTCAACTCCTTGGGCTACTGCAAAGCTTTCCAATCTGGTTTTGAACACTTCAGACCTTGGCCATCCAAAGGGAGGAGGGGTTCGAGCAGGTGTCAACTTTCCCAGCTGTGAGCCCGCAGTGGGGATGCCTCACTTCTTGTCCCAATCCTGACAGCCGGGGCTGAAATCATCCTGACCGTGGCATCCAAGGCACCTGACACTCAGTGCCTGTACCACATTAATTTTGCTCTTCTCCCTTCCTCCTAGACGGACTTCCTAATTTAGCTGGATGAGGTCTCCATGCCCCGGAGGCCCAGGGTGTGCATCCAGGGAGAGGAAGGGGCACCGCTCGCCCTCCCGGATCTGGGATGCCATGCCGGGACTGGAGGCCACGCTCTCCTCCGAGCTAGTGCCCTGGAACTCCCCGTGGAGGGCATCTTGTGAGCAGGCGGCATGTGCTGGACCAAGGGTGCTGGGAGAACTGGGAGGGCTGGGGTGGGGGGCAGTGGCTGTTGAGGGTCCCTCATTTGCATGGCCCCGCCCCTCGGGCTTTGCAGTGTTGGGGTCCCGGTGGCAGTTGGGCACCGGGCTCAGCACAGGCAGCAGCTCCTGGTGGAACTCCTCGCGCCGGCGTGAATCCTGCCGTGGCTGGGATCCAAGAGAGGTGAGATAGAACCTGCCCGTCTCCCCACACCCCTCACGGGTTCCCTGTCCCTCGTCCAGTGACCGGTGCCCTTGCTCCTAGGGAGTGCAGCAGCTCTCGGAGGTGACTCTGTCCTGTCTGGGGTGACAGGAGCCCTTTCAGAGGGGAGAGAGAGGTAAATTCTGGGGGCCGGGCCAAATGGGACGGAGCAGAGATGGGCTGTGGTTCAGCTGGCCTCAGCTGTGCAGCTGCCATGGAGCTGCAGTCGTCTGCCCTGCACAAGGGGACCGGGCCCCGCTTTGCTTTAGAAGAGGCAGAAGGAATAAAACCAGTGACTGCAGGGCGCTCTGCCTGACCCAAGCTCTGAGCCTTTCCTGCAGGATCGGGTCAACGGAGCTGGAACTCGCTGGTTCTGCTGACTGACTCTCTGTTGCCCCAAAACGGGAGCGGGGCTGGCTCGGGCGTGGGTGTCCATGTTAGAGACATCCATGTGCAGTCAGGTGAAACCCACCCTGCTCTCCCGTGTTCCTCACCAGGCCTCGCACATCGCTGCTGAGAGCCCTTGGTGAAGCCACGGGCGCTCTCTGTCTCTGTTATTTCTCTTTCTTTTGTTTAACAGAAGGAAAGTCAGCCTCGGCCATTCAGTCGTGGAAGAAAGTTTGTGCGTGAAGATCTCCTGGAAGATCCAAGCGCGGGCGAAATCGATGCCTCTTCCTCTCCTGTTCCCCTAAGGAGCTCAGGCACCCTCTGCTCGCCCTGTGTCTGAGCACCGCTGCCCAAGGCACCCAGCGATGCACAGGGAGATTCTGTATCTCCCCCTGCACCGTGGAGTTTGTTGGTCAGCAGGAATGAAGTCCTTTGAGGACCTGAGCTGACCGAAGTGCCCTGAAGGGAAAAGGGCGCTCTGTAACTTCCCAGAGGAAATATTGGAATAGAAGCAAATATATAGAAATCGTTTGAGCAGAAGCTGCCTAAAAATCAGCTAAAAATTCTTAGCTTAGCACTATTGTTTTAGTTTGGAGTTTTGTGTATTTTAGATGGAGAGTTTGAATTTAAACAACTTTACTTTAGTCTGTGGGGGAAACGCGTTCCAAGAGCCAGGAAGTTCTTTAGAGTGAGAAGAAGCAAAGTAGCAGCTCCAAAGAGGGTTTTATGTTGACAGGTCTTTGTAATTTTGAACTCAAATCTACAAGTCCCTGTAAATTTAAAGTGGCCAAAAAAAAAGAGGGGTTGGGCATTGCTCTCAAGACGTGTGTCCCCTTCTGTGCAGACGTCTCTCCGGCTGCAGCCAGCGCCCAGACATCCCAGCGCAAATGGAGGAGCCAAAGAAGAAGTTAGCAAGGGCCAAAGGAGAAAAAGGCAAGTAAAAGGCCAAGGGCTGTGGGTTGACGCCCCTCTGAGGACATTGTCATCATCATCATCAGTGGGACTTGGGAGGAAAAGCAAAGCATGGTGTTTGGGATGGAGGGAGCGAGGAGCAGCACACTGGCTCTCCTGATGTTAACGTGGTCTCTCTCCGCTCTTTGCAGTTGGCACGGATGATGAAGACGGCCGATGCCTGCTAGATGTAAGCTGCGGCTTTTTTTTTTTTTTTTTTTTTTTTCTGGTTTTGTGGGCGTGTTTTTCATCTGGTTTGGTGGGGTCCAAGGTCAGGCCGCATGCTGCTTTTCCCTCACTGTCCTGGTTCTGGCCCAGGGATGCCCTTCCTACGTCCTCGCTGCAGCACCTGAGCGAGTGAACTCAGCTCCTGCAGGGAATGGGTTGGGTTTCCGTGGAGGTTTTAGCCTTGTTTCCAGAAATTTTCACTTCCCATCCCTACAGCCCCTTCACCTTAAAGACTGAGGAGGCAAGGGATGCATCCTGAACTACTACGCTTGGTGACATTGACATGGGTTAGCACAAAAACCCCAAAGCTCTTAATCCATCTTGGGATGATTTCAACTAGCTCTGTCCCCAGCCCCCTCCCTCACTCCACCCTCCTTGTTTGACGTCTACCTCAGCTGCTGCCAAAGAGTGGCCTGTGTTCATTTAGGCTCTCCCAGGGATGCCAAGGTGCTTTCCCCTCTTGTGAACTCAGGTGCGGACTGCCCAAGGGCCCGCTCCTCTCTGAGGCAGCTCAGAATAGCTGTTGAGCAGTTGACTTGAAGCCCAATTCCCTCATGCCTGAGTTCAATGCCTTCTTTCTTCTTCCCTCTGATGATCTCCCAGCTGCATGCACTGGAGGAGTCCTCGGGAAAACCTCTGAGCACAGAGCCGAGTCGGCCCCCCACCAACGTGGACCCTCGCCTTTTAGAAGATGAAGACCTGGGCTCACCATCCAGCAGCGGAGTGAACCTGAAGAACTCGCAGCAGCCCTGCAACATCCTCCAGCAGCCCGTGCACCAGGTCACCACAAAGCCCTTTGGTTCCAACACTGCTGTGACCACGCAGAACAAAGCCGCCCTGCAGCAGCAGAAGGTCCAGCAGAACCTCTCTGCCCTGACCAGCAAACCCGGGCAGAACGTGGTGCTGTTGGGCTTCCCCCAAGGGCTTCCAAGCGACACCTTCAAGCAGCCACTGCCACCACAGCAGCGAGCCCCCAGCAAGCCCAGGAGTGTCCACCTGCTGAGCCAGGGCAGCAGCAGCAGCAGCGCCACGCAGCACGTCGCGCAGGCCATGCTGCAGGGCCAGAAGCAGATCCTGCTCCCCGGGCAGCTGGCGGGTGCCTGCGCTGTGCAGATCCCCCAGCAGCTCTCGGCCCTGCAGACCAACATGGGGAGGCAGATCCCGAGCACCTCCCGCCCCAGCGGACAAGCCCACACCACAACCAGCCAAGGGCCGGGCGCACGGCTGAGCATCTACCAAGTCTTGCCAGCCCACATCCTCTCCAGCCAGCACGTCGCCGGGCAGCTGAACCTGTGCCACCTGCTCCCATCGCAGAGCACCCCTGGCACCGCTCACATCCTATGGGCTCCCATGCAGCTCCAGCCCAGCCAGGTGGGTCACCCCGCTATTTTCCAGGTGCCTGTTTTGCTGGGGGGCAGTTTGACCACGCAGAGCCAAGCCTCCGTGGCCGCTCCGATGGGCCAGACGGGGATGCAAGGGGTGATGCTGCCCAACCAGATGGCCCTGATCAACCTCTCCTGACTGCTCTCTCCCTCCCTGAGGGAGGGGCTGGAAGAAACAGACTCTAACACTAAACTGCAGCTCTTAATTTATTTTCATTTAGGGGGAGGAAGAGGAGCAGGGGATGAAGCTGAACTTGTTTTCATTTAACTGTGTGTTAGCTCTAGGCAAGACGTCTTTAAGAACCCGCTTTGCTTTCTTGAAGCACACAGGGTTCTTTCCTGTGGTTGAGATCCCAATGGAGCTCTGCAGGTGCCTCTTTCCCTCTCCCGCATCATCTCCCAGCCATGAGAGGGAGATGAGGGGCCAGGAACACCATTAGCCCCTTCCCTCCTCCTGCTTCCGTGCTGAACCAACGGTGTCAAAAAGCAACGGGTTTGGGGCACGTTTTCACCTTGCGGTGTTGTGCGTGATCCCGTGCAGGTTCCTCGAGGGATTCTCCTGCAGCAGAAGCAGCAGCCCCCCACCAGCCAGGCCCCCTCCGCGCTCGGCACATGCAGTGCCACGGTCTCCTCCGGGATGGTCAGCAGGCAGGGACAGGCGGTGGCGGCCACGGCAACATCAGGGACCCCCATGCAGAGCCACGCGCCCACTGCTGCCCTCCCACCCTCCTCTGCAGGTTGGTCCCAGTGGCTCTGGCTCCAGCACAGTCAGGGAAATACACAGGAAAGGGATTTGGGGGGAGTTTTCCCTCTTTCCCCACTGCCCCCATTGACCTCCCCAGGCACCAGCTGTGCTGCTCTCCCCATTCCCTTACTCCCCCAATGTCCCCCAGGCTACTTTCTCGGATGTACCCACGTTATTCCCACACTTCCCCTAATGTCCCCACCAGTCACATTTTTGGGTCTCCCTGTTATTCTCCTCGGTACCCCTCAGGCCTTTATTAAGGCTCCCTCCCCTATTCCCACCCTCCCCTCAATGCCCCACCACACCCCTTTGGGGGAGCCCCCCTTATTCCCACACACTCCAATGACCTCCCAGGCAGCATCGATGCAGTAAGCCCCTTATTCTCACACTCTCCCCAGTGCCCACAGGCCCCCTTTCGGGGGATCCCCTTTATTCCCAGGCTTTGGGAGACCTCAGGTGCTGAAGCCGTGCTTTGTGTGCAGGAAAAAGGCGGTGGGATGCCACCTGTCAGCGCAGGGAGCCAGGACCAGGGCCATCCAAACGTGCTGCTCGGTCACGCCCAGGTGCTTTTGGTAACTCTCTGCTTTGCACTGAAACGTCCTGGGGGAATCCAGAACAGCGTTACTTAACCACAAACCCATCCGCTTTCTCTCTGGCAGGCATTTCCACCTCAGTTCCTGGGGACAGCAGAGCCTTCCCCAGCACTTCCACGCTGGTCTCTCCTGGGAAGGGGACTGCAGCCCAGGGGAGGTCAGGGACAGCTCATGCCAGACAGCAGCCAGTTCAGGTGAGGAACCTTCTCTCAGTGGTTCCTTTTTACTCCAAAGTTTCCCACCGGCAGCAGGAACAAATCTCTCTGCGTTCCCCTCCACTTTCTCCAAGGGGAAGAATTCATGTCCATGAACATTTTTTTCCTACTTTCAAGTGCTGTGAACCTCTAAAGGTGATACAAACTTAACCATTCCCAACAATGCGAATGAAACATTTTTGGACGGGAGGCTGCTTTGTTCCTCCTCTTTCTTGAAATCGGGGAGGTTTAACGCAAGAGCCTGGGTAGAGCCTTTCCCAGGAAGAGTGGGGACAACATGGTTTGACTGGTGACGGTCAGCGTTGGCACATAGAGAAATAAGGTTAAACCCAGCACCGTTCCCTCTCACCCCTGTGCTTTCTTCTCCCCCAGTACGACAGCGAACTCCATCCAAAGAAAGCCTCGACACTGCAGCCCGGCAAGGAAGCCTGGTGAGTGCCTCGGTGGGCGAGAAGTTCAAACCCATCAGAGAACGCCCTGTTGTTGTGGCTCCCTGCGTTCCTGTTGTGGATTGGGCTGAATCGGTGCCAGGGCAGTGCCCGTTTGGGGGTTCCCAGGTCGCTGCTGCTCTGCCTGCGGCCATGAAGCCATTTAACCTGGGGCACAACACAGGGTCCTAAACATCCAGGATGAGATTTCCTGCAGGATTCCTCCCTGACCCTTCATCCACGTGATGCCGTTCACGCTGGAAATGACAAGGTTTTTGTCTCAGCAGCCCTCGCCCATCAGTTCTCCCTCTTCTCCTCCCCTCCAGTTTCCTGGAGCAGCTGCACAAACACCAAGCCATGGTGCTGCACCCTGACTACCGGACCCCATTCCGCTCCTTGGACGACGCCGTGCAGCGGCTCCTGCCCTACCACATCTATCAGGGAACGCTGCCCTCCGACGAAGAGTGCAGGAAGGGTACGACCTCCCGGGAATGGCGCACGGCTCCGGGGCTGTGGAAACATGAGGAGAGGGGACCGAGCTTTAAGCAAAGTGGGATGATTAGCGCTAAAATCAAAGGAGCAGCTGTCCCTGCCTTCACTCCAGAAAAACACACCTCCCCAAGGCCGTGTATTTGGACTTTTCCAGCTGAGTTAAAGCATTGCTGCCCTGTCTGTATGTTTGGAGAAATCCTTACAACAGACCTTGGCGTATTCCTAATGATCACAGCAATGAAATCACCCTCAGCCCCTTTTTTCAGGTTCTTCCCGGGTGAGTCCAACTAAAAGAATCGACACTCTCCTTGTGACCCAAACTTTCTTTTCCCCTCTTGCTGGCAGTGGACGAGGAGTTTGAGGTGGTGTCTGCCCAGCTGCTAAAGCGCTCCCAAGCCATGCTGAACAAGTACCGCCTGCTGCTCCTGGAGGAATCCCAGGTGAGCCCAGCGTCCTGCTTTCCCCAGGGGTTGGAAGCGCAGGCATTTGTCCAAGACCGCCCGCTTTCCTGGGTGGAGTTTCCCTGTTGCCTGGGTGGGCTACAGCCACAGAGGAGCCAGTGGGGACTCAGCCCTGGGCTTTCTGCACGAACTGGGAAGCTTTCCTCTCCCTGCCGTTGGCTCCGACTGGTCTCCGCAAGCCCTCGGTGTTTCTATTGTCTTGAATTTGGCAAAAGGCAGCTCCTTGTGAACAGGGATGGGAATAATCTGGGAGAAGAAGGAACTCCAGCGTGTCATGGTGGCGATGTGTAACCGCAGCTGCTCTTCCTCCCTGTCCTTTTCTCCTCTCCCTCCTTCGCTCCGTTCCTCGCCAGCAGAGAGTCAGTCCTTCTGCAGAGATGGTGATGATCCACCGCATGTTTGTTCAGGAGGAAAGGATCAGGCTAGCGCTCGACAAGCAGTCGGTCAAGGAGAAATCAGGTGGGAGAGTGGCTATTGCCTTTGTTTCTCTGCTTTTTACTACCCTGCGCTTGGGGTTTCAGGTTTTCCACCTCCTCAGAGTCTGAGCGTGAGCTCTCCCTTCCCTGGGGTGCTTCAGCTGGGATGCTGTCAGCCTGTTCTGTGGCGGATCCAGTGGAAAAGCTGGGAGAAACCACAGGGAGCATTACCTGCAGCAGCCTGTGCTCTTCCCACTCCTCTGCATTAAAGATCTCAGTGGCCAAGGTCTTATTGAATGCAAAGCGCATGCAGCACTCAGGCTGCCGGCAAATCCCTGTTTATTCTTGGCTGCTCCAGAGGTTCTTTAGGAAGGCTTTGAGCTCACTTGCTGCCTCTTTTGCCCAAGCAGGATCATTCAGGACGAACACTGTGAGAAGTGGAAACTTCCACTGGGAAGAGGGGCAGAGAGGGGAAAGAGGGGGAAAAAACACACCCCAGTGAAGCAGGCACATCAGCATGATAGATATTTTCTGATAAAATTATAATAATAAAGATTTCTTCTATTTAAAAGACTAATCCAATGAGCGGGCAGCATTCTCTGCTGGCGCTGACACCTGCCTTGACGTTTCCCTTGCAGAGGAAGATGTCTCAGTGCTCTCCCCATCGCACAGCCTCTCCTCCTTGGCATCCCTGGCCTCCAGCTCCAGTGCGGCACCAGCTCCCGACAGCCTGAAGGTGCCCCCAGCGCAGGCAGTGCCTCCCACTCCCTCCCCCAAGCTGGAGATCAAGCCCAGTGGGAGCTCCCCCTCCGTCACCTGCACCAAGACTCCCCCTTTGCTGGACGAAGACGCGGACACCTTGCCCTCCGGGAACAAATCCCCCAGCCAAGCCTGCGGAGCACCCAGTCAGATCGGCCTCAAGCTGAAGATCAAGCAGAGGGCTGGGCTATGGCAAGTGGTGCACAACACCGCTTCAAAGGTGACCAGGGATCGTGATCCTGACCCAGGAGCGGGCCTGGGGGCTCAGGGAGACAACAAGGAACCGGGATCCGAACCCACGACTGGGGCCCTGGATCAGGAAGGCAACACGAAATGTTAGGGAGACATCCCTGGGATCTTGGAGGGAAGAATCCATGGCATTGGAGCAGGGTTAGAATGACTGTATTTCTTTTAAAAATAAGACATTGTAGTAAGTTATCGTCACTTCTGAACAAGTACAGTACTTCTGTGTATTTTACTTTTATATAATTCATCTTCACTTTTGTAACTGTCCAACCAAAGTAAAACTAATAATTAAAAGTCATAATTCTTTGTCAAAGCATAAATCAGCATGCCTACATTGGGTGGGTTAAAATTAGATGCTTTCATTGAATACGATGCCCTAACTGTTGAGAGAGAAATAAATAATCAAATACTTTTGAATGATTGGATAAAGTTGTTTATATATTATAGATATATATGTTGTATAATGTTTTTTTGTCAGAATGTTTTATTGAAGGGATTACCCATTAAAAACGTATGACTGCTATCCAGACAGTTTTGTCATTGCATTAAGGTTTTTTTTCCTACCTGCTCAACAAAATAGCGGGAGACATCACAGTCTTGATGGGTTTTCTTGTTTTATTTTTTTTTTAAAGAATTTAGCCCCTAAGATCATAGATATTGTATGCCGTGTGAGTATGGAAGTTAATTCCTACCTGGGGAGAGGGCTGAGTGACTCCGAGTCCTTCTGACAGCAGGGTTTCTTTCAGTGTTTACCCAGACACTGTTGGTTCTTTGCAGATGAAAACATCTCGTGGGCAGTGTGATCTGTGCCGAACAGGTGTCTCTTCTTCTGGAATCCCCTCCATGTATAGTGTTTCCCCGTCTCTAAAGCAAGAGCAGACAGAGCTGGAGCCAGCCCCAACCCAGCCGATGCCAACCAGCCCAGAGCTCGCCCAGCCCAAAGCAGCCTCAGTCCTAGCCTCAGCCCTCCCTCCCAAAACAGCCTCAAACCTAGCCTCAGCTCCCCAAGCCAAAGCTTCCCCGGCCCAAAGCTCCTCCAGCCCGATTCTTCCTCGTCACAGTAAACACTGGCAACATTACTCCTCCATCCCTGCTCAATCTCTGCCTCTTTGTCATGCCTCGGTTTAGGCAAGAGAAGGCAGTGAAAGCTGGGCTGGGCGTGTAGAGCTCCCTTATGCCCTCCCGGCCGTCATCCACCTCTGTCTCCAGCTGAGGCAGTGAGCATCGCACCCCCGCGCACCCCCTCCTCCTCCAGGCACAGCGAAAACAAACACGACTTTTTGGAGGTTTTTTCTTCCTATGCCCAAATAAAACAGCCCCTAACATCGCCTACACTGTATACAACGGTGAGTCTGGAAATTATTCCTCCTGGGGAGAGTCTGACCTGTGCTGAACAGGTATCCATTCTTCTGGAATCCCTTTCATTTGTCATGTTTCCCTGTCTCTAACACAAGAGCAGACAGAGACAGAGACAGCCCCAACTCAGCCAATGCCAACCAGCCCAAAGCTCCCCCAGCCCAAAGCTCCCCAGGCAGGAGGAGCTTGGGGTTTCAGGTTTTCCACTTCCTCAGACTCAGAGCATGAGCTCTCCCTGCCCTGGGGTGCTTCAGCTGCGATGCTGTCAGCCTGTTCTGTGGCGGGTCCAGTGGAAAAGCTGGGAGAAAGCACAGGGAGCATTACCTGCAGCAGCCTGTGCTCTTCCCACTCCTCTGCATTAAAGATCTCAGTGGCCAAGGTCTTACTGAATGCAAAGTGCATGCAACGCTCAGGCTGCCAGCAAATCCCTGTTTATTCTTGGCTGCTCTAGAAGTTCTTTAGGAAGGCTTTGAGCTCACTTGCTGCCCCTTTTGCCCAAGCAGGATCATTCAGGACGAACACCGTGAGAAGTGGAAATTCCCACTGGGAAGAGAGGGGCTGAGAGGGGAAAGAGGGGGAGAAAACACACCCCAGTGAAGCAGGCACAACAGCACAAGAGATATTTTTGATAAAATTATAATAATAAAGATTTCTTCTATTTAAAAGACTAATCCAATGAGCGGGCAGCGTTCTCTGCTGGCGCTGACACCTGCCTTGACGTTTCCCTTGCAGAGGAAGATGTCTCAGTGCTCTCCCCATCGCACAGCCTCTCCTCCTTGGCATCCCTGGCCTCCAGCTCCAGTGCGGCACCAGCTCCCGACAGCCTGAAGGTGCCCCCAGCGCAGGCAGTGCCTCCCACTCCCTCCCCCAAGCTGGAGATCAAGCCCAGTGGGAGCTCCCCCTCCGTCACCTGCACCAAGACTTCCCCTTTGCTGGACGAAGACGCGGACACCTTGCCCTCCGGGAACAAATCCCCCAGCCAAGCCTGCGGAGCACCCAGTCAGATCAGCCTCAAGCTGAAGATCAAGCAGAGGGCTGGGCTATGGCAAGTGGTGCACAACACCGCTCTGGGAGTGGCCAGGGACCAGGATCCTGATCCAGGAGCGGGCCTGGGGGCTCAGGGACACAACGAGGAAGCGGGATCCGAACCTGCGACTGGGGCCGACGGCCAGGGAGGCGACACGGCACTTTTGGGAGGAACCCCTGGGATCACAGAGAAAGAATCTATGGGATTGGGGCAGGGATAGAATGACTGTATTTCTTTTAAAAATAAGGCAGTGTAGTAAATTAAGGTATCTTCACTTCTGAAGGAGTTCAGAACTTTCGTGTATTTTACAAAAGCCAAGATGAAATATTTAAAGGTAACTGTGCAACTGAAGTATGAATTGGAATTCATAATTCTTTGTCCAAGCATAAATCCACGTGCCTACATTGGACGGGTTAAAATTAGATGCCTTCATTGAATAGAATGCCCTAACTGTTGAGAGACAAATAACAAATCAAATACTTTTGTGTGATGGACAAAGTCATTTGGGTTTCATGCTTGCTTCAGACTGTTTCAATAAAATTGAAGGGATTACCCATTAAAAACATATGATTGCTATCCAAAAGGTTTTGTCATTGCATGAAGCTTTTTTTGTCCTACCTGCTCAATAAAACAGTTAGAGACACCACAGTTTTGATGGCTATTTGGGGTTTTATTTTCGGAATCTTAGCAGGGATAAGCAATCCAAAAGCCGCTGGCACGTTTATGAATTTAACTGAAGAGAAATAACAAGGCTCTGTTTGCCTGATGTGCTTAACCAACATCGAGGTCTGCTCCACCTCCTTTCTTGTGTGATTTCCCTATGAAGCACTGTCTACCTGTACCGGCTCAGAATTCCTCCGGTTCCTGATGCACAGAAGATGCATCTGGATTGGGTCAGGAGGAGGGCAGTCTGCCTTGACAGTTTCCAGTTACGGAGACACTGTCCTAGTACCAAAGCCCACCACTTGGGGACTTCCCATGCAGTCAGAATTCAACCGAGAACTGACAGCAGCGGATTCTGAGTTTGGTAATGAAGAAAAACAAAACACCTCTTTAGAATTTACTTTTTAACCTCATTGGAACCATGGCTGATACAAAGTCTTAATTCATTACAGGAAAGGGCCTATCTTTGTCTGCACCCTCACTTTTCTTCATTTGTAACCAAGATTAGCACAACGGACTCTCAACCCTTCTGGGGGTTTGTATCTTTCTTTAGGAGCACCCTTAGCTGGACGGCACTCAGACCTGCCCCTGAACCAGCGAGAGAAGGTAACTATTTTTAATAAAGGCTTTGTGTTTGGCACAAGGTGACAAAAGGAGATCAAATCTGTCCTGTGATAATGAACTCCAGGGAAAAAACACTGAAAATCTCAGCGCTGCGTCTGCAGCCATCAAATTATTCTCTTGACCTCCCCAAGCCAGGAGCAGCCCCTGTGAGAAAACAAGCCGAGAGTTACCCAGCCCCGTGGCTAAGAGTCACACTGTGGCCTCCACAGGGGCGTTTTCCCTGTTGAAAAAGCTGCAATATTTAGAAATTTGTGCCTCCTCCTCCACGCACAGCTTAAACAAACCCCACTTCTAGGGGCTGTTTTCTTTGGCTGTAGGAAGAAAAAGCATCTAACATCACCTACATTGTATACAACGGGAGTCTGGAAATAAAGCCTGCTGTCGGAGGCACTCCAAGTTACTCAGCCCTCTCCCCCAGTAGGGACTATTTTAGAGAGTGTTTCTCCAGACACTGTTCTTTCTCCGCAAATAACATCCCGGGGGCACTGTGATCTGTGCTGAACAGACACCTCTTCTTCTGGAATCCCCTCCATTCGCAGTGCTTCTCTGTCTCTAACGCAAGGGCAGACAGTGCTGGAGCCAGCCCCAACGGAGCCGAGCCCAACCAGCCCAAAGCTCCCACCCATGCCAAACCTCCACCCCTGCCCAAAGCGCGCCCCCTGCCCAAAGTCCCCCCGGCCAAAGCCCCAGCTCAAGCCTCAGTTCTAGCCTCGGCCCAAAGCTCCCCCCGCCCAAAGCTCCCCCGGCTCTAGCCTCAGATCCAGCCTTAGCCCAAAGCTCCCCTAGCTCGAGCCTCTAGTTCTTGCCTCACACCTAGACTCGGCCCAAATTTCCCCCTGACCAAAGCTCCCCCGGCACAAAGCTGCCTCTGCCCAAACCTCCTCCGGCTCTAGCCTCAGCTCTAGCCTCGCCCCAAAGCTCCCCCGGCCCAAAGCTCCCTCAGCTCCCCCCTCCCAAGCTCGCCCAGCCCCAGCTTTAGCACCCCCACCCGCACCTGCCGCCCCCCCCCGGCCCGCCCCGCTGTCGGTGCTCACTCGCCCACCGCATCCCGCGCTGTCCCGGGGCCGCAGCGCTGCCCGCGCGCGGCTCCCGGCCATGGGGCAGCGCCGTCCCAGGGCGCGGGGCAGCGGCGCTGCCGCGCATGCGCACAGCCCACAGCTCCGCGGCTCCACCAGCCTCGCGGGCCGGGGGGGGAGCCTGGCGGAGGGGTGAAGTGCGACGGGGCGGGGGGGCCGAGGGCGCTGCCGCCCGCCCTGCACCCCTCTTTCCCCGCTAGAGCTCTGGCAAGTCCATTTAGTTGCCTGATGTACGCACCCAAAATAGAGAGAGGCTGGCTGCCTGCCTGCCAGTTATAACTTTAGTTGGTACCATACTGATGAAAGAAGTAGTTACTGTTCCAAAAACCGGAATATTCTGATTGAAGCTGCACGGAAGTTTCATTTAAGTAATCGTATTCTTTGTAAGTTAGACAGAATGCCCCGCTGACAGCAGGGTTTCTTTCAGACGGTGTTTCTCCAGACACTGTTGGTTCTCTGCAGATGATAACATCTCGCAGGCAGTGAGATCTGTGCTGAACGGGTGTCTCTTCTTCCGGAATCCCCTCCGTTTGCGGTGTCTCCCTGTCTCGAATACAAGGGTGGGCAGGGCCGGAGCCAGCCCCGACTGAGCAGGAGTTTTGATTGTTGTCAAGTTTAAAATAACGTTAAAATTAGACCTTGGAAAGTAATAGAATATGCCCAAGATTTCTGGGAATGTTTATCCCATGCCTGGAAGTGAGAAATCCATTCTGTCCCCAGCTCTGTCTCCCGGCACACGCTGGATGGAGATCGCTCCTCGTGTTGCCCAGCCCTGATAAAGGGCGCTTGCGTTCTAAAACTCAAGGGCAGGGAAGCTCAAAGAACATCAAACCCAGTCCCCGGTGCAGGAGTCCATCAGAGTACCCCGTGCTCCCGCCCTGCCATCAGTCCTCGCCTTCCAGGGGTGGGGAATGTGGGGAGACTGGTGCTTCCATTCCTGGAACATTCAGGCAGTTCACTCTGTGCTGGCATCGTGTGCAGGAGAACACGGAAATCAGGGAACGAGCTGGAGCTGTAGTTTCCAGAGCTGGGTGCAGAGCAAAGGGATGATGTGAAGGTGGACCCAGGGCAGTAAGTT
Source organism: Cuculus canorus (assembly GCF_017976375.1). Taxonomy (NCBI): domain Eukaryota; kingdom Metazoa; phylum Chordata; class Aves; order Cuculiformes; family Cuculidae; genus Cuculus; species Cuculus canorus. The sequence continues at coordinate 91,187,065 of NC_071403.1, forward strand.
TATAACCAGGGACGGAGCCTCTCGCCCATGGCTTTCTTTGTTTCTTCTGTGCCTCCCCAAACTACTTGCATTGATAATAAGCCATCGCTTGGTGTGGCCGTGGTTACTGATAAGTCTAAAACAGAAACGGTCTTGGAGATGCAGAGCAGCAAAGGAAAAGCCCGGCTTCCCTGAGTAACGGGAACCTGATGAGGATGGGTTTGACTTCAGCGTTGGGATTTTAAGCAGCTCGACACCTGGCAAAGAGGAGATCCAGAGCACTCAACTCCTTGGGCTACTGCAAAGCTTTCCAATCTGGTTTTGAACACTTCAGACCTTGGCCATCCAAAGGGAGGAGGGGTTCGAGCAGGTGTCAACTTTCCCAGCTGTGAGCCCGCAGTGGGGATGCCTCACTTCTTGTCCCAATCCTGACAGCCGGGGCTGAAATCATCCTGACCGTGGCATCCAAGGCACCTGACACTCAGTGCCTGTACCACATTAATTTTGCTCTTCTCCCTTCCTCCTAGACGGACTTCCTAATTTAGCTGGATGAGGTCTCCATGCCCCGGAGGCCCAGGGTGTGCATCCAGGGAGAGGAAGGGGCACCGCTCGCCCTCCCGGATCTGGGATGCCATGCCGGGACTGGAGGCCACGCTCTCCTCCGAGCTAGTGCCCTGGAACTCCCCGTGGAGGGCATCTTGTGAGCAGGCGGCATGTGCTGGACCAAGGGTGCTGGGAGAACTGGGAGGGCTGGGGTGGGGGGCAGTGGCTGTTGAGGGTCCCTCATTTGCATGGCCCCGCCCCTCGGGCTTTGCAGTGTTGGGGTCCCGGTGGCAGTTGGGCACCGGGCTCAGCACAGGCAGCAGCTCCTGGTGGAACTCCTCGCGCCGGCGTGAATCCTGCCGTGGCTGGGATCCAAGAGAGGTGAGATAGAACCTGCCCGTCTCCCCACACCCCTCACGGGTTCCCTGTCCCTCGTCCAGTGACCGGTGCCCTTGCTCCTAGGGAGTGCAGCAGCTCTCGGAGGTGACTCTGTCCTGTCTGGGGTGACAGGAGCCCTTTCAGAGGGGAGAGAGAGGTAAATTCTGGGGGCCGGGCCAAATGGGACGGAGCAGAGATGGGCTGTGGTTCAGCTGGCCTCAGCTGTGCAGCTGCCATGGAGCTGCAGTCGTCTGCCCTGCACAAGGGGACCGGGCCCCGCTTTGCTTTAGAAGAGGCAGAAGGAATAAAACCAGTGACTGCAGGGCGCTCTGCCTGACCCAAGCTCTGAGCCTTTCCTGCAGGATCGGGTCAACGGAGCTGGAACTCGCTGGTTCTGCTGACTGACTCTCTGTTGCCCCAAAACGGGAGCGGGGCTGGCTCGGGCGTGGGTGTCCATGTTAGAGACATCCATGTGCAGTCAGGTGAAACCCACCCTGCTCTCCCGTGTTCCTCACCAGGCCTCGCACATCGCTGCTGAGAGCCCTTGGTGAAGCCACGGGCGCTCTCTGTCTCTGTTATTTCTCTTTCTTTTGTTTAACAGAAGGAAAGTCAGCCTCGGCCATTCAGTCGTGGAAGAAAGTTTGTGCGTGAAGATCTCCTGGAAGATCCAAGCGCGGGCGAAATCGATGCCTCTTCCTCTCCTGTTCCCCTAAGGAGCTCAGGCACCCTCTGCTCGCCCTGTGTCTGAGCACCGCTGCCCAAGGCACCCAGCGATGCACAGGGAGATTCTGTATCTCCCCCTGCACCGTGGAGTTTGTTGGTCAGCAGGAATGAAGTCCTTTGAGGACCTGAGCTGACCGAAGTGCCCTGAAGGGAAAAGGGCGCTCTGTAACTTCCCAGAGGAAATATTGGAATAGAAGCAAATATATAGAAATCGTTTGAGCAGAAGCTGCCTAAAAATCAGCTAAAAATTCTTAGCTTAGCACTATTGTTTTAGTTTGGAGTTTTGTGTATTTTAGATGGAGAGTTTGAATTTAAACAACTTTACTTTAGTCTGTGGGGGAAACGCGTTCCAAGAGCCAGGAAGTTCTTTAGAGTGAGAAGAAGCAAAGTAGCAGCTCCAAAGAGGGTTTTATGTTGACAGGTCTTTGTAATTTTGAACTCAAATCTACAAGTCCCTGTAAATTTAAAGTGGCCAAAAAAAAAGAGGGGTTGGGCATTGCTCTCAAGACGTGTGTCCCCTTCTGTGCAGACGTCTCTCCGGCTGCAGCCAGCGCCCAGACATCCCAGCGCAAATGGAGGAGCCAAAGAAGAAGTTAGCAAGGGCCAAAGGAGAAAAAGGCAAGTAAAAGGCCAAGGGCTGTGGGTTGACGCCCCTCTGAGGACATTGTCATCATCATCATCAGTGGGACTTGGGAGGAAAAGCAAAGCATGGTGTTTGGGATGGAGGGAGCGAGGAGCAGCACACTGGCTCTCCTGATGTTAACGTGGTCTCTCTCCGCTCTTTGCAGTTGGCACGGATGATGAAGACGGCCGATGCCTGCTAGATGTAAGCTGCGGCTTTTTTTTTTTTTTTTTTTTTTTTTTCTGGTTTTGTGGGCGTGTTTTTCATCTGGTTTGGTGGGGTCCAAGGTCAGGCCGCATGCTGCTTTTCCCTCACTGTCCTGGTTCTGGCCCAGGGATGCCCTTCCTACGTCCTCGCTGCAGCACCTGAGCGAGTGAACTCAGCTCCTGCAGGGAATGGGTTGGGTTTCCGTGGAGGTTTTAGCCTTGTTTCCAGAAATTTTCACTTCCCATCCCTACAGCCCCTTCACCTTAAAGACTGAGGAGGCAAGGGATGCATCCTGAACTACTACGCTTGGTGACATTGACATGGGTTAGCACAAAAACCCCAAAGCTCTTAATCCATCTTGGGATGATTTCAACTAGCTCTGTCCCCAGCCCCCTCCCTCACTCCACCCTCCTTGTTTGACGTCTACCTCAGCTGCTGCCAAAGAGTGGCCTGTGTTCATTTAGGCTCTCCCAGGGATGCCAAGGTGCTTTCCCCTCTTGTGAACTCAGGTGCGGACTGCCCAAGGGCCCGCTCCTCTCTGAGGCAGCTCAGAATAGCTGTTGAGCAGTTGACTTGAAGCCCAATTCCCTCATGCCTGAGTTCAATGCCTTCTTTCTTCTTCCCTCTGATGATCTCCCAGCTGCATGCACTGGAGGAGTCCTCGGGAAAACCTCTGAGCACAGAGCCGAGTCGGCCCCCCACCAACGTGGACCCTCGCCTTTTAGAAGATGAAGACCTGGGCTCACCATCCAGCAGCGGAGTGAACCTGAAGAACTCGCAGCAGCCCTGCAACATCCTCCAGCAGCCCGTGCACCAGGTCACCACAAAGCCCTTTGGTTCCAACACTGCTGTGACCACGCAGAACAAAGCCGCCCTGCAGCAGCAGAAGGTCCAGCAGAACCTCTCTGCCCTGACCAGCAAACCCGGGCAGAACGTGGTGCTGTTGGGCTTCCCCCAAGGGCTTCCAAGCGACACCTTCAAGCAGCCACTGCCACCACAGCAGCGAGCCCCCAGCAAGCCCAGGAGTGTCCACCTGCTGAGCCAGGGCAGCAGCAGCAGCAGCGCCACGCAGCACGTCGCGCAGGCCATGCTGCAGGGCCAGAAGCAGATCCTGCTCCCCGGGCAGCTGGCGGGTGCCTGCGCTGTGCAGATCCCCCAGCAGCTCTCGGCCCTGCAGACCAACATGGGGAGGCAGATCCCGAGCACCTCCCGCCCCAGCGGACAAGCCCACACCACAACCAGCCAAGGGCCGGGCGCACGGCTGAGCATCTACCAAGTCTTGCCAGCCCACATCCTCTCCAGCCAGCACGTCGCCGGGCAGCTGAACCTGTGCCACCTGCTCCCATCGCAGAGCACCCCTGGCACCGCTCACATCCTATGGGCTCCCATGCAGCTCCAGCCCAGCCAGGTGGGTCACCCCGCTATTTTCCAGGTGCCTGTTTTGCTGGGGGGCAGTTTGACCACGCAGAGCCAAGCCTCCGTGGCCGCTCCGATGGGCCAGACGGGGATGCAAGGGGTGATGCTGCCCAACCAGATGGCCCTGATCAACCTCTCCTGACTGCTCTCTCCCTCCCTGAGGGAGGGGCTGGAAGAAACAGACTCTAACACTAAACTGCAGCTCTTAATTTATTTTCATTTAGGGGGAGGAAGAGGAGCAGGGGATGAAGCTGAACTTGTTTTCATTTAACTGTGTGTTAGCTCTAGGCAAGACGTCTTTAAGAACCCGCTTTGCTTTCTTGAAGCACACAGGGTTCTTTCCTGTGGTTGAGATCCCAATGGAGCTCTGCAGGTGCCTCTTTCCCTCTCCCGCATCATCTCCCAGCCATGAGAGGGAGATGAGGGGCCAGGAACACCATTAGCCCCTTCCCTCCTCCTGCTTCCGTGCTGAACCAACGGTGTCAAAAAGCAACGGGTTTGGGGCACGTTTTCACCTTGCGGTGTTGTGCGTGATCCCGTGCAGGTTCCTCGAGGGATTCTCCTGCAGCAGAAGCAGCAGCCCCCCACCAGCCAGGCCCCCTCCGCGCTCGGCACATGCAGTGCCACGGTCTCCTCCGGGATGGTCAGCAGGCAGGGACAGGCGGTGGCGGCCACGGCAACATCAGGGACCCCCATGCAGAGCCACGCGCCCACTGCTGCCCTCCCACCCTCCTCTGCAGGTTGGTCCCAGTGGCTCTGGCTCCAGCACAGTCAGGGAAATACACAGGAAAGGGATTTGGGGGGAGTTTTCCCTCTTTCCCCACTGCCCCCATTGACCTCCCCAGGCACCAGCTGTGCTGCTCTCCCCATTCCCTTACTCCCCCAATGTCCCCCAGGCTACTTTCTCGGATGTACCCACGTTATTCCCACACTTCCCCTAATGTCCCCACCAGTCACATTTTTGGGTCTCCCTGTTATTCTCCTCGGTACCCCTCAGGCCTTTATTAAGGCTCCCTCCCCTATTCCCACCCTCCCCTCAATGCCCCACCACACCCCTTTGGGGGAGCCCCCCTTATTCCCACACACTCCAATGACCTCCCAGGCAGCATCGATGCAGTAAGCCCCTTATTCTCACACTCTCCCCAGTGCCCACAGGCCCCCTTTCGGGGGATCCCCTTTATTCCCAGGCTTTGGGAGACCTCAGGTGCTGAAGCCGTGCTTTGTGTGCAGGAAAAAGGCGGTGGGATGCCACCTGTCAGCGCAGGGAGCCAGGACCAGGGCCATCCAAACGTGCTGCTCGGTCACGCCCAGGTGCTTTTGGTAACTCTCTGCTTTGCACTGAAACGTCCTGGGGGAATCCAGAACAGCGTTACTTAACCACAAACCCATCCGCTTTCTCTCTGGCAGGCATTTCCACCTCAGTTCCTGGGGACAGCAGAGCCTTCCCCAGCACTTCCACGCTGGTCTCTCCTGGGAAGGGGACTGCAGCCCAGGGGAGGTCAGGGACAGCTCATGCCAGACAGCAGCCAGTTCAGGTGAGGAACCTTCTCTCAGTGGTTCCTTTTTACTCCAAAGTTTCCCACCGGCAGCAGGAACAAATCTCTCTGCGTTCCCCTCCACTTTCTCCAAGGGGAAGAATTCATGTCCATGAACATTTTTTTCCTACTTTCAAGTGCTGTGAACCTCTAAAGGTGATACAAACTTAACCATTCCCAACAATGCGAATGAAACATTTTTGGACGGGAGGCTGCTTTGTTCCTCCTCTTTCTTGAAATCGGGGAGGTTTAACGCAAGAGCCTGGGTAGAGCCTTTCCCAGGAAGAGTGGGGACAACATGGTTTGACTGGTGACGGTCAGCGTTGGCACATAGAGAAATAAGGTTAAACCCAGCACCGTTCCCTCTCACCCCTGTGCTTTCTTCTCCCCCAGTACGACAGCGAACTCCATCCAAAGAAAGCCTCGACACTGCAGCCCGGCAAGGAAGCCTGGTGAGTGCCTCGGTGGGCGAGAAGTTCAAACCCATCAGAGAACGCCCTGTTGTTGTGGCTCCCTGCGTTCCTGTTGTGGATTGGGCTGAATCGGTGCCAGGGCAGTGCCCGTTTGGGGGTTCCCAGGTCGCTGCTGCTCTGCCTGCGGCCATGAAGCCATTTAACCTGGGGCACAACACAGGGTCCTAAACATCCAGGATGAGATTTCCTGCAGGATTCCTCCCTGACCCTTCATCCACGTGATGCCGTTCACGCTGGAAATGACAAGGTTTTTGTCTCAGCAGCCCTCGCCCATCAGTTCTCCCTCTTCTCCTCCCCTCCAGTTTCCTGGAGCAGCTGCACAAACACCAAGCCATGGTGCTGCACCCTGACTACCGGACCCCATTCCGCTCCTTGGACGACGCCGTGCAGCGGCTCCTGCCCTACCACATCTATCAGGGAACGCTGCCCTCCGACGAAGAGTGCAGGAAGGGTACGACCTCCCGGGAATGGCGCACGGCTCCGGGGCTGTGGAAACATGAGGAGAGGGGACCGAGCTTTAAGCAAAGTGGGATGATTAGCGCTAAAATCAAAGGAGCAGCTGTCCCTGCCTTCACTCCAGAAAAACACACCTCCCCAAGGCCGTGTATTTGGACTTTTCCAGCTGAGTTAAAGCATTGCTGCCCTGTCTGTATGTTTGGAGAAATCCTTACAACAGACCTTGGCGTATTCCTAATGATCACAGCAATGAAATCACCCTCAGCCCCTTTTTTCAGGTTCTTCCCAGGTGAGTCCAACTAAAAGAATCAACACTCTCCTTGTGACCCAAACTTTCTTTTCCCCTCTTGCTGGCAGTGGACGAGGAGTTTGAGGTGGTGTCTGCCCAGCTGCTAAAGCGCTCCCAAGCCATGCTGAACAAGTACCGCCTGCTGCTCCTGGAGGAATCCCAGGTGAGCCCAGCGTCCTGCTTTCCCCAGGGGTTGGAAGCGCAGGCATTTGTCCAAGACCGCCCGCTTTCCTGGGTGGAGTTTCCGTGTTGCCTGGGTGGGCTACAGCCACAGAGGAGCCAGTGGGGACTCAGCCCTGGGCTTTCTGCACGAACTGGGAAGCTTTCCTCTCCCTGCCGTTGGCTCCGACTGGTCTCCGCAAGCCCTCGGTGTTTCTATTGTCTTGAATTTGGCAAAAGGCAGCTCCTTGTAAACAGGGATGGGAATAATCTGGGAGAAGAAGGAACTCCAGCGTGTCACAGTGGCGATGTGTAACCGCAGCTGCTCTTCCTCCCTGTCCTTTTCTCCTCTCCCTCCTCCGCTCCGTTCCTCGCCAGCAGAGAGTCAGTCCTTCTGCGGAGATGGTGATGATCCACCGCATGTTTGTTCAGGAGGAAAGGATCAGGCTAGCGCTCGACAAGCAGTCGGTCAAGGAGAAATCAGGTGGGAGAGTGGCTATTGCCTTTGTTTCTCTGCTTTTTACTACCCTGCGCTTGGGGTTTCAGGTTTTCCACCTCCTCAGAGTCTGAGCGTGAGCTCTCCCTTCCCTGGGGTGCTTCAGCTGGGATGCTGTCAGCCTGTTCTGTGGCGGATCCAGTGGAAAAGCTGGGAGAAACCACAGGGAGCATTACCTGCAGCAGCCTGTGCTCTTCCCACTCCTCTGCATTAAAGATCTCAGTGGCCAAGGTCTTATTGAATGCAAAGCGCATGCAGCACTCAGGCTGCCGGCAAATCCCTGTTTATTCTTGGCTGCTCCAGAGGTTCCTTAGGAAGGCTTTGAGCTCACTTGCTGCCTCTTTTGCCCAAGCAGGATCATTCAGGACGAACACTGTGAGAAGTGGAAACTTCCACTGGGAAGAGGGGCAGAGAGGGGAAAGAGGGGGAAAAAACACACCCCAGTGAAGCAGGCACATCAGCATGATAGATATTTTCTGATAAAATTATAATAATAAAGATTTCTTCTATTTAAAAGACTAATCCAATGAGCGGGCAGCATTCTCTGCTGGCGCTGACACCTGCCTTGACGTTTCCCTTGCAGAGGAAGATGTCTCAGTGCTCTCCCCATCGCACAGCCTCTCCTCCTTGGCATCCCTGGCCTCCAGCTCCAGTGCGGCACCAGCTCCCGACAGCCTGAAGGTGCCCCCAGCGCAGGCAGTGCCTCCCACTCCCTCCCCCAAGCTGGAGATCAAGCCCAGTGGGAGCTCCCCCTCCGTCACCTGCACCAAGACTCCCCCTTTGCTGGACGAAGACGCGGACACCTTGCCCTCCGGGAACAAATCCCCCAGCCAAGCCTGCGGAGCACCCAGTCAGATCGGCCTCAAGCTGAAGATCAAGCAGAGGGCTGGGCTATGGCAAGTGGTGCACAACACCGCTCTGGGAGTGGCCAGGGACCAGGATCCTGATCCAGGAGCGGGCCTGGGGGCTCAGGGACACAACGAGGAAGCGGGATCCGAACCTGCGACTGGGGCCGACGGCCAGGGAGGCGACACGGCACTTTTGGGAGGAACCCCTGGGATCACAGAGAAAGAATCTATGGGATTGGGGCAGGGATAGAATGACTGTATTTCTTTTAAAAATAAGGCAGTGTAGTAAATTAAGGTATCTTCACTTCTGAAGGAGTTCAGAACTTTCGTGTATTTTACAAAAGCCAAGATGAAATATTTAAAGGTAACTGTGCAACTGAAGTATGAATTGGAATTCATAATTCTTTGTCCAAGCATAAATCCACGTGCCTACATTGGACGGGTTAAAATTAGATGCCTTCATTGAATAGAATGCCCTAACTGTTGAGAGACAAATAACAAATCAAATACTTTTGTGTGATGGACAAAGTCATTTGGGTTTCATGCTTGCTTCAGACTGTTTCAATAAAATTGAAGGGATTACCCATTAAAAACATATGATTGCTATCCAAAAGGTTTTGTCATTGCATGAAGCTTTTTTTGTCCTACCTGCTCAATAAAACAGTTAGAGACACCACAGTTTTGATGGCTATTTGGGGTTTTATTTTCGGAATCTTAGCAGGGATAAGCAATCCAAAAGCCGCTGGCACGTTTATGAATTTAACTGAAGAGAAATAACAAGGCTCTGTTTGCCTGATGTGCTTAACCAACATCGAGGTCTGCTCCACCTCCTTTCTTGTGTGATTTCCCTATGAAGCACTGTCTACCTGTACCGGCTCAGAATTCCTCCGGTTCCTGATGCACAGAAGATGCATCTGGATTGGGTCAGGAGGAGGGCAGTCTGCCTTGACAGTTTCCAGTTACGGAGACACTGTCCTAGTACCAAAGCCCACCACTTGGGGACTTCCCATGCAGTCAGAATTCAACCGAGAACTGACAGCAGCGGATTCTGAGTTTGGTAATGAAGAAAAACAAAACACCTCTTTAGAATTTACTTTTTAACCTCATTGGAACCATGGCTGATACAAAGTCTTAATTCATTACAGGAAAGGGCCTATCTTTGTCTGCACCCTCACTTTTCTTCATTTGTAACCAAGATTAGCACAACGGACTCTCAACCCTTCTGGGGGTTTGTATCTTTCTTTAGGAGAACCCTTAGCTGGACGGCACTCAGACTTGCCCCTGAACCAGCGAGAGAAGGTAACTATTTTTAATAAAGGCTTTGTGTTTGGCACAAGGTGACAAAAGGAGATCAAATCTGTCCTGTGATAATGAACTCCAGGGAAAAAACACTGAAAATCTCAGCGCTGCGTCTGAAGCTATCAAATTATTCTCTTGACCTCCCCAAGCCAGGAGCAGCCCCTGTGAGAAAACAAGCCGAGAGTTACCCAGCCCCGTGGCTAAGAGTCACACTGTGGCCTCCACAGGGGCGTTTTCCCTGTTGAAAAAGCTGCAATATTTAGAAATTTGTGCCTCCTCCTCCACGCACAGCTTAAACAAACCCCACTTCTAGGGGCTGTTTTCTTTGGCTGTAGGAAGAAAAAGCATCTAACATCACCTACATTGTATACAACGGGAGTCTGGAAATAAAGCCTGCTGTCGGAGGCACTCCAAGTTACTCAGCCCTCTCCCCTAGTAGGGACTATTTTAGAGAGTGTTTCTCCAGACACTGTTCTTTCTCCGCAAATAACATCCCGGAGGCACTGTGATCTGTGCTGAACAGACACCTCTTCTTCTGGAATCCCCTCCATTCGCAGTGCTTCTCTGTCTCTAACGCAAGGGCAGACAGTGCTGGAGCCAGCCCCAACGGAGCCGAGCCCAACCAGCCCAAAGCTCCCACCCATGCCAAACCTCCACCCCTGCCCAAAGCGCGCCCCCTGCCCAAAGTCCCCCCGGCCAAAGCCCCAGCTCAAGCCTCAGTTCGAGCCTCGGCCCAAAGCTCCCCCGGCTCTAGCCTCAGATCCAGCCTTAGCCCAAAGCTCCCCTAGCTCGAGCCTCTAGTTCTTGCCTCACACCTAGACTCGGCCCAAATTTCCCCCTGACCAAAGCTCCCCCGGCACAAAGCTGCCTCTGCCCAAACCTCCTCCGGCTCTAGCCTCAGCTCTAGCCTCGCCCCAAAGCTCCCCCGGCCCAAAGCTCCCTCAGCTCCCCCCTCCCAAGCTCGCCCAGCCCCAGCTTTAGCACCCCCACCCGCACCTGCCGCCCCCCCCGGCCCGCCCCGCTGTCGGTGCTCACTCGCCCACCGCATCCCGCGCTGTCCCGGGGCCGCAGCGCTGCCCGCGCGCGGCTCCCGGCCATGGGGCAGCGCCGTCCCAGGGCGCGGGGCAGCGGCGCTGCCGCGCATGCGCACAGCCCACAGCTCCGCGGCTCCACCAGCCTCGCGGGCCGGGGGGGGAGCCTGGCGGAGGGGTGAAGTGCGACGGGGCGGGGGGGCCGAGGGCGCTGCCGCCCGCCCTGCACCCCTCTTTCCCCGCTAGAGCTCTGGCAAGTCCATTTAGTTGCCTGATGTACGCACCCAAAATAGAGAGAGGCTGGCTGCCTGCCTGCCAGTTATAACTTTAGTTGGTACCATACTGATGAAAGAAGTAGTTACTGTTCCAAAAACCGGAATATTCTGATTGAAGCTGCACGGAAGTTTCATTTAAGTAATCGTATTCTTTGTAAGTTAGACAGAATGCCCCGCTGACAGCAGGGTTTCTTTCAGACGGTGTTTCTCCAGACACTGTTGGTTCTCTGCAGATGATAACATCTCGCAGGCAGTGAGATCTGTGCTGAACGGGTGTCTCTTCTTCTGGAATCCCCTCCGTTTGCGGTGTCTCCCTGTCTCGAATACAAGGGTGGGCAGGGCCGGAGCCAGCCCCGACTGAGCAGGAGTTTTGATTGTTGTCAAGTTTAAAATAACGTTAAAATTAGACCTTGGAAAGTAATAGAATATGCCCAAGATTTCTGGGAATGTTTATCCCATGCCTGGAAGTGAGAAATCCATTCTGTCCCCAGCTCTGTCTCCCGGCACACGCTGGATGGAGATCGCTCCTCGTGTTGCCCAGCCCTGATAAAGGGCGCTTGCGTTCTAAAACTCAAGGGCAGGGAAGCTCAAAGAACATCAAACCCAGTGCCCGGTGCAGGAGTCCATCAGAGTACCCCGTGCTCCCGCCCTGCCATCAGTCCTCGCCTTCCAGGGGTGGGGAATGTGGGGAGACTGGTGCTTCCATTCCTGGAACATTCAGGCAGTTCACTCTGTGCTGGCATCGTGTGCAGGAGAACACGGAAATCAGGGAACGAGCTGGAGCTGTAGTTTCCAGAGCTGGGTGCAGAGCAAAGGGATGATGTGAAGGTGGACCCAGGGCAGTAAGTTTATAACCAGGGACGGAGCCTCTCGCCCATGGCTTTCTTTGTTTCTTCTGTGCCTCCCCAAACTACTTGCATTGATAATAAGCCATCGCTTGGTGTGGCCGTGGTTACTGATAAGTCTAAAACAGAAACGGTCTTGGAGATGCAGAGCAGCAAAGGAAAAGCCCGGCTTCCCTGAGTAACGGGAACCTGATGAGGATGGGTTTGACTTCAGCGTTGGGATTTTAAGCAGCTCGACACCTGGCAAAGAGGAGATCCAGAGCACTCAACTCCTTGGGCTACTGCAAAGCTTTCCAATCTGGTTTTGAACACTTCAGACCTTGGCCATCCAAAGGGAGGAGGGGTTCGAGCAGGTGTCAACTTTCCCAGCTGTGAGCCCGCAGTGGGGATGCCTCACTTCTTGTCCCAATCCTGACAGCCGGGGCTGAAATCATCCTGACCGTGGCATCCAAGGCACCTGACACTCAGTGCCTGTACCACATTAATTTTGCTCTTCTCCCTTCCTCCTAGACGGACTTCCTAATTTAGCTGGATGAGGTCTCCATGCCCCGGAGGCCCAGGGTGTGCATCCAGGGAGAGGAAGGGGCACCGCTCGCCCTCCCGGATCTGGGATGCCATGCCGGGACTGGAGGCCACGCTCTCCTCCGAGCTAGTGCCCTGGAACTCCCCGTGGAGGGCATCTTGTGAGCAGGCGGCATGTGCTGGACCAAGGGTGCTGGGAGAACTGGGAGGGCTGGGGTGGGGGGGCAGTGGCTGTTGAGGGTCCCTCATTTGCATGGCCCCGCCCCTCGGGCTTTGCAGTGTTGGGGTCCCGGTGGCAGTTGGGCACCGGGCTCAGCACAGGCAGCAGCTCCTGGTGGAACTCCTCGCGCCGGCGTGAATCCTGCCGTGGCTGGGATCCAAGAGAGGTGAGATAGAACCTGCCCGTCTCCCCACACCCCTCACGGGTTCCCTGTCCCTCGTCCAGTGACCGGTGCCCTTGCTCCTAGGGAGTGCAGCAGCTCTCGGAGGTGACTCTGTCCTGTCTGGGGTGACAGGAGCCCTTTCAGAGGGGAGAGAGAGGTAAATTCTGGGGGCCGGGCCAAATGGGACGGAGCAGAGATGGGCTGTGGTTCAGCTGGCCTCAGCTGTGCAGCTGCCATGGAGCTGCAGTCGTCTGCCCTGCACAAGGGGACCGGGCCCCGCTTTGCTTTAGAAGAGGCAGAAGGAATAAAACCAGTGACTGCAGGGCGCTCTGCCTGACCCAAGCTCTGAGCCTTTCCTGCAGGATCGGGTCAACGGAGCTGGAACTCGCTGGTTCTGCTGACTGACTCTCTGTTGCCCCAAAACGGGAGCGGGGCTGGCTCGGGCGTGGGTGTCCATGTTAGAGACATCCATGTGCAGTCAGGTGAAACCCACCCTGCTCTCCCGTGTTCCTCACCAGGCCTCGCACATCGCTGCTGAGAGCCCTTGGTGAAGCCACGGGCGCTCTCTGTCTCTGTTATTTCTCTTTCTTTTGTTTAACAGAAGGAAAGTCAGCCTCGGCCATTCAGTCGTGGAAGAAAGTTTGTGCGTGAAGATCTCCTGGAAGATCCAAGCGCGGGCGAAATCGATGCCTCTTCCTCTCCTGTTCCCCTAAGGAGCTCAGGCACCCTCTGCTCGCCCTGTGTCTGAGCACCGCTGCCCAAGGCACCCAGCGATGCACAGGGAGATTCTGTATCTCCCCCTGCACCGTGGAGTTTGTTGGTCAGCAGGAATGAAGTCCTTTTGAGGACCTGAGCTGACCAAAGTGCCCTGAAGGGAAAAGGGCGCTCTGTAACTTCCCAGAGGAAATATTGGAATAGAAGCAAATATATAGAAATCGTTTGAGCAGAAGCTGCCTAAAAATCAGCTAAAAATTCTTAGCTTAGCACTATTGTTTTAGTTTGGAGTTTTGTGTATTTTAGATGGAGAGTTTGAATTTAAACAACTTTACTTTAGTCTGTGGGGGAAACGCGTTCCAAGAGCCAGGAAGTTCTTTAGAGTGAGAAGAAGCAAAGTAGCAGCTCCAAAGAGGGTTTTATGTTGACAGGTCTTTGTAATTTTGAACTCAAATCTACAAGTCCCTGTAAATTTAAAGTGGCCAAAAAAAAAAGAGGGGTTGGGCATTGCTCTCAAGACGTGTGTCTCCTTCTGTGCAGACGTCTCTCCGGCTGCAGCCAGCGCCCAGACATCCCAGCGCAAATGGAGGAGCCAAAGAAGAAGTTAGCAAGGGCCAAAGGAGAAAAAGGCAAGTAAAAGGCCAAGGGCTGTGGGTTGACGCCCCTCTGAGGACATTGTCATCATCATCATCAGTGGGACTTGGGAGGAAAAGCAAAGCATGGTGTTTGGGATGGAGGGAGCGAGGAGCAGCACACTGGCTCTCCTGATGTTAACGTGGTCTCTCTCCGCTCTTTGCAGTTGGCACGGATGATGAAGACGGCCGATGCCTGCTAGATGTAAGCTGCGGCTTTTTTTTTTTTTTTTTTTTTTTTTTTTTTTCTGGTTTTGTGGGCGTGTTTTTCATCTGGTTTGGTGGGGTCCAAGGTCAGGCCGCATGCTGCTTTTCCCTCACTGTCCTGGTTCTGGCCCAGGGATGCCCTTCCTACGTCCTCGCTGCAGCACCTGAGCGAGTGAACTCAGCTCCTGCAGGGAATGGGTTGGGTTTCCGTGGAGGTTTTAGCCTTGTTTCCAGAAATTTTCACTTCCCATCCCTACAGCCCCTTCACCTTAAAGACTGAGGAGGCAAGGGATGCATCCTGAACTACTACGCTTGGTGACATTGACATGGGTTAGCACAAAAACCCCAAAGCTCTTAATCCATCTTGGGATGATTTCAACTAGCTCTGTCCCCAGCCCCCTCCCTCACTCCACCCTCCTTGTTTGATGTCTACCTCAGCTGCTGCCAAAGAGTGGCCTGTGTTCATTTAGGCTCTCCCAGGGATGCCAAGGTGCTTTCCCCTCTTGTGAACTCAGGTGCGGACTGCCCAAGGGCCCGCTCCTCTCTGAGGCAGCTCAGAATAGCTGTTGAGCAGTTGACTTGAAGCCCAATTCCCTCATGCCTGAGTTCAATGCCTTCTTTCTTCTTCCCTCTGATAATCTCCCAGCTGCATGCACTGGAGGAGTCCTCGGGAAAACCTCTGAGCACAGAGCCGAGTCGGCCCACCACCAACGTGGACCCTCGCCTTTTAGAAGATGAAGACGTGGGCTCACCATCCAGCAGCGGAGTGAACCTGAAGAACTCGCAGCAGCCCTGCAACATCCTCCAGCAGCCCGTGCACCAGGTCACCACAAAGCCCTTTGGTTCCAACACTGCTGTGACCACGCAGAACAAAGCCGCCCTGCAGCAGCAGAAGGTCCAGCAGAACCTCTCTGCCCTGACCAGCAAACCCGGGCAGAACGTGGTGCTGTTGGGCTTCCCCCAAGGGCTTCCAAGCGACACCTTCAAGCAGCCACTGCCACCACAGCAGCGAGCCCCCAGCAAGCCCAGGAGTGTCCACCTGCTGAGCCAGGGCAGCAGCAGCAGCAGCGCCACGCAGCACGTCGCGCAGGCCATGCTGCAGGGCCAGAAGCAGATCCTGCTCCCCGGGCAGCTGGCGGGTGCCTGCGCTGTGCAGATCCCCCAGCAGCTCTCGGCCCTGCAGACCAACATGGGGAGGCAGATCCCGAGCACCTCCCGCCCCAGCGGACAAGCCCACACCACAACCAGCCAAGGGCCGGGCGCACGGCTGAGCATCTACCAAGTCTTGCCAGCCCACATCCTCTCCAGCCAGCACGTCGCCGGGCAGCTGAACCTGTGCCACCTGCTCCCATCGCAGAGCACCCCTGGCACCGCTCACATCCTATGGGCTCCCATGCAGCTCCAGCCCAGCCAGGTGGGTCACCCCGCTATTTTCCAGGTGCCTGTTTTGCTGGGGGGCAGTTTGACCACGCAGAGCCAAGCCTCCGTGGCCGCTCCGATGGGCCAGACGGGGATGCAAGGGGTGATGCTGCCCAACCAGATGGCCCTGATCAACCTCTCCTGACTGCTCTCTCCCTCCCTGAGGGAGGGGCTGGAAGAAACAGACTCTAACACTAAACTGCAGCTCTTAATTTATTTTCATTTAGGGGGAGGAAGAGGAGCAGGGGATGAAGCTGAACTTGTTTTCATTTAACTGTGCGTTAGCTCTAGGCAAGACGTCTTTAAGAACCCGCTTTGCTTTCTTGAAGCACACAGGGTTCTTTCCTGTGGTTGAGATCCCAATGGAGCTCTGCAGGTGCCTCTTTCCCTCTCCCGCATCATCTCCCAGCCATGAGAGGGAGATGAGGGGCCAGGAACACCATTAGCCCCTTCCCTCCTCCTGCTTCCGTGCTGAACCAACGGTGTCAAAAAGCAACGGGTTTGGGGCACGTTTTCACCTTGCGGTGTTGTGCGTGATCCCGTGCAGGTTCCTCGAGGGATTCTCCTGCAGCAGAAGCAGCAGCCCCCCACCAGCCAGGCCCCCCTCCGCGCTCGGCACATGCAGTGCCACGGTCTCCTCCGGGATGGTCAGCAGGCAGGGACAGGCGGTGGCGGCCACGGCAACATCAGGGACCCCCATGCAGAGCCACGCGCCCACTGCTGCCCTCCCACCCTCCTCTGCAGGTTGGTCCCAGTGGCTCTGGCTCCAGCACAGTCAGGGAAATACACAGGAAAGGGATTTGGGGGGAGTTTTCCCTCTTTCCCCACTGCCCCCATTGACCTCCCCAGGCACCAGCTGTGCTGCTCTCCCCATTCCCTTACTCCCCCAATGTCCCCCAGGCTACTTTCTCGGATGTACCCACGTTATTCCCACACTTCCCCTAATGTCCCCACCAGTCACATTTTTGGGTCTCCCTGTTATTCTCCTCGGTACCCCTCAGGCCTTTATTAAGGCTCCCTCCCCTATTCCCACCCTCCCCTCAATGCCCCACCACACCCCTTTGGGGGAGCCCCCCTTATTCCCACACACTCCAATGACCTCCCAGGCAGCATCGATGCAGTAAGCCCCTTATTCTCACACTCTCCCCAGTGCCCACAGGCCCCCTTTCGGGGGATCCCCTTTATTCCCAGGCTTTGGGAGACCTCAGGTGCTGAAGCCGTGCTTTGTGTGCAGGAAAAAGGCGGTGGGATGCCACCTGTCAGCGCAGGGAGCCAGGACCAGGGCCATCCAAACGTGCTGCTCGGTCACGCCCAGGTGCTTTTGGTAACTCTCTGCTTTGCACTGAAACGTCCTGGGGGAATCCAGAACAGCGTTACTTAACCACAAACCCATCCGCTTTCTCTCTGGCAGGCATTTCCACCTCAGTTCCTGGGGACAGCAGAGCCTTCCCCAGCACTTCCACGCTGGTCTCTCCTGGGAAGGGGACTGCAGCCCAGGGGAGGTCAGGGACAGCTCATGCCAGACAGCAGCCAGTTCAGGTGAGGAACCTTCTCTCAGTGGTTCCTTTTTACTCCAAAGTTTCCCACCGGCAGCAGGAACAAATCTCTCTGCGTTCCCCTCCACTTTCTCCAAGGGGAAGAATTCATGTCCATGAACATTTTTTTCCTACTTTCAAGTGCTGTGAACCTCTAAAGGTGATACAAACTTAACCATTCCCAACAATGCGAATGAAACATTTTTGGACGGGAGGCTGCTTTGTTCCTCCTCTTTCTTGAAATCGGGGAGGTTTAACGCAAGAGCCTGGGTAGAGCCTTTCCCAGGAAGAGTGGGGACAACATGGTTTGACTGGTGACGGTCAGCGTTGGCACATAGAGAAATAAGGTTAAACCCAGCACCGTTCCCTCTCACCCCTGTGCTTTCTTCTCCCCCAGTACGACAGCGAACTCCATCCAAAGAAAGCCTCGACACTGCAGCCCGGCAAGGAAGCCTGGTGAGTGCCTCGGTGGGCGAGAAGTTCAAACCCATCAGAGAACGCCCTGTTGTTGTGGCTCCCTGCGTTCCTGTTGTGGATTGGGCTGAATCGGTGCCAGGGCAGTGCCCGTTTGGGGGTTCCCAGGTCGCTGCTGCTCTGCCTGCGGCCATGAAGCCATTTAACCTGGGGCACAACACAGGGTCCTAAACATCCAGGATGAGATTTCCTGCAGGATTCCTCCCTGACCCTTCATCCACGTGATGCCGTTCACGCTGGAAATGACAAGGTTTTTGTCTCAGCAGCCCTCGCCCATCAGTTCTCCCTCTTCTCCTCCCCTCCAGTTTCCTGGAGCAGCTGCACAAACACCAAGCCATGGTGCTGCACCCTGACTACCGGACCCCATTCCGCTCCTTGGACGACGCCGTGCAGCGGCTCCTGCCCTACCACATCTATCAGGGAACGCTGCCCTCCGACGAAGAGTGCAGGAAGGGTACGACCTCCCGGGAATGGCGCACGGCTCCGGGGCTGTGGAAACATGAGGAGAGGGGACCGAGCTTTAAGCAAAGTGGGATGATTAGCGCTAAAATCAAAGGAGCAGCTGTCCCTGCCTTCACTCCAGAAAAACACACCTCCCCAAGGCCGTGTATTTGGACTTTTCCAGCTGAGTTAAAGCATTGCTGCCCTGTCTGTATGTTTGGAGAAATCCTTACAACAGACCTTGGCGTATTCCTAATGATCACAGCAATGAAATCACCCTCAGCCCCTTTTTTCAGGTTCTTCCCGGGTGAGTCCAACTAAAAGAATCGACACTCTCCTTGTGACCCAAACTTTCTTTTCCCCTCTTGCTGGCAGTGGACGAGGAGTTTGAGGTGGTGTCTGCCCAGCTGCTAAAGCGCTCCCAAGCCATGCTGAACAAGTACCGCCTGCTGCTCCTGGAGGAATCCCAGGTGAGCCCAGCGTCCTGCTTTCCCCAGGGGTTGGAAGCGCAGGCATTTGTCCAAGACCGCCCGCTTTCCTGGGTGGAGTTTCCCTGTTGCCTGGGTGGGCTACAGCCACAGAGGAGCCAGTGGGGACTCAGCCCTGGGCTTTCTGCACGAACTGGGAAGCTTTCCTCTCCCTGCCGTTGGCTCCGACTGGTCTCCGCAAGCCCTCGGTGTTTCTATTGTCTTGAATTTGGCAAAAGGCAGCTCCTTGTGAACAGGGATGGGAATAATCTGGGAGAAGAAGGAACTCCAGCGTGTCATGGTGGCGATGTGTAACCGCAGCTGCTCTTCCTCCCTGTCCTTTTCTCCTCTCCCTCCTCCGCTCCGTTCCTCGCCAGCAGAGAGTCAGTCCTTCTGCGGAGATGGTGATGATCCACCGCATGTTTGTTCAGGAGGAAAGGATCAGGCTAGCGCTCGACAAGCAGTCGGTCAAGGAGAAATCAGGTGGGAGAGTGGCTATTGCCTTTGTTTCTCTGCTTTTTACTACCCTGCGCTTGGGGTTTCAGGTTTTCCACCTCCTCAGAGTCTGAGCGTGAGCTCTCCCTTCCCTGGGGTGCTTCAGCTGGGATGCTGTCAGCCTGTTCTGTGGCGGATCCAGTGGAAAAGCTGGGAGAAACCACAGGGAGCATTACCTGCAGCAGCCTGTGCTCTTCCCACTCCTCTGCATTAAAGATCTCAGTGGCCAAGGTCTTATTGAATGCAAAGCGCATGCAGCACTCAGGCTGCCGGCAAATCCCTGTTTATTCTTGGCTGCTCCAGAGGTTCTTTAGGAAGGCTTTGAGCTCACTTGCTGCCTCTTTTGCCCAAGCAGGATCATTCAGGACGAACACTGTGAGAAGTGGAAATTCCCACTGGGAAGAGAGGGGCTGAGAGGGGAAAGAGGGGGAGAAAACACACCCCAGTGAAGCAGGCACAACAGCACAAGAGATATTTTCTGATAAAATTATAATAATAAAGATTGGTAACTCTCTGCTTTGCACTGAAACGTCCTGGGGGAATCCAGAACAGCGTTACTTAACCACAAACCCATCCGCTTTCTCTCTGGCAGGCATTTCCACCTCAGTTCCTGGGGACAGCAGAGCCTTCCCCAGCACTTCCACGCTGGTCTCTCCTGGGAAGGGGACTGCAGCCCAGGGGAGGTCAGGGACAGCTCATGCCAGACAGCAGCCAGTTCAGGTGAGGAACCTTCTCTCAGTGGTTCCTTTTTACTCCAAAGTTTCCCACCGGCAGCAGGAACAAATCTCTCTGCGTTCCCCTCCACTTTCTCCAAGGGGAAGAATTCATGTCCATGAACATTTTTTTCCTACTTTCAAGTGCTGTGAACCTCTAAAGGTGATACAAACTTAACCATTCCCAACAATGCGAATGAAACATTTTTGGACGGGAGGCTGCTTTGTTCCTCCTCTTTCTTGAAATCGGGGAGGTTTAACGCAAGAGCCTGGGTAGAGCCTTTCCCAGGAAGAGTGGGGACAACATGGTTTGACTGGTGACGGTCAGCGTTGGCACATAGAGAAATAAGGTTAAACCCAGCACCGTTCCCTCTCACCCCTGTGCTTTCTTCTCCCCCAGTACGACAGCGAACTCCATCCAAAGAAAGCCTCGACACTGCAGCCCGGCAAGGAAGCCTGGTGAGTGCCTCGGTGGGCGAGAAGTTCAAACCCATCAGAGAACGCCCTGTTGTTGTGGCTCCCTGCGTTCCTGTTGTGGATTGGGCTGAATCGGTGCCAGGGCAGTGCCCGTTTGGGGGTTCCCAGGTCGCTGCTGCTCTGCCTGCGGCCATGAAGCCATTTAACCTGGGGCACAACACAGGGTCCTAAACATCCAGGATGAGATTTCCTGCAGGATTCCTCCCTGACCCTTCATCCACGTGATGCCGTTCACGCTGGAAATGACAAGGTTTTTGTCTCAGCAGCCCTCGCCCATCAGTTCTCCCTCTTCTCCTCCCCTCCAGTTTCCTGGAGCAGCTGCACAAACACCAAGCCATGGTGCTGCACCCTGACTACCGGACCCCATTCCGCTCCTTGGACGACGCCGTGCAGCGGCTCCTGCCCTACCACATCTATCAGGGAACGCTGCCCTCCGACGAAGAGTGCAGGAAGGGTACGACCTCCTGGGAATGGCGCACGGCTCCGGGGCTGTGGAAACATGAGGAGAGGGGACCGAGCTTTAAGCAAAGTGGGATGATTAGCGCTAAAATCAAAGGAGCAGCTGTCCCTGCCTTCACTCCAGAAAAACACACCTCCCCAAGGCCGTGTATTTGGACTTTTCCAGCTGAGTTAAAGCATTGCTGCCCTGTCTGTATGTTTGGAGAAATCCTTACAACAGACCTTGGCGTATTCCTAATGATCACAGCAATGAAATCACCCTCAGCCCCTTTTTTCAGGTTCTTCCCGGGTGAGTCCAACTAAAAGAATCGACACTCTCCTTGTGACCCAAACTTTCTTTTCCCCTCTTGCTGGCAGTGGACGAGGAGTTTGAGGTGGTGTCTGCCCAGCTGCTAAAGCGCTCCCAAGCCATGCTGAACAAGTACCGCCTGCTGCTCCTGGAGGAATCCCAGGTGAGCCCAGCGTCCTGCTTTCCCCAGGGGTTGGAAGCGCAGGCATTTGTCCAAGACCGCCCGCTTTCCTGGGTGGAGTTTCCGTGTTGCCTGGGTGGGCTACAGCCACAGAGGAGCCAGTGGGGACTCAGCCCTGGGCTTTCTGCACGAACTGGGAAGCTTTCCTCTCCCTGCCGTTGGCTCCGACTGGTCTCCGCAAGCCCTCGGTGTTTCTATTGTCTTGAATTTGGCAAAAGGCAGCTCCTTGTGAACAGGGATGGGAATAATCTGGGAGAAGAAGGAACTCCAGCGTGTCATGGTGGCGATGTGTAACCGCAGCTGCTCTTCCTCCCTGTCCTTTTCTCCTCTCCCTCCTTCGCTCCGTTCCTCGCCAGCAGAGAGTCAGTCCTTCTGCAGAGATGGTGATGATCCACCGCATGTTTGTTCAGGAGGAAAGGATCAGGCTAGCGCTCGACAAGCAGTCGGTCAAGGAGAAATCAGGTGGGAGAGTGGCTATTGCCTTTGTTTCTCTGCTTTTTACTACCCTGCGCTTGGGGTTTCAGGTTTTCCACCTCCTCAGAGTCTGAGCGTGAGCTCTCCCTTCCCTGGGGATGCTTCAGCTGGGATGCTGTCAAGCCTGTTCTGTGGCGGATCCAGTGGAAAAGCTGGGAGAAACCACAGGGAGCATTACCTGCAGCAGCCTGTGCTCTTCCCACTCCTCTGCATTAAAGATCTCAGTGGCCAAGGTCTTATTGAATGCAAAGCGCATGCAGCACTCAGGCTGCCGGCAAATCCCTGTTTATTCTTGGCTGCTCCAGAGGTTCTTTAGGAAGGCTTTGAGCTCACTTGCTGCCTCTTTTGCCCAAGCAGGATCATTCAGGACGAACACTGTGAGAAGTGGAAATTCCCACTGGGAAGAGAGGGGCTGAGAGGGGAAAGAGGGGGAGAAAAACACACCCCAGTGAAGCAGGCACAATCAGCATAGAGATATTTTCTGATAAAATTATAATAATAAAGATTTCTTCTATTTAAAAGACTAATCCAATGAGCGGGCAGCGTTCTCTGCTGGCGCTGACACCTGCCTTGACGTTTCCCTTGCAGAGGAAGATGTCTCAGTGCTCTCCCCATCGCACAGCCTCTCCTCCTTGGCATCCCTGGCCTCCAGCTCCAGTGCGGCACCAGCTCCCGACAGCCTGAAGGTGCCCCCAGCGCAGGCAGTGCCTCCCACTCCCTCCCCCAAGCTGGAGATCAAGCCCAGTGGGAGCTCCCCCTCCGTCACCTGCACCAAGACTTCCCCTTTGCTGGACGAAGACGCGGACACCTTGCCCTCCGGGAACAAATCCCCCAGCCAAGCCTGCGGAGCACCCAGTCAGATCGGCCTCAAGCTGAAGATCAAGCAGAGGGCTGGGCTATGGCAAGTGGTGCACAACACCGCTCTGGGAGTGGCCAGGGACCAGGATCCTGATCCAGGAGCGGGCCTGGGGGCTCAGGGACACAACGAGGAAGCGGGATCCGAACCTGCGACTGGGGCCGACGGCCAGGGAGGCGACACGGCACTTTTGGGAGGAACCCCTGGGATCACAGAGAAAGAATCTATGGGATTGGGGCAGGGATAGAATGACTGTATTTCTTTTAAAAATAGGGCAGTGTAGTAAATTAAGGTATCTTCACTTCTGAAGGAGTTCAGAACTTTCGTGTATTTTACAAAAGCCAAGATGAAATATTTAAAGGTAACTGTGCAACTGAAGTATGAATTGGAATTCATAATTCTTTGTCCAAGCATAAATCCACGTGCCTACATTGGACGGGTTAAAATTAGATGCCTTCATTGAATAGAATGCCCTAACTGTTGAGAGACAAATAACAAATCAAATACTTTTGTGTGATGGACAAAGTCATTTGGGTTTCATGCTTGCTTCAGACTGTTTCAATAAAATTGAAGGGATTACCCATTAAAAACATATGATTGCTATCCAAAAGGTTTTGTCATTGCATGAAGCTTTTTTTGTCCTACCTGCTCAATAAAACAGTTAGAGACACCACAGTTTTGATGGCTATTTGGGGTTTTATTTTCGGAATCTTAGCAGGGATAAGCAATCCAAAAGCCGCTGGCACGTTTATGAATTTAACTGAAGAGAAATAACAAGGCTCTGTTTGCCTGATGTGCTTAACCAACATCGAGGTCTGCTCCACCTCCTTTCTTGTGTGATTTCCCTATGAAGCACTGTCTACCTGTACCGGCTCAGAATTCCTCCGGTTCCTGATGCACAGAAGATGCATCTGGATTGGGTCAGGAGGAGGGCAGTCTGCCTTGACAGTTTCCAGTTACGGAGACACTGTCCTAGTACCAAAGCCCACCACTTGGGGACTTCCCATGCAGTCAGAATTCAACCGAGAACTGACAGCAGCGGATTCTGAGTTTGGTAATGAAGAAAAACAAAACACCTCTTTAGAATTTACTTTTTAACCTCATTGGAACCATGGCTGATACAAAGTCTTAATTCATTACAGGAAAGGGCCTATCTTTGTCTGCACCCTCACTTTTCTTCATTTGTAACCAAGATTAGCACAACGGACTCTCAACCCTTCTGGGGGTTTGTATCTTTCTTTAGGAGCACCCTTAGCTGGACGGCACTCAGCCCTGCCCCTGAACCAGCGAGAGAAGGTAACTATTTTTAATAAAGGCTTTGTGTTTGGCACAAGGTGACAAAAGGAGATCAAATCTGTCCTGTGATAATGAACTCCAGGGAAAAAACACTGAAAATCTCAGCGCTGCGTCTGAAGCTATCAAATTATTCTCTTGACCTCCCCAAGCCAGGAGCAGCCCCTGTGAGAAAACAAGCCGAGAGTTACCCAGCCCCGTGGCTAAGAGTCACACTGTGGCCTCCACAGGGGCGTTTTCCCTGTTGAAAAAGCTGCAATATTTAGAAATTTGTGCCTCCTCCTCCACGCACAGCTTAAACAAACCCCACTTCTAGGGGCTGTTTTCTTTGGCTGTAGGAAGAAAAAGCATCTAACATCACCTACATTGTATACAACGGGAGTCTGGAAATAAAGCCTGCTGTCGGAGGCACTCCAAGTTACTCAGCCCTCTCCCCTAGTAGGGACTATTTTAGAGAGTGTTTCTCCAGACACTGTTCTTTCTCCGCAAATAACATCCCGGAGGCACTGTGATCTGTGCTGAACAGACACCTCTTCTTCTGGAATCCCCTCCATTCGCAGTGCTTCTCTGTCTCTAACGCAAGGGCAGACAGTGCTGGAGCCAGCCCCAACGGAGCCGAGCCCAACCAGCCCAAAGCTCCCACCCATGCCAAACCTCCACCCCTGCCCAAAGCGCGCCCCCTGCCCAAAGTCCCCCCGGCCAAAGCCCCAGCTCAAGCCTCAGTTCGAGCCTCGGCCCAAAGCTCCCCCGGCTCTAGCCTCAGATCCAGCCTTAGCCCAAAGCTCCCCTAGCTCGAGCCTCTAGTTCTTGCCTCACACCTAGACTCGGCCCAAATTTCCCCCTGACCAAAGCTCCCCCGGCACAAAGCTGCCTCTGCCCAAACCTCCTCCGGCTCTAGCCTCAGCTCTAGCCTCGCCCCAAAGCTCCCCCGGCCCAAAGCTCCCTCAGCTCCCCCCTCCCAAGCTCGCCCAGCCCCAGCTTTAGCACCCCCACCCGCACCTGCCGCCCCCCCCGGCCCGCCCCGCTGTCGGTGCTCACTCGCCCACCGCATCCCGCGCTGTCCCGGGGCCGCAGCGCTGCCCGCGCGCGGCTCCCGGCCATGGGGCAGCGCCGTCCCAGGGCGCGGGGCAGCGGCGCTGCCGCGCATGCGCACAGCCCACAGCTCCGCGGCTCCACCAGCCTCGCGGGCCGGGGGGGGAGCCTGGCGGAGGGGTGAAGTGCGACGGGGCGGGGGGGCCGAGGGCGCTGCCGCCCGCCCTGCACCCCTCTTTCCCCGCTAGAGCTCTGGCAAGTCCATTTAGTTGCCTGATGTACGCACCCAAAATAGAGAGAGGCTGGCTGCCTGCCTGCCAGTTATAACTTTAGTTGGTACCATACTGATGAAAGAAGTAGTTACTGTTCCAAAAACCGGAATATTCTGATTGAAGCTGCACGGAAGTTTCATTTAAGTAATCGTATTCTTTGTAAGTTAGACAGAATGCCCCGCTGACAGCAGGGTTTCTTTCAGACGGTGTTTCTCCAGACACTGTTGGTTCTCTGCAGATGATAACATCTCGCAGGCAGTGAGATCTGTGCTGAACGGGTGTCTCTTCTTCTGGAATCCCCTCCGTTTGCGGTGTCTCCCTGTCTCGAATACAAGGGTGGGCAGGGCCGGAGCCAGCCCCGACTGAGCAGGAGTTTTGATTGTTGTCAAGTTTAAAATAACGTTAAAATTAGACCTTGGAAAGTAATAGAATATGCCCAAGATTTCTGGGAATGTTTATCCCATGCCTGGAAGTGAGAAATCCATTCTGTCCCCAGCTCTGTCTCCCGGCACACGCTGGATGGAGATCGCTCCTCGTGTTGCCCAGCCCTGATAAAGGGCGCTTGCGTTCTAAAACTCAAGGGCAGGGAAGCTCAAAGAACATCAAACCCAGTGCCCGGTGCAGGAGTCCATCAGAGTACCCCGTGCTCCCGCCCTGCCATCAGTCCTCGCCTTCCAGGGGTGGGGAATGTGGGGAGACTGGTGCTTCCATTCCTGGAACATTCAGGCAGTTCACTCTGTGCTGGCATCGTGTGCAGGAGAACACGGAAATCAGGGAACGAGCTGGAGCTGTAGTTTCCAGAGCTGGGTGCAGAGCAAAGGGATGATGTGAAGGTGGACCCAGGGCAGTAAGTTTATAACCAGGGACGGAGCCTCTCGCCCATGGCTTTCTTTGTTTCTTCTGTGCCTCCCCAAACTACTTGCATTGATAATAAGCCATCGCTTGGTGTGGCCGTGGTTACTGATAAGTCTAAAACAGAAACGGTCTTGGAGATGCAGAGCAGCAAAGGAAAAGCCCGGCTTCCCTGAGTAACGGGAACCTGATGAGGATGGGTTTGACTTCAGCGTTGGGATTTTAAGCAGCTCGACACCTGGCAAAGAGGAGATCCAGAGCACTCAACTCCTTGGGCTACTGCAAAGCTTTCCAATCTGGTTTTGAACACTTCAGACCTTGGCCATCCAAAGGGAGGAGGGGTTCGAGCAGGTGTCAACTTTCCCAGCTGTGAGCCCGCAGTGGGGATGCCTCACTTCTTGTCCCAATCCTGACAGCCGGGGCTGAAATCATCCTGACCGTGGCATCCAAGGCACCTGACACTCAGTGCCTGTACCACATTAATTTTGCTCTTCTCCCTTCCTCCTAGACGGACTTCCTAATTTAGCTGGATGAGGTCTCCATGCCCCGGAGGCCCAGGGTGTGCATCCAGGGAGAGGAAGGGGCACCGCTCGCCCTCCCGGATCTGGGATGCCATGCCGGGACTGGAGGCCACGCTCTCCTCCGAGCTAGTGCCCTGGAACTCCCCGTGGAGGGCATCTTGTGAGCAGGCGGCATGTGCTGGACCAAGGGTGCTGGGAGAACTGGGAGGGCTGGGGTAGGGGGGCAGTGGCTGTTGAGGGTCCCTCATTTGCATGGCCCCGCCCCTCGGGCTTTGCAGTGTTGGGGTCCCGGTGGCAGTTGGGCACCGGGCTCAGCACAGGCAGCAGCTCCTGGTGGAACTCCTCGCGCCGGCGTGAATCCTGCCGTGGCTGGGATCCAAGAGAGGTGAGATAGAACCTGCCCGTCTCCCCACACCCCTCACGGGTTCCCTGTCCCTCGTCCAGTGACCGGTGCCCTTGCTCCTAGGGAGTGCAGCAGCTCTCGGAGGTGACTCTGTCCTGTCTGGGGTGACAGGAGCCCTTTCAGAGGGGAGAGAGAGGTAAATTCTGGGGGCCGGGCCAAATGGGACGGAGCAGAGATGGGCTGTGGTTCAGCTGGCCTCAGCTGTGCAGCTGCCATGGAGCTGCAGTCGTCTGCCCTGCACAAGGGGACCGGGCCCCGCTTTGCTTTAGAAGAGGCAGAAGGAATAAAACCAGTGACTGCAGGGCGCTCTGCCTGACCCAAGCTCTGAGCCTTTCCTGCAGGATCGGGTCAACGGAGCTGGAACTCGCTGGTTCTGCTGACTGACTCTCTGTTGCCCCAAAACGGGAGCGGGGCTGGCTCGGGCGTGGGTGTCCATGTTAGAGACATCCATGTGCAGTCAGGTGAAACCCACCCTGCTCTCCCGTGTTCCTCACCAGGCCTCGCACATCGCTGCTGAGAGCCCTTGGTGAAGCCACGGGCGCTCTCTGTCTCTGTTATTTCTCTTTCTTTTGTTTAACAGAAGGAAAGTCAGCCTCGGCCATTCAGTCGTGGAAGAAAGTTTGTGCGTGAAGATCTCCTGGAAGATCCAAGCGCGGGCGAAATCGATGCCTCTTCCTCTCCTGTTCCCCTAAGGAGCTCAGGCACCCTCTGCTCGCCCTGTGTCTGAGCACCGCTGCCCAAGGCACCCAGCGATGCACAGGGAGATTCTGTATCTCCCCCTGCACCGTGGAGTTTGTTGGTCAGCAGGAATGAAGTCCTTTGAGGACCTGAGCTGACCGAAGTGCCCTGAAGGGAAAAGGGCGCTCTGTAACTTCCCAGAGGAAATATTGGAATAGAAGCAAATATATAGAAATCGTTTGAGCAGAAGCTGCCTAAAAATCAGCTAAAAATTCTTAGCTTAGCACTATTGTTTTAGTTTGGAGTTTTGTGTATTTTAGATGGAGAGTTTGAATTTAAACAACTTTACTTTAGTCTGTGGGGGAAACGCGTTCCAAGAGCCAGGAAGTTCTTTAGAGTGAGAAGAAGCAAAGTAGCAGCTCCAAAGAGGGTTTTATGTTGACAGGTCTTTGTAATTTTGAACTCAAATCTACAAGTCCCTGTAAATTTAAAGTGGCCAAAAAAAAAAGAGGGGTTGGGCATTGCTCTCAAGACGTGTGTCTCCTTCTGTGCAGACGTCTCTCCGGCTGCAGCCAGCGCCCAGACATCCCAGCGCAAATGGAGGAGCCAAAGAAGAAGTTAGCAAGGGCCAAAGGAGAAAAAGGCAAGTAAAAGGCCAAGGGCTGTGGGTTGACGCCCCTCTGAGGACATTGTCATCATCATCATCAGTGGGACTTGGGAGGAAAAGCAAAGCATGGTGTTTGGGATGGAGGGAGCGAGGAGCAGCACACTGGCTCTCCTGATGTTAACGTGGTCTCTCTCCGCTCTTTGCAGTTGGCACGGATGATGAAGACGGCCGATGCCTGCTAGATGTAAGCTGCGGCTTTTTTTTTTTTTTTTTTTTTTTTTTGTCTGGTTTTGTGGGCGTGTTTTTCATCTGGTTTGGTGGGGTCCAAGGTCAGGCCGCATGCTGCTTTTCCCTCACTGTCCTGGTTCTGGCCCAGGGATGCCCTTCCTACGTCCTCGCTGCAGCACCTGAGCGAGTGAACTCAGCTCCTGCAGGGAATGGGTTGGGTTTCCGTGGAGGTTTTAGCCTTGTTTCCAGAAATTTTCACTTCCCATCCCTACAGCCCCTTCACCTTAAAGACTGAGGAGGCAAGGGATGCATCCTGAACTACTACGCTTGGTGACATTGACATGGGTTAGCACAAAAACCCCAAAGCTCTTAATCCATCTTGGGATGATTTCAACTAGCTCTGTCCCCAGCCCCCTCCCTCACTCCACCCTCCTTGTTTGACGTCTACCTCAGCTGCTGCCAAAGAGTGGCCTGTGTTCATTTAGGCTCTCCCAGGGATGCCAAGGTGCTTTCCCCTCTTGTGAACTCAGGTGCGGACTGCCCAAGGGCCCGCTCCTCTCTGAGGCAGCTCAGAATAGCTGTTGAGCAGTTGACTTGAAGCCCAATTCCCTCATGCCTGAGTTCAATGCCTTCTTTCTTCTTCCCTCTGATAATCTCCCAGCTGCATGCACTGGAGGAGTCCTCGGGAAAACCTCTGAGCACAGAGCCGAGTCGGCCCACCACCAACGTGGACCCTCGCCTTTTAGAAGATGAAGACCTGGGCTCACCATCCAGCAGCGGAGTGAACCTGAAGAACTCGCAGCAGCCCTGCAACATCCTCCAGCAGCCCGTGCACCAGGTCACCACAAAGCCCTTTGGTTCCAACACTGCTGTGACCACGCAGAACAAAGCCGCCCTGCAGCAGCAGAAGGTCCAGCAGAACCTCTCTGCCCTGACCAGCAAACCCGGGCAGAACGTGGTGCTGTTGGGCTTCCCCCAAGGGCTTCCAAGCGACACCTTCAAGCAGCCACTGCCACCACAGCAGCGAGCCCCCAGCAAGCCCAGGAGTGTCCACCTGCTGAGCCAGGGCAGCAGCAGCAGCAGCGCCACGCAGCACGTCGCGCAGGCCATGCTGCAGGGCCAGAAGCAGATCCTGCTCCCCGGGCAGCTGGCGGGTGCCTGCGCTGTGCAGATCCCCCAGCAGCTCTCGGCCCTGCAGACCAACATGGGGAGGCAGATCCCGAGCACCTCCCGCCCCAGCGGACAAGCCCACACCACAACCAGCCAAGGGCCGGGCGCACGGCTGAGCATCTACCAAGTCTTGCCAGCCCACATCCTCTCCAGCCAGCACGTCGCCGGGCAGCTGAACCTGTGCCACCTGCTCCCATCGCAGAGCACCCCTGGCACCGCTCACATCCTATGGGCTCCCATGCAGCTCCAGCCCAGCCAGGTGGGTCACCCCGCTATTTTCCAGGTGCCTGTTTTGCTGGGGGGCAGTTTGACCACGCAGAGCCAAGCCTCCGTGGCCGCTCCGATGGGCCAGACGGGGATGCAAGGGGTGATGCTGCCCAACCAGATGGCCCTGATCAACCTCTCCTGACTGCTCTCTCCCTCCCTGAGGGAGGGGCTGGAAGAAACAGACTCTAACACTAAACTGCAGCTCTTAATTTATTTTCATTTAGGGGGAGGAAGAGGAGCAGGGGATGAAGCTGAACTTGTTTTCATTTAACTGTGTGTTAGCTCTAGGCAAGACGTCTTTAAGAACCCGCTTTGCTTTCTTGAAGCACACAGGGTTCTTTCCTGTGGTTGAGATCCCAATGGAGCTCTGCAGGTGCCTCTTTCCCTCTCCCGCATCATCTCCCAGCCATGAGAGGGAGATGAGGGGCCAGGAACACCATTAGCCCCTTCCCTCCTCCTGCTTCCGTGCTGAACCAACGGTGTCAAAAAGCAACGGGTTTGGGGCACGTTTTCACCTTGCGGTGTTGTGCGTGATCCCGTGCAGGTTCCTCGAGGGATTCTCCTGCAGCAGAAGCAGCAGCCCCCCACCAGCCAGGCCCCCTCCGCGCTCGGCACATGCAGTGCCACGGTATCCTCCGGGATGGTCAGCAGGCAGGGACAGGCGGTGGCGGCCACGGCAACATCAGGGACCCCCATGCAGAGCCACGCGCCCACTGCTGCCCTCCCACCCTCCTCTGCAGGTTGGTCCCAGTGGCTCTGGCTCCAGCACAGTCAGGGAAATACACAGGAAAGGGATTTGGGGGGAGTTTTCCCTCTTTCCCCACTGCCCCCATTGACCTCCCCAGGCACCAGCTGTGCTGCTCTCCCCATTCCCTTACTCCCCCAATGTCCCCCAGGCTACTTTCTCGGATGTACCCACGTTATTCCCACACTTCCCCTAATGTCCCCACCAGTCACATTTTTGGGTCTCCCTGTTATTCTCCTCGGTACCCCTCAGGCCTTTATTAAGGCTCCCTCCCCTATTCCCACCCTCCCCTCAATGCCCCACCACACCCCTTTGGGGGAGCCCCCCTTATTCCCACACACTCCAATGACCTCCCAGGCAGCATCGATGCAGTAAGCCCCTTATTCTCACACTCTCCCCAGTGCCCACAGGCCCCCTTTCGGGGGATCCCCTTTATTCCCAGGCTTTGGGAGACCTCAGGTGCTGAAGCCGTGCTTTGTGTGCAGGAAAAAGGCGGTGGGATGCCACCTGTCAGCGCAGGGAGCCAGGACCAGGGCCATCCAAACGTGCTGCTCGGTCACGCCCAGGTGCTTTTGGTAACTCTCTGCTTTGCACTGAAACGTCCTGGGGGAATCCAGAACAGCGTTACTTAACCACAAACCCATCCGCTTTCTCTCTGGCAGGCATTTCCACCTCAGTTCCTGGGGACAGCAGAGCCTTCCCCAGCACTTCCACGCTGGTCTCTCCTGGGAAGGGGACTGCAGCCCAGGGGAGGTCAGGGACAGCTCATGCCAGACAGCAGCCAGTTCAGGTGAGGAACCTTCTCTCAGTGGTTCCTTTTTACTCCAAAGTTTCCCACCGGCAGCAGGAACAAATCTCTCTGCGTTCCCCTCCACTTTCTCCAAGGGGAAGAATTCATGTCCATGAACATTTTTTTCCTACTTTCAAGTGCTGTGAACCTCTAAAGGTGATACAAACTTAACCATTCCCAACAATGCGAATGAAACATTTTTGGACGGGAGGCTGCTTTGTTCCTCCTCTTTCTTGAAATCGGGGAGGTTTAACGCAAGAGCCTGGGTAGAGCCTTTCCCAGGAAGAGTGGGGACAACATGGTTTGACTGGTGACGGTCAGCGTTGGCACATAGAGAAATAAGGTTAAACCCAGCACCGTTCCCTCTCACCCCTGTGCTTTCTTCTCCCCCAGTACGACAGCGAACTCCATCCAAAGAAAGCCTCGACACTGCAGCCCGGCAAGGAAGCCTGGTGAGTGCCTCGGTGGGCGAGAAGTTCAAACCCATCAGAGAACGCCCTGTTGTTGTGGCTCCCTGCGTTCCTGTTGTGGATTGGGCTGAATCGGTGCCAGGGCAGTGCCCGTTTGGGGGTTCCCAGGTCGCTGCTGCTCTGCCTGCGGCCATGAAGCCATTTAACCTGGGGCACAACACAGGGTCCTAAACATCCAGGATGAGATTTCCTGCAGGATTCCTCCCTGACCCTTCATCCACGTGATGCCGTTCACGCTGGAAATGACAAGGTTTTTGTCTCAGCAGCCCTCGCCCATCAGTTCTCCCTCTTCTCCTCCCCTCCAGTTTCCTGGAGCAGCTGCACAAACACCAAGCCATGGTGCTGCACCCTGACTACCGGACCCCATTCCGCTCCTTGGACGACGCCGTGCAGCGGCTCCTGCCCTACCACATCTATCAGGGAACGCTGCCCTCCGACGAAGAGTGCAGGAAGGGTACGACCTCCCGGGAATGGCGCACGGCTCCGGGGCTGTGGAAACATGAGGAGAGGGGACCGAGCTTTAAGCAAAGTGGGATGATTAGCGCTAAAATCAAAGGAGCAGCTGTCCCTGCCTTCACTCCAGAAAAACACACCTCCCCAAGGCCGTGTATTTGGACTTTTCCAGCTGAGTTAAAGCATTGCTGCCCTGTCTGTATGTTTGGAGAAATCCTTACAACAGACCTTGGCGTATTCCTAATGATCACAGCAATGAAATCACCCTCAGCCCCTTTTTTCAGGTTCTTCCCGGGTGAGTCCAACTAAAAGAATCGACACTCTCCTTGTGACCCAAACTTTCTTTTCCCCTCTTGCTGGCAGTGGACGAGGAGTTTGAGGTGGTGTCTGCCCAGCTGCTAAAGCGCTCCCAAGCCATGCTGAACAAGTACCGCCTGCTGCTCCTGGAGGAATCCCAGGTGAGCCCAGCGTCCTGCTTTCCCCAGGGGTTGGAAGCGCAGGCATTTGTCCAAGACCGCCCGCTTTCCTGGGTGGAGTTTCCCTGTTGCCTGGGTGGGCTACAGCCACAGAGGAGCCAGTGGGGACTCAGCCCTGGGCTTTCTGCACGAACTGGGAAGCTTTCCTCTCCCTGCCGTTGGCTCCGACTGGTCTCCGCAAGCCCTCGGTGTTTCTATTGTCTTGAATTTGGCAAAAGGCAGCTCCTTGTAAACAGGGATGGGAATAATCTGGGAGAAGAAGGAACTCCAGCGTGTCACAGTGGCGATGTGTAACCGCAGCTGCTCTTCCTCCCTGTCCTTTTCTCCTCTCCCTCCTCCGCTCCGTTCCTCGCCAGCAGAGAGTCAGTCCTTCTGCGGAGATGGTGATGATCCACCGCATGTTTGTTCAGGAGGAAAGGATCAGGCTAGCGCTCGACAAGCAGTCGGTCAAGGAGAAATCAGGTGGGAGAGTGGCTATTGCCTTTGTTTCTCTGCTTTTTACTACCCTGCGCTTGGGGTTTCAGGTTTTCCACCTCCTCAGAGTCTGAGCGTGAGCTCTCCCTTCCCTGGGGTGCTTCAGCTGGGATGCTGTCAGCCTGTTCTGTGGCGGATCCAGTGGAAAAGCTGGGAGAAACCACAGGGAGCATTACCTGCAGCAGCCTGTGCTCTTCCCACTCCTCTGCATTAAAGATCTCAGTGGCCAAGGTCTTATTGAATGCAAAGCGCATGCAGCACTCAGGCTGCCGGCAAATCCCTGTTTATTCTTGGCTGCTCCAGAGGTTCTTTAGGAAGGCTTTGAGCTCACTTGCTGCCTCTTTTGCCCAAGCAGGATCATTCAGGACGAACACTGTGAGAAGTGGAAACTTCCACTGGGAAGAGGGGCAGAGAGGGGAAAGAGGGGGAAAAAACACACCCCAGTGAAGCAGGCACATCAGCATGATAGATATTTTCTGATAAAATTATAATAATAAAGATTTCTTCTATTTAAAAGACTAATCCAATGAGCGGGCAGCATTCTCTGCTGGCGCTGACACCTGCCTTGACGTTTCCCTTGCAGAGGAAGATGTCTCAGTGCTCTCCCCATCGCACAGCCTCTCCTCCTTGGCATCCCTGGCCTCCAGCTCCAGTGCGGCACCAGCTCCCGACAGCCTGAAGGTGCCCCCAGCGCAGGCAGTGCCTCCCACTCCCTCCCCCAAGCTGGAGATCAAGCCCAGTGGGAGCTCCCCCTCCGTCACCTGCACCAAGACTCCCCCTTTGCTGGACGAAGACGCGGACACCTTGCCCTCCGGGAACAAATCCCCCAGCCAAGCCTGCGGAGCACCCAGTCAGATCGGCCTCAAGCTGAAGATCAAGCAGAGGGCTGGGCTATGGCAAGTGGTGCACAACACCGCTCTGGGAGTGGCCAGGGACCAGGATCCTGATCCAGGAGCGGGCCTGGGGGCTCAGGGACACAACGAGGAAGCGGGATCCGAACCTGCGACTGGGGCCGACGGCCAGGGAGGCGACACGGCACTTTTGGGAGGAACCCCTGGGATCACAGAGAAAGAATCTATGGGATTGGGGCAGGGATAGAATGACTGTATTTCTTTTAAAAATAAGGCAGTGTAGTAAATTAAGGTATCTTCACTTCTGAAGGAGTTCAGAACTTTCGTGTATTTTACAAAAGCCAAGATGAAATATTTAAAGGTAACTGTGCAACTGAAGTATGAATTGGAATTCATAATTCTTTGTCCAAGCATAAATCCACGTGCCTACATTGGACGGGTTAAAATTAGATGCCTTCATTGAATAGAATGCCCTAACTGTTGAGAGACAAATAACAAATCAAATACTTTTGTGTGATGGACAAAGTCATTTGGGTTTCATGCTTGCTTCAGACTGTTTCAATAAAATTGAAGGGATTACCCATTAAAAACATATGATTGCTATCCAAAAGGTTTTGTCATTGCATGAAGCTTTTTTTGTCCTACCTGCTCAATAAAACAGTTAGAGACACCACAGTTTTGATGGCTATTTGGGGTTTTATTTTCGGAATCTTAGCAGGGATAAGCAATCCAAAAGCCGCTGGCACGTTTATGAATTTAACTGAAGAGAAATAACAAGGCTCTGTTTGCCTGATGTGCTTAACCAACATCGAGGTCTGCTCCACCTCCTTTCTTGTGTGATTTCCCTATGAAGCACTGTCTACCTGTACCGGCTCAGAATTCCTCCGGTTCCTGATGCACAGAAGATGCATCTGGATTGGGTCAGGAGGAGGGCAGTCTGCCTTGACAGTTTCCAGTTACGGAGACACTGTCCTAGTACCAAAGCCCACCACTTGGGGACTTCCCATGCAGTCAGAATTCAACCGAGAACTGACAGCAGCGGATTCTGAGTTTGGTAATGAAGAAAAACAAAACACCTCTTTAGAATTTACTTTTTAACCTCATTGGAACCATGGCTGATACAAAGTCTTAATTCATTACAGGAAAGGGCCTATCTTTGTCTGCACCCTCACTTTTCTTCATTTGTAACCAAGATTAGCACAACGGACTCTCAACCCTTCTGGGGGTTTGTATCTTTCTTTAGGAGAACCCTTAGCTGGACGGCACTCAGACCTGCCCCTGAACCAGCGAGAGAAGGTAACTATTTTTAATAAAGGCTTTGTGTTTGGCACAAGGTGACAAAAGGAGATCAAATCTGTCCTGTGATAATGAACTCCAGGGAAAAAACACTGAAAATCTCAGCGCTGCGTCTGCAGCCATCAAATTATTCTCTTGACCTCCCCAAGCCAGGAGCAGCCCCTGTGAGAAAACAAGCCGAGAGTTACCCAGCCCCGTGGCTAAGAGTCACACTGTGGCCTCCACAGGGGCGTTTTCCCTGTTGAAAAAGCTGCAATATTTAGAAATTTGTGCCTCCTCCTCCACGCACAGCTTAAACAAACCCCACTTCTAGGGGCTGTTTTCTTTGGCTGTAGGAAGAAAAAGCATCTAACATCACCTACATTGTATACAACGGGAGTCTGGAAATAAAGCCTGCTGTCGGAGGCACTCCAAGTTACTCAGCCCTCTCCCCTAGTAGGGACTATTTTAGAGAGTGTTTCTCCAGACACTGTTCTTTCTCCGCAAATAACATCCCGGAGGCACTGTGATCTGTGCTGAACAGACACCTCTTCTTCTGGAATCCCCTCCATTCGCAGTGCTTCTCTGTCTCTAACGCAAGGGCAGACAGTGCTGGAGCCAGCCCCAACGGAGCCGAGCCCAACCAGCCCAAAGCTCCCACCCATGCCAAACCTCCACCCCTGCCCAAAGCGCGCCCCCTGCCCAAAGTCCCCCCGGCCAAAGCCCCAGCTCAAGCCTCAGTTCGAGCCTCGGCCCAAAGCTCCCCCGGCTCTAGCCTCAGATCCAGCCTTAGCCCAAAGCTCCCCTAGCTCGAGCCTCTAGTTCTTGCCTCACACCTAGACTCGGCCCAAATTTCCCCCTGACCAAAGCTCCCCCGGCACAAAGCTGCCTCTGCCCAAACCTCCTCCGGCTCTAGCCTCAGCTCTAGCCTCGCCCCAAAGCTCCCCCGGCCCAAAGCTCCCTCAGCTCCCCCCTCCCAAGCTCGCCCAGCCCCAGCTTTAGCACCCCCACCCGCACCTGCCGCCCCCCCCGGCCCGCCCCGCTGTCGGTGCTCACTCGCCCACCGCATCCCGCGCTGTCCCGGGGCCGCAGCGCTGCCCGCGCGCGGCTCCCGGCCATGGGGCAGCGCCGTCCCAGGGCGCGGGGCAGCGGCGCTGCCGCGCATGCGCACAGCCCACAGCTCCGCGGCTCCACCAGCCTCGCGGGCCGGGGGGGGAGCCTGGCGGAGGGGTGAAGTGCGACGGGGCGGGGGGGCCGAGGGCGCTGCCGCCCGCCCTGCACCCCTCTTTCCCCGCTAGAGCTCTGGCAAGTCCATTTAGTTGCCTGATGTACGCACCCAAAATAGAGAGAGGCTGGCTGCCTGCCTGCCAGTTATAACTTTAGTTGGTACCATACTGATGAAAGAAGTAGTTACTGTTCCAAAAACCGGAATATTCTGATTGAAGCTGCACGGAAGTTTCATTTAAGTAATCGTATTCTTTGTAAGTTAGACAGAATGCCCCGCTGACAGCAGGGTTTCTTTCAGACGGTGTTTCTCCAGACACTGTTGGTTCTCTGCAGATGATAACATCTCGCAGGCAGTGAGATCTGTGCTGAACGGGTGTCTCTTCTTCTGGAATCCCCTCCGTTTGCGGTGTCTCCCTGTCTCGAATACAAGGGTGGGCAGGGCCGGAGCCAGCCCCGACTGAGCAGGAGTTTTGATTGTTGTCAAGTTTAAAATAACGTTAAAATTAGACCTTGGAAAGTAATAGAATATGCCCAAGATTTCTGGGAATGTTTATCCCATGCCTGGAAGTGAGAAATCCATTCTGTCCCCAGCTCTGTCTCCCGGCACACGCTGGATGGAGATCGCTCCTCGTGTTGCCCAGCCCTGATAAAGGGCGCTTGCGTTCTAAAACTCAAGGGCAGGGAAGCTCAAAGAACATCAAACCCAGTGCCCGGTGCAGGAGTCCATCAGAGTACCCCGTGCTCCCGCCCTGCCATCAGTCCTCGCCTTCCAGGGGTGGGGAATGTGGGGAGACTGGTGCTTCCATTCCTGGAACATTCAGGCAGTTCACTCTGTGCTGGCATCGTGTGCAGGAGAACACGGAAATCAGGGAACGAGCTGGAGCTGTAGTTTCCAGAGCTGGGTGCAGAGCAAAGGGATGATGTGAAGGTGGACCCAGGGCAGTAAGTTTATAACCAGGGACGGAGCCTCTCGCCCATGGCTTTCTTTGTTTCTTCTGTGCCTCCCCAAACTACTTGCATTGATAATAAGCCATCGCTTGGTGTGGCCGTGGTTACTGATAAGTCTAAAACAGAAACGGTCTTGGAGATGCAGAGCAGCAAAGGAAAAGCCCGGCTTCCCTGAGTAACGGGAACCTGATGAGGATGGGTTTGACTTCAGCGTTGGGATTTTAAGCAGCTCGACACCTGGCAAAGAGGAGATCCAGAGCACTCAACTCCTTGGGCTACTGCAAAGCTTTCCAATCTGGTTTTGAACACTTCAGACCTTGGCCATCCAAAGGGAGGAGGGGTTCGAGCAGGTGTCAACTTTCCCAGCTGTGAGCCCGCAGTGGGGATGCCTCACTTCTTGTCCCAATCCTGACAGCCGGGGCTGAAATCATCCTGACCGTGGCATCCAAGGCACCTGACACTCAGTGCCTGTACCACATTAATTTTGCTCTTCTCCCTTCCTCCTAGACGGACTTCCTAATTTAGCTGGATGAGGTCTCCATGCCCCGGAGGCCCAGGGTGTGCATCCAGGGAGAGGAAGGGGCACCGCTCGCCCTCCCGGATCTGGGATGCCATGCCGGGACTGGAGGCCACGCTCTCCTCCGAGCTAGTGCCCTGGAACTCCCCGTGGAGGGCATCTTGTGAGCAGGCGGCATGTGCTGGACCAAGGGTGCTGGGAGAACTGGGAGGGCTGGGGTGGGGGGCAGTGGCTGTTGAGGGTCCCTCATTTGCATGGCCCCGCCCCTCGGGCTTTGCAGTGTTGGGGTCCCGGTGGCAGTTGGGCACCGGGCTCAGCACAGGCAGCAGCTCCTGGTGGAACTCCTCGCGCCGGCGTGAATCCTGCCGTGGCTGGGATCCAAGAGAGGTGAGATAGAACCTGCCCGTCTCCCCACACCCCTCACGGGTTCCCTGTCCCTCGTCCAGTGACCGGTGCCCTTGCTCCTAGGGAGTGCAGCAGCTCTCGGAGGTGACTCTGTCCTGTCTGGGGTGACAGGAGCCCTTTCAGAGGGGAGAGAGAGGTAAATTCTGGGGGCCGGGCCAAATGGGACGGAGCAGAGATGGGCTGTGGTTCAGCTGGCCTCAGCTGTGCAGCTGCCATGGAGCTGCAGTCGTCTGCCCTGCACAAGGGGACCGGGCCCCGCTTTGCTTTAGAAGAGGCAGAAGGAATAAAACCAGTGACTGCAGGGCGCTCTGCCTGACCCAAGCTCTGAGCCTTTCCTGCAGGATCGGGTCAACGGAGCTGGAACTCGCTGGTTCTGCTGACTGACTCTCTGTTGCCCCAAAACGGGAGCGGGGCTGGCTCGGGCGTGGGTGTCCATGTTAGAGACATCCATGTGCAGTCAGGTGAAACCCACCCTGCTCTCCCGTGTTCCTCACCAGGCCTCGCACATCGCTGCTGAGAGCCCTTGGTGAAGCCACGGGCGCTCTCTGTCTCTGTTATTTCTCTTTCTTTTGTTTAACAGAAGGAAAGTCAGCCTCGGCCATTCAGTCGTGGAAGAAAGTTTGTGCGTGAAGATCTCCTGGAAGATCCAAGCGCGGGCGAAATCGATGCCTCTTCCTCTCCTGTTCCCCTAAGGAGCTCAGGCACCCTCTGCTCGCCCTGTGTCTGAGCACCGCTGCCCAAGGCACCCAGCGATGCACAGGGAGATTCTGTATCTCCCCCTGCACCGTGGAGTTTGTTGGTCAGCAGGAATGAAGTCCTTTGAGGACCTGAGCTGACCGAAGTGCCCTGAAGGGAAAAGGGCGCTCTGTAACTTCCCAGAGGAAATATTGGAATAGAAGCAAATATATAGAAATCGTTTGAGCAGAAGCTGCCTAAAAATCAGCTAAAAATTCTTAGCTTAGCACTATTGTTTTAGTTTGGAGTTTTGTGTATTTTAGATGGAGAGTTTGAATTTAAACAACTTTACTTTAGTCTGTGGGGGAAACGCGTTCCAAGAGCCAGGAAGTTCTTTAGAGTGAGAAGAAGCAAAGTAGCAGCTCCAAAGAGGGTTTTATGTTGACAGGTCTTTGTAATTTTGAACTCAAATCTACAAGTCCCTGTAAATTTAAAGTGGCCAAAAAAAAAAGAGGGGTTGGGCATTGCTCTCAAGACGTGTGTCCCCTTCTGTGCAGACGTCTCTCCGGCTGCAGCCAGCGCCCAGACATCCCAGCGCAAATGGAGGAGCCAAAGAAGAAGTTAGCAAGGGCCAAAGGAGAAAAAGGCAAGTAAAAGGCCAAGGGCTGTGGGTTGACGCCCCTCTGAGGACATTGTCATCATCATCATCAGTGGGACTTGGGAGGAAAAGCAAAGCATGGTGTTTGGGATGGAGGGAGCGAGGAGCAGCACACTGGCTCTCCTGATGTTAACGTGGTCTCTCTCCGCTCTTTGCAGTTGGCACGGATGATGAAGACGGCCGATGCCTGCTAGATGTAAGCTGCGGCTTTTTTTTTTTTTTTTTTTTTTTTTTTTCTGGTTTTGTGGGCGTGTTTTTCATCTGGTTTGGTGGGGTCCAAGGTCAGGCCGCATGCTGCTTTTCCCTCACTGTCCTGGTTCTGGCCCAGGGATGCCCTTCCTACGTCCTCGCTGCAGCACCTGAGCGAGTGAACTCAGCTCCTGCAGGGAATGGGTTGGGTTTCCGTGGAGGTTTTAGCCTTGTTTCCAGAAATTTTCACTTCCCATCCCTACAGCCCCTTCACCTTAAAGACTGAGGAGGCAAGGGATGCATCCTGAACTACTACGCTTGGTGACATTGACATGGGTTAGCACAAAAACCCCAAAGCTCTTAATCCATCTTGGGATGATTTCAACTAGCTCTGTCCCCAGCCCCCTCCCTCACTCCACCCTCCTTGTTTGACGTCTACCTCAGCTGCTGCCAAAGAGTGGCCTGTGTTCATTTAGGCTCTCCCAGGGATGCCAAGGTGCTTTCCCCTCTTGTGAACTCAGGTGCGGACTGCCCAAGGGCCCGCTCCTCTCTGAGGCAGCTCAGAATAGCTGTTGAGCAGTTGACTTGAAGCCCAATTCCCTCATGCCTGAGTTCAATGCCTTCTTTCTTCTTCCCTCTGATAATCTCCCAGCTGCATGCACTGGAGGAGTCCTCGGGAAAACCTCTGAGCACAGAGCCGAGTCGGCCCACCACCAACGTGGACCCTCGCCTTTTAGAAGATGAAGACCTGGGCTCACCATCCAGCAGCGGAGTGAACCTGAAGAACTCGCAGCAGCCCTGCAACATCCTCCAGCAGCCCGTGCACCAGGTCACCACAAAGCCCTTTGGTTCCAACACTGCTGTGACCACGCAGAACAAAGCCGCCCTGCAGCAGCAGAAGGTCCAGCAGAACCTCTCTGCCCTGACCAGCAAACCCGGGCAGAACGTGGTGCTGTTGGGCTTCCCCCAAGGGCTTCCAAGCGACACCTTCAAGCAGCCACTGCCACCACAGCAGCGAGCCCCCAGCAAGCCCAGGAGTGTCCACCTGCTGAGCCAGGGCAGCAGCAGCAGCAGCGCCACGCAGCACGTCGCGCAGGCCATGCTGCAGGGCCAGAAGCAGATCCTGCTCCCCGGGCAGCTGGCGGGTGCCTGCGCTGTGCAGATCCCCCAGCAGCTCTCGGCCCTGCAGACCAACATGGGGAGGCAGATCCCGAGCACCTCCCGCCCCAGCGGACAAGCCCACACCACAACCAGCCAAGGGCCGGGCGCACGGCTGAGCATCTACCAAGTCTTGCCAGCCCACATCCTCTCCAGCCAGCACGTCGCCGGGCAGCTGAACCTGTGCCACCTGCTCCCATCGCAGAGCACCCCTGGCACCGCTCACATCCTATGGGCTCCCATGCAGCTCCAGCCCAGCCAGGTGGGTCACCCCGCTATTTTCCAGGTGCCTGTTTTGCTGGGGGGCAGTTTGACCACGCAGAGCCAAGCCTCCGTGGCCGCTCCGATGGGCCAGACGGGGATGCAAGGGGTGATGCTGCCCAACCAGATGGCCCTGATCAACCTCTCCTGACTGCTCTCTCCCTCCCTGAGGGAGGGGCTGGAAGAAACAGACTCTAACACTAAACTGCAGCTCTTAATTTATTTTCATTTAGGGGGAGGAAGAGGAGCAGGGGATGAAGCTGAACTTGTTTTCATTTAACTGTGTGTTAGCTCTAGGCAAGACGTCTTTAAGAACCCGCTTTGCTTTCTTGAAGCACACAGGGTTCTTTCCTGTGGTTGAGATCCCAATGGAGCTCTGCAGGTGCCTCTTTCCCTCTCCCGCATCATCTCCCAGCCATGAGAGGGAGATGAGGGGCCAGGAACACCATTAGCCCCTTCCCTCCTCCTGCTTCCGTGCTGAACCAACGGTGTCAAAAAGCAACGGGTTTGGGGCACGTTTTCACCTTGCGGTGTTGTGCGTGATCCCGTGCAGGTTCCTCGAGGGATTCTCCTGCAGCAGAAGCAGCAGCCCCCCACCAGCCAGGCCCCCTCCGCGCTCGGCACATGCAGTGCCACGGTCTCCTCCGGGATGGTCAGCAGGCAGGGACAGGCGGTGGCGGCCACGGCAACATCAGGGACCCCCATGCAGAGCCACGCGCCCACTGCTGCCCTCCCACCCTCCTCTGCAGGTTGGTCCCAGTGGCTCTGGCTCCAGCACAGTCAGGGAAATACACAGGAAAGGGATTTGGGGGGAGTTTTCCCTCTTTCCCCACTGCCCCCATTGACCTCCCC
The DNA here is from genome assembly GCF_017976375.1 of Cuculus canorus. Lineage (NCBI taxonomy): Eukaryota > Metazoa > Chordata > Aves > Cuculiformes > Cuculidae > Cuculus > Cuculus canorus. The sequence goes on from NC_071403.1 coordinate 91,229,124, forward strand.
AGGCACCAGCTGTGCTGCTCTCCCCATTCCCTTACTCCCCCAATGTCCCCCAGGCTACTTTCTCGGATGTACCCACGTTATTCCCACACTTCCCCTAATGTCCCCACCAGTCACATTTTTGGGTCTCCCTGTTATTCTCCTCGGTACCCCTCAGGCCTTTATTAAGGCTCCCTCCCCTATTCCCACCCTCCCCTCAATGCCCCACCACACCCCTTTGGGGGAGCCCCCCTTATTCCCACACACTCCAATGACCTCCCAGGCAGCATCGATGCAGTAAGCCCCTTATTCTCACACTCTCCCCAGTGCCCACAGGCCCCCTTTCGGGGGATCCCCTTTATTCCCAGGCTTTGGGAGACCTCAGGTGCTGAAGCCGTGCTTTGTGTGCAGGAAAAAGGCGGTGGGATGCCACCTGTCAGCGCAGGGAGCCAGGACCAGGGCCATCCAAACGTGCTGCTCGGTCACGCCCAGGTGCTTTTGGTAACTCTCTGCTTTGCACTGAAACGTCCTGGGGGAATCCAGAACAGCGTTACTTAACCACAAACCCATCCGCTTTCTCTCTGGCAGGCATTTCCACCTCAGTTCCTGGGGACAGCAGAGCCTTCCCCAGCACTTCCACGCTGGTCTCTCCTGGGAAGGGGACTGCAGCCCAGGGGAGGTCAGGGACAGCTCATGCCAGACAGCAGCCAGTTCAGGTGAGGAACCTTCTCTCAGTGGTTCCTTTTTACTCCAAAGTTTCCCACCGGCAGCAGGAACAAATCTCTCTGCGTTCCCCTCCACTTTCTCCAAGGGGAAGAATTCATGTCCATGAACATTTTTTTCCTACTTTCAAGTGCTGTGAACCTCTAAAGGTGATACAAACTTAACCATTCCCAACAATGCGAATGAAACATTTTTGGACGGGAGGCTGCTTTGTTCCTCCTCTTTCTTGAAATCGGGGAGGTTTAACGCAAGAGCCTGGGTAGAGCCTTTCCCAGGAAGAGTGGGGACAACATGGTTTGACTGGTGACGGTCAGCGTTGGCACATAGAGAAATAAGGTTAAACCCAGCACCGTTCCCTCTCACCCCTGTGCTTTCTTCTCCCCCAGTACGACAGCGAACTCCATCCAAAGAAAGCCTCGACACTGCAGCCCGGCAAGGAAGCCTGGTGAGTGCCTCGGTGGGCGAGAAGTTCAAACCCATCAGAGAACGCCCTGTTGTTGTGGCTCCCTGCGTTCCTGTTGTGGATTGGGCTGAATCGGTGCCAGGGCAGTGCCCGTTTGGGGGTTCCCAGGTCGCTGCTGCTCTGCCTGCGGCCATGAAGCCATTTAACCTGGGGCACAACACAGGGTCCTAAACATCCAGGATGAGATTTCCTGCAGGATTCCTCCCTGACCCTTCATCCACGTGATGCCGTTCACGCTGGAAATGACAAGGTTTTTGTCTCAGCAGCCCTCGCCCATCAGTTCTCCCTCTTCTCCTCCCCTCCAGTTTCCTGGAGCAGCTGCACAAACACCAAGCCATGGTGCTGCACCCTGACTACCGGACCCCATTCCGCTCCTTGGACGACGCCGTGCAGCGGCTCCTGCCCTACCACATCTATCAGGGAACGCTGCCCTCCGACGAAGAGTGCAGGAAGGGTACGACCTCCCGGGAATGGCGCACGGCTCCGGGGCTGTGGAAACATGAGGAGAGGGGACCGAGCTTTAAGCAAAGTGGGATGATTAGCGCTAAAATCAAAGGAGCAGCTGTCCCTGCCTTCACTCCAGAAAAACACACCTCCCCAAGGCCGTGTATTTGGACTTTTCCAGCTGAGTTAAAGCATTGCTGCCCTGTCTGTATGTTTGGAGAAATCCTTACAACAGACCTTGGCGTATTCCTAATGATCACAGCAATGAAATCACCCTCAGCCCCTTTTTTCAGGTTCTTCCCAGGGTGAGTCCAACTAAAAGAATCGACACTCTCCTTGTGACCCAAACTTTCTTTTCCCCTCTTGCTGGCAGTGGACGAGGAGTTTGAGGTGGTGTCTGCCCAGCTGCTAAAGCGCTCCCAAGCCATGCTGAACAAGTACCGCCTGCTGCTCCTGGAGGAATCCCAGGTGAGCCCAGCGTCCTGCTTTCCCCAGGGGTTGGAAGCGCAGGCATTTGTCCAAGACCGCCCGCTTTCCTGGGTGGAGTTTCCCTGTTGCCTGGGTGGGCTACAGCCACAGAGGAGCCAGTGGGGACTCAGCCCTGGGCTTTCTGCACGAACTGGGAAGCTTTCCTCTCCCTGCCGTTGGCTCCGACTGGTCTCCGCAAGCCCTCGGTGTTTCTATTGTCTTGAATTTGGCAAAAGGCAGCTCCTTGTGAACAGGGATGGGAATAATCTGGGAGAAGAAGGAACTCCAGCGTGTCATGGTGGCGATGTGTAACCGCAGCTGCTCTTCCTCCCTGTCCTTTTCTCCTCTCCCTCCTCCGCTCCGTTCCTCGCCAGCAGAGAGTCAGTCCTTCTGCGGAGATGGTGATGATCCACCGCATGTTTGTTCAGGAGGAAAGGATCAGGCTAGCGCTCGACAAGCAGTCGGTCAAGGAGAAATCAGGTGGGAGAGTGGCTATTGCCTTTGTTTCTCTGCTTTTTACTACCCTGCGCTTGGGGTTTCAGGTTTTCCACCTCCTCAGAGTCTGAGCGTGAGCTCTCCCTTCCCTGGGATGCTTCAGCTGGGATGCTGTCAACCTGTTCTGTGGCGGATCCAGTGGAAAAGCTGGGAGAAACCACAGGGAGCATTACCTGCAGCAGCCTGTGCTCTTCCCACTCCTCTGCATTAAAGATCTCAGTGGCCAAGGTCTTATTGAATGCAAAGCGCATGCAGCACTCAGGCTGCCGGCAAATCCCTGTTTATTCTTGGCTGCTCCAGAGGTTCTTTAGGAAGGCTTTGAGCTCACTTGCTGCCTCTTTTGCCCAAGCAGGATCATTCAGGACGAACACTGTGAGAAGTGGAAACTTCCACTGGGAAGAGGGGCAGAGAGTGGAAAGAGGGGGAAAAAACACACCCCAGTGAAGCAGGCACATCAGCATGATAGATATTTTCTGATAAAATTATAATAATAAAGATTTCTTCTATTTAAAAGACTAATCCAATGAGCGGGCAGCGTTCTCTGCTGGCGCTGACACCTGCCTTGACGTTTCCCTTGCAGAGGAAGATGTCTCAGTGCTCTCCCCATCGCACAGCCTCTCCTCCTTGGCATCCCTGGCCTCCAGCTCCAGTGCGGCACCAGCTCCCGACAGCCTGAAGGTGCCCCCAGCGCAGGCAGTGCCTCCCACTCCCTCCCCCAAGCTGGAGATCAAGCCCAGTGGGAGCTCCCCCTCCGTCACCTGCACCAAGACTCCCCCTTTGCTGGACGAAGACGCGGACACCTTGCCCTCCGGGAACAAATCCCCCAGCCAAGCCTGCGGAGCACCCAGTCAGATCGGCCTCAAGCTGAAGATCAAGCAGAGGGCTGGGCTATGGCAAGCGGTGCACAACACCGCTTCAAAGGTGACCAGGGATCGTGATCCTGATCCAGGAGCGGGCCTGGGGGCTCAGGGACACAACAAGGAACCGGGATCCGAACCCACGACTGGGGCCCTGGATCAGGAAGGCAACAGGAAATGTTAGGGAGACATCCCTGGGATCTTGGAGGGAAGAATCCATGGCATTGGAGCAGGGTTAGAATGACTGTAGTTCTTTTAAAAATAAGACATTGTAGTAAGTTATCGTCACTTCTGAACAAGTACAGTACTTCTGTGTATTTTACTTTTATATAATTCATCTTCACTTTTGTAACTGTCCAACCAAAGTAAAACTAATAATTAAAAGTCATAATTCTTTGTCAAAGCATAAATCAGCATGCCTACATTGGGTGGGTTAAAATTAGATGCTTTCATTGAATACGATGCCCTAACTGTTGAGAGAGAAATAAATAATCAAATACTTTTGAATGATTGGATAAAGTTGTTTATATATTATATATATATATGTTGTATAATGTTTTTTTGTCAGAATGTTTTATTGAAGGGATTACCCATTAAAAACGTATGACTGCTATCCAGACAGTTTTGTCATTGCATTAAGGTTTTTTTTCCTACCTGCTCAACAAAATAGCGGGAGACATCACAGCCTTGATGGGTTTTCTTGTTCTATTTTTTTTTTAAAGAATTTAGCCCCTAAGATCATAGATATTGTATGCCGTGTGAGTATGGAAGTTAATTCCTACCTGGGGAGAGGGCTGAGTGACTCCGAGCAGGCAGTGCCTCCTACTCCCTCCCCCAAGCTGGAGATCAAGCCCAGTGGGAGCTCCCCCTCCGTCACCTGCACCAAGACTTCCCCTTTGCTGGACGAAGACGCGGACACCTTGCCCTCCGGGAACAAATCCCCCAGCCAAGCCTGCGGAGCACCCAGTCAGATCAGCCTCAAGCTGAAGATCAAGCAGAGGGCTGGGCTATGGCAAGTGGTGCACAACACCGCTTTGGGAGTGGCCAGGGACCAGGATCCTGACCCAGGAGCGGGCCTGGGGGCTCAGGGACACAACGAGGAAGCGGGATCCGAACCTGCGACTGGGGCCGACGGCCAGGGAGGCAACACGGCATTTTTGGGAGGAACCCCTGGAATCACAGAGAAAGTATCTATGGCATTGGGGCAGGGTTAGAATGACTGTATTTCTTTAAAAAATAAGGCAGTGTAGTAGGTTAAGATATATTCGCTTCTGATTGAGTATAGAACTTCTGTGTATTTTACCTCGGTTAGACAGTTCCAAAAGTGAAGATGAATTATTTAAAGGTAAAACTAATAATTATAATTCATAATTCTTTGTCAAAGCATAAATCAGCATGCCTACATTGGGTGGGTTAAAATTAGATGCCTTCATTGAATGTAATGTCCTAACTGTTGAGAAAGAAATAACCAAATACTTCGTACATCACACAAAATTCATGATGGTTGTATGTTTTTTGTCAGACTGTTTGATTGAAGGATTTACCCATTTAAAAAATACGATTGCTGTCCAAATCGTTGTGTCAGTGCATTAATCTTTTTTTTTTCCTACCTTCTCAATAAAATAGTGGGAGACATCACAGTTTTGATGAGTTTGTTTTTCTTTTTTTTTTGCTTTTTCAGAATCTTAGCAGGGCCAAGCAATCCAAAAGCCAACGGCATGTTTATGAACTTAACTGAAGTGAAATAATGAGGCTGTTGTTCCTTAACACGCTTAGCCAACATCGAGGTCTGCTCCACCTCCTTTCTTGTGTGATTTCCCTATGAAGCACTCTCCACCTGTACCGGCTCAGAATTTGTCCGGTTCCTGATGCACAGAAGATGCATCTGGATTGGGTCAGGAGAAGGGCAGTCTGCCTTGACAGTTTCCAGTTACGGAGACACTGTCCTAGTACCAAAGTCCAACACTTGGGGACTTCCCATGCAGCCAGAATTCAACTGAGAACTGACAGCAGTGGATTCTGAGTTTGGTAATGAAGGAAAAAAACCCCACCTCTTTAGAATTTACTTTTTAATCTCATTGGAACCATGGCTGATACAAAGTCTTAATTCTTTACAGGAAAGGGCCTATCTTTGTCTGCACCCTCACTTTTCTTCATTTGTAACCAAGATTAGCACAACGGACTCTCAACCCTTCTGGTGGGTATCTTTCTTTTTTGTATCTTTCTTTAGGAGCACCCTTAGCTGGACGGCACTCAGACCTGCCCCTGAACCAGCGAGAGAAGGTAACTATTTTTGAAGGCTTTGTGCTTGGCACAAGGTGACAAAAGGAGATCGAATCAGTCCCGTGATAATCAACTCCAGGGGAAAAAAAACACTGAAAATCTCAGCGCTGCGTCTGCAGCCATCAAATTATTCTCTGGAGTCTGGAAATTATTCCTACTGCGGAAAGGGCTGAGTGACTCCTAGTCCCTCTTACAGCAGGGTTTGTTTTAAACAGTGTGTCTCCAGACACTGTTCGTTCTCCGCAGATGATAACATCTCGTGGGCAGTGTGATCTGTGCTGAACACGTGTCTCTTCTTCTGGAATCCCCTCCGTTTGCAGTGTTTCCCTGTCTCTAATGCAAGGGCAGGCAGGGCTGGAGCCAGCCCCAACTGAGCCAACCCCAACCAGCCCAAAGTTACCCCTGCCCAAAAGCAGCCTGAACCCTACTCTCCCCCTACCCAAAGCTCTCTCTGCCCCTGTAGGGAAATGCAAATGTTGTAAACAAGAGAGAATTGTAGAGCAACTCAGTCGAGCTTAATTGCAGCAGCTGTGGGATCCTGAGAAGTGGCTAATCACTGAGAGAGCTGCTAACGAGGTGATAAAGGTGTATAAAGCCTGGCATGGCAGAGCAGTTAGGAGGATCGCTCAGAGGAGGAGGTCGGAGTGAGAGAGAGCACTCCAAGAGAGAAAGCGAGAAAGTTAGGGCACTCAGAGGAGGAGCTCGGGGTTAGAGCAGCGCCCAAACAGAGGCTGGGTGGTCTGCACGAACCCGGGAGGCGATGGAGAGCAGAGACCGAGAAGAGAGGTCCGACTATCGGCAGCACGCCCCGAGCTCCCTCTGCCCTGGCCTCTATTCCTCCGGCCCCAAGCTCCCCCTCCCGAGCCTCCGCTCCCCCAACCCAAAGCTGCCCCAGCCCAGTCTCCCCCCACTGGCATCCATCTGCCAGGGATTGTGGTTTCTCGGAGCTCTGTCGGCTCCCCCCTCGCTTTGCACTGGTGTCACCGTGTGCTCAGAGCCAGCCCTGCTCGGGGTTCCACTCTGTGCCCACAGTCCGGGCTGCCAGCAGGCACAAAGTCCTGGGCCGGGGCTGAGGCCGAGGGGACAACGTTAAGGCCGAGGGCCGGGGCTCAGGCCGAGGGGTCGCGGCTCCCGGCGCTGCGCGTGGCCGGTCGCAGCCGGACAAAGACGAGGCGTGGCGGCAGCCCCAGAGGCGCTGCCGCCCGGCACGGAGGGGCTGCTGCTCGTTGGGAGAAGGGACGAGGGTCCCGGCACGGGAACAGGAACCTTCCGGAGCCTGCCCGGCCGTTGGCTCCGCTGGCAGAAAGGCGGCTTTCATCAGGCGATCGTCCCGCGGCGCGGGCTCGGCTGCCGGCGGGGCTTTGGCTCCTTCTCTGTACCGGGGAGGCTCCGGAGCTGCTGTCCCCACTGCTCGGGGGCACCGGGACAGGACACGCACCCTGGCGGCAGAGGGGCTCGCTTGCACGGATTAGGACTTCCTAATGCATTTGGAGCCATAAAGTCTCTGAGCTCTAACACCGACTCTCCTTCTGGCAGGCTTTGACCCGGTTCTTTTGTCTCGCGTACTCTTGCTTTTCTCCCTTCTCTTTGCCGTTCACGTGGGCCCTCCACAAAACAGCTGATGCCGATATTTTTTACAGCCCGGTGTTTCCGGATAACGGTTCCATAGGCGCGGAGCCCTCCTGCAGACCGCACGGATGGGCTCCGCTCCAGCCTCCCGTCGGGGGCTGTGGAGCTGGGTGGCTTTGCTGCCTGTCCCCGCCAGTCCAGGAGATGCTCGGGACGGGGGTCTCCGTGCATCCAGGGAGAGGAACGAACACCGCTCGCCATCCCGCAGCCGGGAAGCCGTGCCCGGGCTCGAGGACACGCTTTCTTCCGAGCTGGCGCCCTGGAGCTCCGCCTGGAGGGCGCCTCGTGAGCGGGCGGCTCGTGCCGGACCGAGGGTGCTGGAAGCACTCGGAGAGCTGAGGGGGCTCGCGGTCACCATAAGGTTTTCGCAGGCGATATCGGACGCGTTGATCTCATCGCTCTCCCGGAAAGACGGGGATTTGTTGCTGGGATGGGTTTGCGCATCACACTTAAAGCCCCAAGACAGGGGGAAGGGAAAAGCAATGGAGGTGCGGCCCTGAGCTTCTGCCGAGGGGCAGCAGTGTTTGAGGAGGAAAAGAAATGCTAGCAGATGGTGAGGAAGACGAGCTTGCTGTACGTGTGCACAGGGTCGGTCTCTTGCAGGTGACTCCGCTCCTCTAGAGCCGTGTAGGTGAAGATGATGCAGATGAGGGAGGCGAAGGCTGCTTTGGTGAAGCAGGTGATGTGGCACACCAAACATCTGGCATCGGTGGCCACCGGCACTGTGCAGAAGAAGGTGGTTCACAGCCCAACCCGTGCCTGCAAAGAGAGGAGCGTGTGTGCTCCCAAAGGAAAACGAAGGGTGGAAGAGGCTCCGAGCCGTGCCTTCCTTCAGGGAAAATTAGGAGTGTGCCAAAGCTATGAGCAGTAAGTGCAGTTTCCAGGTACTACTACAGACGGCTGTGGGGCAGGGCCTGGGCCCACAGGAGGAAAGGACAAGTATTTCCTTATCATTCTTTAACAGCTCTCTTGTGGTAACACCTTGGAGACTCATGGAGGTCAGGTCCATGTTGTGGAAGGCGGGGCTCTCCCACATCCCCCTGACACCTAAACTCCAAAACTGGCTGGTTCAGGACCCAGTCACCTGCTACCAGCAAGCTGGGTCTTTATAGTAAGTTTAATGGCAATTAAGGGTGGTTAATTTCACATCAAAGTCATCACAACAAAATATCCATTCCACATGAAAAAATCCCGCTTTTTCAATTAAAAAATATCCACTCTCAAAATATTTCAGCAGAAAACTATTTGGATATTTGGGCAAAACATATTGCCACTTTCAGCAAAACTCGGGCTGAAAAGTGCCTGGTTTTGTACTCAGAGGAAAGCAAATCTTCCCTCATTCCCAAACCAGTGTGAATTTACTCCTCTGCCTTAGCAGCATATCCTTGGGGTTCTTCCTCTTCCCACTGCTTCACTTTATCCATAAAAACACCCCAAATCCCACTGGTCCTTCAAAGGCCGAAGCCTCTTGCTGCACCACATACAAAAGCCGCAGGGTGCAATGAGACTGTGGCTTGTGAGGGGATACACAGGCTCCCCAGCTCTGGGGCTGAATCCAAAATGCACCAAAACCAGCAGCAAATGTAATTTTTGGGCCAATCTTCATTCGCATTGGCCAATGGGTTTAAAAGCTACAGCAGGGAAGGGAGAAACAAAGGCAAAGGAGATGAGGGTGGGAGAGAGGTACTGGGGCTGTGGTGGGGCAGGGGGCAGTGGCTGTTGGGGGTCCCTCATTTGCATGGCCCTGCCCCTCGGGCTTTGCAGTGTTGGGGTCCCGGTGGCAGTTGGGCACCGGGCTCAGCACAGGCAGCAGCTCCTGGTGGAACTCCTCGTGCCGGTGTGAATCCTGCTGTGGCTGGGATCCAAGAGAGGTGAGATAGAACCTGCCCGTCTCCCCACACCCCTCACGGGTTCCCTGTCCCTCGTCCAGTGACCGGTGCCCTTGCTCCTAGGGAGTGCAGCAGCTCTCAGAGGTGACTGTCCTGTCTGGGGTGACAGGAGCCCTTTCAGAGGGGAGAGAGAGGTAAATTCTGGGGGCCGGGCCAAATGGGACGGAGCAGAGATGGGCTGTGGTTCAGCTGGCCTCAGCTGTGCAGCTGCCATGGAGCTGCAGTCGTCTGCCCTGCACAAGGGGACCGGGCCCCGCTTTGCTTTAGAAGAGGCAGAAGGAATAAAACCAGTGACTGCAGGGCGCTCTGCCTGACCCAAGCTCTGAGCCTTTCCTGCAGGATCGGGTCAACGGAGCTGGAACTCGCTGGTTCTGCTGACTGACTCTCTGTTGCCCCAAAACGGGAGCGGGGCTGGCTCGGGCGTGGGTGTCCATGTTAGAGACATCCATGTGCAGTCAGGTGAAACCCACCCTGCTCTCCCGTGTTCCTCACCAGGCCTCGCACATCGCTGCTGAGAGCCCTTGGTGAAGCCACGGGCGCTCTCTGTCTCTGTTATTTCTCTTTCTTTTGTTTAACAGAAGGAAAGTCAGCCTCGGCCATTCAGTCGTGGAAGAAAGTTTGTGCGTGAAGATCTCCTGGAAGATCCAAGCGCGGGCGAAATCGATGCCTCTTCCTCTCCTGTTCCCCTAAGGAGCTCAGGCACCCTCTGCTCGCCCTGTGTCTGAGCACCGCTGCCCAAGGCACCCAGCGATGCACAGGGAGATTCTGTATCTCCCCCTGCACCGTGGAGTTTGTTGGTCAGCAGGAATGAAGTCCTTTTGAGGACCTGAGCTGACCAAAGTGCCCTGAAGGGAAAAGGGCGCTCTGTAACTTCCCAGAGGAAATATTGGAATAGAAGCAAATATATAGAAATTGTTTGAGCAGAAGCTGCCTAAAAATCAGCTAAAAATTCTTAGCTTAGCACTATTGTTTTAGTTTGGAGTTTTGTGTATTTTAGATGGAGAGTTTGAATTTAAACAACTTTACTTTAATCGATGAGGGTAGCATCTGGTTTATGGTGACCAGGGATCATGATCCTGACCCAGGAGCGGGCCTTGGGGCTCAGGGAGACAACAAGGAACCGGGATCCGAACCCACGACTGGGGCCCTGGATCAGGAAGGCAACATGAAATGTTAGGGAGACATCCCTGGGATCTTGGAGGGAAGAATCCATGGCATTGGAGCAGGGTTAGAATGACTGTATTTCTTATAAAAATAAGGCATTGTAGTAAGTTATTGTCACTTCTGAACAAGTATAGTACTTCTGTGTATTTTATATAATTCATCTTCACTTTTGTAACTGTCCAACCGAAGTAAAACTATTAATTATAAGTCATAATTCTTTGTCAAAGCGTAAATCAGCATGCCTACATTGGGTGGGTTAAAATTAGATGCTTTCATTGAATACGATGCCCTAATTGTTGAGAGAGAAATAAATAATCAAATACTTTTGAATGATGTATAAATTTGTGAGAGTTTCATGGTTTTTGTCAGAATGTTTTATTGAAGGGATTACCCATTAAAAACGTATGACTGCTATCCAAACAGTTTTGTCATTGCATTAAGGTTTTTGTTTCCTACCTGCTCAACAAAATAGCGGGAGACATCACAGTCTTGATGGGTTTTCTTGGCTTTTTTTAAAAAGAATTTATCCCCTAAGATCACAGATATTGCACATAGTGTGAGTACTGAAATTATTCCTACTGCGGAGAGGGCTGAGTGACTCCTAATCCCGCTGACAGCAGGGTTTGTTTTAAACAGTGTGTCTCCAGACACTGTTCGTTCTCTGCAGGTGATAACAACTCACAGGCAGTGAGATCTGTGCTGAACAGGTGTCTCTTCTGGAATCCCCTCCGTTTGCAGTGTTTCCCTGTCCTTAATGCAAGGGCGGGCAGTTTGCAGTGTTTCCCTGTCCTTAATGCAAGGGCGGGCAGGGCTGGAACCAGCCCAGAGCTGCCCCTGCCCAAAACAGCCTCACTCTCAGCCTCAGCTCCCCCAGCCCAGAGCTCCCCGAGCCATCACTCTCCCGTCTCCAGCTTTATATTCTTCCCCTCTAGCTCCATCCCCAGCCCTAGCCCAGTCCCGGTCCCCCGCACACGCACACACCTGCCGGCCCGCCCCGCTGTCGGTGCTCACTCTCCCACCGCATCCCGCGCTGTCCCGGGGCAGCACCACGCTGTCGCGCGGAAGCACCACGGCTCCCTCCGCGAGTCAGCGGCATTGCCTGGAGGGGCTGCCGCGCATGCGCACCGCCGCCCCTGCCCCGGGGCTGAGGGAGCGTCGCGGGGCCCCGTTCGAGCCTTAGGAATGGTTATTCGTACAGGGAGGGGTTGTTCGGAGGGTTCTTTCTCCGTTAGAGCTCTTGCAATTACATTTCTTTGCCTTATTTGTGCTCCTGAAATAGAGAGATAGGCGGGCTGGCTGCGATTTATAAATGTAATTAGTGCCATACTTATAAAAGAACTAGTTGCTGTTACAAAAAATGGAATATTTTGATTTAAGCTACAGTAAAGTTTCATCTAAGTAATTGTGTTCTTGTAAAGTAAGAAAGTTCCTCTGACAGCAGGTTTCCTTCTAGACAGTGTTTATCCAGACACTGTTCATTCTTTGCAGGTGATAATGTTGTAAACACACTGGATACTAAAATTCCAAGAGTATAAAATATCTGTTGTAGAATAAAGTCAGCAAAGTAAGGTATACAGCACCCACACCACAGACAAGATGGCTCCTCCAAAGAATGAAGACATTCCACCTTGTAACTTAAATATTTGTCCAAAATTCAGCTACCAATACATTTGAAACTCCACCACCACCACCCCCAGCCAAAAATGCTGAATAGCCTGTTTATTATAGGCTCATTTTAATGTTATTAGGAACTTCACAACAGCAAAAGCTCTTGCTACTTTGGAGCTTTGGCTCCAGCTCTGCCTGCCCTTGCCTTTGAGGTGGGGAAAGGCTGCAAACAGAGGTGATCGCAGCAGCAGAGACACCTGCTCAGAACAGATCACACTGCACACAAGGCATTATCAGCTCCGGAGAATGAACAGTAACTGGGAAAAAAAAAAAAAATTGAAAGAAAAAATATGTGGGACATTCCCCAGCATAACAGTGGGGACATATCCCCAATGTAAGAAGGATGTGGAACTGTTGAAACAGGTCTAGAAGAGGGCTATGAAGACGATCGGAGGGCTGGAACACCTCCCATACGAGGGCAGGCTGAGAGTTGGGCTTGTTCAGCCTGGAGAAGGCTCCAGGAAGACCTTATAGCGACCTTCCAGCACCTGAAGGGGCTACAGGAAAGCTGGGGAGGGACTTTTTACAAGGGCATGGAGTGATAGGATGAGGAGGAATGGCTTGAAATTGGAGCAGGAAGATTTAGAGTAGACATTAGGAAGAAATTCTTCACGATGGGGGTGGTAAGGCACTGGCACAGATTGCCCAGGGAAGCTGTGGATGCCTCATCCCTCTAAATGTTCAGGGCCTGGATGGGGCCTTGAGCAGCCTGGTCTGGTGGGAGGTGTCCCTGCCCATGGCAGGGGGTTGGAACTGCATGGACTGAATCTGTGTAACTTTCAACAAAATACAGTCACTTAGATGAAACTTAATTCTACTTAATATTCGACTTCTAATAGTCACTACTTCTTGTATTGGGCTGGCGGGGCAGCAGCACAGGGCACCAGCCTCAGCATGGCTGTTCTTTACTGGGGACACGGAGAGCTGCTGGGGGAAGTGTGGACTCGCCTCCTGTCAACGTAGGCGAGGGGAAGCCCACTCTGTCGCTAAGGGTGGGACAGAGAACACAGTGCCCCTCACTGCACCCGGGCTGCTTCAGCACCCGTGCCAGGACCCTCAGTGAAACACTGAAACAGCTCCTTCCTCGGCATCACAGCCTTACTGTTCAAAACTTCTTGGTGACCCTTATATTAAAGGTTTTCCTACCTAAAACCTCCCGTGAAAAGTGTTTCCAGTGTAGAGGGCTTGGCTCTGCTACCCCAGGCCAAGGGGAGAGTACTGAAGCCTCCATTTAAAGGCAAAGTTTTTGCCCGAATGCAGGAGGCTGACAACCACCCACCTCTGAAGCTTGGGTGAGGACAATGGTTCAGGAGCAGCTGGGGTGCTGGCTTCTGTCAGGTGTGCAGCCCCCATCTGGCATGGGTGGCTCAGTGAGATGCCCTCGCTCCCTCCCCACGAGCCTGGGTCTGATGGCTGGTCAAAGCAGGCTGATGTCCCGCAGCCTCCAGCCCCTCCACCTGGCTTGGAGCCTGCAGAAGAAAAATGAAACGAACTCACTCCCAACTGAGAAGAGCAGAACCACGCAGCAGCCTGTGTACCCTCCCCAAACCTACTGGAAATGCTCCTAAGTAATTACCACTGAAGCTGTAAGCCTTCTGAAGATTCGAGGTATCCTTGTGCCTTCCTGGAACTGCAGAACATGACACAGCATTTAACCGTCTTTTGGATTTCTCAAGTTAAAGCCGTGCTGATCAAATGACACGCTGGTCTCCTCCCACATGTAAGTCAAGCTGCATTTCAGATCCAAGTGTTCTTATCCTACCCTTAGCCAAGGAGCAATCTCACATGCAACACCCACATAACAAAGCAACCGTGTAGGGAACTGTGAGCAACCCCTCACTGATTTCCATACTAAGCACGCTCTGCCTGCCCATAAAACTAACAGTGCTGAAAAAGACACTTTCTTAGATCTTCCCATCTTTTTCCTGCCAGGTGCAGGAGATTGGGAAAGCCAAATGAGGTGGCTGGGTGCAGTTATGCCTTTCACACCAAGATTGTGCCCTTGCTGAAGCACATGGTGTATCTGCTACGGCGAACGTAAGGTGGTTTACTGCTCCACTTCCAACAAGGCAAACAGAGAAAGGAAGTGAGCAGGGTTTGGGAATCGAGGCAACTGGACACCACTGGCAAATTGTCCAGTTACAGAAACCTTACCTGGGCACTTCGGGGTGCCGTGTTCAATGGGAGAGTTGAACTAAAATTTGTAACCTTTGTCCTTTTGAAATGCTGTCTGTGTTTTGTGGAACATGAATAGATCTCAGGTTACATGAAACGCTGAAAACCAGTGACAATCTAGGGCAAAGTTAGCCGAGTGAAAACATGGCCTAGAAAGCAGGAAACGAGCTTAAGGACTTAATCTAGCGTCTCACAGCATGACCTATATTTTTCCCACTGAACCTTCTGAAAAGGCAAAGGGTTTTGTTTCATGACTCAGTTCATAGCCGGTCTTGGATCAATATCAAGGTTACATTCCAGTGCTGTATTTCCAAGGATAACTGAACATTCATCATTTATGGGTAAGTTGAGGGGACACGCAAACCCCTCCTGAGGCTGATTTTTGGTGTATTTCTGGAAAAGCTCCTGGACATCCATTTGCAAGAAGTACTAAAGCACCAATACTGTCTTGAAAGCACAGGACCACAGAATCAATGCAATGCTAATCCTGAATTCACACAACATACATGATTAAATCTGTACACCTTTAGACTATTTTGCTGCCTGCGGTGATTACTGTGCTTTTATAAAGGGCAAAGAACAAGTATTTTAGTATGAGAACTGTTCAAGTAAGTTTTAATAGAGTGCACCAGTGAATCAAGATGACTTGCATCAGATTTTGTTTCAATGAACATCAGATAAAAAAAGAAAAGGGGCTACAGTTCTTTCTTTCCAAACACCACCCTTTTTCTAAGGCAACAATACACGTCCATTTCGGAACATAACTGTTACATAGGAAAGCTACATCACAGTACAGTATGTAAAGTCCATCTTGGTCAAGAAGCCATTAGAGAATGGCACATTTACTACACTTACAGCCTTCTAACTTAGGGTTACAGAGTTTACCACAGCTTTTTTTTTAATTTTTATTTTTTTAAAGTGACAATTTCTTAATGAACTTTCTATTCTTCACAAGAGTGTGCAGATGGGGCCCATATGTTGATATTACAGTAATTACGACATTAAATAACATTGCACAACCAACCTCTATGGTTAATTCAGTACAAAATAACAAGTATTAAAATGTACCAGTACTAGTGGTTTTACATAGTTTATAATCATTAATTATGAAGGAAAAAAATGTGGGTTTTCTTTTTTTTTTTCTTTTCTTCTCCTTAGGCAAGTGCCTAATTACAAAGCTGCACATTACAGGCATAATGATGTGGAATAAATACAAGAAATCTGGTAAAATATTAAACACAAACAGGTTACATGGGAACAAACTGTACAACCACAAAAGCATAAATCAACAATTTATCATTATAAACAAGGTATGTTTAGCTGTAAAATATTATGTGGAATTACATGTACTCTTTGGGGGCACATGTTCCAAAAGCCAAGCTAATTCCTGAGGTGGTATTATTAACTTATACAATTGGTCAACACTTCAGATTTATCTTGTGCTATTAAACAGTCCCAATATTAATATATTTCCATAAAATGGAATTTATAGTATTCTGAAGGCAGCAAACAAGTGATATTTTATACCATGATATTCAAATGAAATAATTACGGTTCTCCATTTTGGTGCTACATTTGTTAATGGGCCATGGGAGTAAGCACTGTAATTTGCAGACAGAACATCACTCACGCCTGGTTTCTGTTCCCCCACAGCTCTGAGCTGGCCCAAGGCAGAACTAAAGTTTTTAAACTGTAAGTGCCAACACTGTAAACATGTTTGTATTTTTCTCTTTCAACTAAGCACTGTCCAATAACAAGGACAAGAGCCAAAGATAAGCAGGAACAGTCTCATGTAGAACAAAAGCCATTATTCATCGACTTTTGGTTCAGATCATGAACAATCTTTAAATAATTAAAAATGCTCATGCTACAGTTGTGAAAACTATTTTTGTGCATTTGACTCAGGACACAAGTTTTTTAAAAAACGCATGACAGAGGTAAGACTTATAAAAACCACCAAAAATGTAAATGATAGGGAAGAACTTTTCCAACTGAAAGCATCAAACATACATTTCTGTGCAGAAATCTAGACAACTATACAAGATCTGAATTTAAGCAGTCATCTTTTTTATTATACAACTCTATGAACATAAAATGAACAGAATGCTCTATATACTTACCTGTACATGTGAACATAACCTCTTTAGCTACAGTTATTTAATATAGGTCATACTGGATTTAACTTTACAATTCTGAATAACTATGTATAACCTTATTGCAATAAGGGCCATTTCTACATGAGGAGTTTCACAGGCCAATCACATTGGGCGTAACCAGTACATTCAAAGTGTAGATCATGTATGAATCTTCCCTGATCCCAAAAAATTTAGGTTCTCTTTACAGCTTAAGCTCATTTGCTATCTTGGATGCAATGTTCTTAAATGCAATAGAAGTCCCAGATATTCTCTTGAAACGAACTCCATTGAGTGACAATCGTGGCAGTTTGCAGACTTCCATCTCCCACTGAACAAGGCTATCTTGTCGCGCATCACCATGAACACAGAAGAGCAAAAACCTCTCTTTCTGTTCATAATCACAGTTATTAGCGTCTAACACTTTCCGAATCTCTCTCATCATATCGTTTGGGTCCATAGAACTAGTAGTCTTCATACTCCATGTGAACCGCAAGGAGCGGGGCTTCGAATCTTTGCTATCCTCTTTCTCTCTGTCTTTTGGCTCCCCAGAAGCACTCCTGGAAGAATTGACATACAGGACAGTAAAAAATCAAAGTAGTATAGCCAAGAGAGAAAAGAGAAATACTATTCTAGAACAGGGGTTTCTAAACTGTGGCTGGCACATCACTAGTCACATACAAGCTAATTCCAAGAGTTAAATGGATACTGTTGGAACAATTGTGCACCATCTCCTACACTCATGTGTGCTTTGGCCCAGCACTGGGAGGGGCTACCGGCACTGGTGCAGGTCCCAGTGGTGGCACACAAGCAAAGCAAGTTTGGAAACCCCTGCTCTGAAACGATCTGATGACCACATGTGCAATGGTAGCTGCAGCAGACACGTTACTCCATACTGCTCCAAAGAAAGAGGAATCTATGTAAAAGCATGACTGAAGTTCTGCTGATTTCATGATCTGGAGCATGCCATACACTGACAAAACTGAAGTTGAGGGACACAATCCTGAAGCATAAATCATATTGTAAAAGCAGCAGAGGAAGAACCCTCACCCTGCAGTTCACAAGTCTTCAGTCAATTCCCTCCCCTCTTTTCTGCCTTTCCCACTTCCACATTAAGTATTTTTGACCTCTCTCTGTGTAAAAAGACCTTAAAATACCGTGTTTTATTTTAAATGATGACGCGGGATTTTGTGCTGTAATTTGTAAACAGCTTGTTTGTCAACCAGGTGAGTAAACAGCCAGCAGCTTTTTCACAGACGAGTGACAGGCAGACAAGTATTTTAGTTCATACAATGACTAGGACAAAATTTCAAGGGAAGTAATTTCCAATTAATGTTCTTACTTTGATGCCTCCTTTCCAAATAGTTTATTTATTCCATTGTAGAAAGCATTTTGAGAAACAGCACTAGTAACTTGAAAGTAATTCCACAGCCAACCATTTCTGTCCTAGTCCCAAATACTTGAAATGCCCAATATCTCCCCATCCGTCACTGGGGAAAGATGCTGTTCTCATTCTGATAGTCTGTAAAATGTCACTATGCAGAGAGGAGTCAAAACAATCCCTTTTAATTTAACTTTCAGTGTGATCCCCAGAGAACCACTTCAATATTAAAGGACTGAGCATGGCAGGGATAAGATCTCAAATGACTTTTAGCCCAAAACAGACACTGTAGGATGACAAGAAGTAGAGGAAGCTAGAGAATGAAAGCAAGAGCTGAAAGCAACTTCACACATCATTTCACTTTAGCATTGGATTAATATCTTTTCCCTTTCCACGTCAAGAATTCAACAGCTAATAGACTTTGAATTGAAAAGGGTTAATGTAGATAAAATGCATCGTGTATTTTACAATGTATCCTGTTCAGAATGTGCTTTTTTTAAAATAAATGATTTGTTTTGAAAACTAAGTGGATATTTTCTGTAAATGACCAGTTTAGAATGCAAACTACAATGCCTGTTCATTAGAGAGCATAAAAATAAAGAGTTATGCACTGTGCTAAGCACACCAAAAATGCAGAACCAAATGCTGAAACATGGCAAAAGAGCAGATATACTGGAAAATGAGCATATGAAGGAATGCTTTTATTACTAACGAAGCATCTATAGATTCACATATAGTGGTTGCCATACAAACTCAGTATTTATCAGTTGCCACCCTTTTGTATGAATATCACTTATTTCTCAGTGCAAAGTGACATTCATTTCTCAGGGACTATAAGGTGTTTACTTCTGGCAAACAGCAGCTTTAGTAAAGAACATGGTATGTAACTGCAGTAAGAATTTAATATACACATATAAACACATATATACAAAGTATTCTACTGAAACCAGAAGTAAACATCATGAAAGACTTATAGGCCAAAACATGATTTTAAGTGCCTCAATGACTGGTTAACTCCTGCAGGGGGCTTTATTATTCAAAGGAATATGCTTATTCAAAGGAATAAGTTTAATATTAAATACTTCGCAAGAAAGCAAAAATGAGGGAAAAGGACCTCACCAAGACCCCCCCCCCCAAATAAAAAACATTTTTGAAATGCAGATTACATAAGCACTATTCTATTTTACATCCTGATTAAAAATCTTTAAGAAATCACTTAAAACCTTGATGCGTATGACCTAGGAGCGAAGTATTAATAGTGGCTCCTCACCTTGAGGTGTCAGTTCTGCCACTGGCTTCGCCTTCACTTGGATCCCTCAAAACAAAGTTAAGGTTGAGATTCAATGATAAAGGTGAAAAATAAAAGTTAAGAAAACCTATATCTAGAACAGTGTTATGTTAAATCGCTACTGAACAAAAAAAATAAAGGTAAATCAGTATAATAATGTCAAGCCTAATAATGTTTAATAGTATTTTTTCACAGCTGTAATTTTTATTTCCCTTTATGATACCTTAACTTCTTTCAGCTCTGACACAGTGTTTAATGCTTTTTTTTTTTTTTTTTTAAATTGATGGTAAAATTAACACATCACTCTCAACCTACTGCAGACAGAGAAATGGCTACATGCATTTCCAGCAAGTGCAGAGGAGCAGTTGGTCAAGGTGGTCCAGATGGGCTTCACTCTGCACCCTTCTGGGCCAGGCTCTTTATACCACAGTCCCGAAAGCACTTAGGTACATGCCTGTGCTTAAGCACACTGAAATAATTAAAGATAAGACATACCTAAGAGTTTGCGAGACCAAATGTTTGGAGCCCAGTTCAGAAAGTTTCCTTCAATATCTGCTTAACTTCAAGCAAATCAGCTGTTGCACGGACATCAGTAAGATTACTGGTGATCTTGAGATTTAACATATCTTTTTTTATCTTACTGAATTAGAACTGTACTTTTCCAAGGAACTGTTTTGTACTATGCTTTTTAAGCCTGGAACAATTTGAAAAATACCTATAGCATTAGCCACCTAGGTACATGCCTAGTGCTGCTGTACAAACATTTTAGCATCCATTTTCAATTAACTAATTGATGTAATACCTTCAAAATACAAATACTTTAGTAACTAACATCACAGAAGTATCATTTGACACAAATCATTGATACAATACCTCAATATCCTATTCATTAAACATTTACATTATGCATGTTTTATATACTTACCAGAAAAGGCATTTACCTTTGCCAAAAGATAAAGTCAAAAGTCTTTCATGACACTTTCTAATAAAAATATACTTTAAACCATTATTTCCTGAACAGTAGAAGTTAAAAGGCACGTAGTCATGGGAGCCAACTAAAAGAACAGCAAAAACATCCCCTGGATCTCCACCAATATAACTCCAGCCACTAAGCCTCAAATAGCCAAAAAATAAAAACCCACAAGGAAACACCACAAACCTCCGCCCCCCCCAGCAACAAAACAAGCAAAAAAATCCACTACAAGTCCTTCACTACAGGAAAATACATTTTTTGCATATAAAAAATAATACGGAACTGTATAAAAGTTCTATAGTAAAGATGATTTTAAAGCACATCGATTTACAATATGTTCATTCTAAATACAGAGTTTAGGATGTTATTTTAATACTGTAGTTTAACATAATAAAAATATTAATTCTTTGATCTGACTCTTCAAAACATTCAAGATACCATTCCTTGCAAATAACAATGAGCTATAATACAAAAAAGCCAGCCTGTGCTCTAGAAGCTGGTTAGTTACTTAAGAGAAAACACATTTCCTCCCGCTTGGAAATTTACACTGACAACACAGCTGACTAACTTTACTGTAAATTTTTTTCCTTTTTAAAATCAGGGAACATACTCTTTCACCCCAGCTATGCAAGTGCTAGAGATACCAATAATGGAGAATCATAGTCCTGTATCTTCAGGTTTCTGAAAAAAGAAAATCATTCACATACTAACTTTTTAAGTCATCATAGGAGGTATTACTTAGCTACATACTGATGCACTAAAGTTAATTCAATTTTATGAAAAGTATCACTGCATTTCTAGCTTTGTCTCTTATTTTCCCTTGTAATATCACCTTACATAATTAATATTTAATCACAAAGATGCAACTACTAGCTCAACCTAGCTTTGTATTTATCCTTCTTTACACACAAACAATAGAACTCAGTACATGACAGCACAAGTCTGCAAATAAAACAGGTTTATAAGATATAACTCTGTTATAAAACTGACAATGCAGTATAGACACATCCATAAGTAGGCTTAAGAATTATAGGTAAATCACTGTTACAAAGAAGAAAACTGAAAATTAAGTCCTGTTTTGGGAAAGCTATTGTAACTGCAAAGTCAACAGTCAATTGATATTAAACAGTATATTTAGGGAAAATAAAGATATAAAATAAAAATTCTTTCTCAGCACCTCTCCTTACAGTATTATTTGTCAGCATCACAACAAGAATGAATGCAGGTCCAGGATATGCGGGTTTTCTTCTTTCAAAATCCTGAACTTACATTTGAAGAAAGTGATAATACGATCAGAGGCTGCATGAAATATTAATATTACCAGACATCCAGACTACTGTCCATTTCTAACCTTCTCGCATATTCAGAGATTTGAGTAGTCCTTGAAATAATGTTAATGTCTATTCCCTCTAAACACAGCAATAAAATTGTTGTAAATATAGCCCTTGCAACAAACTGCACCCAGTTAAAGTAAAATATTGTTAACATTAAACAATGACTCAATTTTAGGTCATTGCTTTCAGTATTTAAGTTCATTTGATTTTAACTTCATTGCATCATCTTTGAATTTTAGCTGTAAAGCATGAACAAAACCTTTTGAGCAGTGTTCTCTTGCTCCATTATGATACTGAAGCAGAATAGCTGGTCAAACGTAATGGTTACAATATGCACAAAGAAGTAAAACAAGGCAGGTTCTGGAAAAAACACACAAAACAAGCAGCATTCTAACTAAATTTACATTTACTTCAGACTTAAATGGGAAATTGTCAATGACTTTGCATTTATGGCCCTAGTTATAGGCTGGGCTCTTTTTTTTTCTCTTAAAAATCGAGGTACTAACCTGCGAACAAACTTGGAAGTTATCTTGCTTATTATACCAGTTGATGTCCCTCTTCTAGCATGTGCAAAAGCACCGGTTTCGTGTGATGGTGAGGCAGGCGGTCCATTGTAAGTGGCATTACGCCGCTCCCTTAGCTGCTCACCATGGAAAGTGCTTCGACTTGAACTCCCCCGAGGAAAGCGGGTTCGGTCTGGAGTGGTAGTGCTAATACTATGAGCAGACGGGGAAGCAGCAGGCACTCTTTGAGTTGCACTGCTGGGAAAACAGAAGCATAAATAAAGAGAAAGACTATGCTAGAAACCCTCCTACATGCCAACCATTTCTCAGAGATAGGAAAAAATGCTGCTTTTAATTAATTTTTTAAAAAGCTGAATCTGCTGTAAATTTGCTTTTATGATTCATGCTTAGAAAATAATCAAGAGATATTTTCATTGTAAAATCAAATTATCTCAAGTATTCAGAGCAGTTTAAAAAGTATACATAGATAACAGGACAAGTTAAAAGGTAGAAAACTCTGTAGCAAGATCTGAAAGTCCCAGCCCTCTTTCAAAAGAAATCTGTTTATCAAAACCTTCAACACACGAGCACACCAAAAACTAAACACACATTTCTTCAGAAGTAATCATCTGGCACAAATAAATGTATAAAGCCATCTGAGCAGTTAGTAGCAAGAGCAACTGTACTATTGTGCTTTTAGACAGAAATGAGCCTAGCAATCTACAAACCAAGGGGCTGACATTTCAGTATTTCATTTGAATTTATGGTGTTTTGTACCATACCATCCTGTCTAAATGAGTTCTTAACTACTCAAGTTTTCCAGAAGCTTCCAGGGAGAGACAGTCAAGGAGCTTCTTTGACTGTGTGCAAACGTGTGATGAACAAAATCAGGCCTAAGCCATCTGTAATATCCACACGACTTCAGTAAGCTACTGTTTTGAAACACAATGCAATGTGAAGATTTTTAATAATTACAAACATATTGAAATATATCATGAACTGAACAATAACATTTATAAAGTGCACAGCTTTACAGAAATAATCATTAATATATTACCTCGGTCGGTAAGCTTCAGTGCCATCTTTGATGGTTGGCAGTGTAACTTTTATAGGGTGACCAGAAGCAGACATAGACTTTTGATGTCGAGGCCGTGTTGATACAGCAGAAGCTACTGTAGAGCCTGCAGAAGACGTGCTACTCGCAGACATTTCTGTTAGGCTTTTACCACGGCAGCAAGGCAGGATGGACGGATGGACAAACAAAGAGGGAAAAGAAAGATTAGTATAAAGCCCCACAGAAAAGAGGGACAATAAGAACTAATTTTTTCTTTTAGAACATAGTAAAGTGCTGTTTAAATAACCAGAAGACTGAGCAACCAGGTTGCCTCAGTTAACTAAGGGAAAGCATACAAAATTCTGAGAAATTATGTTAATCCATAAATCAAATCACCATATATGTTAAATTAGGCCTTTTCATTCCTTCCAAGATGAAAGCTTACACACACGTTATTCAAACTAATGAAGACTACAGAGAATACATGGAAATAGTAAAAAAAAAAAAAAACAACAAAAAAAACAAACTGAAAAAGAAATTCGCAAAGACTTAAGTAGATTGATTAAATAAGACTACCCTTTTGTGAAGTGAATGCCCTCATTTTCATTTAAAGCTCAAACACCTAAAACCTGAAGCATTTGGACCTGCTGTCACATCATCACTTGAAAGTAACTGTGTTTTTAAAGGACTAAGTTGTACTTCTCCTCTGCACTATCCCAGCCACGGCCAGGCTGAGCCAACCCTTTCAAAATACACCCAACTGGCTACAAAGAGACCAAAGTAGTGGCAACATTATAGTGTTATTAATCTTTAAAACAAAAGTCAAACTGCTTAAGCCAAATGATTAATACTGTATGAAAAACAATAGCCCCAAAGCCAAATATTATCTGTAGCAAAGAGGTCAAGATTTCAGATGAATAATCCAATGACAAGATGTTCAGCTATACCAAATCCAAAATTAACTGCAACCAAATCTATTGTAGGAAAGGCAAATACACAACTTCAAAGAAAACTCTTCTCCTTCATTTTTCAGAACATGCTCAAAGATCTGAGCATATTCACTGCACTCAAAGGAATGGGGGTTGAGAATCACATGTCTTTTCAATTGTGTAGAAACCCCCCCAGATATAAGCTGTAAAGTGAAAAACTTGGAAATAAAATCCCTTCCCATTATAGTGCTTATGGTATTAAATCTATTGAAGCAAAAATGTTATCAATCTTTGCAAGATTAGGAAAATTATTTGAGTATATATTTTAACCCTAAATCTGCAAGTGGTATGTTACCGTCTTTCTTTTTAAAAAGATTGTTATAAACTTCGTATAATTTAAAATTTTTGAACACAAAAATATGGAAAGACACTTTTGAAAGCACCATTTTAGATTTTGAAATTAATTAATTATTGAAAACTAGAAAACTGGCTCTTTAAAGTACTTTAAACGGCTGCTCTTTACATATTTCATAGTTCATCATCTTACTATAGATCAACAGCCCTATACTTTTCCTATTTCCAAAATTAAGTGCATGATTAAAACCCTCAAACACTAAGACAGAAACAAAACAAGCCTAGTTTAGTAGATTATGTTATTTCATGCTAGGGATTTTTTTGTTCATTTTTTACCTAAATATCTTAAAAATACCCAATCAGAGTAAGAGAAAAGTCACTATGCTTGCAAACAGATCTGTGTTGGAAGACAGCCCTTGGTAATACATATGATTCCATAAAAAGAGGCAAAGTTAGATCTATACACTTAGTTAAAATTTAACCACAAACATAGAACTGTGGTGGGAGACAAGCTTAAAACATATTGTCAAGACTTCACGTATTTCCTAAAATGCTTCATAATGGTATTGATTAATTGCAAAACCTACTTCTCCTATGCCTCAGTTCTTGTACCCACATTAATAAACAAGAAAAGTGAAGAATACCTGTTGTCCTTCCCATTCTGTATTGCAGAATAGCGATCTGAAGAACGTTCACAAACGTAAGTGTTCCTTCTTGTCATTCCACTACCAGAAAATACATTATTCTAGAAGAAAATTAAGACTAAAATTAGATAATATACAGTTCAAGAAAGTATATAATGTTGTACAAAAATGTAAGCGTTGGAACCAAATCAAAATATTTTCAGCCATATATTTTTAATGTTAGAATCTGAGTTAATTTTAATGTACTGAGTTAATCGGTTGACACAAATAATTTACATCACCTATTTCTACCCAATACTTGATTCACCATCTCATTACTGTACCATTGAGAGCATGATAAAAGAAAATGCAGAGAAATTTAATTTTGCTTATATTTGCTTTACTAATTATTCAGTCCAATTCCCACATACTGCATTATTGAATTATTAGTCTCTGAGATCAAAGGAACAAACTGGAATCCCAGAGAACACATCTCTCTGGTTGGTTGAAAGACTTTCTTGTGTAGAATAAATTGCTGACTAGAGCTCCAGCATTATAGTTGTTGCTCCCTGTCAAAAGTTTAAGAGAAAAATTAAAAGATTACACATCTGTGTCAGTCAGCCCAGAAATTATGATGCAGATAACATGGCAAACAGGTCTTGTAGCAACAAACACCAATGGGGTTTTCTTTCTGTTACTAGTTTCAGTTTGCACACACTTCATAAAATACCTACCAACGTTATCCTCCTCCCCCTACCACGCACAGATTGGTTGCTGAAGACTTTCAGTACATGATGCCCAAGTCTCAGTTTTTAATACAGTACATATTGAATTTGGGCTGGGAGAGGTTTCCAAAATGCCAACATCACATACTGATGTGTGCTGGGAAACGATTCAAATACACTAAACCTAGGTATTGTAGGACATGAACTCTGAAAAATTTACTCTATGTCTAGGTCTCCCTCCTGTGCAGCTTTTTAGCATGAGTATCACTCCACGGAGATTACTGAATAAACTGTTTCAAACAATTCATAAGGAAAACTAAGATCTGCAGTAACTGCTTTCAAAATAAAACTCTTCTCAGTTAGACCAATATATATGTTTTTAAGAAATCCTGTGCTCCCTAACATCACATCACACTCAGAGTGTCTTCTTATACATAGAAGTGTAAGTTACATACATCAAATTACCTTTGTTCATTTGAAATGTTTGTTTTTAAATAATTCCCTTTTTATGTGTAAGCTGCTCCACCTTAACCCTTGTTGCAATATTAGACACCACTTTCACAAAGTCCCCAAATAGTAACAGAGCTAAATATGAACAAATACTGAAGTTGCCATTAGCAAGTAAATAAATTTCTCATTCTTCATAGCAAAAGATACCTTTTAATTAGTTCTCACAAAGCAGAGAAATGTTTTTGACATATCAGCTTGTACCATACATGACTGTAATCAGCTGTGGGGCAATATAGTTTTGGGAAAGTTCAGACATGAATTCTGATCTCAGAAGACTCAATGCTCCTGCATGCAATCCACACAGCCATAATTTCAAAGACCCTTTGTGTAGTAGGAAGAAATTTTAAAATAAAAAAAAAATGTTTAAAGCATCTGTGGATGTCTTGCAGAGACAGCCTACAGAACAGTAAGAGTTAAACGAACTTCAGCATTTATTTTCAGAGAATTCTAGTTGAAATGCATACCACCTTCCCAGAATGTCCAAGGTGGGAGCCAGCACATAGAATCCCAAAGGACAGTAAGAATTTCTGCTGCCTGTCTACTGTGTTAAAAAGTGGCCAGAATTTTTGTATTTAATACAGCATGTCTCTTAAGCAGCAAAAAGCATACTTAAATTCTGACTCATGCTTATTTCTTTTTTCCTCTACATAAACTCCTGCTCCTGAGTAGCCGTTTAAACACTATGCAATATGTTTTCGTTGTGTAACCTAAACACTTATAGCACTGCACATGAACTTCCTCCACAAGGCAAAGCAGATGCTTTCACATTAGGAAAGGGACACTGTCCTGTTTGAAACATCCAAGGCAGTAAAAAGAGTGCTTTACGAAACTACAACTGATATCATAAATGCAGAATTAGCAAATGAATCAATTCTTAATCCAAGAACGAGGTTGTAACTCATAATATCAACAGACACATACTCCAGGGAATAAGTGGGTTGGTCCCCCTCACCATACCCTATTTATGAAGTCTAAAATGAAGTGGTTTCAGAAAGCTAACCAGGCAAAGTACAGAGAAAAAGTTCATGAGGCATGTTACATAGAATTATTCAGATGAAATCTCCATTTCAGCTAGTCCTGTGACTTGTGGATACACATGCACTGGAAATTGGTAAAAGAACACTCCCTATTGGCTCTGTTCTTATGTTCTTTCCTTAAATATCCACTATTAGTCTTGACAGATCTTCAGTTTGCCCAAGTGCAGGCATTCTTGTGCTTACTGCTACATTAGACTTAGAAAAAGTAAAGCTGAGGGGAAGGGAAAGGTTTATTTTAGAAGATATTCACTGTAGCCTATTTCTGTCTGCCAGTAAAAGTCACCAGAAATAGACTTAGTGACTTAGCCAGTAACCATTATGGCTATAGTAACCTTATGCTGTACATTTTGTTTCAAATGGGAAAAAAAATAAAACAAGCCAAAAGCGCATGCACTCACACTAGGAACTGTAGTTGATTTCTTCCTTTCTGGACCCACAAGTGGACTTGCAGACATCTCTCCTTTGGATCCCACTGTAGTGCTGCCAAGTTTGCGTGATACATCCTTGTCCCAGTCTTCTTTCTGTTCACTTTCCACACTATTTGCCTGAGCCCTTTTTGTGTATGACACAGCAGGGGGAATTGAGGGACCAACTGCCAAATAAAAACAGTATTAATAAATATCTAAAAATAATTGCTGTGTTTTTCTTGATAAAAATAGTCTAAATATAATTCCATGAGTCCAAAAAACACATTTGAAAAACTGACTGCAAACTCAGCACATACATCAACCTCTTTAAATTAAGCTCTGACAGCCTACATTCTTTTTAACCAGCCTCTACTCATTAGCATTTTGCAGTTCAGAATTAGTTCCCATTTCACATCAATATATAAAACGTAGAAGAGCATTTTAATTCTCATTTTGAATCCATGCAATTTGTGCAATATTATGAAAAAAGGAATTAGAGGGTACTTCAAAATATTTTTTTTTAGTACTTTTTGGTACGTATCTATTCTTCTAAACACTATGAGAGATGCTTTTCCCTGAAAGCCCTACAGCTACTTTGTTTAATCACATGTTTATACTTGGAAAAATTACAATTCTTTCCCTCTCATCATTCTTTAAAATGTCTTGCGGCAAATCCTCCATCAGTGGAATTTTACATTCCCTTGAAATAAAATCACATCAGCTGATGATCTTCACAATATTGGTTACTTTTTTGGAACCACCACCACCACACTAACACAAAGGGAGAACAGTAAAGAATGGGGAAATAATTAGAAACGACAATGTAAATTAGGCAAGGCATTTTAGAAATATTTAGAAATTCTAGTAATTTCATAGTTGTCTTTCATTTAACATTTTTAATGTAACTCCTTTTTGAAGTAACTACTTTCACCTGAAAATGTTTCCTGAATATTTGGTAAAATTATAGTCTCTAGGAAATGAACAATTTGGCCTCAACTCCAAATGTACTGATAAACATAATGGTTTGCTGCTTTTGCGTTTATCCAGAGCAGTATTTTGCCATTGCTTCCTAAACAGGAAACATCCTCAAGCTCTTATTTAGTGAGTCAACCAAGTAACAAGTCCAAAAAATTAAAACTGTAAATTACATTGACGCAGATTTACCACAGAAGCATTCATACAAATAAAAGCATCACAGCAGAGCATGATGAGATACACAACAAATGCACAGAGTGGTGGACCTGCCAGGTTCACAAAACACTGCACATTCAGACTTAAATTGTGTCTGTTACTTTACTTGTTGGAATGTCATCCCCACCATGATCACTGAAACGTCGTTGTTTCTGATTAGTTGATATACTCCGTTGGACCTTCAGGTGAGCAGGAGACTGCACGGAACTGTTGTTAAGGTCACTGCTAGGACGAGATCTTTGACTCAAGTTGCTGCTGGACAAGGAATCACCTCCTTCAAACTACAAAGACAGTTTTTCAAAGCATTAAAAAAAAAAGTTGACATTCCTGGTGCTTCTATTACATCAGTGAAGAATTCAAATCAAAGGCTTTTTTTTTTAATTTAAAAACATATCCAGAATTTCATTTTCTTCAAGATAATTTTTATCACTTTATCTGTGTTTAATGTGCTTTAGAAAAATCTCACAGTTAAAGCTAAGAAGTTAATGAATGCTCAAGACAAATGTAGAAGAATCTTGACAGTAAAAAAAAATGCACTATTTTAAAATCTAAGCCAATAAAACCGGCTCGCCCTGCCTTTTTTTTTTAAAGCTTAAAGAGCATTTCTAGCTTCAGAACAATTTCAACATGCGCTGGATTGAGTCAGATGGGCTAAAAAAGCAACTGCTACTGATTCAAGGATTCTTTATGGCCTTCCACACATCTTTATAAGGTATGTAACAGTCGCTGGTTTGTCACTATCTAAGAAGCGTAAGTTGTAAGCAAGAGCAGTGGGGAAAAGACAAATATCCTCTTCCAAGCAGTTTGAGTCAAAGTAATTTTAGATTTCCTCTACGCTTTGCCAACACAAGGGAACTCTGGTTCAAAGGTGCTGTGGGAAAGTGCAGTCAAGGATACACGTATCAGAGCTACACTATCTTAGAAATGAAGGAAGACCAGTGGACCAGCAGGAAAAAAATTACTTCAAAAAGAAAGCCTCAGCTGGTCTTAGCTTCATTTCTTGAAAAATCCCTGTAGTCCCAAATGATCTACAGATCCCCCTAGTCCCAAAACAGTCAAAAGATTTTCTATAACAAATTTATTAATTATTACAATGCAATTATTTATTAAATAATAAAATATACTGTATGCAAATAAGAAAGGCTGAGTACATTTCTGATTAATAAAGGATGCCAAATCTTAGTAGTTAGAATAATAATAATTGCTCTAGTCAGATTAACTATTTCAGATTCTATCTGCAAACACACATGACAGGAAGAAGACTCAACATATTTACAAGCAAAGGTGAAGATGCAATCTACTTCTTCATATGGGAATTAACAAGACATCCAAGAAGATGTGAAAGGGGAAAGATATTAGAAGTTATTAATTACTATATATTTCTTAAAGCATGTTAACAAAATAGTTCACAAAAGCACTGGCAATCAGAGTATTCAACCCAGCCACATACAAAGGTCAAAACAGAAGATGGAAATTAGGCAGCACTTACCTCAGGTGGTTTTCTACCTAGAAGCAGATAAGTAGCCATCACTTCATCGTACTTTTGGTTTACTAAGGACTCATGGATTTCTTCTCTTGAAAACCCCATTGTGACCATAATGTCTAAAAGTAAAAGGAGATAGATCCATTAGCAGAAGCAGTGCTTGAGTTTACTGACAATTTAAGAACAAGGAAAACAGAAAAACCCCTTGTAATTTAACAGGTAACTAGGATTCAACTCAACCAGTATCATCTTTGCTATGCAAAATCAAAGAGGCTACAATTCCATTCTTTCATTTTTATTTTCTTCTTGAATGTTCTCGACTACGTCACCCACAGAGTCAGAGAATGGTAGGGGTTGTAAAAGACCCCTGTAGATCATCTAATCCAACACGCCTGCCAAAGCACGTTCACCTACACCAGGTAAACAGCAGGTGTTCAGCATGATTCAACATTAAACGCTACTCAATAAACAATTAAAACACTGGCAAATAGGAGCCATGAAAGGCTACAGGTCCAGTACATGACCACAACAGACAAAAATTCTTGCCCTCACAGCAGAATCCATTTCCTTCTGCCTGTTGAATTCTGTAAGCTTATATGTCTTGTGCCGTGCTTGTAGATTCACGTCAGCTGAGTGAAGCCACAAAAATAGTTATGAGGGCATCACAATGAAATTTCTCATTTAAATAAAAAGGAAACATTTTATTTGTATGATTAGATTGTATCTCAAATTCAATAAAATTTTAGTGTGACTTACAAGATAAAATTGCCTAGGTACATCAGATGCAACCTAAGAGTCCTACCTATTCTCTTGGTGTCATTAAAATCTGGTTCAGGCTCAGTATATGGCTTTAGTTCTTCTTCTTCATGGCCAACGTTCATCCACCGATCCTTCATAATTTGCTAAGAAATGAAAAGAGCTTTACGTCAATATGCCATTTACACAGCCAATTAAATCTGTGCTAGTTGATCTAGGGAAAAACAACTCAAAATTCATAATAATCTGAATGCTGCTCTTTCCCTCCCACTTTTTCCCCTCACATTTTACTGTTTCTTATTTTATCTTTCACATCCTTTCACTTCCATTAATTTATCCCCCCCACTCTTACCCTTTACAATACATACACTCCCAAAATACTTGAAGAGCTACTGAGAGAAAAAACCTGCACTTTCAAAACACAAATCTTTCATTTTATACCTGTCACTTCCACTGTCTCTTAATCTCATCTTGCTGAGTGCCTGACACTCATACTCTCATCTTGATTAAGATCCCTAGATACTAACTAGGTATCTAGATTCTACAATACCAGCTCTATCACAATAAATAACTCCTTCAAATAATAAAAAGCAAGTGTTTAGAAACCAGGGAATATTTCAGGAGTGTGCCAATGCTTCCTACAGTCATTCATTTCAAGATAGTGATGCCAACTGGCCATTTTTTCCTATGTATCTTCTCACTGCAGTTGACCTAAATATGTTCACAATTTGGCTGGAGGGAGAAATACCTCTTAACTCTCTCTGCACCACACAGATATTTACTTTATAAATGTCTCCAGCATTCTTTGGAAAATTTCCTTCTGCTGTGGCCTGGATCTTTTTTATGCCTGCAAGACTGGTCAGCTGGAATCTCAAACCACCACCACAATTTCTCCTTAAGATCATATCAGTCTTTAAAACATTTTCCCTCCTACAACAACAGGCAAATATGCCTCTTTAGAGACAGATGCTAGTATTGCTCACTAGATTGACAGAAGAGAGAAACAAGTGCCAGCAAGTCAAGTTTCCCACAGGCTGCAAATATGCCTCGCAAACACCAAATGAAGTTATTTCTCACAAAGAGCAAGAAACTCAATTTTCCATTGATATAACCAAATTCTTTGTATGTAGTGCTGCTGCCAAATTACAGACCCAAATAGCTGCATCCTTACAAGAACAATACATAACTTTGTTTTTGCGCCAGTTAACATTTTGCTGACAATAAGTCTTTAAGATTTGATCGAAGTTCTACCACAGAACTGATCTTTTGGCTTTTGAGAAGGATAAGGGGGAAAGGGATTGTGAACACATATTGCTATACTGCATTTCTGGCACAGAGAGCGCAAGTCTATTTGACAACAGGCTTTCTTGTAGCAACATGATAGATACCCCAAAGAGTTCCATGCAGTATCTGCCATTAGAGTTTTTAAAAAATCCTATTAATTAAATCTAAAGTTTAAGCACGATGAGGTGTCCAGGTGGTAAGAATCACACTGCTCAAGTCCTACCTCCCTTCCTTGACCCATCTTGAATTAGAAGGCAAACACAACAATTCCCACTTAACAGTTTTTTCTCTCTCTTCAGTAGGTGGATCTATATAGTTTGATGTAATCTGCTCTAGGTTTCCATCTGTTAAATATCTAAACTTTTCCTAGCTTCTGCCTTTTAAATATATGATCTCATAGGCGTACTGAGTTATTGTACAACTCTTAAAACAGTCTCTTACAATCAAGCAGTCAAATGACACAAATGATTCAATTCCAGGATCTAGATCCTACATCTGTCCAAGTTCAACTGAGCTTCTAGTCAATTGATTAAAGAGCAGCAGCCTTAATCAGGGTATTTAAAGATCAATCCAAACTGAATTTCAAGCAACTAAATATAATACTATCTATGGTGTTTCCCTCTATTTTCAGTAAAACTGAATAAACTAATACAAATTTGGCCTGGCTCAACACCTGTCTGTCTCAAAATCCTTTGGTTTACTTCTCCTTGTAAGCACAAATCTATTCTGTGGGAATTTCATATACTGTTGCTTTCCAAAGAATTGAAGACTGGATGGAGGAATCTGTTGAAAGGCTGGTAGTTAAGACAGATCCATGTATTTTCCAACAATGCATTTTCCTCATCTCTTCCTATGAAGATTTACTGCTATACAACAACATTCTCCTGCTTCTTGAATGTTTCCTTTCAGCTGCAACCATGAAGAAGTCTAGAAGAATGATTTTAATAAAAGTTTGCCAGGTCCTTAACAGAGGAAAACTGCCAAGACTAACCATATGCTGTTGATCCTGTGTCTGTCTCAGCTTTGATGCTAATGCCACTGACAAACACCCCATCGGGTGACCTGGGAAAAAACATGCATAGGAACTGAGCGAATGTATGGCTAGGACCAAGCAACTAATTACAAGACAAAGCACAAGGAAAAGTCCTCCCCACTTAAGATGCCATCGTCTTTCTACTTCTAGAAACTTAAAAAAAAAGTGTACTTTCATTTTAAATATGTATTTTTAGAAGAGCTCAGACAGAAGAAATAGTAATTCCTTTCCAAGCCATGTATCATAGCTTTCTAATTCACCAAACCTGACTTCAACAACATTGCTTCTAAAAAAGTTTGTGATGTCTCTCTCCCTCAGATTAGCATACTAGTCAAGGACTGTTATCATCAGTATTTTGGTATTGGCTCAAGACACTCTGCCACACAATATTTACTCGCACACTTCCACAGAATCTGACAACTACGCCATTCCAGTAAGGCTGATATTCAATACCCCTCTCCAGGGACAGGAAGGAATTTTATAACAACTGGGTAAGACCACAATATCTAGAATGAAAGCGAAATTAGACCTAAAGAGAAACTGCTGAAAATCCAGGAGAAAGTTCATTAAAAAGAGAATCTGTTTCCTAAAACTTCAACACAACACAAAGAAAAAAGCAATCTTTCACCATCTTTGAGTGACTATGCTCTTATCACTCTGTCCTCTAGACAGTAGGAAATACCATCAATGAATATCAGTTAAGTAGAAGCCACCATTCAATATTCTCTTCAGTACAAACTTTATTCAAGTTAAAATTATTTATAGCAAGTCACAAACCAGCAACAGCTTGAAATAAGTTGCATGCAGCCAGAATTCCATAAATGCAGGCTTCCTTGCACAGGTAGCATCCATGCCCGGAAGCATAAATCACACTACTGCAAATAAAAAGCTGCTGAAGTGGGATTTATTCTCTAGCACACCATTCACTGCTGCACAAGTATGCACAGAAAGATGAAACAAAAGTCACTGGTGATTAAATCATGCAAATACTATTTTAAAACCATTATATTTATCTTCTTCTCTACTTTCATCTCTATGGTAAGTAGATGTTATTTTTAAAAGTCTCTCATCGTTAAAGAAATCACAAAATAGAACAGAGCAGCATTCTCTGCTGCTCTACACAAAATATTTGTTAAAGATCTGCTCCAGAATTATCCATCAAGTACTTGTCAATACAGCAAACCTGAAGAAAGCTGCCCCTTAAAAACACTGAATCTCATAGACATCTTACATATTATGCACAGATAGTCTCTGCATCCCATGAAGAGAAAATCTAATGTACTAACAACAACAAAAAAAAAATCCCACTCAATAGAAATCCTCAAAACAGATTTTAGCTGAGGGACACAGCAGGTATTAATATATATATAATTTTCCAGCTATTCAGAAACAAAGCTACCAAAAGGGGGGGAAGGAGGGGGAGGAAGGACTGAACAGAAATAACTAGCAATTATTAGCTTGTCATTCAAAGAGTTCTTAGTGTTCAT
Organism: Cuculus canorus; assembly: GCF_017976375.1. Classification (NCBI taxonomy): domain Eukaryota; kingdom Metazoa; phylum Chordata; class Aves; order Cuculiformes; family Cuculidae; genus Cuculus; species Cuculus canorus. The sequence goes on from NC_071403.1 coordinate 91,263,842, forward strand.
CTGTACAATGACACTAAAACAAACAAAACCCCCACAGTTTTCTATCACAGTTATTCTTCTTGTATTTATCCTTTTATAGAGGTCATGCTGGAAATGGTAAGCTAGGTCAAAAACGTCTATGGCACTGCCTGCTGCTGTTTTTGTCTTTCTGAAAAACTCTAAGCAGAAGATATTTACAATCCTGTCCTTCTTTCCACACATTTTGAACTAGCTCCATTACCTGATAGAAACTAGTCGGAGCAGTTTGCACTCTGAAATGCTGTGAAAGGACAGTCTTTAGTCAGATGCAATTAAGGTTAGATTTCCACTCATTAACACTTTCATTTTCAAGCTACACTATTTGTTTCTGGGACATTTCCTCATTTTTTAAACAAGACTTCTGGGCCTTTAAAATAGGAAGAAAGTACCTACTGTGAAAAATAAGCAAGCCTTAAGCAATTATTGCATTTTATTCTTTCTTAATCTGAACCTCCTTTTTTTTTTTCCTCAGGGTGAAATTACTTACTTCCAAACTGCCTCGTTTTATTGGATTCAGCACTAGTAGCTTCTTAAGTAGATTTTCACAGTCTGTGGACATATAGAATGGAATGCGGTATTTCCCCCTCAGTACTCGTTCCCTCAGTTCCTTTAAAATAAAGTTTTAAAAGGTGAGCCTATTCATGACACAGAAGATTTAGAGAGTAAAAAGCCAAGCTTTCCTATTGTAATCATACCTTTAGATTCTGACCATCAAATGGCAATGATCCGCTTACTAGTGTGTACAAAATCACCCCAAGGCTCCATACGTCTACTTCAGGACCATCATATTTCTTTCCTTGAAAAAGTTCAGGAGCAGCATAAGGCGGGCTTCCACAAAATGTGTCCAGTTTATTACCGACTGTAAATTCATTACTAAAACCAAAGTCTGCAATTTTAATGTTCATGTCTGCATCAAGTAGAAGGTTTTCTGCCTAAGAGAAAAATGAAAGAGGAAAAGGACAATTTATGTATTAGAATTTGATCTATATATTATAGTGTATAATTTATCAATAAATGCAAAAATGTTTCATCTCCTAAAATGCCTCACCATCTGTATCTTTCTGGCGGAACAAAAGAAACTAATCCCCTTATTAACATCACAAAGGTTGAAAATCGACTATGTTTACTCAGGAAAATATAACCGTTAAAAGCAGCTAAACCCACTTCAAAGTTCACTAGTGAATCAACTACAAAGATTCTTTTCTGGAAGAAATAACTTAGTTTGGCTTTGGACTGAAGAAGCCAGACATCTCAGAATAGCAGTTGCAGCTTTTGATAGGTCCATGCTAACTTCTAATGCCAAGAAGCGTAAATCTAATCGCAGACATCATTTACCATTTTGGTGGAATAAATGTTAGAAGGTATTTAAGACTTCTAAAGATCTCTTCTGCCTACAAGATGAAACACTTCAAATTACATCCTGTATCTTAGCATTCTGTACCAAACAACTTCTCTCTCCTTTATTATTAGTGCTTGCTTTAGCAGTAACACCACGGTAAGTATTAGATCATGTATGAAGAAATGCCTATATTTTACATCTAGGAATACTAATGCCTGTGCAGCAATCATCATGTGAATGCAATGCATCACATACATAGACACAAATACTCAGGAACCTGGGAAGTCAGTAAACAGTATCTTATACTTAAAATCACAATTAGGTCAAAATATTAAGAGAACCAGGTTAGAGAAATACCATACGTTACCAGAAAAAAAGAAATAGAGCGCATTTCTTGAAAAGTAAAGATGCAGTGCGAGGAGTGTAGTAGCACTGGGAAATGTTTACTCATCTAACTAGGTCTCAGCTCCTGATCTGCATATCAGCAACACAGGAGCAACACTGAGGAGCGCGTGAACCCTTCTTTTTCAATGGAAGGACAGACAATAGCCAGAGCAAAGGATACACTTAATCGCCAAATATCAGTTTTATAGCAACAGACATCTGTCATCAGATGCTGCACTGAGAATTGAGTACACAAAATAAAATGCCTCGGTTTAGGAACAGAGAAGCAGCAATAAGTTTTGTAAGTTGCCTTCATCAGAAGGGTGAAGGTGACTTTGTTGAACTTTGCTTGTTGGTTTTATTTCTAACCATTTTAATTGTCTCCTGTTCACTGAGTGCAAATGACTACCAGTATATGAAGGAAATACCTACGAATTTAGCCTTTATCAGGAGCAAAAATCAACCCGTTTTTACAAACTAACTATCCTGGAAAATATTTTATTTTCCCAATTCATTGCCTGTAATCTCAGCTGGTTCCAGCTGATGTGCCTACAGAGTCACAGAGATATTTTCCAGATTTGACAGCCTTCTACATTACTGCACAAAGCCTTCATTTTCTTTGTGGTGAAAACATTACTGTCCATGCAGCTGCTCTGCGATTACAATAGTCCTCCTAGTTCAACAGTACTCTGCTACCCAAGTACCTCATGCTGTTATGTTCCTTACTTCAAACAAAAACACCAAAAAAAAAAAAAACCTTTTTAGTGTGCCAAATAGAAAGTTGATGGTGTTATTGGTTACATGTTCACAGCAAAAAGTATTAACAGTCACTGAAAATTTTAAGATAAAGTTTTACACATCACAGTACAAGCAAAGTTGGAATTGATTATTAGTCCTTTCTATGCAAGCTGTTTATAAGTACAGAAAATTAAAAGGAGACAGTTTGAATACACATTGTTCTTGCACTGTCTCCTCTTCTGCTGGAATAGCCTGGACAAACTTGCACATTTTCTTACATGTCTCCCTAGTTTAGTCTGAAGTAACTTACGTTTGAAGGTGTTTATCCTGTTATTAAAGCCAAAAAGGCTTATTAAAAAATCTCCAAAGTGGTGCTAGACCTCTGCCATGTACTGCTAACGATGTCGATTTGCCAGTGTGCTGATAACATGGAGAAAGTCAACAGAAGCAGATAGGAATGCAGATAGAACTTTAAAGCTGCTTCTTCCTTTATTATAGTTCCATGAGAAGAGTTTTCAGTGAGAGAGATGACAACATTTGGGGAGAATAGACAAAATCTACTTGGAAAGAGTAGAACACCTCCTCAAAGCCATACGGTTCAGCCCTTTTTTCTTTGGGAAATGTATTTTGCACTGGTTAGGCTGACTGAAATGAGTCTAGCATAACTCCATCCAAGGGAAGATGGAGGTGAAAAGCAAACAAAGAAATCATTTTGGAGTCTGCCTGCCTTTCTTGGAAATAGGAAGGAAATCAGCAGTAGAGTACTTGTGACAGATGGTGAAAGGGTTCCTGCACGAACACTGCAAAAGCAGTTCTGCATAGTCCTGTGAGCTATGCAGTGAGCCATATGCATGGCATGGAACTAGGAAATGAATGAGGTGGGGGAAGGCTGTTATGGGCACTGGGACAAAAAGTGGGATGCAGGATGCTAACTAACTGCAGGGCCTAATGCAGTAAGACTCAATAACATATTTAGCAAGTTAATTAGCAAATCGGCACCAGATAAGCACAAGGGAATGGCTGGTTCCCTACTCCCAGTCAAACATAGGGCCAAGACAATTAGTGAAAGTGGTTCATCCAGCAAAGCCAATAGCTCCGTAGGTGCAGCCCTCCGGAAAGCTCAACAACAGTATCTACGGTCAGCTGTAGAGAGCTTGACAAAACATTCACAGGCTTCAAACCTCCATACAAGACAGGGAAGATTTTTTTTTTTTTAAATCAATATTTTAATGACATCCAGACGCTTCCTTTGTCCATTCTGTCTTCAGAGTGCCGGCCAGGCACCTTCATCATCAGATGACAATGGTCCTGGGGCAGGGAGGACTTAACAGAAAAGGATGTATTATCCAGCACCATATGCACAAGCAGGAGCTGGCAGATTGACAGGTAGTAGGGAACAGATTTGTAAGAAAGAGGTTGAGAGCACGCTGCATTGTCTTATAAGAAAGTTAACACAAAAGACACTGGTGAGAAAAACCCTTAGGAATTAATTATTCAACCTCAGCTTTTCACCAGTGTTTAGATACATTACTAAAAAAGAACCTACCCCAGTGTTTTCTTTGTAAATGCACAAAGACAAAGCAAGAGCACAAGCCAACTTTTAAGCGGGTGAATATCTTGTGTCCAAGTCCCATGATATCTAAACCTGGCACGAAGACAACTTCGGAATGAACGTTTAGGTTGTAGTTGCAATTACAGGACTCTTTAAAATGGTCTGGTATGTTTATACAGATAGATTATTAGAAAGTATCAAAAAAAAAAAGGAAGCTCAACTAATTTCTTTTAGCTTAGTTTTATTTTTCTGCCTGAATTAAACATTAGAGAATAAACCAGAAGTTCAAACAGATTAAAAAATTAACATATTTCTTATGAATCACTAGCAAAAAAAATGTTTCATATATCTTCCACTATATTTTAACTGAAAATATTTTAATTAATTAGTGCTGACTGGTATCATTGAACTTCTGCAGCTTCAGTGCGTAGACATCTGCATGCCAGCAGGTATAATTCTTTGGAAAGCATGTCTTTTTCTTAAAGCCAAAACTGGAATGAAAGTAACACATGTTCTATTCTTGTCTTTCCCCTGTTCCAACAGGCAAGCTGCATAAATTTCGTGCTTCAGAAAACTTAGTATAAAATACTAGGGATAGTTCCCTCATTCACACGTTAGAGGCATTCAGAGACAGGGGCAAGGACAAGTATAAAGAATGAAATTAAGTCTATAATTTCAACCAGCAAAATGAAAAATAAGTAACAGCCTACCTTAAGATCACGATGAACTATGCATTTCTGATGACAGTACTGCACAGCAGATACAATCTGAAATACCAAGATAATCGGTGAAATAGTTTATTTCAACCTCAGTATAAGTTGTCATACATAATTTAGTAATTTTGGCTTCTGATACGACTCAGTAGAACATAAATTAATAAATAAAACAATGTTAGAAAATATTCATGTGAGTTTCAATAAAACTCAAACAGTGAAACTAAAAAGTCCCCCAGAGCAGCTAATTTTCTTATTAAAAGTTTAATACATGTTCCTCAGGGTAATAGAAGGAACATCTATTTTAAATGCAGATCAGCTAATAGTGATAGCTATAAAAGGAAGTTATTCCAGCCCCCAATCCAACAGATGGGTGTACCACCTCAGATCTTATCCCCCGAAATATTTGCAGCGTATCTCTGCAATTCATCCCTAACAGAATAGTTCATTCAACAATTTCACATCTTTTACATATGTATAACAAAAAAAATCTGAAATAGCAATTTAAAAGCAGTTTCTTTACATGTTAATTATACACCTTAATTCTGAAAAAGACCAAGTTTTATTTATCTAATTAAAGCTGTTCACAAAATTATCACCAAAAATAGTAAGAAGATTAAGTTTTGTAATAAGAATATGAAAACCTGTTACAGAACACCCTTCATACAAGACAGTGTGACATGACCCAGCAATACATGCCATCATATCAACATCTACATAGAATGTCTGTCAAATTCTAAAATTTTCAGAAAAGTATTAAAACATCATGTGAATCACAAGAAAAAATGTGGCTCCTAGGAACATCCACGAAAAAAAAAGAATGTAAAACAGTCTTACTATTATTAGACAGTATGTAGGAAGCAGATATTTTTCTCTTCAGGCATTTCTTCCAGCTTTAATAAACATTATCACAACAATGAATTTTTTTTTTAAGTAAAATAAGTATGATCACACTTATGTCTATCTGCAAACACCATATATAGAAACAAGAGAAAGAATGAATGTTAATTTCATACCTGCCTGAATTTTGCACGAGCCTCTTTCTCTTTCATTCTTCCATGTGCAACTAGGTAATCAAATACTTCTCCTGACCATGACAAGGACAAAACATTAATCCTATTGCCCACATTTCATTTTCTAACTCTCTTGCACAATCAAATCATGCCTGAAAACAATGCCACCACTACCACCCTCAGACCCCTGCTTCTTGAAGGAAAAGGATATAGAAGCAGACAGGAAAATATCCTTTTTACTGTTTGCATTGGATTTCATTTTTCAGACATATAATAGGCAAGAAATATAAAAATGGAACCTTTCATACGAAGGCTTCTTGAATTTTTAAAATAAATTTACTTAAACACTGTGAAACACAACAAAGTTTACTATAATAATGAAAAACATTCACATTGCATGTAAGACTTATTGGGAAACAGGCAACTACTTATATACCAGATTTGTTTTGCCGATTTCTAGCGGCTTCACTTAACAGTATCTATAGTACTTTTGTTCTTTTCCCCTCTTGTTGTCTTCCTGCTCAAACACCTTTCAGATCCTTATCTTTGCACCGTCTGACAAGCAGCCTTTCCTAGCTGATCACCTAAACAGGACTCCGCTCCACATTCAAACATTTCCCACTCAGACGCTAAGCATCTTCTCAAGCCGGTACCCACTACTCCTGATCTGCTGGTCTCCCCTCTCCTGTGCTCCTTATTCCCATCCCCCGATCTGCCTCTCCAAGTACTTTGGCACACATTTTCAAGATAAAATGAGGCACTAGTGCTTGCCTAAATATAGCAGATAAATACTGAGTCAAGTTTTTGTCAGAATCTGCACCAGGTTATCTCCCAATAGTCCATCAGAAACTGCAGAACTATAACTACCCTTAAGCACAAACCTAACAGGTTCCTTCCCAGCACATGATGCGAGCAAGACAGTCCACCCTGGGAGATCTGCTGTGAAGGCCAGATTGAAATAACCCATTAGCCATAAAATCCTTAAAATGCCTCCAGGCGTGCAACCACCATGGCTTCCCAAATTTCAGTTTATCCTTTAAACAGAATTAAGAATCCACTTACCCCCACTGGCATATTCCATTACCAAATACAATGTCTTTTCAGTTTCAATAACTTCAAATAATTTTACTGCAAGAAAAATGAATGAAAGAGAGATTGCACCAGGAAGCAAAAGCACAACACAATCAAAAAATTATAGTCGCAAAGCAAGTATAATTTATGGCCAGTGATAACACTAAACCATATGAAAACTTTATATCCTTTAGGTTAGCATTCTTTCGGTGGGGAAAAAAAGCAAAATTAATTTCTAAAACATGTTTGATAACAAAGCGTATTAATTCACTATTTTCTGAGAAATTTATGCACACTGTACAAATGAGTTCATGCTGAAATTAGTGTTTAATTTGACAGACGTCTTTAAGATCATACAAACCTTCCCCTGTTTTACTAGTAAATTGTTTCCAGTTAGAAATCTGAGATTCTGACCAACAGAAAACCGGTAACAGACGCATTAAGGCTGACAGACTTTCCTTGGATTGCAACAGTAATCATTCACTTAAAACAGCCACCCCCTCCACAGCCACCCCCAAGAAAACAAAACCCAGCAGAAGCTAAGAATGCTGGAAAAGCAACGAACAATTCACAGGATGAGAAGGGAGTGCCTAGCGTGTAATAACTTGTACACCTTGTCCATACCTTGTATGCAACAAGCCCTCTGGCCAATTCAGGACCATTAACTGTCTCTGGAACAAGACTGTCCAGCCCTCCTCAGCCAGAAGAATTGTCATCACAAAGTAGGGCCCTGAAGCTGTGGGGTAGGTGAAAGAACTAAAGCAGAAAGGGAAAATTACATACTTTTTAATTCTAGTTTTCTGGAAGTATCAGTCAGCAGGAGTCCTCCCTAGACTGAACCAATAAGAGTTTTCCTACTTTTACTTAAGAAACTCATGCCTTTTGGTCTCAAGTGCAATTTCAATGAAGAGGGGAGTTGGGGCCCTCAAAAGGCAGGAGTGCTCAGCATCTCCTACTTTGTGTTAGGAATTTCCTGCACCCAGCAGTTTCTCTCCTCAGAGCAAAATCTTTTTATCAAGCTGAGTCAATAAAGAGGTGAGACAACAAAGTATTTACTGAATGCTCACTGTCCTATTATGTCAATTAAGTTTAATGAAGAAGAGCTTAGTAGTAAAGTACAAAGAGTAAAAAGTAAACAGTATAAAAAAAAGTTTTCAGAAATGCAAGGCTCCTACCAATATTGGGATGATTCAGTATCTTCATTATTCGTACTTCTCGAAACAACTGTCAAGGAAACAAGACAATTTTCTTAGTGTATTTATCAGGGAAAAGTTATGCAAGATATGCAATTTTAGATGACAAAAAAAGGAGCAGCATAAGCCACAGAAAATAGCATTAGCATAAAATATAGATAAACATAGTGCAATGAATGCCAGAAAACATAATCTACATCTAATACATTATATAAGAATAACCACTACCAACTACATATCCAAACCAGACTGATTTTTAATCTTTATACAATCAGATACTGGTAAGTTTTATAGCAACTTCTGGAGTTTCACACCGACCAAACCAAAGAGATTATTCATACAAATCTTTGTTATCATTTTGCTCCAATCCAGCAATCCTGACATCCTCCTGTCTTGATGCTCCACAGAGGCAAAGTGGGCAAGTTCTGTTTTCTCACAACTACCAAGTTTTACAGTGGGTCGCAAACGGTGATGCCCCCTCTCCCCCTGGAAAGACCTGAAGGTTTATGATTGATGAAAGTCTTTTTATGATCCCAAGTCACATAATTTTAAAAAATTGGACAAACTTATAGTTTTAAGTGTATATACTTAGGACAATGGTGGGTTTACTTCTTTTTAAAAAAACAGAAACAAGAGGTCTTTGTTCTTAAATTTCTGGCATTCATGGGTTTATTGATTAAACAAGAGATGAATCATGACTAACCTAAGGATTCAAAGGGAATAAGGCAAATGAAAGGAATTGAAAATGACTACATACTTCTGTTACTCTGTACTTGAGACTGTCAATACTGGTAAGCTTGCACTGTTTTACTTCAAGTGAACAGCATATCCACATCATTGAATCTATTTACTGTGCTGCACAGTCTTTAGTCCCACATTAAGACGAAGTAGGATGCCAAAATGAAGGAAGAAAAGCTCGCTGGCTCCAGTGCAGTACTTAGACATTTTGAAAACGTCTTAGGACTGCAGCCCTCCTTACAGAGACACTTGGCTCACTGTGGAAGTGCACTGATGCTGTTTTGTTGGTCTGATATCTCAGAGGACATTTCTCCCTCCATTTTCAAAATCAGTACCATTGTTTCAGATGCTACCTCTGTAACAGGATACAATGATGCACGCCAGACACCAAAACACTTCTGCCCAGAGTAGCAATTTAGTTTCTATCTCGTGGTGGCTGAGGCTACAAGCTAAGAGACATTAAAATTCTTTTACTTAAGATAATTATGATGTTTGTTTACTCCATTTGTGCAACTTGCAACACTTCTAAAATCCACATTTATTCTACAAGCTAAGGTTATAGAACAACATCTCTCTGAAATTCAGCTTTTGATCAAGTAATAGCACTGCAGTTTTATATTTATATTAAAGTCACAGTGAAATTTTAAGTATTCAACTATCCACTCGCCTTAACATACCAGAAGGAAGCAAAGACTTAAAAAGCATTTCTCTGAGAAAACATGAGCAGTATGATGCCATTACCTTGTGTTCAAAATAGGTATGTAGTACTATGCACTAGAACTAACTTTAGCAAATATTCTTGTTTCCTCATAAAAACTGTTATTCCCATGAAAAAAACCAACATACTGGGCTTTTTTTTGTGCATTTTTTTGTTTTTTAAGTATTTGAATTTGTTGCACAAGAAAAGGTTTCTCAACTAAATAACTATCAATTAGTCAGAAGCTAACAAATAAACCAATAGATGGTACAGCTTCAGACAAGCTCCTAAGCAGCTATGTGGAAAACTGTAATTCCTGCCAGAAGATTAGAAAGATATTCCATGACTCAACAGTATTAATGCTAGTTTAAAAGTTCCAGCAATGAATGCATGTCTTCATAAAGAGAAATAAAATATTAGCCTTCTATAAAATAATCTCTAGTCTATAACAGAAATCATTAAGAAACAGTTTTACATGTAATGTGAAGCACAGTAACTGCAGAAAAAAAGAAATTATGTACATTATTCTATTCAATACTCCCACAGGGTTTAGAAGTTTACTAATTAGTTTAAGATTCAAATTGATTTCACAGCGACATGAAACTTTTCTTTCCATAAAGGAAAAAGACTACTAGGAAATGAACACATAAAGTCTACTTTTCTCATGACAAAACATTACTGACCTCTAGCCTCACAAAGACACTTTGTTATTGGGAAGAAACATTTACTTGCTCCAGTTCTGAATAGAAGACACCAAGATCCAAATATGGGCTTCAGGTTTATTCTATACAAATAGCATAGTTTTTCTTTTCATCATCTTGTATTATATATCCTGCTGAATAGACATTTTTTATAAAATTGGAGCATATGTTCTCATACAAAAGCAGGTACACAGTCAGGGTAGTCACCATTAGTATATCAAGAAACAGTAGTCACAACCTTTTGAAAGAAAGTAACTCTAAGGCAAATTCTAAATGAATTAAATCACAAGGTGAATCTGGATATTTTCTTGCTTGTTACTGGCTCTGAGGTGTCAGCGATTCATTTCGAGATTTTGACTCAAAGGCACTTTTAACATTGGTTGAAATGCATTTGCATGCTTAGAGCAAGAACAGGACAAGCTGGAAGGGTCAAAGTTACTGAGGTGACGCTCATCACACAAACCACGTCAAGAATACGCTGAGTGGAAACTGGCTTATTTTACAGACAGGATAGTGTCAGTCTTCCTACAAATGTATCAGAGCAGGGAAACTAAGAAATCAGCAGAGTAAGAATTGTAAGAATAGTTGAAATCTTGGAATCTACCTTACAGGTAGATGAATGATTCCAGGTTGGATGGAGCCTTGAGCAGCCTGATCTAGTGGCATGGCAGGAGGGGCAGAATTAGATGATCTTTAAGGTCCTTTCCAACTCAAACCATTATACGATTGTGTAAAGCATTCTACAAGAGTCTGGCAGAAGTCTCACAATCCACAGCCCTTGTTTTCAAGAGGGACTCCACCTTACCAGACGTCTGCTGGAAATATAACACAGCAGAGAAGAAACAGTCTGGGAGGTTCCTGGAGCGTGTGTAAGTTAACTTCCTGACACAGCTGGTAAGTGGTAACTACCAGGGACGTGCCTTGCTTGACCTGCTGTTTACAGAGAAGGACTGGTGGGAGATGTTGTCACAGGCCACCTTGGGCTTAGCAACCATGAAATGATAGAGTTCTCGATTCTTGGTGAAGTAAGGAGAGGGGTCGGCAAAATCATTACCACGGACTCCCTGGAGGGCAGACTTTGGCCTGTTCAGGATGCTGGTTAAGACAGTTCCCTGGGAGACAGTCCTGAAGGACAAAGGGGTCCAGGAAGATTGTACATTCTTCAACAAGGAAGTCTTAGAAGTGCAGGAGTAGCCAGTCCCCGTGTACCCTAAGACAAACTGGCAGGGAAAATGACTGGCCTGGCTAAACAGAGAGCTTTTGCTGGGATTCAGGGTTAAAAAAGGAGAGTTTATCACTTCTGGGTAAGGGCAGGCAACTCAAGAAGAGTACAGAGATCTCGTTAGATCATGCAGAGAGAGAAAGACAAAAGCCTAGGTAGAACTCAATCTGGCCACTGTTGTAAGAGACAAAGAATATTCCTGTAAACACATGAACAATGAGAGCCAAGGACAATCTCCATCCTTTGTTGGATGTTGGGGTAACATCGCTAACAAGGCTGAGGTACTTTAAATGCCTTCTTCACCTCAGTCTTCAATAGTCAAACCAGTTATCTCCAGCGTATTCACCCCCCTGAGCTGGAAGGTGGGGATGGAGACCAGAATAAACCCCCATAATCCAGGAGGAAGCAGTTAACAACCTGCTATGCCACCTGGACACTCATATGTCTATGGAACTGGATGGGGTCCACCCAAGAGTACTGAGGGAGCTGGTGGAGGAGCTTGCCAAGCCACTCCCCACCATTTATCAGCAGTCCTGGTTAACATGGGAGGTGCCAGATGAATGAAGGCTTGCCATTGTGACATCCATCTATAAGAAGAGCAGGAATGAGGATCTGGGGAACTACAGGCCTGTCAGCCTGACCTCAGTACCATAGAAGATTATGGAGTGGTTCATCTTGAGTGTGTTCACTGGGCTTGTGGAAGATAACCAGCGGACTAAGCCCAGACAGCATGAGTTTAGGAACTACAGGTCCTGCTTGAACAACCTGATCTCCTCCTATGGCCAGGCGACCCACCTACTATATGAGGGAATGCCTCTGGGTGTTGTCTACCTAGACTTTAGTAAAGCCTTTGACATTGTATCCCAGAGCATTCTCCTAGAGAAGCTGGCAGCTCATGGCTTAGAGAGTCATACTTTTTGCTGGGTAAAAAAGCCCAGCTGGATGGCCTGGCCCAGAGAGTTGTGGTGAAGGGAGTTAAATCGAGTTGGCAGCCAGTCACTAGCAGTGCTCCCTGGGGTGCAGTGTTGGGACTGGTTCTGTTTAAGAGGATTGAATGCTTCCTCAGTAAGTTTGCAAATGACACCAAATTGGGCAGGAGTGTTGATCAGCTTTACGGAAGGATGGCTCTGCAGAGGAATCTGGACAGGCTGGATCAATGGGCTGATGTCAATTATATGAGGTTTAACAAGGCCAAGTCCCGCACTTGGGACATAACAACCACATGCAACATCACAGGCTTGTGGAAGAGCAGTTGGAAAGCTGCCTGGCGGAAAAGGACCTGGGCGTGTTGGTTTCATCCAGCCAGCTGAACGTGAGCCAGCAGTGTGCTCATGTGGACAATAAGGCCAACAGCATCCTGCCTTGTATCAGAAATGGTGTGGCCAGCAGGAGCAGGGAAGTGATTGTGTCCCTGTACTGGGCACTGGTGAGGGCACACCTCAAATCTTGTGTTCAGTTTTGGGCCCCTCAGTAAAAGAAAGACACTGAGGTGCTACAGCATATCCAGAGAAAAGCAACAAAGCAGGTGAAGGGTCTGTAGCACAAGTCTTATGAGGAGAGGCTGAAAGAACTGGAGCTACTTAGTCTGCAGGAGACTGAGGGGAGGCCTCCCCCTCTTCCCCTTGCAGAAGTGTGCTGATCATTAACACTGCTTATGTCAATATCTATGTATTTATAAATAGAGATATCTTTAAACAATAGCCACTACCCCCCTCAATAACACCTAGGTTATCTCTAATTGCAAAGAGATGTATTAATGTAATGAGACCATAATTATTTCCTACAAAGCCAAACTTTTGTTTTTATAGAAATCTGGATGGAACAGTGAGATTAGTTCTCCTTTCATGGCAGGGCAAGCTGTAAGATTATATAATGTTCTACTTCACTGATGAAAATAGCACTTTCAGAATTCATGCACACCTCTACTTTCTAGAGTAGCAGTGTAGTACTCAATCAGAAGGTGTGCTTCTCAACTTTTCTCCCTCATCTCATCACATATTTGTATGACCATTCTTCATTGCTACCATCCAAAAAAGGTCTTGAACAAGCATCTACTTGTAGCTTCAATAGCTTCACTTTTAACAAAGAATATCCAATACCATACTCAATTTATAGAACTTGTACCTACAGAAAAGGCACAAGGCGTGAAAATGCAATTCCTGCTTTTCCAGTTTCATTTTTCAGGGCACAGACTGCAGAAAGCACAAAGACCTTCTGTTACATCATTGCTAAAACTCATATATGTCAGGTTGAATTCTGCATTTAAGATTTAATATTTTAGCTCACTACAATCAAACAAAAAATCTTCAGTTAAGCAAGGCTTTTTCTTGCTTTGAAAGACGTGTTTGAGTGCTTCTCTAGTTTCTAAATTATTACCAAGAAGGGATGTTGCAAAAAACCCCACAGCTTTTAATAGTAAACACACTCAAATTGTTCCAAATCTTCTACTACTTCTTCACTTCTGTTCTGCTTTTACCATCAGAAAGAACCTAAATTTGGACTTTAGATATGTCAAAAGAATAAAAAGATGACCACGGACAGCTAAAAAGAGAAAATCTGAAACGCCACTTACTAATCAAACCAATTAAGATATAAGCACCTTCTGCTCCACTAGCAGCTTGCAGAAGAGCAACAGAATGTTGTTTCAGAAACGTCCCTAGTGAAGCCAGTATAAGACGACACTTTCAATATAGTAGACATGCAGAAAATAGAACAGCTATTTTGATATAGACTTTAATTAAGATGAAACCCAAATACTTAACATTTGGGAACAAATTACAACCATGACAGTGGAAAAAAATAAGTCAGCACAATACGCAACTATCAGGATAGCAAGTTCACAACAAAACCAGCTCTGTCTTCTAAACAAGTGCTCACTGAGTAAGATGGGAACCACATACTGTGGTGCCCTTTGTTCAACATTGTTTATCTAATTAGAGAGGTAGAAATGCCGAAGCAAAAGGTATATTATAACTTAATTCTACCACACTGCATGTACAAAGATGCAAAATAAAAAATTCATCAGGTCAGCTCACCTCACTTCAGTCATATCTCCCAATTTAGGTTAAAATAACTATGCCTGCTAAGTACCCTGTCCATACTATATGGCATAAACAACATTGGAGAGTGATAAAGTACAAACTTAACACCTTCTCTGTTTCCATACCCAAGACTAACTACAGACCCAGCTTGTACGACACTTCAGCAACCGAAGTATGTGCTAAAATATTTCTGTTTACAAAACAGTGCATGAGAAACTATGATGACTCAATTCTTTTTACTTAAACTAGGTCAATAGCAAACACTAAAGCAAAATCTACTTGCACTTGGTACCCTTTATATCATACTGAGTCAAAAAGGAAAGGCACAAGGTCATTCACAAGACCAAAGATCACTACATCTTTGTTTCGTTTAATAATGTGCGCCAAAAATTACTGAAGGCCTTAAATATTTGCTGATCTGCATATGACCTACCAGCTTTGAAGTTCTAGAGTCTGTCCTCTCAACTATGCTAATTTACGTGGGTTCAAACTCAGGACTGGTATTTTTACTGCAGAAACTTACTACATTATTTCTTAAGAAACATTCATTAGAAAAGTGTAGTAGACAGATACCGTTGGAGTTGATGATCTAAGATCTTTTCCAGCCTAATGATTCTATGATATAAATGGCTTCTAACTGTATCTAAAAAAGTTTCTTATCAGCTTCCCACTCAAAAAACAAGTAACAACAATAATGCCCGATTGTATCAATATTTTGTGTACTGCCTGTGCAGCGTGACAGTGTCTTGAGTAGGCTACAAAAATTTCATTTATATTTGGAACGATTTTTTAACCAATTATTGAATATTTTGTGTGAAATGTGTGAAATTTGTGTGAACTTATTTATCATGAAAGCAATTATCCCAGAAGTAAGTTTCTCATGCTCAGTTTTCCAGAAACCTTTAATGATTTTCTTACCCTCTCATTGCTAAACAATGAGACAAAATCACCTAGCTCTCATACTGTAAATATCAACCTATGCAGGAAACAAGCTGTGTGAGCAGCACAGGATTTCCCCAATGTGCTCAGTCACATACTGCTTCTGTGG
Source organism: Cuculus canorus (assembly GCF_017976375.1). Classification (NCBI taxonomy): domain Eukaryota; kingdom Metazoa; phylum Chordata; class Aves; order Cuculiformes; family Cuculidae; genus Cuculus; species Cuculus canorus. The sequence continues at coordinate 91,279,310 of NC_071403.1, forward strand.
GTCCCTCTTCACTAGCTCAAATATTAGCGAAGAGATTTGCTTAATACAGGATCTAGGACTTAAGGACAGCAAAGCTTTTGCATGGATTCTGCACAGCAGGCTGAATTAAAGAAAAATAATGAATATCCTGAAGAACCCATACTCAAACAAAGACAATGAAGAAGAGAAATTAAAGCAAAAAAAACAAAGAATTGAAGGAAAAGAAATAAGGAGTAAGGTTGTTTATAAATTCCCATAACTAAAGTTACAGAATAAAATAAATGTAACAGCAGCCAAAATAAAAGACCAAGCAATAAAGCCTAGCCACTCTCTCTCATTCTACACCTACGGACAGCAGCAGTCTAGTATTTGTAAATAAAAAAGTACCCCAAATTTTTATAATGGACAACATCCAGTAGGACAACACAGCTTTTCTGTGCTTCAGCCAAAACTAAACACATGCATAGTTAAATAGTATAAAATCTCAAACCAAACAACCTCCCCTCCCAGCGTTTTGTTACAACACTTAACACAATGGTTATGATGGACTTCTCAATTTCTATCTACGCGCATAAACAAACAAGAATGTTCTGATTATGTCCAGTCATTTGTTCATTCTACACACAAAATAATTGCCAGAAGTCTCTTCAGTTTAACAAATATTTTATTAAAGTTGAGAGAATACAAAAACAGAGGCAAAAGGAAAAAAAACCTTAAAGCCATAAAAATCGGCACTAAGTCCACTAAAACAATTACTACACTAAAGAAAAATCCAAGAAAAAGAAATACTATCCTTTACAGCTTTACATCTTGATTTATTGTATAGACAAACTACTTCTGTACTTAATTCAATACACATTTTATCATCGGGTAGGGGTAAAGCTGAAGAATGAGGGAAGAGCAAAGCTGCCATGCGTAGACAGGAACCATACAGAGTAATTGCTCTCAGACAAACTGCGCATGCACATTATAGCAAAGACATCAGGATATGCGTCTCCCAAGATCATACGTACACAAGGATGTTTGTTTAGTAAGATAAAGGAATCAAATATTTTTGCCAAGTAAATAAAAGATCACAGTTCAACTGCCTATAGCGTTTCGGATATTACGGTATATTCTTACCTTTTGCAGACTAGTAGGATTTAGCTGGGTTTTATCTATTATTTTCACAGCAACCTTGGAAAAAAACACAGAATCATGAATTATTAAATTCAGAAAAAATATTTGAACAAAACCACACCACATCTCTGTGAGGAAAAAGCATTGACGTGTCTATATAACATGTATATATGTCTGCTTTTATGCATTTCATCAAGCAAAGTTTCCTCACCTATTAGGATCTACCAGCTGGAACTTAGAATTTTGCCACCAGATGGTACCACCAAGGAATAAGTTTTATACTTCTGTCAGCACTTGTTATCCTGTCCATTGCAAAATCAGGCCTTCCAAACATAAGATCTATCTATCAATACATTTCAATATTGAGGATCAATCAATTGATCTATCTATCTATAGACTACAAATATCAATGAAATAGATCGATCTATCTATCTATAGATTATAAATATCAATGAAATCTATCAGAAGACTTTTCTTCGGTTTTGGAAATGGCTGGAGATAAACAGACCCCCTCCCAGTCCCAAAATACCCCTCAATAGGCGACAAACTTTTTGATCTCTTGACCAAGAGTTTATATTTTTAAAAAAGGGGCACGTTTCTTCTTAGAGGAAGAAAACTCAGGCTCCTCAGGTAGCTTTTCCTACACCCTGAAACAGTCTCTTTGTACCTTCCTTTACAATGACAAAAAAAGCACTTCTCTGTTCAGAGAGAAACGTAAAAGACTAGCAGAAACACTTTTTATAAAGAGAGCCAAAGAGAATATAAAACACAGACAGCCTTTTTTATTTTTTTTTTTTTTTCTTAAAAGCTTACCTCTCTTCCAGTAAGCACATGCCTTGCCAGTTTGACTTTGGCAAAATTTCCTTTTCCTATTGTTTTCAGTAAGCGATAATTTCCAATGTGAGGATGCTCTTCATTGGTAGATGTAATGGAGTTCCTGCACCGGGGGATGTTTTGTCTGCTACTTGACTTGATAGGCTGGACATGTGGTTCTGTGTATCCATCCACAGAGGTATGCTGGAAGGCAGATAAAAGTTAGGAATTTAGCTACTTGGATTTTAGACAGTTGCAGCAGAATAGACTAAAAGCATAAAAAGGTGTAGAAGTGAGTCACATATTTGCTTTTACAACGTGACTGATAACTTTGGATGGTAGCCTAAGCAGAATATGCTGTCTTTGGGCTGAGTTTGATGCATGTCTCAAGAGAAGTCTGCAGAACAATCTTACCAGCTCCAAAAGTAGAACTAGAGACACCTAGGCAGTAATCAACAAACCATTACAGACTTTTAATAATAACTATGCCAAACTACACACTACATCACTATGCTGCAAATAAATTTCACTGTTCATAACAAAATTTAGTATTTCAAAAACACACAGTACAAAAAAGTATTAGTACTGTGACATAATCAGAAACAAGGTTTCACTGTTTTATTCTTAGCTTTCTGTACTCAAATAAAGTTATGAGAAAAAAATTTTTTGAGTTAGCTTTGTTCCCCAAACCCATCTGCATCTCTCAGATGCAGAAGCTCTCATTCAAGTAGCAATCTACATCTTTACTTAAAAATAATAATCTATTCCTATAAAGAAAACTCCATGATATCTCATAAATATATTTTAAATCTCAAAGAGTCTGAACAACTAAAAGGATGTTATTTTTAATGCACGACAACAAATCATTCCACATTAAATGTTAGTCACCAAAATCTGCAGTGCTTCTGTACTCTGATTTCCAAGTATATAGGGGCTTGGAAATGTCCCAAGGAGAAATCAAAATAACAGAAGATGTCAAAGCGGTATAAACTGTTTTAAATGCTTTCTAACATTAGTGGCAGATGGGTACAAACGTTTAACAGGTAAAATTTAACCTCTAATCTTTTAAGTTAGACATTTTAAGGCAGGCAAATACTGCAGGTAGAAACAGAGTCATCTCAGATCAGTTTTTAGATTTTGTAAACAGAATGGTATGCTTATTTCCAGCTCACTCAGCACCTGCTAAACCTAAAGCACCATCAAAACTCAAGACACCTTAATATTTTCCCATTACTCACTGCTTCAATCAATAAGCGTGTCTCAACATCCTTGTACAGAGCACCAAGCATGTTTCTTTACAGATCAAAAGGTTTCTAGATCTTCTACCTTAAACTGAAGGCAGAGTCAGAAGGCAGCTGAGCTTTTGCTGTTTCTCTCAATATCCAACCTAATGTTGGTCTATGCTGACCTCACCTGTCATTCCTTATGCAAGGAATTATTTTCTTATACCAAATGGAATTAAAAGCAGTGCTTCCAAGTTCAGTGTGCATTTATTATAAACTTAAGTCAGTCCCCTCCTGTAAACACACAGGCTTACAGATAGTCTCACTGAGCCACGCAGAGTTATTTCAGGACATAAGTACTAGTAGAATTGGGAAAACTAGCAAACAGCTGCAACGCAACCGGAAAAAAAGAGTATACAACAACCACAATGTTCTTCCCAAATGTAGCACAACTCTGCTCTTATCACCTCCAGCAATATTAATTATTCACTATGGCCCAGAGAATGGTCCTAAATATGATTTTCTCTTTGTCTCTTAATTTACCTGATCCCCTCTGCAAAACACTACTTTACCCCCACTGCTAAAGCGTATTCCAAATTACTGCAGAGCCAAGCAAGCCAGGCATGTTTAGATTCTGCATATCAGACAAATTTATCCAACCATGAAATAACATGCCAGCAACAGTATTTATCCTTTAGAAACACATCAAATACTTCCTGTGTACTTGGAAAGAGAGGATCAGAAGGACAGCTTCAGGCAAAGAGGCTTTGAAACATTCCTTCAACATTGAACACTGGTCCTCCATGTGACAAGCCAGAGACAAGAAGTCTTGCCCAAGAAAACACTTCATAAGATCCATATTGGTATGGTGCTAATAATGACTATTACAGCCATACCAAGAACCCTACCCGGCGTTACACGACTATGCTACACAAGCAAGGTTTTAAAAGTCTTTGAGCCTATTTATGCACAAAATTAGATCTTCACTACTTGAAATACAATGCCTACTACAAGCATTAGCAACCCTAATATCAAATGCCAACTTCATACATTTCGTAGTATCAACCTATTTTCAGAAGATAGTCGAAGACATCTTTCACATAAACAGTTGGATAGGCAAGCAAAACTAATGCCATAGGCAAAGCTAACAACAGGCATCACATAATAGACCATTTTTAATGAGGATTTAACAGAGAAAGCAGGTATTTAATCATAATGACAATTCAATGCAGAACCAAATCTGAAGAGGAAAAAAAAAGTAACAAGTTTCATGGTCACCATGATTCTGGGTTTTGGTCTTTTGGACTTTTTGTGACAGAATAACTAACCTTCTCTGGAGAGTTTCTTAAATATTCCCCCTTAAACTGATTATCTTCAGAGTCAACCGTTCTCCCCAGCCATGCCCAAGGACAACAGAAAACATGCATAAAGAAGGCCAAGTTTCTTAGTTTGTGAGCCATATATATATTAGTATATATAATTTCTAAATTTGAACAGCACTCAAAACTCAAATTATTATTTAGTTTTGCAATAGGCCTCTCTATTGTACATAAACAGGTTGCTATTGTTGGGAAGTACAGAGGAATTTAAACTAGGAACTCATCAACTTCTAGAAACCAACATTTAAATTATTACCAACATTAAATTATTACCAACATTAATATTCATTAAATAACATTTAATGAAACCGAAATATAGCAAGATTAAGATGTTGAAAAAAATAAAATCAAGTTAGGTCAAGTAATGGTGTGTCAGAGATTATTTCCAAACAATGCCAATACTGAATTTCACAGAAGCATCCAATATCCAGACTGTAAAGAAAGACTGGCTACGTAGTTGCAAGATCTTTCTGGCCCATTACAATACACTCATTCATTATGCATCAGATACTATGTGGCTATTTTAAGCCATTTCAGAAGAACCATCTCTAAATTCTGAGAAATTTTTCAGGGTGCTGGATACAAGTGTGCTGTAAAAACCACTTCCCTTTAAGTTCACTGCCTCTGAAAAGAATTCCAGTTAACAAACTGCATTTACTACACAAGATTTTAATTAGGGTTCACAGAATGGTCAGCTTTGGAAGGGTTCTCTGGAGATCATCTAGCCCAACCCCCCCTGCTGAAGCAGGTTGCAAAGCATGGGATTCTGATATTTCTCTAGATACCATGAGAATCTATCTATCTATATGTAAAATGTAGTGGAAAACACTACCTTACTAGCATATCATAAACATGGTTCCCTGTATATTCAGTTTATGTCAGTGCTAAATAAAATGTCTAGAAATCAACACAAAATTAGATGTTTCTTAAAATAAAAAGCAGTAAGGAAAGTTTAGCTGAAACAGTATGTTAGAACAGCCATTTAAGTATTTTGCACATTAGTCAAGTATTTAAAAGAAAAAAAAGGAAAAGAAAAATCCCATACAAAACTAAGTCCAACTGGACTATGACCGAAGAGAGCTCAATTCACACACTACTCCTCTCCAGGTTTAGTTTTGACACACTCTATTAGAGTTATTACAGAAAGTCCAAGGCACCGAAATCACAAGAGAGTTAACCTGACCGATTGCTTCCACAAGACTCAAAGCTATCATTTTCCCTGTTTACCCAAGGCAGCTTTGCAAAAGCAAGATGACCTGATGCCCAGCAATATCTTTGAGAAAGTGCGGAAGAACCAACTCCAAGTTAGGCACAAAGTGCATGCTCCACTACTTTACTTATTCAAGCATCCCTTAGCCACTTAGCTAGCCACTGTAGTAGTATTCCCATGGACTACACACTGTAATTAAACCTACAGCATCACATAACCTACAGCTCACATAAGAGCACATTAACTGCTCTTACAGCTTATTCTTAAAGAGTCCTCCAAACTATTCCAGCCACCAAACCACAGTCCTCAGTCAAAAAACACTGAAGGCCTCTATAGTCCTTCTGAGTAATGGGTTAACTACCACCCATCGATCTGCCTACTAATACACCCCATTTGATTACAGAAACATCTCAGTCCCTAATTTTCCCCATATTGAATTACTGCAAGGCAAATTCCTTGGTACAGTCAGCTCATGGAAGTAAAGTATGCATACCAGGCGCTAGAAAAAAAACACGTCATCACACTTCCTCTGTCAATATTATCTCTTCTTCTGAAATTAGATTTCTTGCAGCCAATTTTTGTATTAATAACTCCAAACATTTTCAAGCATGTGCCATACATATGAGCATTTGTAACAGCTGCCATACTTGCAAGGTAATCAAAATAGCTAGCCTAGACAGAGTCTGCAGAGTTTAGAAGACTATCCTCTAAACAGCTCTGATCTGCAACAGCTTTGATTCATAATACAGGGGAAGGAAAAGGGAGAAAGATGAGAAGTCATGTCTAGGGTGACAAGCTGCTTTCATGTTTTAACTGCTTGCTGTCCATAGCTATTCTTTTATGACCTAGGAGCTTCTAGCAAACCACCTCAAAAGTCTTCCTCTTTTCCTGAAGTAGCAATCAAACTAAACTAGTAGAGTCCAACTCTTCTAAAGATCTCAGCAAACCTCTATGAAGAAATCAACAGAAATGTTCGGATCACTTTGTTCTGTGTCATATATACAGAGCACCCAGAGGTCCAGGTTTACATGGTTCAACTCTGAATTGCTCAACAGGACAGTAACTGATCCACCAGCTAGTGCCAGAAGGGGTTTCACTCCTCTTCCAGGTAAATCTCACATCTGCAGAAAACCAAAGTCTACTCTCATCATGTATACCCGTCGCATCATACTACCATTACTTAAGTACCTCTGATCTCAATCAAAACATTAATAGAGCACTACCTACTCTAATTTTTCATACGTCTCGGACACGTGAAAAAGTGCTTTGGAGGGGACAATTAAAAAAAGACACACATGATTCTTTTAATAATTCCTTACCAGCAATTAAATACATAGTGGATCGGGAATGCACAATAGAAACTTTGTGTCATTATAAAATAAAAAAGCTGAAGCAATCAACTTACTCTACTGAAACAGGATAACACGCAGAACTCTGCTCAGAAAAACACACACAGAGTCACACAGTGAGGGGGGGAAGTACATACAAATTTTAAATCAGACACTAAGGCATGGTGGAGACAAAGAGAATCTGACAAAATTGTGACATTTGTCATTTACTTGTACTCATACCTCAAGCCTGCTCACACAGGCTTTCTAGAAGTGCACAAAGAAAATAATCAGACACGTGCGTATGCATCCTTCTGTTTATATCAGATTTACATATTAGTAGGAAGTCCAAGCATGAACTTTTGAAAGATCTTGAAGCTATCAGCAATAAAAACCAATGATTTTTAATAAAGCTGACCTCAGTCAAGCATATGGACGCATTAACTGATCCTGTAACTCTGAACAGCATTTTATAAAACTCTTGTTTAGAAACTCGAACTATAAGCATGGATTTCAATATACAGCATCAAGTGAGATACTAAGACAAAATAACTTCCCCTTACTCTCTCTTTTTTTTGTATCTCTTTACTTTTCTTCCCAATTGTAATATTTTTTATATAAAAAAAATTAAAAAAAGACTTCAAGAAAAGGTAAAAATTTTCTGTTGCAAGGTGAAATACAATCCCTCAATACCAGCACACTATAAAGATTCCTTTCTAAAAGCTTACGTACGTGCTTGTGATAGGTAAACTTACACTGAGCATTGATTAAATCTTATCCAGTACTTGTTACTATGGTTTCTAAGCCCCTTAGAAGTTTTGGGGTTTCTCTTTGGCTGGTTGCCTTTTTAAGTGTTCAACACAGCTTAGTGAGATATATCAAAATTAGGTTTGCCAACTTTGAGACAGAAATTTTTTTCTAATCCCAAACTACACAGGATGCAATGTTTACACCTCCATACTAGAAGCAATCTACGACAGAAAACAGCACCACATACAGCTAACATGAGTTTCAAAAGTTCATACACAAGGTTATTCAGAATACTTAAAATTTTCATACAGTGACACTAACCTGTCATAAATTCTGACCATGTTAGTAAGCTTGCTTTCATTTTTTTTATTTTTAAACACAGAAGTAATGTCATATGGAAGGGTGGAGCTCTTTATCACATGGAATCACAGAGAGCTTTTATTTAAAAAAAAAAAAAAAAAAAGCACCAATCCTCCCCTGAGAAATCAGTCAAAACATTTCACAAAAACTAATACCTTCATGGCATTAAATCAGGTCTTGTAACCTGAACTCAGAGAACACATTTCCTCCTCTCCCCAGGCCTGAAGCCCTCAGTTCAGCCAGGCGTGCAGGTGCAGAAGAACAGGACCTTCCTGCCTTTGTTCCATTTCACTCAGAATTGGCACAGTTATTTCAACCTGGCACTTCCCTTCCTGACTCATCCCAAACACACAAACAAGATTTTCCAGTGCTAATTCAGGATAGTCAGTCCATATAATCTCCATTAATTACTACAAAACCAAACCCTCCCTGTAGCCACAGTGAAAACTGAGACAAGCCAGCTAAAAGCTGCTGCAGAAGAGGAAAAAAAAGTGTTTTTCCTAAAATCCTCTAACTTCCACTCATTTTTATTTCTCACTTGGTAGTACTAGAAGCTACAGTCAGCCCTATAGAGTAAGAGAGTAAAACGTTTCCTTTCTTGACAAAATGGCTAACATCCCTCATCCACAAAACCTAACATGAACATCAGGGAGGAAGGAAAGAAGAAAGCAAATCCTGCTGGAGCCTCCTGGACAAGTTTAAATGCTGCCCTTTACACAGAGAGTTCTTTCAGCACTTCTTGCCAGCCATTGATCTTTCCTCAGAAGGTGATCAGTTTAACCTTCCCAGTCTTTTTTGACTTATTTAATGAGATCTTCAAACCTGCCAGTGCTGAGCTCCCAGTGAGTGTTCCTAGCTCATCCAGGACATCCTGCCAGCACCCGGAGATACCGGCAACTATGAGGCACTTCTGCTGAATGCCATGGCACTCAGTTACTTCAAAAACCCTCAGTAAAACAGAAAGAAAACAGAATGCTAATGTTTATTGTTAATTGAACCAACCAAGAACAGGAACACACCCAGAAAGTGAAACTTCTGGCAAAGGAAACTGGCAGGAGTTTTTATTGCACTTATAAATGATGCAGCCAGGTCATTTTTCAGCCCGCCTGATGAAAGGCAGGAGAAGAGAGGCATTAAACAACCTACGGTTCACGACAACGTCAAGCGCATGGAGCTTCTCAGACTTTTGCAGGAGTACAAGCAGTAGAAAATGCTTTAATTTCCAACTTCAAAACTGAGGGGAAAGGGCTGTTTCTACAGCTTAGAGACCACAATCCAGAAATCTGAGGCTTGCATCTAGATGAGAACAGCAGCAAGAGGCAAGGTTTACTCACAGAAAAGCAACCAGATTATAGAGCTAAGTGTTCCAACAGTTATGATCAAATGCTCAGTCTTGTGCGCCAACTGGGATTTTTTTTGTACACACGGAAAGCATACACACAGCTAACTGGGACTGGGCACTGAATCCCAGTTCATGCTTTCTTTCCCTCAAAGTTAATGAAGTGGGAATGATTTCCTTGCCCCTTACATACCTAAAAACACATGTGGCATGATGGTTGCTGAGACCAACCTAATGCTGCCGAAATGCCTACACGTTCTTATCGCTGCACTACCACTGGGGCAGCAGGAGGGAGAGCCAACACAGGAAGTGAAGGCAGACAAAATGTAGCAACTCCTCTGCAAGGGTAACCTCCAGCTCCCTGAGCACAGGCACACTCAAGACAATTCCTCAAGCATCAGTGCAGGCCCAAGAAGGAAGGGGAACACCTAGCAGTGGGAAGACCAAAGCACATCAGCTCCATGTCAAGCACTCATAGAGCCACACTGTCAGGGCAGGAACCACACGTAAAAGAAAACTGATCACACCACTTTTCTTGATAATCCAGAGGCAAATCAACACCAGTAGCGAAACTCTAGCTAGGAGATACTTATTCCCATTCCACAACATGGAAAAAAAAAACCCAACCCAAATCCGGAGCACTGGAGTAAAAAAAAAAACAAAAAACCACAAACCACCAAACCAAACAAAGAGATGCCACAAACAAATAAGTAGACTTGCTTTTTTGTACTGTTTACCCGGACTGAGTATGCGAGATGGAAAGGCACAAAATGCAGGCTTAAGAAACTACCCTTTAGGAGTGACATGCATGGGCAAAGCACCCTTAACATTTCTGCTACTTAAACCAGAAAATCATTATCACTTTAGCAAACTGAACAGCATTTCTAAACTCTTTACATCCCCACTACTAGATTTATCCAATGGATCCAATGACGAATCCATCAAAACAGATTAGCATCTTATTTTGAAGACTATTTCACCTCAAGGTCTTATTAACTTTCCGAAACAAAGCCTGCTTCTAAAAAGTGATAGGATGACCAATTAAAAAAATCCAACCTGATAGCAATACATAGCACGTGATCACGTGATGCACCCATGTTCTCGAAAAGAAATTGTAGGGCAGTGCAGGAGTCTGTTACGTTTGAGGATCATGTCAAGCTATGTTTTAAATGAAGTTACCCAATATTCTGAATGCTTTTCCAATATTCTTTTGACATACATCTTTTAAGGATCTCGGAGGTCTAATCTAAAGGGTACGAAGACTCAATATTGCCCTTCATACAATACAGTACATACAACACAAATGTATTCAAAAGTAGTTGGGCAACCAGTTAATTTTGAGAATTAGAAGAGGAAAAAAAACATATGGACCTACAGCAGATTAATAGGGCCTATCTCATGCCCTTCCACAGGAGCTGCAACTTTCAGGAAAGGGATAGGGAATCCTTCCTGATCCAGAAAGCACTTTCATGGCCTCTTGCACTAGAGAACACAGGCTTAGTTTCTTCAGCTTCAAGGCCTGATAATATTTTCTGGACCATCTCAGTGCAGCAAGGCCTTCTGATGTCATTAAGAAGTCTTGCCTCAGAAGACTGAAGTACAGCCTGCCTACCGGATTCCATCTCTGTCAAGGAGATGCAGCTTTAATATTTAAGCCAGGATATAATAAGATTCAGCATTCTGCAGACATTTTTTCATGAGCATCAATACAAAGGTTGACTTTGAGAAGTAATGCATATTTTGGCACAGGAAAAACAGTCATCTTCCTAAGAGAAAGAAACATCTTATACAGCATAGGACACTTCTACTAATGAGCCTGCACTCTAGCAGCATTCAGTCACAATAGTCTTGCCTACTGAGAACAGTCTAGCAGAGACTGATCTGATGGTAGCAGCTGCAGGTAAAGCTATTAGGTCACCACTAAACTTAGGTGGTCCTCTGTAAGAGTAAACCATGTTTTACGCAGAGAAAGATTATGACAATGTATCCAAGTCAGCTGGTATAATGTGACACAGTGAATTCCAAATTGAAAAAAAAAAAGAAAAAGCAAAAGGAAGACAGTCTTCTGCTGAGTGCTCTCTGACCTGTTTTTCATCTAAGTGTTAATTAACAGATCAAATAAAATGTCCTCAGTCAGGCTGCAGTAACTATTTACCTTTATGTGGATAATGCTACACCACATTTCACCTTAGCAAATACATTCCCAACCTTGCACAGATTTACACTTAACTTTAAGCTGTCCAAACACTGTATGCCCCTTGGACCACCTCATATCTTGTGATCAAAGAGTGCTGTCTACACAGAGCTCAGACTACAACCTCCTCGGAGCCCATTGTTTCTAAACTCATGCAACCACCTATTTTAACCTTTGGGCTTCAATTACCATAAGTTAGCACTTCAGAAATACATGTAACTAGGAAGCTAAATCAAAAAAAAAAAAAAAAAAAAAAGAAAAAAAAAAGAAAAAAAGCAATATTCCTTAAAACTTTGCAAAATATGTAATACAGCTAGAAAAAATAATTTATTTCTTTATATGCTTTAAACTGGCAGATACAGTAATACAATAGATAATGAATACTGACAATCACATGTATACTGTTGATAGCTGTCGACATACTGAATACTGTAAACAGAAACCATGTCTGTATAGTCAAGGTGTAAAAGCCAAGCACAACAACAAGAAAAAAACAACAAATGCAATAGTCCATGTTACGTAAGTCAGCAAAGAAAGTGAAAGAAAAAACATCACAGGATACAGAGAAAATATTAAAAACAACAGAAGCTGGATTTACCCAGCCCATTTAAATGAAGAGGTAAGAAAATGTGCAAGACATAATGTACATATATATATATGGATGAAGCTTAAGAGTTGTACAATAACTAGTATGTATTCAAAATGAATACAATCATTAAAACAAGCAGCCAATCCAACAGTAAGAAAAAATAGCAAAAAAAAAAAACCAAAAAACCTAAACCCCAAACCAATTAAAAGTATGACTTTCTCCCTTCAGTCCCTTACAGTCAGTGGGTGAGGAATCCCAGGTCCCCAGCTAAGGTCTCTAGGGAGTACCCCAGCCTGCAAGCTATCAGTCAGCAATTTGCAGCCTTCTTTATTTAGATGGTAAGGTACTGCAACTAACCACTGGCAACAATGCTGGCCTCCACTCACCATTAGCAGTGGCCACTCTTGGTTCAGCCCCAAGTTGGACATTGAAACAGTTTGGATAACAAACTGTTATCCAAACAGTTATCCAAACAAATTATTACCTAATCAGATCTCATCTAATATTAAAACAGGAATAAATTTTATTCAGTCTTAAGGAATGGAAAGTCAGAAAAGCAGAAAATAAGTGCTGTAATTTCTGCAATCACCGGATAAGCAAGAATAGCTTTCTTAAAATAAAAACTGCATTTAAAGGTCTTCTTTGCCAGTCTACTTTGCTTTGCACGGATCAAGAGACTATATTTCGCTCAGCCTGTGTATGAACACTGCTGTAGGCCTACTTTCTCTAATAATTATTATCTCTTCCATTGACTAATTCCAGCATCTATATTATCAGATCGACCCTCATCGCTCATACCAATTTTCTGTAGCTAAGATTTCTCTTGACTATGCAGTAGATGGAGCAAGAGTTTCATTCTGAAGTGCTTTCATAAATCTTCTTGTTTGTGTGCATCTTGGGTCCATCACTGGAAGAAAGAACTCTAAAAAGCAGCCAGCTTTGTTCATCTAATACCATACTAAGAAAAGCAAATCTGAAAACCTACTGGACATAGGTATGCCTGGTAAAGGCTACTCAGACACAGTATTATTAATATTTTCTGTATACATCTCAATGTATGGAATGATTACAATTGCTGTTCCTTCTGCAGTCTGATATTAAGGAGAAAATACCATTTTAGTCCTTCACCAAGCCATGACATTTTCAAGATCTTTTTAAACCACCAGTAGACAGTCTTTGCTGTAAGAATTGCAAGGGGGAGAAAATCTGATTACTGTTGGAAAAAAATTACTAAATAAAACCTCAAATTCTTTAAAGAATTCTATTACCTTCAATCAATAATATTATCTGGAATAGAAATATTAGTAAATGCATTACACATGTAATCCATTTGTGGAAACCAACCATATCTTCTGTAAGAGCTCAACGTAGCATTTAACAAGCCATGACTATTTATACAGCAAAAATCAGACTCTTCTTAACACAAGATTCTCTGAATTTTTGAGCTATGCCTCTGCTTATTATAAGTAAGAACAGAGATGTCTGAAAATTAGAAACTTCTCTACAACTGAAGCCAAGCATGCACTCTCAAAAGGAATTTCAGATATTTACTGTTTAAGCACAAGTGATTAATTCACACTGCCGCTACATGCACTGCAGTACGCTCTATATGCTCTACACTTCACTTCCGTAACTTTGCAATTCTCACACATTAAATTCCTCATGTAACTACAAAGTTTATGAGGAAAATCTCTCTCTACAAAGAACATTATAAAACTATGCCCTTTCTAAGCAGCTGTTACAAAGCTTTGGTTACTCTCTGCTGTTATCTGAGAGAAGAAAGCACAGTAACTTCACTACAGGGAGAGAAGGAAATGCAGAGCAAGCAAAATATAGTCTAACTGACAAGTATTTCAAGTTGTAAAAATCCTTTTCGCTAATTATTTCAAGAGCAGCCCCCAAAACAGAAACTGCTCCACGAACCCACCCACAGCAGAGCTTTTCTTCACTTCCTTTAGCTTTACAATTGAGATTATTCTCAAACTAAAATGCTCCTCGGGATTTATACAAAAGGATATTACTTGAAGGATAAACAGGAGCTACACCTACATAGCTTCAGTAAAGGTTTCTATTGTTTTTGCTTATGTCATTAAATGAGCAAAAACAGAGAGGGTCCCAGAAAGAGCAAGAAGTATAAGGAAGTTGGCAACAAGTATGCAAGCTCAAGCACAAAACCATGCTAGTAAGCAAAACATGGGGAGGGGGCAAAGATGGGAGGGCAAGTTTGTGATAAGGTAGGAAATTAGTTATTAAGTAGCCAGCAACTTAATGAAAAGGCACAAACTGAATCTCCGAAAGATGGATACGAGGAACTACATAAGGATAAAGCTGTTGTGATGGCAGGTTACAGACTACCACCAGGGTTAAAATTAAATTGGTCAAATATTTGTGGGACTAAATAAGAAAAACTGTCTATGTGATAACCTTTAACATTAAGATTACAAACAAATAGCCTTTATCTGAAAAAAGGGGGCTGCTTGGAGACAAGTAAAAGATGTTTTCCTTTATTTTTCTTTCACTTTTTTCCTAAGTATTGGGTTAATATGGAAAAGACAAGAACCAAGAGTGAGAAAAGGAGGCAGCCGGCAGGAAAGCGTCCAGGAGAGCTGAAAATAGCACTCTATCGCAGTGACTAAGGCTGTGCCTCCACTTCCAAGAAGGTACGAGTTTTACTGCATCATGAGCAAGGTGTGGATCCTCCTACAGAAGCACAGTAGAGCAGAGGCACTACAGGTTTTACCACGAGGTTAGCCTTGGGCAGGAGCCTTTATAGCAAGCCCTGCTAGAGCCTAATCTATCCAAATCTAATCTATTCTCTCCAACCACATCTGTCTAATGAAGGATATACATCACTTCTTCCTAACAATCTTGCCTAATTTTGTCTCTGCTTGAAATTTTAAGAGTTATCATGCACGAGTATTACCTTATAATACAAAAACAATTAGACTCTTGTCACCAGTAATATTATCATTATCTGTTCTTGCAAAAGACTGCCATGGGCTATCCAGTAACTCTGAATGTTCAGCTATGCAAATGTTGATAGACTACACAAGTGCTTTTATCAGAGGTAAAATAAAGTTGTGTCTTATTTATATCATAACTACGTATGCTTAAAACAGATTTCTGCAACACAACTGGACAAAGCTCCTTAGGTTGAATCAATTACAATACATTATAAGTTTGGATATCATTCTCTGCTCCAATTAACATTTTTCTACTTTTGTGAATTATACAGGCTACATGTTTAAATGAAAAACAGAATTCTAATTCTACTTACTGCCAACACACCACTAAGGTCATGGTGAGCGAGGGAGACGCTGATCTGAAGTCATGAACATGTTTCACTGTCTCCTCAGTGTAACTCAACTATGTTTATCAACCCTTAGCTGAGAAATCATTAGGACTAGGAACACATACATATACACACACACCAGTATTATACTTACTGGGCATTCAACATGACCGAACAATTTAAAGAATGTTCTACCACTCATTTTTTTTCCAAGTGCTTCTTTATATTTGGTATGCAGCTTGGAAATGAAAACAATGGAAACTGGCTAAAGCTTACTGTAACCAACAGTCCTCTTCTTGCTGATACACTGCCAGTCTTTTGAAGAATGCAAGTGTGAAGAAAAATAAACTTTTTTTTTTTCAAAACACCTTGTATTACTGTACTATGAAAGTGGGTTTCTATAGCATGTCTTACATTTTTGTAAATGGTTGCAAACCTGAAATATTTTGTAAACAAAAGGGCCGGGAGTCACTGGTACAGAGCACCTATATCTTGAACAACTTGGGACTCTTTACAGAAGTCATCTTTACCGTAAGACACGTTAATGCTAGCCAAATGCAAGCCAAACTAGTGGAGCAGAGACCACTTCTCATTGTAATACCCACAGCCTAAATCTACGGTGTCCTACAAGGATAGGAATGGCAAGATAAAGAAAGGCAAACTACTTTTTCCTGGATCCATATACAAACAAACAACAGAATGCAAGAACTTGAAAACACACAGATAATGCATTCATTCCAGCAGAAGAGAGACTGTTTTCCACAATGATTTCAGTGATGTAAAGTGACTGTCAATCAGGTATCCTGGTAAGATGGAGAATTTTATAATAACATAATGACCTTCTATTCTACAGAGATGCACAGAAAACCTGCACTTTTGGGTTTTACGTAAATACATTCTATTGATCAATCATTACAGCCTAATCCATGGCACCGCTCCATGAGCACATTTGGTTCATTGCTTTAAAGGTTAATTGTCATCAGGGTGAATTAAACTGTGCAGACACCTTACTATGACTGTGAACATATGTCTTTCAGAATAAATTGGTGCTTTCTTTGAAAGTATACAGGAAGAAATCCCTGACAAAATGCTGACCTGAAAAAAAAACCAAACCCAACAACGCCCCTAAACCCAAACAATTAAATTCATTTTTTTTAAACTGCCATCTCAGTTCAAAAAGAAGCACGATTATGATAAGCACAAAGAGTACTTTCAATTCTTCTGCCTTAAATTATTTTACTATCATAGCTATAGTGTGTTTGGTCACTACTTAGAAAAAATAAGACGAAACAAGGGCAGGGAAACCTGCCTTAGAAACAAGGACCATCTCATCCTCTTGGAACTTTTAACCTTAGATTTGCCAGGATGCTGACCAAAACTGTCTAAGCTGCATTACCACATACACCTACAAAGTCTTAAAATGACCTTGAGATCTCAGCAATCCTTTCATTTCACTATTTTACTTAGTTATTCACAGAAAAAAAAAACCCATAAAAGAGACATTTTCTTTCTTAGATGAAATACAACTGACCTCAGTTTAGCACTGAGCAGAGAGAACACAAAAAAAATATGTTAACTTAGAATGTGGAAAAAAGCAGAGAAACATTAACAATTAAGCAGGTTTGGTAGTTAATGTGGAGAAAGAACTTGTTAAAACTCAGATTCATTATTTTCATTCAACTGAATTATGCGACTGTTTCAATGGAACTTTCCTGCTTTCATAGTTGTTTTCAGAAATATTCAACTGTGGACAATGTTTCTCTTAATTTACAATTACCTAGTAGGAGTAAACATTTTGAGAAAGAAGATCCAGAAAAAAATGTAAGTGATGATATTTTTGTCTGTGATTCTGAAATTCCAGAAGGATTAAGAACAGAAACAACCTAAAAAAAGCAAGCACTGCGTTTCTAACAACAAGAAAAAATTAATAGATGGCATCATGACCACAACACAAGCTAAGTTCGAAATATGTCACTGTCTATAGCAACTTACAAGTAGTATAGTTAAGGTGGAGCACAGCAGAGAGCATAAACCCATATCTAAAAAAAAACTAAAGCTACTAAAAAATATTATTTAAAGAGAAGTAATAAAATGCTTTCTCTCTGATATCACAACATTTTAAAAGTTTGCTGAAACTCGCAAGTTCTTAGCAGCCCAACTTGTAAGAATTTTCCCTTAGGGCTTTAGTTGTACCACAGATTTCTGTCTCTCTTTTTTACAGGATAGTTTCTCAATGAATTTGCTCTACTGCAAAAGTCTTTAAAGTTGTCTCTCAAACATCAGTAAGATATTAAAGCTAGGTCTATACTAAATTGTGGTAACAAGAAAAAGAACTTTGCAAGTGCTAATACAATTCACTGACTGAGAACATAATTCTCCAGAAATCACTGTATCTGCGTTTATAAAAAGTAGTAGTTTCAATTTTCTTCTGTGCTTAAACTATTGATATCAATTAGAAGTTAGAAGGAGCTCCCTCTGCTAAACAAACATGATGGTAGAAACTTACCACATTTATAGTAGAAACATTAATTTATAGAAATACTTGGGTGCCACAGGAAAAACAATAAATCCTGCCTTTACTGATTATTAAAACATGTTAAGTGTGGAGTTAGAAAATTTACAAAGCTATATTAATATAAACAGTAAGTCTGCGTGATCAGAAAACTACAATGGTAGAGGCCTCACTGACAACAAGAACTCCATGGAACATAATCTCCTTGTTCTGGTTCAGCGTTTAACTCCACTGACCATGTAAGTACAGTTTTCAGAACACCGACCACAAACAATCTAACTTTATGCTTACCTATGAACTTCAAATTAAATGACACTAGTAGTACAAACAAATTGCGTTAACTCTTTCTGAACTCTAACACTATATGCCTACATGAATACAAATGCCTAGAAAGAATGCTGAAGCACGAAGCTACATTTTTACTCATTTGTTCCAAAATATTTCTCTTTACAGAAGGAAAATGAAACTAGATATCTGTATTACCTGTCCCATGACCCTATTATTCATAGGAGGCTAACTTCAAAATCGATAACACACTTCATAACAAAACGAACCTTGCTCTTTCCATGCCCAATGCGCTAGCCAAATGTGTTGTTCCCCACAACACAAGAGCTTGCTCAAGAGCTGAACGAAAACGGCACCAAAAGGTCTGCATTGAGAAAATATACACCTTCAAAATCATATCAGGAGAGCATACCCTGTTCTTACAATTCAAACAAACATATGACCAAATGTTGTATTTTACAATCAAGAAAAACAATCTTACAAGGGAAAACTACAGGCAGTCTCCACTTTGCTAAAGTACATCTCTTGTGGATAAGAAAGATACAGCTGTACTCTTGAACCCATAAGGCCTGGAAACTAGGCCATTCTTCTGCTTAAGGCACTGAAAGAAAGAATTCTTGTCAGATACTTTCTCCCACGCCCCCTCTGTCCAAATCAAAAACATGTGTTCTTATTGTGCAAAAGCAACTCCAGAAAAGAAAAAAAAAAACAAAACAGGAAGAAATTAAACATGGTATAATTGTTATTCCCCCAACCTGACCACTTAGTTCCATCCTCTTATCTCTTGCCCTGTTAATTTTTTTTTTCCTCTTTGAAATGCAGCTGTCTACTTGCCTCCGCTACCAGAAAGTCATCCTTAACCACACCCACTCTAGCTGGCATCCAAGATATCGTCTTTCCCTCGCTAGCCAGCAGATCGGTGTCCAAATTATAATTATTTGTATGATAATGAAGCAAATCACATGACCATAGGTATTATCCTTAAAACCCGCTCTACCATGATAGCTCTTAATCATTCTGATATGGCACTAGCTAGGGAAGACAAACCACAATTCTCATATTCCTCCTCAACTCTGGCCAGCGTTACTATCCAGCACTCCCGCCTTGTTTGTCCCTTCTTCTGCCATAAAAACGCAAGACCGCTGCAGCAAGCAGAATTAACGAACTTTTATGTGTCTGACAAGTACAAAGCAAAATGATACCTTATAACATAGCTAGACACCACAGCCCAAACAAATAATAGTTAGCTTACAATTAATAGCAATATCCTCAAAATATTAAATTACACTTATCATAGAAAAAAGGTATTTTCTTATGCCAGACTATGAGGTCCCTGTGTCAGAAAAAAACTACAGCATTCTCACTTTCATTAATTTTACTAAAGCAAATAGTACACAGCCAACTGTTGATGCCAGTCTTTTCTTACATAGAGCTCTCATAAAGAGAGTTCTCATTTAAGAGAATGTATTATTGACGCATTTCTTTTCTTTTGCCTTAATTCAGGAAATCCATTCCCAAATTTAATGACACAATACAATACAATATGAAGGAAAAAATATAAAAGTATGTCTTTTCTCAATAAATACCAACTCGGTGAAAAGAAAAGAATAGAGCTAGTCCAGCTCACAGCTAGATTCCTGTCCCTGTCAGCAGAGATGGGAAGCTCATTTCACCCAAACTAACCCCAACTGCAAGTCTCTGAATGCACCAAAACATTACCTACCACAGCCTATGTAAACTGTTATCAAGAGGAAGCTGTAAATAGCTAATTTACAAAATCAAAACACAGGCACTTATTATTTCCAATACTACTCTTACCTCTTACTTGAAAAAATAAATCTGGTAACAGGAATGAAAATACTCTTTACTGTGCTGCCTCCATCCGTTAATTTCCTCAAGTTTCCCAATAAACCTTTCAACAGGAATAAGCATTTGACAATCATATGCTATTTTGTTTCCTTAAATATAGCTTTCATGAAAGAGAATTAACATTTCCAGTGAAAAATATTTATGGACTTATGCTAGAAAACAGCATTAGAAGATGCAAAGAAGAACAGAAAGAGGAAAAAAAAAAAAAAGTGTGAATTTCTATAACAGACCTATCAGTTATACACATACTGCCTGCTTCACAACCACTGTTTCGCTCCACCTGTTGTTTGTCCTTTGTCAGCAGTCCCTGTACATTTCACGCCAGCCTTCTAATAAGACCTTATCAAGTAATCTGCTGCATGATCTCATCCCTTCTAGACTACTTCCAAAAGCCGCTGTGAGATAAAAGGCACAAAGTATTATGGAAATATGCACATTTTTCAGCCATCCCACTAAGAACTCCCATAATTCCTCAAGGAATATATACACTTAGGTTAGGTGCTATATCCAATTATTATAATATTTTTCTTGTCAAATGATAGAAAACACGCTTGCATACTTTCTGAGAAAAGCATATGTTGAAATTTTATTTATTTTCTGTTTTGAAGAGCACTGAAAGCAGCTGCCAAGAGACAGAGGGTGGCAGTGATAGGATAGTTCCTCATGACTTCATGCAACGACCTCACACCACGTGCAAAGCGCAGCTGGATGCATACATAGGTTTGTACTCAGAACCATCAATCATCTCTCTCCAGGATACAGAGCTCTAGTCTGTCCCTTGAGAGTCACACAATGGAGCAACATTGCTGAAATGGCCACGTCTACGAGACAGAATTAAAAAAGTGCTCTCCAGAAGATCACCATTAGCTGCACAACTCAGGAGGGCTTTGCTAATACATGTACTCGAGAACTGGAAATATGCACTACAAAGATGGATTTATTTACCAGGCCAAAGCCACTCACACTTCCACTGCTCTAAGTTTTCACTGTTTCCAACAACTTCTCCCTTCAGTTGCAAGTCCTTACCACCTCAGTTACCCAGAGCTTAGTAGCTAAACTCTGTGCATGGAGGTCCATCAGCATAAACACTTCCCCAGTCCATTAGTGTTTATTAGCAGGAGGAAGCACATTAAAAGTAAATTAAGAGTCTCACCTCACTCTGACAGAGTCCATTTCAAATCAAGGAATACTGCTGTTTGTGAAGACAGCAATGGACCACCTCCTCCTCTGTCCCATGTTTGCCACTACAGCAAAAGGCCTTACATAAGGGAGACCACGGGGGGCTCAGATGGCTTCCGAAGGCTCCCTGATGGGCAGAACGGACAACTTCCTCGACATCTTTGCTCCAAAACCCAGCAGACACCATGCTAATGGCAGCACTACAATTACTTTGTGCAGATATGGGAACTTACTACCGCACAGCTCTTTACTGTTTATCTGACTGGAGAATTATATTCATTAGCACTGGGTTACAGACCTGCCAACATCTTCAGGGGCAAGTGTGCAATTTTGAGTATTTTGACATCATGTACAAGCTTGGGGGATTTTAGATATCCAAATGCACTCTCTGAAATAATAAAAAAATAAAATATCTCCAGGTGTCAAAATACAGCATTCAAAAGTAGCATATTTGCTAAATGAACTACTAACATTCTAATTGAAGTTTTCATGCTGTAGAAGTTGATGACATTTGAGAATATTGCCATTTGCCTGCGTAAATGTACTTTGCAAGTCTCACATACTATATTACTGGATATATGCAAAAATATTTCTAATCCCTTTCTGTCATCTATCTCTCACCTACGTTCCTACATACATTTGAAATGCAGACTCATGAGTAACATGCATCACTCACACCTGGACTTTGTATTTTAATTAAATCTAAACTTTCATTCTCATCTCAAGGACTCGCTTTCATTCTGACACTAATACAGCACTCATCAGGCCACAAAGAGTAAGGACAGATTAAATGAATCTACTTGCTTTAACTAGTAACCAGGCGAATATTGCCATGTCGACTAAACTTCCACTAGGCAACCGATACTAAAAGCTCATTATAATAAGACACCAAGCTAGGGTTTCACTTCTCTAACTATACTATCTCATTTCTGTTATCTCTGCCTTCCAAATCCTCTTCACATATTCACATTTCATACCATTCAGTAACCTATTCAGCAGACACGGCTGCTTTGCCTTGTACAATAACAAACATAATGAGCACCTACTGTTGGTCAGAATCTCTATAGATTCATGCAATACAAATGAGCGCCTTCTCCAACTCATTTCAACCCACCAGACCATTTTCCTTGGCTTCTTACTGATTGCTTTCCAACCAAGTAGAAGCTGGATGTGATTGCACATATTAAATTTTGTGTGACTTCTTTTCCCCCTCTTGTGCCCCCTGTCACCTTCCCAAAGGCAACTAGTGATGTCTTCTAGTGATGATGTCTAATGATGTTCTTCACCACAAGAGTGGTTTCTTCACCACGAAAGTGGTGAGGCAGTGGAACAGGCTGCCCAGGGAAGTTGTGGATGCTGCATCTCTGTGCGTGTTCAAGGCCAGGCTGGATGAGGCCTTGGGCAGCCTGGGAGGTGTCCCTGCCCATCACAGGGGTGTTGGAACTGGATGATCTTTAAGGTCCCTTCCAACTCAAACTATTCCATGATTATATGTCTAACACACATTCCAAACATAACTCTTTTAATACTGTTCTTCTACATCCTTTAATACTGGTCTTCTCAGCAAAGATGAAAATTTCATACCTCATCTATTTAAACAGCTGCCACCGATGGACAGGACCAGGCACGGTCCAGGATTTTTAGATATCTCGGCTACACCGCCTATGAGAGCCAAACCAAATTATTTTCTGTGGGAAGCCCACCACAAGGGAGACAACACTACGCTCCTGCTCCCTTACAAGTCCAGGCGGAGCAGAGGAAGAGCAAAGATGTTTCCACACAGCACAAAGGAAGATACAAACAATCAACTCGGGGAGCTACCAAGGACACAACGACACAACACAAAGCAAAACATGAGGAAAGGAGTACATGGACGGCAACGCCGGGGACCACCTCCGAGGTGCAGACCCGAACAAAGACGGAGAAGGGCTGGATGCCGTGGAGGGCGAGCCGAGGCCAGAGACACCCCGGAGCGGGGCACAAGGGGGGTCTGCGGGCAGCCAGGCACAAATAAGGGCAGCTCGGCAAGGCGAGGAGCGGAGGCGCGAGGCCACGGCGAGGGGCGCCCGGCGGGACAGGCCGCGCCTGGCCCGGGCAGGGGCAGCTCCCGGGCCTCGAGCACCGGGCCTGGGCGGCGTAGAGGCCGTGGAGGGCCTTGGCGGGGCCGGCCCAGCCCTGAGGCCGCGGGGGGAGCTGCCGGCTCTGAGGCCCCGGGCTGGGGGGGCCGGTGCGGGCCCGGCGAGGCCCGCAGAGAGGAGGGAGGCGGTGGGGGGGGACGGCACTCACGTTCTCGGCGTCGCGCTCGTTGACGGTGGGCAGCGGCGTGCGGGTGGACATGTTTGCAGGAAGGAGGGAGAGAAGGAGGGGGAAGCAGCGCCGGCGCCCCCGCTACGCGCCCCGCGCCATGGCGCGCGCCCCGCTCCGCCTCCTCCTCGCGCCCAGGTGAGCGCCCGGCAGCGCAGTGGCGGCTCCGCCCGGCCCCGCGTCTCTCCCCGCCCCCGCAGGAAGCGGCGCGGGCGGGCCCGGCACAACGCGGGGCGGTGCGGGCGGGCGGGAAGGGGACGGTGGCACCGAAACAGACGGGGATGGCCTGGAGGGGGGAGGAGGGGGTCGACTCTCTAAGGAGGAAGAACGAGGAGGGGGGGCTACCCACACTGCGTAGAATCGTTGAATGGTTTGGGTTGGAAAGGATCTCAATGCCCATCCAGTTCCAACCCCCTGCCATGGGCGGGGACACCTCTCACAAGATCAGGCTGCCCAAGGCCCCATCTAGCCTGGTCTTGAACACCTCCAGGGATGGGGCATCCACAACTTCCCTAGGCAACCTGTGCCAGTTTCTCACCGCCCTCACCGTGAAGAATTTCCTCCTTATATCTACTCTAAATCTGCCCCCACCAGTTTAAAGCTATACCCCCCTCATCCTATCACTCGATGCCCTAAATCCCTCCCCAGCTTTCTTGTAGCCCCTTCAGGTACTGGAAGAAGGTACTCGGAGCCTTCTCCAGGCTGAACAAGCCCAACTCTCTCAGTCTGTCCTCGTATGGGAGGTGCTCCAGCCCTCTAATCATCTTTATAGCCCTGCTCTTGACCCATTCCAACAGCTCCATATCCTCATATTGAAGATTCCAGAACTGGACGCATTACTCCAGGTGAGGACTCAAAAGAGCGGAGTAGAGGGGCAGAATCACCTTCCTCGACCTGCTGGCTACATACCCCCCTGGGGCACAGCCTTCATCCTGCCAGGCTGGGGGTGGCCCGAGAGGAGGCTGGCGGGACTCAAGGAGACCCAGAATCACACAGAATGTCCTCAGTTAGAAGGGACCCACAAGGATTATCAAGTCCAACTCCTGTCCCTGCATAGGACTACCCCAACATTCACACCATGTATCTGAGGGCATTGTCCAAATGCTTCTTGAGTATTGTCAGACTTTGTGCCATGACCGCTTTCCTGGGGAGCCTGTTCCAGTGCTCCACCATCCTCTGGGTGAAGAACCTTTTCCTCATGTCCAGCCTAAACTTCCCCTGGCACATCTTCCTGCCATTCACTTGGGTCCTGTCATTGGTCATCAGAGAGAAGAGATCAATGCCTGCTTCTCCTCCTTTGCTTGTGAGGAAGCAGTAAAATCCTGTGAGGCCCCTCTCAGTCTCCTCTTCTCCAGGCTGAACAGACCAAGTGACTTTAGCCACTCCTCATATGAGGAGTCAGAGTGGATTGCCACAGACACTCAACCACTGCCAGGAGTCAGCCTTGGAAAGGGCGGTGGGGCAACCCTGTCCACCTCCCACACAGCTCCGTGTCCACAAGCCACAGAGTTTCTGGAGGCTTGTAAACCCCTCTGTCAGCATCTGTGCAAATCAAGCCATTTATTCCTGTTTCTGACCCACTTGAAGCTGAAATCAGATCAAGACTCTGTGCAACACTTCTCTCCACTCATGTCCGACCAGCACACAGTCTTTGAACACTTAACCGATGACCTCATGTACTTAAAATTAGAACCATACACACAATTTTGTCTTTGAGAAGTCACTGGTGTTTACACGACAGCAGCTTTTGCTATAAAACCAGCCAATCCTTCACCAAATTATAAAAGTAATCTGTTAAAATAAAGAAATAACCTCCTCTGCACCAAAACCCAAAGGAAAACAACGTGCCTGAATTTCCATTGCAATATTTCAACATACTTTTGTAGCTGAGGCTGTAAATATTTTTATAAAATGCTGTAAACACAATCCTTGTTCTGAAAGACCTTCCTTATTAAAATACTTTGGAAGACACGCAATGGGTTGTGTATCTATCTCCAGGAAGCCATTAGGTGCTTGTGAAAGGGCATGGATTGTTATTTAATAGCTTTATTACCTATAAACTACCTATATTTGTAGGTTTTATATATAGATATAGGTTTTATATATATAGGTTTTATATATATATATATATATGCCTACATGTGTAGGCAAACACACTAAAAAAGAGTATATTTAGTTCTAGCTGTGCTAGTTCTGGTGTGATTCAACAAGTGCCCCCAGGCCCACAGCACTGGTCCACCGACGGTGGAGTTTTGCAGACGGCTGGGAAAACAGCTTTTCCTCTGTAGCTGATGCAGGGACAGGCAGAGAATATCCACACGTTGAATGAGTGGTGTGACTGGACTCGCTCTTTGCACATTCAGCATCATGTTGCTCTGAGCATGCATGATTTGTCTTTCTGGAATGATAGAGGTTCCCAGCTAGTCCTTAGTCCAAAGCCTCCCATGTCCTTGCAAAGGCCTCTGTGTACTCTTAGCTCTTTCCTCACACAGCTGGCACTACTGACTGCAAGGGAAATTTCAGGATCCTTCATTTTTCTGGGAACAAAATAATCCAAGATTGGGTTTGCTCAGGGTAAACAACCGCGGTCTAGCCAACATGCCAAAACAAGTTTGTTGACAAACTGGATATTAACCCAGTTTGGTTGCTTAGCTCATGAAAATGCATTTGCTTTTACCCCAAATAAGAGCAAGGCTGCATGTAGGGCTCTACATGGGCCCTGACTCTGCAACTCTTACTTGGTCAAAACTCCCACTGATGCAGCCAGTTGTGGTATGAATTTGTGTATGTGCTTGTGGTCAGAGAAGAAAGGAGCATAAACTTAAATGTCTCCTAAATGTATTTAATGGCACCGCTGACTAAGGAAAAGCTTAGAAAGACTTCCTGCCTTAGAACTTTTGTTAAATGAAGATGTTTTGGTAAGTAATTCATAAGACAATGTTGGTTCATCAGAAATTAAAAATGTAATAATGTAATAATTCTTGTTATCTGAAGATCTGTTTTGCAATTGTTTTGTCCATGGTTGTTAGTGTTACCAGCTTTCATGTTAATAAGGTCACTCATTCATTTAATGGCTCAGTTTAATACTATTTGGTTATTTCTACAGGCCTGTCGTCTCCCTTGAGTGAGAAAATGCAGGGATGACGGCTGAGGAGCTGTGTGGAAGAGAAAGTGACTACAGAAATTGTCCTGTTGTCCCCCAGCTGCTCTCCAAAGAGACACAAAAATGGCCTAGAAGGAGGATGCTCTAAAGTATCTGGGACCTGCACTAGAATATGCAGAACGTTATTCTTGTTTCAAGCAGCATGAAGTAAGTTGCAGAGCACAAGCAGGGTTCGAGTGGTGGTAGCAGTACAGCCTTTGTGGCTGCAGAGGAGTGTGAACAGCAGGCAGTAAGAGGAACACTGACATTTTGGGAAGGCAGGAGCTAGCAGGTATGTTTTTCTTGGAATCCATATTTTGAGAGGCTGGAGGGCCAAGGCTCCTCCACATCAGAAGTGAAATGGACAACTTGAATCAATAGAAAGATCTGGGTAGCAGTTGTGATCTTTTACCCTGAACTCTGAGACACTTGCACGGGCCCCTGCTTGAGCCTGAGCATGCACAGTTGTTTTGTTCATGGCTGGTTGTTCAGGCAAAGAGAGAAGATGCAGAGTGCAAGACTTAAGCTCTTATACCGTTGTCATTCTGAAATGTGCCCATTCTCTGCATTTTGGTCAGAAATGACAT
Source organism: Cuculus canorus (assembly GCF_017976375.1). Taxonomy (NCBI): domain Eukaryota; kingdom Metazoa; phylum Chordata; class Aves; order Cuculiformes; family Cuculidae; genus Cuculus; species Cuculus canorus. The sequence continues at coordinate 91,306,763 of NC_071403.1, forward strand.
GTTTATTTATGACTAGACAACTTTGTTTAGTGAGGAAACTAAGGTGTCAGGCAGTTTTGCAGGCACTTGTCCCTCCCAAGGGGAGCTCCGCCAGTGAGACAGCTGCAGCTTTCCAGCCCAAAGGCAGAACAGACTCATTGCTTTATGCCTTATAGAAGCCAAGCCCATGTGCCTCCTCCTCCACGAAGCCAGCTGGCTGGTGATTAGGGTCTGCTTTTCTTTTTGTTTGGTGGGATGTTCTGGATGGGAGCAGTGAAGCCAGGCAAGCAGAGAAACTCTAGTCCCTACAGCCCTGTACAAGGCTGACATCCTGGCTCCGGCACTCTCCCCAGACGCACCATGGATGGTCCGCAGTTCATTTAGTGACTAGCTTGAACTTCGGTACTAAACTGGTGGATATTCCAGCACTTTAACAGCAACTGAATCCTGTCCACAACAATTGTAGTACCGATTTCAGGCACTAACTTGAATGAAACCTTTTCCCACAATTTTCGAGTTTAATTCTCAACAGCGAAAGGGTGAGTGGTTCAGAAATAATGTAGGATCAGGTGACCAACAAGATATGAATAAAATAAAGCAAAATCTTCATCTTTGTTGCCTTCCATTGCACCAGGACATGTCATGGAAAATTACATGAAAGACCTGGCAAATATGTAAGAGTAATATACCTCCAGCTGCATGTAATAAGACTGCGACAGCCTTTTGGTCTCCTGAGGTCATTATAAACTATGGATACAAGACTCCATGGATTATTTACTTTCATGTGGTACATGGAACAAAATTATATGTACTTTGAATATGTAATTTGCAAATATATTATTAGTTACATTCAAGATTCTGGTTTCATCATAAGAATCATTAGAAAGTACAGTTTTGGTGAGAAACTAAATAATGTATAATTTATGCCAAATAATTCAATCCTCCAAGCAAATGAGCATCTTTCTTTCATTTCAATAGGAACACATACCTCCTGTGAATATTCTTATTATGTGTATTTAAAAAAAGGTTTAAATACTTTTAACACGGCGAAATTACTCTCAAGGTCAGTTGTACTGAAATTTGTCCCTAATCGTAGTTAAGTTTGTGTCTTCACATCTTCTGCGTAACTAGAGATTTTTATAATTTCAATGCCATTACGATGAACTGCCCTAAGAATGTCCATGTAAGCACTTCATATGAAAAGAGTAAATAAAAGCAGCATTTGTCACTGATCAGCCTGGATCTCTGGGAGGAGTCTAATAAAATCATAGTACAGCTTCATAATTACAGAGCTTTCTTGTGCATCCCCAAGGCCTCTAAATGGTATCAGGAAATCTATTTCACAGAATGAAGATACCTCTGAAATACGTGGGTTGCCAGTGGTCTGAAGAAGTTGGTAAGGACATTTGCTCTGTCCCTGGGTGTGCTTCTGAGGGCCTGAAAAACAGGGGTTGTTATGAATTGGTCCTACATTGCTAAAGATCTCTGTACTGGCTCGTAACAATCATTGCTAAAAATAACAAGTTTCGATTCCTTCAGCTTTGATATCTCATCTTGCTTTTGACGCCCCCAGTCTCTACAGCCACAGCCAACTTCTTCCCACATCTGAAGAGTTTAAAAAAGGAAACTAGAAAGCCACTGTGGCACTGAGGTAGAACCACAATGAAACCTGCGGCAATGGCAACTGCGTGAATTTCAGCTCTTGTTTTCATTTACTGCAGTCTTTTTTGACTGTTGTGGCTTTCAATAGCGGTTTTAAACTTGCTTTTTAAAAAACTCATTTTCTTTTTTTCCTTTCTGTAGCTTGGGTTTAGATTAAGTATATTGGCAGAGGAGGCAAGGCTTGAATCATTTTCATGCATGAACACGGTCAATATCTTTTCTGATATTTAGGTTTTGGAAATATTAACATTCTTAGAAAAGACTGTGTATCAGAGTAATAACAATTAAATTGCAGTGTAGCATGTTGGAAATTTCTGTAATGTAATGCAATATCTTGGTATCCCTTTAAAATGAAAATATTTGTTATGAAATCATGTTAAGTAGTAAAATAACTATTTAAAGCATTTACTTACATGAATCCTATCACAGCTCTATCTATCTGAGATATCACATAAGCCACCATAACACACCACTGCATTAGACCTGTGAAGCTTCTCTAGCTGTTGCTCAGCTGTAGAACCGAGGAGTGAAGGGACTAAATGGTCTAATGGTCTGTCCAGGAACAGAGAGGAAGCCAGGGACAAAAGAAACAGCAGACTTTGTATAAATAGTCCTTCGGGGCCATCTGGGTACAGATTTAAAACCAGCTTTAGATAACCCCGGGAGATGGAGAAGATGGCAGAAAGCCTGCAACAAGATGCCTGGTGATCTGCCATTGATCTTCAGAGGGCCATCAGAGACTAAAAGTGGGGGAAGAGTTGGGAAAGGCAATTAACCTAAGTGGTCACAGATGTTCTCATCTACATCTGCCCTCTGCAGACTTCAGTGGTGTGGTTTCTGTGGAAACAGAAACTGTGCTAAGTGGAGCTGCTATCCCTGGCACGATCTAATTTTTCCAAAGACGTATTCTACAGTAACGCAATGAGAGCTTGTTGACGCAGAAAGGTGCAAAGCTATCTTGCAGCAGCATTGCATATTCCAATCCAAACTAGAACAGCTTTTGATCTAGGAATAATTTCAGGTTTTGACGTAAATTAATCCAATAAATGATTCTGTGACAGGGAACTCTCTAACTGTTGCAAAGAGCCTATATAATCCTCAGTGATGTGGGGTCAGCTACAGCAGCCTTTCCTCTCCCGATTCTAAGGTGATGGAGAAAAGGGCCGTAAATTAAGCTTTTAAGATCATTTCTTGCCTTAAGGTTGAACTAAACTCCTGACTGCAAGGTTTAAGCATGTGTGCATGTATGTGTGAGTGACTTTATTTTCTTATTTAGGATAACTTTTCTTTTACTATTAATTCTTATTTTTGTAATACCTTATTTGGCTAAGATACCTTGTTGAGTGGATTTGGTTTCATTTTTTACTGAGTCATTCTACCACTTCAGAGGCTTAAAATGGCTTGGGATTTTGGGTCCTTTCTCTCCTTCTCCCCCCTCCCCACCAAAAAAAAGCAGTCTCTCTACTTTGTTTTTTTGCTGACTGCACTAAACTGGCAGAATAGCCTTAAAGATAATTGACAAAATGACAGGATAGAATAAAATGTTGTAAAGAAAGATCTGACACAGGCATTCCTGGACTTTTCAACAGTTAAGCCACAATGGCCGGTTCAAGTGAACACATTATTCCCACAAGAGAAAATAAATTTTATCTGTCCCAAAATTTATACGCGGAACAAAATGACAAATAAACGCTCACTGCTGTGAATTGTACTGACCATGTCTTACAGCAGATTGAAGACTAAGCTGAATCTGCCCCGCCTTCTCCAAGGTTATCAGGAGCAAAGAAGGGCCATCTGGACCTCCTCTAACTGCCACTGAGCCTGAGCTGACAATAAACTCGGCTGCAATAGCTTCAGCGATGGATTTAAAAGAGGATGGATTCTAGAGGTCTCCTTAAAAGAGTCTTAAGGAGGTGTAAAATGACCAGATGAGAGTGATAATAGGCAGCAGGGTTCATTTTGCATTGACTAAATGACTTCACAAACCCAAAGTCACACACAGGGAGAGGAAAAAGGACCTTACTCCGAGTTGTTGCCCCTAAGATGTGATAACTGACCATATGGGGCTGTAGTGTGCCACTGGTACCATTGTCTTCCAGAACCACATCATCCTCCTTTTCCAAACCGTGAAGGAAGGGTGCCGGGAAACAGACAGGAGAACATAGCAAACAAGAAAAGAAGCATGTTGTCAGATTTTACTTTTTAAGTTAGCCAGAGAAGTAAGAAACAATGTTAACCTGATTTCCAGAATAAGCTAAAAATAAGCCAAAGGGTTTATTTTTAGATGTACCAAGCTATCCAATAACAAATCAGCTTTATGACATGTAGGAATAGGATCCAGATTCTGATTTTGGTTATATTGCTGGAAGTTTTCCATTGGCTTCAAAGATAATCAGTAGTTTCACCAAAGTAATTTGATCAGAGTTTGGCCATAGATCTATTGTTCCTTGGCATGATGCACTTACACATAAGTTTTAGTGGAAAAATAATTATTAAAAAAATATAGAAGCAACATGCTGAACTACCTCACAGCTTTTTTTTGTTTTAAATTATTTTAAGTGTTTTGAGAATGAACAGTGTGATATGTTTGCTAAGCATTAATGCATTATATAAACACATAATATCAGGCATGCTATTTTCATCTTTACCCACAGCATGATAATGATGTATCTATAGTGGGATCAAATGCAACACTATATTTATTAAAGGTTATGGATTCAGTTTGTGTTTCATGTTGTTAGGTGATATGCTGCTTCTAGATCACTGTTCAAATCTGTCAGGGGTTCACCATGGCCAGTCGTTCCTATCTGACACCTGGTATGCTTCTACTGCTACAGGAAAAGATGTTCCCCTCTGTAATTCATCAGCTTAGTTTAGAGCTGGTGAAAATGCTCTGTGATGATGCCCGTGCTTACCGGTGTGGAAGAAAAAGCAAGTCTTTGTTCTGGGACAACCTATTCAAAACTTGGCCAAGCAGTGATAGTGATAGTTTGTAATAGTGATGTAAAATAAATTAAGGACATCTAGCTAAAATAATGTAAAGTCCAGCACCTTTTAGGAGCACTAAAAAGCTGACTAAAATATCTGAGAATGAGTTTAGTAAACTAATGGTTTATTTATGATAATAGTTCCTTTTTTTGCTGAGATCTGATATAGTTACAATGAAGTATGGAACAGAAGATCTCACTGGAGTACCAAAACATTTTTTGGTGTGGCTTGTAAATCCATCCTTAAGAATGCCTAAGTTTATTTCAGTTGCAAACCTGAAATATATAAATTTTTGTCAGGTTAGATTTGTGTCTCAAGCCTAACTTTTGGCACTGTTCCTTTATTGCCAATATTTGCCATGCAGAATTACATGGAAAATCCACTGGATCAAGACTTAAGGCCATCTGCTCAGTTTTTATTGAACTCTTACTAGAAACAGGACTTGCAGTAGTTCAAATCCTGATGGATAAAAAGCAGCTGAGCACGCACCCTTCCCTTTGATTTCCATAACAGTTGTTGCTGAGTAAGGACTGGATGTGGCTCCTGCTCGTGCATCAGGACTGCTGACGCGAACAAGTGGGAAGAAAATCGAGCCCTGTTGGGGATGGACTACAGGAGCTGGACCATTCTTCTTTCATGCAGATGGGAGTGTCACAGCACACTTTCCTACCTAATCAGTCTCAACGCAGCATTGCACAACTCAGTCTGTTTTAAGCTTTTAACCAGGGTGTAGGAGTTCAGAGAAAAAAAAACAAAAAACACCTCCCTTCCCTGGAGAAAAATGCAATTGTAAACTTCTTTTTTGATGCAGCATGTACAGTAAACTTGAATCGCCGAAAGAGAACCACTCATTTGTGTGAGTGTTTTTTCTTTCCCTAATTTTCATTGCTAGTTAGCTACTAATTTTATTTACCTCCTAGAGAGAACATACAGACTGTATCTGACTCCCTGTGAGGGTCATGGTGGAGCTCCCAAGGCTGTAATCCGTGGGGGTATAAGACAGCTCCTCTCTGTTGACCCTGCTGGGGCAATTCCAGTATATACCAGCAGATAATCTGGTCCCCATCATTGTTAATGCCAACAGGCCTCTGTGTAATTCATCTGATAGACCAAAGCAAACATTAATGTGTTGTAGTAATATCAAAATAGTGCATGGTGATAGGTTCCACTCTTGTGGTAATTGTGTTACTAATTACAAGGGCTGCTTATCCTTTATATTACTCATTGGTTTTAATACTCTGAGAAAGGTCAGGAGCCTAATGTACTTAAGGCTTCACACAAGCGAAAGCTTTGATATTACAACATGATCCATCCTAAAAGCCATTCATATACGCAACTTCAGATCATGGTCCTTGCAAGTTGTCTAGACTTCTGCTGAAGCCAGCATAGAAGCTTCAAAGTTATTCTTCTGTTAATAAGCTCAGAATGTGGATGTTGGTGGTGATTATTACCAGTACGCAACATGCAACTATGTGGAGAATAAATGGAAGAGCGATCTGTAGTCCAAAAAGTGCAACAAATGGGCATAGTAAATAGCAGGGCAAGGATGGGATACCAAGGGGCGAAGCAAGAAAATGCTTGTTCAGTTTAGGAAAGGTGTTCCAGCAAAAATTGACTAATATTTAACAATCCCTTACTCACTGTAAAGTCATTGATTGTGATCAGGAATAGGAAAAACATTAATGAATGACTAGAGAAATGTACTGATTGGACTCCTTAATATAGATTCAAAACAATGCAGTCAGTTAGTATGGGAATTCCTTGACAAGATGAAAGGGGAAATAATCTTACCTCTAGTACATACAGCCTCTTTTACCACGGCACCTGAGCATCGTTCTCATAATAGTCCTCATATCCCATGCAATTGGGAAGCTTTAGAGCAAGGTCAGAGCAGCAGACATCCCTGCGAGGGGGACAGGCTGCCAGGAATGGCACAGCCAGGATGGTTTGTCCTAGCCTAATCCCTATGTCCTACTAGCACAGCTGCTGGTACCATCACCTAGTAGCAGCTCTTCAAGACTTCCCTATCCCACCCCACCTCACCCTGTCCCGTCCCATCCCATCCCATCCCATCCCATCCCATCCCATCCCATCCCATCCCATCCCACCTTTCTCTTCACCTTTGCTCTTGGTTTCTCTGCAGCAGGACTACACTATAATCTCAGCCTTTTTTCGCTCCACTCCAAACGTCAGGGGAGATATGGGAGAGAAGGTTGAAACTGCTGCTTCTCAGGGGAAAGAGGAGAGCTGTTGCTTTTTGAAGAGGTGAAGAAAGTAAGCTGTTACTTTTCCTATCCCCATCTGCATATCACTGGTCTTGCTTGCTCAGTGCAACTACAAAATTCACTTTTACACACCTGTCTTGTGATTCTTGGGAAATCTTATGCCCTTCATACTAATGGGAACCAAACATGGAAAGAACAAATGAGGCTATTCAGAAAGTCTACAGTAGAGAGACCCCAAAAATTGGATCTTTTTACATGCAGTCTGTTACCGAGACTTTCTTCTTGTGGAGCTGTATTTTGTACATATTAATCCAGGCTTCTCTTTTCTTTTTCTCATATTTCTGGGTCTAGGGTTCAGTGAGAATATGTTTTTGCTTCCTCTGACAATGCTGATCAACAGAATTTGTCTTGCCAGCACATCTAGGTAGCAAGAAAGCTTACAAATACTTGTGCAAATGTTCATCCAGTTCATAAGCTACATGATTTGACCGTCTTGAAACCTTCCTATGGTTTGGAGATTCATGTAGACAGGCATTAGAAGCAGTGCCATTTGACAAATCAGGCCAAACTATAGGCAGCTGGTATTCTAAGCAATTGTCCTAATGCATAGCTCATGAGCGAGCCATTGGCTGCAGGATGTTTGTGTTAGTCGCTTGTCAGACATTTATGTGCACCAAAGGTGATATCCTGTAAATGTGTGAATGAGACTGATTCTTCCACCTTGGTATGAGGAATGTGTCTCAAAGCCCATGTTTACGGAGCTACAAATTTGTTCTTTGATCTTTTAGCAATAGTAAGACTAAAGGAACGTAATTTTTGTTTTTAATATATTGCTTAACATTACTCTAAGGAAAGGTCAATAGTATTTTATAGCTATCTCATCAGTCTCAAGGGACATGTCATATACATTAAAGGACAAAAATCAATAATTAATATAACCCCCTCCTAATCCTACAGTCAAATATTAACATTCTCCCTTACTTTTTTCTCTCCCCCCCCCCCTTTTTTTTTTTTGTTTGGCTTCTGGCAACTTCCTAAAGAACCCAAGGCATAGTGTGGCAGAATGTGCTGTCTGTGCCATATTTCAAGCAGGAAGCTCAAAAGTTAAGTTTGAAGGGAAGCACTTTAACCTGGTACCTACAAAACAAGCAATTTTGCAGATAAAAGATACTCTTCTTTGGAATAAAGCTTCTTCTTTCTAGAAGTCCATAAAATAGTAACTGCCATTTCTAGAAACAATTCCGTTGATGTAATTCTTAAAATATGCTTATTTAATTATTTTCAGAATTAAACATTGCTAAATGTTTCCAAAACTGATTTATGAACCTGTATATAAATCCTTGTAGAAAAAGCTCCCTATTAGTCTCACAGCATTAACATTTAGAGCATTTTAAAAGGTGAAATAGTAACATGTATTCAGAGCAATTCCAAATTCCAATTAAATGGTAACATCATTAATCATGTAAACAGTTATAAAGTTAAATATATGTGCATAATTTATTAGAAGCATAACTTTTTTTTCAAATGTCTGCGCACATCTGAAAATGGTACCTGTCACTTGTTATACCTGTATATATAATAAACTGTACACCCATAGCTGCACTAGATAGAGGCATATAGATAGTTCAGAGACATTCCAGAAGCGTTTTCCATTACTAAGATTTTTATCAGTGGGAAGGAACATGATCTTTCATAACAATAAAGCAATTGTTTATTTTCTTCTTGCCTTTTTGTGGCAGGAATTAGACATTTTGGATTACTTATTACCATGAGATAATTCCTGCCGGTCTGTTGAAGGCACAAGCAAGGCAAAATGTTTCCTAATTCCCAGAGGGCATGTGTTATCTCATGGTAACACACACACATTGCAGTGTGACATTTCTTCTTGATACAGGTAAATGGACCATACTGTATCCAGGATACAGCTTTGTGCTTCCATTAAACTCTCACTTGTATTTCTCTGCTTGCAGAATACCTTATCAAGCTGTATAGTACAGAATAAAAATTTTGCGGAGCATTTGTACCACTGCAATTTTAATAAAATCCAGAGAACAACTAAACAGAAACATGAGTCTGCTGAAAAGCTGAAGGGCTGACATTTAGGTGGAAGTTGCTGTCTTTAGTCTTATGTGTGTAGGAAAGGATATTGATAATCCTATGCTATGGATGGGCAACAGTGTATGTATAGCTGTCTTACAACACATTGTGAACATAATGGAAACATGTTGTTCCTAAATGTTTTCATGCTGTTGCAGTCAGAGCCTGACTACAACAGGGTTTCCTAACTTTGGTCAGCCTTCTGTAAGACTTCTTCTCCCTGGCTGTTTGTATTTCTCAATATTCTCAGTCAGGAACACACCCAGAATGCATCCCAGCTTTCAGATGGCTCCTTTTACTGTTGGTTCTGCAGTTAGTTGCTCAGAAAAATGGACAAGTCTGTGCAGTGGGCAGTCCTCTTGTGCCACATCAGCTACCCTCTGGGCCAACTCTGGCATATTTTTCCACACACTGGTTTCCTCTGAGACAGAGATTCTTCATGCTGCTCATGTCTGCTCAAGGGAGATGTGAAATCTCCCTTGTAGGAAATACAGGAGAAGGAAAGAGGAGGAGGCATGTCCGTGACAAGCCCCCCAGCCATTATTAATTTCTGATTGCAGCATATTGTTCTCAGTTCCTCATAGTAAAGTTTCATTCCTCTGCTCTCAGGTCTTCATTTGAATTTGAAGTCCACTGAGATCAATATACAATGAGCGTGGACATGAAAGAACACATTAATAATGGAATAGAGAGAGGACAGTGAAAACAGCCTACTAATTATTGCTGTTCGGGATTTCCTCCAGAAGCTAAAGTCTCTCCAGATTCCCTCTAGAAAGGAATTTACAGCTACTGGACACACATTCTTTGTGTCAATAATTAATCACACACTCTTGATGAGGCAATATAGCCCTTTCTTTATTTACAGCTAGCTATTACATCTGCAAATAGTCACACATATCATATTATAAATGTGACCTTTAAACCCGAAGTTCTTCTGTGTTACAGAATCATTGACAGAAGAATCTCTCTATTATTACATGGGGACTTGGATACGGGAAAATTCTCCATGGGGAATCTCTATAAAACAAAAATTGTCATGAACCTCTTTATCTTCTAAATATGGTCATAAATCATCTTTTCCTTCTGTTAGTAACAATCCCCCTGATTAGTTTGGGACATCAACAGGCAAATTTTTGGCAATTGCTTAGTGCTTGAAATTCTGTCCTTCAAGGAAAAGGAGGGAAAGATTTGGATTGGAGGAAACTGGAGAGGCATGCTGACCTGAACACTGCTAGTTGCGGTAGCAAGACCAACATGAAAAATGGATTTTTTTGCTTGTGGTTTTCATTTTTCCCTAAATTGTCTATGGGACAAACTCCCCTAAGGATGCATTTCTCAAGATGACAGTCTCTGCTTTGTGTCTGTTATGTACAGAGCTGAACATGGGGTCTGAAGTTTGAAAATGGATTTTTAGTCAGTCAGAGTTCAAGGAAGACTCGGGATTTTGGCTTGGTTTCATAGCTAATTACATGGAGTAAAATCCTTGCTGTCAATGACACAAATCTTGCTGATTTCATTTGGCAAGAATGTCACCTCTTGCATTTAGAGTTCAACTACCAAGAAAAAAATAATAAAAAAAAATTATTCTGACCATACCGTAATTATATCATCTTTATTCATGCCCATGCTTGTCATGCTTTTAGTCTATCGGAACTGTCTGTTTCCTCTACTATGTATTTGTAAAGATTTCCCTGTCTGCTTCTTTCTGGAGTTTCTGTGACATGTTCAAGGGATGTGATCTTCAAATCCAAGAGACACAAAGACTCACTAGGAAGTGCATAAGCTTATGCTAAACTGTTGACAGCATTCTGGCACTTACATCCCAAATCTCAATGGAGTCACAAGACAGATTCCATTTATTTTAAGTGTCTCTACATCAGTTCTTTTTAGTGCTTGAGGAGTACTGGACAGCATCACATGAGATGTGCCCAAAGTGTTCGTCAGAACAAATTGGCAGTAATCTTCTATGTAGTTATAATTATTTTTTTTAATCAGCATGTTTTCCTCAAATATTCTTGTCCATATATGGTATGAACTTTTTTGCCTTTATTCAGGAATTGCCTTTTCAATTTCTCTTTCTCTTAAGGCAGCCTGTACTAGGACAACATGAAACAATTCTGGAGTGTGATCCAGTCCCTTGCATTCATAAGTGATAAGCAGATGGTTCTGTGAGCCTCAGGCACTGGAGGAATATCATCACATTTGTAGAGTTTTAGTGATAACTTGTGTAGTTACTCCAAAACATCATATGTTACACCAATATTTTGCACCAACTGAGTAATGTGGAGTGTTCTGCCAAGGCTCCTTTGGTGTGCTTTTTCACAGCTGTGATGCTGTCAGCCCAAAGACAATGCTTGCAGTGAGAAGCCCAGCGCTCCCACAGACACTCAGCTGTCCTGAAGCTGGATCTAAGCCAGAAGGCTCCTGAAACATTTTCCATGAGATACATCCTCATGTATATTGCCTGTGCATTCATACAATTCTTTCTAGTGGGAGAATGGTTTGCAAGATAACTGCTGAACTGGCTCATAGTCTGCTCTGGAAGGGCGTAAGGCAGAGATGCCCTCTGCAGAACTATCATTGCATTATTTTCTATGACAACTATGCATTTATACATAGATATTGCATTGTGTTACTTTGCTTGCTCAAACCTCATAAAACCATGCAATGTTTATATACACCCAAACCTTGCTGGTTTATACTATCCTCCTTGTTGACTACTGTGTTGATGTAGCTATGACCTTGTTTGACTGAATGGTATGGGGTTCTGGGAAGACAGCCCCTGGTGTGATGATATGTCCCTTTGTTCTCACCCAGTGGTTTTGCTGGTAGGACACTGTGGGATGGCCACCACAAAGTATAGGTGCTGGGAGTCTGGAAATTAATGTCTCTGCTTCTTCTTTACATATTGGTTATGAAGAAACTGAGCATTTGTCTGCAACAGCTCCAGTCAGTGCAGCACCATTTTGGGTGCAGTGGTGGGTGCAGCAGGTCACAGATGCCATCCTGGGGTCACCAATGAGAGCAACTACTGCACAGAAGAGCTAAAAGCTCCACTTATGCCTGCATTAGTAACAGGTACACTTACAGAGCTTCTCTCCAATTGCCCCTCAGGATTGCTAATGGCTGTAGCAAGCCAGTTTTGCAACGACTAATTAACTCTGGAGGTTGTTATTATATGGACATTTATAATTTTGTGAGAAGGTAGCTGTTGTATCACTTAATAAGACATCACAGTGCATAGGCGTTTTTTAGTGGCACTGCATTTCAAACAGTTTAGAATAAGTCCTTATTGACAGACAAATGGGTTCTATCAAATAGCTTTAGTAGGTGACACATTAATACTTGGATTACTAATAATAACATAAAAATAAGATCACCACACAAAATTAGATAACAGACCCCAAGTCACAGGTTCCTTCTTTGGAACCTAGATTCCTTTCACTCTCTTCATGTAAAGACATCATCAGTGAGAATGGTTTCTGCTTAGAGGATTTTGACATATGTCGGTTTAGTGCCCTATGTGTTTACAAAACAGACACCTTGCCTTATGCTTCTGCTTTCTAAAACTGTTTGCCTGTTGGTTGGACAGGAGAAAACAGTGGTCTAATTCTGACCTATGTGTTTGCAAAGGGCTATGAATATGTTCTTAAACAGCTGAAGTAGGTAGGAATGCCTGTGTAAGAGCTGGTATGTATTATCATCATGAGTCTGTTATGCTAAGTGCCTGATGGTTTTTGCATGTTTGTGAGTGTAGCAGAAAAATGCTGAAGGACTGTGGGGAACAAGAGGTCAAAAGCTCTTCTGGACATATGTAAGCCAAAGAGGGTACATTGGCAACTTGCCTCGTGTGGTCTGGAAAACAGGATCAGGGAGGCAATATACTACCATTTAGAGACCAGAAAACGGTTGAAGGGGAGGGATGTCGTACAACCAAGAATATGTGTTTGTATTTACTCATGCTCGTAGTTAACAGCATAGAAGGATATTATGCTATTTATAGGAAATACCATGATGAAATTTTTTCAACTGAGTGATATCAGAATAAGTTTATTTTGTGATAAACTATAATAGAAAATAAATGTAAAAATATAGGTAGCACATTGTTTCTTGTTTCAGCAAGACCCTCGTGAACTGGCACTTTGGTAATTAGGTGGGTAAGTAATAAAGCAAGCAGATGGTGTAAGCTAATTGAATACAAATCAGGACCCCCACTGGAAAAGTGCTAGAGGTCTTGAAACCACAGACCACAGGTTAAGAATGACCAATGTAGGTAATGCATTTGTTCTCATTCATCTCCTGGGGGGTGGTATTGCACATTGCATGCTGTGGGAGGGCCCTCCAATTACCTCTGAATAGTGTATCTTCTCCAGAGTGCTGTACTAGGGATGCAGTCATTAGCGCTGATCACAAAAGAAGTTAATCCATGACATTCTTCCAGTACTATGTCTGTGTCAGGGCTCTTTCCAGGGCAACGAGTTCCATTTCAGTCCTCTGAGGATTCTGTGGGAAATGCTTTAGGGCCTCCTGTTGGGTCAGGACCACTAGCTGCTGGAACAGAACCCTCTCTCATTCCTTTTTCTTTTTGAACTACATGTTGACCAATCTGACTGTGTGCACTACCTACTGTTTTAGGGGAGCCATAGCATGAAAAAGCCTAAAGCACAATTAAAAAAAAAGAGAGTAATGGGAGTTAAAATTATACTTTCTTAATATCAGTCCTCGTTCTAAATGAAACAAGACTACTCACTTAACATAAGCCCATCTTTAGTTCACACTCTGGGATCCAGATGAGGCAGTAAAGTATAAATCAAATTGCTTTTGCTTGCTGTAGGTCTTCATATAGAAGCTCTACATCTAGATGAGACACTCTGGTATACAGCAAGACAGGGCAATTAGCTGGGGGGGAGCTGTGATGGCTCGTGTAAATAGAGGACAACAGTCAATAGATACGCAATTACGTTGTACCCGTGTTTCTCTTTGTACAGGAGGATATTACAGCCTCAGGAGTCAGAAAGAGCCTTGCAAGTGTCTTGTGCAAGAGAAAGGACTTTGTGACAATGGTGGCCCAATGGCTTCAATATTCCTCTCTGTGACGGGCTCTTGTGCAATTTTCAGCCCTGCTGGTTTGTACAGCATTGGCTGCTCTCATAAATCTCCTGACTGAATCCCACTGCATACAAAAGATCAAAGGAGCTTGCAGTGTGTTTTATGCTGTTTGTTTGGCCTTTGCCTCCAATGCTTGCAAAAATGTGGTCTACCTTGTCCTTGGGTAATTTGCCTGAAGCTCTCCAGCTTTTACTTGGTAAAGTAGCCAGTGGGGTGTATTCATTATTTCCTTTTTGTCTTGAAAGTGTTCTCTAAAGGTGTTTGCATTCTGGTGGATCTTCTGAGAGAGACTGTAAAGGTCTGTGTAAGTATCAGTAAAACCTCATTCCTCAGGAAAGGCACACTATAACATAGTTGCACCGCGTTGGTAGTGATTTTTCTTTAAAATATCAGATAGTAAAAAATTCACACATAATTTTCCAACCTGGGGTCTTTATAGACCCCAAAACTAGTCCTATGTGAAGTGCTGATCCCAAATCCTCTATCTCCTAATCTAAGTCTGACCTAGGAAACTCAGCAAGTTGCAGTCCTAACCTTGCCTGAGTTTGCGAACACATATACCACTGAGACGTGTGGTGTGAGGTGGCAGTGACTGTGGCCTATATTTGGGCCCACAAGCTGATGCGAAGTTGTAGGAAGCAGAGGTATGGAGAATGTGGTTCCAACTACAGGAATTCTGCAAGACTTAAGATTTGCTTTCTTTTGCTAAGTTGTTCCGAGTGGTAACTTTCTTATAAACCTTGCATAACAAATCGGCTTGCTGCTCTGCTAGTTTTCATTTTACCTCTGAAAATTGATTTCAAACTCTTAGACACCATGAAACAATTCAACTTTGCTTCTTAGCATCATTGCAAGACTGCAGTCTATCATTTCGTATCACTACTTGTGACAGTCACTAGCCACACACTGCGATTTTATAGTCCATATTTCAGCTAAAAGAGCAGCTACTTCTGTTTTCTTCAGACTGAATATTTGCAAGTTTATAGCAACCTGCTCCATGCCTCCCTGTGAAAACAGAAGATCTGGAATCTTCTATTGACATTCTGAGTGGTTTATGGAGAAGTAAAGCTATGTGATCAATGCATGCATCTCCTATTTCAATTTGAAAGGTAGAACTTTGCTGCTTTGTTAAAATCACAAATGACCTGTTTACACTACACTTTTCCTTAAAATCACTTATGCAGCCTTGCCATATAAATAATAGAGAAGTGAGTGTGGATTGGTAATGAGGTTTCTACGACCGCACCAGGCTATCTTGTCTTCAACAGTCACCTGTTTTGCATTTTCAAGCTGCAGGTGATAGCATACCAGTACATAGGAATACCTAACTTTATTTTAGCTTCTGTAAAGGGGATGTTTTGATCTCTTCTGAAAAAATAAACTCCAATTATCATTTGATGAAGTAATGCGATGAACATACAAAGTTATGGGAACAAAAAAAATATTGCAGCAATTATCTTTTGCCAGATGATTAATATGGTGGAACAGGGTTTATTAGGCAATTGCACAAATCATTATGGAAAAATATATTGTAGAAACATTATTTTTGAATGTTGTTGATCTCTTCCAGCAACATCCTGTAGACAATTTTAACAGAAGAAATGAAGACAAATATAAGCAGTTACTGCTTGAGCTGAGCAGCATATCCATCTCTTAAAAACACCACTGACTGACTTTGCATTCCTGAGACTTCACATACATCGTTCCCTAGATAGTGTTATGAATCATTTGCCCATCCCAGCATTTTGTTTGAACAGCAGCTCTACCAGTCATCTGATTTGTCAGACAACTGGATGATGTCAAATTTTTCCTCTGTGTCTCACTTTGTGCCCACAAGGCTGAGAAAATGTATTGATTTTAAAATGGGACCTATCATGCCAGATTTCCTGAGCACTTCAAATGAATATTCTTGCTCAATCATGACTAATGCCTTCTTAAATTCTGTGAACATGTTTGTGGCTTGGATGATCTCCTTTTGGTTAAATAACAAAGAACTTCCGTTCATAAAGAGATCTTTCAAGAAACTTCTTGTAAATCAATCACTGACAACTACACAGTCTGTCTTTTTAGTCTTGTCAGTTTTTAATTAAAAAAGTTACGCCAACATATGATGACAGACATGAGCAGCACAGCCTTCTTCAGAGTGTCCTAATATGCCTGATGGTGAGCACCCAGGACAGTTTGCTGTGGCACTCACAGAACATCAGCTGAAAATGACCTGCCATGTAGAAAGAAAAAGCAAACATTAAAAGATAGATCTAATTTTTTTTTAGTTCTTTGTGATTTGTGTATATCCAAAATATGCTCTCTAGCTTTCTGCCCTAGTCCAGGCCTAGATGTAGACCCAGCATAAACAAAGCGACTGTACTTACTCTTGCATCATTTGACGGCATTGCATCAGCATTCACTCAGTGGTGCTAGCTTACAAGGAGTGAGGGAATGATGGCTCTGTGTTGCCATCCATATATTCTCCTGAAAAGCACTTTACTGCTTGGATTTTAAATTAATTAACGTACTGGACGAAGGAAGCCTTAATTATAAAGCTATGCAGCACTGAGCATGTCTTTCCCTTCATATCACCTCGTCCTGCTGATTTTAACTAGTGCTTGAAAAGTATTGACACACATCCTCATGAGATGCCAACAGATGTTCATGCAAAACTAGTGAAGGCCCAGAACTGACAATCCAGATGATATGAGGTAAAAGAAAAGCAAGGCAGTATCATTTAGAGGTTAAATCTTCTCAGGCTGCCTTTCAATATTATAAAGAGGGAGAGGGAAAGGGAGAGGGAAAGAGAAAGGATGACTCAGTTTAAAATTATTTCTTTCAAGACAGATAGCCTTAAAAGCAGAGAGAAGACACCTCCTGATTTGACGCTTGTGAAATCTGTCTCTAGACTCCTAGCTCATGTAGTTTTCTGCTTGGTCAGGAATTGGACCACATTCACAAGGAAACTTGAGACTCATTTGGAGACTCTTGTTATCTTTGACCCCAAATATGAAAGTTTATGTTTTTTATCATTCAGTTAGTCAACTCTGGGTTACCTAAGATACAGGGACTTACAGAGGATTTGTACAAGTCTCTTCAAAGGGCTTTTGTTCCTATCCTATCAAGCAGTTCAGACTGGCAACTTCAGAATTCCCCACTGTTTCCATTTTTGTTTTATGTCAAGAGGTGCTTCATGCAGCAGAATATGAACATTATTATTTTGCTTGCTGTTAATAATTCAGTGTCTTAAGAAAACACCATAATTTTGTCTATTTTTATCCTTCATTCTTTGTAGCAATGTCTGAAAGTAAAGTAACGGGAAGAGAACAGAACAAAATAAAGATCATTTTTCTCAACTTTATTTTATCCCAGCACATTACATAGGTTTTACTTTCTCTCTTTTCATGGTATTTCATCTGCATTACTAGGTAGGGCTCATTTCTGCCCATGGATCCAGTAGTATTGACTGCATCTATATGGTATTTTATTCTCTGAACCCTGTTTTCTGTGCCTTCTGTGTACACAAGACAAATCACAGCCTTAAAATTGGTAAAACACCAAATCAATGCTATATGGTTTAACAACTCCATAATGATCAAGAAAACCCTGCACTTCTCAGAGACAGGCAGGGCAACCACAAGAACAGTTACAGAAAACATTCAATAATTACAGATCAAGAAATAACATGCTTGTTCATAACTTTGCCATTGCAAACCAGGGATATATCTGTAGTAAGAAGACAAGTGTCTTCCTCTCCTTCCAATAAATTATTTTGCCCTTCTTTAAATGGACAGTAACTTCCCAGCCAAAGAAGTAGTCATCCATATCTACTATACATTCTTTTCCTGGGGTTTGCTTTGTTGTTTAAAAAACCACAATGAAACACTTTGGCTTGACCTACAGCTTCTAGACATTTCTCTAACTACTATTAAAAGGAAAGGATAGTATTGTGGTTAAGGCATTGCATTTGAGCTCAAAATGTACAAGAGCAGCTCCTAGTTAGACCACGTCTCCTTAGGCAGAGAGCTGTAGGGCTTGTTTTCAAAACTGGCTTCTGGTTTTGTTGTGTTTTGTTATGTTTGCCCAGTTTGGAGCCCTGGCTTCTAATGCCTTCAAACTGCAGCTGAAGTCAATGGGCCAGCAGTTTTTACCATGTACAAATCAAGGTCAAGATGCTCCAGGAACAAACAGAATTGGCATAGCCCCAAATTAGAAGTCATGTTTGAAAGTCGGGTCTTTAATCTCTTTGTGATAATTCAGAATACCTTATTTAGGTGGCTGGGGACTTCAGTGACTCTAAAAGGAACGTAAGGGTCCTATGTGCCAAGCCAGAAGCTTAACATTACTATGTAATCCCCTGTAAAATGGGATAATGTCCAATTGCACAAGGCCACCATGAGGTTGAACCTGTATTGTCAAGGACATCGTACATAAAAAGTAGAATAGGGTTCAGATGAGCTTTCAGTTATGCCAAGTGCATGAACAGAGCAGTATGCCAACAATTTCCCCACATCAGAATCTCTTGAGTAGGCCCGTGTTTAACTATAGGACGTCTTTATGGCAGGGATAAGGAACAATGGTGGCTAGTTAAGCAGAAGGTTAATATACTAATATTAGTGGCCTGATTCTCATCCTTTTTATACTCATTCAAACCAAGAGTATATCTCCTGAATTTGATGGACTTGCCCCTGTGAAATTCCTTCAGTGGAAATGAAAACCAGGCTCTGACTAACAGACACTCCTCTCCTCAATTTCAGATTCCAGTACGTAGGCAAAAGATATTGACAGTGAGAAAGAGCTTAAGTTTGGTTTAATCCTCTTAATGACTTATTATATGTTCTAGTGAGCTTGATGTCATTTTGGGATATCATCCAAGACTAATAATAATGATGATACTATCACATGAAGATCAGCTTTTATCCTTACTGGAGCCCAGCGCAGCAGCAAGGAGGAGAGAGAGGAGAGAGAAGACAGAGACCCTTCACAGCTTTTCCCCATCCCTGCTGTGCACAGGCATTTAGGAAAACTCATTCTGTCTTCTGCAACACAAATATGCTTTGGATGAGGGTCAAAGAAAGAATAATGGCACCGCCAGAGGCTATAACTCTGCCAAATCCCTTCCTGATGTGGGATTTGCAAAGGTTATCATGGACTGGGAAATAATTTCAAAGGACTTCTTTATTGCTATGGCCTGGGGTCAGGAGAATAAACCTTCTGGAGCAAAGGAGGATTCCCTTTACCTTAGGCTATCATTCTAACTATGAACACAGAGCAGAATTGGACCTACCAGTCTCTCCCTTCCAGAGGATCCCCAAAATCTCTTCTACAGCACCTAAAAAAAATCAGCTTCTTCTGGAGATGAAAAGATTAGGGCTGAATTCACTGCTGCCCAAAGCACATTTTGTAATGCTGTGGAGGGAAAAGGGCCAACACTGGGGGAGATGTATACTCCTATAAAAGCAGCACCAGGAGACAGAAGCCAGGAACTGATTTCCAAAGTCCCATGTGAAACTCCAAGACAAGACTACAGAGATCTATTTTATGTGAACTTAACAGATAAACTGGACAGTTATAATGGGGATTTTTTAATTCTCTAGAGCCTGAGGTCTGAGGCAAATGCCTCTTCAGCTCTTTCGAAAGTTCCAGCCTTCATTTTTTGAACTGACTTCTTAGCAAATGGTTATTACTCTCTCTAAGTCAGACATCTTCTGAAACTCAGGCAGGGCAGTTAAGTACAGAACTTTCCTCTTCCTAAAATCAAAGTTTGAGTGCTTCAGAGTAGGCACAATTGTGCTGAGGTGACAAACGGGAAACTCCTGGAGAAGGTGTTCAATGAGACCACCCTCAGCAGCAGGACCTCTTCAAAGCATCTGGCCTTATGGCAGCATTTCTGTTCCCCTTTTTCCCCCTAGTCCCTTGTTTCATTGAATTCTTGAAACTGCTGGATCACCGTAGCTGTTAGAACTCAGTATATGTCTTTTTTTTTGCTTTCTAATGGAGATGTTGTAAGCTTGCATAATCTTTGCTTCCTCGGCAGCTTGACATAGTTGTGGTTTGTAAATGAAAGAAGACTGGAAACTTTCTTTCTTTGCTGTCATTAGTCAAAAGGCTATGGCACAGTCACTCTGTTTTGATTGTGCCCTAACTTATAGTGCGGCAGAGATGCTCAGAGACTGATTTCCGTTTTACTGTGGAAGATACTAAGGGGCCGTCTTTTCCCCCATATCCTTTATACATTTTTTCTGATCTCTTCTTTCCATGACAATCACAGCTTCCAGCACTCTACCTAAAAAAACCCACAACAACCAGTCAGTCTGAAATCCTGGGAGTGGCCATACGCTGCTGTAAGTTTTAATGCACATCCTTTTCATTAACATTAAAGCTTGGGATCACATGGAACTGATCATCACAGACTAAGGGCAGGGTATGAATGTGCGTGTGCAATTGCAGGACTCATCCCTCAGTCAGTGGAAATATAAAACCCATCCCCAGGCCATAATTCATTCAGAGCCCTGCCTTTTGATCAGTTAATTAGGATCTACTTTTCCAGGATTCTAAGTACACCTAAACTCCAAATAACTTCGATGGAAGCTAAGACCAAGCTTTCAAATCCCTGAGCACAAGAGGATAACAAGAAAATCTACCCCAGTCAAGGTCTCATTGCTTGGTTTGCTCCCTGCTCAGAAGTGAGCTTGTTACGCAGCCTCAGAGCAGATTGTCTTCTTGTCTTGCATGGTAAGACTGATACAGAAAAGGGTTTCTGCTGCAGATTCCAGCCTGAGCAGTTCCTTCTTGGAATCACTTCTGAAAATGAATTTACAGCTTCAAGACTACACCTGCACAGGAAGTGCCTGTGGCAGTCAGTAGGGAATGTGGCTAATTAAATAGGAACAGATTTTCAAAGATTACTTCATGCAAGAAGCAAAAGCTAATAATTACATGGAACAAAATGATTACCTGGATGAAGATGATAAAAATGCTAATATTCCTGTTTATAATATGACCGTGAAGCTTCTCTGTTAAAGCTGGGCTGAAATGCATTAGTTTATTGTCTAATAATACAAGACATAATGCTGCTGGTACTCTGTCAGAATCATGCTTTTCTTCCAGGTAAAATTCCACCTGGGAGTGATCTGTCCAAGTAACTCCCATCGTTTTCCAAGTAACTCCATCGTTTATCCTTACCCGTGGGAAGGGAAAGTTTAAGAAGGGAGAACTCTGGTTTTGCTGCATATATCAATTATATCTGGGAAAGTAGATATTGAAGGATTGTTCTCTTCTTTATAGGGGGAACACCTCTGCCCCCATTTATATAAGACAGCAATTTGCAGTCAGTTGGGTAGATCTGTGATTCTGTGTCTCCTCTTTTCTGTGATGAGAATGTGCTGATGCAATGGCCACAGCTAGCCCTCTCTCCTGGATTTTGTTTTAAAAGGAGGGCTCTACCACCATGCGCACATGGTCAAAAGCTACCAGAGATCTTTTGTTCACCAGCAGCCGGGGGTGTGATTGCAGAGTGTGCCCGGTCCATGCATCCAGCCATTACACAAGCAAATATATAAGCTAAAAAGTTGATCTTTCATCTGTTGTTGCCAAGTTAACCCTGACTTCTCTGTGACAGAGTCCCAAGCTCTGTGCAGGCTCCACTCAGCCTGCACAGCCTTGATGACTTTTTATTTCTATTCACATTTTTTCCTACCTTTCTGTATCTCTTAAAGAAACTTGTGTTTCTGGAGAACAAAATAACAGTTTACAAGAGGTGCCAATATGCTGTACCATGAGTATAATTCAGTACAAGTGCTGTCTAGATTCAACCACACTACCCTCTATATTTTACTGATCATCCTCGTCAGAACATGAAATTACTGCTTGACTCAAAACCAACTCTTCTTCCTGCTTTATGGTCTCCAGTATCTTCCCTGAAACCATTTATAATGACCTCTGTAGGTTGGCTTCAAAGATTTGAAAGCATCTTGGCATCTGCCAGCCCAAGTGGCTTTAATATTGTAGCTCCACACCCATGTGAAACACCCCTTGAAGTGAAACTTGACGGTGGGTCTCAGTATTACCTGGGTTTTAATAGACCACTTAGGTCTTTGGAAATTTTTTAAGTCTTTCTGTGAGATGGCTCACATCTTGAGAACTATGTTCAAAAAGGTTTCTTGGATTAGGATTTCAAGCTTTTTCTGAGACAGGAATCATGACCTACATTTCTATATGGCCTTTAGCATATCTGTGTAAAGTCTTCTACAGGCAGGGATCCTGGAGTCTCTCCAGGACTGAGCCGTAGAAGTCAAACTAAAAACCTTCAATAAATAATGGCTCTGTTTCAGCTGCTGTTTGTTTTTAACCATTTGTGCAATACCTCAAGCCAATTGGCTGGATTAATAGGTTAACAATGCTATATTAATTAATATCATAAAGTGGCTTTGAAGGAGGGAAGAGCTAATTAGCTATGAAGCATTAATACTCAAACCGACTGAGAACCCAAGGGAAAAAGTCTACAGTGTAATTAAGAGAAAACACAATTTTCTTCTTGCTCTATCATCTCCCCATTGTCACAGTCACTGATGACTTCATCTTGGCTTTCTTTTCTTCTCTCTGTCAACTTATGCTATACATAAAAGATGTCCAGAGGTAATTTGTACTATTTTTTCTTTCTCAACCGTTTTTTGTTTTTGGTTTTGGTTTTTTTTTTGCAATATCATCATTGCAAAGCTACAGACTCTCCCTTTCCTTTCCTACTGTGAAATACTTATGAAGCAGCTGCTTTCATAGCCAGGAATGGCTGTGGTAGTTAAGAGCTAGTCTCCAGCCATCAGTAACACAGGCATGGCAGGAGAATGAGGCATGCCGCAGCAACCCTTTCCATGCTATACTTTCCCTTCCTACTGTACATCCCACATTTTTCCTGTGAATGTCAGATGACTCACTGATTTATTACAGCCTTCTATTTTTTTATCTAGTTGGCAGTCAATCTGCTTCAAACCACATGGAGTTTTAGTTGCTTGCCATTCTCCAGTAACAATCCTCGAGAAAAAAAACAGAGAAAATGAAAAATTACAGACAATCAAGGGAGAGAAAAGTTAAGTATGTGCTCGCTTCTATAAAATTCTATCTGGCCTAAGATGGGATTTGAATTCAAAGCTCACTCCCTCGCTCTGTGTATTTGACTTAAACCACCTGCGTAGCAAGTAATTGTGAAGGTGCCCCTGAATGAGGAGCTGGGAAGGGCACGCGCAGAATTGTCAAAATAAACATCACATAAAGTGAAAATAGCTACCTTCTCACTGTAAATATATCTCCATGACAGAGTCTGGGCTGAGTTAACAGATGGCACCCAGGAAACAAATGTTTATAAACGTCTAAAGCAGAATTTACAAACATGCAACAGCAGATTCAGTGAACTAGCCATCAAAAATGAAAACCTTGGTCCAGATGAAAATGTTTTAACCTCATTGATTGAAAAAGTAGAAGAAACAAACTAATAAAACCCAACTGTGATACTGAAGGATTTCCACAGCATACAGCTTAGTAGTTGATACAAAATATTTTCATGCATCTGCAGCAGTCATTAAGAGCAATTATTCAGTTTGAGAAAAAAGAATCATAATAAGAATATAAATTTATTTTTTAAAAGCACAGGACTCCAGCCTACACAGTCCTTACAAGTTATTATGCATCCTCCAGCTCTGCTTTCTTAGTGGAAAGCAATTAGTACAACCCATATGTCTGATTCAGGAGGTTCAGGTCTGAGTCCAACATGGAAAATACAGCTGTGTGGCATCGCCAGGAGAGTGCTGTGTCATTAAAGAGTCTGTCCTTCAAAGGAGATGTTAAATCAGTCTCCCTAATCTCTGGTGAATAATCTCATTATTTTCATGAGAAAACATCTCACTGAGCAAATGTAGTTTAGTCTTGCCCAGACATGTTTTCCATAGGTGGGAATTGATATACTTGAATTAGGGTGTGGAATGGCCCTTCTTGAAGTCTCTTTACATTAATCATTGCATGTCTCATACATGACAAAAAGTGTTGATGGAAGAGATTTAGACATACTTTTGGGTTAGAACAAACCCAATGTCGTATCAGCTCAACTAACATTAGTTTTTCATGTTGGTGTTTGCCTGGTATGATGCAATGGAAAATTGCTAATAAAATTCTGATGTGCTGTCAGCTCCTGTGAACTTTATCTGCAGGCAGGAGGGTATCACAGAAAAAGACCAACTTCCCAGGTCTTGCCACAAACACCTTCCTGGGACAGAAAGAGGCAAAGATTAAGATCATGGTTGTGAGACATGACTTCTCACAAAGGGGATTTTAACTTTGAGGACTTTGTGTCTTTATTTTCTTTACTTTATTTTACTTTATTTTAAATACTTTATTTATTTTATATTTCCTTTATCACCTTCTAGTAGTCTCTTTAATCCGCACAGGCCAGAATGAGCTATCAGTTTTGTAAAGTAGAGCTAGTGATCCCTCTCACTGGGCTAACACTTCACACAATGAAAGATTCCTGCCACTTCTTCTGAGATGCTCTGCCACCTCTGGTATTCGTCTCACGCTTTGAAGTGTAGCAGGAAGAAAATAATCAGCACAGAAAAGTGCCTCTTTTTTCCTTCTGTAAATTTATTTTGAGGTATCACCACACTAGAAATGATTGAAAACTTGCTATTTCCTCACTCCTGGAGGAACTGTTGAAAGAAAAAATATTGGCAGCACACCAAAATTGTAGCTGATTACAGATATTCTTAGCAGAGGGATGCGAACACCACCAATGCAGCTACAAGTATTTATATATTACTGGGAGTACTTAAAAACTGTCAGAACAGGTGGAGCATCAGGTTTGGGAAGGAAGAGTGAGTCCAAGATTCTCCAGCTATCACCTGATGGCCCTCCCTGGATCCTCAAAACTATTTCCTCGCCTGCTGTCTCTCCATATTATTCTCTACCACATCCCACAGGTGACCTGGTAGAGGATTCTCCTGGTATACTATACAGGCTGCAGGCTCTCCTGCCTGATACTGAGTCTTTATCTTCTTTGAGAGAATCTTGCCTATTCTGTGGATCTAAAATATCCAAACCACCTCTGGCCTAGCTCCAAGCCTCTCACTTGTTTTACTCTGAGTTCACTGTGTGTTGCCTGAGGAAAGACCACTGCACTCTAGCATTTACCACTTACCCTGGCCATCAGTTGAACTGGCAGGTCATCCACAGCAACCTCAGGACAGAGCTGGAATTGGTTTGGGACTGGTGCCACCTTTCCTTGGTAGGGTCAGGATGGCAGAAGTAACCTGGTCTGTTGAAGTAACTGAAGGTGGAGCTAAGAGTCCCCTTCAGCGAGGGGAAGCAAGTGTCCATGCAAGGAGTATCTGTGCCTCACTGTGATGTTTGCACCTCCTATCTTGAGCTACTTTGGCATACGGCTCACAAACTATCTGTTCTCTGATAGCAGGAAGGTAGCTGTTGGAAATACCTTTGCAATGTAAAGCCTTAAGGCAGCAGGCTGGAAAAACAAACCTACCTCTGGCAAATCCTTTTGTGATATTTCCTTACAATGTCATTGTTATTACATAAAGTACACTCATTTACTGGAGTCCTTAAAAAGTGGGTAGAAATCCACTCAAAGGAACCCAAACCAGTGTGATAGCAGAGCTCATCTGGCCTTTGGTGGTGGAGATGAAATAGAGCCCGTGCTCAGCCACAAGTAGTACAAAAACCATTGCTCACTCTTTCTTCATAACCCACCTCCTGAGTTTCCCCAGCTTGTCAAATTTAGTGCAGTTCAATACTTAACAGCTATGCCTGAAGCGCGTTCGTTTGAACATTCAAATCGGGAAGTATTTATGCAAGAACTTCTTGTAACTTTCACTCAATTCTAGGGCTGCTTTTCTATATTTATTATAAAGGAATAAAAACAGGTAGAAAAAACATGTCATATGTAAAGTTCAATATAGAATTTAAAATATGGGACTTGAGTCTAAGGAAACAGGAAACATCTTCTGCTTCTCTTCAGTTTTTGCAGGATTTGCGTGATCAAAGTTTGAGTGTATGCCCAAAATTAATGCAGGCTTGTGAGTCAAATCCCTGAATTACTGGCACAAAGCACCTTTTCCCTGCAGATTCTCTATACTGCTTCATCAATAGGCTCTTTATTTTTAGCAGCTTCCAAAACTGCTGAAATATGTATCATTACAATCCTTTTGGACGTACGTTTTCAAGGCGTTTAGGACCATGAAGTCAGGCTTGTGTGTCATTCTTTCCATTAGGGATGAGCCTGAGGTGCTGAGTTTATTTCTGAATCCAGATGGGTATTTGGAGCTTGACTTTTCATCTGGGCACGTGATCAGATACATTTCCTGGCCAAAAACGTATCAGTATCCGTATTTTTTGAGTATTCGGAGAAAAATGTAGTTAGCTTTATGTTACTATTAAATGAGACAATCGGTATTTATTCTCATGGAGAAGACAGAATAAGGTTCATCTGTAATAAGTGAAGGCAAAAAGTCGAATCCCCATAATGTTCTGAAAATTTTAGTCTGTTACGTGTCTATCTGGGTTCAGCATCTTTTCACATTTCCTTATTTTTAGGTTGAGAAAGACAAAGCATTGTCTGGACTGCATCCTTAGAGCAGATTAACTGTTCAGGGGGAAATACACAGCAGGCATAAATACAAAGATTTGGATGGGACTCTTGTTATGTATTTGCACGCTGTGTCCTCCAGGATAATTCATTCCTCTGAGAATGCACATAGCACAGTGTGCTATCTTGTGCTACAAAGTCATACTGAAGTTGATATTTGGGTCTGCTGAGACCGCTCAGGCTCTGCAGCTAGAGCATGCATTTGGGGCTTATCCTTGAATCAAAAGTTGCAGCTCCTGAAAGCAAGAGAATGAATACACGTGGTATTTTCTGTGTATGCTGTATACATGCCAGCTAAGCTCCCTTTGCCTTCAGCTTCAGGATTTATTACTTGCTATAAAGTGCTAGTTTCAGCTGCTATCTGGATCTGTGTTATATTTGGATAAGAGCTCGATAGGGATCCAGAATGAGTTCAGGGGTTTTAACATACACCACCAGCAGGCAGCACTTTGGCCATCTAAGTAATATGGCAACATGCATCTGCAAAATGGGCATAATAATCCTTACTTGTTTCCAGTGTAGGAAGCTTAATTAGCAATTTTAAATTGTCTTGAGATCCTCAGAGGGATGGTGCATATGGTAATAGAGTGAGTAATTTGGCACAAATATGTTATCACACCTACAACTTTATTACCATGCAGATATACTAGGGCAAATAGAGCCCGTGTGTCCCAGATGCTGCGGAGACAAACAGCTCTGGAATTACTCAAAGGCCGCTAGCAGAAGAGAGAGATGCATCTATTATGTACAGGCTTTATTTGAGCACGTACTGATATATCAGCAGCCCACAACTTTTCAGCCCTATAGAAAAAGACACCCACAATCACATGCTTTCTGGCAGCACAGAGATACACCTACAGTCCAAAACCTTTTGGGAGCCCTTAGGGGTACAGTCACAGCCACAACTTATTGGCAGTTCACAAAAGATATGTCTACAGTATGCAGACTTTCTGGCAACACAGCTGCATCCTCAGAGTCTGGTCTCCTACAAGTTGTGATAAACCAATCATACCACATCCCTTAAGGCAAAGACATGATCCAGAAATACCTCACATTGCAGAGGTAGATGCCTTTGAAAAAGAAAAGACTTTCTTTTTTTTTTTAAATACATGGGATAACAGGGGCTCTAACTGTTACTTGAGTTCCAACAATGCCAAAAGCTACCTGTGCATGAAGTGAATGCTCAATGTTAATAAAATACATCCAAACTGAAAAGCCTGTACATTCTGCTGAGCTGTACAGACCACAGAGTGCTCTCTGCTCTCGTGGTTTATGTTTCCACCAAGAACCCATAATAATGAAAGCACTGACCAAGCAATCAATGTTTTGAGTGCAGGCCCTGTGATTGCTCAGTTGGGTATAGTTTCTTTCTCTAGGAGAGAGCATTTAATGCAATTAATCCAGCTAGTGGTACACAGCATGTTAGGGACGGCCACTCTTCCATGTGAACAGAACAGCTGGAGTTCAAGTATTTCCTTATTTCTGAGTACTTGACTGTCAAAGCTCATGATGTTTTTTGACACACGGAAGACAAAAAGTAAATGAGGAGTTATTTAATACTATACATCAGATCCAGATTTTATGTTATTTAGGATTAAAGTTACAATAAAATACTCTGGGATTTCCTTTAATCTCCACAGGAGGCTAGGTCTGTTTGGAGGTCTTAGTGTTTATACTATAGCTGTTCTACTGGGGATCTCTTAGACCTGGAGCTTTCCTTGAGGTGATTTGTCTTCATGCTACACTCAATAACTATTCAAAATGTAATCCCATTTCCAAGTTCTTTGCTGGCTGCAGCTGAGTGATGTGATGGGTATGTAAAGGAGTTCTCTGCTACCTTGTGGCTTCTGTTTTCAGCTGGGAGGGCAGCCAGGAGGGCTGAAGGGAAGTGGCTGCCAGATTGCTGGTTGTCATCTTGCTCAGTCCAAATCAGTAATGCCACTGCCCCAGAGCCATGTCCTTCAGGGACTCCAGGAATGAACAGAGTAGGACATCTCTGCCACTTTCACACCACCAAAGGCGGAGGAGAGTGGAGACAGTACTCTCTGTACAGAGTAGAAAATTATCCAAAAATCATTATTAATGGTTTTCCAAGTAATAAATCAAAATTTATTACTTCGATTTTGCCTATCATGCAGCAATAAAAGATGTCCATTACCCTGTAGGATGTGACTACACAAGGGCTCTGCAGAAATACAGATTAGGATTTGGGGTTTCTTGCTCCAAAAGACATAGCTCACCAAGAATATTTCTGCCTTCTCTCTAGCTCATTGCTATAGCCCGGTGGTCGACCAGCTACATTGCACGTGTTAGTGAGAAGACACTGCTTGGAGTATGCTCTCAGGTGGGAGACTGTGTGTAAGAGGTGGTATCCACTTACAGTAGTTGCAAATTTTTTCTGCAGCTTATTCTCATTCACCTTCTTCTGTGGAATGAAAGGCAGGGAAAAGGTCCCATCCGTAGGCAATGGGAAGCAACAGCAGCAGCAGGATTGCCGCACACAGCCTCCAACATTGGAGACAGAGAACTGTCAAAACCTGTGTGGTTAGGAGTGAAGAATGTTGCTTCCATTATGAGCCTGCATAGGCTGGAACCAGGAGATAAGCCTTTTCTACGTATATTTGACAGGTCTGTAAAATGAGTCAGCACAGCTTCTTCCAGCACTGTAGCTTTTATGAGAGGTTCTATATGAAGGTTAAGATGGAGGTGGATGAATGGCGACTGCTAGGTGTACTGATACACTTACATCCCGAAACCTTCTCTTGAGCCTTTATTGGACTCTCTGTTTGCTGCATGGTGGCTTTGTGGGGACACTGACAGCATTCGTCATGTACTAGTGGAAGTGGTAAACTGCACTGGTCTGCTGTGTGGTAAAATGCTATCAACAGTGTTTACAAAAAGAAAATGTAGTCCATATCTTTACAGAAATCTTGTAAAATAAGTTGCCAGCACAGCTTGTATTTAATGGCAGTAGGAACCAAAACGTACAATAATAATAATAATAATAATAATAATAATAATAATAAATGTAGGGCTTAAGGCTGATCTTTTGGACAGGAAATTGAAAATGAAATATTTCCAGTTTGTTGGACTATGCCTAAGTATAGTATGTCTTGCTAGGCTATGTCAGGCTCTACTCCTACTTCAAAGTTTACTTTGATCTTCCTTTATTTACATTAGCCTTTTCCACAGTATTCGCAGAGCATTTTCAATGACTCTCCAAGTCATGTATTGCACTGTGCTAAGCCAAGTTTTGAGTCAGTATTGCGATGGTGCACATTATCTGGAATAACGATAATACCCCGAACATTACAAAGCATTGCCCTTATTCCTTTCATGCACACATATGAGAATTTATACAACCTCAATGGTGGTTCCAGATAATTAGGGACGGTTTCTAAGCCAGACTCTTAAAAGGTCTGTGAAAATTGCCTTATAGATCTATAATGAGGAAACTCATAGATTGCTTTGCCCAAGGGAATACATAAACAATCGCATTAGGACAACCACCCAAGTAAAGATGAAGCTAGGCACCAAGAATGGTGGCAGAAGGTGGCTCTATATTCCATCTGTATGTGTCAGGGATGCAGAAAATGTGCAGGGGGTTTGCCTGCTTTGCTTAGGTGTAAGGAACTCGCATGCTTGAAGGGCAATAGAAAATCAACCCTTAAATGGATCTCTTGCCCCTCCCTTGCCTGATGCTATGAGCCCAGACAGGCCGAATGGTGGCTGGGCTGGTCATTCCCATGAAAATTACAAGACAACTTAGCTTCTCCATATTTCTAAACATCCCAAGAACGAAGCAGGAAGTTTCAAGTGTAAGCTCTTCAAGATTAAGCTCTTCATTATTTTGTTACTTATAGCCAGGTGTTCTTAGAAAGTATCATAATAACACTGCACCGAGTGTCATGATAAATCAGGTAATATTTTGCAATGCAAAATCCTAGACTTTTTTCCCCCCTCTCATTGACTTTGGCTAGGTAGTTGAAAGGCTGATGTAAAGAAGAGATTAGTGAGATGATCAAAGCATTAGGCCATGAGTTTTATTTTCATTAAGGCCTTCTTAGAGTCCTGTAGAACAAGGGAATCCTAAACCAAGCAGGTATTCTGGCAATGAGAGACAGCGTTAGAGGGCTATGAATGACTTTGAATGCAGATTTTATTCTGTAGTTTACACTTGTTAGAAGACTACAATAACTGTATCACTCACATAGAGTGTAGAGTATGAATATTCCACCACATTTTCCAGAAACCAGACACTCAGCACACAAGTCATTATGTAAACACCGTGTTTCTCACTCTCATTAAGAATCTGTTGCAATCCAAGTGATGTTCCAGACTTGAATGTGCTTAGGAAAAGACAGAATTCTGTAGATTAAAAATTATAATTTTATATAACTATAGTAATCTGCCACATATATGTTATCATTTAGAATAACAATAGAAAACCAGATAACAAGTTCTGCCAACCACAGTGAAGAGTAAAGGTAAGAAATGCCCTGGAACACATGCATAGACGAATGTCTAGGAAATAGACTATTTTCCACAGTACCAATTTAGGAACAACTGTATTCTTACCAGCATCAGTAGTTACAATAAGTCTAAGTAATACCACATCTATATAATAGATTTTTTGAAAATAAAAATGTTACATTAATTACTGCAAAATGACCAAGAAGTACTAAATCAATAAGGAGAAGCTATAGCAAAATATTTGGATGGTTCCATTTAAAAATAGACCTGGAATTACTACTTTGTGAGCTGCTGATTTTTCAGTTGATCCCATTGTTTAAAATGGAGTATCAAACGCTAGCGTAGTTTTCGTATGATATAATGTAGTGTGTGCAAGTTGTGAATGGTCAGACAATTAGAAATCCAGGAATTTAGCTGTGACATTGGACCCAGTTAGTTTTTCTATAATTCTTCTGACCTTTTTGTGTCCTAATCTCTCCGTCTCTCAGTCTGAGAAAATGTATCCTTATCTTAATAAAGCACTGTGAGATCACCATATACAATTTTATTCATAGATGCAAACTATTCTAATTTTACATATAGAAAATATAGTCAATATTTTCAGTGAATACTGACAAGTGGACTTTAACCTTTCATCTTTAATAACATTGCTAACATAGACCTGGGGGTGATGCTGACTATAAACAAAATTCACACCCTTTCTGCTTTCATTGTATCCCTTAGCGGATGGCATGCAGTCTGGCAAAAAAAACCCTAATACAGTGAAGAGGTGTAAAACCGAAATAGGGTAAAAGATAACTACTATATTCCAAACTGAAGGTACGTGTTGCCACTGAAGACACTCATCTCTGTCAGTAAGGAAAATAAATGAGTGCAGAGATGCCACTGATGCTGTGTGTTAGAAGCCTGTGACTGTTGTGTTTTTCTGGGTTAATTGGTTATAATATCAGCAGAGCACCTGGAAAGGGAGACTTACTTGGAGGTATTGTCTGTGGGAAAGGAGACCACAAATCCTGTGGAGCACAGAGGCACTGCAAATTAAATGGGATTAAAGACTCAGCCTGGCTTTGAACACTTCCAGGGATAGGGCATCCATGACTTCTCTAGCTGTCCTCTTCAAGTTCAGAAGGGATCATAACCACTTCCAGACTTCAGGATATTCAGATTCCAGATTTGGGTGCTTTCTATTATAAAATGCAGGGCATTTATTTCAGGATCCAAATCTAGGCTCCATGAAGTTCATAAAAGCATGAATCAAATGCTTTCTACACTTAAAGGACTAATCTGCAGTGGCTATAAATCTTTGTACATCCAGTGATGTCATAGAAAATTTGACTTAAAAGTTTTAATGTTCTCTCTATATTTTTCCTAAACATTTCTTTAGGAAATGAAAACAGCATTATCAATCATAGACTAGAAATGTCAGACATGGTTCATTAAACCTCACAATACCGAAAATTTCATTTAAGACAGACATAAATGGAAAAAAATTAATGACCATATCTTTCCATTCAAGATTGCATTATAACCCTTAACAGGCAGGTAACCTCTTTTCCAAAATGTTTTATTTTGTAGTGTTTTCATTGAATTGAAGGAAATTACACAGATCCTGCTTATATGTTTTTTTCTCTTTCAAAAAAAAAAAAAAGGAGCATCATAATTGCCATAAAATTTGGTGTGCTGTCAGGTCACCATCCCGGACTGCTGTGACCCACAGAGTGTCTTGGAAAACAGCGTTTATCTGGAGGGCTTTTCCTTAGTAGCATCAAGGATTTCCTGACCTGCCATGAAATCATCTTGTGATGCACAACTGTCAAGCAGCACCAACAAGGTTTTAAGGACAGTAAAAACCAGAAAACTTATTATCTAATGTGGGTGAAATACCAGCCCACTTGGGTATCCCCATGCAGTGAGCCAGCACAGAATCAGAATAAACTTCAGCAGGGGAGAGGTTTAGTCAGAGAAAATACATAGCTAACAGGTCTTAACCAACAAACTGAAAAGTTTCAATGACCTGTTTCAGTGAAATGTCCAGCACCATCTTGTGGCGTTATCATTAATTCAAGCAGTTTGTCTTTCTGCTGTGAAAACTATATAACTCTTCTGTTCTTCCTTCTCTGAAGAGAGGTGACCAGAGATTTCTTGTTATAAAGCAAAATACAGCTACAAATCTGCTGACAAAAAAAAAAAAACAAAAAACGCCTAAGGCTGTGATATTGCTAAAGACAAGATGTGCTCCTCAAGTTCAGATGGGAACATAAATGTTTCCACACTTGCCATTATTACTCAAAAAGAACTTAACAGCTAAAATTAAAGAGTGTTTATAAAAATGCTGTTAGGCAGGAAGCAGATGAGGTGACATCATGTATTTCCAAAGCACAATGTGGCAAAAGGCAAGAATGCTTATATCCAGTGTGAAATTTTGCAGCACCTGTGTTGCAGGCTTTCTCACAAGGCTGTGATTCAGGTCCTGCCTTCCCTTCCTTGAGGCTGGGAATCCATTACTCCTTTAGAAATGGGCTGGGGAATAATTCTCCTTCTGATGGCCTGGCCAACATTCCTTTCTCCATAAGATGGGATCGACTTTGTGCCAGCCAGCACTGAAATAGAGCTGCTGCCACATTTGCTTACATAGCTGCTGCATTACCAGTGTTTAAGTCAGTGTTTGTAGAGCGGTATGCAAGATGTTCTGCATGAATGTGTATATAAAACCACATCATGCTCTCAGCTAAGTTTACGAAATACTCCCCTACAGCTTCACAGATTCAGACCAGAGTTAAACTGGGCCAAAGAATGGGAAGAGTAATTTGTGGAACGTCTTCAACAGTCTGGACTCATGCTTTTTTGTCTTAAACTGTTCAAACAAAGAAAACACCCATCTGAATTGCCTTGTTGTCTACACATCCCTGTGTGAATTAAATTATGCTGTGAGGTGCTTGGTTCACAGATGTGAAGATTTTATATAATACAGAGGAAACTCTAGAAGCTCACCCTATCACTGCTTGAAAGCTGAAGTTTCCTTGTCTCTCCTGTCACATTGCTTCTCAGTCTGGACTTTAAAAGCCTGTATTTATGAATAAGATTTTAGTTCCCTCAGACTTTGGCCTCTACTGAGACTGATAAAACATTCTGACTTTAAATAACACCTGGAAAGAGGCTTGTTTGTTTATTTTTGACATGGGTTGTTGCAGCAGAAGTTGTATTGTACTTATCAGATTCATTACAGAGGTGATTGGATTCTTTGGCCTCCACCCACAGGTAATGTAAACTGGTATAGCTCCACAGACAGTATCTCCTGAGGATCTGGCTACATTGTTTCATAGTGTTCATAGCTACGCTGCACATGTTGCTGATGTGTATCCATGTATTTTTAAAAGCCTTCACTTTCAATCTGGAAGCTCATCCAAATCGCTTCTATGGGCCCTCAAGTGGAGAAAAAAAAAATAAAACTACATTCTTCAATTCTGTAATTATTGGTTAATCAGAAAGTCATGATCATGCCCTGAATTATAATGATGGAAATTATGTCCTTCCCATAACAAATACCTGCTCATGTTAACCTTTGACAGCAGGGAGCGTGGTTGTAGCCTTGCAGCCAGTTGCTGTACTCTTTGGTGCGTCCTTCCCCAGAAATCAGGAATAGGATTTCAAAGGGAATTAAAATGAAGCCTTGATAGGAAGAAATTTTTTACTGTGAGGGTGGTGAAGCACTGGCACAGGTTGCCCAGAGAAGTGGTAGATGCCCCATCCCTGGAGGCGTTCCAGACCAGGTTGGATGAGGCTCTGAGAAACCTTATTGAGTGAAATGTGTTCCTGCCCATTGCAGGGGAGTTGGAACTGAATGATCTTTAAGGTTTCTTCCCACTCAAACCATTCTACGATTCTGTAGTCAGCCCTTCAGACACTATCTGCCACTCCTCTGAGACTGCATTCAGAGCCATGGAGGATGCTGTACCACAGTTTGGAGACACATGAGTCAAGGAACCTGCTTATGAACTTGTTGTGACTTGTTCACGCTCTGGTCATGGCACTGGCAGATACTGGATAGATGCATAAAAAACACTGGAGGGCTGATAATTTAGATCTAGGGTAATATTTTGTTTTGTAATGGCCCTTTTAAGCCAGGAGCAAACACTGGTTCTCAAGGTGCACCTCAGCAGCGTTGGTACCTGCAGTCTGATCCAGCTGCTTCCTAAAAGAAACCCATAACTTTTGTGGATAAATCCAATTGTTGACTAAAGGTAAATGTACACAGATATGTTTTGGACAAAACAAAATGAATAGGTAGTGAATTCCAGATGTACTGGATATTTAGCTTAGCTATCACTTTACTTCATAGTTAAGTAAGACAAGGCTGCACTTTGCCGAGAAACTTCAATCTGTAGCCAGTGTAACTCCTTCTTTGCATTTCACAATAAATCTGGCAAAATAGAACTCTGAAATAAGACATACGTGGACACATGATTTGTAGTCAGTGGCCACCACAAGACATTTTAAGTTGCAAAGCAAGTGGATAAGATTACTTTACCAGAAACTTGAAATATAGTTGGGAATATATATATTAACCAAATGGGTGCCAGGAGGGCTTCCTCATGCTTTTATAAAAAAAACTGCATAAGGAGCAGATTTGTGATCTCTAGCTGAAGGGATTAGAGAATAAATAGCAGATTTGTCCTTCTAACTGCAGAACCAATGGTAATATATCAAACCTGATGCGCAGCAATAAATTGACTTAATGTTTAAGTTGTTAGGTGCATTGTTTAGTTTTGGGTTTTGTCATATGGAATTTCAATCTGACAGTAACATGAACTACAGCAATGGAGTACCTTGATGTACATGAAAAAATAAGGAAGAATTATCAAAATTCAACAGAGATAAAATTACTTGTTTTGGGCTAGAAGAGTAGACTGCAGCCTTACTAATTCATACAGGACAACTAAATGAATTCATAATCAGAAAAAATGCTAAAGCTATAAATTAATATATAATAATTATAGGTATCCTAAATGAAGAAAAAATAATAGTTTTATTTGCAAAAATGTTACAAAAAGATATACTATTCAGTAGTCAGCCATTGAAAGAAATGTCTCTGAATGCTATGAATATGTTTTTAAAGAGAAACTTTCTCTCAGTGTCACCTATATGATAACTTGACAAATGAAGAGTGATAGTTTCAAATGCAGGATTTGCAGGGTTTTTCTACATTAAATGTTACTCAGCAGCTAGGTTTGCCTTCTTAAAATAAAATAAAACCTCAGCATTGGCATTTAAAACAAATTTCTGTAATGCAGCTTTGTATGTGATATCTACCCAAGCCCACAGGTAAGGGAAGTGGATGTTTTCTTTCAGACTAGAACTACACCATTTCTGCTCTCAGATGTCTCTCAGCTCTTCCTGGGAGCCACACTTGCCCCAGGATACTCTGGAAAAAGAGACTTATGTATAATTTGTCAAGGAGCAGGCCCACAAAACCTTACAACCAACATTAATAGAAAATTGATATGCTTGTTTCCTGTGATGTTGAAAGGATTAGTAGATAAGTGAGTCCAAACCCCTCTATTAATCCGCATGGGCAAGCATAACATCAGTGCGAGTACTAGCAGCGCAATCAAGACATTACCCTGTCACTGTCCTCTGTGCCCTAAATAATTTTCTACATCACTAACTGTGGTGTGTGGCATTTCCACACTTCCTCATGATTTTCCCTCTGAGGGATGAGACAATTCCTGCCTTCACTCTGTGCAGCACCAGCATGGCTAAGAGGACTGGCCATGGGAGGTTGCTGCCAGTTTAATTTCCTTTGCCTGGAAAAAATTCATTTTAAAACACTTTTCTTCCCATTTCCATGCCCCTGATCTGCCTGGTGGCTCCTTAAGGTTACGTAATGAAGGTGAGAGTCACTTTCTCCTCACCAGTGAGGGTACTTGAACCCTCCATACCCTTTGCCCTACTGTGAACAGGAGAGGAGCCTTCACTACCTCCTACAAAAATGCAGCATAACAGCCCTGTACTCGGGGTGCTACAGCACTGACCTCCTCAAAAC
Source organism: Cuculus canorus (assembly GCF_017976375.1). Classification (NCBI taxonomy): domain Eukaryota; kingdom Metazoa; phylum Chordata; class Aves; order Cuculiformes; family Cuculidae; genus Cuculus; species Cuculus canorus. Next base: position 91,343,970 of record NC_071403.1, read on the forward strand.
CTCTGAAGCTTCTTGGCTCAATAAGTTCTCTGAGCCTCCATACATCCTGGGCAGACAGTTCCTTCCCGCTTACAGGTGAGCCAGGTGACTGAGCTTGGCAGATCTCCGTCTGCACCAGCAGCTCGGCACTGACTCCTGCCCAGGGCTGAGGGAGGAGAGGGCTCAGAATGGGGTCCGAGTGAGTGCGACAGCCCTGCAGCCATGGTCTGTGTCACCCAGTGCTCTGCAGCCCTTTGTCTCCGTGAGCAGCTCCTCACTAGGTTGGTGCCCATGCTTCAGCGGGACTTACCTCTCCAGCCCTGCGCAAAGGGGCAGCTGGAGGCAGTTCAGTAGCCTGCTCCTTGACAAATTATACATAATTTCCTCTTTCCACAGTATCCTGGGACAAGCGTTGCTCCCAGGAAGAGCCAAGAGATATCACTGCCCTGCAGACATGGCGTATTTCTAGTCTGAAAGGAAGCACCCTCTTCCCTTAGCATATGATTGTGAGTGTGGGCAGATATCAGATACAAACCCACAGTCTTCCTCTCAGTATGACCACCTCCCCACTACAGCAGTAAGGCGCATCGTAGTGTCTTGATAATAACTAGTGGAATCATAGTGCTAATGTAGACATTTTTATGCAGGACCTTGCTGATGCAGGAGTATCCTTGTGGAAATTTTCAAGTGGAAAGTTATTGATGGTATAATGTTGTCGTGGCATTTTTCTTGTAGGAGTTTGTTGAAGGAGGAGTGTTTTTGTGGGAGTTTGCATGCAGGAATTGTTGCTGGTATAACGTTACTGTAGAAGGACTGCTAGATTTATTTTGAGGTAAAAAGTTTGAAGAGGACAACAGTGGTTTAGAGTGAGTTCACAGAAAAGGACTCTTGTAAGAGACTGGTAGGTGCAGCATAGAGGGCAGAGCTGAGGTTGGTTGTGCAGTAAAATGGGATTGGAGTGGAGATCTAATGCGGGTGTTTTTCCATAAGCAAAGAAAGTCAAGACATAGCTGGGTAATTCAGCCCCTCAGCTGAGAAAAGCCAGGTGGAGCTAAAGTGTTTCCCCAGCAACTTACTGTGCCAGTCTGAACTTCCAAAAATCTGAGAGAAAGCGTAAGATTTGTGGAAAAATCTGTTTCTAAGCTATAACATCTATTAAACAGGCAATGAACTTCCCTCTGCACAGAGTAGATTTGGGTGGAAGTGGTATTGTTTATTTCAAACAAGAACATCAAAATACAGTGCAGTTTATTTCAAGAGAGACCACTGTAAATTATCAAATGAGTTCACTTCTTAAGTGCTATTATGATATAATTAAATATCATTTAATTCAGAAATATCATTAAGTTCAGAAAGACTCTGGACTTAATTAAAAAAGAGGAAAGGCAACTCAGCTTTCAGCTTTGTAGTGAAAATAAAATAAAACCTGCCTTTCCTGATGTAGGAGAGTATCGTATTGTAATGTCTTGCCTACTAATTTACTTTGTGTAATAGAGGTTCAAAGTTCAAAGAAAATCTCACCTAAACAAAAAAAAAAATCAAATAAGGCTGATGAGTTTTGGTATTAAACCTAAATTACACCCACCTCAGAGAAATGTGGGGGCTTGAAACTGGGAGTGGAGAATATTAAAGCCAAGAAGGCTGTCATCTTTGGAAGAGACAGGCTGTGCTTTTGGGAGTGATGGGGATGTGGTTTGGTTAATAGAAAAGCAATGCTAGAGGCTTGCCTCTTATTTAGGAGTGGAAGGCAGTGCAGTTGCAAAGGAGGTAAGTAGGAAGGAGGATAAGGTTTGATTCTCTTTGGGAGAGGTGGGGCTTCTGTTTCAGAATAAGTGCAGGTGGACCGAATATTAATTTTTAGAATAAAGCAGAGACATGTTTCCCAGCCCAGGGCTATGCTGAGCCAGCTGCCCATGCTTCCTCTGGCCAGCGACCTCACCTGGAGCCAGGACAGTGTAAAAGAGTCAGTGTAACTGTGCTGGAGTGTCTGCATCAGGATGAGAAATATGCCTATAACGTATCATTTTTTAAAAAATGTCATACTGCTGCCTTTGGGAGTTGTTTGAGCAGGGATTTTTTTCTGTGTGGCAGAAAGAGAAGCAGTAAATCATACTCCTAAAGCTAAGGGAGTTGTCCAGGTTCCCTTGGGTTTGGAATGCCTGTTGGCAATTGGATGGCTGTTAAAAGGCATGGGAGGCATTGGGGACTCTAGCAAATGGACAGATTTGCAGTCTTTGCAGATAGCCAGGATACTGGCTACGCAAGTGTGCAAACAACATGCAGGCTATTTCTACGCTATTTAGATCAACTTAAAAATCCAAATCATAAGACCATTGCAGTCAGTAAAAAAATCAGATATATTGGACTCAAAGGAAGACACTGAACTCAGTTGGAGTTCCAGTGCAGGCTTGCTTCCCTGCTTGTCCAGGGAAGTTAGTCTATTTGCACTGGGTTTCGGTTTTCCCCTTTTTTGTTCAGCAGGTGTTTGTTAGAGCATTCAAAAGACATGCAGAGAGGAAATTTCCACCGTACGAGTTGGGAGCAGGCGTGAATAGCTCTTGTCTCCCTGGGAAGGGGAATAAGTGCAGCCGTGTGATCTTATTAGAACCGTCTTGAATCTTTTAATCTTCCCCAAGCAAAAATAAAAGCCCAACCTGCAGCCTAGAAAGATCATAACTGAAACTGTCCTTGATTTCTGGGGGATTATAGAGTAATACCTGGAACAACCTCATACAGACGCAAAAGGGCATTGCTGGCTCTGTTCCTTTTCTAATACCGGATGAAAACTGGTTTTCAGCCTTTGCTTGCAGGAGTTCAAGCTGTGCTCCCTGGGTTCAGGGAACATGCTTCATCTACTGGTTATGCTTGTACACTGTAAGCTTTGACTCTGCTAGTGGCAGAGTCACTCCGCTAAACTTGGCACCTCTGATCTTAATCTGATATAATGACTTGTCATTTAAGTTGTATTCTTCCCATCTGCAGAAATGCAGCCATAGAAAGCTCTAGTGTTAGCAATAAAGTGCAAACAGGTTCATTCCCTTAGCCATGAAATTTGTTCAACGAGGACAAAGCAGTTAAAAAATGAAACAGTAAAGTTTTAGATATCTCCAGCAACTAATTATTTCCAGCTACATCCTGGTTATAAGGTGACACCGGAGGAAGTTAAAGTCAACTAGTGGGTATTTTGGCTGTATGCTCAAATTGTATTTCTACAGTCAGGTAGGAGAGAGTATAAAAAAAATAATATCTTCTAAAATTTTGCTTTTTTATCCTCAGTAGCCATTTCTCAGAAATTACTTGGGCAAATTTTGTAGCTACAAGTGCAGGTGGAGATCTCAGAAGAGAGCAGTCTTGCCCTCAGGCTAGGACCCTCTCCTGCTCCTGAACCAACGTGCTCCCACACAGCCCAAGAGCAGCTGGATATTCCAGGATTTCATTCTCTGTTTTCTCTGATGCAAAACCAATCCAAAAACAACACCTCACAGAAAGCTTTGCCAGAAGAAGAATCCTATCTCCATCTGCTGCAGCCCCGCAAAGCTTGCAGCAGCAGGCATTTGGCAGCTTAGCCTGCATACAGAAAGAGGTCCACCAGCGAAAGCTCCTCGATCCATCACACGGTAGTAGATGCTTCTTTCTTTTTTTGTTTATTTAGTATTTATTTTTCTCCCTTAAATTTTCTCATTCTGGTCATATAATTTTGAATATGACTACTCTATGCTGTTCTTGTGGTGCATGATATTCTTTCCTTAAGGTCTGCTACATTCCACAAATGCCCAAAGGCACCTGCACGCGTCTCTGAAGTTTTCTGTTGAGATGTCCTGTAGCTAAAAAGCTTTAAAGTTGTTGCTATCTACCATATTCAGATTTATGACTTATCTCTATTTATACAGGAGGTAAGGACCAGCAGTGATATTCACATCTGGATGCAGCTCTATGCACTATGAAAATCCAAGGGTATTTGTATCTGGATTGCAGGTTGAAGCTTTTATTTGAGAATGCATCACTGTTAATTCCCCATCTGCAGGCTGGTCTCAGTGGAGCAGACAAAGAATTATTCTTGGATATCTTCAGCCTCTACACTGAGAAACTGGTACAAAGAAACCTTTTATTTTCTGGAGCTACCCTGTTCTTTTGGTTAAAAGAAAAAAAAAAGTTAGTACACTGACATTTTCTTCCGTGCTTTCAGCTGAAACAAATTACTTCTGCTACTAATAGCTGTTTCCACAGTCATTAACTAATTTCTTTAATAAAGCTAAAGAACTCCATTAGCAAAGAAGAGGACTTGAAAAAGGACTAGAAAAATATAAGAGTGGGAAAAATAAATGAGTTGTCAAATCACCACAAGTCAGGCAAAAATGCTTAAGAGAAAGTAAGATATTTAATGAAGTAATGAATAATTCCTTTAACTGGTTAGAATGGAAGTGCTACAGGAGCCTGGATTCTTGGATGTTGGCACATTTAATGTTAAGATGTTCTGTTTAAACAGGCTATTCTTACTAACCATCTGCAGAAATGAACATCAGAAAGGGAAGGAAGACATAAGCAGATTTTCCTGAGCCTGAGCTCAGATCATTCATTCAATAGGAGAGCAGACCATTGTCACTGGGCTGGCTGATGTCTGCCCTGTATCATCTTAAGCATTAGAAAAACTCACAGCCTGTTCTCTTCGCAGGCCATGCTTCCCTTTGCAGTCCCACTCCAACTGCAGCTCTAGACTTTCACTCAACAAAAACCTGAATCCTAACCCTAAGAATAACCATAATCTGAGGATTATCCTTCAACATCGGTAACCAACCACTACTCAGAAAAAAGGTTCTGACAACCCAGGTCACTCCACAACCCCCACTTCCCTCTGGGTGCCCCCTTGTAGCCCCACTGCAGCTGCAGCTCTCCAGGCTCTTTCTTTCTCTCAACTCCAAACCTAACTTTTATTTAGGCCGAGTCTGTAAAATGTACCCCAGTTATTGTCCAGATGAAAAATTTCTCAGAGCACAGTCCTCTCTGCAGCCCACACTTTTCTTTCCTAGCATCCCTTGTGACATGGATTTATTTACTTATTCATTCACATATTGGAGGTGCAAGTGGTCATCACGCATGCCAACCTTTTTTCATTTTCTTTATTTATGAGAAAACATTTATAGTCAGTATCTTTGATGGGGCTGATATATTCAGTCAGAATTTGCAAGGGAAGCAGTCTGAAACTAAGTAACTGCTGAAGGTCTCTTTTTCATGCAGTACACCCATTTGTGTATATCCTTCTGAATAACTCTTTCAAAGAAGTAGTAGTCACGGAAGTGCAAAATCACAGGTTAGTCTGCGGAAGAAATAATTCAAAATGGACTCACCAAGAAACAGGAGAAAGAAGAAACGACTCCTGAACATGCACATCTCTATTTAAGATTTAATGAAGTAGAACTTCTCGGCAGAGTTTGCATCCTTAGTTTGCACTAAGAAAACAAAGAAATACCCTAAAACATTATGAAGGGAGATTCTGAAATAAACATGGGAAATGGCTAAATATGAATCATAGAATCATTAGGTTGGGAAAGACCTTTGAGATCATCAAGCCCAACTGTACCATATGGAATAATACAGACATTCCCTTATCTTAGTTTTTTTATACTGTCTTGGTTGTGTAGATCAGCAGAAACGCTGTCCTCAATAGCTTCCAGTGAGTGATTCTAAATAGGAAGAAATAGCAGGATACAGCAAGATGGGCTGAGGTGCTAGAATGGAGCCCCCAAGGACAGGAGCTACAAGGGCTACACGCTAGAATACAAATCCTTCCAGTTACGGTTATGTAGCTAGGAGGTGCTGTGAGACTACAGAGAGTAATCGCAGTAATCCTGCTGAAGGTCATGCTGAATAGTCCAAAAAAAAAGAGAATCACATATGACAGTTTTGTATACCGAATAAGCAAATCTTGTATTTCCCAGCATTTCTGTCAAGTGTCTCTATTACAGGCTCAGAGATAACAGCTGGCTCTCATCAGAGCTGTGACACTGATGTATTAATCATGCAACTTTTTATGCTCTAAGCAGCTTCTTTCTACTCCTATCATTCTTCCCCACTACTCTTCTCTTGCTTGTCCTACTGTCTTCATGTGTGTGCCCATTTGACATCTATTAAATAACCATTGCGTACTAAAATCATTCACTCCTTTGCTGTGCTCATCTATTTTGCCTAAGAAAAGTCAGGCACAGATTTTCAAAGGATTTGCATCTACTTTCTCCAAATTAAAATTAGCTTGCATAAAGCAAAGTTTACTCAGCTTGTTGTTGAATTTTCTTTCTCCACAACATAAACAATGAAAAGGAGTCTGACAGTATTCTTCTCATACAACTTCTTCATTAATGAGATGCCCCATATCCCACAAGAGATTAATTTATTTATTTAAATAAATCCAGCAATGAGTGGTGGTAAGTAAAGAGCTTCCAATGGGAAATGTTCTTCTCTAGCTGAAACAGGACTTTCTGAAGAAACTGTCCTCAAGCAAACAATTATATTTCAGAAGTAAACCTGACAAAATTTAGAAATTTTAGAATGTAGACATTTTAATAATACCTAACTTTATAAATAGCTGCACTGCTAAAAGGGCTTTTATTTTCACTGTCTGAAAGAAAAAAAATTGTTTAATTTATTAAAATAGCAAATTACAGTTTGACTTTTCTGCTATTTTATGTTAAGTGTTTACCACTAGGAACATATTACACAATAACAAATCCCTTGAATTATTAATACAACTCAGAGGTATTAAAATTCTAACTGTAAGCAGTTTAGTGGTACTTTCTAGAATGTAAGAAGCCAGAAAGGTATAAACACCTATGTTAGAGGAGCAGATTTAGAGGAGGCATAAGGAGGAATTTCTTCACAATGAGGATGGTGAAGCACTAGCACAGGTTGCCTAGAGAAGCCGTGGATGCCTCATCCCTGGAGGTGTTCAAGGCTAACTTGGATGGGGCCTTGGGCAGCCGGTCTAGTGGGAGGTGTCCCTGCCCATAGTAAGGGGATTGCAATAGATGATCTTTAAGGTCCCTTCCATCTCAAACCATTCTATGATTCTATGTTTCTATGCTTTTATTTACATTTTTTGGCTGTGTTATTAATAACAAGTTCCATTTTGTAAGACACAAAATGGCCATCAAAGCACTGCTGTGGACAGAGGAGAATCCACAGGGGCCATTATTTCCTCCATCAGCTTTGAGAAGCAGCTTCCAAAGTGGCTCAGGTTCTCCACTATTTTAATACAGGCTTGGTACTGCTTCTTTTCAAATTAGTGAGAATTTCTGACATTTATTTAAATGGAAACAGGACCTGTATATTCTTGGGTCAGTCCTAGATCCTTCTTACCTCACCCGTGAAAGTTGGTTGGCAGAGTATAAGTCACATGATATGGAGAGAAGTGTGCTTAGAAGTCTTGGCTATGATCTTAATTGTGGCATTTCCAGATACCTGGTGTTTGATTACTTATGTCAAGTAATAAACAAAACCAGCTTGATCTAGATGCTGTTGCCTGCACGATTTTTGAAAGAAAGCTGAGCTTTCACACATTTAACTCTATGGAAGTGATGTGGAATGACAACAGTGACTCCTGGAATCATTTATTCAATTTCTTGGGCTGTTGAGTTCAAGCAGTCAGTAAAGTAGTAAGTTGTTACTTTTTTTTTTTTGGTTTTTTTTTTTTTTTAATGCCACCTTTAGAGGGAGATCCTACACTCTGCCAGAAAGAAAATACTTTGAAGGATCAGGTCTGAACTTTCTGCTCCTTAAACAAGAAATCAAAAAAAAACTTATAATAGAATTTGCTTTGTTTATAAAGATGTTTTAGAGTCCAGCATTACACTTTTCTACAAACACCACTCCCAATGTTAGAAAGATTTGGTGACTTGAAGAAATGCTTGGTAGGAATATTTTTGGCTTTAGCAGAATGATAGATTTTAGATAAATTGCCATGCTGAAGATATTTGTAGAACTGTTCAAACTCTCAAGAAAGCATGAGATAAGAAAAAAAATAGCATGGAAAATATTAACCAAAAAAATTAAACTTAAAAAAGCCATAGCTGACTAGACCCAGAGACTGAAATGAGGGCTGGGCAACATGTCTCTGCCGCTGAAATACCACAAAGTCCCGTCAGAACTAGGTCATAGTGTCCGGAGACTTTATTTAGGATATCTGCTGCCCTCTAACAGCAATACATGGGAATCACATCTTTGTTTTTACTAGAACAGAAAACTAGAAAACACAGGGCCAGATCCTGCTCTGAGCTGCACACCCTCCTGCCTCCAGCAACTTGAGAAGCCTATGCTGTTTTCTGCCATCACTCTCCTTTGATTTTTATGAGCCATCAGAAATGGAAAGGGATTATCAGTATATGCGTAGCTTGGAGATTTCTCTCCATTATCATCACACTTTAAAACCAAATCAAAACAAGCCTTTTAAAGAAGAAAGGGTCTTTCGGGTTGATTTTTTTTCCTTTCCCCTCCCTCAGTAGCTCTGCCTCCTGCACACATGTACAGTCTTAATTGCTACTGAGTGAATCACAGCTGCAGTTGCATCTACCTAAAAAACCCTCTCAAACTAAATTTCAAAGGCATGTTATCTCCTTCAATCTCTGAAAAAAATGTAAAGGCTAAGGTATTGATATCTTGGGGTTTGTAGCATGAATATCTTCTCCCTAGAACCGCATGGCTGATGTAAAAAAAGAATATTTCTCAGATAAGACTATGATGAGGTGGCTGTGTGAGCTACTCAGTCTACTTCCACTTCATGAATGGAATACTCTGACAGACTCTTGAAAGCATAACAGCATAAGTAAAACTGCAGGAAATAACATTTTCTTCCTGAAACATATAAAAGTAAAGTTGAATGAAAAGGGGGTTGGCATTTTGTTTTATGATTTGAAATTAGTATAATAGGTATATCCAGATGAGATCACCTTGAAACGTTTGTTTAAAATGCCAATTTAGAAAGCCATTTATGTTAGTACTGTAATCACACTCTTTTTCTGCATAGTAAACACACTGTTCTGTACAGACAGTTTAAAAGGGTGAAGAGAAACTTCACTGCCAACCTATTTCTTTTGAGAGTTTATTTTTCATGCTGTGCAGATTTTCAAAGCTGAAGGAGAGGTCTAGCTGTGTAGATTTTCAAAGCTGAAGGACAGGTCTAGCTAAAATAATGAAGCTGAGTAAGACTGTCATCCAGTATTTCAGTTCCAGTTTTAGAAACTAAGCAGCTAATGCTAATGGGATTAACTGTTAGCCCACTAGCATGTCCAGTGCTTGTGACACTGGCCAATCTGCGGAGTCCATGGCACTATGAAGTTAAATAAATTACATCGAGCTTAAAGCTAGCAGCTGTCTATTTAGACATTGTTTATTTCTCTTAGGAGGCACAAATCATGCAATTTTCAGTTATAGCCGAGATCTGGACTCCTAGCCATATCATGCAGCTTAGCAATACACAGCTGCTTGCTTTGTGCATGCAGTATATCATCTCAGAGGCATTTATGGATGTTCCTTTTCCTTATGTCTTCTAACAACCAGAGACTGACTTTGGCCTCTGTTTCTTCAGGGCTACATATAGTATGGAGAAAAGTTAGTAAAATCCTGCTGAACTGAACAGACGAACACGGATGTAAATCGTTCATATCTTAACAGACATTAACTCTCCATAATTATATAAAGAGATGGGTTATCTACTGATGCTCTTAACAGGGTATTTTCAAGACCAATTACTATTCATTTAGCATTTGAAAAAAGCATATTCTCAGATCTTTAAGTACACCTTAAAAATTGGCATTTTGATTTTGATGTGATTCATTACCTTGGTTAAGTGGAAAGATGATAGAGAAAGCACTTCAACAGAAATGTCATGCCTACAGTCTTAATCCAATTTCACAGTCCACACCAACCACATCCACACTGTTAAAATAAAAGCTAGAGCACACCCCGTTTCTGCTCTGGTCATGATTAACCACTGCAATGGACTAAAGAGTCAAGAGAACTAGCAAAATTCTCTCCTTTCTAAAATACCTGTGAGAGTATCTTTGGGTGCTGACTGTAGATTTGTAACCTTCTGTGTATGTTACTACATGAATAACTGTTAGGGAGAATGATTATTCTGAGCAGTGATAAAGAGAAATTCAATTGTTTCCTGCTGATGGGGCACAGGAAAAAAGGAAATAAATTAGCGATCAATGTAGAAACATGAAAAAGAAGTTACAGACAACATGTGTATCTGTGTACCTCTCCAAGATATACTTCCCTTAGTTTAGTTTATTAATAATCTCCTCTTTTACTTTTTCTTTCATGCTTCTGAATGTGTAAAATAATAAAATGTGTGAGCTAAGGAAAGAGTGGTAGTTTGCAGACTCCAGTTTTGCAGAAACTTTTCAGATATTACTACTACCCTGATCTCAGCTGGAAAGGGCTGTGTGGCTTACAAACAACAAAATTTTGTTCTCAAAAAAAAAATCACTAAACAGCACTCGGCTCTGAGCTTCTGTTCTTAAAATGTGGATGAAAACCAAATGTAATGCCTGGCTGTAAAGCTTACTCTGGCACAGATGAGGTTGAGATTTCTCTCTGCGTATAGGAAAACACGTCTAATGACTGCTGACCAGATACATTGATTTCAGAAAAATCTCAAATACACTATATAAATTTCTTGGTTCATCATATGCTTTTTACTCAGTCTCAGCCTGCTTACATCCATGTGGAAAGGAATCTGCTATCACCCATGTTTTCATTTACTGTTCATTTCATGTCATCATCTAAGCTACTCCAGAAAATAACTACATTTAGCTCTTACAGATCTTTAACTGGAATCACCTTTAAGCTGAGGTTTGATAAGACAGGGAATTCCACTTTTACCAAGACCATACAGAACTGCCTCAAGTGTGATAAAAGACAAATGATTTGCATGCAGAAACCTAAGAAAATTTCTTATTACTGTTATTGTCCTTCAGAAAAGAGGAAAGGAGGTGCGAAGAAACAGTGTCTTGCTTACACTGTGATAAATCAATTGCCATTAGAAACAAAACCTGCCCTATTGCTCGAAAGTCCTATCTCGATACATATATTAACAGTACAGACAAGGCAAATGGTATGTGAAATTGGTGACATCAGAAACAAATATAGACAGTGCAGGTGTCAATTCTCCACTTTTGCAGCAGCTCAACACCCCTAGGAAATTATCCAGGAATGCCTTCCCCTGCCCTAAAGGATTTCTCTAGACAAATACATGGCAATAAGCTAAAATACCCAAACAAGACTAAAAGAATACACTACTTGTAAGAAGAAATGTTCTCTTGCTCCAAGGAATTACGATGAAACCTGGAGCCAGCATGATAGGGATGTATGTAGCTTGATTTATTCTATGACAAGAGTCTCTGCTGACCCATGTCAAAGCAGTCCTGCACCCCAACTCCTGCCCCATCACTGTGGTTTGACAGCTCTGATCCACCTTCTGCTTGCACTTCAGTGAAGATTTCATTACAAGCATTTGCAGGAGGCGATTAGCACTCTAACCAGCTGTTATGTTAGGTGGTGCTTGCATTACATCACTCAGACAGATTTTACACAAATCCAGTATCATATGCACAAGCTTCAGGAAAGCATTTCCCAGCTTCTTATGAATGCCTAGATAGAGACTGATGTCCTTTGCTGTTGATGATTACCAACAGGTGATCTAAGATAGCATGATTTTTAACCAGTCTTTATTACTCAGCATAATTTACTTCCCTTTTTTAAAAAAAGAAACAAAGGTGGTGAGGAGGAAATCCAATAAAAATTGAACAAAAATAATAAAGTAAATTAAATAACCAGTCACAGATCAGAAACACACTGAATGCCAGTTTAAGAACAGGCTGTAAACAGAAAATTATTAATCCAAACAATTCTGCAAGTACTCAGCAATTGGTCCAGGTTTGCAGAGCTTGCAAACTAAACAACTTGGTAAAAAGTTCACTGGGTAAGATATTTGCAGTGAATGCTTTGACTACTGGAAGGTATCCAGTTAGATCCACCACACAGGCTAAATTTCTCAGTCCTGCAGCCAGATTTCTCAGCCCTAAATCCCCCAGATGGCAGTCTATACTCATCCTCTGAGATGGTAAATTTGCCTTGCTGACATTCAGGTTTTCTCTAATTAAGGAACATGAAGACTAGGCATCCTTTCTTCTCTATGCTTATATCTCTCTCAGATATTTCCCTCAGATCTGTGACATCAAAGTCTCACTGTACTGAATAAAGACACTGAATAGATGAACTTCAAATACAGAAAATGAGTATTTTATGCTTGATTGATAGCACGTTAGGGAAGTAGGAATGTCAGCTGTATTCTTAACAACACTGAAAGAAAGAGAGGTCCCTAACTTTTAAGCACTTCTCTCAAGAGTTCTATCTTATGTGCTGAAACCCCAGACAGATAATATTCTACTGAGACAACCAACTAGTTACAAAAATGTACTTCAGAGATATGAATTGCATAAGAAATCCACGTTATTAGACTCTTCCTGAATAAGCCTATGAAGTTTAATTATCTTGCTTTATGTGAAAGTACTATCTGTAAGTTATCTGAAGACATACTTGTGAACTAAGTTCTCTTAAAATCTATGACTGGCATTTATGAGCAGAAGAGCAACGGAATAAATGATTGACTGATACCCACTGCGATGAATTACTGAAAAGCTACCAGCTTACTTATTTCTCTCTGCTTTTTGTTTCAACTTTCTGAGCACCAGACAAGGATGTTAAGCTTGCTAAAATTTACTCACAAGTTCATTGTAACAAAGGTAGAATCCCAGTTGTAGGACAGGTTTTTTTTGGCAATGTTCTTCAATATTTGCATACTGTTTTTTCTAAGACCTGTGTCCTGGTTTTGGCTGGGAAAGAGTTAATTTTCTTCCTAGTAGCTATTAGGGTGCTATGCTTTGGATTTAATATGAAAATAACATTGATAACACACTGATGTTTTTAGTTTTTGCTAAGGAGTGTTTATACTAAGGCAAGGACACTTCAACTTCCCAAGTTCTGCCGTGAGGAGGTGTGCAAGAAGCTGGGAGGGAGCACAGCCAGGATAGCTGACCGAACCTGGCCGAAGGACTATTCCATATCATAAACCCTCATATTCAGTACATAAACTGGGGAGTTGGCTGAGGGTCAGGGATTGCTGCTTGGGGATGGGCTTAGCAGTGGTCTACAGGAGGTAAGCAATAGTATTGTGCATCACTTGTTTTGTATGTTCTATTATTATTATTATCATCATCATCATCATCTCTCCCTTTTGCTGTCCTATTAAACTGTCTTTACCTTAACCCATGAATTTTACTGTTTTTTTTCATTCTCCTCCCCTTCCCACTGTTGGGGTGGGAGGAAGGTGAGCGATGGGCTGCATGGTGCTTAGTTGCTGTCTGGAGTTGAACCATGACCCTGCGAAATTATTTGCTGAAATATTCATGAAAAGTGTACATAAATGGGAATAAGTACTCTTGAAGTGAATTAATGGCAAAACATGAACACGCTCAGGAAAAAACTTGGACACTTTTTGCTTGGCCTTTATATGCCTAGAAGAATAACGTAAGACATCTAGTCCAATAGCTGATGTGCCTTTTCAGGGAATGCTACCGCCGAATTTTGAGGTTGGGGAACTCAGGCAATACAAAAGAATGAGATTTGGTCACCCTTGGTTAGAACAGAATGTCCATATTGGAAGAAAAATTCTTTATGGGTGATGTAGGAATGCAGTAGTGACATTTGTAGGGTTCTGAAAGAAAATACAGTGAATTCCCAATCACTGTGCAGTCACTTAAGGCCATTGCACGCTTCATCTCATGTATGCCAGAGTGGCTCAAGGGGTCAATGGATAACAATCAATCCTGGCTAACAATTGCCCAGAACAGAAAATGGCACTATTAGAATTCCCTCACTTTTCTTATCATATTCTTTATCTCATATTAGAAGTGGCTTTGAGTCTGTATCGAAATCAGAACGGGGGAAGGTGGAAGGTTCTGCAGCAGCACTTTTTTCACTTGTTTATATTATAATAAGTGTCCTAAGGCCTGACTAGAATTGGAACTTTGCTGTGCTAGATGATATACAGCTATAGCAACAGCACTTGCCCTGAAGAACAACCAATTCTCTATTTATGTCTTGCACATGGGCCTCATACATCATTCCCTCTTTGCTTTCAAAACTCCCATTTCTGCTTAGACATCTTCTGTTCTCCAGTGCAAATCACAGCTGGTTTTTTTTTTTCTCTCCCCCATCTGTTCTTCAGCCGTATCTTGCCTGCATCAAAATGAATTTAGTTAATTCTTCATTTTTAAACCAGGCTGTGGTGCCTGGTCCACAGTTGCTTAGCAACAGCTACCTTCCACATGTAGAGATAACAGGCAGGCAGGGATGCCAGCCTGAATCTGGCCCAGGAAGGTGAGAAAAAAAGGAGCAAGACAGATTGTTTCCCTCTAGGCTTTGACGTTGCATGTCGTATTGCTGCATGCTGACAGATACGTTGGAGGGGCAGGGTTTGCTTTAATTTACAGAACTAGTTTTTCAAATGAAAAATACTGTCTTAGTGCAGGACAGGAATCAAGGGCACACAACAAAGTATGTTTTAGATGCATATATACAGATCTAAAATATTCTACTCTTAAGAAGTAGGCATGGATTACAATTGATCAAATCCCAACACTTAGAACTTTGCGTAAACCCAGAGCATACCAAGGAGGAATGCGGGTAAGTTTATTGTACAGAAATTAGGGGACTAAGTGTTGCAACCTCCAACTGGTAGGCCTAGCACTTCCAACATGGATGTGTAGGTTTTACGGTATAGATCCCTTCTGTCCCAAGACTGCCTTCTGAAAATACAGAGGAAACTGTGAGAAGAAAACTTTGGGGATTTTCACTACCCTCTACAAGTCTTTCTATGTGGGAATATACCTCAGCTCTCTGTTAAAACAATGTTTGAACCACATCTTTAGGTGAAAATTAAGAAATACAAAATATAAGCCTCTGAGTGGGCAGCATTAATCACATTAAAAAAAGATCCAGTTTATCTTAAAAATCTTCTTACTTAAAAAATAAAAATCTGACATATGAATTTAGGATTCAGATTATCTAGCATATAGGTGAAAATATTCTTTTAACTGAAGGCCAGGATAGTAAACACATGTCCCCAGAAATTTGTGAATTAAATCTCAAGAGTGGTCGAGACATTAGTCTTCATGATTTCCACATTACCACAATTCACAAAGGATGAATTTGGAGCAAGGCACAGCCAGAATTTTGTTAAGCCTTAGAGGCTGTTGTAGATAAATTTCAGCTTGGGTTGCCTGCAGTGGTCACGTAAGTATGCAAAGAGGAAAAAGGTTGCCCAAACCCAAACTCAGAATGATCAGAAGAGACATACTGTCTGGCCCTCCCTATCCTAAATCCTATCCTGCCTTTGCTATGAGTCAGAACATCTAACCTAAGGACAAAATGGAAATAATTTCCTGTGTGGTACAGTCAACATGTTGGAGAGAAGAAATGCCATCCAGAGGATGAGACTTTTAGCAACCTGACCTAGTGGAAGGCGTCCCAGCCCATGGCAGGGGGGTTAGAACTGGATGATCTTTAAGGTTCCTTCCAATTCAAACCATTCTATGATTCTTTGATCATCACTGATTATGAAGAAAACAGTTTTACTCACAATACTCCACAGATCTGTGGACTGATCCTTAGCAAATTAATTTTTCATTACCTTCATTTCCCCAAGTGAAAATCCCAATATCTATAATTACATACTTTTGTAAATTGCATTAAGGTCTCCAAAAGACAGGACCTTTGTATATGCAAAGTCCTGTTGTTATTGTAAATATATTGTTAGTTTTGGATATTAAGCATTTATCTGAATGCCTTCAGGAACTTTACTTAATATTTATAACAGAGGTTTTCAAAGTGTTTTTTTTTTTTTAATTGCTTTCCACGTAATATTTTAAAATTGCTAACTGTTCAAGAAGGTGTAACAAATGCACAAAAGGTAATTCAGTAGCCAAAGTGATAACTGGAGTTCACCAGGGCTCAAAACAATCCCATCTTGAAATATTAATTCATTTGCTGAATTATTCATTGCCTTATTTTATGCATTCATTAGTATCTTGGCAGTTTTGTAACTTGACTTCATTGTGTACAGCAAACCAAGCAAGATATGACAGTGTCTTCTTACTCTGTCCATTAGTTTCTACTTATGGAAATTTTCATAATGTGATGAAAACATCACTAAAGAATGACAAATCAGGTTGTTAATTTCTTGCATAGCCTTCATTTATTCACCTGACATCACTTTGCATGTTACATATCTAACATGCTATTAAATATTTGTTCCCCACAGCCTTTACATGTTTAATTACAGCATCTTCAAAGTCATCAGCCATTCTTCTGTAGCAGTTGCTTTCAGCCTTTCCCCCACCGTGACCTTATTTTTGAAGAACCTCCTTCCTGTTGGCACACAGCATGTAGTTTTCTGCCCGTTCAGAAAAACAGGATTCAACAGCTCTGTACTGAATGGGTGAAGGATTACTCATCTGCTTACAGTCAAGTCTAACTTGTGCATTGCCTGAGCAGCCATAGATTTTAAATGTAAAAGTCAAAAGTTGCTAAGGGCAAAACAGCTATAACGTCTTGATTCCTGAAAAAAATAGAACTGTTGAAGACATTAAAAAGTTGTCAGAATAAGTTAAAACCAGATGCATTGAAAATCTAACAGAGTTTTTTCTTGAGTTTATAGCCGACTACACTCTGCCTTCAGGACAGCTCAAATGGATTCCAGTTTGGAATGAAACTTCTCTTCGTAAAAACGTGTTCAGTCAACGTGTTTAAAAACCACATGAAAAACCTAGACCACAAACCAAACTTTCAGAATGACTGGGACTACTTGCTCGATCTTTTATTCTTTTAACTACTACAGACACATGCATCATTAGCTACCAAATAACAAAATAAAAGCCATCTATGTAAAAACAAACAGCATGATTTTATACTAAAAAAAAAAAATAAAAAAGCCTTGCAAATTAGGATACATTAAAAATTGTAAAGGCCTGTGGACAGGGAAATTTCTATTTTTTTGGGACCCAGAAAACATCCATGGTGTTCTTCCCATGCATGCTTTTTTCCTCTTTGCCCTAGAGGCAGGTTTTTGAGGCCATGGATCAGCTGTCAACACCATATCGATGTCATTCCATGGAAAATCTCACTTGTCACTGCTGCGACTAACACGCCTCAATGTCCAAAGTAGGAACAGAAATTGGTTGACAATAAACCCCCCCAAAAGCTTACTATTTGAAAGAGCAATTAAGATGGAGAGAAACCCGGTCCTCGCCACCCACTGCAGGTGTTCATTATTCATCAAACTACCATAGGTGTCTAGGGCTGTGTTGCCTCATCATCAGGCATGGATGACAAAATTGCATCAGCATCTCAGAGCACCTTCCTTTAGATCCAGGCCAGCTGGGAAGCTGTCTGGTCTTCCTTGCCAAGTACACAGTCATTGTCATCAATGTAACTCCCGCATGCCAAATACTGCCACTGACCGTGTTATGAGTTGGCTCTAAAAGGCAGACCCAGGCCTTTGTGGCTGTTCTTACTCCTGGCCTTGCCAAGGCCAGGTGCTCACAGCCGCTCCCCAGTGCTGGCGCCCGGGTGGTGAGCAGAGCCAGTCCTAAGAGCCGCAGCCATGTGGCAACTCCCACCCTTCACAGCTCTGGGACAAGGCTCTCCCAGCACCCATGTTTAGCTGCAGCCCCAATGGCCACATAAAAAAATCAGACATGCAGATCACGATTCAAGTGGCGTCAAGCTGCACCAGGTGAGGTTCACATTAGACACTGGGAAAAATTTCTTCACCAAAAGGGTTCTCAGGCACTGGAATAGGCTGCCCAGAGAGGTGGTTGAATCATCATCTCTAGAGGTGTTTGAAAGACAGGCAGATGAGGTGCTCAGGGACATGGTTTAGTAGTGGATAGGTACAGTTGGACTGAATGGTCTCAAAGGCCTTCTCCAATGATACCTAAAATGCTGGCAAATATTAGGAAAATATTTTTGCAATATAGGCACTGAATTTTGCCCGATAAGGACCAGAAACAAAAACAGCCAAAACTTTGTGTCTCACATAAGCTAGGTCTGCAGTCAAAGCTCGAAATGCTGGATGATGCTATCTTTGCATAATACACAGTAACACCAGTGCAAACTGATATGTCAGTTAAAGGGGCAAGCCTAAAGAGTTCAAAGAAACCAAAAACCATGGAAGGAAGTGTCTAGATAAGGGAAGGGGGTAATTGGGGAGATATGATGGAAGATATGAACAGGGGCAAGAGATGTCATCAGCTAATTAGAAACGCTGGATAAGCTGTAAGCCTTAAAGTACTCAGGCAATGGGGAAATGCGGGAGGGACAATCTGGTCAGGTAGTTAGGGATAAAAAGCGTGCTAAGTGTATACTGGTGCATGGCTACTTAGTGGGACATACGTTCATGCATGAATGTGAAAAGTGTGCTTCACTATGGAATCTACCTGTCCTTCTTTCCATTGGCTAGGAAGATGTTTCTCACAGCAAATAAACTTTCTAAGACTCATTTTGGAGCTTTAGAAAACAAGCACCCTTTAATCAGGCCTGGGCAACACAAGCGAGTGATCTCAATCAATTGTGTGCAGCGAGACAAGAGCTGGGACAGGATATATATCCCACTTACATGCATATGGATAGAACCATAGAATAGTTTGGGTTGGAAGGGACCTTAAAGACCATCCAGTTCCAACCCCCCTGCCATGGGCAGGGACACCTCCCACTGTATCAGGCTGCCCAAGGCCCCATCCAGCCTTGC
Organism: Cuculus canorus; assembly: GCF_017976375.1. NCBI lineage: Eukaryota > Metazoa > Chordata > Aves > Cuculiformes > Cuculidae > Cuculus > Cuculus canorus. The sequence goes on from NC_071403.1 coordinate 91,362,811, forward strand.
CTTGAACACCTCTTGGAATGGGGCAGCCACAACTTCCCTGGGCAACTGGTGCCAGTGCCTCACCACTCTTCATAGTGAAGAAATTCCTCCTTATGTGTAGTCTAAATCTGCCCCTCTCCCGTCTATACCCACTACCCCTCGTCCTATCCCTACAAGCGTTTGTGAACAGTCCTTCCCCAGCTTTCCTGTAGTCCCTTCAAGTACTAGAAGACCACTATAAGGTTTCCTCGGAGCCTTTTCTTCTCCAGGCTGAGAGATCGAGCAACCTGAACTCTGTCAGCCTGCCCTTGTATGGGAGGTGCTCCAGCCCTCTGATCATCTTAAACTTTCTCAGAAATCTTATGCATATTCTATTCCTTTCCAAGGACTCATCTTAATACTATTATAAACTCCACAACAGCCAAAGTTCTTGCTACTTTGGAGCTTTGGCTCCAGCTCTGCCTGCCCTTGCCTTTGAGGTGGGGAAAGGCTGCAAACAGAGGTGATCGCAGCAGCAGAGACACCTGCTCAGCACAGATCACACTGCACACAACGAGTTATCAGCTCCAAAGAACCAACAGGGTCTGGAAAGACACTGTGTAAAAGAAAACATGCAATCTGTCTCATTTTCCTAAAAAATACAATTACTTGGATGAACTTCATCTTAGCTTCAATCAAAGATATTCCACTTTTTGCAATAACAACCCCTCGCACCACCAGCCTAGAGCTCCCACGAGTCTCCCACATCACCCCCCCGAGCCCGCACGCTCTCCACCCCCCACCCCACCCCGGGCCCCGCCCGGGGTCTCGCGCGGGGTCGGGCGTGCGCGCATGCGCCGCGCTCTCACAGAGAGGAAGTGAGCTGAACGCTTCCGGGTTGGGCGGCGGTGGCTCCGGCAGCGGTATCGGTACCAGCTATGTCTTGTAGTTTGGTTCCTTTCGGCCACTTCCAGGACTTGGAGGCGGCTGCCGACTTCCTGTGCCCGCAGCGCCGCCGGGGCAACGCGGCGGCCGGCAAGGAGAGCGGTGAGTGCGCCCCGCCGGGCGGGGGAGCTGCGGGCCCGGCCGGGCTGGGCTCGGGGGCGGGAGGATCGCGGGGGGCGGAGAGCTCGGCGTCGTTACTGTGGGGAAAGGCTGTCGCGGCTGGGTGTCCCGCTGCGGGTGTCATAGCTTCACCGACAAGTTCTGATTTTCATAGAATGGTTTGGGCTGGGAGGTACCTCCAAGCGCTTCCAGTTCCAGTGTCCTGCTATGGGCAGGGACACCTCCCACTAGATCAGGCTGCCCGAGGCCCTATCCAACCTGCCCTTGAACACCTCCAGGGATGGGGCATCTTTCCTGGGCGACCTGTGCCAGTATCTCACCACCCTTATTGTAAAGAATTTCTTTGTAATGTCTACTCTAAATCTTCCTGCTTCCAATTTAAAGAGATCCTCCCTCATTCTGTCGCTACATGTCTTTGTGAAAAGTCCTTTCACAGCTTCTTTGTAACCTCCTTCAGGTTACAAGTACTGGGAGCTGCTGTTAGGTCTTCCCATACCCTTCTTGATGCTGAACAACCCCAACTCTCTCAACCTGTCCTTATAGCAGAAGTGCTGCAGCCTCTCATCATCTTTGTAGCCCTTCTCTGGACCCATTCTAATAGTTGCATATACTTTTTACGTTGGAGATTCCAGAACTGGATGCAAGATTCCAGGTGGGGTCTCACCAGAGATAAAGCCCAGGATGCATTTGGCCTTCTGGTCTGTGAGTATGCATTGCCGGCACATGTTGAGCTACATATCAATCAGCACTCCCAAGTCCTTCTCCCCAGGGCCACCCTCAATCACATCATCCCTCATCGTGTACTGAAACCGCGGATTGCCCTAACCTAAACTAAAGGTGCAGGACTTTGCACTTGATCTTGTTGAATCTCATGAGGTTCACACAGGCTACTTCTCCAGCTTGTCCAGGTCCCTTTGGATGACGTCTCAACCTTCTGGTGTGACAGCATCACTACTCAGTGTGGTATCAGCTGCAAACTTGCTGAGAGTGCACTCAATCTTGCTGTTTGTATCATTCTTGCTTTAGTGTGTGGGTGAAAGTCTTTGGCTACAGACCCTGTGTGTTACAGACTTCGAGGCGGAAGTCTGTAATTTTCTCGCGAAGAGAGTGCAGTTGTCTCGGGATGTCCTAGTAAAGTTTACAAATGTTGTGCTTGCATAGTTGTCTGGTAATGCAGAATACGCTTAATGTATACTAAATATTTAGTTTAGCAGCTAAAATAAAAGACAGTAAGTCTCACAGCAGTTACAGTCTGAAGTTGTGGACCAGATTTCTGTTGTGTGGGGCAATGCACAGCCAAAGCCAAGCTGTTTGGCACAGAAGTTGTGTTCTCAACAGAGAAGAAGGACCGACTTCTAGACCAGGAGCAGCCTGGTCTAGTTGGAGGTGTCCTAGGTTGGAACTGAATGATCTTTAAGGTCCCTTCCAACCGAAACCATTCTATGCTTCTATGCTCAGGATAGACTACACAGGGAAACACTGGCCTATGTGCTATTAGTGCTGCATGATGTTAACTGTATTTGGCTGATGTTTTGGCTTTTTTGGCAATACCATGGGATGAAATTGTTTGAAGGGGTTAATGAGGATGATTGCAAAGTCCTCTCAACTGCACAGCTATGAGAAAGCAGCAAGGTGTAACTTAAAGATGAAAAGGGGTACGTGTTTGTGAAGTTAAAAGGGGGAAGGGACATAATAGGATAGTTTATGTTAGAAGGGACCTTTAGAGTTCATCAGTCCACCCCCATACCTTGGGCAGGGACATCTTTCACAAGATCAGGTTCCTCAAAGCCTCATCCAGTGTGACCTTGACAACTTGCAATGATGAGGCATACATAAATTCTCTGGGCAACTCGGTGTCTCACCACCTGTGTCATAAAAGAAAATTCTTCCTTATAACCTGTCTAAACCATTCCTCTTTCAGATTAAAACTGGTGGCTGTTCTGTCACTACATGTCCTGGGAAAAAGATGACACAACAATTGTGTAAAAGGTTTTTAAAGTACACTATTAAAGTACACTAGTAAAGTGTTCAGCTAGTTAATCTTACTACCACTAAAACTTCTGCATGCATGTTTTCGGCTTTAAGTTACACTTTGCTGCTTTCTCTCATAGCTCTGAAAAGAGCGAAAAATTGATTGAGATGTAAAATTTTCTATAATCTTTATAACTTGAGGAATTTAATTAGAATTTATTTGAAGTGATTTGTCTCTCTAGTCTTCCAGTAGATGCTAAGTTCAAATTGTGTTTTTTGAAACATTTCATAGGCTTCGTGACAGCAGTTCAGTTACATAGTCAGGTAGGACTACTGCTAGCCAAACTTTGAGTGGCTAATATGAAATAAAAAGTGCCATAAAAAGTATGCATACTTTTCTGGTATGCAGATATTTTTAGTTCCTAGATATGCTTATCTCCCACTACCTAAATGAAATTGATAAAGGGGGGAAAAAAAGCCAACTCAGACTTGTCCTAGGGAGTTCTCAAGCAATGAAACGTGCATCTGTGATAATGAGTTGGTTACTTGAAAGCAGTGCATGGCACAGCATATGGCTTTGAGATGCTGCTACATATTTGGGGAAGGGGGGAAGAAACAAAATCAGACCCCTGATCAGGGGCATTGCTCAGAGGTATGAAGCACTTTAATGCTTCTTTTTGCAGAGGGAATGATGGCTTAAGCCCAGCAGAGAAATACTTCTCCAAAATCCAGCCCTGTTACATGTTCTTTTCAGCCCTGTTCCTCTAAATGTCATCTTTGGACTTGTGCTTGCACGCTTTGCTATATCTGGATCAACTGATTTAATTCAGAAATACAGGAGGCTAGGCTTTTTATTTCAGACTTGCAAACAAGATTGCAAAGAAAAGAACGTTACAAAAATCAAATTCTCGATTGCATTTAGCAGTAGAGTTGTTCTTAACTGCTTCTGTATCCCCTTATTGAATTTTGTGGTTGTGGTATATTGTGGTTGAAGAGTCTTCCGACAAGCTCTTTTGTATTGCCTTTTTAATCAAATCCTTGCTCTCCAGATTGCATTGTAGAAATTTAAGATTCCTTTCTTTCCATTTTCATGTAAAATATAAAAGTACACACTCTACCTGCATTGTGTTACATCTGTAATTGTTAGTACATTCTCAGATATGACAAAGACTATATGACATGCTCTAAACATATATGACAGAATGGTGTCAGAACATTTTGTCTAAAGTGTCTTTACACCTGATTTTTTTTCCTGCTTTAGCACTTCTTTTACTGGATAGACTTCCTTCTTCTTGCTATAACTTGAGGTGTCACTTGCAACTGAAAGAAAGCTGAAATACTCCGTTTTCTATGTAATCTGCTTCCTGTGCTATACAGCATCGCAAAGCCACCTCCCACCCCTCCATGGTGCCTCAAACTTTGGTTTTGGAGTTAAGTTACAACCATAAGCTGTAGAAATTTGCAGCATTACTTTAAGGAATTTATATTGTACCCTGATTCTTTTTAACTTAGTTGTTTTCTGTTCTGTGGAAAGCAAATGTGAATATCTAAAGGAAGAGAAATTGCTCAAGTGGTTCTTTTCAAATTAGTGAGCTAACTTAGTTTGTGTAATTTTTTTTTTTTTTTTCACTTATGGACATCTGAAGTCATGGGAAAACAAATGTAATACTAGCCTCAGAAGATGCTTCCTGGTAATGCTGGCAAAACAACTTAATATATTTGTCAGTACCTAGATTGAAGAAGCGTTTTAAATAAATGGACTATGATTACTGAATAATGAGAAGATTCTAAACTATTTCTAAAGTTCCTTGGCCTGCAGAGGGAAGAAGGTGGTTCTATTTCTTCACTAGTTACGCAATTCGATGGTATCAGAGTTGCAGTTTATACATAGAAAAAATCTGAAACTCTTGCACTTGAGTAATAGTGCAAGAAACGGTTGCTTATTAATTTTATAAGTTCTTAAAGCCTGTATGGGAAATAAGCTGGAGGATCACAAACCCAACAAACTACATGCATGCAGTTCAGTGTTGTGGTTTAACCCCAGTAGGCAGCTAACACCACACAGCTGCTCACTCACTTCCCTCTGCAATGGGATGAGGAAGAGAACTGGAAAGATAAGAGAGAAAGCGTGTGGGTTGAGATAAAGACAGTTTAAAAGGTAAAGCAAAAGCTCTGCATGCATTCAAAGCAACATAATTCATTCACTACTTCCCATCAGCAGGCAGGTGTTCAGCCATCTCCAGACAAGCAGGGCTTGGGTTACTTGGGAAAACAAGTACTGTAACTCAGATGTCACACACATGCTCCCTCTTCCTCTCCCCCGGATTTTATTGCTCGTCAGGAGATCATAAGGTATGGGATAGTCCTTTGGTCGGTTGGGGTCAACTGTCCCAGCTGTGTTCCGTCCCAGCTTCTTGCACACCTCCAGCCCCCTTGCTGCAGGCCACTGTGAGAAACTGAGGCGGCCTTGATGCTGCATAAGCACTGCTCAGCAATGGCTAAAACACTGGTGTGTTTCTGTCATTGCAGATCCAGAAGGTAATACCATACCTGCTGTTATGCAGAATATTAACTATCCTAGCCCAAACCAGTATATTAAGATATAAAACTAATTGATGCATAACTTGGTTTTATTTATCATTTTTATATGTACAGAGAGCGTACCTAATCGTTTTTTGGCTGATGCAGCTTGATATTTTATGGCAAATAATCTAAAACCTGTTGATGACAGAGTATTTGCTTGTGCATGAGATAATATTTTCATCTATTTAAAAAAAAAATAATCTGTGAACATAAACTTGCTTATTTTAAATCTATGTATCAGTGCAGGTAAGGGTAGTTTGACCTTTGTGGCTTTGGGGATCCCATTTTGAACACATGCCTTCCTACTTGGGCAGACACAGACTTTTCTGGGCAAGCCTGTGCCAAGCGTGTTCTCCGGTAGCCTCCAATATAGAGCTGGAACACAGAAGTGAGGGCCTCTGCTGCGTGCCCCAGGTCATCATGGTACTCTGGAAGGGAGGGCACTAGCAGTTTTCTGTGCTCAGAGGGATATTCTGTGATTTAAGTAGGAAGACTTAGGCACCTTTCATACTATAATTGACCTGTTAAATGCCAATTGGACCTCATTGATATAGATTTGTTGCTAAGTTTTCCCTCTCCTCTGTTCTTGTCTTTTAAACAAAATGTGCTTGTCAGTAGAAATTATTCTTTTGGTATTTAGTTTATGATAAATATGCTTGAAATTATTTTTTTTTACCCATTAACACCAGTGCTGCAAATATGCTGCATTTAAAGCAGCTTTCGAGTTTCAGATGTGCTGATGATGGAGTTCTAGTGCTTTATGCTTCAAATCAAAGAACAGTCTGCCCTGTGCTATAGGGAAAACATTGGCCCTGACTGTATTTCTTGGATACTGTTGCGTTTCTCTCTGGACTGTAGCACACTGACAGATTTCTTTCCTCCATGAATTTTATAGGAAAGAAATTTTTTTTGCTTTTTGAGAGAATAAAATGCAAACAGAAGTAGTACTTTGTTAGCTGTCTTAAACTAAATATTGAAATTTATTTAATTTTAAATTTAATTTAATTTAATATTAAATTAAATTCTTCTTATTTGCCATAATTCTCCTCTGTATATTTGTACACAGGAAAATTGTCACCCTCAAATACAAAATGAGACCATGACTCTTGGAAGCTTGTTGCTTATATGGTTATGCCTGAAATAACTGCGCAGTCAGATCTGTATTGGTGATGATTCAGTACAACAGGCTGACTCACCCATTTCGTAGATAGTATAGACCTTTCCATTTTAATCCATGTTCTTCATGGAGTGGGCATTTTGTTTTCTACAGTCTTGTGAAATATCTTCTCAACAGCACTGGTGGAAAGCTTCTTTCTTAAGCTGACACTTTTTTCAAGTTTTTTTCTTCATTAGGCATACAAAAGCTTAAAAATTTACCTAAGCAGACAGAATACAGATTTCTGTTTTATTGTGCTGGATTCTGCTTTGCTTTGATGGTAAAGGAACCAGAGTTCTTAGACCAAATAAAATTAGAGTATTCTTGATACAATCCTTCTTGTCAGTACCATGTGACTATCCAAAAGGGCAAAATCATGGTTGCTTAAAACTAAATTTAAATTAATTCAAGACGTGGCATTTAAACTAAGTACTTCTTAAGGTCAAAGTAGCCATGACATCAGTCAATGAAAAGCTTGAAAGAAATCCTTGGAAAAGTCTGGAAGTCTTATTGGTGTTACTGCTTCAGCTTTCATGCTAGTGTTTCTAGATGGAAGTCACTGCTTGACTTTTCTGCTGAAGTATAGTAATGCTTATTAACTTATTGAGGATCCTAGTGATGGTGGAGTTTGAGAAATGTAGAATTGTACATATGCTACTAAGAGTGCATAATGACCCTTTGCATTGGCTTTTAAATTCACATCAAATTCTGTATATTTAGATGAAAGAGTTTCAGATGGTTTTTACATTAGGCTTGACTCATTAACTGGTAAGACAACTGAGAAGTAGGCCTGTCTCTAGCAATCTAATTTTTCCTCAGGTGTTTGAGGTATTTTGTAAGTGTGTGGTTTCTCTGAGGTTTCTGAATGACCTAACTGAAACTGATCAGTCTGTCCTTAATTTCCCTTTGTTGTCTTGCAAAGACCTGAATAGCCAAGGTCCTTGTGCTCATTTTCCCCTCAGAGGCCTCAGCTTCAGCTTTTGGGAGTTGTGGTTGTGGGATTATCTGCATTATCCCAGGCTCCATATGTTTTTTTGTCACAGATGAATTTCCATGCACTGTCATTCCCTGTTAAAATTAACTCATGTTGCTACTGGCTTATCCTGCAATTGACTTAAACCAAACCAAAATCCACCATTATAAAAAGGAAGATCACATGTATAGATATACTGTTTCTCATAAAATTGTGCATGTGTGGTTCTCGCATGTAACATGTTTTCTTATGCTGGTTAGCAAAACATCTGCAGGGTGTATACATAGTCCTGAAGGATTGCTGTCCTCTTACTTTCGCTGTAACTACCTAATACATGTAAGATGACGCTTTTGTTGTCTTTGAAGTAGTAATAATTGGGTAAATCAAGCTGAAGCAAAAATTTTGCAGTGAGGTGTTAGGTTCATGTGCCTGCAGGAGAAAGTTTTTTGTCAAGTGGACGCGTAGGGTTTCCTTCCTTTACGCCCTCACTCTTTGCTTCAGCTTCCTCTGTAAAACTAGAAATGTGTCTTGGCTTTCTTGGAATGTCTGTGGAGAAACTGAGAAAAGACAAATTAGAATGAATAATTTGTTCCAGTAAAGTGCAGAGAAGCCCTGTTGAAGGATCAATGATGTGTGGTACCAGGTTCTGTAAGATGTTACTTGCCCTGAGTTCTAGATGTGGTCTATCAGGTCTAATTTGATGCAGATGTTGTTACACCTTGTTTCCAATTTGTACTTAGGTTACATCTGCTTTTCTGTAGTGTGGAAGTAAATACAGATAAACACACTTCTACCGCTTCGTGATTCTTTCTGTAGAACATGTTTAGTATCTGCCATAAATGAAGGTATAATGCATTGGTAGAAAAAGGAAAATAACCACCAGCAGTCCTTTTTGTTTGTGTTATTCCTTGCCTACATCGTATTCATGAGACAAATCTTTTCCTCTCTTGAAGCAGGGAAATCAGCAAACTGGGAAGATGGTGGCTGGGGAGCGTGGGACGAAGCTGAGTTACCAGAACCTGTAAGTTCATATCTGTAAATGAATTTTCATTGCTGACTTGCCTGTTCTAAAAGACTTCTCCACTTGTTTGTGTGTTGTTTTTTTCTGCTATCTAGCTATCACCTGAGCAAGTGTTTTAAATGTGACTGCTTATTAGTCCCTTGCTTCTGTTAATTGTTTCTGAATATAGCTTGGATATTACCTATTGTAATATTTGCTCATATTCTTATATTCTGTAGGTGTTTTGTCCCTAGAGTATACGTATCTGTCTTTGCTACTATAGCTGGGGACATTTTTGTTGTCCTACAGCTAGCCAGAGACAGTAAGGCATGGCAGTGGATTTATAATCGTCTACCATGAATTAATACAAATCAGAACCACTTAAATTATGAACCACTGACACAAGCATCTTTCTAATGATCATGTAGTATTCCTTATATGTTGTGGTGTGTGGATGGTATTACAGGTGGGATCAAATTACATAGGTAGGATAGGGCAGCACAGTTGATCTTTAGAGGGGGGAGAATAGATCTCTCTGCCTGACTAGTTCAATGGAGAACAGTGTAGCTAGTCTTTAATTGTTGGTAAGGCTGAGACTTCCAGCTGCCTTGCATAAAATGTTAGGGAACCTGTCTATGTAGAAATCCTCTGCACCAGAATGAATCATCTGATCAGAACTGATGCATTAATTAGTTGTTAGAAAGAGACAAGTAGGTAGACTGAGGAATCCAGACCTCACCTTGCTAACAAAACTGTCTTTTCTGCTGTCTTTAGCTCAGTGTGCAGGAAATGTGCCTAAGGAGTTAGGCAGTATCCTTGCAACTACTTATTTCAGCAGGGAAACAGATTTTTCAGCTGAGAAGCAAATTGGAGTGAGTGTAGTGTCTCCCAGGGATGAATCACCGATGCTGGCGTCAGGGATGACAAGAGTATAAAAACTTTTAAATGGGATGGGTATTCAGTTCCCCTCTAAGTGCCATGAAATGAGCCTGTTTCCCAGGCTACATCTTTGTTAGGTATGCTGCAATGTTTATAACTTCCTTAATGTGGAGAATAAGTGCTTTGTTTTCTGTCTATGTTGTATTTGATAGAACCAGCAGATTCTAAAAAAAATTCTTATTTTTCACTCTCCTCTTCAAATAGTCAAATTCTTCTGCCAGGTAGTTCATGCCCATCTTGCTAAAGATTTCCTTCTCTGCTTTCATTTTCTTCCAAAGTTGTAGTGGTCCCAGGTCAACAAAAAAAAGCTACATCCACAGCAAAGGGGTTGTTCTGTGTAGGAGCGTATAAACATGTGAATCTGTCTGAGCAAACACCCAAGTGAGTGCACCAGACTGGCACAGAGTTATATAGCAATGAATTCCCTTAACTATTGCTTGCGTTATAGTTGCTATAAAGCACACCTTTTCTTGGAATTTTCAAGTTGCCTGTACAAATATCTACTTAATGGAACACAGCAACTTTTGAGAAGGCATTGAAAATCAAAAAAAAAAAAAAGAAGAAAATTAATGAAGTTTTTTTCTGAAAAGTGTCTTTTTATGGAACCGATTAGCTATTTTGTTGGGATGATGATGTTGAAATCTTGTCTTAAAAGATGATTTTAGTACAGTGATTAAAAGGTGAAAAAGTCTTTCACCTTTTTCTTTCAACAAGTTCAGTGCTTTTCCTCTTTTAACCCTTAGCTTAGTTTGTGAGCAATGTAAGATGGCTGTATTTTATGACTTTAGATTTCAAGTTCCTTGTTTACTCAAACAGCTAATTTTATTTATTTAAATTCTCTGAGATAAAATAATAATGCTTTTTAATCTTTAAACACTCCTTTAATTTCTGTTGTTTCTTTTTCGTCAGTTTGAAAATCATAGAGCTTGGATAAAGTGTTCATTTGGAGTAGGAGTTATAGTGAGATTAACTAAAGAGATTCTTTCCAGTCTCTAAACAATAACAAAACTTTAAACCTCATTCTTCAAGTCTCTCTTTGGTGAATGGAAACGATTTTGAGGAGTAGAGTTAGTGATGAGTATTTCTTTGTTTTCTGTTTTGTAAGCATGCAGAATTAGTTCCAGGTTGATGCACTTCTCATGGCTCTTCATGCAAGTTGAACCTCTAGTGACTTCATAAGTAGTAGTCCATTCAGTGCTGGTGTTCATGGCAAGTCAAATTTGTTGTCATGAATCTTGCAAGTATTGCTATGTTTGACAGTTGTTGCATGTGTTGACTAAAGCTTTCTGTGTAGGAAGAAGAGGAATCTATTTCAAAGAACCAGAGAAATTACTGGCTTCAGGACTGTGTGTTGTCCTTATCACCAACAAATGACCTGATGGTAATAGCTAATGAGCAGAAAGCAGTCTTTTTAGTGCGTAAGTATACTTCCTATTAAGTATATATATTACTACACTTAATGGTAATCAGGACAAGATTTCTTTCGCTCTGCCCCCATCTGCTTTCCCCACCCCCAGTCATACCTTGAGTGTTTTATAGTACACATCATGCATGTTCTAGGTACTCCTTGGAAAGTGGGTTGTTTTGGTTTGACTTCTCAGCTATGTTTTGATGTGAAAAAACTATTTTATCATGTATGATTAATAATATAGCATGACTGGTTCTTTGAGCAGTTCTTTGAGATGCTCATAGGTATTGATTAATTATGCTCAACAAGTACAACAAAACTTATGTATTAAAATAAATATATTTGGAAAAAAGCTGAGCTAGTGTCGCTGGGAGGAGGGAGTGTTAAAGTGGATTGGTTTTGAGATTTCTGCCTTTGATAGAAAATTCTTCTGTGTCTTGAAGAATGAATGACTTTATATTTTACTCTAAAGTAGGCATCTTATTACTTCTAGAGGTACTCTTAGTAATACATGAGCACTGATCAGCCATCTGCTGTTTACACGTGTGGTGTTGCCTGGAGTGTTGGTGCTATTAACAGCTGTAGTTTGTAGCATGTGAGCATGATGAAGGGAAACCTCCTGATAAGGGGAATATCACACCATTTTCAACCAAAACCAGGCTGTTGAAGCTTACAGTTGCATTATTAGGCAGATTGCATTATTGCATTGTCATGCTGCCTTTGTCATTCCCTGCAAAGTTGTGTGTTCTGAAGCCAGTGTAGATAATTTGCTAATACTTCACCAAAAAGAAGATAGTAGTACTCCTCAGAAAGTTCTTCTTGGATCAAGAATAAGGAGGTGATCTGGCTCATCTGCTGAAGAACTGCTTCTGCTGAACTGTACAGTGACAACTGTACCACATAGTGGCCGAAGTGTCCCTGTGTCTTAGGTTTTAAGTGTCAGACAAATGGCATGCAATGCTAACTTTTTTTAGTTGCCCGTTAGCACCTGGGAGTTGATTCAGCAATCAAAACATAAGGTATAATAGGACTGAGTGAGTAACAAAGTACAGTGTTTTCTAACCTTGATTATGATATGATGATTAAATATTGTTAGAATTAGTGTAGGATTCCTGTGTCCTTCTTGGCATTTAAAATCAAAATTTTCTATTTGTTTAAGCTTGTCTTCCATAATCTTCTGAAAATTAATTTGTTCTTGCTTAGTACTTTTCTCCTAAGGATCTCCATTTCATGAACTGAACCTTTTAAAATTGGATTAAGTTAATATTACCATAAATATCTTTTTTAGAAAAACAGGCTTTTCCGAATCTGAATAGTGTTGTTGTAAATTTAGAAGACGAACTGAGAGTTCTTTAGGAACGTCACTAAAAATGTTGTGTTATTTTTATGATCTTCAGGGTTTGTGATTGGTACTTAATCTGGATGCATTGTACCACAGAGAAGGATTAGGAATAGAACTACATTTGTGAAATACAAAACATCACAGTTTTAAAGATGGTGTCTTTATTCTTAATGGCAGCTAAATGGAAGCACAGTGACAAGGGAAAAGAGGAAATGCAATATGCTGTTGGCTGGAGTGGCTCTCTGAATGTTGAAGAAGGGTAGGTGTTGAAATGCAGTGGTGATTAAAATGTTATCTTCCTGTTTAATGATTAGTAGCGTATGCTTTTTACTTGTATTCTCTTTTTTTTGCTTTTATCCAAGTCCATTCATAATCTTAATTCATCAGTGTTGAAAACAGAAATGGAGTAACCTTGGTGATCAGAAACATTGTCTGCAAAGTTCACATGTCATTCATAGTGTGGCATCTCAGAACAAGTTCATACAAATTAAGAGGTACTCTCTGTGCAGATCAGTGTATTTGCATGTAATTTAGACATTTTAAGAGATCTGGGTTGTTATGCTTTTTATAAGTTCCTGTTCTAGAAGGGGAGAAAATAAGTACCCTTTTTGAAAAACCTACTTCTATAGTAGAGGTGAAATTTTGTTTGGGGTTGTTGTAACTGGAAATATATGAAGTTGTTTTAGAAATACTTCTTTTCATTTTCCATACCTCAAGCAAATCAAGTTAAGTCTTTCTTATCAATAAATGGTTTTGGCCTCCAAGTCATTTCAGGACTTGGAAAATTTGCTTTGGTCATACATTTTCTATTTATACAATATTTCTGCTCAATCTGCCTTCAAATAACCAGACAGATGCTTTCTTGAATCTCCCATATGGAAGTGAATTTTACATTTTCGTATTAAGTTTGCAGCCTTGAGTTCCTCCCTTCCTCTGAACGTGCTCCCTATTGGCTTCAACCTTCTGTTATGCTGCAGGAGGTGTTGACTCTCTCCAATCTCTAAAACTCATAATCCCTTTCTATAAAACTGCTGCCATACATTTGAACTGTTTTATATGCATACTTTTAAGGGTTTTTTCCCCTGTAATTCCAATTAAATTATCCTGTCATGTTTATTTAAAAAAAGGAAAAGACATTCTGTTTGGGGGTTTGTTTCTTAGTACTGTTACAGCCCCAAGAGACACTGTTGTGTGGAACAGCTTTCTTCAGATAGCCATGGCTATATTCACTGGATCTTGATTTAAGGTCTGAATGTTTCCTGTAGGTGAAGTTTCTATTTCTGTGGAAGCGTAAATACAATTACTGCCAAATTGTCTGCCCCTGCCCCAACATTGCCTTCACCTGATAATGTTTTGTGGTGGCTAAGCTTTGCTTTGGAAGATGAGATTTTACTGAGATATTTAACATTGCTTTGAAGTTGTAATTGGATTGCAGTTCATGTCAAACTTGCATTTGGAAAGCTTTTTTCCTCTAATTGTCTAGCCTGATTATTTAATCACTCCTTGGGGAATGGAGGTGACCTGAAATGCAAATAATCTACTGTACTGCGGGCATTTATGCTTTAAGTGGTGTTTGGGATGTCATCTTGAATTTATATGCTATTTCATAAAACCTTTGTACTACTTCTATTTCCCCACACAGTGTGAAACTTTCTATCATGGTAACAGTTGAATAACTTTTGATTTGAGATATTGAGGCCTGCTCATCTGCTTGCTTTTTGCATGCTTTGCCTGCCATGCATTGAGCATGCTCAGTTATTGCATTAACTGGGAAGACAGTGTTAGCCCTTCAGATGCTCTCAAATTATGAAGCAGTGAAATGCAATGGATATTAAAATCTACCTAATTACATAATGCATTTTAAAAAATTATTTTCTTAAGTATAGTTCAGTTGGTTTTTAAAAAGTAGTTGTTCTTGGTTTACTATTATTGATTAGAAAAAAATTATTTACCTTTAGGTACATGAGATTAAAGTTAAATCTTTACTGAAGTGTATTGGCAGAATAATCAGTCTGAATGATGAAAGACAACATTAGCAAGGTGTAATAAATACTAAAGCAATCTGTTTGGGCACTCTTGAACTTGAAAATGTCTTCAGAATGAAAGGGTTTTTTTTCACTTTTTAGTATGAATTTATAGATTGTGTGCTGCATTAATATATTCTTATAAAAACTGTAACTCTGCAAGATCTGGTGTAGAGCAAAATTTCACAACTGAAGATGAAATATACTTAATAGTTTTATCTTTCTGTTTCTAGTGAATGTGTGAGTAGTGTATTGTGTATCCCATTGGCAAGTCAGAAGAGGTAAGGATTGATATTCTTATATAAGTGCATCATCAGTTCCTTTACATTACACATCTATATGTCTAGAGCTTAAAACAGGATTTGTTTTTAAGTTCTGGTCTATCTTTGTGAAACAGGAGTTCCACAGGCCGTCCTGACTGGACCTGCATTGTCGTTGGCTTCACTTCTGGTTACGTTCGTTTTTACACTGAGGTACGTTTCTCAGCACAACAAGCCCACATGCAAGATATTGCGGTAAACATCTATTTCTATACAACTTCTGTTTCTGCGGGTAGTGCTTTTTGCCTTCCCTAAGGAAAGGGACAGAAATGTTCACGATAATTATTCTTTCTCTTACAGAGTGGAGTGCTGCTTCTTGCACAGCTTTTAAATGAAGATCCTGTCCTACAGCTTAAGTGCAGAACCTATGAAATTCCCAGGCATCCTGGTGTCACAGAACAGGTTTTGTCAGATTATTTCAAAAGCGAAGTGGCAGTGTTATGGGGTATGGAAGGGAGTCTTCTCTGTGAATCCTCTATGTCCTTTACCAGTTTGTGATGGGTGGACAGTTCCTTAGAACAAGAGACTCTGGATTTCATGTTGTAGAAGTATTCATGCCTGTATAGTTTGAAGATTCAGAATTTTTTTTGTTGTTGTTGAGTATTTAACTCTCTCTACAGATTTGTTGTATTTTGCTTTGTGGCAACTTTGCAAAGGAAGGCTTCATTCATTGCCTGTTTATTCATTTACGTGCATAAAATACAATAATGAAAGGAGAAAATGCAACTTGACAGGTGCCAAGGGCTATATATACTCATTCGTAAGAACAATTACTTCACAGAGAAGATAGCTGAAAATTAAAACAGTCTTTATAGGAGGTAGTGCTAGAAAACTGCATGTCTCTATTTCCTGCAGAGAAGGCTGTTGTAGAGTTCAAGTGATTTGGTAGCCAGCATTCTTTGCTTTTGGCTGAGTTGGCATGCATTATGCAGAAAACTAATGAAGTTACAGAAATTTCCAAGTTCACTTTATACAAATGCTCATGTGATGTAGCATGATGTTTTGGGATAGTTTTTGAAAAACAGAAGCATTAAGGAATTTGAGTCTTGAATTTATATTGCCAAATTAGCATTTACGTGCTTGAGTGGTAATTCAGTTTCAGAATTTGGCTCATAAAACCTTGAAACCTTGATACTTGGATTCTAGATAAACCTGTTTTTACTCTGGCCTTCACAAGCTGCTCTAACTGTTGTGTTTTCTCCCCAAGCCATGAAATAAATTAAGCAAACATAAAAGTAATAGAAATAAAAAATATCATATTATGTGCCTAATACTTATATATTGTGCAGTTTGATACTGAATTTCTGTAATTTTGCCTTATTCTGTTGCTTTTGGCTTGTTGGATGTGAACTCTTTGGATGTAATCCTCTCTTCTGTGTAGTTCATAGTATGTAAAGACAGAAAAGAAGTTGCTACAACAGTAATAGTGGCGAGTATTTTCTTTTTCTTCCTTCTCTCATTTTCTCCCACAGAATGAAGAACTAAGTATCTTGTACCCAGCAGCAATTGTGACAATTGATGGTTTCAGCCTCTTTCAGTCCCTTCGTGCATGTCGCAACCAGGTAGCAAGAGGTATGTTTAAGAGGAAATGTTTATTTCTGCCTCTGTTAATAGTACTTTACATTACTTGAAATTTACTTATTTTTGTTAAATATTGTGGAAATGGAATTTAAATCTTCCGTGCTTGTCCATCAATATACAGGATCTACTTCATAGAAGGAAATTTCTTCCTCTACACAAAAATGTTCTTGGAGCACAAGGTGTCCGAGTAGCACTTGTTGTCTTGTATCACAGGGAGAATGTAGTGTATACTGGTTTTGGCTGGGATAGAGTTCGTTTTGTTCACAGGAGCTGGTATGGTGCTGTGCTTTGGATTTGTGATGGAAACAGTGTTGGTAACACAACAATGTTTTAGTCATTGCTGAACAGTGCTTGCACAGTGTCAAGGCTTTTTGTGTCTCATTCTGCTCTGTCAGCAAGCAGACTGGGTTCACCAGAAATTGGGAGGGGACACAGCTGGGACAGCTGACCCCAACTGACCAAAGGGATATTCCGTACTATATGATGTCCCTGGCAATAAAAGCTGGGAGGAGAGGAGGATATGTTCAGAGTAATGACGTTTGACTTCCCAAGTCACTGTTGGGTGTGATGGAGCCCTGCTTTCCTGGAAACGGCTAAACACTTGTCTGCTGATGGAAAGTAGCAAATTAATTCAGTGTTTTGCTTGCATTGCATACAGAGCTTTTGCTTTACCTTTTAAATTGTCTTGATCTCAACCATAAATTTTCTCCCTTTTCCGATTCCCTTCTCCATCTCACTAGGAGAGAGTGAGAGAGCCACTGTATGGTGCTTAGCTGCCCACTGGCATTAACAGACAGCATACTTCTAAGATGCTACCTAGCATGACAGGATGCTGATTTCACTATTTGAAATGCCTTTCTTCCCAGAACAGACTTTCTGGGAAGTGATAGTGCTGTGATGATATCAGTAATGGTCACTGCTCTTTGCGTTAATGGCTAAGAGCTTTGGATACCTAGTTTGATTGTGAGGCTTTTGATCCTGTTCCTTTAGTGTAGTGCCTGTTTGTAGTATAATTTGGAAACAGAGTAAGTTTCCTCGGGTGAGAGGAGAACCAGTTAACAGTACTATGTGGTAGATTGCACAAATATGGTGCTGTTACAATTCTGCAAGATAAAATGTTAAACAGGTGCTGTTGCTGAACAATGATGAATTTCCTAGTGGCTGTTCTCATGAAACTTCAGATTTGTCAGGTTCTTGTTTCCTCTACAGCAGGCCACATCAGCAGACAATCATGAGCCTGAATGTAGGTGGGAAGCACCATGGATCTGCCAGCATGACTACGTTAGGAATTGTTGGGACAGCAGCGCCCTCAGACTACGGCTTGAATTTTAAATAGAAGGAATGTGTGGTAAAAAACTGAAAAATGCTACTCTGTTGAGACAAGGCTTCTCTGAATTATATGGGGATGGCCAATAGGAATGGATGCCTTGCTCTTTCTTCCAATTCAGGATGAAGTGATGTGAAAAGAAGCTAGGTGATAGGAAATTCAAAATAAAAAGTGGGTGTTTATATAGTGTGAGGTTAAATTGTAGGATTCATTGTTTGAGGTTGCTTTGGAGGGTAAAGGCTTGCTCAGAGGGAAACTAACAGATTGGTGGAGAAAAAAGCTGTGTGAGTGCTTTGAGCTTATCTCTTGCTGAGAAGGTCTCTTCAGAAGCTGATTTAGAGGAAGCATGAGATATGTGTCCTTATTGTAATAGTCTTCTCTAGACATCTGGTTTTAGCTGTGCTCAGATTCTGATTTGCCATGCTAAATGGTTCCCTGGATCTATCTAATAGCGTCTGTTCTTATGCTCTTAATGAAAAGGTAACATTCCCATAGAACATAAGACAAGGCAAAATTCTTGTGAATCAGAACTTTTAAAACTGGTATTCTGTGGATCATGCAACAGCTGAAGAAAATAAACAGATACTATAATGAGAAAAATCCACCTACTTCTAGAACTGGAACGTGCTCTACTTTCTCCATGAAAGATCACCATTTGCAGAGAAGCACTTACAGCTAGTTATAATATAGTTGGAGAGTTTTAAGCATTGCTTTACCACTTTTCGTGCTTCATACTATTACATATCTAGTGAATGTACTGGCTTTGCAAATACTTTGGCAGGGGATTTTCCACTTGAACATGCCCAGACTACAGAAATAAATTATAGTAATGTTTTAAAATTGTACAGAATATTAAACCTCAAATGACTTGTAGAACAAAGCTCTTTCCACTACAGAATATAGTTGTGATGGAATATTATGTGCAATTTTATTTAGTTAATTTTAAAAATTGTTTTCATTCCATTTAGGTGTATATTTCAAAAGGCCATTTTGGCTCAGCAGGTGTTTAAATGTATGTTAAATGAAAACTAGGTTATTTTGTGGCTTCGGATTGCATCATCATCCCCTTCCCCCCCACCCTGTTAGGCTATTCCTTTGTCTCTTACTTAATAGGTACTTTTTTATGCTTTATCATCTTTTGTCAGCTGCAGCATCTGGCAATGAGAATGTTCAGCCTCCACCATTAGCTTATAAGAAATGGGGTTTGCAAGATGTGGATACAATTGTTGACCATGCTAGTATTGGTAAGTACTTCTGTTTAATTTCAAATAGTTGACTTAAATGAAACTTCATGTTTTCATGCTGTTAGATTTGGGGTGACAGCACTTAGTGGTGCTGGTTTGATAGAAATAAATAGTGGCAGAAAGCTGTTGTAGTGAATCATAGAATAGTTTGGGTTGGAAGGGACATTAAAGATCATCCAGTTCCAAGCCCCCTGCCACGGGCAGAGACATGTCTCACTAGATCTGGCTGCCTAAGGCCCCATCCAGCCTGCCCTTGAAACACCTCCAGGGTGAATGATCTCATTAAGTATCACGAAGAATTAATTTTACTTGCTCTTCCAGTTTGATTGAGCCTCCTGCCTCCACTTGAGGGGAGAAAAGATGTAACAGCTGTAGCTTTCTTGTCCTCTCTTGTTTGTTAAGAAACAGCCAAGAGAGTTGCATCAGTTGCAGTTATTCCCATTTCTGCCAGGTTAAAGAACTGTCTGGCAGGTGGGCTAAGAATGCTGTGGGTGTTTCCTGAGTCTAGTACGCAAACTAAAATTTGAGATTGCTCCTTTACAGGAAAAAAAAGTGACTTCTAGGCTCTCAAAGACTTTTACTCCTTAGGAATTTGCAGAAGCCCAGGTTCTTGTAAGGCAGGCAGATCTGAGAGACACTAAGCTTCATTTCTCCTCCACCCTTTTCATAAAAGCAAGTAGGAGGTCAGAATGGGGCTAACAAGGCAGGTGAAGGAAATTTGGTAGGTGTGTTTTTGCTGCTGAACTCTGCTAATTTTTTTTTTTTTTTTTTTTAAATCTAAACAAACCAACTATGCTTTATAATGAACCTAATTCCATTAAGGTATTTCTGTTGTGTTCTTTGGAATTTCTGTGGTTAAAGCTGCTCCTTCTCCCTTCCCCCTGAATGTTGGCTGGTCATTCTAGAATGCAGGAATGTGTTTGGGCTTCTAGAGGAATTGCATGCCTTTGTTCTGAATTTATGACACATTCACTTCAATGTTTTTGTTAGGCATCATGACACTGTCTCCTTTTGATCAAATGAAGACTGCTTCCAATATAGGTGGATATAATGCAGCTATAAAAAACAACCCACCTGCTATGTCTCAGTACGTTACTGTTGGATCCAATCCTTTCACTGGTTTCTTTTTTGCCCTGGAGGTATGTACTACATAGCTGACTGGCTGCAACTTTGAATAATTAATTCTTTTCTTTTCTATATGGGTGTTTCTGATGTATTCTTAGGTTCATTTTATGCTGACGTTTCTGCTTCTTGGTCTGCATTTGGAGTGGTTTGCAGTGGATGTGATAGTAATATCTCCCTTGGTTCCTGCTAATGAGAAATTTTATTTTCTATCCTAAAATGAATGTAGTAATCAAGTAATTTTAATTTTTTTCAGATGTTAATTTATTGCTAGTTAAGTAGCCAAAAGTTTTTTGAAAAAATTATGTTGAGATTGTGTAAACATGTCTCTTACGTATTTTTTGAATTCTTTGGCCTTTGATCATGAACCCACATGGCCTGAATATACTGTGATGAATTCATGTAGTGGAACTACAACTTGTAGAAGAAAACTGCAGCTTTTGCGTAACTGTACCTGTAGCACACTTGCATCGTCTTCTGTTTTATTGGAGCAGGATGGCCATGTAGCTGTGTCTTCTACATTTGGATCCTGCCTGTGTGCTGTACTTACCAGTATCAAAAGTTGATTGAAAATGCTAGAATCAGAATTTTGATTTTATACTTGCTTTTCCAATGTGTTTATGAAAAAACTGCTTATGTTGATATTTGCAAGGATGCCAAAGCCATACAGCAGTTAACTCTCCGTGATAAATCATACACAGGGTTTTTTTAACTTCTGTTGCAGACAAACATACTGAACTACCAGTGACTTGCAGGAGGATTTTGAAATGGTATAAGAGATGTCAGAATGGCTTTTCTGGGGCAATGAATTAAAATTTTGCAGAGTCTTAAAGCTATGCTTTCTGAGCTGAAAGTCCATAGGAGGCCTGAAAAACTATTCTGCAGTTGAGTTCAGTGTAAGAACTATTTCTTGGCTTTCTAAATGCTTTGTTCCTTCATTTCAGGGTGGCTCACAGCTGACTATTTCTTGACTCGCTAAACACTTTATTTCTTTCTTTCAGGGTAGCTCACAGCCACTGTTGTCTCATGTTGCCTTAGCAGTTGCAAGTAAACTGACTTCAGCATTATTTAATGCTGCCAGGTAATAAAATAAAAAATGACATTAAATTATTTTTGTTGTAGTAGATACACAATAGTTTGAGGATTTTTAGGACCATTCATATGATTCTCATAATGTATTTATCTTTTGAAAGTGGCTGGCTTGGTTGGAAGAGTAAACATGAGGAGGAAGCTGCCCAAAAACAGAAACCAAAAGTTGAACCTGCAACACCATTGGCAGTAAGGTAAGTTTTACATACTGTCTCAGTTGCTTTACATCTCTTGTATTTTGAATTATTTTGAAAGGTGCATAATTGGTGAACATGTTTATTTTTCTTGACTTTATGCAGCGGTGATGTTTGCAGGTCATTTGTTTTAAGCTTTGTTTCATTTCATTTTATCTTTCTGTACAAATAACTGCTCATCTCTTTCACTTCCAATGTGTGGGTTCATTGTTACTGTAAATGAACAGTGTGCACAGTTCAATGACAGTATAAGTACACAAATATAGGTCCTGAAGTTTATCACTGAAGTGCTTTGAACAAACTGCATGATGTGTCCTCTTTACCTGTTGATTGTGAAGAAAGGAAAGTGGGAACAACAGATTGTAGCCTGCCATTGTCAAGAAAGCTAATAGAAGACTAAATTAATTCCTGATTATTTTTCCTGATTTTTCTTTTGAAAGTATGTTCAAGTCTATTTGGCAATAAGAGAGGTTTTGTAAAGTAATCCACTGCTTTGAGATCCTTGCCTGACAATGCATGACAAAGCAATAACTTATTTTCGTTCCTGAACTTTGGTTTCCAGTAGGACTCTAACAGATCTAGGAGACTTCTCGGTACGCAGCACAAGAACTTTTTTTTTTAATTTCTTCTTGATTTTACCAATACTTTTATATTACCATAAAAAAATTTAGTCCTTATAAGATACTCTGCTTACTATTTCTGAAGAAAAATAGTTACCTAGTGGTTTTACTTGATGTTTTTTTTCTTTTTATTAGGTTTGGACTTCCAGATTCCCGTCGCCATGGTGAAAGGATATGTCTTTCTCCATGTAACACTTTGGCAGCAGTAACAGATGATTTTGGAAGGGTTATTTTACTGGATGTTACAAGAGGACTTGCAGTTCGCATGTGGAAAGGTATGATAGTGTATACCAAATAATATTATTCAAAACACTGTGGCTTAATATGTTGTAGAATTCAAAGTGTTTTTCCATTAGCAAGAAAGACTCTAGAATCATAGAATGTCCTGAGTTGGAAGGGACCCACAAGGATCGTTGAGTCCAACTCCCATCCCTGCATAGGACAACCCCAAAACTCACACCATGTGCCTGAGGGCGTTGTCTAAATACTTCTTGAATATTGTCAGGTTTGGCACCATGTTTACTTTAGTGGGGAGCTGTTCCAGTGCTCTGCCACCCTCTGGGTGAAGAGCCTTTTCCTAATATCCAACGTAAACCTCTCCTGGCACATCTTCCTGCCATTCCCTTCCAGTGACATTAGTACATTGTGTTGTTAAAAACCAAAGATACATGTAAAATAAAATCTGTAAGGATATTGTTGTACCAGTCCCTGAAAGACTGATATGGACTATAGTAAAACTTTAGTCTGTTTGGTTTGTATTGTATGGATTATTATTTTTATCCCCACAAAGTGTATTCCCAAAAGAAAGCTTTACACTTAATTTTTTTGTAAGAGCTTTAGCTTTATTCACCAAGATTCTTTCTCTTGATAAGTATCTTCTTTAATTCTGCTGAGAAAATGAGCAGAAGTTCGAAAAATCAGTAAGATACGCACCTTACTGGGTTCTCATTTCATCACGGTGACTGCGCAAGAAGGGAGTGCTCAGTCTCTTCTAAACTGAGAGCTTTTTGTGAAATAATGCAGACATTAAGCTCTGAAATTTTAGTTATACCTAATGCTACAACACTTCTTATTTTCTCTGTAGAATTAAATTTTTGCAAGTTTTTATGAGCTGGAAGGTAAGTTTTAAGAACAGGTAGAAAATCTCTGGCTCTTCTCTCTCCCACGCTACCAACTCTAAAGATTAGTGGTCATGAATATAGTAGCTACTTTAGCAACATGCTAAAAGTGTAATTACGTTTCCTCTGTGCATTCTCCTCTCTCATATTTTGAAGCTTATTATCTGTAATATGTGATTTCTGATATTCTTGGACTTTTTTTCTTTATTAGAGAGTGTCATATTATCTAGGAAGCACTGTTAGATCCCCAAGCTTTATATGACAGTCAGAAACACAATTTGCAAGGCTTTCCACAGTGAGGCTGCTGAGATGTGAAATAGGTGCTTCTTTTCTTTCAATTTTTATTTTAAGCAGAAACGTCTACTGAATTGAACGTATTGGTTTTTACCTTTTCTCATTTAAGAGTTGCGAATACTTTTCAATCGTCTCCGTTTAATATAACATTATAAACTTGTTTTATGCATTAGTATTTCACTTGTGATTTGGAGCCCTCTTTTGTACTTGCTAAACCACTACATAGTCTAGTGATGTCATTAGAACATCTCTATCTTTTTTGTTTACGAAGATTTTAAGAGAGGAAAATGTTTGCGTTACTCAGAGAGAGAGATCATAACCTATTTAATAGGCTATGCAAACTTCCTTTCTTAAATCTTCTTTTTTTGTTGTTGTATTGAAACATGAGAAATCTGGGCACTTACTATGGCTCTTTCTTCAGGGAAGCTTTTGCGTTGGTGTAATGTGCAGAGTACAGACCTGGTGAGTTTTGGGGGTTTTATGGCTTCTCTCGGAAGAACTTGATTCTCCCCAAAGCGTTGCAAGAGGCTGCATTTGGTTCTGAGGAGTCCTCTGGTGGGCCCTGCTCTAAGTTGATGGACTACAGTTCTTGACAGGCATCTGGATACTGGCCAGGGTTGCACAGTTTGAAACAAAGTTTGACAGCTTGCTACTGGAATAGTACTTAAGTGGATGGTGATGTGAGCTTATCATGTATTAATTTCTGTGCACTAATGAACTTCTTTATTCTCTCACAAAGGATACCGTGATGCAGAAGTTGGTTGGATACAGACTGTAGAGGACCTTCATGACAGAGAAACTGAGAAGGTCGATTTCTCTCCTTATGGAAATGCACAAGGTCCAAGCAGGGTGGCTCAGTTCCTTGTGATCTATGCTCCGAGGAGAGGCATTCTGGAAGTGTGGAGCACACAGCAAGGGCCTCGGGTTGGAGCCTTCAATGTGGGAAAATACTGTAGGTAAGAAGCAGTTAGGAAATAGGCATAGTGGCTGTGCTGCTGCAATAAAGTGATATGTGGATAATGCCAGCAGTAAAAGTTGAAAATGCTGGCAGGTGCTTTTTGCATTGCCCATA
The DNA here is from genome assembly GCF_017976375.1 of Cuculus canorus. Classification (NCBI taxonomy): domain Eukaryota; kingdom Metazoa; phylum Chordata; class Aves; order Cuculiformes; family Cuculidae; genus Cuculus; species Cuculus canorus. The sequence continues at coordinate 91,387,211 of NC_071403.1, forward strand.
ATGTTTCTACTGAATGCAGTTTATTGTTTTATAGAATGGGATTTTGTCATGTTTCATCACTCTGCAGTCATTCCTGATGAAAGCATTTAGCATTGTTAAACCTTAGCTTTATAAGAATTTTCTTCTTTTTATTCAGTGTGTGGAAAGAGAGGGTTGCGAACTTTGTTCTTCACTACAGAGTCCATGTTTTTTTTTTGGTTTCAGGTTGTTGTATCCTGGTTATAAAATAATGGGTTTAAACAATGTGACCAGTCAGGGATGGCAGCCTCAGACTTATCAGATATGCCTTGTTGATCCAGTCTCTGGAAGTGTGAAAACTGTCCATGTACCTTTCCACTTAGCACTGAGGTAAGGACCTTTCTGCTCTGTATAAGCAAATTAATTTCATTATTGATTTTGGAAACAGTGTTTTATGTAGAGTGAGCAATTCTGGTGTTCCTTCTCAAGCTGAATAGTACTCTGGTAATAATCACATTGGTTTGTATACATTAACTTGATTTTTACTAATGTGATATCACCTTAAAGTATCATAAAAAATCATATTTTTTTTTCTGAATCACTCATTTTAGTTCTCTTCACTCATACACTTAAAATTATTTCCCTTCAGTGACAAAAAGAGTGAGCGAGCAAAGGATATGCATCTAGTGAAGAAGTTAAATGCTTTACTCAAAGCGAAAACCTCAGATCCAGGTACGTTCTCTTCTATAATTTCTTAAGATAGTATGTTATAAAATCATTCTTATATTATCCGTCCTATAAGTGTACAAATGTGAATATGGTTGTGGTGCTTTCTGAAAGCTCTATGTGCTATGAGTTACCATCTTTAAGTAGCTTGTATTATTTTATGAACTACTAGATTAAATTTATTTTTACAAGGATCAAAGTTAAGCCTTGTCTGCCATTTAAATCTCAACTAAACTATACCTTGAGTGCTTGTATAAAACATGGTCTATTTGCAATCCATTATGCCATATAATGTAGTTCAGCATCTGACTCTATCTAGCCTTCTTTCTGTATGTAAAATATTTCTTAAAATTAAGACACATTTGGACTAAGAGAAGCCACTGAGCTGCTGCTTTGTTACATTTTCCCCAGGCTTATTTTGGCAACTTTTGTGATAGCGTCTTCGTCGCTGTAGCGTGATCCCAGGGGCATCTTAACTGTGGTGTGGGTTAACTCGCCTTGCAGAGCAAATATGAGAAATTTGCATTTGAGAAATATGAATCGAAGTCATGATTGCCATGTTTTGCAGATTTGATTGAAGCTGAAGCAAAGGAATTAATACTGGATATCAAATACCCTGCTACAAAGAAACAGGTGAATATTTAGAAGTCAATATACTTTAATATTATTAAAAAAATGGTGTTACCAGATTAGACATCTGGATCTTTTTAAATCTTTCAAAATATGGTGGTTTTTTTTTCCCCCAGAGTTACTTGAAGCATCTAATTGAGCTGTTTTGCAGTTTGGTTTTTTTTTTATATTATATTGCCTGGAATTACTTTGACTTGTCACTTCTCCAAGGCATCATCTATGTATAAGCTGAAATAATAGATTGCAGACCTTTCTGTAGGATCAAATTAGTATACAAGTATATGTGAAGAAAAAAATACAGATGAAAAATCATTGTCCAAGTTCTGCTGCTGTTGGCTTACCTTGTATGTTTCTACAGTACAATAAAGTAAATGTTTAATTCTGTTGAAAATCCGCTTAACAGGCTCTGGAAAGTATACTGACAAGTGAACGTGTGCCGCTTTCATCTCTCACAAACATCACTCAGACATTAATGGATAATTTGAAAAAACAGGGTAGGTGGATATTTATTTTGCAAATATAGAGAAGAATTTGCACTTTGTCTGCAGTGGTGTAAGACTGTCAGAGAACTGTTCTGTTTCACAGAGAGAACATACTTAATCCACTTAGTTTTGCTGCTAGGCATTGCATGATCTTGCTTCTACATACTTTTTTTAATGCAGACTGCAAATAGTTTGCTATTAAGTATGCTTTGCTATGCTCACTGTGTGCCTAGTAACTTGTATTATAAAAGATAACACAAACCGTACAACTGTGCTAGTACTTGCATCCAGTTTAAAAAAGAGAATAGCTTTCTATTTAAAGTATCTATCTTTTTAACTTCTGTCTGTAGAAATTTCAGTTTGTCCTATCTCTCCAAGGAAAGCAGTAAGAATATGGTACTTTAGATCTGTGAATTTTAAAGTACTGGCAGCACAAAATCTTTATCACTGAGGATGTGGGCTTTGACCAGATGCCTAGTATCTTCTCTTAGTAAACTTTGCTGAAGTTATTTCATGTGTTTCACTATTCCAGGCTGTATATTCAGTTTCAATGCAGTTTTCTTTCTCCTCAGAGCTTGAGTGTGTGGATGAAGGACTACTGCAGTTCTGTGCGAACAAGTTAAAGCTGTTACATCTTTATGAACTAGTTAGCAAACTGAATACCCAAAGCATACAGAAAGACACTCCACCTTTAGATAATGTGAGTAAATTAAAAATTCAGTTGTCTTACAGAATTGAATGGCAATTTAAGCATAAAAATTCATTTTCAAGGCCTCAGGTAAAATAAGCAGGTAAGGAAGTTACCCATTTTAGTAGCCTGGAACTTCTAATGAAATAACTGATTTATAATGCCTCTTTTTTTTTTATCCCTGTAAGAATGTCTAGTAATTAGTCTACCTAATATTCTTTAGCAGTCACATCAAGTTGAGATAGAAGTGCAAATCGAACCAGGACTTCCTGATTTCTGTCCTTTATTGAAAGTACTTAGCATGTTCTTAACATCGTTTGGCTTTGGAGGACTGTTTCATGGAATTGTAGAAATTTACCAGTTCTGTAGCATTATAATTTTACTTGCTTTTTGATATCATGAGGTTCAGCAAGGCCAAGTGCAAGGTCCTACACCTGAGTCAGGGCAGTCCGCGGTTTCAGTACAGGATGGGGGATGATGTGATTGTGAGCGGCCCTGCAGAGGATGACTTGGGGATGATGAATGATGAGAAGCTCAACATGAGCCGGCAGTGCATGCTCACAGCCCAGAAGGCCAAATGCTTCCTGGACTGCATCAAAAGAAGTGTAGCTAGCAGGTCAAGGGAGATGATTCTCCCCCTTTACTCTGCTCTGATGAGATCCCACCTGGAGTATTGTGACCAGTTCTGGAATCCCCAGCGTAAAAAGGATGTGGAAGTACTGGAATGGGCCCAGAGAAAGGGGGACACCAAACTGATCAGAGGGCTGGAGCACTTCTGCCATGACGACAGGCTGAGAGAGCTGGAGTTGTTCAGCCTGGGGAAGAGGAGGCTTGGGATGCAGTAGAAGATTTACAGTAGACATTAGGAAGAAATTCTTAACCATGAGTATGGTGAGGCAGCAGCACAGGTTGCCCAGGGAAGTTGTGTATGTCCCCTCCCTGAAGGTGTTCAAGGCCAGATTAGATGAGGCTTTAAGCACTCTGATCCAGTGGGAGGTGTCCCTGCCCACAGCAGGGGTGGTGGAACTGGATGATCTTTAAGGTCCCTTCCAACCCAAACTATTCTATGATTATATGATATCATTTGTAAAACTCTGTATTCCTTATAAAAACCATATGGAGTGGTGTAATATAGGCTTGTTTGCTTGATAAGTGATTATATTATAGTATAAGCAGGATCTAAATATGGGAAATGTATCTGTTGAACTCCTTAAATGAAGCTAGACAAGGTCTTCATTTGAGCTGTATGAATAACGGATTTTATTTCAAAATTAAATATTTTGACTCTTCTGACTTTTGTAGTTTTTACTATGTTATGCAAAATGCCTATTTGCATTAGTCTTCTGATGTGGGATTTTTTTGGCTTTTGCCTTTAGGACTTGGCCAAACTGCTTCAGATGGAAGAAGAAGAATTTCATAGGCTCCAAACCTTACTGGAGAACTACAAGAAAGAAAATGCTCAAACTACTGCTCAGTTGGCTGATGAGAAGTATGATGTGTTGTCCGTGAAAATGTTCTTAGAATATTTGGAATACGAGAAGGATGTGATTAATGTGAAAAATATGGAAGATGGAGAATATGTGGCTTTAGGTAAGAGCTACTGAACTGTTTCTCAAATTAATTAAATACTAATAATAATTTAAGATGGTATAAATATTTTAGCCTTAATTTAGGGACCTTAACAAGCTGTCTTGCCTTGAAGTAGTATGTGACAGTGCTAGTTCCAAACTCTTACCTTTAGCCGTAGGGCAAGTCTTTCTACCTAGATGCATTAATAGAAGTTAACTACATCTGTGGATATAATTACCCTAAAGCCATGTGATCGCTGTTCATTCATTTATTAATGCCATGAAGTGGCAGTTTGAAGCAGCTTGAGTTAAATCTATCTCATAAGTGCTCTCTTTCCAGATGATTTATTTTCTGGGGAAATTTTTGTGCAAACACAGAATTCTGTGCACAGATATTGTATGCTGTTCATGTAGTAGCTTCCTGCATATGTTGGTTTTAATTGTCAGGCTTGGAGAGGAATTGGGATTGAAAAATTAGAGCTTGGCTTTCATCTGTGTGAAAATCAAAGGCTGTTTCTAAGTAATCTTAGAACTTGCATTTTCTCTACCATATCACGATACCTGGTTTTAAGAACTGAGATAGAAGTACTCTTCTCTCCACGCTCTTGGACAGGCATGGAGACCTCTAACTTTGTAGGGCGTTCAGCTGTAAAAGAGTATAATTAAAACATGAATGTCGAGCCGAGCAGTTGAGATGGTTTCTTTTAGATCTTCTTTTTCCAATCTGCCTCTGACTCACAAGGACACTCATACTTTTGTAGTGCTGGTAAAGTATGACTTATGTAATTGTTTGGTTTTTTAATTATTTGAAATAGTGCTACTTTGCTATATAAGATACAGTATGCTGCCACACAGTTATGGGTTACTCCGTGGATAAACTTTATCTGGCACTTGAAGCCATTCTTTGAATGGAACAAAATGTGTAATGCAAGCAGTACAATAAACGTAGCTTTGTTATAAATCTGCTTTCCACATGACTCCTGTACTGTTAGGAACACTTACTGTTCTTTGTACTGAACCTTCTTCTCCACTAAGGGTGGGTCATCAGGATATCCTGGGTGTAAACTTAGTCCTTTGTATTGCACTCAGTGGGACCTGATGAGAAGATGGTCTTTCGTCTGAGTGTAAGGGGAAAGGCTGTGACTTTAGATGTCATTCATAATGTTGACTGATTTTTGCTTCAGGCAGCTTTTTCTTCTGGAACTGTTTGTGTGGGAAGAGTTCCACAGAGGAAATGTGTCATGCATTGGAATCAGCAGGTTTTAGCCCTCAAATCTTGTTGGTAAGGTATTTGTTACATACTTCAAAACTTTGATTTAGTGTTTCGAAAATAAAACATTGAAAGGAAAAATTCTGAGTGTTGACCTTTGGATTAATGCTGTGTACAGGCTGTGTTCAAATACCCCCATGTTCAGTTGTTTGGGTGCTAATATTTATATTTTCCATTTAATAGATATCAAAGGGAAAAAAAATGAAAATATTCCAGTGGAAAATATGGATATTCTAGTGAAACTATTTAGAGTATGCATATAGGACTACTAGAAGATTTGCTTAATATTTCTTCTACAAAGAAGCAAAAATTATGAAAGTAGTTAATTTAGGTATTGATACATTTGTTATAATTCCTTTTTGCAAGCAAGGAAGTTTTAAAGAGAATTAAAGTATTTTTTTCAGAATATTTAGTAGTTTTCAGTCATCTTTATATTTCATCTGCATCTAATTTCAGTCTTTTGCTGCTTTTCTTCCATCTACTACATAACAATGGAAATAGCTATTTCAGTATTACCTGCCTCTGTTAAGATTTTCAGCTGTAATATTAATAATGAATTATGTTTACGAGTTGAGATTGCTAACATATCAATATTAGCTGCCCATGCTTTCAAAGAATATTTTCTAAGGTATCTTTTTAAATGAAAGGTACAGATTGTATTGTTTCATTTCAAAGCCTGTCATAGCGTGCCTTATACAGTATATTTTTAGCTCTATGTTAATGATAAAGGTGCATGGATATAACATTTCTGCTCCGTGACACTAAATTTCTTTAAGAAAGTGTTTGCGTTAGGTATATTCTATGATTCTGTGATTCCATGTTGTCGTATTAAGAGTTTTATTCTATGGCTTTAATTCTGTATTCTCTTTTTTTACAGTCACTCCTTCTCAATTTATGGCTCTATAAGGAAAAAGATATTCTAGACAAGCCGGATTCTGTCAGTTGCCTTCACACTATGCTGTCACTTCTGAGCAAAATGAAAGGTAAAATGTGCATTAGGAACACTTGAACACATAGAATTATTATTAGAAATTTGCTCCTCTGACTAGTCTATGTTATCACTCGGGGTTCCCTCCCCCCACATATAAATTATATAACAGAACTAAATGCTGTATGTTGATTAACTAACTAAAAATACAATCAAACTCAGAAGACCTTCTCGTGCCCTGCAGTGTCACTATCCATGAAGTTGCCACAATTCCTGTTTGGCACCAGAAGATGGCTGTCCAGCTCCCCTTCTCTTTTTTGGGTTTATAGACCTGCCCCCCTCCCTTGTGCTGACTGGCTCTCTCAGAAGTCCTTTGAGTTGCTTTAACTTGTGGAGACACTGTTATTCTAGCAGCATTTGTATATTGAACGTCTCTGAAACTTGAGGGATACTCATAAAGTCAACTTGCCATTATTAGTCTAAGTTGTGTAATGAATAAATACTGATTCTCCTACCTCACACAGAGCTGCTGTGGATATGTCTGTGCCCTATGCCTAGTTCACTGTAGGGCACCATTATCAACTTGAAACTAGAAGCATGAATATGCTACTGCTGCTGTCTGAATAAATTAATTCTGCTGAAGACGAGGTAGTGTGAAGAGAGACAGCTTGAGTGCATATTCATGTGTAGCATCTTGAAATCTCAAAAGGATCTGTCTGCATTGTGAAGCTTCATTTTGTAAGATTCCTTAGATCTAGTAAGCATGCAGCAGGTTTTACTACCTAGTAATTTAGATCTGTTGCTTGTTTCCTATAAACGAAGCTTGGAGAATAAGGAGTAATTCACGTTCTGTTCTTTATTTTAAATTTGAGTTATAATCCAGAAATTGCATGGTACATAGCTAGAAAAAAAGCATTTGCTCTTAATATAACCTGCATGAAGAAGTGCTGTTTCCAAGGCTGGTTGCTGCTTTACCAGTTGAAACACCCAGCAACCCAAGTTGAGTTCCCTATTCTCCCTTTCTCTGCAGTTGCTATAGATGAGTCGTGGGACACTCAGTCGGTTTCCCCCTGGTGGCAGCAGATGCGTACAGCATGTATTCAGTCTGAAAATAATGCAGCTGCCTTGTTATCTGCTCATGTTGGACATTCTGTAACTGCACAGATAATTGACAGCGTGACAGAGAAAAAGGTAAATCATCTTGGACCCTCGCCTTCTGTTTTACTTACTTTATCAGTCCCATGCAGATTGCTCTCTTTGTAATAGAATAACATCCTTAACATTGATTTGTTGTTGTTTTATAACCTGGGCACAAGTATGCTGTTCTTCAAGCCTGAAAATTTATATTTTAATTTGAAGAATACTATGCTGAGGTGAATGAATAATATCTTGGAATCGTTTAGGAAACGTATTTGAATTTGTGATGGGAACTGTACAGTGAGTTTTCCTCTTGATAGCAAATGATGTTGACAATCTTAAAGACCACACGTAAATTTGAGAAGTCAGCTGAGCTTTGGATGGTAAACCTGTTCAAGCAGTTGTGTGGGTTTTTTTTGTTGTTGTTTGTCTTCTTAAATATACTGATGAATTTTCTTAGCGCTCATTTTGCTATGCCTTATCGAGGTGATGGGTGTTTGGTTTTCTTGGCAATAACTATCTTTTCACAAAGTTGTGATTAAGACTAAAACTGAACACAGCTTTGCAATTCAAGATGGAAAAAGTTGTTCCATTCCTAAATAGCACCAGGCACCAGTGTGTTTTGCTAATTGTCTTAGCAGATTAGGTGGGATTTAGGTGATGTTCAGTCCTATAAGTAGACAGACATATAAATTATAACTAGATTACCAGGAAGCATTTAATATTTTTGCACATTCATCTTAACTATTCAATTTCTAACACTAAAACATTAACACTAACATTAAAATTGTTAGTGTCACCCAAACAGGAATGTTGGTGTGTTACTACTTATTATGCTTTATCCATATTATCTCTCCTCTGTCATCTCTTCTTTTGACCTACTCTTAAAAGAATAAAACAACAGCTGTATTTCTCTCAGAACGTCCTTTCCATAAAGCCATTTGTCTTTTTCCCCTTTTTTTTCCCCCACCATCCACAAAACCTAGAAGTGTTAATGGCTGGATTTCTGCTAACTCCGGAGTTTGCTGTCTAAGCTAAAAAACAGATCTGCACTGTCTGGAAAAATTCTTGGGCTTTCAGGCAGAGCATTTTCTGATAAGCGTGATAATTAGCTAAATAATGCACAGAACTGTGGTGTGGTATAATCCATTATTTCTGTGTGCATGATATAAATTTTTAATACAGTAGGAAGTTGAAACGTAGGTGGAATAATCATATGTGTAGACAATGTGTAAATAGTACAAGATTTAAAAATAAATCTTTTTTAAGGGATTTTAACCCACTTTTGAACTAAATATGAACCTTTAAGGTCCTTTTATTTCCTTAGGCTTTTACTTAAGAATCTGTGCATCTTATGAACAGTGTAGGATATTAATTGATCTTTGCATAGTAGTTACTGTACATACTTTGAACTAAATTGTTATTTAAAATATTGTAGCTCTTGGGATATAGCTTTCAATTTTAATACTATGCATTTTTCTGTGCTACTTTAAGTGAACAGACCTAAACCAGTTCATATGTTCTGTTAGTTTTCCCAAATAACTGTAGGTTCAGACACAGAATCCTGGGAAGCGCTTTCCCTTGATACTGAATATTGGAAACTTTTGCTGAAACAGTTAGAGGATTGTCTGATACTTCAAACACTGCTGCATAGCAAAGTGAGCAAAAGGACAAAAAGAGTTTCATCGCTCCAGACTGAGCCTTTGGGCAGGCTTTCTGTAAAGAAATTGCTTGAATCTGGAAAAGGTACATTTTTTTCTCTTGGAAAGATGGATGATTGTCTTTATAATAGACTTATGAACTAGTCTTACCTACTTGATAAACGCTGCACTGGAAATTGTTCTGCTGGTTAGTTTTCTTAATTTAAAAACCTATGCAAACCACATAGAATACTACTTGAAAATTGTAAAAGGGTATTTTTGTAAAGACTGCATTGTAAACTGCTAATCAGTTGATTAGGAATCTTTCTAATTGGTAGAGTTATCCTTCTGTAATTAATGGTAATAGCTAAAACTCATCTCTCTTCTCTTGTCCTTCAATTCTGAATCATAAATCTTCTAGGATACATCGACTTCACTGCCTCATATGCTTCTTTTTTTTTTTCTTTATATCCTAGGAGGTATTGCTGACATTGTAGCAAAATGGGTTTTTAAGCAAGGCTTCAGTCCTCTTGTACTGAATTTGGCCCAACACAGAAATAATACATATAGTACTGAAGAACCTGTGGAAACGCATAATAATATCTTTCTTGAGGAATCGGAAGCAGATGCAGGCTTGGAAACAATCCTAGGTAAGAAAATAACAAGAATTTTTCAAGTTCTGAAGTGTCTGCAGAGATGTTTTAGTTGCTTCTGTTGTGAAAGAACAGGAATTACAGTGGGAAGAGGTCTGTCTTGTAACTTCAGATCTTCTTTTTCCAGAGCTGCTGCAACTAGCGTATCAGCAGTTTCCATGTAGTCTTGAAGTGGATGTCCTCCATGCACATTGCTGTTGGGAATATGTAGTGCAGTGGAATAAGGACCCAGAGGTAAAAGTATTTTATTTGAAGGGAGCAATGGTTAACACTAACTCAATAGACAAAGTTTCACAAGTTCGTAATAGTTCATGAAAAAAAAAGGCAACTGGTTTTGAAAGCATGCTAACTGCAATTTTTCTGTGATAAATCATAAGCAGAGAGAAAATGAATGCAGGTCCTGAGGCTGAGTGGCACCCCACAAAGATAAGACAGTTTGTTTCTAAGCTACCAGATTCTTAGAATTGGAAATGTGGAAACTGGACTCAAATAAGTAGCACGTGGAAGGATTTTGACTGTATTTCGTGCAAGTACAAATGGTTTACATACTGCAAAATAGTGATAAACATTTCCTCTGTTTTAAATATGCTAAAACAGATCACAGATACTAAATTTGTTAGACTAGAATCCATTCCTTTTAAAGAGAAAAGAGATTTCCTGAATATTCCTATATTCCCTGGCCAGTGCTGGGAGTTGTCATAGGAGAAAATAAATAGCTGTCCTATAGCTTCTCTAATATTGGAAAATGTTGTCATAAGTTCAGATGATACTAAAATTGAAATTAGCAGTCCTTAGATCTGTGCAGCATAACACCTTGCTATACAGTAGAAGGTTTCTTTGAGACTGTCAAGTACTTACTCCATCATAACGAAATTCTCTTCGGCAAGACCTGAACAGGCTGGAAAGTTGGTCTGAGATGAATCTAAGGAAGTTCAACAAGGACAAGTGTAGAGTCCTGCTCCTAGAGAGGAATAACCTCATGCACCAGTATGAGTTAGGGGATGTTCTGCTGGGAAGTAGGTCTGCAGAGAAGGACCTGGGAGTCTTGGTGGTCAAGTAATTAATGATGAGCTAGCCACGTGCCCTTGTGGCCAAGGCCAATCGTATCCTGGGGTGCATTAAGAAAAGTGTGGCCAGCAGGTCGAGGGAGGTTATCCTCCGCCTCTACTCTGTCTTAATGAGGTCACTGCATACTGTGTCTTAATCTGATGTACTGCGTTCAATTCTGGGCTCCTTAGCTCCAAAAGGACAACAAACTACTGGAGAGTCCAGCAGAGGGCTGCGGAAATAAGGAGGGGACAGGACCGTCTCTCTTATGAGGAAAGGCTGAGACCCCTGGGTCTGTTTAGCCTGAAGGAGAGCAGACTGAGATGGGACCTTATTAATGCATATAAGTATCTAAAGGGTGGATGTCAAGAGCATGGGACCGAACTCTTCTCAAAATTGCCCAGTGACCGGAAAAGGAGCAATGGGTACAAACTGGAGCACAGGAATCTCCATCTGAACATGGGGAAAAACTTCCTTACTGTGAGGGTGACAGAGCACTGGAACAGGCTGCCCAGAGAGGTTGTGGAGTCTCCTTCTCTGGAGATATTCGAAACTAGGCTGGACATGTTCCTGTGTAAACTGCTGTAGGTGAACCTGCTTTAGCAGGAAGGTAGGCTAGGTGATCTCCAGAGGTCCCTTGCAACTCCTACTGTTCTATGGTTCTGCAAAATGGAGTAGGAATTAATCTTTCTAGCACAAATGGGCTATGTATTTGAAAAATGACTGTAGTCTGTGGATATGCCTTTCAGCAAAGAGTGTGTTAGCAGTACATATACTAAAACAAACCTCTGAAAATAGTGCTGAAATCACACTTTGTTTCATGGTTACTGAAACTTACTCTGCTGCATGCTTGTAAGTTTGTCAGAGAAGATTGCAATATCAGATTAACTTAAAGGATTTATAAGTGTCAAAATATAATGTTAACTTTAAAATCACCCACACAGGCCTTTTATGAATCAATAGTTTATGTATAAAGTTTTGAAAACTGTAATAACCTGTTCTTTTGCCTTTTTTGTTTTTACATAAGGAAGCATGTTTTCTCATTAGGTCTATTGATCATCTAAGATGTATCGTTAATGCTCACGTTCAGCACGGTAAGTATGAAGCTATTGGTAAAATTGATCTTTGAAATTGTAAAACAACAGAATAAATGACTGTGGGTTGATTCGTGCAAATGTATGCGGTTTGTGGTTGTGATGGCCACCTTGTCTAAAAAAATCAAACCCAAAACCTACCCCTAAACTTTCTGCTGACATTCAAGCTTTTGTTTTTCATGTTGAGACTGAGTTTCTGTCAGAACCAGGAAAATAAGTTGATTAAATAAAGGTAATATGTTTAACCAAAAACACTTTAAAGTAAAATCGCTCTGAAATTGGTATTTAATTTGTATTTATATAGTGGCACTTGCAATCAATTACTTTTCATGCCTTTCTTGCATTTCTTGATACCTGTTTTAGTGAGTGCGGTGATAACTGGTTTTTTTTTGGGCACTTTGCAAATAAGTGCAAATAAGTGCCTAAAGCACTAGTCTTAAGCCTTCATCCTTCCCACCAAAGTTTCTGTGTACCTACAGTGTTTAAGCCAGTCTGCCTAATGTAATCATTTTTACAAATGATTCATTGCACTTCTGACTGCATCTTATCACCAGGGTGGTCTCTTCCTGAGAAATCTGAAATCAGTACAAAGCAGTGAGGACAATTCCTCCTTGTTTCATTCACCATCTATATTTAATATGCTCCCCCATTAAACGAACTTCTCTGCATGGCTTTTCACTCCCTACTTAAGACCTCTTTTCACTTCTAGGTATCGCTCTGATGATGTGGAATACATTCATAGTAAAAAGGCTTTCTTCTGCTACCTATCTAATGGACAAGGTGAGTGCAGTATTGTGACAGCCTGTTCTAGTGGGAGGTGTCCCTGCCTTTGGCAGGGGGGGTTGGAACTGGATGATCTTCAAGGTCCTTTCCAACCCAAACCATTCTTTGATTCTGCTTTTGAAGCTGAATTTTTATTATGGACTTAAAAGTGAAGCTAGTATTTTTAAAACCTTAAATTTCTTAAATAAGTTTGGAATATCTTCGATTTAAGCATCAAAAAACCTCTGCTTATTTGGTCTATTGTGTAGCTAACTTTTGGAATTGATGAAAGAACGCATGTTTTAAAATATCAACACCACGCAATGATTATAGGCAAGCTCAGTAGCTTATCAGCATTGGCTGATGTGTACTGAAGACTTGGGTGCAGTGTTAGCATGTAATCGCCAAGTGAGAACTATTTGTGAAACAGTTTGAAACTATGTATGTGTGCATATCTAAAATCGTAGAGTCAAAAAATAATAAATAAAGTGACTGCTCTGTGCCTGTTTCCTTGTAAGTTCTTGCCATGAAACTTTCAGGTTCCCGCAAGCAGCAGCTTTTCTGAATGTTGTGGTCCAAGTTTTGCATGTTGTGAGCTCCTGTTCTGCAAAATACAGAACATTTTGTGGACGTTGTGGAGCATTTTTCACTGCCACTGTAAGTCAGGTTCTGTTCAGCTTATTTGCTGTGAGTTTTAGCAGTCTCTTGTCCTTGCTATACTTCAGTTTTTCATGCTTATACATGTGTAGTGGATCTGTTTACTGGAAGACAATTCTGTTTAGGACTGGAAGACAGTTCAGGAAGAGAACTGCCAGTAAGTGATAGATCTGTTTACATTTTTAAGTGGAATCTGTCTGTTGGTTTGCCAGATGTAGAACAGCAGCCAAGTGTGTTTCATCATCCAAATCTACATGCAAGAGAGAGAAGTGTTGATGGGGATTCAAAACAAGAAAACAACCCTCAGAAGCGTGCTGTCTTGTCTTTTTTCCTTTTACTTTGCTCCTCTGATTTTCTGCTTTTGCTTATGTTTAGTTTTGTAAGAATTGAAGAATATAATCTTCCTCCTCCCTTTCAGCAAACAGCCCCGGTTGTCTACATTGTAGCAGGTGTTACTTCTGCAGAAGTTACTGTTAACTCTTTTCCAGATTTTCTGCATATCATATGTAAATCCACCATCATTATTAGATTAAAACGTACAGGACAAGAGAGAGGATTTTATTAACCAACTGGTTTTGCACAAATCTGTTATCCCCAACAAATATCCTGTAATAACAAATGTTGCTGACTTAATAGTTATTTACATATGTTAGAAAGCTGGGAATTGGTCCTCGGTGTTTGTGTTACAGAAGCGGCAGCTAGCTCAACTGATCTCTTGCAAGGTTCCAGAAAAATACAGTCTCCAAATTGGTTGGCATTTAAACAGTCCCAAAAGTGACAGCTGAAAGTTGTCTTGATTTCAGACTTTGAAACAGCATGATGAGTCACTGGAATTTGAGTTTAAATAATCTCGTAATTCAGGACCCTGGATCCTCACTTCAGCTGTCGTTTAAGACTCTGCCATGATGTGCTAATAATTGCTTTTATATTTTTGTGCTATGGAAGAGACAACTGTATGTGTATGTGCTTCATCGTGTGTAGCACGTGTTTCACCTTGTACAGTAACATTCCTAAACAAGATACGGTTGAGGTGTCTCTTCTGAATTCAGACGAGCAAAGCATGGAAACCATGCAAGAACTTTCTTATTAAATGTTCCCCATCTCAATGAATGTGCTGGAGCATTCACTCTTCCTTTCCTCTTCTGTTGTTCCCTAGTGTTTCTTTCTAATATCACACTTCGTATTTTAGCTGTAGTTCTCTATTATAGAAGTCACTGGGAAGTTTTTTAGCTGCCTTTGAGATTTGAATGAGAACCCTGGGGCCTTGTTTCTAATCTCAAGATTTAAGGAGGATGACCGAATTATTGACATCAGTGATGTGCATTTCTGAGTTGTATGATGTGCATCAATTTTTTTGTTGAAAGCAATCTATGCAATATGTTGCATTATGTATCTGTGATGAACTATTTATTTCATTTTTTTATTGCTGTTTTCCTAATATGAAATGAGTAAAGTGTGGGGTTACAGATACCTCATGGTAAAAATCATTTAATTGTGTTGAAATATGTTTTTTTTTTTAACAGGTTGGAAAAGCTCCAAAGGATAGATTGTGCAGAAGGGTAAGTAATACTACTTTTGTCTAAGTAGGAAGAAATAAATAAAAATGCCTTAATTTTAATACTACGTTGTGATTAATTTTTTAAGTTTCAGAAAAATTAAAAACACAGCACTAGAGAAAATGGCTTTTAAGAAATGTAAATTAGTATCTATCTGATAAAGCAAACTGAAGTGGTGGTAAAAATTTGAATATTATAGAAGGTACACTTGAGCCTATGACATGACAAATTACTGTTATTTTTCATGCCTAATTTCATTAGTTACAACTTCTTTGGAAGGCAACTGATACACTCAGAAAATGAAATTTAGTAGATGTGGTGACTTGAAGAATTCCATCTTTAGAGGTGCACCATTGTAAACCGCTACATTTAGCTTTACTCCTGTTTTTTGGCTGTTGCTTCTAATTCTTTTTGGTACTTAAGTTTACCTTTAAGTAGAATAGGTTAATAAACTAAGCCTAACAATGTGGTTTATGTCAACAACTGTCTTCTTAAAGAGAGCTAATAAAAGCCTGTTTCAATTCCAGCTGAAACAATTTAAATCATACTGTTTGTTAACAGGATGTAGGTATGGGTGACACAGCAATGACAGCTTTTCTTGGCTGCTGTTCAGATCTTCTGCAAACATTGCTAGAGGTAAATTTTATTTTTCCTGCAGAAAGTAAGGAACTAATTGAGTCAAATTTAATTTTAAAGAATACGTGTGACTGCTTTTCTGTGTTGCTCTGGCAGGCTGATGTTTGTAGTGACGAGATGCAGGCTCCTGTCTTAGATACTGAAGACGCTTGGATGTCGGTAGAAGGACCAGTATCAATAGTAGAACTGGCCCTTGAGCAGAAACGCATTCACTACCCACTTGTGGAACACCAGTTTGTGTTATGCACTATCTTGTATGCCATCATGAGATTTTCTCTGAAGAGTGTGAAGCCCCTTTCGCTGTTTGATAGCAAGGTATGTCTTTTGGAAGCTTATGTGCATACATCTTAATATTGCTCTCTGTATATAAACGCTAGCTTTCACTCTTCAAACAGTTCATATATGATTTAATGAAAGACAATTAGTTCACTGTAATGCATTAATGAAGTTGTCACCAGAATTCAGGCTGAGACACAAACTTGATGCTTTTTCTTATTGAATAAAAGATCTGCAGCGATCTCAGATGCATGAAAATCAGCTCCTTAATAATTAGCTGACCTGAAAATACTGCATGGTAAGAATAAGAACAGTGGATGACAGTTTTTTTCTAGTTGCTCTGAGAGATGTCAGATGAGAGAAAATATAAATATTTAAGGTCAGGAATCTTATGTTAGCGACACTGTTGTGTTCACTATGGCCAGTGATTTTTCCAGAATTCTGAACATCTCAAAGAGAATAAAGAGCTTGTCATTTAACGCATATAAAGCACTTTAAAAAGAAAAAAAAATAGTCACTCCATTTAAATGCAGTTTCTCTCCAATCTGAGCTTGACCCTGATCTACATCAGGTACCACAAACTGAGCTTTCCTCATCCCTTCACAACAATTTGGAAAAAATTGAACATAAAGTACTCGAGTATACTGCCATTTAATTCCTGCTGAGGAGAAACTGTTTTAGTACTGTAATACTGTGCAGAAGATTTCTTCTTAATGATTTACTGGAATTTTACACATGCAGAATATTACTCTCCTTTTGTTATCGTTTCTTGTCTGCCTGCAAGCTCTGATGCAGCAGTTGAGTCTGGTTTTAGCATTTTATCATAGATAAATTCCATTTGTTTGTTTTTTGGTTTGCTTTTTCTCCTTATCTCTTAACAGAAAGCATTGACCTTTTGTTATTTAAGAATGCATATTATGTCTCCAGAGATAAAAGTAAATGCTCCTTTCCTTAACGTAGAACTACGTTATTATTCCAAGCTACTGCATTTTGCCTTCACTCACTCACAATTCCAATTTGTTCTGTCAGCTTTACCATAGAATTTAAAACAGGTCTTTAGAGAATCTTGGTTCATGACTAAAAAAGGGGTTAAAAGTTTTGAAGACCATTTATTATCTAGTTTCTAACAAGGAGAGTCACTGTCTAGACCTACATGTTCCTTACTGTCTTTTAGCGTAGGCTTTTTTTGGTACCAGTTCCTCTACTCCCTGCGTTAGTACAGAGCAGGACTGCCAGAGATGCGTGGCATTGACTATGTCACTGCTGGAGCGTGGTTGGCTGAAACAAGGGCTGGCAAGTGCCATCGTTCAGGGGTTTGCCTGAAATTTCATTATTATGTAGTTCAAGAGACCTTAAAATTAATCCGTGTCAAATATAAAAATATGTTTTATTTATTACCTATTGATATATCAGCTAGTAATCATTTCTTCTTACTTAGTATGCACGTTATGTTAGTCTACAGCCTGGCACCAGGAATACACCAAGATTTTTGGCTCCAGCTGGTGGAATATCAGATACTTAGTTCAGCAGGGAGGTAGTTTAAGTTAGAAAGCAATTCCTTGACATATTGTGACTGCGTGAACAAGTTTGTGTTGTTCTGTAGCTTTGACTTAATATTAACTTACATGACTGAAGAGTAATAAAAGATGCAGTACAAATTAAATGTAAAAAAATAAGTAGACTTCTTAATATTGGATCAAAATGGGTTACTTTTATTCCCCTGTATCTCTGAGGCCTGTCTTTGGTTCTCAATTTTAGGGAAAAAATGCGTTTTTCAAAGACCTTACTTCAATTCAGCTGCTACCCAGTGGAGATATGGATCCAAATGTGTTATCCGTACGACAACAAGTATGTATAAGTTTTGTCCTGAAAGTTCTTAAACTTCCAAAATTTCAAATAACACTGAAGTAACTTGCAATTTTTGCTTCCAAGTTCTTGGTCAAAGTTGTGAACGCAGCAGTTGAAGCACTGTGTTCATCACAAAAGGCCAAAGAAGTCTCAGAAGAGGAATTGTTTCCTTTTGAAAAGGGGAAGAATTGGCCAGCTTTGGCTGCAGACCTGGCTCAGTATCTCCAAATCTCTGAGGACATGGTCAAAAGGCACTATGTCTGTGAACTGTACAGTTACGGTCTGGATCATCTTGGTGAAGAGGTAATAACAGTTTTTCATTATTTTATATCACTACAGCATTATGTCACATATTCTGCTAAAATTACTGTTTCACTTAAGATGCCTGGAAGGGTTAGTCAAGTATTAGCAGGCTGAAGAAGTCAGAGGCTGGAAAAGTACTCTTTCAAGACCAATAATTACCTCATTTTTTGTTCTTCCCAACAAGAGTTACAGTATCATAAAAAGGCTGTACTAGTAGTGTATTTGATAGTCTCAGAGATCTGCTTTTGTTTTGCCTGTAGTCTCTCCTTTTGGGAAAAGTTTACCAGTCCTTGGACAAGAAAATCCTTCCCTTTCTTGAGATTATATGGAAGTTAGGAATATGTTGTTGCACTGTTAAAACAGATCTTGTGCTTGTGCTAAACACTATGTGAAGTACACGGTAATTATGTGCCTTTGTTCACTCTTCTATTTTGAAGCATTTGATAATGTGATTATTACAGGAACAGATAACCCAAGAAACCATCTTTAAATTATTTGTCCTTTTAGTACTGAGGAGCTTCTTTTGATAGAGCTTTTCAAGCCTCCAGATAACTGAGCTGTGTCATGCTCAACTGGTTTCTAGTTCTTTTTTCTTTTTTTTTTTTTTTCAGGCCTTTCTTCAGGTGGCAGACAAAGAAGTGCTCGCATCACAGCTGCTCATACTGGCTGGGCAGAGACTGGCCTTCGCTTTACTGCATGTGCAGACAGCGGAGGGTATGGAACTCCTTGCTAGGCTTCCTCCCACACTGTGTACTTGGCTCAAAGCTATGGTAAGTTAAGCTCTATTTAGTAAAACACGTTGCTTTTCCAGAAGCTTCTGTTCATCAAGACAAAGATTACATCTGAATGGCCCTTTCTTTACTAAAGGAGACAAGAAGTAATTCTCATTTTTCTTAGTGCTTATTTTTGTTTTATGAAGGGTAAAGCCATTTAATGGGTCAAAGCATTAACTTAATTAAGTGAATAAACCATAGTAATCTGTTTTATACAAGATTAGGATGGCTTATATACAGACGATCATCTGTAAAATTAATGTTGTGTTTATTCTTTTATACAGGACCCCCAAGAACTTCAAAATGTAGATGTGCCAATTGCAACAACAGCTAAACTGGTCAACAAAGTTATTGAGCACTTACCAGAGAACCACGGGCAGTACAGCCTTGCCTTGAACCTGATAGAGGCTGTAGAAGCCATCTCATCATGACATTCTTGGTTAGCACAGCTCTGTGACCTAGTGGTATAATGCATGACTTTATACAACGAGGCTGAGCTTTACAGAAAGAAACTTTCATGTGGCTCTTGTTAAATGACAAAAACAACAATGCTCTCCACCCCAGAATTTCAGGTGATTTTAAATTGAGTATGTTTTAAATTCTGCACTAGTACAAAGATGTTTAGTTTCTAGTACACTTGTATCTGAAATGCTTTATTTATTTCTGACTTGAGCGCTTTTTGTGGTAGTCTACATTGGATATACTTGACAGCAGTTTTACTCTATTTACAAAATCACATCTGTTAAATTCTGCATTTCTTGCTGGCAATAACTGCTGCAGTTTCAGTGTTCCATGTAGGATTTGTTTTCCAAAACAAGCTGTAGAATTACATCTGAGAAAAACTTCAGTCTCTGAAGTTACCATGTAAAACCAGTACTGTTTTTTTAGAAGCTAGAGCTGGTTTGGGGCTCATGCCTTTTAACTGCATTATACATGACAAAGAGTGACTGTGCTAGACACAGGATGAAACGTGCTGGGGCCTTATGCAGAAGGGAGAACAGCGCACAGTGGAAATGGCTTGAAAAAGAGAAGCCAGTTCTCCAGACAGATTTGGACTTATCTTTTAGTCCTAGCGTGCTGGGCTTCGGCTAAAATTAGATTTACATCCCTCTCCTTCATTATTACGCTTTGCTGAGGTTAAGTAGGTCAAGGAATGTCTTACTGCAACACTGTTCCCTCATCTTATCATTGTAGGAGTTGTAGTATGCTATAAATCTCTACACATGTTAACTTGTAGTCAAAAAACTGCTTAGATAGTTGACCCAACTTCATCAAAGATCTATGTAGTACCGAGTACTTAGCCTTAAAAAAAACCACTTTTATTTACAGTACCTACAGGGAATCATATATTTAATATCTTCACTGTCAGAGTGGTATTAAACATGATTATCTGCATCAGTGAGTACTGCTAACTTTCTACCTAAAGGAAACGAGGAAATAAAAATGAAATTGGTGTTAACTGTTTTCATCAGCTGAAACTACTAGCTTCATCTTGTAACCCACTCCTCTTGCAGTGTATGTAAGAAACATTCATAGCAGTCTGCTTTGCTGGAGAGAGCATTTGGTCTTATCTTTTTGACGTACATGCTGCTGTCATCTACAGGTTAGATTCCCCCTAAGAACAGGTTACGTTGGGGGTCATGTTCTACGCAGCCTCCTTCACCAGATCGCTGCATTTTAACATAGCTGATCAAGGCTTGAAAAATTTTGATATCAAATATTTGACTTCCTACAGTGGTAGGAGATCACAGAATAGAGAACAGTGAGAATTCCACTAAGAATAACTTGCTGGCCCCAGTCTATACTGACTTCCATAACTGATATTTAAACAGCTGTTAGGGAAAAATGGAAAAAAACCAGGATTGTACAAGTGAGTTCACCACTTTGCCTGACAGCACTTCAAACTTCTGTAGAAATGAGTATGCTAGAGATTTGGTCATCATGGAACCTGAGGAAAAACCAGAAATGTTTCTTGGTCACATTACATTCCTGTATCCTGGTACAGCTGTGTAAAGGATTTTACATAACCGAGTATCATGTCAGAGCTGACACACTACACCAATCAAATCTGTAATGTATTGTAAGTAATACTCTGTATATAGTGCTATTTTGTGTCAAATTTGCTGTGGATTTGTGTAAATTGATTAAATAAAATTTGAGGTTTCACTGTGTCTTTTCCTTGTTTTTAGGGAATGATGGTCACCATGTCTTCTGTTGTGTATTCCAAGAGGAGTAGCCCCTACAGTGTAGAGAGGACTGGTTCTCTGGGGTTCCCACAGAACTACCCACTGACACTACAAAGAATAAACAGTAGTGGTTTTACTGCAGCTTCACTTAAAAAGAAGTGAACACATTGCTAAAAACAAGAAAGTGTGTCAGTTATTTTGACCCACCCTTTTTATTAAGCTGAAAAATGATATACACAGTCAGGTATATATACATAAAGTTCTGCCCAAACACATGCTGGGGCTGAAGCATCTGGTTCTACAGGCTTTGGTACGCAGACCTTCTGGTACTCATGACTTCAGAGCAGCTGGTGCACAGGCATTTCATCTTCACGTTCTTCCTTTTCCAGCAAGGACGTTCAGGCACCGTGGGCAGGGAGTGCTTGAGGAATCGGAAGTGTATCTTCTGCAGCGAGGGCATCGTGCTTTGGCAATCGGTAGGGCTATAACTTTATACGAAGATTCTTCACGGATATCACCACCTGTTAAAGGAAGCATTACTATTAAGATATCTAAGAGCAGGTATAGTTATCAGACTTCACAAACCGAACAATACATTATCTTGGTGCAGAGAAGAACCAAATGGCTAGACAGTAGCCTGTCTGGAATAGTTCCCTTACCTTCCAAGTTAATCAGAAAGGTCCCTTTGATGATGTTTGCATCTGTAGGTGTTTCTTTAGGTAGCTCGCTCAGCAGGGTTGTCTGCGAAGCTGTCATTATTTCATTCAGCTGTGAAACACTAGAAGTTTCTTCAGCTTGCAGTGCCTAGGGAAGAGAATTAATTTTCAGGCTTGGAACCTGTTTTTTTGTTCCTCATCATCCTCCTAGAAAATGGTAAAGCAAAAGTAGAATTACTGTGTCTGCGCTTGAAACAGCCGTTAGAGACTTGTCATGAAGAGTTCACAAGTTTGTATATCTTTGTGTGTCCAGATAAACACAAAGTCAGGTTTAAGTCTGGCATCAGAAATGAGGTCTACCACTGCAAGTGCTAAGATGCTCCATTCTTTAAAACAAATACTATGACAGCAGTTCCTACTCAGAGTGGATGATTGGACCCAAGAGTTAAATTTACTTCCCCCTGCCAGAAACGCCCCCTAACAACTTACAGACTTGAACTGCAGCATCTGAATTCCTCTGCAGGAATTCCTGTATTACTTTGACATCCGTATGAAAAAAACCAGATTATTTGGCTGAGCTCTGCCAGTGGCAGTGGAAGAGGCCAGCCACAACTAGCGTAGCTCAGTGGTCAGGGTCAGCATGGGGTTCAGTACTGTTTAACACATGAATTAATACCATGGATGATGGGGCTGTGTGTTCCCTTAGCAAGTTTGCAGCTGATACACCAGGTGGCCAGACTGTCATTCAGAGGGACTTCCCGGCTAGCCCATTTCTCCATCCTGTTAAACTCCAGGAGTTCAGTAAAAGGAATTGCCAGTCCTGCCCCTGGGGAGCAATAACCCCAGGCACCAGCACACACTGAGGGCCAACTGGCTAGAAAGCAGCTTAGCAGGAAAGGGGTCCTGGTGGTCAAGCCCTGAACCGAGCAATACTCTTACAATGGAGAAGGCCAGAAGCATCCTGCATTAGGAAAAGCACTGCCAGCAGGCTAAGGGAGGTGATCCTTCCTTGCTACTCAGCCCTGTGGAGACACATCTACAATGCTGGGTCCAGTTCTGCGCTCCTCACTAAAAGATCTGAACCTACAGTGCGAGTCCAGCAAAGCACCAAAAATATAAGGGCCTGGAGCATCTCTTGTATGAAGAGGCTGGGAGCTGGGACTGCTCAGCTCGGAGAAGAGAGGGCTCAGGGGGATTTTAATGCATATAAATGGTAAGGTGTCAACAAAATGGAGTAATGCCCAGTGACAGCACAAGAGGCAGCAAACACAATCTGAAAGAGGAAATTCCAAGCAAACATAAACCCACTCATGTACTGTGAGGGCAGTCAACCACTGGCACAGGTAACCTTGAGAGGTTGTGGAGTCTCCCTCCCCAGGTATTCAAAAGTCAACTGGACACAATCCTGGGCAACCTGCTCTAGCTGGCCCTGCCTGAGCAAGGGGCTTGGGCTGCACCATCTCCAGCAGTCCCGTCCAACCTCAACTGTTCTGTGATTTTCTAGTAAGTACAAACAAGAGGGAAAGTTTACAGAAATCACTTGCTTTTGCACAGACACTATCTGTAGACACATCTTTTACCTCCATTAATTCAAACAGCAATCCAGGCTCAATTACAATGACTACTTCATATTCCAAAGAATTCTTGCCAGAGATGGACCCAAGGAAAGAGTCTCTCATCGCACAAGCACCTTCTACTGCTTCCTCAATACCAGGCTTCTTCCATGCTGAGCTTGCATTAATCCAGCCAGTACGAAACACACCTTCCGTGTCTTGAAATCAAAGCAAACAAAAGAATTTTTAGTGTCTTTCTATTCAATGTTTACTGAATAAAAAAAGGCATGCCTCTGTATTTTCATTCCTTTTAACTACGAAATTAATCAGTGCACTATAAGAAGTTATTAGAAACTATACGTGCTTTACCTTTCTTATAAGGGAGGTACTGGAAAACCTCCTCTGCCAAGTGAGGAAGAATTGGTGCAAAGGATCGAACTACTACGTCTAAAGCCTGTGCTAGCACAGTTTGACATGAACGACGCTTAGGGTTTTTTTCTTCTTCACAATAAAGCCTGCAAGACAAAGGAGAAAGATGGAAAATATTCATACGTTCAGGTTGCTGTTCTTGCTCAAGAGCCATACTTTCAAGACCTCCACTGAAAGTACAGAAGCCTGACCTGGCTTGCCTTTCTAAGGAAAGCTTTTCTTAATTGCCCTTTTCCCAGGCAAATACAGTAGTATAAAAGGACCACTTACACATGCAGCCACATTTTGTCTTAGGAAAGGAGATTTTGTGCGCGGCCTGTTAATCTGCTTTATTTGTACAGAAAAGAATCTTTCCTCAGGAAAGTGAGCCTGCAGCTCTGTTGGCCCGTTCATCTATAAGGTTCAGCATTAGGCCTTTTCCTTTTTTGTTTTTTCCCTTTACTTGCGTCCTGGAAACTAAAGATCAGTAGAACCCCCTGCTTCCTTCCCCCAGGAAACAGCCCTTTCAAAATTTACAAAGGTATCAGTCAGTCACATCCTTGGGATTCTTTACCCATTTCTTACATCAGTAGAAGACACGAGGTTCACAGAATCACAAGGCTGGAAAGGACCCATTGGATCATCGAGTCCAACCATTCCTAACACTCCCTAAACCATGTCCCTAAGCACTTCATCCACCCGTTCCTTAAACACCTCCAGGGAAGGCGACTCGACCACCTCCCTGGGCAGCCTGTTCCAGTACCCAATGACTCTTACTGTGAAGAATTTTTTTCTGATATCCAACCTGAACCTCCCCTGACGGAGCTTCAGGCCATTCCCTCTTGTCCTGTCCCCTGTCACTTGGGAGAAGAGGCCAGCTCCCTCCTCTCCACAACCTCCTTTCAGATAGTTGTAGAGAGTAATAAGGTCTCCCCTCAGCCTCCTCTTCTCCAGGCTAAACAACCCCAGCTCTCTCAGCTGCTCCTCGTAAGACTTGTTCTCCAGGCCCCTCACCAGCTTTGTTGCTCTTCTCTGGACACGCTCCAGAGCCTCAACATCCTTCTTGTGGTGAGGGGTCCAGAACTGAACACACTATTCGAGGTGCAGTCTCACCACTGCTGAGTACAGAGGGAGAATAACCTCCCTGGACCTGCTGGTGACCCCATTTCTGATACAAGCCAAGATGCCGTTGGCCTTCTTGGCCACCTGGGCACACTGCTGGCTCATGTTCAGTCGGCTGTCAACCAGCACCCCCAGGTCCTTCTCTTCTGTGCAGCTCTCCAGCCATTCTTCCCCCAGTCTGTAGCGCTGCATAGGGTTGTTGTGCCCCAAGTGCAGGACCCGGCATTTGGCCTTGCTAAACCTCATGCCATTGGTCTCGGCCCAGCAGTCCAGCCTGTTCAGATCCCTTTGCAGAGCCTTCCTACCCTCCAGCAGATCGATACTTCCTCCCAGCTTAGTGTCATCTGCAAACTTGCTGAGGGTGCACTCGATGCCTTCATCCAGGTCATTGATAAAGACATTGAACAGAGCTGGACCCAGTACTGAGCCCTGAGGAACTTCACTTGTGACTGGCCTCCAGCTGGAGTTAACTCCATTGACCACCACTCTCTGGGCCCGGCCATCCAACCAGTTTTCAACCCAGGAGAGTGTGCGCCTGTCCAGGCCAGAGGCTGACAGTTTCTGAAGCAGAAAGGTTGCCCAGATAGGTACAAAAAGCCCCTCCCCTGCCTTCCCAAATTCAGGTGCACACACTTCTAGGTAGAAACACAGACTCAAGAATTTATCTTTAAAACTTTATTTAGTTGTAAATGTATACAGTTGATTATGTTTCAAAGTGATCCAGGACCGCTGCTGAACAGAATACAGCAAACCCATGACAATACTCAGCTGAAAGCAGCTGAGCCTTCACTAAGTTCCACTTAGTGCACAAAAGTACAACACACAACTATGAGATCTTCTCCAAGAAACCTGTATCCCCTTAACACTCACCTGGAATGCTACATCTCCATCTCAAACTAATTAACTGAGTTCTTCCCTCTTAAGTCACCAGTAATGAACTTACCTGTCTTTGATTATGGTGAAATAAAAGTTAGACAAGTTTCTGGAACAGAACGCTTGCAATAATCGAACAACTTTGCTATAATCATATTCTTTGTATGCTTCCGTAACCTGGGAGAGGGAGCAGAGATAAGAGCAGTGTATCAGTTTTCATCTTATGGCATACAAGGACAAATCCTGATGAACCTGAACTTACAGAAACTGTAACAAGTGACAAAGTCTAGGAGAATCTTTCCTTTAAAAGGTTTTCAGGGAGTAAAAAAATGTTTAATCAGTTAACAATTAGGACAAAGCAATAAATTAATTCAAGGGGAGAGGGCAGTGGTACTCCAGAAATTACACCCATACTTTCCCATTCAGCAGAATGGTTCTGAGTGACAGAGATGACTAAGACTTTGGACTTAATCAAGTGGTGGATTCCCAAAACTCTAGAAGATTTTTTGCTTTGTTTTGGTTTTATATCCTATTCTAACTACTTCTAAAGACTTTTAATTTGAGCCCTTGGGCAGGGAGGGGAGTGGGAAAAACTGGTTGATGTCAACACCAAGTTAAGAACATTAAGAACAAAGACTTCCTCTCAAAAGTTGAAACTGGTTTCAGGGACTGCACATTGCATAGAAAGGAACCTTTGTGGTCATAATTTGTCTACTTGACACATACTTGTTACTCACTTGTACACTTAATTTTCCCTAGATGATGTAACCAATGAAAAATGTTACACATATATTCATCTAAATACAATTTCCCCCTACCTTGCTGCCATAATCTTGCAATAAATGCAGCATGTATTGATCTACTATGTACATATCTGCAGCAGGAATGGAGTCTGTTTCTGGATTGAAGTCAGCCATATTTCCCAGCATAAAGCGTAGTGTATTCCGAAGCTAGTAACAAACCAGAAAAATTAACCATTAATGGCCTGCACTTTAGATGAAACACAAAATGACAATACTCTATAATGAATTAACTAAAGTTGACTTGTTTTCAAAATGATTGCCTAAATAGTTAGAAAAGCATCATGAAGAACTAATGCCAAAAGGACCTACAGAAAAGTAAAGACTGGCTATAACTGTAGCATGCTGTAAAACCTAGTCTTTTCCTTGGTACGCTTTACTATTTGACCCACAGGTGTAAAAAGCAGTAGTACCTACCTACCTAAGTTTGGAAAAGCTTTCTTTAGTCTAAAGATTGAAAAGCTTTGCAATGAATTCTACGCAGCTAACACAAACCGAAATATAAAGAGGACATGTCATTAGATCGAAGAGTAGTAGCATATTGGCTCTGACCTTGTTGATATCATCTCTTGCAGCATTAAGCACAACAGGCCCAACCAGCACTTCAGTAAAAACATTCGACTCTGCCACCCACCAGCGGAGTACATCGGCACCATATGGAGGATCCTTGGTGTGATCCTAAGTAGAGACAGAAAGGCATACAACTGAAACTGCTGGGGACCTGCAGCACAGTGAGAAGTACAATTCCATGTTGTCAGTGCTGTAAACACATCTGTAGGCATGCCCAGAAGGCCATGGCAATTGGAAGCTTCTAGCAAGATTTATAGTTAAGCCAGGGCTACAACATATACTCGCAGCAGTCTGCACAATGCCAGAACTCAGCTACGCTGAGATAAATCCATCTTAGAGCCTTGAATCCTCTGAATGCTTAACATTAAAACAGCAATCTTAATACCTAAAACTTCATACTTTTTTCCTCCCCTCAGACTATTTTAGGCCCTGTTTTCAACTCCAAAAATGTCTTCTCCCCCTTTTGAAAGAATAGAAACTGTGCGTTTTATTGAATTAGATAAGCAGGTCTTTGTAAGCATAGATTCTTTTGTCTAGAGAGTTGCAAAATCTGCTTAGCAGCCTCAGAAAGAGCAACAGTAGGACTGGGGAGAGGAACAAAAAATTAGAGCATCGCCCTGTAGTGCAACCTTTCTGACCATGGGATGAAGTAAGTTTCCAGAGTCAATAAACAGCCTAAGCCGAGAGCAGACAGATTGCTGCAATGCAAGTGCTACTCCGACTGCTCAGCCCAACTTGCAGGTTTCAGTAAGTTTGACAGCGAAGTTTAATTAATGTTTTTTAGCCCCCCCATCACCTGGTTCCCAGGTAAAAAGGAACCATTCTACATCTGTTATACAACGTGTTTTCTCTCAGCACAGAGCAAGGATGTGGGGGTGGTTCACACTACAGCTGAAGCAAAAACAACTGAAAGATTTTTACTCCAGCCAAACAGAACTGCAGTGTAGACAAAGGCTTTTGAAGAGCCTTGCAGAGCTCTGCTACAAAATAGCTGTTTGGAAAAAAACAAGCCACAAGACAGTTCCAGAATCTGGTAGTGCAAAATCGTAATTAATGATTCTAAGAAACTCAAGAGCTTGACTTACTTCGCCTCCATTGATAACTACATCAGGGTCAACCACGTTGCCAATAGATTTGGACATCTTCTCCCCTTTCTCACCAAGAGTAAATCCATGAACCACGAGAGTCCTGAAGAAAAGATTTGAATGAAAATAAGATTCCAGTGAAAAATCTATGTTAAGAATAGGTTTCTAATGAGGTACTAAGTCAAAACATACAGAAATCCTCTACTTTGATAAGCCTGAGCTTTCATCTGTCAAGTTCAACCAACCCCAAATACGCTGCACTGCCATTCAAGCAGCACATACAACTTTATTTTCCTTATTCAACTTCGCCATGTGAGCAACAGATTGCAGGTATCCAGGCCTCGTGTACTGCAGATGAAATAGTGTCTAAAGTATTATTTATTCTTCCTGCCAATGTACTTCCCAAAATTGCACAGCCTCCTTGCAACCGACCCACTTTACCCTTCCCTGTGTTTTTCATCTTTCAGGGGACAAACAGTGTCACAGCTGCAGTGTAAGACATGCGCACAGTGGCTCTGAATTCCTTATAGACTAACGTTCCATTAACAAGTCAATGACCTAAGGAGACTTTCATACTACACCTCCCACAATAACCCCTTTGATTACGGGAGTGGGAGAGATGGCAAAAGAACAGACCTGTATGAAATAATGACTGAAGAGAAAATATCTATTAAAATCATGATGGAAAAAAATTAAACAATAAATCCATTGCAACGTAACCCAAGAAAAACTTTACACTGAGAAAATAAGAACATAAATCAGATACTTAACCATGGCTTGATTTCTCTTGTTTATATACTACTGTCCACAATATCAAAAGCCCCACATTTAATAAACGAACTAGCAACACGATTGAGACCCACAAACTTACTTATACGGTGCTTTTTTCCTTGCTGCCACACTGGTTAATAGAGAGGATTGAAACCAGCCACCCAGCTGGTCTTTTCCTTCTAGGTATGTATCTGCTCTCTGCTCTGCACCTTTGAAAACAGAAGATTTTGTTTAAGGTATCAGCCTGTATCTTCAAACAATCAATAAACTTAACAGAAAATCTCTGAAAGTGATTAGCAAAACTTCATCTGCTCTTTAAACCCAGTAGCTATGTTACTTTTTTAAATGATGTATGGTTACTTGAATATGATACAAGTGATTCATTAGTATGACAACTTTTTTGCACTCCAAAAATTAGTAAATTTGCTTTCCCCCGAACAAAATAATAAATTATGAAAACAGGAGCTATCATGCTCAGAGCACTTCATAAGAAGCTCTCAAAATACTTTCCAAGTACTCCTAAACAAACTGAAAGACTCAAGAAAAGATCAAAGAATTAGTAAAAATCCATGCTACCACCTGAAAATTGACAGCTGGGAATTACTTAGGATACAGGTCATACCTGACCTGCCTGTGTAAGGCATCAGGTATTTTCAGAGGAGACCACAAAGCTTTGTCAGTGACCACAGCTTGCTCCTTTACATTTCTCTCACCACTGGTGTTGCAGGAAGATTAAAAACTCCAGATAAGGGTTAAGACAACCCGAGCAACAGAAAGCCTGGTTTGGGAGAGAGGGGTCTGGAGGAGCCTGGCTTGTTTAGCTTATCCAGGTGAAAGCTGAGTGGAAATGTTTCCCCCCCCTCCCCTCCCCCCCAAAAAAAAAATGTAATGCTAGAGAAGAACAACTGGAGCTAACGACTACTGTTGGCATCAAAGTAAAAACAGTCCACAAGTCAGAGACTAGGTTTTAGCTGACTGCACATTAAAAGAAGAGCAAACCCAGCTTTCCCACAGGGTTGAAAGAGGGCACTAAGGTTTTAATGGCTTTACTGGTAGAAATTAGTCACTGTATGAAGAGGTACAAGACTTGTTGACTCAAGAAGCCCCTCCTTGTCCTAAATAATCCCAGACAGGT
Organism: Cuculus canorus; assembly: GCF_017976375.1. Classification (NCBI taxonomy): domain Eukaryota; kingdom Metazoa; phylum Chordata; class Aves; order Cuculiformes; family Cuculidae; genus Cuculus; species Cuculus canorus. The sequence goes on from NC_071403.1 coordinate 91,417,002, forward strand.
CACCATCAGAGTGAGAACAGAATCCTGTGGAGCACAGCAGAAAATGCAAGTAAAAGACTTCAAAAGTGCAACATAATATGCACATCTGGCAGAAATTTAGTTTTTGATTCTAAAAGTTGATGTAACTTTCCAGATATTCAGACAAAAGTTCCAGCACTCAGGTTTTTATCTATTAGCTCCTTTTATCCTCTTCCTAGGACCCCTGAGACAATGCTTCTTTCTACTGCTGCCAGACTTGATTTATTTGTTTAGCTTAATGGAAGTTGCAATATTTAGATCCATCCTGCAATAAAAGGAAGTTCAACATTACAAAGGTCAAGGCCACACAGCTCCAGCTAGCACAGGAAAATGTATGGGTGGGTATTATGATTTTTAAACACATTTGTTTATTTCTTCAAGAAAATCTACAAGGAGCGTGGGTTTTAAAAAGCAGAGTAACTAGGGATCACCCTTTGTATTAAAAGACCACAAAAATGCCTGCTAAAGACAAGATGAAAAGCCTATTTGTGGAAGGGAAGAAAATAACAGAGGAAAATCAGAAGGGATGATTAAAAAACAGTTGTTATTTACAAGTAGTTTACTAGCCGCTAGTTTTAGAGAAGAGAACTTTTCATGGAAATACCAGTAGTTACAATTTAGAGGAGGGAAGAATTTAAACATGCAACTGATTACAAATGGCAAACTGCACTGGTCTTTTCTGACAGAACTAGTACATCTGGCAGGCTGGCTAACGTACCTCACAAATTTAAGGGTAGCTGGAACATTTTATTTCCATAACGTACAAACATGGGTTTTGCATATACAAAGCCTGCAGTAGCTCCCTAACTTGTCACATTAAAGTTGTGATGGTTACGTATAAATGAATTAGAACAGCGCACGTGTTTCTTTGTATATGGAACAGTATGTTCAACAACCCAGAAGAGACTTTTCAGTTGTTTATTTTACACTGAGGTATAGTACATAGGTCATTAGAGAGAATTATAATTTATGATCCTTCTGGTTTGGATTTCAAGATTCCATATCTTTACTCTTACAGACTTTGACTTTTAGATTAAACGTATTGTATTTTAATGCCAAGAATGAATCAGGTAAGATAAATTCATGTCTCTCAGTCAGCACAAAAGTTTAAACACTTCAATAGGTAAGTTGTAAAATAATCACATTCATTCAGTTAAATATTAGCCAATAAGATAGGGAAAAAGTCATGATGCTGAAAACTACCATAACTGCGATACAAAACTATGGATAAAAACTTGTGCCACTTTTATCAAAGACATATTGCCTCGCAGTGCAGTCCAGTGTGCATTATTATATGAACTACTTCAAAAAATAATCATCTGAAGTTTGTAACGCAGATGGCATTCTGCCCATGAGTTAAACGCCAAGACCCATAAGAGAATTTTAAGACAAAAAATAATTCCCTAAAATGGATATGCTGCTGAAATAAGCACTACCAAAAGGCTGAACATAAACTGAAATTCAAAGGAAAAAACACGCCAAAAAAGAGTGCTAGGCACCACATAATTGAGCATTCCAAATTAGCAAATGCTTTTGAACCAAATTTTGCTTTTACCACACCTTCTTTTTGGAAGCAGGGTATTAACACTTCCACCTCATTGCAGTACTGTGAAAATGAATTTATTCATGGACAAAACAATCCAATTTGAATTTTACCACTTCATAAAGGGATCAGGAAACAGTTTTCAAAATAAAAATGCTATCTACGGCATGCATAGCAAGAAACAAGGTTAGACAGCAAAATGATAAACTGTTCAGTGAAAACTGTGTTGGGCAAACAGAGCATTAAAGTAATTTGTATCTCAAAAAAACTAGCAATGGGGTTTGTCAGAGCATGTTGCATTTGTGAGGCTGCTCTCAATGGTGCAAATGGATTAGTATTTATTTTACACACAAACTAGTTATGACTATACATTTTTGGATTTGTGACTAGGGTAGCTAAATCTTAGCAAGTTGCACCTTCCTACCTGCCACACTGCTGATGTAGAATGAGGTTTGGTTAATTTGTCATTTACTTTTGCCACACCTAGGCTGAAAAAAGGAAGCCAACCACAATTTAATGAAAAAAGAGCAACTTGAAGTCACTTCCATCAGAACTATGCCCTGTCTCTGGTAGGAGACTAATGTCACTGAGCAACTCCTTTAGCCTGTTCAAAAAAACTTCATTTCAGAATCACTTTCCCCTCTCCTCTTCCTTCTCCTCATCTCCTTCCCAACCTGCCATACTTTTTTAAAGCAATATGTGTGGCCACCAACTAAAGGGATGAATTGTATAACTGCTGCATCTCATTTAATAAGCATGGACACAGCTAAGTAAAGCTCAGTAAAAACTCATGCCAAAAGTTCCCCAGACTGCAGAGATACTGAACAGAATAACTTAATTTTGTGAGACTGGAATGGGCAGGGAAACCTGTAACGCTGTTTATTCCTGCTGGCTACTATCAGACAGGTCACTGAACTCTAATTTTTGATAACGTGAGTTCATGGTAGAGTGAAACAGTTATAAACATTAGTCTCACAGTTTTAGCCATCTATTATATCCTCTAGTTGCCACAAAATTAACTCATGTGCTGCAGAAGAACCACTGCCATGCACGACAGCATCATCAGAAGGCAAGCAATAACTGCTGCTATCACTGATCTCCAGCTACAAAAGCAGCAGCCTGCACTTGACAGGTAGCGTTTCAGCTTCCATTCACCATTGTGCTTTCATGAGTTTAAGCCACAGGAAGTTGTTATCTTTGTGATGTTCTCTAAGCAACTTTGGATTTCTCCATGGATTCAATCCGTTTTTATGCAAGAGTACTCTGAAAAAGAATCCCACCAGTTAGCCTGTTTGTAAGCCTTGACAACTGTTTTTACTGACATAGGAAGAACTGCAAAAAGTTTTAAATCTGAAGCACATTGGGAAATTGACTTATAGAATGGTTTGGGTTGGAAGGGAACTTAAAGATCATCAAGTTCCACCCCACCTGCAGTGGGCAGGGACACCTCCCACTGGATCAGAGTGCTGAAAGCCTCATCCAACCTGGTTTTGAACACCTCCAGGGATGGGGCATCCATGACTTCTCTGGGCAACATCACCACCCTCACAGGGAAACATTTCTTCCTAATATCTAATCTAAATCCCCCCTCTTTCAGCTTAAAACCATTACCCCTCATCCTTTCTCTATACTCTCTGATAAAGAGCCCCTCCTCGTCTTTTCTGCAGGCTCCCTTTAAGTACTGTTTGTACAAGGAAATACAATGGAAAATAGTCATTCAACAACATCTCTTGCAAACTACATTTCTCATACAGGGTAAATTAAAATAGTAATTTCATATGAATCACCGAGACTGTACTTCCACTGCCACAGTTACATAGGAAAAACAGTAATGCAAATTTTTTATCATTTTGGAAGACGAAGAGGCTTACAAGACTATGCTGCTTGTTAGCATCTTCCTCAACTTTTGAACCAGCAGGGCCACTCCAGTCACGCCAGACAACCAAAGAGGATGCCTTACACACACCAAGTTTCATGAAAATAGATGACTAGATAGAGAACAGGAACTTCTAATTGTTCCATGGAAGAATCAGCCTGTACTATGAAGAGATTCAACATTTATTAGACATTACAGAACCCATACGGGAGCCTTACACAAACTGACAATGAATCAAGAGTCTTGATCCTACTTTTCCTTAATAAATGCTACATCTTTTCTCTAAACAGGATCAGAGGTAGCTTTTGCATACCAAGGTGTTAAGGCCCGAAAGAATACAGGAAGATAATTGCGCACAGTGTATCAATAACTTTGTTATACCTTTCAAAACCAAACCAAAACCATTTTTTAAGAGTATGAACTTCAATATATGTAAAGGTCTTGTAGAAAATGTGTGTTTGCTGATGGTACTATTGCCTGACCACGTTGCTAAGAAATAAAACCTCTGGTACTAACGTGTTTTATAATTCAACAAGATTGTTATCACACAATTGTGTACTGAGGGTTTAAAGTCCAACAGACTATGTATGGGATCAGACTCCTCCTTTAGAAAGGACTCCCGACTTTGGACTATCCTCCAAGCAAAAAGCATATATTTTATATATTTTTATACATTTTATATATTTTTATACATATCTGCTACCTGCTGAGCAGCAACTACTAGCAGCAGGAGCTATAAGTAGCAGCAAGTATAAATATTTGAAGTCACAACATACCGAAAGTCCTCAGAAGCAAAAAAGTACACCTACACTGTTAAAATTACAAAAGTTAGATTCAGCAGCTGATCTCTATTTCCCTTCAAAACAGCATGCACAAGCACAAACTGAGCCTCGTTAACTGAAAATAATTTGAGTTACCAGCTAGCAGTGAAGTACCTTGGCCCTTTCTGTCATAAAACCTCTATACTCAAAACAAATATGTTCTGATTAGAAGATACATGCTACGCCACATGACAGAATCAGTCAGAATAGAATATTAGCAAAATCTCGACTTCAACTACACTGAAAATGAGTTTGTCAACATAAAATCCTTATCTTTACAAGCAAAAGCAGCTTTACAAGAAGTCACATCCAGTTTGCTGCTGGCATAATCTAACTCAGCTCTGCTGATATCAACAACATCATGCAAGCCAGTTGCATTTTCTTCTCAAAGTATTTTAAAAGAAAGATCAACATATTAACTCTGTACCTTCTAAAACATGAGCCCAGGAAGTTCCACTGTCAAACCAGATGTCTAGGACATCCTGTCCCTTGACATAATCCAAAACATCGTGTCCACCCGCCTATGGGAAAAACAATTATTAAATAATGCAAACAGAATACTCTATATCATCAATGCTTTTCAAAGTTAGATATATAATAGATTTGGTTTCTAAATCAAGTTTGTACAGGCTCTGCTACTAACTCTGTGAACACAAAATAATTTAGATGATTTTTCACAATAGTTTTCAGATAATTACCTGTAATATCCCAAAACAGAATAACAAAAAGCTACCAGAAACCTGAGATGACAGAGTAACACCACAGTTTGTGTGCTAGCTTAAGAACACAATTGTCAAAGCAACACTAAGAAGTGTAAATAAAAGTTTGGATCTATCTTAAAGAAAAAGACTTAATGTATATTTGGACCCACGATTTGTTTAATTACAGTGTTGCTTTCCTTATGAACTAAAATGATAAGGATAGAGAACTTCATCCTGACGTCATGGCACAGACCTGATTGTATTTATTTTGCCATACTGAGATCTTATTTTCTGAATGTACCTTCATGAGAAGATATTAAGTGAAAAGAATAAGACTCCAAAGGATCACAGAAATACACAAAGGTTTTCTATTACGTCCCATCACTAAACTGTCTCAAGCACCCTCTTTATTTTAAGTCAAAAGAATCACCTTTGCTACAGCCTCTTTTGACAGTAGTTGTTCAACAGGAAGTGTCCACCATGCATCTGTTCCTTGCTCCTCCACTATTTTGATGATACCTGCGATAGTTTCACTGGGTTAGAAGAAAAAAAAAGGGTTTATAAATTGGTGAGTTAATTGTACTTTTCTACAAGTATCCCAGATACAAAGTGGTGAGATACACTGATAAAGGGACCAAGCTATTTAAACCCGTGATTTTCCAGCTTCTAATCCATACAAGACCACAGAGCTTTCTGCCTGTATTATAAGACAAAAGTAGGAAATCTTTTTAAGATGGGCAGGGTTGTGTAAAACCTGGATGTACAGAAACCCATATGCATTCCAACTAGCTTTTTCTGCAAACACTCAATAACTGGGTACTCAGTAAAGATGCCAGTAGCTTGAAAACTCCTAAAACCCATTTCTCTTCACCTTGGATTTACAGAAAACTAAACAACTATTTCCCTCCAAAATATTTGCTCTTTTTGATAACAGGCTTCTTTTCTCCACTGGATAAAGAGATTTTGAGAACTCATGCAGAAATTGAAAGTCAGGAAATGGCAGCATTTTGAATAACATTTCTAATATTAGATTTCTGGTTGTCTGGATTCCCCCCTTTTCAACACCATATCTTTTGAACTCTAAGAAACACATGTGTAATATTAATCTGAATAATGTGGGAAACTGAACCTTCTGTACCCACTAAAAGAGTGATGTAAACAATCATTCAACATGCACTCTGAAGGCAGTAAATGAATTCATATGGTATAGCAGCAGCCAGAACAAAGGTCCTGAAATAAATAGGTGCTCTGGAAGTAAGAAAAATTAAAAAATCAACTAAGTATTTTTCCTGATCTGAACAGATAACACAACCACAAGGCATACAGTTCTGTGCACTACTTATGACACACTCAATCACTGTCACCAGTAGGTAAGGCTATGAGGAATTGATTTTTAATACAATTTCATGCCAAGCCTGGACATAAATTAGGATAGCTCAAAAACCAAAACCCACATACTTCGTTGTGCTGATTCAGAGACTATGTACTAAAGGGGTGATTTGTAAAACTTCTCCCGTATTTAGGCAGATCACCAGGATCTGTCAACCTCAAACTAAACCACTGCACTTCTCAAGCCACCAGAGATTTGTTTAAATCTTCACTTCTTACGTTAAATCAATTAACTAACTTCTTGACACATCACTGCGAAAGGGGAAAATGTACAATAGTGACCTGAAATTATCTTTAAAACACAAAAGGCAGCTGATCTAACTTCTTTACCGTCCTTTACTGTCCTCAGTTTTGTACTTGGGCTTCAGCACTATTTGTTCTGCACTGCTAATAAAGCTGAGCTACATCACTAGAGCATTTAGTGGACTCTTACACACGGAGTTTAAGCATGAAAACCTCTGTTTTCCAAGAATGTGTATGTAATGTAAGCTCATTATTTAATTATATGAGATGAGCTGTGACAGCAAGATGAAAATGAAATTTTGCTCTTGATCACTGGAATAAAACTGCAATGGCAGACCAATAGTTTTGTATTTGTGAATCAATCAATCAAATTAATTAATCAACCAATCAAACTACTTTTCAAAGTCAACTCCCAGAGAATATCCCCTACTAACCAGTAACACTTAGAACATGACAGGCATCTAAAACACCACCGCCATTCTTACCCTTTCAGGCTAGAATGAATATCATTCGCCTTCCAGTCTAATGAACGTAGGACACAATTTATGGCTTCGTAATATATCTGCTAGTATTTATCTTGGTAAAACAACATTTAGGAGCTCTGGTTCTGAATGGTATCTTTTCCTTTCAGAAATATTTGCACAGAGGCCTATTTGTCTATAGTTCCATTTCTGAAGTGTTACTTCTCCAAGACAAAAGCAAACAACTCCAGTCCTAGTAGATTCCCGGCAGGTAGCTGATAAGTATCCCTTATGCTTTGCCTCTTTCAGGCTAAATCTTCAAATTCAGAAATCTCTCTCAAAAAAAAAAAAAAAATAATATTCCTCTGAATTTCTGTCTCTCTTGCGGGATGAGTCAGTACCTTTCACTGAAGAGTCAGGCTTTATACCCACACCCTCAATGTTGACACACATCATAGCACCTGGGAATACTTTAGAAAAAGCTATATACGACATTATTTTTCACTCTTCACCAACAGAAGGCTCTATCTTTGATTCTTCTCAAAGGGCTTATCTGTATATTTTTGAAGACAATTACGGATAACTAGTTGTCCCTCCACAATGTCAATGCTTTCCTGTTACTGGCCAAGTCTTACCCATGGATGTCAGCAGAAGAGAGTAGCTAAATTAAAGAGGATGATTTACCTTAGTAATACCCTAGTGCATGTTGAGTAATTCAGGGAAGAAGTAATTCAGTGCTCAGCTAACGGCTCTGGCATCAAATTAGAGCCAGAAAACTTTTCTAATCTAGAACCATACCCATAACTAGTACAGAAAAGTTTCTATACTAATTCAAACAGGAACTAAGCTCATCTTCCACATAACTTTTCCATATTGCAAATACACTTCAGTGGCAGGACATATACTCTGATTCAGTCTCATCACAGCAGAAATCTCAGTTTATCAGATATTCTAAGCTTTAAGTAAAGGTGATATGGCCCGAACTGCCACCAGTTTTTTAACACTGCAATTGTTAATTACAATGAACTCTCTTCTCAATGGAAGAGATAGTGAGTAAGGTCAGGTCTATCAGACAAATATTTGGAGAAACTAACAAGGGAGACTACAACCCCTGAAACAGTGTGTTAGTGCAAAATGTATTACCTTTAGTGAGGATGAATTCTCCTCCTTTCCAATGGAGGCAGGTGGAGGAGCAAGAAGGAAATAAAACTTTGCTATCGATCTTCCTTGGGAAACTATCATAAAACTACTACCTTCATTTACTGTAAGTAATGCCTGTGCCACACACCAGTAGTCTACCATTGTACAAAACCTATTATGGACTAATCTTTCACCAAGAGTATTGCAAACGCTTAATTTATAAGGGCAGAACTCTTTTAAAGACACATTTTTGTGACACATGAACTAACAGATACAATTACACTACAGATAAAAGTTTTCAGACAGCTAAAAGGTCATACTTTATGAATCACAAGAAATAGTCAATGACTGTGAAATGACCTTATTTTTGACCAATATTCTCACAATCCTATCATAGTTTAAAATCAAGCTAAAGACTTGGTTTAAGTAGTGCACTTTTTTTTCATTATATTCCATTCCCCTACAGAATACAGGTGAACATTAATGGTCAAGTACTTTAAGAGGAGATAGTTAAGACCAAAGAATTCCAGGATACCATTTCACCAAATACCTTTTTCTCCTACAGTTTGAAAAATCCAGGAAAAACCAACAAACCCCACCCCATGCCTATTCCTCTAATCTTTTCCCAGGATCCTTATCATTAACTATTACCAGAAAGAGAGAAATTACTATATTTAAGGAGGAAGATTTTTGAAAGTACATTTATGCAAGGTGCAAGTGAAAAAACACCTTTCTCAAATAACTACTCATCACTTTATAATCTGCGGACTTCAATGTGAGCATGATAATCCACCGAGTTAGCAATAAACACCATTGTAAAACTTTGCCCTGTATTCATACACTATCTAGAAAAACTTGCATTACGTGTCACTTGCTACGTTTTAACACTGAAAACCCTACGGTAATTCACGCTACCACGACACCAGCCAATCACTCTGAAGTCTGATATTGATTATGCTGAACACTTATTTAATGTGTTAACAGAAATGAGGCAGCTTAAAGATCTAGTCGGGAGAAGAAGAATATAGTACCTCACGCTCTCTCAATCTCATTTCAAACAAGAGTAAAGAAGACAAGTTTTCTTTACATGAACATTGACACTTCAGCAGTAAGTATTTCTGTTACAGTAAGTTACTGTTGCTTACAAATCACTTAAATGTCTTAATATTTTAAAAGGCAAATTCAAGAGCAGGGCAGATGCACTTCAAAGACTGGGTTTTTTTGCCAGAAATTTAAACTACTTGTGAAAATCAGAAGGGGAGAAAAGTTCTTAGGCATTAGAATAATCTTTTCAATAGGATATATTATTCTCAATATCTGAACATAGAATATCGAAGTTAAGTTATCGCATGAGGTAAGATTAAAGTACGTCTCAGCTACTACTGGAAATACAAAATATCTCCTGTTACTGTGGAATGAATTTCCTTGAATCAGAAAGTTTTCTCAAGAGACCTGCTAAATTTTGAAAGCTGACAAAATAAAAAGCATTTACTTGCGTATGTATTCTATTTAAGTCTACTTTTTCCTCCACTTCTGAAGAGAAATCACATAGAATCTTACTTCTGTATTCTCATAATTCTTACTGAAAATTGCAATAATGAAAAAATGTTCTCTTTGGCCTCTCTGAAAGGGTTTTCTTATCTTACATTAATGCTTAAATTCCTTATTACAATATGATGTTGTATACTTTACATAAAGGTTCTAATATTCTGTAGCATTTTATATTTGCAAGCTTAGACAACAGCGACATAAAATCAAATCTTTTTTAGGGCTATGGAGGGGCACAGCAACCAGGAAGACATGGAGATCTTGCATCAGAAGCTTGTTGCACACAAGATTGCAACCTACTCTCGGCTTTCAAGTTGGAAAGACAGGATTCTTAGTGTCGAGTAAAATATTCTGTTAGAGACGAGCTGTTCATCTTGAAGGAAAAGCTTTCTGCAGACCTTCATATGACAAATTCAGTGGAAGCTATGAGCTACAGAATGAAAAACGGTGGGTTTGGTTTTAGCTTGTTGTTTGGTTTTGGTTTTTTTTTTAAAGTCTTTTTACAGGTGATACATAAACAGGATCATTCAAGATCGACCATCAGTGCTCTCACATGTAACAGCAACTCCATGTGGACTACAATGACTTCCAGTGGAGATGCTGTTACTTTTGATAGCCACTCAATAACTCCGGAGAAGCTTCTACTGGAGCATTTCTATCCAGCATTCAAGATTATAAAGCAGCTTTTGGTTTGAAATGTAAGTTATTTACTGTTGTTTTAATGATATTATTCACACAAACCTAACATGAAATTTTTCAAGTGTTTGAAATATATCAGCAACTCATTGTGATGTGACACGATTTCAAAATTATAATGCAAACATAACAAAATATTTAGGCTTACTTGTTTATTTCAATAAGAACTGGTGTCCAGGAAAATGACCTATGAATTGACAGACTGCTTTCTAAGTTTGCCTGTCATTTCTATAGGCCAATATTCTGCACACTTTTCCTACTCCGGTTACAGAAGCCTGTTATGGCTAACTTTAAATACCTAATGTGTAGTTTACTGTTTTCTTTGAAAGTTTCACCTCTACTGTAAAACATGTTAGATGCAAGGAGTATTGCTTATAAATGAATGCCAGAGGCTGCCAGCCAAATGAAATAAATAAACCTTTCAAGCATATTGCATATGTATTTTTTTCCACAACATCTTTTTCCCTCAGATCAATTCTAAATAAACATGCTGCACTGTCCCTTTGTTCACGCACCTACATGGCCAATACCAACATATGAAGGTCAAGGTGTTAAACTATTGCAGAGATTATCACAACAAAATGCTCTGATTGCCACATATTGCACAACTCCAGCAATAACTTCAAACAGCTCAAGCACTTACAAAACACTTTTTTAAACACAGTTCACTGGCTTTCAAGGTAATTTTACTACAATCTAAAGAAACCCCTATGCATCCCTCCTTTCAAAAGTTTTCTGTACCAGCTGGGTCAGCTCCTCCATGTCCTGAAGTAGCCATTGCTTCATGGTGCCATTCATGTTTGCCAACTGTTAAAATGGTTTTCATGACGCTCTTATTTTGCTGTTAAGCAAGAGTTTTAACAGTTTTAAGCACGCACAAGTAACACACAAGTCTGTTCCACAGACAGACTACAACAAGCATTCCTCAGAAATTGTAATTTTTTAACGTAAACAGTACCTTTTAATACGTTAACAGGTTTTGTGGATAAAACGATTTTACACCCCACAGAGCCTCCATTCCTTTATTTCCTGATGTGCGTCAGCATTATTCAGGTAAACGACTATGGTTACTGTGATCTTTTCTCACAGTTATTGCCTACTGCAAGAGAGCCAAAGTACCTATCTCTGCACCTACACACCCAGTGACACTAGGTGAGGCTAAGGACTAACTGCTTAAAGTCCATTTCCTGCTCTCCACACCCTAAGCGTGACCCACTCCTATACTTATGTGCTCAGTCCAGCCTCTGGAAAACACGCTGGATCCTCTGTAATATATTTATTCTACACCAGAATTAAAAAAAAAAGAGTTCTGCAACACTCCTTAAGGTTAAGATGTATAAAATCGAGTTTCACTAGCATAACTCAAAACAGAAAACAATAGTGGAAATAAACAACGAATGTGGAATTCCACAATATTATTTTTATGAAATCATCTTGTTAAGAGGACATGCACAATTGAAAAGCCCTGTTCCCCAAAACAAGCAGTCTAGTATTCCTTAAATAAGGATCATATTTGGTTGAAGTTTCTTGCTTTAAAGCATAGCATTTCCTCCGCATTGCACTGCCTGAAATTTCTGAAATGCAGTGTTTGCAATATCTCGATACTATTAACTTAAGTAAATGATGGCAGAATAAGGCTAGCATCTGAAGCTTTAGACAAACCAAACCATATAGCTAAAGGCCACTTTAACTTACATTTATTACAGCCGGCTCTTCAAAAACACCCTGACTTTGTTTTGAAACAAGGCGCACCTGTTTATTCTGCAACAGACTCAGTTATTCCACTTCACAGATCTCACTGTCACTTATGCAACTGCAAAAAGCTATTCTGACAAAATAACTGTATTGTTTAATTTACAGTGCTAGAAGTACAGTTGCAATCTACTGTAACTACAACTTGATCTTACTCCTTGCTTAAATGTAAAAACCAGTGATTACTGCCAGCTCATTTAATTTGAAGATGAAGGATGAAAGCAGCAATTATCAAACAGACTTTTCAGTCAACTTAAGTAAATTGATTCCTATTACTTACGTACAAGTCACCTTCAGCAATGAATTTTTGATTGTTTTAATTTATAGCTGAATTATTTCTGGGTATAAACAAATAAGAAAGTGTACTTCAAGTATAAACATAGGTTTTATAATATTGTGTAACTGCAGCATAAGAGACAGTACTCATTCTTTCATTTCTCAGCATATAAAGTTAGACAAATACCTGTTTAACAAGCACTCTCCTGTGTTCTTCTGGTAAAAAACAGGGATTGGAACACCCCAACACCTTTGCCGTGATATACACCAAAATGTCCTTCTGTCCAGCATTTCAAGCATTCTGTTCAATGCAGATGTAGGAATAACTTTCACTTTTTTCAGCACTTCCTATAAAGTACACAGTGAATTGTTGAAAAGGCTTCAGCATTCAGACAAAGACTCCTTCTGCTATCAGTAAAAATGGTAGAGGCCAACACTCCCACTCCCAGTATTGTATAACATGCTCTTGAGCAACTGTCTAATTTAATTACTCGGCCACACACTGCTCTTGAACAACACACTCAAAATGCTGCTTCCGATTCTCAGGCAGAAACACCCTAAAGTGAGTTAGAAATGGCATCAGCATCACTATCACTATCTGAAGTTTAATAGCTCCTTGTGTCTTGTGCTGTTGTCTGATCCGATATCACATCTTGATTCATGCTGCCTGTATTAGAGAGTGGGCTACCAATCACCCCCAAACCTGCCGAACAACCATCACATTTTCCTTCATTCTAGATAAAGATGAATATGGAATAAACACTTCATGCCCTAATTAGAATGAAATCACTGTTACCCAAGACTGCCTAAAGTGCTGCTCTGTGTTTTCTGTATGTTTCTAAATGATTTCAAAAAGCACTGTATGTGAGAAAAACTCGTTTTAAAGTTATTTAAAATAGAATTGTGGCAAAATTAACAGGAGAGCAAACAAAGATGTCAGCATTCAAGGCTACCATAACAAAGATAATTCTAATAGTGATAAAATTGTCTCCTCTGATTTAATCCCTTGAAACATCATATTTTTAAAAATATTTGAGGAAAAATTTCAGTAGCTCTAAGAAACTCATACATCTCCTGTAAATAAAATGAACAAATGTCAAGATATTTATTATTTTACATCAATAATTATCCAATATTGACAAAAAACATTAATCACTTCTACAAATAACTAAAACTTTTCAACAGTGTCTGCAAAGCCTAGAGAAGAACATATTCTGGAGTGAGCTACATCAAGACTGTTTGGTGGTTCCAAATGGCATTAGCTGTCCTTGAAAGTCTCGTAAGAAAGCAAAATTATCTACCTGTGCTGTAGCCTTCACATCTGCCGTGTTAACAAACCACTGTTTGCTGGCACGAATAATGATTGGCTTTTTAGTCCTCCAGTCATATGGATAACTGTGCACATATTTCTCCTCTTTTAATAAACTCCCAGCTGCCTGAAGCATCTGAATGACTGAAAAGAAAAATGAGGCAAGATCAAAATCTAGTTTGAACATACTGCTACTTTTAGCCTCAATTTGTTACCTTCTGTGATTAACGCATAGCAAGAGTTGCCTGTACCTTACCCCTATTCAAAATGTGTTCAGTTTATATGAACTCTCAAAATATACCTCAGGAATGTAAGTGATAAAGTTACAAATGGCCAAACATCAAATACTCACCAGTTTCATTCCCTTCTTCAAGGACATTCTTGTTATGGAGTTTTGGACCTGCAGCTTGAGTGAAAAAGCCACCTTCATCCACAAGGGAATCCTTAAAATAAGTATATTAACCATGTCAATAAAGTAGCATGTGTCAATGAATTACCTTCTTGGTATTCATAGAGCGAGTTAAGTGTTCTGCTGAGCAACTACTGTTCTGATGAACAGCAAAGTATTTTATACTTAAGTACACTTCAAATTTAGTGAACCTCAATTTTAGTAATCTAGCAGGTAAGGGAATTTGATCTATCAGAAGAAATGAGCACCATTACATTTGCAGCTATACCACAACTGCCCCACATCAACTCAATGGTTAGTGAGTCATCCCAATGACTTCCCAAAAAAATAAACAAACAAACAAACAATCCCCATGGAAAATCCCCACCCTCAAAGAAACCAACAAGAAAAACAACTATAACCAGCTTTTGGAACACCTCAAGTCACCTCCATAGAAAGTAAGAGAGAAAAAGAATTCCCTGTCAACTTCATTTGCATCAAACACAAACTGATCATGCATAACTGAACTGTATTTACGTATGTGTTTAAAACAAGCTTTGCCGAAAAAAGAACAGTAATAATGACCTACATAACTACATATCCATCTGCCAGATGCAGGTTTAAAAGCCAATTCCAAGTACCGAAAGCCAATACCCAAGAATTATTGTGTTATCTTCAAAAAAAAAAATACCAACAAAAAAAACCCCAAAACACAAAGAGAAACCTCATTCTATTCTACCTCATCCCTATAAGCTTTAATTAGCAGATAGATGAAAAACTTCATCCTTTTATTTTGAAACATGCTTCAAGGTTACTCCTGCATTCCTGCTAACTGTTACTGGTACTCATGCTTACCCGAATGCCTCAAAACATTTTCAAGTTTTACGCACAAGTTAAAACAATCATTGCAGTGGCATATGATCAAGCTGAGAAAAAATGAAGTACCGTGGGTAGCTGATGGTGAGAAGCTACGCTGTAGTCTTCCATGCCATGAGCTGGAGCTGTATGAACTAATCCTGTTCCTTTTGTCATTGTCACATGATTTGCAGGCAACAGAGGAGAGACTCTGCCAGGAACTGTGGGATGAGCACAAGAACCATCTGCCAAATCTACACCTGGAGTGGTGAAATAAAAAAATAGAGAAACAATCCATGCATTCAGCTTCCTTTATCAGAGAGAAGAAATGGAAGAATCAATCCAAAGTGTATGCATGAGATATTATTCGGATGTACTACTATATCTTATTTGTGGGTCTCCATCCAAATGCTTTCAAATTCTCTACATTGCTAGTTTTGCAGACTTTTGTTTCCTTTGAAGAAAAAGCTTTTCTTCTACCCTACACAATGGTATTCAGTTAGTAGTGACATTTCACCTACAGACACTCCACATATTCCCATTTCTTGGGGACAACCGTACCAGTGTTCTAGAAACGGATCTCAATAATGATCTTGTAGGACAAAAACTCTGAATGCTGGAATTTTTCCTAGCTCTCCCACCAACTACTAATATTATCATGAGCAATTCATTTAAATTCTCTATATTACATAGAAATAAAGAGATTACAGAAGAACAAAGCTAAAGCTGGCGATAACTTAAAGTTTCTAAAAAAACCCACTGAAGTAGTAGTAGAGCCTTGACGAAAGTTAAGAATCACAGAGCTTAAGGAATGCTTCATATGACAAAATGGCCTTCACTGAATACTTTCTTCCTAACAGTAACATGTTTAGGAACTGCTATCAGACAGTTAGGTACACAAATACAGAAACGTAACAAATAATTGCTGAATATACAGGAATATAAAAAGAATGGGTTCTAACATTAAATTTATTTTCAAGAAGGCCCAACTCTCCTGTTGCATGTCATCTACAAGTCATGTGATTCAAGAAGGTAGAACTTGTCAGAACACCTCAAGGTAGTTTTATCTTTAAGTAAAACCAAAATTAATTAAGCAGAGGAACAGGTAATTTTTTCCTCCCCTCTGGAAAACAATGCATAGAAAGACATCAAAAATACTTAAAAAGAAAAGTCATAGACACCATCATTCTCACCTCCTGAAGATATCACTATTCCTACCACTAAATAACTGATAAAGGCAAATGAATAAGGCTCACAGATGACACATGAAATTCCAACTCATGACACTGAATCAGAAGCCTCTCTCTTCAAAGAAACACCTCTATGCAGTTCGTTAAGATGCAAACAAACACTTTAATTTATCTGTGCAATCAGCAGTCGCCTACGATACCTCAGTATTTTTCATGGTTATAGTGAAGGCTTAAGACATCTCTTAGTGAAAAACTTGAAAAGCTACATGACAACAATGGCTGAAATACTTCTACTACAGTAGGTCATCTCAAGAGTTCTCACAGAGCTTTCCAATCAGGCAGTCAGAAAGCATACTTAGCACCGCCTTCTCATCAGCAATGGATGAAAAGCAGAAACTCCATTCAGTATAATGAAGATCCATTCAGATAACAAAGACTGAACAGACTTCCACTCTGTGTTTTAAGTTTTCCAGTTTATAAGAGGTACTTAAAATCTGTGGGTGAACATTTGAGCTAGAATACAACAAGACTAAATCCGACAACTTCTTCATATTATTTTAATGATGCGTTTTCTCAAAATACAAACATAATAATACACGAGAACTGAAGGAGTTTTCAGACTCCTACAAGCATCTTTCTAAGCAATTTAAGATTAACAATACTAAAACCTACCTTTACACGTTGACACAACCTCAAACTGTGTGTCCAAGATAGCAGCCATAGACTCAACTCTATCTGCAGCTAGAATGAAGTGTTCACCCGTAGTTGTACATTTCACAATTGAGTATCTACAATGCAAATACATATTTGTAATACTAAATAATTACAAACACCACAAAGCTATAAATTGTTTAAATGCTCCATCTGTAAAGACAGCAAAATATGTTTTAAGATCTATATGTCCAATTCACAATTAAATCTCAAAAGAAATTCAGGATAACCTACCATCAAGAAGAAGAAATAACTTTAAAAAATAAAAACCGAAGCAGAGAGATAGAACAAAGCTTACAATTGTACCACTTAAAAAAAAAAAATACACACAAAACAAAACACAAAAAAAGATGTCTTAAATAAAATGGAATGGTAGTCCAGAAACTTTTAACTTTGCTGATATATATTGATAAGGACTCATGCAGATCACTGAACCAAGGTAAAGACACATACGCAGATTCTGGCATGTAACAAACTGCTTGATTGGCTGGCACAGTCCAAGGCTGCGTGGTCCAGACTAGCACACTAGCAGGTGATGATCCATCTACAGATGTAAATTAGAAGTACTTTACTTACAATTATAACAAAAACAAAAGCTACCAGCCTTAAAATCTATACAGAAGTCGTACCTATCACAGAAGTCAGCTTAGGTGGTGACTTTATGATGGGAAATTTCAAATACACGGAACGACTGACATGCTGCTCATTGTATTCAAGCTCTGCTTCAGCCAAGGCTGTTCTGGGTAGATATCAAACACAAGTTAACACACTTGAACATGAAAAGCTATTGATACCCTCACTAAAATTTTGAGGACAAAAGAGTAAGTCAATTCTTACTTTGCTGAAGGAGACCAGAACACAGGTTTATAGTCCTGATAAATGAAACCCTAAAGAAGAAAGGGAGGGAACAAAGAAAGTTAGGAGAATCTAAAGTCACAACAGAATCTAATACACTATAACAGAAGTTCAACATACCTTATCATACATTTTGTAGAAGACTCTCAGCTGGTTTGCTTCATACTTAGGATCAAACGTACGGTAGCAGTTAGCCCAATCTGCCATGATACCCCAACGAATGAAGGCAGATTTCTGTTTCTCAATTGCTCTTTCTGCAAATTCTCTGGCTGAAGGGAACAGTTTCATTAAGCACGTGATTTAGTCCACTAGGATCAATACAATACCATTTAAAATACACTACTGATGATTTTTAGGAAGGCCTGAGCTGAACATATTTAAACTATACAATAATTATTGATGTGTATTAATAAGATTATTATGGCTTAAAAAATATGTATTTCGGTGACTGCAAAGAGAAAAAAGATCCAGGAATGGCACTTTTTGACTGATACGGGAAGAGGGGGAAAAATAAGTATATTTAGTTACAAAGAATAATTTTTCAAAATGCATGCTCAAGTAACGTAAAATAACAGTGAAAATTAACCAGCTCTGTTGAGGCTAATCCAAACTTTTCAAATAACACGTGTCTGAAAATAAGTTATCCCATTTCATTGCTACAATTACAAGCTAAATCAGTTGAAATTGCTTACTACAAATACATTTGCAGCTGAATGTTGATGTTTTTCAATAAGTACGGTATGTGAAATTATTTCTTCAAAGGAGTTTCCATATAATGCAGACTAACTTTCTCCAAAAGGATCACTCCTGTAGTTTTGAAGCATTGTTAAAAACACAATCAACAAATACAATCCGCCTTATGATACTGAACCAAGCTGTCCTATGAAGCCCGATTTTAACATGTATCTTCTTAGCTCCTAATCAAATTAAGTCTTCCAAAACCAAAAGGATGATCACCTCTTAAAAGCCACTTCCACAAAACTATATGTTTAACTAAGGCAGAAACTCAAATCCTCTGCCCTCCTCCTGTCTTTTTAAACCCATGGTCACTGGCTATGCCTGTTTATTACAGCAACAAATTAAGCCCATGTTCAATTATCCCATTTCATAAGGTTACGTTGTACTCAATCTGCTTGGCAAATAGGTAGTCATCACAGAAAATGTCACCAATAGCTAACAGAAAAGCTCACAATGAAGTATAAAAGCTATACAAGAAGTATTAAATAAAAAATGAGTAGGAGGTACAAATACTTAACCCAATATTTTCTGTAAAGATATTGCAAACAGTAATCTACCTCTCTGTCGAATTTCCATTGGTGAAAGATTTTCAGCTCCTTTGACTTCTGACAATGCCTTCAACTCAATTGGCAATCCATGACAATCCCATCCTGGTATATAATGTACTTTATAACCTCTCATCATGTGGAAACGATTAGCGATGTCTTTCAAAATCTGAAAAGACACAAGGGTCAGTTATCACTTTAGCTCCCCCCTGTGGAATAGCTACATTATTCATAAGGTTCCCCCTATTAAAAAGAACAAACAAATATAAAAGGCTGTACTATAAATTTACAGTTAAGACCATGCACTCGTGATTTTACTTGCCCATCATTTCATATTTTGGCAGGACCTCAAAGGACCTCTGATCAAAGGAATTCACATTCAGTGTAACTGACAGATACATTTCATAAACTTGCATGACCTGAATCAAACAAATCCTACTTGCCCATATTCTTAAAACATTGAACTGGATCTACAGTGTTGGCCTAGTGCATACTGTTGCTTTTTTACAAAAGTGATCACCTAACAAAATCAGTCATTTTCACATGTTCAAGATGTCCACTAGTACTGGAAGAAGCTGCAGGTGACATTTGAGTCTTTCCCGCTTTGTAGCATATGTAACTCTATCATTCTCAGAACTGAATCTAAACACATTGAAATGTGTGTAGGAGTACCATTTAAAAGTGATTTATGTTTTAAAAGCCATCAATATGTTGTAGTTCCACTGAGGACATCCAGATAAAAATAAAGCAAATGCAATACAATAAACTTAGAAAATATTCAAAGGAAAAAAAGAATAGAAAGACAACTCAAACATGCATTACAATAACATCTTTACATATACACATATAGAAATATACACTGACTAACGTGTGTACGTGTGGCAAGTTCCATATACAAATAAGCTGTGCATTTAATATTGCTCAGGAATAAATTACAGGCTGGGCTTTCTCTAAAAAAACTTCTCTTTTTTTACCGAAACATTTGGTTTCATAAACTACTGCTCAGCACAGAGGTACCATGTATGGTATTTATATGGTATTTTTATATGGTATTTATTTTTATGGTATTTTTATATGGCATTTATTTATGGTATTTATACCATATATGGTATTTATATCACGGTATGGTATCTACGTAACCACATCACTTACTTTTTAGAAGTCTTGTTTACCAAAATACCAAACACTTTAAAGTGTTGTTGATTTAAATGGGAACAGAGAACACGCAGCACCTTATATAGCAAGTACTTATCACTTCAAAACAGTTAAAGTATGAACAAGTAAATACTCACCTTATTCAATGCATGGCCAACATGAGGGTCTCCATTGGCATAAGGTGGTCCATCATGAAGACAAAATTCCTGCTTTGTTTTCCTTTGCCTTTGCCATGAATACAGGTCCAAAAAACCACATTTCTGCAGACAACAAGAAAACACCGAAATCACCAGAGGCCTTTTCACTTCCAAAAAGTATGGATTTTGGCTTCACAATACAACATGTATTAGAAACAAACAAATAAGCACAAAGCATTAACTTCCCTGACTCTGTAGGAGAAGGCGTTAGAACTTTACTAAAAAAAATGGGACTAGCACAACAGTAAGGCTAACATTATTATCCTGGCTCTCTGCTGTCAAGAGGGGTCGTTACTCCTTCTCTAGAGGGAGCCCTTACAAACTCCACAAAGCCTAGGCTGCAACTAAATCAACACCCTAAGATCCGGAGCCGTTCCCCTTTCTTCCACTGATACCAAAAATGCTGGCAAATAAAACCCTCCAATACTCTTTCTGGAATTTTAGAAAGCAAGCACCCTTTACGAGGTCTGAGCAACATGAGGGAGCAATCTCCATAAATCGCGTGCAGTGACAGAAGAGCTGGGACAGGATGTATTTCCCATTTACATGCATATGGATACATTTTCCCAGTAATCTTATGTGTAATCTACCGCTTTCCAAAAACTGATTTTAATGTTATTATGAACTCCACAACAGTCAAAACTGCTGCTAATTTGGAGCTTTGGCTCCAGCTCTGCCTGACCTCGCCTTCTGGGAGAGGGAAAGGCTGCAAACAGAGGTGACTGCAGAAGAAAACACATCTGCTCAGCACAGATCACACCACTCACAATTGTTATCATTTTCAAAGTGTGAACAGTGCCTGGAAAAAACAGTGTTTTAAAGAAAACATACTCTGAGACGAACATTTTATTTTACTTTCAAAGAACACATCTGCTCAGAAGAAACAATTCTACTTCAGCTTAAATCAAAATATCCCAGTTTTTGTAACAGTGACTACTTCTTGTCTCCCCCACGACTAACTACGGGTTTGCAGGGCACCTGCGACAGACCGGGCCGCTAAGTCAGCCACGGCACCAGGCAGGCCCGCAGCCATCGCCCCCTCGCCCCGCCCGGGACCGCCACCTGCTGCGTCTCCATCTCGGTCTCGGGCTGCATCCGCCCCGGCAGAAGCGCGGGGAAGCGGCTGCGCGGCAGCAGCACCGTGTCCCTGTACTGGGGGTCCTGCCGGCTGCTGGCCTCCGAGGCGGTCCCCGCCCGCGCCCACAGCGCGCCCCGCGCCCCGGCCCGGGCCCGAGCGAGCGCCGGCGCCCGCCATGCCCAAAACATCCTCGCGGGCTCTTCCGCTTCCGGCTGCGCCTCGAGGAGAGGCGCTGCGACGACGGGGCGCGGCGAGGGACATGCCGCGCAGCAACGCGTTTTCCCCCCTGCTCGGGGAGGGCGGGGGACGAGGGGAGGAGGCGGTGCTTCTGCCCTCCCCGGCGGGAGGGGCTTGGGGCGTTCGAAAGCGTTTGGTAAATGTAGTTGGGGCTTCTTTGATACAAGAAGCAATTACTGTTACAAAAAGTGGAATATTTTGATTCAAGCTAAAGTAGAGTTATTTCCTCTAAGCAGCTGTGTTCTTTGAAGGTTAGACAGAATGTCCCTCTGATTGCATGTTTTCTTTCTCTGAGAGCGTGTTTTCTTTCAGACAGTGTTTACAGACCCTGTTCATTCTTTGGAGATGATAATGTCTTGTGTGCAGTGTGATCTGTGCTGAATAAATGTCTGCTTCTGTAATCACCTCTGTTTGGAGTTTTCTTTCTATCCCAAAGGCACGGTCAGGCAGAGCTGGAGCCAGCTCCAAGTCAGCTGTGAAGTTCATAATAACATCAAAACGACTCCTTGGAAAGTAATAGAATATGCATAAGATTTCTGGGAATGTTTATCCATGTGCATATGAGTGGGAAATACATCCTGTCCCAGGTCTTTTCTCGCTGCACACGACGGATGGAGATCGCTCCCTCGTGTTGCCCAGCCCTGAGAAAGCGGGCTCGCTTTCCAAAACTCCAAAACGAGTCTTTAAGAGGTTCTTCGCCGGCAGTTTCGGTACCAGCCTAAAGGAGGCGGCACGGGGGGCGGGAGCTCCCGGTGCTGCGGAGGCGGAGCGGCGGGGCCGGGCAGGGTTCGTCGCCCGGCGGCCGCAGCGGGGAGCGAGGGGCGGGGAGTCGGCGGGGGCGCGGAGCTCTGTGGTGGGAACCCCGACTGCAGCACCGTCAGGAACAGGTTTTTCCTTTTTCTTTCTTAAGTACAAGCTTAAAAGGCCTCTCGGGGGATTGAATGAAATCATAGAATCATAGAAGGGTTTGGGTGGGAAGGGACCTTAAACACCATTCAGTTCCAACCCCCCTGCCATGGGCAGGGACGCCTCCCGCTGGATCAGGCTACTCAAGGCCCCATCCAACCTGGCCTTGAACACCTCCAGGGATGGGGCATCTACAACTTCCCTGAGCCACTTGGGCCAGTGCCTCACCACTCCCATCATGAAAAAATTCTTTCTTAGGTCTAGCCTAAACCTGTCCCTCTCCAGTTTATACCCATTGCCCCTCGTCCTATCACTACAAGCCTTTGTCAACCGTCCCTCTCCAGATTTCTTGCAGCCCCTTTCAGGTACTGGAAGGTCACTGTAAGATCTCTTCAGAGCCTTCTCCAGGCTGAATAACCCCAACTCTCCCACCCTATTCTCACAGGGGAGGTGCTCCAGCTCTCTGATCATCTTTGTAGCCCTCCCCTGGACCCTTCCCAACTGCTCCACGTCCTTTTTATGTTGAGGATTCCAGAACTGGACACAGTGCTCCAGATGAGTTCTCACAAGAGAGGAATAGAGGGGCAGAATGACCTCCCTCAACCTGCTGGCCACGCTTCTTTTGATGCAGCCCAGGATACAGTTGGGCTTCTGGGCTGTGAGCACACGTTGCCAGCTCATGTCAAGCTTCTCATCAAGTCCTCAAGTTGATGAGAACTCAAGTCCCTCAAGTCCTCAAGTCCTTCTCCGCAGGGCTGCCCTCAATCACATCATCTCCCATCGTGTACTTAAAATGGGGATTGCCCCGACCCAGGTGTAGGACCTTGCACTTGGCCAGTTGAACCTCATGAGGTTCTCACAGGCCCACTTCTCCAGCCTGTCCAGGTCCCTCTGGATGACATCCCATCCTTCTGGTGTGGCAACTGCACCACTCAGCTTGGTGTCATCTGCAGACTTGCTGAGGGTGCACTTGATTTTGCTGTCAATATCATTGAAGAAGATATGAAATGAGGCAGGGCAGCCCTTTCCCACTGGAAGCCTGTAGGTAATCCGCATGGGACCAAGTATTCCGCCATCCCAGCCCACTGCTGCTGGATAAACACCGTTTACTGACACTATGCAGAAGGAAAAGTTTATCAAGTCGAAGCTCATTGTAAAGAAATAGGCACTGTAGTCACTTGGCCTTTGCAGAGTTCAGAACAAGAAGTGGCAGTTTGTACTCACCTTCAGAGGTGTGCCCCATGTGATGGCTGTGCTCTTCTGTCACCAGGTGAAATTATAAGTATGGAAAATGGGTATGTGCAGAAGACGCCCAGCTAACAACATCAATAAATCCTTTGTACTTGTTTTGATAAACTAATCGTAGCAATCCTGTGATATTTAAATATTTCAAAGTTAAAATGTGTAACAAGAACTGGAGAGCGCCTTTACTAGGTAGCAAAGCAGTCTGATCTGTCGAGTTGAGACCACTCAACAATTTGGGTGAAAATCCATCCTAGGAAAAAGGATGGATGATATTTGGAAGACACTCTGTATTTCGAAAATAATATGCTAATTTAATTTGAGAGATAATTGCTGTGCAATCTTTGTAAACTACAGTTGTGTAAGAATCTAACTTGTTTATTCAAAGCAAGCAATATATTCTTGAATGTATCATAGACGTATTAATTAGACATTGCCCTCATCAGAAGGAGTGCTCCAGAAAATTATAAACTAGATAATTTGAGATTGAAAAGTTGACTGGTACCTGTGGGCAACTAGCACACACACCTGTCTTAACTAACCAAAAAGGTTCAACACACCAGAGAATGTGCCACACAGGACATGCAGCGCTGTAAAAACACAAGGTGCCTTTTGCTGTAGAAACACTTCGTACTTGGTTAGTTAGGTGCTCTGCATTGGAGGAGAGGTTGTTGAACCTCCGATTTCTCTTTCTCCTAATAAATCTTGTTTTTCATACTTAAAGCTTAAGGCTTGCTTAGAAATTTCAGGCAGGTTCCCTACAGAAAGAGAGTAGAGTTGTTTGCCTTAAGAATGTTCGAGAAAGATCTTGAGTCAAGCTTCAAGAATGTAAGATACTTTTCTACATTATTTTCAAAGGCTTTTGAACGTTTATGCAAATACATAATAAATCAAGCCTTTAAAACAATTAAGTAAGCTTTAGCCTCATTTTACAAAGCAGGAACAAAGCTGCAGTGAAAGGTCAAAAGAAGAATGAGAAGCTGAACTAAAACCCTAATTGTCTTCTTCTAAGCTCAATTCTTTAACCCATACAATCTAATATTCTATGTTTTTAACTCTCTTTCTCCTAAAAGCATTCATATTTCCAATATTTTAAGTATGGAATGAACTATATTTGATTTTCTTTCTTGCTAACTTATTTCATGTGAAGTTGTACGTAAAATAGTATCTGTTTTCAAATGTGTTATGACACTTATTTGCCCTACAACTTTCAGTTCTTTGAGAGCTGCTTTTTGCCTCGGGTAGTGTTTCCAGCATTTCCGTTGTAACCACTGTTACCAGTCTATGATAAACCAACCACATGTGCACCCTGGGTATGGACCTTGGCTATTTTACAGGACTCCAGAGCACTTTGCTCCCATCCATGAATAGTAAATAATAAACGGTAGTGACCGTGCTTTTTGAATGTACTTAGACCATCGCTCTGCTCTTTTAGCTTGAGATATCCTGATTTCTAGAGATACCCATAGTGTTTCTGCAAAGCTGAAGTATCTATATCACCTACAGTAGCTAGCTTAATCACCTCATTATATTATACTTTACAGACTACATTGCTCAAAGGAAAGGTATTGTGGGTAATGACCTGTTGCCACTTACACAATACTTGCTGCAATTGCTGCAAACATTGATTGTGAGGGAAGCCTGATATGTGTTTTCTATGGGGTGATTAGTGAGTTCCTCTGTATTTTTTCTAGCTCTGTGCTCAAATGTTTACTTGGAAGTATTGTATATCATACATGTGAGCCCAACCCAAAAAGCAGGTAGTCTACACAGATAGAAAAAACTGATAGGAAAACATAAAAAGCAATTAGCTCCAAATTTTAAGGAATACAGTGTGGTTACCAACACTCTTTCCTGAGGCAGAGAAAAGCTGGGAGGAATGCATAATTTCTAGCCTTTTGCAAGAGTGACAGTTATTTTCCTCTTTTAGGAACAAAAAGCATAGTGAAGTGCACTGGTGTGTGCTAGGGAGCAAATGTAGAAGACAGTAAATAGGAAGAATAACAGGACATACAGTGTTGAGAGGAAGAAGGGAGGTGTAACAGATTGCCTTAAATAAATCGAGAGAAGTTAAAGAAATATAGAAAGGATAGTAAAATTTACATGAACAGATTTTTGCACACAAGTGCAGTGTATGCAGTATGTGCATATCAGTAGTCTATTTTGTGTCCACAATTAGGCCATCTACAAAAGCCTATTTTATACTTAAACAAAACAGTGAGTAAAGTTGTTCTTGCCATACCATCTGGTAGCCTTGTACTTGAGTCTGGGCTCAAACCAGCTCTGTGGGTTCAATTCTGAAAAAATGAACTTAAGTCCAAAATGTACAAAAAATGAGGACTGTGTGTACACTATGCTTTTTCTTAACTTCTATGATAAAAAGTTTGTGTTGCTGCTTTTGTTCTTCTTTGACACCAAATTTTATTTTAGCGAGGAGAGCTAGGTTCACTGTCAGAGAGACCATGGATATTTGAAAAATCTTGTCTAAAATAGCTTTATGTCCCTGTGTTGGGGTTTCTTTATTTCTTGTTTTCTTTAAAAGTTAAAGCTCACTTCAGTACTCACTGGCAGTAATACACTTTCCCTTTCCTACTCAGCTTAAATAAATGGTATCTTTTTGGAATGTTATATAAAATGTTTTCCTTCTTATCCTCTCTTGAAGAGAGAAATGTACAAGTTTGCTTTTGCTTTCTTTTCAGCATTCAATATGGCTTCTCCAGCTCTGCTCATGCGTGTGGTTGCCTCTGCGTATTCTGTTGCAGAAAAAGCTGCAACAATTGTCCGAAGCGTAATGGCTGCAGGAGATCTGGGGATAGTGGAGAAGGTATGACTTCTACTTCGTTCCAATTTAATTTCTCTCATTACTGCTTAGTTAGGTACAGGTCAAAGATCAGCAACTGGGGAAGGCAATACAGTCCTCACCTCCCTGAGACAAGAGATATTCCTTATTAAAGGATTAAAAGAGCACTGGAGACGTGTCTTCTGGCCAGTATTTCTAAAGGATGTTCAGACACTTAAAAGAAACACACACTAATTTTGTCCTGATTCACCTCACAAACACAAGCCTTGGACAGCATTTCAGAATTGATGATAATGTCTCTTTCCGATTAATTTCCATACTTATGTTCTAACATCTGTAGTACATCTTAAACTACTGTGTCCTTGATGAAGTCTGGATTAGGATAAGTCAATATTTAGTTTGTTAAAACCGAAAAGAACCTTAGATTTCATTGTAAATCAGTTTTCAAAATAACTTTGGAGCTTCAAATTTAATGCTAAATAGAAAACGGAAATTAAATTACAATCATCTGCATGAAGTTCTTAATTTGCTGGAAGTTAATAAGCTGCACTAATAAGCCAGGATCTTTATTTTGACTACAGTACAAGAATGGGTGGAATTAGCTTTTGATGTGACTGCTAGCTTTACAGGTATGTCAAAATATCATGGACTGCATTAAGTATCTATATAATTTTTGGTCTTTACATTGAAGGAATTGCTGGTATTTTTTTTTTTTCTGATAGCAAACACTTTCAGCCAGTTGTGAGGAGAAGTCTGATCTTTTGACTTTTATTGTTGGTTCAGACAGTAGATGCAAAAAAAGTTTCTTTTTTCTCCATTTGGTCAGTTATATTCAGGACTAAGGAAAAAAAAAAAATTTGTGAGTTTTTCTCATTCCCTTTCCTCCTAAGCAGTTAAAACTAGGTGTATGGGGGACAGAATTAAAAGAAACCCTAGAGAGTAATGATCTGAGTTTTCAAAAGTACGTAGATGCATAGCAGAATTCTCAGACACATGTAAGTAGTATTTATTTTCCCACATAACTTACTTTTAGGTTCTTGGAAAAGCTAATGCAGCTGCACTACAAGAAAGCCTGAGAATACTTGCACTCAGAGGGACAAAGGAAGCTCTGTCTGTACTTTGTTGGATGAACCAGTTCATTTTACATGTCTAAACAAGTTTCATTAAGCTTACTTTTAGTTAAAGTTACATTAACCTTCCTGCACTCTCAAAAATGAAATGCTAGCTTTTATCCATTTAATTCAGTTTCATTTTAAAATGTGTGTTAATATTATTTCCCAGTAAATCAGAAATGCATTGCTTAATCAGGAAATGAACATATTTTTAAGCCCGTAACCAATTAAGTAAATAATTGTAAATACAGTACAGCAAAAAATGAGCAAAAGTAACAGGTGATATTGGTTCTAAATAAGATTGGTTATACATACTTTTTAAATGAATACTAGGAACAACAAAAATTAGCTTGAAAACGATGACCAACAGAAGAAGTCCTGTTTGAGGGAATAGTGATCTTGTAAATCCTGCAAGCTTCTTGTTAAAGAGAGAGAAGCTGTATGTGCGAAGAGAGGCCAAGAACAGGAAGTGCTGCCTCTTATTCATCCTCTTTCTGCAGTCAGCACACATCAAGACCAATGCCAACTGTCCTTACTGAAAGCTTTAGGAAAATTAGGAAGTGTTCCACCTTTACTCTCAACGCGTTCACCTCCCATCCATTTATCTAGATCATAGAATCATAGAGTCATAGAATAGTTAGGCTTGGAAGGGACCTTAAAGCCCATCCAGTTCCAACCCCCCTACCATGGGCAGGAACACCTCCCGCTGGATCAGGCTGCCCAAGGTCCCATCCAACCTGGCCTTGAACACCTCCAGGGATGGGGCATCCACAACTTCCCTGGGCAACCTGTTCCAGTGCCTCACCACTCTCATGGTGAAGAAATTCTTCCTTATGTCTAGTCTAAATCTGCCCCTCTCCAGTTTATACCCATTGCCCCTACTCCTATCACTTCAAGCATTTATAAAACAGTCACTCCCCAGCTTTCTTGATGAAGAAAAATAGATCAAGGACAGCTGGATTTTAAGCTAGCTTGTCTCCTTCCTCTCATGATGTCCAGAGATTTCTTTTTCCGATCAACTTTAACCTTTCCATTTACATTGCTTCTTGTAGCATTTTTACTTTTTCTTTTTTTTAACCCCAGTGGGTAAGTAGACACTTTGTCCAGCAATTCTTACCTTACTGATCACTGTTCCGAACAACTACTTTTTTAGATTTTACTAGGTTGGTGTCCCTGGAACAAAGGACATTCTCTGCAATAACTTGATCTTTCTGACTATAAACTCACTGCCAAATTCAAACAAATTTTGTAGAGGATGACAGGGAAATTTCAAATAAAAATAACAAGGTTCTTAAAAACAGGCAATTGAATAAGGGACAGACTAGGTTTTGAGCATGCAAAAACTAACCCATAACATGATATAAAGGGCATTTTCCATTCTTATGGCTAATTTCTGTATTTCAATAAAACAATTTTCATGTCACAGCTGAAATGTTTAACTCAACTAAAATGCAAATCCTTTGATGAACTGCCTTTCTTAATTCCTGTGCTAATGGAAGTATGTCTTACTAATATTCTTTCTCCGGACCTAAAGGGCTCCTCCATTCATAGAATATTAAGGCAAGAAAGTATTAATAAATTAGACAATTCCACTATATGGCAGATTATTAATGTTTAAGAAGAAATTATTGTAACCTATCTGGCAACATATGTTTGGCTACACTGCATCTTTTGGGAAGGCTTTCAGTCATTGTTTCACATTATCTTGAGTCAACAAATTCACTGTTTCCTCTCCAGTTTATTAGCTGAAAAAAATGTATGGGTGCTGGTCACTTGTTTAGAAGTTTATGCATAATTGTTTTCAGTTTTGATTTTTTTTTTCTTAATAAGCTAGATTACTTGGACTTTTAAATATACCTTTACTAACACCTTCCCTGTATTCCTCCTCTTTCCTAATTTGCCATGTCTCTCCAGTGAGCCATAAAATATTTTTTTTTCCAGTTAACGTCTTAGCTTTTGCTTTTCCCTCTTCTTGTATTATATCTGGCTTCATTCTTTTATTAATTTATTCTGTGTACTTGCACAAATACGTATGCAGTACAATTGCACCAGTGCGTGAGAAAAACACAGCATGTGAATACTGCTCTAATATCATACCAGTCTATCTTAGCTCTAGGGTGTACAGGAAAACTCTGCTTCTTTCGGATTTTAGCCTGCCTCTCTCAAGATCGCTTACTAAGTTGATGATTTATCAAATTAGACTTCTTTTTTCATTACAAGGTAGATAGACTGACATATGGGCCATTGTACTGGTTGTTGTTGTTGTTTTGAAATACACAAATTCCTCTCCGTCCTTTGACAGACTGGGGCCAATGACTTGCAGACCAAAGCTGACCGACTGGTACAAATGAGCATTTGTGCTTCCCTGGCACGGAAGTTTCCCAAGGTGACAATCATAGGAGAAGAAGTAAGTACCTAATTTATTTCATTGTAACAATTTCACTTGCTGTAACTTGGAGTCAAATTGCTTTGTCAGGTTTTAGGAAATCATCTGTTTGGGGTTTTTTTCTTTTTTTAAATTATTTCTATCTCATTTCATCTTTCCATTGCATTAGCTTTGTCAAGTAAGCTGCAAGCAAATCCACAGTTCTAAGGCAAATCAAGGTGAGTCTAACATCTTTTTCTAATAAGTTTGAGAATCCTTTTGTTAGGAACTGCCCTCTGATGAGGTAACTGATGAATTAATTGAAGATGGTCACTGTGAAGAAATACTGAAGAAAACTTGTCCTGCTCAGTACACAGGAATTAAAGAGGAAGAGGTAATGTGGTCATGCTACACATATCTTCATATTTTACACTCTATGTATATTAGTTATTGATTTTAGCTAAGAATGTATTAAGAAAAAAAGGTTATTTCAGTGTTACCAGTTTTCGGGTTTGGCTTGAAAACTTAAACGTAGTCAGGAGAATCACACCTCCGGAGGTGGAAATGCTGTGCGCCATAATGGGAAATAGAAATTTGCTCTTGCACCATGTGATTTAAATTTATTTGGAAGGAATCTGCTTTGGACATAAGAAAGTAATGTCATTTCCTTGTTCAGTTTAAGCCTTCATATCTCAATTAAGATAGTTACTCAGAAGTTCCAGTCAGTTTTGAAGCTTTTTTGTGTGAAATACTACTGTAGGCTTCTGTCACATCATAACACAAAATATCTGAATGTCTTTAGTTCCTTACTGCTATAAGGAAATAAAAGCACTGAAGTAAAATGAATATTTTGCATGGTAGTTTACATTATTTATTGATTTTCCTTATATTTTCATTTTTAAAGCTCGTAATATGGGTTGATCCCTTGGATGGAACTAAGGAGTACACTGAAGGTTGGCTTCTCTTTTAATTCTCCTGATTTTTTTTTTTTTAAATGGATTAGCATGTTAGATGTAGTTTTATGGCAGAAGTTGCATACAATATTGTTTCATAAATCTGATGTTGCTTCTGTACTTCTTGAGTATCATGAAAGTTTTTAATTATTCCAGTCAGTTCTAACCAGTATTGAATATTCCTGATGCATTAGTTAGTGACACCATTTTTTATCATTTCAGGGAGTAAAGGGCTGCATTTGATTGCTGACAAGTCGTTTTAAGTTTTCAGTCAAACTTACAATTTAGCATATGCTTTGAAATGAGGGACTAAATCTCCCATTCACACAAGAATATGCTAAGTTATATTTATAGCCTTGCCTTCAAACAACCCAAATCCCACAATTGTACTTGTAGCCCTTTCAAAATAAAACATCTTTCCCTTAATCATAATTTCTCAATTATGGGAAGAAACTGTTCTCTGCAAAGCCTAATTTGTGTCTGTAGAAATAGACCCTACAATGAAGGGGGGGAAAAAAAACTTCCAAAAACAATATGCTGAAACCATTTCAGCCTCCTACTGTATTTATTAGTTGATGAACGTAAAATCTTTTAGGCAGATTTTTGTCCCCTTTTCAGGGAAACAGATGTACAACTGTCAACAAATTGCTAGTTTTAAATACCATTAAAGATTTCACACCACAATTGTAGAAGACTGTCACCATCTACTGCTTACTGCTATTCAGTTGTATCATTATACTTCTTTTTCATTATGTGTTAATTATTACATAGTTCTATTGAGAAAATTCTGTCTGGGGCTTTTCTGCAGACCTCAAGGCTAAATGACTAAAAAAATTACATCAACCAACCTACTACACTTGAAAATCCTGATTAGTATTTGCATTTTTAAGATACCATCCTGCATATCATTTTGTGAACTTCTGTTGAAGGTTTTACATCCATATTATTTCTGTGCAGGTCTCCTTGACCATGTAACGGTTCTTATTGGAATTGCTTACAAAGGCAAAGCAATAGCAGGAGTTATTAACCAGCCATATTACAACTATGAGGTACTAAATGCATTGATTTGTTTAAAAGCATTACGTAATTTCAAACTTCTAAGCCATTTACAATTAGCACACTTTAAACTGAAAAGCAGTGTGTAACGGAGTTAATATTGTAATACAAGGTGGGGTTGTTTTCATTAAATAATTACAATTTTGAATGTTGGTTTCCATTCCCTGAAGCTCAGGGATCTACTAACAGCCATACTGCATCCTCAGGCATGTGTAATACACTAATACAGTGTATGTTATGTATGTACTGTATGTGTTACTCTAGTATATATAAAGTACATCTTGTAAAACAAGTACAGACTAGTATTTTCAGAGTCTTTGCTAGAAATTCTTTAGTAAATCCATGCAATAGGTGCATTTGTGAGGTGTGGTAACTGCAGTAAATTTGCAGCCTTAAATAAACCTGGTGAACCTGTCACTGACAACTGGGTTAGAGTGTATCAGGCCATGTTCCAGGTGTAAGATCAGGATGGCCAACCTTCAGGCATTTATAGATGTTTGGAGATTATTTCAATATTATCTGTGAGTAGGGAAAAAAACTCAGGACGCAGTCTGATTAAATAAACTTACTAGAATTTAAAGAAAAAGCTTTTCAGCTGATTTAATGCATATAATCAGCTGATTCTATATGTTCTATGCAGTATCTATGATGAAACATATCAAATGACAATTTTCAGTTACAGATTGTGCCTGAAGTAGAGAGATACACAACTACTAATTTGACAGTCACTAGAGGCATTACCACAATGTCACAGATAGGAAAATAGGAAATTATGTCATTACCTGAGGGGGGAAAGAGAGACAATTTCTCACTCATGGCTCTAGAATAGCTCTTTTTAAATGCTACTGTTTAAACAGATATCCCAATATTAATATTATACTCCCTAATAAGCAAAGATTTCTCCAAGTACTGCTCTCCATTTGTGTTTTGAATGTTGATCACTATGACTGAGCATCATCTGGATCTGTGTACTTTTTTTGTAGGCAGGAGCTGGTGCTGTGTTGGGCAGGACAATATGGGGCATCCTGGGCATGGGTGCCTTTGGGTTTCAGCTCACAGAAGTACCAGCTGGAAAACACATCATTATTACCACCCGTTCTCACAGCAATACCCTGGTAAATGACTGCATCAGTGCCTTGAACCCAGACAGTGTCATCAGAGTTGGAGGTGCCGGAAACAAGGTAGGAAAACTCAAAATATTTTGTTTCTAGTGGGACAGAGAAACTTTATTACTTTTGGAAAAAAAGAAAAAGAATTTATAAAGAAATCATTTGTTTACTTCCATGAATGTACAGGAGACTTCCTCCTTTTTCTCGAGCACAACTTCTCCAAGCATTCAAACTTCTGTGAGGTAGACAGTCAGAAGTTGGTACCGGCAACAGTGGCCGTGCTGGTTGTGGCTGAGTTCCATCTTCCCCAGTATTCTGTTTCTAGGGGAGAGAATAAAAAGTCACAAGACCAGAATGGCTAAACAGGAATACAATTTAATCATAATTATATTAGACATTTACTTCTCTTGATGTTAATATGTTTTTTGTTCCAACTAACAGCACATATCAACGAATAAAAATAGGAGAAGCACATAGTGTTATTTCCTTTGCAGACCTTCTCTGCAACCAGGGAGTATTCATTTGCTGCTATTACAAGGCCTAGTTTTGTCATGGTTATCAAAAAAAGACCCTCCAATCTCTTTTCTTCCATATGTGCAAGGCCCAAAATGGCACCAAGACAACATGGAGGTAGTTTCCACTTTATTTTCTTAGTACTTGCACAAGATAGGAATTCCTGTCTCTGAAACTGAAAGCTGATTTTCATCCTATAGACTGTATTTATAGAAATCAAAAATAGATCATGCAGAATGGTAATACAGTATAGCTTTGTAAATCTTAATATAATTTCTTGTAATATTGGAAAGGCAATGGCTGGTTTTCCTTTTCTGACTTAAATACATAGAATAAACTGATCTAATCCGTGTTTTTTGGTGTTATTTTTACCTGTTTCTAAATGCTTTATATCCTTTGCAATGATTGCCACTCTCTGTTCGTAACAGATCATTCAACTCATAGAAGGCAAGGCATCTGCTTATGTATTTGCTAGTCCTGGGTGTAAGAAATGGGATACGTGTGCACCTGAAGCTATTCTGCATGCTGTAGGAGGTAAGTTAATAGCATTCAGAATTCCAAGATCAGTGAAACTGCATCAATTTGAATTTATTTATACTTCTCATAGGGAAAAAAAAAAAAGACTTTCAAAACATGACAGTAGGTATTCTTTTTTAAACAGTCATGATTCACTAGGAGCTTTGAGTCTTTTGAAATCAACAGTAACTCCAAAGGGGCAGAAAATTATGCTCTGGAAAGCATATTATGATCTGTTTTGCCCTGGAGAAATATAGTCAATAACTGTCAAATAATTGAAAAAGACAAATGCCAAAATTTTGGTCATATTAGTTTTAATATTTTCAAAACAAATGCTTTTTTTTTCTGTTGGCTATGACTTCACAGTAAAATCACACTGTCCTATTAACTAGATATAGTAATTCATTATTATTAACATATTACATAATATGTGGACATTGAATTCTTTAAAAACACAGAAATAAGCCAAATCATGCAGTTGTTCCTCAGATGTATGAACTCCAAAGTTGAGTCATTAATGTAATTCAGTAAAATCAGTGGTTTACAGTCAACATATGCCACCCTTCTAGGGCGTAAGGAGTTAGGGATTTTATGAAAAATTTCACTGACAAGAATTTAAATAATATTATTATACTTTCTCTGCTATTCATGTTGATAGACCTTTGCCACCATATGCTAAAATTGTGGGGTGTGATCTCCTAAATCCTATGGAGCAAGGATAACAGGCTTCATATGACATTATTTAACTCCTCTGCAGTCTGTAGTGTTGATAACTGGGATAACTTTAAACAGGTTAGCTCAGGCACAAAAAAGCAACCAATCTGGGACAGCACAGTGCCATATTTAGCCTTGTTATGTAGGTAACTCGTGGTTAAATTAGCTTGCATAAAGATTTGTGTTGTTCTTGTTAAGTGGTTTCTAGAAACTAATTTAAAACCAGGTGGGGTATTTCTATATTATGTTGGAATTTGTTGTATAGAGTTGCCCTGGCTTTTACTTGAACTGACGATTTTTCTTTCCTTCTTGTCAATGGCCAATGTATAAGTTACTCGGGAAACAATTAATCCGTAAGCCAGAGGTGGTGTTTTCCTTTTACTGAAACACAAGGATCTTAAGTATTGCTGAAAGAAAGTAAAAACTTAGTTATTTGATTTCAGTCAATAAAAAAATGTTGCACTTAAACTGGTAGCAAAGATAGCTCACATCTCAAGACAGGCACGTGCACCCCAAAGACTATCTGTTTTTTAGATCTGTCACTTGTACTAATAAAACAGATTTTCTCTTTCCAACTCCTGTTTGCTGGAATAACTTGTCTTTTCCTTTTATTTTTTTTTTTTTTTTTCCCCCCAGGCAAGATAACTGATATCCATGGGAATTCATTTCAGTATAGCAAGGATGTGAAACACATGAATTCAGCTGGGGTCCTTGCTGCTTTGAGAAATTATGACTATTATGCCAGTCGTATTCCTAACACTGTTAAACAATCTCTTGTGCCTTAGAGCAGTAAAGCATCTTCACTTGGCCTGGAAGGCTGAGAAAGCGAGCTTAGAGGAAAAGGAAGATGATAACTGAGCTTGAAATTTTGTTTATAAAATCTGAAGCAAATTCTTACATTAAGGTGTTCAGTAATTTCAAAATTACACACAGAATCCCTAGGAATATGTTAGATCAGATTGTTTCGCCATGTCTATCAGACAACTCCGAACAGTCACATTTCTTTAACAGTTGTTTTTCATGTTCTTTGGCAGTGTTTATTCTTCATGTGATATGATTGTGCTAATGGTAACACTACAGTCCAAGATTAATATTGAGGGCACAAAATCAATTTAAGTAATTTCCCTGATCTTACTTGATGATTTTTGTTGTATGTACTCAACAAAGGTTTATTGTGTTAAATACAAATGGACTTAATTTGCCTAGATTGTTTAGCTCATTTATTATAAAGTTGATGGTTTTGATTCTTAGAAATGAATCTTTTTTTCAGTCTGCACTTAATTTTGGGATGACCAGATTGCTATTTGTGGTCAGTTGGGTTGTCTGAGTTTTGCAGGAGCCAGGACACCATCCAGCTGGGCCTCTGACATCCCAAACAGGGGTTTCTGGATCGTGGGATCCATTGAGGACCAGTGAAGTGTTAATACAGCAGGGTTCAGGACACATCAGTTGAGGAGAACCCAGGAAACTGCAGCAGGGGGAGGAGTTCCCAGCACTTCTCTGATGATCTTAAATGCTGTCAGGGTCTATACCACCTCAACCTTGTAGAGCTTTGGGCACCGTAGGTCACTTTGTCATACGTGGGGACAACATAAATGCTAGAATTTGATAATTTTCATGTACAACTTCTGAGACAAATGAAGTCTAGTACCTTTCCAACAGCCCCAAGAGTTGAAGAACCAATCAACTACCATTTCCCCCTCCCGTGGAACATAGGCACATTAGGGGAGGGGACAGACCTGGGGACAAGATCACCTAAAATGAGCTTAAAAATTGTAGAGTCTGTTTCAGTCAGCTTTCCCATAGGTGTGGGGGTTAGGAAGACAAGATTCAACTGTTCAGTCCACTTGAACACAGAATAAAAAGTAAATTACATGCAACTAGCTAAAATTTGCAATCATAGCCAAAACATATTAAGTCTCATGAAGCTGAATTTTGGATTCTTGAGTATCTTGAACCAGTGGGGTTCTTCAGATTTTGTGACCCGAGTCCTTCACCCTCGAAGTAATGAGTCTTGGGACCTCCCTTTCCTAACAAAATGACACAAACCAAGGCATGCTGTGAAGAGATGCCAGTTCCAATGGACAACACACAGTTGTGCCTTTCTTCCTGTTCTTTGTGCAGATAGAAGAGTGGCATATATCGGGTTCTTGGGCTTGTGGTGTCAGGGAGGGTGCCTGAACTTGGCTGCTTGCTTACATAAAGACTGAATACCTGAGCTCTCCCAGCATGATTCTGTTTTTTTTTCGCATGAACCCCTCCTGACGCTGTAAATGGCAAAGTAGCCTGCAAGTTGCCCTGCATCCATTCTCAAGTCCTCACTGCCCACAGGATTAAGTGCTCTGAATAATTACAGTCTTGGTCTACTCAAGCCATCTTTAAGCTAGGACTGAACTTCAGTATACCAAGCTATGTTTTCCATACAGAAGAAAAAGTCAAAATTTAGTTTTCAGCTACGTGTTCAATTTATTTCTTTCTCCTTTCATCACACAAGGTATTTAACATCTCTGTTTTACTTGCATTCCTTAGATTAGATGCTCTCCTCACAGCAGGGTAACACCAATGTGACTTCATTGGCTTAAAGCCACCTGCACTTCCAGCAAGCAGAAACGTCTTGACACCAAAAGATGTAAACAAAGCAACTCTTGCTGAAGTGTTCCCACTTCTCTCTTTCATGTGCATGCATGAAAAAGGATCTAAGGAAGCTCTTTCCTTAGTGAGGTGATCTTATCATAGCACTTAAGAGATAAATCAACAAGATTAGTACTTGCCTCATTCTATCATCATCATCCAGTCCATAATGCTGTCATGACACTGGATTAAAGCTGCATGTATAGGAACATCGTACACTTCTAATCCTTTCATCTATGACCTACCTTTCTTCTCCTTCCTCAAGTGCATGACTAGTAAGAGCAGGCAAGACACCCTGCTTTAATTAGAGCCTTCCTTATATTTTGACCCACTAGAAGTTGAATCATTCCACATATTGATTGTGACTGAAGTTTGAATCACATAGCAGGTAATCTAATTTCACTGCCTTAATTATATATAATCCTCAATTTTATCTTGTGCGGAATTTTTGGATATCCATGCTTTAGTATTCACATCAAAGTCTGCGAGTGAATTTGCAAAACACACTAAGACAAAACGTAGAACAATTGAGATAACACAAAGCCTGCCTGAGTAAGTCTTTCTATGTAATCATTAAAAGACAAAGTCAAGTAACAGAACCTACTGTTAGTAATCTTCATCTATGTTTCTATATCTTTATTTTCATCTGAAATTTGCTGTATTTTGAAGATTTTCTCTGAATAAGACTCTTCCTAATTCTGGTGTAATTTATCTCTGGTAATTTTCAATTAGTTCAATGGGAGGAGAAGACAAATGGCATTCACCAGCTTCTATCTGATTTGTAAAGAGGCTTATCTGTGGAACCACTTTCCATGCTTACAGAAACTGTTAACACGGGAAAATCTGAAGGAAAGTGGAGATAAAATTCAGCAGGAAGAATCAAGGGTAAAAGCCAGTATGTAAGATGCAGTCATGGTGTAGCACTGCACCCACTGCACAAAACAGCACTGGTCCATCAGTCAAGCGTCTGAGAATTTCTCTGCTAGCACATTATGTGCTGTAGTACCAGCTATAAAATAGACTGGAGGAAAAAAAACAACCAAACCAAAACACCCCAGCACAGTGACACTGCATTGTCCTTGTATCAATGTGAACTTGAGTGTTTCCTGTGAAAAACTGCTAACACAGTGTCTTGGTAATCCATTCCAAGAGTGATTGGACCAACTGCAAAATCTGCCTGTTTGTGAGGAGCGGAACGAATTCACCTCCTATGAAAAGGGGCTATTCATAAAGGCTTGTGGGGATAAGACCAGAGGAAATGGGTACAAACTGGAGAGGGACAGATTTAGACTAGACATTAGGAAGAATTTATTCACCATGAGAGTGGTGAGGTACTGGAACAGGTTGTGGATGCCTCATCCCTGGAGGTGTTCAAGGCCAGGTTGGATGGGGCCCTGGGCAGCCTGATCTAGTGGGATGTCCCTGCCCATGGCAGGAGGGGTTGGAACTACATCATCTTCAAGACCCCTTCCAACACTAACTGTTCTACAAGAACAAGTCTTGAGGAGCGAGGAGCGGCTGAGAGAGCTGGGGTTGTTTAGCCTGGAAGAGGCTGAGGGGAGACCTTATTACTCTCTACAACTACCTGAAAGGAAGTTGTGGAGAGGAGGGACCTGGCCTCTTCTCCCAAGTGACTGAGGACAGGACAAGGGGGAATGGCCTGAAGCTCCACCAGGGGAGGTTCGGGCTGGATATCAGAAAAAAATTCTTCACAGTAAGAGTCATCGGGCACCTGGAACAGGCTGCCCAGGGAGGTGGTCGAGTCGCCTTCCCTGGAGGTGTTTAAGGAACGAGTGGATGAAGTGCTTAGGGACATGGTTTAAGGGAGCGTTAGGAAAGGTTGGACTCGATGATCCAGTGGGTCCTTTCCAACCTGGTGATTCTATTCTTCTCCTCGCTCTCCTCCTCTCCCTCCTCGCTCTCCTCCTCTCCCTCCTCGCTCTCCTTCTCCCAGCGGTCGGCGGCTGCGAAACGGCGGGGACTGGACGAGCTGCCCGTGCGCACCGCCTCCCCGCCCTACCCCACAGCCCCTTCCGCCACACGTGGCGACAGCCGCAAAGCAGCAGGAAGGGTACCAAGCCAGCCCGCCCTCCCCTGAGATCCCTCCACTCCCTGGAAACCCCTCCCACCGGAAGTAGAGGTGCCTGCAAAGCAGCAGGGACCCTATCACGCCCACCAGCCCCTAGGCTCCACCCACCAGAAGCCCCTCTCACCCAGAGCGGCTGTGCCGAGCCCGCCCGGCCCCCATAGGTGGAGCCCGGGCGCGGGCGGGGCCTGCTGAGCCGCCCCTCGCCGAGCTGCCCCTCGCCGAGCTGGCGCGGCCTCGCTCCGTTTAGCACCCCGCCCTCTTCTGCTTGAGGTTCTGGCCGGGATGGCGGTGCTCAGCCTCACTGTCAGCGCGGGGAACCCCCCGCTCGGTAAGTGTGGGTCGGCCTGCGCTCTGGTCTCTCGGCGGGCCCTTGGCGGGGTGCCCCCCCCCTCGTCTGGAGGCCTGGCGCGTGTCCGCCGCCTTACATCTTGCGGGCAGGCCAGGCGTGAGGGAAGGCCTGGACCGCGGCCGCCTCTGCCTTCCTTCCTTCGTTCCTTTCTTCTCTCCCCCTGCCGCTCTGTGCCCGCCTCGGCACGGCTCCCCGGGGCGAACCCTCCTTGCTGAGGGGGACAGAGACAGAGAACAGGCGATTCCCCGCCGGGGGCTGCATCACCCCCTGTCCCCCACCCACTCTGGGAGGGCGCCGAGGAGGCCCCGGCCTGCCGGGATCGGGTAGGGCTGGTCCTCCTCCCCACGACCAGGTTGCGTTTCTGGGAGCCGCTGTGACAGCGGTGACAGCTGCCCGTGGTGAGTTCATTGAATCATAGAATAGTTTGGGTTGGAAGGGAACTTAAAGATTACCCAGTTCCAACCCCCTGCGGTGGGCAGGGACACGTCCCACTGGATTTAAAGAAACTGAGTCATAGGGAGACCCCTCGAATGACTGAACACCTTGAGGCTAAGTTTTCAAGGCAGACCCCGTTCAGATCGCTTGCTTGTAAGATAAGACTATTTGCCGACCTCTTTCCTTGTCAGTTCTAATAATCTGTTGCTGAAATTCAGCTTGCCTGGGGAGCTGATTCTGAACTGCTTTCAAAAATTGTTTGTTCTCAGTTGTTCACTGTCCTCCTTTCCTCCACTGTAAAATACATTTAGAATATATTCTAAACCTGATCTATATGAAAAGAGCTCTGGTTTTCCTATTTACATGCACTTAGGTCTAATCATTTGTGCTGTCCGGATCACTCTGCCTTTAGAAATGTCAGAACCTCCATTGTTACACTTTCTGCCATCTGGAAACAGCCTTTTATTTGTATTCCATACTATTTCTCCATTTTGTCACAAATATTCAAAATACCTTTTTTTCCGATTTTTCATCTTAGTTTATTGATTTCTTTTTCATGCTGTTATTCCCAAATGCATTTCAGAATTGAGTACAACTTACAGGACTACTGATTTAAGGTATATTACTATATAAATTTTAAATAATATTTCTCCTAATACTTGTTTATGCTGATTTGCTAGAAAAGATGTGGTATGATACGATTAACTTGGGTTTAAGAGCTTCGGAGGATTTTTTTTCTTTTGATAGCTATTGAGTGGCACTATAGATTTAATTCAGGAGATTGCATAATTATGTCAGAAATATTACATATTAAAGATGAAACACTTTGCTTGCCTTCTTGACAGACATGTTTACCACACTCATCTGACTCATTGCTACTTCATGCTATTCATCATGGCTTTGCACTAGGAAAAGTGTAGTAGCCTTTAACATCATTAGTATTAATTACATAGCTTGGTGTGCATAATACTTGTAATTTTTAAAGCATTTCCGTGCATGTTATTAAAATACCTCCATGTCTTACAAACATACGTAGCATAAGTGATGTCATCCTGACTTTCGGAGATGAATAACTGAAAGATGGGAAGAAGAACCTTGATTTACTGTTGATAAAAGCTTAATGCCCCAAGAAGGGTTTGCAGCTGAGCAGAGATGAGGGCTAGGGAATGCCTGGCTCCAGTGCTTTATATTTAGGGCAGCGTATTAATAGCCTGCAACATCATCTACCTTGGATAATCTGTGTATTATTCTAGGGAGTGTAAGGTGCACGGCACACTGTGAGGACTGTAACAGGTTAGGTGCCTTTCAAGACCTAGAGTACAGTCCCCTGGCTAGTTTCATTTAAGTAATATTTGCCTATGCAAAAGCTTGCTGTCTTCTACATGCTTCTAAGCAAAGC
Organism: Cuculus canorus; assembly: GCF_017976375.1. NCBI lineage: Eukaryota > Metazoa > Chordata > Aves > Cuculiformes > Cuculidae > Cuculus > Cuculus canorus. The sequence continues at coordinate 91,458,913 of NC_071403.1, forward strand.
AAAAGAACACGAGCTCCTCTGCTTATACTTAGCAGGCTGAATCTGGACCAGAGCCAGTCCAGAAATACAGACAAGTTAGCTTGATGCATTTGTTTGAGCTACTGTGTTGTTATATAGAGCATCAAGATGAGGGCAGGTTTGTATCAAGTCACTTTGACTATGGGCAGAGTTGTCTTCCGGTTGATGTAGCCTAAAAAACTTAATAAATAATTCTTTATTTCTAGAGGCCACCCTTCACTGTCATGTCCTTCACTTACACTGAAAACCCTGTATAACTTCCTGCACTTTTACATGGATAGATTGTCTTGGTTTTGAATGGCTAATCTTTTCATAGATGTTAAGTCTGGGTAAAAATAGTCTCATCCAGAAAGTACTTGTATATTCAGTAATTGATCTGCTTTGATGCATGTGTCGGGGCTTGGATGGAGCACGTTACTATACTGTTCAAGAATCGAAAGCAATTTATGTTCTCTGTATATATTGGGAAACATGATTAATTTTTACAGTAACCTTGGGAAGCCAAATGTATTGCTGCTGATATTTGCTGAGCTCACTGCAGATTACTGTATGCTGGACATTGTCAATTTGAAGCTGCAAGGACTGCCAAGAATAAGAAGCCTCTTGTGTATGAGATTGAACGTTGATTTCTTCCCTGGGCAGTCTTACATGAAGGAGCCAGATCTGTCACCTGGTCCTATTCAATAAGAAATGTAACTGTTTGGTGCTTCTATGAAAAATAACTTTCCTGGAAGAAAGTTCAGTATCTTTTTCTCTCTTTTTTTTTTTTTACAGGAGCTCTGCTGACGGTAGAACATGTGAAGAATGATGTTGAAATTTCAGTGGAAGAAGGCAAAGAAACGATCCTCCGTGTGTCTGAGTAAGTGACTTTGCATCTCTCCTTCTAGCTTTGGGTCAGCAGTTTTGAAAATCACATGGTTTTAGCATTGACAGTAACCTCCTCAGGTAGTAGGAAAAGAAGAATACATTTCTATTCATTACTGCATTACAGATGTCTCTTTGTAGCCCAAACAGAAGATTTACAATATATTCTAAACTCGATCTTTATGGAAAGAGCTCTGATATTCTAATTTACACGCACTTAAGTCTAATAATTTGTGCTGTCCTGGTCACTATATTATTTATTTGCCTTTTTGAGGTGCCATGGATTATCAAAAGGAAGGCCATTTTATATTAGGCAAGATTGATGTAAAAGATTCCTTGGACTTGTAAATATGTGGTGGAGTTAATTTTAAAGATTTATAGGTCATTATTTTGGGCTCATTGCTATGTAGAAATAAAGGCACAATGTCATGTCAGGAAAGTCCTAATTAACTACACCATGCTATCTAATGAATCCATCTGCATCCTGTAGAAAGAATCTTAGAAATTTTTGTAAAAATCTGTTGTCTGTCCTTCTAAAATTACTCTGCCACTGGAATTAATTTTTTCAAGTTGGGGCATGAAGGTGGTTTTTATGATCTGAATAGCATCATATGCGTATCAGAAATGCAGGACGAGTTCTATTAGTTTGGAGAAGCTACTTTATCATCTTAGATTCCCTGTCAGGTAAGATACCTGATATATTAAGAGGAGATATCGTGATATCTTAAGTACCACTTACATATCAGTGGAAATCTCTGATGTGTCCTGTCTACAGTAGGAGTCATATTTTGACCCATAAGCATTGCAGTCTTAACTTAAAATATGCTAGTAATCAGTTTGGAATTAATGATTATAAGTTTGAATACTGATTGTCTTTTGAAAGAACATGGGCAAAAAAATTCTGTTGTTCATGGACTGACTTACAAACTCGCATTTTGTTAGCTGTTTCAGTAGAAGATGCTGTTAAAGCCACCAGTGTATCATAAATTAGTATTCTTGCATGTCTGTAGAATCATAAAAACAACAGTATTTTTATGTTGTGTTGCGGAAATCCTGACTTGATCCTCATAAATTAACATTGACTGAGATTTTTCACTGCCATCTAACTTTAGGGAAGGAGCTTGTCTCTATGTACATATTTCTGCAAAAAAATCAAAGCATAGATTCAGTCTTCAATCATAATGATTGTTTTACTGATTGCAAATATTGCATTCTGTTTAAAATGTTAGATTTGAACTCAGACGTGAGTTCTTTCTTACTGTAATCTCTAATTTTACATGGTGTCTTCTGCTGTGCCCAGTGATGGCACTGAATTTGTGATTTTGAATTGAAGCAAGAGAAATGCGGCAGGTTGTGTTGGGACTTAATTGGTACAGCATTAATAATTTTCAGTGTATTTTCTGCATACATGGGATATAGCTTACAAACCAGAGCATTAATTGGGTGTTTTTTAGTTCCATCAGAGAGTTTTAGTCTTAGTCAGACTTTAGTATCATTTTCCTCTCTCAGTGTAGGCAGCATGTGTGTATGTATAAACCAAAAAATATACATGTGCACACGCATTCCTGGGACACGTGGGGATGATCTTGGAATGATACAAATGTATATACTCAACTTTGAAATACTTTTATTAAATAATTTCGTATTACCATGCTTTCTTCCCACTGCGTTACAAACCCACTAGTTTTAGCTGTATTGGAAATTGTCAGAAAGGTAAAGCAGGTGCTCCTTTTCTGCACTTTAGCCGCATGGGGGTAATATCTAGAATCAGGGTTCCATCAGATGGAATTTTTTGTGTATTAGTGTCCCTGGCATGGGATTATGTTTAAGAAGTTATTCCAAACCTCAATATTGCATTAATTTTCTCTTGCTCAGTTGTACAGCCATTTAAAAAATTGATCCTCTGTTTTAAAGTCTTTTAAAAGTATATCTGTAACTTGAGAAGCATCAGCTGAACTCATATCTCAGCTAATGCTTTTGGTAAATGGATTTCATGGCATCAACTCTTCTTAAGCTATCTTATTTTGGCATGACTTGAAATTCATTTGGAGTATTTCTGGCTTTGATTTTTATTTTTTTTTTTCAGGAAGCCATTAGTTCTAATTACTTGACTTGAACAGAAAGAATATTTTATTTGCTAATTTTCTTGGTTGTATTTTGAAGTGCAGTTAAAATCAGGTGACAAACTTTTCGTCTAACTAGCTGAAATTTAGTTAGCGGAAAAGTTTCTCACAAATTTGAAATGATTAATTTTATTTTGAAAGTTATTTTTCAAGCTTTAACTTCAAAACTTCGTGTGGTAATAGGTCCTAAGCAAACCAGTTTGCTAAATGCTGGTGGCTTTTATGTGTTTTAGTATAGCTGCATCTTGGCATATAACAAACTGCAGTACAGCTTTTCTGTTTTGTGTTGTATGTGCATACTTAAGAGTACTGTTACTCTTAGGCGGACGTATCTAACCTTTGCACAGAACCATTGTTACAGCTGGAGATTCTGTGTTTTGTTTTGTGTTAGGGTTTTTTCCATATCCCATCTTGTCTTCTGCTTCTTGAATGTTTGCCTTGGTATTAAATTACGTGACATTTCATGTCACTTTCAAGAGACACTCTTTGCCTGTAACATTACCTTGTCCCTGACTCTTCTGCCTTACTTACTCCCGGAGACAGCAAACAATATGTGAAAGCTGTAGCATTTTGTAACTTTTTTCAAAGAAAGGAGGCCAATTAGCACTTCGTTTCTGTGGAAGTAGATCTTTTTTTTTCCCAGAGAAAATAAACCACTTCTCAAGCACTAGTAAGTTTTTACTCAGAGTAACATTGTCACATTTCATAGTCATTCAGATTTGCTGAGTTATCAGGGGTATTTGTGTTAGTATGAACTAGTGAAAACAGTAAAAACAATTTTGCAGACTGCAGATGCAAGTGTTTTTAGAAATATTTTGTCTCTCGGTTTGAAAAAGCTTTGTGAAAACTGGTAGCAGTGTGAAATCATAATAGGACATGCTTTGTATATGTTAAGTCCCCCACTGTGGCTTTGGGTTTTAGTTATGTTTTGTGGATCTTCTGTATACTGGATCCTAGAAACCTGAAAAGCTAGAAGAAAGAAAACTGCAAATGAACTATGTTCCTTAGGTTTTAGTGCAGTTAAACTAATGAGACAGGCTAATGCATTAGTACTAAAAATGGGATTTATTATAATTCTTAATATATCAAAAGGCCTTCTATATCTTTCTCGAAACTGTAATAGATTATTGCAAGGCTTTTTGAGGGCTATAAAAATTCTTTTAGTTTTATAAAGGACAAAAAGGTGTAGCAGGAAGTACAGAACAGTGGCAGAACAGAAACGAAACCTTATTTGGACTGAAGTGCTGCATTCAGTCCATTAAATTGTGTAGCAGAACACAACCAGGAACTCTTTTTATTGATTTCAATGCTTGTTTAGAAGTAATTGGAGCTCTAATTTTGTAATCTACACTTACGTTGGACTGTGGAGATGAGTATTACCTGGAGAACTGATAATTGTGATGCATCTTTCTTCCAGAGCTCTTCAGTAAATATTAATGAAAATGTTCACATTTATTTTAGATTAGTATGAAGCTGGATTTCTGACAGTATGCAGCTTTTTATAATCCTGTGTGTAAAGTAGGAAAGGGAGATTAAAACACACAAAGAAATACGCTCTTTGGAGAGCCTTTTGCTGCCAGATCTATTGAAAATTTTCAATAGTGGAATGGGAAAGCCAATTCAAATTAGTCTTTTATCTGGAGAAAATGGGGTAAAAAAACCCAAAATACAGGCAGCCAAGTTTGTTCAAAAGGGGACAGTCTCTATGATAAAGTGTGGGTTGAGTAAAGCGTGTAACAAATGAACAGGATTTTTTTTTTGTCTGATGCTAACCCTTAAAACCCCAATGGAGACTTCATGATTCCTCTGTAGATACTCTAGGAATCCTCTTCGAAGTCATCCTTCTTAAATGAGAAGTAAAGAAAACAGATGTTCATTTAGTTCTTATACTCTGGAAAATGTGTAGCTCAGGTTATATTTTGCATTCTGTCAGACGTGGAGAGAGCATTTTATTTGTTGAGAGTATAAACAGAGTTTTATGTTCTTAATTTCTGTCTATCTAAACAAAGTTGTTTCATGCTTGGAAGCTTATTGTTCCATCTGGTGCTAGAGAAGCAAGGACTGATCAATTCTGCTAGGTTGTTTGGTTTGGTTTTTTTCTGGTGACCTTGTAGCTGCTGGTTCACCCAGAAATTATTTTGCTTTTGCTTTACACATGTTTGAACTATATGTGTACAATTAAAATTGAACTGGAGATAGTAATTTAATATACCTCTATCTTGCTTCTCTATTTTTAGGCATGTTTCGTTTACTGATGTGAATTCAATAGCTCGTTATCTGGCTAGAGTTGCTGGTTCTTCTGGGTTGTATGGTTCGAATCTTTTAGAACACACTGAGGTGAGGATTCATGCCCCTCTCTTTTCTTTTCCTTTTTCTTTTTTTCTCTTCTCTTTTTGTCTGCAATCAAAATTCAGCATGTGTTTTGTGTGTGGTGGTTTGGTATTTTTGTTGTTTTGTTTTGGTTGGTTGGTTATCTAGGAACTTGTGTCTATTGTTCTGCTTTTTATTGTTAGACTGAGGTTCTAACTGTTGGGATGACGAGGGTTTTGTTTTCTTAAGCTTGCTTCTCTAATTTTTAAAGAAGACTCATAAATCTAAGTATCAGAAGGGTTGTCCTTTACCACCCCTGCAACAGCAGCTTCCAGCCTGACATTCACTTATACTAAACAATTCAGGTTTGAAAGTGCTATCTCCAATTTTACCTTATGGCTTTTCTCAGCTCTGTTGCCATCAGTTGTTACTGTGCAACACTTCAGTGTAACACCAAGGAACACTGTATGACCTTGAAATGCTGGATTGGTTTTTGCTATATATGGTGCACAAAACCCTGACCCCAGTTCCATTCAGTGAAATGTGATGAGACTCGCCACATGGATGGATTGTTCCCTCATGCAACGCCCTGAATTCCATAATGTTTTCCTAGTGCTGCAATGAGAGCACCAGATTTTTGTGCCAAAGGGGGAACTTTTTTTTGTTTTTTTGGCAGATTCCAAAAAGTTATTAGGAACTGTAGATATGATAATAAATGGGAAGGAATTCTTCCTGAGTCTAGCTCAGAATAATCATATGCAGCAGAATTACACAAAAATGTGAAATTTATTTCCTCTGAAATTTGGGAGGGACCGAAGGACTTGATTTGGCACTCTTCTGTGCTTACTTGAAGCTAGTAATCTTCGGCCCTTAAGCTGGTCTCAAGGGAAATATTGTCTTAGTATATTGCTTGTAAGCATTTAAAATGTTTCAGATATTCTTACGACTGTTTAAACTTTCTGACTAAACCCCTTGGTTTTGACTTAAGCTCTGAGACATCTGCAAGCACTTTAGAAACTGATATTTCTGATAAAATACTTCTTTTCAATACTGCAACTTTCACGAAGAAGAGAAGCGCAGTGACAGCTGCGTTTGTGGTGCAAATATTTTGGAGCATATCTGCAAATGACTGAACTGAATTCTGTGGTGGTGTAATTGCATCTGTTCCTGCCACGTTGGCTAGAGTATTGGAAGGATTCCTGATGCAATTTACAAAATGCTTGCACATGAAATAGAGTCTTTTACAGGATTGAGTGATTCAATTTATAGACAGGGCTTCATTATTAGCCAAGGGCCTGATTATTTTTTTGTTGTTGTTGTTTATTTACCAAGATATATTTCTTTTTAAGGGAGAAGACAGTTTTGCAGAAGGTGGGGCAAAGGGTTTTATTTTTTCAAATCTAAAAGGACACGAGGCAGCGAAGATAGGGATTGAGAGGAAAATGGTACACCAGGAATATAAAATTTTAAATGTTCTTTAAGAGTATATTATGATTTATTGTCCAATATATTTAATGCTAATATTCTAGTTAATGTTTTTGCAGCAATTAAATAGATTGTATATTACCTTGTTTTTTTAACAAGGCCCTTTCTCATTGCTTTAGTAACTGTCTGTCTTTTGTCCCTTAAAACTAGATTGACCATTGGCTGGAGTTTAGTGCTACAAAGTTATCTACTGCCAGCCAGTTTCTTTCAGCGGTCCAAGAGCTCAACCACTGTCTGTCTCTAAGAACATATTTGGTCGGAAACTCCCTGAGTCTGGCAGACTTGTGTGTCTGGGCAGTACTAAAAGGTATCAGTATATGTGATTTTTCGCTTTTTATTGCCCTGCAATCAGTGAATACCAGGAGTCCTCAAATGCTGGTAGTGAGTCTTAGCTGAATGCTGGACTGTATCCTGTTGTACTTGCTGCTTTGGCCTGTGCATTGCTAATGATGGAAATAGTGTATCTTAAGAAAGCCTGGAATCTTTCTAAATGGCTGTTATATTTGGGCATTTATAGGATATCATTGTAGACAGGAGGGTTTTTTTGACTTCGTTTATGTTAACTGTAGGAGTGACTTTTTATTACCTGTTGCCTAAATATGAAAATTTGCTGTGGCTCAAAGATTTGGATTGAATATTTAAATTATTTTGTAATACAGATTAAAATTATATACGCAGACCTGTCCGTGACATTATTCTGTAGTGGAAGTTTCTTTCATGTTTATTTTGAATTATTTAAGAGGTTTATGTTACCCTGTGGAATACCACTTGGAGGTTAAGACAAGGTTTGATAATTTGTTTTTGGGATAAAAATCTGTTCGATTTTTATATTCTCTTAGATGTATGTCTAAAGTTAATAGGTTTCAACCTGCCATTCAGTATAACCAAATCCCTGTTGAAAGTAAGGTGCATATTAAAGATTAAAAGCTATCATCTTTTGGTATTTTCTTTCAAAGTTGCTGCTCATGATAGAAATCTGAAAGGAGTGTGCTAGTTTTATTTATTTATTTTCTCCTTTCCTTGTCAGAATCTTTCTGCTGAAGCTGTGTTCCCTGAAAATTAGATTGCCCTTCGAAAATGAAGGGTAGTATTGATAGAAGTTTTACTTCAGTTAAAGTTTAGAAAATGTCAAGTGTAGACACACTAGAGAGATATCCTATATTTCTGTCTTGAAAAAAAGTTGGTATTATTTTTAAGGTGGGTGATACAAATCAAAAATATGTGCTCCCCATTCTGTTTCTCCCAGCATCTGCTTTGATGAATCCAAGAAAGAATGTGGTGTGGTTTGTGTTTAGAGGGAGTTATTCTACTTAATTTGCATTAGAATGACTTGTGTCTCCATCACTAAAGCTCTTTCAGAAGAGCATCTAAGTAGGTTTTTTAAAATCATAGGGGTTTTTTGATCTTACAAATTACTGTTGTAATTAATTCATTTTTATAATTTAGTAGCTTGAAAAAAAATATTTGTTTTCAAACAGATAATAACATTTGGCAAGAGCAATTACAGCAAAACAAAGCTCCTGTCCATGCAAAGCGATGGTACAGCTTTCTTGAGGTACAGCATGCTTTTCAGTCAGTGGGAGCCAAGTGGGCTTCTGAAACACCGAAAGTTAAAATGGTAAGATATGTTCCCATCCTCTGGGGAGAGTAGGTTTATTTATGTGAATACAGTATTTTTTTTTTTAAAGTTATAGAATTAAAAGAAATCAGTTGTACAGTAAATTAAATTTTTGTAAACTCATGTTCGAAGATAAAGCTGTCACTTTCATATTTGGAAAGGCATGAGAAGTATAGCTCACGGCTTAAATGGAAGTATGTAAAAATGCACTGCTCCTTAGATATATTGTTTGCTTTTTCAAAAGGGGATTTGAGATCCTGATAGACTGGCAAAGAGTGCAGTATTTGGTTGTTTGAACTTGTTGATCATGTTAAGAATACTAAGATAGGAAAACTTGGCTAGCAACTGTTTTCTTCTATAGAATAAATTAAGGAATTTGGGACGTTTCAGTCCTGGATCAAATTTGAAGACAGAATAAATTAAAACTCCAGAATTAATCTTGTTTTGATGCTCTACCAGTAATGTGAAAGCTGTGAAGAGATCAATTTGGGATCTAGTATGGCATCTTCTTGTCAAATGGTTTGGAAGGAGGCATTGGTATAGAAGCTATTATCTAGAGTGTTATATCTGATTATGCAACTAATGAGATCTGTAATTATGTCTCTTAATTTTTAAGGCAACAGAGAAGAAAGCTGATGTTGGAAAGTTTGTTGAACTTCCTGGTGCAGAAATGGGAAAGGTCATTGTAAGATTTCCCCCTGAAGCAAGCGGGTAAGAAACTTCAGTACTTTGTGAAGGTTCTGTATCTGTCTTTTCTTAAAAAAAAAAAAAAAAAAAAGAAAGAAAAAAGTGTGCTTTGAAGGTGTTAATGAACTTCTCAGACAAGACTTTTGAGCCAAAAGAGTATTTAAAGCTTTGTCCACATCTGTGCTAGAGCTGTATGTTTACTTCACCTCTATAACTCGTTGCAGTGTTGCCTGAACTTGGAATAGGGAGGCTAGTTGCCAGCAGGTGATATGCTGCTGCTCAGCAGTGGGATGAGGAGAAGCAGAAAGACAGCATTTGCGTTGATAATGGAGGCATGTGCACTGGCAGGAGCTATGATGCGTAAATACAGTTTTTGAGTTGGATTAAAGGACTTGTAGTGCTGCTCAAGGAAGCTTAGACTTGAGAAGGGAAAGATCTCTGGGGTAGCTTCCCTTTGGGAAGCTTGACGCCAGATATGTAATGCCTTTGGCCCAGGGCTCCAGATAATGGATAGTCCCAAAACACAAACTCCTTAAAGACCACAGAGTGAAGATGTGATTAACCAATTTCACAAAAACAGTTTTCAGCCAGCTTTTAATTTTGTTTAATTTTAGAATTGCATAAAGAGATGTAAAATTCCCATGATTATGTTTTGTCATTAAACTGACTGTTCAGCATTGTTTGACTTCTGTAGTAAAGTTTCTTATTGTAGTAGTCCAGCAAAAACTGGTGATCACATACCATGAGTTATGTATTATGCGAATGTATGTGGATAACATATATTGTTCTCACATTACTTTTGTAGCTTTTAGTGTCTTAATTCTGGTGTTCTACTTAAAAAACTGTTCTCTAGGGATACGTTTCAAATATCTTGGGAAGCAATTTTCATTTTGTGATTTGGGGTTTTTATATTTAAGTTTAAGTTGACAGTAACTTTTTAGTTTATGCTGAAAAAACTCAGAAATCACAATTTCAGAAAATTCCTCTCCTCTGAGTGTGATAGATTCAGATTATATGATGGCTACTAGTGAGTATCCTCAACAGCTGGTTTAAGTTAGTCTGTAAAGCTGGAGATAATTGCAGTCCTGTCTTTATATCCATAGTGATACAGTGACACGCCGATTTATAGATTTAGATATTTTTAAAGTTAACTACTAAATTGATGACAGAAAAATCAGTCCGCTTTCATGATGTACAGTATTTAAACAAATAATCTGAGCTGTTCTTGTTTGTTAAATGTGGGTGTTGTTTTCCATTCTTTCTCTTTCCTTTAAAAAAAAAAAATAAAATCTAGCTGAAGTAGTGCTTCATTTTGTAGTATGAATGTAGTGTATACGTTTTTTTTTTATTTCACTTTTAGATATCTGCATATCGGTCATGCCAAAGCTGCCCTGCTAAATCAACATTACCAAGTTAACTTTAAAGGAAAACTCATTATGAGATTTGATGACACAAATCCAGAAAAAGAGAAAGAAGACTTTGAAAAGGTATAGTAAGAGAGCAGGGAAATCCTTTCATGTATAGCTAATTCAAAAGCGAATGACATGCAGTTCTGCTCCTGCAGTTTTTTTGCTCTAGATTTTTACAATATCAGTATTACATAGGTTGTACACTTGGAAGGAATTTCTGTTGTCTTTCCCTTAAAAAATGAAGGCCCTTTTACTGGTAGCTTATTTGTTCCCTTTCTCCAATGTTTATTTTACAGTATGTAGGTATGCAACTCTTGCAATACACTGTTTTCATTGTATAAATACTGCTTAGTTTGTATCAAGTGATTTGTTGTGGCTTTTCTTGTCCTACCTCTTTCTTGAAGTTATTTGAGTCTGACCTCGTGTAATTATGGGCTGTGAATGAATAAGTGACTGCCTCTTTTCTTTCATGTATGTCACGTTATTCTTATGTCTTGTCCATCCTGGACAAGGGAGTATTACAAACACCGCATGTAGAATGAAGAGGACAGAGGTTTAAGAAAACTACCTTTCCTGAATATTACACTATACAATTTCATACTTTGCAGGTTATTCTTGAAGATGTTGCAATGCTGCACATCAAACCGGATCAATTTACATATACCTCAGATCACTTTGAAACAATAATGAAATATGCTGAGAAGCTTATTCAAGAAGGGAAGGCATATGTCGATGATACTCCTGCAGAACAAATGAAAGCAGAGCGTGAACAAAGAATAGAATCTAAACACAGAAATAACTGTAAGATATTTTGAGCTTCTGTCTTGCTTTCTTTTTTTTTTTTAATTTGTCATCAAAACTTGATTTTTTATTAACAAAGGTGGGGGAGATGACTAGTTGCTTATCCCTAAGGTCCTTACAGGAACTTGGAAATGCTTAATGCCTTGTTCTGCAAGGTACATTTAGACAGGTGCTATAAACTTGTGCATGTATAAATTTGTCACCATTCATTACCACTTCAGAAAAAATTTAAAATGTAAGAATTATGAAAATGAATTCCAATGTCTAAAGAGGGGGGTAAAATTACTGCAGTAATAAAACACAGTTCTGTATCAATTTCCTAATACCTTAGAAAATTCTTTATTTTTATGTTCTTAGGTGTTAATAAGAATCTACAAATGTGGGAAGAAATGAAGCAGGGAACAGAATATGGACAAACTTGTTGTCTACGAGCAAAAATAGATATGAGTAGTAACAATGGATGTATGAGGGATCCAACTCTTTATCGTTGTAAAAACCAGCCTCACCCACGTACAGGAAGTACCTACAAGTACGTCCACTTCCTCCTTGTGTGGCCTGTGATTTTTGCTCTTTTCAGGGCATTTACTATTCTTTATTAAACTTCTTTTAATACTTGGAACCTGCTAGCATTTTTCAGTCAGAATATGTAAGGAGTCTCTTGACTTTCTGAACCTTCTGCAGATGACTTTTGGAACCTGTCAGTTGGTCATCATAATCGGCAGTTAATATTATTTGGCTTTTGATCCATAAATACATTGTATGTCAGTGAAGAGCTTTGAATCAGAACATGAATTAAGACAATGGTTCTATCTTAGGCAAAAAAAAAAGGTGTTTGCTTTACCTCTTGGAGCTTAAACAGAATCATAGCAATTTTACATTGCTACAATTTTATATGGCTGCAAAACATCCTTGATGTACTTACCTGAGTGGTTGCTTGCATTTCCACAGCAGCTGCTCTTTTGTGCAGAATGAAGAATGACTACATAGTGTACGAAGTAAACCTACCCAATAGTTCCAGGCTATGCTTCAGTGTTTGTTTGAAACCTCTGTTTTCTGCTAAACATCTCCCTTTATGGAAACATTGAGTTAAAGTGTGTATAATATATATAAAATATAAGTAAATATATATATACACACACACACACGTGTATAAATATATATAAGAAATGCTATGTCTGTGGGTAGCAGTTTGTTGTTAAACAAGAAGGCTTTGCTCGTTATTCAGCCACCTAATGATTCTTCTTTATATTTAAGGGAAAAAAACTCCCTATAAGCTAGCATGTGTGTTTGAAAAGAACAGTAGAAGTGTAGGGTTTTTTTTTTTCTTGAGTATTAAACTATGATCAATTAATTTCTTGGAGACTTTTTTTTTTTAAATGCATTGCCTTTCTATGGGCAATTTGTTGTGTATGTTCTATTTTAGTCCTGATCCAAAAGTATTCAGGATTGTAGATGATAAATATTTGTAATATATAAATTATGCGTAGTTTAATTGTTTGAGTGTGAGAAGTGTGTTTGTTCTTCTGCCCTGCTAATTTAAGGTCTTTATTCTCAGGGTTTATCCCACATATGACTTTGCCTGCCCCATTGTTGACAGTATTGAAGGTGTCACGCATGCATTGAGAACAACTGAATACCACGACAGAGATGAACAGTTCTACTGGATCATTGAGGCACTGGGCATAAGGAAACCATATATATGGGAGTATAGCCGGCTAAACCTCAACAATACTGTCCTCTCTAAGAGAAAGCTTACGTGGTTTGTCAACGAAGGGCTTGTGGATGGATGGTATGTTACATATGATTGTAGTTCAGCATTGTTCCTTAAGAAGCTCATGAACTGATGCACTGTTTTGGCCAGTGTTTAGACATAAAAGCAGCATGAATGACTATTTAAACAATATCTAAGAGCATAGATTACTTACAGTGGCTTGTCCATGTACAGTGTGTCTGTTTACTACTGGGCAGTAACTGTGTACGTACATGTTCATATACTGTAGTAAACACGAGGTAGCTTATTTTTGGACTGGCTCTTGCTGTGGGTTCTGCTTACACATTTTCCCCTCTGAGTCATCCAATGCATTCCTAAGCAATACCAGAAGAGAGCCTGAGTTAAAGAACTTCTGGTCCTATGCATCTAGTCAAAACTGTTCTACGCGTTTTCTGCCCTGCTCCCCTTACTCCTTTCTTTCTGTTGTCTTTCTCACGTTGACAGCATTTCTGCAGATGGTACTCAGTAGCATAGAACCATGAGTGTTTACATAGAAAGGATCAGCCGTAGGTTTACATTTCTGCAAGTAGGTCAGAGATTAGAGATGCTCCTTTGTTCTTTCCAAAATGGGCTAGTTGTGGGAACACACCATTTGAAGTCCTCATCATACAGGAGTCTGATGAAATCCATGGATTATGTTAAGTCAAATAACTACTGGTAGTGTTTTCCTGGGCTGGTTTTAGGTGGTTCTGTGCTCAGCCTATGGGAGCATTATTTTACACAAATTCCTAGGCTGTCTGATTGTCTTGCTTAGGTGTGCCAATCGTGGGATTTTTTTGTTGTTATTTTTCTTTATTTTTCCATTTTATTGGAAGCCTGCATTCCTAGCTTATGCATGGAGCCACTTTGCTAGAGCCGAAATTCTGTGTTCCCCTTTGGCCCCTGAGGTATAGCTGATCTTATGATGACCTCTCTCTCCCTAAGCCTTCCTTTTAGGTCCTCAGCAAGGTTTGATTCATGTTCCTATCAACACATACTTGACATTTCGGATTAGGCCTTTTTATTTCTTGCATAAGATAATAAGCTCATAGCATTCTGTTGCTTACGTTATTGAGAGATAATATTGTCATTGTCACTCATCTCTTTCTCATTTCTTTTGACCAATGAAGAAATCAAGCTCTGTTATTTCAGGTTCCATTATTCAGGTGCCATTGAAAAGGAAGTAATGTGATAGAAACATAACTTTTGTCTTCCCAGTTTTTGAGACACTTAACGTTGAATAGACAGGAAGACAGCCACTTTGCCACGAGACGGCTTCCCTCCCTGGAGAGAAGTAGAAAACTAGAAGAAAACCTGTACCATACATTTTGTGTGGATAAGAAAGACCTCAGTCTTTTCTGTTAGGTCTTCTCATTTAGCTCTTAGTTCACACAATCAAAATACATCAAAGCTGTGTCTTATGTGTGTGGCAGTATTAGTGAAGTTTTTGATCAGTGTAGCAAATAGGTAGAACTTAGTGTATGACACTGATGAAACTTTTTTTTCTGCTAGGGATGACCCAAGATTTCCCACTGTGCGTGGTGTCCTAAGAAGAGGCATGACAGTTGAAGGGCTAAAACAGTTTATTGCTGCTCAGGTGGGTGTTCTCTTCTGAATGTTGCAATCTCACTTGGTACAGGCAAGTTTTTGTAAGTTTCAGTTAAAGTACTTGTCAGTGGAAGGCTGCTTCTTTTTGAAGATTTGCTGCTTTCACGTGTACTGCTTCAGCAATATTAACACCTGTGAGCAGGTCCTGGCAAGATAGGGTTGTAGGCTTCTGACTTTAAAATGTTTATTTTGTAAGATCAAGATGCCTTTCTAGACTGTTTTGATGAATGCAAACTGTAGAGGGTTTGTAGTCTCTAAAGAAGTTTGTTTTAAATGAGACTAATAGCTAGAATATTTATATTGATGTGGTGTTTTTTGTTGGTTTTTTTCCAGGGCTCCTCTCGATCTGTTGTGAATATGGAGTGGGATAAAATTTGGTCCTTTAACAAAAAGGTATGTACTTACTTGAATTTGATACTATTCCTGATACCCTCTTTCTGGCATATGTAGAGAATATAGCATTCATTGGAGTGCTTCTCATGACAAGTAGCAGTTGCAATATGTTGCATCATTTGGCACACTTTCAGGAAAATGGAATGTCCCCCCCTTTCTAACCTGAACTAGCACTAATCCTATTGATACTCCCATACAAATACTTACTTGCCTTACTTAGTAGGACGGGGAAAGATAATGATATTTGCTGTAAATCTGATATGAAAACTGCATTTCATTTTTCTGCTTTCAAGCTGCGAGCTATCTGTAAGAAGGTATTACTTAATGCTTTTTACCTTAGCATATAGCTTACAGTGCTGTAAGCGTACATAGCATAAGCTATCATTTTGCAGCTTCATAGCACAGTCACATTTGCTTATATAACAGGAGCTCTACAAACCCACTGAAAATGCGTTATTCCTAGTTTTAAAAGGCTGCCCACTTCTTGTTTGGCTTTTTTTTTTGTTCACATAAACACAAATCTTACTCAAATTGATTCATGTTGGCCACTTTTCCTTCCTGTGGCAAAAGGCGTAACGCATTGCGTACACTGCCTATGAAGATCAAGCCAGCACTGCTGGTGTTTCTGACTGACTGTCATATAAGGAATATTGCATCTTGACATGGCGAGTTGCTTTTTGTCAGCAGATGCTTGGACACTATAATAAGGCGAATTGTTATAATGCTGAATGCGTATTTTGTGTGATTGTGGACACGCCTGTTATTTTGCATTGGGATTCCTGCTTGAGTTTGCTTAGAGAGTACCCAGATCTGTTCATTTAAGTAGTTTTTGCTTGTCTGGCATGTGTCTTGTATTTTGCTTCTGGTCTGCTATATACACAAAGGTTTATTAATTGGTTCTTCCTGTTGCTGCATAAATTAATCTATGGCTAAGAACTGGATTTCGGGGAAAAATCCACAATGGACTGTCATGACTCATGTTTTAATTGACTTGTAAACTGAGTTTCTTAGACTTATGATTCCACTTGGACAGCACCATATTTATTTGCCAATTTTATTTACATGTGTCTGTGCTCATAGTTTGCCAATAGCTTAGATAGTTTACAGTATGAGCAAATCCAATTGGTTGCATGCAGGTAGTTCTGAGCCCAAAGACTTCATCAGTGTGAGAGCTCTTATTTTACATGTAATCCTGTTATTATCCTACTGATTTTTTAACACCTGTTGTCTGAGGAAGGATTGTGAGTTTTAATGAGTAAAATAAAGAGCCTGGTAATAACATTGTAAAATTCAGTCATTTAATGATGGAAATTATGATATTAAATCACATAATACATCTGTATTTTAGGATACATACACAAGTCCTTTTTTAAGTATGTCTGATGTTTAGTGGTCTGACTTCGGTGATTATGAACTTCCGAATGTGTTGCCTTTTAAAAGTATATTGTTGCATCACCATACTTGCAAATGTCAAGTTATTAGATGCTAATTTTTTATAAAATTATCTTTTATTTTTTCACTTGAGCAGGATTAAATTAAGGGAAGGAAAAAAAGGCACTTTATAAATAAATCAGGTGTCTTCCTTTAATAAAATCAGGTGTCTTCCTAATAAAATCAGGTGTCTTCCTTTGTGTTAGTTTCCAGTTAAAGTGGTTAAACTCTGATATTCCTTTTAGACCTAAAAAATTGTTCTACTTGGATTGTTTTTAAGTGCCTCTGAACGGTTTGTCAAACTATTATTTCAGTTATGAAGAATGCTGTGAAAAACTATGTCAGTTGAATTTGAAAATGGACAATAAAAATACACAAAAGCAATTTTTTTCTTGCCGGACTCATATTGTAGAAATCCTAATGAAGTCAATGATATGGTGTGGCCTTATTATAGTATCTAATGTGTCTGTATTAAAATTGCAGACTTAATTGATGCTTCTTCCGTAGCCTTGTCTGTCCATGATTCTACTGGAGTACTGACCTGGAAAATGAGTATAGGATCAGCTCTTGTACTGCTGGAAAAAGGATGAACTGTAGTATTAAATTACTGCTTTAAATTCAGCTACTTAGAAAGCGATGCAGATGTAACAGCACAGTAAAACTATATCAAAGTACGTTTTGCTGTCTTCCCTATGAGGCATTTGCTCATAATTTTGGTTACTTCTGGCGTCAGTAGTACCCAATCCATAGTTTTTACTCGAAGTATTTCAGTAAAGATGGGAAATTGTGAAGTATGACCACTGTTTTCTCACTTTTCCCTTCTATAGCTTTGGATTAAAGCAGCATTAAAGGAAATATAAAAAAATGCAGTAACATAAAGAATACCAGTTAATATTCCTTTTTGGTGGTTGTTGTTTTATACGTCATCTTATTTCTCTGTCAATGTCATACAATCATGATCTCCTCATTTGTTTTCTGTAGGTGATAGACCCAGTAGCACCTCGGTACATTGCTTTACTGAAAGATGCAGTGGTCCCAGTAAACATTCCCGAAGCTCAAGAGGAGATGAAAGAAGTGGCTAAACATCCAAAGGTTCTGGCTTTACTCTCTTAATATTCTTGTATTGCAGATCAGTAAGGTTGAAAGTACCTTGGCTTGGTGCAGTGAGCAAGGAGAGTCCTGCTTTTAACTCACTCTGGCAGCATGGGCTAAAACCAAGGTGTATTTTTATCGCAGAACTGTGAAAAAGTGGGCAACTACTGAACATATTTATTCTGTTAAGGATATGCAAGAAGCTGCTTTTGTTAATATATAGTGTTATCTCGACTTGTACTTAAGCTTCACTGAAAACATCCCCTAGATATCACACTTATACTGAGAAACAAGAGAATGTTGTTAAAGTTTTGCGTCATTTATTTGTTTTTATTTTGTTGCTCTGAGCGTCCCTGTAGCCATTTCTTGTAACTGAGAAGTGAACATAGTTTCCCATTTTCCTTGTGACAAATAAACAAGGAAACAGGTTTTGAGCAGATGCAAGTGAGAATTGTGACTGTTTTAAGACTCAAAGTCTGAAGTTTGGTTAGATGCAAGCCAGCACATTCAAATATTTATATTAAAAATGCTGACTCCAGTAAATAATGTAATAAGTTCCGAAAGAAGAAACAAATTTCAAACTCCTGATCATTGAGAAAGTCTGAACTCCTAGTTGCCTGCCTTTTTTTTAAAACAAAATTTATCTCCATTGTTGAGATGCTTTAAAGCTGAGTATTCTTAGTGTTTTTGATGTATTTCCAATTTTTATTTTTAAAAATCTATGCAGCTGAGAGTTGCTCCATATTTGTTTCTGTATTAACTATATAAAAAAGCAAAAAATGAGAGTTATGGAATTACTTTTGAAGGGAATTTGAATACCAAAATGGAAACTAGAGAAAAACTTACTTAGTTTTTACCTGTAAGATCTTAAAGGTGTATGGACCTTAAAGAAATGGAGTATGCTGTCGTTTATGATAGGAATTGTGGTATGTGATAGGATTTTGTGAGTGTACCATCAAAGGAAAGCATGCAATATTTGTGAATGAAAAACTTGGGAGAGTTGTGGAAGAACATTATGGGTGTGTGTTACTGTTATTGTTGTCTTCTATCTTCATCTATCTTCTGTCATAAAGAAAAGTTTTAGTCAGCTTGTATAATAAGTCTCTCCTTTGAAATGAATGTCATTATTCACAGAATGCCGACGTTGGGTTGAAACCTGTGTGGTATGGCTCCAGAGTCCTGATTGAGGGTGCAGATGCAGAGACCCTGACAGAGGGAGAGGTGGTTACATTCATAAATTGGGGCAACATTATCATCACCAAATTAAGCAGGTAACCTGTTTATGGGGAGATTAAATTAATTTTTGCTTTTCAGCTTTTTGTTGGTTTGGTTTTTTTAATAGGTAGCTTGTATCAGTAAGGTATTAATGGTTGTCCATATGTGTCCATTCTATCATTGTGTGTCTACATATCTACTTTAAAATATGCCACAAAACTGCATTTAAGCATAGAGCATATTTTACAGGTCTGAAATCACCAGTCAGTCCTGATACTGCACATCCCTCTCATCCAGTACTCTCCATGTTTCTATGGTGATATTTCCACTGTGAAATGACTTTCACACTGTAATGAACACCTGCTTTTGCATAGTAGAAAACTAAACCCTTCACAGTCTCAGTTGCAGAACTGTTGAAATGGGGAAGGAGACCGTTAATGTCATCTTAGTATCTTTGAAATGGGTATGTTGAGAGTTGCAGAATGGGGTGAGTCAGGATAGACAGCATAGAAGAAATGTGTAGAGGTTTTTTTACCATGTTCTTTACTGATTCTTGATATTTAAGCAATCAAAATTAAAGGAGAACTTCAGCAGGAGTGAATACACTCATTTCCTACATCTCCCACACTCTGAACACTTATTTTTCAGTGCATCTATTGACAGTCTTATGAAATGAGAACTAGTCATTTAGGCTTTACTCTTATCATTTCTGTTCTGCTGTAGAAATTCAAGTGGAAAAATTGTGTCCATTGATGCCAAGTTAAACTTAGAAAATAAAGACTTCAAAAAAACTACTAAGATCACTTGGTTAGCAGAAACTCGACGTGCACCACTCATCCCAGCTGTCTGTGTTAATTATGAACATTTGATCACTAAGCCAGTTCTAGGTAAAGATGAAGATTTCAAGCAATATATCAACCGAAATAGCAAGGTAAGTTATCTTTTTGTCCCTTTTATTCCACAGGGTTTTTTTGCTATCACTTTTTCTAGTTACTCTATTTTTAATATAGAGATTTCATTTGTGGAACGAGTAAACTGTGTGCTGGTGTATCTATCCATGTTTTCCATTTAACCTGTCGTAATTTCAAAACTAAAATTGCATTCATTTTTTTGTCAGGCATCACCTGGCTTTTACACATCTGGGACCAATAGTTTTGAGTTTTTGTCTTTATACACCTTTGATATGGCATCTAGTACTTGTTCTGCTGCCCCTGGAATTTAACTAACATTGTAACACTTCCAAAATCATAAAATCAAATGCATTTCTTACTATTTCTTGTGCTCTGTTAGATTGGACTGATGTCTTTTAACACTTACAGCAAGAAGAACTGATGTTAGGTGATCCTTGCCTTAGGGACTTAAAAAAAGGGGACATCATACAACTTCAGAGGAGAGGATTCTTTATTTGTGATCAACCCTACGAGCCAGTGAGGTAAGCTACCTGAGAATAGCCTAAGCACACTTCATAGAATTTGCTTTAGTTTGCTGTACAGGATCAACAGCATTTGCCCAGTGAGTGTGCACATACTATTTAATTTCAACAGTTCTTTAGCAAGCTCTCAGATTACTAATACTGCATTTCACAATAATATTATAACATAAAACTTGTATGCAACAAGAATCAGTGCAAACAAGAATCAGATCCTCGATTACATAAATTTGAGTAACTGCAATTGTGTACAAAGATAAACTTGCAGTTGTGCAGGAGAATCTTCTAAAAAGACTAGAACACTTGTTTCAATAAACTTTTCATGTGTGTCTTGTATTTCTTTTATTGTTGTGTTTTATATAAATCTTTTAATAGTCCTTACAGCTGTAAGGATGCCCCATGTATTTTGATTTACATCCCCGATGGTCACACTAAGGAAATGCCAACATCTGGGTCAAAAGAGAAGACCAAAGCTGAAACCGCAAAGAAAGAGGTAAACTTGTGTTTTAGAAAAAAGTGCCTTAAAAGTATTGCTGTACGTATGCTACTGTACAATATTATCATGCTGAATGCTTGGCTTCTTTATTTTTTTTTTTTTCAGGCTAGTTCAGCTGTAAAAGGAAAATCTGTTCCACTTGTTGGTGAAACCTCTACTACAACCTGTACTGTATCAGAAGATCACCTGATGACTTACAACAGGGTGGCTGCCCAAGGTGATACAGTTCGTGACCTGAAAGCTAAGAAGGCAGCAAAGGAAGATATTGATAAAGCTGTGAAACAGTTACTGCTCTTGAAAGCCGAATATAAAGAGAAGACGGGCCAGGAATATAAACCTGGAAATCCTCCAGTATCTGTAACTGAAGAGTCTTCAAAGCTTGAGACTTCTGGTACCCTGGACAGTAAAGCTCTGTATGATAAAGTAGCAGAGCAAGGAGAAGTGGTCCGAAAACTGAAAGCTGAGAAAGCACCTAAGGTGGCTGATTAAACCTAACATTTTTTTTTTGTTTGGGTTTGCATAGCCCATTGTCCTCTGTGGTTCCATGTTTTCATAGGGATCGTCATTTGGGCTGGGGTCTGTCAAGACTTGTTGTTTCCAATACTTACCTTTTAGCTAGATATGTATGACAAAGTTTTTATGGTAATACTCACAAAGATGCAAGTAGATTCCTATATTTCTTAGACTGTTCTGAAATGTGGACAGGACTCACCCCACGGCATGAATTGATCAAGTATCCAAATCTGGTCTTTACGGTTAAAATGTCCTACAGTATTTATTTATTTAACTAAGTTATTTGACTTCATGCGATTGACTTGTTGCTCTTTGGAGCTTAAAACAAAACAAACCCCTAAAGCCAGAAAGGAAAAAAGAAAATAAAGATCCAAATACTACAGATATTTTTGAGACATCTTTCTGTCTAGAACTGAGCATAGAAAACATAACTACTAATAGTTGTGTTCTTTCCATTCTTTCTAACACAGAGCAAGCAAAGATGGGAAATAAGACTTTGCGTGGTGGTTAAATACTGTTCATAAGAGTGTTGGTGACAACATAAAAATCTAAATAATTGGGAAGATACAAACTAGTTTATTATTATAATCTTGCTTAGAACTATTAAGATTGTTTATGCCTTAATGTGAGTTACTTTGTTAAAGTATGGTAATAGTAGAGAGAACTTCTCTGAACAATTCTACTAAATAGTTAAGGAAATTGAATAGGTGCGCATAAGCTGCAGGCCTTTTCATAAAAGTATTTAGGGTGCTTTTCAGAGTCTTATGTCTCTGTCTCTATTCCTCTCTTTCTGTCCCTTCCTTTCTCTTTCAGAATGAAATAGGTGCTGCTGTGGAAGTCCTTTTATCCCTAAAGGCAGAATATAAACAACAGACAGGCCAGGAGTACAAACCCGGAAGCCCACCTGTGATCTCTGTACCTCCTCAGTCTTTTCCTGCTTCTACTCTTCCATCCTCCTGTCCAGTAGACAGCAAATCTCTATACAACAGAGTAGCTGAACAAGGCGAAGTGGTCCGCAAACTTAAATCAGAGAAATCCTCAAAGGTGCAATATTAGTGAATACTTACGAGTGCAACAATATTTTCAGCTTAGACTAAAACCTAATTGCAGATTTTATGAAACTTGAGGAACCAAATATAAGCAAGTACTTTGAAATTCCTTGAAGTGCTTTCCCAAATTATCTTATGGCTGACTTCATGAGTTGTGTGATAGTGCATGATGAACCTGGAAAAGAAAGAAGTTTTTTTTTTTAGTGATACAAGATAAGTGAAGCAGAGGACAGGCAGTAACTTAAAAGAAAGGGCTGTAACTTGAAAGCTGGAGTCACAATCATAAATTTGTTAGCAATTTGATAGTGGCAAGAAAACTGTTCTTTATTCAGTCTGAGTACTTGCTACCATTCTCCAGTGTACAAAGTCATGGACTGCTGTAACTGGAGGGAACTAAGCTGCCTAGATGGGAAGCTTTCATGGCTCAGAAATCAGCCCTGGTATATACTGCCTGACTAGATCCTTTGATGTGCAGCTTGTAGGTATTCTAGCTAAAAAGTTTTACCACAGGACTCAATAATGACAACTTACAGTAACAGATTAGCTCTAGTCCTATTGCAACAGCTATATTAGTGCCATTCTAGTAAAGGTTGTTGTCTTAACTGTTGTGTTGCATCTCTCTTGTTTCTTTCTTTATCTGAAACTGCTTTTTTTCCTGTCTTGCTTCAGGAACAAATAGATGAGGCTGTGAAAATTCTTTTAAATCTAAAAGCAGAATATAAACAAAACACAGGTCAAGAGTACAAGCCTGGAAATCCACCTTCTGCTCCTGCTTGTATACCTCCTACTACACTTCCATCTTCTGTATGCTGCAGTAACTTGGCAACTTGTAGCTTAGTGGATGACAAAGCACTTTACGATAATGTAGCTGAACAAGGGGAAGTGGTACGCAGACTCAAAGCAGAGAAAGCTTCCAAGGTATAATGTTAAAGAGAGAGTAAGCAATTACAGTTCTTACTGCATTTTGCCACTAGGGGGGAAGTCTTTCACCAAATAATGATCAGTGTACTAAATTCTCTTGTGTCCTAGTCCTATCTTAGCCATCAGACTTGAATGGTCTGATAATGTCACACAAGGCTATTCTGATGCTGGATACTTTCTTGATTCTCGGATACAAATCATAAATTTGACTGGTGTAGAATGTCAAGCTTTATCACTCACATCCAGGTGAATAGACATTAACATGGCAAATGTCAACCCTGCAGAAGTTTTCAATGTATTTTACTTTTTCTTGCTGTATTTGGGAAAACTGAAGATAAAAATATCTAGTGTACTGCAACAATAGAAAGACTTCTCAAAATTTGACAAATTCAGTGATAGTTATGGAAAAGAACATGAGACTAACCTATGTTTTCAGAGCGGCTGGTGTTTTCCACCTATGTTTCTGCATTGCAGAATTTGTTTTGATGTTGAGTTTTTGGTTATTTGGTGTTTTTTGGTTTTGTTTTGAGAAGATTTTTTTCTAAAACAATTTTGTGGTTTCAACATAGATTCTGCTGCAATTATTAACAGGTTGTCACTGGCCAGGTGTACCAGGGGAATATTCTGGTGTAATGTGACAGCTCTCTAACATACCTCTGTTGCTTGGGGAAGCACTGTTCATTGCTAGATGGAAATTTTATTTTCTTAGCCTGAAAATCAGTGTTTCTTGTCAATTGTTTCTTTAATTCTTACCAGTACACCTTGCTGTTTGTCCTCTACACAGGATAAAATAGACGAAGCAGTAAAAATCCTTCTTTCTCTAAAAGCTGACTACAAGGAAAAGACTGGGCAGGACTACAAGCCAGGACATCCACCAGTAGCTCAAGGGGCTTTGCCCCAAGCATCAAACACAGTATCCAGCGGTCCAGACACACCTGAAGCTAAAGCTCTATTTAGCAAAGTGGCTCTTCAAGGAGATGAAGTTAGGAAATTGAAATCAGAAAAAGCGGAAAAGGTAAAAACTTAATGTAATGTAAAAATGTACTATGTGTATTTAAATCTAAAAATCTATCTTAAGGACTATGACTGTGTGAATTAGAAATGTTCATTTAGAATAGGCAGCATTTGAATTCTGAGATCATCTGAAATGTACTTTCAAAATTATTCCTGTCAGACATGGTCCTTAAAATGTTAATGCATTTAAGTTAAGTATTGGCTTGTGCATATTTTCCCCCCAACACTGTGTGGATGTCCACAATGCTGTACCTAGATCCATTTTATTTTTTTGATAGAGCCATTGTATTCCTGAGATTTCGGTATGAATATATCTTTTTTTTTTTTTTCTTCAAGGAGAAGATTGATGCAGCTGTTAAGGAACTTCTTCAGTTGAAGGCTCAGTATAAATCTGTTGCAGGAGTTGACTATAAACCAGTTTCTGCTAGTGGCACTGATGACAAAGACAAGAAGAAGAAAGAGAAAGAGAACAAGTCTGAAAAGCAGAGTAAGCAACAGAAGCAAAATGATGGTTCAAAAAAAGAATCTTTGCAAGGACAGAGTGGCAATGAACTCTTCTCAAATGGATCGGGAGAGGGTCAAGGCCCTAAGAAACAAACCCGGTAAGGATGTGATCTTTAATCTACTTGCTAGAAATCTCAAATGTTTACCTCTGTTCAGATATAGACTTTTGTAGGTTTCTCATTGTATTTGAAAGCATGGACATTTGCAAAATAACAGTATTCATTTTATATTTAGGATCAAGCTAAAAGCTATTTAGTGTCAGTTGTACCCCAGCATTCTAGTGAGGAAAATTCTACTTAAACTGTAGAAAGCATAAAGCAGTGTGCATGCTCTGTTACTATGGGTATTGTTATTGTCATTGAGAAGTTACTATGCTTCATTATTTGCTGCTTCAGATGTGCTGCTGCATCTTTCTTAGCATAAATCCCAGATGAAAAACCACCCTTATGCTTATTTCATTGTACCAGGGTTTTTAAAGTATTTACGGCAAGTACCTGAGAAGTATGTAGTCCAGTGCAGAGCAATGCAGTGCTGTTGTTCATGGTAGAACTTGCCAGTGATGATTGCTGTGCACTCCTCTCCTGTTCTCATCCTGAAAGTTTGGTAGTCTTTGCACAGAATGTATTGTGCAGAACTATTTATTTCCTGTTTCAGATACATAAATCACATGTTAAAGACGGAGATGTGATTATTCTATTTAGAAATTATGCCAGAAAAATGTGGTTTTGCAACCATGGTGAGAATTTGAAAGGTACAAACAGTAAAAAAGAAATTGAACTGTTTTCAAGAAATACTCTTAATACTGCTGTATTAGCCAAAGTAAGGAAATGCTAGCAATTTCTACTGGCCAATACATACTGAACTGTCAGAGAAAGAATTTGGGGAAAGTTAGCTTTGTGAATTAAAACTAAAATATTCTGTTTGCCTGCCATTTTCTGCTGTTCCCCCCTCTTCCCCACTCCCAAAAGGAAGAAGAAGAAAAAGGGTAAAAGGGTTAGTATATATTTCTCTGCCACATGCTGTGCAACACAAATCTTGTTCTTTTCTAATACCGTAGGCTGGGTCTAGAAGCTAAAAAAGAAGAAAATCTTGCAGACTGGTTCTCTCAGGTAAATTCACATCAGTTTGAATTAAAGACTTAATTTGGATTTTGATCTTGTATTTCTGTTTTTTTTAATACAAAACTAAGTACTTATTCTATTTCTCATGTTGTTGCTATGGTCTTAGAAGTGCCTGGTTTGAAGAGCTGAATAAGTTTAGGAAGCTCTAAAAAGCATGAGCATTTCACATAACTGCCACACCCCGCATACATGTGTATGTGTGTGTGTATATATATGTTCTTAATTCATATATGAATTCCTCTCACATCAAGAGTGCAAAACTTCACTGAACTGATAAAAATTGTGCAGAACTGGGAGTTTTAATTCACCTCAAGATGATGTATAATGAAAGTTAGTACCTGTTGATAAAGAGTTTGCTGGCTCGTGCGGTTCAAAATGACCAGAGTATAGATGATTAGATTTTTAGATTAGCCTTCTTATGAAAGATTGTAAGTAAATACCAGTGGTATATATTGCCTTTTGCTAGTATAATTTTTTGCGTGTTCTCTAAGGGAATAAAAATCTCTTCTGACATGAGCCAGAGATTTCTTAGAAAAGTGCATTTTGTTGGTTCCTGGAAATTAGCTACCGTCTCTCACTTAGATTAATGAAATTCAGTTTTAGTTATATCTTTACATCATTAGGTCTGTTATTAAACGTAAAGTTCCTGCTTAACTTTCTCTTTTAGGGAAGTTATTATAGGAAGCAAAAGCAGTCTCGAATCTTTGCTAGCTTTTGTAAGCACAAAAACTTTTAAATAGGAGACTTCTTTAATTGCATGCCACACGCTTGAATTACTGGATGTTCTTTGCCTATGAAATTGAAACTTCAGTATCTAAATAATCTTTTGAAAGGTGATTACAAAATCGGAGATGATTGAATACTATGATGTGAGTGGCTGTTATGTTCTTCGTCCTTGGGCTTATGCAATTTGGGAAGCTATCAAGGACTTCTTCGATGCAGAAATCAAGAAACTTGGAGTGGAAAACTGTTACTTCCCCATGTTTGTGTCCCAGGCTGCGCTAGAGAAAGAGAAGACTCATATTGCTGACTTTGCTCCTGAGGTACACTTCGAAACTTTATTTTAATCTGAGTACAACAAAACCCAATCACTTAGTCTGCAGCTGAGTATAAAAGGTTTTTTTAAACTTGTTTTGTTTGATTTTCTTTGTCTTTTAATTCTCCCCCCTTTTTTTTTTTTTTCCCCCCTTCCTTAAGGTTGCTTGGGTCACAAGATCCGGAAAAACAGATCTGGCTGAACCAATTGCCATACGTCCCACAAGTGAAACAGGTAGACCTCTTTTCATGCAGCTTGGCTGTAAGAAAACAGTTATAGGTATAGTGTAGCTGATATACAAGCATCCCTTTTGAAAAGAGGAAACCCATTTTTTAATGTTTTCTATAACTCATTATCAACATTTCCTAAATTTGCTGCTGCTCATATCAAATGTCACAACACTATACATTCTCTTAGACTTTCCTAGGAAATATACACTCCAGGAATTTTTCCATTAATACCCTGAGGACTGACTTGCTCTGAAAAACACGTTTGTTTGGGTTTTTTATTGCTTATTAAAAAAAGCCTGCATCTCATAATTCACTTCACTTTTGCATGTATTTGACTATAGCTGTGAAACTAAAATTTCCTCTGGGTAATTCAAACAAACATTTTAAGATCTAAGGCTGGATGAGTTTGTAATTGAATCAGGTATGGTAGAGCATCTGGAGTTCTTGAGGTCCGTGAATTTTTTTTGTGAACCTTGATCTATTTACATACTCTAAGCCAGTGACTCAAACATGGTGTCATTAGATATTAAGCTTTAGAACGTACTTTGACCAGCAGCAATCACGCTGTTTTGCAGAGACACAGGATGAAGTGAAAGTACTTCTTACAGTGAAAATATTACATGTTAAAACAAAAAAAATGTGTTTTAAAGAGGATTAAGCAGAAAAGCATAGCTCTCACAGCAAAGAATGTTAAACTTGCATGTGGCATAAAGAAAGGTTTGATGTAAACTGTCTGTATCATGCAGAGACCAACAGCTGCTTTTTTTTCCTTCTCCCCCCTGCAGTCATGTATCCTGCCTATGCAAAGTGGGTGCAGTCACACAGGGACCTTCCTATCAAGCTTAATCAGTGGTGCAGTGTTGTGGTATGTCTGTACACAATTTCCAAGTAACTGTGGTACTGTAAATGCAATGTAGGACAATTGCTTTATGTGGACATCACTCAATGATACTGATCACGTCACATATTTCATGGCCGAAGTGTGAACGTGATTTATGTGATCTGGTTTTCTCACTGTTTTTAATAAAACATTCTTTATCAATGTATGTTGTTGATTACATTGTTTAAGTAGAAATCTGCGAATAGTTGACTTTTTATCTCACATTCAGAATTTTGTAATACTTATTTATAAACATTTTTAACAATAATTTGACACTTCAATGTTAGTTGTGGTGTTCAATTTTTTTTATTTCCCTCCCTCCAGCGCTGGGAGTTCAAACATCCCCAGCCTTTCCTTCGCACTCGTGAATTCCTTTGGCAAGAGGGTCACACAGCATTTGCAACATATGAAGAAGCCGCAGAGGAGGTAAAAAGCAAATGCATTCATGCTTTTGCTTTCCAAAAGTTACTTTATTCCATAGCAACACAAACAAATCTTTTTACTAGGACCTGGTAGAAATTTTTCTCCTTTTCTTTGGGAGACCTCATGAAAAATGTGAAGTGTTCTAGAGCACATTTTTTTATTAGATGTAACTCATGTCTGAGCCTTTAGTCTCTTCAAATAATATGGGGTTTGAAGAGTGTAATACATAAAGAATACCTTCCTTAAATTATTTTCCTTAAAAATTCTTAAAAACCTTTTTTCCCTAAAAGCCTAAATAATGGGTTCGCGTGTTAACAGCTAGAGATTTTAACGCTTCCTTTACCAAACAGACAGTTATTTAATGTGAGTATCATGGCATATCTATGCTTATAAGCAGATGCTCAAGCTTTTAGGTGGAAACTAGAAGGCAGTATAGGCAATGAACTAGCATTTCTCCAGTGATTCTTGTTTCCTGTTATGATGTATAGTTGTTGCTATTTGATTAATAGAAAGTAGCAGCCAAAATTTAAAGTGATTGAAGAAATCTTGGGTTTTAATTACAAGATTGAGAAAGGGTGAGATTTTTGAGCTTTTAGACTATGGCCTATAAAAATACTTCATGATTTAGCAAATGCAGAATACTGAGTAATTCTAAGACAGAAATTTTCATCATAGGTGATGCAGATACTTGATCTATATGCTCAAGTCTATGAAGATCTCCTAGCAATACCTGTTGTGAAAGGAAGGAAGACAGAGAAGGAAAAATTCGCTGGTGGTGATTATACAACCACTGTAGAGGCATTTATATCTGCCAGTGGAAGAGCTATCCAGGTATTTATCAGAAGAATACTTTTTCTTTTCATTAAACACTGGGAGATGAAAACCTTAAAATTATGCTTATTGGACAACTTCCCATTGAGTAGGGCTTTTTGTGTGCAATTATTTCAGGGAGCAACGTCACATCACCTTGGGCAGAATTTCTCAAAGATGTTTGAAATTGTATTTGAAGATCCCAAGAAACCAGGAGAAAAACAATTTGCTTATCAGAATTCCTGGGGCATTACGACTCGAACTATTGGCGTAATGACAATGATTCATGGAGATAACATGGGATTGGTGCTTCCACCTCGAGTAGCCTGTGTTCAGGTACGTAAAAATGCGTTAAACTACTGTTTTGTTTTGTTTCCTGTCTTGAAATTCGTAAGCGTTTCATACTGACTACCTGGAAAACTTAACATAGGATAGGAGGTGTCTGATTACAGGGCATGCTGTAAAAAGTTAATACAAATCATTAGGGTACTTGTGGACAAACTCCCTTTAATAGTCCATGTATTTAAAATAATTTTATCTGTATCATTTTGTTGAAAAGGCAAATATATACTTTACTTCTGAGAAGTTAAATTGCTGGGATATACAGCCACAATATTGTCTTTAATTTTCTATAACAACTAGGGGCTAACTTTCTTATAATGTAAAGTGCATGTCATGTTATATTGCAGGTTGTAATTATTCCCTGTGGTATCACAAATTCGCTTTCTGAGGAGGACAAAGATGCTTTATTGAAGAAATGTAATGAATATCGTAATAGGTTGCTTCGTGTTAATATCCGTGTACGGGCTGATTTAAGGGACAACTATTCACCTGGCTGGAAGTTCAACCACTGGGAACTTAAGGTACTTTTCTTTCCAGGAGGTTTTTGAAGCTTACATGCGAGGTATGCAAGAAGCATGTTATGCATGCCTTGTATTCTGAAGGCAAATATTTTCTCTAAAAGAACAATTGCTGCCTGATAATCGGGTATCATTTGCATTAATAAATGAAGAAAAAATGTTTGAGACTTGCTCTGTTTGTTAAGATTAGTGATTCTTGAACCTTCAAGTCTCCAGTTGATGTACCTAGAGAATGAAATTAATAGTACAAATTACTTGCATATTTAAAACTTTGCACTACTGAAGTGTGTCCAGGGTCACTGCAGTGCCTTCTTTGCACAGTGGAACAGAAAAGATAAATGTGCACAGCATCAACAAAGAAAGGAACAGCTTTTTTTTGTTTCAAATTACCTTGTTCCCCTCATGGTAGTTAAGAGGAACTGTTCTGCTTCATCAAATGTAAGAGGCTCTTGTAAAACAGAAATAGCGAACAGAATGAAACAGTGGTAATTAGCAATTGAATAATGTATTGATGTTACGGGATAATATGTTTTTTCTGAGTTTGAAATTAGTTTCAATGTGTTAATCTTCAATGTAAGATGATAGAAGCAGCCTGAGTTGTTAAAAGTTCCCACTGTATCCAAGTTCTCTTCTCTTCTCTTTGTGTAACCTTTTTTTTTTTTCTAATGCTGTGAATCTGTTGTGTGACTTTTTAAGTAAAATTAGGTTTATCAAGGAGGCACAGCATGGGGCAAACTTGATGTTTTTGATGAAATCTGCTGGTGTGTCCAGAATAATACATAAAGTGCATCTTTGGGCTAACTGCAGGCAGAGTGCACTCTTTTTTTATTGCGTAGGAATTCTGTAGGATAAAAAATACAAGGGTATTGGAGTAAGTACAAGAACTGGAAAGTGGTTTGCCTTACGTACTTTTCAGCTTAGCAGATTTCTGATGTTACCTTCAGAAAAATCCTAGTCACTGGCACTTGGTTTGTAATGTCTGGCATTAGTTGGATTGCTCTTTCTTAGGAGGTCTTCCTACATGATCATTAGGTATCCTGCCTTCACTGGAAAGTACTGTTATAATTAGAAATACTAGATACTTTCCACCAAAATTTAATTATGGAGACAGCCTTTTCTGTATGCCATAAACTAGACTGTTTCTTTGTTTTAAACTGTTTGTTATTAACAGTTTTGAATAGCTTTTTATGTAGCTTTGAAGTAGGAGCAGATATTTCACACTTCAGACAGATTTTACTGTATTTTTAATCTTTTTAGCATAAATAATGGGAAGGGAAGTATAGGGAATAATTTGGAACCTGTATACTTGAAGAGATTCCAGGGCACAAAATCATAGGAAGCTTTGGTAAATGTCTCCTGTTCACCTTTTGAACACTCCAGAATGTTTTTAGTTTTTAGCTTTTTAGCTTACTGATTAGGTTTCCTCTGGGGGAGTGAGACAACCCAGACCACCAAAATGCATTTGCACTTACTCTCTTCATTTCCTGTGTGCAGCTTAGGACACGTGTTAACAGGATGTAGGGAAAGTAAGGTAGACTCGGTACTGATTCTGACCTGACTAGTAAAATGAGAACGCTTTGTCTGATTGTATATGGGAGATGACAAATTACATGATTCTTGTCACTAAAGTTTGAAGCATAGAAGTTTTTAATGAATAAATTTTAAATAAATAAAGCAACTATTTGTTCGTAGTCAAATATTCTATGCAATTAATGTTGATATTAAGGCTATATTTAACAGAACTTTTGCTATTTGCTATTCATACAGTTGAAAGGGTTCTGTGAAAGAATTAAAAGGTGTTTATGGATGTACTAGGACATTAAAATGATAATAAATGCCTTAGCCACTCAGACCTTAAAAAATCTGGTTTGCACTGTCTGGGATAACAGTCTTGCTGTAGTTACAGCTGAGCTTTAACTGTCTTAGTATTACTTGTGTGTTGGCACAAATGCAGTCTCCAAGCTAGTGAAGCAAAGTTGTAGCAAGGTATAATGCACAAGCGAAGAGAGTATAGATGGGAAAGACAGAAATGCATAAAAGCAGTGGAATATGTGCTTGTTTTTTTATCAAAGGAACTTGTAACATGGAATCACTTTACACTTTTGACTGGCCTTTAGAACAAAAACAAAAAAAGGAGGAAAGCAAGTTAACTCTTCTGAGGATGAGTTATTCATTATAGCTTCTAATGTTTTTTGTAATGAAGGGTGTTCCAGTCAGGGTTGAAGTGGGACCACGAGACATGAAGAGCCAACAGTTTGTAGCTGTTAGAAGAGACACAGGACAGAAGCTGACCTTTTCTGAACATGAAGCAGAAGATAGACTGAAACAGATTTTGGAGGATATCCATGCTAACCTTTACAACAGGTAATTTGAGAGGTACAGTAAATGGCACTTCACCTTTCAGAAGAATTTCCCACATTATTGGTTCATTTGTGCAGGAAATTAGAGTAGGCCTATCTTTCTGTTTATGACATTTCATTTTTTCTGCCTCTGAAATATGTTCGCATACAGTGACAAAAGTTTCCTATTATGCTCATGAAACAGAATGTTAAAGTTTGTGAATTTATTTAAAAACATACTTTTGTGAATTCATGTGAAGTATTAATAAACAAACATACCATAAATAGTTCTTTGGAGGATAGTTCACAGGATTCGTTCCTGAAAGATGCTTTTGGTAGGGAACTTTGAAAGGTACCAAGTTGTTCAAGAAACATCAGTAATTGAAGTTCCATACTCAGAAGTGTGTTTTAAGAACCTGTGTCTTAGGGACTTTTATAGTATTGTTTTCTTACAAGCAATCAAATGCTTTTGGAACTGTTATTTGCCCTTACTGCATATACCAAATCCCTTGCGTGTCTGTTGTTGCAAATTGTTGTTTGTAAGAACAGTGAGAAAGAACGAAGTGCTGATCCAGTGCCATTGCAGATGAATTTTCCTGCTTTCTTCTGTGGTGATCAAAGTTACTTACAAGCAGGATATTTTTACCTAGTTGAAAAGCATTTTGCTATTTAGATTTAGAACATAATTAAAAAAGAAAAATCTACATCTATTGTATTTATGTTTTTCTATCTACAGCTGGTCAGTATTGAACATGGTGAAATGTGCAGCAGCCTCAAGAGCACTTCATTGGCATTTAATCAAAATTTTATCTCTTTGAGGGCAGAAGTGGTAGAAAGACATTACCTGATTAGGGAGATTCAAATGAGCATATAGGTTCGCTTCCTGTTAACTTTGTCATTTGACTGACTCTGAAAACTTAGTTTATTTGGCTGGTAAGGTTATGTACACAAATCTGGTCTGACTGATTTTTTTTTTTTTTTTTTTTTTTCCTTAGAGCTTCTGAGGACCTAAAAGGTCACATGGTGGTGGCCAATACTATGGAGGACTTTCAAAAAGAACTTGATTCAGGAAAGGTAAGGAAATTGATTTCATTCTACGCTGGTAAGTGCCTTCACACACTTTGTCCTTCACAACTAATCAGATGCTAGAAATTTCACATCTTTTATGTGAATACTGTTGTGGGGTTTGTGGAACTCTCCCCTCACAAGCAGATGAAACTTCTCCTGCAGAGTTGCACAAAAATAGATTAGCTTTTCCAAATTTTGTGATACATGTTGCTTTCTTTTGCTAAAATATGTATTTACGAAATATGGTGTTTCGGTCTACCACCACTCAAAATTTAGTCCTGTGCGAGAGGTGACAGGGTGTCTTGAAGCAGCTTACAGTGTTGGGTAATTTGCATTTAAAGTGTTACATTTTTAACTCAAAGTGCTTTTCGGAAAGATTAATGTAAGTATTTTATTTAGTTTAAGATAACCTTACTGTCACTATTCTAATGCAAACAGTGGAAAAACACTTGTCAGTCTCGTAATAGAGTCCAAGTAAGGGTTTAAAGTGTGTGCTATTTACGTCAAAGAAGTTTTGCCTTAATGACCTGAGTGGAAGCCATTGGGTTCATTGAGAATTAGTGAAGTCAGAAGCCTTCTTTGGTTGTTAGTAAGAATAACCCATCATGTGGATGACTAAGCTCTACTGACCTAAAGATCTGTAAAAAAGAAAGTTCTAGCAAAATATTTGAAATTTAGATGAGAGATGAAGTCTTCAGTAGAGGATTGAGCTGCTGCTTCTTTTTCAAAGATCCATTGACAGAAGTTCTTAACCCTGAAATTCTGTCACAAACCTCAGCTTGTGAAATTGTTAATGTATTTACATCCATATGTTCAAGTAGTAGTATCCCAAGGATCAGTTATTAAGGCTGTGTATTTTATAAAGAGAGAGCAGAGTTTTTTTGTGTATCAATTACTTCTAGTCTGAAAACTTTCAAATTTTCTGGTGGAAAATGCACAAGTGCCAAGAACTTATAGTACTTTTATTAACTTCCAAAGTAGCTCGAGATATTCTTGGTTAGTCTTGACTTTTCACCACACTATTTTCTTGCATTTCTGTTGCACTTAAATTCAATTTATAACAAGATTTAAAGGAATAATCATCAACTTAAGAGGAGGAACTGATGTAGCAGGCTTATGATGGTTTAGGATATGTTGTTTTAGATGTTCTCTGCCTTGGTGCTTTTGTTTTCCTCTACAAAACTAAATACAAGAGTGAAATATTCTGTTTCCAAACAGCTTTGGGCTCTTTCTACTAACTGCAAATTATCATTTCTTTGGTACAAGTGTCTCTAAAGCATTGGATGATTCTGGTGGTAGATTTAAGAACCAGAGATCTTTAGTCTGCACTTAATAAGTAATCGTGCTTTGCATAGATGTTCAGCTAGTACTACTGCTCTCTTGTATTGTGATTTCAAGATGTGCCATCACATATCTTTCACTTGTCAATTAAAGAAGCACTCTGAAACTATGCTTGACTGTCTTCAAGACAAAGAAATAATTGAAGAATACATAAACTCTTAAAAAAAAATCTTACTGCCCTTAGATTTTGATGAAATACTATAGAATCCCCTCTGCCTATAGAGAGGGTGAAATGCCTGGTCTTCAATGCCCAACACTCACTGTTTTGTACAGCTTTCTAGAGAGGGCTAAGAGAATTAAACTGTTTGTATTACGTTTAGAACTCTATTGTCTAGGTTATATTGTAGTTAAACTTGGCAATGTAAACAAATAGTTTTACAATTCAAGTTGGGTGCTTGCACCATTTTGGCACTTAGGTTATGTGTTTATTATAGCTAGTATATACGAATTAAAAAAAAAGTTATGTCATTTTATGACTGTTTCCCATATATAGCATGTATGTTCTGTACTATATTAGCACTGATTGCTGTTTTAAGAAGAAAATTTGTAAGCTGAGGTAGTCCTGTGTATTTCGTGTTGCTGTTTTTCACTTATTATAATTGTCGTGAAGAGTAATAGCTCTTTAAAAAAGTGTAATGTGTGTGTTCTTTGAAGTTGCATGTAAGTTTAGTTGAATATTAAGAAATAATTTTACAGGTATTTAAACTAAGTTTCATTTAAATGACAAAAGATCAGTGCAAGAAAAATGTAGCAGAATAATAGTCCCCCTTTTCAGTAGCAAGAAAGTGAAAATATAAAGTGAATTCTAATAAAGGTGCATTCTAGTTCAAGGCATAGAGAATTTTGCGCTAACAATGTAAATTTGGTGAAAGCAAGCCACAGATAAGCAAAGCAGAGCTTATTCACGTTTTGGATAGAATTTATATGACTGTGAAAGCTGAATTTAGTACCTTTTGTTGCCCCCAGCAATTAGCATTTTGCCAGTGTTTAAACATTTGTAGATGTCTTTTTAGCAGTTATTGTACTTTTTAGTATTAAACAGAATTTTCACTGTGAAAGTCCATTAAAAATGAAAACAAAGTCAGTGAAATGGAATATAAAACTTGAGAAAGATTCGGTACGGTAGCTTAGAGAACAGTGTATGAAATTGTTATTTCAACTTTACTTTCTCAGTTTTTTTCAGTTAAGCTAACTGAAGGAAAGAGCAGGAAAATAGACATCACTTCTCCCTGCTGCCAAGAATACTATGCTGTTGACAATTCTGTTTTCTTAAAATATGTCCTTATCTTTTCAGAAAAAATGAAAATTCATAGTAATAGAATTAAAATGGAAACTTCATTAGGAAAACAGACTCTTGTAATATGTGGGCATGCATTCGTTCTGCAGTTTGAAGTTTTAAACTTTTCCTGAAAAGCACAATATTTCAAGAGAGAACAGCATTTATACTTTCGACAGGAAGGAGGATATATTGGGTTAAAAGAAAAAATAGAAAAAAATCAGCACCCTGACTCAATTTAAATGCTGCTTTGCATTCCTTTAGTTTTTTTCGATGCTGCACTGTGGAGGGATGACTGTGCTTATCTACTTCTCTGATGAGAAAGAGCTATTAAAATTTTAATTTATCAGTCAGAACTTCTCCTACTTTGAGTGTATATGAGATTTTAAGGTTTAAGAATCTCCCAGTGACAAGGGTGATGATTTTTTTTTTGGTTTTGTTTTTTTTATTGATGTGTAACTTGGGATTTTTTTCTATCTCCTCTCATTTCCGCCCCCACCCCTCTTCCCCTTCTCAGATTGTACAAATCCCTTTCTGTGGGGAAATTGAGTGCGAGGATTGGATCAAGAAGACCACTGCCAGGTAAAATATGAATTAACTGGACAGTATGTAGCAAGAGCAAAATCAAAACATTTTGAATATAAAACAGGAATGCAAGATGCCTCCAAGCACTCAGTGTACTGATTTGCTGTCCTGCATATTCGAGTGTATTTATTTGGTTAGTTCTGAAATTTTCAGACTAATTAATGTGCTTTTGAGATTTTATGTATAATACACTTTATTGCACTTTTATTTTTAAATTATTTATTTATGAATATGCTTCTATTTCAGGGACCAAGATCTTGAGCCTGGTGCCCCGTCCATGGGAGCGAAAAGCCTCTGCATACCTTTTCAGCCTCTCCGTGAACTACAGTGTGGCGCAAGATGTGTCTGCGGCAAAAACCCTGCCAAGTTTTACACCTTATTTGGTCGTAGTTACTAAATTACTAGTGAGAAAGCACCTTCTCCTTTATCTGTGAATTGAACATTTTTTATTAAGACTGAAATAGCCCCCAAACCGAATTAGTTTTGTGACTTTTTAAATGATTCAAAAATCAAAGCCATAAACTGTAAACCACCCCCAATTGTTAGTCTTAGGGTAGCAGTAATTCAGACTTTTCTGTAAACATCTCTAATAATAAACATGTATTGTGAGCTGTAATATGCTTTGGTTGGGTTATTTTGTGTTACTCAGTGGGGAGAATAGTTATCCTTTGCTCATGTCTTTTTTTTTTCCATTCTGGTGCATATTTTCTTCTACGTTAGGGCAATGCCTAAAAGCGCATGGACAATGTCATAAACACTCTACAGTTTAGTGTGCTGACATAAGCTTTATAGATAAAACATCTGCTTTTATTTTTGCCTGCAAATTTTTCAATTTTCAGTACAGACTTGCTGCTAACTTGTAGGGATGCTAAATGCTACTCTTTTTGAAAATCACCTCTGGACCCGGGTGTTTCAAGGAATATTTTCACCCCATCGTAAAACAAGCTTGAAAGGCTATCTCAGATTAAATGCCACATTTTTAGCAAGATGCAGGTGAATGCCATTTCTTGCAGGTATTTTACGAGGCTCTGTTTCTCTTATCTCATCAACTGGCATTTACAGCTGTCTCATTGCAGTATTGCTGTGAGTAATGCAAAGACAATCTGAAGAGAAGTATTTTCAGTGCTAAGCATTTTAGACTGTTTTTATATCTGGAGCGTGTTTCATAAAACCATTTTGCTTTTCCTGTACTTATTATGTGTTGCTTTAGCAGAGAAGGCGGGATGTTGCAGAGTTACCAAAATTATTTTTCAAATAAAATTAGTTCCACTCTAATCATAGAGCACTTTAAAGAAAATGTGAGCCCCGGCACAAAACAATACATGCATAATTTGTTACTTTTTTCTCTCCTGTATGTTTGAATCCTCCTTCTCCCTGAAGACAGTTGAGTGAAAACTTGCATTTTAAAATCATCTACCTTGCATTCATCTGTCTGGATATTTTCTCTCTCTATAGACAGTCTCAGGGGTAGTAATGAGCAAAGGATCTTGAGAATGATGTGTCAATGCATGTCAATGCATCTTCCCTTTTTAGTTGACTTGCCATAAGAGTGGCCCCAAGGTCTTTCTATCCTATGCTGTCTTTAACACTGACTGGAATTCTACTTAGAGAGAGTGTAAGTGGGAAATACCATAGTAATGTTTTCACAGCCTCACCTGATGGGTAACTAAGACATCTTCAGAGGCTTTGCCTACTGCAGCGCACTCATGTTGGGGGAAGGGGAGAGGCATTAAACAGCAGCTTCAATGTCCTCGGCCATAAGAGACAGCAGAGCGATGAGATTTTTTGACAGATCATAACAGATTATTAAGAATTGCACAGCACTTTCGGCTCCCATTGAAACGCACTACAACACTGGTATTTTAAAAAGGAGATATGGAAGTTGTTAATAGCATAGAACAAAGAAAAAGCAAAACGAAATGCAGTCTCTAATACTGCTGCAACCTTATCAGTTTGAACAAACGGTCAATCTTCAACCAGTTGACTTGATCAAATTAATGAGTAAACATGTTGCCAACAGTGTTCTTAGAATGAGTTGCTATCAACCTACAAATAGGTTGGTTTGAAGCCAGAGGTTTCACAGAAGTCTAGACCTTTTATTTTGTTTGTTTGATTTTTAAAAATTCTTTTCCCCAGAATGTTTCTTCCTGATCATAGTAGGGATTGAAGTGTATGGAACATGGATGACTCACCTTCAGATCATTCTGTAGTGATCGTCCAGAGAGGAGAGGCTGATGCCTCCCTGGAAGAGAGACATCCATCTTGAGTATCCTTCCACCAGAAGCGTGATCTGAGCTATCTGTAAAACATTATAGAAATATCCATACTCCTAATGATACTGGTGTAAAAAACTTTGGGAATCCTAATACATTGTCTCTCTTGGAAATGAAGTATATGAATCATGGTAATATGCTACAGTTCATTAACTGATACTACTTTGTGTTTATAATAGAACTACAAAGCTCTTGGTGTTCCTTAGTAATTAAAGTTATATACTGATAAATTTGGGTTAAATGGCATAGTAACGTGGCATGTAGTAGAAATGCCTTAAAGTGGTGTCGCTCCTTATAGACAAAATAGAGCACAGAAACATTTTAGCTTCATGTAGCTCGAGCTTACGTTTCTGTAATTGAAATCTTGTGCAGAACAGAGCTTTTGAGAGCTCAGAAGTTTGGCCTTGGTCTGTTCCCACTGTGAAATGAGAATAACCCTTGAAATAATCTCAGTTTTCATGCTCTCTAGTTCAGATAGTAAAATAAGTAAGTAGTTGAATGTTACTTCTACACAAGAAGGAAGAAAATGCTGTAGAAATAGAGGTATTGGTATGCAGAAAGGCCATTGCTTACACTTATACTTACACTTCTAGTAACCAAGGCCATCCTGAAGCTGGAGAAAAAAGGCCGCACCTGCAGGGAGGGTCGGACAGGACAGGTGACCCCAAACTGACCAACAGAGCATTCCATCCTGTATATGGCCTACTCTGTATAAAACTGAGGGATCATGATCCTTTGATGGCCGACGTCCAGTGAGGACCTTGTCTGTTTGCCCCAGATCCATGTGTTCCTGAGTCCAGTTTCTGAGTCCAGCTCCCTCCTAGCCACGGACCCATTCCCTCATGTCTGCTCCGCAGTATTTGTGGTGATGCATAGTCATCGAGGGGTAGGGTGGGGGGCACAATCCCATATCTTTGTATATACTTTATTATTTTCTATTATTATTACATTAAAACTGTAGTTTTTAGTTTCCAGTGCACAAGTATTTTTATTTCTCATTTTCCTTTCCCTAGGGGTGGGAGGGAGGGATTTCGGAGCCCAGCTGCTTGGCTTTAGCTGCTGAAATTGGCTGGGCTGGAGCTAAGCTGTGACAAGGGGGCAGGGGCAAACTCTCAAGACTTCATCTGCAGTGTGTAGGTAGGCAAATGACCAAATGTTAAAAATTACGTTCGTTGGCAGGCAAGGCTTCTAACAGACTGGACTTTAAACATAAATATTTTAGTTGCTGAATTCCTGTGAGTGAAAAAATAAAATTGGGGGTGGGTGTTTGCATTTTCAAATTCACCTTGGGATGTCTAAGGCCTGCAGGGACAGTTGGTCAGCTCAGGTTATCAGTATTATTATCTTATCTTGCTATGGCTGTACTGCATGTAATTTCCTTCCATTTTATCTTGTAGCTAACTGTGTGTATATATGCACACAGATGGGCATTTCAAACAAAAACTGGATCATAAACTTTTCAAGGAAGGCACCTGGTCTGATCGTCCCTATCACCTAGTGTGCTATTAGCAGCTAGGTTTCCTTCATTATGGTTTCTGAGTGTGCGTCAATTATGCGTATGCTCAAGAGTTCAACAGGTACTACAATGACTGACAAAAAAAAAGGTTATCCCTTCAGGTTTTTACTCTGTTCCAGAAATGGCACCAAATCCAAGCTAGGACTTCTGCAGGTCTTATTTCCCCCTTAGTTTCTGGTTGTGCTTGCCCCAAATCTCTTACTTCCA
This sequence comes from Cuculus canorus, assembly GCF_017976375.1. NCBI lineage: Eukaryota > Metazoa > Chordata > Aves > Cuculiformes > Cuculidae > Cuculus > Cuculus canorus. The sequence continues at coordinate 91,499,608 of NC_071403.1, forward strand.
AGCGTACGAAGATTATTTTGGGATTTTGAGGTATGCATGATTTTGAGGCTATGAGCAACCTGGTCTAGCGGAAAGTGTCCCTGCCCATGGCAGGGGGCTTGGAACTGGATGATCTTTAAGCTCCCTTCCAAACCAAACCAGTCTATAATTCTAATTGAAAATAAATTATGTGCTTTCGGTTTATTGTTCAGGCTCAGCTTCTGTATTACTGGTCACATATTTAGAAAATGGACTGCAACTATGCTCTGTATTGGTAGGCAATGTTAAAAAGTGCAAGAGGTACAAGCAATTGATAACTCTACATTACTAAAATAGAAGATCAATTTGATTGGTTTTGAAACTTGCTTTCTGGCCAACATGTTCAACTACCCTCACGGTCAGTTCATGTTTACAGTGTACTTAAAAGTAACGTCAAGTCAACAAGAATTTCAAATGTCTTCTTCCATAGGTGTGCAGTATTTTCTCAGTACTAACAGAAATGGCAAAAACAGAAATCAGAGGAGAGTTTTATACAACAGGAATGCTGCCACTAGCTGCTTAAAAGTTCTGGGCCACCTTCTTACACTGTCCTCTCTGAGTCTTATTCAGTTTTTTATTACAGTGCTACTGGGTAGAGTAGCAAGTGCTGGTGGTCCGAGTACTGTCCTTTGGTTTATTTTTGGTTTTGTAGGAAAAAAAATCCTCCTGAGACTGGAAAGCCCTACAGGACTGGAGCCTTGAGGCTGTCTTCACATGACGTATCTTGCTAAACTGCCCTTTAAACTGATTTATTGCTTTACTGCTTCCTATAAAAGTGGCTCCCACATGTGAGCAGTGCTGACAGGTGAAGGGCAGAATTGTAGGCAGCGAATTGCTCCTCGCACAGCTCTGTCTTGCAGAACCTCAGAGTAAGGGGAAGAGAGCAGCAGAAATGGGCCGCTACTCAGGCAGGAGCAGCAGGCTCATCCTCATGTGCGTGTTGAGCCTTGGGCTTTTTGTTGTTGAGATCTCGGTAGCCTACGTTGGCAATTCTCTTTCCTTAGCCTCAGATGCCTTTGCTGTTTTCTCTCACTTGATCTCCATGATTGTCGGTTTGTTTGGTGTTAGGTTCAGTCGCATTAGATGGCACAAGGCTAACACTTTTGGCTTCAGCCGGGCAGATGTGCTGGGAGCTTTTGGCAACTCTGTTTTTGCCACTGCTCTGATGTTCAGCGTCTTTGTTGAATCGATCAAGAGGTTTATCAATCCTCAGAAGACTGAGAAAGCACTGCTCGTCCTCATTGTTGGAATTGTAGGTCTGTTCTTCAATGTGTTCAACTATGTTATCTTCATGGACTGCTGTTATTGTCGAGCACCCCAAGGAGACACCGAAACAGGTAAATAACCTAACACAATTGCTCAGCATTCCCGGTGCTCTACGATTCTGCTTAATGACTTTTCTAGAGACTGTTTACAGGTTCTCTGAGATGGGCAAGCAATAAACATTGTAGTTTTTTCATCGTTTTGGTAGCAAAGGTAATGGATTTTATGCCTTAACCCATACATGTTTCCAGCTATCACCACATGCATTTCTCAGTAAATGATGTGTAAATACTGTGTTGACTTCCTGAAGTGTACGGTGATCTACAAGAGAAATTATCTCCCTAATCTTCTGGCTGGCCAAACAGAGGACTGGGGGTACTACTGCCCTAAGGAGATACTTCTTAGGAAATGCTTAATCCTGGAATACCAGTCATCCACAATTGATAACTGTCCATGCTTTTGTAATTCTGCTGTAATTTTTGTCTAGGACATGATTATCCTTTGAGAGGTATTCAGAGTTTGAATGAGATTTTAAAAAAAAAAAAAGTAAGGGCAAAAGAAAAGTCGCAGCATTCCTTGATTTGGGGATAAAAGACTTGAATGCTGATTGAACAGCCTGTGGGCAGAGAATTGAAATGCTCCTTGCTGATGTTTGTTACCCTGTGCTTTAGAGGGGCAGGGGAGATACTCTAATACATAAATCTTTAGTAGGAGATTCTGTTGAGTGCACAGAGGTTTAGCTATTCAATTTATTTTTCTTAGCATAGGATTTTCAAATGTCTGTGTTTGGGAGGAGGGATGGGTGCTAGGTTTTTTTATTCCTGCAGAAAGTATCTCACTTTATTTGACATAAGATATATGTGTATTCTCTCTCGGTACATGTATATATACACACACATTTCTTAAAAATAGAAATATTTTAGTTGAGATAGGAACTAGATATTTGCAAAGCTGGACATCCTGGAGCGAAAGCTGAGAGAACCCATTTAATAAAGCAGCTGCTGTTATGTACTGGTCTCAGCAAGGGGAGCCAAGTCTTACATTTGACTTTCAGACTGGACAGGGCTTTGGAGCTAGAAATTAGAAGGAGTTTTAGTTTACGTTTCAGTGCTTAATATGTTTCATGTAGGACTTCAAGTGGAAAAGCTTTCTGTTCATTATTTAAGGTACCTCCATATGATATTGAAGCTTTACATTTACTCGTGCATAACACTCAAAGGAGATGCACAACTTATTTTGCTGCCTGTTTGTTTCAATGCCCAACCATTTAAACTGACCTGCTCTTAGGCTGAAGTTGTGGTGGTATGTAATTAGCAGAGGGATCTAATGAGCTTTTGTATAAGGAACTGTCAGCAATTCCTGACAAAGCCTCTGTTTATGATGACTTCTTGAAAGACAGCTTCCAAAATTGTGCCTCAAGGTGAAGTGAGGAAGGACAAAGAAGGAATAGATCAGCACTTAAAACCAATGGCAAGAGTGTCAGGCAATTAGGAAATTAACTGAAATTAATGGCAATTGTGTAGGTAAATGCCATTCTTGCCATATGTCCAGGATCCATCTTCTAATAACTCTCTGGGACAATATAGCCATTCCTGTCACTCCGATAGGTACGCATCCGTAATGCCTGGCAACTCCACTTTGCTTTCAACTGAATTTCAGTTGCCTAAGCCAGAGGTTAATTATACCATCCCATAAATACAGTGTGTAGATTTCTTGAAGAGTTTACCTCTCTGTTTCTTGTGCGGTGAATCTTCTCTGCTTGTGGTAATGCCTACAGGCAAGACAATGCCTGTCTGTGCTGTAGAGGGAATGCATCTTTCTTCTAGACTTGATTTTATAAACACCAATTAGGTAAATTCTCATATTTATTTCCTCTAATTCTCTCTATATTCCACCTGAGTGGGATTTTTATTACATGTCTTTAAAAAGAAATGTTATTTCCGTAATAGCTGTACCCTGAAAAGTATACCTATATGCTTTATATATATTCTATATTAAATACACGGAAAGAGAGGGATTCTATCTCTCTTGTCATCCTGTGAATGAGAAAAAGATGCTCTTTCCTGGAGGAAATGGCAAATTTTCTATTGAATCGACACCACTAGCAGAAATTCAAGTGGATGGACGTGGTCTCTGAATTTCTGCTGGTGCAGCCCAGCTGTCCACAGGCAATACCCTTGGCGACATCTGAGCAATCTCCTGCCATCAGTGATGGATCGCTGGAGGGTTAAGGTTTGTACAGCAGCCCTCTATCTCTTAGGCTTTCCAGGGAAGTGGTAGAGCTGCCTTCCATTCCATGTAAGGAATGGATTTAAACAGCCCTCTTCTATGCGATTGTTTGCATCGCTTTGAAAAACACAAAGCAAAAAACAAAGACTTTGCTTCAGTTGTCTAGTGCTGTATTGTGGGTCCTGTGTGCAGCAGGAACATCTACATCCACTGAAGGAAATGCTTGCACATGTATTAGTGCCATGATTATTCACAATGGCAACAGTTTATCTCAGTCATCTGTTGTGTGGTCTGCTGTCAGAGATAGAAAAATTAGCTGCTGTTTTTCCTGGGTGATGCTGCAGCAGGGGCAGAGCGAGCCGTGCCTACAATGAGTGTTGCTAGTTGGGGTTGAGATCCAGTGGACGCAGGGCGGTGTTCACAGGTGCCAGCCCAGCTCTCTCTCTTTGTCCGTTCTGCTTCTGTACTCATTTAGCCCATTTCTTCCTCTTCTCTGTAGGTTCTCATCTTGGTACAAATATTGTTGAGCAAGTGTAAGTGTTTTTCTGTGCTGCCAACCTAGTTTACCCAGGCAGACCCTATTTCCCTCCTCCACTATTGGTTGGGTTCATTTTGCCTCTTACTGATTACTCTTCTGTTTCTCCCCCTTTTATTTTTTTCTGGCGACCCTTTTGCTCTGTGTCTGACTCCCTCGGTCTTCATCTACTGCTGTCCCCCTTTGCCTCTCTTTCTTTTATTTGAATCCCTGTCTGTCCTTCCAGGTAGCTGTAAGTGCCCATTTCCTCTCGCCAGATTCGATGAAGTTGTCTCTGCCTTCTATATCCATCTTTGCACTTGATTCAGGCATTCAAGTTTCTCACGCTACACTAGCACTAAGAGGAGAGGTCAGCAAGAGTATTGGGAAGATGTGCCCCTGTTCTTTTTGATGCTGTCCCGGAGCAGCAATTACGTATATAAAATATTCTACACTCTCTAAAGGAACTGCTGTGCAGCGACAGGTACTTGGCCCAGCTGGGCTATCCATAGCAGCATGGAGCACAGACTGGCTAGTACTTTGACTTAAAAATCCAGAAAATACTTGTTAAAACACAGAAATATTAAAGCTTCCCTAAGAAACTTTTCCAAAAGTTAACATTCACAAAAAAAGCTTTTCTTGCCATTGCTGTTGGAAATGACAGAACAGCTTTAGCCAGACTTCTTTGACAATGTTGCAGTCTTGTATCTTATGTAGAAAGTTTCGGCACAAAAATGAAGGATACAGCTAAGTCATAAGCAGATGGAAAAGAACAACCCTCAGGCTTTTATAATAAATATGAGACAACTTTAACATTGGCCATACCCTTAATAGCCAGCCAGTCATACAAATACAGAACCCTGTTTTACTGCACCCAGAGATCAGTTTACTCTTGTTTGTGTAGTTCAGTGTTATTGTCTCTTCTCCTCATTTGTATAAGATTTCAAACTATTAGAGTGACCACAGTTTGAAAAGAACCATATTAGTTTGATCATAGTAATTCTCTGTTCTTTGTCTTGAGAAAATGAATAAAGATTTAACGTGGAGAAAACATTTGTCCTGTTGTCTTGTGATCTGTGCAGGGAGGTGGGGGGAAGTAGGAAGTTAAAAGGATGTCACCCAACCCAATCTGTCTGATACTGAGCCACCTCTAAAAGGGCTGAGGCTTGGAGGAACAGCTCTAATCTTCTCATGAGAGACCTCATGGTCTTCACAGGGTTCACAACTCATTAAATAAAACACATTTTGTATTAGCAGCCAAGTGGCTTGCTTTTATGTTCTGGTAGGTGCAAGTTAGCAAGCATGTGTGTGAGCTTTTTATGTGACAATGCTGTTGGGTCTTGATTCTCCTATCTCACTGTGCACCAGCAGCCTGCTTCTCAGATAAGAGGGGCGATGTAAGCTAGCAGACACCTAAGTGGAAAATATATCTTCTTGTTCCTCCTGGACTTTATGCAGCATGAGTTTGCTTATTCTGAAGCTTGCTGGGAGGCATATGTCTTTTCCCAGGCTTTCCTAAGCAGGAGAGAATTGGGGGTATATGCATGTGAACGCAGTAAGATGAGGAGAGGTACCAGTTTTAACTGGCTGGGTGTCTTGAGAAGGCTTTGTTGCTATAACATTCTGAACTCAGTTTTTTCATCTGTTGTTGCAAACATACTGATCCCAGGGGAAATGAGATATTTCTCATATTGATAGACCAAAATAAGTGGATAAATGGCCGCTTGACCCGTATCTTAATGATATAGACCTTCCCAGTGGAGACCTGGTGAAAAATGTGCAGGTACTGAAAAGTAATTGTAGTTTCAGTCCTCTCAGATTCAACAGACCCAAAAGTCTATAATATTGCAGGAGATGAAAGTGCTCTAGGGGTTAGAGATTCAGAACTGAGGATTTCAGTTTCTTAGGTTGTCAGTGTGAAGAATTTACTGATCACTTAATTCCCCTGTGTTTAAGAAAGGAAAAATAAGTTTACTGATCTGAACAAGTTTTACTCTCAAATAAATGGGTGCCAGACTGCTGATCCATTGGCCTGTAGGCTTTTTTAAGGAATGAAGAAGGGGAAGGAACTGTGGATGTTACACCTGTAACAACAAACCTCTAGCATTCTGTTTTTCACGCCTGAAAGATTTTCTTCAAGATCAGCAGTACTACCTCTATTTTACCCCTCTTTTGAGCATATCTTCACCAGGTTGATATAATTTTCCCCTGAAAGCACCAACTCTTTAATAAACCCTTTATGCCCGTTCATGCCCTGACTGCCTTCATAGACAGATGATTGCTGAACGCGCAGCACTAGAGTTTACCAACAGAGAGCTGCTTCATTCACACAGTACATACTCATCCTCACAGATTTATGCTGCCTCTGTAGTTTACCATGGCATCCAAATCCTAAATGCTTGCCAACATGGTATGTTTAAATTAAGAGACATATGATTTATTGCACTTATTTCCATAAATCCCAGAGGTGTTAGTGTGTTTGCATGCGGGTAACCAAAGCCTTCTCTAAGCAAATATTTAGATTTTCTGGCTTTGATTTCTACAGCATTACAGAATGTAGTCTTCTCAAATGGAATAGAAAGGCCAAAAGAAGCTCTCAAAGTAATTTTAAGTGTTTATCAGATACCTAAGACCGCACACATATTTTCTCAAGGTCTTCTTTAGTTTGATAGTGTGTCAAATAATCCTCAATAAATTTTTCCAAAGCTTTTCTGAACAGCTCCTCTTGAAGGTGACTGAGTCTGTGTTAACTTGTATTAGTTGAAGCTCTAATCCAGAGTCCTTAACAAAGACAAGGCAGATGAGAAGAGACTGTGAAAATGTATTTAGCAACAGCTTCACTAAATTTTTTTCACGTTTTTTAAATTGTTTCATTTTCTTAAAAGAAACCTCAGAATTTAATCTAAGGAAGAGATATTTTGCTGCAATTCTTTTAAGGAGAAAATTTTGCATCTAAACAAATAAAAGCAAATTATTTGAGGCTACTTTTTAACTACAATGGTAAGTGCGGAACAAAAATTCTAAGTCAATAAGTAAAGCAGGCAAAGCATCCCTAAATGGTTTATCAACAGCAGAAAAGTAAGATCAAAACTTCTGAACCTAGATTCCAACAGGACTAGTACTACTGACCTTTGGGTAACTGCATTCATTCTCAACCTTGAACCAATTTCATGGCAAAGGCATAGACGAGCTGTCTGAGTTACATCACAGTATCTGTGGTGAGCTATAAGGAAATAAAAGGACTGTATGATAACTGAGGTCAAAGTCATAAACAGCTTGAATACAATGGAGAATTTGAAGGCTGACATGTTATGTACGTTAACTGCAATTCTTTTACTTGAAAGCTTATTCTGCAGAGTTTACCACAGGCAGGGGTTTGATATCAACTTCAGTGTAGAAACGCTGCTGGGCTCGAAAACAAAGTTTTTGCAGTAGGATTCAATGTAACTTACAATGATGAAATCTGTGAGTGGGTTTTTCCTCTTCACGTTTGTTCCAACATCCTGCATTACCTCCCAATAAGAATAGGTTATATGAATATATGCATATACCCATGCATAGAATCATGGAATTGTTTGAGGTAGAAGGGATTTTAAAGATCATCCAGTTCCACCGCCCCTGCCATGGATAGGGACACCTTCCAGTGGATCATGTTGCTCAAAGCCCCATCCAACCTGGCCTTGAACAACTCTAGGGATGGGGCATCCACACCTTCTCTGGGTAACTCCTTCCAGTGTCTCACTGCCCTCACAGTGAAAAGTTTCTTCCTAATATCTAATCTAAATCTACCCTCTTTCCACCTAAAAACATTACCCCTTGTCCTGTCGCTGCACTCCCTGACAAAGAGTCCATCCCCATCTTCCCTGTAGGCCCTCTTTAAATACTGGAAGCGGCTATAAAGTCTGGCCTGAGCCTCCTCTTCTCTAGGCTAAACAGGCCCAACTCTCTCAGCCTGTCTTTGTATGGCAGAGGCTCCAGCCCTCTGATTATTGTCATGACTCTCCTCTGGACTCACTCTAACACATCAATATCCTTCCTGTGTTGAGACCGCCAGAATTGAATGCATTAATCCAGGAAATTTAACAGAATGATACTTTAACAAGTGAATTATCAAGTAGTTGAAATATTCAGGGAAGCACTATCCTGTGCCAGATAGATATGAAGAGCAGGGAATGGTGGTTTACAACTAACAAACTGAACAACCACCTTAAAATAGAAAAAAAAAATCTGACAAAAAGAACACATTTCAGGCTAGGAACTACATAATTACACAGGTTCATAATTTCAGATTGACATGCTGGTGCTTCCAAGCCCTCATTGGAAGAGCATGAAAAATCTGTTCTCCCTGTCCAGCCAGCCCGTGGTCTCCCCCTGGACAGTTCCAGGACTCTCATGAAGAATCACAGTTGTGATTAAAAAAGCAAAGGACATTCACCTCTGTACTCTGTCAAGGTATACTGATAAAACTCTCACCTCAACTCTGAAATCTTGCTGGAGGGCTACGTTCTAATCTTCTGCTAATCTTCTGCTAATCTGCTGCTCCCTGGATTAAAGCAGACATAATAACTGATTTCCCAAGCCTCCCTGTCCTTCAGCATATGCCAAGAAACCCTGTCATCCTCTTTCAGGTATGGATCTAAGCAGAATTAGGGGAAGATAGAAATAAAATAGATAAAGCAAAAATGAGGAACAAAAGAACTGCAAACAGGCTAGTTTCGTATTGTCTTAAACGACAAAGTTGACTGGCCAGTATTTGTTTTGTGACCCATTTTGTGATCAAATTTATCTGCAGCAGAAGCCAACCACATTGTTTCAACTTAGGTTTGCTATGAGTTTGGCCCGGCATTTCTAATTCAAAGAAAAAAGCTACACGAGAGCCTTCAGGGCTGTCATCAGATCTTGCCGGAAAGAAGCTTGAAGGTCTGCTGTCACTCTCTCCAGGCTCTTACAGCTGGGGATGCTGCCTTTAAATGCAACACTCCTGAGGCCAACCTCAGCTTTTTAGTGCAAATATAATAATTTTCTCCAGACAGTCTTAAAGAGGCAGGACTCCTTTATCACTTACAGTGATGTGTGATCATTTGTTTCTTTCATTCTCTAGTTTCTAGGAAATAGAAATATATTTCTAGAAATATTCTAGAATTATTCCTGATCTTTCTTTTGTAAATTATTTTTATGATGGGTGAAAAAGTAATTTCTACCAGGACTTTGATAAGCAGGATGAAAAGTGATCTTTTTTATAGTATCATGTATGATTACTGTGCTCTTACTGCTACTTAAATATCCCCCTATGGCCACAGGCGGGGATAGCTTGTTGGCTTGGGGTCCGATACTGATGGTTCTTATGTAAAAAGTATTAATTATTTGAGTGAGAGTACCTTAAAAACTTGGCACACGGAAATTTTGAAGCTTACAGGAGTGCCTTGGGTCTTTGGGGTTCAGAAGGAAAATTGTCTTGTTCGTAAGACTTCTACCAACTTTCAAGAATTTTACCAATTCCTGCTCTTGGTCTGGATGAGGAAATGCAAGAAACAGTCTGCTTTTATAGCAGTCTTGCAGCTGAAACTAATGTCAGCAAATAATTCAGAAATTTTTGAACCCCTTAAAAATGAGTTATTCAGAGTGAGAAACAGAAGGACTGGGACATCTATGTTGATTGTTTTACTTAATAGTATGTAGCTTGCTCAAGTAATCTCAGTACTGGATGAATAAATGGAACTATAGCATTACACTGTTGAACATCTGCAGTCGATGTAAAACACACAAGGACTCTAAGCACGCTGCAAAACAACCAGAAACATCGTTCCTTTCTCAAAGCATTTGACATCAAACTTCCTGATACTGCAAGCGCAATCAGAATGGTTGTGCCTGTGGTAGGGTAAGAGCCTGAGTGAAAACCCTGGTAACAGGGTCAGTGCCTCCTATGTGCAGGATCAAGACTTTCTCTTGGTCAATGTGAAACGGGACCAAAGGGTGAAAGAGCTATGGGCATAGCACGTACCTTATTCTGAAAACTGAGCTAAATGAATTATTTTTGTTATTGAAAGTGATAGCTTACTGAGCAAGTAAGTGTAGCTTTGTTCAGATGACAGTTTTAGAAATTGTTTGTCTCAAAGTGACAGTGGCATCTGGAGGAAGAGGGCCAGGGAGACTTGTATGCAGGGTGAGCAAAAGTGTGGATTTTCAGGAGGCTGTCTAAGCAGCCATAGGGTGAAAGAAAAGGCCCTGGCATGGATACATAACTGGTCAGAAGACGAGAAAGAGAAAGCAGGAGTGGATGACCAGTTCCATAAAAAAGTTTGCTAAACCCTCGGAAGACAGAAAGTGAATGAAAAGTGAGGCAGTACTGGGAAAAGAGTAAGGCAGACAGTCAAGACCTTGGCTGTGCCTCTGTATGAATCTGTGCTGACCTGTGTTTTGAAGACTATGCAAGTTTGTTTCCCTTATCTCCAAAAGATGTAGCTGGGAATTGGAAATAGTTCAGAGATGGGCCTCTGTTCTAGCTCAGCACAGACACTGCTCTGCTCTTGTGTCACTGTGTAACTTTCAGACTATCACCATATGGTGAGAAGCAGGTTGAGATCGTGAGCTTGACAAGCAGAAGGAGGAATCAGTGGATCAGCAGACACACCCTCACAGCTGAGGCTCTGAACACTTATTGCATTTGACTTCTTCGCTGAGTCATCTGAGCTTCATGTCAGAGGACTTACAGCCTTATTTGCTGAAAATAATATTTTTAGCACTATTTCTTCAAAATAACAGAGATATTTTTATGTTTTTGAAGTAAGTTCAAAGCTATGACACATTGTATTTTTTTTCCAAAGAGAATGAATGTATATTTTGCACAGGAGGACTAAGAATATTCCAGCTACTGTATTATATATCTTCCTAAAATAAAAAACACCGGAAATTCCTTTCAGTTCTATACCATAACAATGAGCTGGGCTTTGGTGAATTCTTCATTTTGATTTTAAGTGAAGTGCCAGAGGCAGAATTTTCTGTGATTAATTATCATAGAGAAGATATAGTCTGTCTTTTTAAAGTTTATATCTAATCGACTATTTATCTTCCTAAAACTCTTCTATATTTTTCCTCTTTTCGTTCTACCTATGTCACACTGCTTTTTATTTGGCACAACTGTTTAATCTCATCCTTTGTTGCTAGGTGTAATTATAGAGCTGAAATGTGTGTTGGTGTAATTTATGCTATCTGTTCCCACTATTGTGTTTTTCTTTATGGTAAGGGTTTTTTTCAATAGCTTTATTTTTATGCATTTTTTAATTTGAATATTGCAAGGTACTTTCATTTGGCACCTAAGCTATGGATAAAGCACAATTATTAGACCCTTCACTGAAACTTCACTGTGTTTGGTGGTACCTGGTGCCACAGAGAGGTGGTGCAGGTGAAGGCTGCCAGCAGGACAGCCCTTTGGTTTGGTCCAGACGGCTCTGCTTGTCCAAGCGGACACTTTTCCAGCCACTGTACGGGGTTTGCACCTCCATACGACCACTTTATATTGCTTTTTTTATGCTGCATTTAATTTATTTCGCATAAACCATGGTTGTTTCTAATGACTTGTGAGTGACGGGGGGCTGTGCAGTGGCAAGGCGGACGGGCAGTGGGGGTCCCCTACAACTTCCAAAACGGGATTGCAGGCAGCGGGCTGGTGCCAGCGGCAGGGCAGTGGCAGTACTGGCTGCGGGGTGGTGGTGCGGGATGGTGGTAGTGGTGCGGGGCAGTGACAAGTGCCAACTGCCAGGCGGCAGTGGCACTGCCAGCTGCGGGGTGGGTTGGTGGCAGTGCCGGCAGCGGGGGCGGTGCAGTGGCAGTGCCAGTGGCGGTGCAATGGTGGCTGCGGGGTGGCAGCGCGGTAGCGGCTGCTGCGTGCTGGCAGTGCCTTCCGCGGGGTAGTGACAAGTGCCGGCTGCGGGGCGATGGCAGTGCCAGCGGCGGTATGGTGCAGTGCCAGCTGCGGTGGCAGTCGGTGGCAGTGCCAGCTGCGGGGCAGCAGTGCAGTAGCGGCTGCGGGGCGGTGGCAGTGGCAGCTGTGGTGCGGGGTGGTGGTGGCTGCGGGACGGCCGCGCAGTAGCGGCTGCGGAGCAGCGGCAGTGCCGGCTGTGGTGCGGGGCGGCTGCGGGATGGTGACAAGTGCCGTCTGTGGGGCGGTCGGTGACAGTGACAGCTGCGGCGGCAGCTGCGGTGCCGTGACAAGCGCCGGTGCGGGTGGCAGCAGTGCCGGCTGCGGGGCAGCAGGGCGGTGGCGGTCGGCGGCCGCGGGGCGGTGACAAGCGCGGGCTGCGGGGCGGCGGCGGCTGCGGGGCGGTGCCTGCGGTGCCCGCGGTGCCGGCGGGCGGCGGGGCGGTGCAGCGGCCCCTGGGCAGGGCTGCGGGCGGGGACAGGCGCGGCAGGCGGCGGCGTTAAGGGTCGGGGCGGCGGGCGGCGCCGGCAGCGGAGCGGGGCCGCCGGCGGGGCGCCTCGGCTCGGCCATGGGACGGTACTCGGGCAAGACCTGCCGCCTCATCTTCATGCTGGTGCTCACCGCCGGCTTCTTCGTGGCCGAGCTGGTGTCGGGCTACGTGGGCAACTCCATCGCGCTGGTGTCCGACTCGTTCAACATGCTGTCGGACCTCATCTCGCTCTGCGTGGGCATCTCCACCGGGTGCATCGCCCGCCGCAGCCGCCGGGGCCCCCGCGCCACCTACGGGTACCGCCGCGCCGAGGCGGTGGGAGCCCTCAGCAATGCCGTCTTCCTCACCGCCCTCTGCTTCACCATCTTCGTGGAAGCCGTGCTCCGCCTGGCCCGGCCGGAGCCCATCGACGACGCGCGGCTGGTGCTCATCGTCGGCACCCTCGGCCTCGCCGTCAACCTCGTGGGGCTCCTCGTCTTCCAGGACTGGGGCGCCTGCTGCCGCCGGCACCGGCACCGGCCCGCCCCGCAGCCCCTGCCCGGCGCCGCCGGCACCGAGCGGGACGATGGAGCAGGTGCCTTTCGGCGGCATCCTCGCCGCCTTGCCTCGCCGTCCAGCCGCGCCTCCTCCTCGCCTCCCCTGGCACCCTTCCCCATCATCCCTCCCCACGTTCCCTCTTTCCCCCCACCCTTTGCAGGCTTCTCCATCATCCCTCCCCGCACCTCCTCCTCCTTGTCACCCCTTGCACCCTTCGCCATCATCCCTCCCCACGTCACCTCTTTACCTCCACCCTTTGCACCCTTCCCCATCATCCCTCTTTCCATCCTCTTTTCCCATGGGACCCGCCGAGCTGCCAGACACGTCCTCTGCGCCCTCTCAGAGCCCAAACCCCACCTTTGGGGCCCCTGGGAATGTTGCTAAGCTCCCTCAGACACCCGCTGCCTCTTTCACCTTGTACTTTACACCGGGCGTCCCCTTGGGATGGGGGAGGGAGGCGTTGCTCACAGAACGGTGCTGAAAATGCTTTGGCTTTTTGTTTTTTTCTTTTTGTTTAATGTCTTCTCATCTTCTTTGATATAAGTTGTTTTTGAGAAGGATGATGTTTTTTCTGTTTGTAGAACTTATACACAACACAGCGTTTCTTCTTTGAATGCAGGTGATTCACCAAATGACCAAAAGAGCCCTGAAGAGGGGCCTGTGAAAAAAAAAGAGAAAAAGTCTGAAGCCCTGAACATCAGAGGTACAGCACAGAAGTATACTGCTAATATTATGATGACTTCAAACACTTTCTGATTTCTATTTCAGATTATTTTTCTTTTTCTTCCCCTCCCCCCAAATATCAGTAAAAAATGGAGCAAAAGTGCAGGATTCTTCTATGTATGTGGACTGAGTTACCTTCAGCAGAAAGGTTTTGGTTGTATGAAATAGCACAGAAAATAACAAAACAGCGTGATTCTGAATTGACTCTGAGTGTGTTTAGTTTTTGATTGTCTAGAGGAGTTCAGCTGAGACTTTTGGAAGGGAGGCAAAACCTCTGACACTAAGTTCAAGTCACCAGAGGCCTTATAGGCAGGTATTTATGAGGTGCTTCTTTGAGTTTCACTGCTGCAGTAGCTGAGCAGTTTTCAACTTTAAAATACTTTTGGGCAGAAAATAGAATTTCTTTAAATCCTGAGGTTAGCAAGGTTTTGCAGTCAGCACGAGGGAAAAGGTGCTGAATCTGGTGCATCAGCACACACGTTTTTCCAGGTTCTCCAACTGTCTTCCAGGTCTCCCCTGAGAGAGTCTGTGACAGTATCAGCCCTTTTTACATTGTAATTTGGCAGATTTCTGAGTATCTGCAGAGTGAAACTGTGTAGTTACTTCCAGGGATGAATGAACCAAGTATCTCTCTCCCTCTCTGTATAGGTGCTTATAGGCACAAACATTTAGATACCTATTCTGAGCAGAGCCAAAAGCAGATAGCTTGGAATATTGAGTTTGTCCCTCAGTGAATGGGCTGTGAGAAAGCTAAAACAGGGTGGTGCTTTCAGGCTTCTTATGGTCACCTATGAGCATCTGATATTCCTCCAAAGTCATATAAATTAGCATTACGTGAATTAGGCTTAGATATTGACATGGCGTTCAAACACCTGGGACTTTTTTTGGATGTGTGTCTATCTACCTGTCTTTCAAAAGTGTTTTCAAAGTTACACAAATATGTTTGTAAGGGAAGACACTTTGGAAATCAAACTGTATGCTATAACCACAACACCTTCCTGAATGTCTACAAGTTGGTATTGCTGGATATTATGGCACTATAGTGGTAAGGTGGTCAGAGCAGGAAAAGCAAACCACCGCTTTCATAGATGGAGAAGAGAATGATAAGAAACCGATGAGTATATTGTAGAGAAAGCCTTACTTTCCTGAATGACAGCGCTTAGGCCTAAAGATGGTGAGGACATAGCTGGACAAAATAGCTTGTCAGGGAAACGGCTTCTTGGTTTTTAAAAGTGGTAGGAACAGGAATCCAGACATTCTGCGTGACTGGGTTAATTATTGTAGAGTAAAATTATTCCTATTAATTCTTGAGCATATGCAGAGTGGTTCAGACTTTCGAATACAAGCTGTTGAATGTACATGTTACCTATGGTCTTACCATACTGACTTTATTTACTAAAATTCATTTTTGGTTCTATTTTATAACCAAAGCTATAGGAAAATGGGTTCATTTCTGTCTAGGCTCTCATTGTGTGATGCATAAGCAAGATGCACATATTAACAATGATAATAATGTAAAATAAGCATTTTCAGAATTCCTTGAATTTTCAGTTAACAATTATCATAATTTTGATGTGCTTATATTTTTTCTTGATCTGAAAGAAGACTTTCTGAAACAGTTTCCTATTCTTTTTAAGCTGTGCTCTCTGGTTAGTTGTCTTAGCAATTGCATTCTCCCTGTCCCTCATGTTCGTGCAATAGCCTACAGCCCATGCTGAATCGGGATTATTTGTGAATGAAAAGGAAACACTGCAACACTGTTAGGAGTAAAGGCCTGTGGGAGTCTGCCAAATAGGGCAGAACATGCCTGACTCCATCAAAAAGAGCTGCGCTTACTGGTAGTTTGTACTTTCTTATCTTATGCAGTGATTCTGAACAACTCCAGTGGCTATTGCCTTCATTTCTCACAGTGAAGATCAACATTCATGCAAAGAGCTGTCAAGAAACAGCAGAGCAGGCATGGCTCTAGGTCTAATCCAGTGTCCAGCATCACCAGAGAGTCAAAATTCTTCACTGCATTGTAAATGAGTTTCAGATGGAGCCTTTTACAGCTTCTCCAGCCCAGAGGAAATAATTAAATTGGAGCGAAGCTTTTGAAAGTGCTTGTCATAGGGATGATAAAAGCAGATGGGCCATTTTATTCTCTCACAGGCTCAGAATAAAAAGTATTGACAAAGAAATTAACTCCCTCTATTTAGAGATGTTATGAATTAGGCATTAATTAGGGTTGGAACGAAATCTAAATCGGAGCAGTAAAGACTGACAAAATTGGAGTGCATTTGAGCAATGATGGGAAGACGGAGGATTATGTAAATTAGTTAAAATAAAAAAAATTCTTAGATGATTGTAACTTTATAGCAAGAAGACTACTTTGGCCCTTGTAGTTGCAAGGGCAGATAAAAATACGTTATTACAAGAGCCCATTTTGTGTCTTCACTTTTTGTGCAAAAACATACCCATAGATGTAAAAAGTGGTACCCAGCTTTCCTCTCAATTTAGAGCACTTCAGGCACATATTAAACTGTGGTGCCGTGTTAGTAACTCTTAAATCAGAATCTGATTTTTTTTTTTTTTTTGTGTCTGAGGCCTAGTAGCATTGGTGGGACAAGGTTAGTATGACTAATAATCAAGCTTGATCCAATAGTTGGAGTTTGAGGGTATTTGAAGCCATAGGGATGGGCTTAGGTTTCACTTAGGTAATTTTTCAGATTTCAACATAGAAGCAGGTGGAGGAGAATAACTGTTATGGGAGGTGGTCTGTGACACTCTCAGCTTCCAGGGTAGAACAGATAGATTTAGTCATCAATTTTTAATTGAGAATTGAGATTTAACGTGCCTGGATCTCTTAATAATCTGCAACCATTTAAGCAAACACACTTTATGTTGCCATGGCATTGCAGTTGGAGTGCAATTGTTAGCATACCCTGCGTGTTTAATAATGCATCCCACTTCAGCAGCTGTGGTTCAGTGTCACCGTTTTCCTGTGCTGTTTTGTTCTGAAAGTTGTTATTGAAAACTTCAGTTATGATGTTAGTGCTTGGAATATTGTGCTTTTCATGACAAGCAGAACAGACTTAAAAAATGCAGATTGACTCTCCTTCTCCTTCCTAATGCCCCTGTCCCCTCAAGCAAAGAAACAAACAAACCCACCAAAAAAATCAACCAAAAAAAATCAAAAAACCCAAACCCCCAAAATATTCAGCCGCTAACGGAAATTGTGCCATTTGTTTCAGGTGTTCTTTTGCATGTTATGGGAGATGCACTTGGATCTGTGGTTGTGGTAATTGCTGCTACAATTTTCCATATACTTCCTCTGGAGAATGCTCCATGTAATTGGCAGTGCTACATTGATCCAAGCCTGACAATAATTATGGTGATCATCATCTTGTCTTCTGCATTCCCACTTATCAAGGAGACCTCAATTATTTTGTTGCAGATGGTTCCCAAAGGTGTTAATGTGCAACTACTGAGTAAGTCAAATTTGTTGTTGAAATGCTGAAATCTAAATGATATATTTCAATGCATATGTTATTTTTGGAATGACATGTTTGGATTATTTACTCATAATAACTCTAAATTCTCAAGAACTGTGAGAAAGAGTCACATGCTTGTGTCCTAGCAACATGACTCAAATCTCTCTGGATTAGTTAAAGCATGCATTTTGAGAATGTGGTACTCTAACAATACATCAAAAATACCAGTTCTTGAGCTGTTAATGCTTTGTGTGGGGTGTTTGTGAAAGGAACAACATTGAATTAAATTATTTCCCAGCCATGCAATGGCTTCTTTCCAAAGGCTTCCAAACCAGCTTGGTTAATTTTGTAACTCTTCAGCATTGTTCACACTGCTTAATTGTGGGGTAGCATTGGTTATTTCTGAAATTCCGCCATACTTGGGGGCTAAAGAAATCAGAAGATGTGGGGTCTCTGCCAAGGAAGTGGTGTTCTAACATTGCTTCTGTGAACGACTAGTATAGTGCCATTAGGGACCTTGAGGGATGGGTAAACTGAAAGGGAAGGGTGACTTGCTCCTGTGATCACCTGGAGGCTTAATTGAAAGCAGCTGAGAGTAGACATATTTTACGAAGTACAGCTCTTTAAAAAAGGTAGTTTGGAGACTGTTGCTTTTGGATAGGGCTCTAACAGAAATAGCAATTAGCCAGTACACCAAAGTCTCTAACATCTTTCTCTTCTGTCTTCCAGCTGACAGACTAGCTCGTGTACCAGGGGTTAGCAGCCTTCATGAAGTGCATATCTGGGAGCTTGCAGGTGGGAAGAATATTGCTACTCTTCATATCAAGTGCCAAACCCCTACTGATTACCAAGATGCTGCTTATAAAATACGGAAGGTTTTTCATGAAGCAGGAATTCATTCTGTGACCATCCAGCCTGAGTACATGGATCACAAGAACTTCCAGCTAATGTGCAGCTCACCCTGCATCTCAAAAGCTTGTGACTCTCAGCTGTGCTGCAGTCAGCGAGAGAACCCCCCAGCTAAAACTAATGGCTATACTGGGAAAAATGATACTTGCCTTTCATCACAGCGTGAAGACAATGGTTCGAGTAAAAATGATATTGAGATCCCTATTGAGTACCCACTGGCAGAGGATAGCATTAAAAATGTGAAATATTGTGGTGGCTCTGATGACAAATCACAGCTGAGCAGTACACGACTTTAGGCAATTCCCTCTACTTTGTGTAATATTTTCATAGAACAAAAAATATCCTGGCTTGAAGGGGGTGATCAGCGGTTGTAGCTGAAGTTGGTGTGGCAAACAGATTTCTGTGCTTTAGCTGTAAACCAAAATACAACTAAAACCCCCTTGTATCTGAAATAAGGATTAATGTTTCCACAGAGGGTGTTGCATTCATCTAAGATTTTTGTTATACAGCCTAACCCAGTTCCTTACCAAACTACGCAAGAATTTCTGTTATTAGAGTGGATGGTGTGTATTGCTGTCTGCACTGATGCTTGCAGTTAATGGCCAGTGGCACTGGGAATGAAACTCTGGCCTTTTCTGCTGAAGTGAGCTGTTTTCTGAAAGCCCTGTGGCCAGTTTGTGATTGTACCGGACTAAGTACTGTATATTTTTAGAGGACTTCAGTAGAGCTGCTTTACTGATCCTTAAACTCTGTTTCTGTATAGACAGTTTAACAGTAATGCTTGTGCTTCTGGCCAGTGGGGTTTGTGAATGAATTTAGGAGTGTCTTATGTAGGAGGGGAAGCACTCAGGAATTTTGACTTTCATTATTTTCTTGATTAACTCCTGTATTTAGGGACAGAGTAGGAACTGATCTTGCATAAGTACTAGTAATACTGGAGTCTTAGCCTAATCACAGATGGGTATGACAAAGAATAGACTTGTCCTGAAATACTAACGTGTATGTACACATTCTAGCAAACGGAAATGCAGGCAGTTATTCAGTGACTTTTATCTTGTTCACTCTTGTGATTGTACAACTCAGTCTTTTTAATTTATTTTTCTCCTGACAACAGAGATTATAATAGCCATGGTCCTAATTCATCGTTGTGTGGGATGATTGCAATATCTACAACACTGAGTGTCTGTCATTATTCATGCTGAATAAATAAGCTAATTTGTTTGTTATGAACAGTTAAAATTCTGCAGTTCTATCATTAAGACACAATTTAATAATGGGTTAGTTAAGAAATTCCCTTCGATTTTTATGTGCAGTGTTATCACTTAGAGGAAGCTTTAAAAAAAATTACAAGGAATTTTTCCTTGTTTAGTCTTTATTTTTTGCTGAATTATTTTAAATGTCTAAGCCCTTCCCTCTGCCCTGCCCTTCCTCCCCCTGCCCAAAGGTGTATTTCAAAGTGTGTTTAGTGGAGCAGTTCCTTTATCTCTTTGCTGCTTGCCTTTGTTTAAGGCTGGTAAACGTGCTCTAAGGAAAACAAGGTGTCGTGCCTTGTCACTAGTACTGGATTTAGGGCAGGTCTGTTCCACAGGTTTCTTGGAGAGGAGACTCACTACCTCCTAGTCCACACTGAGAGTAGTGCTTAGCCTCACTGTATATACAAACCAGATCCAGAAGCTTTCAAATCCTTTTTTCAGTCAAAAGTAGCCTTTCAGTGGTCTCTGTGGCCCGGGCAAGCTATTTTATTCATTTATTTATGGGGACATCTCTATAAAATAGTGGTGTCTTTACCTCAGCGACACATTAACAGAAAGGGAAAATTGATTTCCAGCCCAGGCTGGAAAAATAGCAGGACCTCCTTGTATGGCTGAGTAGAAAGCGGCCAACTCCTTATTAATAAGGACAATTACATTAAATCAATGAATATTAAAAGACACAGCAGGCTATTTTGCTGCTTGGAAAATGGTATTTACTGAAGCAGTGACTGCAGTCTTAATAGCACATTTCTAGATTTGCAGGTACTCCTTTTGAAGAGGTTCTTGGGTGAAGAATGTGATCCTCCTGTCTGTTTGATTCTCTTGGCAGCAGCAGAGGTGAAAGCAGCAGGACTTTGCTTGGCAGTTATTGCATGAATTAATGTAAATCAGGAAACGTTTTAAGAATTGCTCTGTCTTTCAGAAGTGTGTGGCATAAAGTAAGACAACCCTTTCTTCTGTTCTTTTTATCCGTACTTTCACCTATGATGATGTTTAAATGTCAGGATTTAGATGTAAATTATAAAAATATTTATAGGGTTTTTTTGAGAACTGGAAGAGAAAGCTCCCAAAATACGAACAAAGTGTAAGGGAGAACTTGCTTCCCAAATATCCTCTAAAACAAGCAGCCTTGCATATTTATGCATTTGTGGCTTAAATCAGGTTATCTTTTTATATATACATTTTATGAAGTGGTTGAAAGGTGGAATGGCAGTATTGTTTACTCTGGGATTAGAGAGAACTATTACGTATAATGCTGAGACTTTTGACAAAAGGAACTTCTCTTTCTTTATCCTTCCAGTGTTTGTTAAAACTGTGATTAACTATTTTTTAAGTTTTTAAAAGTGTTGTAACCTGAAAATACAATGAAGTAACATTTGTAAACTTTTTTCTTGTACTGTAATTGTTTTCTGTGAGTAAATAGGAAAATACTGGGGATTACAGAAATCTTCAGACCTAGAAAACAAGGAGATTTAAAATTTGCTTGATTACTTAAAGAAGCAAACCCAATACAGCAATATTATTTATGAAGTAAACCTTGTTTTTTATGTGTATGGGCTTCCAGAATATCCAGCTAAGGTTGCTGACTCAGTATCCTTGCTTTCCTTTGAGTCCTGGAAGAAAATATTTTTCTTTTCTGCTTTGAGTGTGCCACAACTAAGCTCTACTGGGTGGCCTCTCTCTGCTTCTGTAAAAGACTTCATTCCTGTCAGTGTCTATTTTCTATTGGATTATTTCTCTTTAGTTCTTCCCATATCTCTTTTAAGTCACTTAAGCTTACCTCATCTTGAAATACAGTATATTTCAGTATTTGCCCTTATGTATGGGCACTTGTTCTCAATGAATTTTTGCTGCACTGTTGAAAAATCTCTTTTCTGGCCTCTTTTGCTTATTTTTTTTTCCACTCCCAGTTCAGGAAGTAAAAGTTCTGATGATTACATGTTGATTGTGCTACCCTGTCCTCTTCATTTACCCCCTTCTGACTGCACCGTTATGGCATTCAATTTCTCTTGCAGTGGTTGCACTATCTGCACACCACTGGCTGTAGCAAAGGGAATCTGTTTAAAAGACAGTTGATTTTCAACCAGATGTCCCGCTTACGTGGTCATCTGGTCCATAACCAGTCATACATGTAACCTAATTGTATGGCGATGAAACATTCACTAGCCTTTGGCGGATAGTTTTGGAGCAAGAGTGAAAACTGAAATGAATTTGACATGGCATTGAATGCAAAAGCAATTTTCCGGCCTTTATAAGTTGTGGGCTTTTTCCTAAAGTGAATTCAATTTTTTTGCCACCTTTTCATCTGTTATACTTTAAGCAAATGTATCATTTTGAAAGATAATTTTTCCTTCTTCTCTAACTAAATGCAGGTCTTGCCTTTGCCTTTCTGTGTGAAGAAAAATTACTGATAGTATTTTTAGGAGTGTTGCCTTTCATTTGCCAAGTTTTCAATTAACTTCCTTCTTGTGTACTTCATGATACTTATTTTGACTTGTAATGCAGCAGTATTTTTCTTATTCTTTGTCTCTTCAATAAGAGCAATATAGTTTTGCTAGGCCTCTGGTCATGGTGATGTAGCTATAATACAGTGTAGAAATACCTCTTTTATGCACTGTTTTCATTTTTGCACTCCATTTAATTAAAATTCACTGCTTTCTGGTTTTGCTATGTGATACCCTTTACCACTGCAAACCACTTTTTGATCTTGCTCTTCCTGTTTTTTCTTCCTGCCTCTACCTGAGTATAACACCTCATATCTTGAATGCTCCCTTTTATTCTGGACGTCGAAGAGAATATGCTGGCACTGAAATTTTTCCCAAAATGAAGTTCACCACCCAAGGTCTATGGATGACTGCTCCAAGGACTGTTTTGTGTCCCGTGATCTGTGTCACAGTGTTGTCTAAGTAGTCATCCTGAGATAAAAATATATATATATTTATATATTTAAATCCTTTATAAACACTCCACTTGAACCAACTTAATAAAGAAGGTTGGTTTCTAAGCCTAAGAAGGGATGATGACATCACTAGAGTTTGTTAGTCATACATCAACAACTTAGGGGAAAGCTTGGATCACTAATTGGAAAGCAGATAAAAGGGACATTTCTGAAAAGATAATCCATGAAGATTTCTATAGGTTCTACTACTTTGCTCTATGGTGGAAGCACTTTCTATGTTAAATACTTTATTTGAGCAGTGATACTTTGGTATGAGGTTGTCACTGTATGAAGTTGTTACATTTATGGAGTTGTGTTGCTTATAAGTTTCCTCCAGTTATTCTGTTCCTTATGTGATTTAAATAATGTGCCAAAATGTAATTCCCATGATTGCTGAATCAGTGAATGGAAAATGTCATTGTGGTTTTATTAACCATTAGTAAGAAATTAAGTTTTATGTACAGTTACAATTTTGTCAAAATGAAGTTTGAATGTCTTGTAAATAAAGGGTATTTTTAAATAAACCTGTTGTTCTGAGTTGATGTACGTTAGCAATAGGGAGCTTCTGTCAGTTTGAATAATTTTAAGATCTTTGTATCAGTAAAGTTTGCTCTTAGCTTGTAAGCTTGTTAATGTCAGGGTTAAAACTGCACACCCCATTTCTTGTCCTGAAATGGTGTTTTTCAACATTTATTAATGCAAATATGACCTTGTCCGTTTGAAAAGAAATCCCAGAATCACTTGGGAAGCATTGCTGTCATAGTTTTCATGTACACCCACGAATAGTTAAGTTATAACTGCAATGCTTACCTTCAGCTCTCCAGAGAAGTCAGTAGAGCAGGCCTGTAGTTTTGCGACTGAACTTCTCTTTGCTGAAGAGTGGTCAAGTTTAATGGCATTAAAGCGTGATCTCTTGCTGTGATGGGTTTATTTTCTGCTTCTAGTAGGGTAGTTAATATGATTTATGTCTAATGCAAGAAGCGCGTATCTTGATCAATAGAGACAGCAGACATTCGAACACCCATGAAGTTATTGACTACTTCTGTATTAGTAAATTAAATATACCTGGAGATATTGCAGGGCACAGAGATCAACTGGCATAAAAGGGCTTAGATCTATGTTAGTAAAATACTGTCCACTTCAAAAGAGGGTGGCTCCATGCTGATGGCTAATTGAGATTATGTCCTTGACTATAGACTGTGCTCGGGAATGGCTTGGGGCAGCAGTAATTGCCACAGGCCCTGAAATACTTGAACAGCTTGCTATTACGGATAATCACGGTTCATCTCCCGGCACTGTTTAATTTGCTAATATTGATGAGACCCTTGGTCCTTGAGCCGCTGTGCTGTTTTCCACAGTAGTAGTACCTGCAATTAGAAAAGGAGATGAAGCTGGCAGTGATTTCTTAGCACTTGGGTTGAAAGGTTTCCTCTCTTTCCACACCTACACCATGATGTATCACTGTGCAGGGCGTGCTGGGAGGGGAGAGGCTGCCTGGGTCAGCAGTGCAGCCAGCAGATAACGCTATCATTGTGGCTGCTTGCATGGCTCTGGCAACCAAAGGCACAAGGCAAGTGACACGTTCGATGCGGCTTTGCACTTTGCTGTGCTTCGCTTCTTTCCAGTCCTAGCACACAATTTTTCTTTTCTTTTCAGCATTCACCCATTTTTAATAAAGCTCTGTGTCTGTTTAACCACACATGGCAGGCTAACCTGTTGCCCTGTTGTAAGGAGATGGAAACATAGCTATGTCAAGAAGCTTTGAGGTGCATATGGGAAAATGAACCAATAAAGACTTTGTAAAAGTCATTGAAATGTCAGAGTAGGTGCATAGCCTCATGTACAGAAAAACTCGTAAGTAAGGGATTGCATAATTCAAGAGATAGAAAGCAACTCTTTTTCAATATACATCTTATAAAAAGCATCTGATGTGGATGAGCTGATCCTCTGAGTTTTAAAACAGAAGTAAAACAGGCGGTGTGAAATCAGCACGACGAGTGCCATGACATCTTCCAGAGAAGCACTTGCTTTATTTAGCTATTTGTCTTTAGAATTGCCATATGAAGTAGGGATAGTAGCCTTTCTGCACACCCCAGTTTCCTCTGCTTGCCTGAGTTGTTGACACAAAGTGTTTTCTTAAAGCCGAGTCCGGCTTAAGAGGCCGGCAGTGTGTGGGGTTTACCCTTTGATAAAACACCCACTGTCATCACGGTACCTGCGGCTGTTGTATTGGCTCTTGCACACTTCAGACATTTGTATCCAAATCATTCTGGGGACATTGTCATCAAGGGGATCACCTTTCTACTTGTGAACATCTCTGGTCCTGTGTAATTTCTAAGAACGTAGATGAGTGTTCGGTCAGCCCTAAATTTACTTGGTATAGCTTAATAAATCATGGCAAAGGGAGATAATCAGAGCCCTCAAAATAATTGTGGGATTCTGAACAGTGCCAAGAGAAGCTGCTCTCAGCCACACTGAGGAGCAAGAGGGTCCTGCTTCTCTCCCAGCTTACAGTGGTGGAGGAGACCCATCCTTGTGCTGGAGCAAAAGGACGTTGTGCATCCCTCGGGACAAACAACTTCAGCTGCTGCTGGGGAAGGATTTCCTGAGGCTTTCAGAGAGGGAAGACTGGGAAACTGCACAGCTCTTTCAGTGGCCTCCAAAATCCCGTTCACTGAATTGCAGGTGAGCATTTGAGCAGTTCCTGAGGCCATTCAGAAGTGTGCAGTGGTGTATATGTTGTCTTTCTGCCTTCTACACCTGGATGCTTTTTACATGAAGGGAAGGGACTTACCTGGAAATGTGTTGAAGATTTTTTCTTTTTTTCTTTTTTTTTTAATGTTTTCCCTTAATTCCTATTGTATCCAGATGTGAGCTTTTCATTTGTTTGCAGTACCTCTAATTTGCCTCTGCTCTGTAGCATCTGAAATGTGAAATTTGAGCTGAATTGCTCACTCTCTTACATTCACAGTTGCAGTAAGTCCATCTACCCATGAAAGTAATATAGGCTCTTCTTTTATGCTAATATGCTGGCGCTATATATCTCCACTGAAAAAAAGAAAAAAGCAAAGGCAGAGATCACAATGTGTAGTTTTCCTAAAGGCTATGAAGTTCTATAAATGAGAAGATGGATTATGCTTCCTCCTGGTTGTAAGGGAGGGTACTACTCCTCCGACAAGAAGACTGATCATTTTGGTTTAGTGTTTGGGCTAATGAATGCTATCCCCAAAGCCTGCCTTTGGCAGACTAAGCATCACTATCTTTGCAGTTCTTTCAGCTTTGCCAGTCCAAAAGATTTGTCTCCTGATTCAGGAACACAGGAGGAAACTACCTGCTGGTGAAGGGGAGCACAAGTATGTTGGCTAGAAGGACGTTCTTGCTATTTTCACTGGCTGAAAATTTGGCCCTGTGCTCTGCTCTTCTCCATGTGGCAGGGAACTAGGCTGCTACAAGAGCAAGAAGGGGTTACACAGCAACTCAGCATTCACCTTAAGGGGATGAGAATTTATTTTTCTGGCTACAATGGGGATCTCCAGGGGCTGTGGAGCAGTAAGGCAATTATCCTCCCTTCTCCTGACAGTGGTACTTGTTTCTGTACATATATAAGTATTTTCTTTCTGGCAGAAGTAAGCGGCTTCTGCTAATTATGTTATATTTGCAACCCCTAACTAACACTGATGTTACATTTCCTTCTGAAAGACAAATATCGTCTCTCCTTAAGCACTCTGTGTCCTGGCCAAAGAAAAATCATGTGAGGCAGCAACAACGGGAGACCAAGGGAAACAAAGAAGAGCCTGGCTCACAGAGCTCTTTCAAAATAGCTGTTCACTTGGCCAAGGAGTTTGGCAGCTTGTCTGCACTTTCTTTTAATCCAGCATCTCTTGTACAACCCCATGCCCACGACTGCGTGGGTAGGGGTAGCCTTCTTTGTATGGGACCCACATACACATACAGACAAAGCAAAAATCAGTCTGGGCAAATGTTCTATCTGCTGTATCACCTAGGAATTGGACTGATCTGGCGTGTCAGGATTGCACAGTTACCCTTTAAATAGTTGTATATCTGGCTCACAGAAACTACCAGGGTCTAACATCAGGGTTTTATGTGTGTTTGGTGTATTTTCTGTACCATTAATGAGAAATGCTGTGTCTCATTAATGAGATCTCAGCTGTGTGAGGAAGCTTTATTCTAGATACTGAAGTTGTGTAAAGGGCAGAGGCATAGTAAATGGACTTTCCTTTTTCTGTGTTTCATGTTGATTTTCCCTACTGTGGTTGATCTGTGCAGAGAGGAGCATGGAAGTAGGCTTTAAAAGTTGGCTAGAAATGCACATGGAGAAAAGAAGAAAGCAAATGGCTAAATACAGCTAGTCCCCTCAGAAAAGTTCTCCTGCTGCTTTGTTAAATGGATAACTACTTCTGCAGTGTGTTTTTCAGCTGGCAACAACATCCATAATCTGACCAGCTTTTATCACCCCTCCTCATGTGTGCCAGGTCCTGCTCCACCCTGACTCTATATGGGTGCTCCAAACTCTGGCCCTTCTGATCCCTTTGATTATTTTCCTTCCACTTACTGTTCTCAGATGCTTTCTCTCTTGTCACCCAGTGCCTCCCTAATCTCCTTTCTACCTTGCCCATCCATCTAGGGCTGCAAATCTCTCCCTCACAGCTTGTTGCTGGTCACCTTACACTTGGTGTATTTCTGCTTGGGGTACTCTTGAGCTTAGTCCTGTAAGAATTGAAAAGGGAGGAGTCTAGGGCTTGAAAGAGCAGCCAATTTGAAAACTAACTGGGTCTTTGCAGAACCACTGCTCAATTTTATATGTAGAGCCGGAGACTGAAAACACACTGTTGCCCAGTTTTATCTTTTTTGTTAAAAACTGTCAAGTGGTGTGTTAGAGGTTAGACAGTTTGAAGATGTGAGGACTCAGCTCAGTTACTGTGGCTAAATGGAAGTATTTTTTACTACCACTAATACTACTACCACCAACATGAAAAGGAAAGGCTGTGGTGACAAGTTTCAAGCAATTTACAGAACGGGATTGATATAAAGATAGCCTGCGATGTTGCTACTTGAGGAAATACTTCTGAATCCTCAATGCTTTTGTGGGAAACTGCATAAATTCAGGGGTACAGGAAGAATTTCAGGATCATGAAGTGACTCCTGAGACAAAGCTCCCTTCTGCCTCTGAATGCTCTCCCTTTGGCACAGACCGCAAATATCCTCAAGAGCATCCTTGTTGTTTTTCCCATTTGCAACACTGACAAACCATCCCTTTTTTAAACTTGGTTTTCATCTTATTTGAGACCTGGCTGGCTAGATTGCAGCTGGACAGGGCTGCCACGAGGCTGACCTACACTCAGCCTTGTTCTTTCTGCCTTTACCACCTTGATCTGCTGCCTCGCAACAGCAGCATTCAGTAAAACCCAGAGCATCCTTCTGATGAATGATTTTACTGAAGATATCAATAACATTTTAGAAAGTGTGGGTGAATATAAAATCAAGAAGGATAGGCCTGTATGTGTTTCTTGTTCTTAATTTACTGTTTGGGGTGGGGAATGAAAAACGGTGTATTGGGTTCAGTTACAGTAGAGATTTATATGTGCTCTTTACTCAGCATTATGTGCTTTAGCATAAACCTACTGACCCCAGGGAACTGCTGCTATCATGATAACAAGCAGACATTACGAGTTAATGCTTATAGTTACATTTCATATGGTAAAAGATTTCCAGGGTTTACAACTTTGAACCTGTTATCCTATACTAAATTTATACAACTGTATTTACCAAAGTGATTACAAGGGCACTTCTTGTGAGATAGGCAACTTTTCATGTATGAATGATTAAACAATTATGACTAATTTGGCTGCTGCTACAGTTCTTAAGGAAACAAGTCTAACAGATCTTGAACAAAGATTCCAGGCACTTAACCTTTTAATCTGATTGATTTACTATGAAATTCTGCTGATTTGAAAGACTACAGATTTTACCTTCACTGAGATCATGGGTATTGCAAGAGCTGTGGGACTGAACCTTATGAACCTCTACTGTAACACGCATCACTGTTGCTTCTTTTGCCTGGCTGAACCAATGCCTCTGGCCTGTCAGATTTTTTTTTTTTTAATCCACCCTCCAACTGCAGATTTTCAGTGATAAGACACTGTTAATAATAAGGCTGAATTTTATTTGCCTAGCTGAGGACTGTAAAGAAACCTCCTGAAGTCTTGCTTGACTAAATACTAAAAAGTACGTGTTTCAAAATGTTAATCTGTATAGAAATGATCTAAAGTTTATTGCTCTTAATATTACTAACCATTCCTTTGTTAGGAAAGCACCTGACAACAGGTGAAGGTCAGAGCCCTGTTTTGCCAGACAAACTAGAAACATAAAATGAGTGTCACTTCTGACCCTGAAGAGTTTTAAATGTAGACTGAGTTTTAAATGTAGACCAAGTTTTCAAACTTCCTGCTACTTTGTTTTAGTTTTTTGTTTTTGGTTTTTTTTTTTTTTTCTTTTGATATGAGTTTTGGTTGTAGTGGACTTTGGTGAAAGGGTGCTAGGAGCCTGTGTAACTTTTGCTTCTTGGTTGCTTTGCCTTGACTTCAGACTTAGTGGTATTGAGTCCAGTCATGAGTCAGTATATCAGGATTTATGTATATAGATATATTTTAATCAGCGAACTAATTGATTTCTGTTGTTCTATAAGTAGCTTATGCTTATTAAAGAGACTAAGAAGGTAATGAGTCCATTCTTCAGCTGGGACAGGAATGCTCAGGCTGGCTTCCAGTCCTGGTATCTATGTAAGTCATGCTTTACCTGTGCCTTCAAAAGGATGTTGTTTGGTCCCTGGACCCAAGACTGTGGAAGTGAAGGGACAATACCCTCCTGTAGATTTTGAGTGGTTAATATAATCCAATTAGTGTTTTTCAATAAATATTTCATGAAGTGTGATGTGAAAGACAAACACAGGTAGCCAGGAAATAACCTTCACTTTTACATAAACCATGGAGTTGTCTAGGACTATAGGCTCTATACTATCAAGGATTTTATTACCTGTTTGAACCAGTTCCCTTTTTTTCTTATCTGCTTACCACACCATGTACCCAGAAATCTGTTTTGAATGCTATACACAGAATAACTTAGGCATTTGTTTTAAACAACATGGGATTCTTAATGAGCTATTAATGATCTACTTCGGCTGCCTTTTGGAAGCACATATCTCTTCTTTTACACTGCCCAGGGACATTCTGGGTCTGACTCTGGATTTTGGATTGCACATTCAGGGCTTAGAATCCCAGTGCTGCTGCTGAAGGTTTCTAATAGGCCTTGAGCTCTCTAGTCATGGTTTTCAGTAGGACAGCAAAGAGCACCAACAAGGTGTGCAACTATACCAAAGCCGGACATCTTCTTCAAAGGTGAGATTAAAGGAAAAGAATGTGGCAATCCTCTGATTACTTGTTTCTCTGCTTTCATGTTATTTGTTAAGAGATAAGCCTGCTGAAAAAAATGGGAGCTTAGTCCTCATGTGTCAGAGCAACAATACGAAGGTGTTTTGTGAAGCCTGCAGGGTTTCTAGACAGTAAAAATCTTTGCTTCTTCTCTTTTCAGTACAGGAAGGATTGGTACAAGGAGTTGTGCTGTGGCAACAAGGAGTCAGCAGGACTCTTCTGGTGTGGATTGACTTGACTGACACAAGGATGGACTGCTTTCTGTAAAACTGAACTTCTTCACGCTGAGACAGTTTTGAGGATATGGCAAGAAACAGTAGACCACTGGCATTTGACAGCTCCTGTTGGACTTGCTGGTCAGAAGATGTTTAGTGGTGAAGGGGAATATAAACTTTATATGGTAATCCCCTGGCAGCCTTGTGTGGTACTTAAAAGGCATGATGATGATGAGCTGCCCTATACTTGCTGTACAGTTTTGGTCAGACTCGTGCATTTCAGGATGAAATAAGTAATCTTAATGTAAATGGAACTACAGTTAATTTTCTGTTCAATGGAAAAAAATCAGAATGGGTTATGGTATCACTGCTAACCTAGCGATGTCTTTGGTTACTCATGCATTTGTCTGGATTTGCTGCAAATAAGCAGAAAATAACACAACTTTGGTTACTCATGCATTTGTCTGGATTTGCTGCAAATAAGCAGAAAATAACACAACATACAGGATCTGATGTATTTGTCTGTCTATGGTTGGTATAATAAATTCCCTCTCATCCCCAGGTGCTTGAGCTGTCCTTCTCGCTCATCTTTTCAAACTCTAACTTTTGAATGCCTGTCTTTCTGACACTTTTCTTGTTCTTTGAACTTAACTTTAGCACATGATTTCCTAGGGGTTCTGTTTGCTTATGTAGGAAGAAACTGAAAAGACAGTGCCTCCAGGGGTTTGAAGGGATGTCTGTGAAGGGATCACAGTGAAGGGATCTCTGACTCGAGCAGAGACTCTCCATGTGTGGCAGCAGTTCAGTAGGATGAAGAGGTCTCTTTGATGGTGAGTTTCACAGACAGGCAATGAACATGACTGTTGGACATACATACATACACTCTTGCCAACAATATTTCCATCCTTGTTACTTTTTGGTTTTCTCTTTAATTTCTTTCACATCTCCACCACCAGGAGCTACTCTTCATTGTTCTAGGTGTTTTTGTGTCCGACTGGCAAGTCTTGCATCCTCTGCAGTTTCCATGTCCCATTCCTGCTTACTTCCTCTCACCTTCTCTTTTCTAAGTTAATCTAATCATGGTCTTCTAAGTGCTGGGTTCACACCTTGACAGTTACAGACTTGGTCAATGTGAGCATCATATATGTTTGTTACATTTCCAAGTAAGCTCAAGGTACATGCTGGGATTGTAATTGGGAATCCCACAGCTCCATCCTGCCATGCCAGGGAGCAGGACTTGTCATACCACAACTCCCAACAAACTTGTTTTTGTAGGGTGGTTCTAAATAAACACCTGCCAAACTAGGAAAGAATCCATTTAACCATATGGCCTGCTGTCCTCCATTCAGGGTCCAATTTAGTACTCACTTTAAGACATTTAAAGCATTCTGCTTAGAATTTGGGTGGTTGTTTTGGGAATGGAAGGTGACTGATATCCCTCCTTGCCAGCCCACATCTATATACAAAATCCCCTGGGAGATGGGGTGAGAAGTGAGTAAAATAGAGAAATTAAGTGGGAAGTAATACAAAATGATGGGAAGACTGAGGGCTGAGTCAGTCTTCTTCACCTTTAGACTTGAAGATCAGGATAATCTCCAGAGCCTGGCTCTAGGTGTTGCTCTCTTTGCCTTGACAAAAGCCAGAGATACAAGCCTGACAAATACTGTAGTGAATTAACTTTTTCACTTGCATTGGCTCCACATTGATGTTGCAAATGGAATTAATCCTGGTTATGCTGGAATAAATCAGGGCAGAGTCTGTGCCATGGCATCTTGGTGTCTCAGGAAGAAGTCTAATCCAAAGTGCAATAGATTTAAAATCCTAGTGAGTTTACTAGATGCTACATCATGGTCAAAGTTGGAGTTTATGATGACTTGTGTACCTTTGGTATCGACATGGGATTGGTTCTTGAGTCACAAATAATTAGTAATAATGATTCATAGATGTGGCCAAAAGTGGTGGTGAGATGAATCATGCTGCCAGTGAGTTTCTGTTTTGCTTACGATTCATGTCTTCCTAAATATTGCAGCTTTCCTTTTTTGGAAAATAATAGTGATTCTCTGAAAAGCAGCTGTGAGAATTACTTCAGAGAAGTCTGCATCTTTTAACTGTCAGTGTTTTGAGAACAAAAGCTTCCTGCTCTTGTTTAAATCAGCATTTTCTCTTAAATCAGCATTTTCTCTCCTCATTGCTAGTTCTAAATGTACTCATGGTTCTATAACCTTATACATTAACCTCACACAGAGTGAGACTTACAATGCCATGCTGTTGACTACCACGGCTGTTCCTCCAGAGGTGCACAGGAGGACCTGCAGCGTGGAGCAGGTGGTGAGGTACCTGAGATTATGGTAGTTGCTGTCCTGCTAGGAAGGGCATGGTGGTATAATATTTCCTCCTTGCTCTTCATTTTCATCTTTTTAATAAAGGTGCTGAAGGCCAAATTGTCACCTCTGTCACATCGCCATCTGCAGTACTTTAGGTACAGGTAAGCTCTCTCTGCAAAGGCAATGTGGGGTCTTTGTTAACATTAGTTGAATTTGAAGTCTGTTGAAGATCTAAATTCACTGATGTTGTTACAGGGAGTCATGCCTCACTGTCCCAGAGATCAGGAGCCAGCTACATTTTTTTTTGGATGTGGGAGGGATCTCTTGCTGGATTCCTCACTCGCTCTTTAGTTCAAGTCAGTATTTGAGGGTGAAGACACATTTGTTCAAAGCACAGGCAGGTTAATGTGTGCTAAGGCCTTTCCCCCATCTCACCCAAAATAGCAGCACTTCTGTGTGCTCAGCACAAACAATCCCAAAGTAGTAAATCCAAATGTTTCAAGATGATGTTGGATAAAACAGATGAAACGGCTCAGGGAAAGAGACATGCCGTGCTTGTTAGCTGCAAGCTGACTGACACATTATCTCATAGCATTCTTCATACAAGGAAATTATAAGAATGAACCTTACACACAGCCTTCAGTTAAAGTGTGCAGCAAGGCTTGAAGAAGTTTGTAAAGGAAGATCTTTGCATGACACCGATCTTTCTTAACTTATCTTTCACCCAAAACAGGATTTAAAAGTCTACTTAGTGAAAATTCTCCCACAGAAAGAATATCCTTTAGGGAGTTCATTTGCAGTATTATGAACGATACTAAATACTCATCTAGTAAGCAGAAGCATCAAGATTACTTAGAAAATGTTTAATAAGCCACTGTGATGATTAGTCAGCAATAATAATAACAGGCCCTGTTAAGACAATTCTTATTAAAAGTAAAGCAATATAGCAATTATCTCAGATAAACTCAACAAATTTCAGGTCTGAAAAGTCTTAAGAAATTGATCAGCCATGGTAATCTTTGCTAAACTGAATCTTTGTCTCAAAGAGACAGCCTGAAGGAATAAATTTTCTTTTTGCCTTAGGAGGAAGATTTTTTTTTCACATATCTATCCATTTACCACTGAGCTCTAATGATGTGTGGAGTTAAAAGCATTTTCAAGATACATTTCTGCATGATGTCATTAAAGTTTGGGAGACACAAACAGTTCTAGGAAAGCTATTTTAAATTCAGTTGCAGCAGACTAATGATTCTTGTTGACAAATGTAGATATTTTCTTTACAGTCATTGTTTTCCTTGTTCTAATTTCTGAGAAGACAGAAGGTTTTTATTTGATCTCTGCCTTGGAATGCTGAAAGTCTTCCTGAATTGAGTTACTTAGCAAAGGATTAAAGAAGTACGGTGGGACATAGTTTGTGGTGACGGAGGTGAGACCAATGTTCAGGGAAGACTAGAACTAAAGAAGGAACTTCCAGAGGAAGTTAGAGCTGTTCCACAGGAAAAGTGATAAAATATTGTAAGTATAAGAGTAAATATTAGAAAGCAGGACAGCAGAAAAAAAAAATATTTTAAAGCCTGGAAACTCTCTAAGGAAAGAAGTTTAAGAAATAGTTTTTAAAAGCTATCTCATTTCCTTTCATCTGAAACCTTTCCTCCAAAAACATTTTGAAAATGGAATATTTTGAACATTCATCTCTTTTTTTGGACTGCCTACCTCTGAGCTGGGAGAAAACTTAGCTGTTTTGAAACGCCCGACACAATCAAAAAAATAAACCAGACCAATCCTTCACACCAAACACAGTTCTTTTAATTGAAAGTACTTTGAAAATATTTTCTTACAGTCTGTTGAAATTGATTTTTAACCATATCTTCCCCAATGTGTGTGACAGTCCTTGTTTCTTCTCTATTCCAACAGTTGGCGCAAAGGTAGCAATGCTTGTGACACAAACATCCACATACATTTTTGAAGTATTTTAAATAAAGGAAAGGGATATGGCAATGAAAGAATAGAACATTTAGGGTAATTAACACAATTTGAACCCAATAACTCTCAGAACTGTGGTAGACAAGATTTTTTTCTTCACACTTTCTACTCTGCAATAGATGTATCTGGTTTTCAAAGATAGCTGAAGTATTGCTGGCCAGACATAAGATACAGCCTCTTTTCTCCGCGAGGAGGAGGATGTCCTGGACACAAATTGCATACATATTCTGATTGCAGGTTGAGCCAGCACGTCTGACTCTTCCACAGAGGCTGGGATGTCAACAATTTAGCTCTTACTTCTGACATTTAAGACACCTGAATTGCTCTAGGTTAGTATCAGGCCCACTTTCAAGTAGAAGTGATTTCCCTTGCAGAAAACATTCCTTACTTGACTAGATAAATACTGAGAAGGGGTGGAGAATTACTTTACTGTAGCCAGGGGATATGGCGTAGGGATCTGCAGCTAGAAGCTGATGTTGTGGAGTCTTTCGCAAAGAAAAAAAGGTTACTGTTTGCTGAAAACCATCAATAAAACAGACAAAGTATGAGACGCTTTCTACGAAATAGCAAGACACCATGACAAAACCTCTGCCTACACAGCAGTTTTCAGATTCAGATGACGCAGTTCTCAGAGCCCATTTGTGCAAGTTATCAGAACAGTCTGGTGACGAGTTTCGTCCTCTGCTATCAGACTTTCGTAGTTGTCATTGGGTTCACCTTATAGTTGAGTTCACATACAAGGTAGCTAACAACCCTTTGGGAATTTACTGTTTGTATGTAAAGATGAATTGTATACCCTGAACTCCCTTAACCTCTGGATGCTATAAATGCTTGTACGTCTTTTGGCACATGTGTTGCTTTTGCAAACAAGGCCCATTCAGTACTCACCTTGAGTAAAGGCGACAGCCTCTGGGCTATCTGCATCCACAGGCCCTTTTTGTCTTCCTAGGACAGAGGTCACCTTTGGGGCACCATTAGCATCCACTCAGTTCTTTCCTCCTTCACATTTGTGTGCCCTGAATGAGATCAACCTCTCACTGTACTGACAAACAAGACATCGTTTCCTCTGGGGTCAGTTTCAGTCCTCACAACCGGTCTATTAATCTCGTTTTACAGCTACTTTCCACCAAAACTTCTGAGCAAGGTTTCTGGAAAATCAGTAACAATAGCAAAGTGGCTAGCAGACTTTTTCGAGTGTATGGTGTTTCACATCTCTTGGAAAAACTCATCCTTTGAAAAGAGCTTTTATCTGTCTTCCATTTTTTTCTTTTCCTGTAACTTTTTAATTGACCTAATTTTTAAAGTTGCTTGTTTGTTTGTTTTGGCAATCATTCATGCTTCTTTGCTAACAGTTTGGAGTTTTCATGCTTGAGTGTATTGTGAGTGTGGTTGTTGGGTGATAAAGGCTTATATTAGAAAGAGAATAGGTGGAGGAGAGGAGGAAGACAGGACTTTTAATCTGTGGATGAATGAAGAAACTGGTGCCCTGTGAGCTTGTGCTTTGCTAAAGACCCCGGCTGCCTGAACCACACTGCTGGCAGCAGGAACTCTCAGCTCACTCTTCTACCTGGGACCTCTCTGGGAGGCTTCAGGTAAGGAAGGGATACATGGGATGCATAACACTTGTATAAAAGGACCACTACCTCTTGGCACCAACAAGAGGGGTTGGAACTAGACGGTCTTTAAGGTCCCTTCCATCTCAAACTGTTCTATGATTCTATAATCACGGTGGAGGGGAAATAATATCTTAGCCTCCAGGATATGCTTGCTTCAGGTTTTTCAGTTACTTTTGTCCTTCGCCTGGAGCACTAGAAACCTCTGTTCTCCCAAATGGAAGCTGAAGCCACTGATAATTTAATTATTTGGGTGGCTTGGTAAACCCATGCAACCGCATGAAAACTCACCATGATTTTATGCCTGCTGGTCGAACTATGGTTTGTGCGAGCTGACAAGTCTGGCCGGCTCTATTGGCAGAGCAGCAGTGTGTGCTCCAAGAGAGAGCAGTGCTGCATGCTGCAACGCTCAGACCTGGTCCTGCTTTGGGCTTTTTTGAGTGTCTCCTGTCAATATAAGCAGCAGTCAGTTCGAAAGCTTGTCAGATTCAGGTGTGATTTGCTGCAAATTAGTGTGGGCAAGTGAGGTGGGCAAGCTCCTTGAAAGTGTAAGGTTTAAGGTCTGGAAAGCAGAAGGTCTATGCTATTGTGGGATGAGGCTAATTTTTATGTTTTATGATTCTTGGAGGAGATTGGTAGTAATTCTTCATCTTGCATAATTTCCAGTTTTGTGAATTTTTACTGCTGCCTCAATCTTAAGTGAAGCCTCAATCTTAAGCATTTTGTGGGAAAGGGCTTCCATTTATTTCAATGGGTTTTAGGCACATATATTTTTAAGTCACTTTTTCTTCTTTTTCTTCTTCCCCCCCTCCCCCATTTAACTGTGCTTTATTACTGGCTTGTATCAATCTTTTATTCTGAGGTTAATTTCAATTGCAGATGTCAAATAGCTTGAAGAACTGAGTTGAATATTTCATTCTTATAAATCATACAATAAATATGCAGTAGGTAACTGAGCTGTTGCTGCATCACTAGCACTCCACAACAGCACAAAGGCGTACTTGTGTTCGTAATGTCACGTTTTGACTGACAGGGATTTGAGTGCTTATAAAGAGATTTGCTTCCTGTGCTGTAGCCCAGTGGAAACGAGCCCTCTAGAGGGCACTTGCGAAATTAACCGCTGCTGCTTGGCAATGCAGGAAGCCTCCTGAAGGAACGAATGAAAATATTGCCCAAGATTGGGGGATGAAAAAGGAAACAAACAAAAAAAAGGCAGAGGCACATTTTATTAAAATTTACAATTAAAAAAAAAATTAAGATGATTGTTATGAGAAGTGATAAACATGACCAAAGTGCTCATTCAATTACTTCTGCAAAACTCTTTAAAGCACTTTCATTTAGATTTTTTAAAATTGAGATTGCTTTATGCAATATCATATGTATCACTTTATTTATCTTCTGAATCTTCATGCTCCCCTCTGTCCCTGTTGTCATTTCTTCCTCAAGGAGAAGGCATAAATATTTTATTGAAAACATTTTTTAATTTTTTTTTTTCTGTAAAAGAAATGCAAACATGAGCAACCAAGAACCGAAGTCAGGCTTCGTGCCCTAACAAGTGTTACAGACATCACTTGTTCTGAGACATCATGTGCCTTTTGCTACTATCACTAGTCATTTTTAGCTCATCTGTTTAAGAGCAAAGCAGAAACGATCATGCTTGCCGACTCCTGTAAGGAGGAGGTGTGTATTGAAGCTGCTGTGTGTTCTGCTTGTGCACAGAAATATGTGAAAGGCCTAGAGAGTTTCTGATGTGGATCTGAGGTGCCAGTTGTCTTTAGCTCTCCTGAAAAAATGATTTGTAATTAATGTTTTCTTTTTGTTACTATGGTGATAGATGGCCCATGTTAGCCTCTGTAGTGAGCTCCTCTCTGTGTGACCTGGTGGTGTATCACTGTGTGCTTTGCTGAAGGATCAGCAGTCTAATCCTGTGTACCAAGAAGCGTTCCCTCGCGTAAGTATAAACCTGGCAACTTTTGAGTAAACTTTCAGGCGACCCTATACCATCACCAATGTGTAGCTCTTGTCACCAGCCCCTTGCTCAGCTCCCTGATGGAAGGTGCGGCCCTAAGCAGGAGTTACACTACCAAAGTCTACTTTGTTATGGGTTTGTGCTGTAACCCATTTCATGCTATCCTATGTCCATCTCCATAGGATATAGGACATAGGATATATGTCCATCTCCTATGTCCTAGGATGGACATCTCCAGTGCTTCTCTCCCCAGGTTCTCTATCCCATAGCTGATCTGTGCCTCTCACTCACTGGGTTGCTCGCAGGAAACAGTGGAGTATGATCCACTAGGTAAGCCAGGAGAAACCACTCTTTCCTGACTTGATGGCATCTCTTGCTTCAAACTAGTTGGGTGTCTGGCCGAGGCTGGACTTCTTGGAGCTATTTTTCCTCAAGTTAACCACTCACCTCTCTAAGAGCTCCTCTCAATGTAAGAGTTTCAAATGCTTCTATTTTCAAATGTGTTTGTTTTCAGGCTTTTTCCAAGATACAAGAAGGAAAGGCAGGGCCCTAAAAAGGAGGCATTCATGTAGTGGTCTGGCAGACAGTGGCAATTTCATTCCCATTTATGTAGCTATGCAGAAGGTCTGTGCTGATAAACTGTGCCAGTGCTTGTCCGTGCTGCTGCTCCATGTAGAGGAAACCTATCCTTGGGTTTACATTGCAGCTTCCATATGTAACGTACTAATATTTTTATTCTCCAGATATATCCTTGTGCTCTATCATTAGAGGGCCTCCTCTTTATCATGTGATAGGGAAGTGATTAAATTTGGCTGATTTGGAGGCTAACATAGCAATTTTCTTTCTTTTATATTTCTAAAATATAAGTTATAAATAAAGATAAGTGTGTTTTGGGGCAGGAAGAGGTAAGAAAAAAGAAATGAGGAAGAAAAGACAGTGCTTTGAGACCACTCTGAGACTGAGTGATGACTTGGTGTCATTACAAAGCCTCGTGTTCCCCAGGATTATAAAGCAATTTTTTTTTAAAAAAAGGGAGAGTAATATGATTTTAATTCAAAGTGAAATTGGTCCTACCTGTGTCAGACAATGGAGGATTCCACTGTTAGGCATAGTGTATGAAATGCTTCAGAACAGAGAAATTTGAAGCTTTGACAACAATTGTAACTTTCCTCATCACACACTAAGCTTTTATCTTGTGGCATTTCTGTTTGGATTTAAGTAATGACTGAACTAAAGGAGTTTATTATGTTCATGGTTTGTTTGACAAAAGTATGAAACCACTGAAATGTATAGAACTACCTCATTCTGGGTACTCCTCACAGAATAAATGATTGGGTTGCTTATTCACACCAGTCTTTCATTAGATGAAATTGTCTGTGGAAAACTACTTGTTTTGTAAAGAAAAATATTCCATTGAACTTTGACTTTATTCCCCAGTAAGACTCACGAGAGCAGTTCCATTGAGTGGTACTGGTGGAGTTGCCTTCCCACTTGTCTTCGTAGGGAGGATACTTTAAAAGAAAAAAAGGTAAGATTTCTTCTGTCTTAGTCTGTGGTTGTTTCCAAAGATTCAATGGAAATAAAGGGTTTTTCATGTGTATGTTAACCGTCTTTCATGGGAACCATTTTGCCAGATATGGCCCTAAATTCAGCTGCTTCCAGTTGCTTGAGGTTCTTGGTTTTTTAGTGCTTCCTTTGCTGTGTGTGGAGACCTTATTGTTTTGTCTCTATTTGGCTGTACGTGGTTGTTATATTAAGAAATGTGCAAATTTCATAGTAAACTCTCATCTTCATGAGAAGTAAGTGGACTGGATTCTTACAGAATTGAATCCCTTTTGTAAAGCTCTCTTAAATATAGCTCTATTATTTTTCTTAGGAGTGTCATTTGCAGAAATAAATTCTGTGTTTGAAACTCTTTCAGGGAGGTCAAATCCTAATGCCTCATCTTGGACGAGTAAAATGAACCTTAATGAAGTTTACAGTGCACTGCCTGCTTATCTTAAGACTTGCAAAATCTGACTTTTAAGCAACCTATTTTTGCAAGCTTCTGTAGTAATTGCCCTACTCTACTATGCAACCAGAAATAATCAACATTAATATGTTAATTAATGTAATGACATGTTTGCACTAAGGAATAGGGTATATGGGCCAATGATGCCCAATCTCTGTTCTTTCAATGTTTTAGTTGTATTTAGTGTGCAGGAATTGAAAGCAATTTATGCAATCATGTATATCTAAGTGATCAGACCTGACAGACCATCGGTTTTGGGGGAGTGCTGTTACATGTCTCAAATGTACTCTCAGGCAGGTGGTTGACTGCAGCAACTGAAAGAATCCATAGACCACCCCAAAACATATCACCCGCAGGGCTTCTCTGACTTTGAGATTTTTTGTTGAGTTTTTCAGTAGGTTTTTTTTGTTTGTTTTTTTTTTTATCATAGGCTATACCCTTGCAGTGAACTAGGAATGCAATGCAACCTTGTAATTGGCAATCAGAAAACTCTGTGCCCTGCCTT
Organism: Cuculus canorus; assembly: GCF_017976375.1. Lineage (NCBI taxonomy): Eukaryota > Metazoa > Chordata > Aves > Cuculiformes > Cuculidae > Cuculus > Cuculus canorus. Next base: position 91,539,941 of record NC_071403.1, read on the forward strand.
CTAACATCATGTCAAAAATGTGAACATCAAACGCTCTCAAGGTTACCATAAAGTGAACCTTATGTAGTGATTTTGACATACTAGTAAAGTTTTGGCTCCAAGTAAAAAAATCAGCTTAGTTCCACATTATTTTCTTTTAGAAGTTCTGGCAAATATTCTCATTGAGAAAGAGTGTTCATTTGCAAGCTTGAAGATGAAAAATTGTAATGCATTTCTGAGCAGAGGCGACAGTCTTTGAAGGGTTCACAGCACTTGAATAACTAGGCTATTGGAAGAAACAGACTTGGAAATATCAGGCTCAAGACAGAACAGTTTGGAAGAGCAGCAGTGTAGGTAGCTGAAAGAACTCCAAGAAACAGACTCAATTTGGGCTAATTTTTAGCTGAGTAAGGCATGACTAATAGCATTTTTAGAATCTGAAAATATCTGCTTCACTTAAAAGAAATCAAAGGCTTGCAAGATTTTTACTAATTCTAAACTAAAGTCACTCTTGCATTTAGGCTTTTACAGTGGAAACTGCATGCAATTTGCTTTGGGGAACCTCACTAGGATTGAAACAGCAGTGAATTAAACTACTTAGGTCATTAAGCATTCAGCTGCTCTGCCATCTCATTGTAAAACTGGATGCCTGCTTTTCAGGTCAGCTGGGTTGAGAATGTGGGGAAGCAGAATACAAAATTAATTGGCAAATTAGCATAGAGTGAATTGCACTTGTCGAAGCTGTTAGTAATTTAGTTAGGAAGTCTGGAAGTGTTTACTGGGGGATGCAGCAGTGTGAAGAGTGGGGATAGATAGTAAGTATAGGGGCAGGAGGTAGTTCTTGAGCTGGAGAATAGATAAAATTCGTGCCATGGTGTTAAATGGCATTATTAAAACTGTGAAACAGACCTCTTTTTCTGGCAGCTTTTTGTTTTGAGGGTAGTCGTAATGTAGAGGATGACTTCACTGTTTTTAAGTGTGTCTTAGCAGGCTATTGATTAAAGGTGTGATTGTATCATTTATCTAGGCATTACAGAGCTGCATTGTTAAGAAATGCCAGTCAGAAAGTGATAGCAGAGCTGAAGAATGAGCAAAGATTGTAATTTCTTCTTAGTTCCAGTGATTATTTTTAGCCTTTGTGTAAGAATATAGACATTTTCCTTCTAAGTCTGCAAGTCTACCTAAGAACCCAATATAGTAACTCTGACTATAGACCATGGAGACTGTTATTCTGCACTTGTGCTTTGACAGAAGAGATAAGTGGAGAGCATTTACAGGTCATTTAAAGAACATTTCAGCAGCAGACACACACCTTTGTAAGGTGATAGACATCTTGATTCTGGTGCTAATGTGATTGTGTGGTTTTAGGACAGTCTGAATATAACTATACATTTGGTTGGATGTGATTGATATGAGTAGGTTTGTACTAGAGAGTGAGGTTGCATTTTCATTGTAGAATCTTTATGTTCTTTTCATATAATGTTTGTTTCAGGTGACTGCAAGTATTTTTCTTGGAAACAGTTTTATGTTTGTTTACACTTTCATCTTCTGGAAATTTCTGCTACATCAGTTGCTTAAGATGGTGTGTTCTTCACTTATTTTTGGGTGATAAAGTCAACATTTTGGCTGCCTTTTTGGTATCCCCAAATTTTGGATGTGGAGGTTTCAAGGACAGCTGAGTGCAACTGCTTCAAAGATTCGATGTGGAAATTAAAATACCAACATGTTTGCTCTAACAGATTTTGATGAACTATCTGCTATTTACTTAGTTTGGTGTTACCAAGTTAATTTCATTTCTCAACTGGCTATTGTTTTTCATTGATTTTAATCTATAGGTGCAGTTCTGAGGTGTAGGTAGGGTAAGGCATTTTAAGATTTCAGAGGGCTTTTTATTTTGAGAACTGTGTTTGGTGTGTAGTGATAGGGATGATACTAACCTAAGTAGAGTAGAAGACTACATTGCTTAGGTGATACCTCAGTCTTTGCTGGTGTTAAGGTGCATTATTGTGCTTTGCAGTGTGGGTTTGTGTGGAATTTTGAGAATAGTGTTGGGTCTTCCTGACTTCCAGTAGCTTAACTGGGAACCCTCACTTGGTGTTTATGGTTTCACCATTGAAAGAAGCAAACAGAATTTCTTCTAAGACTACATTAAACTGACTTTGGATTCTGGCAGCTTTTTAGGTTCAGGGACCCATCTCAAGAAGCTCTTCTCTGGAGTTCCCCACAGAAATCAGGTGAGAGCAGAGAAAAAAGGCCAATTGCTTTACTTCTCATAGACAAAATATTTTTTTAAATAAATGGGACAGAAGGGATATTTGTATACTCTAGAAAAATATCATATGTTTGAATTTTTATTCCTAATTGGAATTGGGTTGTCTTCAACGTCTTCCAGTGTATTCCAACTGGCCGTAAACGTAGAAAGCCTAAGAAGAGCTAGATTACATGTCATGTGTTCATAAGAGTGTTTTCTGCTGTTATCCATCAAAATACCCTTCAAAACCTAAAGTGTGTATATATACAGAGGCAATGATTTGATATACAGCTGATTATAATAATTTGCCAGTTATGTCACACTAGTCTTTTGTCATGTGGCAAGGTAACATAGATGTCCAGTTCACTGCTAATGCTTGTATCTATAGCCTGATGTTTATTCTGCATGCTGCATGACATGAGGTGCATACATTGCAAGAGATACCTAATGGTATTTTAAAGAGGCAAAAAGTTAATTGTCAATTGAAGTGTGAACTTAGTTTTCCTAGAAATATGACTGCATGGAGTACAGTTCAGAAAACAGGAGGTTTTTTATGTTTTTGTAGGACAATTGGGTGCAGTTGTGACTAACATTAACAATTGTAACAAGGAACAATTGTAACAATTCTTGTTTTCCTCATTATAGGCAAAGAAACGTACAGTTTTGCTTTGAGAAATAAGGAGTAAATTTTGAATGTTAACCGTGGCATTTAATGGTGCAAAGAAAAAAGTAGTGTACCAAAAAATGTGTGACTACTATGAAGAAATTGGAAAAATTGCTTGTATGAGATTCTTCTCTTGGGGTTTGGAGAAATTTGGAGTACAGTAAGCGTGTTTAATATAAAATATTCCTTCAGTCTTGAGTGAAGGAAGTAGAAGAAAGTCAAAGTGAAACACGAATGAAATTGTTACAGAAATAAGAAATTTTCTTTACTGGTTTGTCCTGAGCAAGTGAAGTGTATCTTCATGGTTTTTTTTTGTTGAACTTCGAACAATTTGTACCTTCCTTACATTTTCCGCTTTATGTAGTCAATATTTAGGACAAGACTTTGATATTATTTTTATAAAATGTGGTATATTTCAAGTATCTTTCATTAAAAATGTAAAAAAAGAAGTTATTTTTAAAGCGTAGCAATGCATATAAACTGTAGATGCTGCATACTGTATTCAGGTTGCTGATTTTGTCCAAGTCTGAATACATTTATACATACATATACAGAAAGTTACTGGGTTGCCTGGATTTTCCAATATAGCACTGTACATTTTAAAGCATATTTTAAGGTTCGGCACGTCTCTCACATTCTGTCCCAAAGCCATAGAGACTTCTTTGTCCAAGGTTGTGTATACATTTACGGAGGGTGTGAAGTTTTTTACAATTTCCTTGGCAACCTAACAATATTTACACCACCACAATTTTCCTATGCAATAAACATTTGCTATTCATCTGGCTAGGGCATCCCTGCTCTTCTCTTCTTTTGAGATATGTGTCTGGGTTATCCCAGATAACATTTTTTGAATTGTCATTTGCTGGACATAAGTGTGGACAAAGGATCTGTTTGTTCTCTGTAAACCCTTTTTGTTTCATGGAAGTGCAAGCAAGAATTCTTTGTGGTCCCATAACAATTTTGTCAGGAGTGCTTATAGAAAACGATGAGGATTTCCCTGGCAAAATACTAATTCTGCGGCTTTTCTTGCTACTACTTCATTTTGCTACAAGAAGTCTTCACAAGTCCTTTAAAGCCTTTTTCCTCATTTACTGAGGGCTGCATTAGTTCTTATTTATGCAGCTTTTCTGCCTTTCAGTGTAAACCTTTTGAAATTCAGAAGGTGGCGTTGGCGTTTGTATCCTGTGATTATGTACTTGGGTACATTTAAATAGATGATGGTGGGTGTTCTTGTTCAGCTCACACAAGGAGTGATGTGTGGATTCAGAAGAGCCTTTGAGGAATGGGTACACCAAGGCTGTAAAGGTTTCTCTTTTGCGTCACGAGGGATCTGGGCTGGATAACTAGCAGGAGTCATCTTCCTCCTCTGCAGGATGATACTTTTATTTCTAGTTCCCTAGTGGAAACTAGAAATATTAGGCAAACCTGCAAAGGTGAATAAATAAAAATAATATTCCCTCTTTTATTACCAGAAAAATTGGTTTAGAAGTTGGAAAATTACTAGTCAGTGGAGAATTTACTTTCGAGTTTTCTCCTCTGGCCTGGGAATATTGTTTATTGTATTTTAAATTGTTAATGCAAGCCTGCATTGCAATGTAGCTAACAGCTGCAGAAGTTCATGCTTCTGCAGTGGGAGTTAGTTTGTCCCTGTGCCAGTTTGTATTATTGACAACATAGAATCAACAGGACTGCTGAAGGAAACAGCAGTAAATTATTCTTTCTGGTGGTAAAATATTTCATTCTCTGAGAGAAATGAAAGGTGAGGTCTGCCTCAGCTGGCAAAGGAATGATAATGGGGATTGGAGGATGCCACAAACATAAATACCAAATAACATTCTTAATTGGAAGGGTGGATTGTAACTCTTGTCACCACAAAATGGACAAAGCTGAGTGGCCGCAGGAGGGCACCAGAACCTCAGTCATGGACATTTGCTGCTGTTTCCATTCTCCTGGGCTGTGAAAGCTCCTGTGGATGCCACACATTTAAACAACTCTGACAACGACGTTAGTTAGTCAGAGGGGTAAACATGTCCCACAGTCATAACAGTGGATAAACTCAAATTCAGCTTGTTTTAGTTCTTACTTCCATGGGTCATTCTTTATTTGTCTATACTGTGTCCATTAGACTGTAAGATCCTTAGGGTAGAGACTTGTCTAAACGATACATTATGATGCACACCTATGACATTAGACATAATTAACTTCTGTAATTATGGTGCTTATAAAGCATCCACACTTGACATTGCTACTGGGCAGTTACTATTATGCAAATGAGAATGTGTCAGTCTTCAATCTAACACTGGAAGAGGCTAAGCCCTCATTCACTAATATGTTCTATTGCTTTTAAACATTTGTAGAAAAAATCCAAAATTTTACCCATTAAACTCTTCCTTAAATGCTTAGTGGGTGAGAATGACAAAACAGCCTGGGGACCAGTTTCACAGTGGTGAGCATCTGGCAGAACCAGTTTCTAGCCCATGCTCCACTATTAAAAAGACTTCTATATGGTGTAGAAGGAAATACATTAGCAAAGGCTGCTGTGAGACCTTGGCAAGTTTTCAGTCTATTTCACCATCTTCCAAGGTGCTCATCAGCAGATGACGTGGTCATGGCCTCCCACACATGCTGACCTCCCTCAACATACTGTCACGTTGTTCAGTGTGTTGAATTACTACGAAATATTACTTCACTGAAACGGTTGTCAAGCACTGGAACAGGCTGCCTCGGGGAAGTGGTTGAGGTCCCTGGAGGTATTTAAAAGGTGTGTAGACGTGGTACTTAGGGACATGGTTTTAGTGGTGGACTTGGTAGTGCTAGGTTTACAGTTGAAGTCAATGATCTTAAAGGTCTTTTCCAATCTAAACAATTTTAGAGTTCTGTGGTAGGGGTGAAGGAGAACGATTCTGTGGTGGTGGTGGTGTTTCTGTGGCAGGTGTGCCAGCTGGAGCTGGCCTGGCTGTGTCAAGGCCGCAGTTAAGAGCTTGAAACCAGCACCTAAATCAGTGATCAATCTACTCCTCTGGATGGGGTAATTTGTCGATCACTGCTGCCTGGTTAATTTCCATTCTTTTATCTCCATTGACCAGTGCATTACCTCACCAGCCCCATGAGAGGAGGAAGCAGTTAAGGTCACTGTTTTCCCAGCTGAGCACTTCAACTGCTTAACTCCTTTAACTTTGTTCCCTCATGAGTTTTACCTTATTGGCCGTCCACTGACTTACCTTCAAGAGGGGGAATGGGATAGGATCTCATCTGATTTATTCACTGCTTGGTGTTGAGGCATAGCCTGAGAGAAGGGATGTCATGAGTTCACACCTCTCTCAGACTAGAGAAGACCCTAGACATGTATTAGTGCCCTTCTACCTCTATTTTGCACCACAGGTTCAGGCAGAGGTGTATAGTTTGGCACCAATGAGACCATGTGCTGCTCTTCCTATATAGTCTCAGATGCTAAACTGCATCTGTTGCTGTGTGATGCTGTACTGACCACTTCAGGCTGAAGAGGTCACACATTCAAAAGCACTTGATTCAGAAGGGCCAGTGAACCTGTTGTTGCAAATTTGTACCAAATGGTCTTTGTCACATGGCTGTTCTTTATTATTTCGGCTTTTCTGGGAAGCAGGTTGGTGTTATTCCTGCTTTAAAATGAGAGCTAATTGACTTTCTCCTAAGGGCTACGCACAGAACAGAGTTGTGTGCTGTGTTCAGGCTGTGCTACCCTGTTTTGCTGTTTCCTCTGTATCAAGGCCAGAGTCCAAGTTCTGCAGCTCTCCCAAGCACATTTGCAGCTCTATTGAATTCAACAGGATCAAACACTTAAGGGAGTGGAATTTGGTCCTAAATATGCAAAAGATTTAAATGGATGATTTGAGACACCAGGACAAAAGAGGGATTTCTGAAAAGTAACAAAAGGTTGTGAAATTGCTAAGGGATTAAGTTGTTTGAATCATTGTTCCAGCCTATTAAAAAAGGTATAAATTCATTTCAATTCTTAGTGGATTTCAAGCTGCCAATTTCTGAGCTTTCACTGCCTTTGATGTGATTCCAGCTTTCTATGATGTAAGTGGATTATTTTTTTCCTTAATGCTGAAGAGGCATTTGCCTCCCAGCCCCCTCCAGGAAAATCACTGCAGCAATCAGACTCTAAGCAAACACTGATTTTTTTGCTGATTGTGGATATTAACACACTCTCTGCGGTATTTTTTTTCATATGCTTCTTTCAAAGCTTGAGTGTAAAATGAAGATACTAGTGGTAATCTGCTATTTTAAATAACAATGATTCTAAACCACACAATGGACTATGCATTCCAGTTCCAAACTGCATACATGAAGAACAGTTAATCCATCCTTTAAATACAGCCAAGTATGGGGTGGAATATGGCAGCTTTTTAGCATGCAGAGCAGCAAAACACAATTTAGGCTGCAGCATGAGGAATAGTTTATCCAGTGAAAGCAAAAGAGAAATTTAGACAGGAAGAATGCAATTATATACCTGGACCTAACTCAAGATACCTGAGATGACATCTCTTCTCCAGCTGAAACAGCCCCAGATCCCTTATATGAGGGCAAACGGCCAAGATGTTTGACGTTGTGCAGTGGCAGGGACCTCCAGTTGTATCAGGGTGCTTTCTACTGCCATGGATAAGCTGGATCACTCCAGGTTTATAGGAAGACATCTGCCTATTGGATTATTGGTGTTACAGCCTGTACGTTTCTAGCATAGTAATACCCTGACAAGAACAATATACTGGACGAGAATTGCTGAAATCAGACAAAGTGGCTGAAGGTACTGATCTATATTTGGCACTGAAAATAATACAGCTTTTAACAGAGTTGCATGGATGAACATTGTATATTATCACTTTTGGACAGGTTGTACCTCCATATGGGGCATCCAACATGTTTTAAATTACACTGGCAACCAATGTCCCAAAGAGTCTGATGGAGCATCCAGAAGCAAGGAGATGAAGAAAGCTTCCTATGGGCACCAAGGAAGAATGAGTATTCTGTGTTGGAAGTATGGGGAAATGGACTTCCCATTTTGGTGACTGGTACACACTGCAACATATTGTACCACAGCCAGGAACTTGACTGTTGTCCAATATAAAGATTGGCTTAATTTTGCAGTGGAGTGTACCCCTGCAGCTTAGGCTTCTAGAGTAGACAATCTTCCTTGCCTTGCATAGCACTGAACATGTACTATCATTGTAGGGGTATGGAGAATTTAGGCAAACACTCCTCTGGCTTCTCCTCTGGTGTGGGCTTGCTTGCAGGTGTGCTGAGGATCACCTGGTGCTGTTCTGGCAGTTTATTTTTGGAGTCATCTGTGCTATAAGCAATATCTTTAAGCTTTCCGTAGTAATTGCAAATGTTGCTTTAATGAGGAAAACAGTAGTTTAGATGTTTAGCTGTTATAAATTCTTTATTAGAAGGTTTTAATGAGCAATCATAACCAGCCTCATTACTTGAGACTCACTGGTAATTATTCTTTGATTGCTTTACTCTTCCTTAGGAGAATTCAGTACATAGGATGTGAAACTCCTACTCCTGTGACAAATGTATGCCTTGTTTCGAGGATAGCTTGAAAATGGTTGTAAGGAAAATTTTCTTTCTGCTGAAGTATTTAATGAAAGAACTCAAATGTCAAACAGATAAAATTAATTTGCATTATCCCAGACCTAAGGTTTACAAATGACTGATATCTGAAATTTTGTGCTAAAGTTGGGTCTAGCAGTTAAACTTCAGGAACTTTTCTTTGAGGAAAAAAACTTGTTTAATCTAACATCTGATATGCACTAGATGGCACTATTTTATAGCGTGTGTTCCTGTCTTTTGTCCTGCAACTGAATTTATTACTTGTGGGGAAATTTAGTGCTCAGATAGATGTTACTTTCAAAGTGTTGGTAAACAAATTCAGCATCTTGCGCAGGATCTGATTATTGTAATTTAATATACGAATTGGCTCAAGGAAATTCCTGAAGCAACACTTGATTAGGGATTTTGGCCTGGAATCAGGAAAAAAAGTCCACAGCTGAAGCTTTAAATCACACCAACTAAATCAAAATCCACTGAAGTTTTTTGGAGGTTTATGTGGACATCGAACACTCACAACCCTCCTTAGCCCCAGGTCTGAGCAGTCTTGGAAGCTGTGGAGGAGAGACAAAGTAATCCCATAGACGTGCATGTGTACACTGTACACCCCAGGACAAAAATCACAGTCATCACTGCACCCTGAATTTGGCATAAAATATACAACACATACCCTGCCTGACTTCATAACTTTTCTGCTTTTATCTGTAAAGTGACAGTTTATCTTCATTTTCCTTCTTATTGAATTAGGCTCTAAACTGTATTATGCTCAGCTATCCCTTTTTTTTTTTTTTTTTTGCTGGGCCTCATGACTGCTATTACTATGAATAATGCTATGTCTTCATAATGCATTATGGTCCCAAAACAGCAATGAACTACATAGTCCTAGGATAATACCGGTGTGATTTTTATAGTTTAAGTAGATATTTATTTCAATAGTAAGATTCCCCCTGCAGAAGAACAGATATCAGTTGTCTAAATTCAGGTGTTGCACCCAATATATCTGAACAAAGAATAGCTTTGAGTTTCTTGTTACTCCACCGCACATCCTTACTGCTAGTGTCACTTAGGTGGCTGTGACAGGATGAGTGAGAACCAGTTATTTGGGTTTTTTTCTGTGACACAGAAAAGGTTTTGGCGGCTCTGAATTACCAGGTCACACTCATTTACAATCCTTCTAGGGTTTGAAACTGGCAATCCATCAATGATGGACAAATGCAGTAACCTACTGCGCCACCAAAGTGCTCTGGAAAGGCAGTTTGTAAATGTTTTTGTTGAGGCCAAGATCTGTCTTCCCTCTCACAAAAAAATTTCAACTTGTCTTTGTTCACTAGGTGGCACAAATGTGTTAGAGATTGATTTGGAAAAAATTTCTTAACAGTTTTACTATTAATGTTGTAAATGTGTCCAGGGTAATTTTGAATGCCTTTCAAGAATGGCTTGGGCTTCAAAGTTCATTTTTTGAAGCAAGACCCATACTGATATGTTCACTGCGGACAATCCGGTGCACTGAACCTTAAGTCATCTGAGCGATGATTCTTCCAGTGCTTTGATGTGACCAGCTGCATTCATGTCCTTCATGTTCTTCACCACCCTTCTTGTCTTCTTGGTCTCCTCCCAGGTCATAACATCAGGGGAAGACAAACTTTCACTAGAACAACACTAACGTAATGATGATATTGCACTTTTTTTCTTGATTGGAGAGGCAAAATGCTTGGGGAAAAACTTTAATGTTTTTTGGCTTTTATATTCTTATCCTCTTATGAAATGATATATTGCACGTAGATAATTAGTTATTGGGACTTTATCACCCACAACTGCCACATTCAGAAGTAGACTTGATTGGATAGAAAAAGGAAATATTTACCAGGAATATGGATTTGTTGACCCTTATTTTCTCATGTACTTTCACCAAAAAAACCCTTCAAAATGGAAAGGATCAGGTGAAAAGAAGAAGAAATTTGATTTCCAGTTTTGGTAAGGAAGCTGGATGTATCAGGGAGCCAATTTTGCCTCCGAAACAAAAAAGCCCAGACAAAATGAAAAAAAAGGCTGAAAAAAATCCCTTGTATTCCAATCATAGAGAAAAAATGTGAAGAAAACCCCTAACTGTGTAGTATGAACAGTAAAAACTGGGCAGCCTTAAAAGAAATACCAGGAGACAGAACAGATGGTAGCCGTGTCATTTCTCAATTAAGGTCTGGCTAGAGGGATGAAGTGGAGGCAAAGCTAGTGGCACAACAATAGGGGATGACCTGCTGCCTGCCTGCCTGTGGAGCTGCTTCTCTGAGCTGGAATGATTGGGATAGAGACGGGAACTTTAATGTCTTAATTCATTATTTGAGGTTCCTTTTCTGGCTTGGCAATACAGGTTGGTTTCATACACGTGCTTTTAGAAAGGGCTGGCATAAACCTCAAAATATCTGTGTTATCTATCCCTTTCTTTAAGGATGCAATTTACTACTTAACATTTCCATGATTTCACCAAGATTCTATTTTCCAAATATAAATTTTTGTTTGACTTATATTTGCATACATATATGTGTAAATATATTCTTACTTGATAGAGTCTTTCTGTTAAGGGATAATGAGCTCTTGCAACCATTAAAATGCAAGTGGAATATCAAAGGTAGGGAGGTCTCAGGCTTTGAAAGTGAGTAACTTAAACATTTTTCTCTCCAAACATCTGTAAATTGTTAGTCCAATTTATTTTGAATTAAAAATCTTTTATTTAGCGGACTAACAGCCTATTTTAATTTTCAGCCATTTGAATTAGATTTTGCACCATAACCTTTGTTGAAGAAGGGTGCCCCTGCTCATCAGGTATAGTTAGGTCCTCTACCCCAAAGATTATTGAGTTTCACTTCCTCTATGGACAATACCCTTTTACCTGTCCTTAAGCTCACCTGATCAAGTCCTCTTGAGACTCTGATGTGGTTTTCGGTCCTACTCAAAGCAACATTAGCTTGCTTCCTAGGCCAATCAAATGAAGCTGCATCATGGTTTAAAGCGATGTTGCCTAACACTATAACAAACATGGGTTGTTTGTGACCCAGCATGGAAGCAGCTAGCAGAAAAATTTTGGGATGTAAAGCATGCCTTTCTCTGTTGTTTTCCCTCCACTGTTGACATTGTGCTTTTGTTTCAGTGAAATTACTTACTCCCTTTTTCTGGAAATCACACACTCACTTCAAATAAGCATTTTCACCTCTAATTTCAAAAAGTTTTACAAAGGAAATGAGGTGTGTTGGATTATCTCTCTACAACTCACTTTGGTAGCCAATACTGACTGGAGTTCAAATAAACTTATGATACAGAGTTTGATGCTCTGACAACTGAAATTGTTGGATTTCAGTGTTTGTTGTGTGGTTGGTTTTCTCTTGTTTTGCCTGTAGATTTTTTTTTAAAAAAAGTGTAATCTGAAACTGCTGAATTGTCCTTGTTTTCAGGCCCACATCGTAGGATTCCATATTGTCTTATCCCAAACTATGACCTTCTTCATTGACACATGAAAACCTTCCAGATCTTGCTTGAAAGCAGTAGCAAGCTCAGCAGAGCTTTGCATGAATGGGTTGTTTTGGCAGGTCCCAGATTTTACTTATCTCTAAAAGCCTAACTACCCTGCCATTGAAACTGTTATGGGTTGTGGCAATAACACCAGTGTTTCACTTTTTGTGATTCCTCTCCTTAGTATCACAAGAGTGATATGGCCAAGATAAGTTTTCTGTTGACCGTGTTCAGCAGAAACTATACATACCTTGCAATACATAAGTTTATCCCTGAGTGTTCTTGAATTTAGACTGTATTGTAACAAGCATGCATTAATGGTTCTAGATTCAGGCCTTTGTTCTGTAGACTCCCCTAGAGGCTTGAATTTGTAAGCAATATGGACATCACAGCTATGTGGCTTTCATCAGGAATAATAGGATGAGAATTTTGCTGTGTCTGGGGAAATATTTGTTTAGTGAGTAAGAGAGCAAAAGATATCTCCCTCCAACACTACCTGCCTCCTTTGAACATTTGGCAAAATATACACTGATAGATTCCTGAGCAATCCTACAGGCAATGGGATTGCAATGTTTTCCTACACCACCTCCTTTCTCCCTTGTGATGACAAGCCCTAAGCCACAGAACTAATGAACTACTTATATCTAATACAAATATAACAAGTGTAGGATAAACACAATGGAAATCCATGCAAAAAAAAAATGGTGAGAGAGACATGCAAACAAATAGAAAAAGTGTCTACTTGTTTAAATTCTCAATACTCTACTGTTTGTACAGTGTTTGGGGGTCTTCAACATTGAGGGATTCTGACAAAGTGTTTAGTGACTAGGCATAAAAGAAATGCATCGAAGCACATGTCCAGCCTAAAAAGATCAGGTCTGGATAACTTTAGTCATCTTTTATACAGAATTTGGACTGAATATTTTACAAGATCAGCTCTTGCCGTATTTTTCCCATTATTTTTTTCCTTCTTTACCTCCTTTTTCATTCAGCATATTTTGGTAACTTTTCTTTCTTTTTCAGCTTGCTTCTATTTTTTTTTTTTTTTTAATATATTCAATCTTTCTGGAAGCTCAGACTTTGATTTATGTACAGTTATGGGTAAAATGTGATAGGGATATGAATCAGGTAATTCAGTTCTCTAAGGTACCAAACATTTTATGACACTATACCGAGAAACATTACCTTTGCAGTAAGTGGTGGATGAAAACCATGTCACCAAATCAGCGTGAATCCTAGAAGTTTCGCAAGGAGCATGAGTGACTTTACCACATCTTATGTGGCTGGCTCTCCTCTCCTATCAGCCTTCCATTAGCCATTCCAGCAGTAACAGTCTCGGCCTCTGGTGTGCTGACAAGATCAAGTAACTTAAGAGCTTAGGGAAACCCACAGAAGTTGCTGCAGTTTGTTCTTCCAAGTAAACTAATTGCTTGTAAAGTTGGAAATCTGTGTCCTGAGTGTGATGGATTTCGTTTGGAAATTGATTCCAGTGGATAATTTGTTTTAAAGAGTTCCTAGAGATCAGGCGTGTCCAGGGAAACCTATTTAAAGCAAGACACATCTTAAAGTACGGGGCCAGCACAGAGACGTGAGAAAGAATCCTTACGTGAGGAAAAGGTTCATGTATATTTAGTGAGTGCACAGTCATGCTGAATGATTTTCAAAGCCGCCTTCTTCCTCTCTCTCTTTTTTTAATTCATACATTATTCTTTGAGCTGTCTTTACATGCTTGCTTTCCCATGGCACTTAGCCAAGAAAGAAGACATAGGGCTACCCTGTAACAGGAATCCGAGAGAAAAAGGTCAGCCATTCTCAGCCCACAAAAGAGGACTTATCAATTAGTTGTCAGACCGAGAGCCCAGAGCCTCCAGTGCTAAAGAAGTCTGAAATAGATCATCATAAACACCTCACAGCTCTTCTGTAGCAAGTATGCTGTGGACATGGGAGGGACCTAAGCTAGCTGTTCCTTCAGGTCTGAGAGAAAATGTCATCTTTCAAAAAAGTTTTGATAAACTGTCTTGCAGTTCCAGCAAAAACAGTGCATGAAGACAACTGTCTGCAGGCTCAGGAATTTCAGATCAGCAAAAAGAGGGGGTGCAGTAAGACTGTGGAGAAAGCAAAGAACACAGCTAAAGTGATTCCGAAGAGCAATTCTTATTCTCCTCTGAGCTGCTAATTGTTTAAATAACTGCTCTTCTAGTAGAAGATGTTCTCAATGTATGTGTTCCCAACGTCGCCACCAAGAAGTGTCTGTGAACCTACGTATGAAATGATGGTTGCAGCCAGCAATTCTCAAAAGGTATTGGTGCACCAAAGCTAGTGTGTAGTGTGTAGGACTTTAATACAAGCTGGGTAGCTCAAATTAAAGATACAAACAATTATGTGAATAGTTAACTCTGGGGGAGTTCTCATATGTATCTGAAATGCTTCATCTGTCCTTGCCATGTGTACGTAAGGCTGAACCCTAATGCTGGATCCAACTAGACATAATCTGGTAAAATTCAAGGCAACATGTAGTCTCCCTTACTGGCAGCTGTCTGCTTGAAGAGAACAGAGAAAACTGGAAATGTGAACTGTAGGATCATTATGGACATTTGTGATTTTAATATGGATGCTGTGTGTACAGTTATTTTTAAAGAGTATAACTAGAGAGCTGAGGGAGATGTTAAACTTACTTCAGATGGAGAACCAAAATCCATATCGGTAGGCACTGTAATATAGACTTAACTGTTAAGGCCAGTTGACCCTACATTTATTTATATATATTTTGTGATATATATTTATTTAAATTTACTTATAAATATTTCCTTACATTTAGAGTGGAGGCTTGTTGACTGGAGTTAGGCCTTGTGTTACTTCATCCAGGATGCCATTTCTTGGGTTCATTAGGGATCATTTTAGTCTTGTAACACCTAATATTAATTTGGGTTTAGGCAGCAAATGCAAACCTGAGGGTAGCTTAGATTCCAGTCTCATTTTGTTAAAGTACCTGCTAATGGAATTAGGAGGAGCTTTTGGGTTAATCTGAAGATGGACTCAAGATGCTGCCAGTCTTGAATCTGGACACACATTTAAAAGCTTCAGTGTGGGATGGGTGGAGGTCTACTCGGACCATTATAAATACTTCAAGATGATGAATAAACAAATGATAGATATTTTGATTTAATTTCATTTCTGTTATCAGCTGCCAATTCTTTACAGTCCCCACCCTAACTCTTAAGGCTAAAGCCAGAATGCAGAACCTCCTCCTCCTGACACTCTCATCTATGACAACTATTAGAGTGAACCAGTTTGCACATCTCCCTCTTTGGCTAAAGATGAAAGTGTTCATGAGTCATTGCTTATCCAGGTAGCATCTTTAAGGTACTCCTGAAGTGAATAACAGATCTGATTACCTCTTATAGCTAATAGGCATTGTCCTGCATGGGAACATGGGTGATAGAGAGGGAAATCCACCCGAGGACTGTGTAGTGCTGAGTTGTAGTTGAGGTGTGTTCCTTGATCATCTGCAGGGATTCTTGATATGATAAATTAAGGCCATCTTCTCACAGAAAACCCTACATGATGTTTCTTTCTTGCATCATTGCTGCATAAGCCACTAGTAAAATTGTAGGCAAAAAAAAAAGCCAAAGAAAAGAAACTAAAAATAGAACGGAAGGAGTGGGGAATACAAGTTTTACTGAGTGTTTTGTGTTTCTGGACTGTATCTTCAAGCATGTCTCCAAGTTGATTTGCAGGCAGAGAGAAGCCTGTACTCTGGTGCAGCCAGATGTGAGACAGCTGCAAACTGAGTGCTGTGGCAGCGTTAGGACAGCATCGAATCTGGGGCAGTCTAAAACTGGCTCTCAGCAGGGATTGTGTTCTCTGCTGGGTCAGCAATGATGGTATGATTTCATGATTGGAGGTGGAAGGCTTGGGGAGGACAGGCAGATTTACCATATGACAGGCCACAAAACACAATGCGGTTATGGCCTTGTGCTGGTGAGAAGTGCTGGCAGTGCTGAATTTACTGCCCAGTCATTGATTAAGGCAGAGAGGCATACCATGCTTTCTTACATCCACGGGGTTCAGAGCATATATGAAAACCACCCATGTGTGAAAGTTAGTGTTACATTCAAAATTTTGTTCTGCAGAAAGAAAACATACCTTGTTTGAAATATCAAATATTATTTGTGTAACTGAATTACTATCAGTATAACTAATGATTAAGTATTAGTGCTGATCTAACTATAGGGGAAAAGGAAAAGAGAGTACAATTCTAGAAAATATCTCAATAACACAGTTAAAATTGCAATATATACTCTCTCTTGTACCTACCCATTCTCTGTTATTAAGCAGACCCTTCCTCTGCTCTTTGGGTCCTGAAGTCACCGGTTTCAGTCTCAAAGACTGTCTCATCATTGTCTTAAGCCCCACACGTAGAGTGTTATGATAGTGGTATTGAAGGCTTTTTCCTCTTACTTTAGGGTATACTTGGGACTTTTCTAGATTTGACTTTTTTTTTTCGTTAGTCTAGACCTCCATATTACACTCAGATTTGCTCTGGTAGCTGTTTTTTGTTCACTGTATTCCCCCTAATACCAGTTTTGTTTCTTTCCTGAATCTGTGTTTCTTTGGTGAGATGTTTACCTCCCCAGGGCCTCCAGTGCTGTCTTGTGGCCCATCCATGCCTGTACTCCTCTACACTGTGACCTGGCTCTTTGCTTTTAGGACTTATACTCTGGTGCTTTGTCTTTATTCACTTAAACCTTGTTGTTATTCTTGACATTTGATTCTGCTTCATTCATTGCTACAAAAGATCTACTTGTTACAACTGCTTCTATAAAAATGATGGTGCAACAGCACAATTAGAAAAGATAAGCAAAATAAAACAGATAAAGCAATCACCACCTAGTCATTAAACAAAAAATAAATTACTTTTACAAGGGAACAAGGCCTGAAAGAAAGCTCTAGGCAGGCTGAAACAAGCCTGAGTAAGGATTGCAGAGCTACTATGAAGCCTGCAGACTATTGTAAGCTATAGCAATACTGTATGTACTGAGTTTCAGTGGAGAGGATTATGAGGTGACTAGCGTTACAGTTAACTGCACCTTGCATGGTCTTTGCCCATCTTTGATGAGGCAAGAGCTTCAGCTACCTGACAACTGACCCTTCTGCTTTCTACTGAAGGTCCTCTGTTACCTCATGTGTTGTGAGGCACGAGGTGGTGCTGCTCACTGCTGTGGCTCAGAGGAATATGAGAATTTGGGTTTTCTTGCTCCAAAATATTCCCTTCCTTTGAACTGTAATGAATCAATAGATAATGTGCTGTTAGCAGAAAAAGGCCTTTGACAAACTTCTCGTTCTGTAAGCTAAGAGCATTTTTCAGGCTGAGGCCCACACATAATTGGCATAAAAGCACTAGAGAATTGTCTCTGGGTTGTGTACAAATCTACAAATGTACAGCAATCAGGCTTTCTATCTTAAGCTGCATTTTACATCATGTAGGAATACATCAAGACTGGAGTTTTACTTCCCCACTTTCCGGATGTTATGAGAGAACACCTAATTAGTTAGCACAATCTCTAGGAAATACCCAACTTGCACAAGGAAGGATAACTTGTGACAGTTTCTGCATGCTTCAGTTGGGAGGGCAGGTCTTTTCTCCTCTTTCTCTTTTCTTTCTTGGATGTGCGGCTATTTTTCATGTCTGGGACAGTCCATTTCTCTGCTTAGTCAGGCACTCAACCGTTTTGCCTAATTATGTCTGATGTTTTACTCAAAGCATTATGCTCTTCTTCAGAGGAAATGAAAACCAGATTGTCTCCTTGGCAGCGAGGAATAACAAATGTGCTGCATCAAATAGCTGCTAGATGAAGGGCCACAATCTGCCTTGGTGCCAACAAAAGCTAAAGACACTTTGACAGACGGGAGGCCGCTCTTAGAGTTGCTCCCCGATTTCTTGACATATAAAGATGGTCCAAAGTTAAGGTTACTTTTCTAAAATGGAATTGTGGATAGCTGAGGAGGCTGATAAAAAAAATTGCCAGTGGATTTCCAAAATTGATTAAAGTGAAATTTCATTAAAAATCATACTACTAATAAAATGCTACAATTTCACAAGTTTGAAAGACAAGACAATGTTTACTTATCTGGACACACATTTATGTTTTTTTGGAGGCAAATTTTATTTATTTATTGAGTTTGCTGCAATTAAAAATAATGAATCTTTCCTCCTAAAAATAAATAAATATATGAAAATTGAAATACGTTAAAAAAGCAAAATAAAATTAAATATTTTGCTTTTCAAAGCAGAAATATTTTAGTGGAACTGAATTCTTTACATTTTTTTATTGGAAGCTTTGCCTCACAGAAACATTATGCATTTTGTCGTATTTTTTTCATGTTTAGTACAATTCCCCCTACTCTACTGAAGTGAGATTCTAGAATTTGGCTAGTGTGTGATTGTAATGGTGCTTATAGCAGCTATACGTGTTACTTACGCATTTCACAAAGTATTTAAGATTTCTGTTATCCGGATTACCAAGAGATTTTTATTAAGAGTGTGAATTAAAGTAGGTGAACGTTCATGCTTTTATAGAGAAGGCATAAGTTCAAAATTTAATTTACTTCCTTTAGCATTTGCAGATACTGACTCTTAGACCAGAGTCACAAAGATGGAAGAACGAGCAGAAAAATTGTCACAAAGAGCACTTATCTTGACTTTGTGTAATACCATCCTATTACGTTCCATCCTATCTGACCGTCAGTGTCTGAGAGCCTATGGGGGCTTCAGGTGTTTCTTCATGGGGGAAAAAAAGCAATGAGAAACCGGAAGTCCTTCACTAGTGCCCAGTGCAGATAAATCTGCTCTAAAGATCCTTTGTCCAACCCTTGTCATGATATGCATTAAGCAACCTATATTTTCTGGTATTGCTGCTTTTCTTCCACTGTTATTTAATTTCAGTGAGAAATGTAAAACGTCAAACTCATAATCATTGTGTGTTCTGCTGCTTATACTGTGAAACTGATATTTTCATGTGACTTGACATACAGTTCTATTTGCAGTGTGCTCTGTTTGATATCTTCATAGTGCATATTGGGAACCGTATTTCATATTTCAAAGAATCTGCAGTGATAGGAACGTGCAAGCCCAAACACAGGAGCCTTTCGAATTAACCTCATCCCCAAGGAGAGATGATGGTAGAGTTCTATACTTCATTCCATTCCAAGTGACCTCTCGCTAACTTGATGAAAAAGAGCAGAAAATAATTATTTTTCCTATTGTGATAGTAATCTCCCCAATTATTTTGTTATAACAAGTTTGAGTCTGAATGTCATCACTGTTATCATACTGATTTCAAGAATATGTAATTCTTGGATATTTAATATGTGATTTTTTTTGTTTGTTTGTTTTGATTTTTTGTTTTACTACTTTGTGTTAAGTGTTTTATTTCACGACTTTTACCTACTGTGCCAGCTCACTACTCAAGGCAGAATTATTCAGATCTATCTAATTTTCCCATTGGATTTTTTCTAACCACAAATTCCTGCCTTTTTTTTTTTTAATTGACCACTGAGCCATTTCATTACCCTGTCTGTGTAGACAGAGTTAATTTTGCTTTTTTGCTGGAGGTCAAACATGGCAGTATCTTCCATCTTATCTCTTACTTACACAGATTAATCCTAGCCTTCCATCATTACATTACAGCACTGAGCAGAGAAGAGGCCCAAAACCATTTTCTATCCTTCCCATACCAGTCAGAATGCCACATCAAATGTACCGTGTTCACCTTAGTCTTAATGATCAAAGAACTGAGTCTCCAGCAAGGTCATGAATTTCAGCTTTGCAATTGCTCTACTATGCAGTATTATTAGCAATATGAGGAGAACTGTGTTTTTGTTTGTATGCTGAAAAAACACTGGGTTTTGTCTGGAAATGGAAAGCAGAAATTAAGACAGAAACATTATCTTTCAGATTCTCAAAACCTTATGTCAGCTTCCTTTCGGTTGTAGCATGCTGCTGCAGTTGGTTGGATTATCTCTGAGCCAGGCTCCTCTGACATGGGATATGTCATCAGATGTGCACTGTTTAGAGTGCACTGTCACTTGCCTCTGAGAGATGGACACCAAGGTGCATCATCACAAGGCAAAGCCTGGATTAAACTCTGTCCTGGAGGAGGGTGGACAGCTATGACTATATGGCACTTAAGGGTCTGGGACAGTTCAGAATCACAGAATGTTTTGGATCGGAAGGAACCTGCCACCAGCAGGGACATCTTACAGTAGATCAAGTTGCTCAAAACATCACCCAATCCTGCCTTTATTAGAATATTTCAGTTTTTGTTCCTAATGCATTTATTGGGAAGTTGTCTTCTATGGCTTTCTTTCCATTTTCTGCCTGGCTCTACTTCTGATGTTACCACTTCGGAGACCTAGCAGGTTAGTTACCCTTGCAGCATAAAGTGCTTATATTCCCAGCTCTTCACACTTGCTAGGTTTTCAAAGTGACTTACCCAGTTATGCAAAGAGGTCTGAGACTGTTGCAGTGCTGTTGGCTCCTGTTCCTCTCCAGCTTCTCTGCTCCTTCTCCAGCTCCTGAATAGCAGGACTGAGTCCACCACAGTGAAAGCACACAGAGTCTCTGAACACCACAAGGGCATGATAGTGCAGTGACCTGCCAGGCCAGTGCTAAGTTTCACCACTACTCCATAGTATGATGAAGATAAGGAGAACAGTCTCCCATAATGCTGGAGAGAGTATCTATGATGTGGAAAGAAAAGAAACATTGATTAGATCTGGAGATTTTATAGTGTAGATATTGCACTTGATAAGCAATGCTCACTTCTCAGCAAAATCTGCTCTATAACCAGCCTGGGACAGCTAGTGAGGCTTTCCAACTTGTAAACAAAGGATATGGAATGGACAGAAAATCAAGACAACACTGAAGTCCTAATTAAAAATGAACAAAATGTATGACATTCCAGATGTTTTTGTATGCTTGTGGTTACTAATCTTGTTTTAAAGAGCAGCAGTAGGGACTCATTCATTACTACTTAAGCTTTCCTCTTTTTTTTTGGTTTTAAATTTTAAAGTTTTTTTTTTTAAATGCAGTTAATCATCTTAGAAATCAGCCTTTTAAAAGGTGTTTTTTATTGTTTCATACAGCCCCTGCCTTCCTACCAGCTCAAATAATTTTGACATATTCATACAGTTGAAGTTGGCATTTTGACACGTGTACACATTTTTTTCATCTGCTTGCTGGGGATTACTGCAATGCCTGAGGTTTCTTTTAACACTCTGAAAAGCCTCTGGCTTTGTGCAAGGCTGCATTCCTAAACAGTATACCAACTCCGAGGTTCAGCCAGTGTTTACTTTGAGAGAGAACTTTTTAATATCAAAAGGAAAACAGTCCTCCTACATTCCACATAGGTAGATGCTGTTTGCCATTTAAAAAAAAGGCAGTAATAATGACAGATGAAATTTCTGTTTCAGGAGAAGAGTCATAATTACAGTTGAATCATGGGTGTGGGCTGAAGAAAAGATAAGCACAACGTGTTTTGCAGAATCAGGCATATGATTAAGAATACATCTTTTTGCTTTGCTCTTTATGAAAACAAGAGTGATCTGTGGTATGGATATATTTCATTTTATTAGAGAACTATTTAATGTATTTATCTTCAGAGAGAGACTGTCTATAATAGGACAAACAGTTAGCTGGTTTAAGTCCAGACTTCTGTAGTTATGATCTAATTTTGTTAACTTCTCAGCAAATGATGTGACCTGGTACATCTCAAAAACTGGTTTCTTATTGAAGGCCCTCCAAGGCTGAGCTGACTTCTAGCTGTGAAAGAAGTGACTATTCCATTCTCCCTGCTCTATCTAACTAGGTGTTCAAACCCTTGCTTTGGCACTAGCAATCATGCAGCAAGCTGGTCTGGCTAAAAAAGCTTTCTTTTTGGCAGGTTTCCCATTCTGCTAGCCCAGCTGATTGATCTGGCTAGTCGTGGAGCCACACTGTTGCTGGAATTTGTACAGGGAAGGCAACAAGAATGCACGTGGGGTAAAGTGAAGGCACCCCTTTCAAAGGCGCCTTACAGATCAGTTTAAGACATTAGTGAAAATGCTGCATTAAATATACAGTTGCAACTTATGACCTTGTTCTTGCTGAAGTGAGCAGTAAAACACCCATGCATTAGCACTGGGCTCTTACTAAATAAATCCGATGATGCTACAGAGGAAACGTCTTTGTCATCTGTATAAAATACATGTATTGCAGGGGTGAGCAGAATAAGAAACAGACACATTCCATTTATTTTATATACAGTTATGGTTCCCAATGCTGCTGGATTAAATCAATTATGAATTATATACATTCTGGAAACTGAAGCGTGTGGCATATGGAGCATGTGGAACACCTTCATGACATGGAGAACCAGGAGTCAGGAGGGAATGAGGGAAACCATTCTAATATTAGTTGGATTTTCATCTTCAAAAGCATGTCTTATTGTCAGTGGCATGCTCTAGCAAGAACAACGGTCACTGGAAAAATGGTGCTGTTAAAGATGATATTTAAATTCAGAGTGTAAAGTGTCATTTATCCTGAACTTAAAAATCTGTTTTTATTTTTAAAGATTTCTCTCATAGACTATCAACTGTTCATCTTGGGAACCAAGAAGGAATCTTTCCAAAGCCATGTGAGGATATCTTAGGTTTACTCAGGGTGAATGTGACTCTCCTGCAAGAATGACCCTACTTATTTTTCTTCTACTCAACAGTTTAACTGTTCTTACAATGGTGCAAATAGATTCAAAGGGGAGAAGGGCTAATCCATTTGTTTTCTTCCCACACAAGATGTATTTAAAATCTTTTGCACTTTTGCGAACGTTATGCAATCAATCTCATTCAAAGACGTGCAGCCCACAATATTTAGCCCTGACAACTGTGCCGACATGAAGAAAGAAGGTGCCGCTTTGTTGTTCTGAATCACTCCATGAAGACCAGCCAATCCAAACAGATTTTATTTGGGTGTAAGGCTTTTTTTTGTTATTATTGCCAAGACAGCTTCATGCTCAATTAAAACCAAAACATGCTGAAGACCTAAACCTTTTAGCAATTCCAGATCTGCTAATGATGTCAGATTGGGCAGTTCCCCACCAACGACACATTTATTACAGAGGCTGACATCAGTGAGAAATGATAATCTGCTGTCAAAGCTCTTTGCTGGGGCACATGAGAACTAAATTCATGTTTTCACCTTCGCTGTGCTTTTGTGTGACCTTGATGAAACTAATTCTTTCTCCGAATTGACGTAACTGTACTTAAGGAGTTTATAATATATACATAGGTGGGATGGTAGCTTCTGAAAACAGTGGTTAAAGTGCTGTGCAGAAAGCTTGTCATTGTCAGTGATGTGTTCTTGCAGTTTAGAAGGTCCCGCACAACACAGTGAATGTGCAAGACCACTGGGATCAAGTGAACACAGGACTCTTTCCTGGACCCTTCAATTTCTTCTGTAGTGCTAATTTGCCTTCATTTAGGCAATTTGAACAGCAAGTACCAAAAGTGTGTCTTGTAGCAAATTTTCATTTTGACTGCCATCTAGTAGTAGTCTCTGATTTCCATTAATTACAGCTTTCAGGTGCTGCAAACGTTAGAATTGGGAAACTGAAGTTGATGGCAACAAAAATCAGGAAGAAGGGCAGTCTGTGCCTTTTCTGAACTCCTTGGGTCATTCTAGAGAGTGCAGTTCCTACCAAATGTCATGATTTTAAGGTACCTGTTATCTCA
Source organism: Cuculus canorus (assembly GCF_017976375.1). NCBI lineage: Eukaryota > Metazoa > Chordata > Aves > Cuculiformes > Cuculidae > Cuculus > Cuculus canorus. The sequence goes on from NC_071403.1 coordinate 91,563,700, forward strand.
GTGGATGTCTATCCTGATAGGAGTGCTTGATTCCAGAATTGCTTTTGATAACCAAGTGATTTTTTTCATTAAAAATGGTAAAGCCTCCTGCCAAATGACTGTCTGAACAATTACACTTGAACCAAAAAATGGAAGGAAAAAAATCATGTCGGGTCAAGCTGAAATAAAAGGCTTGCAATTTTCTTGATGAGATCAGTTCTCATCCATCACATTTTTGTAATTAAATATTTTTTCTATTCAAAGAGAAACATTGTTTCACTGAAAATAAATGTAGGTAAATTTGGTCTCAAAACTTTGCTGCAATATGGAAAATGGATTTGTTCAGTATTTGTCTTTTCCGGAATCATTACTTTTTTGGCTGTTCTTGTCACAGTAAGGAAAACTCAGTAATTTCAGGAGACAGCCTCTTGATAAATCATAGCCTAATTTCCCAAGAAGGCAAGAAGGTGTAGGGAAGTTGTGCTCTGCCAGATTTTACTAGTATCATGCACTGGGTGAATATCTGTATTCATGTTCAGCAGTCACTTTTTTACGGAGGAAGTACCACTGAAACTAGTGGGTAGAGTTTTTTTATATAAAAAACCTTATATATAAGTTTTTTTATATTGAGAACTGTCAAAGAGTCGGAAATGTGGGGAGTTAATCCTAGTGCTAAGGAAATACGTGCGGCTGCCTTTTACTTCATGACAGAGCTCAGATTTCTTTGGAAGTCTCTAAAGCTTTTACTTTTTTTTTTTTTTGTTCCCCCAAATTGCTATGTAGATTTTCCCCTCCTGAAAAGGTTCGCCTACATTTCCAGACTTCTGCTAGCATCTGGCAGTTGCCAAACTACTGCAGTTTCTGACTGCAGGGCACAAAAGCCTTAGTGTTAGTGGGCTTTTTTTTGTCCATGTTTCCTTAATGACTTGTGAGGAAGAGCAACAAAAACCCACCTACCATTTGTAGAGTCTCTTCCTTGCTACTGAATGAGCTGGTCTTCCCTTCATCTAAGATAAACTTTTCATGCTCATGACAAAGGTAATTCTCAAAGTCCAAAGCATAGCAACCCAAAATGTAAAAGTCTGGGATCCCAACTCGTAACTTCTACTTTGTTTAGATTGTAAAGCATCCTGAGCTACTTGCAATAGTGATAAAAGGAAATGTTGTCTTAATATTAGAAGACAGAGGTATTTTTGTTGTATTATACAAAGAAGGGAGCTTTTTATATGGAGTATTTCTGTCAATGTACTGATATTTGTTGAACTTAAGAATTTGTATAATGCTGTCTTTCCAAGACAAGCGCCTGTAGAATAGTCTGCTATCCACTTTTTTTGCTCTCCATAACATTGATTAGTGTTAATTTCTGGTTGGGGAATAGGTAAAAGAGTGTCTCAGAGCTTCATAGCAAGTTATAGTCCCTTTCTACATTATAGGTTAGATGCTAAACCGTGCTGGTATTGATTGCTTCACAGACTTGATGAATGGATTTAATGGGCTCTGTTTAGCTATCAACATTCATGCCCTAGAAACCATGGCTGGGCAGTGAGAGTCATGCTTGCCAGCAGTCCTGTGGTGTGACAGAAAAGCAAACCATGCATCATACCCTGCTTCAGAGCTATGGACACGCAACATTGGCTCGGCTAGTGAGGGATGCTTGTGGAGCCACAGCTTGTTGTAACTACTCTGTATTTCACTGTACAGGATGATTGTTCTGACATCCCTTACTGGGCAAGAACTTTGAAGGACCAAATGGTGCTTCTGTACTGGTGTTATGGTCAGGATCAGAGGAACTTTACCAGTTATCACCTCTTACTGAGCTTTTATTTGCAGAAGCATAAGGTTGTGATGCTTATGAGCTGGATTCCTTTTGTATGAAGCCAAACTGGAACACGTGCATGTAAAACCCTGCCACTGCAAATGAACACTTTATAAGTGGGACCAGACTAGACTTAGCATGAAGAAACTGTGGATGATATATCCTCAGCCACAAGTGGTTTGCCCTACAGAGCTGTCCATTATGATTTGCATTACCTGCTATGAAAGCTGAGTGTACAACTCTAACTAGATTCAAATGGGACTAGAAAAACTTAACTCTTGTCTATAAGTTACCCTGATGCAGCCTCTGTTGGTGAGAAAGGGAAGAGTACAACTGGCAGACTCAGTACTGCAGATGTAAGTGAATGAAATAAAGAAACCATAACATGCACTTGTTTAGCCTCACTTAGTGAAATGTTTGCACAGGTTCTGCTTTAGCTCCAGCAAAATCATGTGTTTGCAAAAGTTAATGTGGGTCAGCGGATGAGAATGATAAGTGAACCTAGTGACATACGGTGGTGAAGAAAATGAATGCAAAATAGGAATGCAATGTTTGGACAAGAAATGTTACTCTACTGAGCCAAAGGAAAAGGCTTGAGATCAATCAGCCAGAAGACGAAAAGCCTTAAAGGCAGAAGAAATGCTAAAGTTAGCATGTGTGTCTTACTATAAATTGGGGTAATCAGAAACAGATATTCTCAGAAGAATATTTCCAAAGTTTCCTGGCTTTGCTCCAGGTACTTCAAAGCCCTGTTATCAGTGAATTGTGGTCCCAGTGTTAGGAAAGCTGGGTGATGTTCTAAGGAAATGTCAGCTACAGATCACAGTTTCCTCTTGTTTCTGTGAAAAGAGGTCAAGTTAACAAATGCACTGCCCACACGCCGTCTCTGTCACAGCCCTCCATGGCCCACTTTGTTAGTACTTGAGCTAATCCTTAGGCTAGGGAACAAAATTGCTGTGAAACAGTAGGCTCTTTGATTTAGGAAGCAAAGTTTAAAATAATACCCCAGCAGCATGTATTGCCAGAAATCTGCTAGGCTGTAGCATTCATTAGAGATGTGCAGAACAATTAAGGGAAGTGTTCAATTCCCTTACTCCACTTCAGGATCCTTCTCACACTGTGGGATCTCTTATGGAATTGGATAAATCTGTACCTTGCTATCTGGGTGCTATTTAGTACTGAAATTTGATTGAGCAATTTGGATGAATGGAAACCTCACTTCTGTTGTGTTCTTTATAGGCACCAACATGCAAAATTTCCTCTTTTATCTAAACAGTATCCTTGCCCTTCACTACTTAGTTCTCAGTGGTCTGAAGAGTAGAGTTGGGAAAAGTTTATTCTTTTTACTTTACATAATGTGCCTGTTTCAGAAATCCAAGTGTTACGTCAAAATATTGAGTTTGCCTGGTCTGCCAGGATTCAGTCTTGTTACTTCAGAAATGGGTTTGCTAGAAGGTCACGTGTAAGGGACCTTTTAAAGGTTAGATATTGCAGTCAATGAACTGTCTGAGATTATGAAATTGAATCACTTTAGTTTGGCTGTTGAATTTCAATGGAGCTTGATCTGATGTTTATAGGGAGGATGGTTTACATTGTAAGACTTTAGATTTATTCTTAATCACTCCCCACACTTCACCAACCCAGGCCAGAAATATGCTGAATCGGTGCATGGACACACCAAAAGTCAACGTATCCATCAGCGAAGGATCCACAACAGTGTTTGCGTAGCTATTTGTAACTACCTAAATGAGGAAACCCTCAGTTCACAGTGCAGTCTTGTCTTGGACAAGTGAATCTGTGGCTTCACTCCCTCTCCTCTAAGCTTTGCAGTCTTGCATGGGTAAATGCAATGCTATCCCCTAGGCTCAAACAAACTGAGTGGGATGGGAGTTGGATTTCCATGTTTTCAAGTATTATGAAAGCAGAGAAAGCAAAGCTAAGCTTTGCTAAAAATCTACATACATATTATGCCCGTTAAGTTCTTTTTAATGTTATATCCTGTGACAGAAGCAGAAGGAAATAGATAACTAGTGTCAATTCAATATGTTGGTCTAAAACTAGTTCCAAAGACGTGGACTTTTAAGACGTGATGAAAGGAAATCAAAAGATGAAAGTGCTTTGAATGTGTTTATTTTTGCAAGCTCTGGGAGTACTAATAACTGTCAGACAGACTCACTCGCTTCTCTGATCATGGATGTAGTGGTAGAAATAATACAGTGACACAGAACTCTCAGTGAACTTCCACACTACCAGGTGAGTACAGGCCACCCCTGGGGAGGGATGCAGACATATGTGCAGTTTAGGTGTAGTGTTGTATGTATCACAAATGTTTAACCTTCATTCTATTGTTCTAATCTGAAAAAGTGCTACCTATAAAGAGGCAAAAATTCTAATGCCATTATTTGCCAATAATTCTTCAGAATCAAGAGCTAGGTTCGGAGGAGATATGAAAGGCCACATTTGTAGCAAAACATCAGAAAATGCATACAAGAGATGAGAAACACAGTTATATTTTACTAAGCTGGAATCATGAATCATGCTCAAAAGAGTCTCAAATATTCAGTTCACACATACTGCTTTTATGGGGGGGAAGGATAGTTGAAATAAAATACTACAAGTGAGAGATGCTAGACACGTTGTTTACTGCACTAATAAAAAATGCTTAGATGCTCAGCTGAACATGCTATAAAGACTTATGTGGAGCCAGGTAGAACAAAAGTAAGAAAACTGAGGTGATTTGCAGACACAGATCTATGTGGATTCAGAAATGCTTAGTTAAAGCAGCTCTACATTTTTTACTGCTAGTGACAAGTTGCTGCTGGTTCTGGCCTTGTTTCTGACTTTTGGCTAACAGCTCCCACCTCTCATAAAACTGCATAATGTAATTGCTGTGCTGACCCAGCAATGGTATTTCAAGCCTGATCTAAAGATTCATCTCTCTGAGATTACTTTGCTTGCCTTAGTTTTGCTTTTTTGATCACTCTTGTTATTTTAGAAGGGGGAAAAAAAGAGAACATGGCCAACTATGAGCACTAAAAGACTTTCCAAAGCTTAATGTTTGTTCTCTTTGCAAGTCATTTATGAATAGCTAGCTATTCAGTTTGTTCAGTTATTGTGAATCACTGCATTTGAGATTTAGAAGTTTGTCATGAACTGTTTGCTCTGTGTTCAGGTAGTCTGACTAGTGGGCTATGACTAGTCTGCAATTTTGCTGACTGGAATGCTTATAAATGGGAGGAAAGAATTCAGCATTTTCAGGATGACTGCTTTAACTCTTGTGTGTGAATTTTTTTCTGAGCAAATAACCACAAAAGTATTCACCAGACCTTCACTTCCAGAAAACAGTCAAATGCATTGCAAGTCACTTATTTATAGATGTAGAAAAACTACTAAAATGGTTTTAAAGTGCTGCAAAAGTGGTTCACTTTGAACCAATGTTCAAATAGCTCATTTGATGAGAGTAAGCCATCATCACGTTTCATTGGGAGAAGAAGATGTACCTTTTGTTTAATGTATAGTGGTTGCAGTCTTACAAATATCTGATCCCTAGGTATTTGAGCTTCTTAGAAACATAACTTCCTCCAAATCCACACTCTCTTATTCCCAGAAACTCATCCAAAGAAGCAGAGCTAATGTGGTTGAATAAATGACTGCGTGTATGGAACAGATTCTTCTCAGACCTGGTCTCAAATTTATTGTAAGAGTTCTCCTCTGATGTACAGCAGCAGAATATAAATTCAGGGCTCCACTCATGGAAGCAGTTTTCAAAAAGAAGGAGACCCACTGTAACAATGAGTGAAGGCAGACTAGTTGTTATCTTTCAAGCATGGAGAGGGTAGCCTTACGATTTTCTGTCATTCTAGTCCTTTTCTATTTAACCCCGACAGAAGTGTAACAGAAAAGTAGACCTAAATTTTTCTAGGTTTGATATGAAAATAGAGAAAAGACCTTTTTATTCTGGAAGAACTCAGATTTCAGGACTGCAAGAGACATGTCTTTTCTTGGGACTTTGCTGTGGGCTTGCTCCTTCCTAAAGGCAAACCTTTTTGGCCCCACTGAAATTTTCAAAGACTTCTTTTTTAGAATGTTTCTTCATTATATTAAAGGACTTGCCACCTTCCTCACCAGGGAGAAGAATTGAAGGTAATACTGCTGCACCATCCAGCCTGTGAAGCACGCTCTGCAATTGCTGCTCTGAAGTAAAGACTAAAGAAACATTTTTGAGAGTATGAAGCAGGACTATTGCCTTAGGCTGACCCAGGAGCTGTTGGACATGGGATGAGAGCAATCACTCCAACAGGACCAGCTGTATGGTAACTGACTAATAACTGCAGTACTCTTAGTTCTTAACAGGAACAGAATATATCTTCCCTTGTTATTGTTAGTGCAATGGAGGCCCTGGATACAGCGTGCTGCTGCAGGCAGTTATTAAAAAAAGAAAGTCTGAGAAGCAATGGATATGTTATCTCCTCAAGAAGCAGGGGCATCTCTGCTTGCCTCTCCCATCCTGGGGTCTGACCTTCCTTCCTCAGGCCTGTCTTTAATATCACTTACTGAGAGTTAGAAAGTGCAGCACTGCTGAGAAAGGTCTGGACTGTGCAACCTGCCTCTCATCAAGGATGGCTGCTGAAGCCTCCAAAGGACCCTGACTTCCTCTCTTATCTTTTGAAAAAGATTATGTGAAGAGGAGGTGGTGACTGTGTGTATGTGTTCAGGGAGGGGAGAGGGAGAAGAGTGCAGAAACATTTCCAAGAAAACATTTCAGTAATTCTCTCTGTTAGTATGGTGCGTCCTTCCACTGGCTGACTGGTTAGCTGGGAAGATCGCTGCACACACCGAAAGACACAATTTCCAATGTAATTCTCACAACCTCTCTAGGATATCACAGGCAACTTTCTGTTTCTTTTTCATTGTCTTGACATTTAGGGAGATTTCCACAATGCTAGTTTGTCCTAGATGATTCAAAGTTAAAGTTAAGAAAAAGGTTAAACCAAAGGAAATTCTGCATACTGGAGTTATTCCAGTAACTATAACTGTGCAGTCTTTGATCTCCTACATATTTCAGGGTTTGCCTCACCACCAGAAAGTTATCTTTATGTTCAGATTTAGGCAGGGATAAGTAAATTAAAGAAATACATCTCTGAATTCTACTGTTAAGATGATCAGAGGTTCTATCTGTCAAAAAGAGCAGGTGAGGCATTTGGCCTCACAAGATAGGAACTTTTAAGTAAGATATAGCACAAGATATGAACTTTTAAGTAAGGGAATAGTAACACAAGGAATTCTCATGGTCCTTTTTATTACTAGATCTGCAAGATTCATCGTACAAGCATATTTTTCTTTGGATATCCCTTGCATGATGGGAGGCCAGTGTTTCCTAGTGGACAGAATATTGTTGGGTAGTCCGTGAAAGGTAGAAACTTTTATTGATAGCATTGCTTTGTTTGTAACCTTCTGCAAGCAGTTCTGGTTTCCTATTCCTAAATAGGGGGAGAAGCTTTTAGTCTGATTTTAAAAAGCCCTTTGAAACTTAATATGAGGTAAGGGTTTTGCTTTTTTTTTGCTTTTTTTTGAAAAAAAATAAGGCAGAAAACCACTTTGTCCTCAATTTTTGCCCTCTTTTTTTGAGAATGCCAACAACTGACACCAACTGTGACAGTGGCTTTTGAAGTGAGAAGCTTTGTGCCTGTCATATCAGCTGAGATACCATGCACACTTAATAAGCTTTGGACTCCTGAGTAGCCCAATGAAGCCAAGTGCAATGTTGCTGTTATGGTAAAGCTAAGATCTTTGCTCACTCATGTTTTTTTTTTAAGTAGGACTGGAAAAACTGTGTGAAGAGCCTTTTCATCTTTTGTCTCCTTTTTCTGTCTCAGGCCAAGTCAGAGTCAGACCTTGATGAAAGCCCAGACACTTTCAAAAAAGCAATTGTTTAATTCTGTGTGTATTTTAGTGTAAAGGTTATAGTACATGCAATTAATATGACTCAGACTCAGGGTCAAAAGTCTGGGTTGACTATGACTGGACTTCTAATTTCCTTCATTCTAAGTCACCCATCCTTTCTCTGAGTCATTCTTCAGCAGACAGCTTTAAGTTTAAAATTAGAAAATAGAAACATATACCAAGATGAATAGCTGGTGAGAATGCTGCAGGAACAGCTTAAGTTTCATGAGCTGATGTAGTAGCAGCTATCTCAAAGGGGCTCCATTCTAATGTTTGTAACTGGTGCACTTCAAGTTAAGATATTCATAAATAATTCAGGCTGTAGAACATCTGCAAACATAAATGGCATGAATGCATCACAAGCTGCTAAACTTGCCTACTGTTGCCATCAAAAAATCCTTTTGTGCAACTTGCTACAGATGTCCTTTGTAGAGAGCCTTCCACAGCACACCCTGGCCATGCAAGGCCCTGGGAGGATGCGCAAGGTCTACCAAGCAACAGCAGTGGCATTTGTTATGCTTACAGGCCTTTTCAGAGAGTACAGGTCTCTTGGTAGAGGTCTTTAGCACACACCAGCAGTCAAGTTTGCAAATAAGGCTCAACAGATGCATTTGAAGGGAAAGCCGAAGACATAAAGCATACAGAAGTGGTAGAATAAGTCACTGTCCTGACTCTCTCTAGTCCTTATTGTGGTATGCTGAACGTCTTTCAAAGACAGGTCTGAGAATATGTCTATCAAAACCTAGATAATTTATCAGATTAGTGAGCTACATACTCTTGATTATTTAAAATCGATTAAGTTAAAATACTGGTGCTCAGAAGGCAGGGCTGAATAAAGCTGGGATGACTGTTTACCTGAGTAAATAGAGCACACAGTCTATCATCAATGTATTTAGAAGGAGGTGAGAGAGTCTATTTTGATTGCATAGATTTCTCCCTTGTGTAATTCCCTTTGCACTCCAGTCTGGTATCCACATCCTACACTCTTTCAATGGCCATAAAATCACGTTTTTCAACATTACTTACTCTATTGTAGTGTATGAAAGACTATGTAATGGAAAGGGACAAACAGATAGAATTATAACACAAAAAGGAATAAGATTGTCCACTGAAGTTAACATGGACTCTCAGTCTATGTCTTCCACAATTCTTGTTGACTAGCTCTTCAGTTTTAATCGAAATTTTTAACTAAGACAAATTTGAATATGAGTTCATAAAAATGTCTAGCAGTGACATTCTTGGAATTCACTTTACCATCCAAAAAATATAGCAAAATTCTTGCCAGAAGAAGAGAGACTCCTCTACCTGAAAGATGTGTATCATTAATTCATTAAAAACAAAAAAGAAATAAAACCACTTGAAATATTTATTAAGTATTTAAGCTCTTAGCATTTAAAATAAAACATATATCCTCTTGTTATGGTATGAGCTAAAGCAGAATTAGTTTTCTGACCTCAGCTAAGTCTTGTCTAAGTAACTTAATTTTCTGAAAGTTAACTGAATTTTTTTTGAAAGTGTTCTCTCTAGAAGTGATAACATGAGGTATTGGTATGCAGAGATGCCATTGCTTGTACTTATTCATATAATAACCAAGGCCATCCTCAAGCTGGAGAAAAAAAAGTCACACCTGCAGGGAAGGATGGACAGGACAGGTGACCGAAAATTGGCCAACAGAACGTTCCATACCGTATATGTCATACTTAGTATAAAACGGAGACATCATGAGGGTCTCACTCTCTTCTGTGATGGCCAACATCTAGTGAGGACCTTGTCTGTCTGTTTGGTCCTGATCCTGGATCCATGTGTTCCTGAATCCAGTTCCTGAGTCCAGATCCCTCCTAGCTGCAGACCCATGTGTCTGCTTTACATTATTTGTGGTGATATATAGTCACTGAGGAGCGGGGCATGATCTCATATATTTGTATGTATCTTATTACTTTCTATTATTATTATTATTATTATTATTATTATCATCATCATCATTATTATTATTATTGTTATTAATTTTATTGTTATTATTATGTCATTAAAGCTGTAGTTTTAGTTTCCAAACCACAGGTCTTTTTCCTCTAATTTTCCTTTCCCCTTTCTCTGAGGGTGGGGGGGAAGGGAACTGGGAGCACAACTGCTTGGTTTTAGCTGCCAAAACTGGACAGGCTGGGGCTAAACTGTGACAGCTCTCTGCATCTCAGTTCCCATTTCCGTAAAAAGAGTTGACATTACTCCTAGTTCACAGAAACTCTAATAATCAGTTCCATTCCCCAAAGATGCTTGTCATTCCCTGGGTTCACAAGCTACACACTCATGTCTGGGCTTCTTTCGACCTGCACAGTCAAAAGAAGGTGGTTCATTTGTCTGTGGAGTGATCTGGAGGCTGACAAGGTCACTCATAGGATGAAAACTAAAAGCAAAATCATTCTGGCTTCGATCAAAATAAACAGGTCGAAAACTGGGGTGAGCAGCAGAGACATGGGGATGCAGCTTCCCAAAGTTGCAGAAAAACAGATTTCAATCTGTTCAGATCACAATCTGATCCCTGAACACAGTCAAGGTCACTCAAATTCAATCTGACACACACCGATACCAGTCAAGAATCAGTAAAGTAAATGAGAGAGAAAGGGGGAGAGAAAGAGAAGGGAAGAAAGAAGAATCACCACATCAATGGGAACACATGGTCACTCCTGAAGCGGCTTCTTTCAGGCCATGTCGTCTATGCTGTTCTGATTGAAGTGGTGGGGGTGCATGAGAGTTCTTTTATAAGGCCGGTCCATGGCCCATCAGCACGTGGGAGGTGGTCTTGCCATGTGTGTGCAGAAGCTCCTTCGTGAGCGTCTGGCCAGGGCAGTCAGGTGGTTGTGAGGAGGGGTGGCAGTGCCCGTGGCTGCATCTCCTCCCTCCGTCACTGCTGGCTCAGGACCATGAGCTCAACCAGGCGAGGCAGAGCGGTGGTTGCTCCTGCACCTCCTCTTCCACTGAACCTAGTGCCGCAGAGGAGGCCCTCAGGTGATATCCTAAGATTAGCCTTTGGGGAGCGCCTGCTGCTGCACCCCCTCCACTATTCATTGCTGGCACCACAAAACAAGGGCACAAATGGCCAGTCTTCAGATGAAATATTTAAGGCAAACAAAGAAGTAAAGCCAGACTTTACAATGCTCATACATCTTCGTAATAGACATAAGAGAAGATCCTCAAATGTCCTGCTGAAGTCAACTGGTGTTCAGTGTTTAGCTTCGTGAAGACAGGATTTGTCCTAGAGGGCAAGAAACCAATACAAAGTCTTCTCTGTATGTAAGATATCACCATAAAAGCTCCAGATATTAAGCTGAAGTAGCCAATGTTACTTGGCAAGTGGAAGGGAGAATGGATAATGCTTTCTGACAAGGCCAGGTAACAAATAGTTCTGGTTTCCTTTTCAAGACAGCTTTCCCTCAGACACCTGAGGGACTGATTAGTCTAATTAATGTGTCTTAGAATAGCTTCAGTTTTTCTGAGGAAGAATGTATAAAAATTATGAAAATAAGGAGCCTATGAATATAAGCTTATGAAAATAAAGAGGTGATTCGTCACAGCCAACACAGCTTAATTAAGGGCAGGTTGTGCCTGACAAATTTGGTGGCCTTCTACTGTGGGGTTACAGCATTGGTGGAAAAGGGAAAAGCAACTGATATCATCTACCTAGACTTGTGAAAAACATTGGAGACTGTCCTGCACTACATCCTTGTCTTTAAATTGGAGAGACAAGGATTTGACAGAGGGACCAGTTGTTGGTTGAGGAGTTGGCTGGGTAGTCACATTCAAAGAGTTGCAGTTAATGGCTTGATGTCCAAGCAGAGACCAACAGTGAGTGGCATCCTCTAGGGACAGGTATTGGGACTGTTACTCTTTGGGATTGAGTACGCCCTCAAGCAAGTATTCTGATGATACTAAACTGTGCAGTGAGGTCAACAGACTGGAAAGAAGGGAAGCCATCCAGAGGGACTTTGAGAGGAAGGCCTGTGTAAACCTCATGAGGTTCAACAGTTCAACAAGGTCAAGTGCAAGATCCTGCACCTGGGTCAGGGCAAAAACTGCTTTAGATAACTTGTGTTATGTCAGAAAAGGAGGTTAATCCTGTGTTAGGCTGAATCAGTTCAAACTGATGAATTGATGCTTTTATGGAGGAATTGAGTTATCCTGAAAAGACATACAGATGTAGTCTTGTTTGGTTTGTTGTTTCATTTTTTTTCCTACTTGGTATTGCAAACTAAAGGCACTTATTCCATTCAGCTTTCCTTCTTCAGCAATGCCATTGAAACAGCCAATTGCTGTATAGAATATTTACCAATAACACTAATAATCTTCTGTTGTAAATGATTCCTTAGGAAAAATTGTACAATTAAGAATGTACGTACCATATTTGCATTGAAAACTCGTATAGTTGTGTTATTAAACTTCTGGAAGCATTTGGCAACATGAGTTGCTTGTGAAAGAAGCAGTGCAATGGAACGAAACATGAAGGAATGAGATGGTGGAACTTTCACGCTTAAAAACAGCTCATACAGTACATGTGATAATAAAGCCAACAATATTTTTATGCCTTTGCATCTGATTTTTTTTGCTATTGTTCTATAATAAATAAGGCTGAATACTGGAGATAAGGAAGAAATTCTCAAGCCCTAATATTTCATTAAATAATTGAGGTTTGGAAGTGCATTGTGTGCTATCCAGAATATCTTTCTGTCTCTTCCTGATAAAGATCTATTATTTATGTTTCATTGAGCAGAAAAAGCTTTTTAAAGAAAAAGAAAGAAAAATACAACAAAGAAGTGAAAATACAGTTCTAAAACTGACAGCTTCTAAAGCATGTTGGTGACCATCTTGGTATAAAAATCTGCCTGAGTAGCCTTTCATTTATGGGTACTTTTTACTTATGGAAGTGTTTTTATAAAGTGCTTACACTTAAGGTGCTTGCAACAATATTTGCTGACTTTGTTGAAATGCCACAGGTTAACTATCATGATATTGGTTTTTTTTTTTTATGTACAGCATAGTAATAAATGTAAATTGAGCTTTAAAGCATTATGGTGAAGCACAGAATTATGCAGCAACAACTTCTCTAACTCCACAACTGAAGACACTTGGGATAAAAATGAAGATGAGTTCCACAGAGAAAAGCAATTCGTGCAGAAAAATAATATTTCTAACCAAACTTCTATAAAAAAGGAGATTTTGTATTATTCTGGCTGGAATTGCTAGAATACCCTGAAATTAAAAACCTGTCATTTTCTAGAACGCTGTGTACAGGTTCTAATGCCCACAGGAACAACTTGTATCTTCCTTTTTCTCTGGAAAAAAGAGCCTGGGCTCTTCCAAACAACAACGCCACTCAATGCTATGTTGAGTCACTTGTGTAATAAAAACTCACAGTGAAGACCAATGTTGACTTAACTACCCTCCCTCTTTCCTGAAATAGTGATATATTTCTCAGAGGATGTTTCTCAGAGATTATTATTTTCTGAAATCTCATGGTGACCATCTTTGAAAGGCACACAATGACATTTGTATGACATTGACTGCTAGTTTATGCTTGCCTCTGCGCAGGTTTGCAATCCCATGGAGTTGGCACAGCTTGCATGTCTGAATGATGCTTAGGTAGGCTTGCAAGACTCCAGAGGGTATTTGGTGTACATGTAATTGGCTTCCATCTGCATTACAGACCGGGGGCAGCAGCCTTTCATCAACACTCAGAAGCATCCAGTCTCTTCTTGACTGCATCTGTTACCGCATCTGATGTTCACAGTACTACTGTATCTTGTTATCTTCCTGCACACGTATTGTAACACATTCAGGACTTAATCAGTGTTTGTCCTGCTATTACGAGTTTGTACTTGCTCTTTATAATGCAACACATTTCATCAAGCTTTTCTGTGTTTTAGGAAGATCAAGCCTTGCAAGAACCTCAAACTAGATATAACATCTCCATCTGTTGCTGCTTTTACTCATCTAAACAGTACAGATTTTTTGCCTGCATGTTTGTGGAATGGCATCACAGAGCCTGTTTTGAGCCAAAAGGATCAGTGTAGAGGCAAAATTTTCAGCTTGTGTTTTCTCACTGAAGTTAAACATGAATAATGTATGACCCACAACACTATTTAAGTAAGCTTAGGTAACATTTTCATTTTTCTTATACCATTTTATTTAGTGAGAGAGGAACTATAATCTGGTTTATGCTACAGGTCTTGCTGGTCCTATTTCCTTCATTTCAGAGGGGGAAGAACTTGTAAGCTAACGGGAAACAGAACTGTAGTGAAAAGAGTTAGGATGTATAATTTTTCTCTCTTTTTTTTTCCTGCTAGTTGTCTGATAATAATCTTTCCTGCTGTTTGCACATTACCTGCTAATGTGGATTTTATGTTTTCTATTGACTATTCTGTAGTCAGTGTTGACCGTGTGGTCTGTTATCAATGATATTTCGCATGCATCATGTACTCAGTCAGTCAAGTACTATCGGAACTTGAAGCTGCTATGCTGAGGATAGTAAAAGCCAAGATAAAAGAGTGAGGAAGACTTCCTTGCAGTAGTTTTTCTTGTAGTTTTGTCAGCTCTTAAAAAAAGGCTTAATGTAAATATATATATATAAAAGTTACATGTATGTGTGTTTATGTATACACTTGATGAATGAATATTCATTTCAAATTGAAGAACTAGACATATGAATTTTTTTGCAAAGTGGAAAAAAGAAGGAGTAGTATTTTTATAAAGGATTTTTTGCTGCCATACATCTAGGGACATTCTGAAGATAATTTTCCTGCATGATCTTTTGAAAAATGAATGAATAATCTGTGTCACACATCCATGCAATAAAACAAGAAAAGACAACTTTGTGTAATTCAGAGCCAAAAAAATGATTGGAAGATGTGGTCAGTACAATTTTATGGCTTCTAGGCCATACCAATTATTTCAGCTCATTCTATTCCAACAACACAACACAAACACTGTCCATGCCCTTGATGGCTTTATGCAATCAAAGCTTCTTCCAAGCATCTTGGGTGCCTGCTGTGGAATCACGCAGTGCAGACATGTGCATCCACTGAACTCCAGCCATATCTGCTGCTGGCTCTGGAGCTTAAGGTCACTTAAGTACTTTCTAAGAGGAAGAAATCCCTCCAAAGAATTATCTTCTGGCCTGGCTCCTTCAGACAGAAAAACTGCTAACTTTCTCAACACCAACGCTTCTGCCAGTGCTTTTGTATACATAGATTTATCTTGTGTTTACAAGTTGCTTCCTGCTGTGTACAAGCTACAACTTATATCTGCATTTCGCCAGCAAACAGTAAGGTGGCAAGGCTCTATATCTTAGTATCTTACCTCACCCATGTGAGCATCCTGTCAGCAATAAATCTATGAAATGATAGGTGCTTCTCATAAAGCAAGGCAGCATGCAAAATCAATTTTCTTTCCATTTAACATTTAGTGTCCTGAATATGTGTAGTTCTGGCTTCCTATATAACACCAAGGGGCATAGCTAAGATGAAGATCAGATAAGAGTAACTGAAAGAGCTGAAGGTAAAATTGATGGTTACATCCTTCTAGAAAAGAAGTAATCATGCTTTGCTATAATTTCATTAAATCTTGGCTTCAAGCAACTTCAACGCTAAATGAAACCATCCATCTGAGAGTTTAACATACTTCGAATTCACACAGTTTGTAAGTTTTTATTCTCCTGAACAAATCCCTCTCTAGACCACAATAAAAACACGTACTCTAGTACCCAGTGGTTCCTAAATAACTAATTGTGCCACGTGAAAATTCAGAGCAGAGCTAGTTAAGAGAAGTTGCATGGCCTTAAATCTTACTAACACAATGAAAATGAGAATGAACCACTGTCTGGTAGACTGATTATTTAACTGCATGCTACTCAATCTCTGTATCTTGCAGGCTGGGTGACAGAGGAGCAGTTTTTTACTGGCTCATCAGAAACATTTTTGACCTAGGGTCAGATTTTAACTCTCTTCCACTTCCTGCTGAGCTGCTGAGCTGCTCAAAATACAAAAGGTTGCTGACTTTCTTTCTTGAAAAGAAAATTTATATACACGTTTTTTTGTCAACATTCTTAGATATGGCTTAACTTTTTGTGGTCAAACTTGGCACAAATTGTCTTGAGCAAAAATCAGGTGGAGAAAACTGAATCCTAAAAAAAAGGGCAAAACTAAATAAATGGAAGAAACACCCAATCCTTTGAAACAGAAATGGTCAGATACTGTGATTTCTGCTTTATCTCAGTTAGACTGTCTAAACCTATAATTTTATCTGCTGCTTCAGGTAACAACAGTAATGGTGTCTACTCAGCCCAGGGATGGAGGGAGCTGGACTATGTAAAGAACTCATGAGGCTGCCAAACTTAAGGCTGGAGGAAATAAAAATTAGTAGTCAGAGCTCAGTATCATCCGGCAATGGTTAACCCAAATGCCCGCCCTGAGCAAGGGCTTGGCTGTGGCTTCACATCCAAATTGCCGCAAGGAGAGGAGAGATCTTTGAGTGTTGGTCTGCTGAAAGACTGTTTTGCTTTGGTCCTGTGGCAGGATGACTCTATTTTTCCAGGCTGTGATGTTTTAGTCTTTCTATTTAAGGTGAAAAACCTCAGAACTGTATGTTTTCTTTAACGTCTCTTAGAGATTTCAGTCTGAGAGGATGCAGTTATTATTTATATACACCAGCCCTTTGTTCTTGGTTAGGCTGCTGGAGCTTGTCTGAAATTACTCAAAGGGTTCTCACCCCTGAAACTGGAGTAAGCTTTGTGGCACAATATCCGCACTACAACACATCCCCAGCTGGAGTTCACTCTAGTGTAGTGACATTTATGAAAACTTCAAGCTTCCTGAGGGAAAGAGGTTGTGATAGGAAAGATGCCATAATCTTAATTATCCCTATCATGACCTAGACTCCAGGGCAGGAACCCAAAAGCATTGAAGTCTACAATTCACAGGGAAATGACTTGATGAAATGTGGGTGATTATCATTCTACACAATGTGAACTCATTTGGACAAAGCAAAGTAGCATCACACAACTTTGCTACAGCATGTGGGAATGCTTTAAGAATCCGGTCTTCTACAGCAAGCAAGCATTAGTGGTAGGGTGCTGTTACCAATGATGTATTATAGGCTTCCTGGTGGGGCTCTGTGAAGTTGATTAAGTTCCCTATGCCATTTGATATCAAAATGTCATTGTTGGTGATGCCGGTTGTGGTTGCTGCAGGGAATGGCTCAGTGGGGTGATAAAAAGTGGTGAGGCAGAGCAGGCCTGGTTAGTCGCAACATAAGAACGATATGGAGCTGTTGGAAAGGGTCCAGAGGAGAGATACAAGGATGATCAGAGGGCTGGAGCACCTACCATATGAGGACAGGCTGAGAGAGTTCGGGTTGTTCCTCCTGAAGAAGATGGGGGGTCCAAGGAGACCTTCCAGAACCGGAAGGGGGTCTACAAGAAAGCTGAGGAGGGACTTTTTACAAAGGCATGTAGTGATAGGACTAGAGGCAATGGCTATAAACTGGAGAGGGGCAGATTTAGACTAGATATAAGGAGGAATTTCTTCACTATGAGAGTGGTGAGGCACTGCAACAGGTTGCCCAAGGAAGTCATGGATGCTCCATCCCTGAAGGTGTTCAAGGCCATGTTGGATGGGGCCTTGGGCAGCCTGATCTCGTGGGAGGTGTCTCTGCCCATGGCAGGGGGGTTAGAACTGGATAGGCTTTAAGGTCCCTTCCAACTCAAACTATTCTATGATTCTATGATTCTATGATCTGGGCTGCTGGTTTCTTGGAGTTTTTTGAAGAAAACTCCTCCTGAGCACAGCTGGGTGCATTTGGGATTGCTGGTTATTCTTGCAGGAGAGGGAACCACCTCTCAGATAGCAGGGCTTACAAAATGTGAGAGGTCACAGTGGCATGAAACAACTCAATCTGAGCGTTTGCATGCCTGACAAGAGAAGAACGGAGAGGCAGAGGTGATGGTGTCTCTCTTTGGATGCTTGCTGGGCCAGTGCTACGCTGTTCACATTAATTTTTACAAAGAATAGGGGAATTGGGAAGAAGGGACACACACAAACTCTGTGCAAAAGTATTGGCAAAATGTTTTAGAATAAGAGATATAGAATACTTGATTTCTTTGGTGTAATAACAAGACTCTTCTGTTGTAATCGAGTTAAGGGTCTAACTACCTTAGTGAGGAGGGAATGACAAGATTCTTTCACCAACATTACAAAAGCTTACAGAAACCAATTACTTGATGTTAAACATCCCAGACAAATTCACCTTTTAGAAATAAAGTTCCAGCTTTCAAAACAACGATAGTGATTAATCTCTGGTGTATGGTAATAAATGGAGACATAACTTTTCCATTTTTCTGTATTTTCTGGGTCATCATTACTGAGTGGGTCATGACAGGCAGTCCTGTCATTTCCAAAGTTTTTATTAATGATTTGGAAAAAATGTCTAGAAAAAAAAAGCCATGTTAACACAATGGTTGTTGCAGTGACTGTTCCTGGAGCAATCAGACAGAGGTGCTTAAAAGCAGACTTTTCTCAAGTAATATTCATTGAACTCACTACACAACTGAGCAAAATTTCCTGCCTTGTTTTATACAGGATGCAGGCTGAGTGACTTAACAGGACTGATTTTCCTTAAAATAGAATTAATCACATTGCTTGTGTAAGTAAAATAAGCAACAGCAGACACACCCATGGGTATCTGCATAATGTATTTTAAATCACTTTAGACAGCCAAAGAATATGAAATTCAGAAGTGCTTAAGTTTAGGGGGATAGTTTTCCTTAGATTATAAGCAAGAAGAAGCACATGCCTCCAGAGGCACTGTAGAGGACCTAGGTGAGCATGCTAGAAATACGATATTCTTCATCTCCGGATGTTACTTGAAGCCAAGTATTGTACTACTTATTATACTACCAAAATAATAGTATTTTAATGTCTCTAGTGTTTTTGGCAGGATACAAACATCTCACTGTAATGGGAATTTCTGTTTATATTTTCTCTCGATATTTTGAGTGAACATTGTAAGAATGGCAAACCTCACACCTGAGATTTAATTTTTGCATTATTTTGAGGGATAGGGTGCTGCTGTAGTCAGTAACAATATGGTGTGAAATATGCTGCCAAATATTTGGATTTACAGAATATTAAACGTGTGTTTCCCATGAAATTACAGATTTGAGCCAACAGTAGAGCACAGAAATCTTGGGTATTTTAAATACCAATACAAAGTGTGTATCTGAAACAGTATCTAATTACATTCTGTATGTTGGGTTGTCAATATTAGCATAAAACTTCCCCCAAAAAGGGTAAATCCACAGATAAAAAGTGCACAATGAATATGCAATAGCAAACCAAACCAAGGAGAAGTGCATAAATATCTCCTTGTTATACATAATGATAAATCAAAAATGAAGATGAGGAAGATGTATCAGTTTTTGTTTTCTTTTATTCTGTAGACCTTATTGAAAGTCCAAGAGCCAGGTCTTTTTTTTTCTAGATTTAATCTCATGGATAGCAAAAAGTTATAATTTGTCTTGGTTTGTTATCTTAAAGATTTTGATGCTCTGAATATGATTTTTTTTTTTTTTGAAAATGCGAGTGGACTTCTTCGTATACAATCTATGTTGCCTTTTGACCGTTTTTTAATACTTTCATAACAGAAGTGTGATTTTCCAGAGCCTTTCAGGGAGCAGCAGTACATACAGTGTTATGAGCAATAGGTTTGTAGCATATAAGCTGTCTGTCTTTGAGCTAGAGCATGAGTTAGTGGCAAGGGCAGTCACTTGAGAGGCAGGAGGCACGACTGTCTCCAGTTCTTCTACTGACTTGTTGTCTAACTGCTGCCAAGTCCTTCTGCCTCTGTGTCTTTGTTTCTCCTCTCTGAGTTTTGTATTTCAGTTGGATGTCAAATTATTTTCATCTGAGGGATTATCTCTTGCTATGTTTGTGGAATGTCTAGCGCAACAGAGCCTCAATGCTGACTGCAGTCTCTAGGCACTACCTTAACATAAATAAGTGGGAGGGAGAGTGTTTCATTCCTTCCAATGTACTCTGTTTTTGCTGTCTGCAGACCAAACACATAGTGTAAAATCACAGCTAATGACCCACCTCTTCCTTGGTGTCCTCACCCAGCTGCTACCATGACATCTTACTTCTCTGAATTGATTTTTTCATGTTTCAGTCTGTTTCCAGGTGCTACTGAAAGATTTGAGCAAGCTGGTCAGGTGTTTAAGGCAAAAATATGGTAAGGATTAGATGTACAGCATAGGGCATTTCAAGCTGGTGCCATGCAGTCTGGTGTTGAGATCTATATGGCATAGTCCAGATCCACATGAGGACAGTGAAATAATAGCTTCTACAGTTTGTAAGCCAGCTCTAGCTCTGCAGTCTTTGCAGGTTGCTCTCTATGTGTACCTTTACCGTTTCTAAGGCTACTCCAGGGATGTTAAAATCCCTGTTCTTTTGCAACAGAGAGTTTATAATGTTTACTTTTTTTTTTATTATTATTTTCTTCGCCTGGACCTGCTACACCATAGCAATGTTTATGCTAGCTAGCTGTTTTTCAGGTTCTCCTGTGTCTGTCTGGTTTGTGAAAAAATTTGAGATTCTGTTCCCTGCTAATCCTGTAGAAAAACTGTTTTTTGTTAATTATCTGTTGCACTAATAGAAATAATTTCTTCCCCCC
This sequence comes from Cuculus canorus, assembly GCF_017976375.1. Lineage (NCBI taxonomy): Eukaryota > Metazoa > Chordata > Aves > Cuculiformes > Cuculidae > Cuculus > Cuculus canorus. The sequence continues at coordinate 91,584,149 of NC_071403.1, forward strand.
TTCTCAACCAGAGACCCAATTGAGCCTCCTGCTATATTAGAAATGAGATTTTGAGAAAAAAGAATGGATATAATAATTTACTGGTTTAAATGCAATCGATAAATTATAGTGGAAAACTCTCCTCCATACCCATGACTTTAATGTTTCTGGTGTACTTTGTGAGGTGCAGTGTTGTTTGGAGTTGTCACAGCGGTTGAAATTGTTGCCCTATGGTCCTTTCTCCACCACTGTCATTGTGAGCGAGGGGCTCTGCTTCCTTCTTTCTTGCTTGCAGTGTGGAACTGACTTTGAAACAACTTTTTTCATGGTCTTTCACCTGACACAAAGGGTTTGGGGTGTTTGCCTTCAATAGATAAATTATGTTTACCACAAAACTTTTCTGCTTCTCAGGACTAATGTCTTTCTGCAGAGCCCAACCAAATAAACAGACTTTGTCTAAAAGACAAAGCCCTGGAAGTTCCTTGAGGAAACAGATCCTGTGACACAACCCAGTAACAAACCAAGGGAGCAGCCATCCATTGCCTTTATTTAGTTTATTTATCCTTTATTTAGTTACCAGAATTTAACAAGGGAGTGATTTTGGCTGGAATATGAAAGCAGCTGAACTCCACTGTACTAATTGTGCTGGCTTTGAGGTTAGTGGAAGGTTTTGTCCACCCTGAATAGCAGTCTTCCCCAATTTGTACTGTCTTGCTTACTACAGAGAAAGACACTGGAGAACCATGCACTGTTTATCCGGGGGTCTTTGAAATGTGAATAACTCCAGGACTGCCTTTCCCAAGCTAGACTAGGAAAGCTTATTATCACTGATTTACAAGCCTTTAGAGATCAAAATGGGCCAAACCAACATTTCCTCCCTTCTCCTTTAAAACCACAATAGAGCATCTGTCTACTTTTGAAAGTGAAAATTCTTTCCATAGTGATTTTATTCTTTTGCACTTCTACTGACAAACAATTTAGTAATTTCTCCCTATTGTTTCAAGACAGCTTGCAATTGATGATTTTTTTTTAAAATTTTTTTTTGTTGTTTGTACAGAAACATCCATGCTGACTTCAGCTGAGTGCTGGAAGTAAAAGACCTGATCTCATGCCACTCTGTAACATGTCTGTATGCTGAACACAAAAGGGACAATCTTGAAAAGAGACCTTATCACTGCCTACAACTGAAAGGCGGTTGTAGAGAGATGGGCGTTTGTCTTTTCGCTCAAGGGATAGGTGATAGGACAAGAGGGAATGGCCTCAAGCTGCATCAGGGGAGGTTCAGATTGGATGTTAGGAAAAATTTCTTCACCGAAAGGGTTATCAAGCACTGGCAAAGGCTGCCCAGAGAGGTGATTGAGTCCCCATTCCTGGAGGTATTCAAAAGGTGGGTAGATTAAGTGCTTAGGGATATGATTTAGTATTTGACAGGTAAGTTTGGGCTTGATGATCTCAAAGGTCTTTTCCAACCTAGTGATTCTATGATTCTATGATGTCCAGAGAGAAATGAGGGCAGCCACTGATAACTATCAGAACTTCATAACACAGGCCACTTCAGTGGCCTTGCAGTGTTAATTGTCATGCTTGTTCTATTTTTAGAGCATGCTCATTTTCTTCTTGTCAGGTTAGATGTTCACCTACAGTATGTAATCTGCTGTCTCATAGCTTAGTTTCTTAATAGAAAGATCGAGAAAGTGAACAAAAGCAGATTTCTGGACTAATGAGATTGCTGGGTTGTAGTACTTGCAAATAGATTACCTTTCTCAACTGCTAATGGGAATGTGGTTTGTCACAGCTATGGAATCTCACAGATAAGTTTCTAGGGACACCTCCTGTGATAATTACCAGCACTGGCCAACATCATGTTAAATGGAGGGGGTCAGTGCAGAGGTCTCTGCTGCTTGCTTCTTGGTTCTTGGTTCTTGTGGTGCAAGTCACTATACCTGCGCACCCTGGATACAACAGCAGATTTTGCTCTTTGTAAAACTCCTTTGGCCTAAAAATCCTGCACTCTTAAAACATAAGCATTACTAGTGACACAATCCCAGTGTAAAGAAGGGTTAGTCAGCCAAATACTGACTAAACTCTAGGGGTCACACTAAAAAGTTCTATAAAAGCATAGAAACCAATGTAAAAGAAGACAAAATAAGACAGCTCTTTTGGATAAGGGAAGGAATCCTTCTCTGTTTCAGTGGCGACCAACATATAAATTCTTAGACTGCCATTTCTTTTACTTACTGGAGTTGTCAAACAACTGCCAGCAATGACAGTCTTTCACTATATGAAAGAGGCTGGTATTTGTGTTACAATTACTGTGTCTGTGTTGAGGCAGAAAATAATTTCTAGCAGTAAAGACCTTGTCCTGTGAGCCAGTACAGAGAACAGTCTTGGATTGCTGCTGAGCTAAACTACACACTCAATCTCTGTAATGTTTGCAGGGGCTGCAGGTAGTATAACATGTATTCTTGAATAGACCTCTAAGAAGAAATAAGACCTCAGGGCTGTCAGAAACCGTGTCTGCTCTATCTGCTCTAAATGAAAGGCATCGTTCTTTATGGTTGCATTACACAAGGCAACAAAGACAGCCATATAAGTATGTATGTATCCTAAGGGGAAGGTATTAGAAGCATATGGCAACTGTCTGTTGCTTGGTATGCTGTTGGTGATGAGAAGAACCTGAAGAAAACAGAAAAACAGTGTCTATATCAGAAGGCTAGTACTTGAGCTTCAGGCTGTGGAAAGTGGTTGAAGTTCATAATTTCATTTAAAACGTAACCTGGGTTAGAATGCCACCTCTATGGTTCAGTTATAAAATTGTGTATATGGTACACTGCACTAAGCTGCATATCCAGAGAGTGTGTATGAACAAACTACCTCCTGGCTTGTTGTCCAGTTTTTCTGCAGAATCAAAGAGTTCATTCTGGCACACTCAGCCATTTCCCCCTCCACTCCTAACCACATCAAGAGCATTCCTAGCATTTTCCCTAGGAGGTTACAATCATTTCAATCATAACTTGAATAAAGTTGGCATTTGTCAACACATTTATAAAATCTTCACCTGGAATCTCTCTTTTCTTGCTAATGAAAAACACCTGACTGCAGAAAAGAATTAATTGACACAAAAGTGCTGGCATGCTGCATGCAAACAGGAGATTTGATCTTGAAAACCAGGCCCATTCTTTGGATTTACCTCTTTGGCTTTTGTATACTAAATAGCTAAACATAGTTGACTACATGAAGTTGCCGTTTCTGATGGATCGATGCAAGGAGACGGGGTGTGAAGGGGGCTGCCAATATCCTACTTTCCTTCCTCTGTGGGCATAAAGGAGAAGGAGCAGTGAATGAAAATGGAAAAGAATGAGCTGGAAGGCAAAAGAGAAGATGAAGATGTGTGGAAGCTGCCGCAACACAAAGTGAAAGATAATGACATTTTTTTGGAGGGTGGCATTCCATGCTTGCTAAGATCAGGAAGCTTCTGCAAAATTTGTTCTGTATTCCAAGAAATAAAAATGTATTGATTTGCAAACTGATAATAGTGATACCAGTGTATATAATTTTATTACCTTATTCCATAATTCTAAAAGCAATTTCTGAAAGTTGTTATAGAGTTTGTTTTTGAAAACAGAACCACCTTTGGAGCGATGTTCATGTATTTCCATTGCCAAAAGCCAAAGTTACGTTGTCCCTCTTCATGTAAATGCACAGATCATACCTCAGAGGAGTCTGGATTAAGCCCTTTTGCTAAGTGCTAGTTGCTAAATCATCAGCTGTGACACCCTTATTTCTGAAAAAGCACAATGAGAATCCTTGGGTTGGGGCTGTTCTTGCAGCAACGTTCAGAGGAGATGTTAATGGAGAGGTGCAGATGTTTTACTAATGCAGAATTTCTAACTGTTACACCAGAAAGCTTTCATTAAATTTCTTCAAACAAGCAAACTGTTCAGATTGAGACTGTTAAAGACAGTGAAGAGATTTTGGTCTATCACTAGAGTTAATAGCTGGAAACCCTCAGGTACAGTAAGTTTCTAATGCATTGGTGAGATAGGATAAGGCAGGAGGGAACTCAGGGGGAGTTGTCTGCCATTATGTAAACTAAAAACGCAGGAAGAATTCAGGCAGCAGAATGTGATTTGGGACAATAGCTGCTTCCTGAGCTGTATGCTGTGTGGAGACCCTGCCTGCTGTGACCTGACCTGCTCTTCCTGAACTGGTAAGCGTTTGAGAAAGGCTACAGAAGTGAAATTGTATTTCAAAAGCATTTGTGGTAGCAAGCACAAGTTCACATGCCTATCTAATCCCACCCAAAGTGAACTGTACTTTAGAGGTAACCTCAAAGTGGTGGAAAAGTGTCAGGTTGTCCAGCACTAATGGCCACATAGGGAAATGTGAAACGGGTTCTGAATACAGCGCTGTGCCTGTTAGGGAGGTTTAGAATGCCAGTGGACCATGAGCTTTGTGGTACAGAACATACCCAACCCAGTCCCGTTCCCTCACCTTCCTTCCTGTATGGCCCCCTTCCCAAGAAAAAGATAACCACAACATCAATCAGTCCACCTGTACTTGGCAAAACATAACCCAAACACCTGCATGCCAGGCGCAGCTGGATGCTTGCTACTATTGACCCAGCATAGTGCAAGGTGCGTCCTGATTGTTTGAACAAGGTGGTTTGGGAGAAGGGAGTGTTAGAGAATAATTTGCAGCAAAATTAAGAAGCTGTGTTTTTCCTGGCTGCCTTCATTTCCCTCCTCTCTTTAAAATTCTCCTTACTTTTTAACAACACTTGCTTTGGGCGTGTGCTTGTGGTAAACCTGGGGAATTTATTTTGTTAAAAGAAAGCATGTGTGCCTGTCAGCCAGATTTTCCTCTGCTAGTGTAAGATCAGATGCACAGTATAATCTCTTCTAGGTAAAGAAGAGTCTTTGTAAGTGGAGCATGATTAAAAGTAACAGAAGTATATTCCCGCACAGATAAGCAAGTAATACAATGTGACATCTTAGGGAACTGGAGAAAGGCAATGGAACAGTGAAAGTGTGCAAAGGAAACAAGTCCTTCAGTGCAATCTCCGAAATAAGAATGTAGATAAAAAAGTAGCTCAACATAGGAAAAGGCAGAAAATCAGTGAAATAGGATATGACTATCGGTACAGTAAAGATATGGCGAAGAAGAGTGACAAGCCATATTACTGGGCTTCAGAAGGAAAGAAAATGACAATAACAAAAGGAGAAAGAGTAATACGTGGAGATTTGTAAAGTAAAAGTTATAATGACATGGCACAAAAAGAATACTCTGAGGAAGTGTTTGGACTAAACCTTCTGAGGTCCCTTCTGATCTGAATGAATCTGTGAAAACAAGCAAACCTGCAAACAAATATTAGTGGGTTATTATAATTGCACTTGTGTTTTGGTAATGCTTGGAAGCCTTGTGGCATCAAACACCACTGTTGCAGAGTACAGCATAAGCAGGTATGCTTATGTGCTATGCAGAACATAGACCTTTGTAATTAATTTTACCTTTCATCTTATACTTCTAATTTGGCTCACTGAATTTGAAGAAGCTTGATATCTTTGGCTGTTTGCGATACTGTGTTCAAATAAACAGAAAACAACAAAAATAGGAGAAAGTGTGTTCCTAAAACAGCAGGCAAATTAATCAACTTTCCCTTGAGTAAGAAACTCAGTGGACAATTTTCCAAAGTGTCAGAGACAAAATTTTCCCAGACGGGGAAAAAATTTTCAAAGTTCAGCAAAGCGTTACCTAAACAGGGTAGCCAGGTGTTCATTGAGTGTACCCTCAGTAAGTTTGTGTAAGACACTAAGCTGGGAGGAGGCGTTGATCTGCTTGAGGGTAGGGAGGCTCTCCAAAGGGATCAGAACAGGCTGGATCGATGGGCTGTGACCAGTGGTGTGAGGTTCAACAAGGCCAAGTGCCGAGTTCTGTGCTTGGGCCTCAACAACCCTGTGCAGTGCTACAGGCTTGGGGAAGAGTGGCTGGAAAGCTGCCTGGCAGAGAAGGACCTGGGGATGTTGGTGGACAGCCGGCTGAATATGAGTCAGCAGAGTCCCTGAGTTGCCAAGAAGACCAATATGCATCTTGGCCTGTATCAGAAACAGTGTGGCCAGCAGAACCAGGGAAGTGATCGTGCTCCTGTCCTCGGCACTGGTGAGGTCACACCTTGAATGCTGTGTTCAGTTTGGGGCCCCTGACTGCAAGAAGGAGATTGATGTGCTGGAGTGTGCCCAGAGAAGGGCAGCAAAGCTGGTGAAGGGGCTGGAGAACAAGTCTTATGAGGAGTGGATGAGGGAACTGGGATTGTTTAGCTTAGAGAAAAGGAGGTTGAGGGGAGACTTTATCACTTTCTACCACTACCTGGAAGGAGGTTGCAGAGAGGTGGGTGTTGGTATCCTCTCCCAAGTGACAAGTGATAGGAAGAGAGGAAATAGCCTCAGGTTCCACCTCAGGGGAGGTTCAGATTAGATATCAGTAAAAACAGGAGCAGTATGCCCAGGGAAGTGGTTGAGACCCATACGTGGATGTATTTAAAAGACAGATAGATGAGGCACTCAGAGATATGGTTTAGTAGTAGACAGGCACAGTTAGATTCAATAATCTCAAAGGCCTTTTCCAACCAAACAATTCTATAATTCTGTTTAAACAAGAAAGCCTGTTTCTGAAAGCCTGTCCCCTTGTGGTTCCTGAGCATTGGCTTACATGGAAAATAAAGTTTGTTAAAAAAACCCAACATGTATGATCAGATCTGGACAGCACGAAAAACACCACAAACACCCCAACAAACCAACCTTGTTGGTGTTCCATTCCTTCTGCAACAGAAAAAGGTACAGTGGACTCCTCCTTCCCTCATTCTTATTGAGAATAGTTTTATTGGAGAAGATGAAGCAATTAGCACTGATTTTGGAATATTGCACTTGTACTCATTTTTCTGGTGTGGGGGAACATGGCTTGTAGGCCTTTCACTTGTGGAAAGCCCAGGCTCCTTATCTTTTTCACTGTCTTCTCTGTAGTTTCTCTGAATTGTGGTGTGGCAGCTACTGAACCAGTGTAAACAGTCACAGCCCTGTTCAGGGCACTGAGCATATATCACACTTTGCACGTGAGGACCTGCTCCTAACTTTATGTGCATGGAAGCTCTTCCTCACAGATATTTGTTAGCAATTTTCTTTGCAGGTTCAGAAAAAGCCCTCTCCCCAAATACTTCACCTCACAGCTGAACTGTGTTGTGATTTTATGTCTGCTTTTCTAGTCTGTTTTGAGTAATGTCTATAACTGTTCTTTCCTAGAAACGAAAATCAATGAACTCCTATGGGAAAAGGCTCAGGCTTCTTGAAATACATTTGGGAGCTTTGAGGTCTTTAAGACTTCGGCATTCCCAGAGATTAATGGCTATTTCTGTGGTTTTCAGCATACCTCCAAAGCAACAGGAGTTGAATCATCTAGAAAGTGACCAGCCAAAAAATCTACAGCATGGTGGAATGGTCCCTAAAGTATCTGGCATTAGAGTAGTTATTTGGCTTTTTTTGGCACTACTTAAATAACATGGCTCTCATTATAATCTTCTACTCTGATGTTAGGTGGCTGCTTTTCACATGGGCTGTACAAACTCACCTTGTTTTGAATCCCAAGATCCTTGGTGATGTGTTTAAATCTACTGTTGCAATATAAGAGTGTATCATAACCTTAAAATTTGTGCAGATTGTTTTCAATTAAACGTCTACATTCTCTATATGTGAACAAAAATCTTCAAAATATGGTACAGGTATTCCTGAGAAGCTCAGAAACCAATGGGCAAAGGAAAAGATTCACATGCCTTTGTATGTGGTCACATAATTCTGAGTTAAACACATCAAGTTCTGCTCTTTCCTCTTGCTCATGTCCTCCAGATCGCTTCATGTTCAGCTGATGTATCTGTCTTTTTATTCACCTTTCCAGAACACATCATTCGTAAGTGTGCAGGAGGTTCCGGTAGGAGAAATGAGAGCTACCAAACATGTTGTTGCTGTTGCTTATCACCTGAAAAGTACAACCAGAAATAATTCTGTGGTCATTGGGATGTTATGTAATGGGGTCTGAATGTCCCTTTGTTCTAATTGCCAAAAGCATTAAAATACTGTTTTCTGAGAGCTAAGAACAAAATACTGCCCTTGGAAACACGCATCTGTCTAAATCTTGAAGCTTTTCTCATCTCATCATATTTTGGGGGAATATTTTTAGCTGCTGGATTTAGCCCTTCAGAACATCTTGTGGTTTCTTGCAGGACAGAGCTCAATAAATTACTCTTCACAAACAACCAAAGTGTGGTTCGGTGGTTCGTATCTCCTGCAGAGTTCAGAAATTCAGAGCACAAAAACCCATCTCGGTGTCCGTCTTCCCATACACAACGAGCAATGGTTTCCATGAATAGAGTTTAGGCTGTAGATGCTTGTAAGCATCCATGCCAGTAGTGCTTTCTGCAATGTCTTGAGAGAAGAGGAGCTGATGTTTATGTCCTTCGTGTCTCTGACACCTTTGTGTGGACTCAGGCAGAAGCCAGTCCCAAGAGCACGTGTGCTTACGCACATGCACAAGCACAGCCTCCTACTCCCCCCATGGACACACACATGCACCACAAGCATCCAAACTTGAGAAGGTTTTTCTTTGCTGCCTTAATTAAATCAATATTGTTTATTACGTGGGTCTGTTTTCTCTCTTTCAACACCTCTGTTTTTAGGTTATAATTCCTTTATATCTTCATTGTTTTTTAGTAATTGAACAAAGTGTTTCCCAGCTTAACTTTTTAGCAAATGGCAGGAATCCCAGCAGCCATGTCACAGGGCCAGGATTTCAGTATTTCCAGAGCCACACATTTGTCCAGGATATTTGTGTCATATTTAGCTTGGTTACGAGAAACATAATTTTAAGAGGGTTTCTTTTTTTAAAAATTATTTTTAAGAATAGATTGACTTATAAATCTAATTCAACAGCAGCTAGTTGCAGCTAGAGACTTAGGCTGAGGCATTTGGCCCTGCTCTGGCAGCTGAACCTCAGCTACAACAGGTGGGTCTGGCTACGGCAGGGACTTTCTTGTGCAGAGTAGTAGTGGTTCAGCACCAAATCCCTCTCCCCTAAATCCCTGATGTAGGAGTGACACCTGACCAAAATGTGACACAAATAGAAGAAGCTTCCAAAACCTTTCCTCGCACCTACCTGCCCAGGCTGAGACGAGGCCTGTAATCTGAATATTATACTGCCATAACTTCAGCCACCTCTACAGACTTTTGGGTAGGAAAAAGAGTCATTTGGTCCTCCCATTGTTTTGGAACCCGAGGAAAAGGCAAATCAAATCCATGTAATAATATATTTTCATCATTTTATTTGAGGATGAGTGAACAGTTTATAGAGATAAGTGGCTTCCAACTAGATTTGAGGTTGACACTTTAAAAACTGATCTCCTATGAGTCTTTGCATATGTCAGGCATGGAAGCTAATTTATAAATCCTGCAAGTTTCTGCTCACTTACACTAACAGGACTGGAAATCTGCTTCACAGGATCAAGCATAGAAATTGTCCCATGCAGCCTTCTTGGCAGCTCCCCTAAGTATATATGCAGTTAAGTGTGTGCACTCAAATCCTTGCTGCCACTTTTCTGTTTTGTGAAAATTAATCATTTGTACAAAATCAGGCATATTTTGCTGATGCTCATTACAAGCCTCTATAAACCCTGTTCATTTGGATTGTTCTCAGTCAAACTGTACCTGCAAGACTGCATGCTATTTTCCACAATTACACTTTCATACTTGCTAGGATATTCTATCACGACGATTAAAAATACTTCTACCTTGACAAAAGAGAGCTGTTGGTGCCTTGACTATCAGCTTACAAAACATGGCGTGAATTAAATGTGATCTTTGTATGTGGACCTGTCGCACAATCAGCTCTTCGGTGGGCTTTGCATATATGATTTTCTATAGGATAAAGCTATCTACAAAGTTCCTCATATACTTTTATCAGGAATATATATTACTGAAATGTGTGTATTCCTGATATCAAGATAATGATCAACTGCAAGAAGGTGAAGGTTTCACTTAGAAAAAGAAATCAAGGAGAAAAATGTGTTTAAGTTAAGACTGAGGAATAACATAAAAGGGATAACATTCATGCAAGAAAATCCATTTTAATTCTTTCAATCTCTTCCCATCACACAGCTTATGAATGTGTCTTAATGACCAAGTCAAGCTGGACGTTCTTCCTTTGTCTCATCCTGAAGCTGTGTCAATATGACAGAACTTCACAAGGCCAGCATGACGGCATGATTTTATACTAGTTAAGGTGATCAGAAAGATGTGTGGAGGCGTGGATTTTTGTCTACGTTCCAGGAACATTTAGTGTATTTTAAATCAAACAAATATTAGATAAAATACAGAAATCATCCAGAGGAGACTAATGACTAGTTTTAGGCAGCTGCTAGATGAATGAATTCACATTGAACAAGTCATTACCTAAAATACTTAATTTTTGATCTCATTTGGCTTAGCTTGCTCTCTATTGAAAGCTGCCAAGTATTGTCCATTACTTGTGAAATTTCTTATAGAGAATCTCATCTCTGATGTTTTAAATACTTACTACTTCTGTCAGATATGCCTCTTGATCCCTTCTGCCCAGCTTTGTCAGAATCTGTTATTGGTATATCTTTATCTAGGGACACTATTTGCAGTAGTAGTTTTTAAAACATTCAAAGCCTCAGTAGTTGTAAACTTCTAAAGCAAGCACTGTCATGAGGAGTAGGCTGTGGAGATAAAAGGGAAAATAAGTAGCTTGAGCAGGAGGCTTTGAGTTTAGTCCTGCTCTAGCTTTCCTCATACCTTGCTTCATTTCCTTGAAGCAGACTGTTTCTTTCTGGGCTTTGTTTTACTCATCCACTAAAGATCATAAGACTTGCTGTAGAGGATTGTTGTAAGGCTTCAAGAGCATTCACTATAAGGAAGTCCTCCACTCCAAAGATACTGAAAGGGAACATGAACTGTTTACAACAGAGATTAACACAAAACTGTGCTATTCTCTTTCCATCTCTACCCCCTTCATGTTCTTGCTCATCTTTTGCTCTGGTTCAGAGCTAAGTCTACTAGTTATGACAGAAAAAAACCATAAAATAATAAATAAAGCAAATAAACCCTGTGGGATTTCTGTGTTGAACTGGCTTACTGAGCAGTTCAAGGAAGACAGCAAAGGCAACAAGTGGGACTCCTCAGCTATGAGTTGGAACGGGAGGAAGAATGAGTGGGGAAAGGAAAGGGAAGGGAAGGAAAGGAGTGGGACATTTCCTATGTTATCTAACCTCATTCTGGCTATAACATACTTGAGTCTATCCAAATACAGGAAAAAGGTAATTTCAGAGTTGCCTTCTGGATGTTTCTTCCAACTTTGTCTGCAATGCCTTTCTATTTGGCCACTTTTAGAAAGAGACAATATATTAGAAAAATCAAACATCATACTGGAAAGTATGAACAGATGTATAGACTACCAGACAAATGAAATAATCTTTTCTCACTGTTCAACCCTGGTAAAATCACAGAACCACACTTTAAGACAGACAACTCGATAAAGTGAAATGAAAGGCAAGGAGAATATTAGCTGTCTCGAACTATGAATTAAGAGGAAACCTTGGAATAATTGCGTTGGACAATCTCAAGACCTTAAAACAATCTACAAATATGCAAAAGGCAAGAAGAAAAGGAACAATCTGGCTCCATGTGTACTGTGGATAGGACAGAAAATTGACTAATTTTTCAGGAAAAAATATGTAGGCTAGAGATTAAAAAACAGGTTTTAATGGTGAGGACGGTTGAGCCTATGGGCATGTTGCTCAGAGATTCCATGGATTCTATTAATTTGGGTCTATTAAACAGGTTAGACTAATGCTTCTCATCCGCCATGCATCACAAGGAGAACATGTGAAAAAGGTGAACAATGTTGTATTGATTGTTAGAACTGATAGCTCCTTGCTTTATATTTAATATTTCTCCCTCTTGTTCACTTATTCTAGTGTACCCAAATAGCAGTTAAATATTCAATTTATTTGACATAATTCCTATTTTTAGATCAGTTTAAAAAATTGTTCTTCCAGAGAATAATTTACAGAATTGTAGAATCACAGAACACAGCAGGCTGGAAGGGCCCTCAGGAGATTTGTACTTCAACCTTCTGCTCACATGAGGTTAAGGTCAGCTATGAGGTCAGACCAGGGCTTCATCTGGCTGAAAATCCTGAAGGATGAATACTGCACAACCTCTCTGGGCAACCTGTTTTGCATTCTGAGTGTCTTCATGGACAGATTATTGAAGTCTTTCTTCTGGGGGTTCCCAACATGGGAAATGCTGTTCTATTTGACGCCTAAGAAGGGCTGAGAAGAGCGGAATAATTCCTTCTGATAGTAACTTCTATGATCCTGTTGATAAAGCCCAGAATGCTATTCCCTGTATTTGCTGCCAGGGCACCCTGCTTTCACTCTGTCAAGAACCCCAGCCCCCTTTCAGCACAGCTGCTTCCCAGCCAGTCCCCAGCCTACGCTATTCCAAGAGGCTCTTTCTTCTGTGGGCTGGGACTTTGCATATGGTCTACCCGAATTTGATAACGTTCCTTTTAGCCCATTCCTCCAGCCCATTTCTGCCCTTCTAAATGACAGCCTAGCCCTCAAGCATATCCCCCTACTTTATTGTCATTTGCAGATTTGATGAGGGTACGCTTCATCAACTCCAGATCATTGGCAAAGATGTTAAAGAAGTGTACCACTTTCAAATAATATATTCTTTCTAGTCTCCTATAATCAGGGCCACCTTGTATTCAGTACATTTATTTTCACTAAGAACAGATACTGGTTCAGAAGTGTCTATTGTACACCAGGTAGATAGAAACTGTAAAAAAATAAGAATCTTTTCTACTTATCCAGCTATATTAAAACTATGGAAAATGGCTGACCAAAGTAATTAACAACTGTGGTGGCCTGGTAAACAACTCTGAATTTCATCTACATTGTGCATTATTCTTCCTATTCATATTACTTACTTAACATTGCCAATTAGGAGGGAGTTTTCTTGTATTACATCACTAAAGAACGCACTGCTTGACCAATTATCCGTGAATGAAATGAAATACAATAGCTGATAGCCCACATTTTTATGTTGTGACATTTATTTAATTTTGTGTGCATCTGTTTGTAGGCACATTATGGTAGGAATCCTTTAATGAGAACAGTTTGTTAATCCTCTGAATTCTGCATGTACTTTCTTGTTCTTATTAAGCAGGCATTCTAGTCCACAGAAACAATCGAAACCACCTGCATTTCCTTTGAATCGGAGCCTTGCTTTTAACTGAACATCCTAGTGTTGTAATACCTCATCATATGCACAGTAGGAAAAAGCACTTACACATTTCACTCCCTCTGTGTTTATCCAGTGAAAATTTGCCAGGCACGTAATCATGCATGTGTCATTATAAGAGAGTAAAACAGATTTAGTCAGTATTTATTTTTAAATGATGTGATCAAAATGCAAGGGAAAGCCTGGCCAAGGGTCAAAGAGCAATATGACCATGTGAGCAACTTGTGGAGCTCTGTGCTGGCTGGTGAGTAAGCCCCTTAGGCACAGGCCACCCCTAGTCAGAAAAATATGAGGCTCTGGAAGCCAGATAGCCATACTGAGCTGGTGCAGCACTCATACTGTTTAGCCCTGGTGAAAGCCTAGGCCCTACCAGACCTGAGTTGAGCTTCATAGCACACATCTGCTCCACAGCAAAAATATTCCCCAAGAAATTTGAGTTTACAGCGATTATTGTGGAGCCTCAAAGGGTTTCCAGGGTCTTGGGACACTCAGTGTAAAACAGGGAGTTACCGACTGTCCCATGGGAGCTCTAATGTACCAGGGAAGGAAGGCATAGTGCTTTGGCTGTAGACTATGCTGACTGAGTAGATCCTACAGGTTTACTGTCTTGCTTCTCCCAGCCCTAAAACAATGTATTTAGAAACACATTTTCAATATCATTTCAAGGGCACAAAGAAAGCATTTTCCTTTTCGTTCTATGAGCAGTTCAGGAGGAGTGCATGTAATGCATTCAGACTAGAGACAATAAATATTTGTACCCCTGGAAGTTATAAGATGTTCTTAGTGACGGTGACGAGTTTTACAAGTCAATGCAAGGAAGTAATGACTAGAACACAGATGGATCAATTCAGAGATTGTATAAAAAATTTGGGCCATGATTCTGGCCTCAGTTTCAGTTTATTCTAGCATGTTATGACAGCCTGAAGTTAAAAAACCCACAGTGTTTTAATTGTGCTACGATGTGCCCTTGCCCTTGTTAATCACACAGTGGATTGTGGAAGTGCAAGGCATTTTGAATACCACTTTTGTTCTTCTGCAGATTCACTGCTGATATTTTTCCAAAGTAGTTTTCAGTGAAGGCAGTTTAAATACCACTTTTGTTGTTCTTCAGATTCACTGCTGATTTTTTTCCAAATTAGTTTTCATCTTTTAACACTCAGGCACCAGCAGAGTTCTGTGTTGTCTTGTTTTCCAGTACACAAGAGAATAACTTTCATGGAAAGCGCTCTCTGCAGAGTCAGTCAGACAAAAATTTAGAAAATAATTATGTTCTTAAATAGAATTCAAAAATATGTTCTGAACTATTCTGTCAGTTGATTCTATCTCAACCATTTAAAACAGCTCTTTATGTGCAGCTTCTAGCAAAGATGGTAATCAAAACAGATTTAAAATCTTTCTGGTGGATCTTACCTGCTTCTTGCTGATACCTGTATGCACATGTAAGAACAGCTTCACTATTGTGTTACACCTTGAATAATCATTTTTGCTGGAGCACAAATGACTAGATGTGCTAAAACTTTCCAGCTCTTGAAGTTGTTGGAGATTTCTGATACAGCTATGCATTGTTGTCCCTTTCAACACATGTGACTATGAGGTCCAGAGACAACATCCTTAGTACCAAGAATTCAGTTTTGATTGAGTTCACTGGCATAGTTGGTGGTAAAAAGAAGTAATGACCTACTACCCGTATT
This sequence comes from Cuculus canorus, assembly GCF_017976375.1. Taxonomy (NCBI): domain Eukaryota; kingdom Metazoa; phylum Chordata; class Aves; order Cuculiformes; family Cuculidae; genus Cuculus; species Cuculus canorus. The sequence continues at coordinate 91,599,186 of NC_071403.1, forward strand.
TTTAATTTGGGGGGATGCGGAGTTTTTCTGTTCCTTGTTATTCAGCCTCACATTGGGGAAAATTTATCTGTGTCTATTTGTGACTAGATTGAACTTTACTTAGTTTTTGACTCATGATTCCTAAAGTCCCTAATCATTTTTGTTCTCAGTGTTTAGTTCTGTTATCATGAGGTGTTTGAAACCCCGACCCTGAACTCATCTGGGCTACGCTGGTGATGATGGGCGGTAGTGGTGTCATTGATTAGATGCAGGCTTCTCTATCCTGAACTCAGCTAATAAGAATTTCTCAATTTAAGCAGATGCCTCTGCTCCTTTGCCAAATGGGGAGTTTTCAGACTAGTGATGTGAAAGTCTAGAAACTTGCCACTTAGTCCACCACCTGGGGAGTTTCTCTGATCCTATAAAAGCAGTTCACCAGAGTGCAATTTTATGAAATGCTGTTTTCAATATTTTTTTTCTGCCCTACCAGTCAGAAAAGTGTTTTAAAGCACATTTTAAAAATTGGATAACCATACAAATACAGGCATAATGAATGCCTTTTTATGTGTGTTGTCATGCATCCCTACTAATATAGAAGCAGTCCTGTTACTACATATTGTCTAGATGATGTACTGACCTCTGTGCAGTCCAGGCTCCTGACCCTGAGTATTCTAAATAAGGGGACCCAATGGAACCTTTTGCCTTCCTTGGGGACTTCAGTTCAGTTCCCTACCTTCAGGACAGATTTTCCCGTAACCTGGCTCAAGTGAATTGAATTTCAGTGCTCCAGTTCTCACTGCTGAAAAAATGATGGTCATGGCACCTAAAGGTGGAAATGGATATAGAAATGTACTAAAAATAGCCAAGCACAATATTGTACAAGCAACTAGGGAGTTACCCAAGAAATGAATCTACGGGAAAATACAGGACAGAGAGGCAGAAAAGCCGGACTATTCCTCTCCAGCCCTCCATTTCAAATTACTGTTTCCTCCAGCAGTTGTTGCTCATGTTTATCCAGAAATGATTGAATTTAAGCACAAACTTTGCATTAAATAATAATAAAAATATATATAAAATCCATAACGAATCACCATCTTATACATATAAATATCTCTGTTGTCAGCAGGATCAAAGCCATAGTCTCCAGAAATAAAAGAGATGCTACTATTGCCATGAGGCAAATAAAGCTGCAGGGAAGTAGTGAATATGCTGCTGCATATACAGAGATCAGGCACAGAGAGGAGGTCTGGATTTAGGTACTGCTGAGCACTTTCTGTGGTTGAGACTGCTTAACCCTTTATGCCGTCAGTTCCCTAGCTGAATTGTTAGAAGCTTGTCTTCTCTCCCGTTTGGGAAAAAGAAATCCAGCCTGGAAGTCTTCTACATGCTATATCAAACTTAGTTCAAAGGATGAGACAAAATAAGTGCATAAGTTAGTGGGCCATGTAACCAGACTGAGATATGCACAAAGTAGACACGTAAGATCAAGGGAAATTCTTCTTGCCTTGGAGTTTGAGGTATGATATTGCTTCCTGAAATGTTTACAAGAAGATGAGGCATAAGGATGCCTAAATCAACACAAGTGAATAGAAAAACAACATGTGGTACATACATCAAGGTAGAGTATTGTGGGCATTTAGTTAATTTTTAAATACTCTTCTAGGCAATAACAGGCAATGTGCTGAAAATATGACCTAACATAAGGATTCTTCCATTTTACAAGCCCACTTAAAGTTTCTGTCTTTATAGTGTACTTTAAAAGAAGCAGTAATCTTAATCCCTACAATCTTGACCACAAATTACATTTTAGTGTTTTCTCCATAACAAAAGAGATGTGATGCAGATGGCATTACCTCATGTAAATTCTGATGGCAAACTGTGTTCCATTGCAACATGAGTGGCATTACGGCAAGCTAACTCTGGAAAATGCACAATACCTCTTTTAGTGAAAATCTCTTTTCTTGAAAAAAAATATGAAATTTGAGATGTGAAATCAGATAGTCCAAGAGTTATATTTAACAGAAATCTCACAGCGAGTATGTATTGGACCAGATCTTTAGACAACGTAAGCCTGGCAAAACTGAGGTATAGCTTCCTCAATCAGATCATGTGCCCCATTATACCTTATTTTATTTTGTGATTAATAACACTGGATTACTACTTAGGAAATGTGGGTTTGTTTGTGAAGTCTGTTGCAAGCATGGTGCATCTGCGGGCAATTCAGAGTTGTCTTTGTTCCCATGTGCAAAACGTAGCTGACACACTTTCTTGGCTTACTCCAGCACCCCTTGTTGTGATGCTGCAGCAGTAGTATCATTATGGGTGTCCAGAAAGATCACAAACATCTGCATAAGAGTCAGTATTTCTATTTCCTGACATTTTTAAGATCTTTGCTTTGTCGATTTCACTTTCATTTAGGAGTGCCTTTGTACAAAAGCCTAGGAACTCCCTGTTATCTGGGTGGAAACAAACTTCTTGAAAATTAACCTTTTTTTCTTTTTTTTTTTTTTTTTTAAGCATAAAGTTATAATGATGGAAAACACCAAACTTTGGTCAAATAAGAAAAATAACCTCTTTGAGGCAAGCCTTTTTCCCATAAATCAAAACCTCTGAATGAAGTGCCTGCCAAGGAATGCTCTCTTCCTGGAACACAGGGAAGTGAAAGCCAGCAACTTGCTTTGAATGTGTTGAACGAAATTTTACAGCTATATCTGACTTCCAGACTGACCCTGAGCCTGCCTTTTTTCATCTGCTCAAAAATACCACTACTGATTCTTCCAATTCATTGATATATTCCTTAAGGATTGCACATAAAATTGTAGATTTCTGAAATATCTTGAATATGAAACTGATCATAAAGCTACCAAACCCCTAATAATACTCCCTGCCCATTCTTGTGGTATAAAAATACAACTAATGTTAGTCCAGTGAACAGCAAGTAAGACTCTGGAGGGCTCTCTGAAAGTCTGTTTTGGCTATAGTATTACTTTTCCCTGTTTAACTTTATAAACCTGTAATTGGCAATAAAAAAGACCGCACTTTTGCTCTTTTAACTAATATTTATTTAAACCTTACCATAAGGTGCACATAGTGGTTTCTTTTGTTTCCAGTAGGATAACATTCATAAACAGAGACCAATTTATCATTTAAAAAATTATTTTGTATTTTTAACTTAAAACGTATGGTTTCACAATGTTGGGGTTTTTTTTTGTTTTTTTTTTTTTTTTTAAGAGACCTAGCCAGACTTTATTCACAGCCTTTCAGTGCTCTCTTGTACAAGCAGGCTACTGTGTGGCATCTCAGACTGGAAATAGAGACTCCTCTGGAAAAAGACAGAGGACCCATTCCCATGGTGTGTGTCTGAGTTAGAGTTAGTTAAGGAAAAGTGCCTGATCTTGAATATCCTCTTGCGAATCTGGAGTTACTTGATATGGTTATTTCAAATGTGTAGCTACTTCCACACCAACATAGACCAAGAAGGGCGCATAGTTTGGATCAATGTTTCTGTTAATATATATCCTGGTCACGCATGTTTTAGAGTGGCTCTTTTCCCTTTTAGATTAACGAGGATTTTGCCTTTTATTTTTGTGGAAGTGGCAAGTAGATAGCTCTTCTAAGGCAGATTAAGTAGAAAAACAGACATTGAATTGGAAGGAAAGACAAAAGGTAAACATTTTTGTAAAGATGTACACAACATTTCTAGTGAAAGAGCAGTATTGTAGTGAAATTGAAAGCTCTTAACATTTCAAGTAATCTGTTTTATTTTGGACAATGATCTGGTCTGCCTTCATCAGTTTTAACTAAAAAAATTAAAATGTTTGGAAGATGCTTGTATACTTGGATTTTAGGTTTACATTTGTTTTAAATGTTCATGGAAAGCAATTTTCACTTCATCCATCCATCCAATATGCCTAATCTTATAATTATTCTGAATCTTACTTATTGTGCACAGCTAATGCTATACCAAAAGAACAGTTGTAAGCAGAAAATGCACCAGAAACCAGAACGCTGGTCTAGGCAATGTGCCACGGTGTACATGCCGTGTTCTCTACACACCTACTGAAATGCCCTTTACCATTTCCTTCCGAAGTCAGGACACTAGGCTAGATACATCTTTAGTTTGACATTATTACAAAAGTTCTTGTGTTTTGTGTTACAAAGAGAAGACCATCTGGAAATAAATGCTTTTTCTGAGGCTGGGCTGACATTCTTTGTTGCCTTGAAAATAAAAAAATCACGTTGATTGTTTTCATCATATAAATATGATCAACAAAAAAAATATGTCAGGGTTTGATGAGATGTTGTGTCATAGCAGATAGAGTTTTTCTCAGCTCTGATTTCAGACTTTAATAGCAAAACCAGCTGTTTAGGAGCTCATTTGTTTTGCTTTATTTATTACAGCTGATTATCTCTGATAATATTTCACAAGATCCAAAGGAAATGTAGTGACAGATTTGGCTGTTGAATTCATCAGCTAAAACTAAGCATGGGCTCACTTACAGTGTTACGAGTTTCATTTAGGAGACTTGGACCATCAATGTAGCAGAAATCCAGGTAGCATGAGTGCCTTCTTATCTGTCACTGACACTTGAGGACACAGCAAAAGACTTCCAGAGGCAAAATAATGAGGTTAGCATGTGATAAGGAGCCAAGGAACCCTAGCTGGGTAGGCTCCCACTAGGTCTGGGCAGCACGCAGCAAAAGGCTTTTAATGCATGTGCTATTGCCTTACATAAAAGGAAGTGCTTTGGTTTACACAGAGAATCTTACTGCACCCTGTAATCATCCCCTTCTTGTCTGAGTTCCATGACAGCTTTGAACTTGCTGAGTAAATAAGAGAGAAAAAAGCAGCTCTTCCATTATGTTTGTAAGCACCTCTTCCAGTTGTGGAGGCTGACATTCCTCCAGCATCTGGAGATTGTCCCTCACATCTGGTGGCTGCTGACTCCCCTCTGCTACAGCAACGTTTCCTCAGCTCCTTGGTGCAGCAGGTGCTCACAGCAGGATTCTGCATCTCTTCTTACCTTTTTTTTACCTTTCTGCCTACTGCCCCAGGCCAGCACAGGACTCATGGGGCAGAGAGAAAGGGTCTGCTAACACAGCCCTGTTTAATATCTGTTAACAAAAAAACCTGTTTAATACCTCCAGAAGTGATCTGTATTGTGGGATTAAGTGTACCCTGATGAAGCTTGCTGATGATACCAAACAGTATGGGAAAGTGGACACTTCTGAAGGGAGAGCCACACTGCAGGAAGACCTGGATGGGCTGGAAGAGTGGGCTAATAAGAACCTTAGGAAGTTCAAAAAGGATAAATATAAGGTCTTGCACCTGGGAAAACATAATCGAGGAGTGCAGCACAGGCTGGGATCTGCCTGGCTGGCGAGCAGCTTTGTGGAAAGGGACTTGGGGTTCCTGGTGGACAACAAGCCCAATATGGATGAACAGTGTACTGCTGCAGCGAAGCAAGCCAACAGGATTCTGGGCTGCATCAACAAGGGCTTTAAGAGCAGAGATAAAGAAGTCATTATCCTGCTACGCTCAGTGCTTGTCAGGCCATACCTGCTGTAATGCATTCAGTTTTGGTCCTTGCTGTACAGAAAGAGGTGTGGAGAGCATCCAGAGAAGGACCACAAAGATCAAAGAACTGGAAACCTGCCATATGAGGAAAGGTTGATAGAACTGAGTTTGTTCAGCCTTGTTTGTTCAGCCTTGAGAAAAGATGGCTTAGGAGAGATCATATCACCATGTTCCAGTATTAAGAGGATGGCTACAAAGAAGATGTAGGCTTCCTTTTTACAGGGGCTCACATGGAAAAGACAAGGGATAATGGGTACAAGTTAATCCTGGGAAGACTCCTGTTGGATGTAAGGGTTCTTGGCCATCATGCCTAGACCATGCATTTGTCAAGAAAGTTTGAACCAGATGAACCTTGCTGTCCCTTCGAACCTGGTATTCTATGATTCTATGATTCTATGAAATCCTGTGGTTGCAATCCCTGCAGCAGTGAGCATGCAAGGGCTGGTGATGCCCAGGTCAGTGCTGGCTCAAAGCTCTGTCCTCCAAGATGCTACACGTGAAACCACCAGTGCATCACCTCTGCTATCGAGGGACAGCATGGGAGTGAGCCCCTTGTCTCTGTAGAGTGGATTCCGAAGGCAATTTTCGATCACACTGTGAGTGCATGTGCAATGTAGAAGAAGGTATTTAGGGCCTATTTAATACCTTATGATACTAAGTGATACAAGCAGACTGGAGTTGTGTAAGAAGCTCATCTCTTGGTTCGCTACAGGTGTGACTAACAAAATCTTCAAGTGACCTAGAGCAACAAGAGAAAGATCTAAATGCCTGGAAACTCTGAGAGGGACAGAATCCCCCAAAAGCAACCAACAAAGGGGAACCACTGCTCCACTGGAGAAGGAGCAGAGGTGGGTCCCAAAGTAACCCAGAAAGACAACATCTGTTAGCTCAGCTGCTGCAGCCCTTGCTTCTGCTCACATGAGCATGGACTCGACTGAGGGGGCTGCAGCATGTTGGTAACCCTTGCATCAAGCAAAGCAAAGGCAAGTGGGAGAACCCTGAGAGGCACAGCCTTATGCTTCCTGCGAGTGTGTGAGCGTAGAGGACCTCCAGCCTTGAGTGGGGGGTGTGTGTCTTTCTGTTAAAGCTTTCAGATATTTCATGAAATGCGGGCCCTGGTTTCTGAGAGGCACATGCCTGCTAGGTGAAGTGCTTTTTTGTGTCCTCTGGTGTTCTTGTGTGTCTGCTATGATTCCCTTAATCCTCCGACCTAAATATACAAGTGTAACTTCTGGTTTTCCTTAGGCTTGTCCAAGATGGAGTTTTCAATTAACATCTGCCTCTCTAACTAACCTAGTGATTGTTCCAAGTCTTTATTGGTATGTTACAGAATTTCAGTGTTTTGGACAAGATCTTATTCATACTATTTATCTGTCTTTTCTATTTCTTCGCTTGTGTGCCATTCTCTCCTGTTTATTTTAGCTATCCTCAGGCACCATAATTTTGGCATAACTGATATTCAATAGTTTTCTGATCCAAGGCTTTAAGTCATATGTTACTCCATGGGATTAGCCCTGTATGAAACCGCACAGTCCTGGATTAAACATTAAGAATATGGATCATGTTTTAAAAATTCATTTATGCAACTATTGGGTAAAATTAGACTCAGACAAGCTGTTCTTGTCATAAACCCATGAAACTTCCCTAGACCTTCCTCTTAACCAAAGCTATTTGCCTTCAGGGCATGAAGTACTGTCAATACTACAAGAGGAAAAACTGCATTTTGTGGTTGATTAGTAACATGTAGTTTTGCCAGCGGATTATGAGGTTGGTTATCACCACATTATGTTATTAACAGCACTGAGAAAAATCTGAGTAATGTGAATTAAGTGTTTTTGGTGCCACACTTCTACACTAGCAACAAATTTCTGGGCTCAAGTGTTGGGTACCTTCTGCCCCAGGAGGACCCCAGGAGGTAAGTCGTAGACGTCTGAATGTCATCCTTATGGAAGAGGTAAGCTCTACTGGCATATAATGGAGACTGCATAGGACATGAAAGTGGTTCCAGATTAAAGGATGAAAAATGCATTTTCCTGAGAAATGATACCTCATGGCTCAAGTACATAGAGACTGAAGTTAGAAAGGGACCATAATTTTACAGTCTGTGCTGTCAATTATAATTCACAGCATGTTCCACAATGTCACATACATAAACAGACTCAGAGGCTCCTGAGAGACTGCAGTTGCAGAACAACTCTTTCTTTCTCCTTATTCCTGGAATTGTTTGCATTCGGAAAGACTATAAATGCACTAATATTCGCAAGTTTGAAAAATGAAGAGTTTTGTAGCTGTATGACTAAAAGTTCTTGCTAAATTGTAATCTCTATTGGAATTTAGGTCCAGATTCACATATATATTTAAGTCTCAAAGCAGACACATATTCTTCTGCAATTCCTTTGCAGAAATAGCTACTGTGATGTGGGCTTCCTTGGACTGGTGATCCCGCAGACAGTAGAGAGGTTGTTAAAAGGATTCATGTACAACAGAGATTGTGCAGTTAAGTGGCCTGAGATCAGGTGTGTGTCAAAAGTCCCTCTCTTATTGTCTGTTTCAGTTAGAATTTGTCCACTGGGATTCTTGGTCATGTCAGCTGTACAGCCTCTGTGGTGCTGCCTCTTTCTGACCAGGGCTGTTCTAAAATGGGCCTACTCAGGACTTCTTTAAATTCTAAATTAAATATATATGTTGAATTCAGAGGCTGTAAAAAATGTCTGAATTGCAGTCATGGAGATTAAAATCTCCTACTTTTCCACAGAACTGCTTCAGTCCTCTCTCACTGCCCTACAGAGGTACAATAGTCTAAACCTGGAAGGAAAAACACTGGAGGAGTTGAACAGTGCAGTATGTATGTCTATTTAATCATCATTTGCATCCTTTGTGAGACTGATAGCAAAGCAGCACATTAATACCACCTCCTGGTATATTGCTTATTTCATTTAAGTAGTTATTTACTGCACAGGAAACAAGACCACTAAACTTTTACTTAAGTAATCAAAGAGCATTCAGTGATAAGCATTATCAGGCCTGTTTCAACATCTTTCAAAGCTAATCCTACAATATGACAAGAAACAGTTATAGAGGGAAGCACTGGCTTCAGTTCACTTCAAGAGCAATCTGTTTGCATGTCTGCTGCTAAAACAGGGTGTCTTGTAAGTCTCCAGCTTTCATATTGGTAGACAGAATGAACTTTAAATGGTTTTGATTTTTAAGGCATTATTCAGAGGAAGAGGTAAAAAAAATGGCTTAAACCTGACATGCTGTCTTAATTTTTAAGGAAATATAATCTGTGAAGAACCAAGAAATAAGTAATACATGTTAATAAGATAATTAGAAAAGCCTGTAAGAATAGAAGTGAAGAATATGTGAAAAATGAGTGGAATTCAGCATTCACTTGTCATAGTTTATTTCATATAAAATTCTCTCATTAAGTATCTCAGCTTCAAAACTGAAAGGTAAACAGCTCTTCTGTCCTGGAATGCCTTCTGTGAACACAATTATGGCATAAAATAAAGTACAGGTTTAACTGATTACAATTTAATAAAAAGAGGTTGAGACGCTAATTAATATTTAACATTTAATATTTGACAATTATTATACATACCAGTAATTTGAAGAGTGTGGCCTTGCATTGTAGCTTTTTAGTGAGTCTTAAAACCTATAAAATTTCCTCTTTTTTTCATTTATACCACTGTAAGTAGATTGCTGATTCGTGTTGCTGTCAGAGAAATATAAAGCTAGTGGTGTTTACCATGAAGGATGTTCTTTGCAAGTTAGGGTGAGCAGTGTTGGATCCACAGTGTCTCTTCAATGGAAAGTTAAGTCACTCTGCCATGCAACATAGCACAAAAGAAACCAGTCTCCATGGAAATCAAAGGGAATCGTCTCGTTGGCTTCAATGGCAACTGAACTGGTTTTGGAAAGACAAGGAGATAGTTGTATTCCAGTGTTAAAAAAATCCCTTAATGACATTTTTCTGGCAGAACAGCTTTGGATCAGCTGCATGAAGACAGGGATTCAATGGGAGGCCTTTAGTGAAGAAAAAGTAGATATTTAGACAGTATTTATTGGTTTTTATTGGATAAAGCCATTCAAGACTCTTTAAGCTCAATACAGATAAAAAATGTTAAAGTCATTATATTTTATGAAGAATTCAGTGGACTTGTTTGGTTCATATATACATTAGAAATTTATTTTCCTTGATGTAGTTTAAAAACACCTATTGGAATTAAACTTAGTATCAGTGTCTCTTCCTGCTACACTTTTACATACAAATGGGAAATGTCTGTTCATGTCTATATCAATGAACGGCAAGAGAGGTTTGGGACTTTCTTCTGGGTTTTTTTTTTGCCCCTAAAAACTGATTCCCAAAACTTGTTATTACAGGTCACTGTCAGACTTGGCAAATTTCACTCTCATTTTTTCTTTCCTGATTTCTTTTGGGTTGACAAAACCTTAGGTTTTTCAGCATTCCCCTATGTTTCACTGCTCTAACCAAGACAGATGCTTTGTCTTCTGTGCAGGACCACAATCCTGTCTTTTACCAAGTTTAGTTCTTTGTTTCACCAAAACTCACTCATTGATGTAAAATGCTCCCCACACCAAGGTGACTGGGCAGTCTCTGAATAGTGAAAAGAGTTTGAAAGTGGTAAAATATCTTCTTGGTGAGCCTTTGTTAATCTAGTTCATGCAGACTGAAAAAAGCTATGGAACACTCACAAAAATAAAATAAAAAACTTTGAATTTTACTTGTTCATGTAAAATGTTACTTTCATGGTTGTTTAGAAAATGTTGGCTTTTTTTCCCTATGCTTACTTTTGGTTTGTAAAAATTAGCTTTAAAACAGCACACAAGTATGTTAGATCACTTGGGAGACTGCTAAAGGGGATCAGAAGATATAGCCAAGTATAATACCGCTTTGCCTATGTCAAAAGATAGCTAAACCAAATTACAGGCAACAAAACCCATAGAGTTCCCTGAGTATTCAGTTTTCCTTTGGTGCTTTCCATTTCATATCTTCTCTTCTCTGTTGATGTGGCAAGTCCTCTGGGGGACTGACAGCTTGATTTTCTGCCTGCAAAACATGGAGCACACCTGCAGTGCTAAAAGAAAAGAAATACAGGAGAAGAAAGTAATACATGCAAGTCTTTCCAATATGTAAGCAGTCTGATTCATACTGCAGCATTCAAAAATGATTCCATTTAATGGATGAATAATTTATCACATCTGAGTTTCAGTCATTTACAAGACTTACAAGGATATCCAGATTCATAATCATCCCAGTGTTCTGGAGGAATTCCAGTTTAAATCATTACAGAGTAACGATACCATCCAGATTTTTCATTTTAGCTGATGTACTTATTTTTACTTCCTTTTTCAATATGCTGTTAAGCCTCTTTCAAGGACCATCCAAGAAGTAACAGGCCTTTAGTGGGATATAGAATGATTCCTCTGTTTACAATGTATGGCTAGCTAGTTTCTTAAGATCCTATGAGAAGATCAGTCCTCTAAAAAGATATTGATATTTTTAATTTCAGTTTTGGTCATAGATGCAAATAGTTCTTGACCTCTGAATTTGATGAGAGCAGGACTGGGTTTTAACTGTGTTCCAGACTGAAGCAGTAAAAGTGTTGCGGTGAAGTCTCAAATCACACTCTTCTGAGATTCTGAAAGAAGAATCTGACAATAAGGCAATATTTTTCCTTGTATTTCCAGTTTGTTTTAGCTACAGTGTATCATCTTCAGTGTAAACATAAAGATCAAAAGCAGCCAGCATTTGGGACTATTTACAAAAACAATAGAGATGCCAAAAAAACTGCTCGAACCTTGCCAGAACAGGGAACAGGTTTGGATATATTTTTTTCTTTTTCATTCAGTAATTACTGTAAGTTGCCAGAAAAAAAGTAAACCAGTTTATTGGGGATTATGAGTTCCTCAAGAGTTCCATTTTCCCTACTTATCAGGACTGTGCATCAATGAGTACAGAAGGCTTACATAGACCACTCTCTGCTGCAGAGCTGCTGAGGGTCTGTGAGCACTCTCTGCCTAAAAGAACTGGAGAACAAAGTGGGAGCAAGAAAGTATGAGTCAGCCCTTCAATGCTTTACCTCCTCAGAGCAAAAATAAACAGTACATGCACCTACTTTTTCTGTGAATAAACACCAATAAATAAGTGATTCAATGATCTGATCCATTTCTCATCTTCTTTTTACATACTGGAGTGGAGAGTTTCTCTCCTTTCCTGCCTTCTGGGATGGATTTGCCATTATACGCTTGAATGCATGTATGTAACTTTGTAGCATTTACATATCTCTTCTCTTGTTCTCCTTCAGTAATGGGTAAACGATTTTTGTGCTGCTCCCATTAGAATAGGATTTGTGTTTGCACTTCAAAACAAATGTTACTGGTGAAGTAAACAGTGCCATTCTCATGCCAGAGTGTATGTTTAAGATTAGGCTTGCTTTTAATTAAATTGGTTAATTGCATTCCTTTTGAGTTACAAGGCAGTGCCACAGGAAGAAGTTTTACAAACCTGATTTTGTCACTCCCATGCTCTTCTTCTTCAACACTATGTATACATATAAATGTACGAAGTGTCTACAGAGCCTTCATATAGATATTTAGGATCACAGGAATACATCTTACTATCTACCACATCAAAACATTTATAGATAGACTGAATAGTAAATAGATAAATGTGTATCTGTGCACATGAATTGTGCTCCTTGCCTAGAATACAGATCCAGAGAATTCAATAGCAGAGCATCTTGAAAGTGCTGCCTTAAACTTTATGTTGCCTGTTGAAGACTGTTAAACTGGTACTGAGAGTGTTTTAGGAGCTGTCTTGCCTGCCCTTGGCTGCTTTACCCATTATTCTATATTAATGGCTAAGGAGAGGTAGAGCTGTGAGGGAAAAGATTTCTACAGGAAGTTTTTTTCTGTATGATCTATGAGGTGAGAAGAGGGGCAGGCTGATTAGTTCTCATTACCCTGCCTTGTTAGCAAGGTGAAACACCCCATCACTAGTATAATTGTGTTCAATACTCTATGCCCGTATCATGCTGCAGATTTTTGAAGCTTCATAATAGCATCTAGCAGTAGGGGGAGGTCTAAGCTAAGCAGCCCTCATTGAGAGCCTGGCAAGGAAGCTAGGAGAAGGGCCACACAATGTGAGAGAGACGTGGCCGGAAAAGCTTAAGCAAGTTTCTTAAAGAAAAAAAAAATAAAGTAAGTAAATGCAAAGAGAGACACTGGGTAGCCGAAAACAAAAGCAGCCAGAAAGCTAAATATATGCAGCTGAAGAACTTAAAAAATTCAAGAGGAAGACATAAGAGGTAGCCAGAACAGCATTAACAAAACAGACTCTCCCTTTCCTTTCCCTGATCATCTTTCATTCCACTACATCCTTCTCCTTGGCTCTTGGCTCACCGTCCTTTCCTCCTCCCTCCTCCTAACCATTGTGGAGAATAGCAGCTTCAAAAACTGTCAGTTCATCTTTACACATGAATAAGAGTGTGATACAATGGTGAGACTGAGTGAATTTAGGAAAAAAGTTAATACAATAAACCAAGAATTAAGACACTTCTAAAAAACGGAGGTATTTTGCCATTCAATATATTTTTTCCTTTTCTTAAGGAAAGGGCATTTGCAGATACCTGTGGCAGAGTGTTGTGATTGCCTTAGCATGTACACGTGCTGTTGTATGTCCCCTTCTTGAATAGTCACTTCATGTACCTAGGACAACCATCCTGAACAAAGTCAGTTGAAATGTGGTGCCTTGTAATCATACAGTGAGAAAAGTGTCCTGATAGTCTTTCTGGTTGTATGATGGCAAAAAAAACCAACAAAAAAACAAAAAACAAGGAACGCATTTTTGCTTGTCTGTGACATTCAGAATTTTGTTTGTTTGCTAGTTTTGCTTGTTGTCTCCCATCCAGTTTAAAAAAATGAATGTTTTGATGTTGTAGCAAGTAGGTGGACAGTAAAAAGACATTTCCACAGTCAATTCATTTCTAAAGAAACCCTTTCCAAATTCGGTGGAACAGACTCTGGCAAGTAAGAGGTGTTACTCAAAGTGCATAAATGTTCCTGGTGGCCTTACTAGTGCAGACATTGATTTAAGTTGAAAATGCATCATCTTCAGTATTTTCAGTTATGGTACTGTTTCTGTTACAGTAGTGCAGAAGAGGCTCTGTTGTGCCCTGCACTGCACAAGCACAGAAATAGATGGCCTTTCTGTCCCTGGAGATCACAGTCCAGGTGGCAGACTCGTGCAAAAAGCAGGGAAAGTATTGTGGAGTAAAGATAGAAATTCTGTTCCTCAACTTCAAAATGAATATGATGTTAGATTGTCCAAACATGCAGATATCCAATACCAGGAGCCAGTATTCTATCAACCAAAATGTTTCATTCTTGGTGGATTATTCTGAGGTACTGAAAACTGCTGTTGGACAAGCAATACAATAAAGACAGACTAAACTCAAATACTGCATTTTGTTTTATTCCTAAGCCTGCTAGGAAACCGAGAAACTCCTTATGCTGGCGGGCGGGTGAATGTACCACACTCAACAGCATTAGAGCTTTGAGTGTTTTGGGAGCTGTAAATATCCAACAGTTATATTCTGGGCATGTGGAATTCTGAATCAGGTCTTTCCATCCGGAGTGATTGAGACTCAAGTTTATGTCTATGTTTTAGAGTCAATACAAGCGTCAGACTGGACCACCAGACTTACACGCTATCTTTGCTCAACACAGTCCCAACAGTGGTGGCATGGGTTTACCTGAGGTCTTTTAGGCACTGTGATGAGTGCTGTGCACCAGGCTGCAGGTTCACCTCTTCTCGTCTGTCTAAAGCTCTTCCAACCATTGCCAGGCTGGTTTAACCACTTTGTGTCATCTGAGAAGTCTTCCATGTTTTCTTTGTAACAACACAGAGCTTGCATGTATCAATTTCAGAAGGAGTATCTTCCCTGATAATCCTTATACTGCAGTTTCAGCTGTATCTCCGTACATCTAAACTAGTTCAGTAGTATTCCAGAATCTGCTGTTGTGAGAAAATAATTATATTCTCTGTCCTTTCACAGATGCTCATTACTTTCAGACAAAAAGCAGGGCACTTATTAATTCACCTTCATTTCTGCTCCACGGTTCTGCAAATCTTTAGGTCTGGTAGGCCTTTTCATTATTTCATTCTTTCACTCAGGCTATTTTGTAATTTTTTTTTTTTGTCTTTTTTTTTTTTTCCCTGGGATCATGTGTTGTTCAGAAATTTCTTCTCTGGATAGGACCTATTCAATCAATGCCTATGTTATTCTGACAGCCTTCTGTGATGAGAACTACTGCACCGCGTATAAGATGATGTTAGATCTCTCCTGTCCTGTTCCCTCTTACAAGCTTCTATAATAGCCCATTGGTAGTCTTGTGCCTCTTCGTACTTTATGAAGCCCTCAAAAATGACAAGTGAGGAAGCTGGTGGATAGGCTGGAGACAAGTATGCCAAACCCACAGCCTTCGAGTTAGAAGAAACAGCCAACTGTCTAACTAAAGTTCTCGTAGCAGAGCAGCGCTGTTCAAGTTGAATACCTCTGTTGGGATGCAGATGTTCCTATCAGCTGAATGGGTTGTAAAACACCATTTACTGTTACAGAGGTCGTGTGGGACCTTTTGCAGGAGAAAGGATTAAGTATGCCAGCCAAGTCCAACTTTGGTAGTTGAATTTTGCCTATCTAAATTTTACAACAGTTTAATTTGGAAGACTTAACTTCCCCTTCCGCAAACACAGCTGTGTAGTGCCGCTGGTGCAGAATGTCTGCTGTTTTCCACCTGAGAGTGTTTCAGCACTGCTCGTACTAACCCATGAACATACAGCCTGTGAAGCACTTGAAATATATTCATGATTACATTTGAGGTAAATGTATTAGGGGCATTGTGTATGCATACATACACACAAGTATATACATACTGTCATCCATATTCTTCTATATATTTTTCTGTGGGCTCATCTACACAGATTCTTCACATATGGGTACATGGAAGATATCCTAATTGGCCACAATATGCTTTCAAATAAAAAGGATTTTTTAAAAGTGTCTAATTACGTAATAACAGAAAAATTAGCAAGGAAAGCCCCAACTACATTTTTAATCTTTTCTCTTTCAAAGAGTATTGCCAGGAATTGCAGGGTATTAATCAGTGCTAAATCATGATAATAGGCAATATCACCACAGGGCTTGAGCATTAAATGCATGAGGTACTAAACAATCCCCAAGCACTGCAGAGCGAGCTGAGAACAGGTTTATATATTGTAAGTCAATTGATTAGTCTTTAGCAGATCTAACTGTGGTCTGGACAGAACGCATTTAAAATGGCTCACGTATGTGTTAATGATAGTTATGATTTACCTCAGCGTAGCAGTTTTCATCACAAAGGCTCCCACAGCGCTTTACGTTTTCACAGTATGGCTTTGCTGACACACAGCCATCCCTGCAGCAAATGACTGACAATGAACAGCATAAAACCCAGCAGCAGACGAATGGGAAACTCTGGCCTATGACATTAGGACAGGCTTATGGAAAGCAATATGGGAGTTTTAATTTTCAGATGAGTTCTGGGTTTTTAAGGGTACAGCTTAAAGACTTCTGTTCAATAACTGCCTAGTAGTAAAACACAGCTACCACAGAAGGATGAAGAACTTACTCCGCTCTGCTCTGCCAATATTCAAACCTTATGGTTCCAGGATGTCTGTTCAGACGTCAGGTTTAGACCACTGAAGTTATCCCCTCTGGCAGTAAATATGCCATACTGTAACAGGCAGCTTAAAGGGTGAATAATTAAACAGTGACATTGCAACATTACTTTGTTTCATGTTAGAAAAATCTCACTTTAAGGAAAGCATACTTATTTCAGCAAGCATTATTATTCCAGTGGCTCATCATACTACAGGCGGGTGGTATAAGAGAGGGAAAATACTCCAGAAGATCAGGGCTCAAAAAATTTTTGAAAATGAATTAACCTTCCTTTTGCTAACATAGTCTAAGAGTGAAATTAATTCACTCCAGCACTCAGTTGGGAAGTATTTCAGGATGGCTCCTTATGATCTTATAAGGCAAATATACACATTTTTATGAAATGATATATAAAAATCAGCAAAAAATTCATTTGAACTCCAGTCTCTTTTTAACATGGCACTTACTCTAGGTCTTGCTTTTTTATACTATGACTTTTAATTTTTCCTCAGTCATTCAAAAGATATTTTCCAGGTCCCCTTGTGACTCCATTTTTCAAATTTCTGCTTGTTGATAACGGACTTTATTACATATCCTTTTAGAATGCACTTTAAAGAATGGGTTTTCTAAACTTTGCTGAATGCTACAACATTCCCTCATCTAAGTGCCCTCATAATGTTGTTCCTTATTTGAGGGAAAGATTATAAAATAATGTTTCAGTGGTTATGTTAGAAAGTGCCTGAAGAGATTTTATCTGACTTTATTATAAAATGCTCTGCAGCTTTTCTGCACATTTGTGGTACCACATAAAGACTGTTCACACTGACAATCAAACTAACAATAATAAACAGCAATATGATAATATATGGGAATTAACAGCTTAGAGATGAATAAATCACATCTTAACATCTCTTTGACATTAGGTGAAATTGCTAGCATCACCCTAAATTATTATACCGAAGCCTATGATGTGAAAATTATATTACTGAAATTATATATTCTGTTATATATTATAGCCAAGAAATTATTATGTTTTTATGCATATGGCAGTATTTCATAATGTATGCTTTAAATAAGGCATTCTTCCTGGGTTTCCTTTGAGAATGAATTTCTGCAAATACTGCTAATTGTGACTTGGATCCAGATTTCAACAACCTTTCAGTTTTAAGCAAGGGGTTGCAGATACATATTTGCTCTTTTACATCAAATTTACCTGTGATAATTTCTATGTGAAATGTTACCATTGGTACAGAACAGTAACTATCTGTCTTTATTCTCAGACCCACCTCTGTATGCTCTTCATTTTGAATCTCATGCTTTTGATTTCATTTAAGTTCATACAACTTGTACTTATCATGGTACTTTTAAGGAGAAACACACACAAAAAAAAATAGAGTAAAGGTACTTTCCTTGAATTAAGATTCCTTCCCATGTTTTTTCTGTGAACTGACTTCCTATCTCTTATCTTGGATAATACGAAGTTAAAGGGAAAACTTTCCCATATTAGAAAACTTTCCCATATACTTTTATCACATTGCCTAAAACAATACAGGATTCTTTGCTATAGAGGGAACAATGACTTTTCTTTCTTACAGTTTAAACAGGTATGTCGGTAACTATGACAATAACATTTTCTAGTACTATAGAAATCAATAGTTTTCTAATGTGCTTCCTGAGTTCTTAACTGAATCCCGTAACATTTTTAGGCCATTATCCCCTTTTGTTTCTTATGCCTTGAAATTGGATGAAAGAATTGGTCAATGTGTAAATTGTTTACATTTGATTAGCTTCTTTGTGTATGTTAGTAGTGCAGGGGTGCACAATATTTACTTTCTGCAAATACTTTAGAGTTCACTATGTATTTGAGAAAACACCTATGCATTTCGGAGTTTTCATAAACTTTGCACAATGGAGCCTGTGACATGCCATTTACTACACCACATCACTGATTAAAAAGTTCCAGGTATCCAGTCAACAAAGAGAAACAATACCTCAGAACATGTCATGCAACACAAGTCGCAAACAGAGTTTGGGAGCTGCTTGAATATGGGCTTGAGTAATTTTAAACTATCTGCAATTTTAAAGTCTATCTGCAAAAAGCAGGGACAGACAAACACTAATCCTTCCCCAAATGGCCAAAATATGTCATATTTTTAGTTCCATGACTACAGTTTGAACAGTCTTACCAGTTAGGAAATTGGTATCTATTTTCAGATCCCCAACAGAATACAATTGTATAGTTGGTTAGTGCTATGTAGTGACTGTAGTTAGTGCTATATAAAGACTGTATATATAGTTAGGTGCTCTATCAAGCTGCATTCTGAATTTAATCCTTTTTTTCCAGTGCTTTACTCTGCAACAACAGATTCATGTATGATATGTGCAAAAGGAAATCCGTATGTGCCTAATCACTCAGTACTGGCTGAGAAAACAGTCCATTATGACGTTGGCTCAGAAGAAAAATTCATACACCCTAAGCCTTTCAGTCATATTAGTGGAGATTCCCTTTGTTGTTGCAAATGGTGGCAAGCCCAGCAGACATGCATGGATGTGAAACAAAAGAATAATACCTATATTGCTATGTTTCCAAATACATGGGCATCGTCCTTAAATCCTGCCATAATCTTTTAGTATTGAAAATGGCTTTGCCCTGTCACCTGATGGCTCTTAATGATTATAAGCCACTCACACCTGGGACATGGTAGGTGAAAATGTATTCTATCTAAATGGTACTCTGTCTTTTATCTCTTTGAAGCTGATCTGTTCCAATTTTACATTCCTTGTCCAGGACTTTGCTTATCACTGCCTCGAAGTCTGCATTCTAAACATATTGATGACTTCATCTCTCCTCACATCCACTTTTCCTCATTCACAGTCTGTTTTGCAATCTACACCTTTTAATAGCCAATCTCATTTATACCATTGCAACTCTCTCTGGGGTTGATTCTGTGCAGTGGCTTTTCATTGTTCTCTGTCCTCAGAACCATAGAAATATGAGATGGAAAAGGCTGGTGAGGTCATCTTGTCCATTCTCCTTGCCAATGCTGAATTGTTTCCTACAGTCTAATTTTAAAATTACTCATTCAGCTGGGCTTCCACTTCTTGTCTTAGAAGACTATTCCACAGTATTAGGCTGTATTTCATGCCATTAGGAACTTTTTCCTGATGGTTATCTTGAATTGTCCTTCCTGTGCTTTTGTTCCACATTTCATAGTTATGTCCCACTGGGCCACTGTAAACAGTACATTTCACTCTTTTAAAACAGACATCCTTCCAAACTCACCTATCATTCAATGTTTATAAAGTTAATCAGATAGTATCAGTTATCTTCCTCTCACACAACACTGTACAGTTACGTATCTGATTATGTTTTTTTCCTTTTGCTCTGCAAGAAAGGGGACAATTCCCTTCTGTCCCAGCTCATATGATGGCAGGTACCATATGAGGGCAAGAATCCCAGTCTCTTCTGCCCTGTTTGGTCACAGTCACACTTTCTTTAATACTCTTGAGACAGGCATACTATCTCTCATATTTATGTGTCTAGAATGAAGGTTTTACAGCAGTTAAGGCTTTTGCTGTGCATTCTCCTGCTTTTGGTAGATGCATTTGTCTGTGTAGCTCAAACCCAAGTACAGCTCAGGCTCATGTAGCTGTTTTAGTTGGAGAGGGATGAAGAGTTTTTATTATAACCGTCCTATATTAAAATTCATGCTGCCATCAAAATTTTGACAATGTCAATTAATTCTACTTATACATTTCACACATCCAGAAATGCTAATGTCCTCCACCAAAAATGAACTTTTGGGAAAATCCTGAATACACACATGCTCTGCTTTGAATCAGAGAGGCTTAGAATTATTTTGGTTATTTGGCTCTGAAAATGTTGTATTTGAAGGACCTCTTTCATATTTTCACACCCAGTTCTCCAACGTTCTGAACAAGCACATTTTAGCTGTGATGTTTCAGAAGGATCCCGCACCTATGTGGATATTTAAATGAGTGGCCAGGCTGTGGAGTGAGCTCAGCTGCTTGGGTTGAGGCTGCATAAATGTACAGCGCCTTATTTAGAGACCTTGAAAATGTTTTGAATATCTGGCTTCTGCGGTGGAAATGGAGCTCTTGGAAATTTGGCCATGAGCAACTCTGATGATTTGTTCCTCCACTGTACTTCTGGCCATGAATGAACTTGTACATGACTTTTAAGACATCTTGAGTTCATCCTTGTGTCTGCCTGTCAGCTTTTGTCAGCCTGGTATGGACAAACTTAACATGGCCTCAGAGAGGTTAATGTGCCTGGTGCCTACAGATATATAAAAAGTTGTCATAAGAACTGAGGGCACTTGTTGGCAATACCAGTCACCTGCTGTTCACAAGAATTTGAGAATCTCTTGGATTCTTTTAACCAAATAAATACTTTTGGGAAGAGCTTTTCTTAACCAGTTCTAAATCTGACAATTATCTTGGTACGGTTGGCTCCACTAAGTCCTGTGGAATATCAGTGATCTGGTCAGAATAGAAATAGACTGGCCATGAATAATTTCTGTAGGAGGGAAATGAAAGGGATGATTTAGATGAGCTCACCACTTAAGAAACATATGGGCAGGATGGGAAGTACATATGCAGTACGGGCATGGCTTACTGGGATGAAATTACAGCAGGATATAAGTATTGAATGGAACCATAGTTATACCAGAACTAAGAGGTGGTGGTGTTTCTCCCCCTTCACAAAAGGCTCTGAAGTTTGAAGTCAACACTCACTGCTCTGTTTGAGATTCATACATGTGGTTGTATGTGTAGAGCTCCAACTCTGTTTTCTCAATCACTGCTTCTGCAGCTTACAGAGGGTTATTTTTGGCAGTTCTTCTCTTACTCCTTTCCCTGCACTCTCACTCCAGCTGCAATTGTTCTTGCTCTCAAAGTACCTGGGGAGAACATGGAGGAATTAGATCTCTGAACTGTGCGCTCAGGTTGCTTGCAATTCCTCTTTTTTTTTTTTTTCTTTTTTCCAAGTGCAATTATCTGAGCCCTGTGGTTTTCCTCTGCTTTGCTATCTGTGCTGTTAGGAGTGATGCATTTATTCTGTGCAGTGCATGTCACTCCTTTGAAGCCCTGTTCCCTGCAAAACTGAAATGGCTGACATAGCGGTAGACTGTTTCTCTCTTTCCATTCCTAGGTGCATCAGCTGATGTTGTCTACCTTCATGTTGTCTCTCTCTCTACTGTATAGAAAGTTGTTATAATGGGAAACCTCATCTTTCAAAAAAACCTAATTGTTCACAGCTATCTGTCCATGGATTTTATTATTAGAGAACAATGAATCTTTCTCTATCGGCCTAAGGGGACCGATTTTCAGTTAGACTTCTACTTCTGGAAAACTGAATTATGTTTCAGATCCAAGTGTCTTTAGTTAACCTATGCAACATAAAATTTTGGAGCCAAGGATCATCTCTTAGAAACATCATGAAAATCTTGCCTTTCCCTAAGGAAAAAGAAATAACTTCCTAGCAAGGCTCATGACAGAGTTCATGAAAAAAATTCAAACAATTTTTTGCTTTCTGCCTTCACCCACCCTAGTGTTTCTGGACACGTACCTTGAATGGTTTAATATTGAGTGATAAGCATTGTAAGAGATCCCACAGCTATTTCCAGAATTCATTCGTGCTGTTTGTTGATGGCACTAGCTTTGTGTTCTACATCAGCTTGCTCTTTTTAGCAGAGCTGTCTTTTCTGGCATTTTTAACATTTCTTCTGTAAATCGAGGGATTAAATTTAGGTTACTGTTTCTTAAATACGTAGGTTATTTTCCTTCCTTTCTTCTTCTCTTTTTCCATGACCACGTCCCAGAATAAAACTGTTCCCCATCTTTTTCTTTCCCCAGTCCGTTTTCAGAATTACTGGCCCACATTGTAAGAATGTGTTCCTGAAATAAAAGGGGAAATGCATTAAAAAATGCATTAAAAAAAAAAAAATAAGTATTTCTCACTGCCCTTAGTAGGGGTGTGAGTGTTAGCTGGGTAGCCAGCAATTAGACATGAGACCCTGCAGGTGCTGTGATTCACTAGTAGAAAAGAAATGCTAAAAACCAGGTGTGTCATACTGAGACAGCACTTTTAATGCTGTTCACAGCCATGGAAATGGAGCAGAGCTTTACTTCTGAGCAGGTATTTGCTGAGCAACCTGCTGTACGATACACTTATGTAAGGTCAGTTAATACTGGGAAGTACTTCATAGATTCATTTTGGCAACCGCTTTCCTCAGAGTCCCTGTATTGGCTCTCTGCTTAACATTGGAAGGAGCTCAGTTATGCCTGGAGAATGTAGATTCATATGGGATGCCTACGAGGGCTTTCACAGAAAGATATGACCTTATCCTTACTACATGTCTGAGGGCTAGGAAAGCTCGACAGTGCAATCTCAGCGTACCTCAGTGTCCCCTGTTTGTTTGCAGGGCCCACAGGCTCCACACCAGTAGCACTTGTGGGGTCTGGATTGCCTTCAGTTGCTGGCATAGAGGAAGAGCTCATATCTGCTCAGAACATTCGCAGAGCCTGCCTGCATTGACTTGCTAAACACTGTGTGGCCACCACTTCATATGTTAAGGCTGATCCTGCTCATGCACCCTCCTTTCCACCCAGAGTGGTTCACAAGTGACTAATGCCTGGCAGTTTTTGGATGACCAAGGCAAAGCACTTGAAAAGGGTTGGGTTTTCTGAAAGGGTTGAATACCTGCAGTCAGGCTCACACCCTATCCTGGCTGTTTGAAGTTAGAACGCATAAAATCACCCATAATTTCTGAGGAAAGGCCATCCTGATGGAGATAGGCCAAAGCTGCACAGCTGCAGGTACTTAAGAAACAAAAACAAAGGAAGAGGCAGTGTATAGGATTCAATCCAGCCATCCTAGCAGCATCTCTTAAATGAACATGGGTCAAGTCCACCCTCACCAGGACACATGAACATGTCTCAGTGCTCCCTGGAGTCTCACTGTACAAGATACTCTTCAGGTGCAGAGCATGGGAACTCCAGATTACTGCTTCTGCAGACACAAATGCTTCTCCTTTTGAAATGTATGCTGTTTTAGTGCCCAATGCCCTCCTACTGAATCCCCAGGCTTTGATTTTCAGGTTTCCTCACCTGGTAAGGGAATCCAGTAGTAATTTATGCAGCAGACCCAAAGCCTAGCTCATGAGCTGTTGCTGTCTCCGCCAATGCAATTGCAACATTTTATCACAGGAAAATATTTAATGGATCTGAGTTAGATATGAATCTTTTTGAAGTGCTATTCTGGAATGTATTTGCCATATTTTCACTCACATTAGACACTTCTCATGTTTCTTTTTCATATCTAATGTTGCAGAATACAGTTAATTTTAGTCATTTATTCCCTGAACCTCAGGATCATTGCAGTATAAGGCTACACTATGATCAGTGCAAGATACTGGAGCAGGGATTAAATACTGACTTTAAAGACAGGAGAGCAATCTGGCTTGTAGCCAATCACCAGGATAATGAAGTCGCTACAACTTCTGACAAAGCCAGTGGTTTAGGAAGGAACTGAGGACAAGGTAGCACATGTGTAGACCGGATTTTAAGAACATGATGGGGAATTTGAGTGGTTGTTTTGGGGAACTGCAAGGGCAGCCATAGAGGATATGAGAATGGAGCTAAGGTTATCACAGCAGGGGATACAGGGCAAAAACCCACAGGAAACAAGGCTTCATTAGCTCTGCTGCTTGCAGAACGAGTTGTTTTAATTAAGCTTCCATTTCTAAAGGGAAAAATGAAGAAGAATAAAAAAAAGGAAAGGGAAAAACCTGAAAAAATACAAACCCCATGAAATAACATTTTAAAATATTTGGGTTTTTTTCTTGTTCTGTTTCGCCCCCTCCCCCCAGTCACCTACTTTGGCACTCCCTTTCACCTTAGGAACATAATTAATTATTTAAATATTCTTTCTCTGTTAAAACATTTTCTGAAAGTCATCTTTGTGACCTACTTGTTCCTCCCTCTTGTTATAGCTAGGAATTTGTTATAAGGGATTCTGCGGTAGAAACTCATGGTCTCGTCTGATAAACAGAAAGTCTAGAGGTAAAGCCTTTTGCCTTCTGAACTTTGTAGATTTTCTTTTCTTCCTCAGTGGGACTAGGATTTCAGTCTATGTCTGTAAGAAAGTGTATATTCCTTGTTATCCTTCTTACAAATTTTATCTCATAGCATTGCATAGTGATTAAACTCTTCCACTCTGCATTATTGTTTGCTCTTTGGATGTGGGATATTGTGCTACTGAAAGGTGGCAAAATGTTCAGTCACATCTGAGTCACTGAAATGGATGAAGGCTCTGGTCAACAGGGTAATACAGGCACCGCATAGTGCTCACTGATGTCAGGACATCACCTCTGAGGGTGACTGTGACAATGCGTGGCCAGTCCACACCAAAACTAGTCCTTTGGAAGAAAGCTGACAACAGAGGGCCTGGGGACACGACACCTTTGAGGAGCTGTAATTTGACTCTGTCTTGCAGGGTTCTGTTGCCTTGCAATGATGTTGCCTTGCAACGATGTTGCCTTGCGATGATTTTGCCTTGCAAGGAAAAGGATTTTCTTGTCTTGCATGGTTTCAGCTGCTCTGCTCGTATGAGAATATCCCAGATATTCAGCCTGGCTGAATGTGCTATGGTGGAGCTGCAGCACCATGGTTGGGCTGAGAGGGTCGGAACTCTGACCCCACAGGAGCTGTGGGAAAGGCAGCTATTTCCTGGGGTTTAAAGTGGATGTATGAATGAATACCACATTCCCAGTAGTTAGGCAAGGTTAGCATAATAATACCTGTCCATGACTGAGAGCTACTTGACTCAGAGGCACAACTAAGAGAAAAGTGAGCAACTGGAAACTACGAAGTCTGTTCTTGTTTTTCAAAAAACATTCACCTGGTTCAAGAAAAGTGGAGGAAAAAGCAAGCAAGCAAGCGAGAAAAAGAACAAAAGCAAAAAAGAAAACAAGGGAGAAAGAAGGGAAGAGAAAGAAGGAAAAACTGAAAAAAAAGTATCTTTTTACTATAAAGAGCAACAAAACCATAAAATATATAATAAACGCACATGGAAAAAGAATATAGTTGATTTCCTGTGCCTGTCTGAGTTGTTTCAGTAAATGTGCAGCACACATACTGTGTCTAAAGCAGGTTTGACAACATATAAAAATATTAAAAATATTATGACATTGGCAAATATTTATGATGTATATTTCCACACATAAATTATATTGTGCCATGTCACTGATTTTAAAAAGCATGGAAATTGGCCATGTCATAATATTTTAGAGCTTTTTTTATACATTGTCAGAGCTATTTTAAATATACATGCTCAGCATTTTATGAAACTTCCTACACACGGACATACGGAAAGTATATAATGGGTCCACAGGAGACCAGCATTTCAAGTGTAATGTTTAGTTAATACACATTTTCTAACACAAAACACCTTTTCTATTTGGTAAGTTTCTTGAGTTTAAATGCATTCTCCTTATTGTATTTTGTATACGTTTACATCAGCAGTGCTCAGCCATTAACAAATGCGAGTTGCATTTGACCTGGTCAGGCAATCTTAAGGTAGGTGAAGTTCTCACTGAAGTTTTGCAGAATGGGACTATCAGGCAACACATGAAGCAACAGAAAGCCTCACAAAAAGAAACAAAGACAAAACCCCTCCAGTATCACTAATTATTTGCACTTCCCATGGGAACGTTGCACTGCTAACCCTCGAAGAATGTCTCATGGACGTTTAGAAATCCGTCTAGGAAGAGTATGAAGTTTAGCTTTTTATCTGTGTGAAAACTGAAAGGTTAAAGGAGATGAAGGGTTAAAGCACTTGCTGAAGATGAGAGTGAAGAAGTATTGGTGTTTTCTGGAAACAGGAACTTGATCCCTAGTCCTGTGATTTAGCAGCAAGTCTAGCCTTGCTTTTCCAGGTTTCTTGGGGCATGATGACAACAGATTAATTCTAAGCTGTGTTATTAAGGTCTGTATTTTCAAATACTACTGCAACCTCAGTGTGAATATACCTACTTTTATTTTATAACTTACCTTCTTTCTTTTATTTTTCCTCCAAGTGCAACTCTGCTTCTGAAGACATTGCATGATATGCCATAAAACCTCCATATGGCGTTGTGGAGTGTTATCATGCTTTAATGAGCAAGTTTGGTTTACATGCACTTGCAGGCATCTATGTTAGGTCACCACACACATGGTACGGGGGAGTCTTGTTTTTTGTATATTTTTTTTTAATTTCTTATTTCATTTATTAGCAGAAAGTGACTGGATACAGGTAATTGTTTTCAAGGACACTACAAAACTTCTGTCTCATGGTCTTTAGAGGAAACTGATAAGCACCAGCTGTGCTATTTGAAGGGGTAATGTATGTAGCACCACCAAGCACTACAGGATAATTATAATTATTGGAATCACCATTAATGAGGATATGTGGAGTTGGGGGTAGAAGGCTGCTTTTGCTATAGCAGCAACACAGACCTGTCTATACCACGTGACACTGCTCTAATTGGATATGTAAATGTTACTTCTCTTTTTGGCTCCTGAATGTTGGTATCATTCAGTTAAATATATGTCTAATTGAAAAAGCAGCTCTGCTTTAAAAATAAAAATCAGTTTGAAGAGTATTTAAAAGCCAGCTATGTTCTGTAAATAAGATTGCCCCCTGCCTGAATTAGATTTTTTTTTTTTTCCTTTACTGGCTGGTAGGGAAAGTTATTTCAGCACTTCCAGGAACAATGGGCTTCTAGGCTCTGTCCAACAGGTTTAATTTAGATTTCCATTATTTGTTTGACTGATTTATCGGAAATATTTTTAAGGGTAGCATAAAGACATCAATTTTCCAGAGCAAGTTATTGCTTTCACATATGCTTCATCTCAAGCTTTAGATTTTAGTGGAGAATTTTCTTTAGTGGGAGCTGGATGAGATGAGTGACAGTCTGGACAGCACATGCATATTCTTGCTTGGGTGTTTCTTTGTCATTCAGTCCATGTCTTTTCAAAGAGATTACCCTTGAAGTACAGATTTATTATACAGGAAAAGCGTAGATATTCAAGATAAACAGAGAAACACAAAAGATCTTTAGTTTCTTAGGGGCTAAGAGGATCATATTCTCTCCTGCTGAGGAAAGGGGAAGCAAGGAAACGACCTTAACAGTGAAATCCTTGCCAAGCAAGGAAAACAATTTGAGAGCATGGTATATATTTACAGATAAAAACAAAGACTCCAATTCTTTCTTCTGTGGACAAAACCTTGGTTAGAGACAGGAATTTCAAGTAAGAACTTTCCTTATTTCTTAGGAAAACATGCTCAACATAGTTCCAATGAAAAATGGAAGTTTTACACGTCTTGATATCCAGATGATGTCAGTCTCATGGCCCATCTCTTACAGCAGTAGCATTTAGGGTAGATTTAAACTTAAGCCACTATATTCAAAGGAGGTACATACAAGAGAGCAATCCCAGGAAGAAAGTTAAAGCAATAGAGAAAGGATAGCTCACCAGGAGACATTAAGCAACTTGTATGGAGAGAGGTCATTTAGTGGACTGTGTCCAGCTGTTTAGAGGAACCATCACAACGTGTTTTGAAATGTACAAAGCAGAAGTGGCTCTGCCCCCAGTTTCTGGAATTGTCCTGTTTAGCTCTTTCTATGAGAGAACTGCATTTGCCTTTAGCCTGCAGAACGATTGCAATATGCTTTCCCCACGTTTAATGAAAATCAAGACATCATGATAAGCAAGCGGAAACTCAAAGAGATTAAACACAAAATAATATATAAGAGGCACACTAGCTCCAGGTCAATGCCATCTTTGTAGCTTTATAGAGCATGTGTGCTGTACAGCAGGACCTGATCCCGCAATCTACCCTGCCCAGACTGACCCTACTTGTTCTCCAGGTGGCCTTCCTTTGGGTGCAGGAGCTCTGAGCTCATGGCATGATTAAAACCAGATCATTGCATTTTAGGAACAGGCCACTCAACTTCCACAGATACTAAAAACTTTGACTGCTTCAGCACTGAGCAGAGAGGGGAACCCTTTCCACACAGGTTCTGTGTTGCAATGCTTCTGCTCAGCCCACATCACTAACACCTTCTTGAATGTTTTTTTTTTTTTTACCTGGAAGAGTCAGTAGGTTTAGGCCTGAGAGGATCTGGCCATTAGCAGGAATGTTCAGCAACACCATGGAAAGGACATGAAACACCTGGCATAGTCCCAGATACACACAGTCTGGAACATTTAATGACACTCAAGGGATAAAGTGACCAAACTGTAAACCTCTCCCCTTCTACCCTTCTTTTTTTTTATTTTTGTTATAAATTTTGAACATACAGTACATAGATACTTTCTACTTTCCTTTGTCTCTCTGGTTTTCACTTGTGACTCCTTGGGGTGCAATTGAAAAAAAACTGTTCCACACATTTACTAAGGTTTTTGGCACGATTTTTCTAGGAAAGAGTGAGGAATGTGCTGTTTTTATATCAATTCACCCATAGGTCACTCCTTGCGCACTGCACACACTTCAGGGATTAAAATTGCCTGTTTGTTTGCTCTAAAAAGACAATTTTTCTCTCTCTGTCTCACACACATATCCATGCACACATACACTAACACTTTAGTGACAGTTACTGATGATGTGCCTGTCAAAGTAGTATAATTTCCATCTGGATGCATCAAGAAATTGTTTCTGATGGAGCAGAATGTATGCAACTAATGTTTATTATTTATTATTTATTAGTTAATATAATCTAGAAGTTTATGCATTTTCTGTATCTACATTTTTTGGGGTTAACTTTAAAATTCATTGTAAAAAGAATACTTTACAGTGGTAGCCCCAGTAACGTTTCTGTATTTTGTCCTTTGCATTTTTGTTGGCTTGCTGACATCAGCACTTTAATACTTAATATCCTGTGAACATTTCTGTGTTTTATAGTTCTATATGTACTGGAATAAAGAGGGAGGAAAGGACCTAGGTTCTCTAACAAGGAAACACATATTATTCTTTACTGATCTGTTTTTGTTCTCTGCTAATAATTTTTTGTCTTTTCACATGAGTCTGAGGAAGAAACTTTGGAACAGAAAAGGGAAGATGGTAGTTGTAATGTGCATGTGAAGTGTGGTTGTAATTATTTTATTACTTAGGCTCTGCATAAGGCTTGTTTGTGTGACAAGAGGACATTAATTCCTTTGGGTTACTAAAGAAAAATTCCAGACCTGTAACAGATTTCTCTGGAGAGCTACTGAATACTACAGCTTTATCCCTTTGCCAGGTTATGCCTTTTATATGCCACTTCTAAATAAAATAAATAAATTAAAAAATAAATTCTGGAAAGTGTTTCTGTTTCAAAGATGAGGCCTCACTTCCTTGTTAAACCAGGGCAAGGGAGAGAGGAACATGCAAGTGGGTGGTCTAAAACCTGGCAGCTCTTGGAGGTTGTCTGGCAGAGCTGCACTGCTCACCAACACCAGGACCCCACCAAGGCAGAGCAGGTCCTTCCCACTGGACACATTCCTGCAGCTTGTGCTCTTTGTGCTGCAGATACCCACTCTGGGAATGTGTTTTAATCTGTTTTGGAGGTGATGAGGACAGTAAGGTAGGGGTGAGTGTGTCTGCCTCTAAGACCTTTGGTTACCATCAGCCCAACATAAAAAGCAATGAAGGAAATCTGAAGAAGAAGAAGTAGCTGTAGCTTATTTGTAACACAGCAGTAAAATGTTGTCTTTGAAAATTTGGAAGTATAAAATATTGTATGGATGAGATGGGAAAAACACTTCTTGAAGTGCTGCTGTGATTTTTGAAGGAAGCAACTGTTGTCATTTTAATTTCAGCCATAACAGAGTAGGTATTAAAGTCATGACCTTTCAAAGTTACAAATTCAGACCAATATCCTCTCTACTTTTCTTCCTATTGAGATGGTTTGGAAGAGAGGGAGGGAGAAGGAAGCAATTGATAAACATATTTCGACTATATTGGGCATACACTGCGGTATGCAACCGTGGCATTGCAGAACTGGGACCAAAAGGAACTCAATTTCTCCCATCTCTCTGCATTCTGGAACATCTACCCTGATTGTACACCTATTCAAATAGTTTGATGAAAGCTCGCTGTCCTTACTGGAAATGCTCCTGCTGGCTTTGGTAGCCTTTGGATCAGTTACATAGGAGGGAGTCACAAGGATGATGGGATGGAGATATGTTCATTCATGTGGACTTCTGTGCCAGTGTGTTCCAAGCCCTGATGAAGATGAAGCAGTGTCAAGCCATCACTTTGATGCTTGCAGAGGAAATCCATGCAAGAAATCTTTAAGAACAAAAGCAAACAAAGGCCTTAGTACAGCTCTTGCTAGGCACTGGTTAAAACACAAAAGATTTGGAAAGGGCTTGCTCCATATTTATAGCATTTTTAAAAATAGATCATATGGCTTAAATATGATACTATTCCTCAGTTCAGGGAAAGCAAAATCTTTCCTCTGGAGTATAAAATATTTCCAAAATGAGTGACTGTTAAAATTCAGAACACCACCCCCCCAAAACAGTTTATAAAAAGCATGCTGACATTGTAAAAAATTAATAGTATGCTTGGAACCCTTTGAGTTTCCAAAACAGTCAGTTCAATAGAAAAAAATGGCACTTTTTATTATAAAATAGAGTTGCCTGTCTTAGGTTTTCCCTAATGAAAGAATTTTTGGAGAGAATAAAGCTCACATTGAGTGTTCACAGCCCATCTCCCCCTCAGTGCGTAATTGAACCACCCAACCCTGTGGCCTGGAACACTTTTGATTACAACTTTAACAGTTATTTTGGAAAAAAATGGTAGCCAAATATTCAACCTTTAGAATATTATGTATGAAAGTTTTTATTCTCTTAAATGTCATAGGAAATTATGACGACCGTGTGTGTGTGTGTGTGCCTAAGCAAAATAAATTTACTACTTCATGCTACTGGATTTCATTACTCGAAACATTGACAGCTATAGCCTTGGGAGGGGCAAGGAAGTTGGGCCAAATTCTCAGTCACTTTAAAATGGGTCATATTAATGCTGCTTTAAAGATCATCTCTATAAACAACCCAGAAAATCAAGTGTTGGGTAGTACTGGACTCACTCTGGCCTGGGTTCCATTACTTCAAGTAAAGGAGACATATTTATGTAGTGGGGTTGCCCTTAAGGATCTGTTAAAAAAAAAAAGGGAACAGCTAGTGGTATTATACAGAGGTTATTTAATTCTGCTCTGCTCACAGTTAGGCTGAGCAGAAATCACTGGTAAAATAAGAGCTGTATATTATTAGCTTGTAAGAGCTGACATTGCTCACAACTACTTAATGTTTTATTATTTTATTGAATTAGCAACAAATATTTCAGTTGTAGAACACATGACATTCTTAATTAATTAGGACCAGGATTAGATCTTTTAATGAAGTGAGATGGAGTTCACCACCAGCTTACAGAGAGACGTTTGAAAAAAACATCTGTTTGGTGAATTCTTTTCTCCTGTCTTTAAAGAAAAAGTTCCGAGATTTTAGTGGCTGCTTTTTGTTTCCCCAGCTTATATTTCTAGCCTTGCAGAACTTAAATGACTTATGTATGTATCTTACCTTAAATCCTAGGTAAAATGAAATGTCTGTTTTAATATTTTAAGTGCATTTTGGTGCTTGTAAAAGGAATCAGATGCTAGTCATTAGGGACCTGAATATCTTCTGTAAGCAATTGAATTGGACTTCTTTTGGTAAGGATCTTGCTGGATTTAGCTGTTGATAAATGGAAAATAAAAGACCATTTTCTGATAATATAGGCATTTTATGTTGCTGTCTTAGGCTGCATTACATTCAGCAGATCTTGACATTTAGAGCATTGTAGGCGGAATAAAACATTAATTAATGGCAATTGTACTAGGCTGTGAGATGGCATAGGTTGGGAGTAAAATCCCTGAAGAATAGAATTAAAATTTGTTTTTAAAAATTAGATAAGAGGATGTGCGAAATGTATTAAGAACTCTTCCTAATTTTACAGGCTTGAGTCTGAAGTGCCAATAAATATATATCTTAGAAAACTCTCTATGTCCTTTCTTTCTTTTAATTACCTCTGCAATTCAGAGGAATGAGAACATTCAAGCACCACAGATAAGTCTGTTTTGGTGAATGCTGAATATGAACATATAAGAAATAATAAAACTAAAAGATGAAATGGTGGAAAAATAAGGACAAGTGATCAAAGTTCTCACATTGCCTTTCTTTGTAAGTTCTTAGCCTTTTCATGCTCCCATTTCCTTATTTGTAATGTGAAGTTCCTGGGTGTCCCCACTGCAAAGAACACTTTGCTGTGCAGATGAACTGTAAAACATGACTACTGGGTATAGTTATTTATATTATTAAACTTTCATATTTTGGAGTACCTAATAGATTGCCAAAGATCCATATTTATAATACAATGCCATAAGAAAACATTTGCAACTATAGAATGGTCTTGAACCGTCTGGCTAGAATAAACAAGCAGCTAACCATTTTCTCTCATCCTTATTTGAGAAAAGAAAGCCTCACTGTGTCGAAAGATAGTAAATTCCACTGGGTAATTGCAGAAAGAATAACATATATAATAGATAAGCTTTCTGAAAGCAACTCTTGTTCATTTTCTGAACAACTCAGTGCACCATCTTTCCAATCAAAGCCCCCAGACTCTTTTAAAATACCTAATTTTTTTAACCTACCTTTCATACTTATGGAAAATCAACTGGTGTTCACTTGGTCCCATGCTATGGATGATGTGTTGAAATTAAATAGGAGGAATTAAGAGCAGAGGATTTTAGTGTAACCCTATGAGTATTACGCATACACTAAGGTAATGAGACAATTGTCCCATAGATCACTCCACTTGATTATCTGTTTTTATTTTTGATTTCATCTTTTTATAGCACTTTAAATGAAAGTTTTCTAAGAGGTAATAAACAGCCTCCGGTGCTCAGTAATTTTATCAAGGCGTTTGTTAAGATTGGTTCATTTTCTGTGTAGGTTTGTTTTTCCAAAAGAGTGGATTAATAGCATCATGGCAGCAGAATGACAACTTGTGTAACTTCCTGAACCTTTTCCAAGTGATTTTACTTAGTTTCTTTAGTTAACTGGACAAATCTGTCAATACCAGAGTGCTAGCAGAATATAATGTTTCCTAATTTTTATTGGAATTTCTACCAGAATCTGCTTCTGAGATTTTATTAGAATTGCATGTTATATGCTACGAGTAGTTAAGTGTTGCCTATAAGCTTAGCTGTTGTCATTCTTACTGTTTCTCTCCTATAATACATTAGTGATATTACATTATTTTGTCCTAGGATCACTCTTTAGCAAAGGACTGATGTGGTTTTAGGATAAGCACAGGAATGCACTTATACTCTCTACTTCTACCTATTCTAGGGTCTTTGTGAGACAATCTCGGTAGACACAAGTCTCACTTTGTGGGAAAATAATCTGTGATATTTAGAAGCAAAGCTTTATTTTAAGAAGAGAGTTTAATTCTTTAATTCTTGGAAATTTTCTTTTATTTTTTTTCTGTCTGTGCCAGATAAGAACTTACTAGGAAACTAACGTATGCCCCTGTTTAATTAGGATGAAAAAGACTCTTTTACAAACCTCTAAAGTTTATTAGGATCTTACTGATCATCACAGTTTATACACCCACACTATCATCAAGTGAGAATACTAAGCTAAAACAGTGTGAGCAATACTATTTTTAAGAAAAATTAATTGTCCACAGTATTTAGGAACTTCTCTTTGTACTCCAGTGGATCAGAAACTTGCATTTAGGACCTTTCTGCTGAAGAATATAACCATCATCATCTAGAGTTTTAGGGAGAAAATTAACAAGAATAGCAAACATGAGTAATACAAGTTTACATGAAAAAAGATTGTTAATAGACTGCTAATAATTTCTAACAGTTGACATTGACTGACTAAAATATGGAGAGGATTCAAAATATGTCCCCATGAAAAGTTTATCATATTTATAACAATGTTCAGTAAATCTTAAAACATATATTTTCCTGTACATTTTTCGTTGCAAAGTTTATGTCTAAGGAAAGAGAGTTCTTGATTCTTCTTCACCTATAAAACCTCTGTTGTTAATGTCTCTGACTTGTGAAAATGAAATAGACAAATGACTGGTATGAACAGCTTACTTAAAAAGGTATAGTGTTTTTCAGGAAAACAAAGGAGATTTGAAAACACAAGTTATGGCAAACAGTGCTGAACAATCACTGTTCAGACCACTGAAGAGAACAGATCTTCTTGTATCAGTGACAGGAGTCTTGTGTCCATGGTACCCACAGGGAATAAAAGACTCTCATCTAAGAGGCCTGTCAAGATACAGAATTCGAGAGAGTTAGCAAATGGCAGAGACATTTTTTTTTTTTTTTGAGTTCTGGGGTTTGTGGCAAACATACAATTTTTTCTTCTGGTTTTCTTGGCTAAGTTTGATTGACTCTGTTCAGAAACAAAAAATAGCAACTGTTAGCCTTCAGTAGCCAACATGCCGTCATACTGCATGTTGTGGACATATGACTAAAAGAAGAACTAAATGTGCAGACTGATATATAGAAAAGGCTAAAACCCAAACTTGTCATCTAATACATTTTATGATGAGAAATAAGAAAATAAAGCATAAAATGCATACATGGCTTTTTTTTAAGGGCTCAAGATAAGCTCTCTCTACATTTACTCTTATTATAAAAGTACATTCAACCCAACATAAACATTTTTTATTCTTCTTTTTGAAAGTTTAAAGTCACAGTGTTCTGGTTTAGTGACTTTCAGTGCAGAGCATATTGCTGGGATGAAAATGCTGACAGCTAAACTTCAAAAATAGTTTTGGATGAACTCAGATTACGAGTAGTCCATATGCACTTTCCAAAAATGGACATAACAACTGGTGACTTTTTCCCCCATCCGAGAAATTACTGTGGTCTGTGGGTTTCTTTGTGTGGGAGCTTGCATCTTCATACACAGAAGCACAAGAAAGCAATCTCCAATATGACACAAAAAATAAAACAAAATATAGTGTAGAATTCTTCCAAGGTCTTTGGAATTCCGGGGAAAATTAGTCAATAACATTACAAAAAAGGAAGCTATAAAGAGTTCCTGAGGAGCTTTCAGGCTCCAGAGAAGCAATCAATTTGAAGATGAGGCATGACAAACTCACATTAGACACAGGATTTTAAATAGACCTTTACAGTGAGCTTAGTTCAAGTGAACAGCTCAGTGAGAAGTGAGGTTGAAATCCAAACCAGGGATTTCAAAGAAATCTTGTGGCTTGTGTTGTATGGAGTGGCAGATTAGATGAGCATAATTATAACTTTTTTTTATTGTAAATTATGAAGCAGTGAACCTATATTTCTTTGCTGGCTTTGCTTCAGCAGTCAGAGAAGACGCATAACCGCTCATGACATATAAACTCCCAGGAGCTGCTTCAGCCCTGTTGAACTCATCAGGAATATTTCCACTGCTTTTGGTGCACATTAGTTCAGGGTGTGACTAGTAATAAAACCCATCAGCACAGGTACATGCATGTTCCACTTAGAATAGGGACATACTATATGGATCAGCTAGGTCTGGTAGACCAAAAGATAACCTCTCTCCTGACTTCACCTCCCATTCTGAAAAACTTCAGGAATCCCTGCCAGAGTTGATGCTAATTGCTCCCCTTTACTAGTCCAGGGATTCCTTTTCTTCCAGTTTGGCTACTGGGTATAACAGCTGTGCCCCAACTCTCACCTCATTCATAGTAACATGTGAAACATCTCACCAAACTATAGTTTGCATTTCAGATGAGTGAATGTGCCAGCACTGTGGTCAGCTTTTCAATGAATACATAGCCACCTGAGAAAATCAGAGGTGAAATTTAATCTTGATGCTGCACGCTTTCTCTGTGCAAGATGTGGAAGTCCAAGACAATTTGCCCCTTCCAAGTCCATCTTGAAATTATTAAGAAACAGGAGCACTGTGTGCCAACCTGTACTTCAATGTCAAAATTGCAGCAGAAATTTATCATCCTGTCAATTCTTGTTCCTTTAAGTACTTGTCAATTCAAAAGGAGCCAAAATTCTTTTTCCATTGGCACCTTTTCTTGCAACATTTTAACATTTTCTGGTGTAACATTTCTATCCAGTGCAAAGCAACACCTTCATGATAAATGAGGGCAGTGATGCATCAGCAGGGTTCTCTCCCTTCAGGTATGAAAGCACAAGCGTGTCTTTCCCCCCGAGTATTTTCTTCTTTAAGGCTTTTCTAAGAAAGAAAACTAAAAACCATGGTATCAGAGTGACAGTGACAATTACAGCAGCAAGACAAAAGGAGGTGCATACACATTGACTGCTTTAGTGCTTTATCCTTTACTCTGTCACTCTTGGATTTTGACTTAGTGTAGGAGCAGGAGATCTGATAGAAATTGCAGAGCTGGCCTGGAGCTACAGCATAAGGTTCTGTGCTGTGAATCTCTCTGATCAGTGAGAGCCGTTTGGCCCCAGCATTTCAGCTCTGGTTGTTCAGGCCCTTGTCCAGCACAGTGCATATTATCTTTCACCACAAATACTTTGGTAGGTTTGTATGAGAAAACTCGTGTGCTGACAGACGAGCATCGTGCAAGTGCTCTGCAGTTTTAGCATATAAATAGAAAAATAGGAAGTGCAGCCAGAATCTGTGTGTTTTGGAGTGCAGCAGCAGGCAGGTGTATGTTGCTGTGCCAGCATTATCTAACAGGAGGAGACATTAACTGTTTATGAAGTGTGTCTATGGAATACTTGTTCAAAAGACTGTAGAGAGACCAAGTCCTATGGGCAAAGATAGCAGATTCACTTAGGTATCTTCACTGAAGTGACTAATGATGAAAGTCTTTATGCAAAATATGAAAATAAAATACTATTCATTTCTTCCTTCATAAATCTGTGGTTTTGCTAGTAATTTGTCAACTTTGCCCTTCTTTATTCGTATAAAATATATCCATGTGCTCTCATGACTCATCTGATGAAAAGGATTTTTTGTCCCCACCTAGATTTAATAAGATTTACTCTTTCTAAACATCTGAAAAAAAGCTTGCTGATGTTTACATGTAGGTAGATATTGGGAAGATAGGTTGCTTTTGAAAATGTTTTCTAGAGAATCCTTCTGTATCTTCAGCTTTCATCTCTTGCTGAATTACTTGAGCTAGTTATTGCACGCAGATAGGACATACCAGATACATCAGCAGAACATAATCCATTATTTTTCCCATTTCAACACTGCCATCCTCCCTGACACTTCCCACTCCCCTTCTTTCTGCTGGGAATTCAGAAACTCTCCCATCTTATGGGTTTTCCTCCCTTTTGCCAACCAATCAGAAATATAGCAGAAAAACTGTAATTATATTTTCCAGTTGCACATGTCAACTCTCAGGTGCTTCTCACACATTATGGAAACGATTTCTTCTGTGACCAACAGTGACAGCAGGTCAAACGGAAGCATTCAAATTTTGTTGGGTTTTTCATTGGTCCATAGTTTTCAAGGCATTTTACACAGAGCAGACTTCTTGTGTCCTGAAAAGGAAATTCAGTTTAGATATGAAAGGCTAAATCTAAATGCCCTCTCAAGACAGGTCAAAAACTTTCAGGACACCCACTTCTGTTTCTGCAGTAACAGGGATGAGGATGACACCTCATGGTAGCTTCAGTAGAGTGAACATCATCTTGTTCAGGTTCTGCAGTAAAAGCATGTTGCAGTGTAATTCTCAGGGGTTTTCCTCAAAAGCAAATGTCCTTCTAATAACTCCAGGAGGAATGCTTAAGAGAATGGCATGATTTTGCTTGTTTCCATTAAATGATACAGAATCAAATTTACTGCTGCTCCAGAAGCACTCTGGTTGTTCTTCATCCAGTACACCAACAAGGCAGAGGGGGAAGAAGGAATGTGATGATTTTGTCTTGCTCCCTTGTCAACAGCACAAAACGAAAAGAATATTTTAAACCTCAGACCTTTCCCTGCCAATTTCTCTCCTCCTTACTTACAACAATTATTTCAGAGGTAGAAAGGTATTTCTTTTTCTGTTGACTGTGTATTGAAGCAGATTGCTATTCAGGATAACACTATTAGGCAACTGCAGATGCATGCCTGAATCGCACATATGTCAAGAGCACTGAAAGGGCATTACAGCATTAGGAAGAGAGAAAAATCTGGTTTTGATTAGTGATAATTATAGATAAGCTGTAGCTGACAGTCATTTTCTGACCACAAAATCAAATCAATCAATTAAAAAACTGCATGCAGCAGCACCCATGTTTAATCATTTCCAGGCTCTTTAAAATGATCCATTAATCTGATAGCATGTCAGAGCTGCTGTGTACCATTTGTTGTTGCTGCTGAGGGTCAAATATGCAGCTGCTTTCAGGCTGATTTTAAGAACACAATTCACAATCTAAAAAAAGGAATCTCTATATAAAGATTAGCCATAATTATTAAATAATTCTCTTAGTTTAATTAAACAAACACCACAGCTGATGATTTAGATATCTTTTGATCTCATGAAACATAGATAAGAGCAATTTTTAATACAGTGTATCAGTGTTGCATCAGGGAGAAAAAGAGGATGGAATAACATAAGTTCAACTTTGTTCCTCTATAGTTCCTATTTTCAAAGGTTTTTCATGTAGAACTTCAAATATAAAAGACAAGTTTGAAATAGGTGCTGGACAAGTAACTGCTGTCAGACTGTAAGACTGTCCACTGGAATTATTTTGATGAGCTCTGGGTTTTCTTGCTGAAATTTGTTTTCTTCCCATAATTTGAAAAGAGAAAAAAGGTTCTGGTTGTTTAGAAAATATCAGCTAACATTTTCAGAATATATATTTCCATTTTTGCTTCAAAACAATTAGATGTTTTTAAATACTGATATATTTCATGTTACATACACAAAAAAGCTAAGTGAAAAAACTTAATGTGGTTTTATCAAAATGAAATAGTTTAGGTGATGTAAGATTCCTTTTTATAGGATTTTCCTTCAGGGACAAATTTCCCATTTTTATTGATAATCCAGTTAAAGATTTTTGTAAAAATTCTGGTTTGAATAAATCAATATTTGTAACAGAAATAATTCCATTAGTAATTTTTCTGTCAAATTCTGCATAAAGGTGGATAAAAACCTATACTTTCCAGATGACGTAAGCCAACATAACACCAATTAGTGACTTGACTAGATTTATCACAAAGTCTAACTTACGGAGTAATAATGTTGACTGTCATATAAGGACATGGTCCAGTTACACACAGAAGTTAAAAGAAATGTCAGCCTCACCTGTGTGCCTGGGAAGATCATGGAACAAATCCTCCTGGAAGCTATGCTAAAGCACATGGAAGACAGGGAGGTGATTAATGGCAGCCAGCACGGATTCACCAAGGGGCAAATCCTGTATGACCACTTTAGTGGCTTTCTATGATGAGGTAACAGCAGCAGTGGACATGGCTAAACCAACAGATGTGATCTATCTAGACTTCTGTAAAGCCTTTGACATGGACCCCCACAACATCGTTCTCTCTAAATTGGAGAAATATAGATTTGATGGGTGTACAGTATGGTGGATAACTGGTTGGATGGTTGTATTCAAAGAGTAGTGGTCAATGGCTTGAAGTCCAGATAGAGATCCATGATGAGTGGTATCCTCAGGAGTCCGTACTGGGACCAATGCTGTTTAAAATCTTTATCGATGGTATTGACAGTGAGATTGAGTGCACCCTCAGCAAGTCTGCAGATGACACCAAGCTGAGTGGTGCAGTTGTCACACCAGAAGGACGGGATGTCATCCAGAGGGACCTGGACAGACTGGAGAAGTGAGCCTCTGAGAACCTCATGAGGTTCAACAAGGCCAAGAGTAAGGTCCTGCACCTGGGTCTGGGCAATCCTCATTTTCAGTACATGATGGGGGATGATGTGATTGAGAGCAGCCCTGTGGAGAAAGACTTGGGGGTGCTGGTCGATGAGAAGCCGGACATGAGCCGGCAATGCACACTCACAGCCCAGAAGGGCAACAGTATCCTGGTCTGCATCAAAAGAAGTGTGGCCAGCAGGTCGAGGGAAGTGATTCTGCCCGTCTGTTCCTCTCTTGTGAGACTTCATCTGGAATACTGTGTCCAGTTCTGGAATCTGCAGCGTAAGAAAGATATGGAGCTGTTGGAATGGGTTCAGAGGAGGGCTACAAAGATGATCAGAGGACTGGAGCACCTTCCCTATGAGAACAGGCTGAGAGAGTTGGGCTTCTTCAGCCCGGAGAAAAGAAGGGCCAGAGGAGATCTTATAGCGACCTTCTAGTACCTGAAGAGGCAACAGGAAAGCTGTAAAGGGACTATTCATAAAGGCTTGTGGGGATAGGATGAGGGGGAATGGGTATAAACTGGAGAGGGGGAGATTTAGACTAGACATTAGGAAGAATTTCTTCGCTCTGAGAGTGGTGAGACACTGGAACAGGTTGCCCAGGGAAGTCATGAATGCCCCATCCCTGGAGGTGTTCAAGCCCAGGCTGGATGGGGCCTTGGGCAGCCTGATGTAGTGGGATGTCCCTGCACATGGCAGGGGGGGTGAAAACACATAATCTTTAAGGTCACTTCCAACCCTAACTATTCTATGATTCTGTGATTCTATGAAATTGGGTCTCAGAAACACTAATTCGCTAATACAGAATACTAGTAAGATGCAGGACTTTGGGTTTCTATTATGAGCTTTGTCGTTCAAAAAATTGAATGTGTTACCCAGCCTTTATTCAGTTCACTTATTTTCATGTTTAGTAGAATCTGAGTGGCTTTATTTCAGCTTAACAATTTAGTTTCTAAGGTAAATTGAATGAAACTGGATAAAGATACTTCTTTAACTAATAAAAGGTACTTTTACCAAGCAAGGGTATCTGTACCAGGATTCAACACATTTTAAACCCAGTTTAAAATAAATATATACTGATCACAGAATCACAGAATCACAAGGTTGGAAAGGACCCATTGGATCATCGAGTCCAACCATTCCTAACACTCCCTAAACCATGTCCCTAAGCACCTCATCCACCCGTTCCTTAAACACCTCCAGGGAAGGCGACTCGACCACCTCCCTGGGCAGCCTGTTCCAGTACACAATGACTCTTACTGTGAAGAATTTTTTTCTGATATCCAACCTGAACCTCCCCTGATGGAGCTTCAGGCCATTCCCTCTTGTCCTGTCCCCTGTCACTTGGGAGAAGAGGCCAGCTCCCTCCTCTCCACAACCTCCTTTCAGGTAGTTGTAGAGAGTAATAAGGTC
Source organism: Cuculus canorus (assembly GCF_017976375.1). Taxonomy (NCBI): domain Eukaryota; kingdom Metazoa; phylum Chordata; class Aves; order Cuculiformes; family Cuculidae; genus Cuculus; species Cuculus canorus. Next base: position 91,640,785 of record NC_071403.1, read on the forward strand.
TCCCCTCAGCCTCCTCTTCTCCAGGCTGATGTTCCTGATTGCCTTTGTATCCCAGTATTTCACATAAAAGTCTGAAAGGGATTTCTGTGTCACTGACTCTGTTATTCAGTATAATGAAGGAGTAGGAATGAAAGAGCATTTCTAACATTATAAAATAAAGGCTGATTTTTGCCAAGTGCTGCAGGTGGATCTTATCTCAGTCATCTCCAGCACAGACACCTTATACAACTGTCACAGTCACTGAAGACAAGTAGTGTCTTCTAAGACATGGTTCATCTCATCCAGAAGAATTCACGGTCAGCAAAAGGAGACAAGGGTGACCCCTTTAGCTGTAAATATGTGCATGTGGCTGCATAAACCTCCTGCACAGAACTATGTCTCCCTAAAGAGCTGGGATATCTGACTTGAGAGCTCTAGGAGCATGCCCTAAGGTCACTGAAGAAACCCTTGATGCCAGCTGCCTGCCCTAGCCCTTTGCTAAGCTGTATTACACTGGGAAGGAGAAACAGAACCATAACTGTGCTTTTGGCCCAGAAGCTGCACATCAGGCAGCTGGTATTACCCAGTGAGGTGAGAACTTGTGCCAAATCGCTGGGACACAAACTCCTTCCTCTATTTCTTCATGGGAATACTCTGACGTCCTGCCTGCAGACCTGCCTTTATGAAGAAAAAAGGTTTTGTATGCAAACAGATAGCTGTTTTTTTTTTCTTTTTCAGGGGGCTTTAGGTAAACTGTTGTTAGGAATTCACTGCCATCATACCAACTAAAACCCACCGCATGGTAGTTTGAAATATTTTGGGCAGAGATTCCTGTAAATAACCAGCCCCAGTCCTGGGAACAGAAAATCTCTTCTGTGCACAAGCGGTTTCTTCATGGATGCAGTTTATCCTCCAGCACGTACAAGCAACTGAGTAGGCACGATTTATCTGAGCCCCTTTCACTAAAAAAAGAAGGAAAAAAAGAGCTTTTATTCAGTAGAGATGCTTTTAACAGCCTCTTTACTGCTGCTTATTTATGTGAACTTCCTGTTGCTCTCCTTGAGGATTTTGACAGTCTAAGGAGTTTCGGCAGGACCCAGTGCTGGGGTGCACAGCAGAAACTCTTTGTCCCATTCACTGAAATATTATCAGTTGATCTGAGTACCCTCTTGTGAAATTGTTTATTTACAATATTAATCTCAGAGCATTTACACTCCACTTATGACTTGAAATTTAAGCTGTTATTTATAATCATGTTAAATAAAACCACATTTCTATTCCACTCACAAGTTAAGTTAGTTATCGGATTACATGTCTGTTTCATTCCTTTTATCTCTGATACAATGCGCTGCTCTCAACAACGGCATCAAATGAACTTAGATGTCCGACTATAAATCATGTACATGTCGAAACAATAATGCTGAAAGGATTATCATCACCCTCTGTAATTACAATAATGAAAAACAGATACAGAAAGGACATTTTACTGATCCTCAGAAAATCCCCAAAGAGGTCAATTTGCTTTTCTTTGGGGAATATTTAACAGGAGGAAAGTTATTGGTTTATACGTCTGTTGAAAGAACTGAACTTATAATAAGCACAATGTCACAATATAAATTTAAAGTATATTTTATTGCACTGTTATGATGGGAGTCTCCAGATGGTCCTGATATACATAGTTTTATAAGGAAGTGCTTTTTTTGACTGAGAACACTGATCATTGCCTGATGATATGCCCTGTCAAGGCTGAGGTGCACTACTGTTTGTGGGAACCTGTTGCAAGTAAGAAGGGAGAATATAATCCACCAAGATCTAACTGGCATCTGGGTTTTGGGCCAGGTTGTAGTGAAACTGTGTGTGGTACTTTGCTCAAGGTTTTGGAGGAGGGGAATTTCTTAAATGCTCTTTGAGCAACCCTGTTGAAGAATGGATCTACATGGTGTAATAAAAAAAAAAGCTGATAAAAAGAAATCCCTAAATACCATAAGTTTCTTTTACTGTAAAAAGCGTGCATTCAACTCCTTATGTTCCTGAATTTGCAGCCTTCAGGTCTAAATTGGGTCATATATCTAAAGACTTGAGTAAGTCTTGGTGGATGTATAGGCTCTTCTTGTCTGCTGCATGGTGTCTAGATCTGTCCAACAGAATTAGACTTCTTAGTCCTACTTTTGAAGGCAAAAGTTGACTACTGTAACAGATAGATTCCACATCTCGTTCTCTTTGCCTATACTGTTGTTTCACTGCCATCCAGCAAACCATTTTTAAGCTACTGCCAGCCTGACCATGGCCACTCTAAGATTCATCTCAGCACAACTGAGGGTGCAATAACCTCCAGCTTGGGTGCTTATGTGACAGGACAGGAGCTCAGAGCCAAGTTTAAATAACCACACTTTTCCCATGCAGTACATTTTGATTCTAACAGGGTAGGATGTACTCATATAGGCCACCTAGCTGTCAGCAAAAGGAAAAGTGATCTCCAGCTGGCAGAAGCAGTAACCTCTTCCACTGGCACAGCAAGAGCTACAAGTCCACAGCCTAAGCCAGAACGTTTTGGTTGCATGAGTAGCTCACTTGCTGCTTAAAGAATAAGGATGCAACAGAACCAAACGAAAACGTATAAATGAGAGTTGTTATCCACCTACATGACTGTTTGCAAGGGAAAACAAGTTCTCTGGTTGCCGTTGCCAGCAGTACTCTGTAGCACATTCTGGCAGCTTTGTCCACTGGCATCTATGGTGAATGGCACAATTCTGGTCTGTTCATTTCCATATGGACACAGAGAGTTGAGGCAAGGACAATAAAAGTAATATACGGGATAAAACAGATGCATTATGAAGGGGCACTTTCAGAGGAGCTTACTGTCACATTGGGTCTAATTCTGTCAGGCATGTTTTGTGGAACAACTGAGATAGTGAATATCCTCAAAACAAATTCTTTATTGTAGAATTGTCCAGCAGAGCTGCTTTGTAACAAATTCCACCTGAATATCTCCTTCTGCAGACCCATCTCACTGTCCAGCATGACTTGTGGTGATAGGATGAGGGGGAACGGGTATTAACTGGAGAGGGGCAGATTTAAACTGGACATTAGCAAGAATTTCTTCACCGTGAGAGTGGTGAGGCACTGGAACAGGTTGCCCAGGGAAGTTGCCACATCCCTGGAGGTGTTCACAGCCAGGATGGATGGGGCTTGGGCAGCCTGATCTAGTGGGGTGTCCCTGCGCATGGAAGGGGAGTTGGAACTGGATGATCTTTAAGGTCCCTTCCAACCCTAAATATTCTATGATTCTATGTCACTACCATGTGCTTGTGGATGCGGCACATGCCACTGCTTGTGGTCAGGAAAGAGCTACCCCCACTTGAAAAGAGTGCTTGCTTTTTCTCCTTGCTAGTTGGCTACTTGTTTGTCTCCTAGTAAAGCCTGTGAAAGCTGTTGCGAAATATGTGTGTTGCCAGAAAAAAACATAATATTTGTGCTCTCTTGTTTATAGAATCCAAACTCCCTTAAAACAAAGCTGTAATGGTCAAAGTGACTACCTTGTGTCCTTTTTCAAACAATGGCCAGCACGCAGATATTCTACCCAGGGCACAGGCTGAACACTGCTTTTGAGAGATATGATTCAGTCTGTGCTTCTCACTTGGTTATGGGAAGAATAAATTGTATGAATATTTTTTCTAGACTGGATCACTCTCTTTCAGATGTATTGGAGGAGTTAATGATGAAACTGAGTCCTGCAGAGCCAAAGTACTGCCTGTGTCTTGTCCATGCACAGTTTCCCACATGAGAAGGAAATTTGAGCCCAATGAGGTTACATCTACAAGTCTAGTCCAGATATTATAGTAAAGTGGCCTGAATACAAGCTGGAGAAGCTAACATTTGTAAATCCATCCCTGAATGCAGGTCTGATATGCCCTTTGGGACTATCCATCTTCAGAGTTTGAATGTGTGTTTAGAAACTGGGTTTCATTTTCTCTAATTTTAGGAATCTACAAAGTAATTGTGTGTATCTGAGCTCATCACTGAAACTCCTTTCACAATCAATAGAGGTCTATTCAGTGTGGTCAGCAGAGTCTGGGACCAGGTGAAACATGCCCCAAACTGCTGTTGATAAACTGACTGGGCCTCAAATGACTCTGAGAGGTGATTACCTGACTAGCTTAAATTTAGCCACATCCACTGTAGCCCCTTAAAATCAGGAAAGATGAATCCCACTGAAGGAAATGAGTATGAGTAGACCTTGAAAGATTGCACTTGTATTATAGATACTGAGCACCAGATAGCTTAGATTTTCTGTCCTTACTGGACTATTGCAAAAGAACTTTACCCCAGGTAAGAATTTCTGTGGTGTAGGACTTTACAATAGCAGCTCCCTATTTTCACTGTAAGAAAAGATCCTGTTGGGGAGCCAGGAGCACTATTGTAAAAGCTGACAAGTGTGAGCTGGTGGAATTGTTCATAATGCTTTCATCACTAGGAGAGAAACACTGCATAGTTAGTCTTAGGAAAGTAATAAATTACCTTAAGAGCCACTTCTCTGAGTGAGAAGGTGGATCACCTGAATACAGTTGTCCTAGGAGATCTTCAAGAGGATTGTAAACTTGTCCTTCCAGTTAGTAATATTTTGATTAAATCCTGTGAAGGCATATATAGACACAACATCCTTGGGCACTTTTCCAGTACTTGCTCGTGCTCCCACAAATACAAACAGGACCTTAGCAAAGAGCTTCTTACCAGCTCTCAGACCTCCCAGTCACCTCCCAGACCTCCACCTACTCGTTTCCTTAATGACACCTTTCAGCAGTTCTTACCACACCACTGAAGGAGCAAGTGCTAATTCTCATTCTAAATAAATATTTCCTGTGTCCTTTATGGTCAAATCTAAACCATGGTAGCTTTCTTTCAGTTTCCTGCCATCCAATCCCTGGGGAAATAGTGAGAGTTTGTGTTGTCTTTTTACATTCTCACTACTAGACAAAATGACAATATGCACAATGTACACCTACAATATGCACCTATATCTCACACTGCCCTTTCCTTAGTTAGACTGAAGGCTGACTAAGACCAAGGCTTACCTTTATGTTCAGGGTGCAGTGTCATGGACCCAGGCTCTTGCTCTCATACTGTATAAAAAAGATAATAATGGTCTAATATATACCAAGTACCAATGAATCTTGTCTTTGAAATGGACTTTAAATCTGTTGTTGAGACAAGAAGGCTACCCTTCATCTCAGAACATTATTACCTCAGGTACACTAGTCAGATTGCAGCCATTCAAATGCAGTTAAACATATACAAGCACAAAAAATATTTACTCTGCTGCATCAATTTTGACAGAGAAAGCCAACATCCAGCATCTTACTTTCTCATCACTCCACCTTTGCTTCAGTAATATTCACACAGGATACAGTGAGAGGAACATTATGCAATGCACACGTATGTATCACCGTGACCCTAAACCTTAGAGTGCAGCAGACAATACTGCTCAGTCAAGTTATACTCAGCTCAACACAAGCATTTAAAATAGATGAACCTCAAAGAAGAAATGCTGCCCTCAGACATTTCAAAGGCATTTGCAAAAAAAATACAACTCAGGATTTTAGGTTGTTCTTGTTTTCATTACTCCATGCTCAAGTATTGGCCAATTATCAAAGCTCCTGAAAGCAGTAACATAACTGGGATATTCCAAAAATGGAAGAGAGTCCTCAGACTGTCTCTTGAAAGAAAGATTTTTTTTCTCTGAGGCTTTAGTCTCTCCTGCAAGGTTTCATTTTTACTATATTTTTACATCAACCTACAGTGATTCTTTAATTACACTGTTATCAATACAGCAACAGTATACCCTTACAGCATTATAAATTCATATTGAAATCAATCTGCCTAGACCTCAGGGTTCAGACTACCATCTGCAGTCTCTACATACAACGGTCCTTTGTTTTGCCCTTCTAATTTAGCCTTTGGAAAGTCCTCTCTGACAGCCAAATCAAGTGATTTCAGGGAGTGGTAATTCTTACAGCTACTTTTCATCAATCATTTCCACTTTTTTCCCTTTTAAAACAAGCACATTCAATTTTCATATTAATTGAGAAACTGAAAACATAAGATGAGGCATAAATAACAAAGGTTGTAGAAAATGTGTGTCACTGACAGTCAACCTAAAATTTCTAGTATCTTCAGCAATTAAATTGTCTTTTCTAAGTGACTGAAACACAGTTTTCAATAGCATAAAGTGTTAACTACTGTGTATTACAGTGATTCAAATTGAGTCATATAAAACTTTATCCTTATCATCAGCAAAATAAATAAACACAACAAAAATGCTACACCTTACTGTAAAGATGTACCAGGCTTATACAGCCGTCGGACACTTTTTTGTAATTCTTTTTCCTCTCATATGAATACTTCAAAAGGAGGAAAAGTAAGATTTCTTTCAGTGGAGAAATTTTGTGAGGTGCTAAGGAAATATTTTTACTCTTCCATTTTTCAGGATTTTCCCAGAACTTTGGAATAATAGAAATTTTCTTACTGAAATAAAAAGATATCAAAGCAACAGCAATGGTGGAAATAAGCCATTTTCTATATTTTTTAATGGAAATGAAATAGTCTTGTTTTATTTCAGTGACTATAAGCCATGGAATGCCTGAGGTCTAGTGAGTCAGAGCCAGGAGATCCTTCTGAGTGCTGTTTTCACCAGCTGCCTGATTTGTCTTTTGCTGTATACAGGTATGCCCTTTAGAAAGACTTCAACTGAACAACATCCTTACAGTATATTTATTTACAACTAACATATGGCATGGTTGCCTGTGTCAGCAAGGCACTGGAGTTGATGATTCCTGTCCTATGTCTCTGCAGATTCATAGAATGAGCCAAGAAGTACTTATCCAGTTTCAGGTATCCTGGCAAAAATTAAGGAAATAGTAGTATCAAATACAGCAGTAACTTCTGTCTTTCCTCCAGTATTTTTTTAAAATCAATCATTTCCCTCATTTTTCCTTTCCTTTTTTTTATAGTTTCTAGCTTGGGTGTTGATGTAAGCTTGGGCAGCATAACCTAGAACATGATGTACCTATTTGGGATTTTGCAAAAAAATCCCACTCTATTGAGTGTTTCAGGGACAAGGACAAAAGAAGAGACTAATTCAGCAGAAAAAAGAGGGGGAAGTTGTTTTTGCTTCTGTTAATGGAGGAAGCAGAAAGTGGCCAACATGTTCTGCCAGGGAAGCACCAGCACCAGCACACACTGACGGTGGGGCCAGGGGGTGAATATTATTTCACCACGGAGCTTAGAAAGTCAATTACTTAAAGCGACTAGACAACAGTGAGTTAGAAGTGGATTAAAGCAACAGATAACTTGGCTCTGAATGGCAAGCCTCTTCTATTAGCCTTGCTGTTCTAATTCCCAAGCCTTTAACTCATAAGCAATAATAAGAATGCTCAGCTCACAGGGCTTTGTAGGCTCTTCCTACAGCAGTGACTTCAACAGTGCTACTTAATATGAAGAAGAACATAGGAAGGAGTTCTATAGCGAGTGATGCCTCAACAGTAATAGTGTAGACAGTAACTCTGTAAAAAAAAGAAAAATTCAATAATCTCTTCAGCGTATTTTTCTCCTTCTTCATGCACAGACTGCAGAGTTTTGATCAGGGGGTTCCTGTGAGTGGGGAAGATGCTGCTGTGAGATCCATGCACTTCCTGCTCCATGTTAAGTTTCCTCCCTGACAGCGTACATGGGCCAAGTGGAGCCCCTGGCCACAGAGTATCCTGCCTGTGGATTTCCTGCTCAGGCTCAGTGGGATACAAAAGCCCCAGGTGGCAGAAAATCACATCTACAAATTAAAATTATTCTGGTTTTAATAACCAGAGTGAGGCAGAGAGGGGCATGTTATGCATGTGTATTTGTACAGAGGAGCTCCCTTTGCATAGTGAAAGAAGCAGAAGTTACTCAGATGGTTGGGTTAGAAGAGTGCCTGTATATACTGGCAGCTACGAGTGTATATCTGCTTTAAAGGTGTGACTCCTTGATCAAGCAGTTAAAAACTTTCAAAGTGTTACATTTGAGATAATCAAGTTTTCTTTTAAAAAATATAGTATGTTATAGAAATGAAGTTAATACAGAATCCTTCTGATGTTTGTCAGCAAGGCCATCTCGTGTGTTACTTCTATCACCCTAAGTATTGATGAAGTCTCTGTTATTAAAAGAAGAAAAGAAAGGGATCACATATCCGAGCAGACAAGACCAAACCTTTGTTCACAGAACTAAAAGATAAAGTCCAAGCACTGAAGATTTTCAGAACTCTTTTCCTGACAATTTCAAAGGAGTGAAACAGGAGTCAAATTTAATCTGCTGTGAAACAAAATACACCTTTGTTCAATATATCATACAGAATTATAGATTCGAATTTTGTCAATTGTGTCATCATCACATTTTACTGTGCCTATTAAGTGCTCATGTAAACCTGAGAAACCTTTACTTTACAAAGGGAAATTATTTTTGTAGTTGCCTTGATTGCACCCTGTTCCTAAGTCTGAATGATGTGCTCTCCCTCACCACAGTACGTGCAGTAAACAGCTGCCTCCTGTGGGGAGGGAATAGGAAGAATGGTTCATCGTGCAAATAGTACCATAAAAACATAAATATATATGTGTATGTACATTTATTTAAAAGTTACAAAAGCTTGGCAGGATATAGTGCAGATCTGTGTCTGATACATAAACGTGAAAGTAAAAACTCGGTCATTAATGCAAAGTATTTATATTGTAAAAATTCATTAAACATGTTCTGCTTCTACACAGACTGAGGATGTTTCATAGCTACACACTCAAAGCCAAGTGATTCTACAACGTGCCAGAGTTCTTGCAAAAGTTAAGCTTTCAATGCTATAATTATTCTGTAAGTTGACCTGAACAACAGAAATATTTTATAAAGTAAAATTTTATTTATATAAACATACAAAACAAATGGGGAAACCTACTATCAAGTTGTACTGCCATACAACATTTCAGAAATAAGGAAGTTGATTTCTGAGAAACAAGGGATTGCAAAGACTTTCTTACTTCATTATAGAGTGTAAAGCTGTGGACATTCAGCACTTCAATTTTAATTTCCACTCTGGTAAGTGATTCTCATCTTGAAAAGTTTAATTTTCATGGCAATTTTGGAAGACAAATACATATGGGCTTTCCGGATACCGTTTGCTTGCTCTTTCTGACAAACTATTATTGCATTTCCCAACACACTCATTTTTTTTTCCTGTTTACAGTCACAGGGATCAGCTTTTTATAAGAATGTTACCCATAGGGAGGGAAAGAGCCAAGCGACTCTTGGAGATCTGCAAAACTAAAGCCCTTCCTGAAGCCTTTGCCAATTATCTGAAAAACTAAACCCAAAATAATAAAAAGGAAGTGCTTAAACCTCCACTCTATAGTTTGTATTTAAACAGTAATTCGACTTCTCTTGTTTAAAAAAAACCAAACAACTCTACCTTCATTTGCCATCTCACTTGTTGTTCTGAGCGAGTGATAAACTTGACCAACAAACAGTGACTGCAAAACTTCATTTCCTTGTGGGAGATTCATGAGTTGGGAAGGTTTTATGTAGAAGTGTAGAAAGATCACAGTGATTGTCCTCGATACTGAATTCAGCTGGGATCTCCAAATCAACTCCAAAAACGTTTTGAAGTAGTGGTAAAGTGTATAGGTAAAATATTTGTACTTTAAAGCATGGCTTAAAGATCCCATGGCATGGCTAAGAGATCTGCTGAATTATGCCAGATGCCAGTGCAAAGTCATGTTCTTCAGCATGTTTGTTTTTGAAGATGCATATGTACACACGTTGCACCTTCACATATATATTCCCTGCCTTGTACAGCCTTAAGTGGCTCCAGGTATGTCGTTTAAACCACATTCAGTCAATTCTTGACTCCAGATAAAGTAACCAACAATGGCATTCTCCTGCTAGGCACAAACCAACCGGCAGGTTTTAAGCAGATGGACCTAAGCATGTTAGGGACCCAAAGCACAGAGCAATTGGGGCACAGGAGCTGACTAGAACTTGGCATTAGCTACAACTCTTTTCACTGTATGTCTGAAGGATTCTTACGGAGCTGGTCAGATTTTCATTACCAGGGGAGGCTGAAACATAAACACAAAACAAGTCTCAAAGGTGTTCTGTCAGTCAGTGGCAGAAAAGAATGAGCCCGGATCACTATGCTCTCACCCTACTGTTACTGAAGCCAATTACAGCTGGACAGCTGATGGCTTGCAGAGCACTATGCAGTTTTGTTTTTTTCCATGAAGAACCTGAAGACTTCCTCTGCCAGTGTCTGGAAACATCCCCTCTTTCCTTAAGTTTCTTAACTTCCATAACTTAAGATACAGCCCTTCTCATCTAGCAGACCACCACAGGTTAATTGGAACTCACACAAATGACCACAGATGTTTGCAAGATGTTGTTTGGTCCCCTCTGAGACTATCATTACCTGCCTAGCATCAGTGCAGCACTGATATGTAATTTATTCCTTTGGAAGAACTCCATCACCATATAAGAAAATAACATAAATCTCCCCCAAAATGTCATTGCCTTGGGATCAGCCCAACACTGAAAGGCTGGAAGGATTGCTTTACATCAACTGAGTTTGCTGCTTGGTCTTGCTGTGAGACAAAGACGCTTGAAGTATTTTTCTGGCACCCTTGCTAGGACCATTCCTCAGATATAGTAGACGGGAAACCAAACTAGTAAGCACTAATAAATATTCACATGTGCAAGTACTATTCAGCAGTGTAAATATAGAACAAAACAGACATTTTAATGTTTTTTCCCGACTAGTCTACTTGTTAGGATGCAACACTCAGCGATGTCCGTGATCTGGATGACACAGTGGTCTTCCCCTGGACACCGTCGTTTTAGCATCTAGCCAAGAGGTGGCAGTACTCCTCCACCAGACGGGGCCTGAGAGGTGCCTGAGGCCACCCTGAGGTTCATCTTCCTATCATCAGATACTCCTCTGATTTATTTATATTTACAGGAGAGAGAAAACACATGTTCTGCATTTCTCCTGTGTTGGGAGGGCTTCACTTCAGCAACCTGGGAGCTACCTTGTTTTTTGGCATCATGATGCAAGCCAGTGCACCTCTGCCACCTCCGACGCACAGTAGAGCTCACAGGGCTGCAGCAGGTTCCCGACCTTGGAGAAGGTTATAATTTTGCTGTGGAGTGCTCTTCTCAAAATGTCATAAACCGTGAATACACAGCTGGAGCAGTTTATGAACTGCAGAGAAACTCCGAGTATTTTAGCCCAAGTATTAATTCAAAGAGCATGTTTTGTTATTTCCTGTTTCATTGTTGTTTGTAAAATAGTTTAATGGGTAGGGAACAGTAAAGTGTTTAAAATCTGCTGTACACATTGATGCGGTTTTATATTGCTAGAAAGGGAAGGATTTCACTGCTTTGGGTGTGAGGGATAGAGGAAGATTTTCCCGATAATGGAAACCACAACCAATGCATTTACTTTGGAACAATTGTTTCAATTACATTACCATGTAGATATTTTAATCAGAAATAAAAGTGATAATCCCAAAATGCAGGCCTAAAAACAATTGAAACAGCTGCATACTTAAAAAAAAAAAAAAAAAAGGAAGTTTAGGTATTAGTAATGAGGTTTATATTCTCTGTAAAGTTCAAGTAACCCTATTTAAAATAGAAAAGGCAATATTTATTAAAAACTGTTAATTAATGACAGAGTTGGTATGGATCACTACCTCGTAGCATCCAGGCTGTGTACGTACATCTTTTATATACACATCTCTCATATATCTTCTGAATATTGAAAACATCTACCACATAGCACAGGCAGGGTAAACGAGAGCAAAGGGACTGCCTTGCATCCATATGGCTAAACTCTCTTTACCTCTCCTCAACATAATGGAGTCATCTATCCTGACTTTTGGGAACAGTCCTTGCCTTGTGCTCTCCCTTGAACAGTGCACAGGAATGCTAGCTGGCACAACACAGCCTAGCAAGATAGATCTAGAAGGGAGTGTATTTACTCTATGGTTTCCTGTGTAGTGTAGCATGCTAGCAATGAATCAGCAGAGATGACTGCGCGGCAGTTCCCAGGTCTATGTGTTGGCTCTGTCTGGTTTACTAGTATGGGTGGAGCGGAAGGGGCTCTGTGCGAGCTGGAAGTCCCTATACACTAACCAGACAACGCAGGTATAGGACTCCCTTTGTGCCTGGCAAAATTGCTGTCCTGGAATATGATATTACTACACGCACTCTCATGTCGCTGGTTCTGTATACTCTTCACTAGCTTCCTCTGGAAAGCTGAAAACATTTATAACCCGCTTTTCCAGTCAGGATCTTTTTTCAGACCTCACAGAAAGATCTGTGACTTCTCAATATGCCATGGCTGGTGTGAATCAAATTTTGAGCACATTTTTGGTGCTTCTCCATGAAAGCACTGCCTCTTTTCATTGTGACTCTCCTGTTTTACCTCGTTGTCAGATAGATCATAATCAGTCCTTAAGCCCGGTTTCAAAATAAACAAAAGGCAATAAGACCTTCAGCTCCTGCAGAAGGCCAGATACTGAAAGGGAAGCTCACAAGAAGAGATCCTTATGCAGCATGAAAATCTCAGTGGAGGAAACATAAACACTTTGAAGAAGAGTTATAGGGAGTCTTTCTTGAAGTACTGTGGCTGTGTATCTTAAAAGAGAACAAGGTGTCTTGGAAAAAGGAATCCTTTGAGATAAATAGCAAAACCGAAAATGGTGATTCTAGTGTTTTGGAGAGGCATGGCAAAAAGGTTCTTCTGGAGTATCCAGCCCTCAAAGATGGCCAACCTTACTTTACTATCTTTTTTTTCCTGTATGAAAATGATGGGAAAAGTGTTATGTAAAGATCTACAATTAACCTTATTCAGATACTGTACATTTACAGTTACCAAAAAACTTGAGGCTTTGACAAAAGGGGAAAGGAGTTTTCTCACAGGATCTAGGAGTAGAGAGGTGACTTCCCTGGGCTGGCAACAGAAGTCTCTGGACTAGACACATGAGTTGTTCTGGATTCTGATCCAGCATCAGCATTGCATTGCCCTGCCAGAAGGCCATAAGTGAACTGCCTTCTTGCTCTTTGCTGGTCTTGGCTGTTTAAAATGCAAGCTCTCGGAGCAGGGTGGGGTCCTAGCTTTAGCTGAGGGGTGCAAGCGCTAGAGAACGCTTTTCACAGCACTGACAGTCATTGAAACCTCATCAGCAATCACTAACCTTTCCCAATACCTCAGGTTAAAATCACTGTGAACCTATGGATTGTATGGTCAGATGCTTGAGACTCTTACTGTTAAGGGGACACTCAATTCCTCTCTTTCATCTGCATGGCCTTCTGTAATCGTTTAGAGCCTGAAAAAGAACACTGAAAGATATTCTTTTGAAATCAGAGGTGACTTCAAAGTGTACAAGACCTCTGAAAAACATTAACTTCCTTTTGTCTCTGATTTTTCATCTTCAGAATGGGAGGCAGACATTCATAAATGATTGTGATTGCTGAGCTACCACAGTGAGGGAGGGAAACATGCGACTACTCGGAAAGGAAAGAATAAAAAGCCTTTTTCATCTGTATTTCTGCCGATGTTTTTAAAGTGAAGTTCATAAGTGTACAACTGTTATTCTGGAGGAATGTGCTTGGGGTAGAGTCATCAGATTTGTTAAGTGAAGTTCTAATTTTGCACACTTTGAAGGCAAGAGTGATTTTACCTCCAAATTCACTGGGAGCTGAATCAAATAATTGCAAAAATAAATCTGATAAATGTTATCTTACTTTTCCTTTTTGAGAGTGAACTCTCATCTTTTGCTAACAGGGTTTTAGGTTAGGTGCTTGACTTCTAAGAGCTTTTTTTAAAATAATATTTTGTGTAGAGGCAACTCATCAGTATATCACCACCTCTTTCTGAGTGGTATTTGGGAATCTGGAATGGCCAAGCAGGTTATGGAGCATCAAGGTCACAACGGCTCTCAAGTAAACTTCACAGGCAAAACATTCCTCGTTTTTACAAAACTTTAAACTGAAGTAAGGTGTGAGAATTCAAGGAAGATTCCTAAGATTTTTAACCATTCTAAATAAGGTAAAAATTAATCCACAGGCTTGTTACAAAAGGCTGCTAGCAAACTTCCTCTTCTGTTACTGTTTCTCTCTGGGCCAAAAAATCTCTGAGAACCAGCTGTCTTTAGGTGGCTTTTGCAACTTTTTCTCTCATTCAAGCCAGAAATGCAGAAAACTGTAGCAGCTAATTAACTAACATAATGCCAAGATATAATTAGAGGCCAAAGACACACCCTTGAACTTCACTGGTATGTAGAGGCTGCTGTAAGTAATAGGCTTAGTAACATTTGGTTTGTAAAAGAAAGTTTAGAAAGGAAAGGCCAGAGCTGTGTTTGTGGTGTGACAGTGCTAAGGAGATGTTAAAGAAATGCCTGGAGAGGAATCTTCCTTGGTTCCCAATGGACCTGTACTACTCAGTTCATTCCCACAGTTTTGAGGAAGCAGGGATTAACAAGGCAAGAAATGGTAGAGAGCAATTACATTTAGGGGGGATAGCACCACAGTCCTCCATATGAGACCAATATTTCAGATTCAGGCTTACAGGGATCATGAATCTGCAGGTGTCTATAGAGGATTCGAATGTTCTCTAATCTACACACAGTCTTTCATTTAGGCTCATAGGAGCCAATCTGCCCACTTGGGTGTTCTTATCTTACATGTCACAATACTAAAAACTATCAGCTAGAGCAGCACAACATTTCAAAGTAGAAGACATAGGTGTCCGCTGTTCCTAAGAGAATGGTACAGAGTCCTCAGTATCACTTGAAGTGTGATTCAGATACTATGCATGTGGAAGGGATAACTGCCTAAATCTAGTAAATGGTAAATGTTTCCTGGAAAAGAGGACTACAGCAGAAGGGTGTTTTCCCTCTCTGCGGGCTGCACTTCTACATCTGCTGAGAATTTGGCAGGGGCTAAATACCTGCCAAAGGAGAGTTCATTCTTCAGAAGTGTAGCTGCTGGGGGGCACAGGGGTGGTGATGGGAC
The DNA here is from genome assembly GCF_017976375.1 of Cuculus canorus. NCBI lineage: Eukaryota > Metazoa > Chordata > Aves > Cuculiformes > Cuculidae > Cuculus > Cuculus canorus. Next base: position 91,655,842 of record NC_071403.1, read on the forward strand.
TCCTGAGTGGCAGAGTATCTTTGACACGAAGAGGTTCCTGTTGACTCTGCCACCCAAAGTCTCATAACTCTTCTAGAAAAGACTATCTAACCCAAAAGAGTCCTCAAAAGTCAAAGATTGCTTTGTGTTTCTTTAGTGCAGCCCAAAGAGACCTTGAAATGAAAACCTGATATTTTAAACCACATATGTACATATTTACAAATCAAGGGACAATTATTCTGTTTCATTGCCAAACCTTCATTACTCTTGGGCACATGTGAACAGAGCTTGTCCTCTAACATTGCTCACTTCTAGTCAGCATTAATATTATTTTAACAGGGACATGGAATCATGAATTGAGCTTTCCTGACATGGTCAGGAAGACTAACGCTGCTATAACGTTAGTTGCATCTATTTTTATGGCTGTGGTTTGCAGAAAGACAGCATATATAATCATGTCATTCTTTTCCCCCTAGATGTCTGCAAGTATAAGGCACCACAGCCTTTACATGGAAGGACTACAAGACATTGTCTTGTCATAATAAGGCTCAATAAAGATGGTCCTAGACCAAGTAAGCCAGTGAGGTAGGGGTGCCTGTCAGCATACTCCCTCTGGGCCCCTTTCCCTCATTCTCCCTGTGACAACTTGGGATGACATGGACTGACACCTGTCTTCTACCCCCTCCTCACAAAGATTGATTTCTTCCCAACTTGTTTAGAATGAGATTGGGGCCACCTGCGCATGAGCTGTCAGGAAACTTGGTGCTTTCATTTAAACAGCAGGCAGCTATCAAAACAGCAATAAGAGAGCCTATCAGGCTTAATAATGGCATGCATTAAAAGTAAAATAACTCTCTGAGGTCCAGTAATGTTGCTTTTACCATTTGTCAGGTGTATAATCACTCTGGAGAATACGAATAGTGAGGTCTTTGTAAAATCATGAATCAACATTCCCAACAATTCAACTGCTGTGAGTAGGTCAGGTCAATACCCTCACGTCTCAAAAAACTACTTAAGCTCTCCTGTCTCCTGAGATCATTACATCAATAGTTACCTTCAGTACTACCGAAAATGACAGCTTGCAATGTAATACCAGGAGATCCCTTTTAATAGCTTCTCTATATTAACAGCTGTTTGGCTCTACTCTGGATGTTTGTCCTCATTTCCGAAATCATGCCATATATAATCCCCTGTGAGAAAAGCTTTTGTCATTTTTAGAAAGATATTTTTTTTTTCCATTTAAATATGAACAATGGAATAGAGGAGCTAATTCTCTGAGAAAGGAAAATCAGAGTAACAACCATAAAATGGCTAAATATGTTGTTTCCAAGAATTTGAGAGTTTGGTTGGTGTAGAAAACTACCCTTTTCATTCACTTTTCATTCATTGTTTTTTTCAGCTTTGCATTTTTATATCAGATAAAATCCTGAAACCACTGTAGTTCATGGCAAAATGTATTTGTCATCGGTAGATCTAGATTTTACCTAGGGAGTTTATGTAATGATTTGTGTTCCCATACCTCACAGTGCCGGGTTCTTCTGTTGTACTTGGATTTTGCCACCTCAGAAAGTTCTAAGTATTTATTTATCTTTGAGCCTTCTACTGCTTTTTAAATTTTGGTTGGAATTCACTGGTGTGTGGAACAGATTCAAAGTATTAAATCTACCTAATTAAAATAGTCCTTGTATAATACAAAGAAATGAATATCTTTCACCGTACTTAATTCAGTGGAAAGCAGTTGAAGGAGGCATAGTAAATGTGTAGTAGCATGGGGCATCAGACAGCTTGCTCTGATCCAATGGTACACCTGGTTCATGACATAGACCTCACACACCTGTAAAAATAAGGACATGCTACATTTCAGCTCTCTTTCTTGTGGCACTGTCATTGGACATCTTGTCTTATGTTTTAAGCCAGCAAAAGTGAGCACAAGTTTGGATGAAAGTATTCGTAGTGATTCTGTATCTTAGCTAGTAAATATACAGGAGAGTTCTCAGATTATAACTGGATAATGAAAAAATAAAAATGGGTTGGAAAAATCATGAAGAAATGCCTTGAAGAATAGGGTTTCTTCCATCTCCAATTTCTTTGAATGCTCAAATACTAAAACTTTCCATGTAAGAATATATTTTTAGTGCTGTTAAGCATGGAAACATGATTTTACTAGAAGTTTGCTACACAAAAAATCACTCTGCCTAGTTCAGAAATGCACAGTTAAAAAGGAAATAGATGAGAATGGAGTTTGACTGATATTTCTTTAATGTATTTATGCTCATAACTTTGTTCTCTTCCTGACCTCTTGCTTCAGTTATTTATTTCTGATGTTAAAAGTTCAGGCTGCAAATGCTCTGTGTGAGCTGTAATCAGTTTTCTGAATGGAGAAAGAGAACAATAAGATTTTGTAGCAACTGAGATGCATCTTAGCCCTTGCTGGTGAAAAATGTAAGCTATAGAAAGTCCTTTTCATCTTTTAGCAAGGGTCCATTATTTCTGTATATCTCTTTTCTGTGCCTTATGAAAAGGTTTGCACAGTAAAGAATGACTAACTATGTAGTAGTTCTTTCTTCTTTTGCCAAGCTCTTTTTAGCTTTGGCAGCAATTCTATTTTCCCTGTCATCATCTAATGTCTATTTATTTTACATTGCTACAAAGACGGTGCAATTCCCTCATAAATCCCAGGTTGCAAAGATGAAGAAACAATTCAATTCCTTTTATTAAAATTCTCCTGTGTCCTCTTTCTGATTCCTACCATCTAATTAGGTTGGGAAAGGTCATCAGTTTGAAAAATCCTTGGAAAAGGATCAATTGAATTAAGAGATCATAGGTTGCCAAATGCCTTGCATTTCTGAGTGCTGAAATACCTGATCAATCTTGATTGTCACAGGTGCCACAAGATTGCTTGTCACTAATTGTTGATGTAATTACCCTCATAACCTCACTCCCTTTCTCTCACCTCAGCCCTCCTGTTCTCCCTCGCTCTCATTTGCACTCACGCGTGCACCCCCACTGTAATAAAACTCTGAGGAAAGTGAAGATACTACTTTTGCTTTGCGTATTGTTTGAACAATTCAACATCCCTCACAGCTGCCTAAAATGAAGATGAGAATAATGGCAATGGGCAGTTCCATAGACTTAATGCAGTAGAGTTCTGAACACAAAGTTGTGAGCACTACATGGCATTGTGTTGGGGTAATCGAGGAATTGTCCATTTTTTTTTAATTTCATTCCAGTTCCAAATACTAGAAATTTTAAATGATTGTGCTCCCGGTGTGTGGACAAAATCATATTCTGCATCATATTTCTTCTCATAGCACAATAACATATCCCTCACGTCCCACAGGTCTAAGTCCAGGTTTCAATGTTAGGTAAATGTTTCAGAAGCAGAAAGCCTCAGAGGATGCTATGATATTTTCTGAGCTTGCATGGTGTAGACATTGTTTCACAGCTGCTTGGTCGCTATTGAGCTCACTGTTAATGTGCTGTGACACTGAACTTGGAGTTGCCAATAGACAGGCCGATTTCAAAGACTGCATTGAAAGTGAGAGATCTGAAGTAGTACAATGCAATGGCAGCAGCAGAAACCCATCACGCTGCAGCATTTAGATATTTATACCCTGTATACAGAAGTCAAGCTCTTCCCCAGAAGTAATCCAACTATCATGCCTTTCCCTGCTGTGTAGGGATGGGTGACAGGCTCGTTCTATCATCGCACATACATCAAACTTGCACAAAGATCAGCAAATACAGTCTGCTGAATTTTATGGGTAACACACCTCCTGTGAACACAGCTTTCTAACAACGTGAAAAGATAGCAATGAAGCTGAATTCAACTTCCATTAGTAATTTTCAATATTTTACTTCTCTTTTGGTTTTTTTTTTTATGTTTGAAGAGTGAAATGATGGTATGTTTTTCTCTGCCCTTATTTTTTCAATCTCAGTTTTGAGTTCCTGACTATGAGGTAATGTTATATCATCACAAAATGATTATGATATGCACAGAAATGAGGAAGTTGGCATGTATCTCCTTTGTAGTACGGTTTAGGTTCTACTGGTGTTAAAAATGGTAAGTTAAAGCATTTTATTTTTCTATTTTTATTTTAGAGTGCCTAGAGGGCATGGACATTCTCTATTTAACAGTCGTTGTCCTTCTTTTGTGCTTCTTGAATTTCAATTCCACTGAAATACATGGCTTATATATTTTACATTGCATATCAGGGTTAAAAATCTGAAATATCTGAGCTTTTTGGTTTTTGCTGTATCTTCTTCTTAACCAGAAAAAAAGGCTGAACTCTTCATGCCCTCCTTGTACTAATGCATCATTTAGAAGGACATTAAAAACACATGAGGTCACTCAAGTGGAGGTTAGGAAGGTCTCTCTAAATACAACTGAAATTTATCAATAATTAACTAAAGCATGTAAAGGCAGAGCAATTAAAAATTCTATATTTTTAATCTATATATTTTAAACAACTGTGTCATTCCCAAGAAGATGCCTAAGTAATTCACTACAGTGTGAGATTAAATCTTCACCAGAGAGGCGTATTTTGCCTTTGCATATTCTGACAGACTGATTGTGGAGAAGTGAACTGAAATCAAGCATAAAACTGTGTTCATGGCACACCCCACCCTCAAATACCTATTGCGAGAAGCTGATGGGGAGTTCAACATGAGAACATGTGTGCTGGTTTTTGCCCTTTGCCTGCCTGATGTCACCTGAGCATTGCCTTTGTTTTATGTCTGGCACAAGTTTATTACATGCCTTGCCTTTGAAAAAAGCAATAACTGATGTTATCTTTCAATTGTGCTAGTATTTAGCAACTAGCATCAAATGGATTGGGTCCTGTGCTCTTCATAGAATGGGAGGAAAATTTATCACATGCTCAAATTATCTCTTGACAGAGAAGTGTTAAATCGGTCTTTACCAGTACAAATATAAAGGTCAGTAATACATGTTCAGTGCCTGCGAAGACTGGCCTGTGCTCTTGCAGCTAGATGGAGCAATGATTAGAACCTCCTGGGAATACAAATGAAACTGTATTTCTGAACTTTCTGCCTCTCTAATAACTAAAGAACTAAGGAAAAAGCATTGAAATTTATGAGGTTTGAAAAAATATTAAAAATTATCTACCTCATAAACTGAACTTTTAAACTTGAAGTTGTGTTTCCTCAAGCCTAGTATTTTTGTTTATCTTTGATCAGTCTAAATTATCCTCTGTAAAAAGCAGTGTTTGTGAAAATAGTTGGCAGCATGTACCATTAGAGTTCATTTTGCTTTATTTATTGAAAAATACTAAAAAGTAAAACACTAAAGTACTTCATATTAAAATGGTATGAACCCACCAAGATAACTGCTTGTAACTGTCTGTGTAAAATTATGGTCAGAGTAACCACCTCTGGCTCTGGAATAAACTTTCCATGTGTGTTAGAGCCAAATGCATTTGCTTACTCAGATTTTTACTTAGACGGTATTCTTCCCCCCCTTTCCCCTGTTGTTGGTTGTTTGTTTTTTTTTTTTTTTAATATACATGAAAACATTTTAAGGAGAGTGATGGAAAAAGGTATTGAATGGCCATCACCTTAGGAGATGAAGCACTGTAACAACAAAGAATCCAGACAAGCCTGCACAATTCATTCCTCTTCTTCATTGACATCAGTAGCATTTGAATGCACACACAGGGCTGATCAGTACCCAAGAGAGATTTCATTCCTCTCAGAAAATTATTTTCCTATGCCAAGACCTCAGCCTTCCAATAGCCAGATCATAATCACTAAATATCAGTACGTATTTCCTCTGCGCTGAGTCTTACACCACCAGGCTTCGCAGTGGTGCCCTGAACTGCTGGCAGCCAGGACAGAGCTATTCACTGGAGGCCAAGTTCTCATTTTGTGGTATTTGTCTACCTTTCAGTATATTATGTTAATATTATTGTTTATAATACTAAATGAATCACAGGTAAGTAGCTACTTATTGTGTAGCCAGAGCAAAGCTCTTGCATTTTGACTCTCACACCGCCTTTAATCCCTTGCTGATAAATGTAGTTAGGAAAATGGCAAATTTTTGAGTTTCTTGAAATTTTTCTCTAGGAACACAGCCATGCCTTGGACTGGGGTACTGTTGCCTCTGGACTTTGGCACATTTCCAGAGGATCTGAACTTTCCGGCCCTTGAAGACTGACTCAGAGCAAAAGGTCAGCTTATTCACACACAACAGTGTGCAGGAGGCAATAAGGGAGTTCTGGGGAACTGCTGCCTTGCTAGGCATTGAGGGTGATGAATCCGTGAAAGAAGAGGCTTCTGTGGCTTATGGTGATTTGGGAGGAGTTTTCATCTACTGCCGTTGTGGAAGCAAGATGTCATCAGGGGCTGATCTTGCTTGACTGCATCTTCCCTTGCTCTCCTGCTCCTGTGCGGCAGCAGCTTCTGCCAACTTCAGAAGCTCCTTCCCTATCACTTCTTGCTCTGCCCACAATCCAAGTCATGCAGCTGGGACAGCAGTGGGCAGCATTGAGGGGTGTCTGAAATCCCTGTATGAGACAGGACATAGTTCAGTGAAGACACATCTACTCCTGCATCCCACATTTATGCTGGTAACTACTGAGGGAATGAACCTGGGTGGTCTTACATTAGTACTTAGACTCGTTTTATCAGTTTACTTGTCTGTTCCTAAAGTTTTGCAGCTGGTCTTTAAATTTTTGGAAATGATATTATAAATATTAGAAATAACTGAGTCCACAGGCTCTTGCAGCATTTTCACCGAGATATAATTTATTTTAAAAATTCTCATCTCCTTGCTTATTTATTTGGCCACCTCTCACTGAAGGGAACACCCAGGATCGGAGATGACTTATGCTTTGACGCTCCGAAGGACCATTCCAGAACCACTAGGACCCACCAGCTGCAGCCACTTTTGGATCCTTGATGTCAGAACCTATGAGCCAGGCTTCATTTTGAGCTGGATTAGGGTTTTTTGGACAACAAGCGTACAAGTGTGGCTAGAAGAACAAGCACTTCTTATAGCCATTACTTTGGACCTGTTGGGAAGTTCTTTTCTTGCAAACCTCTGCAAATCTCCAAGCTGACACAGAAGAGTCCATGCCTTGGAGCCTTTTAGAGTTTAAGCGCAGACTTCTCTGTTTGCAAAGAGCCAGGGCAGATGCTTGGATTTCATTAGAAACTCATCAGACATGCTGGATCTGAAATCACTGCTGCCCTTGGCCAGCTGGAAAATACCTGCTTGTTGTGAAGAAACTCTAACCCACTAATTATCTGAAAAATTCATGTAGGAACTTTCTCGACCTATTTTTCTTCCCTATTCCCTTTTTTCCCCTTGAAGTCATGGATCAATTACTTTCTTAGAAAAATTTAGCTGATTTTAATGTAATCTTTCTGGAAGTTTAATAATCACAAAAAATACAGTGCTAAGTTATGTACCATAGCTGTCGCAAATTGACAAGAAAATACTGTACTTAGAGTCTTTATGTTAGGGAGAAGCATACGAGTTTTGAAGAAAACGTGGTAATCAAATTATTTCTTAATGTTAAATATGAACATGAATCAAACTTCTAGAATATGAAATATTTAATTTAGCTGTATTATTCACTATTTCTCATTTTCACATGCATTTGCGCTTCTGGTTTCCAGCTAGGACAGAAACCAACACAGGCCAAAATACCTAGACAGGAACAGATAAAAGCCAAAATACCGAGACGGGAACAGAAAAAGGCCAAAATATTAACCAGAAACAGGAAGTACTAGACATTTCACAAGACAGTCTCCATATTCTTGTGAGATGTCCAGCCAGAGGTGCTGAATGACGAGGTTCAAATTGTTTGGAGAAGCTTTGAATAATTATCTAAATCTTCAAGTATTTAGTTGAAGCAAACTTAAAGTCTGAGTCTCTCACAGTTTGCCTGTCACTTGAGTAAATGACCATTTTCAGACATTAAGACAAATTTGAAGTGAGAAAAAATTCAGCTAAAATATTGAAGAGTGGTTTAATAGTAGATGCTCTTTATCTGCTCTCTAGAGTATTACGGGAAACTGATTTGTCCAATTAGAAATTAATTCAGTTTTCATTGTAGTTTGTTGTATTTTTATTATTTAAATATTGGGTGACGGGGCGGAAAAGGTTGTTCTTCTTTAGTTTGGAGCTGATTGTTGAGCAGGAAGCAGAAGCAAAAGGAGTGCAAAGAGAACCAGTTCACCAGGAAAGAGTGGCCAAAGGCCTGGTGGCCTTCCTCCTGGTTTTTCTGTCACTTACTTCCATATATCTGAGCAGTGGATAGGTCAGCACTGTGCACCATGGTATAGCGTGTGCTCGCTTTAATGTCCTTCATTGGCTGCCTGCACAGAATGATGTATTGTTTAGAACAAACAAACTGTCTGGTATGTGATTATTCAGGTGATGATGATAATTATTACTACTACTACTTCTACCACCACCACTACTACTACTACTACTACCACCATTATATTTGTTGATACCTGTCTTGGAAAGAGAAACCTCGCTGCACAACTGTTTTCTTCATGTAATCCTCTTCCTACATATGAAGTGAAATACTACTACTGCCATGAAAAGGGTCTTAAGGGGAGAACTAACGTTAATAACATCAAATTTTAAGTATGATGAGTTTCTGGGGATTGAAATATTTTCAATGCATATGGAGAGAATCACATTTGGAAATTCCCTTTTTTTTCAATAGCTCTTTCACTTGGAAAGAAACAACAAATAGTACTGCTATATTCTGATAAAATACAGGAATGTTACAACATTTACTTAACTTAGGATCCATCAAGCCTTTCTTTTTCTACTCTTTGAAAGTTTTATTGTAATGAAATGCAGTAAATGTCATTATAATGGGCCAACATCGAAAGCATGATCATTTATTCAAAAAAGGTTTTAAAAGAACTCAGCCTCTCCAGTAAATTAAAATCTTTAGATAACATACCACTTAAGATGGCAAAAATAAACATACCATGATCTCTGTAGTAACAACATAATCAGCTTTAGAACATATTTGGAACTGAGATGAGGGTGAAGAGGGCAAAGGAAACACAGCTGGTGGAGTGGTTTTCCTTAAAAAACATTTATGCTGTTTCTACTAGAAAATTAAATTATTTCCTTGGTGTATCCCCAATACACAAGGCAGAGCTGGTAAAGGAATTCTTTGATTTCAGTCAGGTTTGGATCAAACCTTATTTACAGGTTAGTCACTTGTCATGATAAAGTTTCATGACCCGAAATGAGCAAATTGTGGTTTTGAACATGAAAGAATTCAAAGTAATTTTTTCAAAAGCTTCATAAAGAGGAATATTTTTTTTGCAAGGGTAGGCTGAAGGCAGGAACAACACAGTAACAATATTCGAATATAAAGTAGCCTGCCACAAAAAGGATGAGAATTGAAACTTTGCCACAATGAAAGTGGGAAATAATATACTTAGTGTATCAGGAGAGATGCATACTTAAATGTTATAAAATCTTTTACGTAGGAGGACAGATCACAAATATAATACACTCCTTATTGGCACTGATAGTTGCTGATTGTTGAAAATAGGCTACAAAAAGATTTCTTAGGAATGATGAGCATAGCTGATTCTGTCTTTTCTGATGGCACAGACATTCTTCTATAAGAATATTCTTTGTTCACTGTAGAAATAGATACAGATCACGAACAGTGTCACTGTATCCTGATCATTTCTTTATAAACACTTAATTCTTGGAATACGGTTATAAAACTTGAAACAAACCAACAGTTTACAGTTTGATAAGACTTTGACAGTGGCCAATGCCTCAGACTAATTAGGATTATGCAATCAAGTATGCAAAGATTATCAGGGTTGATGTATTGAAGAGGAATATCTTTCTCTTCACCCTGAAACTGGCTTGTTTCTGGAAGTAAGTTTCTCTTCCATCAATTTATTAACCTATACTCCCAAGTCTGAGTGATTGTATTACCCGTATAAACAGCTTTCCATAATCATAGGAACTTCTGGCCTCCATGGTGATTTGTCGTGGTGAGTTTTCTAGGAAGAAACATTCACAATATAAAGGAAATATTTCCTAATGTAGATTTACATTTATTCCTTTTCAATCAAATTCACCAATGGATCAAGCAATCAGTGTCTCGCTTTTACTGTAAAATGAGAAAGAATTAAAGAATAAGTCCTAACTCAGTCTCAAAATTAATGATTTTATGTTATGTACTTTATATTTCTTCGACATTTGAGCTGGATAGTTTTATCCCTGTTTAGAACAAGACTCAAACATTTCCACATTTCTGTAAAATGGATGGAAGTCCAGGTTTAAGCCATTCTGCTCAGTGAGCTCCTTTAAAGTCAGGTTATTTTGCAATATTTTGAGGTTACAGCTGCTGTGTGTTCCTAATTCCTGAACTAGGAAGCCTGCTAGGGTGTCTATCAGGGGACCAAGCCTGGAAATTGTAGCTGTCTTTCCTCAAAGTGATGGGGCCAAAGTAATAAACAGAAGGCAACAAAATATTAATCGGGTTCTGTGAAGTTACATTGATAAATATGATTTCTACAGAGCATGATGATACAGCAAAAGTAATGCAAATTGACACTGCAAAACAGAAAATATATTACTTGCTTTAGTATTAGGAAAGTTTTCAATCTACAGTTCAATGTAGTTATAAATTAAATAATTGACCTAAATTTCAGTATTAAGCCTTCATCAGGTTCCCCTCTAGAGGAGTACCTTATAAGACATGCGAAACAGATAATGATTCAGTAAGAGTCTAAACAAACATAAATGTAAATTGAATTTTAAAAAAACACTCTTGATTTCAGGTCCTACGGCAAGAATATGGAAATAACTACAATCTTTCTTTTTTCAAGTTGTCAGGACTATCATCTTCTGGCTTAAAAAATCTCTCTCTCATGTTATAAGTCTAAAAGCCAGATGTATATTTTTGAGATGTGATGGATTCACACCAACTACAAATTATGTTAAATATCCTTCACCTTGCTGTACATATGCAGTCCAACACATTAGCAGGATATGAACATTGAGCTAAATATGGAATCATAACAAAGTATGCACACTTGAGAAAACTGCTCTCCAAATCTAAATACAGAATTCAGTTGGACATTTTTTGGCCTTTGCTTTTATTGAACAAAAACAAACCAGAAAAAAATCCCATTTGCTTATTTTTTTGTATGAAAAATATAGCATTACTTGTACTTTGAAGTAACACTATTGCAGTAAAAGTCTGATGTAAACGGCGTTTCTGTTTCCAGTCAGAAAATATGGTTCCATTTTGTTTGTTTTTTACAGTGGCCTCTCATGCTAAGTCTCCATGTGATCATGACATTTCCTCCCCAACAAGAGAGACACCAGAAATCCAAGCGAACACACAGAGAATTTGTGTGTCTTGGCAGCTGTGATCTGTACATTAATACACGTTCTGCTCATGCCAAGATCCAATTTGCTGTGATATATGTAGTTTGCACTGTGGGCCTAAGCCACACTGGGACCCTTCGAAGAACTCCTTAGTTAAGCTTTAATCGCGATACTTCCACTGGAAAAAAATGGACTGAGCACCTAGAACATTCAGTTTCCAGTGCCAGAGAGCTAACTTCTCACAGTTCTTTCTGCTCTCCAAAAATCAGCAGTATCTTTGAATAGCTAACAACATTTTAAATGGTACATCTGGAGAAGGAAAAAAACACCAGAAAACATCTGTTTTTGTTGTTGAACAAAAACAACCAGTACAAAGCTGAAAGCTGAGCAGAGAAAAGCTTTTCGGATACAGTTAATGTTTTATTTATTGCACAACCCTGTTCATATGAACTGATCTCGTGCTGGTGGGTGGATCAGAGCATTACTGCTACGTGCTGTGAACACGCAGCTATTGCTGAGGGGACCATGCCAATTCTCAGGGCCAGATTCATAAAGAGTTAGGAGCGAGATTCATGGAAACACAGCAATAGTGAGCATTTCAGTACTGGTATGATTGCTGTGTGTGGTTCACTGTGAGCAGAGAAGGCACCCCTGGACCCATCCTTATTGAGAGCCCTCAGAAAGGCAGACTAGGGTCACCAGAAGAAACAAATTGGCTGGAGGGCTCCTACCCTGGCTGACTTATGGGGAAAGATGAAGAGTAGAACATCTCCAACCTCTGGGTGTTCATGTTGGTTTTTGAACTTTAGAGGATTATTTCCATCTGTTGCTCCTTCACCTCAGCTTCATTTCCATAAACTCCTCACTTTGTCACCTATGAAGCTTTTAAAGAGAGCTGGAAAGAGACATTGTGGCATCCCCCCCATATCTTGACTGGGGTTTAGAAGATATCCTGAAAATTTTCAGGACAAGGCGCAGTTTCTGGAAAGATATGAACTGACCTCCTGTCACTACCAAAAACATGTACCCAAACTGTACTCTTCAAGAGATGATGCTGATCTTGCCAGTGACTCTAACACCAATTAAACAAGAGCCATTTCTGGCCTTAAACGTTCTATTCTAGTCTTAAAACATTGTACTTAACTTCTTCATGAAGTTCAATATGTATTACTTATTCACATGAAGGATACTATGACAATATAATAAATGATAATATTAGCTGTGCCAAAAATAATCTGTGAGAAATCAACTTTATTGTTTATTCGTAATTACTCTTAAAATTATTTATTTTTAATAAAACTAGATACATTTACAGGCCATGTTTTTCAGTCCAGAATGACAATTAATTATATTTGAACTGAAAGGGAGATATTAATTATCTAGAGAGAATTACAGTGAAGATAGGAGGCCCATTAATTACTGGTACACTACCCCCGGAGGATGCTAGAGTTGTGGACTCATTCTTCCTTCTCTCTGAAGGGATCTGAACTCATTGTCTACAGGAACTCTAGGAAGTTCAGAACAAACAATGCATATTGTAAAACACTTTCCAAGGAACAAATTCCACGAGAATTATTTTGTTGGACAAGCTAAAGAATGACTCAAATTTTTTTCTAGAGAAAACTGAATTAAACAGAGTATCATTTACCTTAGTATCACTGAAAGCAATCTTGGGGTTTACTTTAGTAATCCAGCTGTTGCACTGATTTAGAAGTGGTGGAAGGTGCTTTTGTCTTGGTTTCGGAACATTTTTTTAGATTCTGTATCTGCCACATAAAATTTCTGGCTAATGTTTGAAATTTTGAAAATTTGAAAATACTTTTCAATTCTTGTGTACTTTGTTTCTCTTTCTTTCTTTCTTTCTTTCTTTCTTTCTTTTTTTTTTTTTTTTGAGAAGCTTTGGAGAAGCTTTTTCACCTGAACATTTTTCATACTGGGCAATACACCAAAACTGCCTCCTCCCCTTGTTTCAACTTCAGTTTTGGCAATCTGGAATTTTTAGTGAAAAAATTTCTTTAATGTTGTATGTGATGAAAAAAATAATTTCTTTTTTTTTCACATACTGTACTACTGACAACATAGACTGGAAAGATAGTTTCTTGCAATGTCCGGGGAAATAAATTGAGAAAAGTATGAGCTGTGCTTCCTTGGAAAAATGAAGTCACCTAAGAAAAGGCTACAACAAAATAGACGTCAGACCCATAGAACAACAGACATCCTTCAACACCTTCAGATGCTGCTGGGCACAAGAGCTAAATCACCTGAACTAGTGATACAGAGAGAAATTACAGTGACAAAAATGGAGTACTTGAGCCAAAGTGGAAAATTAGCTAGGAAGTAGAGATCTCTCAGGAAAGATGAGTACAAGGAACACTGGAATGAAAGAAAAGATAAAAAATAGGGCATCTGCAAACTCCACCCTATTATTACCCTGCTTTCATTGTGACGATAAAGTGGGGGTGAGGGGGTGGGGTGTGTGTGGTTTAATTTAGCTGGATCTCCTCAGCCATTTCTTGCTTTGCATTGTTGTTAATATTGATGGCACAAGGCTGCAGCAGAGCAAGTTCAGCCTCTGCAGTGCTTTTGACTTAATGCCTAAGTTTGTTTATTTTTTTTTAACTTCTCAAGTAGATAAAAATTGTCCTTTGAAAAAAAGACTTCAATTACACCACCCTGAATCACATGCCCACCTACTGCCAGTGTTCATGTTACTGTAACAGAAGAGGCAACAAGGGCATAAGTTTATGTTCATCTTAATACATTGTGGTCACCTGTCTCCCCTGGAAAAGCAACTCTGGTAGAGGGATGAGATGAGCAGCAGGGCACTTTGATGGCTTACACTGATGTTTTAGCATCTTATAGCTCCTACCAGTCTATCCTATCTCTCCAGTGAACACGCAGTCACCACAACTAAATAACATAAAATGGAATATTTGTCCAAATTTCAGCTTCTTCACTGGGCCCACACCTACCACTGAGGTCAAACCTACAGTGTATTCAGCATACTTCCTCTTCACTAGGACTGACCTTGTACAGACAGGGTGGATAGCGTAGTAATTGACCATCAAATAAATGGAGTCAAATAATTGAATTTGTAACCATTGAGTTTAATGTGACATGAACTTATAATTTAAGAAAACAAATTATTTAGAATCTAAATGTAGTGTTGCTCTTTTGATTATTGTCTTGGTCATGGTTGTTTTTTGAATGATATCCCCATAACATATCTGCATCTCTGTACAACGCTGTAAGTGCTGTCTTTTATGGTGGCACCTAGCATTACTGTTGCTTTCAACAGGACTTAAGAGAAGATACTCTTCCTAACTATTAACTCTGATCTGTGCTGTTGTCAGGAATGGTCTGAGCTCATACCAATGAGGCAGGATGACAGAGCACCTGGTCTGCATAGCAATGCAGTGACACTGAATGCTGAGGTGTATTACCCTGCTAACATTAGTAATGCTAACCTTCCCCTGTGTTAGACAAGTGACCGGAAAGATGGACTTCATTGGGAATGTAGGGTTAGTGTTACCCAAGCAACCAGGTTATGTTGATGAGGTGCAGCTGATGGGGAGATGCACAGAGCCAACAAGACGTTCTGTAATTTCATTTGGGCAAGTGGCAGCATTTGAAGAAGTGTGGTAAATAGAAGTGACTGAGGTGACACTGGACCTGGAAGGAAGATGTGTCTAAGTGATCTTGAGATAATTTTTCTAGCATAGTTCAGTCTTGAACTAGCTTCTACCAGCTGCTGATTCAGAAGAGAATATGGTTGATCTTTTTCTCCAGCAAAATGAGTAAATAGAGATTGAGAAAGGCAAACAAATCTCCTTTCTGCTTTCCAGCACTCCTGGAAGCTCCTGGAGTTACAGGGATGTTACTTCAAATGACTGAGAAAACATGATCCATTTCACTGATAGCTTTTAAAAATAGATTTATTTAATGCGATGGAAACAAAGGCTCACATGAAAAATCCAAAATAGAAGAGAACAGCTTCTTCCTAAATCAGTATAAATTGTCTGTGTGTCATGGCAGTGAACATGTTTCTTTCTTTTTTTTTCTTTCAGGAACTACGTAACCACAGAGTTCCTGTTTACTGTATTTCTTAAGGATAAAGTTTTCTGCGGTAAGAGACACCTAAGACCATTAGGCACGCACGTTACAGATCTAAAGAAAGTCTATTTACCGGAGCTTCCAGGAAAAATATTGACAGGGCAGTAAAAATACTTTCCTTGATTACTCAGGCTCATATTTTAAACCTAAAATTACAGGAACTTTTCTCTTTTACCAGTTTATTTTTAGCATCTTTATTTTTTTCTTTTCTTTTTTCTTCTTTTTTCTTTTGCTTACCTTTTAAAGCATGGCAAGTTTCCATTGGTTTTGCACACCAGGTCAAATTCACTAAACGCTTCTAATATGTCTTATCCCTTTTTTTTTCAATATTTTTACTAAGTCAGTAGGAAATGATCAATGGAAGGTAAATTTACCTTTCTTCAGGAACTGACAGATGAAGCTACAGTGTATTTCAAAGAATATGGCCTCTCCTTCAATCTATTTTTTAATAAAACATGGGTAGTGATATCTGGGTAATGAAACTAAGCTGTCTACATATTTATGTAGTGCATATTACCACAAAATCTGAACACCAAGCAAACACTGATGAATTATCCTGGAAACTCTTTGGGAAGAAAAATATTTCTTTTTTGAGTTAACAAGGTGCACAGATAAGTTAAGTTGAATGGCAGTCTATTTGTATTTTAGGGACACAGGATCCTTCAGTCTTAGACAGGAGGGGAACTCCAAACTTTTAGAAGTGCTTTTCACTGCAGAAGTAGGAAGTAGGCAAAGACATTGGTTTGTCACACACATATAGACACTGAAGGTCAATATCTCAAGTGTGGTTCTGCTCAGCCTGATCATTGTAGAGTTTGAGGACCCTGTCCAGTGAAAGGAAAAATGTCAATTTCTTCAGGCAGTTGGATTGTTCCTGAGCCTTCAAATTTACCTCTAAGGCAAGTAATTTCCTTGCTCTCTTAGTGATAAAATGGAAAACTTGATGGAAAATTGAAGCTATGCAGTTGTCTAAAAAACCATGACAACATCTCCTAGCTTGTGACAGGTATCAAAAAAGGTATATATACAGACCGGTTCTTGAAATCTACCAGGAGAAAAAGTATCCCTTTCAATATGAGCTTGTATCAATCTTGGCTCTATCTCCTCAGCACTATCTGCAGATCTTACAGATAGAGCTATCTGAAGTTAGACCTCCAATTTTCATCAGTCTCTATGTTTCCATGAAAGTGGCCTACACACTGCTTTGATTAGATAAAGTTTTGGCATCTTGTTCAAACTGGGAACCTTCAAGATTTTCAAGTTTGATTTTGTTAATTCAACCTTCACATAGAAAGATAACACAGGAAAAAAATTGCCATTCATTTCAGATGACCCTGTTTCTAGACACAGAATTTGTTATTTTACATACAATACATACTGGCAAGGAATCATAGAATCACTAGGTTGGAAAGGACCTACTGGATCATCAAGTCCAACCATTCCTATCAATCCCTAAACCATGTCCCTCAGCACCTCATCCACCTGTCCTTTTAACACCTCCAGGTAAGAATAGATTGAGTGCTTAGAAATGCAATTTGAATGAAAAGGATTATTAAATATTTGAGTTTCATATTCTAAGAATAATGACTGAGCAACAGAAAAACAAACAAAGGGACACTTGCAAATGATGTGAAGAAAATGGGGAGAAACTTAGGGAAAAACTTCTGGTGATCTGAAAGTCTCAAAAGTCGACACTGAGTACCTAGCTTACGCTCAGATTAAAGAATTGTCAACTAGGAATGGAACAAAGAAGACGAGATAGAAAAGGATTTTCAGACAGAAATTTAGAAGTCAACAGACAATATACAGGAAGTCAAAAGACAGAAATACAGTTCCATTGCACAACGGGAAAAGAGAGTCAGCCATGAATAAAGCTGAAAGTACTAAACTAGATCATCTTTTCTTGTTTGCAGTCTTCCCTCAGAAAGTGTAAATTTAGACACATGAAACAATTCATTTTAAGAAGGAGGGGTGCATAGGCAACTGAGAAATGTCCCATGTAATTTTGAAGACGTTTCATTCAACAAGCACCTATGATCTTTCCACGGGATCGTGATCTTGTTATTACTGGTTTTCAGGTAGGAGAGAATTCAATTATGTCTTCCCAGACAGGTCTTTATTTTGGATAGTGGAGGAAGAAATGATCATAGATAGTCACACAGTTCCTGGAGTATCTTGGATTCAGGACAAACACAGACATGTGGTGCCAGGAAAGTCAGTCATAGGCTGAGCTGTGGATGAATACAATTAGATACAAGGTCTCATCTCAGAAAAATGTTAACAGAAGGTGGCTATAATGGAAAACAAATGGTATCCCTGAAAGAAAAATAACTCTTCCCAAAGCCTGCTGGGAATTCTGAGTTCATACACAGGCATGCTTCACTGATTTGGAGTTCATATGATAATTCTGGGTGTTTCTTGCACATCTGGTAAAGAAGGAGGAATCAAATATTTTACTTTTGCTGGTTCAATTGAGAAAATGTCACCAAAAATAAAAAGCACAGCACCACAGTTCCTGAAAGAGGAAAATTTCCATGGTACCAATCCCATCCATCCAATAATTTCTCATGGAAGCTGGAAAAAATAGCTGTAAGAGAATGCTTCTGAAATGAGCACAGTGGGTTTCCCGTTTAAAGACTCAGTGTCCAACAGGGGAGGGGTATGCATGCGTCTTCTCAATGAAGGTATACAAAGCTGGTAGCATTCATACATTTTTGTCTAACAAGTTGCATTAGGTCTGACTAGGACAATACCGCACCTTGAAGACCTCTGTTCAAGACAGCAAAATCTTTCCATACCGGTCTTGCCACCGTGCTGAAACACACCCTAAAGATACTTAAGCAAATACGTTTTACTGTCTAGTGCATACTCTGTAATTTAGATGCTATTTAAAGCCATATAGACTTGAGGTCTTCCCAGAAGACTTCACGATGGGTATCAAAGACTGCCCAAACAAGAAGGTGAGATTTTAGCACATTAGGGAAAAAGTGGTTTTATGCAAACCCAGTGCATTTTTATTTCCTATAACATCAGCTGTATTCTAAACCAAGCAGTCACAGGGCACGCTTTCCACCCATTTGTCACTCCTTACAGTGTTAGCCAGATTAAAGCTTTTTAGAAAGCAATGTCTTTTTTTTTCAGTATAATGGATATATAGACCAGGAAATAGAGATGTATACCTAGATGTAAAGTGAATACAGGCAAATTATAGAAGCAAATCTGAAAATGTCCTTCAAATTTTTTACTGAGTGAAAATTATGATGCCTCACAAAAGTTGTACTTTCATTCTATATATACTCAATGTATACTCTCATTTTAGAAAATTCATTTGGGGTATTCTGGTCACGCAAACTAGCTCAACAATTGAGATTATAAGGAGATAGGGCAACCATGTTTACTTAGCTACTGAGAATTCTTTCCTTTCACCCCGAACAGCAAAATATGAATGCCAGTAAACCTTTGTTACTTAAAAGATGTCACAAGTGCATTTTCCTCAACTTCTCATTTTATATAAGGCATAAAACAATTAAAGGGGAAATTCTGTCCCAGCTGAAGAATTCTCATTGATAGAGCACCCAAGATTTACTTCTAAGACATTTCCCTCTGCAATATGATGAGAAAAAAACTGAAATGGTGATGAAGGCATAAACTGAGATCTTTAATTTCTGTCCAGAGCCATACCAGTGAAAGTCTCCCACTTCTTCTATGATAATTAGCTATGGGGGGAAAAACATAAAAATTAATCACATTCACTTTTCTCCATTAACAGATGCCTACTAAGTAGTACCTGCTTAAATTATACCTAATATTCTGTAGTCTAACTCTTTTCTTGAACACATGTCATTAAGGAATGTAAAGCATCCTATATATCACTGTTTCTCATCTTTTTTAAATCTGGAATTTCTCATCACAGATTTATGGACAAAATGGACAATATTTCATTTTAGATAAATGGTATGTTTCAGGTACTTGTCTCGCTACTTGTCAGACTAAAAATGGAAGATTTGGAAAACAATCTTTCCCAGGCTTCCCACCTGAGCTGCTCCTAGTTCAGAAGAGAGAAAGCCTAGTTCTGGGGAGAGAAAGCCTTAAACCCAGGATGTTTTTATGTATAGGAAAATGATTTGAGAGTACTATATAAAGTTTTAATATCTTGTTGATCCCAAATAATCTGGAGCCAGTAGCTAAAGTACCCAGTCTCCAAAGCATAGAGCATACAGAAGGAAAGGGTCTGAATTTTGTAAAACCTTAACACATTTTGTATAATGGAGTCCTTAAGTTGTTTTGTCTTATAATTACTGTATGCATCATACTTGATCTAAGCACATGACTAAGTAATTTTTTTATGTCAGTGCAGACCCTTTTTTCTGGATAAGTTTTGAGCAGAATTTGATTTTAATTAATTTTTTTAAAAGTCTAGTTTTATGTAAAGTAGGTAACCCAAAGGGTTGTTTACTAGCATTTTACCATCATTACTCCCCTGAATGTACATGAGCAGAAACAAAGATCTCATGTAGAATAGTATGTGATCATGTAACTAAAGACCCAGATGCACTTAGGGAGTTTCAGGAGGGAGAGAATAAGAAAATAAAAGCAGACCAAGGTAGATTGTTAAGAGCACCTTTTGAACATCTGGCTTTGAAATTCAGGAATCTTTTTATCTCTCTCTTCTGTATGAAATAATACTATACTTTTATTCATATGGTTTATGTTGGATGTGCATATAAAAAAGATGAATTCTTATGTTTCAGCAGAAGTGCATGATATACACACATGTAAGTAACATTAGAAAGAGTTTACCCAGAGCTGTCTTTTTCTCCGCTAGACCCACTGCCTCTGATTTCTCATTGGTTTTGCCTCCTTATTTTGTGGGTTATCTAAAGATTTATTTTCAAAAGTGAACTCATATGGTGAATGCAAATGGAGCATTATATCTGCTTTGAAAGGTATAAACTACTCTTGATAACATTGTATATCATGATATAATGTTCTTAGCTAAAATATTGCTTCTCTTCAGCCTACAATAGAGCTAGAATATAAACAAAACTAAGGAATGTAGTGAAGAATGATTCTCATGAAAACATATTTTTGTAGGCTGTTAAAGCAATAACTCAATATCATTAGGAAATTTTCTGCAGTAGTATACCGAATAATTTTTATCCTCAAAATATTTGTCTTAATAAGAAGTATCTAATTGTGTGCTGATAGTTCACATGAGGTTCAGTTTCTACTCCTAAGGATAATACTACCATGCTAATAAATATATATGTATGTATGTATGTACGTACATTTATTAATAATGGGTGTACAAGGCCAAAGTGAGCATCACGTGAGGTCTTTAAGTTCATCACATTTTGTAAACACATCAGAAATGGACATAAATCAAACTGCAGCTCTGAACAACTGCTTCAACAGAAGTTAAAGTTCAGGGTAAAAAAAACCTTTGTATCAGTAAAGCTGCTTCTTGTTTCCCATTCCTTAGATCTTGTACGTACATTATGTTATAATTTTGCACCTTTTCTTTCTACTGATCTCCAAGATATCTAGCATCCATCCTGCAATGCTGTGCAAATAACTTAAGCTGACCTTTGTTGCATATACCTGCTCTTTACCATCTTGGTTTCTGAGGGTCCCAAAAGCCTTTACAAGACACGAGAATTCTCTATTGAACACTGTAGAAGTAGATTTTCCGGTAGCTTCCATGTCACAGCAATGTAATCATCTAGGGACAATACTCCCAGCTATATGAGCTATGGAACTGCTGAAAAGCAACATGTTTAGGACAGTGCCTTGACATTTCCAGGGTATTTATTCATCATTTTATCACTGCTTTAAATGTGCTCTAGGACACATTGGCATGCATGCAACTTAGGTTAGACACCTCTACAGAAAGAAGCGACAGGCAACTTGAACAAGAACTTCTTGACACCTAAGGAAATTTTAAGATCCACGATGGTTTTGTTTAAAATTCGAATCTGTCATAATAAATTATTAATTTGCAGAAATGTCATAATATTTATTGAAAGATTCCTTTCAGACTGGCTCGCACTAGTGAATGTTAAGAACTTCTGCTGAACTGAAATGTTCTGCGTAAAGTATTTATTAACTTATACCTGCCTGTTGAGTTGTATTGCCAGAAAAAAAGCAAAGATTTTGCAGGTGAGCTTCTCCTTAGTTGGATTACATCTTCCACAATGCAGTTTGGTCTCCAACCCTAGAGAACTATACAGTGCATCATGGGAATTGCACACAAGAGTGTGTTATGAGACATGTCCAAACAGAAAACCTATGTAGCAGCAGTTAGACAGGACAGAATAATTTTTATTAGTGCTGCCTTGTATTACAGAAGTATGACACTTGCACACCTCACCGGTCCCTCAACAAAACCTACAAATAAACAAACAAAAACCCCCAAATCACCAAAATCAAGACTTTATTTTTTTAGTATATTAGAAAAAAAAATCAGAGGAACTTTGAAAGTTCTACAGTTTCTATGAACATTGTTGAATTAATGCGTAGAAGATTCTTCTTGGCATTTTCAACATATGTGGTGTTATTGCAACTATTCTTAGCACTTTTCTGACTTACCGAGTCAGTGTGTGTAGCCATACTCCAGATACTACCTTGCAGCCTAATAGCTTTTTTTCAAATAAACTGCTTCCTTTTACTTTCAATTCATTCAGAATTAAGTAGTTCTGGTCATAAGAATACTGCAAAACTAAAGCCTGGAAGTATATAGTGTATCCTTGGATGACATTTTAATGGAAAATAAAGAATTACAATAATATTTTTAATACAGTTGGGTGACAAATATTTGAACATTGCTTTGAAAGCCTCAAGGGCTTATAGTTGAACAATAAAAATGATGAATAAACAAGAGAGCTTAGAAAATAAATTGAAGAGAATAGCTGAAGTAGCAAAAGAAATCTAAAAATTATTAGGGCTATTATTCAAAACTGTATTTTAATCTGAACATAATTTTCAGCTGCTTCAGTATTATACACAAAATCTTTGCTAACTCTTAAGAAACAGCAACTGGAAGTGAAAAAAAGTACTGTGTATAAATCCATGAAGTTTTTTCTGGTCCATTTTGCCAAGATGAAGGCTCAGTTTTGCCTTATTATAAAGGAATTCAGAGTCATAAGATTTGAAGTCTTTCTGATCACTAAAGTATGCTTTTATTTTCTTTTATTGACACCAATTCTATACTAGCGTAGATCATTTGATATGAAGAGAACATGGTAGCAGTTAAATAAGCTACAAAAGTGGGATTTACTCTGAGAGAATATTTCCTTAAATCATATGAAAATGTAAGGTACAACAATCACTGCAATTACTTTTAGAGGTTTATCGTTTCCTGTATAACAAATAATGGCCCCTCCTCCAATAATGGCATTTACTAATGGAAAATAAATTGTGTAAAAACAAATAAAATTGCAAGACACATTACAGTATAAGACTTCTCTTTAAGTTTAGATTAATAAGAATAATTTGAAAAGATGTAACTCTTTGTGCTTCCTCTAGAGATCAAGAGAAAAATTCGGGGATTACAGCTAGAAAACCTTACTGCTATTGGATTCCTAATTTCATACTTTTTTGCTACCTTTCCATGGGAGGCAAAACACAGAATGAGGGGCAGGGTTTCACAAGTCTGCTTTTAGTTTGTCTGGGTGTTTAAACACTGATTTCAAGATGTTCTGCTTCAGAGTCCTAGCCCAAATCCTGCTGAGCACAGTGGGAGAATTCCCAGAGACCGTAATGGGCTTTGAATTCATCTGTATGTATAAAATTTCTAAAAACCAAATAATAAAATTTGGCCTTTCCAAACTGCACGTCTATCATGTACTCTGTGCACCTTTCATGTAAAACACCAGATACGCAGGAGACATCTGCATGGCAGACTTAGAAAAGAGATTATGCCAGGAAGAGAGAAACATAAAAGGTTGATAGTCTTCCTTTCAGCTTGAAGACTGGATCTGGCTCTTGGGTCTGCAGATTTCCACATAGCTTTCTTAACCGTGTGCTGCATAAGGCTCCTAAGGCTCGTTGGAGGAAGGATGCATGTCAGACTCACCTTCGTGCATGGAGATTCTAAGGCAGAACCCCACTCCTGATGTCTGAACAACTAAATCATGTTTTTCTGAGCAGTCATTAAAAAAAAGAATTGTTCATGAGACGGTGGGGTGACGAGAACTACTACCCACTTCCATTTGCCTTACTGTCTCTTCAGGGGTCAGAAAGCTTGTAGAAGATCACCTTTTAAGAAGATTCATGAAAGTGCAAGCTTATCAACCCAGAAAAAGCTATTTGGACCTATGCAAGACTAGTAAGGCTCTAGCATGGTGTGCTAAACTTAGTGAAAGAAAGCAACAGGAGTCCCACACACTTGGTCTGATTGTCATATTGGCTTTGCTCTCCAGTATACTTGTGTTTTAGTGAGCAACAGACTTTTAGGGGGTGGTGTGTGTGTGTGGGAAGTGGCAGACTGAAGGGCACCAGGTAAAGGTTTATTGGAGCCACATAGGAAAACTTTGTTGGTTTTTGAGTCTTCTGAATAGGCTAAGAATCTAAAGTGCAGTGTTGGAAAAAAAATTGATTTTCAGATGTAATACTCACACAAGATTTTGCAGTTCAGCCTGATCTTTGGGTGCATACAGGGATTCAGTGTTCCTTAATAAATTTTTTCTTCTTGTACCAATTAACCCCCTTCCATGAGGGTTCAGTGTCTACTTGGGGCTGTGCCAGTGCTAACAGCTATGGTTTAACATTCTTTTTAATGGCTTGCAATTACTACTGAGAGCAAAAGCTACATAAAATATTAACACTTAAGTATCTTTTTCAGTCCTTTGAAAGTTAGATTGTGTGTATAACATAAGTGACTTTGCATTCTTACAAACCTGTTATTTGCTTAGAATTCCACTGGACCCATGAAAATGGTGCAGTTAAGTGGTTTCCGTTGATTTACTAACTTCCCTCAGTCTGATGGAAGTCACTCCATGCAAAATATTGAATACATTAAGATCTCTAAATATTCTGATTTTGAGTGAGTCTGAAATAACTGCTGCATATATCTTGTAGCTTAATATGGAAGAAGCATTACTTCATAAAATTTGCAGATATTCCTGGCACTAAAGTGATAAACTGAGACAAAGCAGCACTAGGATCTGGTAATTCAAGCACTGTAGTGAAGACAGAGAACCTGTGTCTTTCTCTTAGCAGTTTCAGGAACCTTTTCAGCTAAATCACTGGTTTCAAGGCTTTTTTTTAGGATCGAAGTGATCACAGTGTGAGGAACAAACACTGCAATAGAAAATCATTATTTTTCTACAACTTTTTAATATAATAGAATAGATTTCTTTTTAAAGGAAATTCTATTAAGAAATCAATAGAATATCCAAAGTAAGCATTTTTTTTATGGTTATAGAACTGTATCTTTCTAAAACTAATATTTTCCAAAGTTCTCCATATATCATCAGCACCATTTTAAAGTTAGAATTCTTGAAAGTAGTTGAATCTATTCTTCATTTCTGAGCACATATCTATCCTTCTTCAAGCTGCCAGCAGCATGAGCACCTTCTTAGCATCAGTAATGATATAAACATGATTAAACATGGGACTAAGTTCTTTGCAGAGCTGCCTAAATAAGACTTATACATGATACATTTCTTGATATATTTCTTTATAGTTACGTCAGATATCCTGCCTCATATTCACCTTAGAGAAATATTATTATATAGGGTTTCATGGTGAACACTGAATACATTATTTCACGAATACTTTGATGGTTGAAACCACCATTGTCAGAAATTTGTTTTGGAAGGACGGACCTTTCCTCTCCTTCCCAGCAGCTGGATCTTCAGTGCTGTTATCTCTCCAGCTATAGATTAACATAACACTCTGTGATTTCCTGTCTCATTCATATTTCTGCTCCTACTGCCAACCTGCGTTGGGGCTCATGAGCTGCCTGGCCTCTTCCTCAAGTCAGTTCAGCTCATAAACCATATTTTTTTAATTCCCCCCCCCAGTTTCTTTGCCAATTCTTGCTGTGCTGAATCAGTTCAGGAGTTGCCCCAACAAGACAGCAGTAGCCCATTGACTACAACAAGAGGTGGTGCTAGGGGACCACTATCCCTTTGAGGCAGGAGTAAAAGATGAACTTGACTGTGTCATGAAAATGTACTTTGAGCTGCTTTAACACCTAATTTATGTGTGTGACTCTGTACATAGGCTGTCCTTTAAGTCCATTGCATATGTTTGATGCCTGAAAAAGAAGGCTGGAAAACCTATGTGATGAGTGTACTGTGACCTGACTTAGCCCAATAAGACAACCTAAGCATACTGGTATTGAAATATGAACTTTCTCCCAAGTTTAAGCCTCTCAGGGGTTGTGTATTTGTTTACTTGAGATTCAAGGCTGAGAAACCCCTCTCCTGAATATAGCCATTCTTTTAAAGTACTGAGCAGGCTTTGCTTTCCTTTTATTTTTGATGGTGCCACATCATCAACACAATCCTGAGGCCCAAGACCAAGAGGCTCACTCCCTGTGCTGCCTCTCTATGAGGGTCCATCAGGATGTTCTGCACATGTACAGCTCCCCATGGTGCTCTTTGCACAGAAATGTAGGTTCAAGGAACCAGAAAGAGAGAGTCAAAGTAAAAACAAAAACAAATGTTCAGAGAAAAGTAGGTCTGGATTTGATACATCTCCAGATAAAATTATACAATTAAGAAAAGACTCAGCCCTATACACATACTTAATATTATACACTAAGCCTATTCACCACATAAAGCTGAACAAATGTGTAAGTGTTGTCAGAACGGAGATCTGTCACACTAGTAGCAGATACGCATGCCGTTTCCATAAGCCACAGCAGCAAAGGCATAATTTAGTAAAAAAGACTTTTGTCCGTGTCTATTAAAAGAAACCTATAAATCCTCCAAATGGTGCATTTAGGATTTGGTCCAAAACTTACTTAAGCCGATGGAAAAGCTGTTATTGATTTTAATAGGTATTTATTATATTTGGCTATTCCTTCAACCGTCACTCTTTCCCTTTCTGTCATCTCAGCTGAGTTCCAGCCCCATCTCCTGTATCTTACCACTATGTGGACAACATATGTTGTTTAAATGAGAGACTTGTTCATTAGTTTATGTTTGAACCATGCCAAGCACGTCCTGATCCTAACTTAATGCTAAGATGATGGTAATAGATGACATAATTACAGTAATAATAAAATGCTGTGTTCAGACACATTATACACTATTTTATTCCACAATCAATGGAGAAACATACAACAGGGAAGCATATATCTAAGCAAAAGCACTGGTGTGAATAAACTCTCCCTATTTTACTGTAACCTGTTTCATTGTTGAGAATAACTGTGAGTGTTGAGAATAACTCTGAGCGCTAAAATTATTTGTTTTGTGTTAATTCAGTGTTTCTTCATCCCTGGAAAGAGCTGTTTGAGTAAACTGCTTTCCTGAATGGTTCCTCTGTTTTTCATGAAACCATGGAAGCACAGCCAGGGGCTGTAAAATTTGGACACGGAAGATAAGAGACGTTTATTTTTTAGGTATTACCCCTCATTTTATAAACCTAAATCAAGTTTACAAAAACCTTGTAAATCTTTTATTAATGTTTACTGCTTTTTCCCCTAAGCAGTGGTTAAGACTTAAAAATGAAGCAATTTGACAGGTGTTTTTATTTTTCATTTGTGCTAAGTCTGATGATAAAATAGAGAAGGTTTTGACTGAGCAGTCCTTTGCTTGATTTTAAGCAAGAACATGTATTTAAGTCTCTTTTTAAAGAATCTTTTTCTTAAATGTTTTTACCCAAGCAGATCTATCTAATCTTTCTGGCAGTTATCATTAGCTTCAAATTCACATCAGTATGTAGCTTCTAGGAGATTGTGCTTCTGCCTTACTCTTTGGTGACCATTCCATGCTGCTCCAGAGAAGCACTCCAAAACAACATGTATGTTGACCAGGGAATTTCCTAGCCTATTCATACCAATAAGAAACTTGGAAGACAGGACTTTTACTTAACTCAGTTTTTCTCTGAAGCTTTGTTGTCAAAGAGGAATTTGCTACACCCCTGCCTGAAAGAAGCACGGTTGTCTGTCCTTTCAGAGACAAAACAGAGTCATGCTTTGCTTTTAAAATAACGGTCAGGGGTTGTAGTATTCCTGAGAATGCAGAAGACCTGGGCTCAGCTCCCTTTTCAGTCTGAAGTTGCTGCAGTCGGCATCTGTCACTGCCTTGGGGCCATGGGGCTTCTCATCCTGTTAGGGCAGGGAGAAGGAGTCACTCCTGTAGCCTCCTCCCTGGGGTACTTGATGGCAAAAAAGGACCTAGTTGCCACTTCCTCCTTCATAGCTTGTTGTACCTTTAGCGCCCTCAAAAACCCCTTGGGAACTGTGGTTTTTCTCCTACCCTAGGGAGCGACGTTACTGGTAGTTTGATGTTTGCCTCTTTGGATTGACATCTAAAGAATTTGAAAAATTAGTGTGCTAGTGAAGCTTAAATACCTCTACAGAGAAGCAGCAACTGACTAGGGGTTTTCAAGTTCAGAGTTTTGGATTACTATGTCATGCCTGCTTTAGCCACTTCTAGTTGGTCCTGCTCAACTGGATCTTTCATCTCCAATTAACGTAAAGATAAACTAAAGATAATAGCTGTCATTTAGTATTGAAACTAATATTACTCATGAATATCTTGAAAGATAACACAAAGAATTCATAATGTGAGGTAATGAATTAAAGTAGCTGAAGGACGGAAAAAAGAAAGAAAGAAAGAAAGAAAGAAAGAAAGAAAGAAAGAAAGAAAGAAAGAAAGAAAGAAAGAAAGAAAGAAAGAAGAGCATTAAGGCTTCTCTCTCATCCTGATTTTGGCAGGTTTGGCTAACTTGGTGATGTAAGACAGATTTTCCTTTCTAAAATAAATTTGCTGAAAAGTCTGTCATAATCTGCAGTTCTAAAGTGTAAAGGAGGTACTTCCGCAGAGCTCAGAAAAACTTGGAGAAAAAAAAGAGGTGATACTGATATCTTAATGAGCATTTTTCTCTTCATTCTGAGAATAGCTGCTGTGTACCATTACTTTTCTGAGCGCAATAAACCATTTTTGTTATTCGATCACTATTTTTCTCGCAGCCAGAATGAAACAGAAATAATACAAATACAACACATGCACATCTCTCAGAGAGAGCCTCCCTCTCTTCCTTATGGCTCCCTAAGGAGTTCCATCACACCTGACTTTATGAGCCCTGGATCATCTATGGCCAGTGGATTTAGTAACAAACAGAGTGGAAATGCTCTTCGTAAGAGTTCAAAGTAAGTTTCTACCAGCCCCTGCCAGACATGCTTTCCCCTGGCCCCTCAGCACTTTAATATAATGGCTTCCTTTGAATAGAAAGAATATAGAAGGGAAGGCAGCTTGCACATCTTTAAAATGTATCTTGAAATATTGTAAGCTCTATAAATGAAGGGAATTCAAATGGTTTTATAGTGCCACTCTTCTCTCTTTTTTGCCATGCTGGAAGCATGGTGCCTGGGAAGAACTTGCTACATAGCAAGGTGTGAGCCTGAAAGCTGTGTAATGAAACTGTATCTCTATAAAAATTGTACCTTTGTAATGTCTATTATAGTCTTTGACTACTGGACATCTCCTTTAGTTGGGCAGTGGTCTGAAGACTCACCTTATTTCCTAATAAAATGCTGTGCAGTCCCACCGTAAATCCCACTGGACATAACACAACTATAGATAAAAGAAGCAAGGATGGCAATCTCTGTTAGCTGAATCTACTTCATCTTCTATTGATAGCCAGAGTACTAAGAGCTCCCCACCCTCCTAGATGTAGACAGGCTTAAATGCCTCCATTGATTTTCACATCTTGGAAATTAATTATGGACTTTATTTTTGTGGACTGTGTGGTGAAATCATAGCACTTGGAGTAACAAATGCTTCAAAAGTCTAGTTGGACCCCGAAGACCATCTTGATTTTTTTATCCAAGATATTAAAATACCAGACGTATTTTTATCTCCCTTTGAAGGAATCTGTAAATCAGAGGGTAGATTATAATACTTTCAAAGAATCTTGAGAAGTGAGAATATATCTCTAATAAATTCTCCTGAGGTTTTATCTGAAGATGGTGGTGGTTCAGAGAAGGACACTTTTCCCTCTGTGACAACTGAGGGGATAATGGTGAGCACAGCAGAAATGGCACACGTCATGCAATGCTCCCCCAGTCGACTGCAGATGTGTGAACTAGTTTAAAACTTTTATTGGGGCTTTTATTAGACTGTGATACAGTCCCAGCGTCTTTGCAGTTGCCAATGTAGCCAGTTGTTCAAAAGTTATAAAACATGAAAAGTACCTAATACTCCAGCTATTTTACACTTAGGGGTAGGGTGGGGAGTCCCAAACAGGTAATATTTTAGGTGGTTATGCAGTCAGGTGTCTCCTGTGCCTTCTGATACTCCTTGTGAGAGCCATGACATTAGCCATGGCTGCTTCACATCTTTGGAACAGCAACAAAGGTTCAATCTAAGGAGCAATCTTATTAAGTCCTTGCTGATGCTGTAATTGCTCTTTTAAAACATTGATAATTTAATGCTTAGGCAGTTTTTTCCTCTTTTAAATCCAATTACCTATTTAAGTTAATGTAACTGACAGCTTTGGTACATAAAGTATTCTCTCAGTCTAAAAGGCAAGTATAGTTATTACTTTATTACCAAAAGTTATCTCACTTATGGGTCTTGTTCCTGCCTAAGCAATGCAGTCCTAACACGAATTGACATGTTTCCATGACTAGCTTTGATATCAGTGGTTTCATTGACAGACAGAGAGCTGAGCTACAGCAGAAGGTGTTTGATGAGGGGGGGAAGTAAAGAGATCTCCACAATGGCAGTGAGACACGAAGGAAGGGAGTAGGTAGTTCAACAACTTTAGTAACAGAGGAAGTAAAGGAACCCAAAACAGTGTTCAGATTGCAGATTGTAAAATAAGTGAAAAACTATAACTGTTTGTTCACCCTTCTTGCTGTAACTGAACAGTGAAATTCTTTGTAATAAAATGTTGTAGCTACCAAGATTGTAAAGAATTTCAAAAATCATTACACAAATTATTGAGAGCAGGAGTCAATGAGTACAGTGCAAAACACAAGTGTACAGCCTCAGGCTCAAAAATTTGTAAACTCCAGGCTGCTAGCAGCCTACACTGGAACAGCAC
Organism: Cuculus canorus; assembly: GCF_017976375.1. NCBI lineage: Eukaryota > Metazoa > Chordata > Aves > Cuculiformes > Cuculidae > Cuculus > Cuculus canorus. Next base: position 91,686,518 of record NC_071403.1, read on the forward strand.
CGTGGTATCCTCCTTATGTAACCACAAGCTTCTGCAGGAAACAGGAGAGTAGAGCAGATGAATTGCTGGGCTGATCCATTCTTACGGTATTCTCTTCTAGGTATTAACAACTGTGCTGTGCACAATCCAATCTGAAAGTCCTTGGATGGCTGTGACTTCACGCACACCTATTAAATCATTGTTAAAGAAAAGAATTCCAGAAAATCTCTTGGAGTATCCATATGTCCTTAAAATTAGATAATTCTACATAGTTCAGTTCAAACAGACGAATATGTCTGATTTCAATGTGGAAACTCTAAAATAACCACAGTAGGACAGCTAGAGAGCATCACAACAGTTGGGAAAAGATGGTGAGGAGAAGAGAGGTAGTGGCAAGACTTACAGGGACCATGAGCAGGACATTTATTCTTTTGTCTTTTTGGGCCCTTTTGCCATGCCAAAGGAGATTTAATTGCTCCAAGTATCCATGCCTTTCAACTCTATCATTGGCCATAGCAGCAGAAAAAGAATGCATCCCCTGGGCCCATTTTTGCATTTACTTTAAGCTTTTCATTGTAGAAGCAATGCAAACTGGCTTTAGTCTAAGCGAGAATTAAGTGTTGCACATATCGTTATGAAATCACAGGGGACCACGGTGAAATTTGATATATTACTACACACATTTCTTAAATCAGCTCCCTTTAGAACATGATTATCTTTTTAAACAAATTTTGTAAATGAGCTGTAATATTTTATATCCACTCAAAGCTTTTTCAGCCCAAAGCACTTAACAAGCTTAAAGACCTGCAGTGGGAACCAACTTTTGTTCTGTGTGTGGACTGCACCTGGACTTCAGTCCCTGAGTTAGGTTCCCTTTCATTGCTACAATAGAAGTACCACTAAAAATAAGAGCAGTGGAATGGAAATACTGACATTTCTGGTTCAGAAAATATTAGATGAAGAATGAATGAGAAAATCTTAATTTTGAAACAAAGAGTTACAGAAGGTAGCCAGAATTTGAGCTAAGAAGAAGCTGTAGATTTTGATCTAAGACTCACTCTGTTAACATATGGATTTGAGTCTGTTTGTGATTAAGCCTATTCCGTCATGAACGAAAAGTATTTCTAAATATGGCGAATAAGTCAAGTGTGAGGATTTAACTGATAAGTCAAGATGCATTTACTTATACTTATTTACACATTATAACTATGCATTTATAGACAGTGTCTAGGACTTGAAGGGTTTCTGACCCCATTTAAACATACAAACAACCTACAACTATGCTGTATAAATATACGGTATTTACCTGTACAATTTGGAAAGTAAGGATGGTTTCTTTTTGGTATTTTAATTAAATGTTCTAATCAATATTCTAGCCAAACACCTAAATAATTACTCAGAGCTTTCTTACTACAAAGTCAGAGTCTGTATCCTCTGCTAGCAGGCTTAATGAGCAGAGTATACAAATGAGGTGGTTACGATGCAAATTCGACTCTTTGTAATTGGAGTGCATTTGTAGTTAGGACCATACTAAGTGATGGTGTATGGTCCATATTATCTGCTTTGGTGCCTGGGTAGGTAAGCCAAAGAACATAGTAAACATGGGCACGGTTTGGTAAGGTAAGAGGCCACTGGATGTCATTATTTCTCCTTCTGTGAAGCTGAGGCAAGTCTTCCCTAGTGGTGGAAAATGTGGCTATTACAGAAAATAGTTGAGTTTGATTTTTAATGTTCTTGGTAGGTTGGAATGCTTCTTTTTAATTTAAAATAGCTTTCTAAAGTCAGACTTCATGAGTCAGTGGAAACATACACATCCCTTTGCAAATGCAAGCAAAATCTTTGAATGGCCTAGTTTTGGTACAAAGTGGTCAGTTTTCAAATGGCTTAACTAATTGAATGAATCTCTCACCCTCCAGGCTGCTCAGACACTCACATTGTGCTCTCTAAACCTTTCATCTCCACCAACTTAAGAGCAGTCAGTTTTGTGGTAATACAAAAGTAGACTAGAAACTAGGCATAAACTTAGTCATAAATGTCTCTGAGCATTTGAATTCTTGTTATTAACTTTATGAAGTCCATTCCTGCAGTCATCAGGAGTTCTGTTTATTGGAGTGTAACAGTAGGCACATAAGCCAGATGGGAAGTACCAAAACCCTAAGTATCACACTTATTACTGCACAGGCATTTCCTCTGAGAAAACACTGGTAAACACTACTGGTGGTTACATTAAAAGTCAGGGTTTAATTTTATGACTTTTATATTTCTGATCTGAGAGTTTAGTAAATGATCGTAGCTCAGATATCCCCCCTCTGTTACTGGTGTTCAGTGCTTGACCATCAATTACCAGATAATGGCACCCTTGCTTCCATTAGTAATTTCAACAGTCCTGGAAACTAAGCATCAATAGAGAAATATTTTCTACGCGTTCTTTATTTTTATTTTCAGAACTGAAACACTGAGATAGACTATATTATGCTGTGTAGCAGTAATATTATTGCTTTCTATATCCCAGATCCTTTCATCTTGTCTACTATACCATTGTACATATGAGGTATATCTAAGTTATAGCCATTGGATATTTGTCATTGATGGCATAATGGGGTTAGCAGAGGCATAGGTGAAGGACTTCTTTGGTCCACAGACTTTCTATGTTTTCAAAGACAACAAGGAAAGAACCTAGCTTAATATCCAGACTTGGTTGAGTTGAGATGGTTGGCAACAACAAGAGACACACAAATGTTTGTAAATGAGGCATGATGTGTAGAAAATTAACCTAATAATGTCTTTTACATAAATACTTTATAAAGATGAACTGCTTTTGAACCCTGTCCTGTTGCTGATAGGACTTTTCACTATTTAGTTCTAAACCCAGAAAGCGTCAAAGAGATTCCACACTTGTCTGCGTTACCTCTCTTTAATGATTTGTTACAGTTACACACAATGTTTTCTCTTGTGATGAGGGACCATATCTACTGAACTGAAAAACTGCATGAATTAAGGCAGAAGTAGTCAGTATGGACATCATGCAAGCAAAAAGGAAAAGCTTCAAAAATGCCTATTTAAAATTCAAGTAAATATCCAGGAGCACTCAAATTGAGATCATAATTTTAAGAGCAAATGGTGTATTTAACTATTTTCATCTATGTATGTTAACAAGTCGATCATGAAGATTTTAGGAATTTCTAAAATAGCTCTATTGTCTGACATTATATGCTACATAGCATATCTAGAAATGCCAGAAGTATTTCCCCTGTTGCCTACATGACCAAACCATTAAGTTTGGAGGTGCTTTCACTGCAAATGGAAAAATATTCCTTTAATGTATTATTATTCCTTAAAATCTTTCAGAAGAAATAAAACCCGCCCCACCCAGGCCCACATAGGACTTATTTGAATTAAACTGTGTAGAATCAAATCTTAACAAGGGACCAGTCCAAAATCTGTAGAAATCTCTGGGACCTTTTCTATTAATTTGAGTGGTCTTTTGATCAGACCGTACATGAAGTAACCTATTTGTGAGTCCCAAAGGCAGAACTCATTAAAATATATTTCCTTTATTTTACATGTGTAATTTAAATTATTTTGTATTTTATAATTCCCTATGAAAATATTTTATTATAAGGTACGTAAATATAGGGATGTTATAATAATATAGGAACCAGAAGAAAAACATTTGCTGGTGCAAGTAAATATAGTTCTATTGGCTTTTAAAAATTTTAAAAAATTTAAAAATTTATAGCATTATTTGCTATAACAAAAGATAGAGGACTATGTTAGCTCTTAGACTTTTTCAATAGCACAAATGTGATCATCACTCTTTAGGTACATGTTATAAATATGATTTAGTAAAAAAAAGGTTGAGCAAGATCCACTGAGACAAGTAGTTAAAGGCCTCTAAAGTGTTTTTACTTGAATAAACCAAAAATTCCCAATCTCCCAGCCTTAGCTCTTGGCATCGCCAAATTTGTCCCAAACCCCAGCCTTATGGATAATAATTTTGTGGAACACAGAAGAAGATCTTTTCTGTCATGGTCTAATAGCTTGAGACATCTAGTAGTACAATATGTAAAGGGCAATATGTGGCCTTCATACATTGCTAGGATGGAAATCTTGAATGTAAACCGGCTACAGGGGCTATTGTACTCTGAGTGCTGACAACCTGATATGAAGTCATGGAAAAGTAATGACATAAAACTGGATTTTTTATTGTGTTTTGTCCCTTCCTCTCACTCAGAGCTGACACTACAGGAGTGTGCTTATTGGGAAGGAAACCTGTGCTACTGTCTGGTGTCTATTTTCTACAAAGGGCACTGGTAGAAACCAAGGCTTTCCTGCTGCTCTGACAAGTGAGAGGGGTTTACCGAGCTCCATTTTTTTTTCTACTGATTTCAGTATGAGAGAGCTGACTGACAGTACAGAAGGGTCAAGTACCTGACATTTGACAGCCCAGGAATGATACTCAAATTGCTAGTGTTATTACAATTTTTGCTTCATAGAAAAAAAACTTCCAGGCAAATAATTTGAATTTGCATGCCAGAAGACTGTTAGTCACAAAGTAATGGGGTTAACTATATAAAAAAGAAAAAATTAAATACTTTCCCAGCGGCAGAAATGGAGGAGAATAGCAGGACTACCCTTAAATGAAAGTAAAAAAGAGTAGCTGACTGCAGCTGAATCCTCCAAACCCAGAAAAACCAAAAACCTTTTTTTTTTCATTTATAGACTATTTAATGTCCATGGCAAAGCTTTCTTGGCAAAAGCAGAATTTCAGTCCCTCAGACCACGATCATTGGGAATCTTTCATACAAGATACAAACAAATAGGCACATATGTTAATCTTTGGGGAACAGTATTAAACTCAGCATTTCATTCAGCCTTTATAGTTAGCAAAGGAAAAACTACAGGGACATTAATTATGGTTAATTTTAAAATTAGGCCTTTATGCTCCAAAGAGATATATCATTTTGGACCTCAGTAATTCAGTCTTCTCATTAATTCAACTGAGTTTGAACAGGGCTCAAACCTGACATGTAGCATAAACAAACCATGCACAGAATATTTTTTTTTTTGTTTGTTTGTTTAGTTTATTTTCTTTCTCGTATTAGGGTAAGAAATAAAACTAACAGAGTGCATATGTTGTTACAAAAAGAAATTAAGACATTTGTATTTTTTCAGAAGTTAAGAAAGAGGGAGTGAGAGCTTGAGGCATATTTGATTGTTCACAGTACAAATGCTTATATGTTCTATGTGAAAACTATTCTTAAGTTTAAGTGAGTTTAACTGTATTGAATGTATGAACTGTAAATGAGTGGAATGAATGAACTGTTACTGTAATGAAATAAAACAAGTAGATTTGAAGTGTTTTGTGCTTTCAGTGATCAGATGCCAACATTTATCTGTTCTAGAAACACCAAAACATTGGTTTGCAACATACTCCCTATTTAGCCCCTGAAAGTACATGAATTTATCTTGATCTTATCTATGTCACATTTGAGAGTGAGTTATTGTCATGTTATGTGTCATATCATTAATTATTTTTTACCACTATTAATATTTCAATAGATTTTTGTGTGTGCCACACTCTACATCAGAAACATTTGTAGACATATACAGAGAAAGATTAGGAAAAAAAAGAAACAAACAAACTAAAAATTCCTATCTTTAAAATAACTGAAAATCATAGATTTCTGAACCAAAGTTGTTGTTCCACTTCAACTTCAAAGTGAGAAATAATACATAAAACACCTGGGATCTTTGAAAGAAATAAACTCTTCAAGAATTCTAATATGTCTAATATAAACCAAAATAGAATAAAAATAATTTGATTCTTCATAATAATATTAATATTAATTTTGCATGTTAACTTATCTTTAAAATCAACTATTTAATGGCTTCAAAAGTAAAGGGGGAAGATTTAGATTAGACATTAGGAAGAATTTCTTCATGATGAGAGTAGTGAGGCACTGGCACAGGTTGCCCAGGGCAGTTGTGGATGCCCCATCCGTGGAGGTGTTCAAGGCCAGGTTGGATGGAGGCTCGAGCAGCCTGATCTGGTGGGAGGGTACAGAATATTTTCTGAAAATTACTGACACATGTACTCTTGGTACTCTTCATTAAAACATAATATTATCAAAAAAATCCACCAGTTGGTATGGATTCTCAAATATTAGCTAGCTAAAGGCTAGATTACAGTAGAGTATATGCATCTTAATAAAAATGAATAAGGACAGTGTTTCAGAGCCAAGAATGGCAGAAAGAAAGATACACCAGTACTGGATTCATCCTTCAGAAGGAAATAGGATAGTCAAAATAATATACTTCCTATAAATAATCTATCCATTTTAGTTATTGTTGCTCCCTAACAAAACACTCCTGTGAGATATGATACTCGCCAAAGTTAATTACCCTCTGTCAATTAGGGTTTCTAGCACAAGATTTTGCTCAGAAAGTGAGAAATAAGGTAGATATCTCCATAATGGAAGAGTGCATTTCAATATATGTCACGATTTCTGCAAGTCATGTGAAGGCATTCTGAACACAAGACACTTCAACTTTAATAAAACAGCACCGATCAATTGGATCTCCTGCAGAAATTCTTCTGAATAAAATTAAAATTTGTGGGATTTCTGACAGCAGCTGTTATGTTTACTTCCCTCCACGTACTTTACTGCAAGTTTACTTGAAAAACCCTTTACCTGTTACTTGCAAAGAGGACAATAATTTCCAAAGTTTCACCAAACTGGACACTGAAATGTTAATTTGAGTTTCAGACTTCACAGTAGTCAAATGGATATTTAACATTAAATTCAACAAGGTAAATTCAAACCATCACTTTAGACTGATATATACGTACCCTTGTTCACTGCAGCCTCAATCTGCAAGTGGCATAAATTGGTTCTAGAAAACAAGAAGCAGAGTAATATCACTGAAAGCAATGTTTCTGATTCCCTTCTCTTCAAATCTGGTCCTGTAAGCTTAAAAGAGAGCACCAAATAAGGCATGCAAGAAATCAACTCAAACCCCATTGAAATTCTGTGACTTAGAAGGTAGCTGCAGCTGCTTGTACCATCAAAACTTCCCATGGACCTGTCTTAATGCCTTTTTCAGTTGTCTTGCTTCAAATCTAAGAAAAGTTGAACTCATGTCCACCTGATTATTGCCTAATGATAGCTCTGAGCAAGTTTACTGACCATTACTGAGTACTAATGGGTATTATTATATAAAAAGCTATTAATGGAAAGATGGGGAGGGGCTCTTTATCAGGGAGTGTAATGACAGGATGAGGGGTAACAGTTTTAAACTTAAAGGGAGTAGATTTAGATGAGATATTAGGAAGAAATTTTTTAATGTGAGGGTGGTGAGGCATTGGAACTGGTTGCCCAGAGAAGTGATGGAATCTCCATCCCTGGAGGTGTTCAGCGTCAGTTTAGATCAGGCTTTAAGCAACCTGATCTAGTGGAAGGTGCCCCTGCCCGTGGGAGAGGGGTTATAATTGGATGATCTTTAAGGTACCTTCCAACCCAAACTATTCTATGATCCTATGAGACAAATCATTGGCCTTAACAGAAAAGCAGTGGAATTAAATGAAATGTGTCTTTCTTTTCTCCTTCAGTGATGATTCCTTAAGATCTGGTCTCTCTCATGTAAGCATCTTACAGCCATCGTCTAAGTATCTGAGATCCAGTTTTAGGCTTACAGGCAGTGAACATGCCTGTATATATTTTTTTTTCTAACATATCTTGAATTTTGGAATCGGTTCTGATTACTGGTTGATGCTTTCATAACTTTCTACACATGTCAGTATCCAGTCAAAAATTAACAAACTACCTGCAGTTTCTAAGGAATAACTTCTTAAAGAACCGCCACAATATCAAAATGTGAAATCAAACTTTCCTGCTCCTGCAGGAACAAGTTAAAAGTCACATCAAAATTCTACATAACCAGCACACCCCCAGAAGCTGATTGTTCCAAGATTCAAATCATGTTTCACATTAAGAAAGAACATACCACAGGTTTATTTGTTTCAACTGACCCTTGCTGAATCCGCCCTTATTCTGCTGACCCTTGTAATCATATTGCAGTTTCCCAGAAGGCTTAGATCGTTGGGTATAGCTGTGTATCATCATCACAGGGGAACAAAAACTCACTGTATTTCACTGTATACAGTTCAGAAAAAATGGTCAGGTTTGTCCACACTGATATAAAATCTATTTGCATCCCCACTTCTCTTTTCTCCTCTCATAGCAAGCCTTCTGCCAGTTCTGTTTCTACCTATGTTTTAGTCTCCAGCTACTTCATTAAGTATCATTTACCAAAGATTTTCTTTTGCTTAGTGGACAATGCTTTCTATAATTTAAGATCTGCATGCATTCATTTGAACAGAATGGCTCGATATCATAATAGAGAGCCATTGATCAGAAAAGGAGCTGCCCTGGAAGATGTTCAAACTGCCTGGACTCCCCCATGTTATGTATGGATTCTGTCTACTCCATGAATAACGCACATAGATAAAAGCACTTTAGCCCTCAGCTGAAGTCAAAGAGTCTGAGTAGGTCTTGAATCAGCTTTATGTCATAATTTCTCACAGTCATCCCACTGTTCTGCTGTTTTCATTTAGAATGAATATAAACTATCCAGATTCAGTGTGAGTGTCTGCTTTCAGGAGCAATGCACTTAGGAATTCACTAAGTATGTGAAATATATTCTCAGTACTAGTTTTTAAACAGGGATTGAGACTAAGTAATGGAAATAGCAGAGCCCATGGGATTGATTAAAAGTGTGTTGAGTTCTCTATTATTCAAAGCATGGTAATTAGAGCCCTATATGACACAGAACTGTAAAATCCAGTTGATCAGATGCTCGTGTGCATGGGCTTTCCTTGCAGCAGTTAGCTAACACCAGAAATGTTCCTTACGTGTCATGGAAAAAGCATTACTACTTTAGGAACCTAAGACATTGCATACTGAATTCACATTCCCACTACAGTAAATTGCTGTTTATCTGGAACACGTCATACTATTCTGAAAGTGTATCCAAGGGTCCATATTTTATGTCTGAGCAAGCCACAGTGATTACACTCCTCCATGTGTCATTTGTTTCTCTCTGAAAACCATGCGTCTAACCGCTGCCCAAATGAAAGTGTAGAGGTGCAGGGGAAGGGAGGACGCAATTATCCCTTTCCTCCAGTCAGAACGGGAAAGCTGATACAAGAGTAATAACCAAAAGCCAGGTCTTTCCCACATTTATTGTCACACCTATCATAGCCAGTAACATTTCTTTAACAATAGTCATTTATAAAGACCTGTCTTCTATGGAAAGATTTACTAACAGTCTTAAGTGGAAACTCCGATACAAACCCAAATTGCTCATGGAAATAGTACTACAAAGATATAAAAATAATGCACAAAAGTGACCCACTGATGCATTTACTGTAAAACCCAAGGACTAAAAATAAAATAACCTCAAAATATAAAATAAGTTAATTTTTTTTCCTTTCCTTTTTGAAACACAGAAATAGCTCTAATGTATCATAGATTAAAAAAACATATTGTGATTGGAGCTAACAATATTTTTACATTCTGCCCTTCAAAGACTCAACTCAATTTCATTTTTACAAGACAGAATCTGGCAGTGTAATAAAAGGTCTCTAAAAATAAAAAAAGAAACAAAGAAACAAATTGAAGGTAAGAAAGAACATCGGAACTGAATAATATTGACTGATTTTCTGTCATTCTCACTACTCTAGTTGCTGAGCATTCAAACACTAAAAGAAAACATACCACAGTCTCCAGAGATGCTGTATCAACAAAAACTCCTTCCGCTGGCATGATACAATATCTGTTTAACTAATCAGGGGGAAGTTTATCATATGGGATTTGGTGGGGTTGTTTATGGAGTCATTAGCACAATGGCACTTAGCTCTCAGATGTCAGTTGTACTCTTCAGAAGATGAAATGCTGCAGCTGGCTGTGAATAGAATGAAGGCCAAAATCCGAGTTATAAAATAGAGGACTTTGTTTGAAAAAATTCTATTGTTAGGATTTTGTGGATGTGTTGGCTTGTTTATTTATTGACACACTTATTTACTTGTTCTTTCAAAGTAATGAACATGTGCTGAAGATTATAAAGAGGTGGGGTGCTGAAGTGTTCACTAATATTGAAAAGCCTTATAGTAATTTCTTCTACACCTTGCTGTAAGAATATCACACTTTGCTAATGGGCTCATAAAAGAGCTTTTCCAAACATCAAAGTAATGGAATGAATTCCTAGGATAATATGCATTTGCCTGAATTCCACCTAGTGCTCTGTCTCTGATTCCCAATTATAAAAGTGAGATAATAATTTGATTTCTAAAAATATTCCAGCTTGCTCAAAGATGCCTGCCAAAATTCTTCCGCAACCTCGTCCTTGTAAAACATGGCTTTAAAGAGAATTTTAGTAAAACGAGTAAAGTTCTTCATATATTTATTATTACACATTTAATTGACATGAGCGTTAGAAGGATTAAGTCAATAGCGTTCATAAAATGCGTGGAAGATATGCTTTCAATAAAGTGCTTTAATAAAAGTTACCAGCAGATAAAATAGCAGATGAAATTCAGGCTAGAGAAATACAAAACAGTGCTTATAGGAAAATTAATTTTTGGAACAATTAATTCCATAAAACAATTCTACAAAACTCCATCTCAACATATGATGTTAAAAACAAAACAGAACAAAATGAAAACCAAATAGAGGGCCAGGAATAATTACAAAAAGAAAAGAACAGAAAACATTAGTCATCATGCCACTGTAGGAATTTGTGCTTCATCTGCCTCATAAGTACTATGTGTGGTTCATGTCTCCTCATCATGAAAAAGACGCAGTAAATTTGGAAAAGGCTCAGGAGTCTCCAAGCCACAAATTTCTGAAAGACTATCCTGAGGCACTATGAATGATATGCCTGCCTGTTCCTGATTTTTTTCTTGTACATCCCATTATCCATCACTCTTGGAGGCTGGCCTAACACATAATTTCTTATGTTCTTGACAGATTTTTAAAAAGTAAGAGGGTAGTTTGCCTTAGTCACTGTGTTGCCTGGGAGTGAAAAAGGATGTATCCCTCTATGTACAGAAGAAAGAAGGTATCTTCACTACTGTTGGTACCTTGATTTACCAGAAGGCCAATAGGTTTAGAAGAATCTTGAGAAGGCTGTGCACTCTTAGGAAGATGAAACTGATGCTTAGAAAATATCTTAAAGCAGGTCCTTTTACTCACCCACAGCACATAAACCCTGTCAGGATTTAGTCACATTTAAGTGCTCTTCACCTCTGAGATAACTATAGAATGTCTTATTCTGCTGGCTGTGCAGAATGTTGGCAGTGTATCACATGGGCAAGAGGAAAGTGGCAAAAAAAAAAGAGGGCGTGACTTTTTCTTTAGAGTTATGATTAATATGTTCCATATAAATTAGAAAGGACTTGAGTGCTTCAGTGGGTTTTCCTGCTGAAAGGGTACATTATAGGATGCTTGCTAATGCAGTCCATAAGAAATCAAGGGGAACCAGGGCTTCAGTAACAAAGCAGAGACCCAGCACAACCTTGGGAATGGAACCGATCTCTTGCCCTGACTGGGACCTGTGGGGCTTGGGATCAGAATGACATTCTGAGTCACAGACCTGAATCTTCCTTTAACTGTTCTTTTTTTTTTTTTTTTTTTTTTCCAAATCATCTGTGGAAGACCACAGTGGAACAGTAGACAGACAAAATCCCCAAACAAGAAGTCCAGAAGAAAAGGAATTGTGGTCATCCCACTAAATATGTTTTGATGGGTGATGAACAGCCTCAGGGAGCACAACTTAATGCAAACCAGTTTCTCCAAGTGTGTCATTGCTTAGGTTCAAAGACGAAAACTAGAAAGAGTAGACTCTCATCTGCATGCCCATGGGGTCAATACCCACACATAGCCTAAAAGGACCTAAAAGTATGAAATAACAGTGTGCTGTCTTGTGGCTATGGTAATGACATAGTTCATGTAATATCTCCATTTGGTGATACAAGGAATCCCATGTTTGCTTGCAGAATAAGAGAGAAACATAAAGATGTCTACTCTTGAACTTATTAGTGTTAGCATTCATTGATACCCTTCACTGCAGCTAATGCCAAAGGTGAAGGAAACTGGTATTACTATCTTTATACACAGTCCTTTCTCCATGTGTGAAATGAAACTAGCACTCCAGCTTCTTGTATGCACAGTGTGGTATCTCTTAAGCGTATGTCACCTGTCCTTTTACTGAGAAGCAAGGGACCACAGTGAACTAAATCATGCAGATTTGTGTTGTCCTTGGATGCTTCTTTTACTGGAATGACAGAACTACATAGCAAGTCACACCAAGACCATCATTCATCACTCGGCCCATGGCTTACCCATAGAAATTAAATTTAATAAAATTTAATGAAATTCAACTAATAGTTCACTGAATTAAAAATCTTCTTCCAAAACATTTATGAGGGTTTGCAAAACTTGTAAGGACAATTATACATTGAAATTGTTACAAGGGAATATCTGTTTTCAACTTCAGAAAATGGTTTGGGCTTATACTTGGAAGCACAAAGACTTACTCTTTACAAATGTTTAAACACAGCTCATTTAACCATGACTTTATTAATATTATGGAAGCACTGATAGCAACTCTATAATCAATGTTCAGTTAAGCATGAAAACAAATACTGATTGAAACCAAACTACTACACTTCAGTTCTTTTCACAGATATATTGTGTTTCCCAGGCAAAACATCTGGAAAACTGCATTAGCAGGGTCACTAAGGCTTTCCTTAATGTCAAGGGATCCTTAGTGATCTCTACAACTTTTAGTCCTAATTTCTGCAAATTACTAGTAAGGGACACAGATGTTAGGTTACTGCTTGCATGTGCTTTGTGGACATAAATCCTACTGCACTGCTGCAGGTATCATTACATTAGGACAGCTATCAATTAAAGTGGGTTTTGGAGTAGGTTTACAAATACTTCCAGTGTATTCCAGCGAGTGTTTGATCTGGATCTGAAGGGCTGGCATAAAATTTTTGCCTGCCCAAGACATTCCCACTTGTGAGTAGCTTTTCTAAGAGTTTGATCTTTTAAAGAAATTAAAATTAGCCAGAATCTTATATACTCGGTAAATATTATAAAGGAAAATATTGTAAAATCCTCTAAAAGGAGGGTTATTCACATTGTTTCTCATTACTGTTTGCATTAAAGAAACTGATGAAGAATATGTGAGCCAACAAATGCCAACATATCAAAAATATATCACAGACCCTTAAAGCAGTAGGGTTAGTAAAGGAAAAACTGGGGGAAGGAAAAACAAGTCAGTAAAAGGATTTTAAATTCTGCAAAAAGAGACGTGTTTTCCTTGATGGGGGACAAAATTGTCTCTCCTGGATCACAGAAAATCATTGGAGAAGGAGTTGCCTCCAAAGTGTCTAGACCCAAGGCTGGACCTACGGTCATGGACCTCATTAAGAGGAACTCCAGATGGAAGGTGATGTGCAGGTGGGAGCAGTAGTGACCCATAGGTTTTTAAACTGAGCTGCTCCTCCCTCAGATGGAGAAATTAGAATTAAATTTGTTGTACATCCTCCCGCAGTTGAGAGGTCTCAATTCTCTTGTTACTCGGCAATGCAACTACTTTACTCTCTTTTTTTCCATGGCAAACGAACTCACCAGAAGCAGACTTTTTTACGTGGTTTCTTTTCATCAGTCATCACATCCATCCATCAGGTACAGAAACATCTGGGCAAGCTAGTTAAAGTGTAGCTGACTTCAGTTAATGTTTATAATTAAGCCATGAGATTCAACAAGCAGTGCATTTCTGAGGGATTATCACACACCTCAGGTGCAGTATAAGGCACCAGCCAAAAGCCAAGTGACTTCAGCTACTCACAGAGTGCAATAATCCCTCAGAAATCTATTAACCGTGAGTGTCTTATAGCTATTATGGTATGGAAACGCCAAGGTAAAAAGGTCATACCTGTACTTTTAATGAGAAATATTGACACATGTATGACATCACTGCCAGCCAATCAGAAACCACCATTGTTACCCAGTGCTTGCAATCATTTCATAAGAGCCAAAAGTTATAAAGCAGTTTACAGTGCTCTGAAATCAAATAGATCACTTAAATGCTGAAAACACATTTAAAACCAAAAAAAAGATATCTTCCATATACAAAACGTGTGTAGGTCTGCACTGTCTTCATGTCCTTCTTTAAGTTCACAGTATGAACCATTCAGGTGATGAAATTGCTCATATGCATAGTATTAAGCACACTAATTATTATAAATTATACATTTGTCATTAATACTTGTAGGCTTTAATGAATATCTATATCTTATCTTTCAGAATCACTCTCCTGCTTCTGTCCCAGCACTGCTCCCAGCATCTGAACTGCATATCCTCATGAACTGGTTGTTGAAAGAAATCTGGAAAAATCTGGTCTATTCCAGATTCCAAAATACATTTTATTCCAGATGCACAAGTAGGAAGGAGAAAATCTCATCTCACCCCTGACATCCCCTGCCTAGAAATCTCATCTGGGGAGATGGCTCATTGACTTTGGCCAAAAGCATATCAGGGATCATTCCATTGTGCTGTGGACTACTCTAACAACACATACAACTCATGCTTAACAAGTACAGCAAACTTGTCAAATCAAATGCAGCATCCAGAAACCTTTCCTCACGTTGCTTAAACTGCTAGTCATAGACGTAATCACAAAGGTCAAATCAGAGAAAGGAACTTGTTATCTGCAAAACAATAGCAAAATACAAAATTAGTGTACCATGATTTACTCAGAGAACAGCGAAACTATGTACAGATTTTCATCAACATTGGAAAACCTACCTGCTTACTAAAAAATGGCAGTTCGCAAGATATTCATGTTACTGCATCAGCTGGTGACTGCTGCTGTGACAATGTTCTCTATTTTGCATGATGAAGGACCACTCAGATGTGATTATTTTTAATTGCATGAATCTGACTGAAAAAAATTTAAGCATTCAGTGTATAATGGTTCCAGAAAATAACTGGGCCTTTCTTCATGACTTGCTCAGTCAACAAATAGGCTGTGTCAGGCCAGTGAGAAAAAGTGACAGATCTAAGCAGCTTTTCGGAAGAACATATTGATATTTGAATCTGTAGTTTCCATGCTCTAGCTGATGTCAGTCATTGGTTGAAAGCCTAGATATCAGGTAGCCAAGACAAGCATCTAGCTGCCACTTAAAAGCTATCTCTTTCAGAGAAGAACTGTAGTATTCTTTCTATGGTTGTTACTGCCAGGCAGCAGACAGATGCCCTCTGTGTTAGCTAAGTCTCCCATATTTTAGAGTGCAGTGTGCATTGCATGAAACCGAGCTATAGATTACAAAGGACCGCAGCAAAGGACAAACTTGTGGATTTCATACCTAATTCTTGAGCCAAGGGCATTAATGGAAACACAAGTATGTCAAGATAGACTCATAAGAGTCACTTTGTTTTTGTAAGTAGTGATGACATTATGAAAGTACTTGTCATATTAAATAAGCCTGGATCAAACTGATCACAAGTTGTGCCAGTTTAAATTACATGGAAAGTGAAACAAACACACTCATAACCAAGATTTCTTTCTTTCAGAAAGAGAAACTTCAGGACCTTAATACACCTGGTATGTGAAGTCAACTGGACTTCAGAATTCCCAAATATCAGCAAGGAGGTGGAAGCTCAGCACACTGCAACTTAAAACATTCTGGAGTTTGAGACCTCAGGAAATGGAAACTTGCAGAGAAGAGGTCTGGAGGTGGAGTAGAGCACTGCCAGATGGCTGACAGAAACAAGGAGATAAAAAAGAATCATGCTGAGGTAGAGGAAAAACAACTCAAAAAGCTTAATGTGTTCAGATCAGGAGAAATGACTAATCTCCTCCCCAGAGCACTGGAAGAGCTGGCATGTGAAATGTCAGCTCCAGTAGTAAGTGGTTTTGCTACCCCAGCACACTGCATAAAAAATTTCTTTGATAAGATTGTAGCACATGTAACTTCAATTGAATGAAACAGAACAAAAACTCGTACACCAAAGAGATAAAAAAACTGGGTAATCAGTTAAAACACAGTGAAGAAAGATCAAAATACAGTTCTGTGATGGGAATGTGCTGTTAAATACAGAAAAAGAGGATATTCTAGTAGAAGTCTCTAAAATATTTCATATAGTGCCATGTGGGAAGTACCTAAAATACAAAAGAAGAGGACTAGTGCTAGAATGGGCAAATAGGTTCAACTAGGGCCCAAATCAATTCAGATTAGGTGGGACCTTGCTGCTATTCACACCTTCCACTGTTGCTGGTCCATGGGTTGCTTTTTGTGCAGAGGTCACTAACAGATCATCCACAGCTAAAGCAATCCTGGGCTTGAGCAGAATTCTGACAACTCCTGTTCTTTCTCTCTAACATATACTAGTTTAATTTCATGCGTAGAGTCTCACCTACTGTGAGGGACAGCAGACTTGCTGTAGGTGTATCTGACTACAATGTGATATGAGGAAAGTAAGTTAGACATAAAAATCCTGACTGTTTCAAGGTACAATTAGAAATGTTATAGATGAATTTTGTGGTTTGCTTTGATGGCTTTCTTGGACAGGATGTAAAATTCATGGTTTTTTTCTTACCTCGTCCCAAATATATTTTGAGAGTATCTCTGGATACTCTCAAAGATGTTATACACTGCCTGTGGCATGTCAGGGTGCCACTCTTCATTAAATAATTGTTGATAATTCAAACAAGCATCTTAATCCTCTCTTCCATGTTTCCAGACGTGAAATTAAATTTCTAGAGAAACCTTCCTAAACCTCCTCATATTCCCCCTTCAAAACTCTGATGATGTTGCACTTAGTTACCTCCTGTAAAGACAGTTGTAAATATGACTGCTAGCATCGTCTTGTTTCCTTCCATTCCTTATTGACTGTCTTGTCTGGTACACATACCGTGGGCTTTTCATAGGAGGAACCATTGTTTTGATTTGATAGCATCTACAACAGGAGCTCCTGGTTCCTACTGGAGACATGCTCCTCTAGTACGAGAAAAGAAAGGACACATTACCATGTGCTAGTGAACTAAAACTAAAACTCTCAGATAAAAAGCAAAAAGTGTCGTTATCTGTACCAGAAATTGGTAGGAGGCAAAGGTTGAACTTTAGATGATGGCCACTATTGCTGTGATTGCCTTTGGCCATTTTAAAGAGTGAAGCTACAGTGTTATTCCTTTGAGAATGCAAACTGAAACTTGAAATGCTGCCTCTGGAACAACAGTTTTCCATGATAAGATGAAAAGTGTAGTACAGACCATCTTCTTTATTCAAAATTTGGAGGGAAGGGTGCTGCAGCGAGCCCCGCTGCAGTCCCAGATTACATTTGGTAATAGAGTAGCTGTATCTCAAATGAATGGGCCACAGACAATCTGAACCAGAAAATATGGATGCATTCAAGTTCTAAGAGCAGTACCTCTGTATACGTGTTACAGAATTACACACAGAATCACAAAATGACCTGAATTGTAAGGGACCCACAGGGATCATCGAGTCCAACTCCTACCCCTGTAGAGGACAAGGCCAAAATTTACACCATGTGTTTGAATGCATTGTCTAAATGCTTCTTGAATATTGTTAGCCTTGGCGCCATGACTCCTTCACTGGGGAGCCTGTTCCAGTGCTCCACCACCCTCTGAGTGAAGAACCTTTTCCTAATATTCAACATAAACCTCTCCTGGCACACATTCCCACCGTTCCCTTGGGTCCAATCATTGGTCACCAGAGAGGAGAGATCAGCTCCTCCTCCTTCCCTTGTGAGGAAGCAGTAAACTGCTATGAGGAGGCCCCCCTCAGTGGAACAGATCCTTCCAAACTCCCAAAATGGTGCTATGACATGAACAGATAGAGGTTATGTTTGTCCTGATGTGACACAGTGGCCCTCCTGCAGATATACAGATGGAACATGGCTAATGTAAATATCCTCATATAACCATTTATAGCTTTCTGACCTCCAGTATTTTCTCTTTGTTTCCTTTTGCCTTCCAAGGAGCTGCTTATCTAACATCTCAAAAGCCACACTGGGATGGCTGACTTTGGTCCAGCAACCAGGATCTGATTCCACTTTCAGTAAAAGTGAATGCCTTTCTCTTAAAAATGCAGCCACAAATCACAGTAAGTTCAGGAAACAGTGGCACTGTACACTTAAGATTTAAAAGGATGTTAACAGGCTGCTCTGTCCAAAAATTTTGAAATGGGAATATATTTCATAATACTCTTCCAGATTCTAAATATATCACAGCAAACACAGATTACCACTGTGTCACCAGTGTGATTATTAAAGCTTTGGAATATCTTTTATTATACAGACTCCAGCAGTATTTCAGTGTGCTGTCCCCAAAATAGTCATTCCACTACCCTAAGAGGTAATTAAAAAGCTTGAGTGGGATGTGGGATGTTTTCACAAAATGCTGATAGTACAGATTTATACACCTTGGATCCAGATTACAGTTGCTTGCAACCCAGGCCAACCAATGAGATAAATATTAGTGTTTGCCAGGTAAAAATAAAGGCAGAATCACCAGAATCTGGGCATATCAAACAGTGGTGATTATGAAAGCCAGTGGAACTTTTGGGTGAACACAGTCTATTTGTGGGTCCAGCTGAGAACAAGGCAAATATTAAATGTGTAGTGTGAATTTCTGGCAATGCTAACAAAATTCCCAATGATTTCAATGTGGCTAGGGTATAACTCTTCAGGGCAATTAATTGCTCCAGCAGTTATCTGCTCCTGTGATTCTACAGGTTCAATATCCAAAATGAGACCATTCACCTAAACCCTTAAAAATTAGTCTTTTTTTAAAGAAAAGAAGAACTCCATAAAAAAGGTATTTGACAGTGTCCATAAAATAGAATTACTATCCTGTTGTAAGAGTAGTGTAAAATATAAGTTGAGATGATAGCCAGAAAGAAAAAAAAGACTTATAAAACTTTACTTGATATGGAAAACAAGTGTCAGCTCCTTGCTGCTGTATTGTTAATGCATAAAAAGAAAAGAAATCCTGCAAGGTCTATGGGAGCTTTTTGTGGATGAGTAATAGTGAAGGCACCCTCGTAAAATGCATAATGTAGTTGGTAATCCTTAGCAGATCTGAGGGGGTTTCACCACCCTTTTTTTTTTTTTTACTTTCCCTCCTTTCTCAACATCTGGTTTAGGTCACCCTTGAATCCCACCTTCTCCCCAAGAACATAGCACAATAGCCTGCTCAGCAGAGCCCCCCAGTACACTCTCTCACACACATTCTCCAAATGACAAATAATCTCCATATATCTTCCGAGAACAATAAAAATCTTGGATGTGCTCCCAGAGCCCTCGGGAAGTTCAAAAATCTTTAGAGGGGGGCCCTGGATTGAGGTTTTATCTCTAGAATTTTACATAACAATCTTGGTAAGTGTTGTATAACAGTTAATACATATTCAATGGCCAAGAAAAAAGAGAAAAAAAAGACATTAAAAATAACACTGAGGAAGGTCAAGTGAGTCAAAGACCTGGTGTGCTCTGATTGCTTTACAGAGAGGGCTCGGATTCCTCTGTTTTATCACATTTGTGCTGTGCTGGCCTCTGTTTTGGAACCACAGCTGCCTCTGGTGATATAGTGCCATGCAGGGGTGAAGTGTTGAAGCTCAATCAGAACTAAAAAATCTGAATGGCTTTCATGCAGTCTCGTCCATGCTCAAGTTTCTTTTCCTTCATGTGTTTCCTATACCATGCTCCCTGGCACCATCTCCACAGTCTTGCCTGACACTTTTGAACCTGTTTATGTCACCCTTTCCAATTGTTTTTCTTTTATTATCTGTAATCTGAGACAGGTCAGCTGAGTCATATGGCAATAGTATATGATTGAGCTACTAACGCTTTTATAAAAAAGAGGATCTTCTAAATATTTGTGTAGATGGTTCTGATGTGGATGGTCTGAAAATATCTGTGCATGCAGACACTTAGAAGAGTGTCTCTGCATGAGAAAACAAACTGCCTTTGGTGGATCTACTGATTGCAAAGACCATCTCATGAGGAAAGGACAGCAGAAGATGATGATTCACCTCCTGGATATCATAGAAATTGTGAGTAGGTGACATTCATTTGCCTCATTCACACCAATATACATGTGTATAAGCTTTTGTTTTACATTTTTCCTATGTGCTACATAGTGCAGTGTAAGGGGGTAATCAGCCAAGACTGGAATTCTGTGAACTCTGACAATACTATGCTTTAGCCTTTCCATTGAGTTCAGTCAAGCTCAGAACATCTCTGGCAATAACTATTCCCAAACTGTGAGAGACACTAATTTCTGGTGAGTTCTCCAATAGTCACAGTCAGGTATGATTCATCTTAGAGTAAGTAAAGTGAATCGCAGTGCTGATAACGACATTTTGATTGATACCCTCCCTAAACTACGGCAGGTCTTTATGCATTCAATCATCCCAAATTTTAATAACAGTTGTTTTTAGTGTTAAAGTATGAAACAAGCTTGGGTACCAGTGCTGGCTAAACGTCATCTTACTGTGCTCAGAAGAGGCTAATTTAGCCTGCCAACAAGCAAAAGAGCATTAAATGGAGGAAATTATGAGGGATTCCATAAGTATGGAATCCATCCCCATATAGAAGGCCAGCATGAGGCCCAGAGCTATTTTAGTGGGACTTTAAGCCTTAGCAATTTAAGTGGGATTTAAGTTGTGCATAGACCTGTGTTGGCTTCCTGCACAGAAGAGACTTTCAACGAAAGACATTATGAGGAAGATGCAATAGGATTAGAAGTGTTCTAGGTACATTTCCATCCCCCAGGCTCAGGATATGAATGCACAAAAAACCCACAAGGTAAATGAGGGTACAAACCCCCTGTGTGTTAGCTATCCGGTCACAGTAAATGAGAGGTAGATTTTCTCTAAGGGAAAGAAAGTTTGTGTAACACCAGTATATTTTAAACTAGATATTGCATTCTCCAAGCACCTCATACCTTATTGCCAAAGGAAAACAGAACCTGTTTGCCACCAAAACCTTTTGAGATGCAGGGTCAGTCACTCTAGATTTAAGTCCACATCAAATAATTTTGTGGCTCTCAAGCCGCAGCTAGTTTGTCTCTAGCTTAGGTAAGGTGAATATATGGCTGTCTGTACTTACTCACACATATAAACCTTAAGACAAATATGCACAGGCTCTTCAAAAGCCAATGCACCAAATTAGGAAACCTCAGTACAGTCTAATGGCAAACACTCAGAAGTCAGGTGTCATTGAGGTCACCTTTTCCTAGTTGCACTGACCACTTGAATTTAGCTTTCTTCCACATACACAGCCGAACCTGTGAAATACCCCTGCACCTCTTGCCTTCTCTTCTTTATCACCACTCCCCTCTCTTAACAAAAACAACTAAGATACTCCTTAATAAATCACTTTAAAGAACTTCTCCATCTGAAAATCTACCATTTCTTAATGTTAAATACAGATCATTTTCCCAAGATGGTGGCTTGGGAAGCCCATAATGGAAAAAAAAATGGCATGGAATGAGTATCTGCGATCAACAAGGAAGGTGGAACAAGAGTATTGCTTTTTAATACTGTATAAATATTCACAAAATTACAGCATGAAGCTCTACCTTTTAATGGGATTTTGCTGTGTCTCTTCCCTTATGATTTAAAACCGGGATGCCTAAACCTTGAGGACTAGATGTATCACAATCTTATTGTATGTGACTATTGGTGGAAGGGAGGGTGATGGTGGCTATGATTATCTTCTGCTTCTCAAATGGCCCAATACACTATGTTCCTATCTGTCATTGGTGAACAAGTTTATCCTTTGCCTGATCTAGAAATGAGACAGGACTTAATGAGCAAGCCACTGGAAAAAGGCAAAAGTCCAGTGCAGCTGCCAGCTTCTCGTTTTGGTATTGGTTAATGTGAAACTGCTTTAGACATTTGAGACATTTGCTGAGAAAAATACATCTGTTGAGACTGGCAGATTTAAATTTGGATCTAAATTTTGGGTGGCACACCTGCAGTTTGAATGCCTAAGTTTACTTTGTGAATTTAATTCTCAGGGTACTTGTAAAATGATTGAAAACATTCATATGCACTATCATGCTTAGAAAGAGAAATTTGCCAAAGGCAGAAAAAAAACATTTTTGCTTGGAAAACATCATTCCATGAGTTTTACCAGTTCTTAAGAGACTACATATTGATATTTGGCCTTTGGGATTCTGGAAGTATTTTCACTTATAAATAGTGAGGTGCACCTTCTGAAAGGTTTAGGTACATAAAGATCTCTCTAGGTACCTAGGAGAACTTCTATAAAAGACTAGTTAGATTAGTCCTTGTTTTTCATTCATTTCAATTGGAGTTAAGGACAGACATAATTCTACTGACATGAATACTAACAATCATTTTAATAATGATCAGACTAACTGACTAAACAAAAGTATTATAAAATCACTAGATTTTAAATAAAAATTATTTTCTACTAATTCTATATGATAAATGTTAATGATATTTCTAGGTTACTCTATCTTTAAGTAGTTTTTGAATTTTTTGAAAAACATAATCAATGACTTCTGGGATATGTTTTCAAACTAGGAAATAGGCTCAGCAGTCTCATTTCTTAAACTTATTTGACAGAGTTATTCATCAGGCGTGAATACGAAGCAGAGTCCTTTGACTTTGGTGGGTGCATACCTTTGGATATAGAGATAAACTGTACTGAGTCATGTATGGTATGTTTTTCTAAGCATTGTAGACATGCTCAAAATATCAAGTTTCTGTCTCAGTTTCAAAGCCTCATTTTTCTGAACAGGAGGTAGACTGTATTTTTAATTTTTTAACAAATTAAAATCAGTGCAAATGTGCTGGCCTCAGCATAAGGAATATATATTGTGTAAGTATGTTTTATTGCTACTTCTGTTTTTTTTTAAGGATGTAGACATATTTATGAAAGAGAATAACTCAGATCCCAGCATTGGGCACCAAAGCAAGAATGATGTTTCTTGCTTCAGGTGCTAGACTATGATTAATAAAATCTACGCTAAATTCTTTACTTTTCTATGAACATCTTGTGTCATCATTCAACTTCACAGTGCCCAATTTAAAAAATAGACATAATATTTCCATACTTTAATGGACCCCAAGAGAATTCTTTAAATAGTTTCTTCTTTGAAATGTTCAAGATTTTAAGTACTGAAAATGAATCAGCCTTATTTATAGCTGTACCATAAAGCTACTTTATATATCACTATGTGAGAGGAAACCAGAGTTCAGCCAAGTCAACTGAGGATGAGATTTTTGTGTGGAAATAAAGTTAAGCTATGGTGGCCACAAAGGTCTAGTAAGAAAGCAAGGGATGAGAGAAATTGGGCTTCCACTTTTCTGTTGATTTTAGGTTCGAGGTTTTGGGGAATGTTTTCTTCATATTTAAAAGTTTCCTGAACTTTTGCATAGGTTCTTCATTCTCTGGAATCAGTGTATCAGTTATAACTAAATAGTAAATCTTAACCTATCATTGCGAGAACCTTAGTTATCACAGAAAGGTTGATTATGTAAGGGGAAAAATGTAGCTAAACTGTAATGCCCATAAATGACTTTACTAGAGTCAAATGTGTTTCTTCAGAGAAAGACTCCTAAACTGAGCTGCTGACTTCAGCTGGATTTGGGCAGCATCGTCATGCAGGTAGAAGGTGAAACCACACAGCCTCATAGTGTGTTTAGGGTGATTTCATTACAAATACACTATATTCCTCAAAGAGCCCCTGGAAGTAATCTAGAAGGATTCCTATGAGCTCTTAGGATGCTTAACATTTACTCTTACCTTTGAAACAAATTCTATTTGCTTCAAGCTTCTTATGAACAAGTAAAAGACATGCAGCACCTTCACATTTCACCTGAAGTATGTTTTGATGTTCCTTTCAGCTCTGCAAGGACTTCAATGCTGGGCGAGCAGAGCAAAGCAAGCCAAGGGCTGCCTGTATCTGCACAGAGGTGCTGCAGGTACATGGATTGCTGCTGGGGCCGTTCTCCAGGACTGCATACAGCTTCCTCCTTCGCCATTTCCTCTGCACTTTGCTAACACAGCATGAAGTGCTCTATTAGAAACAGAGTTTATTGCAGACTTGCAAACATTTACTGGGCAACTTTTAGATGGTGTCAAGTTATGGTCATATAATTTTCCCAAGAAGGTCTCCGAGAATATTAGTGTTCCAAGGAAGGTCCCACTGAGAATTCCACTTTTACGGGAGTGAAAGGCAACACTGTTTAAGGAGATGGAGGTAAAGATATAAAGCCTCACTTCTGGGCTGACCCAGCAAAATATTCCATTAGCTCAAATGGCAAAGCAATTCCCTTCAAAAACCCAAAGATGAAGTTTTAGATCCCCCTGTTGATTTATTCTGAGCATATCATATCATAACTGGTATGTAACTCATATTCTTTAATTAGACAGCTCTTTGATGACCTATAGCTGAACGTATTTTAGTAACTGGATGTTTCAGTGGAAAGAATATTAAAATCCTTTTACATGCAATGGAATAAAATTTTGTGGCAATTAGAGCCACAGAAATACGGTTTTGCTAAACAAAAAGGGGCCTTCTGGTGAGAAACTATTTGGTTACAGAGTGTAAGTACTCTCACAGAGAGAGAAAGGAAGAAAACATTAAAAGATCTGTTAATCTAGTAGAACAGGGTTTAGCAAAAACCTATGCTGGATATTTACAGCTAGATAAATTCAAATTAAAAACCAGATACACATTTTTAATAGCAAAGCTGATTAATTAATAGAACAAATAATGAAGGGATGGGCTGCTTTCTCCCTCTTTTGAGTTCTCCATTTTAACACTGAATCCTCTTTCAAAGGTATGTTGCAGTCAGATGCAAAATCCTGTCTCAATACAGTCATAGCTCAGTGAAATTATAAGATGTGTGATATGCAAGCCAGACTGGATGACCTAATCACAACTTCTGCCCTTAACATCTATGAATACATCTGACACTATATAACTTGTTTCTTTGAAATTCTAGAATAATAAAAAAAGTATTTTTATTAGGTAATTTGTTGCCATAGTAGCATTCATTCTGCTAGAGAGGGGCTAACATCCTAAGGGGCATAGACCAGATATTTATTGTAAGACTTCTTTTTCCATCTTAGCACTGCTCAGGTCATCAAGGCATACTAGCTAGAAAAAAAAAATATAAAAGGAGAGGAGTCCCAAAAAGCATTTTTTTTTTTTGAGGACTCTTTGATTCTGGAACTTGATATTTCTTTGGCTAAGATAATCCCTGTTGCTGAACTAGCAGTTTTTATTTTAGTTTTAGAAATTTTGAATAATGTGGAAAGATATATTTTTCTTTTCCATCCCCTCTAGTGTTGCCTTGCTCATATTCTTTCTGATTCCCTTTAAAAATGTAATGTTTTCCTCATACAATTAACATGGAACACCCCAGCAACCTCATAGTAAAGTCTGAAAAAAAATCTTTGACTCAGGGAGCTCATCAGGATTGAATTAGTACACCACACATAGAGGTACATAGAAAAAATTGTCATTTTAAGCCAATTATAATTTTAAAGGCCTGTGGTTTGTTATCTGGCATTCTGTTTCTAGGCTTCTGATTTCAATACCCAAATTGAAGTGTAGCTAAGCTAACCTAATAAATTGAAGAGTGTTTGAATGATTTTTATGGCAGTGATATCATTATTTAAAAGACTGGCATTTCAGACTTTCCTTGCGGTGTTGGAAAGAACAGAAAAAGGTTACGATCAAATATATAAAATAAATCTAGCTTTTTTTTTTTTAAATTTCCATTTCAAAGGAATTAACCTATTTTGCAGTCTTTCCACAAATAGTTGACATAAAGATTGAAATGATTGAGAAGATACTTGGATGGAAAACTTGATGCTCTCTGCATACTGAATCATGTCATCAAGCTCAGCTGATTTGATAAACTTGTCAATTCTGAATTCTGAAGCTAGAATAATAAATTGTTACTGAAAAACACTTTCTAAGTACTGTGCTCAAAATCAAAACATGCCTTTTTTCCATGTGGGGAGTTAAAAAATCTTAATTGTTGTATCTTTAGGAGATGCCCATGCACTGGCAGAGGCACACTCCTTGCATTTAGGGATGGAGACACTCTGCTTCTGTAACAACCCTGTGCTAACAGATGTGCGGACAGCGGGCACAGAACCACCGAATCATGTGGGTTGGAAAAGACCTTTAAGATCATCAGGTCCAACCTTTAACCTAACACTGCCAAGTTCACCACTAAACCGTGTTCCTATGCACCACATCTACAAGTCTTTTAAATATCTCCAGGGATGGTGACTGAACCGCTTCCCTGTTCTGATGCTTGACACCCCTTTCAGTGAAGTCACTTTTCCTAATATCTATTCTGAATCTCTCCTGGCACAACCTTTAGGCCATTTCCTCTCATCCTATCACTTATTACTTGGGAGAAAAGGCCAACACCCTCTTTGCTACAATTTCCTTTCAAGTAGCTAAAAGAGGTCTCCTCACAGCCTCCTTTTCTCCAGATTGAACAGCCCCAGTTCCCTCAGCCTCTCCTTGTAAGACTTGTGCTCCAGCTCCCTCACCAGCTTTCATCGCCCTCCTTTGCCAAAAACTGAATATACTATTTGAGGTGTGGCCTCACCAGCGCTGAGCGTAGGGTCACAATCACTTCCCTAGCCCTGATGGCCGCACTGTTTCTGGTGGAAGCCAGGATACTGTTGGACTTCTTGGCCACCTGGGCACACTGCTGGCTCATGTTCAGTCGGCTGCCGGCCAACAGCCCAAGGTCCTTTTTCTGCCTGTCAGCTTTCCAGCCACTCTTGCCAAAGCCTGCAGCATTGCATGGGGTTGTTGTGGCCCAAGTGCAGGACCCAATACTGAGCCTTGTTGAATGACATAGAGTTGGCCTGGGTATTGATCCAGCCTGTCCATGTTCCTCTGTAGAACCTTACTTCCCTCAAGCAAATCAACACACCCGCCTAACTTGGTGTAATCTACAAACTTACAAAGGGAGTACTTGATCCCCTCATCCAGATCATTGATAAAGATATTAAACAGAACTGGCCCCAACACTGAGCCCTGGGGAACACAAAAGCCTGCACCAGGGCAGCTCAGCTCCTCCCTTGAACTCTCATTCTTTGATGGAGAGAATGATGTTGGTTTCTATCTATTTCACAAGACACTTTCAGGGTATCAAAGAGCTACAGAAATCTCATTATTATGAATTCTAATTCTAATAGTCATGAGGCCGAAGAAATGAAAAGTTGGAAAAAAGTATTGCTTAACTCACAGATAACTGAGGAGCAGGATGCCTGCCAGTCAGTGAAGTACTAAGAAAGGTGCAAGAAAAGGAAAAACACCCCAAGAAGGGTTTGAACCATATACCACATCTGCAAGACTGCTAAAAATTAATATTGAGTATTTGGCAAAAATAACAAATTAGGTAAAAACCATATAGTAAACCCTCTCTGACAGAAAATGACAGCCCTCAGGAGACTGCCCATTGCAATGTGTTAAAGGTGAGTAGCTAAAGTGCAGCTATCATCTAGGTTCTTTGTCTCAGGTTGCAGGCCCATTACTCTGACTAGACACCATGGTGTCCCTTTTGGCCTCTGGAGAACAGTGATATATAGACTGCATTTATCATATAACTGTGAGTAAAGAAATTAAAGGGACAAATCCTCTGCAGGGTTAAACAGTGTGACGGGGCAAAGTGGAGTGTGTCTAGTCCCAGGAAAAGCTGATGTTAAACTCAGATTCTGGGCCAGTCAGTGGCATTTACAGTTTGAGCAGTGATAGGGATGGCAGAGCCTCTGCATGTTTGTCCTTTCGCAGTTATAACAGTCGCTGTAGCAGGGGCCAGCATGACTTCAGGTCTCCCCGAGGAGAGGCTATGTGAACTCATGAAGTTGGTTTGAAATACGTTTCTGAAATATGCTCGCCAATGAGTGGTCTGGAACAGGGTTTTGTTCTGTGGAGTTGCCTTCAACGCACTTTTTGGTTTTGTTCAGAAACAAAGAGATAGAGGCAAGCTAGGTGAGTGGGTATATGTGAAAGGAACAGCTCTTGTATAATATTCCTATCCTCACTCCTTGAGCCAGAGTTGGGAGTCTATGTATCATATCCAAATAAACACTCAAAGAAAACAAATCACAGTGTGGGAAAATGTGCTGAGATTGACCAGCATCATTCAAAATTCACATTATTGGTTATTAGCCAGATTTCTGTTCTTCACCTGCTTTAACTTCCACTCTCAAGCTGGGTTTTTGGAGAGGCAGTGGCTGATGGGAGCAGCCTTGAATTCTTAGAAGAGTGTGGGAGACCTTCTCCTTGATGTTGCCGTACCAGTGGAGAGAGCCCAGCACATGAGAAGGCTGAAGATGTGGTTTGTCCCTAGCATTTCAAAAAGGCATGGCTGCAGCATATCAGTGAGGAGCTCCCATCACACAGGAGTGCAGTTAGTGAGGGAATGTGGTCTTCCAGGTGCTGTCAAGTATGTTTTTCCAAAACAACACAGATACAACCTTTATGGCTTAAAGTGAGCATTTTACAGGAAATTAAATACATGTGACTGAGACAAGCAGAGCTAAGAGACCTCATAAACACAGATGGAGCCATCTGTATCTGCAGTTCAGAGAGCACCTGTTAACAGCCTACATGCCACATGTGTCCTGCTGTTGGAAAAGTCCTCAGGAGATCTGATTCCCAATCCACCTCGTTCATCACTAGGCTTCACCTTTTCCCTCTATAAAGTATTACAGCAAGGAGAGGGATAACAGATGCTGATCCAGCTGGTCTGCCTCAAGGAGAGCATTGCCTGGAGGGCCGTGTCCACAGGAAGTCCCACAGCACTGTTTCCTGTACTGGAACTTTATGGAAGTGTCAACCCCATTCCCATGTGTGTAAAATCCACAGCCAGGAATCTGCAGGATCCCTTCTGAGTACAGCCCTGAAAACACTCACTGAACAGTCTTGCACACCACAGCTGTTATGCTGGACCTGAGCGAAGAGACAGTTGCTGAATCTGCTGGGCGTTGTCAGGACCTTTGAATTGGACTCTGAATTTAATTGGCTGCAGGAGAGCCTTAAGGTGTTTTCATACCTATTTTGACCCCACTTCAAAATGCAGTGGAACCTGCAGGGTCAGAAAGAGATGACAACATGTCACACAGGTGTGAATCTGCCTCCTCATTTCTCTCTCTTTATCAGAAGAAAATATAGACTATCATTGCTCTGAATAAAAAAAAAGGAGTAATTTAGTACCTCTCCAAAATGGATGAATGACTTGATTGTAAGGACTGCCACAGTGTCATATGCTTACAGAAAGCCCTAGGATGACTTCCAGATGATAGAAATCAAAGAAGAGAGTGAGTGGTCTGAGGCACTTACTAAAGTATTAAGTGCCAACAGATGCCAGGAGAAAAGCTGGAGCTTTTCATATTTAAGAAACCAAGAATCTCCTTGTGACATTTTTTCAGGCTAAGAGGTAAGGAAGATATGAAGAGAGGGCAGGAAAAAGAAAAAATCAAAATGTTTTTGGCAACATCACTGACCTATAAGAGGTCTATCCTGTGTAGTCCCAATGCTTTTTACCAGCTTTACCAATCAGATGCACCAGAATTTATACCACCCACCAGCCCCCAAAATATGACAGCAATTAATAGAATTAATACAACCAGAAGCATAGCAACCTGATTCATACCACTGTATTTTTAACTGCTGTAGAATATTATATAACAAGTAACTCTACTATAAAAAGTCAAGCTGGAGGATTTTTTAAGACCAAGAATGAAAACAAATACTACAAACATTACACAACAAAAAGCCTAAATATTATTCCACGAGGGACTGTTACATCTTGAAGAAAACAGCATATTAACAAAGAATTCCTCGTGGACTTCTAGCGAAGATATTTGATTAGTGTGCCTACGTGTTTTTCAAATGTTCATCAAGAATAACAGCTGGTAGTGACCAAACTCCTCAAAAATCTGGTTTTGTCCTTTCACTGCATTCTGACACACCAAGGAAAAATAATATCATGAAGAAGAAAGATATCTATGAATCAAATAAT
Organism: Cuculus canorus; assembly: GCF_017976375.1. Taxonomy (NCBI): domain Eukaryota; kingdom Metazoa; phylum Chordata; class Aves; order Cuculiformes; family Cuculidae; genus Cuculus; species Cuculus canorus. The sequence continues at coordinate 91,716,636 of NC_071403.1, forward strand.
TCTTTTCCATGAGGCTGTGACAGGCAGTGCGATGAATTTATTTCAAAATGTACCTGGTTTTAATAAACTCAATCAGTAGCAAGATTTTACTCTCAAAACAAGAAACTCTTGCGAGAAGTCAACTGTTTTCTTTAGCACATCAAGAAGAGATGTCACTGCAGGTCTCACCAGCAAAGCAAATGCTCTAGCACTGCTATCTACAAGATCTGAGATGGAACAGTTATTTTTCTATTACTGACTCTCAGTTCTGCGTATACAATTATAATCATAATAAATGGACCAGTTAGCACTGTTCCACCCAGTTAAACCTCTAAATACCACACCCAGTACAAGGTTTACTTAGTGTCATGAATCAACACATTGGGGACTTCTGATAACATATGGCCATGAAATGTCTAGGTGTACTGAATGCAAATACACTGGCTGGTTTGTAAAAGTACATTTCAACTGGAATAAACAAATAAGGTATTCTCAGGCAATTTATATTTTGCCTGTAAGCTTAATACATGAAAAATTAAGCACCACAATTGCTTGGATGCTACCAGTGCTCGAACAGTCCTTACGTGAAGAGTAATGAAAATTTAAGAGGTACTGCATAGCTAAGTGTATCTGCTTTCACACAGAAAGGAAAATCTCATTATATCTGCTGAATAACAGTAATAATAACAGTAATAAATTGCCATGATACTGGATGGGTAAAATGTTGAAGAAAGGATTATTGTAATTCGTACTCCTGCAGGTTGGCTCTACCTCTGTCCTAAGACTCTCTGTCTAGCTGGCATACCATATTTTATATCCTCAGAATGAGAAGAACAAAAATATATTAAAATATTTGTTCATAAACAGTAGCTCTGTTTCCATTCTAGATCTTATTTATCAGAACATGATTAAAATTGAGTAAAGAGCAAGATTACGTGCTCCTGTGTTTCTTCTTCTGTTTCTTCATTTTGCTCATTAATTGCAGGAGATACGATACCCAATGTTGAAGAGAAAATTATTAGTGTAGAACCTCAAAGCCTTTAATGCATATTGAGGTTTATTTCTGACAATATTTGTTGTGAACTCTATACCCAAGGCTGTTTTTTTAATATCAGATATCAATAGAAACATATATACATGTAAATACAAATTGTAAAAGTGACTTTAAAATGTATATTTATCTAATCCTCTTACCAAACGCATGTCACATAAGAACTAATGATATTGCTTTCCATTAGGAGAGTGAGCCAAATTCTAGTACTCAATTGTGTGATAGAATTACAGTTTGAACTTTTAAGGGGACATCAATAAGAATGCCAGCATTTGCTAGCAGCCAGCTCTCTTATAGTTCCATGTGAGGTACAACCGCAACTAGAAAACACATATAGGAGAGGTCTGATAATCACGTTTGCAGCTGGAATTTTTCAGTGGTACCATACAGAAATTTGACTTAAGGCAATGCTTGTTAAAGAGGAAAAAAATGCTTGCAAATGCAGTTCCAAATTCAAATTTCAGAAAACAGTTAAATGCTTCCGATTATTTTTCCTTTCTACTTCCCCAGTTACATTCATAGCCTGGAATGTACATCTGCAATGAACAATGGTTTAATTTTCAATTTTATCTTTAAACAAAAATGATGCCTGGCTCATTTTATGGTTCCTTAAAATACAAAGGTCACTGATATTGAAGTTTCAAGCATTTAGGTGAGATTTTAAATAAAATGTAAATTAAGATGGTCTATCAATGGTTATCCTGAAGAAGGAGGAGTGTTGCATACATACCAGATTATTTCTATTAAATACTATACATCACTACTTCACATCAAGTGCTATAGTGAGCTACTACCTCTATGAATCTGTTTGCCATGTGGGTTGCAGACATCTGTTGAGTATCAGGGAATGTAATCAAATGATTTGCCAAGAACTCCATCAAAAACATGTCTTCTACATTTTTCTTAGTTGAGAACACCATGCACAGTAGATTGACCTAATGGAGGGTAACACATTGAATTGGAAGCAAAATGTTTAAAGTGATGCAATTCTCATTGTTAACCTCATGAATTCTTCAAAATGTTGTCCTTTAAAGTCAAGGTGTGCTGCAGACTGGATGCAAATGTGACCAAGCAAAGCTCCTTGAACCACTCTGCTGCTGGACATGGAAACTTGCTGAGGATGGGCTCTGTCCACTCCTCACTGTTTTTGCAGTGTTTAATTTTTTCCTGAGATATCTAGAAAGGAAATCTTTTCAGCTTGGATGACCATAATTCCTGGGGGAAAGGTGAACAGCTGGACATATCTGCTTACCTCCCTAATTGCAAATAAAGGGGAAAATCTGTCTGCATCCACCCAATTTGTTCCTGCATAGGATCTCACTGTAGCCAAGTAGTTAACTGCACAAAAGGCTATGGAAATAGGGCCTATATACTTTTTACTATCCCAATAATAAAAACCTCTCTAAGTGTCCATTCATCAGTGACCTTTCTAACTACAACAATAAATAAAGAAGTAAAAAATAGCTACAAATCTAAGAGTCTTACAGTTTTTCTGCCTCACAAATTGAACAATCATGTTTTTCAAGTAGCATAGGATCATGATGTGAATACTACGGAAGTGACTTAATGGAAGAGTTCTGGCATCCTTCACAAACTACTCTATGTCAGAGAACAGAAATATGTTCATGTTAGCTGAAGCTTTACTATAAATTAGCCTAGTATAATGGTACCACCCACTAGGATGGTTACAGTTTAGAGTCTGCTCATCCTCTCTGACATACTTGTTCACTCAGTGATTTATAGTATGGCATACAAAATCTCTGTCCAAGAGTGAGTACTCTTTGTGTGGCCATTTACAATTACAGCAAGAAGAGAAGAGAAAGCTTTGGGGATGTAGAATTCTTCACAGCAATTGAAAACCTCACTGAAATAACACCATGATTTAAAACATTCACACTAGGGTTGAGATCCTACCCCTGCTCTGCCAATAGAGCAGGACAAAAATAATTTCAATGCAGTCAATAAAACTACAGGTAGGTATAACTGCCATGGGAGAAACAAACTCCAGCCATCCTTTCTTAACAAGAAGATATTCAAAACTGAGGATATTCCTCCTGAAGAAAATGCTTGAAACCACTCATGACTTCCAGAAATCAGAATTAGCATTGCCATTAGTATTATCCTAAAGGAAAGGTCAAGTCAGGAGATTCAGATATATATCTAAATATCCTCAGAGCTTAAGGAGACTTCAGTTGCAATAGTTTCAGGACAATATCTACTGTAGATCACTGAATAGTGACTGTGTAAACCACGTGAAATTATCCTCCTCTGTTACTGTAATGATAGTATGAATAATAATGAGTATGCGTAACTGGTAGTTGCCCAGCTGGAAAACATAAATTTTCCACATATATCTGCCAACTGGACTTTTAATGACAAAACCACAGACATTCAGACTACTTGAAAAAGGACAAATGGAATAAAAACATACTATCTCTGTGAGAAACTATCTGATTTGTAAACTGCAACACTGTAAAACAAATGTCATATATATGGAAAGAAAAAGGGTGGCAATGGTTCTTCAACACATATGGGAGAGAGTTTTCTTGATTTAGTACTTATTACAATAAAAGTTATTATTAAAAATCGAAAGGCAGAAATATCTGCTTTTCACTATTCCTTAATGTTCGTCCAAGGGAAATTTCTTTCCAAGGAGAGGAGGGGGAGCAATTTGGTGATTTCTGACCTCAGCTGATACTAAAGCTCTCTGAAACAATAGGGTCCAGAGGTGTTGAAGGCAGCTGCCTGAATTCCTCAAAAAATATATTTATAAAGTCTATTTTGAGTTCCCTGCATTTCTGTAATGAAGTCCAGCTGCTCTGACCTTTCAAAGTTACCTCGTACAGTGTGAACAGCAGCACAGATAAGTGTTACATTAAATTGCAGTTAGATTCCAACTGCTCAGTATTTCAGTTAAAGGGCTGACATGGGAGAAAGCAAAATGAGAAAGAAAATTATATCTCTGGCCTAAGAAGTAAAATAAAGGTTTCAGTCATCCAAAATAATGGTTTGATGAGACCCCTCCAGTGAAAACAATTTATGTTAAATAAAAATTGAACATGTGAGAATACGCTTTTACAAAACACCAGGACCCCAAACTTGAAACAGAAGATTCCTCCTTTCATCTCACTCCCAAAATTTTACCTTCATTTTTTTTTCTGCACCAGCAAGGCCCTGAACAGGAATTCAGTTAAGAAAAGCTTTATAAAATACTAAAAATTCAGATTTCAATTTTGGTGAAACCACTGCAGAACAAAATTGCATTTGCAGAAAGGTCTGAGATGGGTTTGGCAAAGAGAGTGGCCCCTTCAGCCTACTTGGAATGAACCGTTGTAAGACAGTGTATAGTGTGCTATGAAGAAAATCCAGTTTAGGGCCAGAATATCCTTTATCTTCTGCGGATGTCAATGAGACTTAAAATCAGAGCTTGTGAAGCAAGTTTTTCTCCCTCAACAGAAATTTAACAAAAAGCATCCCAGGCAATTCAACCAAACACAATTTATGTTTGCACCGCTATAAGTAAGAGACAACATGTCCATGCTTTGTGCCATCTACCAGGGCTCACCTGGCCCTGGCTTTTTAGCCCAGGTGCAGATCCCTGCCTTGGCCGTGTTGCATATCCCACAAGGCACTGTGTTCATCCCTCAGCTGCACTGTGACAATGAGCAATGACAGACGAATGTGAGGGGCTGAGCAGGAGGCTCAGAAGACACTCCTCACCCACAGATCTCAGTGGCATCAGTGTAGCTTTTTACATAGCAGATCCTCTGTTTTCAGCCAGGGCTTGAGCATATGGAAGAGGGAAGAGATGAACATGCTGCATTTTGTCTTTTTTAAAGTCATTGGGGTCAATGTGAGTCACGTCCTCAAAGGATATTTTTTTCTGTTGCTCAATATTTCTATGCTTTTTTTTTCTTAAATGTCCTAGAAAACTGATGAGAAAACACTTACAGCTGTAAAGAAGAGCCTGTGAAATGAGCTGGGCCTGAGGCAACATCGGAAGTCAAAGGAGATGAAATAAAATCATTATTTTTTCCATTTGATGACTTTAAATCAATCTCATTACGTTTCCAGTCTTTACCCAAGCATTTTTTTAAGGATTGGAGTTGGCAGTATTGCTGAACCGAAAGCCTTAGAGCATACCCCGGGTGGAGAGGGTTCTCTTTCTGCCCCTTAGATGCTCTCTGAATGCCACCACCACCGTCGCCATCTTCTCCTCCGTGTTTGCTCACATGCTGCCATCCTTCCTGGGGCACAGGTGAACAGCAGAAGACAGAGTGGTTGAGCAGTGTGTGGGCAGGAGTTGCAGCCTCGTGGCCCTAGAGAACCTTCCAATTGCTTCTCGATTTTACTGCTTTTGAGCATGGGCTTTGCTTCACTCTGTTATGGACAGGTGCATGCACAGCCTTTTAACTTACTTTAGGAAACAACGAACCATTCTGCTAAAATGTAAAAGCAAGGCAGACTGTTCTATGAATGAATGCAGAAGCTGGACAGACCCACAGTCCTGCTAAGATCAAGGCATATTCGATAATTACGTTGGTCTTTAGAGGAAGAACTATGCTATTGTGCAACCTTCTGGCCTTAGGGTGGCAGTCTTGCAGCTGTAGTGAGAAAGACAATGTGTTTTTGTGTGCTTCTCAATTCTGCCAACCCAGAGTCCCTCCAATAGTATCCAACTTTGGGCATGTCCCTAGCTCATTCTTACAAACCAGCCCACCTCTAGCAGAACTGAAGGGCATGCACTAGGGCTAGAAACTCTGACTGCCTGTTGCTATGATGTGAGTCAGCAGAAACATGCCTCATTTGGTGTCTTATTTTCTCTGTCCAGATTAAGCACTTAGGCAGTGCCTGCCACTCGATGCCAAGACAGAAATGATGCTGCTGGACACTCCAGAGACAAGTTCTGGTAAGTGATGACAGATAAAGGAAGTTTTCACATCTAGATGACCAGCTAAACAAACCTCATAATCATTTCCCAGTGATAGCTTTCTTATGTATAAGACATGAAATGAGCTTGGTGCTTTCAGTTAAGGTAATACAGGTCTTTGCCTCAACAAGAACCATTGCACTGGGTACCAAAAAAAAAATTATCTAAAGCCACAGAGTAATTTCATTTATGTATTATGAAATCCAGGACCCTGTAACTTCAGAATTTTAGTCTCTCCTCAAGTATCAAACTGGTAGCTGAAACACATGGGGAAAACAAGAAAGGAAGAGAGAAGGGGGGTAATAGGGAAGAAAAGCTTATGAAAGAAAGGTACAAGAAAAATCCTTTACATTCTAACCTAAAAGAACTTTAACATAACGTGAAAAATGTGAGGGGAAGAACCAGGGTATCAGGAATAGTTGTCTTGTAATATTATTGGCATAGAATAGTTTCACTCCTGGGACTGATTTCCAAGCATGCAGAACACTTAGTTCAAATGCATAAAAGGTGTTGGTGCACAAAACCTTTGGAAATCATGGCTTTTGTGTTTAAGCTGGTTTTTCTCTTTTTTTGCCTTCCTGTGGCTGAATGTATTTGAGGAGGCCAGCTGGATCCAATTGCAAGGACAGTAGTATTACACACACACAAGCACACCCCCACACATGATTTTTTCCCTTTTTACATCAGTGTGTTGGCAGAAAGGTTATTGGCATCATCACTCAGAGCCAAAGGTCAGCATTAAAACGGAACGTGCGAATACTTTTATGAAGAAAATCCAAACTGCAAGTTAATATTCCTACTTCGCAAAACTATCAAAGCTATATTTGTATTAAAAGTTAGATTGATGTGGAATCAGATTCCAGATTCTGGAACATGCACAATATAGAAAGGTCAGAGGGAATGAATATTCAAGATTCAGAGGCAAATTCAGAGGTATAAACTTCCCACACATTCCATCCAAGACAGAATCTTTCCTTTTTATATTCTGCTGGTGGGATACAGTTGTCAGTGCTAGGCTCCAAAGCGCAAGGTTAGTTTTTAAACTATGCAGTTCACAGTTCCAAAACCAAATGTCCACATTGAGCCACTTACTTTTAAGTGGCTGTTTTTTCAATTTGACTCCTGCATTATGACTTATGGTGGGACGCCCTTCAGCTTGGAATGGACCTGTCTATGACTTGGTATCAAAGGAGTCCCAGTGGAGGCCCTTCATTCTCTCTTCTGCTTGCCATGAAATCTGCCAAAGCAAGGTGATGTTAAGGGCCAGTTCTGGAAAAAAAAAACCACCCTGTAGTGAGATCAACAGTATTTATCAGGTCAGTCTTCCATTTGATGCTTGAAGACCTTACATGTTAATGTGTATTTTCCTAAGGAGTATGTCAAAACCAGACTAGGTTTAAAAAAATAAAAAATGAAAGGAGCTTGTCTTCTTACGCCTAACATCAACTGACAGAGGCTACAGACCACACTGTTGAGTCTTTATATCAATGCATCCACACTGCCTCAAACGTAACCAGCTTTGACAGAAGAGGGAAGAAAAATCACGCTCAAAATTTACATGGAGAGACATTGCAGCTGTGATGAGACCCTTCTTACCAGCAGCCTAAGCCAGATAAATTGTATCAAGACCTTCAGCTTTTTACTTAGTGGACCACTTCACCTAGAAGTGGAGTCTGCTAGCAAAATGTAGCTGAGATCAGAGGGTCAAAGGTAATTCCTGTGATCTAGGAAAACGCAGAGGGGCATTGGTGACTTCCTGGCAGTTGCATCTACACGTGCCTCCTTTCAGAGAAGGCTTGTTTTGTTAAAGCTGTCTGGTTGGCTTGTTCTCAGAGTGTGGAAAGTGTCTTCCTCTGAGGACATCTGCCAGCCAATATGGCTTCTCCAGGTTTTCACTTAGGGGTGTTGAAATGGTGTGTTATTGAAAATCTCTACAGCTGCATTCAGTCCTTCTTGCTGCCAGCTGGGACCTGACAGGATTGTGATGTTACTAAATTTGCTATTTCCATTTCTAAGCTAGTCTAGTTTCTAGGGTGAACTCAGCAGACAGGCTTTGTTACCTCTATTTGCTTGGAAATAGCACTTCCAACAGCAGCCCATTTTTTTCAAGAAACCTGAAGAAATTCTGAGAATTACAGAAGCTGGACTGATTCTCTTGCAGCTGAAAGAAGTGGTTAAGAAGCTAGCAGTGCCAAGTTTCAGCATAGGAAGAGGAATCCACATGTGACAGGAATTATTTCCTTTGGCAAATGCCTTTGGCAAAGGTGAAGGAGGTAGAGGAATGACCAGCCCCAGCAGGAACCCCTGTACCTGATGTGGACTTTGCCGATCAGCTGTTTCCTTGAAAAGCTCCATTTGTAACTTGGAAAGAGGAGGAGTTAGGGATGGAGGGAAAGGGAATGGCTCAACTTAGACAGCTGCAATGAGTACTGGCCAATTTCTATATGACCCACTGTCCTCCTCCAGCAAAAGATGTGTGAAGGAAGAGAAACATCTGCAGTTCTCTTATTCTTATCACCCTTTGGGACTCACAGCCAGTTGGTCTAAAGCTGTTGTAATTTATTTTGGGTGTAAGATCAGCATGTACAAGCTGTAACTGGCACCCAAGTGAACCCACCTTGGTTTTGGCTCTCTGTGGAGCAAAAGTTCTTAAGACTTGCATTTTCATCCAAGTAACAACTCTCTGTCACTAACCTGGTTTTGCTCAGGTGGACCCAACTGTAAGGTTTTGTAAAATATAGCCAGTTAGACTACCAAACCCAAACATGCTTTCCTCTCTGGATAAGCCTATGATTCAGCAATGGAGAAACAGAGGCATGATGTGAATCACTAGAATCACTTGATTGAATTGAATATTCCATTTTTATCAAATATAACATAGGCTTGTGATATAGATTTTTTTTTTTTCTCCAAAAATATTTTTTTTTCCAGGTAATAGACCTGGTTTTTCATCTTATGCATTTGCTTTGTTCTTAAGGCCACAGTATGCCTTTTCAGCGACTCTGAATCCTTTTCCACATCTGCTTTTTTTTTTTTTAATCTGTGATAAACATAGTGCATAATTTCTTTTGCTTTCCCTGCCCTATTTAAATAAAGCAGGCTATTCACATTAAACCATATTTTCTTTCACTAGTGATCTTCAGATGCAAAACACAGTGGAAGTAATTGTTTTTCCAACTATAAGAAATCTTTTAAAATGTATATAGGGCGTTGCTACAGAAACCTTACTTTTTGACTAATTTTACTTCACAAGTAAGTTGCTAGTTTTCAAATACCAGTGCTATTTTCTTCTCTGAAGAGGGTCATGAAAGGTTCAATAATGGCTAAACCATCAGCAATAATTATGAAAGGGAAGAGTATTGTTGTCTGGAAAGTGTGAGCCTTACAAAGAAAATTATTTTGAATGCCTACACTACTTTAATATTAGAAGTTAGGATGCAGTTATGGAATAAATTTGCAACCAACATCATGATGTTCAGTATGACTAATAATTAGCCAAAAAAATGTAAGTAGAAGTTCATCAAGACTCTTCTTGAGTTTAGAACAAATGCAAGTGCCAGGTTTATTTTTACTTGCTTAAGCATGATGTAAGGTTTCTTCCACTGGAAAATCCCCTATTAGTAAGTTTATCTGGATTATATAATATTGTCCATGAAGCTTTTTCTTCTCCTGATGACTTGTACCTACGGAATTCACTTTATAAACAAAATTCTCAGCATGTGACTTCAGTGGCCATTGTGCTCAGGAGTAACGTTTCTCTGACACATGTCTGCCCGCACTGCCTGTGATTCTGCTGTCAGTGCACGCTGACAACGCGGCTCATGGAAGCCTGTTGACTCATTCTGCTGGATATATTTTTAAGAGCCTCTGTCTGAAATTTATTGAGGAAGCCAGAAGGAAAACATGCGTAACTGCTTACTTCCCATGCATTCCTCCACAGCAGTAGGCAACGGCCTACCAGAGTTGTACCTTGCTCCATGTCCAACTGGAGTTAAGTTTGCAAGATGACAGATGAAGATGTCAAACACGAAAAGGGTTGGATTGAGTATTCTAAAACCAGGGAAGTAGTGCTAGGTCCCCAAGTATGTTTTGGCTCACCAGAGTGGATGGTGAATGGCTAGTTGTGTTAGCTGCAGATGGGGCTGGTTTTCCAAGGAAGCAATATCTAGGTGTGCTGAAGACTTGGTCTGCATGAATAATCCAGTCCAATAAAAAGGCTTGAGATAGTATAAAAGAAGTCTTCTAAATATGAATGGTAACACTACTCTTCATTTTTTACACAGGCTGGGAAAAGGCTCTTTAAGATCATCCAAAAAGGGCATTTTTCCCCAGCCTTCAAGAAGCTGAAGTTTAGAGAAGTCAGGGATTATTTTAATTGTATTTTCTGTTGAGTATATATCAAGAAGACAGTTCTTCATACCAGATCATCAACTGTACTGTGCTACAGTTGAGGAATCATGATGCTAAGCTCTGAAGAGACCTATAAGACAGGAACATGATTATCTTTGCTACAGAGAGTTTAGTCCTTAAAAAAAACCTATGCTTTTAACAACAACAATAAAAATTTGAAGTATTTTTTTTTCTATAAATGAATTAAATGAAAAGAAAAAAGCATGGCTTGTCTTTTTTAAAGAAAAAGTTATTTTCTCTGCACTGAACTGCTGACTGGTATTATGTAATAGGATGATGGAAGTCCTTCCTTGGGATAATCTCAAAATGGCCCTAATTACTTCTGGGATATGTTTTGACCCCATGTTGGAGGACATCCAAACAAGCAGATCTACAAAAATATCTGCCTGCACCTCTAAACTACTATTTTCTGATGTAAGAGTCATCAACAAGGGAGAAACAGAATGCTTCTGCAGAGCACTTCTCATCCAGATAAATTCAGTCTGTTTTCATGGAGTGATGAAAAAGGGTCCTTTTCAGGTATAAAAGTCTGGTGATGATCCACTGTAGCTCCTGCTGAGTTGTCATGTACTATGATCTAGTGTTCAAAGGCTAAGACAGAAAATCTTTCTAGTACCAAATGCATGCATCTAGCACAGGCTGCAGTAGGTTAGTGCAATTATATTAGGAACTCACATTTTCAAATGCAACTTTTCCAGCTGCAAAATGTTTATTTTTGAGAAGCCACGGCTATTTATCAATTAGATGATGAAGACTGCAATAACCACACGGAATCTGTTCTGCAAGACAGATCTCCAGCTTCTCACTACACTTGTTGGCAAAATACCCCACTGCAAAAGCCTGAAGTCCTGCAAAAACAAACCAGAGAACTGCTGGATCAGCTCCTGCTGTTTTCACAGCTTGCACAGAGCAGGGGAAGGTCGAAGGAGGTCAGCATTCCACCCAGCCCCTTGGTTTCACACACCTACCACCAACAGGTGTGGACCTGGATGCATCTTTAAAGGAGGTGTAGTGAGCACTGGAGGTTCTGTGCCTCCAGCAGCTGCCTACCATCATGGTGCTGGGGCTTGCATTGGAGTGATGCAAAGCTCACACTATTCCTGCTCAGCCACCACAGCTGCTCACCCCAGCTCTGATGGGCCCAGAGGCACATCAGGTCCCTTCACTTGCACTCTGGCCTAATTGCTATATTTCAGTCCATTGCAGCATTCGCTGATTGTCATATATTAATGTGGTGGTAAACGTTGCATCACACCCCTCTCACTCAAGAGTACTTTCCTGGAGAGCAGCATGTACCCCAGTAGTGCAATAAAATCTTTTCCCTCCTTTTCTCTGGGAAAAGAGAGTATTGTCTCTGCCAAAGGACATATTTTATATCTGTGTGCTAGAAGGGATTGTTGATTTTTCTTATTGAGCACTGGTGGGAAGCCCCGAGACCTGTGTGAATAAATATCCAAGGAAAAGCATGCCCTGTGTGTCTATGCAACCTGCCCATCTCAGTGATGCGTCCTCTGAGCAAAACCAAGGCCATTTACCTAACTGCATCTGAGACTCCAGGATAGCTAGGAGGGTGTAATGAGTTCCCTTGAAACATTTAAGCCACACCTCTTTTGTTTAGAAAAATAAACTAGGCTGTGCAAATACTTCACTGATCACAAAATCTACTGGCAAAATAATTTTATTCTTCATTTTGCTCAAAAGAGAAAACAATTGCTGGCAAGGATCACAGTGTGGATATTTATGTCAAATCCAATAGAGAGATAAAAACCATGAGCACTAATCAACATCTGAACTGATATGAAATCAAAAGCCATTTTTGTTAAAGTTGGTTGACATAATCTACAGTAATTCTTAATAAATCCTTTCAACCAGAAAGAGGTAAGAAGTTCAGTTTAAACCGTGGGGGATTGTTTCTGAAGCTTGAGAAAGAAAAACTGAAGGGCAAGATGGAAGGTTATGTGAGAGTATAACAAACAAGAATAAGAGGGTTTTAAGAGAGAAAGGGAAAGAATAGGAAAGAATAGTGACCATGATAGGATAAGGTACCTTGTGAAAAGGTAACACCCATGGGACAGATGTTTGAAACACACATGTGCTATCATGGAGGTGATAAGGTTTGCCACAGACGTAGCACGCATTTTTCTGGGGAACTGTGAAAGCTTTGCAATACCTAGGAGCAAAAAGTTCATCTTAAGTGACAAAAACATGGGGTTTGCTGGTGTATGTGTTCTCATTTCCACCTGAACTACAATGCAAGAGATTTGTCTCAGATGCTCAAGCAGATGTTGCACTGTAATTACTGTTTTGGGTTACAGTATTACAGGTCAAAGCCTTTTAATTCCTCTTCCTGCCATGATGCAGCTACTGCCTTGCAAAATCCAGTTACGTGCTCATCTGATGAACATTTAACCAACTGCTGTTTCAAATCAATACAAATATTTGCTTTGCAATATAAACTCTCATTTCTCATTGGAAAGTTCAGCACTCAACACTCTGTTCCCATCTTTTTCATTGGGAGCACAAAAGAGTGTTTCATAGGAGCTGAGGTTCAAACTACTGGTACAAACTAAAGGGTCGCAGTTGAAGTCCACCAAATTTATGTTTTGAATTTGTTTGTTCTTATGAAAATTCTCAATTTTTCCGGATGTGTTTTCCTGATGGATTCCAATTATATCCATGTACTGACTGATAGCTGGGCAACGACACACCATGGAGAGGATGGCATTTGAACTGCCTTATGGCTAACTTTGGCAGGAGGAAAAGTTCTTTGTGTCCTAATTTATAAGTCAACTTTTTTTTTTTTTTTCTGGCAAGCTTCTTTTAAAAGACAAACTGACTTGGTATGATGATAAATGGTCATGAACTTAAATCACAGAAAGGAAAGTACCTTTTAGAACTTTAAGACTTGAAGAAAAGCAGATGACCTTTGCGAAATTTCCAGTGGGATACAGTTGACATTCCTCAGTCAGAAACATCTTGTCCTTTTGTTTCAAAAGTAGGTGGGCAGCTGAAGACACTGATAAGAGACCTTATCCATTATGTACAGATTGATTTGTTATGATATGAAGAACAAAGACTGAACGATATTTCAAATTGCTCCATTATAGCAGAAATTTATTGTGATATATAGTTCTTCCCTAAACTTTCTAGGTTCCCCTCACATATTTTTTTTAAACAGACCAAATGTTTCAATAGAACTTTTCTTTAACCTCTAACTAACCCATTCCTAATGAACCAACCTGCTGTACGAAGATATTCTTTAATGTGAAAAATGAATTATTTTACTGAAGAAAAGTAAAAGAGGAAAAGAGGCAGGGACTTTCTGAACTCTACAGCCTCAAGAACAGGCTGTTGTTACAAGCATACATATATGTGTATGTGTACCTGTCCAGGCCAAGCTGCCCTGGGATGAAAGCTCTCCTAAAGGTTTTGTGCAGTGAGAATGATATGCTCTGCTTTATGAATTTGCTAGGAGAGGAGTTTGCCTGCCATCTTACCAGTCTTCAACTCTGAGCCTCTTGAAATCAGTTGAATACGAACCTTCAGCAAGATATGGCTATAAGTTGAGAGGAATCACTTTTGAGACACTGTATTTGTTGATTCAGGTCTAAACGATTCAATTTGCTAATTATTTTAACTTTCCATTCACCAGTACACAGCCACATAAGATGTAGAATCTCAATCTCATGAAAGTTCTAGAGGCCAGTAGGTCACTGGTGCTTGCCAAATTTCATTTGAGTCCAAGCCAGGTTTGCTCAGTTCACATATACAATGATTAAGAAAATACAGTCCACAAATTAGAATTGAAGCTCAGCAATCTAAAGATATTTAATTTATACCTCACAGGTTAAGTCCAGAATATTTCCCTTCTTTTGTGCAATCACCTGGCACTGAATGGAGGCTAAAGAATACAACTTAGTCAAAACATTTAATTAAGACCAAGGCAACACTTAATACCAGCCAAACCCCTCTTGAAACAACTCCTCAAATTCTGAATAACAGCAATATTCTCCTGCTAGAGAGGGGCTGCCCAAGGCACCCTCCTTTCCCAGGAAGACATCTCCCTTGCAGATAGTGTCTCTTCCCTGGTATTACACCATTATCTTAGTTGCATCCCTCCCTAGAGGTAGAAACTGCTTTGCTGTAATGAACATATAAATATTGTTTATTGTCACCCTCATTCTGCAGGTTACTTTGGTGCAAGGCTCCAGAAAACATCTTAGCAACATGACATTAATTGTGTGCTTACTGGTGTCACTAAAACAGTCAGTGGAATAGAAAAAATTTAGAGAGCATGAAAATGAGTGAAATATTTAAACCATCATCACAGGATTCACTTTTCATTATTTACTTTGTTTAAAGTAGTGAAGGATCATACATATGCTTCTGTAACACTTTTTAAAGAAAAAAAATCAGGTAACATCCTGTCTCCAAATCTTCTGTAGAAGCCATTAATTAGTGTGATTTGCTTTGTTATATGGATCACTTTAAAGGGAGGCTTAAAACATGCATTCACAAAGCATGCTACTGCAACTGACGTTAGGGAATGCTTTGGGGAAAAGTCTTATCCTATAAAGGGGAACTGACTGTGTTTTCTAGCTGGAGAGTTTGAGCCTTTCTGTGTTTCTGGGAAGGTAAAAAAGGTGTCATATGCTCCCAGTAGTAAGTTTCCTCCATCTGTAAAAATTCAACTGAAAACACATGCTTTCAAACCTGGACAGTACTTCCCTTGCCTATGCCTGTAAGGCAGGTAGGGGATGGGAAGTTAGGAGAATATTATGTCAATCTTCTGCTGTCATAGGGCTTGTTTGTTAGCCTGTACCCTGACTGATTGATTTACAGACAACTTATAACTCTCGCCCCAGGACCTCACAATTCACAACTGCACTCATCTCAAAGATCTTAACATAAACCACACATTAATATCTGATATTCTACAAAAGGTATATTTTATACAAAATGAAAAGCAGATGCTTTAAGCTTTCTAAAACAAAACTCTCCATTTACATTTTAGGATTGTTAAAAGTTAAAAAATTGTAACGGAGATTCAAGCAGAACATCAGATACCACTGCTGGCAAACAAAGCCCCCTCTATAAACAACAGTTAACAAATGCTTAACATAGTATGGCAGGTGGTGAGATCAGAAGAATACAAGAAAGAAAACAGCAACATCTCATAGTACAGAAACTTTGGTGAGAGGGTAGAGACCTACATTAGGGAAAATACCATAAGCCAATCTATTAGAAGTGAATTACCAAATACAGTGAGAAGAATAACTGCTGAGAGAGATGACTGACTGGTAATAGAGGAGGTGGGGTAAGCAATTTAGAGAAAGAAAACAACTTTCATTAGAAATGTCTGGCCAGGTAAGAATATGACCAACAAGATCTGATAACTATAGACAGTGAATTGTCCCTTAGAGTGAGGAAAACAGAATGTAGCCCAAGCTACCATAGAAACAGGTAAAGAAGTAAACAGAATTACCATATCTGCTAGACCCATCAGGGCTATCCCAACAGCAGATACCTGAATCTGTATTGTGCCTTACCTGAGTATAGACAGCTTTTGATTTTTTTATTTTTTTTTTAGATGTTGCTTGTTTTGGTGACTGCTCCATGTGATTTTTTTCCTCAATGTTTCTGCTCAATGATTTGAGCCAAAGTTGTTCAGTTTAAGACTCCTCTTCTGTGTTTTGGCAAGTTAGCTGGTTGTGATGGGTTACAAGTGCTGTATGGGCACTCCTGCCCCATGACTGGAGAGGGTAAGGCCAGCAGTCACAGGAGTTGAAGAAATGGCAATTCAACAGGTGGTATGCGTCTACCAATACCTTTGACAAAACCTAACATGCAAAGAGTTGAAAATTTCCTGTGGAGGCACCTTATGGCACTGTATAAATTTACTGGAGGAATACGCTTCTTTTCTGACAGTCTCAGCTCTTGCTTTGAAAGACACTAGAAGCCTGTTTCTACTCTGCTCTCAGTACCATCAACTTGCATCACTTGTACCCATATTTTCCCTATATCAGACCCCCAGTTACAGAGATGTAAGTAAAAGATGTTTTAAATTTACAGTTTTCCATGCAAGTTGGTTCTGCTTTTTACGTCTCTCTCTTCTGACTTTCCCTCTATATTATAAAGCTACCAGATCTATCTTAGTGTCTTTCTTAGAGCTGAACAGTCAGGTCAACATTTTCCTTATAATAAAAAGAGAACAATCAAACCTACTTTTTTTTCCTTAATCAATCACTTTTTAAGTTCCCAGATTGGTCTGTTAATTCAGAGTAGCTGGTACACTTCCTTCTCCTCAGATCATACGTAAAGCAGAGTTCATGGTTACCAAGAAATATTGTACAGCTAAGAATGAGGAGACACTGAGCCTTCTTTAAAGTATTTGCCATTGGCAAAGGTTTACTATCATGGCATATAGAGAAAGAGTACATCTTGTTACAGAAAACATTGTACGTAGATTTTAAAAAGTGCTCCTTCATATTTGGATTTGTGCAGATACTTAAACAGATGTACTTGAAACACTTTCACCTCTTTGGTTTGCTCATCGTTACTCATAAGGATGTTACGGTATTCCTTATGAGTAAAATTTCCTTTATATGGAAACTTAATTTAAAAAAAAAATCTTACTACTGTAAAGATCAAGTGTCTATCTCTGGGACATTGCTACATTCCTTTTTCAGGAGCCAGGGCTTAACAATGCTGTAGGAAAAAAAAGAATCTATATGGCAAATCTTGTAGTACAAGTTTTTGTGGTTAACCAAGAAACATGCCATGAGTCAAGCCTTTGGAAACAGTTTAGTAATTAAAGACAAATGCTATGACATAATCATTTACACGCAGCAGAAAGATTTTTAGATTAAATTTGGCCTGACCCATTGCTCAGCAAGTGTTATCTGGGATTCTTGAAAGTCACTCATTTATTTGCATACTTATTTGGCCCACATGTTTTATTAAAAACAAAAGCCTACTTTTCTCACAGGAGTGAGCTCTATTACACCTCTGGTTCATGAAGCTGATCAAGAAAGGAATGGACCTGGTCCAGTGGATACTATAAGGAGACAGTCATTAGACAACAGAGAAAGTTTTTCCCCCTGAAACTTAAGCACTTTAAGTGCAAGTAAATTAATGTGTCCTGCTTAGCTGCACTACCAGCCATGGACTTGTACTCTACACATTATAAATAAGCTCGTCCATAAAGCTAAGTTACTGGAGAATCCATCTAATGCAGCTAAGGCAGCCAGGCACCTCTTGAAGAGGAAAAAAGTGTACATATAAACAGCAGGCACACACCTATGTATATGACAAGTTATTGTTGGATGCAGATATTGCTTCATACAACCATCGATCTTGAATGTACTTTTTCTTTCTTGTTCAGCCAGAATTACATTACTACCTGGTCAGCTAGCAGAAATGCTTCTGCTGAGGATGAACTGGATCTTTATATGGAGTTTTGGAAAGCGATAACACAGCAATTGCTGATACGATAGCACTGACAAGAGGAAGAGATCAAGGTGTAATACACTTTTGAACTGGCATAGTCAGAAGCGAAGAAGCATAGCTGAAAGATTGGTGAGTATTAAAAAAAATTAATAGAAACAGAGAAAGGATTTTTTGGTTATGAAATTCTGGGTTGCTTTCTTCCTTCCTTCCCTGCTCTGTTCTTTGATTTTGCCAGTGAGATATGAACAGTGTGGGCTAATGGAAAAGAAGGGATTAGAAAATGACAAAACAAATGGGATGAGGGAGGACTAAATTTGATGTTTCTGCAGGAAAAAAGGGACTTTTTCCAAATGGAAACATGTTCCCCAGAAGGCTATTTTTTAGCCAAAAAGTGATCCTGCTCCTCTCATGCAGGGCAGTGAATTTCTGAAGTAGTGTTTTAAGCAGCTGTCAGGAATGAAAGGTTAGGCTTTATTTTAAATTGGTTCTCACACATAAAAGAGGCTCCTAATGACCTACACAGCTTCCTGTCCTCAGTTGGTGCTTACTCCCACAGAGACATAAGACAGACCAGTATACTGATTCTGGTCAGGCACCTATGTGCAGGCAGCCAATGTTGTCTCTTGGCAGGTCTTGGGGAGTACTAGCTTTTAGTGCTTGTGTGGGAAGAGAAGTACTTTAGAAGACAGAAGCTAGGCTGAAAAAAAAATAAATATGCATTGCCTCAGGTACAGGTGAGAGTACGAGAATGCAGCTGATGGGGTTTACATGTCACATGTGAGGGCACAGAAAAGTTTTTCCCCAAAGCTCCCATATATTTGGATCGTGTTGCCTTTGTGGCACCACAATTCTCATCCTTAGCCCTGAGACAGTTGTGCTGACCTGTAATTAGAATGCTTTGTTGGGCAGTGTCACTGCTCCATTGTACATTTAAAGTTAAAGATGGACATGCACTCTATATGACTCTGCTTAAGCACCTGGGTTTGAGTGGGCAGATGTTTTTGCAGGACTGCACTAACAAGCATACAGATCCTTGAGCATGAGCTTGCATATCTCCAGAGCCAGGGCACCTCATTTCAGTGTGTGCAAGCTTTGCAAGTAAAGAACTAGGGACTTTGGCCCTAAACATTCAAAAAAAATATGAAAATGATTGCAATATAAGCTAATATCTTCCAACATGTGTTTTTCCCCTTTACAGGCATCTGCAGATCAAATAAAGGCTCAGGAAAGTGGCTTTCATGATTTGCTGGTGCAAATTTCTTTTAATTTATTTGCTTAGGAGAGGTGAAATCTGATTCAAAGATGCAGTTGACATTAGTAAGTGCTTGGCACTGGTATTTAAAACAGCTCTTTTCTATCTGTGGCAGCTTTTACCTTTGCTTAAGCCTCACAAACCCAAGATTTACAAGCTAATGAACACTAACTGACAGTACGGAGACGATACCCTGTGCACTGGCTCTTTGGTGTAGATAACTAAGGCTTGTGAGTTTACTCTCTAACTGACTGCCTAAGCCTGGATATCTGTTGAGATACTTTATCCTTTTATGAGGGTGAATCCAGAGTGCACTGAGTAATGCATAATAAAATTAGTTTGAGGGGGGAAAAAAAGAGAACAAAAAGATAAGCACAGTAAAATAAGCTCAAATGACTTCACTGTTCAGTAATGACTCCTACCAAACAACTGCATTGTAGTTTTATCTTTCCAACCAAGATTGTGTTAATACTCTAAAATTAAATCTCTTGTGAAAGTTATCTGGAATTTCTCAAACAAGTTTTAAAGGGGTTTATTTTTTCAGAGGTCATGCCTCAAGAATTTGTAGGAATTCCGCCTGGAAAGTAATAATCAGTGGAAACTGGCAGTCAAAGCTAATTTATATTACTCTTCCAGATAAAAATTCCTTCCATCTTAGACCTGCATTTCAAAAAAGATGATTATCACTCTTGAGAGAATACATCAGTGAAAGAAGAGAAGGAATGACTTAAGAGACGTCTCTCCTGCATCTGTAGATTTGGGGTTTTATGGTGAG
Organism: Cuculus canorus; assembly: GCF_017976375.1. NCBI lineage: Eukaryota > Metazoa > Chordata > Aves > Cuculiformes > Cuculidae > Cuculus > Cuculus canorus. The sequence goes on from NC_071403.1 coordinate 91,736,482, forward strand.
TTTTTTATAATCCTTCCTTCTGAAATGTGTGAAGGACAGACAGAAGGGCAGGAAAGGGAGAAGGAGAGGACTGTATAAGGAACAACCAAGGCAAACTTAAGAAATTACCTGCCAGGTAATTTCCCAAGGATTTCAGAATAAATGACTTCAAAGCAAGATGACACTTCACCAGACAGGTGCTGAATCTTATTCCTTTTTGTTCTGCTCATGGTGTTATACCACTACTGTATCTGGCTTTCTGTGAATATTGAATCAATATTTTATTGGTAACTACTACAACAGTAAGAACAAAGCCACCTCTCTTTAACTCAGCTTAAAAGTTCCCATCTCTGCATGCTGCTGGGCCAGTTGTCACTCATTGGCTCTCAAATTCCTCCCCACACTACCATGGAGAGGCTGAAATGGCTAAGCTCCTAATGCATTCATGAAGTAGATCCTAGAACCATCTTTCCCTGTGTGGGAGTGAGATTCAAAGGAGTGTGCACTTGCAAGATAGGAAAAGCAGAAGGTGGTACGAAATCAAGACGAGGGCATCTTCGGCAGCAACATCTTGGGTGACTGTCATATGCGTTTTTCATGTGCTGACAGACTCTGCTTGACTTCAAACTCCCGTGGACTAAACTCTGTCAGATCTGTTGTTAGTGAGATCTGATATGTGATGTTAATCACCTAATATAGGGCAGCATGGAGCGATGGGCAGAGTAGGCTCTGCTTTGTTTGTAACTGAAGCAATAATCAACCACCAGCAGCACAAGTTCACATGATCTACTCATAGAAAGTGATGTTAAATAATACTATGCAGAGGCAGAGTGAAGATTTTGTTAACTGGATCCCAGTCTTGAGATGCTGCCAAATGCTATATGCACAGTACAAAACAATATATTTTTGCTCTTCTGCTGCATAGACATGCTAGACCAGATATTGTGGATATGGGAAGCCTTCTATTTATTACAAATTCAATCTTTTTTATTGTAAAGTATCAACAAGTTTTTAAACTTAAATCTGTCAGTGTCACACACACATGTATGTGTGTGAATTTATTTTTTCCACAGAATTCCAAATTTTTGATGTAAGGTCATCAATAACCCCATGCGCTTCAGAGAGTAGGTAATCCTTTAGGAGTGGAAACAGAAGACAGATTTTCTTCCAATGGTGAGCTCATTCCTGGGTCACCATTGAAAGCAGAGAGAAACATGCTCCAAAATAAACAACAGTTTGAACTCTAAAGCATTTTTCTTTTAGGGTGCCCAGCTTTGCATGAAGGAATTTCTACAAATTCTCCTTAACTGTTCTGAGGGCTATTTTGGTTTCCCAGGTCATTAGTATGCATTTCCAGAGAGCACTGTGACAACATACTGACCCTGTATGAACAGAAGGATTTAGAAGAAATACATAACCAGATCCCTCACAGGCTCAAAGTTGAAGCTACTTGGAGAGGGGAGCAGGGGGGTGGACACAAACTCAGTTATGAACAATGCAAATAAAGACTTTGACTTAGTGAGCAAGACAAACCTGAGTGCCAGGAAGTTCAGCTTTTCCTATCCTACAGCTTTGCAGCATCTACCGGCTAGCAGTTAACTCTGTAATCTGCACCTCTATACTCCTGGAATCCTCCTCCAATTAAACAAATAAAATACAGTTTCAGACAGGCTGCATAAAGGGGATTAATGAAAACTCCAAATCGGTTACCCTTAAATAAAGTCAGGGGGTGCTGATTGATGAGAAGCTTGACATGAGCTGGCAATGAGTGCTTGCAGCCCAGAAGGCCAACTGTATCCTGGGCTGCATCAAAAGAAGCGTGGCCAGCAGGTCGAGGGAGGTGATTCTGTCCTTCTACTCCACTCTTGTGAGACCTCACCTGGAGTATTGTGTCCAGTTCTGGAATCCTCAACGTAAGAAGCATATGGAACTGTTGGAATGGGTCCAGAGAAGGGCCACGTAGATGATGAGTGGGCTGGAGCACCTCCCATATGAGGACAGGCTGAGAGAGCTGGGCTTGTTCAGCCTGGAGAAGAGAAGGCTCTGGGAATACCTTAACAGTGGCCTTCCAGTATGTTTAAGAGGCCTACAAGAAAGCTGGGAAGGGACTTCTTACAAAGTCATGGAGTGATAAGATGGGGGGGTGGGGGAGGCTTTAAATTTGAAGGGGAAAATTTAGGCTACACATAAGGAAGAAATTCTTCACAATGAGGGTGGTGAGGCACTGGCATATATTGCCCAAAGAATTCGTGGATGCCCCCTCCCTAGAAGTGTTCAGGGCCAGGTTGGATGATGTCTTGAGCAGCCTGGTCTGGTGGGAGGCTCATGGCAGGGGGGTTGGAACTGGATGATCTTTAAAGTCCCTTCCACCCCAAACCATTCTACAATTCTATGAAAATGAAAATGAAAAAAAAAAAAAAAGTGAATTTGAAACAATGGAAAAAGAAAAGGCCAATGAATAAGAAAAACTATTCATACATTTGTTTTAGAGACCTTAATCTCACGTTACCCCCTTGACTCATGCTCAGATTTGTCCTGCTTAGGCAAAAGTATGCTTATGTGGTTGAAAGCTGTGTCCACTGGGGGCCTTCTTCCTTCCTCCCAAATGAAAGCACAGGAAACTTGTCTTAAATGTATTTCCTCCCATCCATCCATCTGCCTTAGAGACAAGGGGTGGCCTCCATCCAACTCATTCAGTGATCTGCTCTCAGAGGTCTTTTCAAATATGCTGTCAAATAAACAGATTATTTAACTCCTGCTAATCAAATTAAATAACCCGTAACTATCTTAAAAAAGACTTCCTCACACAGTGATTTCTTAATTTCCCAGGTCTCTAATGACCATCAGTATGCAGGCGTTTGTAAAAATCATCTCATATTCTTCTTATAAGAATAATTGCAGTGATGAAGAGTAACAAAATAATACAGCTACGGGGAAGAAATAAACCCTGAAGATACATAGGCATTAAATTTAATAGGTAAGGCAAAATTGCTGGGAACAAAACTTGTTTGAGCAGAAGGTTATCTACCTCCCTATCCCTGTTATTGCTCAGTCACAGTCATAACCTCTGAGTTATTGGGGAGGATCTGCTGAGACCATCCAGGCAGTCCTCCTGCAAAAAATGATGACTTAGTAAGTAATTTCTTGGTTTGTGACACTCCTGGTAGAGACACTTCGAATTGCTGGAAAAAGAATGGCTTTTTGAGGAGACATGCACCACTGGAGGCAGTCCTCTCTTTCCTGAAAGACTTTCCACCTTGTCCTTTGCCTTTTTATTCCTTGGGGGTACTTTGCAACCTTGGTTCTTCCCATTACTGTTGGTCTTGATTTTATTCTACCTCTCAGTTTAAACTGCAGTCCATCTCCTTTTCATCATTCTGATCAAGAGAGCAAAAACCTGTCATAATAGGACTGGTGAAAGATACTTTGACTTTCCCAATATATGGTAATTTGGTGGGCTCAGCAACAGTTGCCATTTTAAGAGGTTAAATGAAGAGTCTACTCATGACTAGTGACCTTTGGAGGTTTTGTAGACCCTGCAACTGTGCTTGGGACCTGGGCTTCAACTTGAGCTCTCGTTGCCCATGCTGCCTGTGTATGTCTGATCTGTACTTTGTTTGGAGCAGACAGAGGCAAAGCAGTTCCTCAAGGTAGGCAAATACAAATACAGTTTTGGGACTCATTTCAAAGAGATTCTCACTGCCACGTTTTCAATGATTGTGTAGGGGATTTAAGATGTTTGGTATGGCTAACAAACAGTAAAGACAAGATCTTGGTGAACATTCAAACCCCTATTTTCATAGAATCATAGAATCCCTAGGCTGGAAAAGACCTTTCAGATCATCAAGTCCAACCATACTATAAATCTGTGGTTTCCAAGAAGACAGGGTTCTTTTTTCTTTTTACATTCTCCTTCATTCTCTGCCCTGACTACTGCAAAATACACCAAACTCTTAACTCTCCCTTCTTGTCATGGCCTCCCACTATCCACAGCAACTTTGACATTTGCACCTGCCTTTCAGCAGGAAGCTGGAGAGTCAGCTGAACAAGCTGCATTCTGTATTTATTTATGACCAAAGTGCTCTCAGTACGGTCTCCAGTCAGGATGAGGGGAGAGATGGTCCTCCTGGAAGCACTGGCCAAGGTATTTTATGGGTGATATAATCCAGCCGCAGATCCTGATTTATGGAAGAGAAAGAGTTCATGGCGTCAGCTCGCTATCAGGCTGACTTTCTTCACCATGAGAGTGGTGAGGCACTGGCACAGGTTGCCCAGGGAAGTTGTGGCTGCCCCATCCCTGGAGGTGTTCAAGGCCAGGTTGGACAGGGCCTCAGGCAGCCTGATCGAGTGGGATGTGTCCCTGCCCATGGCAGGGGGGTTGGAACTAGATGACCTTTAAGGTGCCTTCCAACCCAAACTATTCTATGAATTACAGCTCCCGCCAGATATTACAACTTTTGCTTGCAGGCAGAGGCTTTTTAGGACTTGAGTTGTACTTTCCTGAAGGTGGAAATATTCCTTTGTCATGAATGGGAGAGGAAGAGAGGACTTTTTTCCTTAACATTAAAATTTTTAGAAAGATGGCAGTAGCATAAAAAGAAGTCACTCCTGTTCAATTCTGCTTTTTCTGTCCTTAACCAGTTCCCACCAGCATGTTCTTTTTATTCCTCATATCTGCCTGCTCCTGCCCTGTTCCTGAGCTCTTACTGGCTGCACCAAAAGGTGAATCAGGCTTTCTCTTTGCATTTACATCTTAATGAAGAGTAGTGGTTATACAATCCCATAATGTAAAAAAAAACCAAAATAACCCTGAATACCTATGGGAAGTTATGGCATTGAAATAAGGTCATGATTATGTTCCAGCTTCATTGAGAATATTGGTGATGCTTAAGAGGAGCAAGACCCAGTTTTAAAAAATATGAAACCTCATGACTGGTTTCTGTTTAGGTTCAGAACTAAAAAATGGCATTACAGCATTTGAAAAACTACTTTCAAGGTATTTTAGGCAACGGAAGCTATAAAAAAAAAATTATATACTATTTCCAGCTCGATTTATATATATATATACACACACATATAGGCTTAGTCAATTATACAAGTTGTTCACTTCTCAAAGACCCTTTCCAGAAGGCATTTCCTGAAGACCTGATGTAAAAGGAGTTTTAAAGAGATGACAAATTGGATGACTTATAGTACACATTTCAGGTTGGCAGAGATAGAAGGTTTAAAAATAGAACGTATTTTAAGATTTAAAAAATCTTGTAGGTTTACCTAGAAAAAAAAATCCTGAACATTACTCAACATTAATTCTGAGATCTGCCATACCTTCATGAATTAGTATTTTCCTATAAATGTAAAAATATATTTAAAATTCAACAAGTTTTTTTCCAAAAGACAGAATTTGCAATGTGATATTGAAAATAAACCAACAAAACAGCAGGACCCAAGAGCTTTCTATTTCCCAACTCAACACTCTGCATTTCACAGCTTTGGCTTAGCTTTTGTGTTACAGGGAGGTCAATATCTGGATTTAAAAAAATGGGAACAAACGGATAGTAAACATAGGTTCTTGAATGAAATCTTTTCTTTTCCACTAAGAAGTGATGGTATCCTGTTTCTTTATTTCAGTGTATGGAGAAGTCAAATGATTGCTGCAGCACTTCTATATCATATGGCTTATTTTTATTTTGGAAAAGAATCGTCATTTGATTTGAGCAATTTATCAAATAAGCATGGTTGTAGGCACTGTATTAGGTTAGTACGTGGAGCTGTAGCAAAGCTCCTGATTTAAAATTCTAATTCTTCCGGTGACTCATGGACAAGTCACTTAGTGTTTTTATTCTCTCAGGAAATTTTGCAACATTTCCCTGGATAATAGCAGCATTGGTAGCCATGTTACTGGTACTTCCCAAAAGGAGATGCAGCATCTGTATTATACCTTCCTGGTCTGCAAATTATCAATAATATCTACCTCGTGCAAATGTTGTGAAACTCAATAGATTAATAGTGGTATAAAAAGAAGCAGCAAAACAATTGTAAGCAAAGTTCAGATGAAAGCTACCACATATGAGGTGGAAGGTGTTATTCATGTTTTATCATTACTGCTTTAACATCAGTATTAAAGTTTTGTGTATAGTCCACTCTCACAAATGAGAACTCTATGAATTGTCTTTATCTGTCTTGTTAAATATAGCTGAACTATCCTCTTCAACCAACTGGAAAGGTCTGCAGAGAACAGCTAGACTGAGACATACAGCTTGCCTTGCAGACTAGACAGACACTCAGGAAATGACTAAATTCAGATGTCCATGCTTGCAGAAACTGGCAACAGGGAGAGAAGTCAGTGGGCAACCTTCAGGGTTTTGGATGACTGGCTGTGGTAGCTTCAAGTTGTTTTCCGTTGCACTCATCACTTACTCTCAAAATATCCTGTGGCAATAAATAAATAAAAAAAAATATGTTCATAGCCTTTACAATAAATTCCTACCCTTAATCCAGTCCTGTGACAGCAGGAATTAATTCACATAGTTAGGGGCTGAATATCTTCAAACGTCATCCTATGTGTCTGTAATATCTTCAGAAAGAACATGAAATTCCAGGTTCTGTATAAAGAATGTATTTTTCAGTAATCCATCCTTTGTCAATGCCGTACCTGTCTGCAGTAAAGTAATTCCTTTCAGTCACTATCCTTGAAGCACAGCTGAAAAGACAGGGCAAACTAAAGTAAATGAATGCTATTTTTAAAACCTTTTTTATGGCAAGAGGATCCATACTGCTGTATTACTCTGCTCAGTTTCAGCCTTTACGTTTTGAGAGTATTTGATGAGGTGGACATTTTACAATATCCAACACGTAAGTAGATTTTTCTTTACCAGCAGCATTTTAGAATTAAACTGCTGCTAAGGCTGTCAGATTTCCATGAAAGTGATGTTGCTTTTTTTATCAGACTATGATAGCTACGACATTTGTTTGCAGCTTTACATCCATGCTCGCAGCAAATATGTTTTGTGCCAAAGGGGGGAGGGATGTCTGATGAAGGAGGTAGCAAGCATCTGGCTTTCTGATCATACAGAAAATTAATACTACATTTTCATGTAAATATATGTCTGATGGGAACTAGATTTTGAATATATTAGAATTAAATTTCAAATGTTTTTAGATGTATTTCTAAAGCTACAGACACTTCAGAAGCTTTTTTTCAAAAGTATCTAGCCATATATGATTATTTCTGTGAAAGCATCATTAGGATTTCACTATTTCTGTCTCTTTTGGTGATTAAACAATAAAACTTAATCCATAAAAACTGGATCAACTGGCTTTTCACATAAAAGATCTCAAAACATTTTGTAATAAGCAAAATACCCTGCCTCAACCAAAAGTTTCTACCATCTATGGACAGCAGAGTGAAATTTTGAGCTGAAAATTTTAACCTTTATTTTATTTATTTTGAATTGACTGTGTTAAAAATCCCATTTTTTTTTTCAGAAAAAAAATGGATACTGACGCTGAAAAACCTGCCTCATAGAAATCTAATGTGATTTCAGCCCCTAGTGCCTATAGGAATTAGAGAAGCAAGAGGTGGCAGTTTTAACTTTTCTTTTACATACGTGTACTTGTCTTAAGACATTACAGATTTTCTTGAGATTTAATCAGGGAGGAAGGTTTATGGCAATAACCTAATGGGATACACCACATGTTTTATTGTCTCTTCTTTGTCATAGTCTCATTCCTCCTTAGAGCCTCAAACACTTTGTAGTGCTTTGTCAAAATCCCTGCTACACAAAGGCAGCTATAAACTATTCCCCGAGGGACTCCAGATCTGTTTTGTATGAAGCTACTAATGAGCTAATGTGTTGTTACTGCTTTGGAAAGCTGATATATGCGCCCTGACATGGCTTTCAGCTGAACAGTCATGAGGACTGAAGCCTGTTTTATTGCCTTGACTGGAGGTTTTTTCAGAAAGGAGGCAGGCACATAATGGAGACGCTAATCTACTGTACTTCTGATCTCCCCTGAATGACTTTATTGCTATAGACAAAAAGCTGTGCCTATTCATCCTTGCCTGTGCCCAAATAATGCTTGGCCTCAGTTAAAATTGCTTTGAAGGGTGTTAATTAGCATTTTGCAGAGAACCAAATTTGTGATCCTGCCATTTATTCAATGAGAAAGTGGATTAGGGTCACTAGAACGCACCTGCAATACTAGACAGAAATGATTGTCACCCACAATGTAAACTTAATTTTAGTCATCATTACCAGAGTAGACATTTTTAATTTCACATTCACAAAAAAACCCCAAACCAGTAGCTCCAAAAAAGCTAGATCACGTAAATACCTTTGACTCATTTTTCTTTTATTTTGCCTTACTGAAACTGTGTGACCAACAACACAGGCTCTTGGTGAGATCACAAACATGCACAAGGAACAGAAAGACTCAAGAGGGAAAAGAGACGGCTCTACTGTATTTTTCTTCTTTCAAGAAGTAGTTTTGTTTCTTGCTCCCTTATTCAAATATTTTACAGTAAAAAATCTTTAAAGTGCAGGGGTTTTGTCAATTTGATTTTTTTGTTTAATTAAAGAAGAATAAAGATACACATGAAAAGCAATGAGAACACTGAGGAAAGAGATTGTCACTGACAACCCTGTTAAGATGCTGCTGTTGTTTTTATGCTCCCTATGATAGAGAACCACAGACTGGAGAGGGATCTCCTGGGATCTTTGGACCACTCAATAACTGCATTATACAAGCTCCTTTTGTAACTGATGGTGCTCCAACTGAAAGTAGGTCAGTGTTTCACCCCTTTCTCCTGACTACAAGACTGTTCCAGACCCTGTACTTAAGCTTCTTCTGAAAGCTTCATTTATTCATGGATTGTTTGAGCTCATTTGTTCATAGGCCAAGAGTATAATTTAGTTTAAGTAATTCTTTCCTTTTCCCTTAATCCCCATGACTGGGTCACATTGATCAGTCATCTTTCTCATTTTTTAGCCGAACAGCCAAGTGTTTACCCTCCCTTCATGGAAGAGACACATGCTTTAATTTAGTTAATCTTTTCAGAGCAGAGATGACTAGAGATGTGTAGTGTGGTTTTAATGCTATCTCAGCAGCACCCTTCACAATGGTGTTGTTCCTTCTCTTACTGAAATCTAGCAAAGTAAGTAAAGTTGAAAGCTTCCCCAAAAAGTTTAAAGGATATCAACCATGCTCTTATGTTCAAGGGAATTTTAGAAATGTGAATCCCTACTTTATTTAAAATTATTTGCGCAAGATGAAGCACGTTTGATCCTAGGAAACGTAGTGCTTATTTTCAGTGGTATCCATCATCTGTCTGGGGTCAGGAATTGGAAGGCAAGTTTTGCTTACTGATTCTGCAATACTCCAAAAGCAGCATAGTTTGGAACAAGCGCAGGGATTCATCTGAGTTAAGGTAGTTGCACAATAATAGTCAAAAATCCATTATGCATCCAGCTGTCTTCTTAGGTCAGCACAACAGTCGAACTTAAGAAAGTTAAAAGGCAAACAGATTCAAAGCAAACATTAATATCTTTCTTTGATTTATTTAAATAAAAAATAAGATTCATAAAAATAATCAAAGTTCAATCAAGAACATTTTGTTCGCACAAAATGCAAAGTACACTGATTCATTCTTTGGCTAAGTTTTTCAGACATTATTTTCCTCTAAGAGCTGAGGTAAGTTTTTAACTGAACCTTAATAATGAATTAGTCGTGAATAGTGGCTAGTAACTTAAAAAAGAATGTAGAAATAATCTGCACTTCAAAAAGTGAAAGAAAAACAAAAGCAGAAATCCTGCATTTAAAAACTTTCATAGTGGAGTACTTGGATGTTTTCTAAGTAATACCTGCCCTCTTTGGTATCAAAAGCCTGTGTGAAAAATCCAATTGTTCACCTATAATGAGGGCAGGGTAAAGCAACCAGACTTCAAGGTAATGGAGTTCTGCACCCGACCTGAGGCACCTACTTCCCTCCCGTACCAAGATCTCTGCAACTGGAGAAGTTTGTAAATGTGGTCACAAAGCACTCGAAGCAGTGTTTTTCTGCAGGAAGCCTGCACAGCTGGGGTGTTACCCAGAGAGCATGGGAAAAACATTGATAGTTTGATCAGTGAACTGACTGCTTTGAGTCAGAATAAGGCTTCTCTCCAAAGCCCATAATTGTTAACAAACAAACTCTATCTTGTGCTGAGAAAGCTAACACAGATTCTCTCAAGATTTGGTGAATTCTGGGTCTTTATATGAACTACAAAATTATTCAGAGGGGTCTAATCAGAAGTCAGGTAGAACATTACCTGGAAGATAATTTGTTCTGTGATTTCTTTTGGAGAAAAAATTACATATTGTTCCTAAGTTAAATACACACCCTAAAGTGTTGTAATAAATGCTTTAGCATGCTTACAATGTCTGTAGGATAAAAAACCCTAACCTGTTAAAAATTACTATTTTCTATTTGGCTCTCTGGTGCCCATCAATACAGGTTTCACGAAAACTGCTTGGTCAGTATGTTAGTCAGATTTGATTGGTGTCTGAATGAACAAATGGATTATGAACACAATTTTACATGTGTAGAAATAGAAAACACAGGCATTAACTTGTAATTGCAATTATTACTATGCAAAAGAGGTTTTAAACATCTATATTGGTCCTGTTTTACCTTCATCTTCATCTTCATTCTCACAGAGCCGTCCATCTTAGGGGAGGCTTGAAAATAGATTGAATTGTATTTCTTGATCATTTGTAACTGTTTTGTTGTTTGTTTTTTTTAAAGCTTCTTGCCCTTTGTTCCATTCTTTCTTAATCTACTGCACCAAAGTCACATGAGCCACGGATTTCTACTGTGCTTTTTACAACTCCATTGTTTTTTTTCATGTTTCAAAACTTCACATCTCTAACCAAGATAATGAAATACTTGCTGAAGATTCCTTTGTGACTTGCGCTTGTCAGTGAGGAAAGCACAGACTTTCCATCATAAACTTTAACACAAATCAGGCTACCACAGAATGAAATGGAAGAGAAATGAAAGCCAAAGTCAAACATAGCTAAGCCCCTCTGAATTATTACATCCTCTGCACTATTACAGGATATATAACCACTCATCAGAGGACTGAGTTTATCAGTGACTTCTGCTGAAGATCCACTTCTGGCACTAGTTTTCTGTTTCTTTTCTTCCTTTTTGCTCCTCGTGGTCAAGAATGACTACTCAAGCTCAGATGCTATGGTTCCCCTTCCCTGGCCTTCGTGGTAAGTCATCCTGGATTTCTTATTTTTCCACTTTGTCAACTCCCTCCAACTCTATATGTGTTCTCAGCCTTCATATTGTAACTGAGGTCTCCATTGTCTACTCCATTATGCAGAATCTCAGCCTCTGACACCAGGTCATTTCCCTTTTTCTATGCAGTGCACTCATCTTTATTGCTACAAAATCTAAAATCTGTTCTTGCCATCATTTGATCATTAACTTTGCCCCTCTCTTATCAAACTGGCATTTTTGCTACCCAAATTTATTCCCATCTCAGTGACTTGAATATTACTGTTTAATGTGAATAACCAGAGTAGAAATAATTAAATGACACCCCAGTCAGAGTTCGAGTTACCAAACTAAGATGACAAAAAGATGAGTCTCGTCTGATAGAGCTTGAGCTTAAGAGTCTGAAAAATCACGTAAGTAAGTAATCACGTAAGAGTAGGTGAAAACAAAGCAGCAATTAGATTCTGATGCTACATCAGAAGCAGTAACCCCAGAATCAAGATTTCTGACATGCAAATACAAATATTAATCTTATAATTAAATCCTATCCAGAGACTGATGAATTAGGGAACTTTTATGGGAAATTCTACTCAAGAAAGTGCTAAAGTGCGCCAGAGAAAGCTGGGCATTATCAGCACAGAAGCTGCATTCGCAGAGAGGGCTGAAATGGGAAATTATGACCTTAAACCACATAAAATAAGGAAGCCTAGACACAGGCCAAGATCGTTTGGTTCTGTCCTGAATAAATACAACAATCATGAAAACAAGAGGGTGATTTAAAAGTATGTTGCTGTCACATGAGCATGCCAACAGGTATATTACTTTAAAGCCACAAGGTTGTGCTTTGGAGAGCATAAAGGCAATAAAAGAGAGAACGCTCTCCCAGTCTGTCCCACTGGTGTCTTAAGCTGTCAACAGATACAGTGCAAATACACACAAATCATATGGATACCACATTTTATATATTGCCTTTCACTGTCTAAGGGAAAAGTGAAAACACAATGAGGGTCCCCATCATGAATGAAGGGTATTGAAATAGCCTGTACATGCTCTGGCAGCACCACATGACATCATAGGATAGCTCAAGATGGATTTCATGTTGACGTAAACCACTGTTTAATTTCAGAAGCACAGGTATGAAACAGCTCTAAGATTTGCTTCACAGACGTTAAAAGAAATGTTTACTTTTTCAAGCAATTACTTAACTTTCCCAATTATCCAGAAAAATGACCTCATTGTAGCATGTAGATGTACATTGGAGACTCTATACGTAAGTTATAAAAATATGTAGCTTTTAAAAACAGATATTCAACAAGACTGAGACACTTGAGCCCTAGGCACATGCAGTATGTATGCAGTGAGAGTAAAGGGATCTTTTCTACTGTTGTCATGACCCAAGCCACGCTGAACACTTACAAAAACAAGAATATCTTCTAAAGTGTTTAAAATGATATCGACCCTATTGGCAGCTAACCCGCCAGATGGGATGACAGAGATCAAGCTTTTACGCTGTGCAAAAACACAAGTCTTTACTTGCAGTCTCCTGCTACAATCCTTAGACAGCTCTTACTTTCTACTATCCTCTTGCTGTGTTACCTTACCATCATAGAATGGTTTGGATTGGAAGGGAATTTTAGAGGTCATTTAGTCCAACCCCACTGCAATAAGCAGGGGCATCTTCAAGTATAGCAGGTTGCTCAAAGCCCTGTCCAAACCAACCTTGAAACTTTCCAGGTATGGGGCATCTACCACTTCTCTGGGCAACCTGTGCAAGTGTTTCGCCACCCTCATTGTAAAACATTTCTTCCTGAATCTACCCTCTTTAGTTTAAAACCATTACCTCTTGTCCTACTGAAACAGGCACTGCTAAAAAGTTTGCCCAATTGTTCTCATATGCCCCTGTATACTGCATACACCCTGTAAACGCCACCCTCTCTATACTGGGAGACTGCAATAAGGTCGCTCCAGAGCCTTCTCTTCTCCAGGCTGAACAAACCAAACTCTTTCAGTCTTTCTTCATAGGAAGGTGTTCCAGCCCTCTGATCATTTTCGTGGCCCTCCTCTGGACCCACTCCAACAAGTCCACGTTTCTTGTGTTGAGGGTTCCAAAGCTGGATGCAGTACTCCAGGTGGGGTCTTGAGAGAGTAAAGGGGTAGAATTACCTCCCTCAAGTTGCTAGGCACTCTTCTTTTGATGCAGCCCAGGATACAGTTGGCCTTCCGGACTGTGAGTGCACATTGTTGTCTCATGTTCAGCTTTTCATCCACCAGTACCCTGAAATCCTTCTCTATGGGGCTGCTTTCAATTCTTTCACCCCCAGCCTGTACTGATATGGAGGGTTGCCTTGACCCAAGTGCAAGATGCTGCACAGGCCCACTTTGTGAGCTTGTCCAAGTCCCTCTGGTGTGTCAGCTACACCACTCAGCCTGGTATGGTCCGCAGACTTTCTAAGGGTGCACTCTATCCCACTTTCTATGCCATTGATTAAGACATTAAAAAGTCCCAATAAGGGACACCACTTGTCACCAACCTCCATTGGAACATTTTGCTATTGACTGCTCTCCTCTGGATGCAACTCTCTAACCAGTTTGTGATCCACTGAACATTCCACCCATAAAATCCCTCTCTATCTAATTTAGAGAGACTGGTGTTGGGGATTTTGTCAAAGGCCTTACGAGAGTTCAGATAGATGACATTTGTAGCTCTTTCCTCACTCATAGATGCAGTCGCTCTATCATAGAAGGTCACTAGGTTGATCAGGCATGACTTGCCCTTGGTGAAACCATGCTGGCTGTCTCAAATCACCTCTCTATCCTTCATGTGTTTTAGCATGGCTTCTAGGAGGATCTGTTCCATGATCCTGGCAGGCACAGAGGTGAGGCTGACAGGTCAGTAGTTCCCAGGCTCATCCTTGCTACTGTTTTTAAAAAATGGATGCAATGTTTCCCTTTTTCCAGTCATCAGGGACCTCACCCAACTTCCATGACTCTTCAAATATTATGGAGAGTGTCTTGGCAACTACAACAGGCAATTCCCTCAGGACTCTGGGCTTCATCTTGTCAAGTCCCACAGACTTATTTATGTTCATGTTCCTCAAGTGGTCATGAGCCTAATCTTGGCTTCCAGCAGCAGGGAGCTTTGCTCCTCCAGTTCTCATCTTGTAGTTCATCCACTGAAGATGTGTGGGAAGAGAGATTGCCAGTGAAGACTAAGGCAAAACAGTTGAATGAACAGTCTGAGTTTGCCAGCCTTGCTCATAAGGGCCAGTACGCTTTCTTTGACCTTTCTTTTCTGGATGACCGACCTGTAGAAGTTTTTCCTATCAGTATTTGCATCCCTTGCGAAGTTCAGGTCCAGCTGCACCTTGGCCTTCCTGACCTATTCATCCCTATACAACTGGGTAGTGACCCTGTACTCTTCCCAGGATACCTGCCCCTGTGTTATTTCCTTCTTGCCCTTTAGTTTGACTCAGCCTTGCTGGTCTCTTGCCTTCTTTTCAATTTCTTACACCTGAGGATCAAGAGCTCTTTCTCTCTATGGAAAGCATCCTTATAGATATACTGGCTCTGCTCTGCTCCCATGTCCCTGAGGGGAGTTTCCATGGGAATCCTATTGACTAACTCCTTGGAGAGCTGGAAGTCTGTTTTCCTAAAATTCAAGGACCTGATGTTACTCTTTGCCTACCCCATATCCCTCAGGACTCCAAACTCCACCAGTGCACCAGCACAGCAGCCCAGGCTGCCTCCAATCTTGACATCACCGATTAGCTCACCTGAATTAGTGACCATAATGTCCAGTATCACATCCTCCTATAGACAGTAGGGTTGTCTATCATCCAGATTAAAAAGTTACCCTAAACACATTCCAGGAGTTTCCTGGATGGCCTAGAGCTCACTGTGCTACTTTTCCAGCAGATGTCGGGGTGGTTGAAGTCCCCCAGCAGGATGAGAGCCTGCAAGTAGGATGTGTCCTGTAGCTGGAGTAGAAAGATTTCATCAATAGGCTCCCCTAGATCATACAGATAAAGCTGTGGGATGTGACCTTCTGAATAAAAAAAAATCTGAGCTATTGCATCTCTCAGCCTCCAAATTGAACATAAAGAAATAACTTGGAACTTTCATTAATTCCATCTCCCTTTACAACTTTTTGTAGGTAGCAATTATTCATTTCTCACTGCAGGTTTAGGGGGAAGATGGCAGCTGTAATACTCTCTAGTAAAATGTATTTTGGTGTCTCATACATGGTTTGAAATGTTTGACAGAACTTCTGCATTTAACATCGACACAAGCATGATTTGTAAATGTCTTTCCTGGACAGGAGGTTTGTGATAGAAACTATTATAAAGTTAAGTAAATGCCTGCCTGAAATAAAAGGAACATAACTGCGTGAGCTGCTATAAGTCAGGAAGTTGGCAGACATTTCCTAGAAGTTATTTTGTCCTTACTTGCGATCTTCTCTGCAAATTAGGAAAGAGCAAGCAAAGGCAGGACGACAACCAGTGATGCTAACTACAAACTGCTTCTCATGCTCTTCAGCCTAAAAGAGCTAAATAGTCACACGCATGTGCAATACATGTGTGAAAAAAATGGCTTATGTGTCAGCTCATTAAATAGCTATAGGATTCAGATCAGTGCTGTAGGTATTCGTTCTTCCATGACACATTGCATATATTTTCCCAAATAACATAACACAGTAGAGACTGAAGGGATAAACTCACGGGTGGCACTGAAAAGTATGATGTAAACACAAGCTTTCCCTACTGTCACCTTCTAATGCCCCTCTGTAAAATATTAAAAGGAAAAATTATCATCAAAAGAAGTTTGCACCTAAAGTTTCAAGACAGCTGGTTAATATGCACAGTTGTCCCAATAAATCGCTAAACGTGTTTGCAGTGAATTCATTAATCACTGTGTGAGGCACTGAAATAACTGGCACTACTGTTTTGGCTCAGTTACCAGTTTTACATCAGGGACTTATTTTCCAGTTTTTTCCTCTAAGTTGCTGTAATCATGTGCTGCAGTTGAATCTAAATTGAATGGCACGCACAATAAATATGCTCCCTTACTGAGATCATGCAAGCACTATAAAATGTAAAAGAAAACCCTGGAAGGCATTGAAGTGGTTCACACTGTGACCTTTTATAAACCAAGAAGGAAAAAAAACAGCAGAGAAGCAAAATCTGTCAGATTTATCTGCTCCTTTTGGCTTAATAACAGAGACTATGTTTGCTTGTCTTGTGAGGACATCTATGGTGCAGGAAAAAGCCTACCTGAGCAGAAAAGAAATCCCAGCTCAGAGCCTTCTTTCATCTACTCACAGATGCAATCTAACTGTGTATTTTTTTGCAGAATCTTACATCTGAAGTGATGACCCTTACACAAAAGGGGACACTGGAGTGAGCAGACACTGACTTGCAAAGTAAGCAACATTTTTGGAGAGGAAAGACTAATTCTGTACCTCAACAGAAATCCTGCCTGTCACAGCTTTGTTATTGCTTGATCTTATGCCATTTAAAACCCACAAATCTTCAGAAGGCAAAATAGCTACAAACGCCAGAAGAGACATCAGCATCTCTCAGTCTCTTCCAAATGTAAAGAACTACAAATCAAAAGCTGGTTTTACAAAGTGCCCTTATCAGTGTTTAAAAACAAAGAGTATCCTATAACAGAAGGTTATCTGCCTTTAGTTGATTTTGGTTCTTGTATTAACAACCGAGCAGAACAGAGGGAAGTGAGTCAGGCTAGCTCAGACTACAGAAGACCCAAAAAGATCCCAAATCTGCCTCCTGGCTTTGTACACAACATAGGTTCCACAATGAGCACTGTGGAGCACCAGTTACTGTGTCTCTGCTCGTTTATTATCTGGTCAATGATGAGTTTTTACATGGCACGTGCCAGCTTCGAAGTGTTCAGAGTAACATCGTGGCCAGTTGAGGTTTGAAACCTTCCAGGAGGGACTTTTCATAGTGCTTAGTCACTCTTGTAATGAAGAATATGTCCCTCACACTCAAACACAATTTCCCCTGTTTACAGCTAGTGATCACCATCTCTTGCCCCATTGCCATGGTGATCTTCAGAGAGTCCGACCTCACTTCCTCCACTTTGGATAGTGGAAGACTGCAACTGAATCTCCTCAACCACCCATAACGTTCTCCAGCAAACCCCATTCCAACAGCAGCTCCTAGCATCTCTCACACTCTAGCTTCCTCACCACTGTGGTGGTTCTCCTCTGAACTTGCTCCAGTTTATCATTATCTTTACTGGAGGCTCAACACTACACATTTTTTCAGATACAGCTAATGGAGTTCACCTATAAAGTCAACTGGAATAGCTCAGCTCCTCAGTGAAAGCTGAGGAACTAATCTTTCCTGCAGCTGATTATGGAGCTTGCATATGCTTCCATCCAGTAGAGCTACAGGTACTGTAACCCATTTACATTGTAAATGACAGGTACAATTTCAGTCATATCTGGGTGAAGGTGTTTATGTCATCTAGATCTAAAATAATTTTAGAAGGGTCTGTGTTTTAGATATGCTTTATGCTGAAATCCACTTATTTTGCTGTAGAAAAAGGAGGAAAATAATGAGAAGTAGAGTTGCCTAGTTTCTTAGTTGCCCTCTGTCAGTACTAGAATGTCCCCAAAAAGTTCTCCAGTTGGCTGAGGAAGAATAATTGGGTTCTTTCCTACAATGGACTGCAGGCTTTGCTCCTACACCCAGGAGAAGGCAAGTGCAGAAATAGTATGGACATAGATAAAGCCTTCAGTGGAAACGCTAATCCAACCTAAGATAATTCACTTTTCAGAAATGATTCAGTCATCCAGGGAATGTAGGTATCACTTTTATCTACGACCTTAAGCCTAATTTTCAGGCACCTGTCTCCCATATTTTGTGTTAGTATCATTCCCATTGCAGCCCAAAGAAATTTACCTGCTCCCCATGGAGAACTCCGGAAATGGTGAGCACATCCACATACAAAAGTCTCACTCATCTCGACAGCTCTGGGAGTTGTCACAGGGCTGAAGGCAAAATTGACTGGACAAGGCAGCTAAATACAAACCAGCTAGGAATATATCATAACACTCAGTTGCTCATGCCGGGAACAACCACAGAACCATGTGGATACAATAACAACAAGAAAAATAATAATAATAAACAAACAAACAAATAAAAACATCTTCAAGGAGGGACTCAAAATAGAAAAGCATGGGTAGGTTACTTGCTGGTTCCATAATTTGTAAGAGAAATACCACAGGGGCTAAACAAGTGGCACTGGAACTCCTGCCTTAAGGACTGAAGTAGCTAAAGAGATTGCTTGCACTGAAGTCATTGATAAATAACCCACACTTTGATCTTTGGCTTCCTGCAGCCTGTGCCAGTATAAGAGCTAACTCCAGGAATAATTCCAGAAAAAAAGCCTGTTCACTTGCTGACTTCCATTCTGCCTTTTGCTTTTACATCCTGTAAAGATCAACTTTACTTCTATTGTTGTCTTAAACATTGTCTGAGTGCAGGGCTGCCCCCACCAGTGCCTGAGTTGCTATTCTGTGGCTCCTGGGGCAGGAGTTGGGGAGAAGGAAGTGCAGCAGCAGACACTGCCCCCCTCCTCCCCCTTCCACCTCACTGCCTTGGAGCCCCCAGCCTCAATTCAAGAACACCCCTCAAATGCTAATGGGGCACAGACTTGCCTTATAAATAGAACTTGCCAAGAAGGCACGGCGCGTGCACCCACAACCCCAACAGAACTGGCCTGGAGAAGTGACTATGTGTTCCTGAAGAACTGCTGGTGAAGTTGCTGCTGGATAGGGACCACGTTTTCCAGAGAAACTGCTGTGCCCACTAGAGTGTTGAGCCTTCTTTTTCATTCCCCTCTCCGCACTCCCCCATTACCTACCTTTTCCCTCTCTCTGACTTTTCTTACTGTGCCTTCTTTTTCTCTCCTGGCGATATGGTGTGTCAGATCGAATTTGAGTTTTGTTTTGCAACCTTGGCTGTATTCAGGGTATCAGACTGTGATCTGACCAGATTGAGATCTGTTTTTGTAACTTTGGGAAGTTGCCACTCGAAGTGCACCTGAGTATCTGTTTTTTTATTTTCCCTGTGTCCAAAATAAACTCTGCATTTGATTTTACCTGGGGAGATGTGTCAGTCTGCGATTTGCTGCACAGATATCGAATGACCTTCCCTCTTCAACTGTGCAAGTCGGAGGGGGCTCAAACAGGAGTGGTGTCAGGAGCAGGCCCTAACACATCCATTTTCAGATAAAACTGCTCCTGTTGGAATATCCTGGCATATTGCAATGCTATGAAAAATCACATCACTGCTCTATTTCTCCTGCCTTGGGAAAGGAAAACAATCTTGATAGTCTCTTCTTAGATTGCCTTTGTGTTTTGGATGGAGTCTGGAAGAACATTTTTGTTCTGCAGAACAATATTGTAGGGACCCTTATTTCACATCTTTTGTGAGTCCCATAACACTCATTCTGGCCCCATTTGCTGTAAATTTATTCCATAAATCTGCACTGTACCTTTCCTCAAGTCAGCAATACATTTACTAGCACCCTCTGCCCCAGTAAACAACACTTTGAGTATTTCCATTGGTAAATCTACCGATCGAATGAAATGAACTGCCTAGTCAATAGGAAAGAAGTCCAATGGCAACATAGGAAATCAGGAAACACTGGACAGATCCAATAGAAATTACTGGGGGAAAAATCAAATGGCTGTATGGAAAGTATTGTAATTTAGTTTTATTCCAGGTCTAAAAGTGGAAAAACTTAAAGCTTCATAGTACTTTACAGCAGTACTGCTCAAGGTCTGCCAATGTTTCCATTATGAACTGCAATTTTCAGGAGTTTGTAACACAGCCATAAAAATTCACTTTGGGATGAAACTAGAAATAAAAGCTCTCCACCCAAAATCTAATGCTCCCCCACACTTCTTTTTGAAGGAGAGTGTTCCATTGAATTTGCTACTTTTTAAGACAGCTCAGTTAAAAAAAAAAAAAGGGAGCCCTGTTTCTTTCAATTTTTGTACTATTATAAAATATAGATTAATTTAAGAGGATCTGGGGTTATAGTGGATGACAAACCAAGTACACGTCAATATCATTATGCTGCAAGAGGGCAAGGTCTTTTTGGTTTGCTTTAAAAATGTGAACATTGTTCCTAAGAGAAACAGGCAGTAGTTATTCTGTGCAACTTTGCGATGGCAAGGTCTCATACAGAGTATTCTACCCAATTTAAGCACCACGTGTTAAAAAGGAGTAAACCACAGAAGAACAATAAAAGTTATACAGATCTACAAAACATGACATAAGGAAAGACTGAAAACTTAGATTTCGTCCCTCGATAGTCCATTCCCAGATAAGCGGCAACAGTTTCCCAAAATGAAAAAAAAAAAAAAGAAAAAGTAATGAGGGTGTTGATCAGATGCTTTCCAGGTTCACTTCATAAAGAGTAAGAAAAAATGTTTATCTGCAAGAATGAAGTTTTAAGTATATGCCTGTAAATTCACATAGCAATGAAATTATACAGTGGAATTGCCCTCATCTAGAACTGGTCACACTAATGAGCAAATATTTCTCTTGAGGCTAGATAATCATTTTGATGTTGGTGGTGCAACACAGCATTCAAATACAGTTTACTCGAACATAGCACTCAGATATATACCCTGAAGTTGTATGACCAGCTTAACCCCCCACCCCCATAATCTTTTTAACTAAAGATAATTCGGAGCCTTTTTTCCCTTTGTTTTTTATTTCTAGAGGTTTTACAGCATATTTTCAGTTTCCTTGTACTTCAGACTAAAAACTTGATATGCTAATAAGCAAAAATGCTCACATAATCATGACTCTATGAGCTATAGCCTCATGAAATACATGACAAAATAACGAAATTTGAGAAAAACCAACCAGCTTTTAGCTCTTCATTTATTCCATTATGCAGTTGGTTTACTTTTCATGTTTTATTTGGGACAGAGGAACTACGCTGAGCAGTTTCTCATTTTTACAG
This sequence comes from Cuculus canorus, assembly GCF_017976375.1. Classification (NCBI taxonomy): domain Eukaryota; kingdom Metazoa; phylum Chordata; class Aves; order Cuculiformes; family Cuculidae; genus Cuculus; species Cuculus canorus. The sequence continues at coordinate 91,757,735 of NC_071403.1, forward strand.
TACGACTTTAATTTTACTTTGGTAAACTAACATAATTTCAAGTGTCTTTTAACTAGTAGTCTAAAGAGTTATTCCCTATATAACCAAAGCACCACAGTTATCTACACCAGTTTGAACAGAATTTTGGAATAAGAACTAGGAGTTTCTTCTGAAGTTGTTAGCAAGAAATATTTGCTGGCTTCTAGTCCTTTCTCTGGTAGCTTATGACAAAGGCTGGGAGTTTATGACAATTTCAATACAGTGTAGAAACAATGATTTACAGTTTAAAAGATTACAAAGCTTTGAAAAGCTTCTGACTGTTTTACATTTGGCGAAGGGTTCAGCTGACAAAGCATTTTATTTTATGCATACCACATAAATTTTATATATTGCTGATTCTTTCCTAAAGAGAAGTTTATCTCCAAGTAGTGGCTGGGGAACAGATCATAACCTTCTGCCTCTCTCAAGGCTTCTGACATTTTCTACTCCCTCTTTGGCCCCTGTAAGTAAGTATTACATCTTCTCTGAACTGAGGTTATGGCCCCCAGGGTCTTTCCTTTGAAGGTTATTGACCATCTCTGCTGTCTTCCCTCACCCTCTCCAACCCCGTGTCATTGGATTGCATCATGCTTGTGCCTCTGATATCTGCTTCCCTAGTACTGACTGTCAACTTCAAACACTACCCTTGTTCACTATACTACACAATGTTTTTGATCCTAAGGAATAAAGAAATTTAAAAAAAAAAAACAAACAAGGAAACCAAAACAGTAGCACTCTTCATTTTTCTTCCTGAAGTTCAAATCCTCTGGGACCATGTTTCTCATCCATGAATACTGCTACCACAGCACCTCACAACACCTCAGGTTGCAACATTAAATCCAAACACACTCAAGACCTTGATGTTTTGTCTATGTATCTGGCTAATGAAGCGAAGTCCAGCTTACTACTGACTTGAATGGGCAAGGTCATAACCAACCTAACAGCATGTTGACAAGCTCACGTTACTGATGTTGACCACATACATGATGCCCTTGTAATCCATACACTGACACCCCTATAGGCAGAAGAAACTTCTTGAGCATTTAGCTCCCGATCCCTCTTCAGTTCTTCTCCGAGTCCAAACCACCACTCGCACCAAGTGAGAGAGCAGGGATCCAATCTGAAAATACCTTGGGAAGGGACTAGATATCTCTTCCCTGATAAGATGAGAGAATACAGGGTAAGCACATCAAAACTATTTCAGGGCAAAGTTGACCAAATCAGCTTAAGTGATCTGTGATGGTACAGACTACAGTGAAAGTTTGGTTTTGCCTTGAAACAGTTAGTAGTTAACTGCCACTGCAGACAGGCTGAGACACAAGCCACACTTTACTTGGAGGAACATAAGCCTAAGCATAAGGTTGCAGACAGAGCTGGTGCACTCATCTGGTAAAAAAAGTACACAAAGTTTGTGTGTCAGCACATATGTGATGGCTGAGTTTGAATTTGTGCAGTAACGTCACAGAACTGCACAGATTCCTATTCTTGGTCCTGTTTCAGATGGTGCACCACAAAGCCCACTGCTACCATACACACACCGCTCCACTGTAGGACAACACACAAGTCTCAGTCCTCTCAGACTGCTTCCTCTCCTTATTATCCCCCTCCTGTCAAGATTTTAAGAAAATGGACAGCAGATTGTACTAGCTCCACAGAACTCTCATATTTCAGCCTGGCATTTGAGTTTCTCTAGACCACATCTTACCTTCAGCTAAGAATTTTCAAGAGAAATAACAAAATGAAGCAATACTATTACAAGCAGTCCTTGGGTGAGTTACAAGTCAAGCTGCTGCTGACTAAGTTTAATCACCTTTGGAGCCCTGAACCTCCCTGAAATAGCCCCAAAATGTTCTGAAATGGAATCTGTGTGCAGAAAGCAAGGAAAACAGACCTTTTAATTTACCAGACTTACAACTATGATTACAACAATAATGGTAGGTCAGAATGTTCCCATTACACCAGTGGATCTATAATTAGCCCCCAATTCTGTTTTTGAGGGAGTAAGAACATCTTTCAGCTTGTCACTGGTTGCTGTATTAATTGCAACGAGTGCCCCCTTCTCCAGCTGTCAGCATCATGCCACCATTTCACCTACATTTACTTGAGACTTAAAAAAAATAATCACATTGCTGAATTGCTCCTTCAACATCCTCTTCTACTTGATGTGCTATCCAGAAGAAGCAGCTCCTCAGCTGGCACAGAGTCAAACCCCCAGCAACTCCACTCATGTCAGGTCCTTGGCTGATGTGTATTGGCATGGTTTGACTTGTCCCAAAGGAGCTACACAAATTTACAGAAGGAACTGGCACAGACAACTCCACTTTACTTTGTATGGCATTAACAGATCCTCCTAATTATTTATTGAAAGAATGTTTTATTTTCCTGCTGCTCTCTAAAGCCAAGTCCCTCCAAGGTGGTCTTAATCCAGTGCCTGGAGCTGGATGTTAAGCTGGTTTTGAATGTCTGCAAGTTTTGTGTGCCACCATCAGGTAACCTTACCAGATTTGGCCAGCCAGCCAGAAGCTAAATGTGTATAAAACTCTGGATATGATGGCAGGCACAAATCTGGGAACACAATTTGCGCCCTTTAATTGTTTCAGTAAGCCAAAACACAATTTTGAATACAAGAGACATCAGTGCACACAGATGTTATACGTGTAAATCATTATAACACACTTGTGGTTATAGCACCGGAGGGAATTTGACAATGTAAAATGGGGCCCATCCTTCTTAGCACCACTTTAGCATTTGATTAAGTACAAAGGGAAGGTTTTAAAGAAATTGCAGTGAATTAAATTTAAATGACTTGAGGTAATTAGAGTACAGTAATTTTTAAAGCCCACCTTAGCACGCTGACTGCTACGGAGGAACACTGTATTAAACTTTCTGACATTTGTGCATGTTTCACTGTGAGAAGGGAATGACAATGATTTCAAATACTACCACACACAGCAATCAACTTAAGCATGCACAGAAGCATTTCGTAGACAAGGATCTATGCTATTACTTCTGCTACAAGTGTAGTCTAACCTATTGCATTCCCCATTATAATTCTGTGGTTAAAAACGTGATGGCTAAAGTACTATAGCTTTCCCAATACCACTTCCTGTCAAAGAACATACATTATTACAACTAAGAAAAAAAAATAGGCATAGCTTTCCTGAAAAATATTTTTCCTATGGACATAATTTTAATATTGTAAAAAGGCAAGGCAAAAATATTTACCTGTATTTCCCTGTCTTCCATTTATCTTCCCTTTTATTAATTTCCCCTGGTAAACAAGGAAAGAAGTAGAAGAAAAATGGAGACAACTATTCTCAAAGGAAGAACTTTTATGGTTTCTGAAGAAAAAACAAAACTCTTTTCCAGGCTGAAAGGAAAGAGGGGGTGAGGGAAGAAAAGCTTTAGTCAAGCAAACTTTTTTTGAAAAATAACTAACAAAACAGAAATTGTTGCACTGTATTCCCATCCCCCTCACCCCCATACCATTTGTTGCATTTCAAAACCTCGTACAATAAGGGCAGCCAGCCTGCAAGTCTGGAAAGGAATTCAGCACATGTTATTGGTAGATGATTTCAACATAGCCACAAGAGAAATGCATTTAAAGATCCATATGTTTGGTTGGCATCAAATCAAGTTCCATTAAATAACACTGTATTCAGCTGCACAACAAATTTACTTACCATACATTTCACATGAGAACTAATTTGTTTGATAGGAATATTGCTGATGTTTATATTGGTTTACTGTAATGAAAACAGTATTTTCCAAACTATGAACAAATGCATACCAGTAGTTTTACAGTGGCTTAACCAAAGTACTGGTAGTGCTTCAAGAAGGCAATTTATACAATACGTATGTTTCTCAGCACTGCTTATGCCACACATAGTAAAGGGGTTTCCCTATGAAGACAGAACTTGCTTTTAACACTGGGAGAACAAACCTAAGTCTCCACAAAGGCGATGCAGAGAGCTGTTTGAGGCCAGCAGCGCTACAGGCAATTCCAGACATGACAGCTTGCTGTGTCCGAAAATGCCTTCAGGAACACTAAAAATTTAAGTCCAGTTCTGGTGGAGTGGAGTAGGACGTAAGGCTATGCTTTCTCAGACACTACAGACATTACGAAGGCAATCACTTACCCACTGCTTTAGCTGAACATCAAACCCCTACATTTTAAATGTGAAACCAAAGGCCTTTGTATAAAATGCAAAATTCACATACCACTGCTTATCTGGTCAAAAAACCTGCCAAATATTTTCACATTCAGAAAAACACTGGCAACCAAGTTGTGCTGTAAAAACAATAGAACATCTTAAGGATTTCATTTAATTATTTCATGCAGTCTGGCATTAATCAATTGGACATCTTGAGAAAAAAATATCTTTCCTTAGTGGGGAATAAACCAGTTCTTCCAGGAAAGTCACCTTCAGTGTTTCATGTTTGTATTTTTGCTTAGAGAAGCATCATTTAAAAAAAAAAAGACAGAGAAGGAGCCAAGCATGATTTAATGATACACTTACTGAAACCTCTGCAAATTGTCTTTTTGTCAGCTTTTGATATACAAAATCTGCCTTGGCACTTGTAATCTTAAAATCCATTCTTTTCACCAGGACAGTTCTGACTTCTGGTTATGAGTCATGCTACATTATAAATACAAACAGAAACACAGGCCATATTGTTTCCAAAAAATATGTCAACATATTAAAATTACTGGCAGTGCCATCCTTCATTTTTGACCTAGTTCATTACTGAGGAAATGATTTTGATGAGCATGTGGCAATCCACATCACCTTTGTACATGCTGCAGGTGTTCATATTATAAAAGTCTCTTCCTGTAAAAAAACCAATCTGCGTGGTTTTAAGTGTAAATCTGATGTCATGTGTCATGGGATCAAATATTCTCCAGAGGATGACCGCCCAACAGGAGAGAGGACTTACGTCTAAACAAGCTTCTTCTCCCTTCCCAAACCAGTAGGGAAGCAAAGTCAGACAGGCACCTTTAAGTCCTACCTGGAAAATACTCTGATGAAGAGCAAAGAAAGGGTTCATCCCATTTTCAAACCCTGAGCTCCTCACTAGGCATTTATTTAAAGGATTTAGACTGCAACCTATTCAGTGGAAATACTAAAAACATTAATTTCTTTGAAAGGTGTGGGATCAAGGCTTATGTCAAGATGGGTCTATGGATAAACCTGATTTAAATTACTGCATACTTGGAAAACTCCTGCTGATGCTAATGCAATAGGTCTTGCCCAGAAGATCATCAATCAGCCATTATTATTTCTGCAGTGCATAGATAATGAAGGGAAGCTCCGTCTTCTTTTAAGAATAAATGAAGTTTCCTGCCAGAACAATCTATCACATTATCATATAACTTGTTCTAAGTTATACTTTAAAAGAAAGTAAACCCTAAAGAGAGATCTTCCTTTGATATAAGCATACCTTAACTGGGGTAAAGATTAGCAATTAAGAATCATAGCCATGGAAGGGAAGGAGTGTTGAGCATTCAACCATTCTTATTACTCTGGAAGTGCTAAATCACTGCCTTTGCATTTTTGGCATACTACTATGACCAAGGTTCATAATTATTTTGGCTGTCCCCCACAAGACCTTGGCTACTTTAAGAACTTCACCCCAAACCCTCCAAATGCAAACAAAACAAACTCCATCTTTGAAGCCAAACTCTACATAGATCCATCAGTGGGAACCATAGGGTCTAAGGCAGCAGAGGTTGTTCACATGCTTGACTATGAGTACTTGGCTGAAATGTGCTCTAGAAAGGACTTTTTACAGTAAGATCAACTAGGGTAACAGGTAAACCTTGCAGTCAGATTTAGTTCTGCATATTTTCAAGGCCAAGAAGCAGCAGAATTCATATTTTTATAAAATTCCTTACTGTATACATGACAGTAACATCTCTCGATGGCTTTTCTAATTCAAATTACAATTTTATGTGCTTGATGTCCACCACTGACAAACACTTTTAATCAAATGAAAAGAGCACAACCAACCAATTAATTCTTCTGTGGTTTTATTCTAAGCTCCAGCATATTAGATTATTACTCCTTCACAATGTATGTAAGTTAAAACAAAAAGCACTTTCAAGAACCCTGAGCAACATAACCTCCAACCACAAAATACTGGCCCTGTGAAGCAGTGGAGAAGTTGTAACTATACTCTCTGGTCTATTTTAACTGTCTGAGTGCAACTATGTTTTAAGGCCCAGGTTACAGTTCCATTAGCTTTGTTCTCAGCAATCTAACTTCCTTGTCAATAGCAATTAATGATCCAAGAATAAAGTTTAACACAACCTGTTTTGATAACTTAGCAAGATGCCAACAAATTTTGCTTGCATTTTCAAAGGAGCCTATAGATTTAAACAATGAACCCACAAAAGATTTTCGGTCCCTCCTCACCAAAGCAGTGTCTACAGCCCTCAAATATTTAACAAGAGAGGGGAATTTATGTTCTTCAAATCAGACACGCAGAGCCTGTCTTGAAGATGGCAGGTAGCTAAGGTAGTCAGGCTCACTGCTGTGCCCTGAGGAATAAGGGGCCTTACTAGATTCACACCGCTGGCTCCTCTGATTTTATTTTTTTTTTTTAATCTAACTGTTCAGTAAACACAATGCTTACACAGGGAACAAGCTCATTTCCCACTTCTGCCTGACAGGGTGCAGGTCAGTATCTCACACTCACAGGGCACAGTGTTACCCTTCTTCCAGTCACCAGGGACTTCTCCTGATTGCCTTGACTTTTCAAATATCATGGAGAGTGGCTTGGCAACCACATTGGCCAATTCCCTCAGCACTTTGGGATGCATCTTATCAGGTCCCATAGACTTATGTATGTTCAGGTTTCTCAGGAGGTCACGAACCTGATCCTCCTCTACTGTGGGAGGGGGTTTACCCCCCTGGTCACCATCTTGTTGTCCCATGACCAAGGAGGGGTGAGGAGAGCAGTTGTCAGTGAAGACTGAGGCAAAAAAGTTGTTAAGTATCTCAGCCTTCTCCTCATCTGTTGATACAAGGTCACCGTTTTCAACCATCAGTGCGGGTACGTTCTCTTTAACCTTCCTCTTCTGATTGACGTACCTATAGAAGCCCTTCCTGTTGGTCTTCACTTCCCTTCCCAAGTTCAACTCCACTGCACCTTGGCCTTCCTGACCTCATCCCTACACAACCAGGCAGTGTCTCTGTACACATCCCAGGTTCCCTATCCTTGCTTGCACTGCCTGTGCAGTTCCCTCTTGTTCTTCAGTTTGACCAGCATGTCTAAACTCAGCCATGCTGATCTCTTCCCTTTCCTGCCTGATTTCCTACATCTGGGGACTGAGCGCTCTTGCCTTTTATAGAAAGCATCCTTAAATATTTGCCAACTCTGTTCTGCTTCCTTGTCCCTGAGGACCACATCCCAGGAAGTCCTCTTGAGTAACTCCTAGAAGAGCTGGAAGTCTACTTTCCTGAAATTTAGGGTCCTGACTATACTCCTCGCTTGCCCTATATCCCTCAGGACCTTGAACTCCACCAGCATGTGATCCCTGCATCCCAGGCTGCTTTCAATCCTAATGTCACTGATGAGTTCACTTGTATTAGTGACCATCAGGTCCCATATTGCATTCCCTCAGGTGGGTATTTTTTTCCAGGAGTCTCCTGGATTGCCTGCAGCTTGCCATGCTAGTTTTTCAGCATATGTCAGCGCAGTTGAAGTCCCTGAGTAGGATGAGAGCTTCCGAGCGCAAAGCCTTCTATAGCTGGAGAAAGGAGGTCTTATCAGTTGTCCCTCCTTGATCAGGTGACCTGTAGTATACACCAACCACAAGGTTCCCATTGGTTCCTCAGTCTCTTATTCTGACCCACAAGCTATATAGGTAACATCTGAAGGCCTAGAATACAGGTGAACATGCTCAGATGGGCAGAGTAATGAAAGCCAGGTGACTCACATCTTTAGCTGAGACTAGCAACTGAAGTACAGAATGGCAGTGGGGAAATCACCGTCTTTTCCTTCTGGCTCTCATTTGCAAAGACTAATATTCTCACTTACAGCTCTGTACAGGAAAAGCACTTGTCTCCCACATGCTGGGTAAGTGCTACTGATCAGTTGGTAACTAAGACATGAAGAAGACGCAGTTAAGTCCCACTGCAGAGTACAGAGAAACACTTGAGCAGACAATCTGGTATTGAAAATAGAGCTGCCAGCTGCTGTGTCTTCTGAGTAGTGATTTCAAATTCCTGCAATGGGAGGAGGTTTGGAAAATAAACAAACAAACACAGGGAACTACACGAATTGGTCATAGTATTATTTCCTTTCTCTAGAGCACCTTTAACCAGCTGCATCACAAATGCAGGCTAACTCAAGTTGGAAAAATTGCATTTTTTTCTTTTAAGATCTCCCAAACAACCTACTCAGCTTTCCTAGAAAGTGTGTGAAATGGAAAGTAAACTATTCCTTTACTCCATCTAAGTCTTAACAAATTTCATTCTAACCCTGTCCACTAGGTTCCCATTTCTATGTTTTGCCATCTGGATCTCATCTTTATAAATACAAGTTACATTCACCCACTTGGCTCACTTCATCTGTAGAGACTTGTTAAATCACTTTAAGGATGATTTACTAAAAAGCTAGAGTTAAAGATTTAACATAAGAAGAGATTCATTTAAGGAGAGAACATCTTACTTTAATATCAAAATTACATTAGCAATGACTTCTGGCTTCCCACATTGATTAGCTGATTTCAGCATTATTCATATTTGCTCTCTGGCTCTACGTGTATGTAGTAGTACATTAATTACTCAGAAGGCACCCAAGTTCACAGCAATGGTCTAGTCACAAATTTCAAACATCTGAAATACAAATGTGTAATGCTAGAAAATCAGAAAGAAAAAAAAAGTACAAACACTAGTGCTTTGTTTCTGGAGCAGTATGGAACATACTAACTGAGCCCAAGAGAGTTAAACCTTAATTTAAACTACTTTTCTTTTGCTTACTAAATTATTTTTTTCATGAAAACAGTACCAAGCTCCAACAAACTAACATCAGTCTGAATGGATTTAGACAGTTATTTCAGTTATATTTTTAAATGGTATCAAAAGATTGTTCATGAATGCCAAACTTCTTTTTTTAAGTTTGGGGGGGGAAAAAATGCCTTGAAAGAGTTACAGTAGGAATGTAAACTACATGCCAACTAATTGCTCCTGCCTCTTCTGAATCAGGAGAGCACAAAGCCACTTTCTTTCCAATTTATGTTTTCATATCTTCAGTAGCTCAAGTGATAAAGATTGATGGTTGGCACTGAAATTTTGCAATTTATTCCTCAAAATGATGTACAGGACATGTTTTTCTCCTTCAATTTGTAACAAAGAAACAGGAGAAAGCCCATGTACAAGAAAAAAAATAAAACAGACAGAGCTCTGAGTTTGCTCCTCTTAAGTGTACATGGCATCTATGTCCTTAAAGGTATCAGGAGTGAAAGGTTAGGGATCAATGAAAACAGTTGAATTCTTTTCCATTCTCTTCATCTAATTCTAGATAGAACTGATAAGACATCCCAGTTCAAGGCTCTGTATGCCCCAGCACCTACTACTGTAAGTGTCCCCAAAACATCCAACCAGTTAGGCTGGGAAATCATCTTGATCCTTAAACATTCTACAAAGAACTTCAGACTCCTCCCAGCAATCAACAGGTAGATTCCAGATCCGTAGTGCCATAAACATCACTGAGATGCCCTTTTGGCAAAGGAACCCCTGCCCTGTGCTCCAGTATCAATCTGAAAATAGTTTTTTTTAAGTTTAGTAAAAAGGAGCCGGGTCAAAAAAGCCCAATCAGTCTATATGGATTATAGACATATATATATTATTATAAATCTATATGGATTACTTCTGAAACATGCTGTCCAGCAGCTGGGCTAATTTTGACTATTAAAGTTTTCATTTGACTAGAGATCTAACAGCAGGCCCACTGTCTTCAAGGAATAATATTGTCTCTGGCTGCTTCTCAATACCAACCAGCAGTCCAACTTTTTCTGGGCTAAACTTCAATCAGTTTGTCCAGCCTGTGCTAGGCACCACCTGGGCAAATCGTATTGTCCTCACTGTACCTACCTACAGACTGAAGGAACACAGTACCATACTGACTAGTTCTCGAACATCCCCAAAGCGACCTCAAAAATTTGGGACCCCTCTTCAACATATACCTAACAGTTTTCCAATCTTATGTCACAATGCATCTCTTCATTATTTGGCATTTCACATACAAGTCGAGAAAAATGTAAGAAAACAGATGCAAACTGGGGTCTTCTAAGAATGTAATGAAATGCAGACTTTTCAACCCCTTCTTAGCTTTTATCAAGGAAACAAATCCAGTCTCTGTATCCACTGTATTTGCAATTACCGAGACTGCAAAAACAATCCAAAGAATTGGGTTTGGCTTGGTAATAATTTCTGTTCTTTCCATGACCTTATTTCAAATGTTTTGTTCTCTGACCTTGTTATAAACCACCTTGCCAGAAGCCCTTCACTCTCCCATCTGAATGCACTTGCCACCAAAATTAATTACTGCCTTCTGTTAGTGCTTTAAATAGCCTCCTCTCAGGAAGTGAAGGAAGAGCGGAAAATGGCGCAAAACTCAAAATGATGCATTATCACTAAAATGCTACAACTTCACTTGTCAAGGACTGTAATTAGAGTTGGGCCAAGCCAACATTAGCTCAGCTGCCTTCCAATACACCTGTTTCAATTTAATTTGTAGTAATGAGGAAGCCTAGGGCACTAGGAAAAAATGCTTTTCAATCACTGTTTCAAATAGCTGAGTTCTCATATGCCATTTAAAATCCTGTTTTTCAGAGCAGACTGCTGACTTGTTAATACTAGCAAAATGAAATAAAGCAAAATATTTTTAGCAGCAGGAAGTTATTACTTGCTACTGCCAATTACATGCCTTGTACTTTAACATTTTTTCCCCTTTGCTTATTCTTCAGGATAGGTAAAAGCTGGCTTAGATCTCGGTGCATGAGAATTCAAACAAAACATAGTCCCCTGGAGCTGGCTGACAGTGCTGGAGTCATAGCCAATACTGGCAGCAATCTGCTGTGACAAAGCAAACAACAGTGTCCTAGATCCACTCCTCAGAAAAGGGAGAAGAAGATTTAGCAAGCGACGCTAATAAAATTACTGAGTTTGGGAAGCAGAGAATGGGGCAGAGAGGGGAAAAGGAAAAAAGCATTAAAATTACATAAGAATAGATATTTATACTTAGAGTTAATTTATCAAACTGGCACAGAGATGAATCACCAACCATCAAACTAACAGGACACAAGTTTTCTTTATATCCCAACCATTATTTATAACTCTTAAGTATTCACAGAGGAGTCAAATATCCTCATCCTTTAACTTAAAAACTGATCTTGCAGACCAAAATAGAACTGTTGGCAAAAATAAGTTTCTACAGGAACTATGCCCAAGGAATGATTTCTTCAAAAACAGGATAGAGCTCAATAATCATGACGGCATCAAGCAACATACATAAAGCTAGATCTGAGTGACAAGACAATGAGAATGTGTAACACCAACAGTCTGTTGTACAGCTAGACACAGCTACTTATGATTTTTTAAAAATATAAGGCAAACCTCAGTTATTTTTAGAGGTTATGCACAACTCTGCTTTGATGCAGGTTCATTCCCACATGCTGAGAATCCAACTGAAGCCAACACGATTCCTCTCCTACCATAACCAGGAAACTCAGAGCAATGCTTTGTGAATCCAGTTTTGATTATTTAGGAATGGATTTTATATTATCAGACATTGTTTTCCATAGACTGAAATGGATGTATATTTAAAGACTGGAAAAGAGAACAGAAAAAAGAAACACATATGATAAAATAAGTGTTAATAGCCAGCATCATCCTTTCATCGTTTAAGTGTACTTTATGAATGTAACAGCGTCTACCTAAAGCTGTGCTTATATAAAGTATATGGGACACCCATATACATGCCACGCGTAATCTTAAAACCACAAAAACCAGGAGGTATACGAAAGCTGCATCTTCTTTTATTCATTTTCCTTTGCTGGTTCAACAGGTAATTTCTTTACAATCCAGGCTTTTAGTTTTTCTATTTCAGTTCTGCTTAACTCATGATTAAGGTTTGGAAAAGTATGAAGTGATGTTGATACTCCCAGTGACTTTAACATCTTGTTGGTCTCCTCACCCCAAGAGAAGAGAACTAGTTCATCAGCAGTTCCGTGACACTGAAATAATTCTGGAAGAACACCTTCATTTCTTTGCAAAGCCTAGGTGGAGAAGAAACAGTAAGACACATTATTAAAAATTTTAGAATAGTTACAATTATCTGGTGATAATTTACATAGCATTTCATCCATTAACCTGCATTTTAGTGGTCATATTGTACTATCTCTACAAACGCAAACAAGGAAATACTGGAAAAACCCCTGCACTTTAAATTCCAATGCACTAACTCTAAAATAAACCATATCATTTTTCAAAAGTCTATGTTCCTCTCCAAAAAAGAGAAACAGAAAATATTCATGACAGCAGATGGAGCTCATGAGTATTATAATTAATAATAAATTTTCAAAGAAGGGTTACACTTGTACTCTCTAACAACTAAGGACGACTTACAAAGTATTTAATTTGTTAATATGCCTTCTGCACTGACTTACTTTTAATAAAACAAGCCTCATTTCCCTAATATCCTGCTTACCTATTTCCCAGAAATGTCATAAGTTCAGACTTCTAACCAATTGCCTCAGATGAATAAACATGCTACATTCGATTTTAATTATCATGATTTTCTTTTAGCTAAGCAGTTTGTACCACACACTCACCTGGTAAACAGCAGAGTCTCTATTGAGAAAACTAGACAGAGCAAATACTCCTGCCAGATCGCGATGAAATCTATAGGCCAAATGCATTGCCATTCCACCTCCCATCGAAAAGCCTCCTAGGATGCAACCGAAGAAACAAAGATTGGACATTTTGCTACATGTCTTTGTAACCCAGCATCCAATTTATTTCTTTCTTCAGACCTGTCTCTTGTATACACAATGCAATCAAAAAACATCCAGAGTAACATAAAGGTTACAGTGATCTTAAATCAAAGAGCGATTCAATTAAGAAGTTGGATAGCTGAAGTAGTGCTCAAGATTTATTAGTGAGAGAGAAAAATAATTAAAAAAAAAAGACAGCCAAAATGCCATTACTTTATAAGCCATTTGCATATTGTCCCTACCAGGTAGTTCAACATTGTGGCCATGTATTTTCTAATGCTAAGAAAGCAAAAATGCACAGACGGATAATGTTCACTGCTTTTTGATTCAACTTACTTTTACCCTGGGCTAGTAGCATTCACATGTGAAAGATCTGTATCACTATCTTACATAATCAATGTACATTAGACTAGTACATGGAGGTTGAGGGGGTTTTGTTGTTACACCTTATGATATACAACAATTAGGGGAAAACTGTGATGTACCCCACCTGAGCTCTAAAGAGGATCTCAATTAACGGCCTTCTGTGTTCCATGTGTCTCTTCAGCTATATTAATTCCTTATGTGAGATAATTTCTCAGGCATGATCTTCTTTACATGACAAATGCTTATTCATTAGGGAAGAAATCCAGACTATAGCATTACTTCACAAGAACAGAACATACGCTATTATATTGAGTGTATCCAGATAATGACTAGGGTGAAGAATGACCAGCTGCTGAAATCTCTATTAGCACACAGATGGCAAAGAGCAGAAAGATTATGACTGCAGCTCTACTTAAAGCAGCATTAGCATCAAGGGTACTAGTGATACAATTTGTGCCAGATAGTTAACTGGTGTTAATTAGGTACAAAATTCTGATCCTGAACCTTTTCATACAAGAGACGTGAAACTAGGGATTGAGGAAGAAATGCAAAAATAGTAGAAAGAATACCAAACCATTGTTATCTTTTTGAAGCAATTAAAATGAGACTCCAGGATGGGAACAGCTCTTTTACAGGACTATGTAAGCCCCAGTGACACCCTGCAACTTTGGTACTCAGTGACACTATCACATGAGAAATCTCTGACGCAGACAAGCTCGGAGGCAAAAAACGCTGCACTTCACAATTATCATTTGGGTCATGGCAAGACTGTTCCTAATGGAGAATCCTCTTCCAGTATGTTTATCTGCAAGCCACAGTAGATCCAAGGACCTTCCAGTTCACACTCCATTCCATGTTATGACTGGAAGATTTAGCTGCATTTGTGAAGACTAATCGAGACACTGAGTGTTTTCTTTCTTTTTATCTCCCCTACAACATTATATTTTTATTCTGATCAGAATTCCTACTTAATTTCTGATTCTTCTTTTTACTTACTGTCATCTTGTAGTCTTAAGAGACAATTAGGGCCAAAAGCAGTAACTGCAGGTTCCTAACTTACAGGATTTGGATCTTAGGAGAAAGAGCAAGATCATACAATGTGGAAGAAAGGAGTCTTGCTTTCCTCTTTTTCAAGCACAGTCATCAGCTGAATTACAAGAGCTGTGTTCTCAATCTAGATTAATCTGGAATCCCCTAGGTATGCACCCAATGGTCCGATAACGCCCTGATATTTATCTCTGGTAAATAAAGCCAGGACTTGCTATTTATACTACAAACCAATCTTTAACCAGTTCAAAGTTAAGGTAGCATGTCTACATGGCCAGTGGCAATTCAGAAACAAAGATTGTTGAGGAAAAATAGGAACGTATGTGGGTAAACAAGGTTAAGAGCACACATGTGAAATTTTAAATAAACTGGTCTTCACAAAACTAAAAGTATTGTAAATATTACTGCCAGCCTTTCATCTGCATCATCATTTCCTACCAGACGAGTTCTTGTCACATGTAAAACAAATTCTACAATGAAATAAAAATAAAAACATACAGGACAAGTGTCATAGTAAAACCAAAAATTTAACACCATTGACTCTGCATTCACAGAGAGAGAAAAATGCAGCCTTCTGAGAAAGTATATAAAATACAACAGTTATGCAAATTTCCTATGTAAACAACAATATCTTCTGCTGACATTTCCTTTATTCTCTCTGTGGAAACTGATAATTCACTTCTTCGTTTCCTTTTGATCATTCTGAATGATGCTGTCATCCCCAAACCTAAAAAGTAGGATTTATCCTCTAAGAGACCATTTTTCATTTGCATACAAATAAATACAGGTATAACCATATATAAAATTAAGTCAGTTTTAAATATTTTAGAATACAGGAAATAAAAGCTACATTGAAAACTCATTACTAGTTTGTAAATGATTTAATCTAAAATTTTGTACCCAGTTAGTCACAATCTGGCAACACTATCTGAAATTACTCACCAGCAGTCTTTGACAATGTCGTCACCTTATGTTTAGAAGGATATTAGGTAATGGCTCTTCTTGTGGCTCATACTACTATGAGACAATGTAATACAAAAGACTAGTTCATTGCATTTGGTTTTCAAGGGGGAAACCTGGAATTTATCACTTGATACCAAAACAATTTGAGTAAACTGCCATATAGCAAATGCTTCAGAAACAACAATTTGAATAAGCTGGGAGACAATTTTTTTAATTACAAGAAGTATTTCAGTATGAGTATATAAATTTGATATAACATATAAAAGACATGCTCAGTCAAGAACTTCATAAGAATTCAAATTCTGGGTTAAGGAAAAACAAAAGGCAGGTACAGATTCTACACAAAACAAATGTATGAAGTGACAGCTAGAATGTAAGCAAAACATCAAAGAAAATACAAGTATGCTTATATACTCTAATGATCTCAGCATAAATAATACATAAACCTCACAGCATGGCTAACCTCACAGATTGCGTCATGAGTGTTAATAAAGATGAAAAATGACACGGCAACATTTCAACCTTAGATGAGCAGAACACAGCAAGCTCAAGACCAGGCCATTTCCAAGAAGTACCGAGGGTGTACAGAGAAGTTCAGAATTTGCTAATAGGTTTCACAGAAAAAGTATATTGACTTTCCATTTTCCCCCTTATATGTATTTTTAAAGAGATCTGTGATTAATGCTTCAAAAGTTAAAAAGTGTTGGCTCTATAGTGCTCAGGATACCAGTTCAGGAAAGCATCTAACTACATTAACTTTTCTGCCTTACAAAGGAGGTTTATACACAGACTAATAGGTAAGCACATACAAAACAGACCCAATTTAAGTAAAACACTTTTCTTTCAGTTGCAAAGAAACTTCACTCCAGTATGCATTTATGACCTCAAATCTGCTTCTGTGTAGCGCTGATTTCTAGGCAATACCCCTTTGCAGTTAGAAGCTGCTTGTAACTGTGCTAGCTGAGAAAGATCTGCTGAAATCACAGGATCATCACACTTACAAATTAAAGAATTTGAATTTGAAGGAAACTCCTATGCAATACTTTACTAAAACCAAAACACTCTTTGCTAGACTGTCATCTGTAACTATAATAAAGTAACCCCAGCCATATGATAATGTAACACAGAGTGAGCAGAGACTGAACTTCTCCTATGTAATTTATTCCTGCTTGAATAAAATAGAAATGCTTATCACAGCTGCTATTTTTCAGTGATTAAATCTTCTTTCCAGCGCTTAAAAATGGCCTTAGGAGCCTTTTAAACATCAGAGCATTTGCATAAAACCTTGAGCTCGCTTTTGCTAAAGATCTTGACATATTAATTCGCTCCTCATTTGTATCTGTCTGAAATGATTATCTGGTCCATGATGACACTTCAAAATTGAGTTCAGGAAACAAAATATACAAAATATTTACCTAATGTCAAACTTCAGCTTTATTTATTTATTTGTAGTTGGTCTAACAACGTTTGGATTTGCATCTCAAGAAATGACTAGCTTTATCACCTAGCACAATGCTTGCTTTATTTAGTCTCTCTCTCTTTGGTCCTGCATACATGAGAGAATACTAACAACTCTGCCTTCTCCCTAGAGCTCCACTTTAGTGCCTGCAACGACCTGTTCCTGCGTTCAAAAAAAAGCTCTCCAGGTTTTCATTCTTCTTTACAGAAAAACACCTCTCTAACAAACACAGCTTAGACATTGCG
Organism: Cuculus canorus; assembly: GCF_017976375.1. NCBI lineage: Eukaryota > Metazoa > Chordata > Aves > Cuculiformes > Cuculidae > Cuculus > Cuculus canorus. The sequence continues at coordinate 91,774,836 of NC_071403.1, forward strand.
GATTACTTCCTGAGTCATGTAGATCGGACTGTAAAATGCCTTAGTGTTATAGATAATTATTACGGACTTAGAAGACAACAAACCAGATCACTCTTTTGGTCTTTCCAGCATAATTATAAAACACGATCAGAGCTGTTTTCCCTGCCATAGGAAACAAATTTTAGTATTAATCATATTTAGTGTGTGAATTGTGTGATCTATATTGAGTACAGATGATCTGCTCCCTACAGAGACAAACTTCGAGCTCCTCTAGCGTGAATGAATGGCAGAGGTAGAAACTACTTCATTACAGCACAGAACCAAAAGAGGAAGAGAAGAAGCTAAGCCCCAGACTTTGATGAGATAAAGATGAGGACTTGGGTGTAAGAGTGGGTTTTGGGGTGTTTATTTTAAGCAATATTATGTCACTATTTTATCTTTAGTAGTTATTCTTTGTTTCCCCCTGTATGGCAGGGGAGTTGGAACCAGATGATCTTTAAGGTCCCTTCCAAACCAAATTATTCTACGATTCTATGATACTCTTGCCTCATTGTCTTTCCATGCTCCCAGCATTTTTCATTCTAAATTTCTCCTTTCTTTGGATATTTCAACTTAAGATTTACTTTAGTCAGTTTGTTATCAGGAATTTTTTCCCTAAAGCTACATTTCAGTTTACTTACTGCTCTCCCTAGGGACTTTCTGAGATTTACTCTCTGTGAATGGTAACACAGCAAAACCTTATTCTACAGATCATCTGCAAAGGAGACTGCTTTTTGTTTTGACCTTCCCTTTTCAACCACGAATGGAAGTATTACATACATTTAACAATATTCATATACACCTATCAGTGAAGAGTAGGACTGCCAGTGGAACAGCAAATTTCCTTCTCCACAGAACTCCCTGAACACTGCCTTTGTGTAAGTGCTCAAATGTGTATTTTCTCTCAAGTGAATTTCCTCACAGCAGAAATTCTCTTTAGAATCTATTCATGAAACTTCACTAGACACTAGTAGAACTGCTATGTATGGCTTCCACCTTTCACAGCCTTTTTATTCTGTTTGTTACTCAGTAACCAAGAGTCTCTACTAGACTGAGTCAGTCATTGCCTCATTAGGAATATGAATCAATTTGCTATCAATCTTTCTCACCAGCCAGAACACATTTCTAAATGCATATTTCAGTGGCACAAGTTTTATCACTTTCTGGTAAAAACAAATATAGAGTAGTTTTTAATATATCAAACTTGCACTAAACCCAGGACCAGTTACAGTTCTATTTCCCACCGATATAGGTAGTAGAGAGGAATCCAACATGCATATCGAAGGAATAATCATTTTTAGAACTAGAAGGAAAACTGAATCCATGAAAAGTCTCACAGAAATTTTTAATAAGATGTTACTTCTTTAAACCTATGGCTTGCTTTATTTACCTGAATGTTTCTTTGGTTGTTTCTGAGAATGACAGCACAACCCTGCTGCAACTCTTACCTGTATTTTTACATTCACCATAACCACACGACATGTAATAAGGAAGAGAATAAGCCATTCTTTATGCTCATGGTATATATGACTTTAAACTGAATCACAGAAAAGGAACTAGAAAACAGGCTCTCTAAAGCAGAAAATAGTGAAGCTCAGGAACAGATTGCCTTGGAAAGCTGTGAAACTTCCATTAATGGAAATCTTTTAGAACAGGCCAGCAATGGTAAGGATAGCTCAAATAGAGCTGAACCTGCACTGACATATTAAGACAGATTAGCAGAAGTTGCTAAGCCTCACTCTTCTGTGATCCTGTAGACATGATTGTGAAGAGAGTACAGGTTACTGTGTACCCTGTGGCATGTCTACACATGACTCTCAAGCATTCTAAAACCCCATCCATTCTTTTAATTTTGCACCAAATTCAGGCATTTATTAAAGACGAGCAAGTACACATTTTGAGTAGAGTTTCTGCTAAGGCTGAAAAGATCAGAGTTCAATTAATTTTATAATTCTCTCTTCCCAAAGCCATTATCTGATAATAATATTATTTCATTATCTGACAATATCGTGAGTGATTATTTTTGGTTTTACTGCTGTGCACCTTATTTAATCCTAATCTTCACTATGATTTACTAAACCTGTCATTCACCAGGCCGATCGAAACTGAGAACGCGCAACCTCTGAAAGACCCTCATCTTTAGATATGGTAATACTGACATTGTCAAGAGCTGGAAAACAAAGTGACAAGTGGTGGATCCTATTCTCTGGTTAACATTATTAGCATTTTTATCTCCTACTGAATGATTTAAGAAGGAAACAGTAACATTCGTTAGTGTCTCTTGTTCGTATTTCAGGAAGGAAAAAAAGAGTAGTGGAAATGCAAAAGAAAAATAAATGACCAGTTCAGAGAAGCAAACATTTTCCTTGAGGTACAAATGCAAAGTAAGTTTAAACAGACACACTGAAAATGAATGAAATGTCTGCTGGGGTTATAAAGGAAACAGACTAACAGTACAGCTTTGAACCAAGCATCTCATAGGCATAATTTAGATAAATGACAAAGCCACATAATAGGTGGTACAGAACGAGAAATCTCATTTGAGTTGCAGTGACACATGGCAATATAAAACCATAATTTACTCTGTGAAATCAAGTGCCTCTAATGAAAGAGGTTTTCCTCATACAAACAGAAGATACAAGATAGGATGAGTGACAGCAAAAGGCTAAGAAGCCAAAGACGTAAAATACTAAATGGTAGGTAAAGCAGTTTGGCCAATGTCTTAACAATTTATTGTTGATTTTTTTATATGTACAGAATCCTCCTTCTCTGGGGTGTCAAAGCCAACGTAATTCTTCCACATCCCATTCTCACACACACTGAGAGAGATGAAAATGCTAATATTTACAAGAAGTGCAGAGCTTTCATGTTACTTGCACCACGGTTCAGTAGCTATGTAAGAAGTCTAGCAATAAACAAAAAGTGGTTGTGTGTCTTGTGTTATTGTTACAGTACAAGGGGTCAGGAATCATGTATGTGTTTTTTGGCATACAGTCAAATCTACAGGACTGTTATGGAAAGTTTATTTTCACTGGCTGCTTACACAAGTGACTACAGGTGGCAGAGACCAACACGCTTGGATCAACATTTCTGCACTACACAAAAAGTGACTGTAAAAGAAGGAAAATAGTGCTAAATTAAGAACAAAAAAAAAGAACAAAAAACTGCCTTTCACTGAAGTGTGATTAACTAAAGTATTATCAGTAAGCTCCATATGTGAAGTGGCCATTACTTTCAAGAGCTTCTAACGTCTTGAATAAGACTGTTGAAATCTCTATTTCCACCTAAGTAGAGTTATTTTGCAGTGCACTAACACTATGGATGCAGTTAAAAAATAAACAAACACTAGAAAACAAAACAAAGCAAAACCACTAACACCTGAAAACCCAACTCAGCTTTAAATAGAAGAAGAAATGATTGTCCCACATCTCACACTGTGGTTATTTGCTTGTTTAGCTAATTTAGCAATGAATTCAGGCATTTATAAAGAAAGAATATATCCAGTTTTTAAGAAGGGATAAAAGCTCCAAGTGCTCCAAGTGTCAGAAGTTGACTAATTTTATCATCCTCTACCGCTGAAGTCAATATAAACCTGCTTACAGGATTATTTGCAAGAAGTGCTTTAGCCAGAAGACCAGCAACAGTAACTCAACAAGAATGTTCAGCTAAAAAGAGACTTCCATTATCAAATTCTGAGTATGATATAATTATTTTTCAATAACTATACAGTGCAGTCAGTCTCCCTTCCTTCCTCTTCCAAGGTTAGGTGCAATAAACCTTAATGAACCAGAAGTCTACTTCCTTCAAAAGACTTCTGTATTAATAGGAAAGCAATTAATGAAACTGTCTGGAAATAGGAATGGGTAGATGAGCCCTATACTACTGTTACAGAGGTTTTAATAGTAAGACTTTGTTTACCTCCAGTAAATAAAGAAATTAATTTTTTTAGAAGTAGATTCATAGAGCAGCTATTAAAAACAAGGCAGCACCAATATTTTTCTTGATATAGAAAAAGAGGATTGTCATTGCAAAGCCTGCACTCCATCCCCATCTTTGGAGTTCTGCCCTACAAACAACTACCTGTGGATTTCAGAGCTAACTGCGCTACTGAAACAAACAATCCAGGCTATAATTTCTTTCAGAACAAATGATCTTACTGTACCCACAATCTTAAGCCTTGTGGAAAGTTTGAATGGCTCCAGAAGGAGAATCATCATCCAGAACATCATGTGTAGGACTTCTCATTTTCCACTGCTTGAAAGCCTGCTCCTGCTTCCCCTCTCTTCCCACTCACTCTCCTTTGCACAGTGCTCCCTCAGATCTTGCTTTCTTAACCCACACCTCTGAGCTGTCAGCAGCTACCCACCTTCCTGCTTTCCTAACACCTCGCTCGCCCTCATCTAACAATATGTGACACTCATCTTCAGCCTGTAATTCCTAGTTTGCTATTCCATATAAAACCATAACCTTCAGTCTTGTTACCCTCCTCATAGTCATTTTGTTTTCTTTCCACTCATTAAAACTCCCACTCATTACAAAACACTGTCCTACAACCCAGTCCTCCTTAACCCTTTAAAGCCCATTTAATTCCCTCTAACTGCCTCCTCATGCAACTGCTCTGGCCTCTTAGCTCCTGTGACCTACCTGAAAAGGCCCCTACTGTTCTTCACAGACTCCTAAGTCCTCCAGTCTCTTTTCTCAACTATTCTGTCTCTCTATTCCATAATAATACATATACCAGTATTTCCATCATGGATCTCCAACATGACTCAACACCACTGAATGCACAGAGGAAACAGAGCAAAATTTTACCATGGCTTCCTCTGCTTTAATGGTCTTATTGTTCCCTGCACCTCAAGAAGGCTGCCTTCTCCAACTCTATAGTACCAGCAGCCACAAATCCACTGTCTGCTCTCCACCTGTTACCTCAAGACTCCTCTTCTTGTACCAGCTGAATATTCCTGACTTTTTCAAAGAGAAATCTAGAAGATCTGTTAGGACTTAGTTCTTCGACATTCTAAGCAAGTGACCATCTCATCCATTATCTCCTGTACACCAATCTATCCCAGACTAAGAAAAATTTCAGGACTCCCATTTCTCTTTTTCCAGTGTATATTTCAGCTGGGTGCAGACATACTGCCTATATCTTAACAACCAAATCTTGGCCTCATACTCTCTTTTGATCAAAAAAGTTATAAAGCTGCTGGGTGCCTTTACAGAATTCCTAATTTCCTGTAAGAGACAATGCCAGAAGACAGGCAATTATTTGCATGAAGTCCCATCTAAAACAACTAAGTATGTCACAATAGACTGACTCAGCCTGATACTAAAACTAATCTCTATGCACAGAAACCTTACAGGATCTCTATGCTTCATTCTTCACTGCATCACAGACTGGTTAATCATCAAAAACAGTGCAGAGAAGGCACAAAGTTCTCATAGAATAACACTTAATCTTGTGCAGCCACAAGTGACATAATTAAATTTCTACCAGCAAATTTCTTAAACATTCAAATGAATTCTCTTCTGCACTTTGTATGGAGCTAATTTAAGGTGCCTTATTTTGCTTGTTGCATGAATATTAGATTCAGCTGCGAGGATGTATGCATGTAGTCTCTCATGTAGGCAAGGAAATAGTTTCTTACTCTAGAAGCCTAAAATCAAAGCTCTGAAGAGTAAGGAATTAGGTATAATTATTTCTGATTTATAGATGAGGAATGCAAATACAGAGATGGGGCTTCCAAAGAATCTATGGGCTGAAACAATCGGTGCATACCAACTTCCTTACCCTTCTTATGACTTGAAAACTACTTACAATGCCTTGTTAGTCTCACAAGATCTAACTTTGAAGGTTACATATCAAGGAGAAAAGCCTAGCAGCAAGTTGGATCTGTATACAGAACATCTCCCAGCTCACCCTACAGAAAAGCACCTGCGCTTCTTCAGCTGTTTTCAAGCCAGCAGGTATAAGAGAGGAAAGACAGATCAAAGAGACTGTGTTGACAGCCATCCAAAACAATGCATTCTGCAGCCAGGGCAATGAGCCAGAAAGGGAAAGTAAACAGAGCCTTCAAAGAACAACATGGGACTGGACCAAGAAAACACGCAGGCTGAATGGTAGGGGCTCCAAAATGCAGGATTTTGATGGCATGACTCAGTTGGCCATAAATTTATAAAGGTCCCACATTAAGAGTTTTTACCTCAACCTGGAATAGTTTGTGGTCTAGGGATGGGCCAAGGACTTGTGAATTCTCATTCCCTCTCACAGGCTACCCCATCCCATCAACTCCTGTGCCTCAAAATCCCACTATCTGTTTCACAGAAGTACTATGAAAGATACTAGAAATTTGTGGAAATTAGGAGGGACAGGAAGAGAGATGTATATGAACCATGACAGCTACTACTTCATTTGTTATCAAGTGTTAATCTTCAGTGATGTGTAATATGTTATTTTTTCCTTGAAATAACCCAAAATTATTACAGCAGTAAGGAAAAGTGCATGATTATTTATATGCTACATCTGCATTCCCAAAAATACAAATAATTTGGGGTAAATATGTTTTTCATGCCTCAAAAAGGCCTAAAAGTAAACAGTAAAAATATGTACTTTGTAAAGTAAATCACTGTCCGCCCTGTATTTTAAATAACAACTACAAATTGACCCAGGAAACTACAGGCCTGTCAGTCTGACCTCAGTGCTGGGGAAAGTCATGGAACAGGTGATCTTGAGAGCACATGCAAGAGAACAGGGTGATCAGGCCCAGCCAACACAGGTTCACAAAAGGCAGGTCTTGCCAAACTAACCTGATTGCCTTCTGTGACAAAGTGACCTGCCCACTGGATGGGGGAAAGGCTGTGGATGTAGTCTTCTTGGACTTCAGTAAAGCCTTTGACATAGTTTCTCACAGCATTCTGCTTTTAAAACTGTCTGCCTCTGGCCTGGACAGGCGCAAACTCTGCTGGATGGAAAATTGGTTGAATGGCCAGGCCCAAAGAGTAGTGGTAAATGGAGTTAACTCCAGCTGGAGGCTCATCACAAGTGGTGTCCCCCAGGGCTCAGTGCTGGGTCCAGCCCTGTTCAATGTCTTTATCAATGACCTGGATGAGGGGATCAATTGCACCCTAAGTAAGTTTGCGGACAGCACTATGCTGGGTGGAAGTGTGGATCTGCTGGAGGGTAGGGAGGCTCTTCAAAAGGATCTGAACAGGCTGGACCGCTGGGCTGAGACCAATGGGATGAGGTTTAACAAGGCCAAATGCCAGGTCCTGCACTTAAGGCACAACAACCCTGTGCAGTGCTACAGACTAGGGGAAGAGTGGCTACAAAGCTGCCCAGAGGAGAAGGACCTGAGGGTGTTGGTTGACAGCCGTCTGAACACGAGCCAGCAGTGTGCACAGGTGGCAAAGGCAGCCAATGGCATCTTGGCTCGTATCAGATACTGCATGACCAGCAGGTCCAGGGAGGTTATTCTGCCCCTGTACTCGGAACCAGTGAGACCGCATCTCGAATACCGTGTTCAGTTCTGGGCCCCCCAGTACAAGAAGGATGTTGAGGCTCTGGAGCTCGTCCAGAGAAGAGCAACAAAGCTGATGAGGGGGCTGAAGAACAAGTCTTATGAGGAGCGGCTGGGAGAGCTGGGGTTGTTTAGCCTTGAGAAGAGGAGGCTGAGGGGAGACCTTATTGCTCTCTACAACCACCTGAAAGGAGGTTGTAGAGAGAAGTGAGCTGGCCTCTTCTCCCAAGTGTCAGGGTGCAAGACGAGGGCGAATGGCTTCAAGCTGTGCTAGGGGAGGTTCAGGCTGGACATCAGAAAAAAAGTTTTCACAGAAAGGGTCATTGGGCATCGGGACAGGCTGCCCAGGGAGGTGGTTGAGTCACCATCCCTGGAGGTATTTAAAAGACAGGTGGGTGAGATGCTCGGGGCATGGTTTAGTGGTTGATAGGAATGGTTGGACTCAGTGATCCTGGAGGTCTTTTCCAACCTAGTGATTCTGTGAAATGACTATTTACAATAAAAACAGTTTTGTACTACATTTTTTAGTCCAATGCTTGCAGTCAGTCACATTTCCAGTCTGAAATAGGTTTAAATAAAGACTCAATATTCTTGGGGGTTGGCTGCTGAAGAGGCTGTTAAGAAGTTGCAAGGTATGCTCATGAGCTTTCTGGATAGAGTAAATTCAAAGTAAGTGATTTCTTAACAATTAAAAAGCATTAAAATAAACACATTAAGAATTAGTCTTTCTTACCTATTATTATCCTATTCTTTGCAATGCCATTTTTAATCTCATCGTTGATCAAGTCTGTAAGTCCCCGGCACATAGAATCAATACTTTCAATGTGTTCTGGACAATCATTAGAGATCTTGTATCTGTCAAACCACACAGTGGAAAAGGCTCCTTTCATAGGTGTATATGGCCTGGAGCGGTGGAAGGAAAGAAAACAAGTGATTAACCAAAAGCCTTCAGCATACCTGATAAAACCAATTCAGTCTCTCTCCAAGCGAACAAGAGAAGGAATATCTTTTAGGTCTAACTCAATTCATATCCAGTCACACTATATTTCCTTGCACTCAAAACACTGTCCCTTCAAGAATGAAGACAGTATTTTGAAGCTGTATAAAATTGAAGTTTCAGTCAGTTCAACGTCAAGCTTGATTGGATCAGCTAAATATTTTAAATCCTAACACTGTCAAGAGGCTGGAGTTGAAGACTACCTGGGAACAGGACAAACTGAAGTAACTGCTTAACAAGACAGCTTTGCAGGAGCTAACTTTATGGAATTCACTTGTCTTATTCTTGTTCAAATTGACAGGAGATAGGTATTGTGTTTTGTATTTACAGGAATTCTTCCTCCTGTCAATTTTTCTTTTTCTTAAATAAAGACAGCCATCTTTACCTTAATGGGGCAAGTATCAAGTATTATAAAAATAAATGAACGCAATGCCATGTGCTTACTGGATTGGTGCACAGACACAGATCAGAGACATGATATTCCCTCTGCCATAATACTGTGTTGTCAGATTAGTATTTTAAGTGCTTTAACATGCTCCCCAAACCTTAGCTAATCAAGGAAGCTACCATTCAAAGCAGTCTTTTCTTTGTTTTTAAATAAATGGATCGAGCCCTGAAATCCCAAGGAAGATGATCTAATTCCCTTGCAATGGCTCTACAACTTAATACCAAACATACTGCTATGAGATCAATGCTTCATCGCAAAACCTAGCCTCCTAAAATCCTTAATTGCAATGTTTAATCAAGGGGCACATTTTTTACTTAAGTTCAGATCAGATTACAATCACTACATACAAACAGGCAGCCTCTGATAAAACTCCTTAGATGTGAACCCACTGAAAACTCTAACACTGATTTCTGTGCTGTCTCTGGATTTCTTTTTAGGATTAGGATTAGACAAAAATACAACTGATCTAAAACAAGAAATCCACTATTTCAATTATTCTTAATGAACAAATTCTGCCTTTATTAATACCAGAAAGGCTTCACATATGTAAGTAGCCATTTCTAAACCAGAAATACTGCCACTAGTAGGAGAGTACAAGAGGCAGTATACTATTTGCATGAGTCACAAAAGTAAAAAATAAGAGAACACAGATTTTCTTCTGCCCAGTGCCATGAACATGAAATAAACATGGTCTATGACTTAAAAGCTGGTAAGCCAAATACAAAGAAAGAGGCAACAAACAGCAACAGACAGGTACAGACAGACTAGATGGTCATCTTCCCTAGCACAGCTTCAGGAATAAGTACCTAAAGTCCAAAACAATCTACTGTTATTCAAAATGGCATACAAGAAGGTGGTCAAGGTTAGTACAATGTGTGCTTAAGTAGTTCCTCATTTGCTTCATTCAAAACAAACCCTATACTTAAGCACCAGAACAACTAATTTTGTTTTCAAGCCAGCCTTTACTTGTCTATTTAAAAAAACTAACTTCTAAAGTAAAGGAAATTCAGTGGGAATATTTTGTACACTCAGCAAGCTAAAGGTAAGTTTAAAAAATCCTATTTAAATGGTTTTGTTTTTTAATTTTTTTTAACTTTTCTTTAGTATTACTGCTGTCTCCAGGATTCTTCTTAAATTGAATACCACCTAAGAAACTAGATTACAAATCTCCAATTCACAAGTCTTCCAAATTCTAAGAGGAGACAGTCCAGTCAAAAATATCAACAGCAGCAGAATCAGTTAGTTTCTGGAGATCACTCAGAGAAGGTGATGTACAACAGACTAAGTGGTTAGGCAAGCAGCATTTAATTCATGGTTTTAGCTTCTCCATCAAACCAGATCAATCTTGGTTAAAATGCTTACCATCCAGAATCCTTTATTTTCTAGTAAAAACAGAGCAACTTATATTTGTGTTAAAAAAGATATGTATGTTTTTAGTATTATTACAGCGGGTTACCCAATATTTCCATGGAATGAAGATATGTATTTGCATTACATTACAGAAGTTTACATTTACACCAGAGAAATATTAAAACAGGTTCTCTGCAACTGAAAGACAGACTCATCCAATTTATGAACAGGCCAAAAGCCACTATGAGATCAGAATACTTGATCAGACAATGAAACTCAGGAATTGTACCTGCTGGCTTCGCAAATTCCCCAGTGAGATAGATAAAAATTAATGTGTCTTAAGCCCACGGGAAAAGACCCCCCAAGCAAATGGACAAGATGCTTTCAGCTGTCTTAAAAAACACTCACGATTTCTCAAAAATGCATTAAAAATAACCTTTACATAAAGCTGAGAAGTAAGATTATTTTAATGGTTCACTCAACTGGCACATCTGTTTTAGACATTCACCTTGTTCCTTAAATAAACCCCTTTATTAGCTGGCACACTACAACTCAGACATTACCATGGTAAACAAATATGTTTGGCATGGAACCATCTGTACAGCTCCAAGAATACAGCACAATTTTTTTTCATACAATTAAACCACAAAAGAAAAGAAGAAAAAAAATCCCTATGTTACAGTGACAGGAGAGGCTGGACCAAAATGCACGAAAGCAAAGAAACACAGAGTGAAGTGAAAACTCTATCCAGCAAGATAAGCATGGTCAGTTACAAAGAAGTGTCAGACGAAACGGTCAGCAACAAGCTTAGATGTTTTGCTTTCCTACGTTTAATCAAAACTTGTAACATTAATCTTGATGATTTTTCCCACTGTACTTCACTTTCTTTATTCTCTTTCTTAAATGATACTAGAAGTAAAGTTTCAGGTCTCCAAAATGTCCTGCTGAAACTTGGAAAGAGAATACATAGCCTCCCAAGTCATGAGGGGAGGTTTTTTTGTGGTGTTGTTTCCTTAGTTTTAAAGAGGGTGTGTGTTCTTGCTTTGCTTGCTCTAGAGTGCACAGAAGATTCAAACTTGTATAAGAAAACAAGAATCAAGAACACTCAAGAATCCTCTGTCTGGGTGTATCCAACTTCCAAACTTGTACCCATCTTTAGTAGACATTTGAAACCCAATTTCCTATTAATTGAACAAATTCCTAACATTTAAAAATAAAGCGAAAAGACCATGTAAAAGAGACATGGCTAATATCAAAAAGCATTTAAGAAACTGCAGGCACTCTGAGCACTTTAAAATGCTCCCCAATGTCCTCCAACTACTGTAGACCACGTTTTCAGATTACTTTATAGGTCTTTTTTAAGGGCGTGCATCGATCTACAACTGTATTCTCACACATACACTTCTTGCATGAGACCACAGTTTCAAGAACATCCTACACACCTAATACTTGAATGCCTTAAAAGAAAAATATACCTGTAATATGTCTGTAAGAGATTCTTTCAATCTTTTAAAAATATTCAAATAGAAGCAATTTTCCCTGTTGATTTCACTGCAAAGTTTCAAAGTAATACAGATCATTCCAGTTTTCACAAAATGATGATACGTTAGCTTCTGCTATTGTGACTTATGAACTAACGATGAAAATATAATGAAAGCAGGAAGCAGTAACAACATCTTTTTCTGCCTTCCTGGACCATGGAGTATATAGTCTAGACCTTCTTAATCACATTTAGAATTGTGCTAAATAGTTTGAAATGACCTCAAATTAACAGAAGTGGACAGCAACTGCATGATACTACACAAGCATTAAGTTCAGATCTAAAACCATGCCAAATTCCATCTCCAAAAGATGCTACTAGCATAGCGATTCACATAAAAATACAGGTATTTTTGTTTGTTACCCAATTAACCACCATCCTTGTCATTTTACACTAAAAGACAAGCCAGTACTACTAGCTGCTTTAAATGAGAAATGTAAGAGTAAGAGACAGCATGTTGGTAAATAGTAAATATTCTTTCCTCCATTTCTTCTCCTAATACAGTTTTATTGCTGCTTCCACACTCAGTGCTACAATCATCCTGCTAACACAGTCACATAAAACTTAAACCATGTCTTACAGCTTTCTTGACGTTCCAGATCGAAATTTCTGAGATGTCAGACAGAATTGGGAATTCATGGTGAAGTCAGGCTTCAACATTCAAAGAAAGAAAAAGATCATTGATTTTTATTTTTTTTTTTAAATTCTCACTTTTGCCTCCTTCCCAAATCCATGTCCTCTCAGCTAAGAGGCACAGGAGCGCATAAGGCATTGTAACGTTGTCTTCTGGAAGTCTACCTATGCCTTCTAGAAAATCAACAGAGCACAGTGCCGGGGTGCTTAAGTTCTAGAAGCAAGTCTTGACTCTCCTAAAGCTGATGGCAGGTTTTTCCAATGAAGGAAAAGTTACTTCCCACTCTAAAACTCTCTGCTACCATAACCCCACTGCTGGGGTGTTTTTTGGGGTGGAGTGGTGTAAAATGTGGGCATTTGTACCAATGAGAGAAATGGCAATAATGTCATGGTTGAAAGACCATAAGTGACATTCTCTAGACACTGCCAGATCCTCAAGCAATCAAATAATAATGGCTGCTTTAAGAATTCATCAAAATACAATGGCAAAAGGCAACCTAGGGTCCAACCTGAATCAGTTCTCCATTACAGGGTTTGAAAGACACTCCCAGACAGAGTAGTATCTTTCACAAGCTGGTGGCAAACACTTCGATGAACAGCATTAGCTAAGCACAGAGACTCCTGAAAAAACAGTAAAGCAAGAGCACAGAATGACACATAACTTAGAATCCCACACCTGCTTACTGGAGGGGCCATATAAAAATGACTGCCTCACTTCCTCTTGTGTTGGAAAATGGTTGAGAGGAGACAAATAAGAGGAAGGATGTCTAAGAGCGTGATGTAGTTAAGAGGAATAGAAATCCAAGATTATTGCCATCATGTTCTACTTTGTTTTCCAAAGCAAAACTAAAGTATCTCTGACAAGTGTTTATTGCATTCCACATGGTATTTAGTATAAGTTCTAAGTATTGCATGTATGCGTATCTACATGTTTTCCTCAATTCAAGTGGAGAAGTAAAAGGAAAATATGAAGTCCATCCAAGCATGATTCCATCATTATTATGCAAAATATGTTAAATTTCAGAAGGAGCTAAAAGAACACACACAACACCAACCAAAATTCTTTCCAACTGTCACTCAAAATTCCTCCACCGAAAAAACTTCGTGTTAAATTTATGAATGAGGTTTGGGCTTACAAAAATGAAGGATTAGTAACATTTCCTTGAGCCAAACATTCTATGACAGACACCGTGCGTGCTCCCCTACATGGCTTCACCAATCCACCTCAAGTCTGACCTGCAGTACCCCTGCTGCTTTTCCAGTCCTAAGCCTCTCACAAGTAGAGACTGCCAATGTAGCTGAACCATGCCAAACTGTCTGGTGGTTTTGTGATATAGCCAAATGGGGACTATGATAAGATGAAACTCACTTCCACCCAGAAGTTGAGCACAGATTTGAACTTAGGTGAAAAGATGGAGTACCAGATCATACAATGCCGAGCAGTCCTTACCAGCCACATACTTGGAGACAGGGAAATTAGAATAAATTAGTAAAAAAAAAAAAACAGACAACAAACTCTGCACGGAGACTTATTTGCCACAGAAAAGTATGCTGAGCACATTTCAAGAAGATCACAAAATAGACCCAAGAGTATTTATAGTTTAGTGTCTGACTTGCAAGAGAGAAGGACTGTCGGAACGGAATGCTAGACAATGCAAAGAATCTTTGACCTAGATTTTTAAAGGGAATTATAGAAGGTAAGGTATACTTATTAAAACAAGTAGAGCCGAAATGGTTTTAACTTTACCACGTTAGCTCCTGCAATGCCAATTTAAACTATCATTTTCTATTAAAAAAAAAAAAGGTTAAATTGGGTGGTATTCAGTTCTGATTTAGAAACTCAATAGAAACCTAATGTTTAAGTCACAGTTGTAGCAGCTGAAACAGTATTTAAAGCTGTAGCCACCCTGACCCAAATAAAAAAGGAAAAAGGAAACCCTTTCCTTTAAAACTATTACTGTAGACGTGGCTTCAGAGATTGCATCAGCTGCTTGGGCTACAATTTGAGCTTTTATTTTTTTAATTAAAGATGGATATTAGCATTACAAAGAGAAGATACAGAATCCTGTTATGTTTAACAAGTTTAATCTATGTACAGAAGCACAGATCTTGAAAGAAACCTAGATAAAGTTAAGAAAAAAACCAATTTGCCTACAAAACAGAGAAAAACAAAGCAACTCCAAGCAACACCTAAAAATTTTCATTTGTAAATTTGTATGCCCTGGCTGCATGCATTTAATTTCCAAACATATTCCAAATTCTGGTGCCATTACTCTCACCATATCACATTAAGGCTTCAGATCCACATATTTTTCACTTTTTTATCTAAGCATACTTTTTACCATAAACGTTTTACTCAGAAATGTTGCAGGTTTTTCCTTTTTACTAGTAAATTGTACTGTCTACATTCCGCTTCTTTCACTCAGGAAAGAAATATGAGACTCAGGACTTTCCAAAGTGATGAGGGATCAATGTGACAGAATGCTTTAAACACCTCATCTGTCCAGGGGACATCTGATGATCATTCTCTACACAAGCCCTACACGTTATAGAAGTGATTATAGAAAAGTACATCTTTTTCTAAAAGTGTAACTTTTTACAGAGGCCTACAGAATGGCAAAAACCATTTTTTAAGAGATAGTTCAGCAATGTTCTATTCCTTTTACCTGCAAAACAGAAGTATTCTCTCTAGTGTTTGCTGAAATCAATGCTAATGCAGTCACAGAACATGTTTTAGAATTCTTCTAGATTATATGCTGGACTGGTTTTCCAAAATAATTTTCAAACATATTGACTCATGTCTCAAAACATGTCTGAACCTCTGGGTGTTGTAGTAAATGAAAAATACGTATGTTTCAGTGCCTGGGATAACATCTGAACAAAATGTAAAATTAAACCCCAACCATCTTCCAAAAAGAAAGAAAAAAGTTCAATGTTACATTGAAACATGTAAATTGCACTGTTTTTCAGAACTCTGTTTAATAGAAGTAAAGAATGTATAAGGCCAAATCTACAGATATCTCTATTGGCTGAACTATATCCATCAAAAACATGAAGAGATTCCTGACCTGTAGTTTATCCTGCCAAAGCCCCTAGCATTGCAGTTGTATCATCAAACCTGCTTTTACTGGCATAACTACTTTGACAGAGAGCGTTAAATGTGTATGTGGTTAAGTTATGCTGGAAAAAGACAGGAGTTTATAGAGTATGAACTACATCCACATTAACAGTATTATGCCAGAAGAGTATATAAGCCAAGCAATGCTAGTATGGCCTTGCCTAACTTCAAGCTTTGATTTCGGCATCAGTGTAAAAACCTACAGACAAGCTTCGCACTCTGGTCCTATAATTGACAATGCTGTGGCACGTTGTGCCACCCACAGAGACTCTCGCTCATATCAGCATAGCTTTCCACCAGCTTATAGCTCTGTTTCTACACAATCAAAGACTGGATCAGAACCTTCTTCAGCATGTCTGCATACCCATAACTGTCGACAGACAGCCCTCATTATCAAGGATGCCTGTATTCCCCTACTGGTGCCAGATGCATTTGGAATTCTTATCAAAACATATAAACATACACACATGCAAAATCAGACAAGGTAGTTAAGTTCCTAATGGAGATATAATTATTTTAATGTCTGCCATTCAAGTCTGGATGTTCTAGGCCTTGTTTTTCCTTTCTGTGGAAGAAAGGAGAGCAAGCATTACAAATGTTTTCAAAAAGCACAGTGTATTTTGGACTTGAATACCAAAACAACATGAAATGGGTCTGTAAAGGCTTCTGCTATTTTTGGTTTCAACCAATAACACATATCTTCACAAACTTCACTTCAGCATTCTGTAACAGTAGCAAATGTTATTGTACTTAAGGGCATCTGGTTTATTTCACTATGTCAGCTAATGGTGCTTATCTGTTTACCAAAGTACTGGAATCCAAAGTCTTAAGATAAAAATAAATGGCCCGTAAACATCACTCATTTGAGTCAGGAGATCTTGCTGGTTAATCATTTATATTTGGTTTACATCTGTAAATATCCAAAGAAACCAAAACAAAGGAGACAAGGTTTGGAGTCCAGAAATGTAATAGGATGGAAAAGTGAAGCACAGGCCTAATAGGTGGTCTAAGTTGCTCCCGCTGCATGTAACACATGAAGAAAGATCATTTCATAGGGAAGCAAGATCTCCTGCTTTTCTCCAGTACCTGCTGTGCAGATAAGGAAGAAATGGAGCCCACCAGTATGTGTGATGTGCCACTGATAACTTTAGACATTACTTTAGCCTGTCATCAATGAAGTAATGAGCATGTTATTTAAAGAAAAATCGTACTCAGGACCTACTAATTCAAAACACATTGCTTCAAAGACTTCCACTCATTGGCTTTATTTTTCTGTAACAGTGAGTACATTCACACTGCAATCTCTCAATTGCTTTTCCTGCCTAAGCAGATCATAAAAATACATGGTCAAGGAAAGTTTTTGGATTTTTTTCACATAAATGCCAGACAAAATCTGCTATTATACTTGTTTATACCCTCCAAGAATTTTTTTCTGAATTTCAAACCCCTGTACCTCAAAAGTCTGTGTAGAACATCACAATTTCTTTTTCCTTTCGGCATTCATCCACACTTAACACACAAATTCAGAAAGAAACTTAAGCCCCAATCCCCTTCAAGGAAACGTTTTCCTAACTTAGTCACAGACACCTTAAATATGAATTTATATTACAAAAAAATTAACTTCTGAAAATAAGGCCATGTCTTTAGACAGCTAAATACGGAGGTAGGTGGCCAAGTCTTAGCCTTTAGGTTTGATCTGATTAACTTCAAAATTCCCAGGGGTAAATACTTTTCTCTATATGACTGGTTAACCACTGAACACACAGTGCCATTTAATAATGAGATTTGTGCCTACAGCGGATGTTGAACTCTATTTTCTTTGAAAGAGTTGGGTCAGGATTCAAACTAGAAGAAATGCATAATTTTAAACTCCCTGTCCTTTCTCCAACAGTTGAAGATCTTTCACATCCTACTTGCCAAACAGACCGACCACCTCCAGAACTGAAACCTGGCCTAATACAACAGAATATTTCAGTGGTTAATATATGGCATTTCATATAGACAGGACTGTGATCCAGAAATGGCTCTATAATGCCGTTACAACACACGCATAGAAGAAGAAGTATCTTCTTCTATGTATATCAAGGAGGTTGAAAGATACTATTAGGACAATAGTTGTATTTAATTAAAGACTATGACTTCCATGAAATCTTAACTATTTAGAGTCTTAACCACTTAAAATTACAGCTCCTGGGCAGCAATGCACTGTTGAGCTCCAGCTTTTCAAACATGAGGAAGAAAGAAGTATTATGACAGTCTGTACCAATATTCAGAAGTGTATTTTACAGTACTGGAATAAAGTAATTTAATCCTACAGTTAAAATATATTAAATAATACCTGGCACGAGCTGTTGGGTAAATTACTTTTATATGTTGGAAAGCCATGTCTTGATTCAAAATTTGTTTTATCCATGCTCTTGCTCCTTGGCCAGTATCACCTGCATCAAATAGAAGAGTACAAGAATTATTCTTATTATTGTACCTCTACAAGAATTACTCTTGCTCCTTGGCCAGTATCACCTGCATCAAATAGAAGAGTACAAGAATTATTCTGTGCCTTTAGGAAAAAAAACTATACTATGTCAAATATATTTATACTAGATTGCCCTAATTTCCAAATCATAAAGTTACTCTTCCAAAATGCTAAAAAGGAACCTTCTAGAATAAACTCAATCTCCTTTCCAAGGAAGACGGACTCCAAACTTCCTAGAAACAGACTACTTAAGAGGCTCCACAGGGTAAGTTTAATAAATACTACATCCGATGGTTTAAGTCTCTCCTAGTCAGGCACGAGGCCTTACAACTTACTTGCAACTTACCCTATTTGCTGGTAACAGCGATAAACAAAACCTACTGATGAACCTCTTAAAAAGTGAGATAAAATACCTGCCGCTCCCCTTAGAAAAGATAATTACTTTTACTACAAAATTTTATGTTAACCCACTTCAAAACCTAGTCAAGAGCAATAAAAACAATCTTTACATTTAATTATGCTTTAAGAGAAGTATCAAACACTCCCAACATTCTGTAAATGTGCTCAAGAGATGAGTTTGTCTTAAAATATCTGTCTACCTCCTCAAAAACATTAATCCCACAATTCCATTTGAAAGCTAGTTGAGATCTGACCCTCAATGTGTTTTTTCCTAGCCTTATCAACTCAGCCAGTAGCCAAACCCCCTGCAGACTGAAGGGATGAATTCTTATGCAGACAGCATGTGTTCATTTCAAATGAGTATACATACATCATCACTACATACGTCAGATAGTTTCTAGAGCTTGCCTTTGCATCACTGGTATATTCAAATATAACTTCCCTGCCACCTCTCTGAACAGAACACACACACACAAAATTCTCCAATAAGAGTCAATGCTTCAGGCTTGCGGAAACTGGCTCATCAAGGAATATGGTTTACAGCAGGCAGTAATACAACATATAGTAATAGTCAACAGTATTTGGCGGGTATATAGCAAAAGGGAATTTCACTACTGCCACTCATGGCATAGGACTTTAGTCTTATTTGAAGTTGAGGTTCCCACACATTACCAACTCAAACTTCTAATGCGAGTTAACAATATTCTCTATTACTTCATCTCAAATTGGTCAGCTTGACTTTAGAACTCACTCTATTCATCTCAATAAAATGGCCAAACCACAAAAAAAAAATTATCACTGCCTTAAGCCAGGCTTACTGCCACATTACATGGGTTCATCTGAACAGTGTCCCATGAATACACCAATTTACTCTTATAATTCCACAGTAGAGAAGATTTGCTCTTGCTTTATCACTGAAAACAAAATTCAGTGATCTTTACTTAAAGATGCAATTGATGCATGTTCAGAATTAAAATTTAAGGCAAAAGGACCCAAATCCAGCATTTTTCTGTTAAGCAGGAGTGGCCCAACTTCAGGTCAAAACCTGAAGTTTTGTTTTACCTAAATACTCCAAGTAACAAATAGGCAAAAGAGTTGCAAAACTGACACAAATCTTACTCTGTGCTACCTTAAACAGTAAAATAAAAGTTACAGATGTAACTGGATGCTTCAGAACATATTTCCACAAGCCCTTTACTTATGTAAGTACTATGGTCTGAAATCCAAATACACCTCTGATTCTTAGTACACGCTCTTGACATGCAAGGGTTTCCTCATGGTTGCTGTCCCCTAATTTATGAACAGCGTATCTTAAGGAGGCTTGAATAAACATTTTTCTCCTATACATGCCTCTTTTTTCAGTCAGGCTTTACAAATACTTGCACAGGACCAATCCTCAGGTAGGTCAACCTAGGCAACTATCTAAGGAATTGGGACTTAGGTCTTCACAAATTCTTTAATGGTTCAGGACACGTCTTTAATTGTTTATTCACATTTCTTAAGCTTTGCCAAGATCAGCAGAAACATTTAAAGTTAATGAAGCTAGTTCATCCATGAAAAGTTCATAGAAAACTCATTAAGTAAAAGAAAAATTAACTATGACCTTTTGTGTGTCAGGAGTCCCCATGGTCCAAATGCTTACAACTCCTGTGAGTGCTTGCATGCAGAGATAATTAATTTGATTTGGAGGGGAAGGAGAAAGAGAGGAGACTATGACACCAAACAAAACCAAACAACCTTCTAAAAGGTTTGTCTTCCAAGCTGTTCTTAGATTTTAGCATTGTATGTTCCTCTGAATGCCACAATAAAGAAGCAAACAATGCATAGGCAATTTTGCTTTGAGACTCTTTCCAAATCTGATGGCAGCACTATTATCTTTTTTCTCTTCTCAAGTAAAATAAGAATTGTTTTCCTTTCAAATATAGCTTGAATTTACAAATTCAAGTCTAAAAAAATTATTTCACATTTGTAATGCCTATTTGCCTTCCCTGCTGAACTACCAAATGGATCCTCTACATACATGTGATGTACAGCAATGGAATTTTCTAATATTTTTCTATACTATTTGGCATTTACATTCTCTACTAGTTATGATTTGTCTAGAGCAAGCATTATGAACAAAATGGATTAATGCCACGTGGCTGCCGTTTTCCATCACAAGCACTGTACAGAAAACACAATTCAGGTTAACAGGCCAGCCCACAGCAATGGCACTGTGGCTACTTCTGTTTTAAATTCCATTTTGCAGAATTGCTAAACAAAACCAAATAAAAGCACTCTTGCATTTCCCCATTGCAAACATTATGAATGAAATCACATAAAAAATGGAAAATTGTAGAGTATTTTAACCACACATGGAATCAAACGCTAACCATAATCTTCCCTTACTCCTCCAACAAGAAAATTATTTCCTCAAGTATTAAAGCACTAGTGTTAACAAGAGAGCCGAACACATCTCATGAACTCTTTTTCGCTTTCAGTCTTCACCTCACAGAATCCGCAAAAATCAAAATTAAACTAGATTACAAAAATGGAATTAATTCAATAAACATGCACACCTTTGTTAAACTAAACAGAAGCTAAAAGCAAAACTCTGACTCTGAAAGAGTTGAGCAGATTGCCTTATGCACATGGACAGCTCAAAAGAATTACCACTCAAGGCTTGATCTAGTTCATTTGATTTTTTTTTTTTTTTGTTTTAAGTGATGGGGACTTTGTTGTTGTTATTTCATTGCATCAAAGAATCATAGAATAGTCTGTGTTGGAAGGGACCTTAAAGATCATCTAGTCCCAACCCTCCCGCCATGGGCAGGGACACTTTCCACTGGATCAGGTTGCTCAAAGCCTCATCGATCCTGGTCTTGAACACCTCCAGGGATGGGTCATCCACAGCTTCCTAGGCAACTTGTTACAGTGCTTTGCCACCCTCGAAATAAAGAATTCCTTCTTAGTATCTAGCCTAAATCCACCCTCTTTCAGCTTAAAACATTACCCTCATCCTATCACTGCACTCCCCGATAAAACACCCCTCCACAGCTTTCCTGTCAGCCCCCTTTTAAGTACTGGAAGAGTACTGGCAGGTTAGAAATAAATTTTAAGGAAAAAAAAAAAGAAACAAAAAAATCACACGCTCTGACCATGAGGTCAGTCAGAACTCGGGTAGAACCCTTCTGTACAGGGAGAAGTCAGTCTATCAACACAGGCTTTTAAAGGGTGATGACAACACTCTCAGTCTGATCCTAAAAATTCCAAGAGGCAATTTAATTAGAAAATCATAGAATCACAGAATCGCCGAGTTGGAAAAGACCTTTGAGATCATCGAATCCAACCATACGTGCCCACTACTAAATCATATCCCTAAGCACTTTGTCCACTCATCTTCTAAACACCTCCAAGGCTGGTGACTCCACCACTTCCCTAGGCAGCCTGTTCAAATGCTTGGCCACTCCTTCAGTAGAGAAATTTTTCCTAAAGTCTAATATGAGCTTCCTTCCCATGGTGCAAGGTGAGGCCTTTCTCTCTCATCCTATCGCCTGTCACTTCGGCGAAAAGACCAACACCCACATCTCTGCGACCTCCTTTCAGCAGTTGTAGACAACGATAAGGTGATATGGTCTCCCCTAAGCCTCCTTTTCTCATCCTTGGCATGGGTCTACACTTCAAGTAGATGAATTCAGAGACTATGTTCTGTCTCACATTGGTTCTCATGGTGAGGAAAGCCACACTGGCTCAGAGCGCACCACCTCCATGGAGCCGCCTTGACCCTAGTTCTGGTCCAGGCTTACGCAGACTTGCTTTGCTCACTTGCCAGCCGGCGAGGGACACGGACACCTTGATACTGAAAATGCCGGCAAATAAAATTTTCCAAGACTTGTTTTGGAGTTTTAGAAAGTAAGCATCCTTTTGAAAGTGACCTCCATCAGTCGTGTGCAGCAAGACAAGAGCTGGGACAGAAAATATTTCCCACTTACGTGCATATGGATACATTTTCCCAGAAATCTTAGGCACATTCTATTACTTTTCAAGGACTAATTTTAATCACAGAATCATAGAATAGTTTGGGTTGGAAGGGACCTTAAAGATCATCTAGTTCCAGCCCCTCTGCCACGGGTAGGGACATCTTCCACTATATCAGGCTGCCCAAGGCCCCGTCCAGCCTGGCCTTGAACACCTTCAGGGGTGGGGCACCCACAACTTCCTTGGGCAACCTGTAACCGAGTACTGGAAAGTTGCTATAAGATCTCCTCAGAGCCTTCTCTTCTCCAGGCTGAACAACCCCAACTCTCTCAGCCTGTCCTCGCATGGGAGGTGCTCCAGCCCTCCGGTCATCTTTGTAGCCCTCCTCTGGAACCATTCCAACAGTTCCATATCCTTCTTACACTGAGGATTCCAGAATTGGACACAATACAATGGTGAAGTCTCTCAAAAGCAGAATAGAGGGGCTGAATCACCTCCCTCAACCTGCTGACCACACTACTTTTGATGGAGCCCAGGATGCTGTTTGCCTTTTGGGCTGCAAGCACGCACTGCTGGCTCATGTTGAGCTTTTCATCAATCAGCACCTCCAAGTCCTTCTCCCCAGAGCTGCTTTCAATCAGATCAACCCCCATCCTGTATTGAAATCAAGGACTGCCCTGACCCAGGTGTAGGACCTTGCACTTGGCCTTGTTAAGCCTCATGAGGTTCACACAGGCCCACTTCTCAGCCTGTCCAGGACCCTCTGGATTACAATCCATCCTTTCAGTGTGGCAACTGCACCACTCAGCTTGGTGTCATCTGCAAAGTTGCTGAAGGCGCACTCTATTTTGCTGTCTGTTACTATAAACTTCACAATAGTCAAAACTCTCGCTAGTTTGGAGCTTTGGCTCCAGCTCTGCCTGCCCTTGCCTTTGAGGTGGGGAAAGGCTGCAAAGGGAGATGATTGCAGACAAAGACACATCTGCACAGCACAGAGTACACTGCACACAAGACATTAGCACTTCCAAAGAATGAAATTTGCCTGGAAACCCACAACTTCAAACAACCCATGCAATCAGAAGGCACATTCTGTCTGACTTTGAAAACAACACAATTACCTACACGAAACTTCACTCTACTTTAGCTTGAATAAAAAAAAAATCCACTTTTTGTCTTAATAACTACCTCTTGTATCCACCTCACATCCCTTCTCCTCTCTTTCCCGCAGGACCCCCCTCACCAGCTGCCCCCCGCCCCCCCCCCCGAAGCCCCAGCCCCGGGGAGAGAAGCGTGGGGGAAGCAGCCACCTGAGCCGTGCAGGAAGATGAGGGAGGCGCTGTGTCTGCCCGCGGGGGACACAACGCTCCTCTGCAGCGTTACAGACGCCGCCATGCTCGCTGCTCTCTGCCTTTTTCTCCGCCTCTTCCTCCTCGGCGCCGGCGCAGAGGCGGCCGCGGGGCTGCTGCAGCTCTGGGGACAGAGCGGACTTTGTCCCGGCTGTGCTCGGGCGGGCAGCGTTCCGAGACCCGCACCGGAATCATAGGATGGTTTGGGTTGGAAGGGACCTTAAAAATAATCTAGTTCCAATCCCCCTGCCATGGGCAGGGACACCTTCCACTAGATCAGGCTGCCCAAGGCCCCATCCAACCTGGCCTTGAACACCTCCAGGAATGGGGCAGTCACAACTTCCTTGGACAACCTGTGCCAGTGCCTCACCACTCTCGTAGTGAACGGTTTCCTTCTTATACCTGGTCTAAATCTGCTCCTCTCCAATTTATACCCATTGCCCCTCGTCCTATCGCTACAAGCCTTGGTAAAAAGTCCCTCCCCAGCTTTCTTGTAGCCCCTTCAGGCACTGGAAAGTTGCTATAAGATCTCCTTGGAGCCTACTCCAGGCTGAACAAGCCCAACTCTCAGCCTGTCGTCGTATGGGAGGTGCTCCAGCCCTCTGATCATCCTCGTAGCCCTCCTCTGGGCCCATTCCAACAGCTCCATATCCTCCTTATGCTGAGGATTCCAGAACTGGACACAATACTCCAGATATGGTCTCACAAGAGAGGAATAGAGGGACAGAATCACCTCCCTCGACTTGCTGGCCTCGCTACTTTTGATGCCATCCAGGCTGCTGTTGGCCTTCTGGGCTGCGATTGCACGTTGCCAGCTCATGTTGAGCTTCTCATTGACCAATACCCCCAAGTCCTTCTCTGCAGGGCAGCTCTCAGTCACATCATCATCAGAGTTCTGTTGGTCTGGAGAGAGGCTATAGAGTGCTGGTGGGAAAGGACCTTTGTAGGTTGTCCCCTCCAATGCCTTGCAGGAGCTGGGACAACTTTCTATTGCTCAGAGCCTCATCCGACCTGACCTTGAGTATTTCCAGGGGTGGGGCTTGTGCTCTCTCTGGGCAATTTGTTCCAGTGTTTCACCACCCTTGTTGTGAAACATTTGACTAGACATGAGGAAGAATGACTAGACATAAGGAAGAATGATTAGACATGAGGAATTTCTTCATGATGAGAGTGATGAGGCACTGGAACAGGTTGTCCAGGGAAGTTGTGGATGCCCCATGTGGATGCTTTGATGGGGTTGTGGACACCCTGATCTAGCTGGAGGTGTCTGTGCCTATGGCAGGGGGGTTGGAACTGGATGATCTTTAATGTCCCGTCCAACCCAAACCATTCTATGATTGTATGAGTTCTTCCTTGTATCCTGTTTAGATCTACCCTTCCTTAGTTTAAAGCCTTTACTCCTTGTCCTGTCACGACAGCCCTTGCTAAGAAGTCTGTCCCCATCTTTCCTATAGACCTCTTTATGTACTGAATGCTGCTATGAGGTCTCCCCAGAGCCTTCTTTTCTCCAAGCTGATCAACCCCAAGTTTCTTCACCTGTCCTTGTAGGAGAGGTGCTTCAGCCCTCTGATCATTTTTGTGGCCTCATCTGGACCCATTCCAGTGTTTCCATATCCTTCTTATGTTAAGGACCCTGGAGCTGGCTGCAGTAATCCAGATGGGGTCTCACCAGAGCAGAGCAGTATAATCACCTCCCTCAACCTGCTGGCCACGCTTCTTTTGACGCAGCCTACGATATGGGTGGCCTTCTGGGCTGTGAGGCCACATTGCCATATCATGTCCAGCTTTTCCTCCATCAGCACCCCTGAGCTCTTCTCTGCAGGGCTGCTCTCAAGCACATTATCCCCCATCCTGTATTGAAACCACGGATTTCCCCGACCCAGGTGCAATCCTGGCCTTGCCAGGCCACCTGGCCTCGCACCTGGTCTTGTTGAACCTTGTGATGTTCACGCAGGCCAACTTCTCCAGCTTGTCGATGTCCCTCTGGATGACATCCTGTCCTTGTGGCACGTTAGCTTTACCACTCAGCTTGGTGTTATCCGCAAACTTGCTGAGGGTGCACTCGATCTCACTGTCTATGTTGTTGATGAAACTATTAAACAGCACCGGTCCCAGTATGGACCCTGGCGGGACACCACTATCTCTCTACAGACCCCATATTTAGAAATGCCATATGGTAGGCAAACAGGGGATCAAAAAGTAGGGGTGGGAAGACCACTCGGGGTGGGAAGACCACTCCTTTCGTGTGGTTGTATGTGTTTTAAAGGCAATTAAGTGTCAGCCTCACCAGGTGTATGCTTCCAGGAATTAAGGCTTGGCTGGCAAGTACGTGGAGGTGAAGCAGGTAGCAGGGGGCTCTGGTGGCTCCTCCAATGTGTTTCAGAAAGCAAAGGCCTACAAGAACTAGCCGTATCAGTGTCCAGTGGACATTTGAAAGGTTGTGTGACCTTAATCCATGTCTGAGTACAACTGCTGTGGTGCTTCTGATGGCTTCTGCTGACCTACTGTAGGGGATGAGGAGGAGGAGCTTTCTTTTGCACTTCTAGGTCACCTACATGCTTTCAGGGTCATAAGACATGTTTTTTTCAGTGGTGTGTTGATTAACCGCCTTGGTGCTTTCAGGTCAGTGGTGGTGTAACAAGGATGACCAGGCATAAACTCTGCTATTGCCATTTCACTAGCCAGGTGCAGTGTGAGCCAGGAGGTGAGGTGAGCAGCAAGTCTATAGATTAGTTTTGCAGTTCATCATGAAGTATTTTGGCAGACCATAGGGGCACACCTGTTAGCCCTTAAAAATGTAATGAAACTTTAGCCTCTTGAGGTAGTATGTTATTACCTTCGGAATGGCCTGTGGATTAAGTAGATGAAACATCGGTGCTTGTGTAATATGACGAGCATGCTGTGCTTATATTTCTGCTCAAATTACTGTCCTGACTGCTATTTTCCTATGTATTTAGGCTATGAAATTTTAGGGCACCAGTTAAATGTAGACTGACAAATTGTGTTATGATGCTCCTTCAAAATGTATGCAACCATCTTTTTAATACATCTAGAAGCATTCTGCAGCTTGCCCAAGAAGTAAATAGAAGGAAAAATCTGACAGTTGGAGATAGGAGAAAATTGCATGGCAGGGAAGGATGAAAGAGAGCTCTTAAAATGTTTTACAGTGTCAGTTGCCCAATTCAGGAACACAAAATTGCAGCAAAGTAATGCCACCATGGTCACTATTGCCAGTGCCTAGTAGCTGAGACATACCTTACTTTTCATTTCACTTGCAGTATACAAAAATAATTGTGATATTTGAGACAACAAGGCTCTTTTTCAAATTAGCTTAGCAGGAAAGTTTAATCACGATTATAAGACATATTCACTCATTTAATTACACTTCATTATAATACTTGCATTTATCTTGTCATCATTCATGAGCTTTGTAATTTTTAAGGGCTACTATCATTGTGAAGGATCACTGAACAAAGGTGATGTGTGCCTTTGGGGTAACTGTTCTGCACAGTTATGGCAACAAACCATGATCAAGCCTTTTTGAAGCCTATGGTTTGTAATTTCCTGCCTCTGAGTTGCAAGCTTGGAAGATAAAGATCTATTTGTGCCAACATATAAAGCTTGATGCCAGAAATAAAACAAAGGATAAAATATCAGACCACGCAAAAATAGTATTCTAGGTCTGGAGGATTTTGTGTGTTTTTGGTTTGGTTTTTTTTTTAAAGAGAAACTGTCAGGGCATCAGATTTATTATTTCTTTTCCCATTAAAAAACAAGCAAAGGGCTATCTTTATCTTTCCCTGAGTGGAAAGGACTCCAAGGCTTCAGGAACTATGTAGAAACTTGTGAGAGAATAGGAGCTCTGAACAAACATAAATTGAAAAATGCTGAGTTACAATCCTGATGAATTATGGTAATTTATACCAGAGGAAAAATATTTTATTGGGTTGCTTCTAGGTATATTAATTATATTGAAAGCTAATGATAGTAACTATAATTTAATTACATTTTTAAAAAAATCACAGAAAAAAATCCTTCTAATTGTGATAAGCCTGAGTAAAGTGTTCAGGAAGGGCCAGGAGATGATTCTATTGTTTCTAAGATTTTCTGTTGCTAGACAGCTTTTCTGTGTACTCAAAGGAGGGGCAGTAGGGAGCATGCTTGGAGTAAGAGCTGGAAAAGGCTTATATCTATTTCCCTGGGCCAAACCTATGAAGCCTGTGAAGGACATAGTTGTAACCTGTGAAAACAATGAAAATTATCGCTGCTTCTAAAACCTAGCCTAACTTACTGAAACAACTATCCCAAATGAATTAACAGTATGTTAATAGCTGTGGAAAATTATAGGCAATATAAAAATAGCTTGACATTTTTCTTGAACTTACATATGGTTAAGCTCTGATGCTTATGTTTTTTTACAAGTTTCGCTGCTGACATGTAACATCTCCAAAAGGAATTTATTATATTTCACAGCGTCAATAAAATGTCCTCCCACATCCTTAAAAGCATGTTCTGTTGCAATTGCTTTTTAAATTTTTTTTCTGGGCTTAATGAAATAAATGGATTATATTTTGACTTAAATGCTGAATAAATATACAGATGTAAATATGTGGGCTTATTTAAGTTTTCTAAAGCAGGTATATGTTAAGTGTGAGGTGCACCTTGTTCCTTAAGATAAGCTCTTGCTCATAGTGGTCTCTGTTCCAACTCTTCTCTCACACTGACTCTATTCAGAAGAAACCAGTTTAATTTACTTGTGACCATTTTGATATTTTTTTCATTTAAAATGGCTTTGCACTTTAAAATTAACTTTAGCTGAAAAGAGTATGTTGCAGAGTAATTTTAACATCCAGCATGTGTACATATGTAACATCCAGAAACACAACTAAAGTGGTCTATGAAGCCTGAAGGCGCTTGCACTCCACATTGAAAAATAGTTTGCAGGTATTGTATGCTTACAGTTGGGGTTTTTTTAGTAGATGAGTAAATCCACAGATGATTGATCAATGATTACAGAGAGATATATCAGACTTCTAGTTGATTATATTTACATTTAGTTAACTTTAACAGAAGCATGGATTTTGGTGTGGAAATAAAAATATCAAATATTTGGATCTTTCCACACACACTCTGTATTTCTTTCTCAGTATCAATACGTTATCTTCAGCATATCAGAAGATGACATTATTAGTATCCATTCTTTATTGTTTGAATGATAGCTGTCCTATACTTGCTTTCTACATTATTAAGGTATTAAAATTAAATGCTGAATTTCTTTGACTCTTTTGTACCTCCCACCCTGCTCCCGTCCTTCTCCTAGTTTTTTACATGCTGAAGGATCTGTCCACTGATTTTAAAATCACCATGCCAGTTCTGATGATCTGATAAAAATAAGCAGCTAACCTCAAATTTGTGGGTGGGCTCATCATTCATTGGAAATCAGTGGCAGTGCTTTGACATAGAATTTATATGGCATGGGTTTTTTAGGTCTCTTCTTTCAGTGTAAATCCTGGCGTAGTTTATTCTATAAAGTTCTTGTAAGCAGGTCCCTGCACAACTGTGGCAGCAGAGGTAGGAAGTGCCATAGGGGTTGCTGTTCAGGCACACAACCTAGTGTTCCATTTATCGCACTAAACTATCATCATACTAAACTACCCTCACCAAGCCAACCAAAAAATATATTTCCATTCACGTTTTATTTTTTTGAAGTTTTTAGCAAATGATCAATGTTCAAAATATGCAGATTTTGTAAAGTTATTTTCCTGTCAGGGAGAAGTATATTTTGATGCTGACTTCTCCTGTTCCTTATTAGAAAAAAAAACCCTCCCTGGCTAGGCCACATCCCGAATTCTGTGTGTCACAGATACGAATGGTTGAGTTGGGTGAGGGAAATCAGTCCACAAAGAGAAAAGCAAGTTGTGTTCAGCATTTGAATACTGTCTGGCACAAAGGGATGTTGACCCAATGTTTCTAGTTACCACAGCATGGTACACAAGTAATAAGTAAACAAATCATGTTCTTTTTGGCCCAAGAGATAATTGGTATTTAGGGTCTTGTGAGATAATTTTGCTAGCAGGAGCCAGATATTTACTGCCTGCCATCCAATTTGTTTTAAAACAAATGAGGGCACAGTCCCAGGGACAACAAGAGGCAGTTCCCTTCTTCAGAAATATGAGCCTGCAACTAGCCAACAGCCTGCCAAAACAAATCCAGGCTTGGCTGCACTACTGGTGCCTGTGTTTCCTTTGCTTGTTCTTTGCAGTGGATTTGCTGCTTCTGAGTCATTTGGATGTCCACTCAGCTGCTGCAGCTGCAGGCATCTCCCAGGCAAGTTCTTTGCTCCATCTTGAGTGGCTTATAGCTTGCTGGAGCCTGGAGGGATGTTCCTCAACCAGAATTCCCCAAAAAATGTTGCAGACATGATTGGGGCTTAACAAAACCACATTAACACTATTCTCAACAAGTAGTGAAACTGCTTTCTATTAATATGTGGACTGGTGGTATCTGCCTTCTAGAGCAGATTAGAACTATGGTTGCTAACTGGTATGACTGGTTTTACATTGACTTGACAGCTGTAGGTAGGGAAGCTTTATATATCAGACAGTGTTTCAAAGGTGCTTATCCTGGTTGGGAACTCACCTTGTCTATGGAAGATGTGAATTCAGGACTTTCATGGAAAGTTTGAAGCTCTGTGGAAGGGTTTAGCTCCATTGGAACTTTGCCTGTGACAGTATGACAGTACTGGAACCACAATATTATCACAGTCTTTGGTAAAATTTCTGGACTCAGAATGAAGGTTCCTTCATCAATTTAAACTGTATCTGGCAAGTTTGTTACACCTTGTGATTTTGTCATGTGTTCTGGTATTTCTTCTGTGTTCTTGCATACGGGTTACTGAATACGAATCTCAGGTTCTTAAGCTCTTTTGAACCGAGGAAAAAGCTACGAAAACATGAACCCTTAAGTCCGGACTTAAAAGAAAAAATCCCCAAGATTCTTTATTTAAAACTCTCATAATTTTGTCTCATTTTTAAAGTTCTGATTTACGAATTAGGAACATTTAAAATTAACAGGAGTGCTTCAGTGAGATTACTGCCCTAGAGTTCATAAATGAGAGTACCCAGGTCTGTGCTGCCCCTTTCTGCATTCATGTTTATGTGAATCGGGAGTGTTAAACTTATCACACTCTCAAATAACATAGCTGTGCTAGCGAGCTCCATTGTTTTCTTCATAGAAATGCAAGCTATCCAATGAAAGTATCTTGTGTCAATCTGGACTACTTTTGCCAGTATAAATTGGAAGTCTGAAAGAGGGCTTTGGTCATAAATATATTGGCAAGACTTTATACAGTCAGTCACAACAAAATCTAAATTTGCTTTCTTAATGCTAAAATCTGGTTTTTATTACGTGACTGTCAGTCTGGAGTAACTCCCTCTGGTTGACTCAAAGTTAAGTTGAACCCAACAAAGGAGTCTTTTGGACTCACAACGCGGTAAAGATAGTAAACCATAGAAATGGCAAAAATTGCTTTTTTTAATCTGTAAATAGAAAGTATCTAAGTTCACGCTGTGTTTGTTTAATTTACCCTTTCTGATCCTAGGCAGGTAAAGTGTAGCTTTTTATGTCAACACTGGAAACGTATAATATGGAGCTTCCTGACAAACCAAACCTCTCCTCTGCTTTCATATCAGAAGGACTTTGCTTGTATGGCTTCCGCATTTTGGTGTTTATCTGTGAAAACTGAGGCATAGCTGCAAGCTTTTTTTCTTTTTGGTGCCGGTTTACACGATGCCATAAAGCAGCATATTTCATTTTTCGACACTTATTACCTCAGCTCCCAGACTGTGCAGCACCACACCCCGGTGTGAAACTTGTAGAGGGATAATTCTGACAGGTTTACCTTGGCCTAAATTTATAACATTTCATTTGGAAATGTGAGTACCTTGTTCGCATTTCCAGTACAATATTGTGACTATTTGAAAAGACCAGCCACCAAGACCTTTGGAAGACTGGAAACCAGAGAGTGTCCTAAGAATATATGGTTCCATTTTCAGGCAGTGGATTAATGGAAACTCCATTTCTTTAAATTGAATGTGCTATATTTTAAATTATTTTAGTGTTAGTGCACCGAATTCTTCCAAAAGGGAGTGCCCAACATGTTTATACATACATATATATATAATCTTAGTATTGATGTAAGTTAAATGGTGCAACAATGTACTTGAGACTTTTAAAATAACATTTGTGATGCGTTAAGATAAAACACTGTGGTGTATATTTTTCATTACAGACCAGATATAGTATAAGGACATATAATACACAACAATACATTTTTCCTGCATAGAAATTTATGACTGAATATAAAATGAGCGTGCAGAATGACTGTCATACATACATTTATTATGTTTTATTTATGAAATAAGTCCCAAAAGACTAGATCAGTAATCTCCGATAATAAGTTCTGGATGTACTAAGGTTACCAAGGGAAGGTGTGGATGCCCCATCCCTGGAGGTGTTCAAGGCCAGGTTGGATGGGATCTTGAGCAGCCTGATTTAGTGGGATGTTCCCTGCCCATGGCGGGGGGGTTGGAACCAGGTGGTCTTTTAAGATCCCTTCCAACCCTAACTATTCTATGATTCTACTATTTTTCCTGTGTGCTAAGGGCAAAATTTGTGGTTCGTCCTTACTATTTTGCTCAGTTGGACTTTAAGGGTGCAGGTATCTTTTTCTGAGTCTGTAACATTGGCTCTTCTCTGTAATCAATAGAGGCAATGGGTCTTCTCTATGGTCTGTAAAGGGTGCCTATGGCCATAAGCTCAACTATATCCAACTGAACTCTGGCCATCTCAAGTTTAGTGAGATTAGGCATGTCCTAAGTTTCTACTGTGTTTTTTGTTGTCATATTCCATGTCATGGCCATACTGTTATTAGTGGGCCACTGAAAATGATGTCTCTCAGCAGTCTAATTGGGTCCCTCTCTGGATCTGTAAGCTCATTGTTGGAGAGTGGTGGCTGAGTAACAACAAAATAGTTATGGCTCAATTCTGTCATATCAGAAATATACCTATATGTTTAAATTCAGCACCATTAAGCTAGCAATAACAAGGATTTGGTTTGTTTCCTGCAGCAGAAGAACTGTGGAATTAGACTGCTCTAAGCCTAGCTGTAGAGGAGGGTTTTTTACATTACGTATCTGCATGATTTCCCATGCATGTGAGAACTGCAAAACTGGGCCACCTGTGGATAATTGGATGACTCCATTCTGGGTCAATTAGCACAGAGAAAATTATGTAGCAAATTAAATAATTAGATGCTCAGACAATGTGAAACATGTACATTACATTTGTGTAACATAATGTGTTTTCAGAAACAATTGCAAAGAGATCTAGGCATGCACTGTGTGAACAAATCCGTCTTGAAGTGTTATGTATTATATAGGTACAGATTGCTCACTGTTGTCTTGAAACATTGACTTTATTAGATGCCTGTCAGTTTCAATAAACCTTGATACGTTAACAACATAAGAACCATATTGCTTTAAAAGAACTGACACCAAAATACTTAAGTGTTCTAATTAAGAAGATTGTTGTCCAGAGTTGTATGTTTTCTATTATGCGAAGTTTAGCCAATATTTTCAAATTAATTGTGTGTTCTTTCAAAGGGAATTACTCAGTTGAATAAACCCTGCTGTAAGTTGGTCCTGTCCAAATGAAAGCCAGTATTACGTGAGAGCACTTACTTTTCTTGGTCCTTAGCATAAACCATGTGCTGTTGGGAGGTTCTGAACATTTGTATATACTAATTATTCTTCCCTTTGCAATATGATAGTAGATGCTGTTTTGCTATATAAATTGGCTCAGGAATCTGCATGGTTTTGTGATGTGCTAGTTGCCATCTGCTTTGGAGATACTCCCATGCACTTTTGTTGATGCAGCAGCTACAGCGTTTTCAAATGTTGATACTATGAAAACGTAATATGATTGGGCTTGGATAAGT
The DNA here is from genome assembly GCF_017976375.1 of Cuculus canorus. Taxonomy (NCBI): domain Eukaryota; kingdom Metazoa; phylum Chordata; class Aves; order Cuculiformes; family Cuculidae; genus Cuculus; species Cuculus canorus. The sequence goes on from NC_071403.1 coordinate 91,808,626, forward strand.
GCCTTAAACAGACCACCCATCGTATTTATTTTGCTGCCAGTCAGAACAGGCAAACTCTTGAGTAAAATGTTGTAGTGCTTTGAACTTTCCAGATAGATAGTGAATAATTTGTGGTTCCTTTTAAAAACATATTGTCAGTCCTTAAAAAGTTCTGCTTAACTAAAAGCCACCAGTATAATCCAAATTTTCAAAGCTTACTATTTGATCTGATTTGATTTTTCACTTTTGCAATTCTTTTCTTATAACAATTTAGTTCAAATGCCTTATTTTGGGTAGTAGAGAAAAACTTTTTGAAGAGTAAGCTGGAGCAGTATACATTTATTAATATTATTACTCTAAGTCAAATGCAGAGTAAGCAGCTCTATTTGTTTATGTTTATAAGTGTCTGGGTTTGGTGCTCAAGGTACATCAAAGATTATGTATACGTGTATGGATAGGAATGTTTAATGAGGACACAGATGCTTTGATATAATGTGGGCACTGAGGTTTAGATATACTTAAAACATGAACTTACTTGGAAATCACTTATTTTAAATCCACCGGGAACGTTTTATTGCTGCCAGTTCTAGAAAAATAACAAAGTCATGGTTCAAACCACTAATACTAACTGTATACACAATAATATACACTCATGCATATGTTGTTAACCGATTTGATGTCTTGTTTTTACCTTAATATTAAGCGAAGATTTGAAGTCTTAACCTTTTCAAGAATTAAGGACTGGAGGCGACTGATACAAAATTCCTGGGTAGAAAGCTAGTAGTTAAAATAGATTGAAATATAAGTCATCACAATAAAACAAAGCTTTATCATTGCAGATTTGAAAATTATTTAATATTGGTTAAAAAAACATTTCAGAACAGGAATGCTTCTTTTAACTGATATCAGTTACCAGAAGCAGAATAGCACACAGGGGAAAAAACAACCAACTGAAAAATAACAAAGCAGAAAGTCAGGTTCTTGTTCTCCAAAAGGTTAGATGCAATTGATTGTAATTCACTTAAATTATGGCACTGAAAGATTAGCATTAATGAGAACTTTGCTTGTGGTTGCCCCAGGAAAAATATGAGACTTGGAGTTTAATTCTGAGGTGACCATAAAAAAAAAAGAAGCTTGTTTTCACATAAGTGTTCAATAATCATTTTTAAAAGGAAAAAGTGGGCTATAGGAATGGGAATGTACCTGAAGATTTTCATAAGGAGCAGGTGGATCTTTAAGGATCTTCAGAACCTTAGCCACTATTTGGACTTAATGTTGGCTGGTGGTGTACCAGAGAGCAAGAAACGACTTAGACATTGGTTGGTTGGTTCTGAAAGAGAAATAGCAAAGACAATTTTTAATAAGAAGAATGAAGTCTCAAGAGAGGATGGCCTAATGGCATGGCTATTAGCTATATCCAAAAAGATGATCTTATATCCTTGCTGAACCGTTCAAATTACCTAAGAACAGAGTGTATTTTCCCAGATGGGTGAAAAAGAAACATAATAATCTCTGCCTTTTAAAATGATGATAGAAATAGCTGAGAAAATTGTCCCTCAATTATTTTGATTGATCTTGTAATAAACTCTGCACACACTCTATCTGTCTTCGCTAGAAAAGAGGTCAGGAAGTAAAAATATTCCTTTTTTTAAGAGGAGGATGGGGATGAACTTGAGGTAAAGTTTTTTCGAATGAGTATTTCTTTATTAGAAATACTATAGAATATAGAAGCAAAAGCAGCTGTCTAAGTTGTTGGTTTCTTTTAAAATTAAGCAACGGTTCAGTAGAGGATCAGGTAGGAGATTTCAGTTATGGTCTTATTTTATAATGAACACAGTCAGTATTTTATAATTATTTCATCTAAAATACTGCAGTAAGACCTTGAACAAGAAAATACTGAAGTGCTCAAACAACAATGTGAATGTGTAAGGATTTGAGCTTAGCTTCAGTTATTGGTCATGATGTGACTTTTTTGTCATTTTTTAAATTCAGATGCAGAGAACGAAAAATTACGGAGGTCCCTAACATGGCGCAAGCATTTATCATCTGTATACAGAGGTACAATTGTGTTGGCAAGACTGGTGCAACTGAAATTCTGCTGTATTTCATATATGCACCTAATACCTTTGGGTATGCTCTCACAGTGCCTGTAAGTGCAAATTGTTCTTGTATTTCAATTAAAGAAACACCACGGGTTTGAACCCCGTATTTTTTTCAAAGGTGGTTGGTTCAAATTAATTTACAAGTGAATATGGTCCAGAGACCACTGGTGTAACGAAGATACTCTTCTCATCACACCAGTGAATTGATAAAATAGTTCAGAAAAGTAATTAATGAACTTTAAGTACTGAAAGGATTTTGCAAGCCAGGTGAAAGCTGCAAGACAAAAATTAATTGACCTGCTATATGTCATTTAAATTGGTGTTACAGGCAGTGAGCTCGAGAAGATAGGACTCCATAGCCATGGAAAATGGAAAATAAATATATGAACTTATCTTTGCTGGCTGAATACAGAAATTATAGTTTTAAGAGGAATTTCACTTTTGTTTTAATAGAATGGGCCACAAGAAATTTCCACAGAAAAGTACTGGAAACACTTGCCCCTCTCACCATGGTTTGATTAGCTGAGTACTGAAATTGGATTTTATTGTCCTCAGGTGGGTAGGTGGGAGATACATGGTAGGAATTTCAGAGTACATGCAATTGTTATGTATTTTGTGCCAATGCTTAGGAATGCAGAGTTTTATTATTTTTAATTAGATATTAAATAAATATCATTGAGTAAAGTAGCAAGTGAGTGAGTGAGTGAGTGAGTGAATGAATTTTGGAGTCACTGGTCACTGCCATACCATATGGTAACTACTCAAAATACTAAATCAGACCAGCTGGGCAAAACTTTTTTGCTGATTCTTGCATTGTGTGACCATTTGTAATTCTGAACTTCAGTTTTAGAAAGGCTCCAGGAGTCTGGGCCACTATGATACTTTCTAATCAGCTGAAGTGGTTTAATATTAGAGACTTTGTGATAATGATGTAGAAAAAGTACTGGTTTAGACACTCTTACTTCTGAGTTTTACCAGTATCTTTCAGCCTTTTGACACACAAGTATGGGGTGAGCGGCATTACTGAAGCTTTCAGCTTTACTTTATTTATTAAGGGAGAGCAAGAAGACTGAGTGGTGCTCAAATTCTCCAGTGCCTTCTGTCAAAAAGCTGGAGGAGGAAGGAGGAGAGAGTCATTACTGACTGTGAGACAAATTATAGATTTTGATCTAGTTTATGTGGCATACAAATATAACTCCTTTTGATATGGTTTTGTTTCATAGCAGTGTAGAAAACACCTATCAAAGTTTTTAATATTAAAGCAAAACTTTCAGTGGATGAAGTATGACGCTAATATTTTAGCAGAATGGGAAACCTGGAGTTTGCATGTGATCCATGTGCCAGAGCATTTGATAACACTACAAGATCTGTCTTACCAAGCTGATTCTCATACATAAAAGCTGTGACTTAAAATTATTTCCCCCTTTTAAAATTCTGAGTGATTCTTTTTTCTCAATGCTAGTGTTGTTATATTTGTTTCCTGGGGGTATCCAGGTGTTTTCACTGGAATAATGCAATTTTGAGACATTTATTTTCTGCATGCCAAATTCGTTGAATTAATCATTATATGCAAACACAGCTCAGCGCTGTCCAGCGGCAGTAATGAGATGCAGCTTCTCAGTGGCTGGTTTCCAAGCTGGCAGAAGGCAATGGAGAGTGACAGCCATTACCATCTTCTGCTGTTTTGACTGTGGGACGTGGTGTGAGAGCTGCAGCACATTTGGGCCAAAACACAGCACAATCTCCCACATCCATAGTGGGTGATAATTAGCAATCAACGAAGCAAAGCAATAATGAAACCATGTTGCTTCTTGCCCTAAGACACAGTCTTTTGAGAACAACATGAAAACATCTTTTGAAGGCTAGGAAGAGAAACTTGGACTGAGAGTTGTCCTATGAGTAAACAGAGGTTTGTTGTCCCGCATGTTTGGGCGGTATCTGAACACTTGAGCTTGTTCCTCAGGGCAAAAATTAACAGAACTGAGAGAGAGAGTAGAGCTGTTGATGAAGAAATCGAATGTACTTCCATATTTTTGACAGCACTAAGGATTTAACAGTACTTTCAGTGGCTATGTCAAAACACGTATTTTGGGTACAGGGTCGATCTACTTTTTCAGCTCGGCTTTAGGGAATAAACCTAGAGAGCCACACACTCAGCAAATTTAAATAAATGTGGCTCCAATAAAGCAGTTGAGAATAAGGCCCAGGGAAGGGTCTAAGTTTCAAATTTAGGGACGGACCATACCTTTAAGGTTTTGGATCTGGGGTTCAGGTTCAGGGCTAGCTTTAAGGAGAGCAAATCTGTTTGAGAGGTTGGGTGGGTTTTTCAAAGCAGGAAATGCTCTTGCTAACAGTGTTCTTACTTCTGGAAGTTTAAAATTCTTCATGAGTGGTCAGCCTTAATATGTCAGTGCCAACATCTTCAACAGTGGTAGTTGAAAATAAGAAACTAGGATTTGTTCTTGCAAACCTTGTAAGCATAAATATACTCATAATTCCACTGTAAGTATTTGGCTTTGGCTTCATACATTTGGTGTTAAAAGAATGAACAAAGAATTGATAACTCTAATAATAATAAACAGTTGCTCTTCTACAGTTGCTTTTTTTTCTATACACAGTCTGCACATGGACATGTCCAGGTGTCTTCTTTTTATTTTCGTTACAGTTATCTCATTCCTGCTTCTTAGTGTTTTATATTTTTATTTGAAGTATGAAAATACTTCAAGCACTGTTGCAATTTGTTTTTATTGCCTAGTGTGACCACTTATTCCAGGTGTTTATTTATCTTTATGAAAAAGGTTCTTACTGGATTGTATTTGTGTTTATGTTTAGAATGCTTCTGTTACATTTCATGGATGTTGGGCCTGGGCCTCTTGGATGAGTGGATGTTTTACCACATGCATCATTATCACTTCCTTCATTATTTTGTGCACATCTATTAAGTCATCGTGAATGTTTTTCATAGTCACTGAAAATAAGCTTAACACATAACAGGTGTGGAGCCAAATAGGGAGAGAGAACTTGAAAGAAAAATACTAGTTTATCCACGGCAGTGCTGTACTTCTCTCCATTGAACAGCATGAGCATATATTGATGCCAAGGAGTATAGCCTTCCTAGCCCACTCCCTCTGCAAATTCTCCTCTGCATTAGTGCCTTGCTTTGAAGGTCCGTACGACAGAAAAGAGACATGTAAAGCTAGTAAGTCTTCCAGGTCCAAGAATTGTAGGTCACTGACTGTGACTGTCGTTCAAACCCCTTCATAGCCTTTTACATTATGCTGAGATTTAATATTGTCTTAAGCTTAGAATCCATTTTTCCTTTCATGGTTGCAATGTGTAAACAAAATAAGCAGGGAGTTACCTAGGTGTTGCTGAGCTGCCTTGGGATTTCTCTGGAGTAAAGGGTGGTAAAGCACTGTTATAGTGGGTTTATAACACCCTGCTACCTAGCATCAAGTTTGGCTGAATTTATTAAGTGATCAGAAAATAGCTGACTCCCAAATTCACAAAAAACAGTGCCTTTAAGGTTGCTGTAGCCAGGTGAAATTTGCAGGAGTTTTGTAGCTCCTCTTACAAGCACAGCAGCCTGAACCAGACCATGGTTACAACTGGGAGAAAAGGTGGACAAAGTGGCACACATTGTCCTGCCTTTTTTGTCTTGGCCTCCATTTGGTGCAGAAGAGGATTTGCCCCTAAAAGAACAGAGAAATACATTTCAATATCTGTAGGAATGGGCTCTAAATCAGGAAGAATAATATAATCCTTGGGTTTTCCCTTCCTTCTCTATCCTATTATTAGACCATTTCCTTTGTCCCTGTTTCTGATTTTTTGTTCATTTTTAGGAGACTACTATTATAGTTTCCTTTTTCTTTAATGTGAATATATCTAAAGAGCCCATTGTTGTCAGTTGAGATATTTATGTAGTTTAGCATTCGGTAATTCCATTTGCTCCTTTAATTTGATCCTTTAACTTACTTCTGCTTATTTTTACATACAGTACCTCCAAATCCTCTGCACCAGATTTGTTTATGTTTTTTAAAAGCTTTCAGCTCTCTGCTTGTAAAACTCTTTGCATGTCATTCCTTACCTAACCACAATGGCCTATGTTGCACTTTTCCCTGTTTAGATTGAAGTGGGAAGAATTTCAGCTGCACTCTTTCCAATAGTTGCTTAATCATTTCCCACTTTCCCCCAGTAGCTTTCCCACAGTTAGTAGAAATCCAATCAAAAGTACTTTCCACTCTTTTTAAAGTCAGCAACTTTATTTCTCTTATGCTTTCTGGTAATATTCTGTGCTCACCCTTGAAATATCTCGGCCATCTCATGTATTTTGAGCAAATGTTATATGTATATATATAATTTGTGTGAGTAAATACATGCATGCATGCACACACACAACTATATTTAGCCTTTCTTTCTTTCTCTCCTCACTTTGGCTTCCAAAGTGCTTATATCCCACTGTTGTGTTTTGGGGTAGGTTGTGTTTTTTCTTAAAGCCATTGCACTGTTTTCTTAGTATAGCAAAACTATTAGTGGGATAGTGAGACATTTGATGCAAGGCATTTGTCCTATCCTTGGAGACATGACCAATTGGACAATGTGGTGTGAGTTCTGGCATGGGCCAGCACCCCAGATGTTTTGGTGGTATGTAGGACAGTGAGAAAGGAGTGATGTTAGGCTAAGGAGGGAGAGACTGTAAACAGGAAAAGTCGGATTTGTTTTTCCTAAACTGGTGAGTGCAGGATTGAAGCTGCCATTCAGAGCAGAAGTCTTAGAGAGTTACAGAAGGCTACCTGGTGGATAGATTATCTCATAATCCAGTCCCTGATTACCTGTCACTGCTGCTCTCCCCCAGCCCACTGTCATAAGTTTCTGGAAGTCAAAAAAGCCTCTGCAAGAGAAACACATTTCATGATTTATACTAACAAGAACTGAAAAAGCATTGGCTAATCAAACCTTTCAAAATCCTTGGGCTTAATTGAGCTCTGTGTGGCTCCAGTTTTATGCTGGTTCAGATCCAGCAATTTCACTGGCATAAAAGAGGATGAATCAGGCACTTGAAGTATTGTTTAATGGACTGGTTGTGTAGAAAGGCCAACTAGAGCAAAAGCATGAGGTAACTTGAGTCAAGATTTTCTGCCCTTGTACTTATTCTCAAGGCCACGCTTCCACATCAAGGGCATGTAGTAGGATGTGCAGTTTGGTCAAAGCCAAGAGCTGTGAGCTAGCTCTTCAGCTGGTTTTAACTGGCACAGCTCCTGTGAAACCAAGTTGTAATTCATGGAGCAATTCCAGTAATTCCAGTTTTATACTCACTGGGGGAAACGTGGCCACTGGTTGTAGCTCCCAAGCTCATGTAGCACTTGTTTATTTTCTCCACCTGGATAGTACCTCCAACCCGGCTGTATTTCCACATGACTATTTTGCTGCACATTTCCCTTTGAAATCCAACCCCAATGATACTTCTCTGCAATGAGTTCTTCCTTGCTAATTTTGGTGTGTTGACCTGAGAACTATCTGGGTGTAAGTGCAGTGCCTCCAAACAATCTGTGAAGACCTGAGCACAACTGCAGTAAGTGAGGATATCTGTGTTACTAGCTGGAAAGAAGCACTGCACTAAAAGGAGACTAGAAAGATGCTAGGATCATGTAAATAAAAGAACATGCCCCAGTGTATGAACTTGGTTGAGGGAGCAGGATTCTCTGAGTGTGAATTAATTAACTTGCTGGCATAAAACCAAATGACACATTTTTGTTATTTTGGGACTTTTCTGTTAAGAAAATAATCAAAATGTGATGGTGAAATAGTGTATATCTAAAGAGTAAATGGATGCATGCTGCATTTTATTTCTCATGTAGCCTTTATTGCTAAGCGTTAAATGAGTTGTCCTGGAACTATATACAGGGACTAGAGTTTTTTGAGCAAGACAAGTTTTGAAAGAGCTACTTTGTGAAATGTACAATAATAATACAATAACTTAAACATCCAGACAGATCAGGGCTGTCTTATAATATTATGATCAGGTATTTAAAAACTCCAATGAGTTATTTGTTTATTTGAACTTCCGGGGTTTATTTTTCCTACTTTTTTTTTTTTAAAGTAACGTGGCAGTGGCGCTTCTTTTATAAGAGAAATAATGTCAACAGAAGGCTAAAGAGCACGTGCCTGTAGAACATCTGCTCTGTGAAGCCACTTGAAAAATAACCACTTGGTAGCAAGATAAGAAAACATCTGTGAAGCACTGGGAGCTTATTAGCAATGGGAGGAGGTAAGGAAGTGAGGTTGGACCTAGATCAGGGACAGACATCTACCAAATGCCAATGGCAGGACCTTTGTTATTTCTTTCACAATTACATCTATATTTAACATTAAGGCTTCGTTAGAAACAGAGAGGGATGTGGTGAGGGGGTAGGGTGGCTATTGTGTTACAAGGCACAAGGCCAAATCCCAGATCCCCATACTTATCCAGGCAGCTGGGGCAAAGGGGTGGGAGGGAGGATGTACACTGTTGCACTGGGTTGGGGCAGGCACTGGAGTCCTTTGCATGGTCAGAATCTGCAGTGTGTGTTTGTGTGTGTGTGTGTGTGTGCGCGCGTGTGCATGTGTGTGCACAGCCTGCTCCGTTTTCCTTTGTTGTGCTTTACATGTTGGATGAATCACACAAGATTTTATTAGAAAAACACTGTTCTTATTAAAAGCGTTTATAAACAGGCCATTTGCTTTCACACATCTGTTCAAAGATTTTTTTTTAACACCAGCCAGTGTTTTAACCATTAACCATTGAGCAGACGGTTATCCTTAATTGATGTGCAGATTATGCTCCCTTTTAAAACTGGGATACTGTTTATTCAGTCATACCAATCCTCAGCAACTTTTAACAAAGAACATACACTACTGAGACATTTCCCACAACATACCATGGCCTCAAAATCCCATTGGTTTGCTATAGAATAAACAGTCAGGAATTCCTGGAAATTAAAAAACAAAAACCACATGGACGGTAGGAGAAAATTAAATTAGTGAGCCTAGGTAGAAATAAGTAAGATTTTCAGGCATTCACTCTGTTTCCAATCTTATTTATTCCTTTTCTGGTATTAATCAACCTCTTACATTTCCCTTTGGGCCTGGCTTTTTCCATTACAAATTTAAGGATACTGTAGAATGAAAACTTCAACATCTTATAGATTTTATATTATTCTTCTGAATTACACATGCAGGAATTGATATGTATTTGTAAAGAGTACATGTATGAGAAAGAGCCAAGTATAGATAGATGGAAGTGTATGTCTTTGTTTAGAGAGAAGGCGAGATGCTGGCAAATTGGTGTGCAAGTTCATTATGAGATGCTCAGTCTATAGAAAAAAACAAACCCAATCTTTTATTGCTGGTTACAGATCATATTTCACCTAATAGATCATGAAATGGAAGAAAAGAGAAATTATGGCTAAGAGCCAGGCATAGAAGTCAGAATGTTTTGTCACCCTGAACAAATCAAATTTAGTCATATTCCAAAAAATGGAGCAAATAATTCCAGCTTATTCAAAGTGCACTGAATTTAAGTGATTAGGAATCCCCACCAGGAAAATGTTAAACATAAGTTAATCAGGATAATGTTTGAACACCACCTCATTTCAGCAAACTTAAGCATGGTCCATCCTAATGAGGGAGGGTCCTGTGAATTATAGCCTGAGTGCTGTGTTGTAAATGAGAAGGTTGATGGCTGCAGCATTTTTAAAAGAAGGGCATGTACTCACCATTTATTGAAAATCACACCTCTTTCAGATGTCTCCAGCTGGAAGGGCAAATGGTAAGACAATCAAAACAAGACTCTGGGAAAAAAATGTTGCTACAATACTACTGATTCATTTGGCCATATGATAGAAGTTGGCTGTCAGCAAGGAGAACTAGCCTTCACCTAAACTAAATATGTAAACTCCCATCATCTTCTAGGTAAAGAGGTTTTCAATCTTCAGATGTTTTACTTGTTCACCTCCAGGTGTTTTCATCTCTCTGATCCACTGGTGGATAGTGAAGGTTGTGTTTTGGAGGTGGAACATTTAACTGTTTTAGAGGTACAACATGGCTAGGATAGTATGTGCCTTTACAGTCTTCAGGTGATGCCAGTTCAACTTAGGTTTCAAATTGACAAAATTGTCCTCTTACTAAGCTCTATTTAATTTTTTAGCTTGCTTCATACCTTTTTGCTAATTCAGTCTTGTGCAAGTTAAATAAGATTTAAGAGTGTCCAAGCAATGAGCTGTGCCAGTTTAAGTTGGTTTTTAAAAATATATATAGCTCTGCTGAGTAAGGTTTTTCATAGAGTTAGGAACACGAACATTAAAATATCATATGGATTTTGTGACCTTATCCTTACTTTCAACATTTCTTATGCTTCTTTCCATTCATTCATCTGAAATGTTGAGTGTACACGAGTGTGTACAGGTTCTGACACAGGGAGGAACAGATGTTCATTCAGCTTCTTGGTATGACCAGAATGTATATATTTTAGGTAGTAAAAGGGTAAAAAATCTAAAAAATTTGCATTTTTGTGGCATTTTGACCTTAACTGTTATAAAAGTTATTCAGAAATGAAAACTATCCCAAACTTTGCCAAACTTTTTGAAATCTAATGAACACTTGATCAAGTTTGATTTTCTCCAGACTTGTTGCCTGTCCTATTTTATGTCGAAAATTGTCTTCATCACCTGCAACATTCTTTATTCTTCCCAGGGATACAAAAGAGAGAAAAAAAGACTCTAATGCTAATAAACATGCAAGCCATTTATTTCAATGGCTTGTAATTGCTCTATAACGATTTACAAAAATTGCACATCTTCTATTTAACTAAGGTTTTGCCTGTGATCATCATAATAAGTTCTGCCTGTTTGAAGAAACGCATGCTTGCACAGCTTGAAACATTTAAAACCTTTCAAGTCAGGCTTTGGCACCTCTGATGGTATGTACTGTGCTTATGACAGTTAATCATGTGAACTGAATTTTTTTCTCTTCCCTTTAAACTTGGTAGATTTAAGATTATCTTTTTTTTTTTCTCATACTATTTTTTCAAAGTTGAGTTTCCATTGCATGAAACTACTTGACCTGGAAAATAAACACAGAACCGCATACAGCACTGTGGGCTAGTAAAACAAATCTGACCTGTGTCACTAACAAAAGAGGTACGTTAAACAGTAAGGGCCTAATTTTTTATGGTAATTTAGCACAAGTTTTAGGGTACCTAAACAGATAGATGTGTCTATAATTGCCCTCAATGTTCAATACATTCCACAAAGGAGTTTAAAAAATCTGGTCCTTGAATCTTCAGTGACCTACCTTTATATTCCTCAAAGTAATAAAGGTTGACATACAATACAGACTTCAGTGAAAAGACCTGATGTTTACTCTCTCTGAGAAAATCAGGTCTTGCAGCCCAGAATCTCTCCTGGTGAACTTTGACTGACTCCTCTTGCAACAGTGAAAGTGTCTAGGCTTACACCTGTGGACTCTTCCAATGCTGCAGAATTTTGTTTCCAATGATGTGTGAATGTTGTCACATTTCCTTTTGCTTTGCACCTTGAGAGTAATCTGGTTTTGTCTTTTCTATGATCACCCTTTTATAAGGGAGTGGCAGGCAGGAATTAGATGCCACCCTTAGCCTCTTATTCTCCAGGCTGAAAAAAATAAGCCCCTCGGTTTCTCCTTTTACTTTATATGCTCCAGTCTAACCATCATGGTGGCTCTCCATTGCACTCACTCCAGTTTGTCAATGTCTTTCTTCAGTGCAGAAAAGGACAAATTAGATAGACTACTCCGAATGCACCCTCAAGAAAGTGAAACAGAAGGAAATTTTTAGCAAAACTGTATTCACTTTGCATTATGATACTTGCAAAATTATTGTACGTTTCCTGGCCTGGAATGTTTGGCTGATGTTCTCAGACAATTCTAGACATCCCTGCTCGATGCAGGGGAACACAGCAGAGATGCCAAATCTAGCAGTGCTGATAAACCCTATGTCCAGTGTTTGTGCAAATTGAATTTGATATGTTGAAACAGATCTCTGGAAGAAAGAGGACTAACTTGTAGCCAATGTTACATATTTGCCATTATCAGTTCTTCGAAGATCATGTCAGACACTCCTTTGGGATTATGCTTTCATCTAGTCCTGTCAGAATCTGCCTGAAGTAGATGTGAACTGGGGAGTGACCTCAAGGAGGAAGTTCTTATGAGCTCTGAACAATACATTCCCAGTCACTTCTTCTCAATTACATAAAATAACCATTTCAGGGATTGAGTGGCCTTTAGTCATATTAAGATAGTGCAAAGATGGTTGCCTTGTCTTAGTAGCATCATAGATCATGATACTGTCATATTAAAGAAGGCTGGAGAGTACAACAGAAACTAAAGAACAAATGGTCCCTTGGTAAATGTTTGGGTAAAGTTTACATATTGCTTCTTGTTGTGATAGCAGGGTATAATTAGATGGAGTAATTTCAATTTTATGGAATAGTTAAGTTATGCAAGAGATTAATAGTGATTTAAGCTCAAATTAGTTTCTTAAAGGCAATCTTCGCTTTCTTAGACTGTCTCAAAGTGTATTCTACCATTCTCATTCACAATACAAACAACTGCAGAATTTTTGCATTATCAATATCTCATTTTGTCAGAGGCAAATATTAATCTAATTCAATACAGAAATCACTGCTTTTCATTTTAAAAAGCCACTTCTTTTACAAAAAGAGCAGTCTATCCCCCTTTCTGGACATCAGGCTCCAGTACAAAGATGTAGCCACAGAGGATGGAATAGAATGCCCCTCTTTACTTGTAGACATTTGGTGATACTGTAAAAGCAGATTCTCATACTGCTTCTTTCACCTTGGCTGCACAATTCTCTTTACGCTCTTATGGCATCTTGTCTTAGTTGGGTAACATTTCATTCTCTCTTCTTTTGAATAGTGCCTTGTATGGGGTCTGATTCTGATGGGCCCTTCCAATTATCACATCAATGCAAATGCTATCATAACCATACCCAGGTTTTGCTAATACATGATTACATCATACATTTGTGAAGTATTTCAGTGTTTCAACAGAGATGGCAAGTTAGAAATGATGGTTATTTAAGCACGTGGATTATGGTGCACAAGAAAATGATCGCCTGTAAGACCACTAGATGCAATTTTGGTTTTCCATTTTACTTGTATCGAGCATTTTAAAACAGCATTAAAAGGTAACACTAAGTATCAAGTATATGCTTATTTATAGTTATTCCTGGTCTCATGCAGGATCTTCAAAGATTATGCTGAAGTCATCTTTGTATTTAGGGCTTGTCACTGCATTTTTATATGAAGAAAATGTATTTTTTTCACTTTATTTTAGAGCAATAAATGGGGATCACAAATACCTTGTCTTTTCCTGGAAAAGTTTTATGTTTTACATTATTGGTTATTCACAAAGTTCAAACACATTAGATATACTGGATTTCTGTCCTTAAATATGCTTTACAATACAATTTATGATGCTGCTGTCCCGGAATTTTGGCTATGAGCTGTTAGAATAGGAAAGAAAGACTGCAAGCTCTTATTTTTAAAATTATAAGAAAGTGCAAATCTCTTGATAAGGTAATTTTGCAAAACTAAAGTCCTTTAACTTCTAATTATCCTGGAAGCATCAATAGTCACATTTCCTTTATCAGTTTAAGCATACATGGGTTTTGGAGTTTTGTTCTGTATATGCCATTAAAATAGCAGATTTTATCTATTATAGAGATATGAGTTGTATGAATATTATTGAAATGCTTGGAGTTACAGTAGAAGCAACCCAGACAAGTTGGTGGGTTGATATGTATAAGCAGGCCACATTGCAATGGAATATTCACATGGCAAAAATAATGACTGCATATTGGTTGCAGTCAGATTTGGTTTAGTCCTTTCTGATGGTGGGTTGTGTTTCCAGATGATCAGAATAATGTTTCTGGGAACCAAGATTAAGTGCTTGCAGAGGTCCTTACTATTAGTTCAGCAGCAGAACTATTATAAAGGAGACTTGTCAGCTTAGGTGAAAACTTCTTTACATACTCTTTGGAAAAATGAAGGGAAGATCATGACGACTACTTTGTAGTGAGATTTCATCCTGGTTGAAAACTTGGAAGAGAAGCATTGATGTGCTTTCAGAAGAGTGCTCATAGAACAGTGACTTGTTTTCTGGTCTGTATGCTGTCATAGTGGCTAAGTACTGTGCCGCATGAAAGGCATTTCTGAATTTTTAAACGTAAATTAACATGATTTATAAGAATTTATAAAGAACTGGATAAATGAAGTTATGTTTCATCTTGTCTCACACAAAATTTGTGATTTTACCTCATTTAGTTTTCCATTTTGTTAAATATCTTGCATAATGTTTCCAAAATAAATCTTTAGCGGTGTTTGATGTTTCTTGATAGGAGCTGAAGAACAGCAATGTGACCTCTACCATACCTTTGCAGTGTTGCCTGGAACCCTGCAACTTTTTTATTACAACGTTATTCCACAGTCTTTAATTGTCAGCATAACTTGAACACAAATAGATGACTTTTGCTCAAGAGAGACTAATGATAGAGCTAACTTGCTGATTTAATGATCTCTGGGACCTAGAAGGGTGTATTTCAGGGACCAAATTTCCCTGTTTTGTTTTGTTTACAGTTTATGTTGTTCACACATATTAAGTAACTGCTGGCAGTTTTGGCTGAAAATTTTGTTAAGAGGCTGAACTCATATGTAGTCAGCATTTCTTCATCACACAGACATGCACTATTCATAACATAAGTAACATTTGACTCACACTTAACAACCTAATTATTTCTTGCAGGGATGTGTATTAAACTAGACCCAGAGCTGGAAGATGTTTGCTGCCTATGCAGAGCAAAACAAGGCCTCCTTAGTTCTGTGTGGTCAACATCAGCCTGCATTTTGAAGGGGAGTCTTTATTTTACAATGCTTTACAAACCTGTGAACTCAAGAAAGTTCTTAGCATTTTTTTAATGCATACCTATAAGTAAATAGTGGGCTACCTCAGTGCTACCTAGCAATGGCTTTGGAGTCTGACCTGGCTTCTGTTGTAAAAGAATGGATAGCCTTCATGGGTGAAAATGTCCCACTTATTCAAGGGTGTACCCTGTGGTGGGGCACTCACTTGCGGAGCATTCATTCCTCTCACAGTTTCCCAAAGTGGTCACAGCTGGAGTCCTGGCCAATATCTATGATTTTTCAGATAACGAGAGATTCCAATCTTCTTGAGCTAAAAATCTCAAATGCAGGATGTATTGTGTAGTGCAAATCTCCACAAATCACCTCTTCCTCTTGAGCAGCTTTTTACTAGTAGCTAGAGCTAAGTATATGGCCAGGTTATCTATTTAGTTTTCAGTCTTCTCCAACTATTCCTCTTGGTCATGAGACTTTTCCTAGTGAGTGATGCAGAATCCTGCATGCAAAGATCTATAGCAGTGTTTTATACCTAAAACACATTTCAGCTTGGAAATATCCTCAAACCTTCTGCTGTTCGATAAATGTGGTATTAATCCTCAGTTTGGCTGCACAGCAACGATCGTTGGCCATTGTCAGGATTCTCTTGGCCAATGCTGCTTCAGAAATAAAGGAAACACTAAGGCATATCTGAAAGGAGAAAATCTCAACCCAGGCAAGGTACTTGATATTTTTGTATGTGTTACTGCTAGAGATGATGGATAGATGTTTGCATATGAACTGGATTCATCCCAAAGTCTGGCACATCTCAATTGCATAGTTCACATACAGGTTAGATTTACAGATGACTGGCAGCGTACACAGCAACTGGTTACTCTGTAAGTAGTATTAAATAGATATAAATCTGAATGATCACCCTGAAAGTTGATATGAGAATCTGGAGCACTGAGACTGAAGGATTCTGATCTGTTTCCTATTAGCATGTAAACGACACCATCTTAAAGCTGCCCAAAACAGGAGTGTTGATCTGCTTGAGGGAAGGCTCTACAGTGGGATTTGGCCAGGCTGGATTCATGTGTTGATGCCAGCTATATGGGGTTCAACAAGACTAAGTTTCGAGTCCTGCATTTCGGCCACAATGACCCCGTACAACGCTACAGGCTTGGGGAAAAGTGGGTGGAAAGCTGCCTGGCAGAAAAAGACCCAGGGGTGTTGGTCAGCAGCTGACTGAACATGAGGGAGCTATGCGCTCATGTGGCCAAGAAAGCCAACGTCATCCTGGCTTGTATCGGAAATGGTGTGGTCAGCAGGAGCGGGGAAGTGATCGTGCCCCTGTACTCAGCATTGGTGAGGACTCATCTCGAACAATCTGTTCCGCTTTGGGCCCCTCACTATAAGAAGGACATTCAGCTGCTGGAGCATGTCCAGAGAAAGGCAATGAAGCTGGTGGAGAGTCTGGAGCACAAGTCATATGAGGAGGGGCTGAGGGAACTGAGGCTGTTTAGTATGGAGAACAGGAGACTGAGGGGAGACCTTATCACTCTCTACAACTACCTGAAATGAAGTTGTAGTGAGGTGTCAGTCTCTTCTCCCAAGTAGCAAGTGATAGGTCAAGAGTAAATGGCCTTTAGTTGCACCAGGAGAGGTTTAAATTAGATATTAGGAAATATTCCTTCACTGAAAGGGTTGTCAAGCATTGGAACAGGCTGCCCAGGAAGTGGTTGAGTCACCATCCCTGGAGGTATTTAAAAGATGTGTAGATGTGGTGCTTAGGGACATGGTTTATTGGTAGACTTGGCAGTGGTAGGTTTATGGTTGGACTTAATGATCTTAAAAATCTATTCTAAACTAAACAATTCTATGATTCTGTGAAAATGCCAAAGTACCCCTTCCCTGTTTACACGGAGTATTAATGCATAGAGTATTGCCTGCTACTTTTTAACAGAAGACATTATGACTTCTCAGCCCTTAACAAATGTTTAATCTTGTTGGCATGAGTTCTGGGTCCAATTTGCCATCAGCACTTGCCCTCCACAATTTACCCCTGGGCTCTGCTTTGAGGCCTCAGAGCACTTGTGATAGCTTTGCCATGAATTTGGCAATTAAGCTTTTCTGTTGTCTGCTATCCTGACAGAAATGTCCCTTCCAAGCTTCACAGTGTCCACCCTGAATCTCTTCTCTTTTTCTTGTACTGGACATTAATTCTCAGAAGACTGTGCTGGGAGAAAGGCTTTCAGATAGCTGAGGCTTGACTCAGTCCCCATGGTTACTAAGATAATTCATCCACATTACTTAGTAGCAGAAGTGGCACTTTACTGCACCTTCTTTTCTCTGATACACTGAGAAAAAAAGACCTCATATTCTTCCAGGGATTTCAGACAAGACGATAAGGTAATACTGTTAAAGCCATTGTAGATAATGATTCTTTCTTAAATGTGTATGTTGAAAGTGATATGCAAGCCTGAGTCAATAGCTTGGATTCACATTCAGGAAGGTTTGCAATTGATCTCTTACTTTTCAGTCTGTGTCTTACCTAGGGTATAGAGAAGGACTTCATATTTCTTGTAAGCATTATTGTATCTCATGACACATAATTACAGAACAAAAATCTAGTTGTGTTCAAAAAGAGACTAGGCTGAAGTTACAGGTCACCACCGTGCAAAATCACAAAGGGCAGCAGAGGAAGATGAGTTTGACTGGAGTAATTTCTATGAGGAAAACCAGTATTACTCAATTACTTGCTGGAGAATTGTTATTCTGTGTCCCTGCACCCCTGATTCAACTTTTAATAACTTGTCTTATACTATAACTTCACTGGGACACTGTTTGTTACCTTACTTCATGCTACACAAGGCTCCAACCATCTAAATAGGATTCTTAGGCACTGAAGCAAAGAGAGGACAACACTTACACTGGGATTTGTGTTAATTGTGTAGAAAAGGAGATCAGGTCTTCCATCCGATTCCTATTGTAATAGCATTCAATTGTAATTTTTTTCCGGTTTGAAAGTTTATATTTTCCACTTTTTCTTGTTTGGTTGGGTTTTTTTTAACATTTTAAATATATAAAAAGTAAGCCCTATTCTTACACATGCTTTCTTTTTGAGCTAGAAATAGCAGAAAAGATTGTAGTACTGCATCAGCTATTTGAAAGGTGTACAGGGACCAATATTGTCTCCATTTCTTCCATCTGAAAATTTCCTATGCTTCAACAGTGCTTTTTCCTACTTTTTTCTACCTGAGCTTTGACCAAATCTAAGACTAAATTTCTGCATGTTTTCATATGTTAAAATCCATATGTAGACTTCTGGAACAAGAACTCTGAGATCCTTAATTAAAAGGCACTTCTGAAGTGAGGTATTAACATATGATTTCCTTCCTTTCACCCCATGTAGTATCACCTAATAATTGAACAACAGAAATATGTTATCTCTGACAGCTTTTTTTTTTTTATTTTCTCATCTCTCTGAATGAGGTCAAAATCTGAAAATGATAATTGAATGAATTTTTGGCTGAGTAGCATTCATGTATCCTAGAAGTTCTGCAATTTTCTTGGAAAATTAAGGAGACTTGAAGCTAAGATTCAGCCACCTAATTTTCAACCCATGAGTAATGCTTAGAGAGAAGCCTAGTCACTCTAAGCTTCATTTCCAGGCGGTAGGAAGAGTAGCGTGGATTTGGCTATGTGGAGGAGAGTGTAGTTTCATTTCAGATTAGCTTTAGTGTTTCATAAATGATCAGCTGGGATATTTGGAACCTAACCCTTTAGTCCTACTGTTATACGAGCTTAACCGGAGTGAATATTGCATCTTCACACCCTTCTATGTTTTAATCTCCTACTTCTAACACTGATTTGTCACTAGGTTCTTCAGAAGATTAGCCAGTAATGTTATGTAAAAACACAGAACTGGCTGAATCCCAGGAGTGATCTGCCATCATAATTATGTGTGCATCTCTTCTCTAAATACCTCTAACCTCGTCTCCATTGCTCATAGGACCTGGATTGTGTTTATGAAAATAAATCTGGAATATAATTCCTTACTACGTACTTTGTGCTAAAGCTGCTTGGAGATCTCTCTTCCAGTGGTCACCTTCAGAGGATTTCAAAGCTTGCAACGACAAATTGTGTCAGTTGTTTTCTTTAAGAAATACAGTACTTCGTTATTGCCACAGGGGGTACTGTTGGCTTAATTTTGTATTTGAGTCACTGCTGCTGAAATTATTAAGTTAATGATTTATGCTCCTACGATACAACAATCTCTAGTGTTTAAATTGGTTACTATGTTTTGTTTACTGTTTATAACTACCACAGTTGTTTTAAATGCCACTAAAACTACTTGCCAGCTAGTATGGTTTATTTCTCCCTGCGGATTTTTACAAACCCCTGATTGATATGGGAGGGGGGGAAACCCTATAGTGATTTATGCTTGAAAAAAAATCCAGAGAGCTATGAATTAACCACTGTTCTGCTATATGAAAAAAATGACATTCTAGTGACACGGAACAATGGATGTCAAAACATACTCATTCTACCACTTGCTTCTGGTTTTATCATAGTGGAAACATTGAGTGTTTTTTTCTTTCTTTTTCTTTGAGTACTATGACTGCATCAGTTTTGGACTATGAGCTCACTAGTTTTTCCCCAGGGTTCCTCCAAATCATGCCATGTTAAGTACTTGATTCACTTAAACAGACTAATATTTGCACAAGTGGAAAAAATGTCCCAGAATTTGCTGTTTTACAGAAGGTTAGCTCATTTAGCTCCTGGTGCACTACAGCTTCAGAGAAATCATCTGATAACAAGGCTGGGTAGATTTGTGGCTCTCTATTGCTTTGGAGAGAAGAGGAGCTTACTGTTTTTCACTGGAGGAAGCGCAGAGCAGTGAGAACATAGCTGAAATGTGTAGGGCAGGATGAGGAGATTTCACTACTGTATTACAATAGTTGCAAGACAGCCTGACAGCAGGCACATGCCTTTTTTTTTGCTGGGTGAGATTGTGGTCATAGTAAAGCACAAAAAGACTGCTGCTGGCATCATATCTTAGTTGTCTTCTTCTGCAGCTCTAATGCCCAGTTCATGTTTCTTTTTATGTGCACCCTGAGCCACCACTTCCACATGCCTTTGCTAGTTGCTTGCTGGTTAGTTTGTGATTAAAACTAGGAGTACAAGTTAAATTGGTTTATGGCAACATGTAAAACATTCATGGCAACTCTTATAGGTAGCTAGAATCACAAATTCCAAAGACAGGCTCCATCTCCAGAGATACACAGTCAATGGATCAACTTCTGAACTGCTTTTCATTCAGTGGAGAGGACAGGAGCACGCGTTGCTGACTCACCCCCTCAGCCTTCAGTGGTTCAGCCACTGGCCTGGTTCCTGGAAACTTCAGGCTGTTAAGACGGCCAAAAATGGATGGAGTTGATTAGGTGATGCTGTAGGAGTCTTCTTAGCAGTAACACACTACCTGAACCCCCTTACTCTCCAACATATTGGCTGGGATTTTTGCACTATTGAGATCTCCTAAACCTAATACCTATCATCAGACCAGTGGCAAATGCTTGTTGCAACAAGGACCGGCAAGTCTGAGAGTTTCAAGTGGAATGGAGATGCTGAAAAAGTAGAAAATCAGGCACGAGTATTTTAAGAAGAAAAAGTATAGGATGTCACTTCTATACTATAATATAATGTAAACCCAAGGACTTTTAGCTAATAAAGCTCCAATATTTCTGTCCCGGCTTTCCCACCAGAGGAGTGGCACAGATACTGTACGTAACAGAATCCATGCATTTGGGATCCATCTGACTTTCTACATGAAGCAATACATCCACCTGGTGATCTCCACATATACTTGCCTAGGACTGCTGTACATCTGGCAGCCAGAGTGCTACCTTTTCTGTGGCCTAATTTATACAGACAAATGGGAAAAATTACCTTTTACTACCCAGAGAACATTTCCAGGCAGAAAGAGGGGATATATTCTGGGAAACCCAAAACATTTAGTATGTATAGCTAGTGACACAACTTGTTACGTGTGGCCTTTCACAAATTCATGCAAAAATGTCATTAACTGACAGCATGCAAGCAAGCTCGGAGTCCTAAAAGCCTCAATAGAAAAGCCTTGAGCTCTACTCTAAATGCATGTGGGCTTAAGTTAAGTTTTAGGTATGTTTTCACATGCCTGCTGTGATCTTTCTGTACATCTATTCCATCCTCCTCAACAAATACTGGGGAGAGAACAAAGGCATTTCATGTTGTATGGGAGTATTTCTGTCATATAAAGAAAACTTCAGATGCATGAGTGAGAAGAGCATGAATTCACAAAGGATATGAGCAGGAGCAGGAGATGGGTGAAGGCAGAACATAGCTTTGAGGAACTGCATACAGTCCTGCGAACTCTTTCTAGTGTGAGCTGGGAGAAGATACAGATGTGAGTAATTCCCCTGGTGCTTCCTCTGAAATGACAGTATGAATTTAACCTAAGATGTGCTTCAGCAGGTAGTGGTGTGTGCAGGCAGTGGATGCCCAGGGTGACCAGAGGGTGGGATGCACTGCCTGTTCTTCCTGTCTGTTAGAAGACCTGCAGACTTTCAGCCTGTCTAAAGTGCCCAGATCCTTGGCAATTTCACACTCCCTCAGCTGAAGTGGCTTACACATACACGTTTTTGAGAGGTTAAAACTGGCATCCAGTAACAGAACTCCACGGGTACTGTTGTGCAGCCTGTTGTTAGTGAATACAGCAGTGTAGAGAAGAAGCTGGCAAGGGAAAATGCATGTAGTCCTCTTAATTTAGCAGGTATCTTTTTAAGCTAATTGAGCACCTCGTCAAAGATGGGCTACACTTTTATGTAGTTTCAGAGACATTCCTTGTGATCTTTTTTCTAGGGCTGGAATGCTATATATGTAATATTTCCTTTAATAAAGCATTCGGGAGTTGTTTTTCAAGGAGATGTATAAATGTGGGAGTCCATTGTGCAAGGGAGGTCATATGTAGAAGATGTGAGAACCTACTGGCAGAATTACCCTGCAACTTTGTTTTATATAACTTGAAGCTTTATTTTTTTCTGTCCCAGATTATAAAATAACACTAATTTGTGTGTTAATCTGTGGCCTCTGAAAGGTGTATGAAAGGTCTGCTTGGCCCTCTGCACGGAAAAGGCTCGTCTCCTATGATTTAGATGACTCAAAAAGTTCTCTAGGTGGAAATTAATTCATCTAGGAAAGTATCTATGGCAAGAAAAACAGGAAAAAATTCTTTTCTTTTTCTTCTGCTTAGTATATTGGGATACTACAGCTGTGGGAAAATAAAGAAAGGTGGTAATCTAAACTATGAGTTATTTGGAAACAACCCCACCCTGCACAGTACACATGTGCACACACCTCTGAACTGTTTTCAGAAGACTAAGTTAAAGATCTCAAACAGACTAAGTAAGAAAGGAGACTCTTATTTTCAAAATATTGATTGAAAAATTTAAAGCATTATTTCTTCCTGTGATTTGAATGCTTGTATTGGGAACCTCATGTTTCAGAAGTAAAAACTGTTATTAAACACAAAATGGATATTAAAACCACAAAAGTTTCTGCAGTACTTCAGAAGGAAGATTATGCCTCTTAAAACATTGGAGAAGTGTTTAAAAACAGCAAGAGAAGCTGCAAGCTCCTCAGGTCACCGTTGTGCTTCTAAAACAAATGGAAAAAGTCAATTTTCAGAAATTAATTTTAATATTTAATGTGTTTTAATGTATCTCCACTGATCAGCCAGACGAGAACTGTGAGGTCTGAGGTGTTTCACTCTTTTTACCAATGAATAAAGTCGTGTAGTAAGAGGGCAATAGAAAACCATATAATTCAAACCCACCTTTTTCTTTCTTTCATAAAATCATGGATCCATAGAATGGTTTGGGTTGGAAGGGACCTTAAAGATCATCCAGTTTCACCGCTTCTACCAGGGACAGAGACACCTTCCCCAGATAAGGTTGCTCATAGCCTCATCCAACCTGATCTTGAACACCTCCAGAGATGGGGCAGCTACAAATTCTCTGGGCTACTTGTTCCAGTGCCTCATCACCCTCACAGTAATAAATGTCTTCCTAATATCTAATCTAAATTTCAGCTTGAAACCATTATCCCCTGTCCTATCCCTGCACTCCCTGATAAAGACCCCCTCCCAAGCTTTCCTGTAATCCCCATTTAAGTACTGGAAGACTGCTATATGTTCTCCCCAGTGCTTTCTCTTCTCCACACTAAACAACCCTCTCAGCCAGTCCTCACCGTTGAGGTCTGGCGCAGGTGCTGATAGGGCAGGTGCTCCAGCCCTCGGATCGTCTTTGTGGCCCTCCTCTGGTCTGGCTGTAACAGATCCACATCCTTCCTCTGCTGAGGACTCCAGAACTGGATACAGTACTCCAGGTGAGATCTCATGAGTGCAGATGGGCAGAATCACCTCCCTTGACCTGCTGCCCACTCTTCTTTGGATGCAGTCCAGGATAAGATTTGCTTTCTGGGCTGCAAGCGCACATTGCCAGCTTACATTGAACTTCTCATCAACCAGCACTTCCAAATCCTTCTCTTCAGGGCTACTCTCAATCCATTCTCCACCCAGCCTGTAACTGTGCTTGGGATTGCCCCAACCCAGGTGTAGGACCTTACACCTGGCCTTGTTAAACTTCATGCGTTTAGCACAGGCCCACTTCTTAAGTCAGTCAAGATCCCTCTGGATGGCATCCCTTCCCTCCAGCATGTCAACCACACCACACAGCTTGGTGTCGCTGGCAATCTTGCTGAGGGTGCTCAACATCCTGCTGCCCAGGTCTGCGACAAAGAAGTTAAATAACACCGGTCCCAATACCGACCCCTAAGTAATGCCACTTTTCAACAGTCTCCACTTGGACATTGAGCTGTTGACTGCAACTCTTTGAGTGTGATCATGCAGTCAGTTCCTTGCCCACCAGGTGGTCCACCTGACAAATACATCTGTCTCCAATTTAGAGACCAAAATGTTGTGCAGGACAGTGTCAGATGCTTTGCACAAGTCCAGATAGATAATATCAGTTGCTCTTCCCTTATCCACCAATGCTGTAGCCGCATTGTAGAAGGCCACCAAATTTGTCAGGCACGATTTGCCTTTGGTGCATCCATGTTGGTTGTCACTGATCACCTCCTTATTTTCCATTTTTTAAAGTATGTTCTCATCCTGGGTGTAAAATCTACCATATTAGATGAATTACTTTATACTAATTCCTCCAAATTCTAACTGCTACAGCAGAGGCTAGTGTTCTTTACAGTTTTTCTTTATCATTAAATATAAATATTCACAAATATGATTTCAATAGCTTTTATTTTAAACAAAGTCATAACATTCTGGTATGATGTTTTCAGAACTCTTCCTGTCTGAAGACACTCTTTACTGATGTATTTAATATGTTCACAAACTTTATTTAAAAAACACATATCTTAGAGAAACATAAAAACTGATAAGCTTCTTCCTTTCTACTGGGAACATGAATCCCAGTGTGAATGTCCTTTACTCAGCACTGTGTATTTTTACTAAAGTTGGTGGGAGTTGAATTTGTTGGTTAGAATTTATTTGATTAGACAGCATATGTTGAACCCTTGATTCTTTGTTTTAGAACTGTGATCACTACAGAAGCTGAGAATCAGACCCACTCTTTTTAAAGAAAGAAAACTTTTTTTTCTGGTTTTTATTTATTTTGTATTCAGTGCAATAAAATGTCTTTGCCACTTAGCAAGCAAGAGGTTCTTCCTCTCTTTCTGTGTACTGCTCAGCAGTAACTAAAACATCCCTATGTTAACAAGACTATTTCCAGCACAATTCCAAAACATAGCCCTGTGCAACTACTATGAAGAAAATTAACTCGTCCCCAGCCCAAACCAGCACACCATCCATAAGTCAGTTTTAGACCTTACAGCATTTGTACAGTCCTCTCTCACTCTGTTTTTCAAGTTTTTTGAGAACTTCATTGCATGAGCCATCATGCAGAGTTGTGCTAGAGAGAGAGGACCACAGAAGGTCATCCTCCCTCCTTGCTTGGCTTTTGTGCTGTGCCTAAGGGAAACCTCTGTGCTTGGGACAGCATCTGCTTTTCTGATGGGGATTAAATCAGAAGGAAATGTCTCAGTTTACCTTAGACTGTGCTCCAGTACTCATGCAGTGAAACAAATCATGTCCCATCAAAGAGCAGAATGGGTTGAAGAGAAGGCTGGATCCTTGTCCCGTTCTGCTTGTATCACTTCCTAGCAAATGGGTGGGAAGAGGGCTGCAAAGAATAGTATATGGAAGACAGAAGTTTCTACACTCAGTCCTAAGAGAGGAGGCCAAAGACTTCATACTGAAGCACGAGAAGGGGATTTAATTTTAACTTTCATAACGAGAAATGAGAAGTAAACTATACTTCAAGAGCAGCATGGCAACTATCAGTAAACAGTTAAAACTTCTGTGCAGAAGAAACCAGGTTAACATGAACTTACCAAATGGTTTCTATAACACTATATTCCTCTCCTGTGGACAATTAGGAAGACTGTTCTGCATCGGGGGACTAGTGTTGACAGCACAGACCAATGGGCATTTCAATGAAAAAGTTACCGTTTTCTTCCTCCTGAGATCCAATAAAGATTTTATGCATTGGGTTTGCCTTAGTTCACTTCCATTGTGATGTTAAGTACAGGCTGGAGTTACTTATTTATGCTACACTTTCTATTTGCATGAATACGTAACTATAAACTTTCATTTTCAATGGAAGCCATGCCGTGTAGCTAATGTTGTCCAGTGACCACTCACACTGATTTTAAATGAGGTATCAAATGACTTTTAAAAAGGGACTTGAGCAATAGTTGCATGGCATAGCTTCAGTTTTTATCTCTGCATTTGGTAATCTCTCATACAGAAAGCAAATCAATCGCCATTTGCTAAAGGAATGCTAATAGTGACTTACTAGACTGTAAAATCACTAAGTCAAGTTTTTCTGGCTTGTTCCCTGCTGGATGTCTGTTCATGAAAATCATTCTTACTACAGAGCTTCTGCTCCTCTCTTGCTCCCCATCTGCTCCATACTCTGCACATCTTCAAAGCCTGATTACTGTCCTCATTGAGTTTTATATGTGTGATCTCATTTTCAGGCCCAGGTAAAAAGGCTTCCACTGTTTTTCTGACTGCCAGTTCCTGAATTCAGTACCTGTCATTGTCATCATGGTCAGGAAAACACGTTTTTTATTAGAATGGTTCTTTGTTCTCCGTTCTGTCCTCTCTGACTTTCCCTAAGGAAATTGTTTCAGTTGCTAGTCAGCAAGAAGAGAGGAAACAGAAATGTAGTTGTTTTCCCATCCTGCTTACAGGACCCAGCTTTGGATGATGTACAGATAAACATATGGACCTTGAAGCAGTTGTCCAAATGGGACAACTGCTGGAGAGGCAGCTATAATTAATTGTGTATTACAGCAAATTTATGGCTTCTTACTGAAGATGAGAGTGTGATGATTAGCCTGTTCTCACACCACCCAAGTGCCCTCCAGAAGGTGAGCTGGCCCATCACAGGGCTCTGATCCTTAGTGCCAGAGGACAATGGTACATTAACCCAAGACAAGAGGTCAAAATTAGGCTTGTCAATTGTCCTAGACAGTTAAGTCAGTAAGAAATTAAAACAGCAGTTTAAAAAATCCATTTCTGCCTCTTCATCAAAAATTTCCCTTTCCTCAGCTGAAAAAGGGCTACAGGAATATTGCAGGCAAAGATTTTCCCCCAGGATATAGGAGTGGCAACAAGTAGCTGGGGAGTGGGAAAGGAACAGTAGTAAAGAGGGACACCCATCCTATCACAGTCCTGTGATGAATCACCCTCTAGGAATTATGCCAAAAGACTATCAGCTTTCCAGGATCCTCTCTGGTCTTCCTCAAATAGAGTATCCTTTTGGGGATTATTATTTTTGTTTTTATATCTAGTAACCTAAATGCTGTACTATACTTTTTAGAGACCTACAGAACTGACCAGAAAAATATATCTGCTGGAGAGAGTCATGGGAGTCTGATTTACCAGCCCACTTACATAGACTAGGCTGCCATCACAAAGCCAGAGTCCGGAAGACCTTCATCTCATCTATGAACTAGACAGATCAGTCAAAGCTGCCAGAAATAAAAGTTAGATTTGATCAGTAGTTATTACTGTACAAGAAAATACAAGATCCCTAAATCATTATAGGTTCTGGTAGGGATCGAACTAAATTCTCCTGTGCTTTAATTACAGTAGTTTTGGAAAACCTGCAGACTTCTCATGCACAGTCCGATACCGATGTCTGCTGACATTTGCAGAGCACACAGATAAGACACAGAGAGAAAAGAACTGATTTAAATGTAGATGGAAAAAGAAAGAAAAAGAACAAGATAGTGCTTTGTTGAATGTCTCACCTGAATTCTAAAGCCCATGGAAGGGTGCCTTTCTTATAAGGATGCAACATCCTTCATGTTGCAGTGAGAAAATTGATACTAATTGGGACTGACACATAGGTGAGGGAGTGGAAGAGATGGAGAGAGAGAAGGAAGATGGTTAATTTTTTCATCCTGCCTTAAGAATATTTGTATATTAATTTGACTTAGATCAAAAGATTCAATAAGAAGAAAACAAGAAGGTGAGGAAAGGGATGAAAGAAAGAAATTAATAGTTTGTGAATTAATGAACTTTATGTTAAGAAAATTAAAAAAAGACTGGAGCAATTGATATTTAATTAATTAATGATCCTTTAGGAAGATATATCAGGTGCTGCCACTGAAATATTTTTTAAAATCTTTTTCATGGGATATATGGGAAAAGCTACAGAGATTTAGAGACTTAATGAAAGGACTTTAAAACTTATGGAGTTTTCATTTGGAACTCCTTGTGCTGAGTTTTTAAATACCTTACAGTGATGACAGAAATAGTAGAAATATTTGTATCAGAAATATTGTGGCCAGAAGCAGTAGGGAAATGATCGTGCCCCTCTACTCAGCACTGGTGAGTCCTCACATCGAATACTTTGTTCAGTTTTTGGCCCCTTACTACAAAAAAGATGTTAAAGTCCTGGAGCATATGCAAAGAAGCTGGTGAAGGGGCGCAAATTTTATGAGAAGTGGCTGAGGGGACTGGGGCTGTTAGGATGGAGAACAGGAGGCTGATGAGACCTTGTTGCTCTCTACAACTACCTGAAAGGAGGTTGTAGCAAGAAGGGTGTTGGTCTCTTCTCCCAATTAACAAGCAATAGGAGTAGACTAAATGGCCTCAAGTTGCACCAGGGGACATTTATGTGGGATATTAGGAAATTTCTTAACTGAAAGGTGATGAAGCAGTGTAACAAGCTACCCAGGGAAGTGGTTGAGTCACCATCCTCGGAGGTATTTAAAATATGTGGTTCTTAGGGACATGGTTTAGTGGTGGACTTTGCAATGTTAGATTAACAGTTGGACTCAATGATCTTAAAGGTTCTTTCCAACCTAAATGATTCTTTGGTTCTATGACAAAAAGACGTGTTTGAGCAGCGCTTCACTTAATGTCGCAGCTGTAATTAATCACAAAATGTGTTTATTTTGATTTTTTTATCACACCTTCTTTCAGATTAAGCATCAGAGGCTGGATACTATCTTCAGTAAGTGATATCACTGAGATCGTGTCAGTATTATGTCTTGTTTTTTGTTGGTGGGCGAGTAGGGTGCTGTAGGATAAGCAGGATCAAATTCATCCAGTGTCACTGCTTGCACCAGTTCAATAGAGTGCATCAACAGTTAACTGTGAGAAATATTATGTGTCAAGTTGTAATAATTCTTCTTCCTGAAATCTCTGAGGGGGTACTTTGAATCTTGTTTGTGAATCATGATCCTTAAGAGTTGGACATGTCTCATCTAACTTCAGTGTTGCTAATTTATCTCTGTCTGGAGTCAGTGGAGATAGGTAGGCACCCTCATAAATCTGGTTTAGGATGAAATGAAGTGGAGCATGTAGACCAGAGGGGAAATTACTAATGTAGGCTGTATGTCTAAAATTTAGGTGGCCAAATTGGATGAGAGGGATGTACAGTTCTTCTCTGTGACTGTACTAGCTGGAGGATTAATGGAGCACTGCTCACTTTGCTATCCCATCACTGCCGCATGCTGTCCTCCACCACCAGTATACCTTGAATATGGGAGCAGTGCCAGTGGTGGGAGGATCTGGATGTGCAAACACTGGAAATTCTCCTTTAGTGAAGAATTTCTCAAGACAAGGTCTGCTGGAGGAATTTCAGCCCTTTTTATGCCTCTTTAAGTCTCTTACACAGAGTACAAACAATTGAAAGTCCTGACTTTGCAGTGTCAAATGTAGAGCTCTAAATTTGGTAAGTTGAATGTTTAGGACTCTCTTGTCATAATTCCCTTAGAAAGCTGACAGAGCTCTAATCCATGAAATAATATACACCAAGCTTTCTTTAGAAAGCTGGGTAAAACCCATATTATAATCAAAGAAAGGTGTATGAGCAGTTGTGTAAGACAAGACCAGTTCTTCATTTTGAGTTTGTGTCTTTCTCCTTGCCTTGTATTTCGTTTAGTTCTATAATGCAAATGGACCTGTCAGTTGCAGTAGTGTGAATCTGACCTCATTTGAGGTTCATTTTTGCAAGGAACAGGAGGTCTGTTCACCAAGCTGTGAAGATGTTCAGACTATGTTCCTCCTTTGATCTCCAAAGCAGGCTGGGCTTATAGCCCATGCCTTTATTGCCAAAAATTCTATGACCCCACAACTCCTGCTACTAATAAGATACCATCTGGTTTGTGAGGGTGGGAGTAAATTCAAATTGAAAGTGAGAGGCATGGCTCATAATATGGGTGAATAAATACATAGTGACATAGAACTGTTAGTGCTGTATGTATGTGAGAAGTCCAGCCATATGGGCCACACATCAATGGCCATACTTTAGAAGATGAGGTCAGTTGCCTTGCAAGTTATCTGGGGAATCACTATATTAATAATCAATCGCAGCAGAATGATTTTATGAAGTTTCAAATGTTCCCCATTCCTCAGTAACTTCTGTCATCTGGAGTTGTGTGCATTTTTCACTTATCAATTCGCGAAGGAAAAAGTGCTTGGAGCTAGTAGCATGGTTTTAGTTGGAAAAACCACCCAAGAGCTTGCATGTGTAGCTGATACTGACCTAGATTATCTGACACCCATGAGTCAAATATACCCCAGTACAACCACACTGGAAATGAGAAGCCGGCTCCTCTCTCACAGCCTGTGGTATGATTCAGAAACAATTATTTTGAAGGAAGAGCAACGATGGCTGTGTAAGAGCAGCACAAAGCCCAAGAGAAAACTCAGCAGAGTTACTGGATAAGAACCAGGCCTTTACAAAACTGAGCCCTGGGAGGTCCATACAGTCTTTCACAGCCAGTCTGATGGTGCTGAGAGTAACAAAATCACCTTCCCGGGCCTCAACATGCACTGCTGCTTCTGGTGCTAAACAGAAAAATAAAGGAAATAAAAGAAAATAAAAAATAAAAGAAAATAAAAATAAAAATAAAGGAAATAAAAACAAACACTTTAAAACCTTTCAGAAGGTTTTGTGTCAGCTTTGATTTTATAAAAAGCAGGTTGTTATTATTAATTTAGCATGTGGGATTCTTACTTTTTCTCAGCCTGTCCCCTTGCCTACCAAATAACAGGAATATCACTTGTTTCAAGCTTCAGATCTCAGTCTAACAGAGCATTGAAAGCCTGCTACCTTGCTTCCTTCCTCTTAGGCAAAGTGTCAGGAATATACATTTGCATTTCATCCAGATCAACCAAGCACAGAGCAAGAATTTTCGATTAACAACTTGTACACAAGTATCTTGCAAAGCAAATGATATTTTTGCTGAGCTACAGCCTGAGTTGTGTTGTGCCAAAATGTCAACTCCTATAATACAATGTGTTGAAGTGAAATATGAAAATTCTGCTACTGGCTTAGTTGTCTAGTCATATACACCATATTAACATGGGATATTAAGGAAATATACTCTAATGATAGAAGGACTGCAGCCAACATCTTGTTCATGGTTGGGCTAAATGTCAGTTTTGTGGTAGTGATGGCAGAGGAGCATTAATCAAGTGTGAACGTTGACTAATGAAAACATGACTCTGGATGCAAAGTAAAAAAGAAAATGTACCATTACTTTAGAGGCAGCATAGGTAGTGAACAAATGATGCAGTTAGAGAGGGATGTGCTTGTGCTATGATTATGTGTTATAGAACAGTGTTATGATTACATTCAAGACTGCAAAATATTTTTTTCTACATGTGAAAATAGTTGATTTTTCATTCAGCAAGCAATGTTTCTCTTTCTCTTTTTCAGCTTCCTTGAGCGTTTGTGTCTATGCTGTTATGATCTTTCAAGACATTGACAGGCACAAGGCTGTTTTTGCCAATTTCTAATCCAGTTAAGAAAAGCCAAATTCAGGGAGGTGGCTATGTTGCTTCACCATGCCAGTTTTCACCTTTCTTGTTATGCACATTCATAGATGAAGGAGGCAGGGAGTGTGTTACAGATGCCTTCCCAGACTGCAGAGTGTGTGTGTTCAGTGGCTCTTGCTCCTGCAGCAGAGTTAGAACAATGTGATCCTCCTGGCAGAACAAGTGGAGCATTCTCCAGTCATCGTCCCAAAAAGTCCACAGCAGCTCTAGCATGTAACTCAAGATCTCTCTGGTAGAAAGAGACATGGCTGAAGCAGGCTTTGGAATTGGGAACAGCCACTTTATATCCCATATCTGCACATGATACTAGTGGAAAGTGCAGGAAAACAACAGCAACTCTAATTTTGCTTTTCGGTTTCCCACATCCAGCCTCAGATGCTTCTGTCACAGCGACCAGTAATAGGCTTTGTTGCCTATTTGCATCCAAAGAAAAGTGCAGAAGAATGAGAGTCACACAGAGCTGGGACTGGATTTTTTCCATGGATTTCCCCACTGTACATATTGGGGAGACCACATGAAAACCTTTATTGCAAAAATTTCTCTGAGGGGTTGTGTTCCAGAAAAGCTCAGAAAATTAGCTGTACTATATGTACCCCTCAGGAGATTTTGCTTTTATGAGGACATTTTATTTCCTAATTAGACAGTCTGCTCTGCCATGCATTCATAATGAAACTTCTCTGTGCTGAAGGCCCCATTCAGGATTTACCTGAAAGATTTCAGTGATGTGTAAAGCCTTAGGCAAATGTCACCTGAAGTTCATGGAGGATGAGATGAGTTTCCTTGTATCCACTGCAATTTTTCTTCGTCGCATGTTGTGTGATGCATGTGTAGAGTCTGAAAACAAGAATCTGTCATCTGGTTTTATTTTGTTGTTCTTTAGAATGCCAAGTTGATTCAGCAAGGTCATGCATGGTCTAAATATTTGCCAATAATTTTTTTGTTGTTGTGAAAATCAGATTTAGATTTATGACTATAAACAATAATCCATCTTAATCTCAGTTTGATAGTTCTGCATGCTGTTTTGCAAGTAAAAACACTGTTACAAGCTTTCAGCTTTTAGACCAGTCTTGAAGTTGGCATAAAAATTTACATACTGAGCTATCAGTTTCCTAATGTTAGTACAATGAATATGTTCCCTATTCTTAATCCTGCAATGTCCTTAAATGCAAGTTACACTTTTTGTACATTCCCTCTGGACACCATCATGGTGCTACTGACATATATACTGTAGACATCTTAAACAGCTCCCACAAAGCAAGTGGTCTGCATTGCATTCCTCCTTTTTGGTGCATTTAGCTAAAGCTTGAAAAAACAATACCATACAAATGTGGCTCCTAGTAACTGTGTTGCAACTGGACCTAAAAAATAAAAAAGCTCTTTGAAAGTCTTGAGCAAACATGTAAAAGTTATTGTGTAGAAGTTAATGTTTTTGATCTGAGTTTTAGTAGTATAAATCTGGAATAACTTCAGTGACCACATGTCTGACTATGCACATTTGTCTTCTGAACTTGGTTGTGGTTCAATATATCAATGCCCCATGTACCCAACAAAAAGGTTTTACAGCCAAGTGTGGCAGCTGTTCAGCACTGCCCAGGAAAGCACAATTTAGGAGAATTCTGCATCAGGCTCTGCTCTCGAAATAGTTTTGCAACAGTGCAAATGCATTGATTTGTGTTGAATTACAGCTTATAAACTCTAAGGTTGATTGGAGAATTGGAAAAATTACAGCCAGCTGAAGTCAAAGGAGGACTTTTATAGAAGCAAATATATAATTATTGGAAACTGAATTTTTCATGCTCAGCAGGTTTAACAGCAATACTGTTGAGAAAGTGTCAGGGACTGTTTCATGTCCTCTGTATTTGGCATGTAGATTTATGTTGCCTCTAAAATGTGACACTTCCCTAAATAAAGAGTCCTCTATCTCATTATAGAAGCAGCTCAGATAGATAAATTAAAGGGATTGTCCTAAATCTAATAATTTCTCTAAATTGAACACATAATAACAGGTGGTAAGGTGGTAAGATTACAGTGCATTCACAGTGAAAAATAAATTAGTCTATTGTCTTATTTTAAAATGTATCAACTTGTAAAAAATTTCTGTGTGGTAATGCTTTAAAGTTATTAAAATGCAAGGTTCCTAATGTAATGATCACTAGAAGTTTTGTGTCCCTTGTAATAATGCAGTGGACAAGTCTTTTTATTTTCTGATCAGAATCAAATAACACAGAATTACAAAACCAAAGAATGCGATGGAAGCCACCT
The DNA here is from genome assembly GCF_017976375.1 of Cuculus canorus. Taxonomy (NCBI): domain Eukaryota; kingdom Metazoa; phylum Chordata; class Aves; order Cuculiformes; family Cuculidae; genus Cuculus; species Cuculus canorus. The sequence continues at coordinate 91,842,378 of NC_071403.1, forward strand.
GTGGGGCTATTCCTCCCCAGGTGCAGGATTTTCCCTTTCCTTTTACTGATGGTCATGGGATTTCTGTTGTCCATTTCTCCAGCCTGTTGAGGTCCCTGTGAATGGCAGCACAACTATCTAGTGTGTCAGCCACTCCTTCCAGTTTTCTTTGTCTGCAAACTTGCTGAGGTCACATTCTGTCCTGTTGGCCAGATCATTACTGAAGATGTTAAAAAGTGTTGGGCCTGGGATCAGCCTCTGGGCACACAACCAGTGAGCAGCTTTCAGCTGAATTTCTAGCTGCTGATTACAGCCCTCTGAACTGAACAGTTCAGCCAGTTTTCAGCCAGCTTCACTGCCCATTTATCTGGTCTGTACCTTATCAGTTTTTCTGATGAACATGGTGTTAAAAGCCTTGCCAAAGTGAAGACAGACTATCTCAGCTGCTCTCCTCTTGCCCACTGATGATTGTGTGTGATTTCCTATTCATATTTCCATGCTGGCTACTTCAAATCATCTAGCCCTTTTTATGTTTGGAAATGTTTTCCATAAGCGTGAGCTCCATCATGTTCTTGGAGGTCAAGGTGAGGCTGAACAGCCTGTAGTTCCCCAGATCTTCCTTCTTGTCCTTTGCCCTCAGTAACCTCCACAAATCACTATTACCTTTCAAGGATTATGAACTGTAGTTTCTCAGCGACGCTGATCGGCAATGATGGGTGGATCCCTTCAGGCCCCATGGATGTTCAGCTTGCGTAAGTGTTCCCAACCTGATCCTCTTGCATCTGTCTGTGCTCTTTGTCTTACTCCAAGGTCACCTACCCCTGTTCCCACTTCTTGTACACTTATTTTTTTTGTATTTGCATTTTGCCAGGAGCTCCTTGTTCATCCATGCAGTCCTCCTACCACCTTTGCTTGATTTCTTGCACATTGCATTGCACCCATATTGAGTTTGGAGGAGGTAATCCTTGAATATCAACAAGGTCTCCTGTAGAATCATAGAATCATAGAATAGTTTGCATTGGAAGGGACCATAAAGATCATCTAGTTCCACCCCGCCTGCCACAGGCAGGGCCATGTCCCACCAGACCAGACTGCCCAAGGCTCCATCCAACCTGGCCTTGGAGACCTTCAGCAATGTGGCATCCACAACTTCTCTGGGGAACCTGTTCCAGTCCCTCACCATCCTCATTGTGAAGAAATTCCTCCTTATGTCTAGTCTAAATCTGCCCCTCTCCAGTTTATACCCATTACCCCTAGTCCTATCACTACAAGCCTTTGTGTACCCCCCTTTTCTCCAAGGTTGTCTCCCATAAAGATGTTCCAGGCAGGCCTCTGAAGAAGACAATGTCTACTCTTCTGATGTCCAGGTTTATGGTCCTGATTTTGCTTTTTTCCTATCCTCCTAAGATCGTCAGTTCCACTATATCAAGGTCACTGCAGCCAAGGCTGCCCCTGATCTTCACACAGATAACAAATGTGTCTTATTTGTAAGTCTGAGGCCCAGCAGACCACTTCCCTGCATTTGCTCCTTGATCACGTATGTCAGCAAGTTGTCATCAGTACATTCCAGAAACCTCTTGGATTGCTTGTGCCCTACTGTAGTGTTCCTCCAACAGATATGTGAGTGCTTGAAGTCCCCATGAGGGCCAGGGCCAGCAAACATAAGGCTTCTCCCAGCTGCCTGAAGAAGGCCACATCTACTTTTTCCTGGTCAGACAGTCTTTTAGCATGTACATACCACAATGTTGTCCTCATTTGTCTGCATTCTAATCCTGGCCCATAAACTCTCAGCTGGTTCGTCATCCCTCCCTAGGGAGACTTCCATGATTTCCTGCTGTTCTGACAGGGTGTCATTCACTCTTCACCATTCTGCCTGTCACAGAATCATAGAATTGTTAAAGTTGGAAAAGACTTCATGATCATCAAGTCTAACTCTCAGCCTAACACCTCCATGGCTACCAAACCATGTCCCGAAGTGCCACATTTACAGGTTTTTTTGAACACCTCTAGGGATGATGATTCCACCGCTTCCCTGGGCAGCCTATTCCAATGTTTAACCACTCTTTCAGCAAAGGATTTTTTCTTAATATCCACTCTAAACCTCCCCTGGTGCAACTTGAGGCCATTTCCTCTCATCCTATCACTTGTTACTTGGGAGAATAGGACAGTGTCCGCCTCACCACAGATAGATGTGAACAGGCACAATGCTTCTTCACCACAATGCTCTGAGCCAGGCCATCCAACCAGTTTTTTTACGCATCGAAGAGTATGTCTCATGAGCCACCAGCTCCTTTAGGAGTATGCTGTGGGAGACAGTGTCAAAAGCTTTCCTAAAGTCCAGGTAGACAGCATCCACAGCCTTTCCCTAATTTGCTTAGATGGGTCATCTGATCAGAGAAGGAGATCAAGTTGGTTAAGCTGGACTGGCCTTTCAGGAACCTATGCTTGCTCAGCCTGATCCCCTCGTTGTCCTGCACATGCCTGGTGAGCTCACACAGAATCAATTGCTCCATATTCTTTCCCATTACCGAGGTCAGATTGGCAGGCCTGTAGTTTACCATATCCTCTTTTCGGCCCTTCTTGTAGATGGGCATCACATTGTCAAATAATACTGTGTCTTTCCTGAAGCGCCTGTATCAGTCAATTGCAGCACTCCAGTACTGTGAACTATTCCACCACACCTCTGCTACCCCAATGAGGCTGCAACCCTGTAACTGCACACAGATCTCTAATTCCTTCTGTTTGTTCTCCTTAGTTGGATTTTAAGCTATAGCTATTTCAAATGCCTTATAGCTGCCACTGATATTAATTTGGGTTTTGAAAGAGTAATATTTTGTTATTATTCCACATATACATATAATATATTTGGAGGTGTTATTTTCATCATTGAAATATCAACAGGACAGAGAGCACAAATAGTTTTCTAAGTGTAAACTTACCCTACCTTCCTTATAAGGCCATGATGATTTATTGTTTCTGTAAAAAGGTATCTGTCTGACCCCATTCTGGTTGTACCATGAGCAGACTTTATATAGCATATCTTTCCTCCTTTCCTCTCACATACATGCTGAGCCCTGTATTTTAATGTGGTCAGTATGATTATTAGTAATTATTGTTATTATTAATAATTGTTATTATAATCATCATCTTTATTATTATTATTTTACAATAGCAATTTTCTCTGACTCAGATGTGCAGAGACCTCTGTGTCACTACTATAGTTCATGTCCCGTTAACAGTGTTTGGAAAGTTGTTTCCATCTGGAAACTTTTTGCTGTCATATGGGAAAAGCATTGATGATGTCAGCCTTGTACTTAATGGAAAGATATCCACAACATTTGAATTGTCACTGCTCAGCCAAAAGTGGCCAAGAACTGAATGTGCATGAAGCTTGAAATATTTTCTTGGCCACTGAGGAGATCACTTCATCTAAGAGTTGAAATTCATTGACAGCAAAGGGCACTGCTCATCCTATTCTTGATCTATGGATAAGTAAATTGCTTCTGTTTCCAGTCTCCCCTTTAAGACATTTCCTAAGCCCTAAAAATGTTTCGAAAATGTAAAAGAAAACAATTACAGAAAAATGATGCTAAAAGAAAATTCCAAACTGCAGCAAATGCCTCCAGCCAAATTTCTAAACTGGGCAGCAGAGTGAAAGGAAATAGTAACATATTTTTGCAGCATTTACACTTTTTATGCTATTGCTGGCACAGACAGTTTTGTGCCTGTAGAGAAAGCGAAATACTGGAGTCAAAATCTACCCTGTAGATCTCAGAGCAGAAAAATATTGAAGTTCAGCTCTGCAGTGTAGGGCTGAAGATACAGTTGTGTCCTCAGGTTGAACTGCCTGTATGAAGTTGTGAGGGGGTTTTGGGAAAATTGGCAGCAGAACTGCAACAAGCGAATGATGTTGGTGGCTCCGTTGAAGGGATGGGCAGGTCCCTGCCAGGAGTCTGGCCAGGCAACTGGTGGCTGGTAGCCGTGCGCCTGCCATGGCACGAGCAGCTGCCAGCCCAGCCAAGCCTTTCAGGGACAGGGAAGGGAGCATGAAGGTCCTACTGGGAGGACAGGTGGTGTTTGTGTTTTGGGGAAGGAAAGGCAGAGCAGGTTGGATAGGAGGCCCTGAAAAAGCCACCATTGTTGCTTAGCAGTACCCACAGAAAACACATCTGTCTGTTTGCTTGACTTAAACTTTTACATAAGCACCCTCAGTCCTTTTGAAATTTGTAGAGAAATGAATGAAACATGGCATTAAGTGGCTGATCCATAAATCAAACCATTACTGTAACTGTGGAATGATCAGTAGAGAAAAACAGTCTCTCTTTAGTTTGTTACTAGCCTGGAAAAAGCATTAATTAGCACTAATGAATCACCAGAGCTATGACTGAGCCAGGTTTCCAGCACTGCCAAAACACAAGCATGATTCAATTAATGCTGAAGGTTTTAGTGCATGTGTTTTTATGGAACAGTCTTTTGACACTAGTGTCTTTTAAATAATGCTTTGCTCTTCCAATATTATTGCGTGCAGACTGGTCTTCCCAATTCACAGAAAACAATAAAAAGTCAGAAATGCAACCTACTTTTGGAAGAAATACTCATCTGGGTAATGTAATTATTATGTAAATTACTTAAAGTTAATGGTATTTTCTATTTATGCAGGATTTACCACTGTCAAAATTGATGACTGACTAGCACTAGAGTTTAGGTACTGGCGGAAAAGTTAATGTGTTATTTAATTTAATTTAATGATTCTGAGAAACTACTCCTAGTGCATAAACAAAACCTTATCAAGTGACCTCCACAACAACTTGTGTTTTCATTGGTGATCCCTGCAATTCGGAGAGAGAGGCCAAACTGTGCAACTGACTCAGCAGGGGATAATGTGGAATCACACTGAGGAGTTGTGAGAGAGTGTATATTACTCTTGCATAATGTCCTCAGAACAGAGGGAAAGATAGTGCAGCCTCTCCCTTTGCCACGCAAGAAGCTCCGTTCTCTTGAAGTGAATGCTGAGCACAAACCAAGAGGTGCTCTGTCAAGAGGCAGAAACTGCTGTACCTGAACCACTGAGTGGCACAAACTGCAACTGCTACTTCATTGCAGTCCTGGACCGCTTTATTCCTAGACATTAAGATTTTCAGGCACAAGATGACTTTCTAGACCCTGAAATGCTCAAATTTTCAAATCCAGTGCCAAGAGACTTGCTATCTGTGATCCATGAAATTGAAGGTAGATAAAAGCCTTTCTAGTTAAAGGTGAATGAGGAAGAAAGTATAATACCGAAGCTCTATTTCCCTTTTGGGTGTCAGGAGCAGACCTAATGCTTCCCTCTGTAGTAGGAGAGTGGCTGGCTTTTTTCCAACAGTCTCTGCCTTTCAAAAGATACTTAGAATTCCTTATTTTGACACAATAAGTTAGTTCATGATCTTAAACCATCCATATTGCTTACAGTGGAGAATTCTAATACGTTGTCTAAGTGTACATAAACCTGAGCTTTTAGCAAGCCAGTATTCACCAAATGTGGACTACCAGTGCTTGTAATGTTTTTTCTTGCTATTCTTCCTTGTCATATCTTCCATCCCCTCCACCTCTTAGCTGAAACAGCATTGCTACTGTTTCCTCCAAGTGTAGTCTGTAAGGTCACTCACAGTACTGGGTGGCAAAGGGAACTCGCTGGCCAGGGGCAAAGTAGCAGCTCTGGCTAATCAGGAGTTTTATGTTTTTCACTCATTAGTAGCTTGAATGTACTGTTGAGGAAAAGACATTTTACATTTTCCCTGGAAACCTTTGACATGGACATTAAGACCATGAACTGGTAATACCACTGATAAGAGGACATGGAAGCAGAATTCCCTCTTGCAGAGCTAGTCTGTACCAGGAACATTTATTTGAATCTCTTCGTTCTTCATCTACTTGAATTCTGAAGAGCTGAATAAAGCAGTATTGCTGTAAGCAAAATTACATTTGCAAAATTACACAAACCCAGCAAATTTTCACATCCCGAATGGTCATTGACTTTGTCCATTTCCAGTATGCCTCAGGCCTGCAGTCATCTACTCCTCTTCTTTGCTGCCAAAACTGTCTGCTGAAAGTCTTTTTTTTATATAGGAAAGGCCCACCAACCACTCAGTGTCAACTCTTCCTATACTACTAACACTGGGCTTGTTGTAATCTTTTCCACTATAAGGCAAGATTTCTCAGCACTTACGACCCATATGTACGCATTCATTTTGGTCTAAAACTTAAAACAGAAGGAATTAGGCCACCCAGCTCTGAACTAAGGACAAGCTTCCCAATCTATGTGTTGCCCCTATGAGAAAAGTGCAGGTCTCAGTTCCAGATGGGAACATTTATTACATTTGGCATGTCTGCACATTCTCACTACAAGGGACAGATTGTCAAATTCTGATTTTAGTTACATGCATGCAGCCCAAGTGAAATCAGCAAATGATCACATCACCAACCTCTCTGGTGAAATCTAGGTCTTTTATAAGCTTCAATAACAGATATATTTTTTCTCTCTACTGTGACATAAATAAAATAGGAAATTAAATTTTAACAGATAGCAAAGTAACTTTATAAACACAGTGCAAACCAAGAAAATATCAGAGTCTTCAAACAGGGAATCTTATGCCTTCCTGTATAACCTGTTGGCATTGGTGTGGTGTATTTGTTTCATAACTTTAATTGCTTTTAAATGTTGGATTTGAGATACTTCATGTGAGGCTGAAACTTGAGAGGCAACCAAACTTGGTAAATAGAATAAGCTTTAGTAAAGCAGTGATTTACAAGTAACTCCAAGTCTAGCTGAAGTTCCCTGAATAGTAATTTCATGTGAACTTTCATGAAACTACTGTTTTCTCCGAGTTCATCCTCTCTCTAACCTATAAGCTACTTTCTATAGCTTATGCAGATGGCTACGAGTTGGGATGTTACCATTTTCCATTTGGACCATGGCAGTGTCTTTTAGCACAGAGTTTTTTTGTTCAGCTTCTGATAATCAAAGCCGTTCTGTTCAGCTTAAAGGGCAGCATGCAGAGCTATCAATAATGATGCTTTTTTTCACTAAAATCCAAATCCGTGTCATGTCCTCATCTGCAGTGAACAGCTCTCCAGAATAAACGGTACTCTTAGTACTAGGAAAATGCACACTGCAGCCATTGTGTGCACTCCCAGTACAACTCCTCTAATGTCCAGTTCCTACAGGCTACATTTATGACACCTTGCTTTTTCTCCAGATGCTCAGTTGATTGTTTTGTTCATCGCAGTAATCCTCCAACCAATACTTGTGTGGTTGCCGTATGTTAGTAATCAACAATTTACCCGATTATATTAGTTATCCCTAACTGCATCCTGGAATGGCAACAGCATGATGTCCTTTAGGAGACTAAACAATTTTTTTAAGACTGATACACAAGACAGAAAAATGACAACTTGAAAATGTGCAGGGCTGACTTTTTTGGGGGGACCTGCCACAGTAAAAGCAAAGATCATTTGATGTTTTATCATAGTTTAAGCGCTTTCTGAGAGATCAGCATGACCTTTTAAAAGACAAGATGAAGTATGGTATGTTTTCAACTTAATGTAATTTCCTTTTCATAAAGAAACAAACAAGTAACTTCTTTACTGATTTATACAACTTCTTTGGTTTTTCCTAGGTATAGTATCAAATGAAAACTGTCTAATCTTTTTTCTAAGACCTTCTATCTGTTTTAGCACTCTTTAGAAAAGATTGTCAAGCCAGAAGCCACCTTCTGCTTCACTATTGTCTCTGTTGGAAGAACATAACTACAGAAAAAATAAAAAATAGATGATTTCATCTTCTATGTCTATTTTTCTTAAAAATGGGCAAAGATATGCAAATCAGAAGATTGTTGGTTGATGATGGGCGTTTTTGGAAAAAGTGAGCAAATATGTTTTGGTTTGAGCTTTGTGTTTATTCCTGACTAACAGGTTACCTGAAGTTTTTTCTTTCCTCTGGGATTTCTTTTTCATACAGTAAAAATGCAGTTGGTAAGAAGTCGGGATGTGTGTGTGGATCTGAGGTGTTATGTGATGCACGTAACAGCCAGTATTTCACTTCCAGCAGGAGTGAGAAACATAGCTAGAGAAATGCTCTACTCTAATTAGGGCTTTATCTGTGTATTTATAATAAAAGTGTGCCAGAGTTAACATGGTAGGAATCATCAGTGCTGTATCTTTTGGGTGATGTTACACATTTCCAAATCCAAATGCAGCAGGCGCTGCAAGGCAAAGAATTTCCCCTTAGGTGTAACATCTTTATTTTGTCTTGTGTTGCCTTGGGGATTTACTCAGCTTCAGCAAGGCTTTGCAAGCACGTATGAACAAAATATCCCTGGGGTCACGAAAGGGCAAGGCAACAGGATTGTGAAGATTCGTTTAAAGAGATACCTTTATCCTCATTTTACATTTCTACTGTAATAAGATGGAGAACAAAGCTACAAAAGCAATAGAACCAAGAACCAAATATTTATGCTAACTTAAAAATTTTGCAAATAGATCTTTTGTGGGCCTAGGAAATCTTGATTTGACAGTTCTTAAAAATCTTCACTGATCACGGCAGTTATATTAGTGGAAATCCGTGGTTTAGAGAGACTGTTTCTGGAAAGGAAGAGTCACTCCAGAAAAAGCAATATGTCAAAAGGACCTTACCTTTGCTTTTAGTTTCAGATTGTGGATAAAAATTTCAAACTGTGATATTCTGTGTCCTATATCCAGATACCATGACACTCACAGAAATAGCACCTGGAAGATGTTTTTCTTAAGTGCATGTATAACACATAAAATCATTACAATCATTAAGTCTCTTACTCAAATTCTAGAAAGTACAAAAGTTGTTTTCATTTTATGATAAGCACAAGTCATGACAAAATGGTTAAAACCTGTACTTGTCATTTTCGTATCTGTTTTGTTGAGGCTTCTTAATGCACTGTAACTATGTGTCACAGTCAGGTCTGCTGAACGGTGTACTTTGTGTGTTACAGCACAAGGAAAAATGGACCATAAATTTTTACATATGCTCATTGACTATAAATGCAATTGAATATGTGGGACTTCCTCCAGCTTTGTTCTTTGGTGGATTGCTATTAGCTTACATTTGAAATCTCTGTTGGCCACACTTTTCACATTGTTCTTCCAAATGTAATCTTTTCTTTCTTTTATCTGATCTCCAACAGTCTCTCTGTTTTCATCAATATTTGACAGCAATTCCCAAGGATACAATATAGTCCACTCTAATATCCTTGTGCATACTCTCTTCTCCCTTTGAAATCCAATACCTAAGCAGTGAAATAATTTATTGCGCCTTATTTAGGATTTTATTTTTTGCATGTATTTTTGATACTGTCCCTTTGAAATGAGAGTTATTTGGAAATCTAAACCAACTGTTCTCAAAAAATAAGTTATGAAATATCATTCAGTCTCCTCTCTTTTCAAGGATGCAGCATTTATCTTGTTTTCTTTTCATACATTGCTGAAATATTTCTTTTCATATATTGCACCCGAAACCACAGTTTTATTGGAATGCACAAACCCCAATTTATATTAGCCACCTGAAAACAAAGTATAAAAAATTAGTTTATAAAAGGCCACTGCTATCCAGAAATCACTCTACCTTTTAGAGTGATTGACCAAGCAGCATACTGAATTTGGTTTATATGACATTTCCTGGCAGCAAGAAAATGCACCGTATGTAAAAAGAGAAATGAGTTTTCTGAATGAGCATGAATAACATGATTGTCCCTGAGTGTGCAGATTTAACAGTGATGATTATTATCTCCTAAAGAACTTATAGAGAAGTGGTGGGTTTTCCATGCCAGTCTGGAAGGCAGGCATTAATTAAATGCAAGTTAATGGTTATGTACAAGGATAAAATGGTGAAAATACCTAATTAGAAAGTAGAAAAAGTAATGTAGAAATGATTATATATTTATTGACCTTAGAATTAAAATATGGGATTCTGTATCATATTCTGTTGTAATGATGTAAAGAGGCACTTACATTCATGACAATGCACGTTGTAAATGCATTGTGTTCTAACTTCTAACAACAGGTTTATAAATTTACAGAAGTGGAGAAAATGGTAGATTGTGTTTCTCACAACAACACAATCAGAAAATGAGCAAAATGATTGACTAGATGTTATAAGAGATAATAATTAAAAACCACACTTTTCAATTGTGAGGGAAGACCGAGAATGAAATACTGCTAATATGCTAGTCAGCTGTGTCTAAATTAAAATAATATTAGTATCCTATCCAACACATAAAATAAGACAAAGTACTTTTTTGTATTTGAGATATAGAGAAACTAACCCCAGCAGTGATGAACACATTAACTTTTTGCTCAAGGAAAACAAAGGTACAGCTCTTGGAAATTAATATTAATAAGGATTTTTAACAAAATAAGTTTTGAAAGAGGAGTGTAATTTTAATTTAAAGCTAAATAAGTTAAGCTATGAATTCTAATAGATGTCTATTTTGAAAAAAAAATAAAACAGTCTTTCAATAATGTCCAAGACATGTCCTGATGCAAAAGTTGACCATTTTTTTGTATTAAAACCTAAAGTGTTAAGTGATCAACTTTTAACTAAAATACATCTTCTTTTTTTTAACTAGATAGGATGCTAGAATTGACTTAAAACATTTTTTAAATTTGTTTTTCATGGGAATTTTGAGGTCTTGTTCCTTTCAAAACAGCAGAATTTCCTCTGAAATGATAAGCCAGTTCCTGCCTACTCAATTATGTTGTTATGTTGGTTTTTGTTTTAATGTTAGTTCTTCTGTTCAGAAAAGTGCTTCCCCCCTTAGGCAGCAAATTAAAAATGCCTTAGATTTCTGTTGAAACATTGAGGTAAGGTTGAAAAATATCTTGATGAATTGCAAAAATCTTATATGGTGGGCATTTTTTTTTACCAGGTTTTTGGAGTTTTTCACAGAGCTCTGACTCTGAGTGATGCCTTAGGTCACAGGCACCTGAATTCATGACTGCTCTGCAGTTGTGGGGGTGTATGCTGGCTGCTTGGTATAGGAAGGATGCTTTTGATTTTCTACAAAGAAACTTATATTTCCCAGGTAATGCATTCAAGCTCCATCCTGACTATAAGAAGTACAGTTCTTCCCCATGTGACTCCCTAAGCAAACCGGACTAACTATAAGTGCTCTACTTTGAAGCAGATTAACCTGTTTCATCTGTCCACATGTGGTATAACTTCTGCACTGTCCCTTTGGGGCCCACAGATCAACAGAGCTGGAATCAGATGAAAAGAGTTCTTCCTGAAAGGAAAAAAAACTACTGCCTGTGCAGTTCTGCACATTTAAAGAGAAATGAGATGGTGTCCATGCAGTTACCTGTCATCCACTGCAGCCGCAATGGGTACCAGTAGCCTGAGCTGTGCTGTTCTCTATACGTTTTCTTTCCATGCTGAATATTCCCATGCTGTTCCTTTAAATCCATGACCACTGCCTCAGTGTTTGTCTGGGTTTGCTATCGAGAAGTAGTTTCCTTTGCTGTCATTCTTTGAGGGCAGAGAAGATTAAATTTTCGTGGACTAGTTTTTCCCGTTCAGGTTCTGGAGCAGCTCCCTCAAAGCAGATGGGAGGTTTTGGTTCTATGTATACAAAGTCTTTCACGAAATTTTAACCTCTGTAATAATTCCTGCTATGGAGTCAGCTGGTTCAGCCAAGAGCTGTGAAAAAAAAACTTGCTTAAGAACTGAATGATCAATTCATGTGTCCAAGTACCTTTTAATTTTAGTAAAATTCCTACTATTAGGGCAAAAGGAAACAAGAGGTTTTGTGCAAAATTTTAAACTAGATATGGTCCAGGAGATACCTGCCTTCCCTCCACTCACAACACGGTTTCTGGGGTAAAGGAAAGGGGTGAGGGGGTTTGGTCTATTTATACCCTGTATTCTTTCTAGCCTTCTTTGCTTCCCTTTTTGTTTTGTTCTTCTTTTACCTAGAGTTCAGAACTTTGCAAGAAAGCAAAGGGGTATGTGTAGTTCCTAAACGGGTGCATCTCAAGGTGATGTAAATTAACAGAGTTTAGGGACTGAATTTGTGGGATTTGGGATAATGGAATAGAAAATGCTAGATGGCAGAAGAAATCGGTGCTGGACCGAGACTGGCACTGCTGGCAGAATCAATGTTGTTGTTCATGAAAAAAGACAAGTAGAATGAGTGTTTTAAGAAAGCACGTATCACAATGTTTATTCACATGTACTTGCTGGCCTGTTCAGAATGAAGAAATATAAAAGTGATTGAAAATGAAAGAGTAAACATTCCAAATCTGAGAGCACATTTTGAGCACCTTGAAGTAAATTCTTGTTTCAGGTTTGAGTTTGTTCATCCTGTATCTGAATGGGTTTGCCCACCCTTAATTTGCATCACATGTTACTGGTTGTGTACGGTGGAAATTCTGATCTGAATTACATGTTGCATAACCTGATTGCCATAAACAAAGTCAGGAAAAAATGCAGAAACTGTAAAAAAAATGTTTTCATTGTGTCAAGGTTTTAATGGTAACTATTCAATATTCAAGCCATTGCCATCAACATGGCATAGTTTGGTTTGGTGTTTGATATACACATTCAGTTAGTGATGCATTTCTGCCTGGAATGGAAGGTTTCTATAGCACTAAATAAATTTGAGACCTTGAGCTTACATTTTGGCATCTTTTTAATGAATTCACCACCCAGAAGTTTCAAAGATCACGATAAGATAAAAAACTTAATAAATATGTTATTTTGTTGTTATTTTTTAAGCTCATACTCTGACACTAAACTATTTCTGACATCTTTTGGAAGTGAAATGTTGCATGTCTCTATAGAACTATTGATTTTTTATTCAAGTCCAAAAGATAGAAGAGAACTATATGTGAAGAGATACAAACACATGAAGAAAAGTTGTGCCAAAGATACTAAAAAAATTTCTTTGAGCATAGTGGTGGTGTCAAGCAGTAAAGCACTGGGTAAGCACTCTCTGTTTTGTTTACATAGAAGTGAAATAAAGAAACACAAAGTATTCTGTGGTTCAGCGAGCCTGTGTGCCTGTTTATGTGTATATGAATTTATAGGAATATAAACTTTCACTTGTTTGACTTATAGTACTTAACATAGAGTAGATTCGTTTTGACACTGAAGTGTGAACAAATTATTTGTCATGTGGAGTTTTGTTGTGCTATAGGGGAAGATGCCTCATTTTCTTGTGGAGGCTCAAAGAATGCCCAAGATGAAGTCCTCTTGTAGAGTCCTTCTAGATCCCTCATTTTTGCTGTACGTTGACACATAAAGTCATGCTAAACACATGTTCTGAAGGACTATCAGAAATTTAAAGTGTATCAGAAAAAAAATCACCCACTTAATAAAAGCAAAATGTTGGTTCTTTTTTTCTTTTTTTCCCCTTCTGTCCTACATTGAATAGAACCGTAACTATTTCAAGTTCTGTATAGGCCTAACAAATCTTAAAATGCATACAGTAAATAGGGAGATGAAATTTTTTAAATATTTGAGAATTTAAAAACAAATAAAATAGACAAACTTATAGGATTGATCTATGCATATCATGGCAAGTAAAGAGATAAAAAAAGCAAATATGTGCATCTGCAGAAAACCTCCATAGGAGAAGTATTTGTCTTATGGAGATTCAGCGTTAGTTACTTACAAAGAATTGGTTCTCTGCCAAAGCAGTTTACATATGTTTTGCAGACCTGTGAAAGGCACATTCTTACCCTGCATCAGTTTCTCAGGAAATAAAGCATTCAAGATCAGCTTCTAGAGATTATCAGGTCTCTCCGACTGAGGTGTTAAAGATAAGTGTGTTCAAGTCAACTGCAAACACCTCAAAAGTCTTTATTCAGTCCAGCACAAACCCTGAGCCCACACAGATCCTCTAAACTGGCACAGCTCCATTCACTTTGTGGATATCAGTGGGGTACTGTTGATTTACACCAGATGGACATTTGACCTCTTGCTGACTTCTGAGCAGACTTGGTAGACATAATCATTGACAAAAACTAACAGTGGGCACCATGATCTAAGTACTTAGGGAAATGATGGAATAAAAGCATCCACATATGTTAAACTTCTCAATATATTGGACCTACTCATTGTGAAGACAACTCAAATACCATGCCAATCTTTCCCCCAGCCTCAGCAAAATGTGGGAGAGCAAATCAAAACAATTTAAAATCCATAGCCAGGTCTGTTCCAGCACCGTCTTTACTTACAAGATCTCATGAATAAAAGGAAAAAAAACATACAGTCACCATTCATTGAAACATGATGTGTTTCCTTCAAATGGATTGAGAAATTAAACTTTTAATGTATCTGTCTAATATATAAAGAAGAGCTTCCTGACCTGTCCATTGCAAAGTACGCATCTTGCACACATCATACATCTTTATGAGAAAAAAATTACTCCAGTTTCTGAGCAGTTTGCATAACTAACTTAAACATTTTGTGGAGTGAAATCTTGGCTTTTAACCCACAACAGAAAAAAGCATTACTGTAAAACACCATAGCAGCAGAAGTTGAGCCATATAGCCATATGGGTCACCAGCCCTGGAAATGTGGTGCATGAGCACTATTGTTCCAACCTGAGGACCTGAGCAAGTATCTCTTTACCTGGCCACACAGTGCACAACAGCTCAATCCAAGGTAGCTTGTTGATTCTGTATCACTTTGTCCTTCACAGTATGGACAACCCTTATGGGTGCATAAGAGTTAACTCTATTACTGCCAGCTTACTGGGTGAGTTAGAGATATACCTCAGTTTCATGTCTTAGTGAAGAGCTTAAAAGTAACAAGAGAGCGATTGGCAGCTGACTGCCCTGCTCTCCAAAATCCTACTAGGGGCAGATCATCAAAAACCTAATCCTACCTATCACAAGCTGTGTTCATGCAGGAGCATATCAGTATCAAGCAGGTCCTGGGAAAGGAAAGCAGAATTAAAAGCAGAAAAGTAAACATCTGAACTACAAGGCTCCTCAACTTCTTATTCAGCTTTTGTCTTGCATGATCAAGGCTATAACAATGCCTCAGGAAACCAAAAATGGTCTGACTTTTTCTAAAGGAAATAACACAGGACATTTTAGAGATATATAACCTTTCCTAGCTGCTCACAGAGGAAATGATTCCTAAGGATCCCTTATCTTAAAATTAAATAGGTGACGATGGGAGAGAAACAGAACAGCTGTTTAGAAACTGTCTTGAAAGAAAACAGAAAGGATTGTGTTCTTCAATGTTGTCCTGCTGCTTTAAAAAACTGATAGGCAATTAAAAAGTGAAGTTGTGATAACAGTCTGACAAAATCCTTCCTTATCTTTGCTCCCTGACTTTACCTATCATTGCAGGAAGACTAGTTCACAGCTTGACTGTATCTTTGGTTGCAGCATATGAATCACTATTCTCCAAAGAAGTATTATTTACTTAAAATTGATTAACAGGGATAAGAAGGGTCAGGGTGTTCCACTTTGTGCTGTTAGATGAGCTAACTCAATGATAGGCATAATGCAATGAGGCTGGAAGAGCTGTACTGTGTGCCAAAACGATCCCATGCATTATCTGATCTTACCTACCTTTGTTTAAACTAAACAGAATTGTCAGCTACTCAGTTAAATTTTCCATATGGTGCAGTATCTTCTGAACAGCAACTTGAATCAATCTTTGTGAGGTTATATTTTGACTTATTTTCCTGCTTTTCACATATCGCTCAACAGTGAATTTTGAGAGCAATAATAATAAAAAACAACATCGGGAGACCATGTGCTTTGATTAGTCTGTTCTTGTAGCTATTGTTATTATTAACGAAAGACCCATGTGATATCCAGTGCAAATAAAAAAAAACTTTGAAAGGCCATTCCATTTTAAGGAGGAAAATAAATTACGTCATTTTATTTGGAAAGAAGAAAATGGATGGACCTGATTCTCCGCTCAGCCATGTCGTTTTTCTACCACTGTAACATAGCTCATGCTAGTAGAACTTTCCCTAATTCACACCAGGATGAAGAACAGAACAGGGGAAGAGACACAGGGTGTGTATTTATGCAAGTCTTTCAACATCAATTCTGAGCTGGAAGGGTGATCAGAGTTTGGAAGGCAACTCTGGAAGCCTTTCTAACGACATGCAGTGTGAGTGCATTTGCTCAGCTCATGTAGGGTGGCTATTTGCTGAAAGAAAGACGGGGCAGAAAGAAATTGAAGGACGGTGAAAAAGAGTTTAGAGCTACAAGGGATAGGATGTGAAACACGTGTCACAGGATGACACAGTGGGATGATAGACTGGATGAACTATGAAGGAAGGAACATAGGAAATAATGAGTTGGGGGCCCGTATTTTTGGTTGGCAGGAGTTTACCCTTTATTCTCTTCCTTCCAGCCTCCTTCCCAAACTCTGCAGGATGATATCCTGATTTCAGTACAACTCCTCAAAAACCTGGAAGCATCACTGGAAAACCAGATCATTGTATCCACTCACATGGGAACTGTCTGAAATAAAACGTACAGCGAGCCATTCTCCAATGACTTGTGATGTGAGAACAGGGAGTATGGGGAATGGGCAATAGTGATGGATTCATTCCTTGGCAGATCTTCTTGGCCATTTCCTTCCACACTCTACAACTCTGGGGAATTTGACAGCTCAGCTACTCCAAGCCTCTGGAAGTTTTATTGGACCAGAAAAAAGTTACACCAGTTTCTGTTCTTTGCTATACCAACAACTGTGTATGTTTTTATCTAGAGCTAACTTTTGATCCAGAGAGTCTCCTTCTTTTAAATTATCTCCTCAAAATGCTTTTATTCTTCATAGAGATCCTAAAGATGTGGCATGCTAATTCCATGATGATTTCTATTGACAAACTTATTTTAATACATTTTTCCTCTCTGTCCATATTTAAATGTCAGAACCCATTCAGCATTTCCGCGGGTTCCTCCCAACCTCTGCCAGGTCTCTGAGGAAATCCTGCTCATTAGGTTTGGTCCCCATATGGTGAGAACTCCACCTCAGAAGCATCTCTACAGGCTGCTTTCCTGTCCCTCCAAGGGACAGGGACTTCATTTCCTGATCTCACTCATTTAGTCATTT
Source organism: Cuculus canorus (assembly GCF_017976375.1). NCBI lineage: Eukaryota > Metazoa > Chordata > Aves > Cuculiformes > Cuculidae > Cuculus > Cuculus canorus. The sequence continues at coordinate 91,859,458 of NC_071403.1, forward strand.
TGTCAATTAGGTTCAGAAATGATAATGCTCTTTGAATAAATCATTTCCTTTAACCGGAAAGAATTTCTCTTATGCAATTAGCAGTAGAGGAAACAGTTTTTTGTTGATATGGTTATTTATTATTTCCTATTAGTGAGCAGCATATCCTGTGATAACTTTCATAATTAGTAGGTCAGGTGTAAATTTCACCAGAATGCACGTCATAACCTTCAGTTTTGGATTGAAATGCTAACTACAGATATAGTTTGAAGTTGAATGTACTTGCCTCTAAAGCATCTTTGGCACTGTGCTTTCCTGTCCCTTACCAGTCTTTATTTAAGTAGAAAATAATATCAGAAACGCATTTATATCAAGTTTCTGAGTTCTCCTAAGTTGGGATATACAGTAAAGGAAATAGTCCTCTGCCACTGAGCATTGCCAGAGGGACAGCCATAAGGAAAGAGGCCAGGGCACATAATTCTTCCTTCAAACATAAGAGTAATTACCACTTATATAATGCTAATACTGGATTATATTCAACATCTACATCAATTAAACCTTTAGGTCAAGTGAGGACAAGATTCATGACAAAGTAGAGTTGGACTATTTGGACTCTCTGCAGTGGAGCAGTATGTACTTGTGAATTACCCATTTTATTGGGAGGGACAAATGGCTATAAAGAGAGCAGGAAAAAAACTGCAGGGACACGATATTGTGGTAGGGCAAGCACAGAAAGAAATTGAGGTACGGGTTGTGTTTAAAAGTGATAAAAGAGAAAACAATAGATTATTTTCATGGGATATTCAGGCACTTCTTTTTATTTTGGAAAATTGTAATTAAAGTTGCACACATCAAATGTTTGTGGTCAATGAATTCAGCACACTATCTTCAGAGCAAATCTCTGGATTCCTTTTCTATACAAGGAGGCTGGAATACAGTTTCTTGGAAACGCTTTAAAAAATAGCTCTATTTTCTCAATATTTTGTGCTGAAAAGCATCCAGCTCTACTCCTAGCTCTACTCCTGCTCAGTTTTGTGGAGGGAGACTCTCTACTTTTGGATTAATTTCACTTTGGAATTGGAGATGCATCTGTTTTGGTGGGCCTGGTTCATGCAAGCTTAAGGCAGCTTGGGTTATGTTGGACTCTCTCTGGACTGTGCTCTGGGGCCAAAGCCTGAATTGACTGTGTCCTTCTCCTGCACACACACACAGTCACTTAACACTTTTTATAGGTCTCCTCTTCCAAGCTTTCTTCATTTCTGCTAATTTTCTCTGAACTCTCTGAACACAATAATGTCAAGAGCTAACTGTAGCATTCTAGGTATTATGCCATTGCTGGTACTTTGCCATCTAAAGAAAGAAAGTTCCTTTTTTTTGGCCTCTGACTAGAATTGTCTGTAAATGCATCCCATATTTGCATGAGGCTTTTTGCCATTTTAGCAGATGGAAATTTCATATCCAATTTAATATCCATTAGCTCTCTTTCAGTACCATTGCTTTGCAAGTATCTCTCTCCTATGAAATTAGTGTAACCCACACACCACCACCATCACCACCCCCCGCCATATAATTATCCAGCCCTCCCCACACTTAAAGACCCTCAAACAAAACTTGGAATTAAATATGTGAAACCCTGATGTGCATATTTAGTGCTATGCATTCCTGATGATTATATTGGATCCACTGATGGCTTGTCAGAGCGGGCTGTGCTGGGATCAGCAATGGATAAACACTAGGTCTGCTTCAATCAGTGATTTTCTACTAGCAAAAAGTGGAGGAAGGAAGGAAGGATCATGCTGAGACTGACACTAACATTTCTTGGTGTGAGGAGCAGCAGGGATGCAATTCTTCTTCTTGCAGGGACTAACAGTGATAAAAAAACTTGTAAACCTGCTCTGGATTTTACTGCTCTGACCAAGGTGAAAGCAGATTTTTTCCACTTCCTTGTATAGCACAACCACTCCATTAAATTAATAATCTGACCCTTAGTGCTGAAAATGACAGAGGAGGCCTTTGAAACTTGACTGAACAAATTATTTCAGCACGCTGTGAACTCTCTACTCACAAAGACTCCTCTCTCCCTCAGTGAAATCATTACTTAGCCTCTGTTTAGATATTTTGCCATATCAGAGGTTGGTGTGCAGTCTGGTAGCCGGAGTTTGCTAGGGACTGGTTTGTCTTGTGCAGATGTGTTTTTACTTCTCTCCTGCCTCTTCCTTCATTAAGCTGTTGTTTCTCTGAGAGAGGTTCAGCCCTTTCCAGGGGTGCCTGGGTCTGACTCACCTCTCTGTACCTGAGGGTGCAGTGGGAGGTGGGAAACACCCTCACCACAGGCTGAGGTACTGAACAGTGAATAAGGGAGGAAATTTGTTTTGTTCAGATTATAGTGAACAAGAAAGGGAAGAAATTCACATTAGTCAGGCACTGGATAGGTGAACAATCCTGTTCAATAAATGTCTGTAAGCCACTCTCAAACAGGATGTTTACAGGGATGGAAGGACTGTGTGGTGGATGAATAATAAAAATTATTTATTTTTTTTGTAGATTTAGAAATCCAGGTAGGGCCACATGAAATACTGAGGGGTTGTTTACATTGCTGCTTCACAAGAAAACCAAACATTCTGATACCTTGGTGTTACTGAAACATGCGTTTTCTCTAGGACCGAATCCTGAAAGGTCTGAACCAGCAACCCAAGATAACAACCCACCTCAGAGGGGCCAAACCTGAGAGACAAGACATCCTGAGGGCCCCAGAGGATCTCTGTTGGGAAGAAAGCCTCAGTGTAGGTACTGCACAGGCCAGCTGTGAGGCTGTACTCTGAGCACCCCCAGCACACAATCTGGTGCTGGAGCTCTGCAGCTTGCACAGCGCACCAGTAATAAATATAATAACTAATCTCAGGGGTTTTCTCCACCCTAGTTTTCACAGGATAGGTGAAAAATAAGGTTCATTAAAGATGCCTAAATGCATTTCTGCAGTGCAAGCATTACGTGACACGATTTCAACCCTGGAGTTTAAACATGTAATTGTTGCATTAAATAATTGTCATTGAACTTATCCCCCTAATTTATCATAATGAACGGTCTTAATTTGTTACTACTAGGACATACATGCTGTAAGAACATAGTTTGACAGGACAGGGAATCTGACGAGTGATAGGGCTTATTTGCACATTTCTAATTCAGAGTGGATACAAACTTATCCAGCATCCAGGGAATGTCTGTATCCAGAGTTTTGATCCAGGCCCATCACTTCTATTTTTCAAATAACTGTTATTTTTTGAAACAAAACACTATGCACATAAAAGCGGAGCCATTTTTGAATGTCAAGAAATGCATGGAGAACATCACTAATGTAGAGAATATATACTCAGGGAATAAGATTCAGCAGGAATGCTAATTTAGTTATAGTGTTTAAAGTTGACTGCAAACAGCTGGGTAGCATTAACCGTATTAGTGAAACAAGAAAGGTGGAGCAAAATCTAGGGGACTAAGATATGACAGTGCCAAATGTATGGAAAAGATTTGGAATATGTGAAATACACTGCTGTTGCATCCACACTATGTAACAATGGTGATGTGGAGTGTAGTTACTCTTGGACTCTCCAGCACATTAGAAGATATGTAAAGCAGTGTCTGTGGCTTGTGGCAGGCCACTCTGATAACACAGCAGGCAAACAGAAATACAAGTTAGAATAACGTGTGCTGTGTTCTTTAGAGGCTTTGGTCTGACTGGAAAGATTCTGACAGCCTTTTATTCTCTTTTCGCACACAAACAGCTCAACTCTGCAGCTACTAAAAAAGTCTGCAAAGCCAAATCTGGGAGATTAAACTACATCTGCTCCCACTGCATAGCACTTATTTCTCCCTTCACATTTTCCAAGAGCTCTGCAAACGATAACTAATTAGACTGAATCCCAGTAACACCATTTTCATGGCAGCAGGACCTTTTATTTGCTTTTTTTTGCGGATAGATCAAGGCAAAAAGGGTAAAATTTGTCCTCACAGAAGCAGGCCCATGTTCGGGCTGTTTCCATAGTTCAAGTGCAAGTTTCATGAACTGCAGTGCTAAGCAGAACTGCTTTGTAAGGAACTGGTTACTAGTGTGAGTAAGATGTTCAAAATATGGCCCTTTGTGGCTTGCCCAAGACCACACAGTGAGTTAGAACCAGAGCTGGGATTTCACTTCCTTTAACTCTGATTTTTCTCACAGTTGTGGTTTCATTGGAAACCTCATGTTGCTTTCATATTTTTTATATTGTTCTATGTCTCTATATCTCATGGTAGATTAATTTTTAACCTTGTTGCTTCTTGATTCTCTGGGGAGAGTAAGGTGTGTGCAAGTTTTCACCAACTGGCCATTTACTTCTTGTGGAAGTGTAGAACAGTTGATGCAGCAATCCATGAGAAGTGTTTGAAGCAACTTTTCTTTAGAGCTAGAAAACTAATGAGTAGAAATTTATTCACTGGCATTGCTGCTTTTATGTTCATGCTTACTTAGCATGTTTTGTATTCTTCATTTTTGTTTCTTTGCAAAAACAACTTTTGGGGTGCATTTGGAAAGCAGCTGATTAGGCAAAACCTCATTTTGAGCAGTATTGTGCAGTTTTTTTGGTGGTTTTAGCTGTGCTCCCCAGTGAGACGGCTTGTACAGCTCACCAAAAACTTTGTATTTCAAAGCATGCAGTCAAAGTCAGAAAAAGTGCTGCTGACCTGTGCTAAGTATTACCACTCCCAGGCCATTCCTGACTGCTTGTCCCTTCCCCTCTGCCAGAAGCTGTGGTCCTGTTCGATCTGTTGATTAAATAATTAATTAGGAATTTCTTTAGTCTCTGGCTTGGTCTTATGCATTTCAGTTTAAAAAAAATGCCAAATATAATAAGTTTCGCATTCTTTAAATCATGATAATTTCACAGAGCTGAGCTAGAGAGAAAAGGGGGCAGAGCTGCACTGTTAGGGCTTGGAGCAAAAGAGAGTTTCCTTTAGTGGCAACAGTGGTAGGGAGCAGATTTTGGGGATGGCACTTGCTATAGCTGGGTAAACAGTAGTGGTCTTTAGGCCAAGTATGCCCAAATTGTATTGCAAAGTGTAAAATTCATATTAAAGTTTGGTTTGGAATTTAGTTTTGGAGAACAGTTGAAAACTCCGTCTCTAAAATTAGCTTTTAGCAATTATTGCTGTTTATAAAGTTCATTCACTAGTGTGTTTATGGAAAGTGAGCCCAGAGGTTAAGGAATGCAGTAAAAGTACATTCATTGAAAATTCAAATAAAAATATTTGCTTTGAATCAGAAGCACTTTTTTTAATCCTTCTGTGCTCTTTGTCCAGTTTGTTAGTACTTTTGTTGTCCAGCAAACAGAGTCGCTGTCCTGAACTTCCCTCTTCTCATTACCATGCAGTATGTGTGAGTGAAGACTTGTGACTGTTGCATGTGGGAGCTGTTGATTTTGTTTGTGAGTATGGGAAATCATTGCTATTTAAAAAAAAAAACAAAAAAACAAAAACCAACCCCAAAACAACAAAACAACAAAACCCACTCACAAAATTGCCCTCCATTTTAGGAAGCTGAGTGGCAAGAAGAGTTGGGAGACGTTACTGTTGAATAGGCAGCATTCGCTACACCAAATGTGAAAAAATGAATGAAGTTCTCACAAGACTTGCTTAAAATAATGAGGTTGCTAAACTGATGCTTATTGTTTGTCTTCTGGATTCTGACAAGGACTCAGTAAACTGTAATCAGTTTATGGGATTACTTTTTCTCTTCCTTTCTTTCCTCCTCTGCCAACTGCTTGTTCCTGCATCCCCTGCTTGGGTACAACTCAGCCGTATAGCCATTCCCCATTTGGTACAATGAAGGAGGGAGAAAAAGGATGTGGAAAGAAATTACTTAGGGAAGGGGGGACAGACACTGCTTGAAACAATAAGAAAGCAGCTCGGGAGGCAGATAAGCAGTGTAGTGGAAGTGAAAATTGCTGTTGTTACTTCATCAGTTCCTTACCATCTGCTAATGCTAATTGGACACCAAATCCTGTGAGCACTTACTTCGGATGTTTATACACATGGGGCTTGATGATAATGTACTTGGATGACTGGGCAGGTTGAGACACAACATCTCTGTTATGCGGAATCCTCTCATTCTTATCTCCTTGTCCAGCAATCCCAGGTTAGACCTGAGGGCACAGTGTGATAAAGGAACCCAAGACTGTATGTGGGTCACCTCTCAGAGAAAATGCAATTCTGCTGCCCTAATATTCACATTTTTGATTGAAGAGCACTTTGATCACATCATATGTTAAGAGCTTCAAAACTGCAAATGCAAAGTCATTCCTCTGACTTTAGTGTATCAGCTCAGCATGAAGCCAGACTCCATGCAGTAAGAGTTAACCTTATTATGTCTATTAATTACTTCTATTTGGTTACTTCCATTTAAATACAAAAAGTCTATCTAACTTCTTTTCCCTATTTATTATAGAGGGATACTGATTAAATCATTTCAAAAATCATATTAGAAACAAATGTTTTCCACCAGCTTTGATCATTTTATATTGGCAAGCTCTTTGTTTTCATCCTCTTAAGCAAGTAATATCACTGTGTAAAGTCAATATGAACCGGAGTTGTTGATCTGAGCACATAGACTTTTAGAGAACTTTGGATCAATAAATTAATACCTAAGACAAGGGCACCCTTTGAGTTGAGCCTGTTTCAAACTCTGCAGAGACTGTGATGTCAAGGTGAACATAGGTCACCAGGATCCTCTTTCAATGTTTTTATGGAATGATTTTAATGGATTTGGCTTACTTCTACTAGCTAGGTTGACCTGCAAACTACCCAGTGGATGACATGGGAAAATCGGGATGGCAGGGTCCTTGCCATCTCCAGAGATGTCTCAATCTGGTGCCTTTTACAACCACTAAAATTATGTCATTAAAATTTTAAAAAATTCAATCAATTTCTTTCCCACATTCGTCTTTAGCTCTGGTAGGAAAAGGATGCGAGGACTTTTCTCTCATGCATTTGCTTTTGTGGCAATAAGCTGAACTTTTCCCCAGAGCCTTCACTTTAGGATTTCATGGTATTGAAAATTTAATGGGCTTTAATTTGGCCTTGTTTTCTTGTGTGTTGTGAAATCTGCAACAGTTACTGTTCAAAGACATATTTAAAGTTCTCTTTGTTTAGTGTAGGAACTAGTGAAAAAACATAATTTCTGGTGCAAATAGTTTTAAACTCCAAATCTTCGCCAGTCAGCTCCTTCTTCATCTACTAATTTGCCTTCAGAAATGAATCTACTTCAGAAGACACTGTTTAGTTTGTGGGTTGTTTGTTGTCCACATATTTAGTAAAAAAAAAGAACCCACCATTCTTACATGGCTATCAAGAAAGACATTAAACATTTACCTATAAGTTCCTTTTCCTTCTACTATCCAATCTAAGTGAGTATTTACCTAAGCAACTCCGATTACATGTTTTAGGTTTTTCACTATTTTATGCTATATGTTATCTTTTATACTGTGCTTTTCTAATAAAAATCTTAAAAATCACTCACAAAATCTGCTCTGCATCACACAATGTATTTTGTAGACCGAGGAAGTGACACCAAAGGGAGTTCATTTCTAGCTGAATTGAGACTTCTGGACTACAAATTTAGAGACCTCCAACTGGACAATAAAAACCAGTTCCGTGTTTATGTACCTTCTATAATTTGATACAAGCCCATAATCATATTGTTACAGTCTTATGGCCACCAGTGTCTTCAAAACTTCAGGACTCTCTCAATGCTTAGCATTTCACAGGGACAGAAAAAACCTGTTTCTTCTGTTTGTCTATCACATTTGACAGCTTATAGTTCTCTCTGGCAATGCTAATACACAATTTTGGACTTTTGGACTTAGTTGCCTGTCTTGATTATATCCAAAAGATAAGAGGAGGACATATGTTCTTCACTGATGCAGATTGAGTCTCTTTATGCATAAGACACGAGTTAGCTACTTTTCTTCTACTGTAGACAGTATCTGCAAAACTCTCAAAAAAGTTGTGCACAATCAAACCATTTGATTCAACAGTCTAATGGCATATGTGTTTTGATTGCTTCACTTAAAAAAAAAAAACCAAAAAATCTTTGATTTCTCATTGGTCATATCAGAAAGATTTTCTTCAGCTGGATGACTTTTGGGTTCTATCCTTTGATTTCAGCTTCAAGTTTCAAGTCCAAATGAAGCCCAAATAACAAAAACCTCTGATTCCCACCTGGTTTCAGTACAAAATCATGTTTTGTGTTTGTTTCAAAATAGGCCCAAGTTTGCTCAAAAGATTCATGAACCTTGGCAGACTTTTCAATGAGAATTATTTAAGTTTCTGTGTTTGTACTGTGTGGTTTTATTGTGAATGTTTCTCATGGTCTTAGTTAAGAACATAATATGGATTCACTATAACATCAGCTACATGATATCTTGCCTGCATTTGATGGTTGATGCTCATGTTTTGAAACATACCTACAAATATTCTTATTTGCACAGCTGAGAACTTGGTTAACCTAAAATATTGCCTTTCCTTAGATCAATTAAGAATTCTGTTTCACTGATAAAATAAACACGTTCAGAATTACAGATGGAGAAAAGTTTGAAGGAAACGAGCGTAGGAAGTTGGCAGATCCTCAGAGGAGCTATATTAAAGAAACAAGCATAAACTCTCTAAATGTGGAAGAAAGGCTAGTAATTTCAGTTAGAGACAAATGTTATTTAATTATGAGCTTTTCAGAGCCTCTGAAACAAGGATGAAGGGTGCAGAAACATCCCTCACATGACTTTTTCCTTGTCTCCTTAATTTCTGGGGATGAGAGTGCATGGCGAGGGAGTATATGGAGGTAAAACATATTTTTCTAGTTTTAATATTGGCAAGGCAGAGTTTATCCAGCTTCTTAGAAAGAGATCTTGAATATCAAGCAGGAGTTTGACACATTTTTATTCATCCCATAGAATGTGTTTCTATTGCATATTACTGCATCACTGTAGGGATCAATGTCCTGAAATTTAGATTCTGATGTGAATTTCCTCCAGCTTTGGGTCAGCTTTAGCTTTTGCTTCAGATTATTAGGAAAGAGGTACTGCTAATGATTTGCATTATAATGTTCCAACATGTTTCCTAAACTGAACCAGAACTCAACATAAAGAAACGCAGGATCATTTCTCAATTTCTGTACTTCTGTTCTTTGATATTGCATTTCCTTCCAGTCAGAGTTCTGCCATTTAGGTACTACTTCAGTGAGAAAATATGAGATATAAAATCACAGTGAAATAAATCTATCTTCATCTCATTTCTCTCTGCCATTTACAGATGCCAAGTTAAAACAATAGTGCTTTGAGATGACGGACCTGTGTGGGGCAGCAGCTCCAATGACCCGAGCATTACAGTGTACAATTCAGCAGAGACTCCATAGCAACTGCAGAAAAAAATGGGAAAAGCTATCACTCAGGTCTAAGGTATACTTTCAAAAATACCCATTTATTTATTTAAGCATGTGTGCACATTCCTTGGGATAGCTCAAAAGCAGGAGATTTTGAGATTTCACTGAACAGTGTGTCAGTCATTACTCAGTAGGGCAATAAGCAGAAGGACAGGGTGTTGTAACCTCATCTGAATGGTGCAGCTACAATTACCTCCTCCTGGCTCAGCTGGGAGCAGTGTTCCTCCTCTGCCTGGCTCAGAGTGCTGCTTATGGTTTCGGTTAGAGCTAGCTGAAAAGGATCTGTTTTATACTTTTTGCATCTGAAAACAGGGCTTCATCAGCAATTACATTTGTCAGAGTGAAGTCTGGAGGTGGAAATGGAACCCCTCAAAATAGGAACCTTTATCTTACACAATTTCCAAAGAAGGGCTTTGAGGTCTGTTTTGGAAATTTCAGAGGAGTTTCTGGGTCTTATACCATATGGCATTTCAACCCTAAGCGTGTAAAGGATGTAACCATAGAGCTCCAATGAAAAACAAAAGGGAAAGATCTCTGATTGAGAACCTGTGTGATCTGGAGCGCTTATGGCAGCTGGTAAAACCGGTGTGAAATTGCATGATATCAACAGTTTATCTCATTTTCTTAAAGATTAACTCAGGACTACCTTGCAATTTGGAAATGGAAAAGTTTGTATGCGCACTTTGCTGAATAATCTTTGAAAATCCTAAATGTATCATCTTAAAACACTTTTTCCAATGGAAGCCATGGTCACTCCAAAGAGTGTCACACCCTTTGGCAGAGGGTCACAGAGACTCGGCAATGAGCAGACCACCCTATTTCCTGGAAACCCATTTACTGGTGCAAGTCAAGAGAGACATAAAATCTTTCTAAAATTCCCAGAAAATGTAGACCTAACCTTATTTTTCTGTCATCCCTAAATTGGTTTTGGTGGGAATTTACTTGCTGAACCAGCAAAATTGCATCACTTTTTTCTTCCAAGGAAAAAATCCAGGGCAAAGAAAAGATGGTAGGTTTACGTAAAAGTGGGTTAGAAGTGCAAGTGCAAATCCATGTTTTCATCAGTGTAAATAAAATCAAAGTATAGCCTGATACTGTATTACTTTTTCATTTTATACCAAATTGTTCAATATTTTCTGTTCAAAGGCAGTTTCAAGCCTGTAAAGATTCATTAAAATGTTTTAGTGGAATTTTAAGAGTACTTTATGAATTAAATTATTATTTATTATTAATGACATGCTGGTGAACTGGGAATTTAAAAGGTCAAATGCAGTTGGCATTTTCTAGCTATTTCTCACTAAAAAATATCATCTTCTAGTCTGACTAGTTTGTAATGAAAATTAATTTTTTGTGTAAGCCATTATCAGTTTGGGAACATTTAACTCCTACATTTTTCAAAGCTGAGGAGGGAATGTGGAGAGAACACTGACAGCCAGCCAAAATTCTTTATTGCCTTCCTATGTGACGTACGTTTGCTCTCTCCAGGATCACGCTTGTCAGCAGTACATAAAACAGAAAAAACATTTTTATTCCCTTCCTTTACGTGACCAGAGCCCCACCAGTTACTGCCACTCAGGATTCAACCCACTGCTAGCAGCCTTTGTCACGACTGCATTTTGCGCTTCTGTGGTCCGTGTTCTCTGGGGATCTCAAGGTCTTTTAATGTATGCTTATGATGAATTGCACTTTATAGTGTTGCCAGGAAGTTAAGTGAAAAAAAAAAAAAAAAAAGAGCCTTTTCTAGTGATTTGGAGCCTGTTGGTTGTGCTTATTAAAACAGTCAGAGCAAACTCAAAAATCCAGAGTAAGCAATGTGCAGCTCCTGCTCTGCAGCTTCCTGTGTGAGGTTTTAGTCTTCACAACTGCCTACATGGCCCCCTTGCCTGTCCTTTGCACTAGACTCCCTTATTTATTGGCTATGAGATACCAAGGTGGATATACTCATGTAATTGTGGCTTTTCATCTTTCAGCACAGGTTGGTTTTCTCATGTTTTGCCTCTCTCTCCTTATGTCTTTTTCAGAGAGGTTGCTGAACTAACACCTTAATAAATATCTATTTTATACATGAGTCCTTCTAAAAGAAAAAATGTATGATCATGAACAGCTCAAAGACAGCAAGAAAAAAGTAGGAAATAGATGGCATCTCTTGTAGTAACATTTCCTAAAAGACGTTAAAAGTTTCTGATACCTTTTCTTCTTCCCAAGTACATTCTGTCTGTGTGTTTGCAAACAGTTTGGTTTTTTTTTTTTTAGAGTAATGTCTAAAGTCACATGTGCTTCAGGTTGTGAGCAACAATATTTTTATGAGTGCATATGGAAGCCTGGATCTAACGTTGTGTTTCACGTTAGCCAATTTTCATATGTCCAGGTGCAGAGCAGAAAGATAACTCTGGATGGAGCGGCAGACCATGTACTATAGAAGGAGTATCCATGCATTCAGCTTCAAGTCAACATAGTGAATAATTTTTAATGACACCTATGAGATGCATTCAGTTGTTGGGCTGGTATGCCATTCGATAAAGTAAATTTAGTGGTGAAGTTAAGGGTCCTAAGGTGAGGGTACGGCCTCATTATTGCAGTGGTATTGTGCAGCAGTGCTCTTACGTGCCAGACCACATTAGACTCATGCAGGGTGTTTGCCAGCACGGCACGTTAAGCTGCAGGTGTTCTGCACTGTACAAAGCCTTCAAAGATCATTCTCAAATGTTTCAGTTACTATAAAGAGGATTAAAAGGATTTTAAAACATAGCGGGTCGGCCTGACTGCTGGTGAAATTGCCAACATTTAGAAAGAGGAGGGAGGCTAGACCAGTGGGGTGGAGTGGGTATTTGGGGGAAGCCATACGGTACCTTTCAGAGGGGCTTTATGATCCAAATGTGTATCTGTAGTACTTTCAACTGGAACTCATTAAGAATTCATGGAGCAGAAAATTCGAGAGGTTCTGGAAATAAGGACTTTGAAAGGCCAAATGTGAGTTGTAAATAAAATAGTGTGGATATTCAATTTTGGCTATTAAGCATCTCAGAATATTTTCTCAGATCAGCAGGGTAGATTTTAAACTAAAAACCTACCCCTGAAACAAAAGGACAAATAGGAGTCTTAAGGCAGAGAGCAGATAAAGGCCATAACCCGATATTACACGCCTCAAAAATACGAGAGCATATTGATCAGAAATGCTGAACAGCACCGTTTGTTCTGGCTCTGATTGAGCAATGTAACAAAATGTGTTTATCTTTAAGCATATTTTGAAATCCCATTGACTTCAATCACCATTGACCCCTGTTACTAAAATTGGACCCTTGGGAAGACACAGATTTCCTAAATATTATGTGTATAAACAAGAGAGTCAGGAACACCCACGCTTCAGAAATCCAGCAGCTTAAACCAAGTGTACCAGAATCACTAAGAAACAGTCTCCTAACTTCATCCATTACATAAAGGTGGTGCTGGAGTTGGCAGTTATTAATCACTGTGTTTTCTAGAGGCCATGACCTTTGCAAGAGAAGATTTTATCTGCTGCTATATTCATTTGAGGCCCTCTTCAGAGGAAAGCCACCTTTCCTTCATTCCTCATTGCTGTTTTAAGATGTAGACACAAGTAATTTCAGGAGTTTAAGGATAAGTGTGTCTGTGTAAGTAAAGCATTGTTTTGTATTGTCTTTATTGTGAAGCCCCCTCAGGAACAAAGATGTAGCTCATGGTATCAGTAGCTGAATGTCAGCCAAAGAAACATCACACAGTTTGCAGACTCATTCTCTCCTTTTGCAGATGCAGTTTTGTGCTGGTGTTTAAATACAGCCACAATGTTTACCCTAGCTATGGTAATTTTCTTTTGAAAACTCAGACTTTTCTATGAGGGATGATTTGTGCATAGTGGGCTTTTCTTCTTTGCCTGCTGTGTTGAATTTCATGAATATTGGTGCTACTTTTTACTCATGAAGCTGTGTTTGTCATCTCACACCTGCCTATATCTTTCATTTTCCACTTGCATATTCTGCTCTGCATTCTTCCAGATACACTAATGTCATTCTTTACATCCTTTTATGCATCTTGAATTTGCTCTTTCTTTGTGCTGTTGCTGACTCTTACAACAGATGCTTCTGGTAACTCCTCCTAGCTCTTAGGTCTTCTTTCTTTTAAAATGAAGCATACGTGCAGTTCCTACCTTGGGTTGCTCCCTGGTAATACCATCAAATCTGGAGTAACTCAGCTGAAATCTTGTCTCTTTTAACAAATTCTTTGGGACATGAGACAAATCTTATCAAAGAGTTCACAAAGCACAGACATAGACCAAGTTTCTTTTACCTCTCAATTCTCAGCAGAAGAAAAAAATGCAATTAAGAGAGCTCTAATTAAAACATAAATGTGTCTATACGTCTACTTTGGGTGGTTATTTAACATGCTGAATTTTAACATGCTGCCTAACATAAGGTCTTTTCTCACCACACTTGCTGAATCTGGACATTGTAAGAAATGCTAATGGGCTTCACAGAATAAAATGTTTGATTTCCAGATGATCAGCCACTGGGTTCCTGCTGTGTACTTTCCTGTGCCAAAAGCATTTTTAGCTCAGAATAAATAATCTTATTGTCCATTTACCAAACCCATGTACTCAGTTTAAAAATTATCTTTAGAACTCCTCTGAGTTTTCCTGGCACTATTCCTGATATACATTGTACATGTCACAAGAAAATGCTTCTATCTCTTTTGGATTCCCTTACTTGGAATGGCACTACATATACTGAACTAATTGATTGCCATGTTGATCCCTTAAGAATTTTACTGTCATCCTTTCTACATACTTATATTTTCACAAACTTCCCCTTAGCTTTCCACTAGTACAAGTTGAGGGGTATTTTTCACTCAAAAAGGAATAATAGAAAAATACCATTTGAAATTCTGCTCACTAGAGAATTTATCTTCCCATATTTAATACAAGAAGAAAAAAAGGTTATGTGTTCAGAATTTCTTCTTTTTATGTTTAAAAAATATGAATCTGGAGAGAAAGATGTTAAGATCAGTGTATCTGTGGTTTGCTAAAACTTCCTTTTTCACTGTCTTCAGCTTTTGAATAGAAACATGGAAGAGCCATAGGAATCTTTCATTTTGATTTTTAGCAACCTCCTTTACCCCAATGCCCTCTCCTCCTCCTAAAACAGTCCCAAAAGTTGTTCAGAAGTCATGATATTTTAGAACAGGAATTGCTACTGAAATTCTGCCTCGCATCCTCTGGTTGCTTACATCGTTAAAAGCAAGCTGGAGGGGCACAAGCTGTAGCCTCAATATTCACCATAGCACCATTGCAAGGGTTGAGTGTTGTGCTACATGTGGGTTATACTCCCATTAATTACTTTCATCACAGCCACTGCAACTTACATCTGTGCTCAGTGGTAACCACACAGTTATGCAATTTTCTGACTGTGGACCTGAATTTCTCTTGCATTCTCACTTATAACATAATTTTACTACTTTTGTTGGTGAACAAATTTTAGCCTCACTAAAAGCTTTGCACAACTCTGTGGATTAACTGGGATGGGAGCAACTGTACTAACTTCACATGGCCACACCACAGCTAGCGGAGTCCACAGAGTGCTCTGCACATTCACCTCTGAGGCTGGACAGCCGTCCGACCAAACAGGACAGAGTTGTGCCCCTTCTGACAGGTGTATCAGAAGCATAACCATGGAGACAACAGAAAGGTTCTTGCCTCTGCTGGATTTTGAAAGAAAATTAAGATGATGTGAAAGCATAAATCCAGTCTTGTGTTTTCCAAATGGACCAGAAACTCAGCTGGTGCAATGGTATTGGAAAGGTTGCTAAGGCTGGTAGCGAGGTTTCGTGTCACCAGGGTGCTGTGCATCATGCTCTTCTTTATCATTCAGAGACAAAGACAAATTTCTTTCTTAGGTGTAGAGCATCTGTAGAAATATAGAGCTGTCACTAAACTAAAAAGTGGCTTAAAAGTGTCCCATCACTTGCAATTTCTCTTGTGTCTGGTTTGCATTGCAGGAGTCATAAGCTTTTTGAAACATTTAAAATTAATTTATTGATAATAAAATTGCTGTTTACTTTCAGATGATTCTCAGCTGACAACAGTGTGACTAAGACAAATTACTTACTGTTATTTCACTGTGCAGTCTTATCGGACCATGAGCTTGATTCGAGGGTCTTGGTAGAAACACCTACATGAAAAAGCAGGAGAGCAAGGGAAAATAAAAATGGGGGCAGGTCTGACCTGGCTTTCAGGATTCTGGCCTTGAGAAATAGTGGTGCCCAATTAGGAAAAAAACCAGAATTCTGGGATAACACTTTCTTACCTCTTAGGCTTTATTTTTGTGTTAGTTTCTTTTTAAGATGTAGAACAGTCTAAAAGTAATGCAATTTTACCTGTATTTATATTTTGTCTTTAAAACTGCATTACAACACCTGTGAAGGGATAGCATGCCCCAATACTTCAGTACTTTTAAAATATAACCTTATAAGGCTGAACCAAGATGAGTAGAAACAAAGGCAGAGGACTGAAAGACATATTTTATAATGAAGATGACCTATGTATCTTTAAATATTTCAGCTGCCTCAGGAAATTACATACAGGTATGACAGGGGCAACATTCAGGAAAATATGGTAAATGTATGTCCACTTCTTCTGAGATCTCTAAGAACAGTTTCTGAAAAGGGAATAGCTACTTACTCACACCAGCTCCTGCCTTACTGTAATGTGAAAAGTAAGGATAATAGTGAGTTAGCAGCTTTAATTATTTTAAAAGGCAATTAACAGCATCTTGATGGTAACTGCATGCTATTAAATACATTTTGATGTGAGTTAGGTGCATGAATTGTCTTTATCTGTCTATGCAGCCGGCTTGAAACATTAAAATTTCTGAATACTAGGGCAAATACCTGAAAGGAGGTTGTGGAGAGGAGGGAGCTGGCCTCTTCTCCCAAGTGACAGAGGACAGGACAAGAGGGAATGGCCTGAAGCTCCGTCAGGGGAGGTTCAGGTTGGATATCAGAAAAAAATTCTTCACAGTAAGAGTCATTGGGTACTGGAACAGGCTGCCCAGGGAGGTGGTGGAGTCGCCTTCCCTGGAGGTGTTTAAGGAACGGGTGGATGAAGTGCTGAGGGACATGGTTTAGGGAGTGTTAGGAATGGTTGGACTCGATGATCCAATGGGTCCTTTCCAACCTGGTGATTCTGTGAAATATAACTCTTATTTTCTAAGGAAAGAAATCAGGACAGTTAGTGTATATTTGGGGACTATATTTAGACTGAGGAGAGAAGAATGAAAAATGGAATTCTACCTGTCTGACTATGGAAAGGTACAACACATCCAGAGCCCTCTACTCCTGGGTGCACCAGTAAACATATGCATACAGTGCTGGAGGTACACATATATCAGTGTAGACCTGGGCTTAATTGCATAAACAGTAAACAGGCAGCCTCTTCTGAAATCCCTTGTGCTCATGGAATGTTTCTTCCAAGTTCCTTGTCAATAAATGTGTGCAGACGTTTCCTCTCTCCTCTTTTCTCAGTGAATGAGGGGTCTCTTAAACAAACTGCTCCATAGGAAGGCTATAATATATGTATATTATAAAAAATATAACAAATGCAAAAGAAACTTGCAGACTGTTTCAACTAATGCCAGTTAGCAGGATCCTGAAGTCATGAGTTGCCAGAGAAGAAAGAGTTCTCTGTCTGCACCTTGGCTTGTTATCTGAAGAACAAATGTCACGAAAGGGGGTGGGATGTATTTTATGGAGTCAGATGCAGAAATACCTGGTGTGATGGCAGGGACTCTCTACCACAAAGACTCTCCTGAGTTGAGTTTCCTGCTGCATCATTTACACATCTAAAAATAGGCTAAGTATGGGACTCAAACCAATGCTTCATTAATAATTTTTCCTTTTAAAATATCTTTGTGATTACTTCCCATTAAAAAATGTCTAGGGAAGAACTAGCAAGATAGCAGGAATCCTTGCAGCACCAAATTTTTAAGTAGCACCATCAAATTTTCCTCCTGATCCCAACAGGTTGCCTGAGAGTGCACAAATTCAAGGTTACACATGACTAACTGGGAGCTTTGCAATGGTAATCGCAGAATGTCTGGGTCCGTACTCCTAAGCTACTTGCTGCGTGGGGAGGGTAGAAGTCATCAGAATTGATAACCCACTGGGAGCTGTACCACTCTATGAGGGGAGACCACCCAAGAGCACTGGTAGCTTTGCTGGTCTCCCGCCATCAATCTTGCCCGACATCCTGACACCTACCCATCACCGCCAGTTTTGAGACATTGGCCTGGAGGATGAACTCAGCCCTTTCTATTTTTTCTGCCAGCCAGCACAGAGACAATCGTCGCAGGGTGTGCTGCGGGGCGCCAGGGTGGGACACTTGGGGCTGCCTGGGCTCCTTTCCAGTCACCAGCAAAACTTGTTTTTGAGTTCTTTCTTGAAAGCAATCAGCACCCTTAGCAACTGGGCGCCTTAAAATGTATTTATTACAGCTCCAGAGAAAACAGTAGTTTGCTGTTATATATGGACACCATAGTGACATAACAGTAAACTTACAGCAATTCTCTGTGTTCCTGCCATTTACAGTGGTTGCCTCAGGAACTGCAAATGAAGTTATATGTTTTATTTGACTGTTTGAAAAGGGTCACTGTCAAGTAACTTAGACCAAAAGTTTAAGCTTTGGTAGGAAAGGAGAGAAAGTCTACAACAGGCTCCATTAATAGGATGATTTTCAAGATTTTAAAAAGACAAAGGTAAATTAGAGCTATTTAAAAATATTTGTTGCTACTTTGCCCTGCACCATTTGCAGCCCATCACCAAATGTGTTGTCTTAGTCAAACTGCCATCAAGGGAAGGAGACGGGAAGAAGAAAAACTCCCTATGCCTTTTGGTTTTCTTGATTGTCCAAAGACTTAAACATCATTGCTGTTCAAAAGTGTGTGTGATTTTTTTAATGCTTTACTTTTTCAAAACTTGAACATCATTCAGTCAAACTGAAAAAGAAAAAATCATGAAGCTTGGAGTTTAACCAAAACATTTTTTCCCTAATTTTCACAAATCTTTTGCTTTTGCAACATCTTTTCTCATTTGAATACTTTAATGAATTGATTAAAAGAGAAAAAGAAATCTGTGACCTACACTGAAGAATAGTTAATATTGCCCTAATACAAACGCCGTCCTTCTGACTTTGGGATACACTCTAGATTGAGTGTATTGAGAGTATATTTAATGGAAATAAAAAACTTTCTTGAAAAGGCATCAGGTTTTATTAATCTTTCACTGTTCTTAAAAATGTACATTCTTATCTGAAAACTCAAGATAGTTTCAATGGACTACTTATTAAGAAACTTAAGCTATTATACCAAAAGAAAAGTTGTCACAACAGTCCCAAAGTTTGCTGGATGTGTTCTACTATAAATAGTTTCTGAGGAAAGTTAAGAACCTGAACTAAAAAACCAAATCTTATATGGCATATGATCTGCAGAATATGACTAGTCTAAATCCATCAGAAGTGACCTAAGTAACAAGTGTGTGGAAGTTAATTTGATCTGAAAATAGTCCTTGACCAGCAGATTTTAGGGAAGTTTTCAGTTGGCAGGCTCATTGTACTTTCATAGACTCCTGTCAAGCTAATGAAGCTACTTTACATCCAAAGTCTGAAAAGGAAAAGTCTGAGGGAATAAGGCCTCAGTTAACAACTCATATAACATGAGAGTCTTAAATAAAAACTTAGAGATTTTGAAAATGTCATCTATATTTTAGATTAGATACACTTTCAACAGATAAAAAATTACATCTGAAAAATCCAGGCAGAAGGATGAATTACCTTGTAATTTTTGTGTGAAGAAATTTATAAAGTTTTGGTGAACACTGCACTATGCTACACTACTACATTAAAAATAGCAAATTACTGAACAACGGGTTTCACAGAAAGAAAGAAAGAAAGAAAGAAAGAAAGAAAGAAAGAAAGAAAGAAAGAAAGAAAGAAAGAAAAAGCTTCTACTGTTGTCTTTTGCAGGCATGCCTATTGTAGAGGTTATTTTAATGTAGTTATAAAGGAAGGAAAATCCATCCAACACAGAGATAGAAGTTGCCTTTGCAACCTATAGTATGATTATAAAGATTCTAATGCTTTAAAATATCCATAGCATATTATTAAATTGATTGTGAAAAGCTGAAGGAGATACTAACTGGCCACCCACTTCTTCAAACTCAAATTGCTGATTAAAAATTGTTAATCATGTGAACCTGAGAAAATCAAGGTTTAATGACCCTATTGGTGTAAATCATCCTGTAATTATCTGATCTTCTAGCCACACATTAGTCTCTTCTGCAAGGACTTGATATTTGAGTTTCCTTTCTGCTCTAAGAAGAAAGATAAGAGTTTCAGACCACCCACTGAGCTGTCTTACTGCGATGTTTAAGGCTGTTTCTACAACTGATGATAAAACCATAAGGTATGCATGTTCCACTATGAGGACACGTGGCACTATTTTAGAAAATGCTTGTGTAACTTTGACCACTGAAATGCAGAGAGTTAAAAATAGGCCAACATTCCAGAAATGCCTTATTCCTTCATATCCACTATGTTTTTATCTTGCAAAATACAGAGAAATTCTGGCAGAGAAATATTTTTTTTCTTTCTTTTGAATAGAGAAATAATAGAGAATGTTTGGGAGGCAGGAGACATTCAGAGATGCAGAATTAGACCATCTCAGATATTGCACCTCCTTACCCAACTGTAAATATTCTTCTCCCAGAGTAAACATAGAACACAGAGGGAGTCAGCTATCAGACGATTACCAGGGGATCAAGGGAAAAAAATAAAACAACCATGAACAAAGTATAAAACCAAAAGATGATCAAATAATTACAGATACTGCAGTTGATGTGCTTCTTAGAATTCTTTCTGCAACTTTTAGGAGACCCACTTGAGCTGTGTTTACTTTAAGGCTTTTTATTATCTCCATGGGAAAAAGACAGAGTTGAAGAAGGATGTTACAGAAGAGTCAAGAGGCTTAAGCTATGCTTTCAACACTTGTATTATTTTCAATAATGGAATAAGGAAGGAAGGGGGTGTTTAGAAGTATGTAAATGATTGTTTATTCCTTTTAAAATAAAACTGATTTTGAAGTTGTTCTTTCATTTTCTTCTTGTATAAATTGTTTTCTCTCTGCTTTTTATGTTTTTTCTGTGTTGCATTTCATTGTGGAAGATGCATAGATTTTTTCTGGTCTTGATTCTGCAGGTCCTGGAGTTAATATTTAGCTTCCTAGATGTGAACACCACTAGAGTTACACTAACTGCCAGTATCTCCACTGGAAGTAATGCCATGGTATGCCAGTTGTGTTCTCATTTTGCTTCTACTCTTCTTTATCTTATTTACTGATGAGGAGAGTGCATAATGTGCATTGCACAAAGCACAGGGTCATGATTCCAGCTTTACTACCTAAACAAGTCTGACTCTGAGGAACTCTCTATGTCATTTCCACACCTCTATTCCTCAATAGAGGGATATTTAGAGCACTACCACAGTCCCAGTGAACTGCTGTTATGGTAGGCACTGCATAAAGGATTTAAAAATTAAGAGATGCGGCCTAAAGAGCTCATATTCAATATATTTGTCTGTATGTGATTCAGAAAAACTATACATTTTGAAATTAAGGTAGGAACTGAGCAGAACCAAAGAATCAAATAAGAAAAAAAAATGCAGACAGAAATCATGGTATGTCAAATGATGAGCAAGAATGATTTCTGGAAACGTGGTACCCCTACATAAAAAAAAAAATAAAAATAAGGTGATGGCTTTCAGGAAGTAGATAGAGCATTTGCAATGTGTTTGTGATTAACAAAATGGGGTCAAATCAGGGATTATGTGCATGGAGGAAGATGAAAACAAATCACTATGTGTGAAGGTCGAATACGACGGAGATAAACACTAGGATTTACATACAATTATAAGAAGTTTATTTTAGATACGGTAATGGGGAAAGAGTTAATACAAGAAAGCAAAAGAAAGAGTGCAATCAGACTGTCGAGTCATGAATGTGTTCCTACCAGCAGTGTTTTGAGTGGATGGAAGGAGGATGCAGCATTACGACAGTATTTAAACCCCTCAAAGTATGAAGTTGTATTACAAGTGGAAACGCAAGAAATGAGAACTTTCTGCTTTCTGGGCAAACAGGAAAACCTGAATATTTGGTACAGAAACAGGAGTGGCAGGACAGGGAGATAGCCTATTGTGGAGGCATCTGGTTTTCTGGCTCTAGTGGCTTATTGGAAATGCTGACTGTAGCCTCTTCTCAAACAAGAAGGAGTCCATTGCTCTCTGTTAGGATCTTACAGAGGATTCACTGGCAGAAAATTTGTAGAATGAGCCAGTCCAACACAGGATCATTATTTCAATGTAAATACATATTTTTTTTACAGGAAACAGAAAATTCTGACACCATTTTAATAAATATATCTAGCAAAATCAGGATGAATATTAATTCTGGTTAGTGTGCTTTTGGTTGCTTCTCAATTCAGCAGAAACCAAGTCTGTCACAAAAATGTTTCATTTTGTCACACGGATTGACTGCTTTTATCTGTTTATGTCACACAGAGAAGGAGTGAATGTTTGAAGGGAAAGCTATATTTCAGTAATACAAGTATAGGAAAAAATATCAGCAGAATTCTCCCAGAGTTTGCTTTAGAAAAGAGGTATGATCTTTCAAACTGTTTGTTGGAACTGTGTTAGTGCTGTAGTGTTAACGTATATGAGTATCCATATTGCATGATTACACATATATAGAACATATACAATGTACTAATGTGCTAAAAAAGTTTAGTGATATTTTCCAAGATGTTTAATCTATCGAGAATACTGTTTAATGGAAATAAAAAAACTTTCTTGAAAAGACATCAGTTTTTGTTAATCTTTTACTTAAAAATGTGCATTCTTATCTGAAAACTCAAGATCGTTTCAATGGACTGCAAGCTCACTTATGAGTGCACTTCATTTTACAGCCTGTGAGGAAGACAAGGAGAGTGCAGAATTAAGAAACTGTGTCCTGATCCACCCATCAGAGTTGTGCCATCGGATAGCCTGAGTGTGCCTTTACTATTCTTGTCTATGTCAAGTAGCTGGCAATGCCACAAAACCAAGTCCTCTAAATTCACAAAGAAGGGGTTACTTGCATAATGCTCTGGAATTTTCTCTGAACTAGAAACTTAGCAGTTGTTCAGGTGTAAAGAAGGAAGAGAAAGCAAAGTACGGGACTCCATTCTGTAACGGAGTCCTTGAGATATTGTTTGAAAGAAAATTACCATGGAAGCAACTGAACATGAGATTCATATTGGGTATATTTGATGTATCTGTACCATCAATTGTGTGAATTTCTTGTATAAAAGCACAACTTATATAATAATCAAAAGGTTTGCTTCATGAGGATGAAACTTCTTTTTCCTTTAAGTATGTCTCATGCGTACTCAGATGACAAATAGAGGCAATGAGTTTTTGTGGAAAGGATAAATCCCTATAAATCAATACAGCAGACAAGTCTTAATGAGCATCTGCAACCACTAAGCCAACCCAGGAGGAGGTGTGGTTTTTTCAGGCTTTATGATGAATGATGCCATGGTAGGAGTGAAGATTTTCCCAGGTCAACACTGTTCAGTGCTTCACTGGCAAGGAGCTGAGAACGTCATATGACTTTTGTGGATATTAATAATTCAGAAAATTGGTGATAATTCATGATTTTTGAAGAAAGAAAGAAAGAGAGAGGGAAAGAGGGAAAGAAAGAGGGAAAGAAGGAAGGAAAGAAGGAAGGAAAGAAGGAGAGAAAGAAATGAAAGAAAAGAAAGAAAATAATAAACACTGTAAAAAAATCTCAAGTGGAAGTTGTAATGTAGGACAAGATCTTGCAAGAGAGATCACAGTCTTACATCATCATTTCACAATGTGTAAGTGCATGGAGAATGTAATTCACTTACAGGGATTACCACTCTGCTACTGCCCATCCTTGTTCACTTTTGACATGACATTGAATCAGTGCTAAGACAAGAAAAAAAGAGAAACTGAATGTCCCACCACTAGAAGAAGAAAGGAAATAAAAATATAAGACATATTCCCTCTGAGAACGTACAGAGTCAATTTATTTCAGCAGTCTTATAGGTGTCAGGACTGCAGTCACTATGCTCGCTGTTCGGAGAAGGAAATGGTGGTCAAGTGTGGCATTTCAAATGAAGAAACATGTTACATTAATTCAGATTATTGAATTAGACAGTTCAGGGCTTGATAATTATAGCTGATGAATATTCTCAGGCCACTAACAAGCTCTGCACATGGATGATGCTCCAGGATTTAAACACTAAACCTGGGGACGTTGCTAAAGCTCACTGGGTAACCTCAAGCACAGTTCTCTAATTACTGCATATTCAGGGCGTTCCTATTGAAAGGCTTTGGGCTTCTTCCCAGCCATAGACCCCACTTTCAGTCTGTGTTTATACTTCCCTACTATGTATCCTAAGAAAAGTTAAAAGAATAAATGGGAAGGCAAAATTAAAAGGAATGGACAGAACTGCAAAACTGGAAAATTTGTGTTAAAAACTGTCCATGCAATAATTTTGGCTGGACTAATTATCTATACCAATGAGAAATACTAGTGTGTGTGTTTGTAGAGAGGGAAATGATTGCTACAATATGGGCAAAGAAAATCAAGGCCCTGAAAGTGCAGTGAGGTCATTGAATTATAAGCTGTTGAAGAAAGGAACCACTACAGTAAACCCAGATTTCAGCAGATGGTCTTGGAACACAACACAGGCAATTAGCACTCTTCAATGCATTCATACCACACCAGAGAAGAAAAGAGAAAATATTCAGCTGGAAAAGAGAACTGCAGTCAGACATCTTAGTAGAGATAAATTGAAGCCTACTACTTTTGTTAACTGAGTAAGAGAAAACACCTCATTAGAGAACAAGGAAATATTAAGAAGTCCTGTTTTGTTTACCCTCCACAGATGAAAGGATGTTTAGAGATAGTTTTAGTTAAATTTCCAGCAGTGTCCAACTATACAAATGAAAAAGTTAACATAGGGAGACAGAGGCTTATGAGACAGAGGAATCAGAAAAGCCTCTCTATGAGCACCCCTCTAAAAAAACATGCTTTTAACCTTCTTTCACCTCCTGGGATCTGGAAATGTTTGTGCAATAAACATTCTACCTAAATGCCAGCCACTGAACAGAAATGAGCCCTTAGGAAGCTGAAATGCAGAAGAAATTAAGGTAACTGAGGACAGAAAAGCTAAAAGCCTTTTTTTTTTTCTTTTTTTTTCCTTTTTCTTCCCCTTTTTTAATTTCCCCCCCCCCCTCCCCCCCAAGGGCTTTGGTTCACATGCAGAATAATGGTACCAGAGACATTATTTTTCAAGATGATTTTTTTGTTTCAGGGTAAACTCTTCCAGCTGTCTGTGGTGACTGTCCAGGGGGATTAAAAATTATTTTCCACATGATAATGACTGGCCAACTTTCCACTGTTCTCAGTGCAAGGAAATGTCATTTAATTACTGCACACAAAATTACTTCTGTTGTGGACCTCCCAGTCATGGCACCGTTGATACCTCACATATTTTGTAAAGCCCTTCAGACTAATATCTTGATAGAGAAAAGATGCTGGGTATGAAATAAGGTTGTATTACATCCTACATAGCCAAAAATCTCCTGGTTATGAAGAATTAATTGTATTCTTTTACAAGTCTTTGCCTGACCATGAGGGGGGATCATATGTAAATAAGATCAAGATGTACTAGCGAAAGGGTGAAGCTGCAAGAGGAAATCATTGCATTTGGTGTAGCCATAGACATGCAGGCCAATGCTAAGACCAGAGTCAAATCAGAGGTTGCTGTGGAAAATAAAAGATACTGTCCTTCAGGACGTGAGTGGGTCCTTTTCTGAGGTAGTATTATCAGAAACCTGAAAGTCAGTATTAAATGGCTGGTGATTTCAGAGCTTGAGAGCTATCATGAAAGGTGCCTTTCCATGGAAGGGTAAAAAGAAGTATACCACAGCATGCTGCAGCCCAATGAAGGTCCCACAGAGGTGCTGAATAGCTCATCCACTCTGGTCAAAAACATTACCCGATGTTTGGGCTCAAAGGGATAGACAGAATTTATTCTACCTTTTCCCTGAAGTGAGTTTCTTGCCCGGATGAGTTCGTCGTACAGACTAGAGCATCTCTTGAATCATATTAACTTTTATCAGAACAAAAGTTCTTTACAGAAGTTGCCTCATACATGTCACTAAACTTTTATATATTTTTGTCTGTGGATTACCTGGGGTACATTCAGTATCTCTGTCACCTTCAGACAGTTCTTTCTTTTAATTCACATTTCCATCAACATTTCTGGCAGGCCTACAGTGAAATATTCCCTAGCTTTTATGAATGTAAGGAATGTGGTGGTGAACCACAGGATTCCCCCACCTACAGCTCCCCCTTTCAGTTGCCAGCTGCTTGTCAGATTTTAATTAACGAGAAAGTTGCTAGCAGTTATTCATGCTGGTTCTCTCTGTTCCTCTCCGGAGAGTTCCTAAATAGCGTTCAGAGCACTGAACCTACACTTTCTCTTTTTTTAATGCTCTTCTTCACAGCAGCCAGTGAAAAATGCTAACAGTGACAAGTTTCTGCACCCAGAGCTCAATTAATGGGACAACAGTTATGGATGTGGCACGGAGGACCTCCCTTCTTTCCACTTCCTCCTGTTTCCTACACAAAATTAACGGACAGGTCTTCTAGAAAATTATGTCTGCTCAACTGTAGACATATTCTTAAACTTTTTATTTTGTTCAATATCAGGAATATGCTTTAGGTGAAAACACTGAGGGCTTCCTGCACCAGGAAAGTCAATACAGACATGGACAAGTGAAGATATCCCTAGAGTGGAAGGAGGGCACCTGAAGGCCTTGTCTCTAGGAAAAACATGGATCATACTGTGGATGTATTTCTCCTCTCTTTGAGCATGCCCCTAAGACAGATACTTATTTTTGTCCATCACTTCCTAGAATTTAGAGGTGCTTGGGCAGCAAGCATTCTCACTATATGTCACCAAATGTCTATTATCATATCAAAATGTCCAAAGGGCAACAAAGCAGTACGAGGAGATGAAAAGTTATTTCGAAATATTAGCATCCAGATTTAGCCTAGCCCTGAAATCTGACTGAAGACAGTGCTTATGGTATTGCTAAATGGGAAGGTTGTACTTTTCCCTGTTGGCTACTAGCCTCTGAAAATTATTAAAATGCAGCAACATTCAGCAGTCATTCTAAGTGATCCAAAGAGACTCACAGAGCATTTCTGTACTCAGTCATAGAAGGCAATAGCAAATGGTAAACGATTAGTTACAATAAATAGCTATTTAATAGACATAGCTTTTGATAAGCTGCAGATAAAATCTGCTGGACTGCAGAACCTCAAGTAGCTGTCCCATACTCTGAATGTAAGAGTTTCCATTATAAACCCTGTTTTGATGCCCTCAACCAACCCTTCATTCTAAGTTCCTGCAAAGAGCTCCTTCTTGTGTAACATTTCTGCTATGTGGACTCCAGCCAGAGAAAATCTGGAAAGGGGAGAGGAAGGAGAAAGAAGCTGGAGGTTATTCTCACAGCTATGATTAAAAGAAAGGACTTTATGCAGGGTGCTACTAACTCTTTGACACCTTTTCTATTTTTTTTAAGGCGGCTTTTCCTCAGTGTTTCTGATTGACACTTCACATTTGCTTTTTTTTTTTATGGTCATTTTTCAATAAGAACTAGGCTGGGGAACACAGTATTGTTTCAGCATTTGCAAATGACAGCATGGCCCCCACTGCCCAAGTGTCTTCATAGCACTAGTGTTGTAAGCATTTCTATTCCTGTGAGACAGTCGTGGTCCGATTTACGCATCCTTTCCCTTCCAGATAAAAATTGTGTCTGTGTTCGGTGGAACTTGAACTACATTAAAAGAAAATGAAGCCTTTTAGCAATTCTTCTGTGCCTGGGAACAATCATAAACCTCCATTATATATTATATGGAAGAAATAAATTCCCTTCCATCATTATTGAAATTCATGGTGCTTCCTCTACAATCACCATGGGTAGACATTGAATGTAGATGAATAGACTCTACAAAGCTTTGCAGACCTATTCTACAAAGCTTATAATGGCTGATATCATGAATGCTAATTAGGCTGCAAGAACCATCCACATTTTATAAAGTCTACAGTTTTTATACTACTCAGTTACAGTCACCTCTGCCAGTCTTAATCCATGTCTTCTCCTTTGATGTTCTCTCTGTGTTTGAGACGATACTGCAGTGAGCCTTTAGGTGAGACTATTCAATTCAGAACTCTCTTATTGATTCACTAGTAAAAAACGATGCTTTAATTAATGGGTTTCATGTGAAAACGGCATGATGGCCCTCTTTCATGGTTGGAAATTGTGGATTTCATCTTCAGAAGCATTATTTGCATAACATCCATGTCTCTCTGTTATTCTATAAAGTTCTTATAGAGGGACTATTGACGACAATCTATCACAATGGTTGTAAGCTTGAGGCAATGGAAAAGTAAAACATATCAAGTGTGATAAAAATAACAGGGCCGGGTCCAACATTAGATATGCACATCTGTAAAGATGAGAAATGGCCTCTAGTTCTGTGGACAGAAGAGTTGCAGCCACGTGCAGTTGCGTGGTTCTCCACATATGCACGTGTTGGCAGAAGTTTCCAGAAGTATGCAGGGGATTCAGACAGGCAGTTCCCAAAACTGACCAGAAGATTTATTCAGATGGCCCTCAAAGGAAATCTGACTGACATTTGTATGTCTGAATCTC
The DNA here is from genome assembly GCF_017976375.1 of Cuculus canorus. Taxonomy (NCBI): domain Eukaryota; kingdom Metazoa; phylum Chordata; class Aves; order Cuculiformes; family Cuculidae; genus Cuculus; species Cuculus canorus. Next base: position 91,887,750 of record NC_071403.1, read on the forward strand.
TGGGTTAAGTCTTACTTTCAATCTATGTAACTGTATGCCTACATTTGTTTAAAAGGCAGCAACTAAGCAAATTTCAGTCTATGCCCAACAAAGTTCATACACACAGGAGGATTCAAAATATTCCAAATAAATTACTATTGGCCTGGCTTTAGTTTGAGACTACAAGCTTCCTTTCATTGACAAACTCTTTCACTCTTTGTTTCTTCCTTTGGAATGTTTTCGTAAATCAATATATAAACTTCTGGCTTTAAATAAAATGATGCTAGGGGTTTTTGTTGTTGTTGTTTGGATGTGTTTTTTTTTAAAACCTGATGCAACAGCAACTGCAAGTTTTCTCTTTCCACCAGGGCTCCTCCTGCGAGTTAAAATCGTAGTCAAACAAAACAGAACAGAGAACAGAGAGGACAGAGTAATCCCCTACAAGCCTCCGAGGAAACTGACTCATCTCTTTATCAGCCTGCCTTCTATATATCCCAAGGATGATTCAGAAATGTTCTGAGGTTGTCCCATGCAGAAGGTGGTGGTTATAGTTCTACAAAGGCTCTTCTGTCAAGTTCACAGCTGCCTGAAAACTGGCTTATGTTTCATCAGCTATTTGAGTTCTGAAGAGGGGGTTTCTCTTTTATTCCTACATTGTGTGTCTCCAGCCCATCTGATTCATGCTATTGTGGTATGCCTTTTGTGCACTAATTAAGGTCTTTAGTTACCAAAAAAAAGGTTAACACTATGTATTCAAGATTCCTCATGTGCTACTCTATTTAGTGTACATTTTAAAGATTTAAGTCAAATCCCAGCCACACAATGTAAGTAGGAGCATAGGACTTGCCTTATCAGATCAGATCATTGATCCATGAAGTCTTGCATTGTGAATCCAACACCTGATTCATGAGAGGTAAAAACAAGCAAAGCATTATCCCTCTTGGCTAAGTCTGCAATGCTATCCTCCAGGAAAAAATACTTTCCTTGCCCCTGTGGTGATCAGATCACTATAGTCTAATTAAAAAGCTCAAAACATGCAAAGAAATAATGTGTGAAAATTGATAGAAAAAGGATAAAAATAGGAACATGCCAAGAAGCCTGCAGGAATTTTCATTTACAGAACTTGTTTACGGACAGTTGCAGGGTTAAAGGCAACAGGAAGAAGTCTGAAAACTGCAGGTACAATATGAGAGAATGTTCAAAATTACTGGTAGCACAGCATCAGCAAGGAAAGTCAAAATGCTATTTGTGCAAGAGGCCGTGTGTTACTGACAGTTACTTGTCATACAGTTTCAGTGCAGTCATTAACTTGGTCTCTAAAGGTCTGACTGACGCGAATGTGGTCATTCTGCTCCCACTTTAATGACAGTATATTAATACTTACTAGGAGATAGCAAATTGATCTGTAAATTAGTGGCCTCTTTATGATGTCATCATAAGGGGCCATTGCATAGCTGTAAGGTCACTGTAAGGGCATGTTTTTGTGGGGGATGAAAATCTGTGCAAAACACAGTTTTCATGGGGAGTATGAGCATTTGGAATGTTTAAAAATCAGTTCATCTTATTTTCCCTTCAAACATGAAATCTGGAATTAGTGGGGAAAAATGTAAACTTTTAGGACTGTATCATAAGCTGAGACCTCCAACACATGTACTAATTACTTGAATAAGAGAATGTCATTCTGTAAGATAATAAATGAAGTAATCTTTTACTTATGAGAACTACCAGTAGGATTGGCTCCTCAGTGCCCTTATTTGTTAAACTTCTGGAACACAGTACTCTGTACAGAATGGGGTGGTCTCTCATAATTGTTTTTTTGCATCTCTTAAGTTCAGAGACATTAGCAGGGTGTGGTTTTTTCCATTAAAGGCTGTTATGGGTAACACTGATCCAAGGTCTATTTCATTATGCTAACAGCTAAAGACCTGTTAATAAGAATTTCTGTTTGGCAATTTCATTGATGTTACAGTTGTTTTACTTCTATTTTTTTTTTTTTTTTTTTTCCTAGGGATGAGAAAGCTCCAGTAATTCTTCTGAGATAATTTCTCCATGCTTTTCATCTTTTACCACAAAAGGGATTGCCAGGGAACTATCTAGGGAAGAAATGTAGACAAGCAATACCACCATCAGGGGTAGGGAAGGGAGAGGAAAGTAAGAGGAAGGCAGAAAATATTTGCTTTTTCTGTCAAACTCAAGCAAAAGCAAGAGCAGCTGTAAAATTTCAGAGAGGAACTACTATTTAAATCTGTAAAATTTCTAACATTTAAATCAATGCAGAAGTATTGATACGCCAGCTACCTGGTGATCAGATGTCAGGTTATAAATTGAAAAGTTTGTGAAAATATTAACTGAAAACAAAGTGACTGGCAGTAGTGAACTGACTCATAAACATGCACACATAATGCATAAGTTAGCGATCATAACAATGGTAGAATGACCTTTTGCTTATTTTCTTCGATTCTTTTTTTCACCCTTAGCCTTCAACATGTCAGAGGGCAGAGATGAAGGTGCAGTTTTCAAGCTATTTTTAAGCATAAACCAGAATTGGTGAGAAATTTTCTAGGGCACCTAGGAAAAAACTGTCAAATCTCACATGACAATCTGTCTCTGCCTTTCCTGCCATGAAGGTAAGATTCCTGGCACAGTCAATGTCTCTACCTTGCACCTCCCAGTATCATCCTGTCTGTCCAGATACCTAATGGACAGCTTCCAGGTTTCTTCCTGGCAGCCTCACCAGTGATGCTGCAACCCTGAGCAGTCACGGGGGTGTGGGAGTGTGTGCACACTGTTCTTGATGTAAAGAGCCTGTTCTTGATGTAAAGAAAGTGAGAGAGCCTAGAGAACAGGAAAGCTTCCCAGCATGCTTTTAAGAAAAATATCCCTTATTCACGGGATTAGTTCTCCAAAATCTTCAAGGTACTTCTGAATTATTGCTTTTAATATGAATTTATTCATTTTGGAAAACTTACCAAAATGTTAACTATTCTAAGTCAGTAGACTTACACCAAAGCCGACCTTCTCTGTTACTGTTCTGAAGGAGAGTCATTGGCATCAGCTGAATTGAAGGGGATTTCCTTTTGTTTTGCAATGCATGTGCAGACAAGCAGGCACCAAGCTACAAGTGAGTAACTTTCCCACTAATCCTCCAAGGCCTGTGACAATATGACCCTGAGCTTTTACAACTAAGAACAGTATGGTATGTAAATATTATGAACATATATGGTAAGTGCTCTACTTGCTGAAAAACATAGAAAATGATTCCCGGGAATGCCTAACTGACCCTAAAGCTACACAGATTATTCTTTATTTGTCTGCAGCATTCATCTCTGTTCAAAACCATGATGATATATTAGATGCAAGTTCACTGGAGCAGGAATTATGTCTTGTTTTCTTTATTCCTCAATTAAGCATCTGTTTTATTTTGGATGTAAATAATAAAAAGGAGAAATAAAAAATGATTGTGTTGTATTTGCCACTACATTCTTTCCAGAAAGAGAAGTAATCACTTGTTGAACAGAGAACATTTTAACTGCTAGCTGGAAATCAGGATGTCACTAATTGTGCAGCACACATTAAATGATGCCAAAGAATGTGACTTGTTCTCTACAGTCACGTATTAAAAAAACTAAAGAAAATCTGTTATTATTTCTTTTAAAATGTTGTGGCATCCATTAAAGTGAATAATCTGTGGAAAAAAGGGAAAAATAATATTGTTTTAAGTCTGTGAATAGACTTTCCACAGTATAGATATTCTACAATGCAGTAGAATATCTTTTTTTATGATGAATATTTGTCCTGATAAATACATAGCGGTGGCACTAAAACAATGTGCAAAACCTAGGTTTATTTATACACAAGCAACTAGGATCAAGCAGATGAGAAAAAAAACGCAGTGAAAGCTTTGCAATGGAAAACAAATATTATGAATGCACTTTCAATAACACTCCAAACTCTTGCAAAGACAATGGATCTTCTACACATTTAATAATGAATATATATGTGTTGTGGCACCTTTGAAAAGGGTATTGTGAGATCTTTGAAAGTCTCCATCTCTCAACATGTATAGGTATTGGCAGAATCTTCCACTTCTCGCTGTCTATTTTCTTGATTTGCAGTTCAGTTTTCGTTATTGACAGACACTTGGAATTTGCATCCCAGAGAGAATTCCCAGGAGTGCATATTTACCCATGGAATTATATCAAGTATAAATTGGACCATGGAAATCAGAGGCACCACTCATTAGGGTATGAACTACTAGTAGGATCCCTCTTTTACGCACTTTGGATATTTTCATTTACTTCAGTTTAACTTGATTAGATTCCAATCTAATAGTAAACCTAGTATTTTTTGGTTTGAGATGTTTGTTTATCAAGTATATATCTCAAATCCTTCCTCAACCTCTGCAAAAGGCTCTTAAAAAAAAGGGAAATTGCATCTTTGCTTGTAATATAGCAAGAACAAAATCCTACTACAATCTTGGGAACAAGCATTGATGATGGAAGAATATGATGCCATTATCCAGGTGAGCTATTAAATGAAATGTAATATTACTAACTGAGGTAGGTTTATTTCCTGTAGTGTCACAGAATGCACTACTCTTGCATTCTTCCAGCGTTACATAATGCTTGTGATTGATAGTGTCTGTTAGGTCCAGGCTAGGAACAACAGCATCCTGCCCTCAAATCCTTCCTCTGCCTAATGCTCCTTGCTTCTCCAGTTAATACTCAGTTAATTCATGGTAATCTTATTGTTCCTCTGAGTGCCTTGAAAACCCTCCACTTTTGCCATCGTGCCGTTTTTACTTAATGATCACTTTGTCTTGTTAAAATATCAGAATTGAACTTTAAAAAATAAAGAAAAAGAAAAAGAAAAAGAAAAAGAAAAAGAAAAAGAAAAAGAAAAAGAAAAAGAAAAAGAAAAAGGAAAAGAAAAAGGAAAAGAAAAAGGAAAAGAAAAAGGAAAAGAAAAAGAAAAAGAAAAGAAAAAGAAAGAAGCTGTGGCATGAAATGGGGCAAAATTGGCTTTGTTGCAAGAGGTGACATGCCTCTATTTACTGAAGAATGAAGAGTTCAATTTTTAAAACTGGAAATAAAATTATATTTCAAACAGACTGGAATTTTCACTATGGCTGAGCTGTCACAGAAAACAAGTAATAAACGACAGTGCTATATCTCTTGGTCTCAGATTTCTGATAGTGGTTTAGACCATTTGAGGATTTGTAAGAGTTTTGTCTTTGTGAGCAACTATGTCCTTAGGGGAAAGTCCTATAGAAATCAGAAGAGTTTTCCTTTTAAGGTCTGAAGGCAAGGGAAAAACTCCTGTTGACTCTGTGGGCTGAGTTCAGACCCATACAGAAGTCAGTCTGGTGACATCTAATTTTTCATGTCTGACAGAAAATTAGAAATGATGTACTTACAAAAATAATGTGCAAGTATTTCTGTGTAATTATTTCAGGGTATATACCACTGTTTGTTCTTAAGCTTATACCATCTGTTGTTCACAGACATTCAGGCTAAGTTACAGTTTAGTCATGAAAATGTCTGAAAATATCATATATTCAAAAGTTTTTGGACGGTTGATCAGCTATCTCGAAATTCATCACATAATTCCATTATACAGTAGCTATTATCATTTCAGTCTTTTGTTTAAAGAGTGTCAGCTTCTCAACTGGAAGCAAGAATTATATCCAAGATTTCTGTTAAAGCTAAGGTTATAAATCACCTTCTGCAGAACAGAAATATTTCTGGACACCAAATAATCAATTACACAGATTTCAAAAGCTCCAGAGGCTAAAATTTAAGCGTCAATACTATTTTTTTTTTTTTTTGCAGTAAAGCATTAGTACATACACACGTAGATACAATTATACAAACAATACAGGAAGTTAAGTATTATGTTAACAAGAACTAAACTATGGCAAGAGCTAAAATAAAGTCTACCTCCACACAGTAAAATTCATCCAAAAGCAGCTTATTCAGACAAAATGTTTGTACCTAGAAGTACATAAACTGTGATACAGCTGACTCAGAAGGCAAGCTGGTTGTGGCTGTGTGAATTTGGACCACAAGTCATCTATGATCTATTACAGGATACTGAAACTACGGCAGGAACAGCAGGATGGGCAATGTATTCATTCCTCCACTGCCAGCCAACAAATTAATACAAGTGACATGAATAGTAGATTTTGTCAGTATAATGACCAGGAACTGTGACTAATGAAAAGCAGACTCTACTTGCTCTGCTCTCCCTGAGAGGGTGTTGGTAATTCCAGCTTATGGGTAACACAGGACAGCTGTGAGCAGTAGCATCTTCAGTAGTCACATACAAATCCAGAACAGCCCATGAATCAGGAACATAACCCTACATTTCCTTTTTTTGAGATATCAGCAATTTTGAAACGCAGAATTCATGTCAGACAAAACCACCTTTATAATGAATGATCATGGGAGAAGCAGGAAGAGTAAGGCATAAAGAGGATCTTAGGTAGAGGTAGGATTTGGACTGGGTGGTTTTATAGCAATACTTGGTGATATAGAAGAAATGAAGTTAAGCTGCATTCTTCACTCAGAGATCAGGAGTGGGTTACACCTTCAGCTCACTCCCTTCTTCAGAGCTGCAAAATAGGGTGGGTTCATTGCTGTGGTTTTTTGCATTGTCCAGATGCAACACACATTGAAGATGGCTGGCAGGAGAATACTCAGCTCAGCGCAAAGCTGTCCTGACCTAACAGAGAGAATCCAATGTTCCAGCCTCCCACACACTGTGGTCCTGCACATGCTTGTCTATTACACAATAATGATACTAATAGTCATTTACCCGAGGTACATCTCCCTATCCCTATTAAGTAGTTCACGTTCTGTATTCATTGCTCTGTAATCCAAAACTGTGATTTCCACCCTAACTGTGGGTCAAAATAATATTCTGCTGGAGCACATTCTTCTGGTTTTGTGCCTTACAGGGTATGAAGGGAATCAGAGAAGTAAGAAAAAACAACAAAAGGGGTGCTTTTAAGTAATGGAGAACTCCCCACTCTTTCTTCAACCCTGTGCAATAAGTGTACATATGTAAGAAAAGACAATTCCTGGTGAAAATGAATATTCCTTTGTGAGAGTCAGAACTGAATCACGATTGATGCTGATTTTAAATACAGATGTTGTCACAGAGTAAAATTATTTTTCAAACACTGAAGCTTGTAAGGTAAAGTATTTAAGGTTGCATTTTCAGGCTAGAAGGGAAAAGTGATGAAAAGTTCTTAAAACTAAAGAAACAAAATCCTTGATTCTTATCCAAAGCCCCACAAAACAAGATCCCATATGGTACTGGCTAATCTTAGAAGAATGGAGGGGGATAAAATGGGTCCATTTTCCTTCCTCTCTCTCTCGTCCTTTTTTGCCTTTGATTTTAAAGTTGCATGTCATATGTCACAGGTGGGTCTCTGCCAAAGATGTGTTTTCACCATCATTGACAAACATACATCCAATAATTAATTCATTGTGGCTCTGTAAGGAAATAGGTACCTGGTAGTTAGCAGAAGGCATTACATAGCATCAAGCAGTGCAGTGCAGAGGTGTCAGTTCAGACTCCAAAAGAGGCACAGCCCTATTTTCAGCTAGGCTTCATTAGCCCAGTGCACGCCTTTTACAGTTGTTAGTGCCCTCTGTACTTCAGATAGTTCTGCTACCCTGTTTAGCACAGCAAAATAGTGAAAGATGCACTGTAGGCAAAATGTGAATGCTTCTGCCCAGTTTTAAAATTCCTTCCCATGTTATCTTGGGGGCAATGCCCATCCTCGTTTAGAACATGTTTTGTACTGTGTAAAAAGTGGTTGTGATCCTAACTAGTTCTTCTGTGGCAAGTGAAAATGAAGCACTCAAGGAATAATCATGCAGATGATATTGGGTATTATTTTTGATTGTACTGTTAAATATTCTAATAGTATTAAACAAAAGAAAAGATCTCTGTTGTCCTAAGTAAGCTCTGAAAACTAAACTAGATTTCTAAGGAAGCCTGTTGTCTGAACAGGCCCTTCAGAAATATATCTTCTGTTTCCCATCCACTGCCATAGGTGATCCTTCCCCATATTTTACAAGAAAGGTTCCTTTGGCAATAAATTCAGTCTTTTCTCCTTCATACTCAAGTAACTTTACATTTATAGAGAGGCACTGGTTACTTATCTGTAGAAGAGTTTTCACAGTGGGACTTGACAGACCTGTTAACTTTCATCCTGAGAATTCAGGCCTTAGATAAAAATGGGACTATAAAACATACTCTCATCATATATGATGTATAAAGGAAACATTTCAAAGATGCCTTGCAAATTCAAGTAACATGAAGGTCTGCAGACAGTTGTTGGGTGTTATTTATCTTATGTTAGCTGGCAATTTGTATTTTGTCAAGTTGTAGTTGCCGTAATATAAGGTGATATAATTCAGTCATAAAATAATTCAGCCATAATGTAATTCGGTTCATAATGTAAATTGTTATAATCAATATTGTTGCTCCAGGTTTCTGTAAGAACTGTATGGATCCAGAACAATGGAAGAGAAATAATTTAGTGAAGTGTCTTCTTATGAAACCTCAATTAATAAAGGAAATCACATCCACAACCTTCTGTAGGGTTCAAAAGGATCACATAGAGAGATTTGGGGGAAATTTGCTCTCCATTTATGTTTTCTTAATTTGATAGTAACTGATACTACTCAATTACCAATTGTTACTTCAGCCTACTAACCATAGAACCATAGAACCATAGAACCATAGAACCATAGAACCATAGAACCATAGAATTACAGAAAGGTTTGAGTTGTAAGGAACCTTTAAAGGTCATCTATTTCAACTCCTCTGCAGTGAGCAGGCACATCTTCAACTGGATCAGGTTGCTCAGAGCCTCATCCAACCTGACTTTGAATGATTCCAAGGATGATACTACCTGCGGCAGCGTTTCACCACCCTCACTGAAAAGAATTCCTTCCTAGTATCTAGTCTAAATTTCTCTTTAAGTTTAAAACCTTTACTCCTTTTCTTATTGCTACAGGCCCTGCTAAAAAGTTTTTTCCCCATCTTTGTCATAAATCCCCTTTAATCCCCTTTAAGTATTGAAAAGCCACAATTAAATCTTCGTGTTACCCCTTCGCCAAGATGAACAATCCTAACTCTCTCAACCTCTCTTCATAGGGAATGTACTCCAGCCCTCTGATCTTTTTAGTGGCCCTCCTCTGGACCTGCTCCAACAGGCCTATGTCTTTCATGTGCTGAGGGCTCCATATCTTGATGCAGTATTCCAGGTGTGGCCTCACCAGAGCAGAGTACAGGGGCAGAATCACCTCCCTCAACCTGCTGGCAATGCTTCTTTTGGTGCAGCCCAAGATACAGTTGGCCTTCTGCGCTGCAAGTGCACATTGCCTGCTCATGTTGAGCTTCTTATCCACCAGGACCCCCAGGTCTTTCTCCACAGGGCTGCTCTCAATCTCTTCATCCCTCAACCTGTATTGATACTGAGGGTTGCCCTGACCCAGATGCAGGATCTTGCACTTTACTTTGTTAAACCTTATGAGGTTTTCACAAACCCACTTCTCCAGCTTGTCAAGGTGACTCTGGATGTCATCCTGTCTCTCAGGGGTGTCAAACTTACCACTCAGTTTAGTGTCATCTGCAAACTTGCTGAAAGTGAACTCGATCCCATCGTCTATGTCATTGATGAGGATATTAAACAAAATCAGTCCCAGAACAAACCACTGACCAGGAAAAAAAGACATTGTGAGGTAACACACAAGGCAGCAACTGCCAGGTTAGTATGAATGCTGCAGAGTCAAAGATGGTTACAGGGGTTTGCTTCTGTTCTTTTTAGTCTTTCTAAAGACTCATATAAAATTAGTTACTAGTAGAACTGGAGAAAGGAAAAGAAGAGAATAATTCCAAAATGATAGTGTGTCAAAACCCAAACATTCGGAAGAAATATGAAATATATAGGATTTCATTCAGAACTCAGAAATAGTAGAAAAAAACTTGAAATATTTTGGATTTAGAAAGCTCTTGTGTTGCTGTGTTGACTTAGTCCAGTGCCTCTGTTCTAAATGGACTTAAACAGCCTGGATGTGTCTGCCAGAGACGGAGTCCTTCCCATGGGTCGCCTAATTTCATGGACTTGAAGTCCATAATCTTGCTGAGCCATGAGAAGTGGTGAAGGGAATCTGAACCAATAAAGACATTTCTGAAAGATGAATACCACCATTATTTCCACAATGTTTCACCCTTGACTTTTTTTTTTTTAAATAAAACCAGAGTTTTCTGGGCAATTTTCAATGAAAAATTCTGTTTACCTGACAATGTAATTTTCTACTCTAAAATAGCTCTCCTCAGTTGGGCTCTGCTGTCTATTTTCTTCTGGGAAGAATACAACACTCCTACTTCTTTAAAAACTCTGCAGTTTCCTAGTGAATAACTTGAATCTGTTTGTCCCACACCCATGCCACGTTTAAGTATGATGATTTAGACAAAGAAGAAGATATTCTTCTGAAGTGATAATTTACGTGAGAGGTTAAGTTTTATTCAGCTGACAAAGGAAAGGAGAAGAGTGTATGTATGGTTGAAGTATTTTTTGTATGACCTCTGCTGGGAGAATTCTTGTGTGTGAGTCCTATATTAGAATGTTCTTTGTGGTTAGTTTTGTGTATTATGCAGTGAAACATGGACATGCAGTATTATTTTACTAAGAAAGAATTAAATGTAAATTAACACATAATAATACTTATTTATTTTTGATTAGCATGTAAAAAATTAATTACATCCAAATAAAAAGTGGAACTTGAGCAATTATTTAAATATACCCCTAGAGTATAGACCATTTAGGGCTGGACTCCCCCCTGATGTTCTATAGTAGCTTTTTATAGTAAAACATTTAAAATATCAGCTGATTTATAACATGCACACATACATTTGAGACATATTATTTTTAGAGCATTATTTTTACTGTGTATCTTGAAATAGAGTTAGCATGTATATTCTTTTAACACAACTTCAGCTCTTGGGAAACACAGCTCAAATTCCAATAAATATACAATATTTTTAAAGTACAATACAAAAGAGGAAGGTGGTTGTTGCCTTAAGCATTTTAGTCAGCATCACAGTTGCAAATGGCAGGAGCTATGGAGGTCTTAAAAGCATTTCTTCATGCCAAGGATAAAAGCTTGCATTAATTTGGCCTGCCCTATTCTCAACCACCTGGTAATTCTCTGACCTATACTGTAGTCTAGCTTTGGCTTTAGCGTTAAACATGCAGGAAGGGATGCCAGCCTGTTTGAGGGTTTTTTCTGCTGCTTGCCTCCCAAATTCACAGCACCATTCAGCCTCCAGTCACACTTCCCTCCCATGAAGCATCACTGTATCCTGTCCCATGATAGTTTTATCCTCTTGAAAAAATACTCATAAGACCTGTTTTTTTCAGAGTACCAAGAATCTCCTGCAGGCTTTTGTGAAGTATATTCTGAACATTTTGCCCAGAAAGGTAAAAAAGGGGCCTCAGGTTTGTCTGGGTACATTTGTTAGGTACATATGTAATGGTTATTACATTTTGTTATTTTTATTCTTTTTTTTTTTTCTATCAGGCAGCATAGAAACGACATTGACTTCAATTCCACAAAATGATTACAAGTGCAAGGAGGGAATACCAGGTCACAGACCATGTCATTGAAAACCAAAACTAACTGCATTTGCTGATGTCAGCAGTTTTCACAAATAGACTAAAATTGTCCATTACTTAAATGTTCAGCTGCTCAGATGATTTGAGCTTTCATTATTTTTTTCCTCCATTTTTTCCTTTTTTTTTTTTAATTGAAGAAATAGGTTTGGGAAAATTGCATTGCTATTGTAATTACAGCCTGTACTCTATGTTTATACTTGACCCTACATTCTTTCTTTTATATGAGATGTAATTCATTTTCCTTTGGGCTAGCATAAAATGAGAACACCATGGAAGTTTGTATCATTGGCAGAGCTGAAGGGTGGGCTGGAGTGAATGACCTAATTGGGCTTCTCCATCTTGAAGTTCTCACATGCTCCGAAAGTGTGTGATGAGCTGTTTGTTTAATTTTATGGGACCACAGTGGCCAGCTTGTGAAATCTGCCTAGCAAGAACATAATAGAACTTAACACATTATTATGGCTGGGTTTGCTATATTATTTTCTTAGAAATGAGCATTTTCAGTATATAAATTATAAAATAAAGGTAGTTTTCATCAAGAGTTTAAAAGAAAATCCATACAGTTACATATTTGTAGTTTCAGTGAGTCTTTTCCATGTCTACGCAGTCTGACACGTTGATGGCCTAAGAATCTGACAGTGCAGAGGCAGAAAACCCTTGAAAACATTGAAAAAGACCTAGACCTCTTGTTTGGCAGGAGTTTTAAAATACACAATTATTACTTTCTGACAGTGTCACAAAATGGATTTCACAAATGATTTGCATTAGGAAAGCTTGGCTTAGTAGTTTGCACATCATGAGGAAGTTAATTTTGCAGAATAAGCTTAAGAAAAAGCACCTGTGGTTTCAGTTTTGTTTGGGCCTTATCAAGTACCTGAAGTTATTAATTGTTCCTCCATGCCCAGGGGAGCTTTTTTGAAAGTGCTAGGTAAGGGAAAGACACGTTCTATTTGTCTTTATTAATTGTAAATTATTGAACTTCAGGGTATGACCGTTAATATAAGGAAATTACCGCATTCCTACCACCACTAAAACCAAAACATTCTAGAAAAGCGAGGGAACTACTGCGGGAAATACATATAAATAACTCAAAATTATCTCCTCCTGATCCCTCAAAATGCACCTGCTAGATGGTGGCCTTATTTGTATTGTAGTACATCAAGTGTGATAAATCGGTTAGAGGATCAAACTAATTAAGTAGCTGTTATTGTTAAGAATGCCTTTTAGAAATGAAAAATTAAGTTGTATTTAGCACTCAACACCTACACACCAAAGTACATAACCCAAATGAGCTAATCTTCAAAACTGGTGTAGAAATGAGCTAATGTTTTGTGGGAATAGTATGCATAATATGGCAAGAGATCAATTACAATTGGAAAAAAAAAACCCCAAAACACCTAAAACTACTCAGCTGCTAGCAATAAAGAAGTACCAAGCTGCAAAATGATTTAACTGTTTTTTGGCTTGTTTGCATTATCTGTTTTGTGCAGTTGCATATGATGGGTTCATATGTTGCTACCAGCACATAAATATTGTTCGACATTACAATATATAACTTTAAAATTCATGGCAGCTGTTCAAAAAAAGACAAAGATATGATCTCTGCAGAATGACAAAATGACAAAAAAGGCACTGATAATACAGAATAGACTGGAAGTAAAACTCACAGTCTATGTGAATGCTGTATATGTGCAAACATGGAGTGTGTACTCACATATATCCAAGTACATACATGTGCATACACGCATATGAATCTCAGAAACAACATTTTGGTTTTAAAAGCATGCAGTTGGCCTCTGGAGTTAAGAAACTGAATTTGTGAGCTGTTAAATGTCAGAGCTGACCTCTGGGAGTTTGAGGAGGGATGATGTGGTGAAGGGCAGGCTTCAGGTCATGTTTTATACAAGAAGTTTAATTGTTCTGGCTAGGAAGCAAAAGTGACTCATTTACTTGAAGTGGGTCTCTATCTCCCAATGCAGATTTCAAATGGGGGAGGATACTGCTAGCAATAATATCTTTAAAAGAATTGGACTGGTTTACTTCAGTATTTTAACTACTTCCATTCAGATTCATTTGTTTTGGACACATGATTTGATAATATTCCAATGATAGCAAAAAACAGTGCTTTTGTCACCCGTCTTGAACCCAAGTAAGTCTTTTCATTGTGTTTGAATCAGATTTTTTTTTGTCAAAGAAAGTTGTAAGCTAGTGGGCTCTTTCTGAGCCTTTTACTGAAAAACGTAGTAAACTCTTTAACTGTATAGATTGTAAAGTCATCATGACACTGGGTTTGTGGTGTTATGCTTTTCAATTTCATTCCTGTCTCAGAGAGCTCCCTTTACAGATCAAGCATGTACATTTTGAGTTACGACAAAAGACAAATAGCATATGTAAACAGAGAACATATTTTAATTTTTTAATAGCCTCTAATTTTTTAATAAAGGGTTCTCATTCATTTCAGTTCAACTTGTCTGTGTCCTTCTTTATCCACTTTCAGTTGTCAAGCTCCTATTTCTTGTTTGCCACCCTATTCCCAGCTTCTAGTTACCTCCAGTTTCAGTTTTGGAAACTCCTGTATTTTGATGATGTGTTTTCTTTACAATGTGAATTTCGATAATGAATTTTGCCCTAGAAAATTTTTCCTACTTTCTGATCAACTTATGCATATAATTTAATGGTTAGAAAATCTTGTTGCTTCAAGACACTTTTATCAATCACAAAGTGTAGATACACTATTACTGAAATGTGACAATCCACTGCCTCTGGGATCCTGGCCACACACCACTGAAATAAATGTGAGGTTTGTTATGGGGAAAGGCAAAAGAACTAAGACCATGCAAAGTACCACTTAGTCCTGTGGAAGCAACACAATTTATGTTTTCAAACCTGCAGCTATAGTTGTATTTCAAGCTGCCTAGAAAACCTTTTCTCCTTCACAGAAAATGTGACTTTTCCGAGAAATTATTGTAGCCAAAGCTAAAAATACTTGAACTATAAACTGGGTATTTTTACTCACAGTAAATCATAGAAATGGTGTGTGGAAGGGACTTCCAAAAAGTCCTACTTCCTGCCTGAAGCAGGATTACCAGTTCTCCACTGAGGAGAAGCACTCTTTCTCTTTCCAGAATTACCCTCATATTGTTTCGTTGTTCATTTAATGATAGGAACCTCAGAATTAGTCGATGGAATAACTTTAATGAAGATGATTTGCAGGCTGACTTCAAGCGTAAGTCCCATGACTTCTGCTGGCACAAGGTGAAATTCCTGCTTCAGTAATGATACTGTGCCTGGCAAGCATGATGTTGACTTAGTTAAAAACTGAGAGAATTCTCTCAAGATGAGATTTACTGATGAGTAAGATGAATAAGAAAACACAAATAGAAGATATATGAATATATACTAAAAATTGGGCCAAGTGGCAAAAGCTGGACCCACAGCCAAGCCACCCTGAAGTTTGGAAGGCTGATGTTTAGTGCTCTTTTCAGCACATTAAAGACATAATCGGAGGCCAATCACAAATATTTTATCTGCTTTCTCTGATGATCGAGTACTGAAAAACATCTGAAAACTGTTTTCTCTGTGAGCCCAGGTGTAGTATCAACATTTTTTCATACACCAGGAGCCTCGACCGAAGGAAACCAAATATGCTATCAATTAGTTCAACATCTGTTAAAAATTCTGTGGAGATGAAGATACACCTTATATTAGCTCTTCTTGTCTTATGACCCTATCTAGTGAGTTCTGTTTTTGCCTGAGAACCCAAAGCATTTCACTTTACTGCAGTTCTTTCTTACAAATATTTTCTTTGGTTTGAGGAAAGAACATGCTAGCCAAAAATCTGGACTGAAAATCTGGATCAGGGTTAACAGCTCAGTGAACTAAACCCAAGTACTGTATCTGAAGACAGGAACATGAAACCTTATGAGAACTGTAGGTCAGTGAATGCAACCCTTTACTATTGCAAGCAACCGTGGTATACAGTCTGCCTAGGAAACTAATCAAATTCTTTCTGTTCCTGCTAGTTCTGCTGGAAGGCTGGATCAGCACCTCACTGTTCAGAGAGCTAATAACCTCTTCTCACTTTCAGCTGACTGTTATTCATTCCTGCTTTAAAGCCATTAGCTTCTTTGACAACAGTGCCTTATAAAATCAACTGCTTTACTCCCTCTAAAATGTGTAGAGTGCAATAATACCTCCTTCTTGCTTTTGTTCTCCTAAAATAAATTATCAATTTATTCTCAACTTCCCCCATTCTAATGAGTCCAACAGTCTTTCTTTCTAAGGCTATTCCAGTTTAAACTAATCCTTCTTAAATATGTGTGACTAAACAATACCGAATGAGCTTTTTTTCTGAGTCGATGGTAATGCTTCATCTCTCTATATATTTACTTTCAGCTTGATTTTCTTTATTGAGGGAAAGGGTGTTGTCATATCCCTTTCACAAATCATTACAATTCTGTGATAGGGTTGCTAGGGTGTAATATAGGAAATTCAAAGAAAATAAAATATGGCATATCTTTTGAGGTCCCAGATTATAAGACAAATTCAGTTTTGTTATCACCGGGTTAAATCCTTTGCAATCTGCAACTTACAAATTGTGCTGTAAAGCAGTCAAGTCTCAAAATAAAACTTAGCAAAGACTGCACGCTTAGCTTACTTCATATAAAACCATAAGAAATGATAAATCTTCCCTTATTCATTCAACAGTTTTATGAACTTAAGCCAAGCACTTGAAATATACAGTCTAAGATTTTAAAATATTTTGTAATTAAAAAATGAAAGCAGATGAATTTCCCATTATTGTCATTGTACTGTACAAACTTCGCATACTCTGATCAGAGTAAGGCACTTTCTCTTCACCTCCAGATTGAATCCTTCTGGTATGCAGTGTTTCAAAACATAACCCAAACTGAAACTTAGCAAATTGCACTTATCTTCATCGTGCATGGTGAATAACAGATTACTCAGTATAAAGACCAATAGAGCTTTTTTTCCCTTTTCTTTATACAACAAACCTCTCTTTCTGATTATTTCTGCTAAAGGATTTTTCACAAGTTCTTTTTCACCTTTCCATTGGCAATGTGTCATTATTTCTCATGAATAACTGAATTCCATATAGTTCTTTCCTGACAGCTCCTATGAACATTTCCCGATGCGTGAAAAGCACAAGCACTAGTAGACCTGATTAGATAAACAAATAAATATGCCCTTAAAATGGGGAGAGAAGGTTGCGTTATTTTTATTGCATTTCTTCCAAAGATGCAGTGTCTTTCTTGATCACTTGATGCCAGTTAGAATCAACATGTGAAAATGAGTATGAGCAGAGTTAAATGCTGTACTTAGAGAAGTATCATCATCAAGGGAGCATGTTTAATTCATAGAAGAAGAGGTGATATTTTGCCTTACCACCTAAACTTATGAAGGCCAGAAGTTTAAGGGGCTTCTTTAAGTAGTAGATAAACTCATTAGGATCAGTCTAGTGCTAATTATTGAGAGCAATGCAGTCTCCAGCTCAGCTGGTTCCCTAAGTCACGTGCTACTAAAGGACAAGAAGTTAATTAAGAGAAAAAGTCATTGTCTATGTCTGCTACCACCACTGTCAAAGATAGTCTAGTGTATTAGAGAAATCTTTGACTTGCCTCACAATGGCTGTTCATAAATTTTTATATGGATTTAATTGATCAAATGCAGCACCACAATGACACGTGGAAAGAGAAAGTTCTAGTATACTTATAAAAAACATATCTGCAGATATAGTTTTTGAGTCTTCAATGGGATAAGAAATGCAAGAGGTATTTTTGGATCTAATTCATACAAAGACCATACAGTGCTTCTGCTTCTATGGATGTCTGCCAGCATTCTGAGAAAAGGAAAACACACACATTCATCTCTCTTGTGCATGGATTTTTCTGCCCAAGAATTGTTAGAAACTCTAGTAATGATGCTCCCTGTAAATGTTGTTCCACAAGAGAAAATGGGGAGCATTGGTGACAGATGGACTTGTACTAGATTGTAATAAAGTCACAGAAATGTAACAGTTCTCCTCAGTATCAAAGTTGTTAGTGTTTTGTTCAGGTGATTACTTTGAAACTTCATCAATTATTTGGTACTCTTCCACCTACAAAATGGAGGTAGAAATCTTCAATCTTGAACAATCTCTCCAGTGGGACTTAGCAGACAGTCTCTTCCTAGTTATGCCACAAGTAGATGATTAACATTTTTTTCATGTGTTATGATTAACATTTTTTCATGTGTTATTTTAACACCATTATCTGCGAGCCTGAACAAAAATGTGCAAATGGCTAAATAAATAAATAAAAAAATATAGTTTTGATTAATTTCTGGTTTACCTGGGATTCTGCTGTCAGTAAAAGAGCTGCAGGTCCCTGACTGCAGGGCAATCTAAGAGGTAAAGCTTGTGCTGCAGAAGGCAACAACTTCAACATTTACTGGAAAATTTCTTGGCAGCCAGCATGGCCAAAGCAGTGTGTAGGGTGGTGGCCATAGAATATCCAAGTCTGACTAGATGAGACAGTTTCAGCAAGTCTTTCCTTTACTCTTCATTAAAAGAATTTCTATGTAGCTGCAAATAGAATCTGGAGCTGCCTTGGAGTCTGTTCTCAAGAAGGACAGACAGAACTAGGAACATAAAGGGACATTACACTGTATTGCTCTTGGACCACAATGGAAATGTGGTTTGAGTTTCAGGAGGGCTCAGGTTAGTTTCTGTTTGGCACAAAAGAATCTTTAGGCTTCAAATAGGTCAAACTGGTGTGCTAATAGTCCCTCTGTAAGGCTGCCTGGTTCAATTTGATTTTAAAATCAGAAGATATGCAGTAAATAGGTATCAGATTTGGCCATGCAGAATTAGAGCAGCCTTTATAAACCAGTCAATAGAATTTAATATACTATCACAGGAAACATAGTTTCACAGGAACTCAATGTTGCGTGTATAAAACAACTTATTCTTGTCAGTTGATTATTCTCTTTGTGTTGCTGGGGAGTGGGTGCTGAGGATTTGTTTTAAATGACTGTTCCCCGGCATTGCTTCACAATGTTGCTTTTCATAAGAATGTGGTAAGCTATCTAAAGCCTGCTTTATATGAAGTGTTTGGAAATGCATTTGCAATAATGAATGGGCAGTGGAAATTCATCAAGTCATACAGAGGCAGATACTGTGAGGCAATGAATTAACAATAATAGCATCTGATGCCTTAGGTTATTTTCATTCTAAAATAAACTAACTCATGTACAATACATGCTGTTTGCATTTTTTAACTCTTTTCTACTTTTGAGTGCAGAAACCCAAATAGTGAGCACGCTTTTAGGAGGCAATATTTTTAGGAAGAACTTTTACAAATGCAATTACAGCAAGACATTATAGCTTAGATTGCACGTGGGTAAACACGTGCTTTCACACCAAGGGAAAAGTTTAGCTTGGCAGCCGAGGCTGAGAAGCATGACTCTGATCTCACTTAAAGCCAAAACTGCAGAAACCCAGGCCATATCCAAAAATAACATCAAAATTAGAGCCTTGAACCTCCTCAGACTGATCATGCTGAGAATGATGATCCTGGGGACCAACAAAGCTACTGAGTCCCCCATGGAAACATTTTTGTGTGCTGATTTTGTGTTTCAGCCATGGAGAAAGAAATATATTTCGGCAACTGAATAAAGGTATAAATCATATTAATTCAGTTTCTAGAATTGCTTTGCAATTTAAAAATGGTCATGAATTTTCAGGGCTTTTTTAGAATCATGCTAGGCACATATACAAGACTAAATACCCTTAACTGATATTAATTAGCAGGGAAAGCAGATTAAAGGACATCCACCAATAACTTTCTTGGAATCTTGAATAGGCTCTTTAGATACTTATGAAGCCTCAGTTAATGTAGTATCTCAACATCTCATTTTATTTATGCTAAGATATCTTAATTGAGCAAGAGTAATAAACCTAAATTTTGGAAGGATCCTAGGCTCTGGCCCCTCCTCAAGGGATTAAATACACAGGCAATGTTGGTATCTGGATCTGGACTATGCATTCCCTTCAGTCAAGCTTAGCATGAGACTTGTTAGGAATCATTCTCCGGGGTGATGGAAGAGAATCCTGCCACCTTGGTGTCAAGAGACCTACCTGGTGAATCCCAGCAATGCTTAGGAGAGTGAGAGAATGTGCTAATATGTCCGCATCAGCCAGGATGCTTTGCAGGGATAAAACTTCAGGTGCTTCTGAAACACAACTTGTTTAAACATATGTATCTTGGTGATGATGTTCTTGAGCTGTCTACACTAATTTTCAGCCATTTAAATGAGATGTAACAGCTTATGTAGGAAATCTATGGTGCAATAGAGAACTGCACACCAGTCTGAATTCAAAGGAAATCATTGCCTTCTGATTATTTTTCCAGTAGTCAAAGTTGCACTGTCTCAGAAACTAACAATCACACAGAGATATGCAGGATTGTTGTCAGGTTCCAAACAACAGTAAACAAACTTCCCATTGAATTCCTAAATAGATTGTCCCACTAGGATATGAGGCAGTGGGACTAGGGCAGAAAATACAGGAGGAGAAGAGGTCCCAGGTAAAACAGATTCCTCTACAGTGCAGGTATCCTGGTATGAAAAATAAGAACATTTGACTTTATAGCCCTTTTTCCTGCACAGGATTGCAGCCAGGATCTCTAAGCACTTGCAAAAGACAAAGGATGAGAAAGGATCTCTTCCTATTGCAGACTTATGTGAAATGCCTGGTTTCTCAGCAACGTTAACATGCACAGGAGCAAAAGGCCCTTTCTCCTGGTGAGGAGAAAGGGGCAGTGAGGGGCTCTGAGGAATGCGAAGCTGGAACAGTTATAGCTTGCAGTCTGTTTCACAGCAAGAAGCAAGGATACAACACCATTTTAAAGAGGCATTTCAAGTTAACCCCCACCCCAGCATAACTAGAGAGTCTCAGGGGTGCACTGTCCATTCAGCAGTTCTTAGAGTGGGCTGTGTGCAAATAGCACTAGCTATCACAACATTATTTAACCTTTACTTGGCGGTAGAATAAGTTTTGATTTTTCCATTTACAGAGATTCTGCTGGGAGAAACAACATATTTCACACTAACCGTTGCAGTTCCTGAGCAGCGCAATAAAGCAGAGTAATGGATAACGCACCCCCTCACTCCCTGTTCTTTATTAAGCATTTCTACATAAAACTATTTTCAGTATTTTGCAAAGGAAGTCCTGACAATCAGCACTGGTGTTTATGAAATTCCAGACCCTATCCAAGAGTCCCCTGACACAAATGTTCTTCCTCACAGAAGGAACTGTTTCCTTAGCTCTTTCACCTCTTTAGAGCCATTCCCTACAACACTTCTGTAGGCATTTCCCATCTGAATCTTAACTTTATTTAGGTCTTGTGCTTTTAGGTAGGTATTTACTTACTCCATGAGAAAATGAAAAAAAGCCCCCCAGAAACTCAGAAGGGTGCCTGAAGACCTTGCATAGAAAGGTTTTGCCCAGATAAATCAAGGAAAGAGTTAAGGCTTTTTTCAAAGCTTTTCCAGTGTTACATACTTATCGATATTTCTCTCTGTGCTGGGAACAACTCGATTGCCCTCTGCGTTCTGTTGGTTTTTTTCAAAGCTTCAGCACAGAGTGTGAGGAGTAACAGCCGTTTATTCGTCATAAACAAAAATTGTTTACGATACTCCATAGCTGTACAATGCTGTTAAATGCACTACTGGATTTAATAAGGCCAATCATGTTCTTGAAGTTACTCACGTGCTTACATATTTTGCTGAATCAGGCCTTAAGTGAACTGCCTAAAATCACTCTAGATGTCTGAGAAGCCAGAACTCCTGACTTCTAGCTCTGTGCATTAACCACAGGACTATCTTTCCCCTCCTGGAAGACTCAAACTCAGTGCATTTCAAAATGACCACTGCTGAATGACAGATGAATGAAATGGTACACATAAAAATAGCTAAGATCAGGAGTTTTTCCCCAAACGAAACATCAGGACAAGCCCATCTGAAATTTCCATTCGAACATTTCCATTGCTTTAAAATTTATTTTCCATGTTCATGTGCATCTCGATTCTGGCCCAAACCAGAACACAAAGTGCCAAAATACTGTATGAAAGGCTATTTTTGTGGTCCAAGTGCAAGCATTCAAAGCTGAAAATCTTGCAACAAAGCTTGTTCTCACAAGGTCTGCAGCCAAGACTTGAAGGTTGCAAGTGTTTAGATAGTATAAGGCCAGATACTTGACTTCAGTGGAAATATACCTCTTCGTGCCAGCTGAAACTATGGCACTAGCACATATTTACTGTCTTTCTAATCCACTATTACTGTACTACCTAAGTATAGAAAACACCTGGTGAAATATTCCAAAGCCTGTGTGCCTCCTTGAACCTCTGTCTCAAAAAAGATAATAAGAAGGAAACCTGTAAGCACCAAATAACATCCTGCAAAGTCAAATACAGAACCGAGCGATTTCCTCATCTTAGAAATTTTTTTCTTTTTTTGTACTGCATGGCTTAATAGTGCAGTGCTAATGGTAAACATTTTGAATGAGAAAAAATCCAACCTCTACATCAATGGACACTGCATCACACGAACAATCTGCTCTACTTTTTGCTCCTCCAATACACATCCCTGCCCCAACAAATCCCAACTTAGAAGAGTTGCCACCTTCTTTTGTAAACTGGTATGCAATATCAGTGAGCTATGTGTGGTTAGATCAGCAACAAATTTGGCCAGCTTTTGTGGTGGTACAACCAGACATGGGGAAGAGAGTTGGATGTTGATGGAGATTTGTACGAAGGAGTGTACTGTGCTTGTTGTGTCTGCAGTAGCTTCTTTTTAACTGTTCTCTGCCCAGATTTGTGACTGCTCCTAACAGTAAAACACACTTAATATTGCTTGTATAGTTGTTGAAGAATATTTGCTGGACCTGGAACAAGCTGGTAGGGAGGGTGGAGCACGTGCCAAAGAAAAATGGCTGTTGACAGACTTCTATGCATACGTGGAGCATCCTAAGGTTAAGACAGTGCTAATAATCTCCCATGCCATTTGCACCATAAGCATCTCTTTGTCAATGAATCCAGGGCCACTTGCCTCTTACCTGTTTCAGATAAAGTGAAAGCATACAAAAATACACACAATTTTCCGCTACAAACATGAATTTTATTACCTAATATTGCTATGCATATGAGGTGAAAGGCAGACTGGGTTTCTAAAGCCACCCAAAGTGGATTCTGGCTACACCTTTACGTTTACAGAAGCAGCTTGGCACACACCAAGCAGAAATCACAGGCGTGCAGAAGGGAGCTGGTCTTAATATTGCAAATGTGTTTATACAGAAACTCAAAATAAATAGGGAATAATGTGTCTTGTGTGTGCGGAGCAAGTCTCTGACACCAACAAATAGAGCTGTTTTGGAAAACGTTGCCTGGGGAAACTTTAGCACTAAGCTTTAAAAGGAGTAGAACCAGAAGTGGGAGAAAAAAAACCAACCCACCCAACAACAACAAATAACCCAGAACATATTTCAAATCTGTACATATGCTATAGGAAAACCCTAAATTAAACGGCTTGGCTTTGGGCACCACACAAATCTTCACCATTTTGTAGCTTATTAAAATGGTTAGGGTTCCCAAGAAATATAAAAAATCATCAAGTACTTAACAAAACACACATCTTATTCAACAAGAACTGGAAAGTCTTGTACTTTTTATAAAGGTCGAGCCCAAGCTATTTAAGAAGCTATAATAACCTGGGACTATGATGATAGTCAGAAAGGTTGTCTGAAACAAACACCTGGAACTGACTACCTCATTAATTCTTAGTCCTTACTGCAGCTGTAAGAAAGGATTCAAAGGAGTTGCATTTATAGTTTCTGTAAATCAATGAATGTTGATGCTAAGCAAAGTCAGGTATTGATTTGGAATACTACCAAAGCTAAATTGGGTAAAATAAAGGCAGATTCTGCACAAGGGTCATCTGTCCTTTTCTAGCAATGCCACTATATTGCAATTCTATAGTCCAAAAAAGCAAAAGTAGCAGAAACACCAAAACATGATAATTTTTTCACAAACATATAGTAGATGTAATGAAGGAACTCAAAACCATTTTTACGAAGGATGTGAGGAAGATTTGTTTAATGTTTTATTCATAAATACATGTATGCAATAAACATCAAAGAGTTAGAAAAATATTTCTGATAAGCCCAAGGAGTATTTGGATGTTCTATCAAAGTCTCCACATATCCTAAACCTATAAAATTGATGTGGCCTGTCAGGCTTTTCATAACATTACTACTAGTGATAAAATGCATTAGTAAGAATACTGTACTATGTTGCCCTAAACTGTTTTTTCCCTGGGACAGGTCTTTTGTTATCAACATTTAAACTTGTGCTGCTCTCCTGGTGCATTTTTTGCAGCCACTCGTAATCATAATCCTTGAATCTGAGAGGAAAGGCCATCTGGTAAATCCCAGTGGTGAATAACATTAGAATGGTCATGAGGAAACATGCTTTTTCCACATAGTCTTTTAGTTGAGCTATGAAAAACTGCCATGCACCCTAAGACCACTCTGTCATTTCAAGATACAGAGTTATCTGACTGAGCCCTCCTATAAATTCTAGCTGGGATTGTGCAGCTAAATAGCGACCCCTTTGCAGGTTTAATCTGAATGCCTAAGCCTAAATCAGCCAAAATTTTACAGTTCACACCCGGGATCAGGCACCTATTTACCAATACTTCTAACATACAGTGGCATTTTCCTTGTCTACCAGAAACATGTTTCTACTTGCAGTGCAAATCAAGGTCTGTCACACAAAAAGCAAGAGTCTGGCTTGTAATTGCTGTCATCATTGGCACATAAATAAATTAACATTCAGCAATATATAAAATGAAGGAGTTTGCTGTTGTGTGTCCCAACTTTTTATTATATTCAAAATACCATTATCCTTATTAAATATTACATTTTACAGTTACTAATATAGTGAGTTGCTATATGTTAACAAAGAATATGTTTTCTATCAATATTGTTTTCTCTTTATATTTTATACTCTTATGTTTATTACGTTACTGTTATATTGAAATACCATTGGTAGCACACTGGTTAGGATTTACCTCTCTACTGCAATTTCATGGATAAAGAAATCACTGAAGTTCCTTTTCCTGTGACAGAGGCGAATTTATGCCGACGAAGCTTTTAAATATACATGCAGGTGTTCATATATTTGTTAGCAAAGACAATATATCACCTCATGAACAGGTTTTATATAGCTGGTGGCAAGAAAAATTAGCTGGTGTGTTTAGCAGCTTAGTTTGGTTACAGCTACACATGTATTCTATGTTCTATGACTGTAATTATATTCTAGATGATGGCAGTTTATTAGATGCTTTTTCAACATGCACAGCTTTGGAATCCAAGTTATTTGTTTTCTTTTATGCTACCTACTGCATGCATACTTACTCATGCCATATTGCCTTCCTCTTCATAGTTTTTGCTACTTTCCAACTTTTAGTTCTGTTTTTCCTGACTCACTTTCAGAATCTTTCAGCTGTCCTTTTTTTGGCTTCCTACATCTGCCTTACCACTTTTTCTGTCTGCTTTCTCTTAATGTCCTACAGTTGAAGTTCAGTTTGGATGGGATCTTGACTTCAGTATGGCTTAGCAACCTTATTGTCTATTTAATGTACAAAATTTGTTGCTATATGCACTTCCTATGCACAAAGGATACGGGAAATGTCTTGCCACAGTTTTTGAAACTCAGATACTACTGAATATTTAACCATAGTTTCTAGTTGTGATTTCAGCTTCTGTACTTTCCCCGTCTCCTTTAAATTGTAGCATGCGTAATTTCTATCGAAGAACAAAGACTTGTAGTAAAGACATCAGAGAATAACTCTTCTGAAATTTATTAATCATTTATTCGGCTATGGACTTCTGGATGACTTTGACTTCCGAGCCTGATGTGTAGAATGCGAGCAATCCTTCCTATCTGCTGTTTCCCTTCCTGTGTAGTTATTGTGTGCTTCGGGGTGCACATGATCTGTGTACCTGCAGAACCTCCATCTGCTACAGGCATTGCCCAGATTATTTTCCTCATCCAACTGATTAGCAAGCCTGAGTTAATTCATAGAAATAAATAATGATATACTCAAGCATGGGGTAGCCTCTTTATCAGATGTTCCCTCCAGAATTTCTGAGAATGCCATACCTATTTGAACAATTCTTATTATTTTTCTTAGGACTATAATAAAAAGTTGCTTCAAATCCCTGAATGGGGTATAAGAAGGCAGAACTAAAAATCCAAACCAAACCAAAATACCAAAACCAAACCCAAACAATGGTATTGCATGCTGTTTTCCCCCACTGCTCCATCATACTTTTTGTTTTTCAACAAACTCTCCCTTGCCCTCCTAAAACTGCCTACATTTAAGTTCCTGTTGATGGATTTGGTAGAAGACATTGTTCATTGGTTAGTGTCTGTGTAGGGCCCCTGGCAGAATGCTTGTTTCTCATTTAGTCAGACATTTCACAATCAACACAATATAATTTTCTGGAAGAACTTAGTTTAACAAGGAACTACTGTAACAAAACCACAAGGCCTGCGATTTACTCTTAGGCTATGTTTTACTTTTTGCCAGTTTCCTTTCTTTCTCTAAACACCATTAGGATACAATCTCTGTCATAGAAAATACAACCTTTTCCTTTCTAAGTGGAATGAACTTTCAAATGACAAAACAGTCAGCCACTTCGAACAGTTTTCTTGTAGTAAGAGCAGCAGAGCTCTTGACATTTTTTCTAAGCAACAACTATAAATTTTGTAAATCATCTTCCATTTTCTTTTTTACCCAATTAAAGAGACATTGCAAATTAAAAAAGGAAAATAAGTTAGGGAATGTAAAGATAAGTCAAATAATTCCTAAGCCACAGACTGAAGAAAAGCCTTCCCCTTCTTCACCCAGGCCTCCTTCCAGCTGCCCCATGTTGCCTTCTCGCCTCTGATGGATTAAACTCTTAGCTTCCACAAACTTCTTACCTCATTATCCCAGTGTGTTTCACCTGTTTGGAGCACCAAGCACAGCTGAGTTAAGGATTAACATCCTGACTGCCATGCTTGGGCCTTTCATATTGTCAGGAGAAAAATATGATTCTGCTCTTCAGTTTTATAGAGGAAAGGCTGTGGGTGGAAAATTGGACTTCCACTGAACTGTTGTATCATGTGCCATGAAAAGCCTTTAGATAAACAACTGAAAAAAATATTTTTTAAGTTACTAAGAAACTGAAACTGAAAATAACAGTTTTGTTCTAATTTGCCCATTCATTTCCAAAGGGTTTGGATTTGTCAGGCTGATAGCTATCATTGGGGATATAATTCCTCCTTATTATCCAGAACACAATCATTACAGACAGGCTTCCCCTGCTTGTCACACCAAGGCCCTGCCTCTTTTTAGAAAGATAATCTCTGTTGATAAAAAACGGCAGTCCCTACAGCAATGAATTAGAAGTAGATATCTGAGTCCTGAACAAAAAAACCCCACAAATCTCAAAGGATACCCATGGAAAATACGGCTCCACCATTTCCATTCAAATCTAGCAAACCTTTAGAAAACTAAGAGAATGACTTAAAATGCATAAGCCATACTTCATACTTTTCAAGCCTCTATAGGCATTATATATTGCCTTGACACTGTACTTATGAACATCTCATCAAGTATTGTGACTGGCATCGAGTATGCAAGATCTGCATTTGGCTCCTCACCCTCAAAGTACAGGCGAGTGTATTTTGAGCACTTTACAAAGTCATACTCTTTTCAGAAGGCTGAAACACTCAGTGACATGGGGCAAGCTGGGTGAGTTGGGCAAACTTTCACCCACAGCAAACAAGGAGTTGAAGAGTTTTAAAGTAGGTCATAGAAACTATAATTTAAGAGTGTGCCTAGAACCAGCTACGAGAGGACAGATTAGTAGATGGCACAGTGACCTTATACACTTGTTTGCCTCCTCTGTAATAGCAATTTGTGCAGTTGGTACCGAAACTCACTGCAGCCACCTAGAGCGTCACAGGCAGGACTAGTGCCTTCATTGCTAGCTGATTTAATCTGTGCAGCCCAACATCATCCTCTGGGCTCTGCAGGTGTACCTCAGTCTTTTAGCAGCTGCAGGTGTTTATGGAAGAGAAAAACTCAGCTAGACATTCACATCTGCAGCAGAATGTGCAAAGCTGCCTGGCGGGGAGGGGAGAAAGCTGGTTTTGTCTAATCAACTACGTATGATATGAAACTCATGATGGACAATAAGCAAGCCATTTCCCTCCCCTCCCTCCTGTTGTTATTAAAGATACTTTGCACTGTATAACAGTCTTCGAGTAAGGGCTGTAGGGTCACGCCTTAAATCTAATCGTAAAAACCACCTGGTGCCTGAAACGGTTAATACCTCAATGAACCGTGAGAAACAGATGCTTCTTTGAAAAGAGATGTGGGGACTGTGGAGATTTATAATATTTAAGTCAATAGGTGAAGTAAAAATCTCCAGGATCTTGAGTGCAGTTTGCTAAAACTGTAAACTTTCCATTTAGAGCATCTGCATTCTCTGTTTAATATGTACTTCACAAGCTGCCCTTAATTCCAGGCTGAGCTTGGTAATGGGCTGGCTTTCCAGACAATGTTGTAAGCACACTCTATACTTCATACTGCCAGCCCAGGGCTTAACTGAGTGCTTGACCTTATGCAAATATTGCCCCACATTTTATTAACGACAACAGGTAGTGTGTTTTTCCCCACATATCAAGACAAAAGTTTTGAAGCTTGATATATAACGTTTAAGTTGACAAATTCATTTTGCATTTTTAAGAGAAAGCAGCCTGAACTGCTCAGGAGCCAGAGAGTCAGTGGAACCTTGCAGTGTTCAACAGCTGTGAAAGTAGAAAAAACGCAAGATGTTCCCCTACATTCTCTTTCTCAGGAACCTGGCTACAATATGTGCTCTCACAGCTGGTACACTTATGGTATGTATAAGAATAGCAATCCCCCCAAAAAATAGTTGCACCAAAACAACAAACTGCTTAAAGATAATCAAAATCAAAAGAGAGTGTTGACAGTTCTTTTTACAAAGAACACTCTACTTTTATGGACTGCTTTGTTGCAGGTTAGTAGGCAAACATATCTGGCTGCATGCAGTATGTGTGAAACTAGTATGACACACAGAGAAGTAGAAGTGCTCTTTGTCAGGTTTCCTATACGCTGATTTTTTTTCAAATTAATGTAAGATTGTCCTCACTAATGAGTTATAAAGCCTTCATTAATCTATAACCAGTTCCCAAAGCATCCCAATGTAATGAACAAATTTCCCAGAAAATAATAATATTTGAATTTATAGAATCATAGAATAATAGAACGCTTTGAGTTGGAAGGAACATTTACAGGTCATCTAGTCTAATGCCCCTGCCACAGGCAGGGACATCTTCAACCAGATCAGGTTGCTCAGAGCTCCATTCTACCTGACCTTTAATGTTTCCAGAGATGGGACTCCACTATGTCCCTGGGCAACCTATTCCAGTTTTTCATCACTCTCATTGTAAAAAAAATTTCTTCCTTATAACCAGTCTAAATCTATCCTCCCTTACTTTAGAACTGTTTGGTAGAAATACATTTTCTCTTAGGGAAAACTGAATTTTTTTCCACTTATACATTTTCTCAGGTCTTAGAGGTCTGGGTGAAAACTCTTAACCTCTCAAAGAAGACCTCTGCAAATACTCGACTTCAAGTAAAATTTCTCTTTTCCTATTCAGAACAAATCGGTATGTTGACGGGTGTCTACTGACTAGATGGTTCATAAAGAAAAAGAAAGAAAGAAAGAAAGAAAGAAAGAAAAAGAAAGAAAGAAAGCAAGCAAGCAAGCAAGCAAGCAAGCAAGCAAGCAAACAAGCAGGCATGAAGGCAAGGAAGAAAGGAAAGTAGGAAAGACTTCAGCAGACTGAATACACAAGCCCTATCACTTATTCTTTTTGTGACACTATTTCATTTAATTCTTCATTTTTCAAAATCCCGCCACTGACTGGATTCTTGGATATTTAGTTTATAGCTAAATGCTCTCAAGACTGAATCAGTCTCCTCTTCTAATAGGACATCACCCGCTTTTACTCATACTTTGTGAAAAAATAGAGAAATAGTTTACCAACTCCAGATGAAGGATTGTATGAAAGACAAGACTTCCCGCTAACTGGAGATGGAAACTTAGATCTCTGAAAGTGTTTGGGCACATAAATAGTATGTGGTATACATTACACATGAAGAAATAAACTATTTCTGGGCTGTGGATTAAATTTTTAGCAGCACTGAATGCTAGATAACTACATGAGTAGGATATAGGGACTCAGGAAGGAATCAGGAATCTTTGGAGTCTCTGTTTCTTAGTAAAGATGCTAAATATAACAAAAATTGTGAAACTTGTGCTTTTAAATCCAAAAGCAGTTTAGAAAACTTACACTAGCCATTAAAAGTGAATGTTTGGGAACAAAGAGAAAACTTAGAATCATGCTGAAGCCCAGAGGAATTGTTCGGCCTCTGGAGTTCACAACCAGATGAAATACAGGAAATTACAGAGATGTAAACAAGTTTTTTAGCCAGGTTTACCATTACTTTTCTTTTTTCCTTTTCATGTTTCAGTCAACAGTTTAATCCCACAAAAAAAATAAGTTGTTTCTTGGACTGTCCTTGGTAATAATTTAATTTACAAATACTACATTCAATTACCATTGACTTTATAATTTAGATTAATATGCAGAAATGGGAACTGAAATGTGGTGATGTTCTGAATTTGGTATAACAGCAAGCATTGATATCACAAACTGTTATATCTTGGCCGTTGTTTTATCACCATCTTGATTGATTTGTTTTCCTCTGTCTAGGGTACAAGTTGAATTTCATCATGTGTTGGCCAGTGGTATAGTAATGGAACAGGGAATATTTTAGCCTTAAGGCTTTGTTATCTACTTCTTTGTGTATTCTAAAGAGCCAGAGTTCTTAAAACAGCAGTGCAAATGTTCAGCTAGAAAATGCCCTTTTGTACCCTTTGCAGATTATAGCCCTTCACACAATGTATTCAGTCAACTTTCTTCCTGTTTGCCAATCAGTTAAATTTAGAACAATTGTCTTGATCTATTAATGAGGTAGAACATCTAGGAAAATCAATGAGCAGTTACAAAACTGGCACCTACCATGTCTGTGAAATTCTCAGGCAAACTGTTATGCCCAGCTGAAAACACATTAAGTTCTTGCCTTAATTTTGGAAATCACTGCCTCATAAACAGCCTTTCCTTTTCCATATTTATTTTGCAGTGCATGATGCAAGTAATGAAAGGACTATATGAAAAATTAGCAGAGGGTGCCCAGAGTGGAGGGTAAAAAGAATATTTTTCTGAGTTGCCCCAAAAAGTAATTTTAATAAATTACTGCTATTTCTGCTGTTATTCACAATGATTGTCTTCTGAAGTTCTCTAGTACACAGCCAGCAAAATATGGAAAGTTATGGACTAAAAGCCAAAAAGAACATTGAAAATATCTCCGTACTTTTTGAGAACTTTATATTTCATGAGACCTTCTATGATTTTTGTAATGGTGTATTGTATATTAGCCCTTATGGCCCTCAGCATGCTTGCAAATTCAGAAACACAGACTTCTCAAGAAATTTTCATGACTGTGAAGAGTTTCCTACCTAAATAGATAAAGGCAAAGGCTAGAAGAAAGGAATATTCCACCGAATAAAATAAGATTGACATGTATATGGTAAGATATGCCACGTAGACATCTGCTTTTCTCCCAATCCCTGCAAAAATTTTCAATCAGACCAGCAAACAGATACAAGAATGTTTGCCATAGCTCAGACTGAAGGTCCTTGAAATTAAAATTTATTTTCTTAAGTTACTTTTACTTACTGATTTTCAAGCTTTTGCTTTTTTTTTGCTTTTGCTTTTTGCTTTTTTTACTTAGCACTATCAATGCATTTTTTTTGCCTGAGCCTTCAGCAAGCTGTGGCCCTGTCCATATGCAGCTATAAAAAAACAAGTTTAGACATTATGCTTGGCTGAGAGGAATCAGCTCCTAGTAAACAAGTAACTTCTGATATTTACTGCTTTTATAAAAACCTTAGAGACTCATTTCACTTCTCTCTGAATCACTTGTCTCCCCATCAGAAACATTCATATTTTGGTTTCCATGTTTTATTTCAGGGTGTTTTCACGGTGAGAACTTAGGATGGGATGTTCAGATACTGATCCCTCTCTTGTTCTTCTTATAGGCATTCAACGTGCTGCAAGTCTTAAGTTAAATCACCACATTTGTCTCTCTAATTGCTCTAGCTGCTCTCACAATAAGGAACACATTCTTCAGCCACAGTTTTAGTTCCATACAGAGCAAAGTTCTGGAACATGGTTATTTCTTAAACTACTAGGTAAGTTTTTATAAGAAAAATAGAAGACTACAGGGCTAAGAGAAAACCATTCACATGGCCTCTTATCACTTGGTTTCTTTTCACAAATTATTCAAAAAAAGTGTGAAACACCACATTGTATCAATCTGGCAGTGTTAGTGACAGCATTATGACCTCTTTTTTTGCCTCTGAAAAGGTAAAACACAAGCAGCTCAGAATTTCCATGTTATTTTTTCTGACCTGTCTTAACCTTTGTTGACTAGAGCATCATTATTTAGAACCTGATCTTTTTCTTATAGTAGCAACTAATGGTGCTCACTAATGCAATATGTTGATTTATTCTACTTATCCTCTGGTGCTCTGGAAGCACCAAATTTATCTCACAGGACCACTGAACAGTGATCTACTGCACCTAAACAAATATCAGTTGCTCAAATCCTGGTATTTACTCAAACTGATTGCAGACAAAGGAAACCCCACTTTTAGAATGAGGTATTACCAGGAAATACTTTCAATAAAATATCTCAAAGTCTACCATAGACTATAGTATCTACTTGGGTTTGTAATGTACCTGCTTCTGAAGATGGTCAAAATGTGTGGTTGGAATGAGGCAATTAGACATTATGTAAAAAAAAACCCAAAAAAACAAAAATCCAAAACCAACCCAAGAATAAAGAATCTCTTCTCTTTGGGACAGTGTTATTTTTCTAGTACAGCAGATGTAATTTGCAATACAAAATGTTAATTTTGCTTGCTTCTACAATGTTTTTGCAATTTTGATTTCACTTTCTGAAGCAACAAAATTTTACTGACAAAAACCTCTGTAAAAGGAAAATGTCCAAGTAAGAAATATGAATATTTGTCAAAAACAAAATGTAACTGTGCACATACAGACTCAAGCAAACGGTGGTTGGTTAGTTGGTTGCTTGTCCATGGAGGGAGCAAAAAAATTCTCAGGAAATTTAATCTGTCTGGCAAAAGCTACCCAATCCATCTCGTATTTCTAATATTTGTCACTTGTCCAAATGTTAAAAAAATTAAAAATATTCAAAATAAGAGTATTGAAAAAGGAAATAGCAATTCCAATCTGTTCTGTGAGAAAATAAGGTTACATGAAATAAGGATTGAAAAAAATAAACTCTGGAATATTTAATTTCATGCATAAATCCAAGTAAAAATGATTAATGATCAGTGCATGGAGATTAAGAATGCAGTAAAAGGGACAAGATGGCTCAGGGAATTGGTAATGTGGTACTGTGCCTTTTTGGTTTCAATTTCAGCTTTTCAGTTGCTGTTACAAGCGAATCCCTCACGCTTTAAAACTGGCTTTTATGTTTTAAATCTAAGTTCTCCTGCCAAGTGGCAGATTGCCTGAAAAGTCAATAAAAGTTGGGGTCTGGTTCAGCGCTGCATCGATCCAGTATCACGCTAGTGTAGCTCAGTTGACTTCAAGCAGTGTAGGGGAGGACCAGGACCCAGGAGTGTAGTACTCATCAGCAAATAAGGCTTGCTTGGAATATGAATTCTCTTAACTATAAACTGGGATGCAGCCATTCCAAATCCTGAGATTTTATCATTAATCACACATTTGATGTTTTCCTTATAGTTTCACCTCTCTCAACTTGAGGATTAAAAGAAAATCTCAGTTTTCATTTTAAGAGTTAGGTTTCTAGAAAACCTTCACGTAGTACTGAAAGATTTGTGACCTTATATAACTTTGACACTTTTTTCTTAGCGTAACTTATTAACCTAGTCTCCTCCTCTGTAGGGGTCTGCCACCTTCTGTTTATAGTTGGCAGTATTCAGGATGGCTCGTATGCTGGCTTCCTGGTCTGCCAAGAATATATCTCAGTTGACCAACAGTCACATCTCGCATTTCAGTATGAAACATGAGATGAAATTTCTTCCATAAAAAAGTGTATCAAATTTCTCCTGAAAAAAAAAAAAAAGAGGATGAGCAAACCCACTGGTTCAAGCAGGATGTCTATGGGGTTTTCCCCTCCAACTCTGCCTGGAAAAACATGGGAGGGTGTCAATCCTTCCTTGAAAATCATACATGTTTCCCATTAACGTTAATGTGTGTTTACCTGCATTAAGACTTGTTTACATGCATCAAGACTGAGCGTAGGCCTTGTACTACATATCCATAACATTTAAGAAGTGAAATAAAAATCAAATCAAGCATTATACATCAGGCAGCATTGTTACGAGATGGAATATATCACACTAGCTTCTGTTCCCTGACCAATTATGCCTTTCATAAGATTTGTGTTGTATTCCCTGGCTAAGTACCATCCTTGTCTTAATGGGAGGACATATGAAAAAAATGATATGGAAAATCTGCATTTGACCTTGTGCCCTTGCTTCATGTCAGCAATTTCAACCACATCTGCTGTTGCAGTGTGAAAATGTTGGCATATTTCTCTAAGCTCTGCTCTGACAGCTGCAGGCACTCTCTCTTTGTACAGGATAATTCCACTCCCAAATACTCGGAGAGCAGCGAGTAAAGATCTTTCATTGCTGTCTCATTTAATAAGGAGGCTCTGCAAAAAGAATTCAAGGGACGTTTCCACTGAAAAATCTCTTTGGTTCTGGGTCCTTGAGGAAGAATTTATTCATTCTGTTGTGACAAAGTTATGGTGAAATCATGCCTTTGTGATCACTGGAAGGTGGGAGAACATTTGCAAAAGGAATACATCAATATCCATATATTAAATTTATTATAACATGGCCAACAAAAATTCAATCAAACTGTCAAGTACAAATTTTCCACTAGAAATAACACCTCTTAGATCAGAATTTGATTGTTTATAGGGTTTGTTTGCCTGATTTATTGATTGAACCATATCTAAATCTGTATGATAAACTATAAAACAAAGGATTGTGATTAATTTCTCCATGCTGCAGAAGCTATGTACTTCTCTGGAGTCCTGTAGAGATATTAATGGCAATACATGCAATGCAATATATAGAAGTTTGGCTGATGTGAGAAATCTTTTTTTAAACTACCTTAATTTAAAAGTAACTCCTTGTTATTATTTCTTGATGTGGTGCTAACTGAAAGCAAGTTTCTGACAGAGTACAATTTATTTCCCTGACTATATATCTCACGCTATCTGGCTTTTGTCTTAAAGCTGTATTTCATTTTAAGGACTTAAGGGGCAGCCCTTTTGACCTTCTGCTTGACTTTACACTGATAGGATTGCGTTTATTTATCCATTCATTTAGGGTAATGCATACTAAATATCATATACACAAAGTCTGCACCTTGCTGGATTGGTATCTTACAAGACAAAGACACATTTTCCACTTTTCTCTCATTTCAAGCATAGACTTGGTGAGGTAGTGGGAACTGGTGGGAAAGAGTGGAAAGAAAAGAAACCATTTATTTCATTATATGGAAGTAAAGACTATCAGAATGCATTTTGCATTTCCAGATAGATGTTAAACCGGGCCCAGTATAGCCAGTGTTGTAAAGAACATATGAATATTCAAATCATGTACTTTATTGTCTCTGCAAGATTATAAGAACCTACCATGAATTAAATGGAATATGGACTTCCATATTCATGACCCATCCTCTTATTTACTTTGGTTTTGTGCTGTTTTAAAACCTTTGCATTTCTTTCTTGAAAAATTCCTTTTTGGTTATAAATCCTTTGTATTTGCATACATGGCAATGCCATTTAGTCTGTTTAATAACCATGATTAAATCTGATCTACTGTTACTTATACTACTGGAGCACAGTAGTGATCCGGGTAGAGTTGAGGGTGTGCAGAAGGTAGAGTGTCAGTTTTGCTTTGCAGTCCTTACACACTTTAAGTGTAATCATGCAGATAAATATGTTTCAGAAAATTTTTAAAATGGAAAAGTGGAATAGACAAAGCTCTCAGAAAGATGTCAAACAGGGGTTGGAACATATTAAACACAAGCTTGAAACAGTGTGAGAGATCTGTAAGCTAAGCTGTCAATTGCTCTTCTGTATCTTCTCCTTAGGAGGAGACAGGTCTCCAGCACCCTCTTGAATTCGAAGCAGGATTTCTACATATGTTTTTGAATGTTTACATTCCAAATCCTTTGCTTTATGGTTGTATAATAAGCAGATTGATGTACCTGGATATTGCAAAGCAGAAAACTTTAATGTCCATGAAATACTGAGAACTTCTAATATTCATGTGAGTGTTCATCAGGTGTTAATGCTTTCTGGTTTATGATGTCCAGGTACATTAGCTGACCTATGAAGTTCTGAGTGTTTTGCACACGTTATTAATATAAATACACTGGTTCATACCAGTATTCCTATCAGAAATTAACGTCTCACAAAATATTTGTGTCCACAGATATTTAAATTTCCTTTCTTTTAAATGGTTCTATCAAAAAAAAATATCAGAAATATATCAACAGAGTTTATGCATAAAATCCTGAAAATGTCATGACAATGAGGCAATGAGAAATGAAAATTATTTTTTTTATTAAGACAAGAAGTACACTGCTTTTTTTAATATGTGCCAGATCATGCTTATAGTTTATTTTAAAAGGATGGCTTCATGTGGACAGTAAAAACATAGTGAATAAATATTTAGATTTTGAGTTAAGCACTTCAGCTGTAAGTTACTATCAAAACTTGGGAAATCCATCAACACATATGAATAGTTAGTAAAGTCTAATATTTATTTTTTCCAGTTAGTAAACTGCACATCAGTAGATCATGGATTCTTCCAAAATAATCATTGGTTTGTACACCACTAACTTGTTCCCATGCAGTGCCCTGTGAACATTAGGTGGCTGGATTTCAAGTCCAAATTCTACCTTTCCAGTGTGAACTGTTCATTCATTAGTTACTTCCGTCAAGCTTGAAGTGATAGTTTCTTTGGCGATAGTTTCTTTCTCACTTGAGTATTTAGGAGAACAGCTAATTCATCTACAAACTCTGAGGGAAATTTACAGGCTTTGGCAATATTCACATAGTAAAATAAATAATACTCATAATACATTTACTTATTTAGTGGTTACACTTATGGACACTGACAGGCTTTAGAAACATTAATTACATTAGTCTCACAGTTCCCTTGCTAAGTGGGTGATTATTATCATTTTTCTTCTATAAATGAGGAAAGTAAGGGAGTGAGAGATTAAGTGATTTATCCTGTGTCCACAGGAAATCTGTGATAAAGCCCAGACCAGAATACAGGCCTCCAGACTCCCAGCCACATCGTCTTGCTCTGCCAAATTGTCCCCTACTGCTGTTCTGAGGGTTTTGCCAAGGTTTTGGATATAATGCCAGAAATTTCTGCATCAAAAAGGAAGCGGAGACATTGGCCAAATATTCACACATTTAGCTGGCTAATGTGATTTCTGTGTAAATGGATGTGATAATAATTAAGAGGTTCATCGGCCCTGTGCTTAAACATAATAAAATGTACTTTGGGTGTGATTGTGACCACATGAATTTGTCAATACTACTCGTGGGGTAGTCAAATCCAAAATCCTATTATGTTGTACCTTATTATGTGAAACAACTGAAGGGTGCTCAGGCTCAGCCTTGTCCTCAGGCAGCTGCTCCTGAAGGAGGTCCAGTTTACAGACAGCTTCTCTTTGACCACCCAGATGTCACATCCATATGTGCTCAGCCTTTTTCCTGCTTATTTAGCCATGTGTTATATGAAATAGAAGAAAAAATCCTATTTCACGCTCCACATTTTGGCAGCTCTTGCCAGACTCACAGATACAGAATAACAGAGTATTATATAGTGACTTTATACAGCACTGTTAATTTGCACTAAAAGCTTGGCTCTGTGTTCCTCCTTATCCTTTCAGGAGTTGGTGACTTTGCCTCCTCTACAGAAGGTCTAAAATGAAACCACAAGAAATGCCTGTGTTGTTCTCATGCCAGGAAAGCTTGTATGAGAACACAGCTGTGGCAAGGCTGGTTCCCATTCTGCTCTGGTTCACAAGGGAATGGGGTCCTCTTTCATCCCTTTGCCCATGTATGATGGCACTGGGCTCCAGGTGCCTGCGGTTGAGGCACTGAAAAGAGTTGTGATGCATTCCCCAGTCATAAATAAGGTATGTGTGGGTTCTGCTGAAAGGTATAGGAAGAAGGCATTGCTATGCCACAACAGGATTCTCACCCTGACCTGGTGCATTTGTCTGAGGGGGTGGGTACAAATCAAACGGAGAATTAGCTCAGAGAGCAAGAATTGGCTGAGGTATATCTTCTTCGTATGGGCTACATATTATTCCTGGTACGGCTCTGGTGATGTGGGTACAAGCCAATCCATACTCAGGGCTGGCCATATCCTCATCCCAATTTAGCAGACCAAGAGCAATAATTTGAATCTGCAAGCAAGAGATCAGCAATCCTCCACAAAAACCTCTTTTCCAGCTTTGTATTTATGGGCATGTGAACTTGTCTTGATAATGATACTAATTGCTGTTGATCTTGATGGTGTTTCTTCATGGCACATGCTGTCTCTTTCTTCCTTACCCAAAGCTAGAATCTACTATATGCCAGTCTCTGGTCACACCCCTCTTTTTCCTGTAGTAGCTCTTGTGGAAATTCTTGTCACTGTATCAGCCTCCTTTGCAGTGCTATTTAATTAGTTTCTATAGATGGAAGTTTGTGTGGACTTCTGCCCATTACCTTCCTTCTTGGTAGATGATGTCTTCTGTTTTTTCTGTTCTTGAAAAACCGCTAATGCACTGTTTTTATCATTTTCAACTGTCCAACATTAGTGATATGATGACTTAATTGGTTTTAGACATCAACTTGGGAGAAAGGGCACAGCATAAACTGTGAACTGGAAACAGAGACTATCTAGCATCAAACTGAAGGTAGAAGTTTTTGCAAACTGGCTGTTTATTTCTGTATGTATGTTATCTGTGGCTTACAAAGTGGATATATTTGTCATATGTATTTTTCATTTTATTTGGTGGGAACAGAAAACTTTTAGAAATAAGAATTACTTGTGTATCCAAAACATGGACTACATCTGATAGACAATACGTAGTCCAGCTGGTTAGTTCATGAGCTTAAGATGTTAACAAGCTCTAGTGCAGTTTGATGCAGGGATTTAAAACATATTTGCTTTACATATCTGATTGCAGGCATAAGTTTACAAAAAAAACCCCAGAAGACTCAGAAATCATGGGGAAACAGAAAGATTCAGACATGTATTTTTAAAAATATTTTTATTTTTAAACTTAGTTTTCTTGTATATTTGTTCAAGGTTTTGATAATCTATGTCTGCCTGCTCTGTAAGCATAGTAATTCTGTGTAAGGCATTGGATTCCTCCTCACATGGGATTAGCCAAGTATCAGAAAGAAGAAGATGATGGATTTAAAGGTCTTCCATCAAGGTTGTTGGCTTAAACAGCGCAGCAAAGAGTGGCTACTTATTCTGGGCTTGTGAGAAGGCTATTTACACGGTTTATATTTTTTAACTTTGAAGTGGAAGGTATCTTTGCCATGTGCATTGTCGCCAGCCTCAGCACGGGCCCTTACGAATGAGACCGATACAAATACTAGTACTTGTACTAGTACTTGATGTCTTATCATCACAGTTAACGATCCTCAGGAGTGAAGCCCACTCCATATCAGCAGCAGTCCCTGCCAGCTGTCTGCCCATCATGGCAAAGGCAGTAGGTCCAGGATGGATTGCTCTTGGAAGGGGCTTTTTTGCAGTTGGGAATCCTGGCAAGTGCAGACATTTCTGCTACAACTGTTTAAGATTTTTTAGTGGCTTTTAAACACTGTTCATGCCCATTCCAAACAAGCCCACAGAACATCTGCACAGTGTCTGCAAGCTGTGCTCAGGGAGCATCTACCAACAATCTTATATTGTTCTCAGCAGATATATATAAGTCCAGATTTTTTTTCATGGCTTAGTGTCCTCTTCAAGAAGTGAAGAAACTGTGGCCTTTCATTGATTCAGGAATGGAAACTATAATCGCAATATTGAGTAGTTATATTTGCTTTGGAAAAGTAATCCTATTGTTCTCCTCCTTTAAAGCTTAAACTAACAGTCAGCATGAATGTCATCTTTATAAAACGATAGAAACCTACAGTGTCTGGTATTAATAAATGCCTCTGTGCTCAGTGTCTGAATGGGGTTGAGGCTGAAAGGAGAGAATGAAGTCCTTATGACAGAACTCAGGGGTAGTCTCCCTTGTGAGTATTTTTATGAGATGCAACTGCTACAGAAGTGCATCTTGTGCATCCCAAGGCAATGAGTTTGCTCTTCAAGGGAACAGGGATAATTTATTCCTGACCCACAATGGTGGTCTGACACTGCTGCTAATTGATGCACTCTGAGTGTACTCTGAACTGCTGACTGTATGATCAGAGGAAGAACCGTCCTGCAGGGAACAGATAGGGATAAACAGGAGCCTGACTGAAATGAGTGAGACTAGCACTGAGGCAAAGTCAGTCTCAAATGTTGCTGACTTTTAAGAAAATCATCCAAAAACACTGAAGTGCTAGGAACAAAGAGTTTATAAGGGTAAATGTGACAGCAGTGAATTATGCACTGACTACAATTGTAACTGTAGACTAAAATAACTTAGAATATTTGTCTAACTTACAACAGTATTTTTCATCACCTACTTGCTCTTGCAATGAGTGGTAACTGAAGAATCAGTGGTGGAAGAAGATTTGTCTTGGTGTTATTATACAGGGCAGGGTCTCAAGTGAACTGGATTTGGTTCGTGGTTCCTCCTTAGTCTTTCTGCATGGTTTCAAGAGAGTCACTTAATCTCTCTCAGCTTCTTTTCCCTGTTTGCAAAAGAATAATGTTTTTGTCTATTTAAGTTGTAAACTCTTTAGAACCAGAGTAAATGGAATATGTGTTTATATTGCAGAAAATACACAGAGCTTTAATCTTAACAGTGGTCAATATTCAGTCATTAATAAAAATAGTATTAATTAGAACAAAAGACTGCATTATTATTTGATAGGGCAGGTTTAGATAATAATGGCTGTGCATACTGAATTCATGTAATTTTCGCAGTTGTGCTTAGTGGGGACTTATTTTGGCTGGAAAACAAGTCAAACAAGCAGTGCCAGCAGCTGTGAGGTCAGGAATAACTGCTAGGTTCTATTTTTCATCTCTTAGTCTTCTTACTGTTCGTTCAGTAAAAGAAGGGGGTGAGAAATATACGGAAAGTTTTCAGTGTCCAGTACTACTTTTCTGAGTTTGTCTTTGTTGGTCAGCAGGCGTACCTCAAACTCACTGATTTTAAATGGCTGCAGATACAAGTGGATCAAGACATATCATGTTATGAAAAAGTTGCTTGCTGAACGGTCAAAAGATACTCAGATATTATACTCTAAATCATAATATTTCTTTTGCAAGTCACTCCCAGTGTTAATTTTCACAGCCAACCTGTAGTATACATAAACGCCAAAGCTTACAAAAATGAAGAGATCTAAAGTGCATCTTGTTTATGTGTGCAAATGGGTTTTCCTGGGTAACATTTCATAAAAGCACAATGATAGCAGAACAAACATGTGCACGTGTCAATGG
Organism: Cuculus canorus; assembly: GCF_017976375.1. NCBI lineage: Eukaryota > Metazoa > Chordata > Aves > Cuculiformes > Cuculidae > Cuculus > Cuculus canorus. The sequence goes on from NC_071403.1 coordinate 91,929,386, forward strand.
ATGTCCGTTCTGGAGACCTGAACTCACTTTTCAGCTCTAAAAACAGACTTTTCAGAAAGGCTTTGCTATTGCAGTTGCAAGGAAGGAGAAACAAGGTACTATGCTCCCTTGCTAACAGACTTTAGAATACCTTTATATAAGAGGCACTGCTGTAAAAGATGTTGTATGTGTCTGTGATTCAGACCTTGGAAAGTGAATTGTAACTGCTTGCCTACGCCTGGGAGGCAATTAGGGAGAACCATGGATTATTTTTCTTTCTTTTTAATAGCATAAGAAGTGATTATCTGCAGCTTAAAGAAGAAAAAAGAAAAACACAGATTCTATAAGACTAAACACAGATACATAAATGAGCAAATGAGAGTTTCAGGATAGAGAATGGAAAAGAAGCAAAAGGAATCTTTTACTTGACTAGACAAATAAGTATACAAGTTCTTCTTTGGATCTGAAATGGAAGAAGTTATAAGAGAAATTTGAAACAGTTACACTTAATATGACGGTTTTCATTCCTTATTCTTTTGGGCTTGATGGTTTTATACTGTAAGGGTCAGGATCATTCTCACGTTACTTTCCTTTTTCTATGTTAGTGGAAGGGTGCACGGCCTTCAAATCTGTGGCAGAGATTCTGTTTCTGCAAAATCGACCCATGACTCATCTTTGTTATTGTGCCTTTTGAATCCTCAACATGTTCATTTCCCACAGCTTTTGTTAAGGCATTGACTTTGAATGTATTTCATATATATTTTCCAAATCAGACTGCTGTTAGCCATGGCAACAAGGACTTGACTTCTCCAGGAGTAAGAGCCACGAGGGAAAGAACAAAAGTGAAGCTTGTGGGACTAATTCTGACCACACTGAAAATGTCCAGATGTCAGTATAAAAAATGAAAGCAACGGAAAATAGTACCGCTTTCATATACATTTACCACAATGCTATAAGTATCGTCCATTTTACAACATGGGAAAAAAAAGTCTTTCTTTGCATGGAAATGTGTAGCATAACTACTGTGCTCTACTGTTTGAAAAATGCTGGGACGAGCCAACACCAACACTTCCTCTCATTCTCATATTTGGTTAATCAAATTACTTTTTACCAGACATTAGCCAGAACACTAGATAATTGTTTTCTATTTTAAATAATGGCATGCTGAATTCAAAGGGCCTTGTTTGAGTCTGCCAATCCCAACACTGGTCTAGAGTAAAACAGTATCCAATTATGCCCATTACCTCTAGGCAAGTACTTTTCTTAGAAAAATCACCTGTCAACAGCACAGCATTCTGCCAGAGTTGTTTTTATTCCCTTTGTGATCCAGAAACATTTTATTTGCTGATCTATCAGTTGAAAACTCTCTGTCAAGAAGAGGAAATAACAAGAAGGTTTTAGTGTATATTTGTACAGAGGTAAAAGTGTTGTACAAGTCCAACAAAATGCGTTCTTCCCATTATTCTGACTCAGACATGCAGATTATGTGGCAGCCAACACTGGTCCAGACTAAGTGACTAAGAATAGATAAAGACAAGATTTAGGAAAACCATGGGAGTCCATAAAGCACATTCAACATTACTGGCAGAAAACTACCTTTACCTTCCTTAGCTAACTTTTCACCCTTGCAAAAAAAACCCAGAACCAACAAACCACTCAATTATCAAAAAAAAAATTCAAGGAAAAGTAGCTGGTGAAAAGTTTTTCTTTGCAAATAAGAAGACTATCTATTGGCTCTCACATGAAAAGAGATGGTGGCACCCAGTTGATGTTACAACAAAATTTAAGGTTTGAATGTTGGGATCCCTATGAAGATCTCCATGTCTTTCCCTCTCATAGTTTTCAGATTACTCCAAAATATCCATCTTAATTCCAAATAGATTTAAGTGGGCTGCACAAAGAAGTCATTCTGCAATTGAAAAAAATATTGTAAATTATTTGTGACATAGAATAGGAGTGGCTTTGTGGGTTCCTTTTGTAAAGTCTAATTGAAATAATTTTTTTATACTACTAGGCCACAATCAAAGGTTGGTAGCATTTGGACAGGAAGAAGCATGTCAACAGGAAATAAATGAACCTGAGAATATTTAAAAGAAACCACAAAACTGAATAAATCTGCTGCCTGTATTGCATTCTTCACAACAAAACTGAAAGATATTCTGGAGGTCAGAGCATTAAACTATTTTAATCTAATGCAGTAAGGTGTATTAAAGAGGCATTTTTAGCAAAATGTTATCGAAATAAAATCCTGGGGAAAAGTAGCCAGCTGTTTCAGGGAACGTATGATCAAATTTTGAGATGATTAACTTTTCCACAGTGGTGACCATTAAAAAACTTTTCCATTGGATTTGATAACTAAAGTGTATTTGCTACAGATGACAGCTTTGTTCCATGTTTATTGAACAGACGTCCCTTCGGTCTGAACAGGTAACATTGAGCAACTAGTAAAGGTTTTCTCAGCCAAAATGGTAGCTACTTAACAGTCACAAAGATTTCTTTTTACACTTTCTTTGCCAGTTCAATGCTATGCAGAGGAATAAGAAAATTGGAGGCCAGGGGTAGTATTGACTTATAACACTGGCTTTGCCACTTATTTTTTGTGTGTCTGTGATTAATATTTTAGTTTTGCCACTTATTAATTAGGAATGACTCGTATCAAAAAAAGACTAGCAAAAAAGTTGTTAAATGGGCTATTCATGCAAGTAGATCTCTGTCTGAGCTTACATATATGATAGGTTCACTAAGCATGCAAAATTATATACAGCTGCTAATTTGTATTGTTATAAGCAGAAAGCCTGTGAGCTGTGGACATTCCCTGTAGCTCTACTTTGAGACTAACTCAGCAGATCTATCCAGGCATCCAGACAGGTATTGGCCCTCAGCCCCTCAGGAGAATCAGCAGTCTTGACATAGGAACTTAAGCATATGGTGAGTTCTATATACTTAAGAGTGTGGCATTGAAAAACTCCATCATAGTTAGTGGAAAACCACTATATTGTCTACTGTAAGCATGAACAATGAAAAGTAATTTAAAATTCACTTCAGTTCTAGGGGGTTTCTTGTTTGTTTTTTTTTTTTCCCCTGAGTGTTTCTCCTGAGTGTACAAAGTCCTGAAATGTCTTGTAAAGATATGTGTCTGAATTCTTTCAAAACTGATGGAAGAAAGAAAGATTGTTCTTTCTTTCAAAGCATGCCCAGAGGACTATACGGTGATAGTCTGTCTTCACTGTCATTCAGCATTTAGTGTAAGCAAAGACAATGTTTTAAGCCTGATGAAATTTAAGCACACATTTCACATTCTACTGGAATATGCATTACCGCCCAGTCTCTGGAGTTCTTGAAGCAAAGGATTTTCTCACCTTTCCTTGAAGCTTTTTCTGTTTTCCTCAGAACTGCGGGGTGTTCACAGTGTCAGAGAAAAGTAGCAGGAATGACATTTGTTAGGATGATTAAGAGATAGAGCCTTTGTTCCTTGAACCAATTAACATGTCACCCTTAGTGGAGCAGAAAGCATTTCTTCATCTCCTTTCTTTCACACCTCTGACCCACTTGACCAGTCTTGCTCTCTTGAAAGTACTTCTTACACCCTCATCAAATACCATCCTTTGATGATGATGATGCTTTCTGTGACACGCCAGGTAAGTATTCAAATCTTATCTATTGGAGAAGGAAGCAGACCCATCCCTTTCATCATGCAGGTAGATGATGCTCTGACCTTGGGAGCAGCATCAGGGAGGAGCACCATCACCCATCTTCTTCCTTCCTTTTTTCAGTGGTGTTCAATAGGCACCCTGACAGCACCTCCTAGCCTACAAAAAGATTGGTGCATATTAGCCCAACTCAGCAATGGGACAGAAGCTAAATTATCAGAACTGCTAAGACAAAAGGACTTGCTACACTAAGAAAACTAGACACTGAAAAAAACCACTTGGACATTGAAATCTTATTTGCCTACAACAAGTGTAAATGTCCCACAGAGGAGGCTGCTGAACAAGGGTTCTGAGGGTCAGAATTTTTGACTGGGGACTTTAAGTAGCAGGTGAGCATTGAAGTCATATCCAAGCCCTTTCATGGATTTAGCCCCCAAGTCCTGTTAAGCAGGCAGCCATCTTAAACACACCACGGGAATTGCAGTCTGTTGTTTATCACTTCCCACAGGCACCACTTTAAACACACGTGTGTATATGCATGTATAAAAGGAATACCTGGAGAAATGTAAAACATCTTAATTAAACTTAAGATGTGTGGTTCAGATAAGGTTGGCATGTGGCCACTGCATTCCAAGATTCTCAAATAGCATAATCTAATTAATTTTGTTTAAGAACACGGAGGTCATAAACATACAGTAATTTGAAACACTTAGTACCCTGCCAGCTGGCACTGTGTCCTTTCCACTTCTTTGCACTGCAGTTTCACTTCCATTTGTGCCGAGCCTGAAATTTCCTCACTCTAGTAGTAGGCTGTATTATGTTACACAGTATTCAGCTGAGGTATTTTTTAATGAACTAATTACGTGTTAGTTAATAATAGAACATTTCTTTAGTAGTCAACTGCTGAATATAATTCTGAGAGAACTACTGTAAGCTGGGATCCTGTAGGGATGTTTAGAAACATCTAAAAGCATTACATTTAGTCTTTAATATGTTATATATATGAAAGGATCTCCTCTGAAGACCCTGATGTTTTATCTTTTCACTGCTGGGCTATGCACTGGGAACTGATGTTTTCTCACTTTTGTTAGTGGATGATTATTGAAAGTCATTCAAAGAATAATGGAGAGTATTTACAGACACCTGCCATCAGAAAGGCATGTTTGGATTTCCTTCTGTTTGCTATCCACTCACGTCCAGCCTGTTTCGGCTGTAATGCTCTAAACACAGTCTATGCATCCGTTTGCTAGGCAGTCTCTAAGCGTCTGGAACAGATAGCTTCTGCAAGGTTTAGACCTTCTTTATGGCTCTCCTGAACAAGAAACATGATGTCATGTAACATGAAGTTGTGCAAATCTTTCAAGATGTTTCTCACCGCTCTGACCACCAGGGAACCATCTGGCTGATATGTTTAGCCAAATATCCACAGAGTTCAGCTCATTGCTAGCGACTGAGATGCAATATGGATAAACCCCACTACCTTAGAGCTCAATTTTGTCATTCAGAAAAAATTCCCCAGGGACACATGCCTTTAAATGTTGACTTTTGACCACTGGGTTTAGTTTTGAGATAGTAGGAGACAAGGAGTTACAGACAGGTTTTGATGACCTGTGGGTATTATTATTTCAGAAGTATATACTTTTGTGAATGCCGTAGGTCAGGCTGTCCTTGGCTGATGTAAATGAACATGGCATGATGAAGTAATATTTATGTTACACAAACTTATAGCAAGGAAGAATCTGACTCTGTATACAGAGATAACTGCATGTCACACACTCTTCACTGTCCTTCTCACAGCACATGCATAACTATCACTAAGGAAAGGCATGCATTGAGGGGTTATGCTCTTACATGTACATTAGTATGTAAATATCTCTATCAAAGATTTTCTCTGCTGGAAGACAGGCATGTGGTTACAAAGCTATTCTCTGTCTGGTACTGCAAGCAGCACCGTAAATTCCCCACACCCCATATCTGATGTACTCAGATGCAGAGGAGGCACTAGAGGGAAGCAAGGGCAGCACAGGCTGGCTAAGAAGCAGATCTCAGACACAAAAACCTGATGGAAGTCTCTACAATCCCAGCACTGTTCTCCTGAGAAGTGATCAGCCTCAACCCTTAGCCAGCTAGAAACAGAATGTGAATTAGCACAGTTTATTGTAAGGGAAAAGATGAAGCATGTCTTTTTGAGCATGAAATGCTGCGTGATGTGGAAATATTGAGGGTTTTGAAGTGTCATATGTGAGAGACACATACACACCCCATTTCTTATTTTACAGTGCTGTTGGGGAGCAGGACTTTGAGCTGTAGAATCCTTAGGGTGAACGGAGGTCTTCAAGTTTTGTAGTCCAACCTCCTGCTTGGACCAGATGCAGTGGGAACAGGCTGTGCAGGGCCTCGTCCAGCCAGTTTTGAGTATCTTTAAGGATGGAAATGCTACCACCTCTCAGGGTAACCTGTTTCAGTGGTTGACTACTACTTAAGATTTTCTGTATATTGAGCCAGAATTGCTTGTGTGGTAACTTGAGTTCATCTTCTCAAGATAGGACCATAGCTTTACTCTTTCCATTAAATATATTTGAACAGTTTTGAGTAATTTTACTGTAAATTCTAGTGGAGACAGAACTGCAGGGCACAGATGACCAATAATGCTATATAAACCTTTCCACTTTTGATTTAGTTGGATATGATACTTATTAAAACACACAATCATATAAGTGGTTTGAGTAAAATAACTGGTGGTATGAGGTCCCTTTTCTGTCAGATACTTTTCAGACATTGCTTAGTGATCTTAGCCTGGTTCTCAGTGGACTGGTCTTCACATCAAAGTCTACCGTCACAGTTTGTGCTCACACATTTCTTAACAAGGTTGACTCTTAAAGGTATTCAGGCATTATTCTGCTCAGTCTTCAAAACCCTAAGTGATTTAGACAGGTAAGAACCATTTTCAGAGTTGCCTGACTTAAAACTCCTTAAAAGCCAAGATTTAAGTGAAAAAAAACTGGTATTTGATCCTCATCCTTAGAAGTAGTCTCTCCACAAGAAGGAGATAGGAAGGAATGTAAGTAGGGCAAGTTGTGGAAATTTATGTTGCCTTTACAGATGTTGTGCATCTTAAGAGAACTTCACTTCCAAGAACTGTTTCACTCAAGTATAACATTTCTTAAAACAAACTAATACAAGGAAATGTTATTTGCTACAGGTCAATTTATATCTTAATTTTTCACGGATAAGAGAAAAACCCCACAGATTCCCTTTCCTGAACAAGAGTGCAAAGAAGAAAAAAGCCCACTGAATGTTTTACTCTTCTTAAGAAAAGCATCCCTTGAATAGGATCTTGATGAAAGGTACTCTATAGAAATATAACTGAGAATGGCCAAAGAGGAGATGTGGTTCACATACTTACGCATATGAGTTCCAGCCACTGCCTTGTATCTGGTGAATGTATACTGACAGTTTATTTCCACGACAGTCATCAATATAATGTCTGAGAGCTTAATCCTTCTCCCACTAAGTCAGTACCAAGACTCCCACTGGCATCTACTGTATAGGTTTGAAGTCTGCATATTCAGTGCCTACAAAATGAGCCGCTACTTACCTAGGAGTAAAGCTAGGCAGAAAGTATTCAAGTATAAATATTTATGTTTAAAGAATCACACCTATTAAAATCCATCACAAAAGTGATTGATTCTGTATAATTTTGGAGGGTTTTCTTTGTTTAAAATATCTTTTCTAAAGCAGCATAGCTCTTGAAATAGGAACAGACTATTTTATTTTTTTTAGGTTTTAGATAAAACAGGAAATTCAATCTTAGTTTATGGGTAAAATAAAATCTTATTTTATAAAAAGAAATAGTATGATTTACAAAAATCTTGCTTTTGATAACTGAAGAATAAACGTAATAATATCATTTTTTTGGGGGGGGAAGATCATAAAATATCACCTGAAGCTACACTTAATCAATCAGATAAGTCTGTTTTAAATTTCAAAAAATAAAAACATCATTGAGATTTTCCCATGTTTCTAGTGTTTTGGTTTTTTTTTTCTTTAAACTATTCTATCTGCTTGGAAACTAAATGCAGATTCCATTTGGAGCATATCTAGATGTTCAGAGTAAAAGCAAAGCACATACTAACATTGGTTTTGTTCAAGGGCAAGAAGCATAAGGGGCAACAGAGGCTAAAGGCTTAAGGGGCAACGTGTTTCCCAGTGCCCCTTTAAAAAAAAAAACAAAAGCTGAACTTTTGGGGGTAATTAGGATGAGTACTTTAACAATATGTTATTCACTTTCTTCAATGCAGATCTTTCAGAATATGGAATTTGAGTTACACAGGATGTGGTGTTGATTGAGACTGAAGGAAAAAGTTAGAGAAACTTAGAAAGTTAGAGCTTCTAGTTCATGAAGTCTTTCTTTAAAATACATTTATAATTCAGAAATCAAACATTGTAATTAATTAATTAATTACTGATAATCTCAAAAAAGCAAACCCACGTCCCTTCATTGTTTTCTTGGAATTCATGAAAAGGCACTTCAGACAATAACCTTTCTCCCTGACTCACAATGAGGTCTGTGGTGCAGGGACTGTGAGTCTTGTCCTGCTGAGCAACTTTATACCTCCAAGTGCTGAGCCACTTGAAGCTTTTGGCTGTGCTCTTTTATTTTTTTTCCAGTTCTCCAGATTCCTATGCCCTGTTCTCCGGTTCCCAGAGGCAGGCATTTCTGTAATTTCGTTTCACTTCCAAATATCTTTAGAAAATGCAAAGCGCTTTTGGCTTGGATTTCATACACAGGCCAGTGCCAAAAACCTATCTGCATTTTTTCCCTTGTATATCCTAATTCTAAACTTAGTCTTCCTTTTACATTCTGCAGTACTATGCAATCCTGAGGGGAAATAGCTATTCAGAGTAGCATTAACCCTGTGTGAAATACAAAGTGTGAACATTTTAGCTGCCCATCATCGCTCAGCTGAACAAAATGGCTTTGTGGCTGGCACTTTTTTTCACCTTACTTCTCCTCCCTGAAATTGCTTTAAAAAAATCCATCTTACTTACTCTTTCTAAAACCATAGACTCGCATTGTCTAGCCTGTCTAATAGTCCCCTCTAATCCAGTCAGAAAGCCCATCCTATTTGAAATAACCAAATATGCATGTGGAATTTGCATTAGAAACATAATAGACCTACTAACCGTGGTTATTACAGCCCACTCAATTGTTCAAACATGCCTCCCACCTGTTACTGCTTATAACATGCCATCAAGTGCAAAAGTTATGGTGCTATTTATACAGAGCCTTCTTAGACATGCACGAGGTGCAAGATATGCTTACAAGACCATTCTTTCATCTCTTCCGCTAGGCACAACAGGGGTCTCATCTCCCTGGATGCACATGTGACTACAAATGTCATTACTGGAAATAAAACATTCCCACCAAGCAGAGAATGAACCCCAGGGAGACCAGTGCAGGAATTCTCTCCAGCCTTTCATTTGGAGAAGGAGAAAGAGGAGGAATAAAACCCAACAAAAACGCCCCACAGCTTTGCTGGTTTAATTGCTGTATTGCGGATGCACACGGGATGAAACAAGGAAGGAACCACAAGCATTTGAATGAAAGTTGTTCCAAAATCCTACAGGAAATTTGTGTTGGCTTTGGGGGCCTGATGTTAATGGAAAGATTCAGAGTCATTCAAGTGTGCTCTGGATCAAGCCCTTAATACAGAAATATGTCTTAAAAGGTGAAGTTCCTCTTGTGCATGGCTGCAACACACAAAATAGTGAACTCCTGATTCTAATTAAGCTAGATAACATTTTTATCATTTTATCACTAACTCACTGGAGAAAGGATTTTACCCCAAATTTTGATACTATTAAATTTCATGAGGCTTAGTTCAGACTCTTACACTATGTCAGGGTGGAAATAATCTCCCTAAATATGTACAAGTAGGTACAAAGAGAATCAAGTTGTAATTTTTAATTGCTTTGCATTTCTGATAGGTTTAGGATAAGGGAAATAAAGTGTGTAGGGAGACATCTTTCCTAAAATAGGAATTCATACACATTTTTAAGAAGTTTTATGACTTTTTTTTGATTGACAAAGTTGATCTTTCTAGTACGTTCTGTTTACTTTTCTTCTCTGCATTTTTAATTAAATTATTTCATGTTTCTACTGCATCAAATCAGTTCCTTGAGAGTGCAAAACAAAGATGGGCATTATTGGAAGAGTTCTGGCTGAGGACATGAATACTTAGCAAGTTATGAAGTGAAGCACAGACCCATTGTGCTTTATTGCTTCACTCAACAACTAGGAAAAAAACTAAAAGCAAAACTTCAAATTTGTTTCAAGTAACCATATCAAATACATGAGATTTCTGTCTTTGCAAATCTCTCATCCTTGATTCTGGAAAGCAGGAGCATCTATGAAGATGTGGATGAAACGTCAGAGGAGAAACTTTTTCTGCAACCTTCCAAATATTTACCCATGGAAGGACACTGAGATCTTCAGGTATTTGAAATTACTGTGGTGTTGTATAGAGATAATGGGTTTGCTTGGGTGCCAATAGAGCAGCTACGGAAATGTGGAGCTTCACGCAAACAGGTTTACCTTATTCTTATCAAAGGCTTCCCTACTTGGGAGATTTTCAGTGGTTGAGCTATACTTATGACATGCCACTTTGTCTTATTCGTTTACTGTACCATGAAACACAACTTTTTCTTCATGCTTATAAAAGTGGTGATATTACCCCATTATAAAATCATCCTCTAGGCTTGGAGCTTGCAGAACCTCTAAGTCCATCTGATGGTTTGGTGCCACTCTGCCTATCTCTGTGAACCTCTATGTGAGCAGTATTCCAGGCACAGCTGGCTGAAATGCTGCTGTATAATCTGTTTTGAAAGGAAAATTAGGTTTTCAGATAAACTTTTTTTTTTCATGGATTTTCTGCTTTCCATGGTAAATTCCAGCAAATCATTTGCAATAAAATGCTCTGTGTTTTTCTATGTGATGGTGCATGGCACAGGATGGTGGGAGAACATTTTCTGACAAGTACTGTTGGTATAAACTCATATTAATGCTGATGCTTTTTCATGCAGCAAGCTGTTAATCGAGCCTCCGGAAAGTACAGACAGATGGAAGATACAGGTTGTTGCACAAAGCTTGTTCAGCATGCTGAACACCACCACAAATATGTTATTTTATGCACTCTTCTTTGAAGAGTGATGGATGTAGCATGTGTGAGTTGCTGTCTCATTTTTCTATTGAATTATAAAAAAAACAACCCACAGATCTAGCTGGGTGGTATCGCCATTTTTTTCCCAGTAGCTTCTGACAGTAGTTACATTTCATTTAAAACATACACTCACTTTTCCTGCATTCCCCAGTGTAAACATGTAAGAGATGCTGGAATTCACTGAAGAAAAAGAACTTTGCAATCCTGTACTGCAGAGGGTGGCACAGGAGGGCCAGAAAAAACACATCTGTGGGTGAATGTCTCACACTCTGTCTTTCACAGCCAGAAAGCTATACATTTTGCCTCAGCTGCCCATGGAAGTACTAAGCTCAGCAGCTGTTTTGCTCTGAAGGCGATTGGGCTGTGGCCAGTCCCAGTGTATGACTTTTAGAGGGACATAGGGAATGTCCCTCTAAAAGTCATACACATACATCCCACCAGCCCTGTCTTGCTTTTCTCCCTCAGTTAGGCCACTATCCAGGACCAGTCATAATTGTGCCTCTACCCTCCCAAGTACACAGCACTTGGACCTACTTTTAGATTTTAAGGCTATACAAACAGATCATTTGATTATCTTCTCACTAAAAAATACATTTGACCTCCAACAATTGCATGTTTTCAACATCTTCTGCTACCAGAGAAAATGAAGATTTTCAATTAAAAAAATATAAAAAATTAATGGTGAGCTTTGTGTCTCTGGGTTAACTCATTCTGGCTGCAGTTTGAAAGAATGCCATTGGCAGAAACCACAAGAGATGGAAAGAGTGGAACAATTACTGCATCCACATTCTTGGAAAAGTCTGATAACAGCAAAGACCATTCCTGCAGCTCAGTGGCAGGCCCAAGTATGCTGTGAGAGAGAGAGAGAGTGTAGCATGAAAATGATTCATCAAAGCCTAGAAACTCAAGACCTCCCTTGAATGATCTCAACTTCATTTTAGGAGATTCTGGTAATCAGTCTAAAAAAGCCACATTAGACATGTATAAGGAAGCAAAGCACATAACTCCTTTGCTATCTCTGGCATCAGTGGAACAATAGAGGTGAGGTGTGTTTTCCCATGGTCTCTATCAGAGAAGAGCCCTGCAGGGTTTTTCAGATGCTCATCAATGAAATTAGCATATATCAGGGCAAAGTACACACTGCTGTCTTTTTTGAAAGCAGAATGTCTGGTATGATTGTTAAAAAGTGAATTAAATTCTTACCAGGTGTTGGTTTTGTCAGATCCTAAAAGTCTGTCAAATGGATGATTTGCTTTGTGATCCTGATGTCTTCATTTACATAGAAGATACATACATTTGATGTCTTCATTTACATACATCTACCATTTTGTTTGTCCTCTAAAGGTTTATTGATTATCATCACTCTTTTCATCCACCTATGAAAAAAACAAAGTCAATTATCTGCAGAAACAATGGATACCACTTTGTTCTGGACAACTCTGACTGCAGTGTGTTGAGCCCCTTTATTTCAAAGTCCTGCACACCATTATCATCTCAGTTCCAGCCCAGTAACTTTAAAACTGAGAAAACCTAATTTTATATTCCAATGAAAAAAAATTGTCTTCTTTCCTATTTAAATCTGAATTTATTTCCTCAGTAACTAACTAGACACTAATAATTCCAATTCACTTTCACACTGGGTGGTTATATGACAAAGACTCATTAACTGTACTGATGCATAGAAGATCCTATGTAGGTTTCTTAAAGGTCTTGGAGCTCAAGCAAACTGAATTCCCTCCTGCCTCTGCCCCAGAGTGCCTTCAATACTGTGGGTAAGCTGCTCATCTCAATGCCTACACATGGTCAGTTTTCTGTTGGGTAGCCTAGCTTTCCCAGTACTACCGTTTTCCATACTTACAAGGGGAATAATAGTGTTTCCACGTGTATACATAGCAGCAGTTTGGAGGTGGTCCTAATTACAGACAACAGGTATTAGACAGTGTTTAGCACAATGGTGCTCTAATTCTGGCTGAGATCTCTTTGTAATGATCATTAGTGATTCCGTAAATAAACAACAAGAACGAACAAAAGAAACCCATAAATTCAGTCTCTAAAAACCATTACATCCTAGAGACAAAAGACCTTGTAACACCATCTGCTAGCAAACCTCTGCCTAGAACAAAATTTTCTTCCTTTGAATTATCCAGATTCTTCAAGTCTGAATGGACTTCACTGCTTTTAAGAGTGTGGGCTGAGCAAAAGGAGAGAAACACAATAACAGTGACAATTTAACGAAGTCATTATAAAACATACAGGAGAACACATGAGAAGGAGAGGAACTTAAGAATAGACAAGAGAAAAGGTGAATTTGAAAAGAAAGGAGTTTTGTGAGAACATTTCCCATAATAATAAAATGTTAAATTTTTGAGTGAAGAAATCCATTGATTTAGTGTTAAATTTATGATGAAAAGCTGTTGAGGGATATGGCAAATACTGTCGTGGTATTGTGACTAGAAGCAATATAATTCTCCATATATATAAGCTCATGGTCCTGCTTTATTATTCTCTTGAAATATTGGGGACATTCCGAAACTGAAGTTTTGGATAAGACCACTTATGTACTCATTTTGTAAAAGAATAGCAAAACTGATTCAAACTAAGAAGAGGAAATCTGATTTCTGCAGAATAGGATGATTACTGAAACAACAGATGTGAGTAACAGTGGTGCATCTTTCAATGGCAGCTCTTTGGCACAAATATGCATTTGTTTGTAGAATACCAAATGTCTATTTGTAACTGGTCTAAAAAAGTCCCATCTGTGCTTTACCTTTTCCTAGCTAGTTACGTGTCAATATCCACCTCAAAGGGAATGCCTCTTCGCACAGGCCATATATTTTTTGAAATGGTCAAAGTTCTCATTAAATCATATTTTATATTCCTTTTTCTGTTGCAGTTATTCATTCAGGCAGGGGTTGTTTTTTGGGGGATGCGTGTGTGTGTGCTAGGGTGGAATTAATTTAGGGCTCTTACTCAGTTGTATTTCCAACTTTATTGGTTAAAAATGTTTCTTTAGCATCTTGAAAATAAAAATCTAGGTACAGTTGTGGAAATATCTCTCATTCTGCCAGTCAGTCATCCACCATTCATATTAAAGTTAAAGCTCTTTTAGCCTTCACACAAAGTGAGGTAGGGAATAAAAGGAAGAAATAATTTCCCCTTTTTCAGGTATGATCTCCTTAACTGATCATGACCAGCTCAGACAGAAAGTCAAAAAATGAAGTCAGTTACTCCTTTTGAAATTCATTCAGGACCAGGCACTAGTTCAACCATAGCAAGATCTTTTGGCCCTCCCAGGAAGAGAAAGAGATGGAGGGAAAACAAGCATGGAGAAAAACAGCAGACTGTGGAGCACCATTAATACAAAAGTCAAGGACTGTGGGGAGTTACAGGATCAGAAATGGGTGAATATGGAAGCTGAGGAGGGACACGGGGAAGAGTGCCCATATCAGCTCCCTGTGCACCCAGGAGAGATGCAAGGAGCTGGTGGTGGCTTCCTGGGTCCTCTCTGCCCTGGGGGCTTGGATGGCAGGTGAGTGGGCACAGGACTACTAGTACAGGGCACCTCCCACCCCATTTTGCTGCTGCTTCTTCCTTTTGGAGTGAATGACCATGTCAGCTGGAGAAAGAGAAATCTGATGGAGAGGCTTTGGTGATTTGCAGGGCTTTAACTGAAAGATTAGACATGTCTACATTCCCCTGGTTGTCAAAGGTGATACCTCAAGTTGGACTGGGACAGTAGATTAGAAATAGCTTAAACTGTAGTGGCAGGCTACTTTATAACATCCCCAGCAGAATAGTGAGAGACTTTTACCATGAGAAAACAAACAAACAAACAAGTAGCCAGAGAAAAGAAGCTGTTTTCTGTATTTTGCTTGGAGGCAGCAGACGTTTATCATACCTCTTTTGGCAGGACTAACTCTTGGCTCAGAGCAAAGCAAAACTTTCCATGGAGAGTGAATGGTGCTACTGACCCAGACACAGAGGTGTGGGAATATATGGACTAATCCAAGCTGTCTCCAGCAAGGATGCTTTACTGAGGAGTCAGCTGCTACTTTGTAAGGCCTTTGTGGCAAGCGGATTTTTTATTTTTTTTAATTTTCATACAAAGGGGGTTTCCTCCATGCCTGGGCCTCAGAGGCATATCTGCTGCGTGATTTAGAAATCACAACACTGATCACTCTTGCAAGCACAGCCACAGACTGGCTGTAGTGCCTCTGCCAGCAGTCTGAGCCGTGGAAGGCCAGAGGATAATGTTGGCTGAGTCAAATGGCTCTTGAGGGATTTACAGAGTGGATTGCACTTGAAAAGGGAATCCTCTTTTATGTCTGTTCTTGAGAAATGAATGCTAGGCGTTGTTCAAGGTTGTTCAGAGTTGAACAAGTTCTCTGAAACTGAAAGCAGAACCAAATTCTTGTTATTTCCTCAAGGTGCTCCAGTGAAGTCCCTAACACCTGACGGGAGAAGTAAGTGAAAGAAACCCAAGCTATTTATCTGATGTAACAGCAAAGGGTAGAACCAAGCCTGAAGTAGAATATTCTGTTCATTTTACTATCTTATTTGCTGTTGAAGTATCTGCATATCTTTCAGCAGCACATCTATGATGTGATGAACATTTGTCCTGTTGTTTCTTTCTGCTATAATCTTCTCCTTGAGGGAAATGACATTTAAAGTAATGCAGTTTGGACCGAAGTTTAGTTTGAGGACTGTAAGGAGGAGGCAGAGGAAAAAAGTACTTCATTACTTTTAATGTACCTACTTCCCTGTATTTGTGTCAGGGAAGAAAAGGACAAAACCCCAGATTTTTTATCTAATACAACCATACGCATAAACAAATTTTATCTGGAGAGCACAGCAGAAGAAATAATTGACAATGGCTTCTGTGTTAGGAGGTCTTTTAGATACCTGGAGCCTAGATATATGAGCATCAGCAGTAAAATTATATATTTTGACACCAGGGAGATAATTAAAGACACTTAAAAAGAAGCAAGTAAAGTGAGCAGTTGATTCTGAAATAACTAAAGTTTTCATTAGTACCCATTAAAAGTAATTTTCAGTCTTAAGCCCATTGTGTTCTCTTTTGCTTCTATTGAAGTTTACAACATAGTTTAAAAAAATCTCCAAAATGAATTACAGATTGTAAGACCTTTTTCTAAAGAAGTCATGCTTAAATGTGTGATCTTCAAATTATTTCTGTTTTTTATGTGTTTTGCCTATGTTGCTGCTTCCTATATATTTTCAGCAACCTTGGGTAAAGTTTTCAAAACATCTATTTTCAAGAATTTCTGTATTCTTTCAAGTGAATAAAATCCAGTGACAGAAAACTTAACCAGTCCTGACATAGCTGGTTTACCTGTCTGCCAATTGTCACTTGAATATGTCAGAACTAACCTCACAAATCATGTATGTCATTGAATTTTGACAATTTCATTTGGTGTTTTTGCTCTTGTATGGCATCTGACTCTGTCTTTAACTGTATGAACAATCACCAAAGACATTAGGGATACTCATGAAGTTAAGATCATACCTGTGTGCAAATATCTTCCGGAATCAGTGTGTAAGTGATTTATCAGTTGTGTGAAAAAAGTTTGTGGATCTGGGAATGAACCTTTTAGCTTGCAGTCATATTTTGTTTGCACATTGATATCCTATGTCCCTTACAGATGCTGTCATTATATGTTAAATATTTATGTTGTAGTGTCATACACTTAGGATGTAACTCTGATACCTAATATGCAAGCACTCCCTGAAATACTCTATATCCTGTACAATATTAAACGTCTGTATTTTGTTTGGTTCGGTTTCTCACACAAGTGTGAAAAGGAATTTGAAGCTATAAATCACTGTCAGTCAGTCTTTACCTTAAGTGCTAACCACATCCCTGAATCAACAATATGTTTTCCTTCCTTTCCACAGATGGGTTGACCCTGTGGGTTCACCATGCTTTATTACACCTAGAAATTCCAGCCACACTCAGTGATTGCATCACTAACCGCTATTCATTGCTGAGCTTAGGAATGTCTTCTCAGATGATTTGCAATCACACAGCTGAGAGCTTTTACTCCCCTAGCAGAGCTTGCTTTCAAACAGAAAGCCCCATCCTTGTTAATATAATCCTAATAATCAACATAAAATATTATCAACATAAAAAACACTTTCTAATTGCTTCCTTCCCATTTCCTAGGGCTTCTCTTTTAATAACATAGATTTTTATTATTATTGCTTGGTTTCAGACTAATTTATTTTCTGGAATGGGTTTACTTAATTTTCTTGAACTTTGAGTGTGAAGGTCCTGCATATTTAGCTCACCTGGTAACTTGAGATGATATAGAAAACCTTGGAAATCTCATTGTTTGTGCAGTGTTGCTGCATGGGCTTCCAGGATAGCCTGTTCTCCCTTACAGAACAACTAGCCCTCAAATAATTTAAAATAGCAGTTAAAAGCACTGCAATGAATTTGTGATTCAGAGGGAAGAATGTCAAATATTGACTCAGCTGATGATTTCATGCAACATACAGGTATCCCTCAGAAGCATCCCAAATTAGCACTGGCTCTCTGCAATGTAGTCTCATGAAAAGCCCACTTTAAAGTGGTAAGTTCAATAGGATGATGTAAGACATACAGGAATATCTCAGGAAAATGACCTTCCATTGGAATAATGCTGGTTTGCAAGAAACTCAAAAGTCTCAGAAGGATCCTCGTTCATAAGCAGGACATCATCTGAAGGCAAAGAGACAGGCAGACAGCAACTTTCCACCCACCACTGTGGTGGAGGTGAGTCAGTTGTTTTCTTTCTTAGAGCTTCTGGGTGGTTAATATGAAACATAAGCTCCTTTCATCACTGATTTACGCTCTTGCTTTGCAACTGATAGGATAAACCCTATCTTCATTTTGTGTAATTCTGTCTCATCTCATTGATTTTAGCTGAGCTGAGGACCCTATCTTCCAAATGTTAAGTTTCTTTTCTGTTATTGCTATGCTTGATTCATTATTTAACTCTTGCATTGTAATTTTAAGTTTACCTGTGTAGTTTTGAAGCTCCTTACAGTAAGGTATTTTACAATTCCTAACTTCTTGTCTTAATACATATCACTTTCATTAAGCCACTTAGTAACTCTTCACTGAGACTAGAGCCCTAACTTTTCCTTGCATTCTCCTGCGCTGCTTTTATCATTGTCCTCCTCCTGGGCAATAGTAGCTTTCCTGCAATAAAATCACCAGCACACTATGCAGGCTCTTGCAAATAGCTAATATAGAAAACACATTGTCTGTCTTCTTTGCCCTTCTATCCTTTGGCTACTACAAACTGGCATTTTGCTTGCATTTTTCACTTTTTTGTCATCTTCTTCTTAGCACAACTGTGAAGCTGGCTGCTGGCTTCCATTACTTTTCCACAATAACTCTCAGGTCTCCTTCCAGAGAATGGTGCTGGATGAACATTTAATTTAGCACATACAATACTTCTTGCATCAGTTTCTTGCTTGCAGACAAATTACTTGATGTGTGCTAATATTGAACTACATTTACCACCTGCTGGCTCAGATCATCTCAAATGATCCAAAGCTTTTGACTTGAGTTCCACTGTTCCTTGTATTCTGCCTACTTCTAATGCTAGTATTATATTGCAATCCAAAGGTTTATTTTATATGACACCTCTGCCAAATTGTTTACATATGTTAGTTCCCTTAACATTTCCTTATTTCCAACAGCTTTTGGCCCCAGGGTAAAACTGAAGTACGTTAGTGCTGAATGGAATATAGCCGTGCAAAGTAAATACGTGAATAAGGATCAGGCCATACACCAGGTCTCTCCTTTGAAAACTTAAAAATGGAAAGGGCACAATTTTCAAAAGGACTTAAAGCCAGATGAGAGAAACTGTGAAGGACTGCTGAGAGCACAATGCTTAGCAGCCCCAATGGGAATCCATTCTGTCCAAGTTGTTAGGACTAAATGATACTGGAAATGTTCGTACATGAAGATAATCAATGTACACTTCAATTATGATCTGTAAATGCATTTTGGAATTATTTAAGAACTTTTAAATACTCTGGAAACTAACATCACATAAATGTTTTTGTATGCCAGAGCAATTTTTTTGATGGTGCCTACCACTACTTGGAACAGTTTACAGTGAAATCAGATCTTATCAGGTAGCATCTGTAAAGAGAATGACATTGGGTCAAAACAGAGGTCCTCTCAGATAAGAAAGTAGTGATCCCAGTTCCGTAGGGCACCTTGAAGTGGGGCAGCTAATTGTAGGACTGCATGTATGCTCTTTATGAGTGGGATTTGACCCTTGCTCAAAAGCTAAGTCCTAGCTCTGTTTTTACTTCAAAATGAAACAACCCAGCATAAGACTGTCAAAATGTCTAAAGTATAAAGGAATCAACATGAAGACTGGAGATATAAAACAGTCAGTTAGGAGAAGGTTTTTTCTTAAATTACTTGATTATCTGAAAGTAAACCCACCATTTCAGTCAAGTGACAGTGTTTTAAAGGGTTATGAAGAAATAGCAATCTGTGACTTTAATATCCCAGTCCATGTCAGACCTTTACTGGCAGTGCTGCGAAAACATTTCCTACATACTTTCAGCCTTATCATGGAAACTCAGACAGCTCAGGATCACATGGGTTGATAAGTTTTCAACCAAATAAGAGTCAGAAATGCAAAAGAAAAATACCCTGGGAAAGTTTCCTTCGGCTCATGTGTATGAGAGAATATAGTGCATTCCCCTGTCCAGCCTGTAATTAAGATGAAAGGCATATTTCCATATAATTTGCCATTCAGCGGCATGGTTTGCATTCCATGTGGACTGCATCATCTTGATTCTTCTAATGCAATGAAACAAAACAAAAAATGAAATCAGGCTTAGTAGTTGAATAGGATGTGTTATTACAGTGCAGACTATTTTTAACTCTGAAGAAACAAAGCCATTTTAACTGCTAGATTTTTATAAGAATTAAAATATACAGGATCTCCAAAATAATGATTTCTTTGTATAAAATCAACAAAGTACCCTGGCTTGAAAAATTAGCTGATCTCATTTTCTTGCCCTACTACCAGATGGCCAGAGGAAGGCAAAAGAAAAGCGGTAAAGATATCTTTAACCTAACTTGTCTTCAGCTATAGTTTTAGCTTTATAGCTTTCTATGGATCATAAAATGAATCTGTAGGGTTGTCTTGCTGAGCTGCAAGGCACCTTTACCTGTATATGCACAAACACACGTATTCATAGAATCATAGGATGATGTGGGTTGGAAAGGACCTTAAAGATCATCTAAATCCACCCCTCCTCCCATGGGCAGGGACGCCTTCTTCTAGATCAGGTTGCTCAAAACCTCATCCTACTTGGCCTTGAACACCTCCAGGGATGGGCCATCCATGACTTATCTGGGCAACCTGTTCCAGTGCCTCACCACCCTCATAGTGGAAAGTTTCTTCCTAAAGTGTAATCCAAATCTACCCACTTTCAGATTAAAACCATTACGCCTCATCCTGTCACTGCACTCCCTGATAAAGAGCCCCTCCCCTTCTTTCCTGTAGTCGCTCTTCAAGTACTGGAAGGCTGCTTAAGATCTACCCATATCCTTTTCTTCTCCAGGCTGAACAAGCCCAATTCTCTCAGCCTTTCCTCATATGGGAGGTGCTCCAGCCATCCGATCATCTTCATGGCCCTCCTCTGGACTTGCTTTAACAGATCCATGTCCCTCTAACTTCTTAACCTTTAGCTCTGTGCAGGTCTGACTCACCGTGCCTGGTCTCATCAAAGTGAATTAGAGCCTTTTTTCTCTAGTCAGAAATATGTTATGAGTGATAAACTGTTGGTAGCTCTGACAAACTGGAAAAGGTTTACAAATAGTTTCTGTTTCTGCTGCAGTTCCATTGACTTTAGAGGAGTTCAGGAAAACCTGAACAGTTAAGTAAATCATAAATAATTTAGGAGTTCCTGAGAAAATGTTCCCTTGTAAGATTTGTAGTACTTCCTGATTCCATCCGTGCTAGAAATGGCATAAGGACAGTCTTTCTCGTGGTAAATTAATATTTCCATATTTTGTCTGCACTGGAATGAAGAACAGCAGAGGTCACACAAGTAAACAACTGAAAAGAGAAAATAAGTCAAGAACTTTTTTCAACCCCAAACATAGCTTGGTTCAATTTTTATGCTAGGGTCTGTGCTGATTTTTCTTTTATATAAACCTGCTTGTCCAGCATTATTAGTGGCTGAATCCCAAGGAGATGTATGCTTAAAGTCAGATGTCTGGCCATAGGTCTATGGGAAACAAAAATGTCAAGACAAATCTGAAGAAACCACAGAGCCCTTCAAACTTGGATTCTTTATGCAGATATACTGCCTATACTGGGGGCCCAGCGAGGCCATTGGAAAATTGTCAGTGTGCTGAGGATCAGGCCCCTGACGACGAGGCTTTGCCTCGGTGTCCTTAGCTGGGCTTTAAGCAGTGTTGGGAATGGGCAGAAAGGAGAGGACATTTCTCCAACACCCTGTTGCACAAATAGAGCAAGCTCTCTTCGTGCCTTTCCTTGCCTACGCAGCAGCTGTTCTGGAGTTTTAACACTCCATTTTGGCTTGGCAAAATCCGCACCTGAAGAGATTCTTACAGTTTAGTCATTTGCTTGATAGCTATGCATGGTTTCTAGAATCTTTATACACTCCCCCATTACTCCTTCTCCTGGAGCTTCTGCATCCATGGTGGGCTATCACCATCAGGAGAAAATGTCCACTCAGTATACAGAAAAAAAAGAAGGTTTATTAAGAGCTAACAGATCACTTTCTGTCTGGTACATACCGAGATTCTTGAAATAATGGATAACTAACACATCTCTGCCTGTTGTGGTCCCAGATAAGGGATGTGAGGCTGCACAGCGGTGAGACCCGGCCAAAGAATGAAACCTTTTAGCACCTTTTGCTCCTGTGTCTTCCTTCTGAGAAAAACCAAGTTGTTGCACTTCTGCCCTCTTGCTGGGTATTGTGGCCAGCATTACTCATTCTTCATTTTTCCTCTCCCACCCTTCTCATGTTTTTCAGGACCAGAGGGATTCAAACAAATTGTTCCTGAATGGTCCTCAGGAACATTTGTTGGGCTCAGGAAGCAGAGAGCAAATGAAGATGTGGAAGCAGAGCTTCATGAGGAAACCTGGTTTCCCACGTGACACCACTCAGGGCAGTGATAATGCAAACCTAGGATCTCACTGACAAGCCTGAATCTCACTAGACACCCTTTGTATATCAGAACACAAGCTGTGGTCTTTTCAGACCTACTTCTGATGAAGGATGGCATAAAGGAAGAATTAATACAGGAGTAGAGGACAGAAGGAACAATGCTTCCATACCATTTGGCATGTTGGTTTGTTCTGTTGAGATTTTACACCTTGTCAGTGTCTGTGACAGATAAACCTGAGAAGTTTCAGAGTTCAAAAATCAACTTGTGTAAGTATTTAAAATGTGGATGTTTATCTGAACCACATCTGAACTGTGCAAAATAACTTCTTAGGACCTCTCTGTTGGGCTGGAAATCTTGTAAGAACAGGCTTTCTCGTGACATTTCCAACACTCCTGCTTCCTGTCATAGCAGTGAAAACAGCCGTCCTCATGGTATTTCAACAATTCTTCTTCTAAATGGAAAACAGAAGTGGAAGCTGGGGGGAAATGCATGAGACATCTCCGAACTTTGGAAATCTGCTGCTTTCATTCTAGAAAAATTTAGGGTTCAGAAGCTTTCATATTTTTTTCTAAATCTATTCTACAGAAGGAAGAGCACAGAAGATGAACTGAAAATGCCACTGGAATAAAGGAGTGAATCAAGCCATCTCCCTTTTTCTATTTAAAAAATCTCAGAGACACTATATTTGGTGAAGTTGAAAGATAGCATAATTAAAACAGATAAATATCTTTTTTCACATAGCTTATAATTAACTTCTGTAGCACATGGCCACAGGATATCACGGAGGCCAAAAGTCTGACAGGATTTAAGAAGTGATGGGTCATTTATACGGATATTAAAAATATTTGCTCTCACTTTGGATACAGTTATATTAAAATATTTGCAAGGGATATAAACTCATCTGCCTCATGGTATAATCCAGATCCTAAGTGAAGGGTGTTTGGGAAAAATTTGTGTTGTTACATGCATTTTAATTATTGTTCTTTTATTGAATATTAATGTGACATACTTGGTATTAGAGAATAGAGGATATTGGTCTAAAATAAACAAATGTATGAATTACTATTGCTTTGCATAGCATTCCTTTAAATGCATTGCATTAGAGGACCAAAATATGGAAACCGCATGTGCTGATATAGGGGTCATTTCCTTTAGCAGATGTAAGGTAAGACATAAGCCCTTGTTTACAATCAGCCGCAGTTTACAATCACAACAGCTTAGTAGAACTGTGAATCCTTATGTCTTTAACACAGATTTTTTTTTAAAAAAAAACAACATGTATTTTAACTGAACCTAACTCAGTGTCTACAGGAGATCAGTTAGAGATCTTTTCCAGCCTGTAATATGTCATTCCCTCAAAGGGCACTGCAAATAGTAGCACATTAATCTTGATAATAGCCAGTGAGTAAAAATATGATAGATTATCCTACCTATATATGGAGGAATGAAACAGAACAATTAATAAATTTATAGAGATCTGCATGATAAACCAGTAGGAAAGCAGAATTGCAGCTCTGATGTTCAAGATTTCTGTATCTATTAGTAATACATCAAATCATAGTATCTCTTTTCCGCATCTGTGGATGCATATAGGTGTGAACATTTGCAACAACAATTCTCAAAAAGGTAATCTATTTGACAGCATGAACTGATCAGAAAACAGAATTTCTATCCCCACTGGAACTTTCAGTATTTCAAAGCTGGTTTTCATTTGAAATAGAAATACAATCTAAAATATTAATTTTTCCCCATGAACAAAAGTTTTCTTCAAAATCACTGAAGTGTTTCATTTTGATAACATCCACTTCATGTGACATTAATTCCCGTGTTAATACATTTTAAATTGACCGTGCTGAAACACTATAGTGTATTACATTTTAATAAAACAGGTATTGCATGTAATAGTATATAATTCACTGAACACACTACATAGCTTTAATATTAAAATTACAGTCCTAATGCAATTTAAAAGTTAGAACAAGATCAAAGCATTGTTCGTTCTCAAAATGAAATATTTCAATATGATATTCAAAATGGTACATCCTCAGACTTCTCTTCAACAAACATAGCTGATATTGCAAGTTTCCTTAAAAAACTTCCAATTAAAAAGAAGCCCAAACAACGACTTGTATTTTCCATCAGGAATCATTTCTACTGAAAAATTTTCATCCAACTTTCTGAAAATTCTAAGCCATGTTCCTTATGTAATTGCAACTGGTATAATTCAATGGCGAGAAAAACTGCTGCTCTTGTTGTAGTAGAAGTCGTGGAGAAGCACTCATTAAAGCAAAAGAAAAATAGAAATGATGATTGCAGATAGCCTTTAGGTTACTGTCTGGTATAATAAAACACTTCCTCTTTGCACAGTAATGAGCAAACCAGATGTATCCTGTAATGAGGAGAGTAGGAATACGGTTAGCTCAGTAAGGTATGAAACTGCATTTCAGCAATCTAGAATGATTCTGAACAAAAATATATTTTCTCTGGATCTCACTGATTAACGAAATCTCTTTAGATTATGAATTAACATTTACAGCAATAATAACACTATAATAACAATGTGGGGTTGAATCATGCTCTCATTCCTCCCAAGTGCTATCTCATTCACAAGTAGTCCTGCCTGGGGGTTGAAAAGGCTGTAGCTGATGCAAATCCTTGCCTTAACTATTCTCCTCCCTTTTCTGCATCTATGTAGCTGTATCTATATTTAATCTACCTAGCTATCTGTATCTATGGATGTCTACACCTATACCTCTACCTATGTCAAATCTATGTGGAAAAGAAGTATTTGTACCTATTTCCTTTTTCCTGTGAATGGATGCTTGACACAAAGATACAGGAAAAACAGAGAGCCATTTTCAAGACTCCTTCATAAAACCCAGTTGCTGAGACATTCTTCTGAGGGTAGGTGCATGTGATTTTGATCCGGAGCAGTGAGCAGCAGGATGCTATCCTCATGGATAACTGTGAAGCAGCTGCTGATGCTCCGTGACTTCATTTCTTTCAGAGTTGCCTAAAGGTACTGTCTGCAGGACATGCTGCAGAGCCCATTCATCTCTGCAGTCCCTGGGGCGTCATTGGTCCCCTGAACAGTGGATCTAGACCTAGGAGAGGAGAGAGGTAGGAGTTACTAGCAGAGTGAAGGGGTAGAGAGAGGCAAATCCCATTTTGTTTATCATTATAGGCCAGAGTCACCTGCTGAAGTTACATTTCCTTGTGCCCATCAGCCATACCTCTTTTTGAAAAAAACAGAAGTGAGATATGGATTTATATACATGGACAAATGAAAGTAACATAGACTATATTTAGTATATAGTACATATATGTTGACAGTGGCCCAGGATGGAAAGATGAGACAACACAAGTGTGTTAAGATGGGAGAGCTCAGTCTGGTTGTAAAGAATTTTTTTTCACTGCAAGGTCAGTGAAGCAGTGAAATACGCTGCCCAGAAAGCTTGTGCAGTATCCATCTCTGTAGGTTTCGAAGATTCTACTGGATAAAACCCTGAGTAATTTGAGTTGACCTTATTAATGACCATACTGTGTGCGGATGGTTGAACTAAATGATCTTCCTGTGTCATTCCAACATGAAGCATCCAATGATCCTGTGGTAGTTTGAAAGTCTCTTTCATATTTCAGAATAATTTTTTTATTCTTTGAGAAAAATTTTTAAACTCAATTTCATATAAATCTCTTTGAATTACGGGTGATACAGGGATAAATTAATTTTGCTGGAATAATACCTGAGAACACATTATGCTTGTGTTGTTTTGTTTTTTCTGGAGGGTCTGTTACCTTACCAGCTAGAAACTTGCGGTGCTTTTCTTCCAGGTCATCAAATTGACTAACTATGTAACAGATGGCACAACATACAATGTAAATATAGCAACATGCAGCTAAAAGGCTTGTACAACTATGCCATATTGTACTTCAGAGCATGTTATTAATTAGCCACATGAATATAAAAAAAAAAAAGTGTCTCTCTTTTTCTTCCTCTTCTAGCTGCTCTGTATAATTTTCATCTAACAGATATTTCTGCCCCTTCTGCTTGGTAAGATTATGTTTGCTCTAAGGAACAGTAAGTTCAGCTTCCTACGTGACATTTGGCAGCTAGTCTCAAGGATGTCATACTAGGCAAAACAAAAACATACTCAAGGAAAACCATACTTTAATTTTGGTGTGTTTGACTCACATATCATTTTACACGAATATTTTTCCCCTAAACCAGGTAGCTTCCTTGCATTCAGATTCCTCTCATAGACTCACATAGCAGTCATGCACAAATTTTATACAGGCTTATGCAGAAAAGGAATTGCATAAAAAAGATTAACCATCTACTGGTTTTGTAGCCATTTTCTTTAAATTGTGGCAAGATCATCTAATCTTTATCTGAATCAACAACTTGAGAAGTCCTAAAGCAGAGCTTTACAGGAAAATGTAATACTTTGATGGAGAGAAAATGGACCCCAAAGAAGGAATGTGCAAACAAAACTGTAGGTCTCGTGAGCTTGTAGAGAACAGAGAAGCATTCAGAAATCACAATCTGTTTTCAGTCATGACTATCTTGTAAAACTGAAATGAGGCATGTTATCTACAAGCAAGTGAAGCTAATGATTTTCAAGTGGTCCTTTCTTCTGAGCAATGAAGAGCAAACTCGAAGAAGGTAAAGTAAGAAATAATGCAACATTTTGCAACCAGAAGAATAGAGTTATTTAAATTTACCCATTCTAGTTGATAGCTTTTCTGACTGTGGACAAGGAAAACATTTTAGAACTTTCTCTAGAATGCCTCTGTAAGTATCTTTGAGATATAACATTCGAAATCCCCAAAAGTCATTTAGAGTATAATTCACACAGACTGCTTTGTAATGCTAAAGTTTATTTAACTCTAGCTTAATGTGAACTTACTGCAAAAAGATGCTTTATTGTCATTTTTTCAAATGGGAAAAAATGAGGACCAGTTAATCCTTGATTTTTGGAGTGATGTCATAAAACTACACAGATGTCATAAAGGTGACCCTCCTGAACACTAAAGTAAGTGAGAATTCTTCTATTAGTACTGGCAGATATTTGATTTGATTCCTTCCCCATATGTACAACACCAGCAAGAAGAGAAGCCTTCCAGGTTGCTGAAAAAAGTAGTGCAGCACTCCTTTTCTATGCTTCATAGCTCAGAAAGGGAGTATATCCCACAGAAACACCATCCATCATCCCCAGGTTCCTGGGGAGCTGTGCTATACTCTACCATCTACTCAGAGCTGTGGTTATAAGAAACAGTAGAAGTTAAGAAATTTAAAACCTGACCTTCACCTCGTATAAAATGACAGATTCTATTGAAATCAGTGCCAATTTCTAGTCTATGACTTTTATATATATATTTTTTTTATACATATATAATGTTTAAGTTTAAATGGGGCATTTGAAATTCAGTGTTAAGTTTCAGGTACACACACCCATGCAGAAATCTTTGTATGAATTAGAAATAAACACGTATGCAAACTTGCATATATTCTCATCTGTTCAACTTTCTCTCTGTACATTTTCAAATAAACTCTTTGGGATTTGAAGATGCATCACCAGCTGAGAAAAACTGACACCCTGCAGACGCTGGTGTATATAATCTAAAATACATTATCCCAAGGAATTTTTTTCTTTGCTTGTGCCTGTGGTAAAAAATTGAATCTGTATGTCAGAAGAGGTTCAAAGATTTCGTTGGTGCTCTTTAGGTGGTTTCAGTTTACAGAGGCTGTTTCTAGGGAAATAGTGCCCTGTATACTTGCCAGCAGGCTCATTTGGCTCATCTAGCAGCAATTTGTTTAGTTTATATGTACAAGATTACAGCAGGGGGTAGTAGCAGAATTTAGAGAAGCACAGGAAAGGAGAAGCTGCAGCAGAAATTACTTGGTACCCTAAGCAACACAAACAACAACAACCAAAGAATGAGAGCCAGGCAGGAATTGGATTGTCCAGGATACTCTCCTGATGCTGTGCCTAGTGATCTTGAGCTCTCAGGCAGCAGAACAGTCCTCGTGCAACGAGGGGAAAAAAAATATAACAAGTACTTCTGGAAGCTGCAGGGCTCTTTCCCAGGATGAGGGATTCTGCTTACCACACCCAGTATCAAGTGTTTTGAAACCAACAACAAAGCCCTGCATAACAAAAGAAGAACAGTAATAACACTAATAGTGCTAAAATAAGAATTTTGGCATATTCCACTGAGAATCTATACAACAAGCAAATATGTTAAACAACCAGTAATCTTGGCAAAAAATAACTGATGGCAAGAACTGAGTGAATTATTTCACAGCAGAACACCTTCTGCTTGCATTGGGCTCTTTTGTGCTAGTGGGATATCCAACAGAACATCACAGATTTCTCAAGCGCTTTTTGTATTTGAATACATCTTTTTTACGCTTTCTATATTCACCAATTTTACTTGAAATTAGGCCCCTATTACAATTATGCTACTGGGAGACATTGCATTTTTCAGTTCTCGGTGTGTTGCATAAACATATCTATAGTCACTGACATATTAAAGAGTTAGCTCATGCAAATATCCAGTTGCATAACTTCAGAAGTCAATTGCATGGCTAGAAATTCATTTACGTACATGTGCATTGCAAGCAAGCACAAAGAAGGTGTAGGTGAAGTGCATTAGTTAAAGATGCAGATGAATATGTCCAGAACAACAAAATACATACATTATTATTTAAGATTTTTCAAGTGCTTAAATTCTTTGCAAACTAGGGTGGAATTACACTTAAAACTAAGCCTATGATTCAGTATTTTATTGAATCAAGGCTCATTTGTAGGAGCATGGGGGGGCACATTTTGTGCCAGCTTTGCTTCTTAAATGTCTGCATGGCCATATTTTTGTTTTCTTTATTTTAGATTCATTTTACAATGACAGGCCATAAAAAATTTCGTTTGTGTTTGGGAAAGTCCAAACCCAGCAGCTCTCAGGAGCTGTTGATTTATGGTGTCCTGCCTTCACGATCTTGCAATGAGCATTTGTTCTGATGATGATGTGATGTTTGTGATTTCATATCCTGCTGTGGAGCTTCAGTGTGAGAAGGCGTATTTTGGAACTACGATGAACTGGAATGTTGCCTCACCTACTCATGCAGTTTCAGGTCCAATGAATTGATTTAATCTCTTGCTCTTAATGAAAAACAGTTGTTATTTTTCTTAGTCTCCACTGGGTTCCTAGATCACATCTACAGTGGTCTGACAATTGGTGACAATAAGTGTTTAAGTGTAACTCTAAGTTCTTTGTGGGAAAACTGGCTTTCAACAGTTTTTAACTATCAGAATATGAAATAATTTTAATATGTAGTCATATCTATTTATCCACTGATTACATTGAGCATTATTGTAAGTATCACTGGCCACTTCAGCTATCTGAACAGAACTTCCCTTCTTGCAGCTTGTGACCATTGACTCTCAAGCTGTTGCTGTGCTCCTCTGAGAACAGTTGACCTCCACCTTGTCCGTATCCTCCCATATCATAGCTGAAGAGCACAGGAAAATAGTCAATCAAGCTTTTCCTAATAAAATTGAACATAAATAGTTGTCTACCTTCTTGAACAGATGATTCAAGATGGTCAGCCTCTAATCTCAGGTGAATGCCTAAAGTCAGAAGTAACTCTTCCGCTCTCCCTGTATTTGCCTTGTTCAACACCCGTACATGTACTACCATAAATCACAGATGAAGATTCTGTTCTCAACACCATCATGCTTGAAGATATGCTGATTCCTGGCACTGTCTGGTTTCAGGAATGTGTTGCCAAAGAAAGAATGTTGCCAGAGGTACAAGTTAGCAAATGAGGAGGTGAGTTCAGTGACCTGCCAGTGACCACGCAGACTGAAACCCCTTCACCCAGTTGAAGGCACTTGGGTCTGACTCTTAGAAAACTAGGAGAGAGAAAGGAGCATCCCATTGGGCAAGAACTGCAAAACGTGCCTCTGAGGAGCAGCAAAGGATGAGGACAAAACTTCTGGAAGCAGATGTATGCAGTCAGTTCAGAGATTTTTCTGAGTCACATCTCTTGCTGAGCCATTGTACTGAGGTACAATTCCCTACACATGAAGTGGAGTACAATTAATTTACTGCAGGTCGTACTCCATCAAATATGTCTTTTCCACATTTGTTTCACCCTCTTTGGTATGTTTATAAGACAAATAGAAATTCTAAAGGTACAGAATCGGGCACTAACATGGGATGAATATTCTGTTCTCAATGCCATCGTGCTTAAAGATATGCTGATTGAAACAACGTTGAAATAAGGTGCTATGCAGTGAGAATATGAAAAAAAATAACGCCATCAATAATATCTACACCTTGACATATTATGAGGCTGTTTAAGCCAGAACTCAATTCAGGATAAAGCAGTATCAACCATTCAGTAACTGATAGCTCCCCATTCTGGGTTCTGCCAGTCTTTCACCTCTTACATATTATCTTTTGCCTTCTTTTCATGCACACTTTCCCAAAAAATGCACTTGGCTGCATTTGGCAAACTTCGGCTTTCATTGCATACTAAACAACATTTGGAGCACAGGGGAAAGCAATGGTTGATTGAAAATGGCAAGTGGTGGAAGAAATTTGCTGCAAAGCCATTCCTTGCTTATAGTGTGGCTTCTTTTCCATCTTTACTTACTGGGAGGACAAGCACTACTATACAGATTGCATAGGCAGCTGCCTAGAGCAAGGGCTAGCAAAAGGCAGCAAGTAAATCCATTAATGCCTGTATACTGAACTTTTCCCGAGTGTCTGTAGCCCCTTTTGTTGTTCTCTCAGGCCTCTGTTCTGGATGTAGGAGCCTCTGAGAGAAAGATGGGTATGTTTCCAAACTGAAGAGAGTAGCTGGAGTTTAAACACTGAGCTGCTCTCTCCCACCTCTTTCTTCTATGCACTTCGTCATGACAACAGATACTTTTGGCAAAAGGTAGACACTCCTGTGGAAAAACACTTGTGTCATCTTGACTGGCACAGAATCATGAAAAAACATGCCGAGAACACATATTGCACTCAGTCATGATTTACTTGCAAAACAATATTGTATTCTTAGCGTTGTAGAAATAATACCTTTATTATTACTGTTGTTACTGTAAGGTTATTATTCCTGTAAAGGCATAATGTGGATATAGTGGGTGACCTGAGAGGGTTTCTGTTAACAACTTTTATGGTTTCCTTAACAATTATGAAATACTTTCACTGTTTGCACTTGAGCTACTTGCATAGAAAGTAGCCAGAAATCTCTCTTGCTTTTCAAGCATCACGGGTCTTACCCCTTCGATTTTCTAACCATATTCTCTACCATTGAAATCATTATTTTCTGTAGGATCATATCCATACAGGATCCAGAGCAGAAATTACATTGCATATCAAAAAGCTGTATTGCACTGTTACGTCCTGCAATAGGAGTTGCTGATGGCTGTAAAGGAAAATAGCAGCATGCAAAGTGATTCCTTAATCTCAGGAGCGTACATTCAAAGGTGACTTGATGTTAAGCTTAAAAACAGTTGTTAGTGTTGGTTATTTAAACTCAATGTAAGCAATGTGAGCTAAATCTAATGATGGAGACTTGGCACAAAATAAACTTTACCAACAAATAAAGCATTAATCATAGGCTATAAAGAATAAATAGTTTCCATAGCATTTTGCAAACTTTTCAGGAATAATCACAACGCACATCCTAGCAGCATGTAGGAGGGAAACTGCAAACAAGAAGTTGCAGTAACATTCCCTATGTACTTTTTTAATGCTTAATGAGAGTATACAAGGCTTTCCTACTATCATCTTTAGAATACTTGTTATAAATGGATTTTAGCCCAGTTTTTAAAGATGTAGATTTAACATACATGAAAGTTGTAGTAAAGAAGGATTTTTTAAAGATTTAAGATTTGTAAACACCTCTGGGTCTAAGGCCCAGATTTACCTGTGCCTATTTCATTTGGTTATCCCACTGGATGAGTTAAACGCTTCTTTGTTTTATTCTTGTGTGTACTATAATGAAATAGAATAAAGAATATAGAACAAATTACAGCTTCCTCTCCTCCTCTTCCAACTAGGCCATCATTGCTCTTTTCTCCTTATACCTTTCTGTCACTTTGAAAGTCTTTTTAAGACCTTGTTTGCTCCAGCACAAAACTGATAACAAAAGTAAATGTTTACATTGTAACTGGATTCTGGGGAAGCAGAACTGCAGAAAGAACAAGGAAGGTAATGGCATCCTTTCTCTAAGCAAGTCTTACCTTTTCATTGGAGAAATAACTTTGATTTCAATGAAGAAGAAACTGCTGATTTATTTTATATTAAATAGGATATGATACTTTTAAAGACAGCTGCCAATGGAGAAGATTTTTGTTACAATTTGATCTTCTAGTTTGAAACTGCCCAGTTTTTCATTTGTCATGAAACACAATGAAATTTCAATTAACGCTCTCTTTCTGAGCCACAAGGGCAGTTTGACACTGCGAATAGTTAAATCACCCTTGGCAAGAGTCTTATTCTGGCATAAATTCTATAATGAGGAATCCAGATTACTAGCATAATTTGAAATGTGAGTGCCCAGCACTTAATCTAGTACCATTTGCTTTTGTGCTAAATAGTAATGCCTTTAACATAGCCATTAAGAATGTATATAAGTTTAATTGGTTTCATATTAGATATTTTCCTTTTAATTGCACCTTTAAATTTCTGTTCAATAAACAAGCAATTGCAAAGTCCTCCCACCTCTGCTTCCTCGGCTTCTTCAACTCTACTGCTGCATGGGCTGGAGGGACTCGGTTCAGCTGGCTTTGTACACCAATCAGTAAAAATGCACAAACTGTCCCTAAAGGATTTAAACCACATTTCATTGAAGAAAACAGGAACGCAAGATCTAGACCTCTCCCTCTTAATGGTCCTTGGATTTTCAGTGATTGTCTAATTCAAGTCTTCAACACTAAAATCATCCTTTGGTACTCTGACTTAATAAAACCTTCCTATGAGAACTGAATTAGAAGTGCCATAAGGGCAGCTTATGAAGCAGAACGCCACTGACTGTGAGTAAGGGTATTAGTGTCTGGTGTTGGGGCCATTTCCTCATCTATGATTCATGCAACTCTGTTCCTAGACCTGCAGTACATAGCTCAGCTATGGCTCTTGCAGTGTTAGCAAAAAGAAGCTTCTCTACTGCCTCTGGAGCACCACTAAAGACAGAAGCATCCTGGACTCAGTTGTGGTCCACCCAGTGTTCTAGGAAAGAGGTTGGCTGGGCCAAGAATAGCCTCATCTTGGCATATATTTGCCCTAAATGACCACTGCTGCCACAACGCAAACTGTTGCTCCACCTTCCCTGTCTCTTTCACCCACCTGCCATGCGGAAGAGGTGATGTAGCTCTGCAGAAGTTGTCTCACCCCTGCACAAGGGAGATGGAACAGGGAAAGGAAGGGCCAGATGTTTCCCTTTATAACTCCACAGCTTTGTGTGGTCTGGCTGCATTGCTGTATGTGCATTACACGTCAAGAATACATGGCTGGTATACTTAAAGCATTTAGTCTGAATAAAAAATAGGATCCTCCAAAGTGTTTGTAAGTGTACTAGTCTCTTTATAAAATGTTGTCATGCTTCAAAGTTTTGTCAGAGGAACAAGGAAAGAACCAGAAGGTTTTATGTTCACAAAGCAACTTTAACTAAGCTGTTATCCATATCACACATATGTAATATCTTGAAATAATTTGTAGTACTTCTTTCATACTGTATTTTGAAACAATGTTGTACGTATTGTTTGGATTAAGGAAAAAATAATTAAATGTATTTATATGCTATTAGAAGGCCAGAAAAGAATGCCTCTCATTTTTAATCCGACTCTCACAAAACAGATGTGATTCTTTTGCATTCTCGTGGACCGTCAGTGTCTAAGTAATGAATTCATTCCTTAGTAATATGCTTTTAAGTGTATGTCTAAAAGTGTTTGTAAGGGAAGGTGATCACTGCCTGGGTTAGTCCATTAGTGTTAAAATGGCTACATAAAATGGGTAAATGGTTTCCCCAAACCATGGTCTCTTTCAGCCTATACCATCTTCCAGAAGGTATTGGCTTTAGGAATATGAGTGTCTAATCCAATAATACCTTGCTTGAATTAATTTTTACTATTGCCATTAAAAATAACAGAAATGATACTGTGTTAACTCTAGAATGCCCTGAAGAGGCTAGAAATTGTAGGGTGCAAGAGAAATGGTAAAGTAAAATGGAGATGGAGTACAGCGAAAACAACTGATGAATGCTCCTGCATTCCACTGGACTTCACCAGCTCTCATATTTATGACTGCTACACCAGTGTTTTTTTCGACAGTGCATCTGACAGACAATTCATTTGCTAAATAACCAATCTGATGTGCATACTCAGGCTGAATTCAGCAGAGATGGATACAGGTAGAAACAGCAATGACATTTTTTTTTGAAAGTTGAAAATTACATTCATGGCTTTTTTCAGTGGCGGCTTCCATTTTTCATCCATCTGAAAGATGGTGAGGGTGCCCTTACCCTGGCGCTTGCCATGAGCTAATCTTGTGAACGCTTATTGCAGGTCTTTGACTGCTGCCAGTTGCGGGTCAGGGGTAATGGTTTGGCTCTTCTCCTTAACTACCATCCAATCCAATGCAGCAAATGACCTCTACTAGGGTTTGGGGTCAGAGGAAGGGGAAACAGCTGGACCAGGACCTCAAAAATGGCAGAAGATTGTTTTACCCCAGAGCATTTGATTTCAAAGGGAACTATTTTTTGTTGCTCTCCTGGTCCTTAACAAGCTGCAATGTAAACCTATGGGAAAGGCAATGTGGGTTCCAAAGTGACTATGCCATACAGCAAATGTTCTTGATGAGACAGATGGTCTAGAGACAGATGGTCCAGAGACAGATGGTCCAAAAGTGCTGGAAGCATGTAAAAGGAATGTACACGTGTTTTATGGACTCTGAGCACACATACAACCAAACGCAAAGAGATGGTATCAGAGATTTATTGACCTCCATAGAGCAGCTAGGAGCAATCACACAGCAAAAGCAGAAAATCCAGGCGTGCAAGTTCATGGGCTGAACTATGACACTTCTCAGATTCTCTGATTTGTTTTGCGGGGGTTTTTTACTGCTCCCACAACAATATCTTCTGGAAATGTTTCTGCTCAACATCTAAAGAAAAGTCTTCCCTTTGTATTTCCACCTCTTGTTGTTGATAAAAATTTTGAGCTAAAAAGCTTTTATTTTTTGAAGTTCATTGTGCTCATATGTGTGTGTGTAGTAAAGCTGAAAGACGGTGTTAAACACAGTTCATCTTTCGAAGTTCTCCTGTTAAATATGTCCTCTTATTCCGTTGACTTACATATTTTAAAGTGCTATCATTATTTTGTGTCCAAATAAGTTGTTCTGCTCAAATCTTCTCACTCTGAATCAAGAAGTAAATTTAGAAGAGGGGGCATGTTTAAAGTATGAGTGGATAGTGGCTGGGGTCTCAGCATCCTGGCCTCACAAATACCACTGATCCCCACAGCAACAAAGACTAGAAGACAAGATTTTATTGAAAAACAACAATTTTGCTCAGATAAGAAATCTGTGTATCTTCTTCAGTGAAAAACAAGCTTTTCTCACAGTTCTCTTCACTGTCACATCACAACAGGAAAAACTGGTGGAAGAGGTCAGCTAAAAGTCCTGCAGAGAAGTGCAGGAAGAGTCTCTAGGATTAAAGTACACACTGCAGTGGGTGTGCAGCTGTGAAGGTCTTTAAAATCTGCTCAGCTGTATAATGAATGAGCAAGGTCTTGACACATTTCCCAGAAAGCACTGGTAAATGAATCTTAATGTTCTAGTCCTGTCCTGCCCTGCTCCCCAGCTGAGGGTGGTGAGACAGCCCTGTCTATGAGACCTGGCCTCATGGGAAAACCCCCTGGTCCCCATGCCTTGGCCCCAGGGATCCACTGGCCCACATTTTGCCCTAACACCTTTAATCATACATGATGCTTTTTTGATCCAAATTCTTCTAAACCAGGGTGTCTCCACTCTTTCAAGAACCACACATGCAGAGTGATTTGTCTCTGACCCCTCTTTTCCCATACACAGCAAACTCCCCCATCTCCTCATCAGCTGCTCAATCTGAAATGTTTGTGTGAAAAAAGTATGTAAAAGGTAGTATTGAAAGTACTTGTGTTAATTTAACCCATCACATATTTTGGTTTCACAGGTGGAAGTCAGCATTGCATGATCAAGTATCTTCAGGCATTTCTCAAGCTGCAGGCACTTTTCAGTCACTTAGGGAACAATTGCTGTCAAACAATGGGAGGCAAGTTTGGGTCTACAAAGTGGTGCAATGTGTGTTTCTCATTTCGCAGTAAAATGGTGAAAATATGAGTATGTTTTAAATATGATCATATAATTGATGCTACACACATATTATGTATGACAGCAGTAGTGCATAATGCTACTTAAGATCCATCCTAAGGTGGATTTTGAAGCCATCTTAAAGTATTTGAAGGTCATAAACACCACACAGGCAGACAAATTACCTAGGGTAGTGTAATACACTTAATAAGGAGAACTAGGATGCAATGGAACAAAGTGAAATTCAGGCTGCATATCACAAAAATTTTCCTAACAGCAAAGTCTATTAGCCTGTGGACGAGCCTCCCAGGGGAAGCGGTGGAAGCCCCACAGTCTGAGTCATTTAAAGCTAGACTAGAAAACATTCGAGAATAATCCTGAATTGGCAGAGAGTAATCCTACATTGGCAGGGAGATGGAAAAGATGACCTAATAGGTCTTTTCCATCTCTAGCTTCTATGATTCAACTAAGGTATGTTGCTGTGTGTTATGTATCGGGGCATGCCCAGCCCATTAACTCTAAGTTCCACGTCAAAGTGGAAATGTTGAAATTTTACTTTGGCAGCAACTAAATTTGCCTTTTCAGCAGACAGAGAGAGCTTTGTGTTCCTAAAGCATTTGTTCATTTTTAAGGCCTGTGTAGAGAATGAGAATATTAACAATAAATCTAGTACAAATTGTGCTGTCTTTTACATGAGAAGGATCTTCTCTGTTTCTTTTGAGTTTTTTTTCCTCTTTTCCAGCATGCACTATGAGAGGCAGTCTTCTGTATTTCTGTATTCTGTATGTCTATGTATTTCCATGTCTGTTCCCATCATTATCATGTTCAGGTGTCTGATGGACACAGCATTGCAAGGAGCAGCACTTAGTTCACAAGCAGAGCCGAATCTTGCAAATGTATAAGCATTTATAAGCCATGAGTCTACATAGAACATTGCTATTCCCACATCTGCACTGCTTAAGTACATTGACTCAATGGACCAGACTCTCAACTTGATGTGAATCACTGCAGCTGTACCTACTGAAGAGCCGACTGGCGTGGTTTTATTGTAATTGTGTGACTTTTGATGTGCTGCTGGGAAAATACACTGGAACAGATCCTCTGACTGGCCAGGTTAACCTTGCATCACTCACGCAGCACAACACAAATGTGATCTGCCTGCAAAAGGTTCGTAGGACGTGTACCCTGCCAGGAAAGCTCTACACTTTCAGAAAACTGGCAGATGCATCACAGCTGCTTCTCAAGCTCTCTGCAGAGTCAGGGAAGGGCCAGGGCCAGGGCTGGCACAGATGAGCAGAGCTCTCCAGTAACACTCATGCAGTGGCACGGCTCTCTGCTGAGGTGCAGTGGGGCATGAAAGGGGCTGAGCACCAGGTCCATGAAGTCCTGTTGTTGAATGTATTCTGATGCTGTGAGAGATAACTTTAACATCTGTTCCTAATGATACAGTTCCAATGCCTAACGCTGACTCCAGCTACCTTTCGCTATTGGAAATTAACCGGCAAGATCCAGTGACCTATAGACCATCCTGGCAAAGAAAGGAGAATAAGTTCTGATACCCATGCTCTGTACTGGCCTTATTTGACTCAATGCAGGGCATTTACTTTGCCTGGTGAGGCCAGCTCACCATAGGGAACACTTACATAAGTGCTGTGAGTATTACTAAAAATTCCTGATGTTAGAGCTGGATAGCTTCCTAGTTCAAATCAGAGTTATCTCAAAAGTGTGTCTGCAAGGCTGCCTTATGTTCTCATCCCTGTGGAATCCATGGGTCGCATATGTGAGAGGACAATTATCAATTATTTACAAGACTGAGTGTTTTGTGCTGGAGGAGTGAGTACCCTGATATTGCTCTAAGCATCCAAATCTTCATTTCACTATTCTCAACCGATATGGTTAAAAAATGATACCTGACTCTTCCTGTCTTTGTAACATACATTTCTCTCTTTCTTTTTCCAAGGAGATCCTTGTTTCTGGAATAGCTGTACTAAAATCATGGCATTTAAAGATCCAAAAGGTATTGCTTCTTACACCGCATGGGAAAAAAATGGATGGAAGGATGCCTAGGCTAAAGTGAAATAATATTTTCTTTCAGGAAATATATGTATCAGTTCAAAGGTGGGTTTAGGCAAGTTACTGCACCGTCTCCCTCTTCACTTTTTCCCTGCTTCTTTCCTATAACCATCCCCTCTGCTTGTCTTCCAACTTACATCAAATTCAGACTCTATTTCTTTTCACATTAGAGGCCAACCTTCTTTGTAGGATATCTGACATAGCTCCAGATACTTGGTATCTAGAGGATAAACAACATGGTTTCCCTTGGTATCTAGGGAAACAACAACGGTCCTGGGGTCTTTAGTTGAAAATGTGTGTTTTGCAACTGCTGTTGCTTGCTGGTTTTGACAGGGACTCAGGTGAGGAGTCCAAGCTCACAAAGAATATTTTAAAGCTTGTGCATTTTCTGGGTATCTGCTAAAACATTACATTTGGCTTCCTGTTTCTTCACCAGGTATTTCAATGGCTAGTAAGGGTGGGATTTTTTTCAACCTCTTCTAATTTTGGCACTCTCTTCAGTGGGAGAGGGGTTATTCCAGCACTGAGCCTATTTGGGAAATCTCACCTTAAATAATCAAATATAAATTAGATATTCAGGGTATTATCTGCCACATTGAACATCAATTGCAAGTGGATCAAATTTAAGTCCAAAATAGGAAATAGTAATCTGGAACACTGCTTGCTCTCAAAGCAAGCATCAGTGCCAGGCCTTCCCTCAACTTCAATTGCCAGGTCAGGAGTGGTAATGCAATATCATAAAGGTCTCTGTGCTACTGACTAAAAGCTTCTGCATGTGTTAAACTTTTACTGTTTAACCTACTGATATTGGAAATGAACACTCATTAATGTTAGAGTGCAACTTTTGCATGCAAAGAAATATAACAACACTAGCATTTAGGTTTTAAAATATTTCTATGCACAAACAATGTGGAAGAACTCCTTAAATTAACTCAAAAGCATGTACTTTTGAAATCTGCATTTTCCTAAACTGCGATTATTTGCAATTACAATGTTATGGCACCAAACTGGACTCTGATCAAGGAACAGGGTAACACCGATTACTCATAAATTACTTTGGAAAAAAGCAAAATGAAATGAGTCTGATGCATTCTTGCTGCAGTATATCCTAGCAAAATTTTTGTTGTACAGAGCATTGTTATTTGACAAGAGACCTTAAAAAAGTAAGAACATAAAGTCTTCTCATTTTGAATTGCAATGCTTACTTTTAATTAAAAACGTGAATGGTGGTTGCCATAATACTAATTTATGATTGCAAGCCTTTATTAACACAACTGTTTCATTGTTTAATGAAGACAGTAAAAAAAAAAATTAAGTTGACATTTTGGCAGACATTCAATGTTTTTGGGATCTATTTTATAAGATATTTTACTGATGAAAATGTGTCTTAAAGCCTTAGCAATATGTTTGGCTTTGGTCTTTGGCAGCAGAAAAACAAGAATCTGAAAGCCAGAAATGTCCCCAGAGCATGCATCTTTATTCCTGCTGTAGGTCTTTAGAGTTCTCCTTTTACAGACAATTGGAAAAACGTTTCAGTGGCTGTTTTCTGATACATTTTGATTTATATATGAGCAAATCTCACATTTCCACTGTCAGACATTCCCATGTTTTATCACATTTTTCTTAAATGATTTTCAAGAAGTTGCATTAACTCTTCAAGTTGACAGAAGTAAATATTGGCATGATAAAGATTTAACACAGATTTCACAGATATCACCATCTCTTAACTTTCTGGGGAATTCTGTGTTGACTAATGAAAAAATGGAAATCACTTATACTCCAATTACATTTACTCTGAAGTGAAGCTTATGGAAGGCATCATTTATAGTTGCAGAGAATATTTGGAGGTATGTGTGCACTTTAAACTTTCTTGAAACTTTATGTATCTGAATACGTCTTAAAATAAGGATGCATTGCATAGCATCCTAATTAAGCACATTATGAGTAGAGCTCAGCAATTTCTTAAACGTTTAATTTAATAGAGTGCTAAAAAGGCATGAAAAAAGATTAATTTTGTACAGTAAATGTATGTTAAAAATTTTCTTCTATGAAGGAGTTTTCAAGTACTTAATTAGGAGAATATCTTTCTGAACTGCTGATAAAAACTTGTCTGAAAGTTGATGTATATTTACTATAGTATAAAAATTAAGAAAGGGAACAAGCACTCAAGAGTCATCAAAGCAAATGCAGAAAGGGCAATGAGTCAAAAGTTAGGAGAGTTCATCCTGATTTTAACTCTGCATTGATGTAGTGATTTGGATTCTCCAATACCCAAACTAAGATTTGGAAGACAGGTCCACAAACAGCAGATATGTCAGCTCCAAATCTGGTAAAACCTGCTATATTTTGCTGAGTAAAACCTACACTTGTGATGTAACTATTCCTTTTGTTTGTTTATTAGTTTAATTTTTAAATAACCCTACACCTCTGGTGTAGCTATTCCTTTTGGGTTTTTATTAGTTTAATTTTTAAATTTTGTGCCATAACTGTCTTCCACCATGACATTCAAGTTTCTGATACCTATATAGTTAGACCCCGTTACTCAACATTCTCCTTTAAAACATTTTTCCGTATTTTCCCCCCTTTTTTTCTAAACAAAAACGTAACTAG
This sequence comes from Cuculus canorus, assembly GCF_017976375.1. Lineage (NCBI taxonomy): Eukaryota > Metazoa > Chordata > Aves > Cuculiformes > Cuculidae > Cuculus > Cuculus canorus. The sequence goes on from NC_071403.1 coordinate 91,970,455, forward strand.
TCGATGGTTTCAGTGGAATTGTCTACCTCATTTGTTTGGCTTTCCAATTTCTGATCTCGTACTTCTGCTCTTTTGAGGACAGTAGTGCTGACTAAAGTTCTGCAAGGTCACCTTTACGATCTCTTTTCCATACGCAATCACCCAGATTGTTCCATAACAGGAAAGGAGCTTAGTGACATCTCTTTCATTAGCAACAAACAGTACTCTAACTAATAAGGTGCATGCTTACTCTTCACATTTTGTTTCTATGATACACCCTTTCCTCTCACAGTGCTGTTTATTTCTTGGACTATATATTCTCTGCAGTATTATCTTTTCTTGTGTTTTGAAAAAATCTATGTCATTTTCTCGACTGCTGTAACGTAAAAAATTAATAATAAATGTAAAGAATCAATAATTCATGAGTAAGTAAAATGAAGAGTGTTGGGAAGACAAGCAGAAGTCTATTTCTGTGTGTTGGAGTGGCTTGTAGCCTGCAACAGACATTCTTACAGAACTGAGGAGAAACTTAGAGCTAAACAAAGAGGTATTTTACACTACATATGCTTGGACAATAGGGCCTTAGGAATCAAGTCTCCAGATACTCGCGTGCATTTAAGCAAAACATTCCAAAGGATGCATTACATATAATTTGAATGCCAGGCAGAACGATATACAACCGTAGGGTTCCCTTTCCTAAAGGCTGAAGTAAATATTAATACTCAGGTGTTCATGCCAGTGGTGCAGATGTGAGAAAAAGCAGGTGACTCCCTAGGCTACCTAGCACAATAAACCCCATTCTGAGCAATTAAAAATATGTCCCTGAAAACAGTGTGCTAAAATCTGTCTGGCCAGCCTCTTATTGTTTGTCACAGTGGCTCATGCAGAATATGGTCTTTCTGTTCTGATGGTAGCTTGAGACAGAAGAGTTTGAGCAGCATTCAAGTGGGCACAATCTATCCTTTACCTTTTGCAAACTGGCTGCACTCTTAATGGAGACCTCCCTGTACAACAGGTGAGTACAAAACTCCTCCTCAACTCCAAAGTACCTGGAGTACATGATGTCTGTTTTGGTAGATGTGTGCATCAAGTTTCACTGAAATGTACTTTGCTCCTTGATAACAAAATCAGGCTGGCCTTTCAGGGTTGATATTTATCAGGTAGTGGGTAACCTTGGCTCAGAAAAGACTGATTTATCTGAGAATTGTGTTGATTCTTAATTGGGTCACTTGTGACAAGTTGAAAAGATGAGGAGACAACATCTAAAAACTGCAAGAAATGTTGCTTACCCCATTCTGTCGTGTTAAACACATTGTTAAACAGTCCATGGCTAGGAGGGGGCTGGACTCAGGAACTGGATACAAGAACACACAGATAAGGGATCAGTAGCAACCAGACAAATGAGGTCCTCAACAGACATCAGCCACTGCAGAAGAGAGTGATACCCTCATGATTTCTCAATTTTATACCAAGGATGACGTATAAGGGATGGAATACACTGTTGGTCAGTTTAGGGTCACCTACCCTCCTCAGAGGTTCAACCCCCTTCCGCTAGCTTTAGGATGGCCTTGGTTAAGTATAAGCATTGGCCTTTTTAAGTACCAATGCCCTGTGTTATCACTGTTTCAAAAACATGCAGTTAGTTCTCAGAGAATTAAGTTACTTACAGCAACTGAGTTAGTCACAAAACTGACTCTAATTTACCACAAACTACAACAAAATTAATTCCTTGTGAAAGGCATTTTCTTAGGACAAAAGTCTTCTTGTGTTTTACTTTAATAGAAAACATAAAGAAGCACATGATTTCACATTTCTGCAGCTACAATATAATGTTACAAATAACTTTATGGAAGCAATGTGTCTGAGAGCAAAATTTGTGTGAGGGCACACAAATGCTTACAAGCACAGGTACTCAGTCATGTGAGTGAATAGCTTATGACATTTGACTGTAAAAATGTGAGCTGACAAAATACCTAAATACCATTATTGATTAAAGTCAATAAAATTATTGATTTTCGAAGTGTGCATGTTGGCAGATGACATGTAAAGGGAATCCCATTGTGTCTGAATAATATCATCCAGCTGGAGTAATGGCAACCATGACATGATGCTTTGTACCTGAAAGAAAAAGAACTGAGAAAGGGGAAATTGGAAGGTCTTACCTGTCAAAACCAGGAAAGAAGGGCAGTGTTACAATGGAAATAATATCAAAATGGTTAAAAAAGCACTAAATGCTTTCCATCACACAGATTTTAGTAATCATGAATCATAGTGTTGTGCAAACATACATCTGGCATTTTCTCTTTCAGTACTGAGTGTCTGCATATGTCTGAGTATATGACACTCTGTGCTTGTCAAAGGCCCTCAGATTTCTTCTAACACATCAGTTCAGTGACAATACAATTGGCTAAAGAACAAGCATAATTAACAATGGCATGTTTAAAACAATTTTATGATTCCATTCTATTAAAATAGGATCTTAAGAAAACATGACAACAGTAACAATCGTAATTACCAGTTTAGCTGTACATTCTACAAATGTTGGACCTGAAAGAGAGATCATTTCCAGGTGTGATAGAGGACTCAATTTCTTGCTGATTCTGAGTGAGGAAAACTGAGGCTGCACGTGTTTCAGAAAAGTTGCATGCAAACTATAGTGAATTTTCTGAAATTAGGTTGAAACCAAATGTCCTTGCAAGTCTATGTTTCTCATAAGAATGGGAGGGCAGCAGTGGTAATTCCTGTAAGCATATTGTGTTACTTATTCTCTACAGAAAGCAATAAAAATATTGAACAGCCCCAGTCTTAGTGGAGGCAATACAGAATACTTTACTAAACTGTTTCCCTGGAAGCGTTCTGGAAATTTTTTTATTATAGATAGGGACAAGGGTGACTAAGGGACTTACAGACCATTTAAAGGATTATACCCCACCCCTATGTGCTAAGAACTAGTAAAAGACTTCTGGGGATGATGGACTATGGGGGAAATATGGACCTCGTGGCTGTATGTCATAGCAAAATAGGTGGTTTAGAGGTGGAGGAGCAGAGTGGAAATGATAAAAGACTATTCATATTTTTTTATTTATGTACGTCTTTCAAATACAAATTATGAAATAAGTAGAGATGACTGAAGGTTTCTCAGCTAGATAAAGGCATTCAGATTTCTGTTAGTGGCCCAGGGAGAAGAAGGGTGGGAGTAAGAGCACTGATGAGAGAGCTGTGGTCCACAAAGGCATATGGGTTGTGGGAAAGCTCTCTTTTTCTTGCATTTCCTCCTTTTTCTCCTTGAATATGCAGCATAGGTCTTTCAGTCCCAGCCTCCCTCTGTGCATGGTCTCTTCCTTGTCTTGTAGCGTATCACCATCCCCGCCATACTGCCTCTTCCTAAGTGTTACCTTCCGCCTGGGCTTCCTGTGCAGCCCACAGGGCAAAGAAAGAAGGGATAGAGGAAAGGGAAGAGAAATGATGTCATATTGCCATGATGAATGAACACTGTTTGGATGGAGGACTGCAAAGACGCAGGGGAAGAGGAGGCAGCAGTCCTGTGGAAGTTCAGCCAGCAGGCATAGAAGCAGAGAGTGCCAAGCCACCATTCCTGCCCTTTTGAAGCAGCCCCTGCTGCCCCCAGCCCCTGTGCCTGCCCCTCCTTCAGTGGAGAAGCAGCAGAGTTTGAGGGAAACACACAGAGACACGTTTGTTCAGCACAACCCTCTCTTCTTGGGCAGGATACACCAAGGTGCCACTCAGCAGCTGCCTCCTTCAGTGATGTACAACATCACCTAGTGAGGTGGGTTTGCTGTCTAACAGCCTTTCAGGAGCATTGCACCTCCCTGGAGTCGAAGAACAGCACCTCAAAGATCAGGTCCCTGAACCCGTCAAGAAGCCTGGATATGTGCTGTGGCATGTCTGCTAGGCAAGTCCCCTCACGCTTCTGTTTCCTGTCTTGGTTTTCATATGCCAAGGTTATTCAGACTGCGATGCTTCTGAGTCAGGGACTGCACGCTGGCACAGACATCTTGGTTCAGGCTGGGTTAGCACTGAGAAAAAAAAGGGCATTATCCAGACTGAATGAAATACATACATAGCAAGTAGATGTGTCCGGCTCCTCATCGTCACAAGTCAAAACTGGGGTCCATCAGCTGGAGTCCTTGACAAGTTTAGCAGATATAGGTAGGAATTAATCACTGAGATAACAGAGACTTAGCCCAGGCAGAGCTCTGTACAAGAGGAAAAGAGGCTCTTGAAGTGAACTCTGATTGCCAAGGCGGGCAACATGGTGTGGAGAGAACACTTGTGCATGATGAGTTCCCAATAGGAGCTCTGCTTCACCCCTCACAGCTGCGTTTGCAGTGCAAGACTGACTGATGTGTGTGTGTTTTACACATTAATATAATGCAAGAACAGCCTGTGTCATGTTCCAGTACCTCAGGAGATAGAAGATTACTGCTGCCAGATAATCAGATAAACCAGGGTGATTTAGGTAACAAAAGGTAATTGTGTTAGGCAGTAAATCAAACATAGATAAATCAGGTAAAATTAGATACCCATTAACAAGCATCAATTAGTCAATTTAATTTTTAAGATACGGTGTTAACTTTAATTTACATTCATAAAGTCTTATTTTCTTCTCCAACGTTTGTAAGCTGTCTGAGGTTTACTGACAGTAACCAAGTAACCAAGGAGATGCATACATAAATTAGTAAGCTACAGGGTTTGTCCTGTGCATTGTCCCAAGAAAGTCTTAATCCCTCTTCAGCACTTTTTTATTAAAAAAAAAAAAAATAATCTGTCACAAATTGCCCAAACTCTGTGGATTGCCAGAAATTCTTCACTTGGAAAACTTTCAAAAGTACACCTATTCCTGCTGAAAATCCTTCTGGGCTTAGGAGGATGGATTTCCCTGGAGGTTAACAATGCTTGTCCAAAGTCTAATTCTACCAGAAAGGTCACATTAACACATCTCATTCAGAGTTTTTTAAATGAAGAAATGTACCCCATGTGTTTGTGTTGAAAAAAATGTATTTAAAAAAAAAAAAAAAAATTTGAAAACTTTTTAAAATTCTATAAAAAGAAATGTCCAAAAATCAAATTATGGTGTTGCAGGAAGGGACATATTCTGCATCAGCTCCACTCTACAGGACACAGCCAGGAAAGACCCACAGCATGTTGTGAGACCCATATTGTCAGCAGATCCTGAAGGTTCCCAGTTAGTCAAGGCCCTTCATTTTTTAAGTAGAGGAATTCCCATTCTTTCCCATATTTTACTGTGAAATGACTCATGTGCAGTGCAGTAATCCTAGTTCTTGCAGAGCCATAGTTGTATTAATTGGCTGCAGACTTTTAGATTTTGTTTGTAGGAGTTTATAAAGTTTTTAATAAACCTTCAGGTCTGAGTCTCATTGCTATAACAGCTCCACTATTAAGCAGACACAAGCATGTCTGCATACCTAATACAGACCCGGGAGGAATGATCATTGTAATCTAGCTCTGAATTCTGTCTGTGCTAGTGTATTAGCGCATATATCTATTCATGTATTTCTACATCTATATCCATATCTCTCTCTAACTCTATCTGTACCTCTATCTCTATCAATTATATATCTGTACTTTCTTTTTCTCTATATCTATAAGTTCCAACACATTAAAAAAAGAGACTCTGCCTGTAAATATTTTTATTTAACAAATTAAGAAAATCATCTTCAAAATAGTTCCCTTCTGAGTTGACACACAGCTGCATATGATGCTGTCAACATTTGAAGCAATTCCACAGATCATTTTCCGAAAGGCTGTTGAGGATCTCCATCATTTTTGCTTTCACATCTTCTACCGACAAAAAATTGGTTCTTTTGAGCACTGACTTCATCTTTAGTATCTTTTCACCATAAACCTCAGTCAATAATTGAAAAGTTTCTGTCAGAGATTTGTTCAGGTTCACAAGAAACTTGATGTTAACTTGCCATTCACTCTTGCGCACCAAAATTTTCTGACCAAGGACTAGAAAACATCTATATTTGAACACGTGTACAGTCATACTGAGTGAAGCAATTGAGTTGAACCTCATCTCACTGTGGCAGATTAGAACATGTTCTATAACCATATCTTTGTCTCTCCCCTCTCACTCTTGGTTCCCAAGCTATCGAGTTAGTCTCGGTTATTTTTGTATCAGACCTCATATATGTAATCTACATCTACATATGAATACATCTCCACTGTTTAGTTCACAAAAGTAAGTGTGGCTGTGTAAGTACGGTGCTGAGTTCAGGCTCATTGGGCCTTTGGAAAGGTCTAGGCAAAGGGGTCAAGCAAAAACGTATAATTTCACTGACTCCTTAGACACCTCTATCACTGAACCACTAATGCTACTTCACGGTGCAAAGCAATGAACTCAGTGGTTTTGGATAAGGAGAAGTATTGTATTGTGGGCTAATTTTAGACAGACAGATGTAAATATATGATATGTAGCACAGCCAAGACACTAGGGCTACTGACCTTATTTTTTTGAAAAATGTAAGGGGTACATATTGCTGGTCATGATCCAGTTTTCTATGTCATAAGCATAACATCTCTAGCCCTGTACTGTGTGCCTTAATACCACTCAGGCACTTATTCATCAGTGTCTCCAGGAGGTGAATGCCACATCATGAATCACTGGCAGACACAGCTTCCTGCAGTGCCTTTCTCACAGCCACCCAGCCAAGTCCTGACCCAGACACTCCACCCTGGCTCATCAGCTGCTCTGGATGGCAGCCACGCCATTTCCTACAAAATCCACTTTCGTTCTATATGAGGTAGACAGCTGTCAGTCACTTCATGACATTAAACAGCCTCTTTAATACCTAAAGAAGTCAGAGAATGTGCAAAAGAATCTCTTTAACACATAAAGCAGTCTGATAATGGGCAAAATAATTTGATAATGTCAATCTTTATGACACAAAATACTTACATTATCATTTAGAGAAAACTATATGAAACATTAACTTACCTACTTTAAAAAACCAACAAAGAAACGGTTAATAGAACAAATCAATAATGTATTAAATACTACTTGCAAATTTTTTCTCTACAACTCTAGCAAGAATTCCACTTCTCCAATTGCTTGGCAGAGATGAGACAGAGTTCCTTGTGCATATTGTTTTGTACTCTGAATATATTACAAATTAACTGTTAGGTGTTTAGAACTTGCAAAACAATCAATTTGAAAGAGAGCCTGACAACATGAAATGCAGTTTGGGGATTGGGGTGACAGGTATTAGGTTTTTAAAGTGGAATCTAGCTGGCTTTTCTGTAAAGTCAGATAGTGATAAATTACTTGACTGAAAGGATAAATAATAATTGTACTGCACATTTGGAAACAGAATGCCACCCATTAAGAGGATGATTACACTCAATAGATTTGCAAGCCTAAATATGAAGTCACATTATGGACTGAGAAGACAATCTACTCACATGTGTAAACCGCATTTTTTAGATATCTAATACTAATTAGATGAGATTTATTTTTTATGAAACTTTAATAAAATAGCTGAGAAGCTTTGATTGCAATGAGTATTGATGCTATGTTCTGGCTATTGTTAAGAGGCAGGGCATTACAAGACCTTGAATGTACAGTAAAAAAGAATCTCTGTGCTGGGAGACATTTAGCCTCTGCCAAGCTTTGCATATGAGCAGATTGTGCTGTCCACCACTGAGATACAGCTGAGCTGGAAATAAAGATGGGATGACAATTTGCTATGCAGTCCTGTAATAATCAGAGAGGACTAAAATGTAGCCTTATGTATTAATCACAAATTAGTTGAAATGCATTTGTACTGAATGCTGGATTCTCACCACATATTCTTACAATATGGAAACACATGATATAAGTGCCAATGACCGATGAAACCTAGAGATCCACAAATATAAAAAGTAAAGGCAGATGATGTCCTAAAGACTACATTGTGATGACTGGAAAAAACAATAAAAAAATATAGGCTATGGGATTCCCTTTCACATACAGTATGGATTCTTGAAGTATTCCCAAGCTGTCCATCTGGCTGAAGATTAAAGAAGACTATATGGAAGCTGAGTCTCTGCAGAGTTTGCCTTGGGTATTGTTTAATTCTTTCAGTGGGAGCTAAAGCCACAGCAGACACAGACACAACTGTGTCCAGTTCACTGGAGCCCATTAAATGCCATGTAATATGAAGGTGCATACTACTGCTTGTCAATTTTAGATTTGGATAAACCACACGATATGTGATGGCATCAGGGAGTCTGTTTATATATATGTATAGTAAAGCATTACTAGCAGAACCAAAGCTCCTTCTGGAATTGGCAGGAGAGCAGTGTAAAATGATTCACCTAAACCCATAAATTCACTGAATCTTTTTTATTCTTTTTTTTTTTTTTTAACACTTCCCAAAAGTAGAGGAAAAGTTATTTGAGTAATTTGAACTTTTTTGGTTTTTAAAGTAAAAATCTTCACAAATTCTTCACGTGGATAAAACTCCAACATTCCTTGAACTTCCAAAAGTAAGATACAAGTTTCTTAAGAAACTGTAAAAAATATATTTCCAGGCTAGCTTTTCTTATGAAATTTCAGGAATTCTGTTCAATAGGACTGTTTACCCTAGCTAGAAACAGAAATTACGGAGTTAGATGTTTCAGGATAGAATAATAAATAGCTTCAGGGAAAAGTATTCAATCATGGTTTGAATTTCTTGGAGGATAAACATGTGACATATTAATATAGGATAGGAATAATCTATATAGCCTTCCATAATATCTATGCACTAAAAATCAATGCAAGAGACTGCCGAAGGTCTAAATCGTGACACCACGCAGGCAATATAATTTGTGTGCATATCTGCTTACCCACATAAAGTCTAACTTCCTTTAATGTAAAAAGTAAAGTAGGTGGGTACTTAGTGCATAGTGGATTAATTGCCACCCATGTCTAACAATTTTATTTGCTACTTATTTCTTTGTATCCTTTTGTTTATCAAGCTTTAAAAAAACCCCAATAATTCTTCAGTTTCTTTTTACTGAACTACTGTTTGTTTATTTATTACCCATGCAAAGGTTTGCATCATAACCAAGTCACCGTACCTTGCCAGCTGTTCTACATATTTTCTTGGGCAGAAAGAGTGATCCAGCCACAAGTCATTCAAATAATGACTTCATTTTATTTTCAACACAGCTAGCTGCTTCCCCAGGTAGCTCTTATGTTTCTTCATTGGAACTAGGACCCCAAATAAGATTCATGGTGATGAGAGTTACCATGTATAAAGAGTGATGGTGAAAGGAAAATAGCTTTCCTTTTGGGGACATTGCAAGGTTCACACAGCAGCACAAAATAGCAGAACATGAATCTTTCAAAGACATTAGTTAAGTTCCATGAACCTAAAGAAACTCATTCTCTTTTAGCTCGTGGTCTTTCCAGATCCTACTCCAGAGCAAGCACATGGAGCTGTTTACAAATAACCTAACTAGATCATTGCAGAGTGCTTTCCTTCTTGAGTACTCATTTCTTAATAGCTAGATCCAGAGCAGTCTGAGGCATAAGCCACCAACGCATGGAGTACCATGGAACTGTACCTACTCCAGTGTCTGAATTTAACTCTCTCCTCTAGATGTGCAGTGGATAATAAATCACTAATAGCAATATGTTTCACTTAAATGAACAGTGAGCATTAAGAAAACTTTCAGGTGGCACAAAGTCTTCGGTCTTCAGACACACACTTCAATATCTGCAAATATACAGCCTAGCACACGCATTAACTGGTGCAAGACAGGAAGGGGAATGTTTGCCCATGAATGACAGCAAACACTTGACTGTCTATGGCCACTGCAAATGCTGAGGTGCATGCACACATGCCCACATTTGATGTTATGGAGCTCAAAACTTTGCTTAAAAATTACCAAAAGAAAATGCTTTCATGAACAGCAAAATACAACATACCACCCATACAAGGATATTAAAAGTAAGTAGTAAATTAGGAAGATGATGTTTTATGAATACAGTAAATTCCAAAGTTTTAAATACACATTGTTTGAGCACTTGAAAAACAGAGACCCAAACATTTTCACTGCTATTACCAGGAAAGAGATGGGAATTAGGCTGCACACAGACAAATCATAGAATCATAGAATAGTTTGGATTAGAAGGGACCTTAAAGATCATCTAGTTCCATGAGCAGGGACACCTCCACTAGATCAGGCTGCCCAAGTCCCTATCCAGCCTGGCCTTGAACACCTCCAGGCAAGGGGCATCCACAACCTCCCTGGGCAACCGGTGCCAGTGCCTCACCACTCTCATAGTGAAGAAATTCCTCATGTCTAGCCTAAATCTGCCTCTCTTCAGTTTATACCCATTGCCCCTAGTCCTGACACTACTAGTCTTTGTAAATAGCCCCTCCCCAGCATTCTTGTAGCTCCTTTCAGGTACTGAAAGGTCGCTATAAGTTCTCCTCAGAGCCTTCTCTTCGCCAAGATGAACAACCCCAACTCTCTCAGTCCTAAATAAATCTATAGTGTTTCATTGTGGTTCTTGACAAAATGAATTCCTACTACTATGTGCTCTGACAATTTGTTGCAGTGCTTCTAATGAGTCATTGGTACTAGCTCCACATCCAGACGGTATCCACACCATCTACACCAGGGGAACATTGCAATAGCATTGCACATCTGGAAGACGTAGCATGCCTTCCATTATCATGATTTTAATTGGCAGTTGAAAGTGCACAGTTCCTCACTGAACCAGACCTGAACAAGTGTTTATAATATAAAACATGGGAAAGAAATTTGCCTTCAAAACATTACTATGAATTGCTAAGTAATCTATCACAGCAAAAACACAGAACATTAGCGCATGTTGGAAGGAACAAGCCAACTACACTGTACCTTTTATATCAAAGCAATAGGTTTGCAAGGAATGGTGTACACATGCAACAAGCCTCATCACTTAAACCTGTCATCTCCCCAGACATATGGCTGTCTGTGGATTACATGGTTCAGGCTGTATCTTGTTAAATAGTATTATTTTGTGTGACTTCGTTTTTTTAGGATACTGGACATACTAAGCATCTAGGGTGAAGCTGTAATGCAATAAGTGATAAAAAGGGTTAGGGAAAGTGTGGTGTTCATGAACTGCACAGATGAACTGTTCACAAACAGTACAGATAGACCAGTCAAATTTTTTGTTGTTATTGCCTCTTCTGGTCATTAGCTAGGAATCAAGGTAGCGTTGCTCTAACAGTAGTTATATATCTGGGACTTGATTGATGATTGATGGGCTATTGTCATTTTTCCACCCCTGATTCAATCATGCCCCTGAAAAACGGATGCTCAAATGTCTGTGAAGAGTGTTAGTGAAGTTGGTAACGAAGGGTAGAGAGATTAATTCATACTTTCACTAGCTCCTCTTTCTCTCTTTTCTACTCCATATTTGTAAGCTTGGTACCGTAATCAGTACATATACTGGATTTGTTCTTGTACAAGCATACAGGGAAATAATCCAGGGGAGAAAATGTCTCGGTACATAGTGAAAGAATATATAGTGTTGACTTTAAAAAAAAAAGAAAATTATGAGTTGAGCCGGAAAAGTCAGGAGATCAGTGTGGAAATTACATAGGCTTTTGTCTGTATGTTACTAATATGTTTGGGTTCATTGCATCTGGTGCCTTGTTTTTACTTTTTCAGACATATCCTCTCCCCGTTCCTCCCAAGAATAGTCAGCTCAATGTGGTTTTCGGTGTATTATATATGCATGAAGCAGAGCTCAAGACAACAAGTAGGTAAAAGGCTATTGTTATGGCAAATCTTCACCCAAGAAGACTGCTCAAGCATGCATTTCATCACAGCAGCTTCTGCTTTCCATCCACAGTTCCTGCAGTGCCATCACTGGAGATCAGACACTACTTCCATACTCTTATCTCTGGCAGGTACCAAGCTTGCCAAGAAGCTAGTAAGCGGGATTTCAAAGCACAGATGAGAAGACAGATTCCTGTCAGCAGCTGGGCACGTGTATGTAGAAGAGCTCACAAAGAAAATGAGAGAAACCGAGGCTTATTCCAGAGATGCTTATATTGCAAGAGCTGATTCTAACAATCTCGCCATAAGACACATGAAGCTTGTGATCCACACACTTATTCAATGGCATGAAACTCTGTAGAGCCTATGGGTTATGCAAAAGAAAATATAGCACTGTCCTTCAAATGAAATCAAAGGTCTTCATGCAACACCATGATTCCAGCAGCTAGAAAGAGAGTCAGTACCATGAGACTCCAGACAAAACTGTAATACAGAGAAAACAATGCAATAGAAGTGGGGATTGATCTTCATCAGTATTCAGCCAGGGACAGAAAAAATTCCTTAGGATTACACTGTGACAACTAAGACTGTCACAATAGCATATGTGAACTGCATTCCCTAAGGATGCATGCAAAAGGGATATTTCTCTGAGGTGCCACTGGCATCTGCCATTCTTTTCTGGCTCAGTAAGGGTGGCTTTTTAAAATCAGCATGTACGGATAGTTCTTGGCCTTTCTAGGATCAGCCACGATGGCCAGAGGTTGAGAGGGAGCCAAGCCTACACCCATTCCTTGACTATCTTGCACATCTGCTGTGAGGAGAAGTCCACTCCCAGCAATCAGTCCAAATTCTATTTAACACACACAGTGTAATAAGGAGATTAAGGAGATTTCCTAATATTTCTCACTGCTGCAGTCTTTCAGTCCAAGTCACAACTGAGTCCCAAGAATTGTCTTATTAGAATGCTGAATTTATTACTGCCATTCGTTTTCCTTTAAAAGTTTAATTCAAATAGTTCTCTGCAAACAACAAGTTTTCTTCCTTCAGTGTATAAGTGATACAATGTGCTGCAAAACAAAAGAGCTAATTTAACAATATTAAGCATAAGTAAAGATTCATTCATGTGACTTTTGCATAATCCGGCACATCAGCATAAGATAAGCAGAGCTGTGATCTCAGGTTTTAGACTAATTCATTTTAAAGACAAAGCATTTCATTCCTCTTCACTGAGCTCTGTGAAGAGATAGCTGACATCATTTTTCTTTGCATCTCTTCAGTTACTATAACCTCATTATTCTTTGAATTATCTTGGCAGTTAGTTACTTTCTAGGTTTAGTTGGTGCCATCTCGTCTATAGAGCTCTACAGTTGAAAGTACAACACAAAAGAATGTCATGGAGCAAAAGCAATTCAGTCCCCATCTTCTAGCACTTGTAGGACTCCTTTTACTTTGTAATTTTTTTTTCTACTACTTACTTTTGATTCTTGGCAATTGCATGATTTCATCCTGCCCATGTCGCTCATGTGAATACCCCATGAATGCTAGAAAAGTTCCTTTTCTTCCTTTGTGCTGCCTATTTTTTTCATTTCTACTGGAGCTCTGTAGTTGGGGTGAGGTAACACACCCTCATGACTCAAAACAACTAATCTCCAAAAGCACAATAACTAAGAATCTCAGCATACATTGGCTTGTCCCTAGAAGCTGATATACAGCAATGAACTATGAGAGGATTTAAGTAAAAGATTTTGCCCTCCTTCCCCCACCCCCGTCTCTCTCTAGAAAAGAAACGTCTGATTCATGCAAAAATAATGTAAGAACCATTTGCACTGCATTAAAAAAAAATCTGCTTGTTATTCTGAGACAATTCTGCCTTCTTCTGCCTGGAATTACACTGCTCTGCTTCAGATAACTTAGGGGTGAGCCAAAAATTAGGGTGGTATTTGCCAAAATGTAGAAGCTAAAATTACACCAATATGGGAATAAAAATGGGAAAATAGAGTTTCTAATAGGCTTTAGAGCAACTGTGAGAGCAGGAGCAACATTCCTACAACTGCTTCCCAAAGGCAAGTATAATTTCTATGCATGGAGTAATTGCCATTAAATGTTATGCTATCACTTGCCAGCGTCTACAGAGCACTATCAGTGTCACTGCAGCATTCCACTGGACTTAAAATAGAATTTATCAGTGGTAGGTTCATTCTTATGCTCTAAGGGTGGGTAACAGTTATTGGCCATTGCAAGGTCATTCATGCGAGATGGCTTCTTTGTTTCACATCCACTGTAACAGAGAGGAGGGAGCTACACATAAGCTGTCTCAGAAATTTGCGCCTCTGCTTCTCCGGCCTGTCAGATGGAGACTGTACTATCAGAGGATTGGTTGGTTAGTCACCAGTATTTTTTAAACACTTTTTTCTCATGAGGTGAAAGGAGCTCCAGAAATATGAAGTATTATCAATGTAAATTACTGAGTCGACATGCTCAACTTCTGTTGTTTTCTTTGTTTAATTTCCAGCTGAATTCAGCGGGTTTTCAACATATGCTTAAGGTTAAACAGGCTTAAAGGCCATTTCTGAATTGTGATGCTTTCTAAATTAGGAGCTCCATTAATTGCTCATCTTGCAGAATGGAATTTAATTTACTTGGCATATGCTACATCACTTTCTAGGAATAAGTTAAATTCTGATTACATGCATTCCCAACTTCTATAAAACTCTTTTTGCACAGATTACTTTCCTCTTTGCAAATCCCTATTGGATTCACAAGTTCTTATTTCATTTCACTTCACCTCTCTTCTACATTTTTAAGTCTCTGAGGTCTAAGCTGACTTCTGAAGTAAACTAGGTGAAATGCTGTTGACCTTCTGGCACTTCTGAAAGTGACAATTTTTGTCTATCACATATATTACCATGTTTCCTGTTATTTATTTTATGATACTAGTATTTCATTCACACAATTTTTACTGTGCAGATAAAATTTTCTAATCCTTCTATAAGCCCATGTATTTTGTTTCTTCTCTTCAAGAAACTGAATACAGTCAATCTGGAGTATTCTGAGACATGGAGTATCTGGAGACAGATGATTTGAAGTTTACTTCTCGGTAAAGAAATCATTGGTATACAACCTACCTGCACACAAATCACCTGAGAATGAGAAAGGTGCTACAGTTTAAGTTATCCCCATATGAAATCATTATCATATGCATTAACTTCTTGCTGTCAAATATAAAGTCTTTTCTTCCATGCAAAAGAGGAAAGTACGGGTATCCTTGGAATTCTTTTGCAGGGTTAAGAACAGAAGCCAGTCACAGTCTGACTGAGCAAAATAAGAAAAGTCAAGAAACTTTTTTTAATGCTGAAAAAAGAACAAAGTTTGTGCTGTTTGGTCCCAGAGGAACAGTGAAGCCTAAATGGCCAAAGACCATGCCAGAACAAAAGAAGAGGCAGCATGTGGACTGTTACCTACATAGGAACTTATGTGATGCTATTCTGTTATTAACAGAACAAAATGGGAGTAGTTTCTCTTTGTTAGGTCAGTATTTCCAGTGGCTTTATGATACAGGTCTTATTTTTCCATGAAACAACTTCAGAGTTTAATTTATTCTGCATATAGTGTGAGTATATTTGAAATTTCCCTTTTCTTCCCTCTAGCCACAAATTTCTGGATTTATTTCTCTTTCTTTTTCCTCCTTTAGAAAATACTAGTTATTTTGCCACTAATCTTCAAGACTTTTATGTCATCCTGAAAAATGTTTGTTTGGAAAAGTCTTAGTGGTGGTGAATTTATTAGCTTTATATTGCAAAACTGTTTGGGAGCTTTCAGCTAATAATGATCCAAACATGTTCTTTGTTGGGGCTACAACTCACTTGAACAGCTGAAGCAATGAAGAGGGCAGGCAGGGAGAGTCAGGAATAGGCATGAAATGTGTACTTGAAAGGGCTGACTGCCTCCACTCCCTCCTGGCATATTATTAGAGGGAGTTGTGATCGAAGTGCTGAGTGCCACAACAGTGATATATTTGCATTTCACCAAGTAATATTAGATACACATGGTGCCCTTCACTTTGAAATTTTACCCAAAGACTCAAAAACTTTTGGTCAGTTTTTTTACTCAGAGAAGATACTGCATGCTAGTTTTTCTGTGCTAATTTCCAAATTGTTCCAGGAGTAAGACAAATGATTAAAACTCAACCTGGTCCTCAAATACTTTTGTTTGGTGGACTATGTAGATATTTAAGGTAGCTTTAATTGAACTATCTCAGGTACCAGAAGTAATCTAGCTAGAATAGCATGCAGCATGGTGAAGGCTAATTCACATCTGCAGTAAAATAGAATTATTAGCTTTCCTTTCTCAATTGGTATCTGCCACAGAACATTTTGCAATTCCAATTCTATGGAGTATTTTAAGTTTATGCTAAATGTTTTGATCACTTGGAACCTAGAAAACATCTCCCAGCTTTCTGTAGCTTATTTAAAGACAGCATTGTGCAGTGGGAGGGCAATAAAATGTTGTATTTTAAGGTATTCAAAATCACCTTCAAATTCATGTTCCTGTTGATAAACAATTTTAACAATGTAAACTGGTAGGGGAATTTTGAAGAATCCAAAATATTTCATATTAGATTTTTTAACAGGTTTTTCTTTATTCAATTTCTCATTTATTATTTACATTTCAAGAATATGAAAATTCTTTGGAACACTTAATTTCAAACTACATCAAGTATTTCCAATGGCCTTGAAACACATTTCTTTGTCTTATCTTTGTGTGTGCTTTGCACATCATCAAAATACATCATCAGTAACAATGAATTCCTATTGTGGAGACGCCCAGCTCAATCCAAATCCTTTCTCATCTCAAGCAATTTTCTGAATCCAGACTAAAATGCAGAGGCATCTTACAGGAGAGTGGGAGGGAAGCGCATGGGACATAAAGGATAAAGGTTCTGTAAGAGGGAGATCAATAAAAGTGGGATGATGGCAGTGTTTCACTAGGTGAATATGACGAATAACATGCTCTCCTCAAACTGCTCAGAAGAGTCACTGAATCATTTCAGTTGAGAATTTAAAAAAGAACTCTGAACCTGCAGCAAAGAAGCTAAATTCAGGAAATCTTTCCAAATTCTGTTCTTTGTGGCAGGACTGTAGTAATATTTTTTTTTCTCTGAGGCTCTAAATTGTCTTCTGAAGAATATTGTTAACAGAAGGAAATAATTTGTTGAATGACATAACAAAGCATTATTTGGCTTGTGCAGTATTCTCAAAGACATGTAGAGCTTTCATTGTAGTCAGAATATTAATATATGAAATTGTAATAATGATTTATTTAATTATCTAAGACTGTCATCACACTTTTCTATAGCTAATTTAAATGGCAACCACAATGGAGTCTGGTTTGTCTCATGTTTTCCCTTTCAATAAAATCAAGCAGAGACACTTTGTTGGCCATCCAAGATATTTTTATCTTTGCCTTCAAGGACCCTGGTGAAATCGAAATAAGGGAAGAATACAGAAATAGGATTTTTACCTCACGACTTTGAGACTTCCCTTCAAGCCTTGCATTTTTTCCCCCTCCCTTTTCCTGTTCAATAAGATATCCAGAGAGAAAGCCAGCAAGGGAGGTGGAGAGGAAGGAGTATTGATTTCAGCTTTTCCCTGTGTTTGAACTCTCAAAAAAAAATAAATTATCTTTTCATTTTTTCTGGGCCAGGATTAGAGATCGATTTTTCAAACTATAAAAGGGAGAAAGTGAGTCTGTTTTTCATGTATTTACAGCAATCCTCTCCAATCAGTAATTAAAATAAAACAAGAAAATGAAGGAGTTTCAGCACAAAGGGAAGCAGTATGCCTGAAAACACCCAACTGTATACCAAACATGTATTGGTAGAAACAGATGCTAAATCAATGAATTCCTTTTCCTCCGAAATACTTACCATGCTTGCCAAGACAGAAGACACGGAGAGAGCTTATCGTGTCACAGTTCATACCTAAGATATATTCTTAAAATTTTCAGTGCTCTTTGAAAACTCAGTAATGGCTCTTGTTCTTAGGTAATTACTGAAGACATATGGAAGCAGTGAATACTGAATTTCAAGTTGGCTTTACTAAAAGATGATCTATCTTGAAACAACTTAATAGTCTTTATTTAAGTCCAAGTGCTCCTTTAATTTAAATCTGATAAAGTATAGAAGAGAAACGAAGCATTAAACAAATAGATAAGAGTAGATGGGTAGGGTGAACAGGGAAAACACATGTACATTCATGAGTCATATCCATAGACTCCAGCCTGCAAAGAAGGCAGCAGCTGTGCTAGTAGAGTCTGTTTTCAGTGCTTCATCCAACAAAGGAGCAGAAGAGGCAAATCATTTTGCCATATTTTCCCTGACAGTCAAAACAACATTCACAACACTGCTTACTTCTGATTAAAAAAAAAAAGCATATGAGATAAATATATATATTTAAAATACATATATAGTTATTCTGCATTATTGGAATACCTTGAAGTATCAGGAAAAGAATAGCACTGCAGCATTGCATCTTCCCCATGTCAGGAGGTATGGCCCTTGTGATTCTCTCTTTTCTATTACACAGGTTTACAGACACAATTATAGAAGGTTAAAGAATCCCACAGATTTGTATTTTGTCCATAACCTCTTCCCACATTGTAACAATTTGTTACTCAAGTGTAAATCTCATAGTTTTAACTTGAAAATGAAGCACTACACAATCTGCAAACATGAACTCAACACGTTGGGCAAGGTGAAAAGGGTCTCTGATGTGGTATACTCATTGGTGGCCCCCAGATAGAAGCCAAGACTCTGCAAGGAAACCAGTGTTTCACGTGGTGTCTGTTTTCCTTTTTGTTAGCCTTTTTTCTGTCTCTAACTCTTTCACACTTTGGTCTGAAGCCACTCTTCTTCTCCCTTTTGTGCGTGTGCATGATTCAGACTTCTAACACGTATTACCAAGCAGCTGTGTCTTGTAGGTAAACTTGTCCGTGGTAAACTTGAACAAGGAAGGATATTATTTCACAATTTCCCATATTCTACCCTGGCCTTTCTCTAGCTCAAGTAGTCTTCTCTAGGAAAAAACATTTACAGATACTGTGAAAAAAAATAATATGGAAGAGCGTTAGCAGGAATTCCTTCCCATTCCTATATACAGAGCAATTACTTCATGCACGCTGCAGTTTGTTGCATCAAGCAATCTGTGCAATCACTTTATATAGTACTATATGTCAGATGTCTGCTCTTCTAGACGGAAGTGGGAAGGAGACAGGCAGTACTGAACATCCTGTATGCGTATGTAGGCAGGCTGCGAGTGGGGAGCATTCAGTCCCTGTAGCTGTAAAGTGCGGCTCTCAACATGACAGGAAGGCAACCCACAATCCTTCTGGAGCCAGGCTTTCCCTCTGACAGGCACAGACTTACCTCTTCATTACACTTGTAGTCTGTGTACCTCCTGCTCTCTGCATGGCTCCAATCAGCTGGCACAGAACTCACAGTGTGCTAGCTGCTGGCAGGAGACAGCTGGTATTTCAGTGCTTTACTTGTGCACTGCACATTTTAACTTAGAAATGCTATCGTTACGCACCACCAAATTTTTCCTGGAAAGGGTGACAAAGTCACCAAAGCTAAAATTCATAACAGCTCAAACAAACAAACAAACAAACAATCTCAAAACAAACAAAAAACCAGACAAACACCGCCCCCCCAACATTTCCTGTACACAAGAATTTTGGTGAAATCTGGTTACATTTTCCTCAGGTGATCTACTGGCAGTCAAGGGGTTTGGGTTTTTTTTCACACATCAGACAATGCAAAGTGCAATGAATTTCGTCTTCAATTACAAACGGTACAAATTTTCATAAGTCATCATAAGGAGACACACAGATGCACAAAATTCAGATATCCAGACATAGGTCATGGATTTTGATCAAAATCCTAGACCAAAGGATTTTCTTTATTCATGGTTTCACCTGGCTTTCAGTTCTGTTTTCTTTTGTCTTGTTTTGAAAAACACAAACAGGCAAGAGAACAAACAAAACCTTGACATGAACTCTGAGTTAGAAAATACTTTTACTTTTATCTTTTTCTTTTTTACTTTAAGTCCTCTGTTTCATGTTTTCCAGACATGTCTACAAACTGAGACATCTGAGGATGAGAAGAAAGTCTAAACTCATTATTGGAATACTATTAAATAGGACTACTGCCTCTCTGCAGACTTGTTACACCCAGGTTCTTCCTTACTAAATCTCAGGCTTATCAGTTAGAGAGGAGTTGGCCAGCCTTTGGTAAGCCACTTAGCAAGACATCATTTTGACTGACCTCCAAGTTCTTCAAGCTCAGGATGAAGTCATCATTCTGGCAAACATAAGGAGAGAGGACCCTAGTGTCAACAAAGCTCAGCTCTTACTAAGACTGGAAAAATCTGAGATTAACTGAAACTCGGCAGAGCCTCAGATGTCTTCTGTGGAGACCTGTCAGTAAGGAAGGTTGCTGAGACAAAACTACTGCAAGAGACATGAGTTCCTTACTGAAAGCCAGCAAATTTGGGTCAGAAGCTGGCAGTACACACTCGTACATTAATCATTTTCCAGCACCTTGAAGCACAACAGCATGTCACTAAGAGCACCTATGCCCAATGTTTATAACAGAAAAAATAGGAAACACCTGTGTTAACTGTATGGGACTTGGCTCTTGTGTGAACTGCTGCAAGAAAAAGCATTGCAACAGTATAGCAGTTCTCTTGAAAGTTTTGGGGATCTGAAGGTCTGTTATCTCTGTCTCAGAGTATTCCCTGCTTAGAAGTGTATAGTCCTGGGAAGGGCAGGAAGGGGAAGATAAAAGAGAGAGGACAGGAACTTGAGCTGTACATCTAGGACTGTGAGAAAGAAGGTGTTAGCACTGGCAAAGGGGTGTCTGATACGGACTAAAGACTATGATTGACTGTATTTTTATTTTTTGATATCCAAGGGTATCTTCAAGAAGAAGGACTACTACTACTACTACTTCCTGTGTGAGTAGGAAATGGCCCTCAGGGATTAGGCTTGAAAGAGACTTGGAGAAAGTTCTTTCTGTCAGGCTCAGGGACCAGGCGGGGAACAGCATGGACTCCTGCTGAAATCTGGGTAAAAGAAAAGAGAAACAGAATTTTAATAAATTCCTAAACATAGGAAAACCTGTAAATTATAGAAAGGAATCGTCAAAGAAACTTTTTTTTGTTTGTTTGTTTTTGTGTTTTAGTCTTTTTTTTGTGAGATCTTTATGAAAGTCCTTTGCTTTACAACCGAAAACTACAGGATGGTTGCAGTGCAGCGTGTCACCACAAGATGGCAAGAACAAGAAGCTGACCTCAAACCAGAATTCAGCTAGGACAATGGGATTACATTAAAATTTGGAGACCCAAACTAACAAAAATATGACATCAATGAGACTGGATGTTGTTTCAGAAGATTTCTGGTTTTGTCTTTGCTCTTTGGCCTGTGGTTCTTCAGACAAACTCTAATGTTCACAACACATCTCACATGGAACTGATGAATATCCTCTGCAGTAAAATCTCCTATGTGTCCTCCTAATTATCTGTTGCTTTGTTTGTAGAAACATGGGTAAAATCTTGTTTTCTCTGTCATGGCTTGTCTTCTTAGTTTATTTCATCTCCACTTTTCCTCTCTCTTTTTTTTTTAATATCATACCATACCTTTTCTATCTCTGAAATGTATATTTAATTAATTCTCATCCTTTTTAATAGTTTTCTGAAGTCTCTGACCATGTTTACTTGCTGTGTCCCTGCGTTTTACTTTTTCTCTCCAACACCAAGTGAAAAGTCCCTCCTTTAGTAAAGACCAAAGGGAATGCTGAGTCCGAGCTAAGGGCAATCACTCATTGTCAGAATGGGATCTATGCTATAACAGTTCCAGGAGCATTATAAAAAGCCACAGTTCCATTCATCGTTTCAAGTTTAAGTCTTTGGGGACAAATGCCTACATTGCAAACACAGCAAGCTCATTAAGATTCTCTGTCCTGCCTCAATTTAGCAGTTGCATAAGATCATCTCTTACAATCGTCTTCCAGTCATACGGTTCTCTGACAATTAGCAACTGTGTTGATAGAATCAGTGCAGTGGCCATCTGCAGAAGAGCTGCCCTCCTCCACAAGAGTTGAATTATGGCTGAAATGAATTGACAGGCCAATGGCAGGTTTTGCCAGCTCCACATTTACATGCAAAATACTTCATAATGAGTTCTTAATGAGGTTGGACTATATGACCTCCTGAGGTGTTTTCTAGCCTCATTTGTTGTACAGGCCCATGAAAATTATATTACATTTTTATATTAAAAAAAAAAAGGATTCCATAGAAAGCTTCCATTTCCTTCAAATGACTTGATTTCTTCGTAATAGCCTCACTGGGGAATTTCTGAAAATGTTGAGAACCAAACTTTACCTACCTCTGCTTCAGCAGGTGACAAATGCTGTCAAAATAACCCTCAAGCAGGAACAGGCTGTTGATCTCACTGTGCCTGACTTTGCAACCCTGAGCTCACGCTGAGCACTGCTTGCTCCTTAAAGTTATTTCACTGAAGCCAGCACAAGTCCAAAGTACACTGCCCACGCTGTGGGTCAGGTCTATGTGTGCTGTGTGTAAGGGCTGAGGAATCTGGCACCCAGCACACACAATCCACTGTACAGTCGGTCCCAAGCCCAAAACAAATACAATTGGTGCACTTTAGACATCTCACCCCCTTTGTGAGCATCTAGCGACTACAGCCTTTATTTTTGTGCCAGCCTTTTCACATTGCCTGAAAAATTCAAACAATTTCATAGCCATGGGAGTGCTAATTAAAACATTCAGCAGTTTTACTGTCTGAGTAGTGTAAATATGATATAAAAAGAAAATTAAAGAACATTTACACAGATGCATACTTGTTCATTGTAGCTATAAAAACTAGCTGCAGGGACCTGGCAAGAGCAAGAGTCTCTTATTCTTCAAAAAAGTTATTCAGCAAAAAATTAGACAGCAAGCTTTAGTTTGGAAGAGTTATTTTTTGTTAGGTTCATTTTTTTATTCATTCCTCCAAAGCCACACTTTCCTACTTTTTTCTGGTTCTGATATTGGTTTACTGAATTTACTATTGAAATGCACTGAGAGATGATTTGAAACATAATATTTGTTTCACACTCCTGAGGTCACAGTCCACACACGAAACTTTTTTCCCCTTTTACTCATGCAACAGCCTTTTTTGGGCAGTGAATCCCAGTCAGGGGACTAAAATCCCCTGAAATTTCAGAGACAGGCTATGTCTAGGATAGGGAAAACATTCTAGGGAATCTTATTTTTTAGCACTGGTTGATGTTTCAGTCTGGGATTTCAAGAACACTGACTACAGTTGTTTACACTGCAAAGAAAGGAGCTTTTTGATCAGGGGAAGCTGAGTCACTACTGCCTGTTAGTTTTATCATTTTACAGAGAGCATGAGCTGATGCCTGATCTTTCTCTGACCTTTTATTCAAACTTTTTTTCCTACATTCCCAGGCTGTTATATGCTGTTTAATCATGTCTCTTTGATATTCAGAAGAATCAGATACTTTTTCGTTAGCTGTTACATGATGTCATAGGCAAAAGCAGCATAAATCCCATGAGGTTACCCTCTGGTCAAAACGGTTCACTGAGAGGATGAGACTCTGTCCCAGAGCTTTTTTCTGGGTCCTGAACTATTTTCAGGGCTTGGAGAGCGGGGGTGAGGGGCTGGTTTTTGTTTTGTTTTGTTTTGTTTTCCCACAGACATTGTAAGACAAACAGACCATGGGTCAGGTAATGTAAGCAACAGACTGCAAATCATTGCCAAAAATCGTAACCACCCAATCGACTCTGAAGGAAAAAATTTATTTAAGTGACACATGTTAATAGTATTGAATTCAAAACACTTTTTTTGACATCCAGATGTTGGAAAGTGCCACATCCTGATTAACGAAAATATTTTCTGGTCTTTCAGATCTTCCTTCCTTATTTTGATCACAATTCAAGTTCAGAGAAATTCTTTCCCACTACTGTCCACTGATCACATCACTGAAGCATTTAAAAGTTTTAACTTTTTTCTATAAGGAAAAAATGGAAAGCATAACCACAAATATTTATGTTAGTGTCAATGCTTGTTACTGGAAGCTTAGTTCAGCCTGCTGCAGTGCCATTGCAAGAGCATCCCATCAGATATGGCATCCAGTTCCTCCGAACAGCATCAACACTTAGGATATGACCTGGGAAAGACAGAGCATCCGAACATGGGCATTATCATGGAACAGATCCTCCTAGAAGCTATGCTAAGGCATATGGAGGACAGGGAGGTGACTAGATGCAGCCACCATGGTTTCAACAAGCGCAGGTCCTGTCTGACCAACCTACTGGCTTTCTGTGATGGGGTAACCACATCAGTGGACACAGCAAAAGCAATTGATGTAATTTATCTGGACTTCTGTAAAGCCTTTTACACAGTCCTCCACAACATCCTTCCATCTGAATTGGAGAGATATGGATCTGATGGGTGGACTGTTCCATGGGTAAGGAATCAGTTGGATGGTTGCATTCAGATAGTAGTGGTCAATGGCTCGATGTCCAGGTGGAGATAGGTGACAAGTGGTGTCCCTCAGGGATCCATATTGAGAAACTCATGAGGCTCAACAAGGCCAAGTGTAAGGTCCTGCACCTGGCTTCGGGGCAATCCCCGTTTCCAGTACACAATGGGGGATGATGTAATTGAGAGCAGCCTTGCAGAGAAGGACTTGGGGGTGCTGGTTGATGAGAAGCTCGACATGAGCTGGCAATGTGCACTCCCAGCCCAGAAGGCCAACTGTATCCTGGGCTGCATCAAAAGAAGCGTGGCCAGCAGGTCAAGGAAAGTGGTTCTGTCCCTATATTCCTCTCTTGTGAGACCTCATCTGGAATACTGTGTCCAGTTCTGGAATCCTCAACATAAGAAGGATATGGAGCTGTTGGAATGGGTCCAGAGGAGGGCTACAAAGATGATCAGAGGGCTGAAGCGCCTTCCCTAGGAGGACAGGCTGAGAGAGTTGGGCTTCTTCAGCCTGGAGAAGAGAAGGTTCCTAGAAGACCTTATAGTGACCTTCCAGAACCTGAAGGGGCCTACAGGAAAGCTGGAGAGGGGCAGTTCATAAAGGCTTGTGGGGATAGGATGAGGCGAAAAGGGTATAATGGAGAGGGGCAGATTTAGACTGGACATTGGGAAGAATTTATTCACCATGAGGGTGGTGGGACAGTGGAATAAGTTGCCAAGGGAAGTTGTGGATACCTTATCCCTGGAGATGTTCAAGGCCGGGCTGGATGGGGCCTTGGGCAGCCTGATTTAGTAGGATGTCCCTGCGCATGGCAGGGGGGTTGGAAACAGATAATCTTTAAGGTCCCTTCCAACCCAAACTGTTGTATGATTCTATGATTCTATATTGGGACCAGTGCTGTTTAATATCATCATCAATGACATAGACAACAAGATTGAGTGCACCCTCAGCAAGTTTGCAGATGACACCCAGCTGAGTGGTGCAATTGTCACATCGTAAAGATGGGATATCATCCAGAGAAACCGGTATAAGCTGGAAAAGTAGGTCTGTGTGAACCTCATGAAGTTCAACAAGGCCAAGTGCAACATCCTACACCTGGGTCGGAGCAACCTGTGGTTTCAATACAGCATGGGGGATGACATGATTGAAAGCAGCCCCGTGGAGAAGGACTTGAGGGTGCTGGTTGATGAGAAGCTTGATATGAGCCAGCAATGTGTGCTCTCAGCCCAGAAGGCCAACTGTATCCTGGGCTGCATCAAAAGAAGTGTGGCCAAAAGGCCGAGGGAGGTGATTCTGCCCCTCTGTTCCTCTCTTGTGAGACCTCATCTGGAGTATTGTGTCCAGTTCTGGAATCCCCAACATAAGAAGGATATGGAACTGCTGGAACAGGTCCAGGGAAGGGCTATAAAGACGATCAGAGGGCTGGAGTACCTCTGCCATGAGGACAGGCTGAAAGAGTTGGTGTTGTTCAGCCTGGAGAGGAGAAGGCTGCAGGGAGACCTTATAACAGCCTTCTAGCACCTGGAGGGGGCTACAAGAAAGATGGGAGGCACTTTATACAAAGGTGTGGACTGATAGGATGAGGGGGAACAGCTATCAGTTGGAGGGGGGAAGATTTAAATTAGACATTAGGAAGAAATTCTTCACAATGAGAGTGGTGAAACAACTGCAACAGGTTGCCCAGGAAAGTTGTGGATGCTTCCTCCCTGAAAGCATTCAAGGCCAGGTCGGATGGGGCCTTGAGCAGCCTGATTCAGTGGGACGTATCCCTGCCCAAGGCAGGGGGATTGGAACAGGATGATCTTTTAAGGTCCCTTCCAACCCAAACCATTCTACTATTCTATGATTCCATGAAATGGAAAGGTGTGAGTGACATGAAGAAATGTCCCCATGTAATTGCTTATAATTGGAAAGCTTTGAAAAGGTATGGCAGTATTATCAACAGGAATGAACTCTAGGCATAAGTTGGCTTTGGAATGCCTTGCTTATGGAAAAAAAATGAGGGAGCAAGATTTTGAGGTTAAGTCCTTTAGGGCAGCCACTGCTACCAGTGATGCTCTGCAGCTGGGTGTTTGCTGAGCTCTCTGCTGTCAGATACTATCTATATCAGGACCCAGAATTTTCCTGTAAGATGGGTGTGAGGGATGGGGGAATTTCAAGAGGGAATTTAGTCCACCTGTTTGGCTTTCAATATTTCCTAAGGATGGAGCAGGTAAGTGGTGAACTTTACAAGTTTATACAATTTTATTGACTGATAAGCTGTCTTTTTAGGAGGAAAGTATTATCAGTGATCACGATAGCAATGCAGAGTTCACTTTCTGCACCAGACAGCTCGTGTTTCCCTAGCTGAGTGCTCTGTGCTGTGTGCTTTTCTTTTGGTTGTCCATCCTTGTGGGGTACCATTACTCTTTGTAGTGATAAGAAATTAAAAACTGTTACAGTACCTAATTCTACAGTAGTAATTGGGTAATCTTAGGAAGTAAGTTTGGGCTGAAAGGCTTCTTAATGTTTCCACTATCTTACCTGCTTTTCCATTTTCTTTTGCATATGGTAGCCTAGATCCCAGTGTTACCCTTGTCACAAGAGATCCTTGTTGTAGTTTTAGAGCTGTTATTGTAGTCTTTCTGTTAACTGCACTTAATTAAAGAAGGCCTTACAGCAATGGTGAGGGTTTACACAGTGTTCTAGCTTGCCTTTTCTTCACTGTTTCAGATTGCTTTACAATGAAGGCACAAAATACTCCATGTTGCACTCCTCCTTCTCAGGTACATAACCTCTTTTCAGCTGTGGAAATAAAGATGCTTCTTTTGTCAAAGATTTGGAAATCCACCAAGTAAGCTGACTGAAGTCATTGAAATGTAAGGGCAAAACAACAACAAAATCAGACAGCATCTCGGTAGCCTAATCAAAAGCCAAAAGAAGTCTGGGGAATGGTCAAGAACAGAACTCAAGTCTCCCATCCTCAGATCAGAGACATAAGCACAACTATATTCAATTTTCCTGTTTAATGTATTTTGATACATTTTTACCTAGCAAACAAGCAGACTCATCTTCCAGCATGTTAAGATTTATGGCCCATTTCAGTTTCTTCCTTTACTTTATGGGAAAGACACATCACAAATAGTAGACAACGTCTCACGACGTCTTATCCTAACCTAACATGACTGAGCAGTGTAGGAGGAGGAAGTAATGACTTCCCTCTGACCTGTGTAGCTGACGTGAAGTCTGCCAAGAATCACAGCCTCGTTGCTCAAGTGAACACAGGAGCAACTCTTCAGAGAGGAGGTGGGGAAGGAGAGTGAAGGGGGAGGGGGGCAGAAATGTGTCTCTACCTCCTTCTGTGCTCCATGTGGCAGAAGAGAGTAGCTGCACCACTTAAAATGAAGTAGTAAATTCCTCTCCACCTTTCCCTTCCATCAATAGTTTTCTTCTGAAGGTTGAGGTGGTTTAGCTTTGCACTGCCGCTTCCTGGATTGGTATGGTTTTGCAGTGCCCACAATGTGGACTAGTATATAAAATGCAGAGTCTAGCCCATTTGGAAAAGATAATGGTTTTCCTGCACAGTCAGAAAGACAGAGCTGTGCTGTAAGGATGGAATTTCACAACAGAACAAAAATAAAGCACAGCACTGTTCCAGAATTTCTCAATTCTTATTCTAAACAGTAATAAACCCACCTCCCAAACCCCAGTCCGGACGAAATATTAGCATTCCCTCCACTCTGGTTACAGCTCACATCCCTCTTAATACCTCTTGTTCTACCATGAACTATTTGTATAAGAAAGGCTTATGTTTGAACTGGAATTGGCACAAATAGTTACCCATTGGATATTCCTTTTCTGTAGAAACCTGATCTCTTTCAGTGCTTCACAAATCACATAATCCACTGAGGACAGAAGCCTGTGTTTTCTTCTTCTCCAAAGAGAATAAAAAAAGTCAGTAACCCTGACAGCTTCCTGTAGTGTGGCTCTCACAGCTTCTTCCAGAAGAGCTGAACATTTAACTTGCCATAAAAATGTTATGATGAGAGGATCTATCTCCCACAGTACTCAGAAATTATTTAGTGAGCTTTACCGTCATCACTCCCAGACTGTAACCATTTCCCAGGTCTTCTGAGAAGTGAAAATAGTGAAAGTAAACTTCAAAACAGACAACAACAATGACAAATAACAGCAACAATTATCATAGGCAGCAAAAAATTACCCAACTAAACACAGAAATAGCCATTGCTTCTGTGTGTTTCGTGGAAAACTTGACTTTGCCTGTTTAGGCACAGTGAAGCCACCAAGAGCAGTTTGCAAGAGTTCACCCAAGTCTATGTGCTGGCAGGAGTAAGCAGTCACAGGGAGGCTAGTCCTGTGCTCTTAGTTGGAGGATATGTTTTATCCCTGCCTCCACCACGTACTCACTGTGAGATCTCAGTGACTCAGCTGGCTTCAGATTCCTCCCTGCAAAAAGCGAGGCACGCTCTCTTTACCCACTCTTGGTTCTCTTGACTGGGGTGTGTACAAAATGCCCAGCAGAAAAATGAGTATTCATAACCTTTATTGATCTCTGTGAATGATCAGTCACTGACATCTGTCAGACTGCCTCTGGTTTCACCAGTGATTGCCAGCTGAGGATCTGCCCCCTACAGTTTTCTTCTCACCGAGCAGCTGCTGCTTCTTTGTAGTCTATTTGGTTATGTCATCATTAGCTTTTTAAATATGGATAAAGAACCTTAAAAATGCCTTATGCTCTCAAGAGATCTGGAATTTCTCAAAAAAAAATAAGGTTCTGATGTTTCTCAAGCCTCCCTCCCTTTCCCCTTCTGAAAAGGCTTTACAAATGTGGAATGTTGTGGGAAATTACTCAGAATGTAATAAAAATGTACATGTTAAAAAAAAGTATCTAACTCACAGCTTCCTTGGCTAGAGTGATGTCCCAGGGCTGGATCCAGCTCAGCAATGCTCTTTGGCCTTTCTCTAGCTTTTTCTTTCCAGGACCACATCCCTTATTTAGTCTCTGCTTCCAGGACCCTCTCTCTCACTCACTCACACACACCACATAAATGCATAGAAACATACAGTTCTGACATACATTTCTTTCTATGGCACAGGACACCCCTAAAGCTTATTTTCCCTCTTACAGAGTTCAAGCAGCCCCTGTGCAGGGCAACTCTCTTCTCTTGTCTCTGGTCTCTAGTTAGATACAAACAGTCCAAAACAGGGTTTACTTCCTGGATCTGCCTTTTTTAACCATTTCATCACTGTGTCATTCATTGCTATTCCAATTATATCTCATAAAAAGGAACAAAACCAGGTCTGGAAAGTACGTGCTGTTCAGATATTTTATATTTTCGATATTATTTTACACATACATGCTTACAGTTCACCCAAATTCCTC
Source organism: Cuculus canorus (assembly GCF_017976375.1). Taxonomy (NCBI): domain Eukaryota; kingdom Metazoa; phylum Chordata; class Aves; order Cuculiformes; family Cuculidae; genus Cuculus; species Cuculus canorus. The sequence goes on from NC_071403.1 coordinate 92,000,169, forward strand.
TGACAAATTATAATTGGAAATAACTTTAAAAAAGGTGAATGTTAACTTTACAAAATGCCAAGTTAAAGACTAAAAAATATTTAATTATATAAAAAAGAGCTACTTCAAAGCTTGCAAAATAAAATCAGCCCAGAATTTTGTTGTTTTGACAATAATTTTAAGTTTCTTATCCAGAAGTCACTTCGAAAAGTGCAGTGTTTAAAGCTATATATACATGACTCATTCTCTCTACCTCTTTTAAACACCTAAATATTTCTACCATTTACCAAATAGCATGTTGTTCGCACCTTTTTCATAAAAAAAGCAGAATATTTTTGTAATTGAAAGATCTATTGAAGACAATAATTCTTAACCAATTTAATATTACAGACCTAGGCTTGCTGACTTGAGGGTCAGATTGAATTAAATGACTCACATGCAATTCAGCAGTGTAGAGATGGGTTTTCAAAGCCAGTTAAAAGCATGAGTTGACGAAAGCATTTCATTATGACACTCAATTCTAGAGCATCTATCAGGAAGTTGATTAGAGTGCTTGCATGTTTAAATACAGGCTTTAGTACCTTGCTTGGTCATGTCATAAATGAGTATAGCTTAGATACGTAAATAGTTTAGAAAACATTGTGTACTTAAAATAACTTTTTATCCTTTAAAAGCTCTTGTCCATTTCAAATTTTCCGTCTTTTAGATAGTATTGCCATTGAAGGACACAGAGCTGGGTATGATAAGCCCCTGGGGCTGCCCAGCTCCTGCAGTAAACCACTTCAATTTGGTCAACATGTGCCTTCCCACCATGGGGCATGGCCTGGACTTGTTCTTAATAAGCAAAATTCCCACCACACTCTATGTACTGCTAAATTGCCGCTCAGCTTTGCTCTGGGAGACTTAAGGAGGGGGTTAAGGAGGTACCTCTGCAAAGGATGAGTTCCACCCACTGGGTGCTTCTGTTTGTCACTGCTGTTGCAAATGGGCTGCAGCCCAAGAAACGGAGCTCCACAGCAGAACACAGTATTAAAGGCAGAAGGTCTCATAGTCTTGTAAATCTTATAATTTGCAGTCATTTAATCAAATTTAGGAGACACTGCTTTAGGGCACATGAACCCTTCTGCACATCCTCCTAAGTCCTTGCAAGTCTCCTGTGCTGATGGGAACTGAAAAGAGGTCCCTGCACTGCACTAGTCTTTCCAGGTTGATGGCTGACGCTATTTTCCAGGATGGATATTCTTCAGATAAACAGCTACCCAATGCGCCACAAAAGCAGTCACAGAGAGTGAAAGTTGTAGTATGTCTCTGCTATTCTACCACACTATGACACTGATGTATTTACAGACGTATGGTGTTAAACTCAGACACAAGTTCACAAGCTCAAAGTTCTACTAGGTGTGCTACCAGGGTGATGCAAACTGTCTGCAGACAAAAAGAGCCAACAATTGCCTTGCATGGTGGTTTCAGCAGAAACCCTCTCCTTGGCACGTGTGAGCTCTCTGGTGTCCAGAGGCAGGGACAAGGTGGTCCAGGGTCACTTCCTCCTCTGTCTCTCCTCCTCTTCACAGCACAACAGCTCTCTGGGTAGAGACATAATGATGAGGAAAAATTGTCAATCACTAATACATAATCCACAACTACAAAGGATGTGTTCTTGATGTGAAATGCAATAAGAAAAATCAAAATATGCTACACTCAAAGCAAATCAACACTGTTGCCCCTCACTTTTAAGTAGTCTGTGTAACCAGGCATGTTTAGAGTCTCTCTGGGTACTTAAAGGGAAGGTTTTTTTCACACAGGACCTTTACATTGTGGCTGCATTGCCAGTGTGAGGGTTCGTACCAGGTGCCAAATGCTTCCTAGCAGGGAAGAGTGGCCTTCCTCTGTGCTGGGGCAAGAAATCTTTTACAGATGCTGATATGATTGTGGTGGACTCAGAGTAGCTACACATGGGCACCTTGTCAGCTGTGACTAAAGAAACACTTGCCACAGCTCAGCAGAGAGGGATGAAAATGAGTCTTTCCAGTCCCCAGCTTTTGAGCCACCCCTCACAAGCCTTGATCTGGATAGGTGCTGCAGCAGTGGAAGACTTCCAAGGTGATTAGAAACCCTCTATTTTTGCATCTGCTTTCCAAAAATTTCTCCAGCAGAAGACCTTCTCAAGACCTTCTCTAAGATGCTGTGGCATAATTCATGAGGGTTTGTTTACCAAGTGTATCAAACGCTGACATCTTTGCTCTGAGTTGTCATAGTCCCTTCCAGTGTGTTGTTGAGTATTTGGACTTCTAGAGTACTAGACTACTAGTAGTTCCAGTAGTAGGAAAATAGCTTTTCTAACAAGCCTTTCAGAAATTTGTTTGCAGGTTGAGCATGTGTGTGCTGTAATCTGTTATAACAGAGGATGTTATCTGTACTGGAAGCGGTTTGCTAGTATATAAGGCATTGGCTATGTGTTATTAAAACTATAGGCTGTTTCTGCCCCCAAATTACCACAGTCTGAGTGAGAGGAACTTTACAAAACCTATTTGTACTGATAAGCTTTCATGTTTATGCAGTAAAATAATTCTACAAGAAATTTTGTTGAGGTTTGAATACAGCCGATAATTTAAATTTAATCTAAATACTGTATGCAGATGAAAAAACGTGAAGGAATACCAGCAGTCCAACACAGAGAGTTCTCAAAGCAGGATCTCAAAATTATTACGGTTAGCTGGTAATGCCATGTATGCTTTGGTGGTGCAAGTCTAAATATAATATTGGTGGGCATTACTCATCTGCCACAGCTTGTCACTATCACAATACATGACACAGAAATCAAAACAACTCCTCTCTACTGACATAAAAAAATCTCAGTGCTTTCTACAAATACCAGATATGTCTCAGCTACATAAAATGCTCAAAGCCTCACAGAGAACAGCCTGAAGCGGGGAACAGCTGTGCTTGTCTTTTTTATAATTCTAAGTTTGGGGTTTGGATTTCGTCTGAAGGAATGGTAGTAAGCATACTTAGAAAAAGAAGGGTAATGCTATAGCTGATTGTACTGGAATGTCTTGGAAAAAGAAACTTGTGCAGTCACTGAAATGTCATTTTAGTGCCAGTGTGGAAATGACAACCAGATTACTTTGCTTGAACATTAATGACACTGGAGAGACAGGAAACATTAACTGCAGTTTGTGCTATAACCTAAGAAATTAGTGAATGCACCTGCCTTACATAAATGGCAGTGCTCTGCTTGCTATGAAATTACCTCTAAAACAAACACAGGCGCAATTGACTGAGGCTCCTTGCATGACAGAAAGATCTGTTCCACATGACACAGGGAACTGAACAGTGCAAGGTAGCTAGTACTACAGCATATGAACTTTACAGTGGATGGCAGACAATCTAATGGGTAATTAAGCAAAGGGCTGTTCTACTACTCAGCTTTAACGAGGACCGTATTCCTAGGGTTGAAAGTATGGAAAAGTATTTAGATATGATTTGCTGAAAGAATTACAAGGAATCTCAGTGCACCCCTAAGGATGATGCTGAGATGGAAGAATATCTGACCGTTTCGTCTGAGTAAACTATTACATAACAGCTAAGCTATCATAAAACCGTGATTCCAAATCAAATAAGTCTCCCAGACTGCTTGAAATGAGTCACCAACAGCTTTATAAACATACAAAATACTTGACAAGGAAGTCTCTGATAATTTTTTAGTAATTATGTCTGTGAATTGTTCTCTGTTGACATCACTATTAGAAATGGTTTCCCATAAGTTTGCACTGCCTGTTAACATCTGCTCATTAATCACTGAGGCTTTGAATATTTCTTTCATTACAAGTTTATTAGAGAGTTTACACGATCCTGAATCTGCTTGCTCAGAGAGATGTTTAATTAGCACAGAAACAATAGCTGAAGACAATACAATATTATTTTGTATGATTTTTAGGGCTTCAAAAGCCTCTTAACAAGATGTGATTTCACAAGACAGTCACAGATAATGAAATATCTGTGCATGTAAGAAATTTGTAAGGAACAGAAAACCATTTTTCATGGGCTTCAAGGACACCTTCAAGACTTGTCTGTGATCTGAATGAAACAATAGAAGTTTTGCACTGAAGCATGATTTGAAGCAAATGCAGAACCAAAGCTAGGAGGTCAAGCAGTATTTTCTTAAGATAATTCTACAACACTGATACAGTGAACAGATAAACTTGGCATAAAGATGAACATGAAAAAGAAAGGATGTAATCATCCTGGGGAATAGGATTTTTGAGGAGAGAGGAGAGTCTAAGAGTTACAACACAGTGTTCTGGAGGCAGGAAGGTCCTAAGTTCAATGGCAGCTAAAGTATCACCACAGGCAGTTCACTTGACCTCTGTGGTACCTCAGTCAGCTAAGCTGTAAGACTGGCTGCCATGGAAATCCAGATGTTGCCCCTGAATTAAACTGTCCTGAATAAATAAGTTACCAGAAGAACTGCATATCTGAAAAATGCCTTAGCCAGAGGTTACTAAAGGGCATTACTAATGGTAGACAAATGAGGAACATCAGAGACTGCCATATTTGTAGGTTCTTCAGCCAGGGATGCTACTTTATGTAACGCTTGGAGGAAAATAAATAATGAGTTTCATCATACTTTTAGGACAAAAAAAGCCACAGTGCAAAGCCAGATGCTACTGTTAAATGAAAGCTAAAATGTTTTCAGAAACAGCAAACCCATAGTGGTGACTCTCAGTTGCTTTCACAAGCTATAAAAGTGCAAATTAAATCCCATGCAGTCTGTCTTGCAAGACACAAAACTAGGCCACAAATGGGCAATGCTTATGGGAAGAAAATATTTCTGATGCTGAGTAAACTCTTGTTCTGTGCACTTAGAAAAAGGCAGATGCCAGCCCATTCAAACATACAGAGAAAAGGGATCAGTGGAAAAAGCCAGTGGGAAATGATTCCCATTCCCAGATGGGAAATGATGCTGACTATCCCAGGGCCCTCAACCAAGCCCAACTTCATGCTGTGAAGGTGTGCGTGAAACTTTCTAACACGGAGGTCAGGCTGTGTGCAGATAATCTCAATCAGTTTTGTGTTTCACAGTCCACCAAGCATTTCAGCCTAGAAATTACAGGATGGCAGCAGCTATTTTTTGTCTAGTCCTGCAAGAAAACAAAAGGAAGGTTAAAAGCAAATGGGAAATTGGAGTTCTGTTTTCCTTCACTATCTGTAATCTGCTGAGTAGAATCAGCTGGAGTACTGTGTTCAGTTCTAGAGTCCTCAGTGTAGACAGGACATGGAACTGTTAGAGCGAGCCCAGAGGAGAGCCACGAAGATGAATAGAGGGGTGGAGCACCTCCTGTACAAGGATGGACTGAGAGAGTTGGACTTGTTTAGCCTAGAGAAGAAAAGGCTGTAGGGAGACATTACAGCAGCCTTACAGTACTCAAAGGAGGCCTACAGGAAAGCTGGGGAGGGACTCTTTATCAAGGAATGTAGTGATAGGACAAGGGGTAATGGTTTTAAGCTGAAAGAGGGGACATTTAGATTAAACTTCATGAAGAAATTTTTTACTAGAAGGGTGATAAAACACTGGAATGGGCTGTCCAGAGAAGTTGTGGATGCCCCATCCCTGGATGTTCAAGATCAGGTTGGATAAGGCTTTGAGCCACCTGATCTAGTGGAAGATGTCCCTGCCTATGGCACAGGGGTTGGAACTGGATGTTTGTTAAGGTCCCTTCCAACCCAAACCATTCTATGATCCTATGATCCTATGGCATAATAGCTGCACTGCTCTCCTTATTAGCACAATTAAGTATCAAGCTGAAGTAGATTCCTAAATAAATAAAAGAAACACAAGCTATAGGACAGCAACCAAGGCTGTCAGAAGGAAATGTTCCTAATGATGTGCTCTTTGTCCTGATGTGGATGCACTGGCTTGTGTTAAGAGGATGGGGAGTAGGGCTGCCTGCTGATGCTTCCTCTGAAAAACAATTTTGGAGGAAAGAGTGGTAGTAGAGGATAATAGATGATAGATGGATGCAAGGGACAGGGTATAAGAATTTATTTTTGTCTCCATCGGGGCGAAACTCCTTAGTACAGTACTTTGCAAGAATAACTCCTGTGACAGTCACATTTCCACACCGTCCACAGCTGAGGAATATGTGTAATGTCATAGGCTGACCACACGTAGGAATTGCATCACAGACTAAATCACAGAAGGAAGAAGGGCAGTTGATGGTGATCATAAGCCCAAAGACAATGGGCAGATCTGTGTGTCTTACAATTACTTTTTTCAAGTCCTTATACTTGCTTGAATTTATTCTCCTTTTTTTTATTTCCCTGCATCTCTTTCCTTCAACAAGCAGAGCGGCAAGAGCTCCACCTAGGATGGGTTGACATACTGGAGTGGGATGGACTTTGGTGTTTACACCTTTCTTCGACACAAGGAGCTTTGGTTTGAAAACAGTGTCTAGAAATGAACTAGGATTTTGCCATTTTTTTATTATGTGCAAAATGCTAGGAATGTTTAAAAGTAACAGTAACCAAAGTAACAGGGAATAGGAAATAGGAGAGACATTTATCCCCTTAGAAACAGCTTTATTCCCCTTGCATTTCTACAGGAGCATAGACGGTTTTTGTCTGCTTTGGCACCAAAAGAAACTTTTTCAAACATTAGGAATTTTTCTGTGTTTTACAAGGGCTACACATATTGGGTGTGAGAGCAAGAAAAAGGACGTCAATTTTAAAACACTTTATAACCGCTACCAGCATGACAGTGTAACAAATACAACATCCTCTTGAATGAGACAATCTGCTGAAGAAATATATAATTTCACAGCACTCCGAAGTCTTGTCTTTGCTTTGCAACTAGTTCCTGCTTTGTTAGATCTTCTCATCTAAAGACATCAAAGCAGCAGAAAAATGTGGATTAGGTTAAGATGAACGTATGTGTCACTTATATTCCCCTGGTTGGGAGGTAAATACAGTGCAGCATTAGAAAGTAGGAGATTTTACTGGGACAGTGATCGAGCAACCACAAGGGATCTGATACAAAGTCCGTTAACATCCATGGAAGATGGAAGTTTTTCCACTAATTTAGTAGGCTTTTAATCAGACCTACTGCCTCTTTCACAGTATCCAACTATCTTCAAAGAGAAGACTACTATGAAGGAAAAGATGAACAAGCTGCCACAAAGGTCATATTCAGTGATCTGCTATGGCATATGCCATAGACAGATTTTCATGTACCAGGAGTAGACATTGGGAGCAATTTAGAGTTAGAGTATTGAATAACAGCCTTTTAAATACAGTAATTAAAGGTCTTTGAAACAAATACTAGTGTTGTGATTTGGGAAGCCTGAGGAATTTAATCAGCCATTCTTGATCTAATTGCCAGTGTGATTTTCACTCTGTCAGAAGTGACTGGTAATCAGTTTTGAAAAGTTTGACATATGATAGGCTTCTGGGTTCTCCTTACTTAAATGCTTTATTTATTCTATCAGACAAATTTCTATGCATAATATGTAACCTGGTCTGAAACTCTCACCGTTTTTCTAGGACACAGTGAAACAGGTGCTGAAATGACCAGAGAAATGGCTCTGGAGGCTATTGCAGCTAGTAAGGGCTGAGGTTTTAATAGTTACAAAGGGCCAGAAATCACTTTCTGCTAGCACCCAGTATTTTAATTTTAATGGAAAGAAAAATGAATCTTTGTCTGAAATCCCACAGTACAAGGACAACTTCAGGAACATGAAAGGAAATGCTTCTTCCCAGGGTGGAACTCATTGCTGCCAGACACACTGGCATCACATACTGTGTCTAGATTTCTACAGGACTGCAGTGACACTACTAATAATTCCAATTTACAAGCTCAGTCCTGCGCAGATAGAGTCCTTGTAGGATCTGGGCTTATATATGCAGATTTGCTGAGACAGGAACCTGTGTTCAGAATTAACCATGCAGACAGTGGAAAGGCATAAGGAAGGCTAAGATGCATAAGTGTTGTGAGGGGCTTCAGCAAATGTTGATGCTCCCATCAAAATAGTGAAGGTTTTTGCTACCTGGCTTAGGTACAAACTCTCCTATTTTTGGCTGTGGAAATTGCACGCATAATTGCAATTGAGAGGTAACATATCTCACAGTCTTCTCTCCTTCCTAAATTCAGCATGATGCAGGGACTTTGGAAAGAGCAGCACACTATTCACATTATTTGAGTCTGATTATGCATCTATGCCTCTTCCTATAAGGCAGAAAACAGGCAAGCGCTTTCTGTCAACAGAGGAGTGTAGAGAGGGGAACGTAAGGGGGCTGCAGAGAAATGTGATGCAACATGACCTGGGCCTGTTCCAGAGCTCAGCAGAGCCGATGGAAAGACTTATAATGAGACTTGGATCCCACTCTGGAGGGATTGTAACTGTGCTCCTTGGAGAGCCCAGGACCCACCTTCACTAGCTGCACAGCGTGCCCTTGTCTCCGTGCCAGGTGGAGCTGAACCCTGCCGAAACATTGCTTGTTATTGTTGTTGTTATTATTGAAAGAATATTTTCACAGCAGTGAAGGTCAGCTATGAATGATGACTCACTTACACCACAGATCTACACAAATAGCATGTGCTAAGATTACCATCTGGTATAACAATCTACATCACAAGACTCCACATTTCCTGTTACCCAGGGTAAGTAAATTTCAAGCATGAGGGAAAATTTTAGCAAGTTTCCCCAAGTACCTTTGCAGAAAGAATAATGTGGCTTACATAGAGGGGGGAAGAGAAAGGGAAATTATGAGGTAAACGCTACTCCCCTCCCTCCTGCCCCCTCATCTCCCAAGAAGAAAAACATATTAAATTTGCAGTTCTCATTTCTATCGTATTTAAAAAGTCAAATCTATGTAATGAATACCTGCCTGGAGGGAGTCCAGTGGGTTGCTGACAGCCAGGATTTCTGGACACTGTGTGAAATGGAGGGTATACGTTTCACTCGTTCCCTCTCTCTCTCCTTTTTTCCACCTCTTTTTTAAAATTATTTATCTAAGGTCATGACAGCACTGTGCACACCACTGCTGTGCAGGGCGCTGGATCCCAGTGACTCTCACAGCCTTCTCCTCTGCAACCTGTGGGGCTGAGCTTTGCACTGGGAATGCTGCTGGGACCATGACGAGCTGAGCAACCTTCAAAAAGGAGAAAGGGCCCTTCCGCAGCCTGGCCACAGGGGATGCACACACGGGCAACCCAACTCACTGAGGATGCTAGATGGGCAGCTTCATAAGCAAGACACAGATAAAAGTACAGGGATGGAGTAAATGCATATTTCCATGGACACTAGCAGCCTGGCTGTGGCAACAGCTGAGGGTCTTTCCCAGCCAGAATGGTGCCCACTAATGTTTCATCTGTCCAAGCAAGGAAGGGGGAAGGAGGCTTTCTGTGACAGTGTTCAGCTTGCACATGCAAGGTGCTGGGAATGGTGATTTAGACTAGACATAAAGAGGAATTTCTTCACCATGAGAGTGGTGAAGTACTGGCACAGGTTGCCCAGGGAAGCTGTGGCTGCCCCATCCCTGGAGGTGTTCAAGGCCAGGTTGGATGGGACCTTGGGCAGCCTGGTCTACTGGGAGGTGTCCCTGCCCATGGCAGGGGGTTTGGAACTGGATGGGTTTTAAGGTCCCTTCCAACCCAAACTAGTCTATGATTTTGTGATTCTATGATATACGTATTCCCTGGCAAGGTTTCCCAGTGCCACTGAGCCTCATCTCCCCTGTTTCCTCCACCCTGTCTGCCCATTCTAACACACCCGTGCATGGGGAGGCCACACCTCTACTGGAAGCTCAGTCTGGGGCTGAAGTTGGCCACCACAGCTGGTTCCAACCTGCCATCTTGCCCTCCAGCTGCAGCACATGTCCCTCTCCTCATTGGTCCCTGTCACCTCCCACGGGCTGGCTGCTAGTCAGCCAGCCAAAGGACGCAGGGCTGGCTCCTCCTCCAACGAGGCTCCCAAAACACGTGGCTCTGAGATTTGGCAGGAGCTGAAAGACAGACCTGAGCCCTGAGAGGAGAAATAGATAAGGCTTTTCCAGACAAAACACAGATGAATAAAACAAATAAATAAATAAAGCTGGCCAAGCCACTAGATGCCTGAGGTCCTGTGCATGAATGAGGTGGCTGGGAATTCCCTTTGGGATGCTGGCAAGTGTTTCTTTGGCCTCAGAGAGTTAATGATGTCTTCCACGGTGACTCAGTGCTTTTCAATATCAGCTGCAGAGAGACAGGCCTCTGCAAGGATAAGAGATAATTCATCTCTTGCTCACATTTCAGTCAAATTTTCGGACTTGGGAGAAGGCTTCTATCTCTTTGTTCATTTGTTTGCATGGTAAGGCCTGCAGCCTTCCCTGTACTGGAAATACCAGGAGGCACGGAGACAGCAGGGCGAGAAGGGCAGAAATAAAATGTAGAAGCTGAAGTGCCTTCCCTTCCTAGCTACGGGCACCCCTCCTGCCTGCCCTGCCCTACCCTGTCCTGCCCTGGCACACCCCTTCTAAATTTCACATCCAAAACTCTCTTTTCCATGACTCATCCATGTTTTAAACCATCCCAGGTCGGTGCTGATGCCCAGCCATGGGCAGATCTTCAGCCAGGATAAACTGGTGTAGCTCAGTCAAAGAAGCTTGAGAGCAACGTCATCTGGGGAGAATATCCTTCTAAGTGAGGAACTTTGTCTCGGTTTCCTCTATAGCTTTAGCTGTCTATCTTGCAATAAAAGGAAAAAGATCATATCTTCCTCTATATTCTGTGTAGGTCTAGGACTACTGTCAGTGCCTTAAAAATAACTATTTTTTTCCAGACCAAAAAAAAAGCAGTAATTCACGCAAAGATCATGAGTTGAAACTCTGCACAGCCTGCTTGCTCACCATTTTAATCCATGGTATCAACATAACTCTAACAAAACTGGGATATACATATATGATATAAGATCGCAGACCTTGATATATAAACTTCTGAATCTCCATGAAAACTGCTGCCCAGAGGTGCCGAAAGGAGATACGTCCCATTCTGCACTGGCTGTTTTGTCCAAATAACTTGCAAATGCAGAGGCTGCAGCTCAGAGTAAGCAATAAAGCATTCAGCACACATGAGAAAAGACTCAATTGTTATACTTCAGATTAGCGATGGCCATGCTTTTTCTACACTGTGATCTAAGGAACCTTTAGAGGAACTTCAAAGTATGACATGCAAGAACATGTATTCACATGAGCCAGTAGTATACATAAAACATGATAATGATCCCCATGACTTGCAGCACCTATTGAATATATAAATGAATGCCACACAAAGCTGGGTGAGCACCATTTTTGGTTTTTGTTCTGATTTATCAAGGCCTGGCTCAGACTTAGAGTGATGTAAATCAGACTTCCCTTAAACCTGCTGGACTGAACTAGTGCAGCAAATGGAAACCTGGTGTGAAGGTTCTGCATGCATCAAGAATATTTGAGATGCGATACAGTTGCACATAACCACATACTACTGAACCGAAGCAAAAGCTTCCAATCCTCTATTCAGTTTTATATAGTTTCTTTAATGGATAATGCACTGGACACAACAAATGGGAAAAATTTCAAAGCAGGGCAACTGTAGGGATGTTACACCTGACTTCAGGCTGAAAACTGGGGGTGGGGGGTTGCATTTTTAGTGGTATTTTCTTAGTTTGCAAAAACATTGCCTAAACCCATTTCTGAAACATCAGTATCAAGAGTATATATTTCATTAGCAACCCTGCAAGAATAAAACTGTGACTTTAGCACTTCTGAGTTATTCTTAACATATGAGCCATTTTCTGGAGAATTCAAACCTTTGATTGACTTTATTAGAAATACCTGTGACAGAAAGAAAACATTGAACAAGTCAGAGATGTCAATTACGAGCTTCCAAGCAATTTTTATCCTACATAATGCATACAAACCAATATAATTTAAAGAGTATTTTATCATTCTGTAAATGTCCTAAACTATCCTTCTTAATATTTCAACTTCTTTCATTCATTTCAAAGCATGGAAACTAAACCCTCTTCACATGTTCACAGTCTTTCATGGCATAACACAAAACAAATTGGGGGCAAACCAGCAGAAGTGCACAGAGATTGTAAATTTCAAACAAATGAAACACTTCTGTATTTTTTATTTCAAGAAAAAATTGTTCAGACAGATAAGAAACTGATGTTGGATTTGTACTTTTTATGATTTGCTGCTTTCTTTATATTCTTGTTTGAACGTTGTGTGCTAGGACCTGACCCTGCATCATTGATATTAACAAATTACCACTGCCATTGGAAAAACATTTTCAATGGTCAACATCTTGATTGTTAGTGTCTACTTTTAGATGTCTTACATTGCCTTCGTTTTTAGAAAATAGTGAATTCCACTCTCTTGAACTGCACAACCATTATGTGACCCAAAGACAGAGATCCCTAATACCTGTTTACTTTGGTAAATCTTACTCTTTAGTCCTGGAGTTCTGCAAAGCTGTCCATCAGCATGCTAAGAATGCCTGACTATTGATATTGTTAATATAAAGAACGATAAAATAATTCTACTTTAGTAATTCAAGCCTCATGTAGACCAAATTCTACTTTTTACTATTATGACTACACTTTGACTGGGAAACAACAGGATGTTTTCTTATGCAACTAGAAAAATGTCCTGGTCAGAGTAAATGTCAATACTTCCAAATTAACTTTGGTACTCAACCGGCAGACAGACTAAATTCAGCTGCTTTAAAAGTGCTTTCAGTCCTTCACAGTCTCTGGGCCTATCTGTAATACTTTATACTTCCATTTTGTGAGCTTTCTTGCAAAATATATTAGCCTCAGTAAGAAATCTTCAATTCCCACAGAGAATTACATTTCAAAATGATGCTCTGTGCTAGTAAGTAATATTTTTCCTGGGCTTCCACATATGGCAATATTTATCTTCAAAGTTTTCCTCTTTGGCTCGTAGGCTGGTTTGTAAACCAGATGGTCTTGTGTGGCCTAATTGTAAGATGATTTGTTGTGTGATTCGGTAGCATTGTTTATTTGTACAGTGGTTTGATGGAATTTGTAAACTGCATAATATTGTTTTACTGTGTTTTCTTTTATGAAACAGCCGCATCTTTCTCTGGCATTTGTGGCGGCGATTATAATTAAATGTAGTTCTCAGAATACTTTGATCTCTGTTTGATTTCTGTGTTAAACTAGTAACATAAAAACACAATATTTCTTATTTAAGCAGGGAACAGTGCTGGATTTGAAGGCTGAGTGAATGCACCAAATTTTATCTTGAAAAAAACCAGAAATAGAGTAGTCAAATGTTAATTGAATGTTGGATACTCAATGACTTTTCTGCAGTGCCAACTTTACAATTTACTTGGACCTAATGTTTCCATCCCTCTTTTAACAAGCCTCTTTCATATAATTTCTGCAGAGATGTCTTCTTTGCTTTTTTGAGACAAGAATAGTATTGCCCTACTTAGTCACTACATATGGTTACTTGTATTCAGATAAGTATTCCTTAGCCGTGAATATATTTAGGCTGCCAAGCCTATAAAAAGATCTAACAGCTTTCTAGCTTTCTCACTCAATTTTCATCCTGAAAGGTGCCTTCAGTGATCTGTTTGGTTTCTGGTAGGCAGACTTCTGGAGGGGTGACTGTGACTGCGAACCCAAAAAATACTTTGGAGAACAGGGCTCCAAGCTTAGGAGATTGGGAGGCTTCTTTCACTTTCAGGAACCCAGATTCCAGCTTCAACTCAAGCCACTTTTCTCCAAGTCACATAGCTATTGATGGTCTATATGACAAACTGATGGATACAGTTCAATGCTGTACTCTTTTTCAAGACCTGTCCACATCAGATTCAAGAAAATCAACACCATGCACTCATGGCATTGATACAGCCAAATTCCAGAAGTCAGGCTGCAGAAGAAAGAGATACAGGAATCATATATGTATTTTGCCTCCAGAAGCAGTTCCGTTAAAGTAAATTAAACATTTTTGGAGTGGATTAGGAATTATTTTAGAACAAAGATTCTAAGTATGCAAACTCTAGTAATTTACAACAGATTTGGAATAAAGCAGAAGAATCACAATTTTCTAAACAAATCCTGTAATTACTCCAGCAGGAAATATGGATGCAATGATGACTCACACAGAAAGAGTCTGATTCACCTTTATTCTTTTATTTGGACATTTGCTACTTTTTATCCTTTTATGCAAACACATTCTGTGGCAAATTACTCTTGAAAAGATTTCAAAGGAATAGATCAAGATTCAGAGACAGACGCATACCAGTAAATAACCCAAGTTCATGCTGAAGCTGAGACTAGACTGTGATGAAGCTACTCCCACACAATGCCTGGCCAACTTAGGGGTGTGTCATTGTTTTTTTAGTGCCTTGACAGAGATAGTCACTGCTCTTGCACTTTCCTAAGCAGGTCTTTGCTTGGTATAAAACCTTCTCACTCTGCCCATTTGTCTCTGGAAATGCAGCTTACAGTTCCTGATCTCTGTGGTCATTTTTTGCTGAATGAGTTTCCTATACACTTATATTTTCTCTTAGGTTGAGCAGTGGTTGAACATCAAGAAATGTTTGAACACAGTTTTTCTTCTGCTGAGATCTACTTTACCTCAAAGGACCATTGAAGCTGTATTCTCTTGTCAGTTTGCCACTACCTGGCAGTAAATAAAAGGCCAAGCGGAAGTGAGAAACACAGCTAAAAACTTCTGCAAAAGGCATCTTCCTTCCTATTAGCTGATAGAGAGTGTGGGCACATGAGGCGCTGAGGTTTCTCGTTAGGACACTTGCACAGGTGGACCAGATCATACTACAAATATGTATTTTCTTATATCTGGAGAGAGTATTGTTAAGGCTGAAAACAGTTGAGATGATTAGCTATTTCTTTTCCTCAGATTTTTTCCTCAATAGCAAAATAGGAACATGAAAACCTGATATTTTTATCTTGTTTCTTAAGTACCAAAGAAAGAAGACGATGATTGTTTTCACTTGGGTGATTTTTTTGCTGTATGCTGGAGGCATGGGAGTGATGGCATTGCTCTGAAGAGAGCACATTCTCCATTGGAAAAAAAAAAAAAAAAAAAGCTACAAAGAGCACAACTTCATTCAATGCTCTGTTTTGATTATTCTGCAGACTCAAGTAGATGTCACCATATTAATTCGATACAGTTCATGGTTTCAAACATTCCTTTACAGTCAGGAACACTGGAAACTTGCTTTCATGTTTCCAATGAAAACTGATATACTAATCTAACTGTTTGACCCCAACAACCCAGAGTGTGAATGACTGAATTCTGCCCTCAAGCTGACCTATGAGTGCACAGCATTTCTGATTGAAGAGTATAAGGTAAATATACTTACCTGTTCTCTCAGAAGTCAAAGATATCTCAACAAAGTCTGATGAAACTTTGCAGATAAATTTATCTCTGGGCTGAATTCCAATATCAAAAAGCTCAGCCTGAAAACAATTTGAGAAAGTTATAAGCAACTGAAAAGGATAGCTTCCCCCCAGCTATAGCCACATAATATACCCATGCAATAAATACAGCACGAGAACCGAATCCAGCATTAAAGAATGCTATTGTCGGTATTGTTGAATAAGATAAAAATGACAGCAACACCTTGTAAAATATACACATTTAAGTGATAATAAGATCAATTTCCTTCTTAAGGAAAATTATCATACTCTTCAATTTTACAGATTTCAAATATAAACCCAGAAGTATTATATAGATGCTTTTATGTAGGCTCTAGTGGCAACACTTTACAAACTTACATGCTTTGTGTGAAGTCACCAGTAAAATGGCAAACCGAGCCCAATTATTCTAAGCTGAATGACTTTAAAGGCTGGTTTGTTCCCTGTTGAAATAGTTGTGCTGAAGTAAAGCTAAAGTAAGATGGCTCGGAATAAGACAAGTCAGTTCAACTCAGTTACATCCAGAGGTCATTTCTTGCATTCAGCAACACAAGTTTCAGAAGCAACCTGCTATGGCTGGGGTTACCCAGAAGTGAAACAGCCTCTGAAATTTCCTTTTTCCTTGCTGAGGGCCATACAGTAAGACTGCTAAGAATATAAGTAGTGAAGCTGTCCAAAAAGTGCAAACACACTTAGCAAATGAAGGGAGAGGCTTATGAATGCAGAAAAAAAAAATATTAACAAGGCAGTCCCATGCAAATTTTAAAAAGGTCTTAAAGTTTCTATGCACCACCTTAATCTATGCAGGCACAGAAATTGATAAAGCGTGAATTGATACATTTCTTTCTTGCTAGGGGTATTCCTATTTGCAGATGTGCAGATAAGGAGTTCCATATCTGCAACTTGTGACACGTATTTTTACATATATATATATATATTCATCAGCTTCCGAGTATACATTTCCCCCAGTATGAGTGAGAGTCACTGATTACTCCAACACTGCTTTCAAGATGGATGGAGGCTTGATCAGTGAGCTAATTGCTTGAATGAGTCTACAAGTGTATTGTAGAGGCTAAGACAAAATATTTTTACATTTTTTACATGGATACTCTACTACTGAGAGTGTGTTTCAGGTCCTGCTTTGTGCTCAGCCTGCAGAGCACCTGGTTTGTTACAGCAGTGCTTTAAGTGACTTGGCACCACAGAAACCCAGGGTTTTAAGGCTGGAGATCTCTTCCTCCCTCCTTGGTATATTCACTCAGATTTCAACTACCTGATAATCACCATCCTCTACCAAAAGCAGTGGATGAGCTTTTAATACTAAAATAAGAGACAAGGGACCAGGAGAGCAGTCAGGGGTGCTTAGCTACAGGAAAAGTTAATTAAGATTTTGTTAACAGCTCATTTAAATTACTTATCCTGAGTGATAATGATCTCAAAATGTATTGGTGACTCAATTATTCCTAGGTAGATTCCTACCTCTCCAGAGGTGCCCCTAGTTCAAGACAAAGAATGAGAAAGGGGAATAGCCCTTTGTGCTATGGAAGCAGAGCCAAGTCCAAAGCAGAAAGTACAACAAAAAACAGTCCAGTTTCCTGCGGCTTTATGTAGGGCCCATACTTTATGCTGACAGAAACCTTCTGTTGCGTTCCTCTTTCCTTCTCCACTTTCTGTGACCCAAGAATTGGCTGTATTTGACACTCGAGATCTGCAGTGATTCACCTCCTGTGCTATCCATCATATCTGGATATCAATGTGAAAAAAATAAAGCCAGCTCATATTTTTATTTACAGTCTTTTGGCTGTTTTGTAATAGAGTGTTTTATAGAAGAAGCAGAGGAAACAATATATTTCAGAATATCTCGGAGTCTAGCTTTCCCTCCCAAATGTCCACAAATTGATCCAGACCACCTCTTTGAGAACAGGTTACACACTGCAGAGGAATGCATAACTTGTCCATGAACTGCTGCATATTTTGTCCTTTGTATTTACATTTTTCCAAAGAAAAAAAAGCATTTTTTCCGGATAAAAATATTTCTGCTTTTGATGGATGAAATTAGTCTGCATATCCTTGGAGACTGCCAACAAGCTTACACTAGGAACTGGAATGAAGCCATCGATTTGTTTCAGATGAGTTCCATCAGATGGTAAAAATCCCCGACCATCACACAGTCCCATAATGCTGGTCTTTTAATTACTGAAGAATGAGTTGACCTATGGTGTGGTCAACTGGGTTCTCTGGGAACCTGATGTGCAGGGACACCTTGGCAGTCTTTGACTGGCATTACTATGGGTAGCAATTAGATTTATACAACTTTGGGCTTGAGAAAAAAAAAAAAGAACAACAGGCTATTCTGTGAGACCTGCATCTGGCATGCTCAGAGCTATTCAAGTGCAAGAGCTTCTGGCATCTTAAGCTGTAAATCTTATACACCTCAGCAGTGAATTTGGTTATTAAAATTTGGTTACAAACCAGTTGCAGGGACTGGACCTAGGTGAATTTTGTAGAAGTGGTTCAGCTTTGAACACTATTCAGAGCCTCAAACACTCAATTTTCAACGTTGGTAAAATCTGGACTCTCGTGTTAACAGTTTGGTTTGATCCATCTCTAATTATCTGGATGAAACAATATGTAAGAACGTCTTTCTGAGCCTCACAGTGTACTTCACCAAACAAAGAGAGGTTCAGGTCCCATTTTCCATTTGTATCTTCCTTGTTGTTCTTCTTTTGGTAAATGTTTTTGGTATGAGTTGCGTGGATCTTTTAATTAGGACCTACCTACGGGCAAACAGTGCCGAGACACAGAGATCACTGACCCTTCCTGCATTCGTGCCATCATCTTGGTTTGGCACTAAACCACTCAATTCAAGGGAAATATTTGTTTCTTGGACCACGATATGTTTGAAGAAAAGTCTATACCCTAGGGGTTCTGTATCAGATTCCAGCAGGTTACTTCATTAAATGAGCATAGCAAATTTGATTGGAAGTTCTCATCAGCTTTCGGTTCCATTTAATTTTATTTTTATACAGATGAAGAAATTACTGTTACACCCATACCTACTGACAAGCCAACTACATTACTTCACATCTACTTTATAACCACATATAATTACATAACCTCTTGGTTTATTTTCTTCCAGAACTCATGGCTCCTCATAGAATCTGTTCAGTCTGATCTAAGAGGCAGATTTTGGCTTAGACAACAGTTTTCAAGACATTTACATGGTTTGGGGTTTTTTCCTATATTGAATATTCCACATTTATTAACCACAATTTGATTCAAGCAGAGCAGCAAGGGCTTCACTGATACAGTCTGGAGAGGCTGTTTTAGAGAAAGGAGAATGCCAAGTCCAGCATCAAAATATTCTACATAAATCTCATCATCGTGGGGGAGCTTCTGTCATTTCAGCTCCATGCTATAAAATCCCACTTAGCACACTGTGTTCCCTCCACTTTGTTCCTCTTTAGTTAAAGGCACCACAACCACTTTCCTATCTAAAATTTCCAATCAGGCTATCTCCTCAAACCCTCCTGTTCTTCTCTAATTTCAGAAATATAGCGGACAGTATTGCAAAGTATTTTCACCTCACTGTGTGAGGGCTACCTTAGATAAGAATGGGGCTGGCAGCTTATATTAATGTCAAAGGACAAAGCTGGGTAGCTAAAAATAGTTAGAATGCAAATTACTGTCCGGCAGTTTTTGCAGGACCAGAGTTATAGGCTAATATAAACTCACTGAAATCAATTAAGGCAGATCACTGTAAGGCTGGAGCATAACTGCGGTGAAATGTCCACTAAGATTGTTATTAATGCTCATCCCAAATTGCATTCTTAAACATATATTCACAGACCACAGGATCTATTTGTTCAAATTTATCACAACACTAGACACTGGCGTAAACATTCTTTCATTCATGCCAAGAAATGCTATGCAGCCCTTAGATCCCAGAGAAGGCACCAGGAAGAGAACATGTTCACTCCTCCTTGTTATCAGTCCCTGGTCTGGAACTATTTTCTTATCTGATTTTATCATTTTTAAAAGTAATGATTCAATCCTGCGGCCCTTCCTCCCATCAGTTCTATTTAAGTGACTATAGAGCTGCAAAAGGTCTGATAAAGTAAACCTGCAATACCAGGCTCTTTAATTCTTATTTGCTTAGATAATGGAATTGTATATTGCAGAATGCATGGAGGGATACTTAAAACAAACCAGGGAATCCTATTTTCTGTCAAAAAATATATAGCATACATAGCAACCCACTTCCCTGTTGCTATATGACTGCTGCTGACAAACTGAAACAGCTGAGCACCAGTGTCTCTTGTGCTCTTTCAGCCAGTGACAGAAATAGTTCTTAGCTTGGACCACAACTGTTCATAGATTTACGGGGGTGCGCAGTAGTCTGTGGGGGTCTCGAGCCCAACCTCCAGTTCAGAGCAGGCATAGTGGGAGCAGCCTGACCGGAGGCTTGCCCAGTTGATTTTGAGCATCTCCAAGGATGTTGTGCCTTCTCTGGGCAACCTGTTCCAGGGCTTGGCAACCTTCACTGAACAAAATATTTTCCTTGCACAAAGCCAGAATTTGCTGCGTTCCAACGTGTGTCTGTTGACTCTCCTCCAATGCTCCATCACCCCATTGTAGACTATTTTGTATGGTGTACAAAACCAACAGTTTCACTGAGCTTTACTGGAGGACATGATGGCTTAGGACCATGTACTGTATGGGTCTCACGAATAGATCACATTCTCACCTCCTACAGCATATATAGAAATGAGAAAGAAACTACTCTGAGACCATCTCCCAGAGGAAAGCCACAAAAAGTGTTGCCTGCAGTAACAGGACTTGCCAGGGTATGGGTCTGGTGAGGGATCAGGCACAACTGGGCTGTGGGCTAACACCACTCCTGCCCAAAGCAGTACCTGCTCTGTACACACATGGCACAGCGCTGCTGCTCAGAGCAGTCAGCCAGAAGCCACATATCTATAAGCTAAGATATGTACTGCAGTGCCTGAGGGAAAAGCAATCTTCAGAGCAGACATGATCCATGCTCACCCTGAATGGCTGTTAAATCACCTCAGCCTGCACTGGACTGCATCAAGGTAACACGCACTAAAATCACACATTTATTTGGGTTTTGCAGGGATTAAGCTGAGCCAGAGCTGAGAATTGCCTACACCAGAACACCTACGCCATATGAAAGCAACACCAGCACATAATTGAAATAATTTATTTACCACTAGAGCACCACAGACATACAATGTGTTAAAATACAGAGTAATCGATCACCAAAGTACAACACAGCTTTCCTTTAAGTTCCTTTTTTTTTTTCTCCTTTAAACCACGCCAATCATACAATTGTATTGATGCTAAACACATAAAAAATGCTGTCCTATCCCACCCAGTTAAGTGCTAAGATTCCCACTCAGCCCCAGTCAACCCCTTGGGTCTGATCTTTCAAGGTGCTGAACACTTCCCACTGGTTCTCAGGGACATTGCTCAGTCAGTGGCAATTACCTCGTTGTGATAAAGCCTCTGGCACGAAGTCCTTCAGCTGTTGCAGACCCATCTAAACATCATTCGGAAGGGATTTACATCAGACCTGAGCAGTGCTTAGGACTCACATTACACCCCATTCTTATAGAGGGGAATTTCACCCATGAGTTCTGCACGTATAGGATCAGGCCTAACATCCTTGGTAATTAATGGGAAATACATGCCTACTAAACAAAAAAACAAACAAACAAATTGTAGGAGCTCTATAAAAGAGTATTTCAAATACTATCAGTGCATTTTGAGGAAAATAAAAAGAAAAAAAAAAAAAGGATTTGATCTTGGGGTCACAACTTAATAAGTTTTTATACTTAAATTTAGAGAAAAAATCCAAATACAACCCAAAACTTTCAGCTGCATCCAGCACATAGTGAGTGTGGTTGGACAAGTATGCTATCTCCTATTCCCCTTTTTCAAAGCTTCAAAAGCAGTTTTGAGCTGCATTTCCACAGCAGAGAATTGCAAAAATGTTAGTTTTTTAAAAAGTGTTCATCCTGTCTCCTTCCCTGACCAACAAAAATACAGTTCTTATACTGAACCTGATAAAACTAATTTTGCTGCCGTATACAATACAATCCAGAGTATTTACTACCCTGAGGAGTTTCACTGAGTTCAGTGCATCTTCTCACTGGAGTAGGTCTGGCTCAAGCAAGTGTTAGCAGGACAGGTTTTTCACTTGTTCATCTCAACTCACTAAATAAACCAGAAGTCTAACACACCTCCCCCTCTGTGCTGAGTCAACAGGTGAGATTAGATCGTCTGTGGGGTTACATTTCCACCTAGACAATAAGCACAGGCTCTACTAAAGTCCTGAGGAGCTATGTGTACAAGCTGCTGCGGTACTTCAGTTTTGCATCAGGTGTTCTGCTGAAGCCAAAGAAATTGCAGTTCTTAAAACTGAAGCTGACAACATCCAAGTTCAGGAGCGTCCTCCCGACATCGCTTGGGTCAATGCCAGAAAATGTCCTTGTCATCAAAGTAGTATGTTTCTAACACAGTTTTCCAGCTTTGCCATGCAAAACCATTCATCATATGAAGTGAACTGAACGCTCCTTCACGATTTTTTCACTAATGTAGGTTGGGGCTTTTTTAAAATTAAATACATGATGGGGAAATTAATTCTTTCTTTTTTTACTCCCTCTATAATAGTTAAACATGTAACAACAGTGAAATCCTAGGAACCGCATGTTCCTTTTTGCTTTTTTATTTTTCAAAATAAAACTCAATTGAAAGAAAATATTCGTAAACTCACAAAAATCAAGGGTCTGATCCTGCAAGTTCTTACACACACATCAATAGCCTAAAGGAGCCTGCCATGCCACTGAGAAATTTAAAGGCAAACCTCTGTTACCTGTAGCAGGATCAGTCTCATGGACTAACGGTGGGGACAAGCCCCCACAGCGTTCAAGACTGACACCTGACATCTGATCTCAAAGTGATCTCAGGCACGCCTCACTTGGGGCACTGCCATGGCAGATGCTTCCTACCAGCCTTCTGCATAGTGGTGAATGTCATTCTCTGCAAGGGTTTGCCTCAGCCAGGCTGGGACAACTCTTCTTGCAACAACTTGCTCCCTGCCCATCTGTTTAAATGTTTACAGCCCAAAGCACAAAAAGGTCTAGGAATCCAAACCACATTGCGATTCAAGCATTACAAACAGAGGTGACCGAGGGGGGAGGAGGCAGGGAGTTCATTTTGATTTATCCTTTTTATAAAACAGAAATACAAATGGAGTCAGGTAGCTTATGTCATAATGATGAACAATATACAAAGCACATGTATAGCAAATATGACAAAACATGTATTTGTAGTGCAAGTCAAAATATAGGGACTCTATTCATACTGGCCAGCTAGAGGGAAACACATGATTCTGAGTGATCAAAGAGCCCCAAATTCAAATTCAAACTCATGAGAGCTGACAGTATTACAGAGTACAAAAATATGGTGAAAATTTACATATTAAAGTACTTATTTTTTTTAATAGTTTACAAATAGAAATCTACAGATATGTTTCCAATTAAGCTGGCTTTTACTACCCACCTATTTTAATACTCTAGGTATGGTTACATATACCAAAAGAACAAAAAAAATCCCATAGCATAGCTATACAGCAACATATTAAGGTCTGAAGATTAGACCAGTACATGTTAAATATTTCACTGGTTTACTAAACTGACATTTTAAATCATTTACAGTAAAAAAAAAAAAAATCTTATAGACTTGTCTTTGAGACTGAAACAGAGTGTCCTTTATTAGTAAATTATTCAGTATTTAAAACAAGGGTTTGAGACCTTACAAGAAGCCTCTCTAGGCAGCTGGCATGAAAAATAAGGTATTTTAAAGGCAGAGTTTCTCAATAATGTAATAACTGATTTCTATTTTAATCAAACTAAACTAATCATTACTTTTCTGATTCTTTTGAGCTTGTCTTCCTTCAGGTTTTATATGTATTTCTGGCAGCTTATTTGGTCTCCACTTTGTCCACATTGGCTGTTTTTCTTTTTTCCAATGGCAATACAGAAATGTTCATTTGATAGTTTTCACACACAAATAAATAATGCACTGTTAACTCTACAACTAAGAGGAATGGGTAGGATGCCTATTGCATAACAATACAGAGAGATCAAGTAAGGCACCGGACAGTTACAGCAACTCCACTTCATGGGATTTTCCTGTTTCTTTCCTTTCACATAGTAACACTAACAAATTTCTTCCAGTGTTTATTTTTTAAAAGGCT
This sequence comes from Cuculus canorus, assembly GCF_017976375.1. Classification (NCBI taxonomy): domain Eukaryota; kingdom Metazoa; phylum Chordata; class Aves; order Cuculiformes; family Cuculidae; genus Cuculus; species Cuculus canorus. The sequence goes on from NC_071403.1 coordinate 92,023,863, forward strand.
TTTTTTTCCTTTAACTTTGCTTCTTGTCTATCTCACACTACGTTTAGGTGAAATGTAGGATAAAGGCCTTCAATGTTTTGCTTCAGATGCCAGTTTAAAAAAAAAAACAAAACAAACCAAACTTTCAAACAGTTCAGGCTAGTACCACTTTTCTTTTTTTCTTTTTTATTCTTTTAACACTGATGAACCTGGATTTTCAGTTTTCTTTCTTTCCTTCTCACTCTCTCTTTGTTTTTTTCCTTGTTTATTTTTTTTAATAGACACATGTCATGATGTTTCAGGGGTATCCTTTAGCTGCACTTGCAAGACTTTACAATCATGTTGGACAGCTGTTCAATTTTGGGTGTTTTGCCAATGTAGTAGAGGATGGTGAGGGGTTCCAAATCCTGGGACACGCAGCATGGAGAAGCAGAAGCTTCTGGATTTATGGTGTTATACAAGCTGAGTACCTAGAAGGAGAAAGGAAAAAAGGGAGATTAAGTCAGCTACCTCTGCCTTCCTGCCATTGCAGAGCAAATTCCTTTCTGCATCGCTTCCTCCCACAGCGCCTGAGAGAAAGCCCACTAAAAGCAGTATGAAGATTCCTGGATTTTAATATTTTTTATGCTTCTCCAGTTCAATCTCGTGACACGATCTGCCTGAGTTCCTTAAGGTTTTATCCACACAGTCTCGCATCTCAAAACAGATAGTTGCCTGTAGCCTGCCTTGAAAGCATAGCCCTTTAAATCAACGTGCGCCCTGTATTGATATGGAAAGAAGAAATGGAAAGGTTTTGATCTATGTGGTCAGATTGTCATTTGCTGTTACAGGATTTTGGCTTTACACGTGCACCAAAGGGAGAAAACAGTCTTTCAGTGCATGAACACTCTTCTGCCTTTCCTCCCTCGCTACATTTTACTAAGTCCATTAATGCCACCCTGCAAGCACCAGGACTCAAGCAGCAGCTACTCCTGTTGAGAATCAGCTGCGGTGAAGTTAGCAGCACTGATGTTTTATGTCACATTGGATTCATATGCATGGTTCTCTGCAAGGGAAGTATGTAGGGCTACCCACTGATGATGCATAGGTATTTCTGAGGATGCCATTAATGTGTTAGCCAAACACCAAGTGACCTTTTCCTAGAACTTCAACACAACATTTGCAGCTCAGAGACACAGACGATCTGTTCAGGACAGCAACACTAACTACTTTATTAAGCAACTTCTGACTCCTTGGGCAACTATCCAAACCACATATTTGTGACCATGACAGTTATTCTTCCTTTCCTTTAAAAACAAGTGCTGTTCCAAACTGTGTACACTACTACTCCATACCAGCATGGAAACACACTTACCTTATTTATATCTCTGCCTGCTGACATTGCTAATAGTACAACGCCACAGCCAGTGACAACTGTGAAGAATATCTATACCTGGGTCTGTAAGTTCAGGAAGAATACGCTATCATGGCTTTACAGAGCAAAGGCAAAGCAAGCTTCCCCCTGGATATGAATAATTCTCCTTGCTGGCTGATGTCTATCTGGTATATCTGGTATTTTAAGGGAGGCTTGAAAAAGGAGAGACATCATTCTCAGTATGGACCTGAGGGTGAAATTCTTACTTCATGACAACTGCGATGCAAATGCCTGCCTCTTGCATTTACTGTCTAGATATCCTTATTGACAGCTGAGAGAAATAAGTACTTCACAACAGACTACTACTCATCCTAAGGCAGTCGGCTATAATGCCACAACTAATCTCTAAAATAAAAAGTGCCATCTCAGATAACTATCAGTTCTTCGGCCCTCCAGACACAAGGTTCCTCCTTCACACATAAATTTTCAAAGTACCAAGAATAAATGAATCTTTTGGAAAGAAGCACATCTATCAGTACATTTTCATGAAATTCAGCATGGTAGTGTATCAGTATCAACGAAAAATGGCAGATCACAGAAGTAGGTGATAATTAGGTGGTATGACTCAGGCCTTTTGTTACTCTGATAGTGCCTCTCTCAGTGCCTTTGCTGACTGACCATGCCATCTCTCACTCATGCTCTATAATGAAAGGTCCCTTCCAGGCAGCCTCCCAAAGCTACATCACTCTCATACTCACCATGAGCATTTGATCCATCCATCCATCCATCTGTCATACTGAGGAACACATTAAAAAAAAATCTCTGGGCCAATACATTCCTACTCCTTCAACACTACTTTAAGACCATGTGCGAGTCCCTCTATAGGGCCACATTTCATCATCTTTAGTTATTGAGATAATTATTAGAAGCTTTAGGCATTGGTATTGATGTCGGCCCCAGAAACATATTTCACCCTGCAGTTATAAAATACAAGCTGAAAATTAGCAAGATCATTACTTACTCTGCTGTGCTGAGTATCTGAGCTCCATAAATATGGGCAGGCTCCTGCACAGAAATTAGCATGATATCCTTTAGGTTCATGAATCCATTTCCAGCCAAGATCCCTCTTGAAGTCAATATAAAGTGGACGCAGACAGCAATTATCCTGCACATTTCTGGGAAACAGAATACAGATGACACACTGGTTATAATAAAGACAAAACAGGGAATAAAAATAATCCATCTGCTTGCTCCCTGAATGATGCTTTACAGGGAGGAAGGTCTGAGTCCCAAAAATTCACAACCAAATCACATCACCAATAGATTATACTGTAACTGAAATTAGGTGCTTAGACATGGCAGGACCTGTTTATACAGACAAAGCTAACAGTTTCCCTGGAGGCCGAGTAAGTATTTTCTCCAGATCCTACTGAGTGGCATCTCTGAGTAGATAAGCAAAGTGGAAGAGATAATTTTGCTGTAATTATGGGGCTGATGGGTTTGGGAATCATCCCAAATGGAACTCAGCCTCTGCTTTCTAAGGCCACAGCCTTCCTCATCTGTCACTGTCTCTGCGGGATTGGAGACTGCTGGGCAGATAACTACTGCACACAGACCCCATGGGTCTGCAAATGAGGGTCTGTGTGCTGTGTAAATGCCAGCTGTGAAGAAATATGATAAGCAACTGCATTACACCTCATAGACAGGTACTACTATGTAAGTATACTAAATGTAGATGCATAATTACCTAAAACAATAGGCAGCATCTAGAGCACGCTTCTTCCGCCGACTGGGCTGTTGCGACTCAAGTCTGTAGGAGGGTAATAACATTAGCAGAAGATGTGGGGTCTTCCCACCGTATTTTTTCCTATTGGACTTTAAAGCTTTCACATCACCACTGGAATATGTGTAGTCATCAATACCTTTAAAAAATACATTTTGGTGATAAACATTGTGTTGTTTTTTCTTCACAAATTAAATAAACCATCTCTTTAAAAAAAAATCTCTCAGAAACTGAGGAATGACAGTGTCAGCTGAGCATGTATACTGAGGAAGTGGGGGCAAATTTCAACCCCAAATCCCTAAGATATTCACCGCTCTCATGTTATCTATTTTATCAAGCCTCCCCTTGCCCCTTTCACAGCCATTTATGTCATTTCAGTACATTTACTGGAACTGTTGAAATGAGTAACAGAAAAGATTGCTTCAGCCACTGCATCTGCATGCTTACTTTCAAATGCCCCAAGCAGTGACGCTTTTTTCACTTCTCTTAGGGCAGTATTCACATCTTTTAACGGTTATGAACATTTGAAAACCTTGTAAGACTATTAAAGCTGCTCTGGATACTTCACCTGCATTTCTACTCCTTGCTTCCATTTCATGAGTTTTCTCTATCACATTTATCTCTTTTGACATTTATAAGTTCTCTATCTCCCATTGCCAACATATCTGCTAATTTTTCCCAGAAAGTCAGTTATTCTAGTTCCTGCTTTTTCATGCCAAAGGCATTGATTAAAATATTTCTTATTTACGTGGCACTCAATGACCTCACATTTGGTATTTTCTCTTGAAACACTAACTCCCTTAATAGCTTTTTATCATAGCAATAGCACAGGCAAAAGACTTAGGACTCCTTTCCTAGGAGTCCAAACAGCTCATGTTATGCCTGTTTCTAAGATCCTTTTGAAAATTAACCTCCTGAACCAGATAATACCACCTAAAAAGATACACTTTTCTTTTTGTAACATTTGCAATTGCAGTGATCAAATATCATACCAACATTTTTTTAAATACACACAATGACGCTAGTCATATATACTACATGTATAGTATATATATTTTACTTACAGAAAAAATTATAAAGCAGTGAAACAATGGTTAAAGAAACTTAATACTTAACAAGGAATATAGCCAAATCCTTGGAAAACAAAGGAACCAAATAATGATACACTTTAATAAATGAGAATTGTATAAACAGAATTTGTGTTTGTTCTAATATAGCCATAGTCTTATATATACCGGTGGCTAATAACTATACCATAGTCAATTAAATAACATTATCCTTTTTGAAACACAAACTTGAATGGCTTAAAACCACAATGGAGCTTACGTGGCCTTGATACATTTACTCTGTATCACCTTGCCTGCTGTCCATAAGCACATATATATATAACTCTAACTACAAAGTTTATTTTTTAATGCCCATTTAATCTAATCTTTAAGTTTTTACCAAGCTGTCAGCATAAAAAGTACTTTGTGTAACTGATATACAAATATATTACAATAAATTCTACATGCCAGTGTGTGTGTGTATGTATATATTGATAATCAACGTTAACCAATATAGCTCTGTTGACCTCATCTGAGAATCAGACTTCCACTGCTGGAAGTAGAAACATATAGACAGGCACACCACTCCTGTTTCTTCACCCCACAATGTACTGGCAGCAAAACACTGTAGGACATTTATACAAGTCTGGCACCTATTGCTCAGCTCTTCCCAAAGCAAATGGTACCATTACTTAGAGTAATTCAAAATATTACTGATATGACCAGGAAAAAAATTAAAAAAGGAGCTGGAGCTATTTCATGTGCCTGAAGAGCTGGAAGTATGCGGGCAGGTACTTACAAAGACTGGGTCCCCCTTCACTCAGTGAGGACAAAGGACTGTGCTTCTGTAAGCAAAGCGGCCAACTGTTACCTTACCTGTACTTTGGAAATTTTCTGTGACTATTGTTTAACACTCATAAAATGTACCATGCTCACATGCAAGCAGTTTTCATGTGAGCCAAACATCATCCTAATTTGACCTTCCAGCAGTGGCCTTTTCTACTGAGCCTGAACCATTGCAGTGCTACAATGGACAGCAGTCAAAGGGTTTATTTTGAAAACATTCAGCAAGTTTTCTCATGACTATTAAACTATCGATGGTCTACTGTGCATCAGTCTTTCCCACATCCAAATTTGTATGTATATCTCATGGTGCAAATTGTAACACAGACACTTAAGGGCATCAGAGCTGCATGCTGGAATAAAGACAGCTTATTCATGCCATATAGTGCTGGAATAATTTGGCTGATACAGTTTTACCCTTGTGTCTTCAATACCATTTCCTATCATCTGAGAATCTAGATTCTCAAATGAGCAAGTTTTCAATCAGCTGAATGCTGATAAGTACCAATATATTTTTAGAAGTTTTTTTCTTTCATTACCTGCAAATCTTGCTTCAAGCTCCTCACTTTTATTTGGGATGATATAATTATTGGAAGGCACAAAGGTGCAGCACGGACAATGTAAGCTTATCTTAAATCCAAGGTTCCTGTCTGAAAAACATAGAAGTGGAGTTGAATTTTACACGTGGAACGACCCTGAAATACTGCTGAGTTAATGGAGGAGCAGCTGGGGCAGGACTGAAGGCAAAGGGCACTTGTTGTCACCTCTGTGATGGAGCCACTCATGTACAGCCTCAGTGACATCAAAAGACAACCATTCTCCTTCAGCTCTTGTTTTAACTACTTTGCTGTCAATGTAGCGCTGTCCTGGTGATGATAATTCTTTAGATTTTAGAACCTACAAGAAATAAAAAATATGATTGCCTACAAGTTAACATTTACCTGTTTTTTTACTAAAATGGGACATCAACATTACAAAAGAGCAGAAGGAACTATCACAGCTCAAACTTCGATGCAGCAGATGTATATTTAAGTATATTTTCAGAAAGAATTTTTTTAAGGTGTGCAGGGAGAGGAAGGCAATACAAAAACACCCTAATGAAATCAGCTTATGCTCCCAAGCAAAACATGCCATCACATAGTTCTTCCTAAGAGAAATCACGCAGAAAAACAACCCAAAAAATTTGTACTGCAACACAAGTGGTCAAGAGATCAGAATAACCTGAATATCAAAAAAAGGCTATTTTATCTTCTTCAGTAATACTTACACTGGTAGATAAGATGCTAAATTAAAGCCTGTAAAATATAGTCTGTCCACTGAAGATATACTGCTCACCCATAACTAATCTTTATGATATTGCCTTATTAATGCTTGCAGCTTTCCCTCTGACTTCAGGAAATGGATGTACATTAAACAGAAAAAATGTTATTGTCCATACAGGTAACCTGCAGGCATGTAGAGACAGCTAGATGCGAAACGTGGCCACACACGAATTTGTGCAAGAGGTGATGCTGCTTCCATCCAATCTCTAACGCCAGCTGTATTTGTATTTGTGTCAAAAGTTCCAGCAAAGCTTGCTACTGGACATGCAATAAAAAAATACCTGTACAAGAGGAACTCTAGACCCTCCCTTTCAAGACACAGCAGCACATGCCCAGAATTTCAAGTGCCCACAGTCTTCCTCTTATCTAAACAATTCAATGACCGCCTTCCCACACAAGCATAGCTTGCTACAATTTACCCTAACTCTAGGATGAAAACAACCAGACTTCTGGCTGCTAATAGGTTTCTGGTTTCCTGGTTATTACTATGCTGATAGTTTTGTGACTCAGGAAGCTGGAATACCATGCAACATTAAGACAACCCCAATCAATATACCACAACACAGCACCATTTTGCAACTTTTGGCAGGGCAGCAGTGTGACTTCATATATTGTTTTGGTTTCTTCCTCTATTTAACCATCCAAGTCCATTTCCAAATGAATAACTGACAACATCCCATTGTTTCCTCCTGTTTTCTCAGCCCAGACCAACCTGACATTTAGCAAACACTGCCGGAATAAAACTAAAGTGACACTGCATAATACATGTCAAGAAAAATGTTTCAAAAGAGGTATGAAATTATATCATGATAAAATCAGGCTTTTCATAATTAAACAGAAAAGTAGGCTTGAAAAGGCCACATTCTGTCCATTATGTAGAGTCTCCCTATTTATTTCAAGGGAGTGATGGACCTTTCTAAGGCCAACAGTGCAGTTTCCACAATAACATTTGTCTTATGTGAAGAACAGCAGCATGACTCTTTGCTTTCTTTCTGATCAACATATTTAGTAAAAAATGACACGAGAAAATGTTGGTCCAGGTCCAGAAAACTACCATGCACCCCTAGCAGGCGATGCTGAGTTCTCCAGTAGAAAGCGAGGGCACTCAAATATTCAACATTAGGATCCCTTTTTAGAATGCAACCTTCAAACAAAGTGTTTGAACAGCTGTTTACAGAGAGTCTGGCAGCAGCAAGGGGACTACCATTGCTCAGAAGTGTCAGAGGGATGAGAGAATCAGTAATCAATGCTGGGAAAGTCCCAGAGACGTATAACTTTGCCTTCCCTTTGGTCTTTATCAGGTCAACTCAAGTGTTTCTGAGGATGTAATGCAGCTGTCATTCTGCAAAGATGCACTGGGGTGGGGGTAGGGGAGAAGCAAATGGGATACAAGAACTTGGCTCATTTCTCTTCCTTTCTGCACACTCATGTCTTTCCAAAGACTGCATACTTCAGTTTTGGCAGTGATGTAAAGATCTAAAAGTGAGAAATGTGCCCAAAGCAATCTCCTGATATTAACTATAATTGGTCTTAGATGTGTTCTGAAGCCTCAGCTGTGCCTTGGTATCCAAAATAAAATGTCTTTATCCCAACCCTATTGCTACCGAAAGATAAACCTGAGGGTTGGCAATGTGTACCTGGCATGAAAGGCATTTGTAAAAGTAAAAGAAATCATCACTGCATGTATCCAATGGTACAAAGAACATCCATGATCAATGATGAACTGAATGACAAGAAAAGGTTGATTGAAAGGTAGGACAAGAAAAGGTTTCAAAACTGTAGGACACCGTGGGACATGATGGACACCAGATCAGAAGAGCTAGATATTAGCCATACCATCTCTCATATCTGAAACCTACAGCTTCTCTCCCTGTTGTTTATGCTGCATCAGGAGGAAAATTACAAAGAATGACCTAAAAAGTCACCAACGAAGTACGGCATGATTTTCACAACTGATATAATGGGCAGTAATGGTTCTTCAGTGAAAGGCTTTTAAGTGATAAGCACGTCTGATTCAATCTCCTTCTCGTAGGTGAAGTATCTTCATAGTATTAGGGTGATGTATAATCTCAACAACCGGCTTGTTTGTCAGCATAAACGATCTTCTAGTGCCACCATTTCCAGTTTTCCCTTTTTGTTTTGGTTACATCATTGATGTGTGGAAAGCTGATGGATGATAAAACCCTGTGGGCTGAATCCTCAGCCTACTTCCTCCCACAAAATAACCCGATGAAGGACTCTTCTTTTCCTACACTGCATGGTGTTTCCATCCACACTGAAGCCATTCCGCTCCACACGGTGGTAAACAAAGTGGCTTCTTTGTAGGAATCAATCAGAAATTTTTACAGCTACAATATGTTTTCAAATGAGTCTTCCAGATATTATAACAAGAGACAAGCATTTTAGGGTTTCTCTGCCACTTTCCCCCTTTGGTTTGCTTCTTTGCACTATAGTTCCAGTCTAACCTTCCTCATGAGGAACATAGCTTTTTCTTCCACCCTCAAGCCTACATTCCCATTGAAAAACTTCTCTCAGTACTTCCTACGCTTTCTTCCTCCTAGATCAACTAGTTCTGTTGCAAAAAGAAGAAAAGCCTTTTTGGGGCCTTGCAGCTTTTGTGCTTGAAAGCTTTTCTACTTCTTCCAACTATACTGATTGGTCTTAGAAGAAATATTACACCTCAACCTATAAACGTTGCCTTGCCTTGCCTATAAGCACTGTCTTACCTTTATACTTAGCCCATTGCAACCACATCAAACACAGTTATCAGAAATGTTAACTGCACAACTTGTATCTGCAGGACCTTAATGCAGGCCTTAAAAGTAGAAGGCCTTTGTGCATAAGAGTTTTCAGTGCACTAGAATTACTAACAGAAGACAAGAAAATTAAAAATGAGAGAAGGAAGATTAATTTAAACTTCCCCTTTAATCCTTTCTAATTTCCTTCTGGCACCTTGTCCAGATGCTCCCTTTTAAAGAGGCAGACAGATTTTGGTATGTCAATGGGTCATGACATGGATGGCTAGAGCTTTCGCAGTGGGGGAGTGCTGTACATCACCACCTGCATGTAGAGATGACAGGTTCAATCATTTGCATGAGTAGAAGACAGTTTCCACCCACACAACCTCATTCACTCACCAGTGACACATTTAAACACCTGCACGCACAAGTAGCTGACAATGCACAACTGCATGCATGCAGGTGTGAGCACGCACGTCTTCACATACACATGAGTGAAAGCTCAAAATCAAAAATCTCAAAAATCAGGTTGTGCAAAATCTCTGCAGGTTCTAAACATGGGAATGTTCTTCAAGACATATCTGTTTATTTGGTCTCACTTTCAAGAGAGTGATAATAAAATACTGCCTTTTCTAATAAGGTATTACATTACATGGGGAACAAATGCACATGGCCACATAATGTGGGGATGAGCTGAATAGGCAGAAGTCACGGGAGAGTAAACAGTTAAAACGCTTGTAAATCCCTTGTTGACAAAGTATCTTGCACATTTGAGCCCTGCCTTCTAGCTATCATTTTCCAAGGGCACTGCTAACCTTCCCCTCGTCCGATTTTCTTCTATTCTGACTCTTCTCATAAACACCTGGGGAATAAATTATCTTACAACTACCCATGATGGATCTCTAGATATCACATACATGCAGCTACTGCCAGCAGACTAAGGCAAAACAAACACATGAATATACGAATATTGCAGTTAATTGCAGGAAAGGGCTCATGAAGCAGACAGATGCAAACAAAGCATTGTTCTTGCTTGCACAGCTACACATGTTTAGGAAGCCGACTTGGGGTTCCCTGGGATGACAACACTCACATGCCAGCCTCATCAGGCCTGCCAGATTTCTGCTGTTTTATAAATCCTGTTGAAGCCTGCCCTTTTGCAAAGACATTCTGCTCAGACTTCAGGGAGAGACCCTATGCTCTGCTGGCAGGGATTTGTCCTCCACTTGTGTTAGAGGAAGCTGGACCACGATGCAGTCTTGGAAGCCTATCTCAAACCACCATGCATTCAGCAGTGAAAAGGTTTAGTTTTGTCACAAACTGGTTTCAGAAGAATGGACAAGAGAGTTTCCAGAAAACAATGATCTCTAAACCGCTTCCTCCACCTGCTATGCTTGTTTTTCAGATCAAATGGAGAGTATCAACTGATATATATTTTTTTTTAAGATTTAAGTATCAAGTAGCCAAAATCTTCATTAATGTACTGGAGAATGAAACTGTTTATTTCTATGCACGTGTTTATGCTCCCAAGTAACTAATATACAGTTTTGAGTATAAAAATAAAGACAAGGATTGTCTTAGCATGTATTTTATGAACTGTGAAGTGCAGTTTGAACACTATATAATTCATGGTAACAAACAAAGCAGAATGTTTGCATAACTAGCAGAAACATGGCTTCCTTAAAAAACACGGCATATCAGAGGCTGATACAAGCACAGCAGCAGCATTCACCATCAGTGTAATTATACTGCTCCAAAACCAAAAAACCTCTAAACCCCAAGATTCTGTTAATAGAAACATAACTATTTTGCTCAAATTTTCCTTTGCCTACTCTCTGTCTCATATATAAAGGCAGCTAAAGCAAGGAATAACTGAATGAACACGTTGGTGTATATATTCTAGACAATAACCACTGAGACTAGACGCCAGAACAGCCTGACTTCATGACTCATGACAAACATGAAAAGAAAAAAACTAACAGAAAGACACACTGGTTCTTACAAATAATGAGAGCTCCAGACCAACAACTTGCTTAGTGTATTTCAGATTTGATGGTCTGGACAATAACTACTTCTAGTCTCCTATAATTACTACAGTTATATGCAGAAGAATAAGGAAATTACAATTAAGTGCAATTTACAGTGGAACAGTTTTGGCTAATAAATTCATCACCTCCCCAGCAAGCAAACACACAAATAAAAAACTCAATGTGGTTCGGCAGTGATGATACACAGGCTGATGCATCAATGACATACATCTACCACAGCGAAGAAAACCCTAGGCACACATCAAAGGCCAAACAACAAGGGCATTTTATAGCTGGATTTGAGAATTACAGTCAACAACTGCTAGGAAATATTTCTGGCAACTTACAGTTTCTTAAAACAAGTTGATGAATTTTCAAAACATAATAATAAGATCAGGCTGAGAGAGTTGGGGTTGTTCACCCTGGAGAAGGCTCCTGGTAGAACCTATAGTGACCTTCCAGTACCTGAAGGGGCTACTAAGAAAGCTGGGGAAGGACTTTTGACAAAGGCATGTAGTGATAGGACTAGGGGGAATTGCTATAAATTGGAGAGGGGAAGATTCAGACTGGACATAAGGAGAAAATTCTTTGAAGTGAGAGTGGTGAGGCACTGGAACAGGTTGCTCAGGGAAGCCTGTAGATGCCCCATCTCTGGAAGTGTTCAAGGCCAGGTCGACTGGGGCCTTGAGCAGCTTGATGTAGTGGGAAGTGTTCTTGCCCATGGCAGGGGGTTTGAAATTATATAATCTTTAAGGTCCCTTCCAGCTCAAACCATTCTATGATTCTATGGCCACTTTAAAAATATCTATCCTTTCTGCTGCACTGCCCTGGAATTTGGGATGGTCACTGCTGTCAACCAACATGGGTTCTGCAGTTGCTGAATAGCAGTAAATATGGAATTACCTTGTGAAAAACTGCTATTAATGCGTTTTTCCTCTCCACTTGTTCTGGACTGTCTGATCTCCCTGACACCTACTTCCTTCCCTGCTCTGTCATGTCGGACTCCTGCGATGTTCTTCTGTATTACATCTTGGCAGGCTCAGTAATCTTTCTCTTACTTATCAGTCATTATCAATGGTTTCCACTGGAACTTCAAGGGACTTTTAAAATAATGGAAATAACTTGACATGTATTTGTAAGCTCAAAGTAAATAAGCCAAAACAATTAGATCCAGTGGTAAATGATATGCTAATGCTGGTTAACATCAGAGCAGAGATAAATTCAGATATGCACAACAACATGGCTGAAAACTGTCGTTTGGGATAACCTCTTCTGAACCTGCAGGGGACTCCAGCCTAACCTTCTGCAGTGGAATAACCAGATACACAAGGTCTGCATATGCAGCCACATGGTGGTTCCCAAGTTCTTACGTACTATTCACCCTACTAAAAGATTCACTTGCCTCCTGGTTGCAGATTTCAAAGGTCTCCTCAGACAGCTCTCAGGGACTTCATCTAGCACTCTCTGAAGCTTAAAGATAAAAAATGACCATGCTAATTCTCAATCTTTTCTCACTTCCTGGTTGAGTTTGAGGTCTTTGATCTTGCCTTGGACACGAAGATAAGCAAACCCTTAATTCTACTGCAAACCTTTCCAGTTTCTTACTCATTATATGTGGAAACATATGTTGTAAAGTGCATAGCCTTCATACAGTACCTTTTGCCAGATAGTTGGGAATTTACTGGCAAGTACAGTCTTAGCTTCTTATCACCACTAGTGCAAGAGACTGACTGTATTTTTTCAAAAATTATCAGTGAGAATTTTAAAGCTCTTCTTGCAGCCCCTTCTGCAAAAGAGTGATTCAGATTCTGCCTTCAGTCCTAAAGAGTTAAAAGGGCTTTACAGCCCCCCTGCTAACCAATGGAAGTCTTTCCATTACTTGCAAAGGTCTCTGAATCAGGCTCAAACCAAGGGCAAAATCTTTAGAGACTATTATATGAGATGCAGAGTTCCTGCCAAAATACAAAGGTATGGAGTACTTGCCAAAGTTTTAAAAAACCCCATAGCTCTCTGATCCATCTGCTCAGAACTTGCCAGACACGTTCTTCATGCAAACTTGCAAATAAAAATAACATATTGCACACATATCCCAACTCCTTTTATATCTCGACGGGCTACAGCTGCAGTAGAATTCTCTTTACAGTGTTGGCTGCTACTCACTTAAAGGTAAAAGAAGGTGAAGCGTGAGGAGGGTAAAGACACAAGCAACTAAAGGAGCTCAAAAATGAAGGCTAAGTCAAATATGTCATGGAGTAACTGTGAGTGCCTCATTGCATCAGCCTGTGGCGAGGGATGAGCTCTGGGGAGAGAATGGATCCTGAGAAGGGATCTCCTCTCCATTTGTTCCCCAAGCAGAGTCTTCCTCCTGCCACTGAAGATAGATGTGCAGTGCAAGTTTGGGATACAGCCCTGAGGCCTTCCAGTGTTATTTATGCTTCAGCAGGCAGGAAGACTCTGCAGTGTATAAGCAATAAATAAGAATGGAGGGTCTGGGGTCCTTCTGGAAGATTCTGAAATATTGAGTGCAATTTCCTGCTGTTTAAGAGATTTTAAGATATCTCCAAAGAAAGATTTTATATAAAATGAAGCAAAACAAAAAAATCCTGTAAACTTATCTACCATTTAGCTTTAACTTGCCAGAGGCACATCATGTTTTATTAAAATATCAACAAAGAAGAGCCAAAGTCAACAAAAACAGAGTGGGTTCTCCCATCGTCCATCCAAATCCCCTAGATTCTCTAGGGTACTCCTGTGTTCATCTCCCTTTTAAATGAAAGTCTCCCAAGCCCTTCCTCTTCCTCGGTTCTGTCTCTGACAGCCATCTCTTATGTTCACATGTGTTTTAGTGCAAGTTTTTTGGATGCAACTTTCTTTACTATTTGAACATTTGGACCAGTACTGCTGCTTCTAAGATGCTGTTTTCTTCTTCAAGTCACTTCTCTTTCTTCCCTTCCTCTTGCCTGCACTGTTCTCTGGAAGTCACAATTCTCCTTGCTGTTTTCTTTTCCGACCACCTCTAAGGCTTCCACTCATACCACCCCTGTCCTCCTCCATTTTCTTCCATCATCTGCTCTCCTTTGTGTCGGCTTCTCTCCAACAGAGTTTCACTTTGCTTCTCACACCTCCCCAAAACAGCAATGTTACTTTCCCCTTTCCATTGGTCTCTCTAACATAAGACCTGCAAGTGAACTTGATGTTCCTCAGCCCAGCAACTACCATGCTGCAGTGCTTAGTTAAAACTTGCTCGTGTCTCAGTGTAATGTAGGCTTGACTACCCCACCAGACTGCAGCTCAAAAAGCAGGAACCCAAATCCAGCAGCTGTTTTCTGACCCATGACCTGCATTCATATGCTACCCATAATGTACAGGCACTGCATATGACAACATATCTACTAGCTCAGCGCTCCACATTTCTACACACAGTAGTCTCAAGCTGGGAATACACACGCCAGTAGCTAACAGTGATATTATATACTTCAAGTCCTCTTTGATAACTGCTCTGTTCCTGGCAAGAGGTGGCTGTATCTGAGATAAGCTCTCAAACTGCAGTGAATATGACGCAGCGATAAACACTTCCTTTCACCCACACTCACAGATTATTTGCCAAAGATACTCTATATACGGTCTCCAGCATACTGACTTTTTTTCTTTTTTTGTAGGAGATACAGTATTTAGAACAAAAAAAGGGGATATCAGAACAAGGAGAAAACAGCAATTCAACTGAAAAATACTTCGATTCACTGCCTCTGGTCCTGAGCTGTTGCTGAGCGGGGCAGAGCAAGAAGAGGAGGTTGGTAGAGTAGAAAGTTACTAGGTCCACACTTTAAATTGAGTTTGGCACTTCAAAGAGTTATGCCATTTAACATAACCTTGTAACCTTTCAGATCACAAGAGTTTGGTTTCAGGACAGCAATACATAAACTGTGAGATCCAAATACACTACTTTAGATGTAGGTCACAGCAACGGAAGTCAATTAAAATCAAATGCCTCAGGTGATATCTGTAATACAGACATCCTGTGCCAGCTCACAGTCACAAATCCTGTTTCCTGGTGTTTTCTTCCACGATATTAAAGAAGACACTTTTTAGAAAGAAAAGAGAGCAAGGCCCCTCTGCTCCTGATTATATGGCTATCAGTCTGGAGTAGCTCTGCTGCAGTCAGTGTAAATTGCCTCAGATTTGCACTGTGGAGATTTGGCCCAAATCTATAGTAATTTTCTCTAAATGTATTCCCTAACTGAAAAACAAGACAAAACACTGTCTGAATTGGAAGTACTTGAACAACCGACTATGGTTTAAATTTAAATCTGACTCATAATGGGGTAATATGTTCCACAGCATCTTCCTCCTCATAAGTCCAACGGGGGTTTCCACTGTCTGGAGGGCAGATGATTCTTTCTAGACCCCAAGCAAGCCTCACAGTAGACCCTGGCATGGACCAGACACCCCCTGACATGGAAAGGCAAAGGTCTGCTCTGCTTGTGTTAACTTCACCACAATCTGATGTCACCCTCAGGCTTTTATCTGTCACTGTTCATTTGCTCCAATCCAGTGCTCTGGTATGTCCCATAGTATATTCCCTCCAACCACAGCCTCTCAGGTACCTACACCCATGGCAGCCTTGGATAATGTTGACAATAAAAAACAGTGCTTCAGTCGCATTTTTTGTGATGCTTTATGATGTGTTAACAAAACACAGCGCTGCTTCCATAGGAAGTAATTACTAATTGTTATTGTTTGACCGTCTGTGCATAATATAAACACCTTAAAAACAATACCACAATGCTCTCTGAATGACAGCTTTTCACCCTGTGAGGGTTTCCAGTCATGCAGCTTTGCGGTGGTGTCTATTTATTTTTTGGAATGCTTATTCATAAAAGATCCTTTTTTTTTGAAGGGTGCAGGGACTTTATTCATAAATACAGAAGCACCTTAATAAAAGAAAGATGTGATGAAGTCTTAAAAGCAGGCAAGAAAACTGATGAACAAAGACATTCCCATAACAACTGAGCTTTATCTGATCAAATTCCAATAAAGCCTGCATTTGGCATAAATCTTTAAAAACATAGCAAGGACCACTGGAGGATGCTAAAACTTGTTTATTTAATATTATTCCTCCTCCTTTCCCCAAAAGTACTTTATCCCTTAATATTTTCTGAAGTCTCAGAGCATGTTGAGACGCGCATCCAGTGAGTGCAGTGCAGTGCAAAGACAGGAGAAGCAGTGCAGGAGTGTGTTTGCTATATCTGAGGTCATGCCCCTTCCTTCCTTCCTTCCTTCCTGCCTTCCTGCCTTCCTTCCTTCCTGCCTTCCTGCCTTCCTTCCCTCCTGCCTTTCTTTCTTTCTCTCTGGCTTCCCACTCTCCAATGTGTTGAAAATCAGCAGCACCACCGAGAGATTAATCCTCACTTTTGGGCAGAAGAAACAATAGAAAAGATAGTGCCTTTAAAGAATTTAATTCTCTGTGGCTTCACTTAACCAGAGCCAAGAATAGACAGAAGCTTTTATACCAGCCTTATAGAAAAAACTTAATTCTTACTTCTCTGATTTTTATTATTTTTCTGCCCTAAGACTACTTAGTATGTGAACTGCATTTCCCATCTGTGCAGGAACACACATATGTGGCTAACTAATGCTTAAATACCAAGAAAAACATTCTGGGTGAACACAGACAATAAAGAAACTGTTCCTACTCTCGTGGATTACCACTTGCCCCCTGGTTTTGTTGATGCATCCAGGGCACCTCCATGAGAATTAATGTCCAGGTCTTACCACCCAGAAAAACACAGGGGCAGCACCCCCGACACACATATCCACAATCACTCGCTCCCAGTATAAATACGACGGGGTGCTCTCTGCTCTGACCATACCTGTGAGGTAGAGTCCTGCTTCTGCTCTACCAGAGGCTGAGAGCGAGCAGCCACAGCACTGGCCTGCCACACCAACAGCCCCAGACTGCCTTCCTTGAGTCAGAGCAAACAAGGGCTGCAGGAAAACACAAAGTCCTTTTCTGATGTGGTTTGGAAAAGTGAGCCAAGTATAGCCTGAGGAAAGCTTAGCCTAAAAGGTGCAGTCTTACACTTCTTTTTTTCATTTTAAGGGGTAGCTCTGTAAAGTCAGAGGACCACACAAAGAAAGAATCAGGAGGAGAAACAAAATATTTATATTCTGCATGCTTAATTTTTCCATTTACCCTGCACACCTGTCTAGTTGTTCCTAGAATAGTTCTTCAGGGTAACATTGTCCCTTCTGCACCAGTGGTGTATACATTACTACTACTAAACTGCCACTGGACTAAATCAGAGAGCTCTAGAAGAGCAGTTAGGAGACTTGTATGTCTTCAGAGGTTTCTACTTTCCCCGTGAACCACAAAAAGGAGATCTTTGACTCTTTCCAGAAGATGTCTGCCCTTTTTTTCCTGCTTGAGTGAGAAACATGAGGGGACACAGGAACAACCATTCCCTAAAAATATAGGTATGAGAGTAATTTCAAAAACTCTCTTTAAGAAGACATCCTCAACAAAGCAAAATGCTAGACAACCCAAAACTTGGTGGGAGGAAAAAATCCCCTAATAATTAAATGTTGCTTATGCAAGACAAAAACCTACATTGTTCCTTCTGGGCACAACAGCCCTGGCAAGCCCAGCACATATCTCACAAGACAGGAAGCAGTGCTTATGCAGTGAGGAGCAGCAGCAGCTGCATGTGCCAGCTCTACCAGCAATCTGCTCTGCGAGACTCTCTCTCCATGTGTGGCTTTGCATACTGGAAGCAAAGATACGTGAGAAAGTTTTCAGCCCTTACAGAAAGTATCTGCCTCTCCCACTTCCACGGAAAACAAGCATCTTCCTCATTCTCCTCTTGTACCTCCAGTGTTTGTCCCTTCCTCCACTGATAAACAGCCCAATCAGTTTTTCATTATGCAGCCCTGAAGCTCCTCTCTAGCATCACTCCGGCATCAATGCCTCTTACCCAAGCCTCCTCACCTTCAGCTCCTTAGATTGTCCTCTTTCTACGCTTTAAAATTAATATTCTAAGTTTTAGGTTGTTTTCTATAATACTGTCCTATATTACATCCTCCTCTTCAACCTCACTCCGCTCTTGCTTCTCCTGTTAAACACTACATGTTAGTCATGAACTCCCATCGACATTAGATGCAGCAGTATTTAGGGACTTAGATGCTCCTGCCGTAGAGCTGCTGGTAAGGAACCCATGCAGTTCAGATTGACCATCACAAAGCTAAGATAATACCTGCATACAAGGTTTTGGGGAGAGCTGCATACAAGACTGCAACAAGTAAACATGACCAAAACAAGGGAAAAACAACAGGCAGAAGAAGGGAAGGCTACATGAGCTTGTAAGAAGTAAAACAGAGAGAGGAACTAACAGGCGGCTTTTATCACCTTAGTAGGTGCTTTGATAGCAAAATGCTCAGAAGACAGCTTGTCTCTCCACAGGCAAAGGAGCAAAGTAACATGCCTAAAATATGCCTGGCACGAACACACATTCAAGAGCTCACTGTGTTTGGCTTGCCTGATACTTGGTGGAGAAACGACCTAATCCAACAATAACCTGCACTCATTACTCACCTAACACTTCACTGAGTATGCTCCACCCAGCCTAAAAGAGAAATTGCCTTAGTCACCAGCTATATATTTCCCTAAAAGACCCAAGTACCTGCCCTAGATGCAGGTATCACTCATATCCATGGGCACAAGCCTGCTGGAGTCAGGCTCTCTCAAATAAGCTCCAGCTGTTTCTCATCACAGGGCGAATTCCCAGCCTAGCAAAAGCCCTTTCTTCCCTACCTCCACTGAACCCTTTGTGCCCCACATTCCTCAAACACAGCAAGGCAATGAGCCGAGTTCAGACAACCGCAGCTGTACTCCTTTCAGGTGGCTGACTAACAGCACGCAAAAGTAGAACAGAAAGCCCAGAGATGTCATCAACTCCTTTTAGGATGTCTGAGAGAAGGGTCAAGCTAGAACATATAACTGTTTCAGTGGACTGGTGTGGCAGTGTCAGAGGGACATCGTATAAGTCTCTGTGATGGCTGTTGTATATAGATGACATCAGCAACTCTCGTTAAAGATTCCTACTAGCTTTCTCTTTTAACAAATGACACATTATTTATTCAACTTTTCTGCCAGGCTGTTCTTGGGCAGGAAGGCAGCCAGGTTGCAGTCGTGAAGCCAAGCACCTAGTGATCACCTGTGGACCTGAACCATGTTGAACTGGGAATCATGCTTCTCCTACATTTAAGCAATATCTAAACAGCCCACTGCACCTCTGTCTCATAAGGCTGGCTCATACTGTCACATGAGCAAGCATGTGAACCCAAATTCTCTCCTCTCAGCTCCGAGTTTGGCTTGCATTTGACCAGATCAGGAAGGAAAATGTGAATGCTGAAAGTGATAGAGAAAACTAACATTTGCATCCACTGGATCCTAACTGGACTCTACAGTGCTGCAAACTCTACACTCTACAGTGCTCAGGTACAGCTAATGAGAGTGCAAGATAAAAGCCAAAGAGGGGCTCAACACACCTTGTTTTAAAACATGTTATCCTATCTTGAAGAGTTTTCAGCAAAATGATTCCCGAGCTGCTGCAAACAACCGCGAGTTTTACTCAGTATAATACTGCTGGGAGTTGAGCCTCCTTTTTGTTGCTTTATTTTTCAGCAAAGTGAACTATACATGAAATATGCTCTAGAAAATATTTGCACAAATGTATAGACCCTATGCAAGTGATTTAATGGCCTCAGAGTCTTTAAAGATTAAATAATATCAATCTTATCAACACTCAGGAGTGAGAGAGTCATGGGGTCATTTTCTTTTTCACTCCTCGATCTCCAAATTGTCCACTCCCTCACCTCAATCCGTAGGCCACTATACAGAAGCCCAGCCCCAAACTGCTAAACTTTGAAACTCAATTATTAACAATGCCATTTATGCAAGGAAAAGTTTAAAGGCTTCTCCCAAATACAGGCCAGAGAGAGCAGTTTGACTTCTACCTAAACTATGCTACAGGCCAGGTGCTGGGAGACAGATATCCTAGGGATGATGTCTTGTTCTGTCACGTATCGTTATACGGTGAAACTTTGGAGTCCTGAGGCACAATTGCTAGAAAAAGTTTGCACATTTCAGCTTTATGTGATTTTGAATAACGTCCTTTCTAGGAGGTTACTCTGGAGGGATGAGACTCAACCGCTTCTTCCTGTGGTTTGTTTCATTTGCTAGGTGGATATAAGGTGGGTTTGCTGTGGAGAGATGGGGAGGTGACACGTGCAAGGTGCCACTGTACCTGATATAGCTCTATCCGCTGCTCTGAGACCCGCGCCTTCGAGTTCTGTAGGCGGAAGACCCTGAACTCGGCCTTCACCAAGTTGGAGGCGTTCTTCTCCATTGCTGAGACATCAAATCTGACGATTCGGAAGTAAAGGCTGTAATAGCTCGGTGGGATGGCATCTGCAAGAAGGCAGTGTGATTTTATTATTTTTTTAATGATAAAACACGTCGCTCCTTTGAACAGTGTAATACAAGATAGCCTCAGTAGGGGAAATATCTGTAGCATGATTCAGTTTGCAACGGCCAATTTAATATTATTAATAATTCAATAAGAGAAACCTACAACACAACCCCACGTGTTTGATTAAAGGAATACCATATTAATAGAGATTTACAACAATTTCCAACTCTATTTCAGGTCATGCATTTAAACCTCCCCTCTTTCAACATACTGGTGGAAAATCCCAGATGCTTATAAATTGGGAAAGAATCATAAGAGTTGGTATCTTGCAAACGCTTTCTGACTTGCACGAGTTCACAGCGATCTGCTAAGACAAGTAACAGCAACTCATCTGATCTGTACATTCTCTGAAGCCCATTTCCCCCTAGAATACGGAGCATAAATTAGCCAAGTTCAGATTTTGTTTTCTATTCAGTTATTAAAGGATTTCATTGGAACAAAATATTCATTCTGTTTATAGTGACAAGGGCAAGAAGAGAAGAGGAAGAAGGGAGGGAAAAGGCAAGCAGACAGTAGACATTATAAACAGAATTACATTAAATTTGACCACTTGGAAGCAGTAAAAGGCATAAAACTATCCATCCCCTCACTATATATCCAGGGAAAGCAGAAAAAAACCCAGAAAAACAGACTCAATTCTTCAATAACTGTGTTAAATATACCAGTGCAGGTTTCAAAACAACCTCTTTCTCCCTTCCAGCTGAGGCTGAGCAGCAGAGCACTTTTGCACAACCTGCATTCCCCTGAAGGGTTCAGCAACCACCTGAGGCTCTTCCAGCTCATCCTGGCATGAGAAGAAACTCATGCACAGTGCAGCACCCGGACCACCCTCCAGGAGAGAGACTATCTCTTCACCCCGCTGCCTGGCAAGACCCTCTTCAGCATTAGCACCAAACTCACAAAGGAGTCAAAACAACTCGAACGACCTGATAAAAGCCTCTGTTCAAGCCAAGGGAAAGGTTTCCTTTTCTCTTACAGTGCAAAACCTGAAGTGTATAAAGAAAAAGAAGATGGAGGAAAACTGCATTGGGAGGTGGGGGAGAGGGACAATTTTCAGCTGTGGAAGCCCAAGTCACAGGCCTTCTTGGGGCCACATCAGCATAATGATTACAAAACACCAAGTTTTCCCACTAGTCACGTAGCCTGGGATTTGCCATGCATTCTCAACGTTAGGGAGGGAGGCAGTCCAGCCTCCATGAAAAGAGCCAGGTCTGGTCCAAATCTTCAGCCAGGTGTCCTGCTCCACGGCCTCCTTCAGCTACCTAGACCATTAATCTAGGCATCTACCGATGGAAAAAGTACCTTCTTCTGGAAGATATCTAATCCTTGATAGCTACAATATATGCAAGTTATCATTTCTATGTGAAGAGATGGGAGAAGCCAAGCCAAGTACATTTACCTTTATTTCTAACTATGAATGATTAAAGGTACTCAGAGTAAATCCTTAAAAATACTCACTCATCTCAATAAGACATGTTAAGAACCTAAAGACTTTCTTCTAAGTATTCACTGGTTCTAGACTGGCCGCTATCACCAGAACTTCTAACCAATGCAGCAGCTCCTGGCTACATGAGGTAACACCACTCGCAGTTATACATTTAATAACTCAGTTGCTAGATTCTAAGCAACTAGAATTCTAAAAAACTAGATTTCTAAAAAATTCTAAGTTCAAACTGACTACAGAATAAATACCAAGTATGAGCCAGTCACAAGTGGAATAAAGCAAATTTATCCTGTCTTCACAATATTCACAAACATGCTTCCTCTACATAATTGCACCAAAATCTCTTTTTTAAATATTCAGAGGTGAAAATTCATGAAACTAATCCTAGCTATGATAAAATCTTTGACAATAAAGGAAGAATCTCGGCCTCAACTGTAGATGCATTACAGAAGACAGATGACGAGTTCTCAAAATGCTTTGAAAGCCTCTGAAAGAGCATTTCTCAAAAGAGGCCCTCAGTATAGTTGATGGGTGAATATGTATAAATACAAACAGGATGCCTCAGGCTTCCTTAAGATCTCTTTAATTAAAGAAATTAAAAAAAGTTTCTCAAATTTTTACATCTGCAGTAATCTGAAATAACCCCCAATGCATCATAATTGGTAGTCTTGCCTGGCAGGCTTATTGTTAAAAAACCTGCTGCAATCTAGTAGTGAGAACTCAAAGAAAAAGATATGCCAACTACCCCCACATCAGAAATGCTCCTCTCTCCCATAAACAACACATTAGTTCTGGTCTCTCTCAAAATACCAAATCAAGGTCTTCTGAGAACAGCCTAATCTAATTCCATTACGATCTTAATTTTGATACGTTTTGCAAATTCTTAGAAAAACTGCTTGGTTCAGAGACAATATCCTCATTTAAGAGAGAATTGCTGTCTTCAACTTATTTTTCTACGACAGGAAAGTCCCATACTTGTTTTTCAGCCAAATCTATAGGAAGATGATTTTGTATAATAGTATGTATACATAAGATTGATGCTACCAGGATGAGCTGTAAGTTGTCCTTCCCTTAATTTATTTAAGGCATCAATCTACTATTTTATTCTCCAATGAAAAGCCAAACTAGCAGCCAGCTATTTGCCCTGGCACAGACTAACTCTGTCCATCCTGACTTTATTTCAGATTGAGAAGTCCTATTTGACTGTGTGTTTGATTTACATTTAGCTTTTAACTCATTCTGAGAACGCTGTTGGTTTATATTTGTAGTCTTTCTTTTCTTTTTCTGTTTAGATACTGTATATTACAAAGCTGTGAGTATGTATGTAAACAGATTTTCCTAAGCCATCTCCACATTGACACTTTTTCATATATAAAGAAGACAGACAGAGAAGGAATACTCTTTCATTGTGCATTTTTTTTGTTTGCACATCTGCATTTGCATACACAGCAAATGAGCATTTACTTTCCAACCAATGAATGAATATGAATGAATTCTTACAGAATTTCCATTTCTCTTACAAACAGTTTTATATCTTGCAAAAACTCACATAAGCAATTTGATTGCATTATTCTATCATTCATGACAGTATCCATGGGAAGTCAATTCAGAAAAAGCATTACTCGTGGACAGCAAAAAAACCCCAGATTTTTTTACTAGCTGGAACTCTTCCACTGAATAAGAATGGCTGAGAGCAGAATTCGGATTTCTGTGAAAATTAATCAACATTAAGACTGATAGTTGAGACTTGCAACTCTCTTTACGGGAATGGAAAGAACCCCATGGAGTCTACAAGATTTTGAATTAGTCTTTAAGTGATCTCAGATGTCGCAATTTATCTCTCTTTCTGACTCCACCTTAACCTGACAGTTGTATCGATTCAGTCTCAGTTGGATACCTCTGGATTCCCCTCTGGTTTCAGCTCAATGACTCCAGTAGACTCCAGGATGACTCTGATCAAGTCAGTCTGGAAGCACAGTTACGCTGCTGCAGATTTGACTCCGTAAGTATTCTTGAACCATTATCATTAATGAGTGGAATTAAATCAATGTTTCCTGCAGCTAGCAAAACACTGTGTTTTTCTCTTCTGGAGAGAGGGAATAGTAAACACAATGAAAGATTATGTTTTTATCATATTTAAATTATTCGTTAATTCAATGCTCAAAGAACTGAAGACTTACAGCTGTAATAATCATAATCACAAACATCATAATACAGTTCAGACAAGTTGGAGAAAGTGAAGGAATTATGCCTTCTCCTCCACTTAACCTGCAGAACACTGAGCATCATAAGCATAGCTTTTTCATTCTTTTTGGTTTGTTTTGTTTGTTTTTTCCTTGAATGAGCTGAAACTTCATCAGCTGCTTTATGCAGGACAGTCCAAACTACCAGGTTAATATGCACTCTTATATGTGAATAAGTGCATAAGGACACTCTGGTTTCTGTGCTTTTTACTAACTTCATTCAACATGCAGCATCCTCTAAGCTCCTGTGCCAGCAACTAGGACAGAAAGCAGCCCTGCTCTGACAGAGCAGGAAAGCACTGATGGGAAGGGGTGCAGGAGACCTGTACCAGATTACTCAACAGTTTGCAGGATTGCTTCAGGTTGGAGCACTGTCAACAGGACAGATTGAACACACCCTCTGACCAACTGCCCAAAACAGCACATAGACACCCAGGCACGGGTCCTTGGAAGAGAGCCAGATGGAGCCAAGGTTCCTTAAATCAGAAGTGGGAATGGAAGGTGTTTGTCTCATGATGGAGGTATTCCCCAAGTCAGGAATCTCCTGCATAAAAGGATGACACTTCTGCCTTCCATAGTTGTGTTCGATGAACTAAACTCTGCATTTCTAAAGCTTTCCTCACAAGTACTGCGTGTACTGACATTTCAGGAGGAAAAAAAAAAAACCAACATGCTGTTTGTCACAGCTCTTCTGAGTTGGGGTTTCTTTCTGGCAAGGAAAAAAGACTTAAATTCAATAGTACCCAAACAAGGCTTTCTCCCCACCTCCCTAACCCCCGCCTCCCCCAACTTTCATTTCTGCTGTTGAAACAAAAAAAAAACCCCAATTATATGCACAGACCAACTTAGGAAATGTAAACAACTTTTCTTTTCTTGTTGGAAGAGGCCAGACACACCGACTTCACACATACGCCCACACTGGAAAGGCTGAGAGCTTCAATCTAATCCTTCCATCAATGGCTTGTAATAAATGCTCCAAAGATTTATTTTTATTCCCTTTTGTGTTTATTAAACTTTGGAGGGTTTCTTTTCCTTTTTCTTTTCTTTCTGGTACTTTGCCCATTCTTTATTATTGCAGCTACAAAACGTGGAGTGCCCTTTTCTTCTTGCCCTTTTTTTTCCCCTCTTCCTCGTCTTTCCAACTGCAGCAGATGAATGGCGAACTAGTAGGCTTTGAAGCAGGACATGCAAATATTTATAAGAGTAGCTTGATTGTTATTAAATGCAGTGGTTATGTTTTCCACACTCTGACAAGCTTCCCTAACCCCTCTAATTATCAGGACAATTTAGGCTGTTTAGATTTCAGCTCACTGATAGCAAATTCTATGGGTTTCTTTTTTTTGTAACAAGCAGCAGCCATCCTGCATTATGTGACACTGTTTTCCTTTGTGTGAATTTTACTCTCTGCTCAACATACAGGTCCCTGTCACGAGCCAGGCCAGGCTGCCTTTAAAGACATCCAGACTGCTGGAAGGACAGGCAGCTCATCAGCTATAAAGGCACATCATTCCAGCAGGATCTCACCCTTCCCATCAGACACACTCGGGTCACAAATCCTCCCCTCTTTTCCAGGGAAAGTCTCTCCAAGAAATTACAAATTTGTCTAATGCATCTGGGCTCCCAAACTCCGTTGATGATTACTCTGCTCACCTCTTCTGACCCTGACATGACTGCAGAATCCTGCTGGAAAATGCCCCTCTGCAATGAAAGGGAGAGAAGGCTACAGGTTGTATTTGGGAACTGGGATTGATCCTTAGAGGCAAATCAGTTGCACATCAGCTTTCCCTTAGCTCTGAAACTCTATTCTGCTGTGACACTGTTATGAGCCCACCCAAAAACTAATCAGTGCTCTTGGATAGAAACACTTCCGCGTCTCTCACATCACTTTCAGCCTCTTGTGGCAAGGCTTCAAAAGTCCGACAGTACAAAAGCAGCATAAGAAACTTACTCCAGTATTAAAGTTTTCATTTATACAACTACCAATGAGTTATTACCTTTATCTGCCATTAGCCATTTGAAATTGAGGAGGGACACTGCACTGAAAGTCAGAATAAAACTCTTGGGAACACAGTGGCTAAGGGTTTCAGCTGAGGTTCAATGGCTCTAGAGCAGCTTTTCTTGCAGAACAGGGTAGTGCAGCGTGATGTAAGACACGACGCATGAATTCTGTAATTACATCTGTGTTTTGTGAAGAACCCATGCCAGAAACTGTCAGCAAAGCATCTTCCACTGAACAATCCCTAGATACATAATTTATCCATGTCAAAGGGGAGCAGATGGTTCACAACTCCACTATCCCTGATACCTTCAATCTTCATATTTACTGTGCACAGAAATACTGACACTTAGCAAGACAGACAGAGAGACATGCACAAAGGAAGACAGAGGTTTCTTCATCAGACAGCCAGAAAAAGAACAGTATGGGCATCTAATTGCTGGATTTCCCCTTAGAACAACTGAGGACTGAAACCACTTCCCCCTTTTACCATCAACACTGACCCCTGGACCCGTCTCTGCAGTCACTTGGGGAAATGTCAATACCGCTTCACTAACACAAGGATTTTAGAGTTCTGACGTGATCCACTTTGGAGAATAAATAAAAACCTCCCTCCTATAAGGACTCTGGCTGCAGCTCTTTAAACACGACTTTCATTGGGGGTGCTGGTTGACAGCCGACTGAACATGAGCCAGCAGTGTGCCCAGGTGGCCAAGAAGGCCAACGGCATCTTGGCTTGTATCAGAAATGGGGTCACCAGCAGGTCCAGGGAGGTTATTCTCCCTCTGTACTCGGCACTGGTGAGACCGCACCTCAAATACTGTGTTCAGTTCTGGACCCCTCACCACAAGAAGGATGTTGAGGCTCTGGAGCGTGTCCAGAGAAGAGCAATGAAGCTGGTGAAGGGGCTGGAGAACAAGTCTTACGAGGAGCGGCTGAGAGAGCTGGGGTTGTTTAGCCTGGAGAAGAGGAGGCTGAGGGGAGACCTTATTACTCTCTACAACTACCTGAAAGGAGGTTGTGGAGAGGAGGGAGCTGGCCTCTTCTCCCAAGTGACAGGGGACAGGACAAGAGGGAATGGCCTGAAGCTCCGTCAGGGGAGGTTCAGGTTGGATATCAGAAAAAAATTCTTCACAGTAAGAGTCAGTGGGTACTGGAACAGGCTGCCCAGGGAGGTGGTGGAGTCGCCTTCCCTGGAGGTGTTTAAGGAACGGGTGGATGAAGTGCTTAGGGACATGGTTTAGGGAGTGTTAGGAATGGTTGGACTCGATGATCCAATGGGTCCTTTCCAACCTTGTGATTCTGTGATTCTGTGATTCACTAGTTACACTAACAGAAGCCAATCCTGAAGATGTTTTCTTATTTCAGTAACTTCTTCCTATATTAGCTAACTTTTTCTTTGTAACGTAGAAACCTACAGAGCTCCTGACACGCAACAGGGAATCCATATATGTAATTATTATGCCATAAGCTGGTTACGGAGATTCAAGAGCAGACTCTAGAGTGCTCAGAGCAAAGACACTTGACAGTGCTCACATGCCACAAATGCAGGGTTTATTTTTTTCTGCCTATGCTGCCTCTGTCAACCTATGCATGTCCAAAAAATATACACCACTGAAGGTCTAGGTGGACATGAGTTTGTAACAGAACAGGAACCAGATTTTGTGACATATTTCCCACTGTTGAACCACTTGCTATTCCTCTTTTAAAACACACTAAGATCTATAACAAGATTTAAGAGGTAAACAACCCCAGGATGTTCTCCAGATTGAAAAGTTAGGTACAGTGAGGCAAAGGAGGAATTTTCTGATGTTTATGAAAGTATATATGTCTAACCAAAAATCTGACAAGAGGCTTCTGGTTCTGCTGCTACTTTCTCATTGCTTCGCCAAGTCTGACTCAAAAGATTACTGGGCAAAGCTATGACCTCAACAGCACAGCAACCTGGTTGCCTGGTTTCCAGTTACCCATACAATTAATTCCTCCAAGGTACTCCTACTGCCCTGCAGTCTGACAGACTTCAACACTCTTACAAAACTGTCTGTTGATTTCTACAATAGTGAAAAATACCCTGCAGTTCTCCTTGGGCCAAAATGCAAGTGGCATAGTAAGGACACTAGGACAGCGTAATTAGCCAGTGGAGAATCAGAGTTACGTTAAGGTTTAGGTTAAGCTTTCACAAAGACAAGCAGTAAAATAAAACTCAAATCACTGGTGGTGTCCTAGCAAGGTTGCTCCATGGGATTCTTGGTACAAAATAGTTAAATCCTGGCTTGGTGGGTCATTTTAAAGATGGAAAGAGAGGGACATCTTGATACATGCTCCTTAATTTGTGTCACTTCATCTGCACTAGCACACTGGAGCTGGATATGAGTCCTACAGTGAAAATCAAACCCTTCCAAGAAAAGCTACCATTGCCTTTTTAAGGCTGTAACAATATAAGCCATTTTAGACTTACGTATTTTTTCGTAATTGTTCTCTCTGGGACAAATATTTATGGAAGCTTTCCACAGGGTGCAAGAGCGCTCAGTCCTTGTAGGTAGAATATCAGGCAGGAAAGGGAAAAGACCGGCATGGCTGAGTCCAGACCTGCTGGTTAAACTGAAAAAGAAGAAGGAACCGCACAGGCAGTGCAAGCAGGGACAGGTAACCTGGGATGTGTATAGAGACGCTGCCCGGTCGTGTAGGGATAAAGTCAGGAGAGCCAAGGCACAGCTGGAGCTGAACTTGGCAAGGTAAGTAAAGACCAACAAGAAGGGCTTTTACAGGTACATCAGTCAAAAGAGGAAGAACAAAGAGAGTGTATCCCCACTGATGACTGGAAATGGGGATCACGTATCAACAGATGAGAAAAAGGCTAAGGTACTCAACAACTTTTTTGCCTCAGTCTTCACCAATAACTGCTCTCATCACCCCTCCTGGTTCATGGGACAGCAAGATGGTGACAGGGGGTACAGCCCCCCCACAGCAGAGGAGGATCAGGTTCGCAAACATCTGAGGAACCTAAACATATATAAGTCCATGGGGCTCGATGAGATGCATCCCAGAGTCCTGAGGGAATTGGCAGATGTGGTTGCCAAGCTACTCTCCATGATATTTGAAAAGTCATGGCAATCAGGAGAAGTTCCTGGTGACTGGAAGAAGGGTAATGTTGTGCCCATTTTTAAAAGAGTAGAAAAGACGACTCTGAGAACTACCGACTTGTCAGCCTCACCTCTGTGCCTGGGAAGATGATGAAACAGATCCTCCTAGAAGCTATGCTAAAGCACATGGAGGGCAGGGAGATGATTAATGGCAACCAACACAGCTTCACCAGGAGCAAGTCCTGTCTGACCAACTTGGTGGCTTTCTATGAGGTAACTGCAGCAGTAGACACGGGTAAACCAATGGATGTGATCTATCTAGACTTCTGTAAAGCCTTTGACACAGTCCCACACAATATCCTTTTCTCTAAATTAGAGAGATATAGATTTGATGGGTGGACAGCAAGGTGGATAAGAAACTGGTTGGATGGTTTTATTCAGACTGTAGCGGTCAATGGCTCAAAGTCCAAATGAAGATCCATGACAAGTGCTGTCCCTCAGGGTCCGTACTGGGACCGGTGCTGTTTAATATCTTTATCAATGATATTGAAAGTGAGACTGAGTGCACCCTCAGCAAGTCTGCAGATGACACCAAGCTGAGTGGTGCAGTTGCCACACTGGAAAGATGGGATGTCATCCAGAGGGACCTGGACAGACTGGAGAAGTGGGCCTGCGAGAAACTCATGAGGTTCAACAAAGCCAAGTGTAAGGTCTTGCACCTGGGTCTGGGAAATCCCCGTTTTCAGTACACGATGGGGGATGACATGCTTGAGAGCTGCTCTGCAGTGAAGGACTTGGGGTGCTGGTCGATGAGAAGCTTGACATGGGCTGGCAGTGTGCGCTCACAGCCCAGAAGGCCAACTGTGTCCTGGGCTGCACCAAAAGAAGCGTGGCCAGCAGGTCAAGGGAGGTGATTCTGCCCCGCTATTCTTCTCTTGTGGGACCTCCTCTGGAATACTGTGTCCAGTTCTGGAATCTTCAACGTAAGAAGGATATGGAGCTGTTGGAACAGGTCCAGAGGAGGGCTACAAAGATGATCAGAGGACTGGTGCACCTCCCATACGAGGACAGGCTAAGAGAGTTGGGCTTGTTCAGCGTGGAGAAGAGAAGCGTCAGAGGAGATCTTATAGCGACCTTCCAGTACCTGAAGGGGCCTACAGGAAAGCTGGAGAGGGGCTACTCATAAAGGCTTGTGGGGATAGGATGAAGGGGAATGGGTATAAACTGGAGAGGGGCAGATTTAGGCTAGACATTAGGAAGAATTTCTTCACCATGAGAATGGTGAGACATTAGCACAGGTTGCCCAGAGAGGTTGTGGATGCCTCATCCCTGGAGGTGTTCAAGGCCAAGTTGGATGGGGCCTTGGGCAGCCTGATCTAGTGGGATGTCCCTGCCTGTGGCAGGAAGGTTGGAACTGGATGATCTTTAAGGTCCCTTCCAATCCAAACTATACTATGGTACTATGATACTATGTTACAAGTTCAATCGTATTTACGTGCTACAGTTAAAAATAATTTTGGATGCTCCTTAATTTGTTCTGAAGCCTACTGTAAAAAGAGCCATAACTTTCCTGTGCCACTGGACTATCTGATTTAACTGAATCTTATTAGCCAGAGAGCCCTCATTCAAATCCTTTTTCTCCACTGGACTTTATCTGCCACTCTTTCATAATTATTCTCATAAAGCTAACAGTCTTTGTAGGCTCAGTCTGAAACGTCGTTCAGCCTGAAAAATTCTATACGACTTATCCAAGCTGGAAGGACGGAGGACAACATATGTACTTTTGACAATTACCTGTGGCTTCTTTTTTTCTCTCCTACCTCTCCTACAGGTACAATATGAAGAAAAACTACTGGGCCAACATCCCATTGTTTGTCCACCTCCTTTGAGGTGCACCTCAAGGTCAAAACAGTCAAAAACAGTCTGGGCTATTACAAATCCTACAAATGAACCCATCTTGAAATAGGTTCACAGCTATTCCATGACCCAAAATGCCAAGAGGAGTCAAATTTAATACCAAAAACTGCAGAAGCACTCTGCTTTATCTGAGATGACAACCAAAACTGATAGAGTCCACCCGATCGTTCTGCAAGGAATGACACTGAGGCATTGCTACTTCACACACTGCTTCTGCAAAAGGAAAAATGAGTTAACATGGGTACAGGCTTACACAAAAAGACCTGGCTTCCTTTCCCAGACCCCAGACTGTGCCACTAATGCTAACGTACATGAATCAGAAAGAGATTAACCCCTTTTGTGCTTTTAGTCAGGCTCTAAAGAGTAGACCAGATTTTTAAGTGTAAGCACCCAGTATTTTGAGGTTTGTTTTTTTTTTAAATCTTTTCCAGAAGTTCCTAGAATTAAATCCTCCAACTGGATGTTTCTGGCCTGATTTTCAAAGAGCCTAACTATTTTTGTGATCTTCTGAAAATCAGGTTTGGGTTTTGGCACTGAAATGGATCTGGACCTCCCTTGGCCAGCTAGCCCCAGCCTTGGGTGTTGAGACATAACGTGAAACCTTGTCTCCTCCATGGCCCACTTTGCCTCAAAACCTAAAGCAAAAATTCTCTGTCAGTCTCTGAGCAGGAGTGTAGCCACATATATAGAAAATAATAAAGATTTTAAAAAATTACAAAATGTATCTGCAACAGAGGCCAAACCACTGGGCTACCTAGGAAAAAAAAATACCAAAAAAAAGCTGACAAGTCAGAAAAATCCCCTGCGCATCTTTCCTCTCCCTTCCTTTCCATATAGTATTTCATTTAACTCGTCCATACAGTAGCGGTCCACTGGTTCATGCTGGGTGTCAGTGTGATCAGCTCCTATGTTTTCCTTGACCTGACCATTAAAGAGCAAAGAACTCACCAAAGTGACATGATACCAGAGGACAACTAGCAAGAAGGAACCAGTCTGTTGGAAGAGACATTGTGCGATTAAAAAAAAGATGATGCTCATAGAATAACCTTTTTCAGAGTCAGGATGTAAGTGCTGTAGCGTAGTGTATTCCCAGACAGATGCAACTCTTAACTTCCTCTTTTTGCCTCCTCTGTCCCTCAACGCTGCTCATTTGCAAAGATTAGAAAATCTGAAGGCGTTTTGGGATTGGGAAATACTTAGGAGTAACACCAACCTCAGTGCGTAGTACATACAAACTACACAACTTATTTTGAAGGAAATCAGTTACCTGTGTAGGCTGTCCTGAACAAAAAAGAAACACCTGTGGAACATACAGGAATACACATAAAAATAAGGATTATAGACGGTGTGCGTGAGGTTACATCTTCAAATGCATGCTAAGATAAAACAGCACAGGGACTGCAAAATATTGTGTTATTACTATTTCATAGTCACAGGGCAGTCACAAGGCAATTACAAAACACAGTTCTGGTCCATTACAAACTTTCCTGTCCTAAGAGTGCGTTCTGTTGAATAAGACTGAATTCTTCTAAGAAAGTGCACTTTTCTTCTACAACTCTGAAGACGGTGAGAACTGCCCAGAAGACTGCTTCTGCTATAAAACAAAACTGTCTGAATATTAACTTATGGAAGAGTCAGACTGAGCACTGAGCCTCGAATCAATTGCCTGGATCCAAACCTCTGCAGCTGGAGGAGGATCAAAAACCACTTGAAATTGCTGAAACCTCTGGCTAAAATGAAAGGGGAAACAGTCCAGTCCCTTTCAGGAAAACAAAAACAAAACTCCAACCCAGGCAGACTTGGTGTGACCACTGCCAAATATTCCTATGTCTTAAATAGCAGTATGGACTCCCTCCCAGGGGATGGCCCCTCTTGGGACAAAGCAGCACACGTAGCACAACCCAAGGCCTGATTTTTCTCTCCCAGAAAGAAAGGCTATTTGCCTATTTGCAAAAGCTGGAGTAGCTGCAAACAGGAGAAAACTAGCACCTCACATGGCATGTATGGTGCTCAGTGGACACTTCATGCCCCTGTCTTTGAGACTGCTTGAAAATGACCTTCCTGGAGAAAAATTCCCTCATGTTAAGATTCTATTTGCCTTTAAAGCTTTCCAGGCTGTTAGCTTGTTTTCTCTCATCCATGCTGAAATGCACGGGCTGGGTAATCCCAGCAACCATAATGCATCATGAGAGCTACTTGCAGGTCTAAATTTTGAGCCATTGAGCAATGCTTAACTGGAGTAACTTAATTACTGAAGAGCATTCTGCAGAGCAGCAAATGCTGTTTTTTCCATTCTGGACCATCTTTCAGCAAATACAGACCTCCAGGCATTTTAGAAAGTCTGAAAGGCTTGACCTCAATTCTCCTCTCCTCAAGGTCCTATTTACATGTTGCCTGTCATGCAAGGAGCCAAGAGGCAATGTAAACACAAAACATACTGCTATCTTTGTTGCTCAAAACAGAAATTTTAATCTTGTGGCAGTTTAAAACATATGGGGGGATAAAGAAACAGCACAACAGCTTGTTCTCTCAAATATAACCCCCCTATTATCTCACCACCGCTTATGGAACACTACGTTTTAAATAGTGAGAGAGAAAAACACATCCTCAGATGTCTCCCTCATGGCTGGGTCAGATGCCATTGTAGCACATGCATTCCCAACAGGAGCTGACGGATTCTTTTCTGCAGGGAAGATGTGCAACAAGCTAACACAAAAGCTGCTGTGTCCATCAACAGGCATTACAACAAGTATTAGAGTTACCAAAGCCTTTCTGAAACCTGAGATTTTGGTCCCACTGAAGTCACCGAAGAAAACATTCCCATGGCTTTCAAAAAAGCACGGAATTTACCCCCACACTTGTAAGCAGTGAGAGGATTTTCAGCACAAGAAAACTGTCTCCAGCCTTTCTGCCTCCTCTTCTCTGTGGATTTCAGTTGCCAACAAAAGGTCTTTTAGCTTTCAGCAGTTATTTTGTGACTATTCAGGGAAGAACTCCTTTCAAATCCCCATCAGGATCCTTTGAATGAAATCCCAGGTTATCACGCATCACCACTGAAATCAAATATGTAAATAGATGTGTGTTGTGTTTGGAAGCTTCTCAGGTATGTACTTTGCTATTATGCTTACACTGGAATGTAAGAAAAATACTCCTAGTGTCTTTCATCTCTCTCCATGAAGGGCTGCTCCTCATTCAACTAGGAATCATAAGCAAGAAATGCAAGTACAATCTCCTACCTCTTCTAAGAAAAAAAAAAAGAGGGGGAAAAAAACCAGTCAAAAAGAAAAAATCT
Organism: Cuculus canorus; assembly: GCF_017976375.1. NCBI lineage: Eukaryota > Metazoa > Chordata > Aves > Cuculiformes > Cuculidae > Cuculus > Cuculus canorus. The sequence goes on from NC_071403.1 coordinate 92,058,457, forward strand.
CACCAGGAAATACAAGCCAACCTTTTTCAGTGGGAAAGTGAGCCCTGACTTTCTGGCACTGTTCAGCTGAGTTTTTACAGCAGTAATGGCCTCAGTGACCTAAGATCAGATTAACCTTCCACCATCCAGAAGACTGACCAACAGTTTTCCTCATAACAAAGTCCTTATTTCTCTTTCATTTTCCAGCTCCTTCTGCTTGCATGTTACTGAAGTGATATCTTGCGAAACAATTTGTAAGAAGAGATGTCTCCATCAGCAGGATGAAGAGGCAGACATGATCACAAGGCCAGCTGCGTTACCTGTATATTGTATTGCTTTACATAGAGACATTGGGATGCTAACTGGAGCACGTAAAAAAACCCTAAGCAGTCATCATAGCTCCTGAACCCAAGTAACCTTGAATAACTTTTATCTAAGAAAATATCTTCCCTTCTCAATAGCAGATTAGGTGTAAGGTTGGGGGGGGGAGCGGGTGTGTGTGTGGGGGGGTGTGTGTGTGTGTGTGTGTCTGTGTGTGCGTGTGTGTCTGTGTGTTTGAGAAAGTCTGTTTTTTAAAAAAATTCTTCCTGGCACCTTTCTCATGAATTTCACTTGCAATGACAGCCCAACCAGCAGGATTCAGACTGGCTTCACAGTGTTATCTTGGTGCCAATTTACTAATGAGCTATATTTAAAAAAATATATTGTGCAGACATTTTTATTGAATCCATCAGAGTCGCCCAAAAAATTACTTCTGTTATAAATCTATTCTCCCCATCAGCATACAAGAGGAGCTTGGCAGGCCTGCACACAGCAGCGCATGCTCCGCATCTCTCCCTCCTCCCAGCTCCAGGGTTTCCACCAAAATTGAGGCAGCAGGTGGGACAGAGCCATCCTGCAGCCCAAGCGAGACCTGCCACCCATAGGCAGGGTGACTCTTCACCCAAGGCTGCTGTGCAAGTCAGGTGAAGAAAGCGCTGCCCCTCCAGCAACTACAAATGTGGAGAAAGCATACAGCCTGCAGAGTCAGGGCACTCACAAGAGTCACAGGACAGTGCTCCTGCAAGGACAACCTGGGTCAGGTCCTCCCAGACCTGGGAAGACCAGGGCTGTCTTTTTGGAATCCCAGAAGGCAGCTCCGGTGAGGAGGATCGAGATTAAGCCTCACCCTTGGACAGAAAGACAAATACATTTTCAGTGTTAGAAGGCAGGTTAGTACATCTTTAAGGCTAACCTCTCCATGAAAACAGACTTAATACTTCTTCTAAGGTAAGCTGCGTTTACTTGTCATATGTCTATATCTGTAAAATTAGGCAATCCACTAAACGTCAGTTCACTACGGCTTGCACTCTGATGGCAAACACACTCATCACAGGCTCTGACTTGTGCCTCTCAGTGCTGGACGACTTGATCTGTATTTTAAGCCCATGAATACACATCCACATTTTAATTTTCTATGTCGAAGGGCTTCTAACGCAAGTATTGTTACAAAATCCAAGAGGATAGCTGGAAATCCCTTGGATATATCCTAAGGATTATAAACTGCCATGGTGACGCAACGCTATATTAAAATCTACATTACAAAAAATGTACCACTGCAGAACAAAGCTGTGCTGGAGAGAAAAAAAAACCAAAAACTGGAAAACATTTTGAATTATTTAAAGAGCTACTAAGAAAACTTTCCCCAAATCCAATTTTCTCCAACAGTGTCACAACAACCACAAAGCCGTCATACATGACAAACTCAGTGGTGTTGAAATCAAGGAAATGGCAGCAAAAAGACATTCTCAGGCTATTTCACAAGTCAGTTTAAGCTGTTCATACTGCTGTGTTTATGTGTCTCTTTACCTTAGCACAGAATAATCCAAATATATTTTTCTTGTTTTCAAGTCAAATGTTTCATTTCCCCTCTCTCTATCTGCAGGGTGGTTCAACCGACTGGAAGTGAATGTATGTGACATAAGTGGTAAGATCAGTCTGACTATTTAGTAGAATAGCAGGGAAAGAAGCCTACCACTTCGCTTCAGAGGAAGAGCGTAGGCAACTGGCTTCACTTTAAACAGTCATGCTGAAGTCATCCTATGAGCTTTCCTCTGCAGCCATATGCTTAGAAGCTTTCCTGATTCAAAGCCCATAGCAGTGAGGGAGAATGAGGTGAATCCAGTCTTCATGAAGCTCCAAGCTCCTCAGACTAAGGAGAGCTCAAAGGACCAAATCCGTTATGCACTTCACACCTGCAATGTGAATTTTGTCACTGTTTTTCCAACCTACCCAAACCCTGCGTTTTGATGAGGCCTTCTCTGTGCAGGAACAATAACGGGTGATAGCTTTCATGACTGTGCTGTTAGTCACCTTCCAGTTCAAACTTCTAGTGAGGGAGATGGAAATGAGCGTCAGCTTCCTGTGAGCAGGCATAGATTTACCTTTTAGGCTGAGGTCATTCCATTCATCCAAAGCTGGTCAATAGACAGCCACCTGCTACCAATGTTCTCCAAGCCTCCTCAGCCTAGATTAAATTCCTGTCTAGACAGAGCCATCCAGTCTCACAAAATATTTTTATTCTTTTAAATAGGAAGACAGTACAGTTGTAACTGACAGAAGTTAGTTAATGTAGATCACTTGCACAGAGATCACATTAAATACTGCATCCCACAAAACTCAGTAGGGCAGCAGACTTTGGTCTGTCGTGAATTGGCTATACTGAATAAGAGTATACTATAAACCATGTCCTAAGTTACTTTTCCTGTTAACATTAACCTAGAAGGGGGAATGTCCTAATGCCATAGGTTTGGAGCACAAAGTACTGTCTATTACCTATGGCTGCAGACCACTTCACGAGGCAATGTACCTTTGAACAGCTGTCTTCTGAACAAACCATGAACTATTCCTTCCCTCTGCATACTTATACAGCCTCATGACCACAATTTTTAAGTGCACATCTGTCATTCATCGCAGTTGGTGGTAGCTCTTTTAATTTTGGTGCCTCATCCCACTTGGAGCTCTCCCATCATTTCATTCCTTTAAACCACTGAGCCATTTCCTCTCTTCAGTTAGTCCCTTAAAACTTTCTTTCCTCTTTAAGCTTACGATTATTCTTTCATTAGAGCATCTTGTAGTGCCCTCTAAGGAAAACTAAATGAAATAAATAAGAACAAACCAACACATTACGCTATCATGTTCTGTACAGTGGAATAATATACATCTTGTAAGAAATAGAGCCAATGCACAGACTGATAACGAAGGTAACACCATCAAGTTTTGCTCTCTTCTGGAAGAGAGTAGAATTAAATATACACTTATAAAATATATAAAATTAAATAGGCCTCTGCAAATGAAACTTGCCTGTGAAAATACTTCCCAGATGTGTGGCTTTAATTACTATATAAATAAATAGAAAACCAGATTAAGGGATTTACACAATTGTTATGCATCATATTTGGAATTGTAGCATTTTTGTCAGCTACAATAGCATGAAGGCATAATCCAGTAAGTCCAACTGAACTGGATCAAGCTTTTCCCTGATATTCGTGTTAGGTAGATAACAATCTGAAATCAATCCAGCAGCACTCACCTGGGACTGTAACATGCAAGATATTTGGATTTTATGATATGTTCAGATTAAAAATGCTTAGGCGCTCCAGTCATTCAGCTTTACTCATTTACCAGCTCTATTTGTAAACAAATTTTCAAGCACCTACTACAATCTCCTCTGAGGAGACAAACCCATTTGTGTACAAAAGCAAAGCGTGCATAGCAGCAAAAGTGTTAAAACTGCTTGTGCCCTTGTAAAAATCAATTCATGTTTGCAAACACAGAAGTCTAGGGCTTATCATCCACAGCTAGAGTAGATCTTTATATTTTTTCTTCCTTCCTTTTTCTATTATTCTTTTACTGCTACGCACATTGATTTTAGCCTGAACAAACTGCTCACAAGTGACCTTCTTTACACAATTTAATGTAAGTAAATTACCGAGGAAGAATTTAGCACACTGTACCAGCTCATTCAAGCTTTTCCTCCTTAGGCTTAAAATCTCTCTAACTCCTCTCTCCTTCACAGGCCTGCTCTTCATCTCCAGCTGGACTGCAACGCCGTAATCTTACACTTACAAGGTAACAAGCCTGGAATGTGAAGCATCTAGAGCTCAGCAGAGTCTCTCCTTGGCACCTCAACTCACATACTTTGTTGCCTAGTGCCAAACAGTATTCAGCTCACTTTAGTCAATTCAAATGAAGGTATGAAATCCCAGGATTGTAGAAACATCATTTACCAATCAAAACCATAGTTAAAAGAAATGCCTTCCTAAGAGAAGAAACAAATGCTACTTGACTTTTAAGAGGCCTCAAAAAGCACAGTGTCTCAAATAAACATTTCAATCTGCAATAAATGTTTATGGTTTTGCTATCAACCTTCATATATGAAAGACAAGAGAAAGAAAATAAAGATTGGTTTGTCGTGCTTTGCTGTCCTATGGAAGCCTTTCCTGTGACATTATCATCCACACAACAGCAAGGACCAACACGTGCAAACCACTGACATTTTATAAGAGGCTTTACAGAATAGCACCAAGAGGCAGCTCAAGTCTTTTCCTAGATGGAGGGTCTGGCACACATTTGACCACTGCCCTGCTCATACATACTTAACCCTATCACTGAATGAATTAGGGATGCCAAACCAAAGGCATCTGCCCAAACCTATCTTCCACAGCTATGAAGGCAGAAGGCGATCCATGTACATGGCCTTTTCCTTACATACAAAAGATACTGCTGATATCATAGACTAAGAACAGAGTCATAAAGGAATGATTAAGTTCAAATTCTCTTTACAGTCAAATATTATTGAATGGTACCACAAGCATGGCTTGGGAAAGAAAACAACTAAGCATTTCTCACCCGCTAACCTAGGTGAGGTCCATACAGGCTCAGTCTTGACAAATGCCTGCTTCCAAGTGTTCTCTGTTCAGAACTGCAAGACCACCCGAGGCTGGAAGAGCTCTTCTGAATTTAATGTTTGGTCCTATTAACTAAACTGCATAGATTAGATGCTTAATGTCCAGCTCGACAAGTTAGGAAGAGACAGGATTCTCAGCTTAAAAACTTCCCTCCCATGTGAACACAACAGCTGGCTATGCCTAGATACTAATGTGTATTTAGCTCTGAATGGTATAGCTGCCTACATTGTAAAGCCACCTTGAAGTGAGATGCACTGACTTGTTCAAAAAGCATTTATAGATCAGGATGCAGAAAAATGATACAACAGTGTGTAGAATTCAAAACACAGGTAAGAAATAAATCCCTCTTTCTCACCCTTCCACAGCAGTCAGTGGTCACAGAACCTTCTCAGAAGCACTGTAACTAAGAGTAAATGGATTTTCCTTACAAATTATTGCAAATTATTCCACCTAAATTGTTTACCTGGCTGATGCTGTAACACTGTTGAACAGTAGTGCCTGTGAAAGGAGCAAAGCAGACTCAACTAAGATGTCTCCATGACAAGTAGAAAGTAGAGGTATCCGTACTTTCTCCAAGAGGTGGTGTTAATAACAAAAGTCATCTTACTCAGTGACAGAAAGTTTACCTCAATTATGACTTTACTAATCTACGTATAAACTATATGGTGATCGCATACCTTGAGGCAGAATATTATGCCTTGCTAACCTATTCCTCAGAAGCATGAAAGACCACTCTCCTCCTCACATAGGAGAGGTGCATTTCTCTACTGAAGCTCAGGAAGGAGAACTACTCCATCATGAGCTTCCTGTAGGACAGCTGTAGTAAGGCTAAACATAATACAAAAAACCCCCAAACCTCCATACATTAAACCATCATCTGAAGGTTCCTTTTACCATTAAAAAAGGGTCATCTAAATGACTCCACAAGTAATGAGACCCTACCAGCAGGTGGAGATTGCCACACACGCAGGGGATAGTATCTTATATGGTCTGCCACAGCCACCATCAGGGAATGGCAAAAATATTCCCACCTTCTCCTGCTGTAAAGGAGAGATGGCCAAGGCAACAGATGGATCTCAGCTCAATATTAGACATTAGAGAAAGGTAGAATATTGCTAACTAATGGCTCCACTTCAGTCTCTCCTTGTTGATACCAGATCTGGAACTGAGTTGCCCTGAACTGAAATGCAGGTTATACATCTCAAAGTACAAACTAAAAACAAGAAAAGTCCCTTTCAATCTGAAAAGACATCTATACTCAGCATAGATATTTAAGCAAGAATCTCTGACTAGTGGCAGGATGTGGGAAGACCACTGCTTCTCAAACCCTGTTGCTCCATTTGAACATTTTTTAAACCAATACTAGAAATGTTCTAGATTCTGATGGCCAGTTCTATTCCAATAGTCTACTTTTTACTCAAAATAGCCTTTTAGTGCCTGGTCTAAATTGTGTTCTCCAACTTTTACTGGTCCAAGCACACCAGGAGTGATGAGATAATGCCCTTGTGAGCAAGTGAGAGCCTCCTCAGATTGCTCTAGAGCAGTGATACAATTAAAAAAAAATGAAAAATTATTCCCAAGAAGACTATAGGCTAACATGGTAAGATGTCCTAGACAGCTTTCCAAGTCTTAAAACCACCCTATTTCCAATAATGGTTAATGTAAATCTGGAAAGGTGTTGCCTTGTCTGGAGTAAAATCACCTACAAATTGAAAACAGATTAAGATTTTTGTTACAACATATGCACTTTTCATATTTTAATCTTCTAGTGTCTGGAATGGAAGAAGAGAGTTAGGGAATAAGGAGAACAAAGAATGGCACAGTTCACTGTCACGGCTGATGCTGCAGGTATGTACTGTACTCTCTTTCCACAATACCTAAGGTAATACAGGGCATTAATGACATTCTACTGTTAGTTTATAGTGTGGCCCCTCCTTGTGACAGGTGAACACATGAGGAAATGGCATCAGCTCATACCATAGTGGGCGCTCTATGTGTGTGCTATTCATAGCTGAGTGTTCAGGTTTACAAGGCTAGACTAGTTTTCCTGTACGCAAGAAATTAGCTAGATGGACCCAGCTGGATTTTCCAAAGCATAAGATAAATGTCTTTCTCTCAGACACTACAAATATCAATTGCTCTGAGTGTGGCCGCCTGCTTCAAATTCATCTCCAGAGGATTTGTTTTTAGATCTACATGACCAAGACTGAGTTTCTGATTCCTTTTTATTGCTGAATTTTATGACACACCAGCAGAGACATCATGATAACGAAACTGCGCTGCAGGACGGCTCTGCATCAGAGGTATTTCAGTGACAGAGGCATGGACACACAGCGAGATTGGAATGACAATGCCTAGACAATGGAATTACACTCAAGCTTAACCAAAGATGACATTTTCCCTGCTATTTTTAACGGCAATTTTTGCTAAATTAATTTCAACCCTTTACCTGCACCTGAAGTTTCACCTATTTTTTTTTTACAATTTCTACAGTAATTGCAAAAATAATATGGCTTCATATGGCAAGGAACTTACCTCCACAAAAAGAAACCAAAAACGTAAAAGAATATGTATTTCAGACTAAGAAGATGATATCCAACTAAATATTAGAAAAAGATGTTCTGAACATTTATGATTCAGAAGGATCCAAAACTAATGCAGACTCCAGACAGAGATCACATTCAATGAAAAAGCTCCACAAATTGCATCATACAACACCATGACTGCAACAATGAATATGGATAGCAATTACAGAGTCAATGTCTGCCTTTCTTAAAGATCAGAACTGACTATGAATGCATCAGTGGCTCCTTCGAATATCCTAGAATGATTCGAAAACACATCCGTTCAAAAGACCATGAAAACTACGGTGGCTCTCCACAGCAAGTTTTAAATTTTCTGCTCTATATGCATTATTAGTCATACTTCTTACCAGTGGGCCTCTGCAGGTGTTCAGCTAACTGTGCCTACAGAAGTTAGGCTCCGATATTTAATGCTTTGGTCATATGACACTGACATATGACCAAATTAGACAGGATGGTTAAGCTTCCCAAGAACCACATTCAGAGACATTACACTAGAAAGTAGGGGAACTGTTCAGAGAGTTTGTCGTTGCATTGGATGTTTTGTTTGAAGTACTGGTTACATACCCTAGAGGCAGAGTCCTTCTAAATGCTGATACAAAAAAACATGTGACAGGGAAATACAGTACATATGTACACAGAACACAGTATGCTTCAGAAGTACTCTGCCCTACCCAACCCAAGGCTGACCCACTGTAAAAAAGGAAAAGCTCCATGTTTCAGAGGTAGAACTTCAGAAATCACAACAAAGGAGTCTTCAAAATGTACACACAAATTACATCTATAATGAGAAGACAATGCCTTTTTCCTTGTTTTTATATATTGATACGTACATATCATAAAACTATAGGATTATATCTTGAAATGACAAGTATGGGACACCAACTAACCACACTACTGTCATGCTAAGTGAAAAAGGACAAATACACTTTCAAATGTACACAACAATGACAACAGGTTGTTTTACACACACACAAATTTTACTGGGACCTATAAGGTGTAAATCCATAGTAAGAAGTAATCACATACATTAAAATTACTGAGAAAATAATCCAATATACTGGTTCAATTGCAAGTATATTGCAAAACAAGGGTTGATAGTGCATGGCAGACAAATGTGTTCTCACTGCAACACTGCAGCAAAAATAATGTGCTCTCAGACTAAAAGTAAAGGAGAAAATAAGTCTTTTACTGCAGAAATTAACTAGGATCAAACACACACAATAAATCTTCCTTTCAGTGCTGGACATCGATTTTCACTAGGATAGTGTCAAAATGGAGAGAAGTCAGAGCTAAACAAGGAGATCTAACGGCTCCAGAGTCTGATAAAAGACAACAAAGAATGAATACGTATATGAAAAGTAATAGAATGGGTCAAAACTCAATCATGCAGAGACATCTGAAGCATGTCATCATCATCAGAAAGTGACAGCAATTCTTATGGCAGGAATATCATTACCTTGGAGTCACTACGAGAAGTCATGAAACTGCTACATTGCTTCTTAGGCAATCCTGACCTCAGAAAGATAAAAATTGGGAAGACAATTGAGCCAACCAGAAAAAGTAAAGTGAAGAACTAAAAAAACCACACCCACATACAAAAGAAAAAAAAATAGCATCTTTTTAGACTGTGATATCCACTGTAGTTTTCATATTTCACCTAACAGCAGCTGGCAGTTAAGTGTCTATTTTATACCAATAATCTGTGTGGTCTCTAAATGTAGTACAGAAGGCAACTTCCAAAAACTTGTACACTTGACCTTTAAACGCAAACTAAATGAAAAAAGACATACCAGCAATGGCAGGGAAACAGACCACTTGCTAAGCAGATCCTTTGTGACCTCATCTTCTACCCCTTGCCAATAGCTGAGCTCCTAACTCTACTGTCTACAAGGAAGGAGTACCAGTGACTTCACACACAGAAACACCAAGTTTGGGGGAGATTAAATATGGCACACCTACCTTCCAGACTTGCCAACTGCAAAGCTTTATTTTTTATAAGTGGCTTCAAACAGGAATTGAAATAAATACAACCCATGCACATTACAAGCTGGAATAAATCATGCCAGTTCTGCCTCCAGTGGACAGGACTGCTTGAACTTTCGGCAGCTAAGGATCCAATTCATGAACATATAGATCATTTTGAAAATAAGTTACCGAAGTGCTAATCTAACAACTAAGTCAACAGCACCTACTTATGATAAAACACACCTCCAGTTAAACTGTGACATCAGTCGCCTAAACCACTGCAAACACATAATGCCCCCTTCTCTCTCACCAGCTGCTCCAAGGGCGGAGAGGACACTTGGCTACAGCATGGGAGCCACTGAGCCTTTAAGCAAAAGGGAAGGGAGAGGAAAAGTTAAAAAATAGGAGCTCATGTGCAAAGTAACATAATCCATAGCATCAAATATAGGCCACTGGAGAAAATGATGTTCGGAAACCACTAATAATTGCAGCAGATGAAGCAGCACTGTCCCAGAGATGTGGGCCAGGTACTGTGTTGGCATGAAACTTGAGTAGTCCCTGTCCAAAGAAACAAAGCCCAAAGAACCTATGTTTCTCATAAATATCAGCAGTACGCTTTGGAATAGCAAACCTATTCAATGTTGTACATTCAGTCAGAAAGATGATATGGCTTTGTTTTCATTTCTTGAAAAGAGTATGAAAAAGTTACATTCTTAATTCATTTAGTTATTTCAAAATAAAGGCCTGAGAGAACATGCTTAGAAGTTACTTCTCCATTCTTTTTATAGCTTCCATTTTTTGAAAAGCCATAAAATTCTAATTCAATCTGAAAAAAGGAACATCAATAACAGTAGATGGAGGAGTCAGAGTTGAGGTCTGTCCTTCTCCTTTTATAGCCTCCTGTAGGCATCTGTGGAGACCCCTGGGTAAAAGATACTACAAAATGCTGAACATTACCTCTCACGTTGATTTTTAAAACAAAAAACGTATGATTGTGACACTGTTTGAATTTGACAAGTGACTTTCACACACAGCCAGAACTTAGTTTGCAGTTTGCAACCTATTTCCAGAAAAGGGACTACCAAGGTCTGCCTCACTTCTCCAAGCACACAACAAGCTACAAACCAATCCACTGACCAGCTGGTGAACAAGGACCACAGCACAATGTAAAAAAAATCCCAGACAAAGACTATGATTACAGGCAGAGACGGAGGCACAGGTACATTCAGTCTCTCTCCATTCTTCTACCCTTCTAATACAAGCAATGCAGGTCTAATGCACAGCCTTGGATGCAAAGGACCGTGGACACCTGCATATTTTTCAACACCTACCTAAACTTTTTTAAGAGATCTGCCACAAACGAATGCATTACTCCTTGTTTATTTTACTCTCTTATTGCTTCTAGCAGCAATTACACGAACACATAAGAAAAGATAGTTTTAAATATAGTATCAAGTATGTAGTACCAGAAGGTTGGAATAGAGCCACCTATACAATCTATTTAAAGAAAAGGGGTGGGAGAAATAAGAAGTAGTGAGGAATTAAAGACAGAACAAGAGCGGAAAAACATTAAAAGAAACTATTTATTAGCACCTGGAAGAAAACAAGGAGTTGAGTAACAGCTCACATGGACTTGTCAGAAGCAATTAGTGTCCAAACAACCTGAAGTGCCTTCAGGACTGGATAACAAGCTTTGCAAATAGACGAGAAACCACAGATGACATTTATCTTGACTTCAGGAAGTTTGGACACTGACACGCCCATTAGCAAATAAGAGAAATATGGTCTAGACAAAAAAATACAGTAAGTAGGCAGCAGGACTGGAAAAATGCACTGAGAAAGCAGTTATCAGTGGTTCCTAATCAAAACAGAAGCATCTACCCAACTAGGCACTGCAGAGCAATGAGACTACAGAGCTATTAAATACAGACTAAAAAGTAAATTTGGGTTGCTTGGCTAAAAGAGACTACTGAAGGTGTTACATAAAAACAGCCTTCATCTATGTAAACAGCTGCCACAAAAAGCAGGGGAACAATCCATTTTCCATGTCTATGATGGATAAATCATGAGTAATTCTGAGGCGCAGGAATGGAAGGTTTGTGCTAGGGATCGTGAAAACTTTTAGACAACAAGGATAATGAATCACCAGAATAGGTTGCACGGGGAGGCTGTGGTGGTCACTGGAATTCTTCAAGAACAGGTTACACAAATACCTATCTGGAATATCACCTCTACAGTCTACTACCTCTTCTAATGCCGGACCAACAGAGCAGCATCTTGAAGTCCCTCCATCTCCATGTTTCATTCATGATAATTGGCTGTCGGCAAACAGCTTCTGTTCCTGAACAAACTTTGGTGAATACATTTATTGATACCTATATGTGTCAGATATAATTTACACCAACTAATTCTGGAACATATGTCATCAGGTCAGGTACCAGAGGGTGTATATCAATACATGAACTCTGCTAACACCAATACATCTGCCTCCAGCCAGTCACAGCCATGCCCAGTATGTAGGAGCAAGGTAGTAACAGCTGGGAGCACAGTGTTGAAGCTGCCATGCACAGAAGGCTTCCACTGCAGCCAAAGTGAGCGACAGGCTTCTAAACCTCTTTATGTGGGAAAAATTTGATCACGGTAATTATTAGATATATAGACAGAGTAACTTAAAAATTTAACAGTGCTTCTTTACAGCATCCTCCTTTCTGGGTAATGCAGTTGGAAGTCTCCTGCAATTGGCTAATAAACCTTAACAGTTCCTTAAGTTAAACAGATAGCTTTCATGTTAAAGGAATTTAGAGCAGGATATTTGAAATGTACAACAATGCAAGTATATGGAGTAAACTCTCTGTGGTATTAATATCAGGTTCACGCTTAAAACAACACAGCGAATACTTATAACTGATACTCTATCCCCTGGTCTTGAATTCCTCAAACTAGGATGCTATATTATACCGTGCTTTCCTTCACTGGTAATTCGTTATCTTGGGACTGTTTGTGATATCACTTGAAAAGCTATATTCAGTGTGAAAAGTGATGGCAAAGTTTTAGTAAAACTATTATGATACGATTTTTTTTCTTAGTCTTTGGCATTATTTCATCCTAAACTTTGAACTAGCTGCTTTTGCCGATGTGCATTTCAAGTTTAAAGTGAAACAGTCCAATAGCTGAAGCCAAAAGTTTGACCTCCATTATAAATGTTGTAATCTTCTGGGAAAATATCCTCTTGACTCTAATTTCTCTTTTCAGACTCACCATGCTGCTGATGAGAAATAATAGTTATTGGAGCTGTAAGGCCAAGATTAATGTCTGGCCCTGTAAAAAAAACCCAAAACCAAACAACCTCAAAAACAAACAAAAAACCCACCAGCAACACTGAATGACAGATGAAGTTTCTCCATTTCTCATACATGCTGGGCTAGTACAGCCATAAGACGAACACTATCACATGAAGAAATATTGAAGCATCAAAGTCTCTGGTTTTGAGCACACACGCCTTTTGCAGTGTAACTGATTATACCACAGAGCATCATTATCTGACTTGTCAGTCTAGACAGGAAGGTCCATAAGGCTACTGCAAAGATCAACAGTGCCTCACACAACAGGGTCCTGATCTCTCACTGGGGCTTGAGCAACTACTTTAATACAAATATTGCAGCATTCTTCACTTTGCCTCAATTGGATAGTGTTGTTAGATGGATGCAGCATGTTACTATCAAGAAATATTTGGCCACACTTCTACTGGAGTGAAATGATCCCTGTAAATACATGGACAAATTGTGGTTGGCCCTTGGCTCCACACATCAGAAAACATCTCTGTCAGCAACTGCTGTACAGGGTGAAAGTTGGCTGATGCACTAGCAGGAACAGAATAGGAGCAAAGAAAAGGATGTCTGTTACAGGAGCTGTGGAGAGCCCTGACTCACTAAACGTGGGCAATAGCAGCCTCCCCAGCTGGACTGTTCCCACCCAAGGACACTTTACTTAGCACCTCTCAATAAGACAAAGGGAAAAAAAGGGAATATCCAGAGTGAACTTCTTGCTCTTTTTTAAATTTTTTTTCCAGCCCAGACGGTAGATTTTTTCCTTTGGTGACACCAATAAAAGTTTAAACTTCCTTGTCAAAAGACATCAAAAAATTACAAACAGCCAGAATAGCTGCCAATGCCCTTGAACTAAGAGTGCTCATGCCTAGCTTCTTAGCTGTGAGTACACAGAAATGGCACCACTGCTTCATAACGCTAAAGGCAAGATTGGTATTTTGGTATTTTACTTAGGGTTAACAAGGTCTCTAAGGCAGAAGGATCCCAGGCTGTCACAGACTTTCCAACCTTCAGGTGGAAACATGAATTCTTACCAGAAAGACTCTGTATGAGTAAATGTCTTTTGCACGTGGTGTATTTGCTCTTGGCAGTACTGGCCACTTTTAGCCAAGTCAGCCACTGGCAATTTTTGTGTCAAACCTGAGGATCATGAATTGCAACAATCCAAACTAGAAGTTTGTCAAGCTCATCTCCCCATATCCAAACTTTCCCAAAAGTGGATAAAACAAAGCTTCTTCCATATGTCAAACAAATTGTTTCTTCTACTTTGCAAAACTGCATGGGAGTATGATACAAGTCTAATCATGACACTGAGACTTCATACTGCTCTGAAGTTTCCCATCACTGCTGATGCAAGTGTAGCCATCAGCTCCTCAGTTACCTTTTGTCACCAGTGGTTCTGACAGTTGTGACCTTAGGTCAAGCCAGGAATCCCTTATTGTTTGCTGACTTCACTCAAGATTCATGGTGAAAGCTTAACTAGTACAGAGAAATACAGCACTTATGAAGGTGGCGTGAGAATCCATGGCATCCCCAGATATGTCTGAAATGCCTTAAGAAGAAAGTAAGAGAATACTGACAGATTTAGGCATGTCATGACTTGGAGGCAAATAACAGAAAGCCTTCTCCATGGGATTAATTTTAACACTGGGACCTCTTCAGAAATATGACTAAGATGATACCATTGAAGTGGATAGTACGCTTACAAACTTCTTCTTGAAGGCTTAGAAGTCTCTCACTCCTGTATTTTTGATAAAGGCCCCAAAGACAGATACCAAAGAATTAAGTTTAATTAGGTTTTATCAGGAAACCTGCAAAATTTCATTTCAAAGAATACTCCATGAAGTAAAGTATTTGCAGTGTTGCTGATAGCAACTTGCCTGCAGGTCCCCTGAAGCCAGAATGCAATGCTGAAGCATTCCTCCTGCCCAACACTTCACCTCGGTAACACAGCTCAGGTACTCTACAATGCCTGGGGCTCCAAAACCAAACCCAAAAATCCAAACATCCCCAGAACTTTGAAAAAGAGAAAAGAAAAGATATAGAAGTCAGAACATCACAGTGTGCATTCAACCCTAAGTATGCCAAAAATGACAGAATAGGATAAACTACAGACCTAGATCCTATTCTTTACAGAAGAATCATTATGTGGATGATTATACAAAATGGGGATTCACACAAGGTGATAGCAGTGGTGGTCAGGCACGTAGGAGCACCCATCTTCTCTTACTGAGTAATCAAAATCGCACATAGAAACTTGTGCTGGTTGCCCAGCACAGATTAGTATTTTATTGTTATTTATAAAATATATTTATATTAATTATATTTATATTGTTATTTATAAAAGCAAGTTTCTCTCTCCTGTTAAGTTTTTTTTTTTTTTCTTTAACAACTGGGCCTCTACTCAGCTATTCTAACTGGAAGATTTAAAAGTGGTCAGGAAATTTCAGGGCTGCCTGGAGGAGATGAAAGCAAGTCCCACGGCACAGGCTCTGTTCCTCTCGCCCCACCTCTGCCAGGAAGCGCTCCTGTTCTCCTGGCAAGCAGCATAGCTGGCTGCCTCCTCCTGCTCAGCCAAGGGTCCAGAGAACAGCCCTTCCAAACTATTCCCTGGCTGAAGGAGGAAATGAAAGCAAGTCATTTTCAAGAAAAGCAAGTTGGATTGTCCAACCCTTTCACTCTAGGGAGGGGGAAAAAAAAAAAAAGAAAGAAAAAAACGGAATTATACAAGAAGTAAAAGTGTAATGGAGAACGAAAAGCAAAAGAAAACTAGATTTCTTTTGTGTTGCAGAGAGGTCAATATTCACAGATTCAAAGCACAAGCAACACATCTTTAAATGATTAAGATAAAACCAGCGAGTAATAGATGAACGTTAGAGACAGAGGGAAGTGAGTTTTTAACCACATTAAAACCATGCAATCTTTCCTGCTTCAAAACAGTAATTACAATTAAAATAATTTACACTCTGCTGTAGTGTAAATTAGGAACAGAAAAGCACAGAGACTGTAAATCTCTCTTAGAGAAAACGAAGTAGCCAGTAGAAGTTAGTGCCGCTAGCTGCCTGCATGCAAGAAATGCACACCTGCTTGCCCATAGGGAGGTGCTCAGCTTTCAACTCCTTTCTCTACTTTTCACCTTGACTGGCCTAGGAAGCTCCCAGGCAGCTTGATTACGAACATCCCTAAAAAACTTCATGGACTGCATAGCAAATGTGGCTGCTCACTATGCTCAGATACTACTAAGGAGATGGACATGGAAGGATTAGGAGTTGCAGAACAGACAGTACAGCTAAGCTTGGAGAGGTTCACCTGCAGAGCTTTATGTACGACTAGCCCCAAATCACACTAGCAAATTGTGGCTATCAGAGAGAAGAATTATGCTGAATATTGAGTCATTTTCTTTTATACAGTAATTTGTCAAAACCAGATTGTATCCTGAAAATACTTGCTAGAGTTAGCTCCAGTTTAGTGTTAAGAAGATGGACTCAATTAGAGTATAAACTCTAATTATCTAAGATATTCCTAATTCCAAGGTCCTCTTACTAAGTCCCAGTTACTAGGATGAGTTATGATCCATTGTGACCTCTACACTATTTTTAACACGCGTGAAATGTCTTTATAGGTTAAGGGCTCAGACCTCTGGGTGGGGCAGAAACATCTCTACTAACTACATTGCAACATGGAGTCACCAACTAAGACAGAGACCTTGAGGTCTCCCATGTCTTGGGTTACTGAATGTGGAAAAGAAACCCCAAAACATTATTTGCTTTCCAAAGTTATGATTCTGGCAACAGAATTAATATCACAGCTGTGGTGTCTGCCCCCTTGCTTCTCTGAACAAAGAGTTGCCAACTGTATGAGCAACCCATCACCACCTACTTCCTCCTCTGTAGTTTGAAGCTGTGGATGGCACTGCTCCTGCCAGGACAAGGGCAATCAACTCCATCAGGCCACACCTTTACAACTGGTTCCTAATCAGTTGGCTTCTAGAAACTGCTTATTTCAGACGCCTCGTACTTCAACAATTAAGTACCTTCAAGGAGACAGATGTAGGCACCAGTTTACTTTGAAGGTCAAACTCGAGTGTTCTGGTTACCCAGATGTAACAGGAAAGATTCATAGCTTAGGTAGGAGTGATCACCTCATGTTCTGCACAAAAACAAGAAGTCCCAAAGAAACTGAACACGATCAGGTTTAGTATTATGAAGGAGACAGCCATACAAAGATGAACACAATTATCTGAATCAATATATACAGAACACACTGAAAAGGATAATACTCTTAGTTTGCCAGACAGGTAGAAATGACAGTTCCATAATCAACAAATAAGTCCACTCAGGTCAGAAAACTGTCTGTGACAGAAATGCATGCAATCATAAGAAGATCAAATTTAAGAATGCAACTATGGATTAAGTTGCATTTAAGTTGCATTAAGTTCATTATTAAAGAAAAGTAAAAGTAATAGCTGCTGAGAACTACTCTACATCAGAGAATAAGAACTGCAGAAAACAAATGAAAGTAAATGAATCAGACATGCATTTCCATGAGACACAAAATACAATGGTAGACAGGAAACCATTATTGAGCAACAAGCTTCTAACAAGGTCCCATAAGGCTCCTTTTACTGTACTCTACTATCTAATAGTAGAAGGAAGGAAACTAAACCATTACTAACCAACTGCAGATGAAATGGTGATATGGCTGTGACAAATAATGAGAAAATGCACCACAAATACAGTGGCCTGAATCTTGGATTATCAAGATGTAAATGGCACTAGAATCAGTTTGAAAATAAAATTCTAGGTCAGAGAAACTAGACCATACCTACAGAGAAGGGGACTCCATCCTGAGAGCCAGCAGCTCTGAAATGGACCAGGGGCTGGGGTGACCCTGGTGGGTAATTACCGAAGTACCAATTTTTACTTCTCCTTGCTGGGTAAAGTAGCCCATGCTGAGTTCCTGGCTGCCCCACAGCAGGGTCTTCCAACAGCCACGCCGGCTTGCTCTCCGCCAGATCAGGTCCTGTCTCTGTAATTTCTTTGTCCTGTGGGTGCCTATGCAATGCCCCCAGACTTGATAATGGGTCTTCAAAAATAACAAATGAAGGTTTAAACCAGATTCAAAAGCTAGAACTTGAAGCTAAACAACCTAAAGCATAAAGATGTTTCTTTCTAGTGAATGTAATTAATCACTGGAACAATTCACCATGAGTGGTGTGAACTCCCTTTCAAAAAAGAATTAATTCAGCAAAGCTCAATGGCCTGGAAAATGCAGGTAGGAAGACCAGAAGACCATCATGATGGCTTCCAGGTTTTATAATCTCTAAGTGTCTGTTCTACTATCACTCAAAGCCTCCTAGAGCAAAGTCACTCTCAGCCTTCCTAAAGTGCAGCGTGATATATCAATTAGTCATTAGCGATCAGTTTGAAGAGACCTGCAGTGTTACAACCTGAGAACATCCCATTCCCACTGAGATAAGTGTATTCTTCATACGTAAGGCAACATCCATGTTCCACCACAAACCCACTTGCAGGTCTGCCTGTCATTACATTAAGGCACTTTATACTCTGCGACATTAATATTGCCTCAGATTAAACAAGAACCAAGCCCTTTGATTTCATATCCTGCATGAAATGGCTTGAGATCAAAGCTCATCCCACAGGATATAGGAAGTACCTCAGAGATAAAATACAAACCAAGCTTTTTTTACCTTTCTGTTTTATAAGACACATGAACCCCCCAAAACCTGTGGTGGAAGGATGTTGATTCCTCCCAGACTTTGGAAAGTATATAGTAGTAATACAAATATGATACAAGACAACATCCAGGACATTTCTCATCAGCAAAGCAGATTTACCTGACATAGGCTCCATCTGAATGAAAGGCTGGGATTCTTTAAGGCTACAAAGGAACCACTCGTTTAGATGCTGCTTAAAACCACCGCCACCATGACTGTTCTGCTTGCCCAAACAATCACTGAACAGACTCCAGTTTCACCACCACCAGGAAAAATCTGGAGAGGCTTTACTGACTCAAATTAAATTGCTCCAACTTTTCATCTATGCAAAAATATACCTCAAAAGTTAACTCATTATTTCGTGAGCCACTTTGAGACATACCAAGTCAGAGAGGCTTTACATAAAACCACATGCACCTTCATGCTATAAGCACAGCTCCTGTTTCCAAACTGTTTGGCTTTCCAGCTTGTAAACTCAGCATATATCATGCAGCAAATTGACTTTCAGAAGTTGTTCTCCTGACTTCAGCTCTATTCAGAACTGACTTTTAAGATTTTTACTGACAATATAAAACCACCTTTTTAGCTTAGCCCTGACCTTTTTTTACAGTCCACTGCATAGGGATTTGCCACATTCTTATCCACAGCCTTTAGATTCTTCCTGGCTTTGGGTGCTGAGGTCTGGTGTTGCACGTGTTTGTGAGAAGCCTCTGGATGTGGACTGACGAGCTTCTAGAAAAAAGACTCGCTGTAAGGAGGATGATAGAGATATATTATAGTTTGTTTATTTGCCTACACCTTTGCCATCAGATGGTCATTTATTTTAGACAGGGGGAGGTGTGGGATATCTAAAAAGTACAGGACATGAACTCATGCCTCCTTTTCTGCACTATGCAATTCTTGCCATATTGCTGCCATATGCTGTTCCCAGATGACATCTCCCATCACATGCTTCTATCAATAAGCTACTAAGGTGTTTATTTTTAAAAGCTGGTTTTATTTTTTTTTTTGCAAAACCTCACACAGAATAACACCTCCAATGGCAACTCAATAAAAATGAAAGCATCACATACAATATGTCCCAATAGATTTTGAAGATGTAGCCATTCTCTGAAACAAAGAAATGACACTTAATACCTGATCTAAAGACTTTTGCAGTAAAAGGAAAGACTTCCAGTGTTTTCAGCAGGCTTTGGACCAGGTCCCTTAATCTGGGGAACACACCCTCAGAAAGCAGAAAACTAAAAAGGTTTGACTGTATCACATGTATAGCTGGCCTTGTAGCAAGTGTGCATGAGGCAGATTCCTTTCCAGACTCTACCTCAACAAATACACTTATAGCCAGAGAAAATGAAGTCCCCTAAAGAAGTGGATAAAGAATAGGACTCCAACTTGGAAGGAGGTAAATTCCTTCAGACACTTGATATTGTTGTAACTCAGTCTCTGACCACTTCTTTTTCTAGATCCTTTTGGGGCTCTTTTCTTCCCTAATGAGCAAGGGGAATGTGAAATTTCCAAATACATGGCTCATCGGGGAGAAGTGCAAGCTGGGATCAGGAAATCCAGATTCAAGGAGGGAAAGCAAGCTCAGACCCCCAACAACCTGTTCAGAGTCCATCCTAACTGGGATGAAGCTGCTTGCTTAGCTCTCTTCCTTTCCAAACTGTATATTCTGGCAGAGAGCCCCTCAATTCCTATCACACCATCAGATCAGAACAACAGATTTATTTTCAAGAAAGTTGGAACTTGTTCCTCACTCACAAACCTAAAGATGTATGTATGTCTGCTGCAATAGCCTGCCATTATATGCTAAGCAAACATGCAACAAGCACAACCAATGAAACATAGACATCTTTCAGCATACCTCAATGTTGAAATGTGGCTACTTCACTTCCAAAGCGTGCATCAGGAAAAATTTGAGTATAAAACAGCGATTGGCACAAGAAACATACAGCCCTCGCTCTGCCAGGGAGGCCCAGAGCCAAATACAACAGCCAAGAAAACTGGGCTGGATCTCTCAGAGATTGGGCGAGAATGAGAACACCAAGGATCTGTATGGATCCAAAACATCCCCAGGCAGTTTAAAATGTCCTATCATGCTGGAGAACACAATATATCACTATCTTTCCCTGAGGACAAACATCCCCTATACCAAACATCCCTTGTAGGCATTTGGATGAAGAAATGAACAGTCTTTCCATTGCCTGCAAAAGTCTTTGGATCAGGTATTAAGCGCCATTCCTTTGTTTCAGTGGACCTAATCCCTAGTAGCCATAAATTTTGCTTACTGGGTATTCATTAAGTGCTCTGTTTCAGTATAACCCAGTCAACTGGATCAATTCCTGCATCAATCCCTTGAAGCATGAAGTCCAGGAATTGTGATGCAAAAAGCAGAGCTGTCCCTCCATTGTCATATTCATAGGGGAACAAAGTCATCTCTCAGCTTTGCTAACCTAGACCACTCCTGGGACTAAGCAGAGGTGGGACAAGGAGCATCAGCCCAGGCTCTGGTGAATGCCAGACCCAACTACAATGTCCCTGCCAGCCACATCTGCATTGTTTCAACCCATCACTGCATGTGACAAGAGTAAATTTGCTGCATCATTTTTACACATCACTTAAAAGATGTGAAGTTCTGCAGGTGGTATTCTTCCCAGCATACATCTTGGCAGTCCTAAGGAAGATCTTATTGACCATTTGCCCAGAGGCCCCAAAGAAGCCATTTTATATATACTGGACAAAGCCCATTAAAATAAGCAATAACTACTCTGTTGAATTTGGAATATTGGATATCATCTGTAAACACAACTGTGGGCTCAGGATTAATAGGTATCACTGTACAGAAGCCTTCATTAAGCATGGGAGTGCTGAGCACTCTCTGACCACTTCCAAAAAGTAAGTGCTGCTAAGATCTATTAGGTTTTCAGCTTCCTTAGTACCAAGTCCACACACAGGTTTGGGGGGTTTGTGTGTTGTTTTTTTTTCCCCACCCTAAGGAATGAAACCCAGTATGTTCTGATTCCTATTTTTCAATCATCATTTTGGTAAAGATAAGTTACCATCATTATTTCAGCTGAGCGAGCTGCTCAATTGTAAATGCTATAGGTAAACAAAAATAAGAGAAGGAACTTCAACAGGCTTAGTTCGCCTTTTAAAATTCAAGGCAGTGGTTTAGAAGAGATGAAGCCAGGGAAAACACTGAATACTAACACCAGCCAAACAGGGAAAAATAACGAAGTTGTAAGCCTGAAAAACTTAAATGGAAAGAATGACAGATTTACTGCTACATTTGATGCACATAACCACTGATAGACTCTCCCCAGGAAGTGTTGAAATTACCATCACTGAAATGAATCCAGAAGCTAAAAATTAAATTATCTTTCCCAGAACATTCCAATTCAGGCTTTGGCAACAACAGATGTTTTAATGCTCTTAAATATATGCACGTGAGTGTGTGCACGCATGCACACACGCACACATACTTAAGTACAGTATCGGCTTTCACGCAAGACCTCCCTCTTAGTTTTCACGAAGTCAGACTGAACTTAGGGTCATTCTGCAAAGTCTTTTCTTCAAAGTCTCTGCTCAGACACCCAACTGTCAGAATAAGCAACCCATAGGGAGTCTTATAGCAGCTCCAAGTTATGAATGAATGATTACTTGTGAACTCGCCTGTCAAGACAGACACGGCACATGTCAGTGCAGTTTAGATGTGGTGGGAAGGAGCAAAACAAGCTAAGTGAAAGGTCAGCATCACAACATTTCCCTTTTTCTCCCCTCAGTTTCCCTAAAATGACGCCACAGCTTGTACTGAACTGCAATACAGTAAGCTTTTTCTTCACATAATAAAAGAAAAATGGGTGCAGAGGGAGAGAAGAACAGCAATATTTTGGTGCAAGAAAGCTACCACAGAGGGACAACTGCAAGACTGACAGAAAACAACGTATCTTTAGAAAGTTGGTCATACTTCAATCAAGACCACCCTATGGAAGTTGAAACACAAGGCATTGTTTTTCTTGTATTAAAATGTAGTACTACAAGGATCACAGATTAATTCATGTTGGGAGAAACATCTAGTCCAACCTCCAGCTCAAAGCAGGGTCAGCTATGAGGTCAACTTACCATTTATACTTTAAGCAGTTATTTATAATAACCCAAAGTCAGCATCACACTGTGCTAGGTCTTGTATAACAAAAACCAGAGGCTCCTGCCCTAAGCAGCTTCAGTGAGAAAAACCTCAGCTCTACAATGAAGATCCTGAAAATGTCAGTGAGCATCAAACATGAAATTAAAAGAAACCCTCACTCATTGTCCAAATTAAAACCTGATTGAGCGAGAGACATTCTGAAGTTCCTTTCCACACCCTCAGCCATAAATCTGTTGCAGGGATGCCTGTGAAGTCTAGCATCTCCTGGAAACCAAACATGGATGCCAGAGAACCCAAACAGCAATAAAAGATATATTTCAGTTGAGCCTGTCTTTCACGGTGAATGAGCAGTCCCTCTGCAGTGCTGCCTAAACTCATCCCACCTGACCTCCTCCGCAGGGAGCCAGGAGCTTTGCAAGCAGCATGCATGAACTGCTGTGCAGTTCCCTTAAGAAAACTTGGATGGTGTAGAGAATGCTGTGCTACCCAAAGAGGCAACTCCTCTACTCTGGACCAACTTGCAGAGCACCAAAAACATGTAAAAACCTGCTCACCAGACAGGTCTAACGAAGCCAGGTCTAGCACTTCATTTCTTCAGGGCTGATCCACTGCCATTTGAGCTAAGAGAACCACAGTACTGAACAGGCTCATGAGTCATTCATAAATTCAAAAACAACTAGTAACACTGAAAGGTGATAAAACGCAATCCTTCGCACCAAGGCTTTTTAAAGCTCCTCATTCTCTTGTCACAGACAGATCTTTGAGTTTCTTCTCTACACCTTGCAGCTGTATGTCTTGTACAGTTGTGTGGCCAGCTGCAAGCATTTAACAGCAGCAAAGACAGTAAGGACAAGCATGGGGAATCTGTTTTAAGAAGACATATAGCTGCTTCAGATAGACGACTACAGGTAGCCAAGAGACAGTGATGCTGGAGCTAAGCATCTACTAGTTCACATCACAGACTGAAAGGGAAAGAAGCAAGGGCCTGTAGTTGAAGGCAGTATATGAACTTTCCCTAAACAAATGACCAAAACAAACATTTTAGTCTAGACAAATTAGCAGAAACATAGTAACACAGTGTTACATTAAATAATACCTGTGCAGTGTATCATTCTCAAACTAGAAACTGACTGCTTTAAAAGGTGCAGCATGGGGTTTCACAACAGGAACCATTTCTGTGCCTTCGCTCATGATTTGTTTTGCCATCATATCCTGGGATTCCTCTCTTTATCTGTAATATAGGAGCAGCCGAGCACAGACACTGCAAAGTCAAAAGAAGCCAGCTGCCCAACAGGGTCAGCCTTCTTCAGGATCGTGGGAGTACTGAAAAGGCTCTTCTTTCCTCTCTCAAAAATCTTGTAAAGCATTTCCTTCTCATTGGGCTCCCATGCCCAAATGACAGATTCCAAAGCAGCGAGAGGAATTTGAACTGTCTGGCTTTGTTCATTCCTGCAAATGTGCCATAAACCAGGCCCCAATTAGGCATACAGAGAGTCTTAATGTTAATGAGTCTGTTCACACGTGCGAAGCTCTGCGCCTGTAACAGCACCATGCTGAAGAAGCTCACCAATGACAACAGCCAGGAGTTCTCATTCATCTTCCTGCTCACCTCCGATGCAGGCAGGAATTTCAAACTGACAGCAAAACGCTGGAATTGTAACTTCAAAGTTACACTAATGCCATCCTGATGATCACTACTGTTCTCACGCAGTGCACCAAGGATGAGTTATGCTAAAACCAACAGCTAATGAAGCTGATGTTTTCCTCACACAATCACCTACTCACACCCAGTCCTGCAATTAAGTGGAGCCAGCAAGGGTGGCATAAACTCTGGGCAGTGCCAGCAGATCCCAGCCAGGAGCAAGAGACGAGGGCACAATTCCAGATGGGTCTCTGGGACTCCAAAACATTACACAGACAACAGGCTAGGGGGTGGGGAGGGTCAGGGGCATTGATGCAGATCTAACCCTTTCGCTCACCAAACTAGAATGAGTGCCTCTTTGAAACAGATACCAGAAATAAACTCCAGGAGGGTTATGGAGAGGACTTGGGAATATAGCACCTTGCAGTGTTAAAGATGGGGGTCATAGGTTTTTTGCTTTTCTGCAGGCTTCATCCTCTAGAAAACATGCAGAGATCATGTACCATGCCAGACTGCCTTGTGGACCTCACCGTCTTCCAGCTTGGTGCCCTGCCTACAGCAAGTTGCTGGTGATTCAGAAGGCAGGCAGGAAACACACATGGTGAACCCCAACATCTGCTCCACCATATGAATGTGAGTGAAAGAAGAGAACTCTCCGATTTCAGCTGTCCTCGGTTAGTGCACTACAGCATGCTATTTTATTACCTCTATTAGTACGTAGAAGACTACTGTCCAGAAAATTACCCTGCCCCTTTTTAAAGCCATCTACAATTTCCTTGGGTTTTTCATCACCACCTAGGAAGACTGCAATAAGTGCTATTCATGAACAAGGAACTGTTCCTTCAATATCTCTCCTCAGGAAAGCCTTTGCATTGCTTCAGGTCTTCTTTGCAAACTAGAGAGTAAGCCTGGCAAATGTCTCCTATAAGAGGTGTTCCACACCATGACCGTAGGGCCAGCATAGCTAGAGGGTTTTAAAATAAGGCATTCCTCCTGAGAGCGTTTCCGTATCATTAACAACATAGGAAATCCTCAAAGATTAAGTTCTGTGTTCTGGTAAATGCAAACACACGTGAGCCACACAGCTGTAGCTGTTAACATCATGGTAATGATGCAGTCAGTGCCGGCAGATGTGGAGCACGGCTGCTCCTGCATGAGTAATTCTGTTACCCTTGAAGACAAGGAGCCCACATATGTATAATTGCTGGTAAATCAAGTCCTTGTTGATAAAGCAGAAGCATGTCATTGTGCCCAGACAGTTCATAATGTTGTCTTTCATGAGGCGAATATTTAGCAGAACGACAGTCTATGTAAGGCAACATTCCTGGTACAGAGCTCCTGAGAAGACTAATCGTACCCCACAGCACAGGCTGGAACTCATGGAGGCTCCTTTGTGCTAAAGAAGTTTAAAATGCAATACAAACCCAGAACGAAACCCAGAAGAACTGTGATTTCTTAGAATACTGAATACCTAGAGACATATTTCCAAGTATGCAGAAAACTTAAAAATTTACCTGCATTAGCCTTTGGCCATCAGCAGTGACTAGCTCACTGACTGTGATCAAAATTACTACAAATGAAGATGACAGAACTTGGCTCCAGACCCTGCATACACATGTTGCCTGGTTTTCTTAAGTATCCAAGGTATGCGGTAGTATTACAATTCGCAATAATTCCATAACTGTGCTGGCATAAAATTTCTGTTTATTATCAATGCAATGATGATTATCATTCAGCCCCAAACCAGCAATTAACTGAATTATGAGGCTCTAGATAATCAATGAAGAACTAATAAATAATAAACTCCTAACATGATCCATTTTTTCACAGAAACTGGTATCAAGCATCTACCCAGGTAATTCTACTTAAGTACACAACTTTCAAGAACTTTCCCATGTTGTGCTCAGTATCCATCAACCACATCCCTCTTTAAACCACTCCAAAAAACAACTTGGTTCCTGACTGACAACTAGTCTGAAGAGAGATTCAGACTTGCAGTACCAAATACATGGTGTCACAAGGACAACAAAGGCAGGCATGCTTTACAGACAAAAGCTTTTTGGTTTTCCAAATCTCTTTGTACTACTTTTTTCCACCACTACTTCTCACGTCTATTGGTTTTGGGTCCAGCAGTCCCTGGCTTGCTGAATTTCCACATATATTCTGATTAGATGCGTTTTTAACCTCAAGTGGACTGTCAAGCCAGATGCCAGATGCCCCCTTACTTCCTCAGTGCAAACTATCAGTAAACCTTAGGATAACTTTGCTTTGAGCCTTAAACTAACAGCGTGTGAAAAGATTAATATGAATAAATTCAAAACTAATCAGATCCCTTCCTTAAATGTTGACACAGTATTATTTATATCCCATAAATACCTTCTTGACTAAAATTCATCCCAGGAGATTGGCATCTTGCCAGTTCTATTCATATTTACTTGTATTTATGCAGTACAGTTGGCCAAGGATAATATTTAAGACAAAATACGCCTTAGGGTATATACAATATCTCTTATAGTTTTCCTTTTAAATCTCCTCATTGCTAAAAATATTTAGTCTGAACTTTACAAAATGCCCCACAAAGACCTATCAGCAATCTGTAGTAATATACTGCTGACTATGAGTATAATTAGAGCATATTTGTAATACTTGGGTTATAGTCAGTTACTGAACGCTAACAACTTGTGGTAAAAACTGAACCACTGATCTTTCCCATGCCTTCCTTCCAGCAGCTTTTGACCTCCAGTGCATTCACACTGATCCCTTTCTCTCTCCTGCCTCCCTCCTAGGCAGCAGAAACCATAGAGTTAAAAAAATTCACTCTGAGATGTCTATGAGAAAGTGCCCCCGGTCCCTAGAGCTGTGCTTTCAATTTCTTCCTTTAAAATATGGTGGAGCGAT
The DNA here is from genome assembly GCF_017976375.1 of Cuculus canorus. Taxonomy (NCBI): domain Eukaryota; kingdom Metazoa; phylum Chordata; class Aves; order Cuculiformes; family Cuculidae; genus Cuculus; species Cuculus canorus. Next base: position 92,085,685 of record NC_071403.1, read on the forward strand.
TTCTTCACTTCTGTCATTTTTGGAAAGGTTCGCTCCATCCAGCATAACTAGAGAGCAGTGGAAAAACAGTTAACCTACTTACTCTGATGTTAGCGACAGCCCGTGCACAGTAGTACTGGATTTGCTGCTAACTGGCCCTCTGATCCTAAACGTCTGATGCACTCTGTTGGTAGATACCTGCAATCTCCTCTGCTCTTCCAAAAAAACCTCTATCGATACTTCAGTATGAATCTGGCCTCTGACAACATTTTAAAAATAGACCCTCTTTTGTCAACACCATCCAAGTCACACACCACAGATATTTTAATTTTCTGGAAAGGATGCTTTGGACTATCAGTTCTCTGTGGTTTGTTCATGCGAGGAAAAAGTACAGACATGCTCAAGATGGATGCATTTTACAGCTGTCAGAGACTCTCTGTTACAGGGTCAACTCCACAAGCCAAGGCACTGCTATCGGTCTTCCCAACCTTTGCCCACAGGTGCTCATCTCTCTGCTCAGGGCGTGACCTGATGGGTCTCGAAACTAAGTGCTGACTTCCATCATAAACACCAGCAGAATACTACAGCGCGATTTCTGCTGCTATGTATTACACTGAACCTCTTTGCCCATACTCACTTGGCTCCAAATACACATTTTACAAAAAAAAAAAAAAAAAAAGTAGTATTTCTTCCCCAAGGGTAAAAAGGGTGGAGTGTATTTATCATGGCTATTATGGATGGTGCCATAATTACAATAATAAAAAGGCTCTGACTGCCAGGATGTCCTATACCTGATGCTGTCATTTAAGAATAAAGGAAGAAAGGGAGGCAGCTGCACCGAGCGTGGGGTTCAGATAGGTTGGCTGGCATCCTAGGACTATCATATGCAAGACAGAGCAAGCCCCAAAGCTACAACTTACTAAACTAAAAATAAATAAGGCGAAAATGCAATTAGAAACTCTAGGATAAAGTTACCAAGATGGCTGCATTACCTATTTAAGCAAGAAGCATCTGCTTTTCAGAAACCGACAGCAAGTATATAGGGCATCAAGTGGCTGGGGAGGGGAAGGGAGAGAAAAGCAAGCTACGCTAAAAGAGTAGGGACCAGGTTTTGCATATGCGAACGGTGAGGTTATTTTCTGCTTCTGGTATTTCACTTTCCTCGGTATGATGATGATCTAGAGTCTTTTAAGGGAGTGCGATGCTTTTTCTTTCTTTTTTTTTTTTTTTCTATACACTTAAAACCTCCCTACCAAAACAAAAAGGCACGTAGGTATGATTATTAATCATTCTAAGTGGATCTGGTCAGCACAGGGCATTTGTACCCCCCTCCTTTTTTTTTTTTTCTTTTTTTTTTTTTCTTGTGCAAAACGTGGCGTGGATCATCAGAAGGTTGTTAAAAACAGCAAAAAGCAGACGGGCTGAAACAAGTTCCAAGAACTGAGGTTACCCAGAAGGGAAAAACTTTTTCTGTACCTGAAATGAAAGCGCCTATGAACTGAAACGGGAGACAAGCTGAAGTGTGAAATGGAGGGAGGACGTCTATGCCTGTGTCCTCTCTGAGCCCCAACCTGAATAGCGGTCTGAGGGATGATGTTCTGGAGGGGTGCAGACAGAAGAGGAGCTGGTGATTTATTATTTTTTTGAAGACCGCCTCTTCTTTTCAGTCATGGAGAGAGGGAAACCTGCCCGATGCAGACACTCCAAGGGAAAAAAAACAGCAGTGGAAAGATATTGGCTCTTTTTGGAGGCTGCACACGGGGCTGCCGGGGGAGCTAAAACCAGTGCTGGGGAGGGAGTGGGATCCTGGGCGAGGGGAGCTTCGCCCAGGTACACGGCAGGGGAAAGCGAAGGCGCTTTTATGGATTCCTGAGTGGCTTCAAAAAGGATGTGAAACCTCGCGAGTCCAGGGGGACAGCTGATCCCCCTAATCCACCCACCCAGGCACACGTATACCTTGCCAACCAAACGAAACCCTAGAGCCCCCCACCTAAAAAGGTGCTGAAGATAAAAGCAAAACGAGCAGAGAAGGCAGGTTATGATGCATGGGGCTGGTATTTGAAGGCGCCGGGCTCTGCCAAGCCCTCGGGGGCAAAAATCACACACACATGCATAAACACAGAGGACTTACTTTCGGGGTAAAAAGGCTGCATGTCTATTTTGTAAACTTCTTTGGCATAATACTCCTCATCGCTCCTCTCCCTTTCACAAGTGGCGGCTCTGTGGTTGGCTTTCTCTTGCAGCAGGTCCCTGGTGCTGTTGTAGATGGAGATGACCTCCGGGGGCACCTCCTCGGGCTCGGGGTACTCGTCCGGGGGGCTCGTGAGCTTCAGTTTGCTCAATATCTGCCCCCGGATCGCCTCGATCCTCTTGCGCATGAACTGATCCATGTCGAGGGTGCTGCAGGTAGACAGGCTGAAAGCCACGGTGGCCAGATCCAGGGTGAGAAACACGCTCAGGAGATAGCAGTGCATTTTAAGTGTTTAAATACAGCGCCCCCCCAAAAAAGAGTGACTTTAACAATGAACAACAGCTGAAAAAAAAAAAAAATAATTACAAAATAAAAAGAGGATGTGTGCAAACAAAGGGAAGATCTGCAGGCAAAACAGAGTTAAAAAACTGGGCTGCCAGGGGCGACTTGGAGTCGAGAAGCGCACGGGAGGCGCCAGTAAAAAAAATATAATATTAAAAAGGGAAAAAGAAAAAATAAAAAAAGAAAAAAGAAAAATAAAAAAGGAAAAATAAAAAGGGGAAAAAAGAAAAAATTAAAAAATTAAAAAGGTAAAAAGGAAAAAGGGAAAAAAAAGAAAAAAGAAACAAATTGCTACAACTGGATAAAATCGGTGGTGGAAGGAGAAAGGCAGCAAAAAAAGAGGAGGAAAAAATCCCCACACAGATAAACAAACCTGCGAATCAAGTCAATGGCAGAGAGACCGTTCTCAGCGCGCTGGCGGAGCCGGTTGAAAAACAAGAAACCGAAGGCAGGGGGGCACAAAAAGCGGCTGCAGCCGCGGCGCTGTGGCGGCGGGGCAGCGGTGCCGGCGCGGAGCCCCGCCGCGCGCCCGGCGGGCAGCGGCACCGCCCCGCGCTCAGCCCCCGCGGCGCCGCGCACGTGTGCGCCCGGCTGCGCCCGGGCGGCGCCGATCCCGCCGCGTCCCGCAGGCTTCTGCGTGCGCCCCGCATGCACCGACACACGGCTCGCTCTCTTCCCCCCACAACCGCCCCCCCGCTGCCTGGGTTGTTTCTTTTTTTTTTTTTTTTTTTTTTTTTCCAGCTCCCTCCTCTTCCTTCCAAACACACAAAACGCCGCTCTTCCCCCCGCGCGGGGGCCGGCGCTCGGCGCTGGCTCCGCGTCTCCCGCGGCGGATCCTTCAGCGCTCCGCCCGGCGCCCCCCTCCCGCGGCTCTCCCTGCGAGGAGGGGACGGGTGCCAGCAGATAACATCACGGCCGCGCAGGGGAAGAGAGCAGATTTTATAAGGTCTCCCCGCCCCACGTGCTCGCCCTTCGCCGCGAAGTGACGTGGAGAGGGGGGCTCCGCCGCCGCCCGGCTATTTATATGCCGCGACGCGGAGCCGGAGAGGGATTTGCCGCAGCCCCGGGAGCGGGGACAAACGCCAAATCCCGCCGGGCTTCTCTTTTTCTGTCTTCTATTGGTATTTCTTTTTAAAAGGCAGGCTTTAACATTGCACCTCTTAGTGAAATAACGGAGCCAAATGAAGGTAGAACTATGCGCCTGTTGGAAATCGCTTGGATGCGTTTCTGTGAAGGGCTGCACGGGCAAGAGGGCAGGGAATTAAAACAAGAGGTGTTCTTTCTTCGCGCTGCCTCTTGCCTTGCTCCCAAGTTTCGCTTCCAAGCGGGCTTTGGGCAAATCTCACCGCTCTCTGCCGAGCAGCCGCGCGTTAATCGGTGCCGCTCGCCGGGCAGGGAGGGGATGAGAGCTGAGGATTTGCTCCTTCTCCGAGGCCTCCTCTCCTGTCAGAAGCGTGCATACATATCCTCATCTGCACTTGACAGAAACTCTCAAGCCCCTGAATGTTTAGGCAGCGCCTGTAATTCGACTTTTCCACTGCCTCTTTTGGCCACCGCAAACATCACAGGCTCCATCCGTGACTGCTCCGGCGAGTGTATGTGGGGAATGACCTGTGCTTTGAACTCAAGACAGCTGCCCTCCCTATTCCCTAGGGAAATTACAGTCTGCTAGGCATCCCTCAACTTTATACCATAAAGCTTTTCTTTCACAGTCCATTTATCACCCTTGTACTTCAACATTAACTCCATAAAGTGATCAAATAGCCTTTTTCTTTATTCTCACTCATTTCAGCACTGTATTTCCTTCTGAATTAAATCATCAAAGGCTTTATTTGCCAGGAGTTTCCTATCCCACCCTTCTAGGTGGGACAAGGTTGCTTCTAAAGAAACCCCTGCTTTGTCTCCAGAGATGCAAAAGCACATGGAAGAGGTACTTGAAGAGCCACAGGCATTCAGAAGCACAGCTAGGCCATTGTCCAGGGTATTATAGGTAACCACGCATAACAGAGGTGAGATGGGATTACTGGGATCTATCTGAAAGCACAATGAGAATCATGTGAGACATAAACAAGCCAAACACCACCAAAAACTTTCTCCAGCTGACCATGTTTCAGGAACCACGTTTAAACTCAAAAATGGCAGCCCCCAAATCAAAAGTGAGGTTTTTTCCCTTCCCAGCACAGAGCTGCTGCACGCTGCTTGCGTTGGCAGGACTCTGCTGTAGGGGAATCCTGCACCAGCGTGGCCAACTAACCTAGTGTGGGTACTAGAAAAGATGAGATTCTTCAAGACATGAAGGAGCTAAGAAAATATATTATTTACAGACACGTGGACACACACAGACTCTGAAAGTAAACTTACTCTTCATTCTTTAAAAGTATGTGGGTACGTACAGCACTGCAGACACAAGCAAGACTACAGCCTCTTGATGCAAGAGTACACGGTGCTTTCCACTTATATCTATGAATTTCTGCAAGGCCAGATTAAACATCTCTGCCACAACATCACACTTTCACTGCTGTACATGTCAACGTCCTGCTCCTTCTGACCTCAAAAACACAGCTGCAGTGTTAGGAATGGTACTGTTTCCAAAATTAGTCAAACAAACAAGCAAGCTCAACATGTAGACTCAGCTGGTTTCACTCCTGCAACACACCTGTACAAAACCAAGGGGGCAGTTCCTCAAGCTGTTCGACCTTGCAGCTCTGCTGCCGCTGCTAACCAGCTGAGGAATCAGCTGTTGCACAAGGCACTTCAACCACAAATACTTCTAAAGATAGAGATTATTAGATGGTTTCCTCCAAAACTACAGCTGAAACCATGGAGAAATTCCTTACACAGCATCTATGGCCTTGTAACACTTGGCTGTTGTAAATGCACTGCCCATCGCTTGCCTCTGGTGGGTTAGAACAGCCATGGGGACAGTGCCCCACACCTTCCTTCCCACCATCCCTCAGGAGACCACCACAGCTACAGCCCTGCCAGATCACAAAGTTTCAATTCTTTCAAGTTTTTTTCCAATTCCAACTTGGAGGAAAAAAAAAACCCAAAACAAAACACCCAAATTTTGCAGTTACTTTCACACAACCTGAAGCCTTAGAGATAGCTTACTGACGGCTATCAAAAGCCCGTGTGTCCCGTGCCTGGCTGCCCACACAGCTGCAGGTGCTGGAGGTCCAAGATCCAGAGGAGTCCTCCATGTAAGCTGACAGAGGATCAGCCAGGCTGATAGCAAACCAGTCCAACTAGATTCTGAAAGTTACTGAGATTCCTTCTGATCTGGCAATGTTTCCTTAGAGGTTTTCAGACAGACCAGGAAAAAATTAAAATAAATCTTGGGTTTGTTCTCATTCAAGACAATTCATTTGCTTCTTTTCTGACACTTTCAGTGTGACACAGTGTCAGGCTTTCCTGGGTGCACATCTCTGTCTTGCCTCACCACTGCAACAAAGCTCGGTGCCCTAAATCTTTCTGTTATTACCATGGTGGTGTTTTTGCCAGGCAGAACTTCCTGGAGCAGCAGAGATGGACTTTTCCTTTCTGAAAGCCCTGGCCACTTGAGCTAAATCCGCAGCAGATGCAGAAGGCCCATCACCGTGCCCGAGCTGTTCCAGTTCGCTCCAGGAAGGGACACCTACCTGCTAGCCAAATCATTCAAAATACATATTGATATTCATAAACACCAACTTTTCATTCAGTAAATGGAAAATAGCTGAAACATATACATCATGATGTACCTGATTTTATTTCTAAAATCTCTCCCTTGCACATTTAATTTTTTTTTTTTTCCCATAAAGTCCTGCAAACTAGATTCTGAACAGGTGCCATTTCAATCTTGCTAAAGTCAGCAACACACAAAAAAAGCAATCAAAAATTGTGAGAAACGACAGAGCCAAACTGTGCGCACACTACAAAGCTGTATAAAGGGTAATATCATCAAAATTCAATAACTGCATGCTTTTCTGTGCAAGTAATCCAGCTCCTACATTCTACCTTTAATTTTCAGGCATAATATATTGTCAAAATCATCCTAATTATGGCTTTGTATTTTGGCCTGAAACTATTTTTATTTTTTATTCATTCAAAATTCGTTTGTATTTAATGATTACCTGTTAGTTTCAAAAGCTGGCTGGGATTATCAGACACTAAAGTTTAAATCATCTCGCACTTACCTGTGCCTTTATGGAATACTTACCCAGTGGGGCTGCTGTCAGTGTAAGCTTTGTAAGTCAAAAATTGTGCATACAGGGAAAGAACAGAACTTATCTGTTTTGGAACTTTTAATTCAATACAATACTGTCTTTTTATATATTGATTTTTTTTAATAAACAGTAACTGTTTATTAGAAAAACAGAGACACCTGGAAAGTTACTTCACTAAATGTAAAGGTTTCATGTTTCCTATTAACTTAAAAATTATGTGGTCAGGATTTTACAATTTGTGGTTTCTTTTTAGATTGTTTTGGTTATACGCAAATGTGCTGTGCGAAATACAAAAGCAATAATCTTTCTAAAACTGCTGACGACCAGGTCATTAAGTAAGGTGGCTGGCCACATTTCATAAACTAAAGAACATTGTTGGAAGACGAATAACTTTTAAAAAAGTTAAGAGGTGACTTTTGTAAACTCTCACATGGATGACGAGTGTAGGATGATTGCACAATTAATTCTTTGTGGCACACACAGAAATCTACAGCCATAACTGCGGTTGTGTAGAATCTCACTTATTCTGATGCGGGGTGCGAGGGAAAAAGCTTTTGAATTCTCCTTTTTATAAAAATACACATATGAAGGTTCAACTCGTAGAGCTGAGGTGGCACCTAATAAAGGTGAGGCAAAGAGGAGATGACAAATAACGGAAAATTGTAATATATACCATAATAAAACCTTAGATTCTAGTGTTTATTATCCTTAGTGAAGCAGAAGTCCATACTTCTGTGCTGCACATTTCATTAGTGTGCGCAGTAATGCCTGGATGAATTTGAGAGCAAATCCTGCTGACCTTACTAATACAAGCACAGCCCCACTGCCCCTAGGATTGCATTTCACACATCCACAGCCCACTCCTGCAACGCTCATGTTCCAGAAGATAAAGGCTACTTTATAGAACATGCGGTTTGACATGCAAGGCTGCTATCCATATATACATACACATATGTAACTACTTGTCAACTTGCAAATGAAAGGTCTGTTTCTGATATGTATATAGAACCTATTTGTAGGAACAAGAACTTTTATTTTTTTTATAGATTTTACATATAGGAATGAATACGTATCATATATAGTAGGAATCAGAAATTTATTTTTATATCTACTACATATATTTATAGATATAGACATACTTTTATCTTTTTTATAAATATAGTTTTTAAACACACACACACATACATGCAAATAAACAAAACAATAAAAGTTCTCATTCCTACAAATAGGTTCAATAACTTAAGTGAAAACAATCACAAGAGAGTACTCAATGGGATGTGGACCAAAAGAGCCATTCAGGTGTCACCTCTGCGATCTTTTGAAATGGCACCACCTCCACTATTAAGTGAGAATGCAGTATTACAGCAAGCTGTAACGTTCACACGGCAGTGTATAGTGTGTGTGTTTAAAACCATTCCTTAAAGATATCTAGAATGCAATTACAGCAGAAAAAAAAAAAAAAAGAACCGAAGACAGGATCCTGATCCCAAGACACCTGAAGCCAGAATGACTTTGAAGGAAAGCGGAATGTTCAGGAGGGCTAAGACACTATACCTGTCCATTAGAATAACTTCCCCCTCAAAGAAAAAAGTCTTATGGATAAGAGGGGGGAAAAGGAACAGAAAGGAACGTGACCAGCAGTCTGTATTTCAGTGCTAGGGTTATTATTCACATCTTGGATTTGGCAAGGCAGCAAATAGTTTCCCTGTAACAAAATTGCCCTCTCTCTTCAAAAAGCACAGATAGACATTAGAGAGTCTAGGGAAGCAAGGCAACGATCAATGGTCTAAACCGCCTATCCTAAAAATATATGTGTTTTCTGTAGAGGCTGCACAGACGAGTACTGCATTCCAAACAGTTTCTGCTTCCAACAGCCAGTTCCCATCTTTAAAGTTAAGATTGAAGTCTTGATAAAAATGTTGTGAATGCCAGAGTAGTTCCCCTATGGACACACCTCTCAAGAGTTTGATCCCCTCACGTGCTCTTCCAAATCTGCTCGTCAGCCCTGAGGATGCCACACTAATCTGTTCTCTGCATCATTGAGGTTTTAGTCTATGTGCCACCCAAAAAAGGGCCTTCCTTAATCCTAAGCACCTGTGGTTTTAATCACCACAGGAAATCCTGTTTCCACTAAAGTCAGTAAGACTTAAATATCAGCAGAGGAGTATTATCAGATTGACTTACTAAAAATAAAAATATTTTTTAAAAAAGGAGAAATACACGTGTGGTGGTTTATATACCAGAGGGTCTTGATATCTACTTATAGCAAGCATGACAAAGTAAAGACACTAAAGTCATCCTTTTAATCTCAGAGTTTGAACTCCTGACCTGCATCTCTTTCTCAGTATTACAGCTGTTGCCTTCTATTTCTGAACTGCCCAGTGCTGATTCGGGTTATACCTCAGTAAGTAACACACAAACTATATGTAGAAATATTGTATTCCTAAGAGCATCTACAGGAGTTTATTCAACAAATGAAAATTATGTAACTCGAGTTAGAATAAGCACCCAGATTTCACTGCAGATGATTTAAAAAGATTACAATACAGAGCAAGATTAATTTGCAGGAACTTCAAAAACAGACCAACCATTAATGCAATATTTTAAGTTATGTCCTGCAGGTACAAAACCCAAATGGCTTTGGTACCATCTTTTTCACAAGCTGCTGGTACAGTGTGCACAGAAGAAAAGCTCCAATAAGCTAATACGGCTTGATAAATCATGTTTTTCCTAATGGCTCTCTTGAGTGGCAGATCAAACTACACCCTTCCAGTGAGATGGTCTGAGCTTGGTGACTCAATCTAGAAATAAGACAGAAAAATCCATTGGAGTTCAGCTGGGAGTCATCTCCCTGTAGGAGAAATTTATGTAAAGCCCACATATTTATATTATCCTGAAGGCTGCTCTGTACAAAGGTACTTAACACTAGAAGAACTGGTGTGTTTAGCTTGTCCATGCAGTCTAAACACTGCTCAGCACATGACTGGGAATACAAGGAGAAATTTTACACTTGGGCATAATTTAATCTTTTTTGTTTCTGTGTTGGTGATAATTTTGAGCCAGATCTAGAACAAGCCACTGGCTTGGGTCTAGTCTGCACTTGGGAAGCTGAGGAGCAGCACTTGCACATCCCTCAGCCTGGTGCCCTATCTGACTGTGTGCCTCACCAGGAAGTTTGTGCAACACCCCTTTTTAAAAGGGAGCCTTTAACAGCACAGGTGACCTCTTAGCTTAGGTAGTTTGCATTATGAATGTGTTCAGTGAAGTGATGTTCTAGCTGGAAGCGTATTTACACTTGGGTCAAATACATTGTTTTGGCAGAGTAATGAGCCCTTAAATCGAGGATCTGGCCTGAAAAACAAATCTTCATAGACTTTTTCTGTTGTGAAATGCAGGCTGCATATTTAACCATTTCTAAACTATGCATCGTTTCCAATAAGCATTGTAACCAGCGCATCTTTTAAGTGAACTATTTCTATTACTTATTTAGCTACTTCTAAGAACACTTATGTCCCCAAGAAATCCTAGTGGTGTCAAACCTCAATGCAAGTCTGATCCTAGTTAGCAGTTCATAATTAACATCACGTATATTGAAAACAGAATTAAGAAACACTAAGAAAATGTTGCAAAATATGGCTTGGAAAGTTCACTCACTGGCATGAGAGTGGGCTATTGGAACGATCAAGGCACTATGACGAAATAATGCTTTTCATAAGTATTCCAAAACTTACCTTCCATAGTCTCTTGGAAGCCATTTATGCTCATCAGGTCATATCTGAAGGCTTGATGGAAGCGTCCTAGTTCATTTTATGATTTGATATCCAACAGATTAAACAGAGGGATTTAAACAGTAGGAAATAATTTCAAAGGATGAAGCATTACACAAACAGAAGCATTTTTGGTGTTGAAGCTATTCAGTTTGACTGGAGTTCTATTTCAACATTTCCCTTAAGACAGAAAAGCAATTAAAAAGATGTATTTGAAAACAAAATGTTTTGTCTAAGAAATATCAGCCATCCCTATCAGTCTGAAAAAGAACATTTAAGGAAAAGCCCTTATCTGCTAGATCATCTACAGAGGGGAAACCTTGAGGTTTACATACTGACAAGAGGTTAAAAGCCACTGCTTTGGAATAACAGTAAATGAAATCAAGTCTTCTACCATGTGTTAACCAAGAACTTGTCCGGTCTCCAGTGTCTTGTCACTGAGGTCCTACAGTCTAAGTTTAATATCTTATTTAGCACTAGGATCCTATCTGTTTAACAAGATCCCAAGAGTCTTCACTACTTCAGGCCTTCTCCTGGCTCTCTTATTCCTTACCTCAGCAAGTATTGAAGAAATCATTGAGCAATTTGCAGGGGCTGGAAGTGAACAACATTGATGACTGCTCTGTGTGGATATTAACTATGCCAGGACTCATTTCATAAGAATGAGGATTTTGTCATTTTAAGTTGTGCAGTGTGTTGCGTGCCAGATGACTTCTGCCTTCCTCCCTGGAGACAGCTACTGAGCCAGCTCTGAACAGATGCAGCTTTACAGACCACCTTCTTCTGGAATCATCAGATAGTCAAAACACTTTTATGACCTCCAAACAATTCATTTCTCTTTCAAAAAAAATACACAAGAAAGCCCTATCTCCACTAGTAAGCAGTAGGGGCCCCAGGCAGCAGCTTCCAACTCTTTTATTCTGCTTAACTTGTGAACCCAGGAGAACATGCCTCACAGCTGCAGAAGTGGGAGCTCTTCCCTCCGTGTTTTAGCAGGGAAGAAAGATGCTGTGGAGCAGTAGCATCAGGCACAACAAGGATATTCCACCACTGCTCCCTACATGTTTCCCTAACAGCAGGCTGACGAAAAGCAGTGAGAAAGTGGTCTTTTTTTATCTTTTTTTCATAGGCCAACTTATGATTCTCTTGCTGAAGAGAAGTCAGCACAATTAACATGAAGAGAAATTAGACCAGAGGTTGAGAGACATGGGAAGAGCTGAACCCTGTGCCTTCTATAAAGAAAAAAAAAAAAAAGGAAAACACAACTTCGTTTCTTTGCATGCAATCCATAGAATATTAAAGTCTACATACCCTGTAGTTGGCTTGAAGCCTAACAAAACTGGAACCACCCCATCCTTATTGCCTTTATATAGATAGGTACAGAAATATACAAAGTTGAGATGATTCATGCTCTCTGGAATGAAGGGCAGTGGCAGAGCTTTGCTTAAGCAGAGATATTCATGGGAGCAGGCAAAACAGACTGAGCACTCTGATGGCTGGGAAAAGCCACTGAAAATTGTTCTTGGTGTTATTGAAAAGAACATTACCGAAAAAAAGGTGTAGGGCAGCCGATTCCACAGCTGAGAGAGATGACTGGAAGGTGTATGGGCCAAGCAGGGCTTAGCTCTTCTTTTGCATTGCTAGTCAATTAAAACAAAACTTGTGAAATGTATTGTTCACCAGAGGCCTAAAATTAAAATATACCACGCATAGCTGCCATTAAGAGTCTTGAGCTAATTTCTCTTTTGGAGGAAATTACGAATTTAAGTTATTCTAGGAGTTTCTCTGCATATGGCACTACCAACGGACAAGGCAAAAGCAAGATATAGTATCAAAATTTAAAAAACCTATCCAATATACATAAAAACCCGAGTATTATGCTTCTTAAAAGGCAAAAAAATACTCTCAACTTATAGGCAAAAAGTACTGCGATGTGCTCTAAGTGAAATGGAAACTCAAAATATTTTTAGCAATATTGATATATTCCACATTTTTCTTAAATACACAACTGACACTTCAGTGCCTTGATCAAAACATTACTTCAAAAAAGCACAAGTAAAACACTCACTTATTACAGAATTATTCTGAAAGTTTTCTGAAAATTTTAATGATCCTCTCAGTATGTCACAGTTCATAAGAAAAACTAGATTATTTTCCAAAAGTTCTATCTCAGAGACTGGTGATATCAAACTAAGGAATGACTGTAGATTTAAGAGTGCTGATGTAATTTTTCCACACAAAGTAACTGAACTCTGCAGAAAGAAAGCAATGTCAGATTAGATCATTATGCTGCTACAAAGAATCAAAATTCATTACAGTATGTTTTAGTATTGCACTAATGAGATGCCAACCCTCGCTGAACAGCTATACAGATGTCTAATCCTCAGAAGCTGGGATAACCCTATGTCAAACTTCTGCGGTTTTGCCACTTGGTATTTTGGGTGTATGTGTTCATTTGTGATAATAAATATCAGGCCACAAACTAATGTCTTCTCAGATATCTAATATGTTTAACACTCATAACAGCTTGAAAATCTAAACATTTCTGCTGTTAGCTTTGAGTTCTCCTCAAAGAATTATGCTACAATCTATACCAGATGAATAGGCTAAGGATAACAGAACCATTTCCAGTTGTTGGGATGGGTTTCTCTGCCATTTTGTATGTATACTTTTCATCCTGCAGTATACACAAAGTTCAACTTCTTTCCGCTCCTCAATACCTTTGTTAGTAAAATCTAAATCCACTGTCCTACCACACATTTCAGTGCTGACAACTGAAGATTTGAAAATGCCCCTAATCATATCAATCTAGTGTATAAGCAAGTACAAAGAAAGGTTTGTACATATGACATCTGTAGAATAAGACTGAATAGTAGTATGTATTTTTAGTATCAATTAATCGGCCCCAAGGCATTTTCTTCACACAGCAAACAGGAAAACATGATAGCAAAGTTAAACAAATGGCACAGCATCAGCCAGCCAGTCTGAAACACTGAAGGCAGCAGAATTCAGCCCCAGACTCTCATTTAGAGTACCTTAAGCACAATTCAGTTCCTTCTGTATGCATATGCTTATACACACTGTGTTGATGGTATTTATGTTAGCTTCTGCACCTTTGAAAACAAACAATAAGGAGAAATTGCTGCAGCATAAACAAAGCCAGTAGTGTTATGCTGACATATGTTTTCCAAAATCTGGTATTGGTACATTACACACCTAAGAGGAAGCACTTTTGTTTGACCCTTTACAGAGCTGAGGAATTAACATTATAGCTGACTAAACCCACAGGATGTATCTCAGAGGTCCAGCTCCAGAAAAGGGAGCCAGAACTGCAAATAAAGTGACACTGAATACTATTTTATGCAGTATTGCTAAAAAAGCCCTGCCCCCTCCAAGAGAAACAATAGCAAGGATTGTCCTTTCCTCTCCTACCAGTCTCTTAGCTTATACAACTTCAGACTTGCAATGGAAAAACATACATATATAAATATAAAAGCCAATCAGTAGGGTCAAGTCTCTCTTTTTACAATTATGTTTCCAGAGTTGTCTCCAATCAAACTAACGCTCCAAGACCAGAACTATCACATTCATGGTTACTTTTCTTTATTATCTACAAAACCTTTCCTGGCCAAAGTAGTAAAGACTCTGTAGGAGTTCGATAACTTTACAAGGTGATGGCATTTTTGTGTTTATTAGAAGCCATTTCTATTGCGAATTGCTAACAACTTTTCAAAGTGCAACACTGATTTGGAAAGGCAGGCACACTAATACATCAATTGCCATGACTAATGTATAAACTTTTAATGACCTTGGCAAAATCTTTCTTTCATTGGGCAGGTGCCACTATTTTGACTGTACAAAATGTTTTGGAAATATGTTGAAAATTAAACATGTTTTGGAAAATATTTCAGGATTTCAGTATAGCAAATGAAGCTATATTAAATAAAAGTTTGACATGGAGGAGAAAACACTCCAAAGTTGTGCAAGTTTGGTTTTTGTTTTTTCATTTTTTTTTTTAAAAAAAAGGAGATATCCAAGTGTTGTACATTCACAGAATGCTGCCTTTTTATCCAAACAAAGTTAAGAAGATAAAACATTATCTTGAATCATTTTCATTCAGTCGCTGTCATCTTCTTGTTTGAGATGACCTCCTTGTTCAATATTGCCCTCTCCATCACTTTCCTTGTCCCAGTCTTTCATAGATGCTCCCATCATGAAGTCATCACGCAGTATATTCCATCCTGGCCCCTCCTCAGACTTCACTTCACCCTGAATGGTTGACAGAAGAACAAGAGGGAACAGAGGAAGATGAGATGAATGTGAAAGGAAGTAAAAGATAGAAGCTCTCCATGCAATCAAAATAACACCTCTCACATTCTTACAATTTGCATAACAAGACCTACCAAGGGCTAGCTTTTTATGCATAGAAATATGCAGGACAATCCTAAGTGACTTGATGCTAATACGCAAACTTGTTTTAATCTGTCAATAAAAGAAGTATGGAAACATAACAATTATTCCTCATGGATGAAATAGTCAACCCTAGGTATGGCTTCCTTTATTAAAATCTTTCTTGGCAATCAGAATGGATCCATGATATCATTTATTAACCCCCAGGTGCTGCTTCATTAGAACACTTCTTGGCACATTTCTAAAACACAAATATGGATTTAATAAAGGCTTAACCCCCCCACTCAATTTAATATTTAACATATTCTGTGATACATGAACCAAATCCCCTTTATGTGGAATATTACCTCACTACCTGGGCTTGTCATATGGTGCAAAGCTGCCTCTAAAAGAAACAAAGTTGATCTACACTCAGCAAGTCAACAACACCTTACTCCAAATTTCCTACCTCTTGAAAGCAGATAAACTGAGGCCACATTACACGGTCTGGTGAATAATAAAGAAAAGTGACAGGAGCGTAGTTTCAGGTTAGCACTGAAAACAGTGCTTGGTTGCAGTTCTTTTAAGTGGCAGATGATATTTGGGCAGAGCAACAGCCCCATCCTGTGGCAACAGCTTTAAAGAACAGCTTGAAGCTATTACATTCTCACTGAAGGGAAACACTAAAAAATGTTCAACGTACTGAACAAGGATTTTGGTGGTTTAAGCCTTAGTAGCAAAATACTTATGATGAACAACGTGGCTCAGTGTCCAGCAGGCAAGCAAAAAAACTTGTCCTCTCAAAGTGGAACCAGGGCCATTGAAAACAACAATTTACATTTGCAGGGTCTTTGAAACAAAGTTAACACAGGCATCTCAAGTGTGCTTCCTCCACTCCTCTGCTCAAAAGGGTAGACCTCAACTGACTCACCCTAGTTTAAGTAGTAGAGGTATGATTGCTGTAGACATTTGTTCCTGCCTCTTCTTTTCATGCATCTATGAACATGCAATATACAGAACCACAGCATATTTAAGTTGATGCCTGTGCTATCTTTGGGAGAGCGCAGAATACAGAATTTAACAGCAGAAGAAATGAGGAATAGAAATGCAGGTCCATCACTGTAAATCTAATACATCATATCACACCAAAAGAAATTATTTGAGTGCCAAAAGTCTGCCAAATGATACATACTTTAAATAGGTAATGAAAGCAGAAGTGCTAGATGTGACTTCTCTTGCAGTTCTCTTTGAAAGACTCTTCTCACAAAAATGGAGTAACAAGCCTTAACATATTCCTTCCCAAAAGGAATCTCCCAGGGCCCAGTTCAAAAAAAGAGAAACTACAGCTGTTCCTCAAGATGTTTGCACTTTTGTTTTGGTTTGTTTTTTTGTCTTCACAGCTGCTCTCATTAATGCCTACTCCCATCCCAACAATCCTCCTTTTCCCCAGGGTGGTGCCTTCTAACCACTTTCCACTCTTGCAGCAATTCACTTCAAATGTTATACTCTGTAAACCCTGAAATCATCTCAGACAGAGTAATCAATTACCTGGAATTACAGAGTTACGGATAAGATAGGTCCCTAGGCAGACCTTAATATGTTCATATAACTTGTATTAGTGCAAACACAGCTATGCTGTTCTGGGATGCAAGGAGAGGGTAGAGTTTGGGGTTTTTTTTCCCCCTTTTAAACTGTATTTAAGTTATTTTATCTGTTTACCTTTGCACAGTAGGCAAAGGTCGAAAAGATTACAAAAGAAAGCTTGGTGAGTTCTGTATTCTCAGACCTTTTATAAATCACTGTTTGAACATGCCACAGAATAAAATTTGAAATAACTAAGTGGAAAAATCCCATCTTCCTTACAAAAAAAAGTGATTTTTTTTTTCTCTCAGTAATAATAAAACCAACAAAGATTCCATTTCCCCCCCCCTAGATACACAGAATGGGGATTTGAGGGGTTGTTTTTTTTTTTTTTTTAAACAGGACAGAAGCACTAAATTATTGTCAGCAATGACAGTGAAAGGCTCAGTGTTTGAAAAGCCCAATGCTCAAATTCATCACAAGCTACTATTCAGCAGCCATTAGCCCTTCTTTCTGGCTATGTCAAGTGAACAACGGGACAAAAGCAGGACCTCAACAAAAGAGAGATGCTGATCCTCCATACCATTACCCACAATGTAAGACACCACAAAGGTTTGAATAGTTTTACAAGGCCTAAGGAGAAAGACAAGAAGTAGCATGTCAGTGCCTCAAAGATTACCACTAAATGCTTGAAAGCAAATATTTAATCAATTTTAAGCATGCTCCCAAGTGAAGAAAACCCTGTGTTTAGTGTCTTCATTCCTAAATCATCTACTGCATTATTTTCCCTTCAGAATGAAAACTCCCCAAATCTATTCTATCACAAAACATTCCTGGAGTCTTAGGAAAATACACAGCAAGACCATTTGTATCATTAACAGTTAGTTCAACTGTAACATCACTTTCCAATTTTCTTTATATAAGAATGTTAATACAACTGGGTTTTCAATTCCATAACCTGGTTTCATCTAAATAAAACAAAACTGATTCCTGGTGCATGGAAAATAAACCACCTTTTGTCCTATACAACTGCTTCTAAACTTCCAGTCAGCTGTTTATCTACATCTCCCACATTTCACTACAACACTGATGTCCCCTTGGAACATCCCCAAATGAAAACAAAGCAGGTTATATAAACATTAGTGTATAATGCTACATAACGTGGATCGTTTGGTAAGGTAAGTAGTGAAAAATTCTGGTTGCTTTTTTTCTTCTCCTTCTTTATGCATACATTTGAACGGGGTTGTTCTTTGCCTGAAGGTGTGGGAACCTATTTCAAAGGGTCTGAGAGGCAGAAGTGAGGAAAAGAGTGATCTCAAGAGTCAGTGGTACAAGACGATACACTTGTTATCGTGACCTGAAGTAAGACAGACCAAAATGCAGTGTTCTTACTCTAGCGCAGGCACTTATTTGCAGGAACAGACCAACAGCCCAGTTGACAAGAGACCATATAAATAATGATTCTGGTTGGAAGACACACTCTCTAAAAGCTGCACCAGGACAAGGTGAACTGGAATTCTTAGCCAAGTCCTAATAAAACCACCCATTCAACAACAAAGCTTAGGTCTGTCACCTAGAACAAACAGCCATCCCTTGCAGGATCTGGGCTGAAATTGCCTCCTGGATGCTTCTGAAGGAACTGGTCTATGGAAGCCCCATAGCATCACCAGCAGTTATACAATCAAGACATAGTAGAGATCTCCCTGTTTTAGTTCATTTCCTTACCACTGCAAAACTCTGGAAGTACATAATTTACTCTTGGTAAATTACATTATAGTATCTTCAACCGAGAACTACCAAATTCAACAGTGGAGTTATGGCAGACTGCACTGCCACCCTCAGGTGGGAGATAACCCTCTCTACTCCTGAAGTCAGAAGCAGCAGCAGGATACTTGTAACTGCACGTATCTCCTTCAGTCTGCCAATGAGTGCCTAGCACAGAGCCTGCTTCCTTTGAAAGCTTAAGGGAATCTGTCTAAGTCACAGGACATGGTCATTTTCACCTGTTGCTTTACTGGAACAGCAACAGCCTAAACTCAGAGCAGGAAAGTTTGCCAGAGCTTTCGAGAAACCTAAGCATAAGCAGACCAGAGTCCCATAATGCTTATTAGTAAGTAACAACATTTAAAGATGTGCCTGTAAGTCAGAGCACACAGATTAAAGACAGCATTTAATGCTGCTTTCCATCAGCTTGCTTCACTTGA
Organism: Cuculus canorus; assembly: GCF_017976375.1. Taxonomy (NCBI): domain Eukaryota; kingdom Metazoa; phylum Chordata; class Aves; order Cuculiformes; family Cuculidae; genus Cuculus; species Cuculus canorus. The sequence goes on from NC_071403.1 coordinate 92,104,340, forward strand.
ACAGACACCAGTTTCTGCATCTGCAAAACAGCAAACATAACAACATCACTGCAGAGATCCCCCCATAGCTTGTACCCAGAAGACAGTAACTGCAGGGTATTACAAATGAACATTTTACAGACCTAGAAATTACAATCAGCACATTGGGCTCCCACGCCTTTGCTCAGTGTACAAGATGAAATGCCAGATCTCTTTACTATCATATACAATAAACGTTTATTTGTACCTGTCAGGGAAGGAATTTCTAACATAAATATCTCTCAAGCAACAACTTTAAGTCCCAAGAAAACAATTCTAATGTGTCTAATTAATTTGAACTGCCTCCCCAGGTTCCTCCACGTTGCTCAATACAAACGTCTCAGAACCTGAAATGCGGGGAGGCTTCTCTCACTGTGAAGTTGTTAAAAAGTGTGACTGCCAAACTGCATTCTCACATACATCTGACAATTACCTTTCCGTGACAGTTTGTATTTTGGTCTGTGTTCACATTTGGGCCCCTCATTACAAGAAAGATATTGAGGTCCTGGAGCATGTCCAGAGAAGGGCGATGAAGGTGGTGAAGGGGTTGGAGAACAAATCTTATGGCTGAAGGAACTGGGGTTGTTTAGCCTGGAGAAGGCTAAGGGGAGACCTTATCACTGCCTACAACTACCTGAAAGGAGGTTGTAGACAGGTGGGTGTTGGTCTCTTCATCCAAGTAACAGGTGATGGGACGAGAGGGAATGGCTTCAAGTTGCACCAGGGCAAGTTCAGATTGGACATCAGGAAAAACTTCACTGAAAGGGTTATCATGCACTGGCACAGGCTGCCCAGGGAGGAGACCGAGTCCCCATCCCTGGAGGTATTTAAAAGACGGGCAGATGAAGTGCTCAGGGATATGACTTAGTAGTGGACAGGTACGATTGGACTTGATGATCTCAAAGGTCTTTACCAACCTAGGGATTCTATGAACAACTGCAGCTATTCAGTTCCTCATCCCCAAGCAAATCCGTTTAAAAATGTAGCTCCAAAACATGCAGCACAAGCATACACTGGGGCATGATAAATCACCATTTAACAACAAAAAACCAAAACAAATACCCCCCCCCCCCCAAAATAGAAACAACTGAAAGACACTCAGAAGAGAGGAAAGAACATAGAAAACAAAGAACATCAGCATAACATTACTCCTAAATTTTCTTCCAGGAATATCCAAGCTCACAGGCTAAGAAAATAAGCTTCCTCTAGGCTGGAGAGAAACAAAGAAAAGTGCAGCTGAAATACCTAAACTAGCAATATAAGAAGTAATGTAATGATTAACCAGAAAACAATATTTGGGTTTAATCATCAGTGCTGCTTGTAACTTAAATATGAATTACAGTGAGCACTTGACTATAAGAAAGGTTCCTACGGTACGCCTGATCCAAAACAGACAAAACCCCACAGATCTGGAAAATAAGAATACATTCTGTACCTGCTACTACCTTGAACTTCTGAGCTGAAGCATCACAGCAACTCATTTTGACTTTCAGTAGCATTTTAGATCTTGCAGAACATGCAAGCTGTACAAATTTTATTTTCCTGCAGCATAATTTTGCACAACCATTTATTCCTTAAGGTGAGAGTCATTCGATACTTATTTACATCCTCTCTCTGAATGAGAAATTAGAGGGACTGAACTAAATTGCCTTGGTGTATTTGATGTGATGCTATACTGTGGATATCAGCAGAAGCATGGAGATTAACTCAGGGCACAAGATCTTTTCCACGCACCATAAATCTGCACTGGCATTTCCAGTAAACAAACCCAAGAATGAATTTTTTTTACAGTGTGTTTTTAAACCTGCTGTTCCTGTTCAAACTCCTCTGCAAGTAATACACTGGAGTTATTACTACAAGCACAACAAATACTGATTTTCCTTTTGAGCACAGCCAGAAGACCACCCAGAGCTTAATGACCTGCACGAGGAATCTCCCCATCCTCACATCCTCCTCTAGTGTTTACTGCAACTGGGGATGCATGAATGAGAAGGAATGCTTTGGGTTGGCACGCAGAAGCTGAAACATGCCCCAATCTTAGTGGGGTCAGAACTGAATTACAGAAATTCTAAAAACAAGCATTCATCTGGACTTAAGCAAAGAAAAATCATTAGCATTGTTATTGAACGCTCAGTTGCAAAGAAGAATCATAGAGTTTGAGAGATTTCCTCAGCCTCAGTTCAGCAGAATCCTAATAAATCAGTGTTTCTATCAGAAAAAGTAAAGATATTTTAAGAATTCAAGTGTAACACAGGGCACTTCTGCACACAGGATGCTCTGGAACTCCTCAGAGTATGCTACGCTCCAGCTCTGATAGCAATTGCCTCACAAATCCTTCTGCTGCACAAGTATTTTACCACATGCTGCTGCAAGATGATATCTGACCATAAAGACATCAAGATTCTCTTTACATATTTTAGTAAGATGATGAACAGCATGGGCACGCTACACTTCAGAGCTACCTGAAGAAAATAAAAACTCGTCAAATAAAAACTAACCTGAAAATAAGCCTCACCTAATGAAACAATCTGATAAATAAATTATACACAGGTTTGAACCGTTACCTTTACCCACAGAATATATATATGTATATTCTCTAAGGCTGAATATATATTCTGAGAATATATATATATATATTCTCATAGAATATATTCTGTAATTTTTAACTCATGTTATGTTAAATACCAGACAAAATGACAATGTCCTGTCTTTTCAAGTATCAGGCCATAACATTCCACTGACAAAGAAAAAAAAGTCTCAAAATAAGCATTTTTAAGTAGGTAGCAAATAAAAATTATCTCAAAGTAGACAGCAAATTATTACAGAAAAGATACCCAGAAAGAGAGAAATAACACATTCCCTGTATTATGTTATCACACAACACACAAGAATAGAAAGTTTCCAGGCAGGACGTTTTTTCAGTATGCTCATTTTCAGTCATGTTTGCTTTTATCTCCCCTAAAACCAAAACTGCTTCATTATGCTCATCTATGTACTTTTATCTTCACATCTGCAATGCCTGTTTATCAGGATTTTTACCACAGATACTGAAATTACTACCTACCATATACTGCGCACTACTACCCAAGTATTCACTTGTTACAGATAAAGAAAGAGTAGGAGTAAGTCTCCACACAGCTTTCACATTTCATCTGCTCAAACGACAGGAGCCTTAGAACAAAGGCTGCACAGCATTTAGATCAATTAATTCTTGACATGAAGATCCAATCAGTACCGTGATTAAAGACAACATATGATTGAGGGTTTTGTATCTAAAACAACATAGCTTATACTTTCCTTGCTCATCAGAAAAAAATTTGTATAGTAAAATTATGGTATTCAAAGTAGTTGAACCACAAACTCTTTGTTTATAAGACACGTAAGGTTTAACATAGCTGCAATGTTTTAGTGGGAATCTTGTTTTTAACTTGGAAACAGATGCTGTCCATCAGAAAGGACAACTTCTCATGCTAGCTAATTTTGAGCCTCAGGTAATCAGATTCTGCAAAATATTGTCCATTTTGTATCAAATACATCAGCTAGTATTAGCTAGAACAAACTTCCATGGACTCCTTCTGACCAGCTACCATGGATATTCCTTAGAGAGAAAATAATCAACCAAGAATTTTTCCATATGGATGGGATTCAAAATAAAGGAAGAGGGAATTTTTTTAGATACTTCAAATTTCAAGCCTGAAAGAAATACCACACAGCTTCTCACAAGTGATAAAAAAAGTCTTCAATCTGTCAGCTGGTCTTGCATTTCTTAATGCATATTAGTTGCAGTAATAAAAACATGATGGAGTTTAGGGATCAGCCTAAACACTACCTGGATCCACAACATCCTTGTTAGTTAGTTGCAGAGTTCCAAACCATCAAGCTCTATCTGGAAAACAGGCAGCTACAGCAAGAGTGCCTAGTAAAAAGCATCCACTCAAGACTAGGACCTCAAAAGTCAAGTCCTAATGTCTTTCAACAGTCTACTTTAGACAAACATTTTCGAGTCTCAACAGATTTTTCTCATATGTCACCCATTTATGCAAGACACTTATACATGGTCTCAGCTGGGTATCTACAATTTTCTGCAGGTGTTTATAAAAGCTTGCCCGTTGGCATGGTAAGGAAACATGCAGGCTCACAGCTGTTTGGAGTGTCTTCCGATTCTTTGTAGAATAAATTAGCAGCTTGCAGATTTTTGAATAGCCTGAATGTGACTCAGATTAGTTCCTACAAATGATGCTGAAATCATCCACTGTTTTTCATTATGATTCAGCAAGAGGCCTAACAGAGTGAGTCCCAAAAGGTTGTCTCAAACAACGAAGGCTACAGTAATGACCAAGTCCTTCACTTCCAGCACTAAAGAAATCATCTCAGAGTAGCTGATGAAGAAGTGGGGCTAATAAAGCCTCTTCTTCCTGACTCAGTATTTCCACTTACATTTGCATCCTGACATAAGTACAGGGATCCAAAAAACTGAGGCAGGAGAGGGAGGGGGAAAAAAACCCAACAAACCACAAAGAACTAGTTTTTGTGTATTTTTATTGCTAAATATGAAATACTGAAGTTTTTATGACTACTAAGCAGCATGTCTGGCTAAAACTTCCTCCCCTCATTGCCCCTACTTTTACTTAAAGGCTTTTGCAACGTATCCTAAACACTTCCAAATCCAAGTTTCTTTGACTTTATATTCCCGTAATTTCCTTCATAGCATCGTGGGTGAGTGGCAAACTCATTAAGAAACAGACTATACCCCTCAACCGCTTTCTAAAAGCGGTTTAAACCTGAGCAGGGAATACGTTAACAGCCCGCAATCCCAATTTCTTATCTTAGCCATCTGGCTACCCTTTCTCTGCACTTCTGTATTTCCACCTCCTTCTATGCTTCTGTATAGGCTTTCCCAACGCCTGCAGATGGGGAAGAAATGACACAGACCACATGCAGAACACCGTCCAGGGTTCAGCAACAAGCCATAAAGAGGTCAGATCTTTACAAGACAGCTTTAGTATCATTTGTAATAGTAATGGATTTAAAAAAGTAAGTATATTTTCTAACCTTTCAGCAACCCTCTAAGCACTGGAAGCAGTTTGACCCAACACTCCTGAAATCCATGAAGATAAACAGACATGTAGGTGCCTACAGAAGCCATTCATAATACACATCTGCTAATTCAACCCTCTGGAAATCACAACATTTTATACCGTACTAAAACTTCAAAGTAAGGTGTGGTGGGTTGACCTCGGCTGGACACCAAGTGCCTAGCAAGCCACTCCCCTCATCAGCAAGACAGGGAAGGGAGAAAATAAGATAGAAAAAACTTTGTGGGTGAAGATAAAGGCAGTTTTATAAATCAAAAGCAAAGGCCATGCGTGGAAGCAAAAGACGACGTAATCTCTGCTTCTCATCAGCACGTGACATCTAGCCACTTCCTGGGAATGAGGGCCTTAGTACACATAGCTGTTGCTCTGGAAGACATAACAACAAATGCCTCCCTTCTCCTCCTTTCTCCTAGCTTTAATTGTTGAGCAGACACCATATATTCCAGAATATCCTTTTAGTCAGTTTGGGTCAATTTCCTCTCAGTCAGACTCAATAAATAAGGGAATAACTGTTCAATATAATTTCCAATAGAAAATGCTTAGATGAGTGAAACTGGTTTAGATAAACAAGCTCCACAAAATCTTTCTTATCTCTAGAGAACATTTTTTACAAAACTTTATTAAATGTTTAGATGCTTTTTCCTCTAGGTATGTTGCCCTGCCTAGAAGAGTTGCAAACAAAGCCAACAGTGGAGAACTGCTTTTGTAAGGTGTCCAACTCAATCTACCAGATAAAAGTCAAATAGGATTTGATTTCCTGCGCTTTGTATACTTGCAGAAGATCGAAAGAAGATGTATACCATGACATGGGTTTTTCAAATATGGTTGTTTTAGACATAGTTTTACTGAGAAAAAGCCTTGCAACATCATCTGGGAAAACACACCACCTTCACAGTATCCCATGCACTAATAATCAAATATAAGGCAAGCTAGTCTCAAATACAACAGATGTAACTGTCTGAACATTGCCTGACATTTCAATTACAATTCCCTGTTTACATTCACTTACAAAATTTGCCAAACTTAAACTGCTTCAGGCTGAAGGCTTTTGTGATGTTTCAAATAAAATCACTTCAGCCGTTTTTGCAGAAAGATGAACTTAAAACATTTTGTCTACAGCTCTAAGGAGGAAAGACAGACATTTCCTACAGGCATCCACTAAAATGTTGCATCATTCATTCTTTTTGAACTTAAAAATCACTTAAGGATGCATTTTGAAGTTGGGAACTGTCTTTTGCTATCTCCATGGACATCTTCCCAGACCTACCCAAGTTATAAACATCTGGAGGACTGCTCTCCCCAAACCTGTGTTCATCACCTCAGTAGATACGATAGGCATTTACTATCCAAATTCTCTTAAAATATTTGTCTTCACGGATCACATATTATCTGCATCTTAGGAGACAACATTAAACTGGACCATGGATGACTCATGATAGCAAACAGGGAACTAATCTTTCTGCACAAGCAGCTGTCAGGGCTCCTCTCGCATTAGGCACTAGGAGCCTGGGCTGCGTGCTTGGCCTTCAAGTGCAGGGAAAAGAACCTGTCATGAATATAAAACATGAAGAAGATAAAAACAGGCTGATGGAAAAAGAGTGCAAAAATCTTGATATTTTTCCCTCCCAGACTTCTGATCAAGTATCTGAAAAAGAGAGCAGAAAGAGAAATCCAAGGATAAAAACACAGGAAAAAAAGTGAACCTAGTGAAATACAGACATCACATGGCCCTTAATCCTCTTATCTGGAGTTGAATTCAGTGCCAAGTTCTTGACATCTATCAATCAAACACACATTAAAATATTGACAGAGGCCTACATTCCCATGTCAGCATAGATGTGCATTACCAGCTATGGGAAGAGATAGGAAACTGACCTTGTACCTCTTAAACCAAACCCTGCTGATAACCCAAACTGGCTAAGTCCATATATCTTCCTCTAAACAGATTTAAAGTAAAAATGTCACCATCAAACAACTTCTAATACTTCACAACAACTGTACCTTAAAGAACATAAGGGATTTAGAATACAGTAAACTAGTAGAAGATTGCACTGCGTTTATCCCCAAGGACGAAAGAATACAGCACAAATTAGGTAGTCAGACACCTTTTGGTACAAAATCAAAAAAACCCTACATTAAAAACTTGAGCTCCAAACATATACGAGGTGACCTTCAAGAAAATGTAAACACATTTGGGAAGAACAGATACAAATGCATGATTTACAAAGGAATCAAAATTAAAAGTTTCTGTGCATTTGATGGGAAGGCATTTATTAAAATTGGAAGAACACATCTACTCTGGCTGCAGCTGAACCAAATTAATACTTGGCTGCTCTCTCAAAACCTGCTGGAAAACATGCATGCCTGGTTACTCCTTCAATTAGTTCTGTAAGACCAGCACACAACAGCTGTAGTAATAAACTTCTGCTATTCTGCAATGCCATTATCACCTATGAAAAAAAGTTTCCCTTTAAGATTAAAAGAGGTGTTGATACACCTTACCAATTTCCAAAGTTGTCTAATGCTTTCATTCATACTTCAGAAATAAACTATTTCCTGCAGCTGGTTGAAGCAATTGTTCAGACTACAGTCCCTCCAGACAGGTAAACGGATGAAAATAATGTTTCCCGTGCTGCTCTCCTCCCTCCTTTCTGCACTATGAAAACTGGGGAAAAAAACAGAACAGATCAATAGCCAATACTTACACAGCTGAAAGAAAAAGAAGGCAGTTGCTCTCACAGGCTTTAGGCAGATCTAACTTTTAAGCTGGAAAGCACATTTGTATCTCCCATTCAACTTGAAAAAAGAAAGCCTGCATACCACTTCTTGTATCCTAGCAAGAACAGCAGTCAAAGTCAGAAGAGCTGCACTCCTGCCCTTGAACAATCCTCAAACCACTGCTTAAAACTGAATTATTTATGAATATTAAAAGTCTTATGAACAAATGAAAAAAATCTATAGCAAACCTGACTCTAATCACTGTGTTTAAATTACATACTAACCAGTAGGAGCATTCATTAAATACACTTCAGGCCAGAAGAACTTTTCTGGAAAAGCATTTTATTTCAAGTCCAGTAATAGCTGGTGTGAAATAGCACTTGTATTCTTCTCTGCTCATCTTCTTTCCCATCAACAAATTGTTTTAGAATAGGTACTATTTTGAGACCAATACACCAATTTTTTCCAGATGCCATTAAAACTCAGCATGCAAATTGTACCTCCAAGTCACGTAGTCAGCACAGTTTACAGAAAAATTACCTTGCAGAATTTGGACTATGGTTACGTAAGTAGACCAGGAAATCCTGCTCTCAATTCCACCATTGAAATGCTCTGCAACATATCTGGTGTAGAAAAACTTCTGAGTTGAAGTAAACATAGCTGATTCAGAAAACCATGCTACAAAGGTCTAATTCAAAATTAAAGGTTGATGAGTGCAGGTTATGCTTGTCACAATTTATAACTTTCATGCCAGTTACTTGTACATCACTAGAAAATGTTTTACCGCCAGGTAAAGCTTTACACTGGGTAGCATCAATGACAAGAAGAAAGTCAAGTCAAGCTTCTAGTAATGAATGACCCTGTTGTAACGGACATGCAGCAACAGACAAGAGCCTAGGCTGCTCTGGGAACATTAACTCTGAACATCTTTGTTTTCTTACAATTAAAACGTCAAGTGCTGGTGTAATTAACTACATCAGCCAACATGTCCGCGCAACTTTAAAACATCTGAAATGTCATTCAACCCCAGAAGCAAAGCTACTTCCCTAATCACGACCCTACAAGCACTAAGAAATTTCTAAAGCACCTATCTCTAGATTTGTTCTTTAGAGATAAAGATGACTCCAGCCTCTAGGGCTGGAAAGACAGCATCTCCGATATGTACCTTTTTTCAGTCTGTAGTTTAACGTTTTGTGTAGTTATCTTATAAGTGGGAAGCTGTCAGATACAACCGACACATACTGAAATTAAAATCTAGTCTGTACGGATAGTATTGAACAAGACTGAAAGCTCTCCTCTCTCTCAATAACTGCTTCCCAAAAAACCCATCCCAAAACTAAAAAAACCCACCCAAACAACAAACAAGAGGGTTTTTTTTAAAGAAAGAAAATTATTATATTTTTTTCCACATTGCAAGGCTTTCAGATAAGTTGATCAGGCAAGGGAAATTAGATTATCTTATCCAAAGGCAAGCATCATGTACAGTACCTTGGGTAAAAACAGGGAGAAATATTACACAAGTCAGCTGGCTCGGCAAGGATTAAGAAATACCTTGATAAACAGTTAATGATATGAAAGCCAAAGCTTGAGGCTCCAGCTCAGAAAAGTAATTACTCCCATCTGGGCACAAAAAAAAAAAAACACAAACAAAAAAACCAAAAAAAACCCCATCAAAACCAAAAAAAGAGCTAGTTTCACATGGCACAGGAAAATTCTCACAACCTTACAGTGTTTCTTTCATAGCCACCTTGGACGGTTATATACCAAGTACAATATTTAGGCTGATGGCTAGAAGTATACAAGACCATAAACAATGTTCTCACAGTGCACGTTACCTGTTCTTCTCATCAATGCATGAAAGTGATAGAAGGGAGAACAAACTTTTTCAAGCACTTGTGCTGTCATGAAATCCCACTGCTACAGATAGGCCTTTATAGAGAACTTCTTTTTTTGTTACACATTCATATAGCTGACTAAAGTCAACCACAAAAGAGATCTATAAGGAGTTTCAACACCCCCGACATTTCAAAGAAGCCACCCTATCTTCAAAAATACAGCAGCAAATTTTGCATTCTAAAACCACTGTAGAATAAGAAAGAGTATTTGCCCATTCTCAGAAATACAGTCGTCTCCTTTCATAGCACAAGGTTTGAGTCAAGAAAGGTTTGCTTTCACTGGGGAAACTTTATTCGGCTATTTTTCCTGCTGACTGCTTGTTTTATATGGGTGGGGCAGTGCTTTTATCGTTCCGGACTGCATTTTAATTGATGGCAGAGTGCCTGGAGTTTGGGATTGGCATCTCTTCCATTGTTTTTGTTGAGATAAATAAATATATTTCCCTTTTTTGAAAAATGAAATACAGCCCATACTCTCAATTACTAAAAACAAAGCAGGCTGCTACAAAAAAATCCACAAAACAAAAGCCTTCAGATGGCACAAACAACCTACCAAACTCCTCCTACAAGGAATTCACCACCCAAAAGCCTCATCCCTGCTTACTATCCTCTGAAAAATCCTCAAAGACCAAGAAGCAGAGATAAGACAGTGGAGGCCAGCAGTACAGTTCAGTGGCTAAGTTTGTGTAATTCTGAGGAGGAGACTGAACATCAGAATTTGGCCTTAACCCCAAGCATCAACAAGTACAAAGATGGGAGCTTGCTAAACAGGTAAGGTATGTCCTCAAGAGACAAAAAAAAAGGCTGATTAAGAACAGCTTGAAAAGGAGTTTTATTAAACAGTTTGGTTCAGTACTAAATGGAGAGTCACTGAAGCAAATGTAACAAGAGAGGGAAGCAAGGAGTGGTCTATCCAGGCAATCACGGCTATTCAAAAAAACCAACTAAAAAACCCAACACCTCTCGCAAAACAAAAAAACCTCAGCCCAACAAGTACAGCTTTATATTAATGAAAAACTCCAAAATCTGAAGATTTTGTCCACAAGCAATATGAAAGCTGCACCTATATCAATACTCAAAAGGAGCGCTAACTCACCAGCATCTAAAAGCATCTCCAGTGCAATATGCTATTGCTGATGCTGCCAAAATAAGATTTTTTTAATGTGCAGAAACAATTGCAATCTATGTTTTCTGAACTACTAATTAGAAAATTGCCCTGCTACAATGTGACACAAAGGAAAAAGGTCCTAGTTTTTCCTCAGCTATTGATTCAATGCCTACCACAATAGTAGTCGGCACTGCTACCACCCCGACGTTCTGGTATTCCAGAAGCAAGGAGGGAAGAGAACCACACACACGCACACCCCCTACCCAAACAAGCAAGCTGGAATTATTTAAGAAGAAATAAAGTGTCAGCACCAAGCTAAATTGTTCTCATTATCTAAAGAATTTTAAAAATACTTTAACATTACACTTGCATGAAAATTGTATGAGCTCTTCATGCCAGGCAGTGTTTCAGCATGCTCCCCAAGTGCACACAAACAAAAAACATATGACAAAACTGTTGTCTCCCAACCGATTAAAGTATTTCTTCCTGGCACAGTAAAGCACTTAGTTAACTGCTGTGAGTCAGGGCCAACAGAAGTATTCCACCCACTACCAAGCACAAAGTTCAAACCTGAACACAAATATGCTTAAAAAACGTGCAGCTTCTGAAATACGAGAAAGAGTATGTCTGAACAACTTGTTTTCAACCCTGAGCTACTCGGTGAGCTGAAAGAACCAGTGAAGAGTTGGACAAGTCAAACTACGCTTGTCTCTCTGGAGCATGTTTGGAAAAACTTCAATGTGTTAAAATACTTCTTTCCAAAACATTATAACAGCAATAAAACCACATCAGCCTAGCACCCACACAGAACTAGGCAAAGAAAAGCCTACACATAACTTTCAATATGCCTCTGATTTTTCTGCTTTTGCATTCACTTGTATGGCAAAGCCCTTCAGGTTCAGGTATCATAATCATCCAGAGCAAGTGAGTTTGAAATGCCCAAAACTGTGGGTACACACCAGCAGTACAGTGTAATGTAACATGAATAGCCTTTGTGCCTTTAACAATTCTAAAGAGCTGATTACTACTACTGGCCAAATTCCAAATCTCAACCCACTAAAATCAAGCAGTTTGTTTCATGGTTGGTGCAAAATCCAAGATAAAGCATTTATTTATATTTTTTTATAAACTCACAGCTAAACCAAGCACAAAAGGTTTTATATCTTATCAGAACTCCCAGTGTTTTGATACTCAAAAGACAAAGAAAACAGACTAAGAATTTCTTGTTCCTTTCCTAAGTAGTCTCAAAAAACCCCAGGCACTTGGATCACAGTTGTTCTGAAGAGCAGACACATTAATGGACAGTAATTATACTATGAAGGTATCTTGCATGCATTTTTTTCTCCCAGATGAAGCCTACCTGATTACTTTTTGTGGCCTCTCCAGCAGCATTCTTGCTTCCTTTAGCACCATCCATGTTTCTTAAAACACTGATGAAATCTTTCTTTGAAACAGATGACAGCAGTTTACTACGCTGCCTGTCAGAGCTCCCACCTTTCTTCACCTTCTCATCAATGTTCTTTTGGTGAGTCCTGACAGCATTAAATAATTGTACAACACCCCTGGGATGGGGAAAAAAAAAATCAACAACAAAAATAAGGTTTTAACTCAAGTTCCCTTTATAGAAATGAACTCTTACCAAGGCAACTAATCAGTACAAATGCTGACTTCTAGCTCCCCAAAATGGTTACTGAGGACCTCAATTCAGGTAGGAAGTAATATTTAGTTCAATGTAAGAGACCTTCAATTTTCACTCTTTCTTCACACTTATTACTAAGAACAAGTAACAAAAAATAACTATTCAAACCCCAAAGTAAACATGGTAACATGGCACTGAGATCAGTGCAAGAGCAAAAGCAAGTTACTCGTCCTGCAATGGGTTATTAAATTCTTTAGGCAAGATCTTAAGAGCAGCTGAAGTAGGGGGACAAGGCAGAAAATGAGGAAGGAGACAGCACATCAAGGTATTCAGCTACTTCTATGACACCAAACTACAGCAAGTGAACTTAATAGCCAGGGATCTGGTGAAACTTCTACGGAGAAGGAAAAAAAGAGCAGCAGAAACAACTGTTCTGCATTTTGAAAACATTAAATTAACAAAATGAGGGGATCCAGTAAAGCACTTCTTTTAAGCAAACATTACATTCCCATCTAAACTTTTCCTTTTTCTTAAAGCCTCTGAAATCTTTTGCTGAACTTGATACTGTACAACATAGACTTGTACATAAATCACTTGGCTCCTGCTAGTCACTTCTTAAGAGTTCAATCTGATTGGAAACAGATTACCTGCACAGGCCTTTTTTACCCTTTTCCTCCTCTTTGTGATATACATATATTTAAGGAAATTATTCAGAAAAACTCTTACCTCGTGGCAATTCTCTGAAGATTTCTTTCACTGTCTCGGTCTTTGACAACATCTGGCTTCACTCGGCACATCATTTCCCACTCCCGCTTTTTATCGAGCTGCATTTATAAATATTGTTATGTGAAACAACATGGAATATTTGAGAACACAGCATGCGTTGGTAAGAGTTGCAGCAGGAAGAAAAAAAAAAATAAACCAACAAAGCTTAGTTTGGTTTGAGGGTAAGGAAAGCTCCAGTATGGGGCTGAGCAACAGGTCTGAGGTAAGTCTCTTACACTGACATACCAGGGACCACAGTCAAATCTCTGTGTCACTAGCCTTCTGCAACAATAACCAGAGAAGCGTTGCACCACAGTGATGTCTCTGGTTCAAGAGAAGCAAGAGTTGTCTAGGAAAATTCAAATGCTTTCACACCGATTGCTGTGGACAAGGAAATTATTCCAAGACAGCTTTCACCTCCAAGACTTCACAAGCAGATCAAAGGGAAATTTACACATAAAAAATTCTTGAGTCTATGAAGACAAGCATATCACACTTTGAGCCTTGGGAATTTAACTTCCCCCACTGAATTAGTCACAGTACAATTTTATCACTGACAGTGACACGGCACAGACTACACTGGGCAGAACTCAAACACCGGGAAGAGCACCAAGTACCCACTGGAGCACAACTACTGTGTACAACATGGATTTATGGTTTTGGTTTTTTTTTTAAGGCACACTGTTTCAAAAGCAAACTGATACGCTTTACTATTACCATGGTCCGCAACCCCATTAGCTTTATTTCTACTACAATAAAACACTGTTTTTCCCCAGCTTTTGCTTCAACAGTAAGGTAATAAAATGCTTTTTTCCTCTTTTGACAGTGCTCTAGGCCTGGTGATGTTGCATTGAGTCTCTTTGAAGCAAGAAGCCTTTCACAGAATTTCAGTGTCCTTAGCTTTATAATTCCATGCAGACTATTACGAATTTGTGAGATTATGATTGTATTTTGGCCTTAGAACTAGAGAATTGCCCTAGCCTAGCCTCCATCAATGAGAGATTAATAGAAAGCTAACTGTTGTCAAGTTTTTCTAAGGGTAAATAAGTCAGTTTGGGGACTTGCAGCCCAACTTTGCTTTGCAGTACTCCCACATATTTTCTGGATGAGAACAGGTATTTAGGACAACTATAACTGAGCAGATGCCATACTGAAACTATCTGTACTTCAAAGGCAGGACGTGGCCTAACCACAGCATGTCCCAGGCCATCAGATGGATAACCTGGTTATTCCATTGAAACAGAACTGGTAAGAAAAAACATTAGACTATTAATGTATTGTTAGCCTGAAGGTAAATCAATCACAGACTGAAATTAAAAGTTCCACTAAAGACATGTAAACAAATGACTTAATAGCCAATACAGTTCCATTTTCTTCATACCAGTTTCAGAACCAAAACCAATTTAGAGCACCAACACCATAACAGAAAACACCTACCAGGAGAATCATCGAGGGGAGCAAACGATGATTCACAACCACACCAATGATTACTGCAATCTCTACCTAGAGGCCTTTGATTTTGGAAGTCACGGCAGAATTTCAGTGAAAGCATTTTTCTCCTCTTACTCCCTCTCACTTTCAGTGAGATGGAACTATTTCAACTTGTATTGCCAACAAAGGGAATTTTAACCCAAAGTTAACAACAGCAATTAGAAAACTAATTTTAAAACAGCTGCCTTCACTCTCTCAACCACAAAACCACCTTAAGGTGACAGACTGGAACAGTCTTGCTACCAAAGATCAGCTTGTTTGATGGCCCAGAAAAAGCAGTATGGGAAAAAGCCCTACAGCATGACTGTCTAGAAAGGAAAAATGAAACTACTTGAGAGTAGAGATTCCAAACCCGAGACAGTCTCAGCATACACTCCCAAATCCCTTCTGAGGGAATCTTCTGAGGGAATCCCCATCTGACCATCATTGCATAAAGAAATGCTGCCTCTTTTTCTCACCTTCATCCTCTTCTCCAGCCTTTCCTGTTTTTCCTTTTCTCTCTCCTTCTCCAGTTTTCTATTCTTTGCCAAGATGGTGGACTTATTTTGTGGAATCTTTTTGTTGAGCACTTTTGCCATGGCATCTGCCCAGCCTGCACTTGGGCCGGCTTTGGAGATTTTTGCTTCCTCAACCACATTGCCAACGTCTGCCATTTCATCTTCATCATCACCATCCAGGGCTTCGCCTCCTGAAGAGTAGCTGTCTTCTGGAAGTCCTGAGCTTAACTCAGATTCTAGGGGTAAAAAAAAGGAACAAAAAAAGTGTGTCAGTATTTCTGTTTCTAGTAAGGATCCAGCATTAACTTAATCTGCTCCACATGTAAGTGTTATTCAAGTCCAGATCCATGTACTGCTTGCTGTTACAATTAATTCCTCAAGCAGGCATACAGGACCATAATGAATTTATTAGAAAATACACAGAGCAAGTGCTTGCTCATCTCAGTGATGATTTAAAGTGATTTAAGAGGTTGGGTAAAAGGCAGCCTTGGTTATTTATTATTAGACTAACAAACATTTTTGTGTTCAGAGTGGCAAGTTTTGGGAAAAAAATTATATTTTCCAGTTAAAAAACTGTAATTTATACGCGCATATACACATATGCATGTATGTGCACAGCTACATATAAACGGCAACAGTGACATCTAGTGTTTAAATGCAAACAGTCATGTGGATTATATTGCAGGTAGGGAGGCATTTTTCATCTGAAAGCAAAACCTGCTCAAGGAAAGTAATGCCCATAAAAATATAATCATCTAAGCACAATGAACACAAAGGGGAAATTGCTTTGCAAGACAGCTGTCAGGTAGCTCAAAAGAAAGCAGAGGCACTGAGCTCTTCTAGTACACGTAGCTGCTCAAGTTCTTGATGTACAAATGAAACACTCCTAAATTCAAGTCTCCTTACCCTAGCTCCTTCAAAACAAACAAGGAATACAAGGAATTAAACTCAAAATACTGAAGTTCAGTCTCCAGTAATATCAAGACAGGAAAGAACAGCCAACTAGATGTCGTATCAAACACATGAAGAATCTACCACTTTCCTCATTAAGACTGTTCAGTAGGTCAAACAGCAAAAATTAAGTCTTTATTGGTACAGATGATTAACTAGAATAGAACAGCCTGCAAGCTTAAGGTGTGCTAAAATATATTACTTCAGTAGACCCACTTCATCACATAATCAAGAGCAGAGCACATAAGTGCCCTGACACTATTAACTACCATTCCACTGCTATTTTGCCACCCAGAAGTTTTAAATTAATTATCCTTTATACAACTTTCAAGGCCATGAATGAAGCACTGTCCAGAAGGAAGCCAGTTTGGGACATCTCTCCAGTCCCACTAGCAAGCAGGCAATTCCCCAGACTCTGATACCAGCTGACTGGCTTTCATCCATTTACCAATCTCATGCTACTTTTTAAGAAGAGTATCTTAAAATCACAAGTGAGCCAAGTGCTTTACTTTGCAAGCACTACTATGTCCCATGAACTACCTCAATCAACGAAATCATTAAAAGAAGTCAAGAATACTTCATAAGACGTTTCTTCAAAAACACGCAATTATTGATATTCCTTTATAATCGATTATCTATTTAATTACTTAACACAAACATACACTCTGTTGCCCAACCTACTACTCTACCTTCTCCACATGCCTTTTTGAACTCGCAACAAAATCCCAAAATAGCAGCAAAATATTGGTGTTAAACAATTTAAAACAAAGCCTTTATGGCCCAGGCATGTTTAGAGACTCAGAAAGCATTTAGTTATCATGGAAAGAAGCAAGATTATATGCTTACATCACAAATGTGGAAGAGAAATACTTACTGAATACTTGCTCATTACCTGTACCAGCATAATTTTTACTACCAAGATGAACAGTGTTGTGTCACGCTCCACACAGCACAAATCATAGGATTTTTCTCAACAGTCCTCACTACAAATTGCAAATTTCAAAGTGGCAAATCTGTTTAACTCATTCAGAATCTACTAACGGCATCCTTTTTATGATATCTGCATGTCTCCACACTCAAATTTCCCAATTTAATAAAAATTCAAACCATTCCATGTAAAGAAGTAGGTGATCACCAGATCCTGGTTCCTACATGTAAAACAAGCTTACAGGTTTTCACCTGTAAGCTTTGTCCATTCCAGAATATCGCTATTTAGTTTCTAAACAAAAAAATAATCCCTACTTGTGACTTTCTATACATACAAAGGCAAACAGCTACCAAAAGTCCAAACCTGAATTCCACACATTGCTTAGCTTGCAGTCAGCCATAAAAAAAACCAAAACAAACCAGATCCAAGTTTTAAGAAGGAAAACTGCAAAAGCATGAATTAATCTCCTCTACACAATACTTTCTGCCAGCAAAACAGAACAATGCCAGCTATATACCAACATTTTGCTTTCAACAATTACACCAAGATGAACAAAGATTCAACAACCAGCCACGACTTATTCTTTAATACATCAGAGGATGTGATGCTCCCCGGAGCTCCGCTAGCTCAATTACAGACACCCTGCAGGAGGGGATAACCCAGAGACACACGGAAGCCAAGGGTATGAGACCTCATCTGGAGTATTGTGTCCAGTTCTGTAATCCTCAACATAAAAAGGATACGGAATTGTTGGAACGGGTCCAGAGGAGGGTTACAAGGATGATCAGAGGGCTGGAGCACCTCCCATATGAGGACAGGCTGAGAAAGCTGGGCTTGTGCAGTCTGGAGAAGAGAAGGTTCTAAGCAGATTTTATAGCGACCTTCCTGTACCTGAAAGGGGCTACAAGAAAGCTGGAGAAGGACTGTTCGCAAAAGTTTGTAGTGATAGGACTAGGGGCAATAGGTATACACTAGAGAGGGGCAGATTTAGGCTAGACATAAGGAAGAATTTCTTCACCATGAAGGTGGTGAGGCACTGGCCCCGGCTGCCCAGGGAAGCTGTGGATGCCTCATCCCTGGAGGTGCTCAAGGCCAGGTTGGATGGGACCTTGGTAGCCTGGTCTGGCGGGGGGGGTTGGAACCGGATGGTGTTTAAGGCCCCTTCCAGCCGTAACTAATTTATGATCTGGGTGCGCCCAGGGCAGGGCGCATGCACAGCGGGAAAGCCGCCCACCGGGATGCGACTTCAGCAGGCGGCTGGGCCCGGGCGTTAGCTCCTACCACCCCGCGCCAGCCGGCTCCAACCCTCGGCCCGGGCTCCGGAGGTGGAGAATAAATGGCTCGGCACCCCCGCCGGGCTCGGACTGGGCGGAAAGGAGCGGCCGCCAGGGAGAGGAACCCCGACCCCTCCCTGCTCCCGCTGGGGAAGCGGCACCCGTTACCGCTGTCTGCCTCCTCGTCCCCCGCAGCCCCGCGCCCACGTGAGCCCGTCGCGGCGCCCTCCATCTTCCCCATGGTCCGTTCGGTGTCGCCTTCCGGCCCGGCCCCCGCGCCACGGCCCCGCGTTCCGCTCCGAGCGTTCCGAGCAGGCGGGCGGGGTGCACGGTGGCACAGGGAGGGGTCACTGTAACAGAAAGTGGAATAGTTTTGATTTAAGCTAAAGGAGAGTTAAGTTTCATCTAAGTAATTGTACTTTTTTGTAAAGTTAGACAGAATGTGCCTTTGTTAGCATGTTTTCTTTCATTGTCTTTCCAGGGACTCTTCGGAGCTGATAACGCCGTGTGTGCAGTGTGACCTGTGCTGAGCAGGTGTCTCTGCTGCTGCAGTCACCTCTGTTTGCAGCCTTTCCCCACCTCAAAGGCAAGGGCAGGCAGAGACAGAGACAGAGCTCCAAATTAGCAAGAGCTTTTGCTGTTGTGAAGTTCCTAATAACATTAAAATGAGTTCTTGAAAGGAACAGAGCATGCATGAGATTTCTGGGAAAGTTTATCCATGTGCATATGAGTGGGAAATACATCCTGTCCCAGCTCGTCTCGCTGCACACGATGGATGGAGATTGCTCTCTTATATTGTCCAGCCCTGAGAAAGGGTGCTGGCTTTCCAAAACTCCAAAAATGAGTCTTAGAGAGTTAATTTGCTGGCATTTTTGATTTCAATAGGAACCTCAAGGGATCTGCCTGGGGTGTTCTTGTGGAATAAGCAATAGAAATAATAATAATAAAAAAAAGTAAATTAAATGGAGAGGTCTGCCCGGGCTTCTCCTCTCCCTCAGGCCCTGGGAGGTGGCCAAGAAGTCCAATGGCATCTTGATTTGTATCAGAGACGGCGTGGCCAGCAGGACCAGGGAAATGATTGTGCCTTTGTACTCAGCACTGCTGAGGCCGCACCTTGAATCCTGTGTTCAGTTTTGGGCCCCTCAGTACTAGAAAGATGTTGAGGTCCTGGAGCATGTTCAGAGAAGGGCAACAAAGCTGGTGAAGGGGCTGGAGAACAAGTCTTACCAGGAGCAGCTGAGGGAACTGTTTAGCCTTGAGAAGAGGAGGCTGAGGGGACACCTTATCGCTGCCTACAACTACCTGAAAGGAGGTTGTAGCAAGGCAGGTGTTTATGTCTTCTCTAAGGTAACAAGGGACGGAATGAGAGGAATTGTCTTCAAGTTGTGCCAGGGGAGGTTCAGATAAGATATCAGGAAAAATTTCTTCACCCGAAGGTTTATGAGGCACTGGCACAGGCACGTTCAGCATCTCTGGAGGTATTTAGAAGACAGGTAGACAAGTTGGTCACAGGTATGGTTTAGTAGTGGACAGATACGGTTGGATTCAATGATCTCAAAAGTCTTTTCCAGCCAAACATTTCTATGAATATCATCTACAAACATCCTAATAGCTGCCCAGAGATCCAGACACTTGATACCTTCCATAAACATCCTGGCCTGTTTAGGGATGTAGATGCTTCGTCTTAAGAAAAGTATGTATGCTGTAGTTAATCAACTCAAGGTTGAAAACGTGTAATGAAACAAGGAAAAGTATGTCAGATAGGGAGAATTGGTGATTATTAAGAATTACCTGAAGGACATCATTATCCTACAGAAGTGTATGGAAAGGAAATAAGCAGTTGTGTGTTCAAGTAGAATTGTGTAACCTAATGAATGTGTGTTAGGTAGATGTAACATTTGTATTAGCTAGGTGGGATTTTGAGCATTGGCCTTTGAGATCTTTAGTACGTGTGCTAGTTTTGTGGAAGATCTTCTACTTAGCACCCTGTGCAGATTAAAAGCAATGTCTCCTCTCTAAATAAAATACTTTGTTTGGGAATTTTCTTTTTTTTTATTGATCTCAGGTAACACTTCCAGCAGCAAGCAGAGCCCAGTGAGACTCTGAGGTCCTCATCTCCTCCAGGGGCCTTCAGAGACACCTTCTTGGGATCACCAACTGTGTGACGCTGATACGTGGTCTCATATTTCTGTAAGCTGAGAAAGACCATCTAAGCCAAAGCACAGAGAATACCTCTGCAGGAGCTCAAACTGCCAAAGCCTGGGCTGGTTATTCTCTGCTAGTTATTCTCTTCTACCTTTGAGAGCCACAGTGAACGTGGGAACCATGTGTTCATGTAATATTTGCAGTAGATCGCATGGTGGGAAGAAGGATTTGAAGTCATACTTTTACAGTGCTTGTATCCCTAAGAAAGTATTCAGAGAGGCAAAGGGAGGACATTTTTTAACATGGGGAGGAATGAAAAACTGAAATTATATTTAGTTGGCTTTCCACTCAAATTTAACAAAAAAAAAAAGAACATTCACAGCACTTTCTTAAACAGTTACCATTTTTGCACTGATGCCAGGTACAATTTTGAATACATTTTTTCTACACTAGAGACGTTTGCTGAGAATACTCCTGAGAGAGTGCTCTCAATCTTTAAGGTTACTCTGCAGTAGTAAATATCTGTATATGGGGTGAGTTCAATGCTCCTTGGACATCAAAAGGCATGTGGGCCTGAGGCAGATGGGTAGGTCATGAACCCCTTGTAAACAATTCTGCTTTTCTTCTCTGTGTCTAAAAGGACATATTCCACCACAGGTCTCCTCTGGGATGTGCTGGGATGTTAACCTCCACATGGCAACTACTATATCCACCCAAACTATGCTGATATAATACTTAGAGTGAATAGTTTAAGTCCTAGATCACTGACTATCCTTTACATCTTTTACAAATTTTTCACATTAAGAGTTAAGTGTGATAAATTTTTTTTTTCAGATTTCTGCTCCGTTGATGTACTGAAGTCCTTTCAGCTTAGTGGCAGGGTTTGTGAACTGGGTGTTCAGAAAAGCAGACTGTCCAACATGTGTAGAAAAAAATAAAATCCCTCTTACCTTATGTTATGTTAACTGTTACCAAGTTTTTGTTGCTTCAAAGCCAGTAAATAGACACAAGAATTTTAAGGCCAGACTGTAACTGTACCCATCATCCAATTACTGATGAATCTTAAAAAGTACATCTTAATAAAAGCACCAGCTAGGACACAAGAACTGTAAAACAATCAAATTTTCTCAGGCAACTTCTTACTTAAAAGCACTTAAAGCTAGGCAAACAAAAGTTCATTAACAAATATGCTGGTAGGCAGCAGTTTCAGGATTCTTTGGAGCCCTAAATGTGCAGTACAAGTAACCTGGTAGTCTGAAAAGTATTCTATGAGGTACGAGTATAGCTAGTAATGTATTTGAGAAGATGTGCCCAGAAACACGTGCTTTCTTAGGTCGTAATCATTATGCATGATTGTATGGATGAAACACTGTAGTGCTCTGGACCTTTACTGACATCTTAGAGGGTCTGTATTCATAAACATGTATTAAAATAAGGAACAGTGGCTCATATTGAAAATGAGGTGCAAGACAATGCTATGCCTAGATATTAATGATGTGAGAGTAGTAGTCATTTGAAGATGACTGTTGTTTTTTAAGGCTCAGTTATCATATGATGCTGCATCAGAAAAAACTACTACAGGAGTAGAATGTTACATGTAAAGTATTTTGCAGGTTTTAAAATGCTATTTAATTTCTGCATCCTGTATTTTTGTAAATAAACACTTCATTTGTTGTTGCTACTCTGCACCATCAGTGACCTGTGTCTTTGTACTTCTGTTGTTCCATGGTTTTTAACTAGTGATGCAGGCGGCAACCAAGATACCAAATTCCTTTTGCTAACTCAATATCGGGTGAAAAATTCAGAAGCTGGAGAAAGGTCTGGAAAGAGTGACAGAAATTATTACAAGGCTGGGGAAACTGTTTCACAAGGAAAGATTATAAAGGCTAAATAAGTACTTATTGGTTAAGTGCCAACCAAGGACAAAGAGTATTGGAGTTATTGTTTCTGTCATAAGCTGTCCTGCAGAGCAGAGCTATGTGGAAAGAATTTCAGTCTAATTCATTGTCACAAGCAAAGAGAAACTCTGTGCTTAAAAATTTGGGCCCTGCTATGATCTGCAGGGTAAGAAGGAAACCATAAACATCTCCATGATGTTTAATGAAGAGGCCCAAGCTCTACAAGAGACATAATCCCTAATGTTTTACACTGTAGGGCTTCAATCCTAGAGGTTCTGCCAATAATAAGCAGTAACCATTTAGTCAAGTCTGCTATGTGATGATAAAGGCACTTACTATTTGCTTGGCAGGATTCATCTTTGAATCACCTTGTGTCAGAAGGGACACTGCTAGGAGAACATTTTTAAACTGCGCAAGCAAAAAGCTCTTCCAGTATGGCAATTAGGTTTTCTGCTACACACACCTTATTGAATGTGTCTTACTCTTGTTAGCGTATTTGTGTTGGATGTACCTCAAAATCTTCAGATTAAGTCCTGTAATGGGTTCTGATAAATGACGGGTCTGAACCTCCTTCCCTCAGACTGAATTAACAAGTCACGTCTCTGATGGCATACTTCTCTCTACAAGCATTATCTCAAAGCATTTGTTGCCAAAACTCGTTTTGAATTACTCTCATTGTCTTCCATCACTCTGGCCTGAATATTTTTATGTATTGAAATTGTGGTCTGAGGAATGCTGGAGATACAACCAGCCTACAAAATCTTTCCAATCAAGACAAAGCAGCAGTTACCTCTCAGTTTATCATTGTCAGCAGCATCTGAAGACCAGCAGAGGCACAAACTGGCATTCCGCATATACAGGTCTGTAGTAAAGCCATGGCTAAAGAGATAATGCATGAAACTTTGATCTGTGGATGCAGCAAAGCCAATGTCTGAAAAAAAGCTGTAGAAGAAGGATGGCACAAGGATTTGAAATTCTAACATTTTTGTCTAATTTTTTAAATGTTTTAATTTTTTTTGTCTTAAAGCTTAAATATCAACACCATTGGGATACAGCGCATGTGAAGTGGTTGCTGTATATTCCTCATTACAAAAATATGAGCAGCAAAATGAAGACAAAATGTCCCTTTGGTTCCTCTTTGGGGTGGTGAAGCTCCTTTCTCTCCTGGTCTGTTAGAGTTACAATGAATGTGTAGATCCCAGCAATGCGCTAAGTAAAGTGACCAACATCTGCCACATGCCTGATGTCAGTTTGTCTCCAGGAAAGAAGTTTGCATGATGCATTTCAAAACAAATACTCAGACACATGCCCAGATATGCAGGGGGTTTATGTAAAAGAAAACAAGGTCAGGGCAACATACCTTATATTTAAACAAGGTAAAAAAGTTGTCCTTAGTTCCTGTGCGAAAGTGCTCCACAGACTTGTCTCATTCTGTGCAAATGTACTCTTGCCTGGGCAGACATAAATATACTTACTCTAAAACATACAGTCATGCTGTAGTTATCAGCTGTGATCTTCATCGCAGAGTGTAGTCTCTCAGATATCCTGGGTGCAGGTCACTGTAAGCCATAAAGATAGGACTCCAGTTTTGACTTGATTAGGTAAGTGTGGAAGTAAATGCAGAGAACGTCTGCCTCCAGTGGCCTTTGGATCAAAATCTTTATGCTTAAATTTCAAAAGAATAGAAATGAAAAAAAAAACTTGTGATAATTTCTAATACAATCCCTTGTTCTGTGCTAGAAATTATTATTGGCATCCATGAGAACTGAGCGTTGTATCATCCCTCATATGTTTCTATGGCATTATCCTCAGCTTCCCAAATACTAAGGCTTTATTATCCCAACTGAACAGCTTGGTATTTCTGGTCTGTCCTACTGTGTTTTCTTTTCCAGCTTTCCCCTATGGCTGCTACCGCTGTCTTCCTCTTCACTTTGGGAACAAATTGCCTTGACTCACGCATACTCCCTGAACAATTGCCCTTTCGATTCCAAGGAAGGCTGAATCCCAAGCCAATATAATGAAATGCAGAATTTTTACCACTTTTGTAGGTCATATTCACAGCCTGATTCCTGCACTAAAAGAGATCAATAACACCAGATAGAAGATGAGCATGATAAAGCTCTCCAATGCCCCAAGATTTAAACATGTTTGTTCTCATTTCCTTTCTTTGGTTTAGCTGCTGCCATGTTTTCCCCTCCAGCTCTGCAGGGTATTTTCAGATGAAGAAAGAAGTGTACTTCATTAGTGAATCACAGAATACTGTTCTGTAATAACTACTGCCTAATATCGTATTCAATAAACTCATATAACTTGACATTTAATAAATCATATTAAAATACTACCTGGTCCTCTGCAAATGTTTTGCTTCATGGAAGTTCTAGTCCATCTCCCAGCAAGGTCAGGTGGAAACTTCCTATTTCTTTCCGTCAGTATTAATTTGGCCCCTGAGTCTCACAACCACCAGTGAAGTAAATCTTTCTGGTTTTAGGAGAGAGATATAGTGTTGTAAGTACAGCATTTTGAAATCTTTATGTCTGTATTTGTGAACATAAATGCATATTTTCAGACTTAGCTGGATACTTGTGTAACTATTAGTTACCTAACCAATGAAAAACATAGAAAAGCCAAGAACTGGTTTTTACATTATAAAAAAAAAAAAAAAAAAAAAAAGGGCAGTTCTGAGTGATGGAGTCATGGACTGAAAAATGATGCTAAAAAGAAATTGGGAAATCTTGCTGATTGAGTGCAGCAGGTTATCACATTGTGTATGCATGGGGTAATACTGGGTGATCTTAAATCTGTGTTTTCCTAATTGTA
Source organism: Cuculus canorus (assembly GCF_017976375.1). Classification (NCBI taxonomy): domain Eukaryota; kingdom Metazoa; phylum Chordata; class Aves; order Cuculiformes; family Cuculidae; genus Cuculus; species Cuculus canorus. The sequence continues at coordinate 92,129,580 of NC_071403.1, forward strand.
GGTGCTTAAGTTTGCAACTGTCTATATTATTTGACACGATTTATTCTGCATGTAGCTATTGATTATTATAGCTTTCAACTAATACCATGGTGCCATTTGAAATACAGCTTCCTGGTTTAAGAGATATGTAGGTTTATATGTAGGTTTATATTGAGGAGTAATTATTATTTTCTCCCACATCAATATGAGAAAATAGGAGATAAAAAGCCTTAATGTACCTAGTAGCTAACTGTTAAATTCCTCTCTGTTTCTTCTTCACTAATTCCATTCATTCAGTCGGTCAGGCTCGATAACCATTCTTATTCCTGTATTTGATAGGAATGAATTATTGCAGTGATGTAATTGAGTTCAAAACATGAGCTAATAACTGGAATTTTAGAAATTTGTGTTAGATTTTCTCCATTTTATCAATATTTCACAGGAGTTAGCTGGAGTTACAATGAGCAAATGAGAAAAAGAGCTTATGCCCAAAAATGTGGGTTTATGTCCTGAATAGATTTCAAATGTTTGTGGAATTGTCAAGGACAGCAGGTAGGAGAACAAAACAGTGAATGAATATTTTACCCAAATCTTTAAGGATTCAGAGATTTCTTTTTTCATTTAAATTATTCTCAGCCATATTCATCACGTCTTATAATTTTAGAGAACTGTCAGAGGTAGGTGGAAAAGAGAAGTAGAACAAACTCATAAATATGAAAAAGCAGAAAAGCTTATAAAGTTGTCTCCTATGCTCTGGAGGTCACAGAAAAGACTGGCTTGAGCCTGTCTACAGTAGGAGATGATCCCAATGTTTATTACCCAAATCAGAGGAAAAGTGACAGTGTAGTTACTTAGCTTGTCTATACCAAGGGTTGGTCGTGCAGGGAAATTTCCTGCCAGTTCTGGCAATAGGAATGTCTCACCAGATATAAGGCAATAAACTCCAGAGAAAGATAATTCTCTAAGGTGATTAATTAAAAGAGGAGTCACTTATACTATGGAATAGTCTCAGGGAAGTTTATTTACAGTTTTTATTTAAAAGGTTTACATATTTTTTTACCTATTTTTTAGATTATACCTAATTATTATCTGAAATTGCAAAATCTTCCTGAATCTACTTTGCTAATAATTATGACAGTGTTCACAACACTGAAGCCTCAATGCAGTGATTACACATGAGCCATAGAAGTCATTACAAAATAGAGATGCAGAAGGGTTAGCCAAGAACAGTATTGTAGCTACAAAGCAAAATTTGTGTTGAAATAATTGAGGAAGATGAGATAAAACCCTTGTATGGCAGCGTAAGAGCTAAAGAAAGACTTTGTGCTCAACTAGCTGAAAAGTTTCATAATATATTTTATTTAACTATGAGACAGGGAAGTTCTGGTTTTTTTAGCTGAACTTGACCTTTACTGTCAAACTTGTTTGCACAAGATCAGCAACTGCTTCTGTTTTTACACTTCATTTAAGACTATATTGTGATACACCTGCTGTCAATAGCACCTGATTGCATAAGTTAAAAAAAAAAAACCAACAACCTGACCTCAAAAAGCTTCTAAAACCCTGTTCAATGAGACTTTTTTATATCTGTCAACTCTTAGCACATGAAATCTCTCCATGAGATTTGCGAGCTTGAAACATGTGCTTAGTAAGCATGTGTGTAGTTACTTTGATGAGGACTGAATACATAAGGTTGTGGGCATGTGAACTGTAACTGGGATGTGCTACTTGCACCCGAGTGCTGATGAAAAACCACAATTCTTATATCAACAAATCTTCTGTAAAATTATTAATTTTCTTCTCCTGACATCTGAAGCACAATAGGATTGGTTTACAAGTGGACTTTTTGGTTTACAACTGGTGTTCTATCATACTCTTAGATTTTCGAGTAACAGTAGTTTTTAAGAACCTGAACTTTGCTAGTAGTAAGATCACAGGAATGCTTTAAACATAGGAAACTAAATTGCATTCAGATGTATTGCTGCAAAGTAATGTATTTCTAAAAATCAATTTGTCTTCCTTCACGCCTTCCTCACAGTGGAAATCATCTACAAATCAGTGAATCCAGCTAATTCTCCTTCAGCTGAATGAGAATTTGGGTAACAACTGTAGTTAAAACTCATTTAAGCAAGGTGAGATCTAGTGAGGTTCTTACCATGCCTGGCATGTATTCAGAGGAACCTAGACTCTCCAGTGAGGAGTATGTTCCATATGCCTAAGGACAGAGAAGGGAAACAGAGGGAAGCAGCAGCTCCATCAAGCAAGCTGTGCATGCTCTTCAGATGAGTGTTGGAGACGTTCCTCATCCACTCTGTCTTCACTAAGTTTTCTTCTCTCCTTGTTCTTGTAACACCTTCCTAGGTAACATTGGGACTATTTTTCAAAGTGTTTTAGGAGTCTTTCCTCTTTTATAAAAGGTAAGTGGATAAATTCCTGCTTCCCCTGAAATCGGTAACAAATCTTCCAATCTTCCACTGTGTTCAGAGAAAGCAGAACTTCATACTGTTTTTATTCCCTGTGCAAAGCCATAACTCCTAATCATTGTCAAGTTCATTTTCTTGCCTATAAACCTCTAGTGATACACTTACCTTGATGATGAAATTATTCACAGACAAACCTGTTATGGCTAAATTACTTTTTCAGCTCTCATCTGAATGCTAGTGTTAACTAAACTTGAATCACCTTTTTTTTTTTCTTTTCCAGCCTCAACATAAGTGATTATTGCAATTGAACTCCCTGAATCCACTTTCCTGTAAGCAATTTTCCTGTAAATGAAATTACTGACTGTAACAAGAGGCTTGGCTGAACCTGTGTAGCTATTTGTCATATTTCAGAGTGAACTCTGCTTAGGACTCCTTTGGTTTTCTTGGGTCCATCTTTTTAGGATAGGCTTTGCTACAATCAGCCACTTTGGACATAACCAGCTAACCCAGCAATGAAAGTGTCTCTACGCAGCAGCCACCAGAAAAAACACACTGATATAGTAAGAACACTTGACTCCTATAAAAACTTCAGCTTCAAAGTTACGTGGCCTTTTTGGTCATTTGTCTAAGGTTTCATTAGAGCCTCATCACCACATTATTTAGTAAATGTTTGAGGAAAAATAACATTATAGGCCTTCATCTGAATCTATAGAGGTGCTGGATTACTTGTTTTGGTGTTGCTTTCTTTTGTTGCAGTGAATTTGGATTTTTGGAAGGGATCTAAGGAAATTATTGAAAGATTGCAAAGTCAGAGAAATAAGCTTTACTTTTTAGAAAGCATATAGTTCTGTAGTTGTTCTTGGTTTTGTTTTGAGAGTGAGTCCTATTGAGTAAATCAGGTTTATAAGGGCATTCAGCCTCCTACCTGAGTGAGCTTCCCCATGCTGGCAGGCTCTTCACTTGCTCCACAGGGATGTGGCTGCTGACGGTGTCAGCAGGGAAAACAATATTCAGAAAAAAACCACCATTAGCTAGCCTGGGGCTTATGAAGAGCCAGACTAGAGACTATATGATTAATCTGTATCAATCAACAGGCAAGTTGCTGCATTTACTATGGAGAATAATTTTTCAGATGATATATCCTCATTTCTATGTTTAAATATCTCATTACTGCCCCTAAAAAATAAGAGGGAAAATGGGGAAAGATTAGAAGTCTAGCAGAGGGAAATATGCTGATATTTTTTGTTGTCGTTGTGGTTTTGTTTGAGTGTTTTGGATTTGGGATTTTGGTTTAGTTTTGTTTAACACTTTTGGTTTTGGATAATCTTTAATCTGTGAACTTTATTTTTCAGGTGTGAAGTTTCACAATTGTGGGAAGAATCCAAGTAGGATGTATGTGTGCATTACAACTGAAAAGCAGGCCCAAGTTTATTAGTACCATTGATAGCAATAAAAGAAACATAACCATGTTTGTCTGAGAAGATGAATATGGTTCCCAGATACATGTGTGAGTTTCTAATGAAATTCTATGGAAGCTCTTTGTGCCTTTAGAAGAAAATGTTTCTGCTTATCCTTAATAGAAATCCATTGCGTGTGGCTGTGTAATGGAATCTCTCATTTTTTATTTGCATCTGTTAGCTTTTTATTGCAAATAGGGCTCTAAATCTTACTTTAGAAATGAGTATTGCACTATATGTCAGTGCATGTGCAAAGGAAGCCATTAATAACGTTCGTTATGAAAACCTGATCATAAGTGTTTTTAGTCCATTAGCCATTCAGCTTTATTTATGTCCTCTTTCAGGAAGAATTTGAAGCCAGAATTCAAAACATGAAGTTTGGAAAAAGAGCCACACATGAGGTCATAAAATGCTGTCATATTCAGGATGCTAGAATATTCTTTTCTTTCTTCAAAGTTTTCAATAACCATTAGAAAGAGGAATGAGTATTCATCATCTGCTGCTTTGCCATCATTAAATTACAGTGCTTTTAGGAAAGAAAACTCTGGTGAACCAAACCAAAATAATATGCTAATTTCACAAAATTGGAAGGTACCATACTTCCTTAATCTGTTTGAACATACTGCAAGTAGCAGCTCTTACAGAGTCTCAGTCCCTTCCCCTTGAGGCTTACATGTCATAACTTTATGCTTGAGTATTTGTCCTGCTTGCCAAAATGTGTAATTCTCCAATCCCTTTTAGGATAGAAAGCTTTTAAAATAAAATACTGAAGAATATGCAGTCACTTCCCATCTTCATGGACTTACTCCAACTGACCTGCGTTTGTTTCAGGTATTACTGAAAAAAATCAGGCCTTAGCTCCAAAGTGTCCTTTGGTCCTGTTTTGCAAAAGAAACCCTCAGGGGTAAAAATTTGCAATAAAACATCTTCATGTTACAAGCTGGGTGAAAGCATAATCATATTAAATGAAAAGACTTTTTCTCTCTCAAATAGCAACTTGATTTCTCTCCCATTTTTTTCTGTCTCTAAGTTACTGTGGGATTTGCATGATTTACAAATATAAACCTGCTTGTAGTTACTATTTTATCTGAAATTAAATTAACCTCATCCAGCTGAGCTTGGGGGAAAAAGGAGTTTCTTATTACTTCCTTGGAATATAGTTACTGTCAGCTTCTGTGATTTCTTGTGTATGTTTACTGTTTTAATGTATCCCTGAAGCTGCGACTTGATCCTGTTGCATTTAGAAGTCATGAGTTTGGGATTTGAAATGCCAGCAGAGGGGCTGCTTTCAATGCATCACCACCACCATAGGTAGCGGTGGCTGTGGCAGCCACTTTTAAGAGCTGCTGTTGTTCGTATTTCACAAAAAACGCAGGAAAAAAGGCTGTGTGAAAAATAGAACAGTATAAAAAAGAAATGGTCTCTGCTAATCTGTCTTCATCTTTGGTTAACATATTAAGAGGCAAGTCAATTGTCCATGATACAAATTATTTCATGATATATAAGTAGACCTTTTTTTTCCCCATGTGATTTACATAAAAATGTGATGGTTAGCCTGATGTAATAATTTGGCATTCAGTGTTTTTCGATCGTCTAATGCTGAAAGGCTGAAGTGTTTTTTTGCATGAAGGATAGGTTGCTAACTTCTGAATTAATTTTTGTAGAAAACAATATGGATGCAATGTTTTTAAAGCTTAATTTAGATTCAAATTAATGTGAAGACAAGCTCCTTGAGTCACCTAGTCTTTCTCTGTGGAATCATTTCTAATTGAATGTTAGGATCAAAGTTTAAGTTTATAAGAAAGAAAAACAAGTGCAGATAAATAGTTATTATCTGACATCCTTATGAAAATTCATGACCTGCTGCTTTATCAGAGACCTTTTAAGAATTCTAATTGTGAAGTATGCATAACTATTAAATGGCTAGAGCGCTTCAGTCTCTTGATAAGAAGCGAGTTAAATAATTGTCCTGTTTAACTTGTGCTTGTTAACCTTTAAGGTCAACTAGTTTGAACATACGTTTAATGAAATCCTGGAGCCAGAATTTATGATACTGCTGCTGAATGTTAAATTGGACAATTTACATAAGCAGGACATTAACCTTCTGAGCACTAAATAGCATTTTAGCACTTAGCCGCTGGGGACAATAAGGGACATGTTCTATATATTTGTGATTAGCTTGCCTGGAAACTCTCATGATGACCAATTGGCCTACCAAGTTTAGCAGCATAATTAAATGAATGGACTCAGCCTAAGTAAATTATCAGTGCTGTGTACAGTATATCATTATAGTCCTAAGGAAAAAAAAGATATGAATAATTTAATCTTACATTACTAATTTATCAGTGCTAAGTGACTGTGAGGAGGCTCTTTGTAATTCGTTGTTTTAAATTTGATATTTGATTTACTGCTGGTGTGATTAAACTTGAACCCATTCATTTCTTTATCAGAAATTTATGGTAACAGTAGACTTTTCTCTTAGTGTAATGGATGTTTTTTTCATTTTCTTCTGCTTTGACGATAATAGCAAATACAAAGTATTACATATTGCCAAACTTGTAATTAAGCAATTTGTCATAACAAGGCATGTGTGTCATCTTTTGGCTGGCAGATCTCGTAGCAGATAAAGGGAGCAGACCTGAAATTGTCAGTGCTCTGAGCCGGACAAGCAGAGTAATAGCAGCAATTGCTGCTTTTCTCCCTGCACTGAAAGATGGAGCATGAGATCCTTGCTCTGCCCACCCAGCTGTTCTCTTGGGGCAAGTCAAGGCCATATGTTGCAAGCAAGCAATGTGGGTTTTCAGGGGTAGGTGCTGTATTTGATAGGACAATCACAATTTATTCTGGGATGGTACTTCTTGTCTGTCTTCCATTAAGTGCTGCACAAGCATGAATAACGACATGTCTTGAAGGACAAATTAGGTCCTGAGCCATTTCCCTAGGAGGATGCCAAAGAGGCAGACAGTTGCTTTTGTTCAGGTGCTTGCATTAGCTGTGAGATGCCTTCACATGGATGTAACCTATGGTCATGGCTCTGCAGGTGATCAGACCCACAACTGCAGGCAGGAGCCAACTGGTAGGCAGGTGCCTTCTGTCCAAGCCCTTCATCTCCAGCTTAGCTCAAAACCTTCACCTGAGAGGTTAATCTCGGTCAACAGATGTAGGAATGGGACTTGTGTTTGGGGAACTTGAGCCAAATAGGAGAGGATGGAGCTGACTGCCATTCCTGTAGAATGGGAAAGTGCAGTTTTTGCAGATATCACTACCCAAAGGCAATGCCAGTGGTAAAGTATTTGTGCGACAGTCTTATTAAAAAACAACAATGACTTAGGAGTTTCCTCACTGAACAAAAGAACTAGGACAGTGATGGACATATAGAAAATTATTAACGCACGGATGTTTCAACACAGACAGAAAACAGCCTCAAGATTAAGCTCTGGAATTGTACAATTGTACACTGTGAGGAAGATGTGATAACATTGCTGTCCTTCACTTATGGGATGGAGCAAGGAAGGCTGCTGAGCTCCACTCTGTGCCCTGGGGACTTTGCTGAGGGTGCTGGAGAGGCTGAGCATTACCACAAGCTCAAGCTATGTGCGTGTTGGTGGGAAAGCACTTAAAATTGGTAATTTTTCTAGGATTCCAGTATCCTAGTTCAAGTTTTGCACTGACCAGTTTCTTCACTGGAAAAATAAAGGATAACAATACTAAGTATGAATTTAGTTATTCTGTTGATGTGTCAGAGGAGCATAAATTCAATCCACTAGTGAATTTGCTTCTAGGTGACTATGATGTACTCACAGCACCTGGGTAGCTTAGGCTTTTGTGGTCATTCAGCTACACTCACTTCCCTAGTATCATCTTTTGTGCCTGAGAAAGTCATGATATGTGAGAAAGATATAGTATAATTTGTCCTATAGATGTTCCTAAGAGAGATGCTGCCTCACTGAGGAAGAGAAGTGGTTCAGGTTTTGGATGCTCTGAATTTGCCTTGTATCATCCATAACTAAATGCACTCAACGTATTAACTTTCCCTCCTTTTTCTGCAATGCATGGAATGAACATGAAAAAAGCTGCTTTTCATTAGATGTAAGACCAGACTGGTTCCTTAAATCCTACTCATTCTGAGTATTTTTGGTGGAAGGGAAAATGGAGAAAACCTCTGAACTCTGGTCTTTGAAAGAGAACCTTTCCTTAGGCATGTAGTTCTGGTTTTGATGAATGGACATGTATTCATGGGCAGGAAAAATATTTCAAGATTCCTGCCTGTTACCCCTCGAAACTGGCAGATATTATTCTTAAGAACCCAATCCCTACTTGGATGTTTCTCTTGAATTTGCAAGTACTCCTTGATTCAAACATAGTGGGAAGCTTGTGACTGGTTAGGAAACGTCACTGCTTTTAAAAAACTTAACCAACCCCTGTGTTCTCAGCAGGCTAGGCAAGTTAATCCTTTTGCTGGTTTAGATGCTAAGGCTCTTAGCCATTTCCTGGCTAGCTGATGCATGCCAGCATTTTCAGACTTGATTACTGATTATACAACTGTTAGAAACTATTAATAATAAAATAACTTAAAGCCATCTATAGACTTATTTATATGCCTCATCATATCATCCTGAGGATTACTCAAGGTGTCATCTGGAACCTGTAGACATTTGGTAGAAGTAAGAACCAATTAAGAAAGGAATGACAGGCTTTCAGAAGTGTGTTTGTGTGGAAAAAAAAAGCACTCTTTCAATTGTTGATTTTTCCATATAAACAAACTTGGATAACCCAAGTTCAGGGCCTTGTGGCAGAGAAGTTCATGTACTGTTGGGCAAGTCACTGAGTTTGAGTGTGTCAGCTTCTGAGCTCAAGTCCTACTACATACAAAATATAGATAAGTGTTACCCCTTCTTCAAATTATTCTGTGAGCATCGATACACCAGCACTGTGAGCTACTCTGGCACTGCGGTAATGAAAGCCATACAAATAATTACCCTTTCCAGTAAACAGTAGAACTTGATGGAAAAAAGTTAACTTTTGTGAGGAAGAGGTTTCAGCCTGCTGCATAATAAATAAACTTGCATCTGAGGAAAAAATGGGAAAGAGAAAAATTCACGCACCAGTCCTTTTTAGCCCCAGAGACTTACACTGTTAAAAAAGATACATTATCGGCACAGCATGCATCTATTTTTGTGCTTCTTTTTTGTGGCATCAGTGCTTTCAATCAGCCATCACTGGGATTGCAAGGTGCAAGGGTCTTCAGAGGCAGTTTTAAATGAGCTCTTCTATGTATGACAATCACCTTTCCCCTCCCCTGTTCCTCCTTCTGGATATTTATCATTTGAGACATTTCTTTATACATTTTCATAACAGTTTTACAAAGGCAGTCAAAGTTCTTGGCTTCCTATTACTTACTGTTAAGGAGAGCACAGCCCAGGCAAAGCATCAATACTGCAGCTACAGAGAGAGAAAAGTTGCAGGAAGAATGAGAATGAAGAGCTGGCAGAGAAGGAGAGAGAAGTTTGAAGAAAGCCCCTACTAGCACCTTACCTTCAGTATTTTTATTCTCATGGGAAGTTGTTCGTAACAGGTGCAAAGGCAACAGAAGTGGTGAGTTCAGGTAGTATAACCAGTACACATTGTAGCCCGTAAAGCAGCAGCAGACTAGGAGAAATCCAAATGGGAAAAGATGGATCTTTTAAAAGACCCAGTGGATGTCTATCACTTAACCTCATCAGATTTTACTTATGGCAATTTACACCTCTTTTGTTTGTCTTCTTTTCACATTGTTCAAATTCAATGTAATCAGACAGCTGTGTTGTTTTGGGGTATGATTCACTGAATTTAGGCTTTCAATTTTTCTCCTTCAATAAGCGTACAATATCTCCTGCTCCCCCTCAGTCTGAAACCACAGGCTCATTTTAGGATATTTGTCTTGTTTCCATTACATTGGAAAACTTGTGTTCTGATTCAGTATTCTTTTTCCTCCCATCTGTCGGGGAATGTCTTAATTCTTCTGAAACGGACAGTTCCTCTTAGGGAAGTAAACTCATGCAGAATCACAGGCATTGCACCAGGTGGTTCTGAGGAGGAATTTAACTTTTCCAGTTTTAAAAATACAGTAGATATATCAGTTCAGTACATCAGGCAAAAGACTTTTTATCACACCTTTAAAATTGCCTGCACTAATTTACACCTACAGGAAGCTGCACATTTATTACTGGCATTGCTTTGTCTTCACTTTCATATGCATTTTAGCTTCCTTGTTTAATGATAACGTCAGTTCCTTAAATATCCCTCAACTTCTATTTAGGCATGTTAATGGCAGTATATATGCAGAAACTGGTATACATAGAGTTGTTTTCTGTTACTGGAAGTTATGGAGTCTCTCTGCATTCTTCTGTCTTCCTTTTACATTTTTGCTCAGTAAAAGGTTGTATATACTATTGCCATTCAACAGCTATACAAAATTACATATTTTAAACAAGCTTAAAAAAAATATAGGCTTAAAGAACTCCTGAAATGAAATCATCAATGTCGCTCTCTGGCAGGCTGTTAGAAGAAATTTAAAAATTCTTTCAAACTGGCTGTAGCTGTAAGACATCTTCCCACAAAACAGCTGTTATCTTTTAAGGAATAGGAAGATATTTCTCTGGTGTTTTTTTCCATACAGACATTCATAAATATAATCCCTTCTGTTCCTTCGGTAAGTCAATCATGCTAACAGGTACCAGTTATTCAGTGACTGCCTTGGGCTAAATAGAGCAAGTGACAAAACCACTTTTAGGTTGTCATGTGTTAATGTAAAATGCCCCCAGACCCCAATGCTTATTCATCTTCATCTAGTTGACTAATGCTTTTCCCATATTGTTACATGTTGGTAAATTAAAGAAGCCTTCCAGACAGTTCTGTCAACAGTTTACTGAAATGTACCTCATTAGTGAGGTTGAGCTGTCACATGAGTGTAATTTAATCCTATTGAATTATCACTCAAAAATGTTTGAATACCAGGCCTTTATACAGTGAGAAAGAAGGTTTTCTAGGAATACTGTCACATTGTAAATTGATTAGATGTGAAGCATGCAAAAGAAACACCCCAGAGTTTTTTTCATACTTGCAGTAAGATTTGCGACAGCTCTTTCACTGCAGACTGTATTATAGAGAACTGCATAGAGACAGATGCATTTCTTTTAAGCAATTGTTTTTCATATCCATAACAAAGACAGGAGGCTAAGGGCCGTGGTTAAGATGGAGCATATTTTTTCCACCCAAACAGAAAGGAGAGAGAAGGGGGGAAAAAAAACTAGTAAGGAACTGAAAGCACAAGGATGGATTTCAATTAATAGTGTAGTATATCATACGCCTTTAGTGCTCCTTTTATAGAATAGCAGGCATTTTCAGATCTTCGGAATCAGTTCTGTGTTGTTTGAGCAATGCATGTATGTTCTAATCCATTAAATCTAGGATCTATTTCTGTGCATGTCTGTGTGGGTGCCTGGAGCCTTTAAGCACACTCTTCTCCTACTGAAGTCACAGAAGTGGGTCCCATCTGCAGACTGAGAGTGATATGCTTGGGAAAGCTCAATAATGGCATTTGTCTGAAAAATTCTGTTTATTGAAATACAGCAATTCCTTGACTATCCATTTTAATAATGCTTTTGTTAGAATAGGTTTGGGAGGACTTGGGAAAGAATTTTGAACCAGAACAAGAGACAAGGGTAAAATCTGCCCAGTGATGGATTTCCTGGAGGATCATGGTTCAGAGGGCAGTTACATTTTCTACACCTTACATATATGCTCATAACACCAGGTGATTAGATTAATAGGAGAAACTGCAAAGCAAATCATGGATAATTCATGATACAGAACAGGAATAGTCTCTAAATCTTATGCAACAGGGTAATGGTTTCTCATTCACCTTAGCAATCACTCCCAAGCAAAGGGGTGGCATGATGGATGAAGTGTGGTGTCTGCTTCTGTATTTGTCCACCATTGACAAAGAGGGAGGGGAAACATAGCAATGTCCTAGCAGCTCACCTCAATGGAGGATGTCCCACAAGACTTCTGCCATAGTGCAGGAGAGCTCACCTATGTGCAGTCCTCTCCCCACTGAAGGTCACCAGGGAGTCTCTGTGGAGCGTGTCCTCCGTGCTTGGGGCCAGCCCTACCTAGTTTCCTCTCCTGGTAACTCTGCTGGCTTTACATATTTAATGAGATTTTATGGTTTTAGGCATTATAAATTATATTCACTTTCTCAGACCTCGAAGACCTTCCTCCACCTACCCTCCCTTACCTGTCAAGTTTCACTGGGTATGCTTTAAATTCTGGAGAGGAGCATACTGACTTTGCATAACATAAATGAAAGAGCCAAAAAGCATTATGTTTTAATACAAATTACATGAAGCCCCCAAGATTCTGCCCTTGAGGGGAGACAGGAAAGCAGCGTGTGGAGAAACAACAGCATTTGAGTGCAGGGAATAACATTTAATGTGCTTCTCATAATGAAAGGAAAACTTCTGTACTTTGCAGTAGCAACCGTTAGGCAAAGCTGAATTTTATTATAAAACTAAGAATCCTTGCTGTACTCCTACACAGGATAAGTTGTACGTGCTTGCAAGAAGTTTGTATATTAAAAAAACAAAAAAAAACCCAAAAAACCCAAAACCCCAAAACAAAAACAATGCAGCAATTTCTTTTTTCAACTTCTACACCTGTAATGTATTCCTCAGTGGAGCAAACACTCCCTTTCAGTAGGCATATCAAACTTTTCTTCTGCAACAGAGGCTGCTACAGGCAAAGCATTTTCAGTGATGAAAATGCAGTGTTTCATCTTGTATATGTGTCTGAACACAGCAGCTGAGCTCAACAGATTACTACAGAGAATGTGTAACCTGTATGGAAAGGTTTCCTTTTCAGAGTTACTATGTTGGAGACAAAGGGATACTAAGACTGGTGAATGGGGTTATCAGCAGAAAACTAATCGCTGCCTTGTTGCTCCTAGGACATTATTACCACAAAGGCAGTCAACTTTACATCACTCCTTACAAGGCAATTTTCTGATCAAAGTATATCTAGATTTTAAAAACTTCCTTGCAAGTAAGCACTTCTTTACTTTTCTGAATGCTAAACCAGGAACAAAACAAAAGGATCGTGTACAATTCTTGGCAGAAACTGATGTATAAGCTAAAAAAGGATATATTACTCTGTTGTCTCAGATCATGGTTACTGCTTGGGTTCAGGAACAAATTGTACAGATAATTCTTTATGAATTTGTACATGGAATAGTAGGAAAAGTCTCATGAAGTTAAATGTGGATCTTTGTGAACCATGAATAAGAAGTATGCAACTGCTCTAACTAGCTTTCAGTAGGAGCTCTGCCCAGTTTGAAGAAAAAAAGTAATTTTAGGGTTAAATGGAGTAATTCTAAGATATCAGACTTGAACCTGAAGTTCAGGTTCATGAAATGGAAGGTTTTGGGTTTTTTTTCAGGTGGCTTTGGGAAAACAAGAGATTTAGGGCTGCCGTTCATTTGTTGGGTTTTGTTTCTCTTTTTTTTTGGGTGATATTTATCCCATGTGCATGAAAGTTAAAAGCTGAACGGTGTGATGCTTTCTTGGTTTTGTTTTAACAAAATCAAGATTCCATTTACCTCAAGAAATTTGGCATCAAATTTTTCTGTGCAAGCATGTCATCTTCCTTTTTTAACGTATCTCTGTTTCTAGCACCGTGCTATTGATGGTCTTTCTCTTACAAAGGGATTGCCAGTTCTCAATCATGGGATGAGCTTATAAAATTACATTAAATAAAATTACTTACAGGGCTTTTTTTTTTTTTTTTTGTTTGGTGGAGTTTTTTTAAATATCAATTAGAAATGTGGGTTTGGCTATCTGAAATTCCTAGAGCTTCTGAGTGCAGTGTGCTTTGTTTCCAGCTCCACCTCATAGTTGCTACTCCTTTGAAGGTAGCTTGGAGCTTAAGTATAAGGTGTTGGTCCAAATCGCATTGCTTGTGTTATCCAATATCTTCTGTAGCATGTGATGATGCTGGAAAACTAGAAGTCTTGTTATGTGATTACCCTTTAATTTGTACAAAGTTGGACTATTGCCTTTTCTCAGCAAATTAAAACTGGATTTCATCTTTCTCCTGGAGGGGTGCTGGAGAGGTGTTTTTATGTTTCAATTCCTATTCCTGTTTCATTTCCCATTCTCCTATTCCTGTTGCATAATTTGATGACATCAAAAGGCTCACTGCTGTTGAAAGGGACGATCCTGTCCCAGTCACAGTTTGCTCCCTTAGCCTGGCAATGGATCTTTTCAGAGCCCAAGCTTTCTCCTTACCAAGTTAGATGTTTATTGGTGTGATGAGCTGACTCCATAAGGTATTGGGGAGTGTAGGATCACATGCCTAGACAAAAGGGAAAAGCTTTATTTCATTGCAACAAGTGACTGGCTTGCCTTAGCCATTAATACAGCAACCTTAATACAATACCTTTAGCACCCAGATGGAGTTAACTATAATTGGTATATTTGAATAAATTGGGTGAAAATGAGCATCTTTGCAGGTTGTCAGAGTTTTCCTGTTGTTTTTCCTGGAGTCAGGCTTTTATTCAAATATCTGTTTGGTGGTGTTACTAGAGAACAGTTTCTGACCTGTGTTCATGTTAGTTACTCCTGATGGACACAGTAAGAGGTGGAAAAGGGTTACCAGTTTGTATTTGGGTATAGATTTATTTGTTGGCCATATAATTCAGCACACTAGGAAGCACTGTAGAATTCAAGGAGTGAAAAATAGGCATACTTTCCAAACAGGAGTAAAAAAAGAGAGGGCGTTGCCTGAACATTCTTCGTTCAGTGGTTCACCTGCAGTTAGATGCATATTAAAATAATACACTGCAATATCATCCCATGATATTAAGATCATAGCTTTTACCTCTGTGAAAAAGCAGAAGCTGAACAGCTGGGCACAGAAGTGTAACGGAAGAAAAGGAATAGTCATTATTCACAAAGCAAAATGAGAATATGAAAGCTGATATGCATAGGATTTTTTTTCAGAGGGTGGGCATGCTCCCAGTGCAGGCACATGCATGACTGGGAAAAGACATTTGCATTTTAAGACAGCTTTGCTGCTTGTTTTATTCCTCTGCTTCCAAGTAACAATAGTTTGCAGAATTAGATGGTTTGAAAGGGAAGATTTAACTTCCAAGAAAAAAAAAAACAAAACAGAAAAAAGCCACTGGAAACAATGTTGGAAGGCATGCTTAAAACAGATGCTTCTGAAAAATGAAATCTAGAAAGTCTGATTTTTATTTCTTTTCTCTTGTTCTGATGTGCTTGCAGGTCTACTACTTAGGAAAATCCTTGACCTGTATCCTTTCCTTTCATCTTTCTTTCTGACTTCATGTTGAAATCTGTATAATGCTTAAAGATTGAGAGATTTTTTTCCCCCACCCCTCACAAAGGAACAATGCAGAGGCAGCATTGTGAGTGTCATCACTCTGGTGATAAACCATCTCTTCAAGCAACCTGTCCTCTAAGTACGAGAAGAAATAACCTCCAAAACCTTCAGGTTGTGGCACATGCTTCTGTTTCCCTGTGGCTAAATGGCATTTTAATAAAATAGAGGCATACTGCTGTGGTAGTCTTTTACATAGTCTTGATTTGGCTTCGTAAGAACTATCCAAGAATGGATAACCTTATCTTTTTCTCTTGATGTGTCTACTACAATTTTTTCTAGGAACATTTCTGTGGTGGTCCTGTCTGGCAAAGCTTTTGTCTAGGCTGCAAAATGTAAATAAAATGTACATGACTATTTTGAGCTATCAGGGCAGTACTTCTGGGTTAGGTGCTACAAGCATCAAATGAGGTGCGAAGCACCTCTTGTCCTTTTAGCTAAGTCATATAATGAAGCATGAAGAAGTCTTGATTAATTGAAATGAGGTGTGGCCTAAAAAAGAACGGAAAGAAAGTACGCTAGGAATGTCCACACACCAGTATAATACTGTATGAAGCCTGTTACAGTAACACTCAACAATTGGCAGCAGCCAATCTGCCTGGTCTTCCTACAGGGATGTACTAGTCCCCGAAAAGCATCATTCCTGTACAACGGTGCTGGTTTCATTACCTAACTTGTTTTGTCCCAGTCTAACTTACTTATTTCCACATTATGTTGTACAGATGTACCCAGTAAAAAAAAACCTATTTGATGTTTACTACCAGCCTGTCAGGAGAGCAGCAGCAGGCTGCTTCCCAAAGGCAGATGAGGCAGTAGCCAAGACTAACAACGAGAGAAGCACAGGCAGGGGTTTCTCAGCCTCACAGTGCCTAAACAAGAGGAGCAGACTGGGTCCAGGAACAGCAAACCCGTAATTACAAAGTCCAAGGACAAGTTATGCCAGTATACCATCATGGTAAAAAGACAGGTGTACTGTGCTTGAGAGGCTGGTCAGGGCAATTAGCCTTTTGGCAACTCAGGGCACTGACACAACCATCTGGCCCTGACTTTCTATATGTATGGTTCCTTGTGTCAAATGTGAGGTGTAAAATTGTGTGGATATCAGCTGCGGGAAGGCCACTGCTGCACACTTTACCACTGCGTGCCTACCCTGGCACAGGAGACATGGGAAGAACAGAGAAAAGTAGATCTCTACTCCCTGTGGTGTGCTCATCTGAGACTTAAAGCAGAGTAACTTCTAGGTTGCCTTAATTTACATCTGGACAGGGACTAAGGCAGTTTGAAAATTAAAAAGGCATAACTACAGTCCTGATGGCCTCCTCCTTTTATTTTATCAAATAGATCTTGACAAAGGAAAAGAATCTGTCCAACCTGCCTGTAAAAGGAGTGCTTAAGAAGGCTCTGTCTTTTACTTTGTCATGAGCGGTTTGTGTAGATGCTGAGGAAAGGCTTTTCTTTCTAGCAGGGTCTGAATCGATGAAGAATCCTTCAAACACTTGGGACCAAATCTATATAGTTTAAAAGACAGCACTCCAGTTCTTCATTAGTTTTGCTCTTGCTTTTTCTCCATCATTTTTACACTCGTGAAAAGTGCTAGGTTGACAGACTTGGAGATGAACTTCCCTCTTTATCCAGTGGTCCTGGCAATGTACTTTTTCCCTAAGGGACGACTTTTAAGGGACTGGATGGTAGGTTGATTCCAACATTATGCGTCTCTGCCAGTAACTAACTGCTTGTGAGGAGATGACCTAGGTCTGGCTGTGAAGGTTATGGAATTTTGGTGGGCCAAACACCTGGCTACAAGTTGAGCTTTTAAGAATTACTTTAATCTGTAGGTAGGTTACTTATTTGGTTTCAGTATAGAGAGAAATTTATATGCATACAGACATAAAATATATATATTCTTAAATGCCATGTACTTGCTTTGCCTTATAGTACTATTTGCTCTGTGGGCACAGCCCATGGAATTATCGTCTTTACAGCAATTTTGCAGTCATGACACTGTTATTACCATGCAAGAATGGGAAAAATACTATCTTTTTTGTGTCAGTTGTCATTAAATTGCTAACATTTTTATACCAAATAAAAAGTGGAGACTGTCAGCCACTTCACACTTTTTTATCATTGCTAGGTGAACATGAGGGTTTTTTTTACAGATACTGAACTGTGAAAAATGATTTTTTTAAAAGGATAAACAATTTCTGTGTAAAGTACAGTACATTAATCCTACTGCAGTTTAATGTAACTATACTTGAATTTGATCATTTCTTTGAGTCCTGAAATCAGTTGGTTCCTGGTTACTTTTCAATGACATTTAACAGTTAGACTTAAAAATACAGAAGAATGCATTATAAGTTTTACCCAAAATGATTATGGCAGTCATTTGAATAAAATACAGATTTTGCAAGCTGTAAAGCATATCATTATACTATATACTGGTCTAACTAAGGTTTGGTTCACAAACTACAGTGCTCTAACCAAGTCATTAAATCTATCTAAAAGGGCCTCATTTGAGAAGCAATAAAATTTTTAATCATTTTATTATTAAAAGAGTGTTTAATATGTAGCTAATTAAATGCCAAAGGCAGGTTATCTGAGTTTAACCTTCAAAAAGAAAATGATGTATCAAAGTCTGCCTCTGGCATCATGGGATAGAAATGTCATCCTCATAATCATTGCGTGACAACTAGCTGGTGGCCTTTTCTAGAGCTATAGTTAAATTACCTGATTAAATTAATAGCCATTTAGATGTTTTAGGAACTGCACAGATCTATACTAAATGAAAATTAGGTCCATTACATTTTCTGAGTGGGCTAGATAGACCCTAAAATAAAACACGTATGCCATTGTCCACATTACTTAGATTAAGCAATTAAAAGCCCTTTCTTAAAAGCTACTAATTTTCCATAATGTGCCAAGAACTAGGTTTACACTAATGATCAGAGACTGAGTTTTTCTCTGCTTTCCCCCACCTTTCTTGTTTATTTTACTATTAAAAAATCCCAGGGACTTGTGTGTGTGTGTGTTAAACATATCTCAAATGTGCAAATGTATTTGTGTGTTATGCTGCACTGACTTTTCTTAAAGTCTGACCTCTTGGGAGAGCAATAAGGGAGGACATTAAATGTTCGAAGTCCCACAAAATCACAATGGTCTTCTGTATTTAAGTGTAAGTACTTCAACATTGGGCTTTGTCCCCAAGAGAGGAGGAGACCTTGTCTGGCACAGCTGGGTGAAATAACAGTTGAAGAGCACAATGCATGTGCTTGCTGTGTGCAGGCAGAGTGCTTTCAACTATAGTAGAGTGACTCCAGAAAGGATATTTCTCTTATATGAATATTTTGCTTGGAGAGTGGGGGTGTGGGAAAGGAAGTGCATTCATTCTGGATAAGGTCTAGGTGATTATTTGCAGATGGCTTGATTTGTGTGCAGTGTTCAGTAGGAAGCAATTTTCTTGTCTCATTGCAGTGCAAGCTTGGTTTAGGGGAATAGTAACTAAAGCAGGTAGTGGGAACTCCTACAGACAGAACCAAGCTCTGCCGTAACACCAATAAATTGTTGTACCTGTGCTTCTGCATCCTTGAAAGTGCTAAGAAGCCTTAGTATCCTCAGGATATGTCATCCAGAAGTCACATGTACAAATGCGTACTCATCTGTAAAACATGCGTGCCTATTTATACTCCAATGGGAAGACTGCAATGAGGCTTATGAATTCATCTCTGAACTGTTTGGGACCAATCTATACAGTTGCTTGGTTGTTTGATCCTTTTTCCCCAAACTAATAATGTTTGTTGTCTATCAGATTTCCATGTCCCTCTCACAGTCAGGCAGGTACCAACCACATCTGTGGCACTGGTCTGCTCTGACATCTCTGGCAAGTCTGCTTATCTGTCTGTGTCTCTGTTTCTACTCTTGGCATCTTTTTCTTGCCTATTTAAGCAACACATTCTTCATGCCATAGACTGGTTCTGCAGTGTACTGTTTAGCACTGCAATGCTGCAGTCTCAGGTGGATCCCACCAACCCAGTGCAAGGAGTTCCACAAATATGAAATTCTATATTATGTACCCTGTGTCACTATTTTATAAATCTGCCTTTCTTAAAGTTGAAAGTAGTGTGCTTATATGAATTTTGACCTTCCCAATAGGCCTTAACTTCCATATTCAGATCTGTAGATACATGACACCTAATACTGTATGATCTACCGCTGTATGGCTCATATGTGTTCACCATGAGATTTTCCAAGTAAATAGGGTTGTCAAACTGCTTAATGCAGTTAGAAATGTGTTACATTTTTTACTTAGATATGCATTTTATTGGTGCTTATGCTTTAGTCCAGATGTCAATACTTTCTATGGCCTTCATCCAGCAAAACACTCCATAGATGCAGGTGTTTACATACATTAAATCCCATTGAGTCTAGCAGGACTATATGCATACATTTGAATTCGTATGTAGATGTTCTTAAAGACTTTTCTGAGTGGCATTATATATTTTGCTATCAATAATAATCTTTTCAAAACCAGACTCTCACTGAGTAGAGCTGTCTGTTTAATAGATCAAGTCAGTACATTCTGTAAGTGAAAAGTATTCATCATCCTGATTAGATTAGAAAAAAATAGTTTATACATCAGGCTTTGAAGTGATGCGGTTTTAACTGGATTTGTAAATCTTAAGGTGAAGAATAATTTTTTTAAAAAAACACAAACTTTTTCCTATTTTATATTTAACTCCAGCAATGTTTTCAGAGTTAGTAAAATGAAACATGAGACAATCTCGTGAAACAGAAGAAGCATGATTTAGCATTTCATTTTTCTGTAATAATTATAAAGGCAATAACACAATATTTATAACCATTCTTGCAATTTTAAATTATACTTCCATTTTTGTTTGTGGAATTTTCATTTTTTAATTCTGCTATGTGAGCAACTGGTTTTACCAGTGATGTGTCAATAATACAAACACAGGATCCTATAGAAATGTTTTAACTTTGTGACAAATTACATGCATCAGGTTGCTAGATACTCATGAGGTAATATTAACAGTAGTGCTAAATACCAGAAGCAAGTGTATGTAACATTTATGCATGAATGAATTTTAGGGATTTTCTGGATAATACACTGCTTTCTTATCAGTGGCATGTCTACTCACCGTTGGAGGGCAAGGGCACCAAAATGTGAAGAAGGGGACTCTCATTGGTAGGCTGAATCATATTAGGACTCTATGCAGTTAAAAATACCTCTTTAGAGGTACCCTCAGAATATACAGAAAATATCATTTTGTATCTATCCTCAGAAAACAAAATCAAACAAAAAACAGCCCCCACCCCCAATCCAATACTTTTCCTTAAGAAAATCTGGTTTGCCATACAAGCATTATGGATTTGAAGGCTACTGGAACTATCATTCAAAAAATGGGAGTGGTTACTGGTAGAGAAAGGCATAGGGTGAGGAACAAACCTGGGCTGAGAACAGGTCTGCAGAAGAAAGAGTGAATGTTTTCTTTGAAATACTTTGTCTTCAATTGTCATCCCTTATTTCAGTATGTTTTGCACCAAAGGTTTGTTGCTGTTACTGAATTTCTTTCTTTTGTATAAGTGAGAGTATTGGTGCATGTTTTACAATAATATGACCCCTAACCCTTGGGTTGTCTTTGGGAGCCCTTGGAGTGTGGTTCTGATAGGGATGATTAGAAAGCATCCAAAGAAAGGGTGAGCTCCACCAAAGAAATTGAGCTGCTGAGCTCCTTAGAGTTCCTGAGCTCCTCCCAGCATGTCTCCTGAGTGTTTGGCTCCAAGCAAGGATGTGCATCCTTCTTCAGTACTTGCAGCGTGACCCCTTGTCTCTCAGTACCACTGTGTTTTTATGTCAGCTAACACAAATATAAAAATTAACACATTGAAGAGGATATTAAATAACATCTGATACTTTAACAGGCCTTCCCATTTCATGAGTATCCCTATGTTCTTTGCAGTATTTCCCTGTTAAACAAGCAAAGGATGCATTTTCTCAACGCTGCGAGGAGACAAAAGGGCCATGCAGCCATGCCCAGTTCCATGGTCCAGCATCCTGGGCATGAGTGTGAAGAAAAGTCTGCCTGAAACAGATGGGATAGGCATTTGGACAATGATTTTATGTGCGTAACACATAATTTACATAGCTGGGATTTGGCAGAGGCTCTGACGAGTCTGATTTGAAGTGGGGTCCATCTAGGTTTTTAGGTCTTAGAGAAGATGGAGCTGCTGGATAAGGTAGAAATTTTGAGAAAGCCTCTATTTTGAGCTTTAAAAGCCCAGTATGTAGACATTATCCTTGTATTGAATAGTGGATATTCTATTCTATTCTATATCTATAGCTAATATATCTGCTAATAGATATATTAGCATCAGCATGAACTGCTTGCATAAATGTTGCTCTGTGGCATGTAGGGAGATGAGAACCACTGAGTTTCTCTGATGCTGCCACAGGAGGCATACCTTGAAATGCCAACAGCAAGCTGTTTCCCTAAAAGGAAATTAGATAAGTTTGCATGATGAAGAGCTAACTGAAACTATTGTAAAATAACAATTCTTTACTTACACAGTGTCTTTCATCTTGAGAGCCCAACATGTTTGGGGAGTATTGGACCACTAATCATAACAGAATTTAAATATTACCCATGTTTTAGTACATTGCCCATTATTCCTAATGCATGAAATAAGGCATAGAAACAAATGAACTTCTTTATTAAAATTTTGAGTAATTTATAACCCAAACTATTTGATGGAGATTCAGACAGTACAGGCTAAACAAATTAAGTGAAGACAATGACCTTGCTCAGAGCTCTTCACCACCCACATGACTGATTTTTTTTCATGAAACAACTGTATTTCTTAGAAATATCCAGAAAAAGAATGAGAAATACAAAGTAGTGATGAAGATAGAGCAGTGCTTTTCCTGTTAAGCGACCTATGGGAGAAAAAAATTCTGAGGAATATCAAAGACAGACTACATCTGAAGAAAATACCAATGGAAAAATTTTTAGCCATGCCAGTCCTTCAGAAATACATACTTTAGGTGATTTTTCTCTAATAGTAGATGGCTGACATTTTCCATATGCTGTATTACTTAAAAAAACCTTAAATCTTCCCTTAAAGTTCCCACCTTACAGGGGCAAGGTTTCATCATACCAAAATTATACCTATGGCAGCATACTGGAATTTAGATATCTTTGGTGAAGTATCCTTTTAAGAACAGCTGAATCTCTGTTCAAGACTCTCATCTTCAAGTGAAGCATAGACTATTTCCAAGTCAGCCTTTAGCAAAGAGTTCACATATCATTTGCAAGAATCCTGCATGACTTTCCCTTTAGCACTCCAGTGCACAGTGATTTTGTGGGGAAGAAACATGTAGGAAGGTAAGCACAGTTTCAGCCTGCATAAAACTAGATCTTAGGGTTTTTCTGGGGCAGTTCCCTCTGCTGTCAATAGCAGTTGAGCTTAAGGATGATAGTGATAATTTATTTAAAGTTTTTCAAAATTTTCTCTTCAGGTAAGAATCATATCCTTTATTATTATTATCCGGGAGACCTTATTACTCTCTACAACTACCTGAAAGGAGGTTGTGGAGAGGAGGGAGCTGGCCTCTTCTCCCAAGTGACAGGGGACAGGACTAGAGGGAATGGCCTGAAGCTCCGTCAGGGGAGGTTCAGGTTGGATATCAGAAAAAAATTCTTCACAGTAAGAGTCATTGGGTACTGGAACAGGCTGCCCAGGGAGGTGGTCGAGTCGCCTTCCCTGGAGGTGTTTAAGGAACGGGTGGATGAAGTACTTAGGGACATGGTTTAGGGAGTGTTAGGAACGGTTGGACTCGATGATCCAATGGGTCCTTTCCAACCTTGTGTGATTCTGTGATTCTGTGATTCTGTGTGATATCCTTGCGCTATATTAAGTCTCGTCATACTGAGTGAACCATCCCGCTGGCTTGGTTGGAGCTACTCAGTATGAGATAAGATGACAGAACTGAGCAGCAAATCATTCTGGCTAGGAAAATGCACTTTAAGCTGTAAAATATTAACAGTAAACATGATTGTGTTTTTACTGCTAAATTATGTTTTCAATAACAGGATATTTCATTTGATAAGCAATGCAAGCTGTCATGACTTATGAGTTAAATACTATGAAAAAAAAGGTCATGGAAAGAGAACAGTGGCAGACCTGTTAAAAAAACAATTTCTGAAGAAAAATGAAAACACAGAGGGTGCAATTTAATGCTTAGGATAGGATTGGAGGTCACTTACTATCAGCAGGTTACTGAAAATGCTGAAATAAAAATGTAAGTGATTTTTAAGTGTAGTTGCAGTGATTCTATGAGAGCATCTCGTTTTCAAAGCCAATTCATTGTTGAGACAGACTTGCCTTTTCAATGCTAGTGCTAGTCCAAACTTCTAGATGTGCCTATTTTTCCCTCTGTTATGAGAGGAAATCAAAAAGAATAATCACATACACAGCTTAGATATTTGTATGTTTTTGTTTCTTCCATCTATGCATTGAATTAGGGATCTACAGTATTACAGCAGAGATCTGAATTTCTCTGTGGCAGAAGAACAGGTCTTCTACATCCTGAAGACTGAATGAATCCCTTTAAGTTTATGAGAAGGGATGAGTGTGGTTACAGGTGTGGTCCTTGGCAAATTCATACACTCGTGAGAGCATGGGAGCTTCTGAGAGGGTGATGAGCTGGGAACTGCATGTGGTAGGAGCAGTTCCCATATTGGAGACTTCCAAAATGCAGATCTATTTTACTAACTGATGCAGCTTTTTGATGAGCTGGCATTGCACATTAGAGGCAAATACCTCTATAGAGGCATACAGGAACAGAACACCCAGAGATGCTACTGAAAGGTGGGCTGTGCCATCTGGCCTCTGGTTACTGGAGTTTTTCTTAAGAATGCTGGAAATGGGCAGTTTCTTTCACTGTTTCACAGTCATAAGCACGCTGCTTTCCCAATAATCCTGTGAGGTAGAGTTATTCGGCACAAGGAAGGGGTGACAAGTCTGCTGTGCCCAAGAATGCCCAAGAATTTCAGTATTTACTAAAATGTCCAAACGTCTTGATTTCTTTTTGCCCTGGCTTGTGGGAAAGCTGATGTAACAAATGTTCCATTTTTATTTGCTGAATCAAAATAGGTAGTGCAAAAATATGGTCACGGTCTTAAGTATTTCTAGCTTTTCTAGTGTTTACAGTATTTGTTTTTTGGGGTGAGCCCAGTAAAAGTGTTGACCTACCACTGAAGACCAACACCGGATTCAAGTGAAACGTGCCTCAAATAACTGGCTTTGCGTTTGGGTCTACTCTAACAGGAACTACAGCTAGTCCAGTGTTTTCCAAACTTCCATAAAGGGCTTATTTGGGTGGGGTTTTTTTTTGGCAGAAAGTTTAATGTCCATTTTCAGAAGGCAGTGTCAATGTCTGGAAAATTTTGATATGTAGGATAAGTTACCTATCTTTTTGCTGATGCAGAATTGTGTTTGTTTTAATCTGGTTTTGGTTTTCCTTGTTTTGTTTTCATTTGAACTTGTGTCTTTTTTAAACATGACATTTTCTGCCTGCCTGCCTGCACTACTCCTTTGAATATTATCTGGGAGATACAAATGTTCATTACTTATCACCATTTTTGAATAGTATATTTATCATTTTTATTATTTATGTTTCTCACTTGCAATGTTGATGCAAATGTATTAAATACTGTTAAGACCTGTGTGCTTTAGCATCTGTGGAATATCATCACACCTCCAAGGCTAAGCCTGCAGCTAAAGTGTTTGAGAATTTATGTGGCCATTCTTTTTCTCTCTCTGTGGCATTGGGGGGGGATGTGGGGAAGCAATAATGAAATGCATAACCTACATCCACAGAAAATATAACTGGCCTATTTATGATTATGATTCACAGTTCAGTCACTAGAAATATACTGTTCTGCCGGTTTATACCTTTAACGGTTATTTGTTCATGGCAACCCCTGCACACATTTTCCTGCAAGTCTTTTGGATTTCAAGAGAGAGTGTGTCCTTCAAACAAGTTATTTCTTTGAGGGATCTTCCTGTAAGTGGGTTCCGCTGTGTATTGACTACTCATAATATTTTCTGTTATCATCTTGTCAGGGTTCAATTCATTACTCCATTCATTATTCAATTTGTTGGGCCATGAGCATCTGAATAATTGAAAACTGCAGAAGTATTATAAATTATAGTGTCTCCGTGAAATCCTAGTTTTAGGGTTTATGGCTTGACTTTAAGAAATCATTCTCTGTTGAATGTTGGCATATGAGGTCTCATCTTTAAAGCAGAGTCATATCAGTGAGGTGGTTTTTAATACCTCTATTGCTGCACACTTAAGAACTCAAGTTGCTTAACTGTATTAAATTATGGCTTTTGTTAACAGTTTACCTGTTTTTTTAATTAATATTACCACCTCAGTGATGTGGACTATGAAAAGATAAAAAAAAATGATTTATTTTTAGATTAATAAGCAATTTACAGCTGTTAATTAGAAGTACTTTTTTTTTCACCAAATAGAGCTAATATAGCTCCCCTCTATTAAAGACAAACTATTTTTTGTGATCTTTTGCATGTCAAAGATGTTGCTGTACAGAAATACAAGCTGACATTTAGCTGTTGTTTTAACTAAGAGCAGTATGTCTTACTCAAATATGTTTTTTAAATTTTATTTTTAGCTCCTGTGTTTTGATTTGGAGTACTATTATATTTCTGCTCTGGATAAATTATATTAAATGGCATCATATTTATTTTAAAAGAACAGCTATTTAGTTTCTAAATACACAAATACCTCATAGACTACATTCTTCTCTTGATTATGTTGCTAAAAGACCAACAGAATTGTACCAGGGCAGTCTGTATTTCTTGCTTCTAACTTTTAAACATTGTGAGTCTTTAGTTTATAGGCCAAATATGGGAAGATATACCAGAAGCAGTGAATCTGCTTTCTGTGTGGGTCTGAGATTAAGGTTACAAAATAATCTATTCCTATGTTGATTGTTGGTAGCTTCATATGGTTCTTCACTAATGACTCTTAGGATCATCTAATTTTGCTTTTATAATATAGGAAAATTTATAGTCATGCTGTTGGCAAGCTACAAAATAGCAAGTTTAATGTGGTGAAAATATCTGCTCTATCAACACATATATTAGCATGTCAACCATACTCTTTGGTTTGGCCACAACCTTTAGCTGAAGGGAAGAGGAAGACATTTTCCTGAGCTCACTGTCAGCTCCCCGAGCTTGAGTCAGCAACCCAGACCTGGGTTTGCAGCACCCTTTGAGGTATGTCGGTTGTCCTGCACTCCTCTGGCTGTTGGTCAGCAGTGTGTGAGGCTCTTTAGATTCTGAGGGGTATCGATTCTCTCTGTGCAGATGCCTCAGGTACCTTACAGTCCAGCCCCTGGCCAAAATTTGAAGGCATTTGGCCATGCCATCTACATACCTTTTGCAGCATGCCCTGTACCCTGCTCTTCCTTTCACCACTTCGACTATTTGTTGTGCTCTGGGTCTTCTGTGCTTCTCTTTGCTTGAGGGTTTCTTACAGAGGAAACAGCTACTTAGAACTGGCTGCAATTTCCCATCAAAAAATTAACTGAATAACTGGCCCAAAAGAAGCAAAAATGGAATTTCTTAACAATTTGTAGAATCTGACTCTAGCCACAAAAGCAAAACTAAAAGCCCTACTTCTTAGTCTTCTCAGAATGATGCAGTGGCAGAAAAAGGCCCTACATGGCCCTGGCTGCTGCGGGTACTCGGCTCATTTGTCCAAGAGCTCTGAGTGGTGTTCGCAGGGACGGCTCTGTGGGAAGTTTAGCTGTGCCAGCACAGGCACGTGTTGTCTTCACAGGTGATGCTGCGCTGCAGCTGCAGGGAGACTGGACAAACCAAGAGGCGCACGGTCCCTCCTGGAAGAGGGGAAGTCATCTGGGATCTCAGTGAGGTCTGGAAGAGCCTGATTTGAGGTCCAAATCCAGGCAAGCATTTGCCTTGCTCATAATTTCAGTACCGCTTTTCTTTGCATTGCTTGCACAAATTATCTTTCGGGTCTGGGCCTTTCTACTAGGCAGGAATGAGGAATTTTATTCCCTAAGAAAAGGACTGGAAAATATGGTGACTATGTCCTTATTTCATACAGGCATCTAATGCTGCTTCTCCATTATAGAGAAAGTAAACATCAGGGGAATTCATCCCCTTTGTGAGTTAAAAATTACAAGTAATCCCACTCTTACTCAAAACTTGCATAAGCTATTTGCTATACTGAGGCAAAGCATCTGCATTATGGAAGAGCTGAAAGCACCATCTTGGTGTTACTGTGACAGTGCCAAGTTGTCTTAACATGGTTGTTGGCAATCCTGTGGACACGTGCACATCAGTTCGACCACAGTACTGCCAAGGCCAGCTGGAGTTTTGCTCACAGCTTTTTAAACTCTGAGATTCACTCCTGTATTCTCTTGTAAATCATTATGAGAGTGAGAACCCAGAAGTGTCTTCAAAACTAGTCGGTAACAAGATGTTAAAGGCTAGCATAGAGAGATGATGCTTGTGTTTTGTTGTGGGCAGGTGCAAAAAGGTATACTGGGTAAAAGAATAATGGTGACACCACGGGGGAAGCTCACCATGATCTGTGCTGTGTTCATGCACAACTAAATACCCCAAAACAAGTGTAGCTATTCAGCAGAGCTCTGCACATTTCTTTCAGTGAAAGTGAAACCAAGAGGGAGTCTTACACCTTCTAGATAGGTGAATTTCTGTAGTAGAAGAAAGGGCAAATTTGTTTCTACATGCATCCACCACCCTTATGGTCATCTTTCTGCATGGATATGCAGTTGATAGGTCCAGCAGATCACAGGGAATATTATCAATTTTATTGATTTGGGATGAATACTAGAAAAAAAAGCAAGAACCTGATGAGGGACAAGAAGACACATGGCATCTGTCTGTGTCAGCCCCAGCTTCAGCTACCCCCATCATTCCTGCATTACTCTGGGACAGTGGCACAGCACAGGAGAAGTATTACAGCATAACTATAATACCAGAGACCGGTTCCCGATTTTATGCTTTATATTGAACACCTGTAAAGAGGGAAAGAAGAGTGATGTTGGGAGTGCTGAGAAGGAGCATTTGGGCGTATGCCATAGCAGTAGGAGAGGGATCGGTAGCCCTGTACAGAGAAGAGATGCCACTAGGGCCCCTGGCATGAGATCCATAGGATCCTAGTGGGTTGACCTCTTCTGGGAGGGAAGGCAAAGCTGCTCAAAGTCACTGGAAGGCAGTGGCTGTTGTGGGGGTAGGGTCTGGCCCCTTGGGACTCAAGCGAGGTGCTTAGGGAACAAACTCCTTTTGCATACTGGAAAAGGGGTGGAGAAATAAAGGAGTTAGGAGTTGTGGAGGTGCAGGTAGGTGCTGCAGTGAGGAGCAAAGAAGTGTCAATGCATCATGGAGCTGGGGAGTACAGGCAGCATTGAAACTGGAGAGTACTGGGAGAGGGATGTCAATGAGCAGGGGAGAGGTTAAAAAGGTTAGCAGTGAAGTGTGCAACATCCTGTTTGCTTTATTTTCTGTCCTGTTATTGACAATTTTATTTCTCAGTCATTATTTAATGGGCAGTTTGAGGAAGAAGTAAGACTGATTAGCTGTCGGAAGCAAAGTGATTGAAGTTCGCAGGGTAAAAAAAAAAAAACACTTTAGGAAATCTTGTGTCCGCTCACGTTTTTCATATCAAAGTAGGTAACATCTGATTTAATGACATTTGCTGATAAAATAAGCGCTTTAATCTGGAAACTATTTTTCTTGCTTACTTTTCATACCTTTAGAAGCAAACCTGGGATCTTTGAAGTAGACCAAGCAGTTCTGCTATCAAGCTACCACGTATCCCATTCCATATTCACACAGTCTAGCCTGGATCTGCAAATAAATGGATGGTTTTGAGGCTTAAATGGCTTTTTATTTATGTTTTAGGGTGAACAAAACTGTTCAGTGAAAACACATTCTCCTTTTTAGCAGTGGGGGAGCTGCCTTTGTGCCACAATTCTACATAGACTGTAGAATCATATTTAATAAAGAGATATTTATTTTGCTATTGGAAAAGGATTGCTGCAGGAAGATATAAAAGCTACTTAGATGTTTTTATAGAACTTTTGCATAAATCTTGTATCCATAGCCTGGTCTAGTGACATAAATATTAGCATCTTGTTTCTATTTCACCTGCTGTAGAACCACTGCTGTCCTACAGCAATAACCAGCAAGGGAATAGAGCTATTTGCTGCTGTCATAAATAAGACGGGGTGTCACAGCTGTTTTCATTTGACTGAGCAGTAATGGAGTTAATTATACTTCCAGTCTCTTTGTTTTTGATCTGTGTTTCCAAAGTCATCTCAGCCTCTTGAATTCTTGCAATTTTTTTAACCCTTTTTTCTACTCACCTGGATTAGACATTTCCTTTAATTTGGAACTGGTTTCATTGTTATAATTCTTTTTAGTATTTATCCATGCTTTTCTCACTAGTTAAACTTTATCATTATATGAAAACCTCTACTGAAAATCAACCTATTTATTTGTACTGAGCGACATAACAGATAGAGAGCATAGTCCTTGAAGACCAGACGCATAGACCTACTTTTATTGGAAAGTAATTCTGTTTTCATTTCCAGCAATTCAGAAAATTTGCTTTAAGAAAAACGTTAAAAATCCATGCTTTCATCCAATCAATCATATTGCTAAAAGAATGCATGCAATTATGTAAGTCAGAAGGACAGCCAGGCTTGCACATATAGGGAAAAGATGATTCAGACTTAGAAACACTGGTCCTTAAAGCTGCTACACAGCATCAAATTGGGCAAAATATATTGCAAGAAAACCTCTGTGTTATTATTAGCTTTTTCAGTTACTTGATTTTTTTTGTTTTTCTCTCCTTTTTTTTTAATCTTAAAAATGTAACAGTAGTAGGTAAGAATAAAGTGAAATCTTTGTTTATGGGCATTAATGACAATATCTTGAATGTGCCCAGGTTTTGCTCTGAGAAATTATTAAATATGTAGTCATGCAAAGAAATATAGATATTGAAATGTCTGTGATGGAGTCTCTGAGTTTGAGCCAGCTTTATATAGTTACTGGTTTTATGGGAGTAAGGCACTAAGTGTGTGTGAAAATCACACTGGACACTTATCTGCATATCTTCATGCTTAAAGATATGTTTTGAGATGTGTCTTCAGTGATTTACAAGCAAATAAGTGACAAAATGAAACGTGAGAGCAGCAAGTGCTACAGCTATAATACTCTAGTATGGTTTAAAATTGTGAAGTCTCAGAAATACCCTTGAGATGGTAAGCAAGGAAGTAACTTTAAGTCAGTCATAAATATGATTGCTAATACACACTTAAAAATTCAAAGTTTCTTGAAGTTTAGCATGAGAAAAACCATTGTGAGTGCTATGTGCCAGCATAGAATGTGTGATGTTAACTTGCTCAGTGTATTTACATAGTTCTCAAATCCAATTGCCCTACTGTTATTACAGCATTATAAGACTAAGAGTTATGTTTTCTTTTATCCCATTGTTTACTTTTTTGTCAAATAAATAACAGAGCAGATGGACAGAACAAGGAGAGACAGATACAATGAGAGAAACTTCCTAGAAATCCTGCCAAAATGTCCCATCGTGGAGTCATAAGACACAGCTCACAGTGTGCAAGAGTGCTACAGGTCATTTGTGATTTTAACAGACTGCCCTTTGCCTCAAGCCAGCCCAGCATCCCTTGAAAGAGACTGATCGGGAAGGCATTTGTTGAGATGTTGCATATCTCATGAGTGCTCTCATTGATGGGGAGTGGTGGTCACACTGTCAAATATCTTCATAGAAGACAAAACTAGGTTTTTGAGTGAGGAAACTAAAATAATAGTTCAAACCAGAGAGAGGTCAAATTTTCCATTTTCTTCTGCCAAAACCTTCAGTCAGGCCCCCACATCATAACTCCCAAACACGGCTATATATGATCCTGGAAACATTCGCTGTTGATAAAAATTCTGGGACAGTGGGAAGACTTTTACCCTTTACTGAAAAGTAGGGAGGAGGTTGGGGTTTTTTTTTGAAGCTGTGCAAAATTTAAAATACAGATTGTATTGAGGTATGTAAAATCCCCACTCTCAGTAATGGATTTAGCCAAGTTACTGCTTTTGCTACAGAAGGTCAAATCTTTCACTATAAAGTCTTTCAGACTCTGCACCCAGTTTGCATATTGAGCTCTCAGAACTATTTTCAACTACCAAGGGCATCTGAGCATGAAGAACACATTTCTTGATGTCTTTAGTTACAAATTGGCACACAGATGGGCTGCAGTAGCAATACAGGGAGGGGGCTCACATCTTAAATCCACTCTGTTTATTACCCAGGAAGTTTTGATCAAGTTTATGGTGTTAAAGACTCCAACATATCAACTCCATTGAAGAACAGGACAAGCTATTGTAAATATGAACCGTCAAAGCATTAGCCATTTCAATGAAATGAAGCAAATCAATTGTTTTCTATAAAGGTGCCTTTCAGATCTCCTTTTTCAGGTTCTGAGATCCCTTATCAATTTCAGCATTATTAAATGTTGGACTATGGACTGCAAGAGTAGTTTTTTAGGACTTCTAAGGGGTCACTTTGCTGTTAATATGCTTGTCTGCATTTATTTTACTTGACCTAAACAGTTACTCACACACATGCAAATAAATATACATAAACCAGAATTAATTCTGTTGCATATAATACTTGCTTGAGCCTTAACCCAGCAAAGTGTTTAAGGACTTAAAGAATATCAAAGTTGTGTTCAAATGCTTTCATAAGACAGGATTAATATTTCCTGTGAAATGCATCCTTTATAATTATTTGGTTAGGATTCTTACTGTTTATCTGTGAGAGAAAATTGCTGCACCAGGGGAATGGAAGATGTTTTCTTTGCAGTGCATCATATGCTCACTTCTGTAGATGGCTACATCTCCACACCAGTGGGATAGTTTCCTTTCTTGGGGTGTCTATCATTTTCTAGAGAGATGCTGCAGAAATGCTGTACCTACAACATCCATATTGGGGCAATACTGGTTGTGTGTAACAGTATTTAAAAGATGGAGAATATTTCTTCTGCCCTTTTTCTATGCAGGGTTATGGAATTAAAAATTGAAGTTCACTTATGTTGGATATGTAGCTTTTTTCTTAGTAATTTTAGCTAATTTCTACACAAGAAATTTCCAGGGAAGTGTAGGAATTCCTTAACTTCGTGCATGAGATGTCCATCTCAAAGCGCATGCTTAAATATGAATAGCAGATTAAATGCCGTCATAGACTAAAGTCAGTGTTTCCAGCCTAGCCAGCCTTTCTACTATACTTGTAATCGAAGGTACCTAACATTGCTTTAACATATGCTTTCTTTAACATGCCAAAGCACTGAGCTGCCATGTTTCAAAGAAGCAAGAGGCTAGAATGATTATCTTCTTCCAGTAAAAAGTAGAATTTCCTCTTCAAAATTACACTGGCTCGAGTCCGTTATGCCTAATATACTTTCCAACACCAGTGACAGGTTTAAGGTCTGGTATTTGTGATGCTTAAGAGGTAAAACCATATGATTTATACCTCTGGAAAGACTGTATTTCTAGCTTTCTAATGGGACAAACAGAAGTTGCACCTAGCCCTGGAATGTCCAGAGTCATTGCAGCTTAAAGCTATGGTGTCCATTTAGACACAAGTTATTTCAGGTCAATTTAAAACATGATTTTAAATAAGAGTTATATCTTTACCAATTTAAAACTGAACCTGGTAACAATTTAGTAAGATGTATTTATTTTTTTTTGGACAGAATGTCTATAATATCATACATGCCTACTTTCCAAAGCAAGCTGTAAAATAGAGATTACTGTAAATTGCTTGATTGGTTTACTTTCTTCCCAGACTCAGCTCAGGGGAGTAACAATGCTATACAATCAGTGAGAGAGGAGACCTTTCTTGTGCCTCAGTGACTGAATAATTAAAATTTTTCCATTTTCACATGAACTTAATCCTGCTCTCCATACTGATCTTCCTATCAAGTTGGAGGGATCAGTCAGGAAGTGGGTAAGTGGGTCTGTTTTCTCTGTTTTTTTTTTTTCTTTCTTATCAAAGCCAGCTTTGAAAAGGAAATTCTCTTCCACAGAGTTTTGAAGGAAATTCTCTTCCACAGAGT
Organism: Cuculus canorus; assembly: GCF_017976375.1. NCBI lineage: Eukaryota > Metazoa > Chordata > Aves > Cuculiformes > Cuculidae > Cuculus > Cuculus canorus. Next base: position 92,163,099 of record NC_071403.1, read on the forward strand.
TTTGAACTGTATGTTGGAATAGTGAACATTTCTCTAAGAGGTAGTGGTAATGCTTTTCTGACATACACATAAATCTATTTTTTCCTCCAAATTCAAGCTTCAAAAATTATGAATATATTCTTGCTGAATAGCGATATCTTCTCATTCTTCCTCCACATTTTTTCTTTCTCTTTACAACTCTCTAAATTATAAGGGAATTAAGAGTCCATTAGCTAGTATACATTAACATATGTTATTATGGTTCTAGCTAGTGACTGTGAGTGGAAGCTGCTGTCTGATACGATTTTTCATTACTTTTCTTTGAAGGCAAACCATAAAATTGTTTCATATGTTTTGCTTTTTTTTTTTATAGTATTAAACTTCTAAGTATGGGATGTGAACTAAAACAGGTAAAGAAAATACTTATTTCTAAAATATGGTACACACGAATTGCTATGTTGGAAGAAAGCTTGGTTCATCCCGTGCAGTATCTTGACTACAGTATCGGGTGTTTCCAGACCATATTGAAGATGCCTTTTATAGGTGTCTGCAAAGTAACCTCTCCCAAAGAAGTCTGACTCCATTTTTTAAGTAGTCATAGATGCCATGTGATTTAAACCAAAAATAACGGTTATATTTTAAGTGCATTGCTTTTATTTCTTATCTGCCTTGAGTTTGCCAGATAAGCCTCTAGGAGCAAGTGGCTAAGGCCTGTGTATTTTTATATCCTTGACCTAGTTGGTAACCCTTGCTGTATCCTAATTTCACCAGATATACAATGGCTTAATGCCTCCCTACCTCGTGTGATGGAAATCAGACATTATATTTAAAAATTAAATGCTCAGAGAGGCTTTGTCAAATTTGTCATTGGTTTAATTGGAAAGTACTACAGCTATGCAAAATATTGCATGTGCTAATGCTGTGTTTTCTACCAGTTTGAAAGATTTTCTGAACGTTCTGCCTCAGCTGTAGTGGGAAATACCAGGTATAAATCTTAACAGTCAAAGAAATTTACTTACAGTTGCCTTTTATACTATTATCGATAGCAGATTTATATCTGTGACCAGGGAAGAAGTCATCTGAATTCAGCCATGGATGATTTTAAATTAAATGTAAAGTTTAAGAAAATTCTGGCTAAATGTCATCAAGATCCATCATACCGAGCTGTCTGAGAGGGTAAAGGGTATGCTGTGAGCTAGATGAAGGGCAGAAGCAGAGCCAGAGCCAACATGCTCCAGCAGTGTGGTACAGGTGCTTGGAGACAGCCAGAGGAGCCATCCAGGAGGAACTGGGACCTTGTTGCTCTGTAGTAAGGGGGTGGTTGCACTCCTTGTGTGACTGCCTCCTTCCCTGCCTTTCCCTCCATCTGGACTCCAGGCTGCTGCTGCTCTTGCCTGAGCGCTTGCGTGCTCCTTAATCTCTGCCTACCAGCACCTCTGTGTGCATCTACTCTTCTGCTCTATCCCCTCCAACCATTTCCAGACATCCAGCTTTATGAAGTCCTGAGCAGAGTGTAGTTTTTTTTTCTCCCCAG